>NC_140583.1:779245857-781645857 GCF_964204655.1 Triturus cristatus | reverse complement strand
ACAGGATTGTGTGTGAATGTTTATACAGATAGCCGCTATGCCTTCGGAGTAGCGCACGATTTCGGCCTGCTCTGGAAGGAAAGAGGGTTCTTAACGTCACATGGAGTACAAATAATGCATGGGGAGTTAGTTCATAATCTTTTAACTGCATTGACATATCCGAAGAAAATTGCCATTGTTAAATGTAGCGCCCATAGGAAGGTAGTCGATAAAATTGGAGAAGGGAATGCGTTAGCAGACCGGGTGGCACGGGAGACTGCGATGCAGCCCGGTGCTACTGCCATGTATGTAGTGAAGTCACAAGTAGAAAGATGGCATGATACGAAGGAAGAAGTGCGAGAAATACAGAGGACCGCTTCTGACAAAGAACGGGAGCAATGGTCCAGTGAGGGAGAACTGGATGATGAGGGTTGCTGGAGAAATAAGCAGATGGATAGATGGAAATTACCCACAGCTTTTGTACAACCTATGGTTCAGATGGCACATGGGCTAGCACATGTTGGAGCTTCCGCAATTGTAAAATTGCTTACCCAAGTTTGGGAGCATCCAGAGATTGCTAGCACGGCAAAGAGGGTGGTGCAGACCTGTATGATCTGCCTGAGGTACAACCCAGGAAAGGGTACTCGGACCCCAGCAGGAGGGTTTGTAACACCTACTGCACCCTTTGAGGTTTTGCAGATGGATTACATCCAGCTTGAGCGTTGTAACAATTTGAAGTATGTTCTAGTAGTGGTGTGTGCCTTTAGCAAATGGGTTGAGGCATACCCCACGAAGGACAATACTGCAATGACTACCGCTAAGATGCTGTTGAAGGAGTTCTTCCCTCGATATGGCGTTTGTAGACTTCTGTGGAGTGATAACGGGCCCCACTTTATAGCGGATGTTATAAAGTATGTTCTGAAGGGTCTAGGCATCACCCAGAAGTTCCAAGCAGTATTCCACCCTCAATCTGCAGGACTAGTCGAGAAGTATAATGGTACACTGAAGCTCAAGATCGCTAAAATTCAGGCTTCGACGTCTTTGACTTGGCCAGATGCTTTACCGCTGGCGTTGTTGTCAATTAGGTCGGTACCGCACTCTCGAATCGGTCTTACACCGTATGAGATTGTCTTTGGACGTCCAATGAATATTTGGGGTCCACCGAAACCTAAGACTGTGAATGATGTACCTTGTGTAATGATGAATGATTATCTGGCACAGTTAACGGATAACTTGGTTTCCATTCATCAGCAGGTCCGGGAGGCGCTCCCTGATCGGTCCACCGGCGAAGGACATAGTCTCCGGCCTGGGGACTATGTCATGCTGAAAATCTTTGACAGGACGAACAGCCTGGAGCCGAGATGGGTTGGCCCTGAGCAAGTCTTACTGGCAACGAGGACGGCTGTGCGAGTTTCCAACAGAAAGAATTGGATCCATTCCCTGCACTGCCGCAAAGTACCGCTCGGATTGGTGGAGCCCGCTGTATTGACCAATCAACGAGAGATTCTGACCACAGAGAAAGGCCGTGCTGTGGAGTCGAACGACGCTGAGGAGCTCTTTCCGGACCACGCGACTCCTGGAGGAAGGCGATATCATCTGAGGCCAAGAAAGTGAATCCTTCAGTATCGGGACATGTTGTCAGAACGGCCCTTGGGTTAGTGAAACGGAGAGCCAATGAGGCAAGGGGGGGGGATCAGCCCTGCATTAGTGTAGCGACACCCGTCTTGGCCCGTTGGTGAAGAAATCGACCGCTGCCCAAGGGGAAGAGTTCTGACAAACCTTTAGTTTCAGGAAGATATTGATTCTCTATTCTGACATGGAGAAAAAGAAGATCCTTTGTGCAACAGGTTTTATGCTCACAGTAGCTATTGTTGGGATAACCACATGGTTTGTGGAGGATGTGACTCCTGCTCGAGAGTTGCTTGTGTTGACCACTCCAGTGCCCGCGGAGCACTACTTCTATACCCTTCCGTATCAAGAATTGAAGCATCGTCAGTCCTATTTGAATAACACTTTCATCCAGATGTTACATCATACCCATGTTGCCACCAATGCTACGAACTGTTGGATATGTGGTATGATGCCAGCTCATCAGAAGAAAGGAGGAACGCCATTCATACCTCTTCCTTTCTCTCATAATGGCTCTTGTAGAGCATGGTACACTTTGCTTTTTGCTACTCGGAAACCCACAGTGGGACGATTACTCTTCAGACTCAATAAAGAATGTCATCAGGATAAAGATGGATATCCGCAAGCGAATGGGACAATTTGGGAATGGGAAGAGTATCGACCAGACAATGAATCGATTCCATATGTTTTCACGAACACCAGAGACACTGTGGGAAAAGACAAATTTGTGATTCAAGTGGCACAAGCGGACCTGTGTGTCCAAAGTGTGGGTTATATTCCTGTCGGTGTTAGCGATTGTATTACCATATTAAACATCGATGGATTGAATAACAGTACTTTCTTAGCATCCCATAATACGTACTTTGTATGCGGAAATAAAGGTTATTACCGTTTGCCAGCCGGTTGGTCCGGAGTATGTTATGTATCATTTTTGTTACCTCCTGTATTTCTGGCACCTGCATCCTATCATAAGGATTTAAAGTTATTAAATAATGTGACTGTAAATAGGTATAAACGTACTCTATCAATTGATGACGTGGACCAGACTGACACCAGTTTGCAGCAGTACATCAACTTCAATTTAGGATTGTTTTTCTTCGTTGGAGCTGCCCTAAATAGTAGGAAAGTTCGAAGATTAACACGAGTGGTAGAGGCTGTGACAAACCAAACCGCTGCTGCTCTTGGGAATCTTACGGAAGAATTACAGATTACCAGAATTGTTGCATTGCAGAATCGTATGGTGTTAGATGTTATGTTAGCTGATCGAGGTGGAGCTTGTAAAATTATCGGAAGCAGTTGCTGTGTGTTTATTCCTGACCACACACCTTCAGTCTATAATGCAATTAACAGGTTGCATAAAATTGCAGCTGAAATCCATACAGAAAACGGCACTTGGTCCTTTTCTGGATGGTTCTGGGCATTGATCACTGCTTGGGGTTGGAAGGTTTTAACTGGTCTCTGTATAATTATAGCAGTTCTGTTTTCTTGTTGCATCTGTGTTCAATGTGGTCCCTTGCTCTGTTCCTTATGTGTATCATTCTGCATCCCCGATAAGAAAGCTATTGCCAATGTCACTTATCAGAAACGTTTAGCTAAGGAAGTAGAAGAGATGATGATAATTGATATATATGATGATTATTCTAACAAGCCGGATGTCTTCAGTAAATGCTGAAAGGGTCGTCTGTTGTAAATTGCAACTTCGATGTGATTAAGCATCTACTAAAGACATGAATTCTCCTGCCTTGCACATGTCTCTTTTGTTATGTTGACTGAAGTCTGGACTCCATTTTTGTATTGTCATGTCTCCACGTGTGCAACACGAGGAGAGTCTTATCTTTGTGTTAGTTGCTCTTGTAATCTGCCTAGTAACAGTCTATAAATAGTTCCTTTGTCCGTCTGGCGCATGCCCAGACTTGACCACATCTGTTATCAGTTAGTCCTTGCTTGACCATGTTTTCGCGGGCTTAAGGAGTATGTCAGCTCCGCCCACATATCGATCTTGTATTGCAAATGTCCATAAAAGGTAACATTCTTCGTCTCATGTCGTATCCTCCCACTTATGAGCCCCTCTGTTGTGTATAAAAGGGGACCGTGTATGCAAGTTCTTTGTGCTACTCTATGCAATACTGAAGGGTATTGTATGGATTGTAGGACCACCCTTAAGGGTTAATAAACTCTGTCTTTGTACTTTGCAGTTTCCGTGCCAACTTCCTTATAGATTCCTTTACAGGAGAGCGAACCCTTGTGTCCTGCGGGCCTAGCTGGGGCCTGTATTCATCAACGGTACACAGACAGAGACACTGTATGGAAAGGGCAAAGTGGGCAATTGGCCAGGGACTCCACCATTCAAGGGGTAGCCTGGGTGCTGAAAATTCTCGCTACTGGATCTCTGTCTACTCTGTCCATTCACTACCTAAGTCGCACTCTCTTTCTTTGTCTTCCTCCATTTCTGGCTCTGTCACTCTCTTCCCAGTGTCATCTTAAGGGTTTGTTTGGGTCCCAGGTTTAGACATACTTTGACTGTTTTTGTGTGACACTCTATTTTAAAGGTTAACTACAACTCAATAAAGTTTGGCATAATGTAGGCTTGAATTTGTAGGATATGGGCAATAAAATGTGAAATTGTTCCGAACAGGGACCCTTAACATATGTCATGCCCGTGGCTCCCAAAATCCTTAAGATGGCACTCTACACAGATGAATGAGAGTGGGGTGGTTAACACTTGCTGCAAAGATTAGTTGTAACAGTTTTGTGACTGTAATTGGTGACGACACAGACATAACTAATAATAGAATATGCAGGATTGAACTAGACATATTTAGACGAGTGTAATGACTATCTTTTCAGAAGTTGCAGAAGGTGCTATTCATCACTCTGTTGAACTCTTGTAATGAAGATGTGGTGCCAGAGATATCCAGTGCAATGAGACTAGAAGGTGAAAGGATTGAACCCTTGAGCTGTTAGAGAATGATTTAGATGTACCTAGAAAGTTGAGGTTGATGGATCCGAAGTTTTAGGTAGGCGTGCATGGTGATAGCATGTCAGAGATGTAGTTTTGGAGCAAGATTATTTCCTGCTTTAAAAGAAGTGTTAATAATTTTACAAAGCATGGTTCTTGGTGGTGTTCTAGCTGGCATTGTGAAAATATGTTGAGGTGGGCTATTTGATTGGCAATTGTGCAATCCTCATGTTGCAAAGTTTATGGCTGTTTGGACAGGAATGTCCCCTCATGATAACCGGGCATGAACCCCTTACCCAAGTGCCTGACTTATGGTTTGACCCTGGTACCACACAAATGCAACATGTGTACAGAGGCCTAGGCCTGTCCCCGATAATGCGAGGATTGAACTATATAATCTAGCTTATGTGCAAGGGCCTAGACCTGTGCCTGGTAATGCAAGGTCTAGACCCTGTTCTGTAATCTGGGAGAGCGCACCAAGCATGCCTTCAAAGTCGGCATTGGACTACAGTCCATGCCCTGGGTTCATCACATAAAGTGGTGTCAGTGTACTTTGTCTTGTGAATCAGTAATGTGAGCAGACCTCTTTCTCTGTTTCAGGTTTCTGTTATTTCAGTTGTAGAACGTTGTGCTAACAGTTCATGCTCTTGCTGAGTGCATGTATGTGCAATGAGTGTATAGCACATATATGGTAGTAGCACTCTGTGTGCTGTTAGTGTTCGATTACTAGGATTATTGGGATCCATTTTGGAAGGTATTGTATTGTAATTGTATTTATATAGCGCTTACTACCCCTGATGAGGAGTCTAAGTGTGAGTCTGTAGTGTTAGCTGAAATTAAAAGTATAATGCAGGGATAGAAGGGGGAAGAGTCTAGAAAGTGTTTATTTGGAGATCATAGTAGTAAGATGATGTATGGGATGAGTAAAGAAGAGATGGAGAAGGGAAGCGTCTCTACAAATGGATTAGGCAGGTCCAAGTAGTAAATTGGAGTTTGGGATGAGTCAAAGGAGGGATACATGAGGGAAGAATTTAGAAAGAGTTCCTTGGGAGATCATAGTAGAAAAATACATTTTAGGGTGATCCAAGGAGGGGTAGAGGAGGGAAGAGTCAAGAAAGATATTTTGGGGGTCATAGTAGTAGAATCAGGTTTGGGATGGGTCAGATAGTGGAGGATATATTGTGAGGTATAGGGTAAAATATAGGGTAGTGCATACGATTCAACATGGTTAGATTTTAGCTTACTCTGGCAGTTTGCACACGGCCACCGAGAGGTGTAGGGTGGCCTGCCTGCCAGGTCAGCTCAGCAGCTGCCTAGGGGCCAGGCAGGTAGAGAAGCAGCCAGCTTAGCTGGGCATTCAGCGAACTAAGAACTTTAAACGCCCTTGAGGTGTACTTACAAGTAAATACAGTGTCAAATGTTGTTCCACTCTGAGCTACAAATCGGAAAGGGACGTTTCAGGAGTCGGGTTTCACACAAAATAATATTAAACTAATTAAATTTAAGTGAGTGAGGTGGGGCGCATAGGAAGCTATGGCACTTCAACAGCATGACACAGGATGGACGTAGTTTAATATACAGCCCCAGGCTAAGAGCAGCGTTTGTGTTCATGCACAAAGCCAGCGTGGTATTTCAGGGTACGTCGAATTATCATTGTAGGTTCAAGGGTGGAGTGACCTCCCCCTCCCCGAGAAGATTCTCGAGCGGGGATGTTGAAAGTGCGAGCATGCTATATAGTCATAAAAGGGGCTTTCTGGAGCCCGTGTGATGCTGTGACAGGTCGGAGATTCCACCTGCCCCAGTGACGGATGTCACGTGTGCATGTGGTTTAAGACTTGCGCTTCGAAAATGAGCAACTGGGACATAAGATAGGCCCAGGCACTAAAATAAAAGCGGCCCGCATCAGTGAATAGATAAAACAAGCATTTACAATGCAATGGTCTTGGCATTGTGAAAGTTAGAGCTATTGGCATTGCTCATGACATTATTTTTGTTTATGTTTTTGTTTTTAAAACATTTAAAGAAACGGCATTGTTATTTACAATGTCAATAGCTTAATCTCTCTCAAATGTGAGACCTATTGCATTTGCACCCACACACAGAGCCACACACAAAGCCACCCACACACACAGAGCCACCCACACAGAGCCACCTACACAGAGCTATTCACATAAAGCAACCCACACACAAATAGAGCCACCCACACAGAGCCACCTACACACACACAGAGTTACCCACACACAGACAGAGCCACCCACGCATAGAGCCACCTACAAAAAAAGCCACCCACACAGAGCCACACACACAGATGCACACACACACACACACACACACATAGAGCCTCCCACACACACACAGAGCCACCCACACACACACAGAGCCACACACACACACACAAAGCCACACACACAGAGCCACACATACATACACAGAGCCACATACACATACACACACAGCCACACACACACACACACAGAGCCACACACACACATACAGAACCACACACACACACATAGATCTAGACACATACACATTGATCTTGGGAGCCAAAGCAGAAGTGGCACCCAATTCACCTCCAGTTGTAAGAAGTATTTTAGTGAGTAGTATTTATTGATAGTAGTAGTTAGTGAGAAGAGAGTAGTATAGTGTGGGTAGTATAGTGATTTGTAAGTATTATAGAGTTGTATAGTAGTGGAGTAAGTTATTTTGTATTAGAGAGGTATAATTAAAGAGTGAGTAGTAAAGTGTTATTTCTAGAGTGTTATTAGCATAGTCATTTGTAATGAATAAGTATTGGAGTAGTAGAGTGTTAGTAGTGTTAATATTTGTAATAGAGTGAGTATTAGAGTGAGTAGTAGAGAGTGCGTTGAACATTAGTATTATTAGTAGAGTAGGAGATAGTAGTGTGTTTTTATAGTGTTGTAGAATAAGTAGTATAGTAGTATCGTTGTTATTAGAGTGAGTATATTAGTATTAGATATTGTGTAGTAGAATGTGACTAATAGTCATTAAGAGTGAAAGAGTGAGTATTAAAGAGTGAGTTGTAGACTTTAAATGGTAGAGTGAGTATTAGAGTTAGTAGTAGAGTACATTCAGTAGTACTCTTTCGAAAGTAAGGTGATAAATATTTATAAATATGTATTTATATTTGTACATATATGCTGCACATTGTTATGTATATGTGCATATATATGTGCATACTTATTAATATATTTGCAGAGTGCTGTATATATATGCATGCAAGTACATACTAATATATATTTATTCCATGTAAATAATCAATAAGCAAAATGTTTTAACATTTTTTCTGAAACTGTGTTTTTCCTTATCAAGTCTGTGACCTTATTCTTTGTGGCAGACTCCCATCCACCCCAATTACTAGGCAACATACTTATACTGGCCTTTTAGATATCACCTTAGTTTACCAATTTGACTCCCTGCCTGTGTCAGCAAAGAGTGGCCCACAAAAGATGTGTGAGTAAACACAGGAGTAAAGAGATGTTAAGATATCTACGCAATGGCCATCTGGTCGTATTAAAAAAAATATAGGACTGCATGAGGATGCAACATACCCCCGGAACGTGATCTGATTTCTCTCTCCTACTGTCAAACAAAAGCACAAAAGATCCACTGACAACTTTTACCCACGAATTTGTGGGTTCCGACTGAGCAAGACGCAGCAATTTGGGGCCCTCGATGTCCTCATTAAAATTCCCTCCGATTAGAGGCTCATTCAACCTTATTACTAAGCAGCCTGAGTTGGTGGGAGGGAAGTGTTAAACGTTGTTTCTAGATGTTTGCATTTATCACTAAAAATTAAGAATTTAAAAAATAAATGACTAATAAAAATTGACAGATTATCTGAAAGGTGGAAAAGACGTTTTGGGATTTATGATTTTTGAAGCAGCGAAATATACAAGGATATTCTCAAAAACAGTCAACTTCCTTAATTTCATTTCCATGTTTCAAATTAAAGGCTTGTTGGAAGGAGTATCAGTGCAAACTACAATCCCTATTTCTTCCAGCATATGTTTGGTTGGAAACTAGACAAAGTGCAGAATTCCGTATCCTTCACAAAACCTCGCTGCCACAGTTTAATTCTTAAATAGAATTTATGAGCTTTGCTATACTTTTAGGTTTACTTAGGGTTAATAATGAAACACCTGAATTCACTGTAGCGGATAACCTTGAACCAATTCATGCAGCGTTTTATAATCTGGTCAATGCGTTCGTACCCACCCCCACTGCCATAATTACCACAAGTGTAAAACACTGGACAGAAGACAAGCAACACAGAGAAAGCAATATAGTGAAGCTTCATTTTAAAAGGACATCCGATATTTCAAATAGGAGCAATAGGATGCATCAGGTCCGAACGTAATACGCCAGCATCATTTCTCTTGAATATGCCCGGTACCTTTTTCTGAAGAGCATTGCTAGGAATGAGATAAGCGAACAGTCACGCTCACGGCAACCGCAGGGTAATTATGTATTTTGCTGTTCAGGTTTCATTTGTGTTTTTGGCTCATTCAGAGGTCGATGGTGACCACCAGTGGTACTTGAGTGTTTTACACCAGTGAAAGGGCTGAAGAACATACGAATGACTTAAAAGAACAAGCCCATCTACAGCGTTTACCTTACGGGAGCGAGCAGCGGCAGGCGCGATAATTGCTAACAGATGGCGCTGCTGCTCGCTCCCGCAAGGTAAACGCCATACATGCACGAGTACTAAAAGGAGACAGTGCAAAACATGCACGAGTTTCAACGATTCCAAGAGGTCACTCTAACAGCAGCGATTGCGCGCTGCGTAGACGAGACCTAAAAACGACAACAAAACTCAGAATACATTGGGTTGTCACCTGAAAGTCGAGGTCTAGCAACAGTGCCCGCGATGATAGTTTGAGTTTTAAGGCTACCTGGTGACTCTGGATCACGAAGAAGAACACAATGCTCCTCCGATGCCTGCCTTCTCTATTGAATCAGTTCCGGGAGTGTACGTTTCGTTGGCTCAACCGCCAACATGCTTTGAGCTGTTAATGAAAGCCCAGTTTGAAGCAAACCATCCTTTGTGACAGAGCGACCTGTTAACCTTGGTGTGTTACGAACACGTTACACGAGGCACCCAACCAACCCCGGGACAACTGGCATCCAACCAAGGCTACGAAGACACCAATGTGTAAGCCGCACAACAATACGCTTGTGGAAGACGAACACTCTAATAACACACTTTCTGAATAAAGACTCTGGAAAGGATGTGGCGTTACCAATACAGCAGCCGACTTTGGAACTGGGAAACCAGGTTCGAGTCTCACGTCGGCTGGACATCCTGTTTTTCTAAGCAAATCACCTTATCTTGTGATCATGAGTAAAGTAACTGGTGCTCGTGTAAAGCACTCGGATACAGTTAAGTCGGAAACCTTCGGGTCAAGTTAGCGCTATATAGAAACTGCCCAAAAAAGTGACACGTCAGCAGCTGCTGCTCTCACCTCGGATGAAGATTCTAAACCGCCATTTTCAGTGTTCCACTGAAATCTAGAAGCTTCCGGGTTCACAGGCGGCTGATGATCACGCACAAGGTTTAGCTGGACAGGACGCTTACAAGGGCGGAGGTTCACCGCAATAAGTAATCGTAAGCTGCGTATCAGAGGAGCAGAGACCCTTCCCATTTTCGCGGGTTGCTGGGCAACTGCTACGTGGGCGCCTTGAGACCCTCACAGGTGAGTAGCGCGCTCTATAAATGTTATTGATTGATTGATTGATTGATGTGTGTCGACTTCCCGGTCTGTGGAAAGCCGATGCGTGCAGGTCGGTGCACAGTGAACGAGTTTAGCTAAAAGTAGCTACTTAAGAGGTGGATTCAGAACCCATCTAACCCCCACTGCGCGTTTAAGCCTCGTCTTACCCTTAGTAGACGCAGGATCCTGGGCGGACACGCACAATACCGCGACCAGAAACCGGAACAAAGTCCACAGTGGGCTTCAGCTCGATCAACTGTGCGCCAGTCCTGTGACCGAGGGAGCCGCCGTGAGAACAGAACTAAAGCACTCCCCGACCATAAAAGGACACGAATAGCGTTCTCCAAAGCCACCTATTTTTTTTTGTGCATATTTATATAGCGCAAACTCGACCCGAAGGATCAACAAGCGCAGCCTTCGGTAGCCGAGACCTACTAAACACGAGAACGTCCCTGTTAAAAAAAAAAAAAAACCACACCCACCAGTGTAAAAGGGACGGGGCTTAAAAAAGAGAAAGAAGTGAAAAAACACACCTCCGAAGACAGGGCTTGAATTGACAGACAAAGCTCTTCTCCAATGGCTGACCAGCATTTAAGAGGCCAGCCAATGGCGAAGAGGGGCGGGTTCAAGCCCCACTACTGGAAAACATTAAATCTCGCAGGCAAGACTGCGCAAGCGCAGCCTTCGCTAGCCGAGACCTAAAAATTGATAATATCAGTGACACCAGCAGCAAAAACAGCCTCACCTGTTCATGAAGCTGGTCCACAACTGATGCAAAACTGGCCTACACACTGATCTGTCAGGCCAGCCCCATCGGGCACTGCATGGCTGTCCTAAAAGGCCAGTCCGACCCTGACCAAGAATCATAGCAGGTATGTGGATGGCCAGAATATTTTGGTTTGTAATGGAACAAGAAGAAGGATGGATATAGCTTCCCCAGACAGCGGAGGTGTATTGCGTATTTTACTGTGGATGGAGGGTGGAGACACAGACACTAGGTTACTATATTCTAGACTGGCATCACTTTTAACCAAGTGTTCCGCTTGTGGCAGCTATTTTTAGTCCCGTTAGCTATGCCCTGGACCTCATACTTAAAAACAGCTACTAGTTTACAGCACCATGACTGGGGCACATGCCGTTCTGCTATCCTCCACCCTTTTCACCACGTACCAAAAGCCTTCCAAGAACCTAGTGTCAGTCAGAGCACTTTGTGGCTACTTCAGGGGTGTCAAGCATTACATAAATTTTGCTATAGAAAACCATACAATACAAGTGCATTGTCAGTATTGTGATTACTAATACCTATTTTTTTCTTGTTTAAGCTCCTCGGTGCGGTGTGTTTCAGCTTCCTTACCTGAGATGTGTACCCTTGTTTTCTTCTCTTTAGCATATAGGGTAGGCGTGGGCGGTAAATTCCGTTCCGCTCGTGGAATTTGTGTAATTTCGCGTTCTGCGGAGAACGCAGAATTGCCCAAAATGCTGCGTTCCGCATGCTCAAAATGCGTGTTCGCAAGGTATTTCCCCCCGAGCACGCAAACAGCGTTCACGAACAGGAAAAAAGCATCGCGAACAAGCAATTCCGCGTGATCGCGGTATTTCTGCATGCTTGCGGAGATTTTTCACCGTTTTGCGGAGGTTTGCGTAGTGCGACTACGCAAATTCCGCCCACCACTAATATAGGGCACACCCTTCTGTTTCTTTCTTACATTGAAGCTAGCATATCCCTAGTGTCTAGTCCATGGGACAACAAATATACATTCCATCATATCCCTCTGAATGCGTAACCACTGGTGTACTAGTGTTGAATGTAAATGGATCAGGGCTGAGAGAAAATGATAGATTTATGCTACCCACTGCATCAGGTATGTCTCACAAAGTACTCCAATAAATGTTTGGTTCTGAGAGGTCATTCCTCTGCAAGATTTCACAGATGGTTCACATGCTCAGATCTGCCTGCTCAAGGGATTTAGAGTGGATAGGCATCCACCATGGGGTGGTGTAAATTACATTCTAATCATGCCAGCGGTTCATCAAGGCAGTCCTTGGTAAAAATCAGAGGAAAGATTTGAAGCAAATTGCTGGTATATGAAAATGATACTCCTGCATGTCAAACCCCATGGGGCTGGAATAGAAGGATATGTGCATCAGAGCTGGGTAAAATCATATAATTTTGTCTTGTGTATCTCACATCACTTTTTGTACCCAAAATCTCGCAAGATACTAGTGGGAGTCTGGTTAGAGAAAAAAATAAATTTTCTGTACATACCAGTCTCCCGCTGGTATCGCAAAAGATGTTTTATCTAGAGATTAACACACACGTAAAAAAGAAAAAAAATGAAATTGCATAATTTGTCATTTCAATAAAGTTCATGAATTAGTGTAATGCAGACTATGCAAATTTCATGAATTACGCCAGCAGAATTAGAATTTTGCCTAGGCCTAACATAGACTCAAGCATCCATTGTGCCTAACAATAGCAAGACTCACCCTAGAATAATTATTGTAATACTTTGCTGCAGAGTTTCCATCTTGAAAGGGAAGGTCTAGAAGAATTGTTTACCTGTCAGGTTTAACAATCTGCGCCAATCCACTCTGCCCTTTAATAGCGGATCCAGCAGAAACACTTACTTCTCTCCTCCTGCAGAATCACCATGATGGCAATCCTTTGATAGTGACTAGAATACCCTCTTCAAGATGTTTCTTCTTGGTCTTGGTTTAAGGTATCGATAAATAATCACCCTCCACTCTGACAGAAGACCGGAGAATTTGATGGTGATGGAGCACAGGGCCCTAAAAAGTAATCTCTTAGTCAAGTCGTCAAAGATATTTCCCCATTGGTCATATGGACCTTTGTTAGCTGACATGAAAAATTGAAAGGGAGAAAACATCAACAATACATTTCTAACTGTGAATTCAACATGACCCCACAGTAAGTTCCAGTAATCACACAATATGGTTAAAGGTCTTTTATTTTGGATTACCAAGCAATCTAGTATATACGCAAACCGAGAATATGTTCAGTAAATGCAGTAATACAATAGGTTACCTGAAGCATCTCAGTAGGTTAAGGAGCAACAAAATGACATAGTAAATTGCAATAACCACATTTGCAGAGTGCAGGAATCTGTGTTTTCATTGCAGTACTCTTCCACTTTTTGCCTGATATCTGGTGCAACTTCGACTGAATGTGTGCTGGGTTCCTGCTAACCAAGTCCCCAGCACACTTGTTCTTTCCCTAAACTGTACAATTGTTCCACAACAAACACCCTTTTAGGATCCTGGAAAGAACCTAGTAAGTGGTACCCCTGATACCTAGGGTTTTAGAACTAAAAAGGGTCCTTAAAGGCTGCAGCATCACCCTAAGGGACCCCTCACTAAGATCATGCAAACTGCCATTGCAGCCTGCGTGTCTTGGTGCAGAGAAAATAGACCACTGCATGTGGTATAGGTAAGTCACCCCTATGGCAGGCCTCTCAGTCCTAAGGCAGGTTGTAGTATACTCATGTGAGGGTTAATCAACAAGAGTGGATATGTCACGGTGATATTTAAGTGCACCCTTAGATATTAACAGTACACAGTATTGTATTGTATTGTATAGTTATTGCATTTATATAGCGCTTACTACCCCATACGAGGCACCGAAGTGCTTTTTCTGCGAGTCGCACGCTACTCTGGAACCCATAAAGGATTAGTGTTGAGTTAGTATAGTAAATATGAAAGTAGTTTGAGTGATGGATAGGTTAGTCAGTTATTTGGATTGAGAAGGATAGCGGAGGGACAGAAGAGGGAAAAAAGGTTAGCATTTATATAGCGCTTGTTACCCCTAATGGGGTGTTGAAGCACTTTCTTGGCGAGTAGCACGCTCCTCCAGAACCCATGAGGATTAGTGGTGAATTAGTATAGTGAAATATGAAAGTAATTTGAGTGGTGGATATTAATCAGTTATTTGTATTGAGAAGGATAGAGGAGGAATAGAAGAGGGAAAAGGTTTGCATTTCTATAGCGCTTGTTACCCCTGATGGTGTGTTTAAACGCTTCTTTTTTTGGGGAGTAGCAATATCTTGCCAGTAGCAAAGCTTAATAGCCGATCCCCTGTGCTATGCCTTAGCCCACAAACACAAAGGTATACTGTTGGGTTGCTTCTAAAGCGTTAGAGTCAAGGCTTGTTTATAGCAACCTTGCGACATAAAACTACTTAAGTGCAAGCAACAATTCATGTCCTCACGGGAACTTCATTGAGTGCATGTCCGCTCAGTTTTGCCAATGTGCTGACATGGGACTGATATCGCTCAACTACAACCTCTGTGCTTAATCTGTCATTGTTGCATGGCCAGAAAGACTCAAGTCAATGAAAGTGCAACTTCATATCTAAAGTGTTAAAAGTTAATTAACAAATTTAAACAAAAACAAAAAAAGGAGGACATTTGCCCTGTTGCCCAAAAACACAGCAGAGTCACTTTTCACTTACAAGTAGCCGTTGAGAAAGAACTAGAAATACTGTCGAAGCATAACATCATCGAACGCTCCACCGGTCCTACGCCATGGGTCTCACCCATAATCATGGTGCTAAAAAATTACAGTGGATGTGTAGTGCGCATTTGCAATGAAATGCGCCACATCAACAAAGCAATTGAGAGAGAAAGCCATCCTGGTCCTCACATAGCAGACTTGATCATGCAACTGAACAGAGCCAAACTCTTCTCCCGTCTTGACCTGATCAAAGGATATCATCAAACTCGAGCTGAAAGCAAACTGTAGGTACATTACTACTTTTTTGGCTCATGTTGGTTTGTTCAAATACAAAAGACTGAGTTTTGGAGTGTCTTTGGCTGCGGAGATATTTTAGGATGTTATTTCCAGAGTAATTCAACTTGTTACACATGCTTTCAGTTACAGTAATGACATACTGTTATTTGAGACAACACAAATGGAACTTACACAAGTGTGCCAGTTACTTGCTGATGCAGATCTGATAGTGAATGCAGCAAAGTGTGAGTTTAACAAAACCAAACTCAGATTCTTCTGGCACATATTCTCTGATGGGGGAATGACTCCTAACACGGATAAAGTGCAAGCACTGTCAACTACTTGCCCTCCACAAGATGTAACCATGCTGCGATCCTGCTTACTCATGGCCAATTATGCTAAGATACATTCATGATTTTGCTACCGTGAGTACCCCATTGAGACACTTCAAGTGAAATGTCTCATTCCAGAGGTCTCCTGAATGTAACCAAAGTTTCAAAGAAATAAAACATGCAACTGATAATGAGGCTGAAATGGCCAATTTTGACCCCAAGTTTCATACTGAGATCACAGTTGATGTGAGCCCAATGGGGCTACGGGCAATTCTTGCTCAACACGAAGGCCTTTTGAATGCACAGAGACACATTGTGGCCCATGCCTGAAGAAGCTTGTCTAAAACAGAACGTGCCTATTCTCAGCCACAAAAGGAGAGTGTGACTGTAGTGTGGGCCTGCAAACATTTTCAAGTGTTTATATATAGAAAACATTTCACTGTCATCATTGACCACCAGGCATTACTCACTATCTTTGGAAACCTGAAAGCCAAGATGCCACCTTGTATCGAGAGGTGGTGGATTGCCACTGCAAGAGTACGACTATGGAATTGTACACAAGCCAGGGAAAGATCAAAACCCTGCAGACTAAATTTCTTAGAGTGCTGCTTACATCGCCACACTTCAGCATTCAAAGAGGCTGAAAAGTATCTCAACTTCATTATGAGGTTCAGTACCTTAGCAGCTCTAGCCATTGAATATTGCTGCTACCAACATAGATAAAGGCATGCTCATTCTCAAAGATCTCATTACAACAAATTATTTGAAAAAAAGTGGTCGACCCTTTGCTGAGGATATTGAATTCCAAAAATACAAACATGTACAAGGTGAACTATCAGTCACCCAAGAAGGTATCATCATATTGAGAGGCTTGAGAATCGTCTCACCTTGGAGCCTGAGACAGCAAGTCATTAAGCTGGTCCATGAAGAACATCATGGCATTGTGGCTACCAAAAGAGCTCTAAAAGAGCTCTAGAAGACTGAGTGCGGTGCCATCTTTGTAACAGTCTGTCTACCAAAGTGACACAGCATCCAATAACAATGTCTGACCTTCCTGCGCATGCCTGAGAGTGAGTTGCAGTTGACTTCTTTGGGCCTCTAAGAAATGGACATCATTTTATGGCAGTCATTGACGAAGATTTTCACGTTTTCCGTTGTTGGAACACTTATCATCAACAACCCATGACAAAGTCATTGAGAGGCTTGTTGACATCTTTGCAGCATGGAACATCCCTGCCATTCTCAAATCTGATAATGGTCCTCCTTTCAATAGCAAAGAATTCAAGGAGTTTCTAGTTCGAATCAATGTCAAGCTTCAAAAGAGTACACCTCTCTGGCCCCAAGCCAATGGTGGTGTTGAACAATTCATGGGCACCCTCAATAGAATAATCCAACAAGCAGTGATAGAAGGAATCAATGTCAACCGAGGCCTGTGTCAAGCCCTTTGTGCCTATCAATCAACTCCTCACTCCCCAACTGGTAAGAGTCCTGCCACCTTGGTATTTGGGAGAGGCATCAGAACCAATCTACTAAATGGATATTGGATCGATTGATAAATGCTGATAAAGTTTGTGACACAGACACTTCTCAAAAGTGCAAAATGAAGACATATGCCGAACAATGCCAAGGCGCCCAGGAAACAGTCTTCAACAAAGGGGACTGGGTACTGGTCAAACGGAAAAGGAAGTGGAAAAGGATGCTCCGTTTGCTGTCGAGCCTTGGAGGGTTGTGACGTGAAAACGACACACAGTGAAAGCGCATCGTCCTGGAAAGTCGACCACAAGGGACTAGTCACATTTTAAAAACCCTTTCATTATGTTTGTCAGCTCCTGAGATTACCAGTTAGACGACCTGACTTAAATATCCAGATCAGACATCTGAGCCTGTGGCATCAGTGCATATTCAAGGTGCACCTCAACTACCTCATTCAACCAAATCTGGCAGACCAGTACGAGCCCCTCAACGACTTATTGAGGAACTATGATAACGCTGTCCATACTTTTAATTTAATATAGGGGGAGGTGTAGTGTTGTGATATTATGTGAGCTAAATACAGCATTTGTAAAGTGCAAACACCTCTCCAATTAAGGAAAAAGTTGGAGACAGGTCTTTGAAGATGCAATACCTGTATGTACACGTTTGTTCCCAGAACCCACCTACCTGTCCCATCGCTTGTTGACTGTATGCTTTCCTCTAACCATCCATAAACAGTAATCAACCACCTATTGGCTAAGTTTAGGCTACACAAATACAAAAGAAAACATGTCAAACAATTCAATGGAATCCAGCGGTGCTCGGATATTGGTGCAGTGGAGTGGCGGTGTTAAATAAGTTAATTTTCTTTGTGCTGTTTCTTGGCATCCTGAAGCTCCCATGTGTGTTCAGCAGAGCACAAGTCTGGGGTACACGCAGGTAGATGTCGTCTAACCACTCTTTTCACAAGGTGATACTGTCCACCCAGCCAAGAAGTTGGGCCCATATGATCAACTCATCCAAGTGTAATTTTCAGACACCGGGCCACATTTGGCAGCTTCTGCATGTGGATTGTTTTCGTTCCGAGCAGCAACATGCAGGGCAAGGGGCCTTTGCTATTTTAAATTCCAGCTGGGCCCTAAACAAAGGCCTAAGTTAATGGTCCATTGGGCCTAGTTTTGTTCCAGTATCCTGGCTGGGAGCTAACTGGAGCCTCACACCTAGACGCAAATGCAATGGAGGGGAAACATAGACACATAGCTTTATATTATTTCACAAGTCCTTAAAAGCATTACTTTTGACTTTGTTCAGCCCCTGTATATAAGAGCTATGTATGCACTGCAAGAGCGTCAGATGTGTTGATCTGTCACGGTATTTGCACAAAATTTAAATAGTACTATTTTGTTTTATTTCTTTTATAACGCTACTCATCCCAATGCAGGGTAGTGTCAGAGTGCTTTACATCACACATACATATTATACAGTGACAATAAAAATCTGTCATCTGCAGGTTATGATGTGCTTTGCATGAGACATATCAACCGTCTATGCTACTTTGATTCTAAACTGAGACTAGACAAAACACAGATCTCTGCAGCAAATGCGTTAACCTCCAGCGTTTTCTTACCATCATTATTATTCACTGAGATTTACCGTGCACACAAAGATCTCTGCAGCAGGTGCTATAACCCCACCATAAAATATTTTAAATTTAAGATTTTGCAACCTGTTAGCATAAAAGATTTACAGCCATGTTTCTCCTTGTTGCCAATTTCTTTGTGGCAGAGTTTTATATAAACTAATTAGGATAAATATATTTGTTGAGGTCCAGATTTTGCATTTGGGTTGCGTCACTTTTTTGACACAACCCCAACGCAAAATTTTATTTGCAAAATATTGTAATGTGCTCCAAATTTCTCACGAAAGACCTTCTAAAAATATGTGAGGGCTACAAATCTGATGTCGCTTCTTGTGAAGTCACTTCCTGTGATGCTACGTGCTAATTACCGCACCATGATGTCAGTAACATTCTGCCAAACTTGGTTAGTGTTCTCCACTTCTGTTTTTTGAGGCGTGTGCCATGGTGTTAAGGAGTGATTGAACTGTATTAATTGTGGCATGTTGTGGTCTCCGAATCGTACATGTGTGATGTTCTACCCTTACCTCTCTTGTTCTTGGTGCTGTGCTTCTTGGTGCTCTGTAGCTCTTGCTTAATCTTCTTCTCCAGAAACTCTTGTTTCTTGCTCAGCATCTCCTCTGTATCCTGCAGGCGCTGGATGGCTTCTTGTGGGGTACGACCTTTGCCCGACTTCCCAGCCATACCAAAGAGCTTTCCGAACACAGATATGATGAGGCTTGAACAGGGAGGAGAGGCTCCGTATGTGCGGGATCCATCTGGTACACGAAGAAGAAACCACGTTAGTAACACCGGGCTGCTCCCCGTTAAACCTCCTGGTTCAAACACACCAACTCTCTCAGCTGTGCACCCCTTCCTGTATCATCTCTTTCAGTCCCTGATTTCCTCTTCCTTGCAGGCTCCTCCACCAAGGTTGCCCGGTCCCAGGTTCCGGCGCCACCAATTGCACCTCCACCAGCTCTGTCTCCACCACAACCAAAAGATCCAATTCTCGCACAGATCTCTGATGTCTAACGAACGCCAGGCATATAAAACAAAGAAGCCATGACAAGTACATGGCCTGGACACTCGTGATTGCATGTTTTCCAGCTATGTGATGGCTTCACTGTACCCCAAGGTTTTCGGTACTAAACACCTCATCTTAATAAACCTACAACGATGCCAGGGCTGGATTTATTCATAAATGCATGCAGAGGACACCTTAGAGGTGCCCCAGGAAAACACACCGGCTTCTAGTGTGTTGACTGACTGGTCTGGACCAGTCAGCTACCCTAGACAGGTTTCTGACTCCTTGAGGTCAGAGCCTTTACTTTTGGAGGTCAGGAACAAACCCTGCTCTGGGCAGAGGTGTTCACACCTCCTCCAAACAGAATGCACATCCCAGAGGGGAAAACTTTAAAGGCCCTGCCCTCTTTGAAATGTGACCCATCCCTCTCCTGTTAGTGGAAGATTCCAACGCCCCTGTCCTGATCCCACTTTTTGGTGGGAGGACAGGCATAAAAATGTGTTAGATTAGCAGGTGTGCCCACGTCTAGCCAGCACCACCCCTAAGTTGGGGCAGCTGATGTGTACCCCACTTTTTAGAACCCTCCATCATATTTTGGAGAGAATTAACCTATTAGGGTCAGGGTTATTCCCACTACCCATAGGAAGGGGTCATCTAGAGAGTGAAGTCCCCCTTAAGGTAGGTAGCCCATTGGCTACTGTCCAGCACTCCCCATAACACCCCTGAATTGAGTATTTAGGTGGTACGCTTCAACACAGAACTTCAGAGTCGATGGACCTAAAGATGAAGAAAACAAAGAAGAGATGTTGAACCCGAGAACTGAGTGTCTGCTGTGGAGTTTTGGCACGAACCCTGCCTGCCACTTCAAGACTCGGCAATCGAGGTGAACTGTCTCGTCCTTCTGCTGTGTGGCCTCTAAGAATGCTAGAGGACTACGAGCATGCCCAAAAATTCCCTCGAAGTAGAGAAACTACTCCCTGGCAGACCGCAAGCACCGAAACTGCAGTGTCCGGTTCACCGTCTTGCAACTCCCCAGCCCGACCAGCAAAGCAACTAACCAGTAAAAGGTACTTGTGCTCTAGAAGGTCAGATCTGTTCCTCCACCGACTGTTGAGGCACCAGGACTGACCGGAGCCATTTAATCCCAGGAGTACCGGGCACCATGCAACCCAGAAGAGTGCAGTTGGGACTCCAAATGTACCGGATCCCAGCAGCCCCTGAGAGACATCAGGATCCCTGAGACCCACTTCGAGAGTGGCCCCGCAGTCCTCAGTTTGCCCCTGCCAGCTGTTGGCCCCTGACCATGAGGAGCACCTTTACACACTGGGGCCAGCCAACCTACCTGCTTTACACCCAGCCCGCCCACCCTGGGTAACCACAAACCAGCTGTGCTCTCTTTGTTCCAAAGGCCCTTGTGACCCTAGTCCCCATTTGAGAGTTCTCGTTGTGCAGCCTGTTTTTAGAGGGCCTCCCTTCCCTGTAGCGCTTCAGCTACCAACTTAACCAACTCCCTGCTTCCGGCGGAATTCGGGACGCACTTAACAACCTGTTGGTAGAACATTGAATCTTGGCTTTACTACTCTAAACCTGGAAGGTGAACCCCGACAACTGTCTATGTTGGGTGCTTTCCATACCTGCATTTTCTTCCTATAGAACTGTATGATGCGTAATTGCGCACAACTTTGAACAATTTGCTCATCTTTGAAAATTCAGAAGAAATACAGTACTTACCTCTGAATGTAGTTCTTGGTTTGAAAATATATACACAAAATAATTGTTATTTTTCTAAACTGGTCTCAAATTTATTCTTTGAGTGCGTGTCTCATTTATTGCCTCTGTGAGTACAACAAATATTTAGCATTACCCTCTGATAAGCCTAACTGCTCGCCCACACTACCACAAATAGAGCGTTAGATTATCTACTTTTGCCTCTGACAGCCAATTGGTGACTCACTGGCCTCTCTGCACAGGGTAATTCTTTTTAGTGCACTATATAGAGAACCAGCATCCGACACTTAGACATAATTAAAGCAAACAGGTGTTTCCAAACTTTCCTTCTCTCTCCTAAACATAGATCAATTCCAGGATCATCTATCAAGGGATTCTGAATTAGGAGCATCTAAGAAGAAGGTGTCAACGTGATTAGACCTCAGTAGAAGTCTAAAGAAAAAGGAATGTGTTTAGCAAAAAGCTTCACACTTGCAAGAATGGGGCAAGCAGAGAGGTCCATACCTCTCTACGTTTAAAGGGAATCTCTCTTAACTCTATTTGCGAGCACCAATATGAAAGTAAAACGTCTTAGCTCTGTTCACACCCCCAGGGACCAATCAAGCCACTACTTGAGTACATCTGCAACATCACTTCAGGTTCACATTGCATCAAACTAAAACTTCGGTTCTCAACCTTGAACATCTTGCCATCCTGGTCCATGTTCACTGCCAAGTTAAATGCAAAACGTGAGCAAAAGAGTATATGTTTACAAATGCAAATATAGCTAGAAGTTTAAGTGTGAAACGTGAATAACGAAATGCATGTTTTCATATTTAAACTGAACATTTGTGCACACATACATAAATCTCTAGTTTCTACAGTGAATACATTTCAGTAAGGCATTTAAATGCTTCACACACGTTAATAAAATAAGAGGCACCCACTAAATATAATGTCAAATACACTTATATAATCGTATTTATAAGACGTGAACGGGTGGAGTCTAAATTGAGCTGCTTCAGTGGCATACCACCTCTTGACCACACCCATCACCCTTTTGTGAGAAAACTGTTTAACCAACTGTTGCATAGACAGGGTCATTGCTCCTATGTGGCCAGCAGGAGGGACAACTCTTTCCACAGAGGAGGGAACTTGGCTGAAAGGTGCTTTGGCCTGCCTCTAAACAAAAAAATACATTTGAAATTGCCAAACGTTCTCTTTGGTCCATTGTCTTTATGGTGCTATAAGAGGAGGCTATGCTGGATGAGGTTCTTGTCTTTTTGTAAGAGATGTTCATTTGGAAGTTTTCTCCCTTAAATGTGGAGTCACTGTACACTCTGTAGTGGCTCTGTGGTCACATATTGCTTGAAAGAGGCGATGCATACTAGGCTGAGTACCAGAAGAATGAAGATGCAGTAGCAGCAAGTATGTTGTGACTGGTTGATGAGGGGTGGATGAATGGAATGTTGTGAGTGTGTGTGTCTGCAGCACTTAGACGTTGATGTTGAGGGAAAAGGGTGCTGATAAACAGCACTGAGCTCCATTCAGGTTCACACTTTAGGGCAGACAAAGGGCATGGAATCTCTTGGGTTGTGTGAGACCGCCCCTGCCACCTGGGCAGTTTCCAAGTTGTGTACCTTGCCACATTGGTCAGCCCTGTGGCTTCAACTTAATCAGTGAACTCAATAGACTTATGGCACATAATATGTCAACCAGGTCCTGTACTGGGCATGCTAGCAGTAGAGGAAGGCCTTCTCTTTTGTGGGACTAGAAGAATAGAAAGCCCAGTGGGACTCAAAGGCTCTTGAAATTTCTGAGAGCTAGGAGATTTACAATATCTCAAGGCGTTTTTGAGAACTTCCAGGACTACCTAGTTCTAGCGATTTACCAGTATAGAAACCTCAACAACTAAGTTCAGTGGTGTGAAGGCAGCAGAGTGCACTTACCTCAGAGAATCCAGAACAGTCCTTGAACCCTGATCAGCTAGATCAACAGCATCTAACAACCTGATAAGGAAAAAGAGACTTTTAGTGCTTCTTTGGACCGTTTATTTATGTATACCTCATAAACAGACGGATGACTTGTAAGGATGCTCAATGGCGGCTCCTCCGCTAAGGCAGAGAAGCATCGCCCCCACTGCTGTTTAAGCAGTGCACAAAAGAAAAAGAAAATGATAATAACAGGACGTCATTATCATTTTGTTTTCTATGCCGCACTTAGAGCCAAGTGGGGGCGGGGCTGGGGTCCGTGACGCCAAGCAGATTGAGGATTGGTTTGCACTCCTCTAAGTGCAAACCACGAGGTGCAGACCTCTTTTGCTATTCCTCTCACTGTGTGGCTTTGTACTATACATTCTATAGATTTGGAGTACTTTATACAAGACTCCATGATCCTGACACCTGTTTTTGCTTACCTTAGATTAATCAAGATTTTGCCATTTTACTATAGAGTAGGATACGTTAGATTTCTTTAGAACTGCTAATAACTAGGCAGGAGGGTCGAATCTTTCAGATCCTCTTCCTCATCTTCTGTATCACAGCCACCAAGTTCCCGTGTGCTTCTTATTGTTTAGGCTGAATTACATTAGGAGATTCAGAGTCATTCTTGTGACATTATACTTTTAGAATATGCTTCTGAGACTCATTTATGTCAGTCTTTTTTTGAGTTTGTAATAAAACCCTCTAACTCCATTTAGTAGTTTTGGCTTTATTGCATGACTACCTTTCTACATGTGTATGGTAATTGAAAGTGATGCTAACTCCCTCTTACATGTCATGCAACTAATAAAAGGTCCACTGACCGAAGAGAATAAAAATCAACGGGCACATAGCTTTATCATTCCTAATTCCCAGGTATCGTCATGAATCTTCACTTAAAAGACCTCTATGCATTTTCCTTTGCACAATGTCCAAAAACTTATATAGATCGTAACCCTTTAAGCCATTCACATTACTAAAGTTGACAATTACTATATGCCCATTGGTCTATATGTCATAAACAAAATCATGGAAACAAGTCATGATACTGAAGCCCTTTCTATATTCAAGCACGTGGATTTTGGGACTTTTTCCTTTGACCCAAAGCAGATTTCTTTTTCTTCAGAAAATGGATACTTATAAATATTTGCAAATATACATAAAACATGATAGATATTTAAATGTGTCATCACTCTTACATTTTGTGCATACTTCAAATGCATATGCCAAGTATCAGCTTTAATAAAGCTCATAGGTGGTTCTTTGTCACAGCAAAACACTCGTCGGCTGACAAAATTGTTAATAGGCTGAACTAGCTGTTAGCATGGTTGCTTGAAATTGCTAGCAAGTGTGCTCAAGGGGCAAACTATTATAACAATGACCTTGTTTTGGCTGCAAGAAGCAGTGCACAACTGGAAATGAAATCTTGTAAGCTTTTTAGGCTTTGTGCTGTCTTATTTGTGCGTTTGCAGACCAGCAGAAGGGACTGGCATCACATGATCAATGAAATTAAAATGGCACCCATCCTCCTGCAGCCAAGGCATTCTGTTTGCTAAGATACGCATCAAGAGGCAAGGAGAGCTTCATTACTGTTCCTGGGCCGAGGTAGAGTTGGCAAGGAAGACAGATATATTCATACAACCCACAAGATATATGTAAGGACTCTCTTCAAGAGCTGAGCGATCTATTGCACAAGGGTGTGCAAAGGCAACATCCAGAGACTCAGCATACTGAGCAGCCATCACTGTGTCCTCAATAGGACAGCATTCACTCTGCACAGTGTCAGGGACACATGATGCACATGTAATATGCCACACACATAGCACACAACACATTACACACCACAGACAGAAGGTAAGGACTGTAGTTCTAGTCAGTCATTTTACGATGGGAATCAGACCGCAGTCAGGGGACCACAGGCAGGCAGGGGCTATTGGAGGCAACTGTGCTGGTTGTGTTCATTTCCCTCTGGGGTCCTGTGTTCCATCCTACTATGTCTTTGGTAAATAGCCCATGTACACCTCTTCTTCACTTAACTCGGGGTAGTGAGGGTGAGCAATCAAAGCGAGGCAGCATAGAGGGCAAGAGTTCAGAACACAACAGTCAACCAACAGACACTATAACACAATGGACAGCTCACTGCTTATTTTTTTAAAGGAAGAACTTTAATTGTCACAGCAAAACAAAATAGCACACAGAACACTATGGGGCATTATTACAGGGCTGTAATCAGTTCTACAATTCCTCTCCCCTCTCTGGGAGTTCATCATGTCTACAGTCCCCAGTATGTCTTATGAGAATAGGTATTAATCAAGTACTGGTGCAGGGTACTGGCTAATACCAACCAGTCATTCCTGGTAATCTGTTGGGGCAGTGGGCCAGGCACACATGTGCACACTCACTTCCACCCATCCACATGCACATAAAAAACAAATTATACTGCTGCCTTTTCTCATTGGCTAACCTTGTTGTGGATCAGCCTGTCAAGCCCACACAGAGCCCCCACTGGTCAAACCCTACCCACAATCCACGAGGCCACCAACCCACAGCACACTTCCTAGAATGTATGTGAGCGTGCATTTAATCAGAAGTCTCAAAGGACCATCGCGGAGGGTCTCACCAGATCTCGCATATCTCTGTGGTCATCTAGGGTACAGCCTTGTATGAAGACCATGCCCAAACCACAGCCACCCACCAGTTCTACAGAGCGTTCCCAGAAGCAGCATTGTGTTTTTGGCTCCTGACTAGGATAACTTGCAATATAGAAAACCTTACACTTCACACTTACCTGAGAGTATTCGCAATCATGTTGGCATTCAGTCTTTGGTCCTCTGAGATCCCACAGTGAACTTTCCTGGAGTAAAGACCCAGTTACCTGTTTTGAGACTAAGTAAAAAGAACAGATCAGAAAAGAATTGAATTCAAGTAAGAACAAAACTCTGCATTTAAAAAAAAGTACAGGCTGTGGCATTAATCTTATATCTGTCCATGTGACAATTTGAGCCACATTCATAGTCTGCGTTCTAAAAAGCAAGAGACAAATTAGGAAAGAAACGACTTACAGGAAGAAACAGGGTTCCACACTTTAGGAAAGGAAATGCAGTGGCACTTATCTAACACTCCATATGACTATTTGAGACTTGTTCATATCTCGTGTTCTCGAAGATTTTGGAAACTCGTTGAAGGGTCTAGAAACCTGTAAATGTAAATAAAGACAGTTAGACCAAAGGATGAAGCACTCATTAACACATCGCTAAATCAGAGAACGAAAAGACAAACTGGATGCATCAAACAAAGAAAGAAAACCTATGCAGTAGTATGTGAACAGAAAGTTTGCGCTTATTGAGACAAAAAAAAGAAGGACTATTTTCTAAAGGTAAAAGTTGTTGATGTGGATATTAAATTTATTAAGCTCCATGAATTGTGAGAAACCTAACTGAAGCAAGTTTGTTTTCAGAACAGGGAATGGTAGCACTCCAATAAGACAGCGTCAGATACTCAGGGCCGGACTAGCTGACAATTTATCCCATTACACATTTCCCTGGGAGTCTGATAGCCAATCTGCGAACCTCTAGGTACCTTCTTTCTTCACTCCATGTTGCTCACCAGCCCAAACGCCCCACTGCCAACTCTGTCACGCTCTTCAGTTGCTCAGGGCTTAAGGGGGCAGGCACTGCGGGGACATAAAACAAGCATTGGCAAAGCTAAGAGGTCTCGCCTATGAGAGCTATTGGCTTTAGAAATGTTTTGTAGCCCTGTTGTACTGTGCTTTGCAGTGTGGCTATTAAATTATCCTGGGTACTACAACATCTACTGTTACTTCACGTGTCACTGCTGATCGGTCACCCACACCCAAGGTTCGGCTTTCATGCTAATGAACATTGGAAATGCAATTCATGACCAGATAGGACAAGTCTGCAACCTAAAGGAAATTAAATGATTAATAAAAATACTATTATTCAAATAATGCCTTCACTAATTGCACCAGTCGGCGTTGCAATGAAAACAAACCAATATTGATTAATGGCAGGAGTGACATGATGCATGTTACTTGATTATTTTTGCAGCTTCTTTCTGAACTGTGCAAGTAAATGAGGGATGATTTTGTCTTATACTTTATAGTTTCCATGTGCTTACTGTAATTGTGCATTGCGTTTAATAGTTGTTATTAACCAGGGTTTACAATGTGCAGTGCCTAGGTGGAGCCTAAAGGCCTGCTTTTGAGCGAGCTGGTGAAAACAGGACCAATCATGTGAATTGCTTTTCAAGAAAGAAAAAAGGAGTTCCTGAACAGATGTTAAAATGGTGACCAGTGTATTTATATTGGACTTAGTCCCTGCTCTGGGGGATGGCTTAACACAGGAAGAGGCATGACAAATGCATGCCATGGACAAATGGGAAGAAAGAATATGAGAGTGACAATGGAACCAGCAAATTGGAAGCCTATGAGCAGGCTGTAAGCCCAGTATATAATAAAGTTTATAATAAGTATATACTAAAGTATATATAAGAGGTCGCGAATGCTTGACCTAGAAAAGCACTATAACCCAGCCAGGGCTAAAACACTTCTTTAACAAGCATTGGCATAGCTAATAGGTCTCGCCTTTGGGACCTTATAAGGGTTTAGTTATCCAGCACAATATCCTTGGTGCAACAACATCTAGTGTTGCATGGCTAAGCACTTATAAGGTCCCAAAGGTGAGACCTATTAGCTATGCGAATGCTTGTTTTGAGTGAGTGGCTCATGCAGGCATGCTACTGTGAGGTAGAGATGCTGCGAGTGCTTTTACAGGAGCCCCTGTGACATTGCGCCTCTTCAAAATGGATCCGGGGTCTGGTGTAATACTTGTAGACTCTATTCCTGTCTTCTCGCACCCAATGCATCCTTAAATGTCCCATGTGCAGCCAGGGTTGACACTCCTATTACCCCTGCCCTCCAGTGACACTTTACCTGTCACATGTGGTGGTAGTGGTGGTGGTAGTGGATGTGGTGGTGGTGGTAGACGTGGTGGTGGTGGACATGGTGGTGGTGGCGGATGTGGTGGTGGTGGACATGGTGGTGGTGGATGTGGTGGTGGTGGACGTGGTGGTGGTGGATGTGGTGGTAGTGGTGGTGGACGTAGTGGTGGACGTAGTGGGGGTGGACATGGTGGTGGTTGACGTGGTGGTGGTGGTGGACGTGGCAGTGGATGTGGTGGTGGTGGTGGACGTGGTGGTGATGGTGGTTGTGGATGTGGTGGTGGTGGTGGACGTGGGTGTGGATGTGGTGGTGGATGTGGTGGTTGTGGATGTGGTGGTGGTGGACGTGGTGGTGGTGGTGGATGTGGTGGTGGACATGGTAGTGGTGGACATGGTGGTGGTGGACATGGTGGTGGTGGACGTGGTGGTGGACGTGGTGGTGGACATGGTAGTGGTGGACGTGGTAGTGGTGGTGGATGTGGTGGTGGTGGACATGGTAGTGGTGGTGGTGGACGTGGTGGTGGTGGACGTGGTGGTGGTGGTGGACATGGTGGTGGTGGACATGGTGGTGGACATGGTGGTGGACAAGGTGGTGGATGTGGTGGTGGATGTGGTGGTGGACGTGGTGGTGGTGGTGGACATGGTGGTGGTGGATGCAGTGGACATGGTGGTGGACATGGTGGTGGTGGACGTGGTGGTGGTGGACGTGGTGGTGGTGGATGTGGTGGTGGTGGACATGGTGGTGGTGGATGTGGTGGTGGTGGACGTGGTGGTGGTGGACTTGGTGGTGGTGGACATGGTGGTGGATGTGGTGGTGGATGTGGTGGTGGTGGACGTGCTGATGGTGGTCGATGTGGTGGTGATGGACATCGTGGTGGTGGACGTGGTGGTGGACATGGTGGTGGTGGACATGGTGGTGGATGTGGTGGTGGACGTGGTGGTGGATGTGGTGATGGATGTGGTGGTGGTGCACATGGTGGTGGTGGTGAACGTGGTGGTGGTGGATGTGGTGATGGTGGACGTGGTGGTGGTGCTGGTGGTGGTGCTGGACATGGTGGTGGACGTGGTGGTGGTGGATGTGGTGAATGTGGTGGTGGACATGGTGGTGGTGGTGGATGTGGTGGTGGTGGACATGGTGGTGGTGGTGGTGGACGTGGTGATGGAGGAGGACGTGGTGGTGGTGGACATGGTGGTGGTGGACATGATGGTGGTGCTGGTGGTGGTGGATGTGGTGATGGTGGACGTGGTGGTGGAGGACATGGTGGTGGTGGACATGGTGGTGGACATAGTGGTGGACATGGTGGTGGACGTGGTGGTGGACGTGGTGGTGGTGAATGTGGTGGTGGACGTGGTGGTGGTAGTGGGTATGGTGGTGGCGGACGCAGTGGACGTGGTGGTGGACATGGTGGTGATGGACGTGGTGGTGGTGGATGTGGTGGTGGTGGACATGGTGGTGGTGGACGTGGTGGTGGATGTGGTGGTGGTGGACATGGTGGTGGCTGTGGTGGTGGTGGATGTGGTGGTGGTGGACTTGGTGGTGGTGGACATGGTGGTGGATGTGGTGGTAGATGTGGTGGTGGTGGACGTGCTGATGGTGGTCGATGTGGTGTGATGGACGTGGTGGTGGTGGACATGGTGGTGGACGTGGTGGTGGTGGACATGGTGGTGGATGTGGTGGTGGTGGTGGTGGACGACGTGGTGGTGGTGTTGGTGGACGGGGTGGTGGTGGACGTGGTGTTGGTGCTGGTGGTGGACGTGGTGGTGGACATGGTGGTGGTGGTGGCGGATGTGCTGGTGGTGGACATGGTGGTGGTGCGAGTGCGAGCGAAAGAGAGAGTGAGTGGGGATGAAAAAAAAAGCGCAGCACGCGCCAGATAAAGTACTGACACTGCCTGAGTTATTCAATGCACTTTATGCCCCACAGCTGGTAGTCGGAAAGTAACATGCAAACATAATGCAATGAATCTGATGGGACACTTTGGAGAGAGAGTGGTGCAGGAGGGAAAACTTATAATGTGATATTTTAGGGCTCAGTAGTGTCTGCCTTATATTGAGGCTATTGTTAATTGTCGCAACAAAGAAAATCGTAAGACGCATTGCTGTCTCTGTGCGACCTGCGACAAGATAGAGAGAGAGCGAGAGACAGAGTGCGAGCAAAAGATAGAGTGAGTGAAGGGGGAATGAAAAAAAAAACGCAGCCCGCGCTTTGTTTAATGACTGTGAATGACTAATGCTGAAACTCAAACAAGCAGCAGCTGTTTTCAAGCTCACTCGTGCTTGTGGTGGCATCCGCCTTGCGGGAGCGAGCAGGGGCCAATTAACATGCGCGCTACCTAGGCAAGACCTAAAAATGTGTTAACACTCGATGCCTCATAGTGCTCTTTTTATTTTTATTTGCAGACATGCTGCACAACAGCCATGCTACTATAAAGCATGGCTACAAATAATTGTCAGAGTCCACAATGCTCATGCTGTACAGCATGAACAAAAGACAATGGAAGAGTCAGTAGACAAAGGCGATACCTATTAGCTTTGCCAATGCTTGTTTATGACTGTTTTGTTATTTAGGTATTGCATGTTTTATGGATCGATGTTATCCAAAATGCACAATAAAAATAATAATGTGTCCTTTATGAAGTAAATGCCGGTTTGTGGAACTTGACCTCTCTGTTGGCCCGACAAATACAGATTGCTTAATGCCTGCCTGACTTCATCTTTGTGTTGTGCTTGTCTTGCTGTCTCATATTTGTTGCGGGGAGCCAGCAATTAAGCACAAGTTACTAATAATATATATCTTTAAACGCAATGTGTGGCATTGTTTCAGAGTCACTATAATCCTTTCACCGACTGAGTCAATTTTATGTCATCTTCGTTTTTAAGCAACTTTATACAACTCAATTTCAATATGGCTGTCGTTTAAATTTGTAGGCCGGAGATGACAAGTTAGTGAGCCATCATATGTTAACTTTTTGGATAATATTTAAATGGGGCTAGATTCATTGTATTCCCATGTTCTACTGCCCTTCAATATATTTCAAACTAAGATTTAGAACAAAGTAATTGTTGATGCTGGTAACCAATTGTGCTTTTGCAATTATTTACCAGTTAGGCAAAACTATGAGGAGGTGAATTAATTGTGGGGCTGATTTCCAAATATGTAAATAAAATGTGTTTCTCGTTTCTAGGTACTCTTTAATATTATAAACAGCCACATCATTACTGCGAAAACTGGATGTACAGGCCTCTTGCTCATTCAGTAGACCATGTTTGGGTGCCTTCTTCCGGCCAGGCAAAGACGGCTATTCAGGTCACGCTAAGCCTACACTAAGCGACCAAAGAAGCAACACGGGCAAAAAAAATATAAAAAGTAGCAACACAGGCAAATAAAAACAAGCATTTACAATGCAATGGTCTCGGCAATATTATAGGTAGAGCTATTGGTATTGCTCATTATTTTTTTTATCATTTTTGTATCCCTAAATAAATGGCATAGTCATTTCTATTGGCATTAGCTTTTTTGCATATGTGATACCTATTGCATTAGCAGAGAGAGAGTGATGTAGTGAGATAGAGAGAGAGAGTGAGGTATTGAAATAGAGAGTGAGGTAGTGAGAGAGAGTGAGGTAGATAGAGAGTGAGGTAGTGAGATAGAGAGTGAGGTAGATAGAGAGTGAGGTAGTGAAAGAGTGAGGTAGTGAGGGAGAGGGATGTTGTGAGGTAGTCATATATAAGCATAGAGTGATGTTGTGATGTAGTGAGATAGAGAGAGAGGTAGTGAAAGAGAGAGTGAAAGTGAGTTAGTGAGATAGAAAGAGTGAGGTAGTGAGATAGAGAGTGATTGAGGTAGTGATTGAGCTACACTTGCCTCTTGACGAGGGCCCTGGTACTTATTTATTTTTTACAAATTAAGCACTGCTTCCCCTTTTTATCAAATGACTCTTCTTTCCCTCCATTCACTGTATGCCTTATTCTCTCTGAGCGTAGCCTACCCTAAGCGTCATGTCTGTCTGCTTACTCTATATAGCTGTATTCCTGAAAACTGCCCCCGCCTCACCCTGTAGATCACAATCTGCTTATTTGAAACCATAGCCCTGCAGCATGACAGCATCTGATCTCTCCTTGCCTATTCAACCATCCCACCAGCCATTGCATGAACTCACATTAACATACATACCCCGACTGATGACCACATCCAAATGATCTACCACAACGAGACTGGAGGGAATGCACTGAAGGATTTCCATGGTAAACCCAACTACCACTAATAACCACTACATAAAACACCCCAGCACGTTGGCAAGTTTACAGAAGTCATACATATGTGTCTTTTGGGCTTGGAAGGCAAGGGCCAGTGCAGTGTGCTGTTTTCCTGTCACCTTTTAAAGGGAGTCCATCCATTCCTCAATTTCAGAAACAAACAAGATAGGCTAGAAGTATTGGTTCACTTGTCTTTGCTAAAGGGAATGTTGAAGACATTCGCTAATCACCGTAGGGAAGGACAACATGGTTCTCAGTCCACAGGCTTTTTCATTGAGCGGAAGAACATATGCACCCTACTAGCAAGCACTGTGAAAGCCAATAGGACTTTTGTTGGCTGCCAGCCTTTTGGCTTTGTAAATGCGGCTTTGTTTTGTTATTTTTTGTGAAGTTTATTCTAGGCAGAGCAGTCAGGCCCTCCCAAATACAGATAAACAAATAAAAAGCAAAGCAAAAATATGTTATCGGTGACCGTTAGGCTTAGTATTCCTTGGCACTGAAGGAAAGTACTTATGTGAGAAGGAGAAGAATGTTGTCAATCACAGGGAAGATGTCCAATGGCTGAAGTGGGCGGACTCGTTGTTCCAGGCTGTAGTGGATTGAACCTTAGTGGTGTAATATAAGTATATTCATAGGTGTGTGTGTAATTTTAGTAAAATCAAAAGTTATAGGCCAATGCCACACCTAAAACAATAAGTCAAAATCCACACTCAATATCTGGATTAGTAACAGAGTAGAGAAGAAGGGGGCGGGGGGCTGCTGCAGACCCTTCATGCAAAAAAAGATTGTCTTCTTTTATAGCAGCTTCAGAAATAAATATGCTGAAAGGTAGAAAAGGTAGTAGTTGGCCGTACTCAGAATCAAGTGTCCTAGATGAATGTATTGAAACGTGTGTCTGGGAAGTTGTTTTAAGTGCCTATTATGCATTGACACTTATGCAGCACTTGACAGCGAATATGGAACACATCTGGTTCGTGCACATAGGCGGAATGAAATAAATTCGGTACAGGGGAGAGGAATGCATGTTCAAGCCCTGAGGAATAAGGGTTTGTATTATTAGCATATTTGTACACTGGCCTGTGGCCATGCCCACAGTGGTTCTAGCAGTATCATAAAGCTTCTGAGACGTAGTTGTCGCTTCCATAGAGTGAAGTAAGGCAGTAGCCAATAGAGGACATCTAAAAACACAAATGGCCCGCTTCTGTTCATAAGAGCGCTCCAGAGGCAAAATAACATTATTCCTGGTGCCCTGAAAATCCAGGCACCATCACAGACCCATGAGTAACATGTGGCGCTATATGATTCCCAACAACACCATCCCGTACACAAACAGAAACCGCACACGCACAGCCCCAGGGGAGCAGGGAATCTCCGGGCCTCTCCCGAGGCTCTCCGGGGGCTGCTGGGCTCCACCGCGGCGGCGCAGCCCACCCTCTCTGCGGACAGAAGGGATGAGTAAAGATCTCCATAAAACATGCATCAACTTTTAGAGTTAAACCCCGCCCCGCTTTACGAGGAAATATTAATCTGCTCTCATTTATTGCTCTGTAAGGCTATTTTGACAAAAGTTCATTATCAGACCCGCTAAATGCTTTCAAAGAATTGATTGGGGCAATGATCAAATCAGGCTGATAGACACCGTGTGCTAGGAAGGACGGCAGCGAGCAGGGCGTCTGGAATCCTCCCGATTTTAACTGTATCGACCAGCAGAATAAACGAACTGTAATTAAATTTTCAGGAAAATTGAGAATTTGTTTTCGAGTCTCTGTCAATACTTATTATTTCAATAATATGATTATAAGCACAAGCGAGGGACGCCACAGCGCGGGAGGTGGAAATTAGAGACGGGTTCTTGCGTGGGGAAGAAGGGATGAATGCGTGTGTACGGCGGCGCAGAGGTATTCACAAAGCTGCGGGCAAGTGTATATATAATAAGGATGTTAATAGGTCTGTTTTCAGGCATGCTTTTGTATACCACTCCACAAAACATATAGGGGCAGTGCTCGTCCGCCAAAGCGTGTTTGTACGTGCTGTTGTTGTACACAGGGCTTTAAGTGGGATGAAAAAACGGAGGGGTCTCTCAAAGGGGCGCGACCAATGTAATTAAGGGCGTGGCTTAAAAACTCGAGAGCTAAAAATCCGTGCTGAGCATAGTGTGCCGCCCGACTTGTATTTTCCTGTTTCTGTCATTGCATCCAGATATACAGGGCACAAGTACTTAAACAAGACGATTAGGGTTAGACGAGACGAGGCAATAGACCAAAAATCCACGCTTACCTGGGACATAGTTTCATGATGCACTCGTAGAATGTAGAAAGTCAAGCCAAACAACGAGACGAGGCAACAGACCAAAAATGGCTTTAGAAAGTCAAGCCAAACAAAACAAAAGAAAACACGGGAAGCTTCCAAGCTTTTTCGGATTCGAGGGCGTGTTCCTGCTGGTCTAAAAGGGCGTAGCTAAAAAGTGGAAAGAACAGCAAGGAACACGCCCCCGAATCTGAAAAAGACGGAGCCTATTTGGAGGGACGGCTCTCTCCTCCAATGGCTGGCCTCCGTTTAGGAAGCCAGCCAATGGAAGAGAAGCAAAAAGAGAGGCGGGCTAAATAGCCACTCTAGGAAACATTAAATCTAGACTTCCGGTTCTGCCTTCGGCAGACCGGATAGTCCTCGACCTAAAAAACATGGGAGGGAGGGTGTTAGAGGGAAAGAAGAAACAAGGACAGGTTGAAAGAAGAACCATGATGGGGGCGGGTGGAAGGTAAAAGAAAAAAAGCTCTATGACGCGGGCAGTGTTGTCCACGTCATAGTGTTTTATTTTTCTTAAATAAAAAGTACCTGACTCATAGCACGTGCAGCAGAGGGACACTAATTACATGTATTTGATCTGTGCTTAGTCCATGTGCTGCCGAAAGAAAAGGAAGTGACACATGAGCAGCGCTGTCCAATCAGAAGGCAGCAAAGAAGAATGCCAGCACTGCAAACGAATGGTAAGTAAACGGTTAGTTCCAAGCCCATTGCAGAACACATGATTCTGGCAAGTGGGAGCGCATGACCTACCGCATGCTCCCCAGGCAAGACCTATAAAGAGATAATGAGAAGGGAATGAAGGCGGTAAGGTAAAGAGAGCTAAAAGAAAGAAAGAGAGTGGACAGAGATCAGAGTGATAGAGAAGAGAAGGAGAGAGACAGAGACTGGGAGCTTGGGGGCGGGGGGGGAGCTGACTACAGGGAGGTCTGCCCCTTGAGACAATTTGGGGAATGGAGCAGTCCAAACAAATTCTCCGTTTTTTGGACTGGTTGGGCAATGATTGGTCTACAATGTAGACCAGGTATTAAAAGGGGACATTTTGGAATACCTGCCACCATTTTAACATGCTAACAAGGTGGCTGGTATTAGGTTTGAGAGAATGTATGCGTTTATGCCTTTAGATCATTTCTTGGTAGGCAGTTGCCTTCCACAGAGCTTGTGGTCCTGGCGACAGCAGAGGATAAGATTGCCCAGGTGCTCCAGCTCTTGGAGGAGGCCAGGCTCCCTGTCTTGGTTGCAGTGGTGGGTAAGACCGTCGGTCGGCTGGTGAGGAGGGTGTCAGCATTTGTCACGGTGGTGGTGTGGGCCTGTTTGCTGCCACGATGGACCCCAGCTGTGAACAATGATGAGGTAAGAGGGCGGGCCGTTCGTGTATTCCACGAGCGGTCCCACGTGCCCAAGGCATGGGGTGGGTGCTAGGCCTACACGTCTACCTCACCTGTATTGCTCCAGGTGATGCGAGGATCAGGGGCTCCAGAATACCTGGAGCCCAGCGGGAAGTGTCCTCCTTTAGGTGTGCTGATTTTGGGCCCGGCAATGAGGGCCGGGCGGTTGGAAATCATCACAGTAGGGGGCGTGCCGGGATCACAGTGCCCCTTTACCTGCCCATAGATGGTTGAAGAGAAGGAGGGGAGGGTGGGCTATTTCTGCATGGAGGCGGTGGGATGTCAGGTATAGGTTGTCAGCGAAGAAAGGGAGGGGGTAATGCACGAGCAGGGGTAGCTGTCGAACCGAACCAGCCAGGCACCAATTAGAGGAAGATGAGGTTGAGGAAGGGATGAGCCTAGACAGGGAAACTGGTGCATGTTGGGAGGAGAAGTCCAGGCAGGGAAGGAAGTACTTCTGTGGTGGAACAAGCTGTCGTGGTTAGGGTCAGCTGGGCGGGGTGGGGTCAAGGGGGGAGGTCAGGACCATTAAAGCCACAGGGGAGTTTGGGGGACAGTGACCCTAGACATTGGGTTGCTTGAGAGGGCCCCTGCAGGGGCCCGGGCCTGTTTGGCCCAAGGAGTATTGGGTGTGAAAGCACAAGAGTATTTTCCAGTGAGTGGGGAGGGAGGGTGACAGCGGGTAGCCAGCACTTCAGTCAGGGATAAGAGTAAGGTTGTGGCAAGCATGGTGGCTGGTCTGTAAAGGAATGATGAGGAGGAAGGGGGGCGAGTAGGGAGACAGGTCATGACATTCATAGGGAGGGGTGGTCTTGGGGGGGGAGGTAGGAGAGAAGGGCATTTGAGTTTATGGCAAACAGGTACGGAGCAGCATTTTTTTGCAGGAGAGGTCTCTTCCCAGTAGTCGGGGGTAGCTACCAGCACACTGGACCTATCATCTTTCTTACAGGGTGAAAGGGTTGTCAGCGTTGTAGACTCGATGGAGCCTTGTATGGCTCTACCATCCCGGGAGTAAGAGAAAGCGGGGCCCATGACAGCTAGATGGAAATCCACGGGGGACGTCAAGATCACTGTCCCAAGAAGGCCCCGCATGGCTTTAGTAGTGCAACTGGCCAGTGGCACCTAGACTGCCCATGGCAGAAATTAGCAGCAGGCAAGGTGATCCCCGTCATTGGAGCTGTTGGGAGGGTATGGTACGGCTCACCAACAAGGACGGGAGCAACTGGTAGACTGGGGGGTATTGGATAAGCCGTGGTGGCAGGTGGAAAATGCTGCTACAAGCGAGGAGGTTATAGCTGTTTGGGAGGAAACAGAATTGGATTATGAGCAGATCCGTCTGGAAGAGAGGTAATTGCTTTAGGGTGAGGTACAGCAAGAGGCTGTCAAGCGGTGTTGGAGCAATGTGGATGGGGAAGATGAAGGGGGAAACTCATCAGTCTGTACTGCATTTCAGAGTCAATCTGAGGGACACTGAAGGCACAACAGTCGAGGTATGCTACACAGGAGGTAACTGGCAGCAAAAAGGCAGGCTCCAGAATGGGCACCAATCTTGGCCCCAGGTAATAAAAGCAGACAGGAGGGTGCTGAGGCTGCTATCAATCAATCAATTAGGGATTTGTACCCGTGAGGGTCTCAAGGCACTGGGGGTGGAGCAAGCAGCTCCATTCAGTCGAAGAGCCAGGTCTTGAGGGTCTTTCTGAAGATGTTCAGAGAGGGGGCACGTCTGATGTTGATCGGGAGCTCAATCCAGGTCTTGGCCGTGATGTAGGAGAAGGCTGTTCCACTCGTTCTGGCTCTGTGGATGCGCAGGTTTTCAGCGAGGGCAAGGTCGGCGGAGCGGAGGTTTCTCTTGGGTACATGGTTTTCACTCCTGAAGTGCGCAGGACTGCTTGTACGACCCTCTCTAGCCACCCCAAGCAGTCGTATACACTTTGCCTGTCCCCCACTGGGCTGCATTACATAGCCTGATGAGGAACATGCAAACTCTTCCAGTCTCTGTCTGAGTGCCGATCCACGGTGTTCAGACCAATCACAATGCTGCATTGCAGCGATGTGATTGGCTATGGGGAGGGTGGGTGCTTCCTGCTGTTGGCCAGGACTGCAGGAAGGAAGAGGACGGAGAACAGAGGAGAGGTGGCAGCCGTTTCAGGTAAGTGTGTTTTTTCTTTTTTTTGTCCCCTGATGCCACCCTCCAACATCAGCCACCCCACCACCCAAGTCCGGTAGCAGCCGCTACCGCACTTGGATGATAAGCGAGTGACGGCTTTTCAGCTACTGGCAGTATTAAGGAAAGGTCTGACTCAATTGGGCATCGAAGCAAGGTATTCTGGGGCTCATTCTTTTCAGATTGGCATGCTGATGGAGGCAGGCAGGTGGGACTGGAGTAAAGAAAACATTATGAGTCTGGGCATTTGGGCTTCCAATTGCCTTCAGCGTTATGTGTGGGAGGGGGTTTGCTAAGTCACTGTGGTTTTCTTATCCATGTTTTGTGTTTTTCAGGTTTGGTTCCAGGCCCAGAGATAGCCAAACAGTCAGTTTGAGTAATTGGGCATTCCATTATTAAATGGGCAGAAAGGCAGAGTAGCCTTGGGACATCATTGGGTTTTTCCCCCCACCATTTCCAACTGTGATGGCAGGGTAGAGGGTGGATGAGGTGGAAGGAGTTGATCTCATGTTTGAATATGTTACTCGTAAGAGGGCAGTGCCAAGACATTTTACTTCTTCATTTAGGGGGAAACTATCTAGTTGTAGAAAAGAGAGTGGTGTTGATGAGAGACGTTAAGGACACGCTACAGGAGATTCTTAGGCAATGGTCAGGCTGCCATATCATGTGTATTGATTTCATACCACAAAGGGAGTGGCACAGTGAAACCCTCCGCGATCTAAAAAGCACGTAGGAAGGTAAATATGGAAATGAGGATTTTTTGTAGGGGAAATGGAGTGACAAGGATAGAGCATTTGGAACTGAAGTAAGATGCGGTAGAGTTCTTTAGAGGAGATGGCGTTCATCTCTCATGCATGGGAATACAATTGTACTTGCTTCAGGTGTAGGAGTCCCTGGCAAAGCTGTTGAATGTGCGCTAAGTTCTAAAGGAAAGGCTGTGCGGGGCAGAAAGGCTGGGTAGCGGTGTGCAGGCAAGTTGGTATGGTTCAGACAAGTTTAGTGCTGACAAAATCACACCTGCACTAGGCAGGGAGTTTAAGGTTCATTAGGAAGTTAGGTTAGTTACAGGTTAATTGTTGCTGTAAAATGCAGGAGAGGTTAAAGGTCCCATTAGCTGAGGATCAGCCCAGGAGGAGGTATGTTTAAGCTTTGTAGAACGAATGGAATTTTAAGAGTGAGAGGTAGTTAACATAGGTAACAATTTGTGTATAGTGAGGTGGTAGTTTTGTGCGCTGCGAGCCCAGGTTATAATTGTGATGTGCATCTGTTTCAATCAAAAGCGGCATTTTCACACTATTCTGGTGTCACAGGTGTGTGCTGCCTCCCATATTCCCCAATGAATGGACGTTGTAGTGGTTCCCAGTGCGGCCCAGTGAATACTTCAGTAGAGGACTGAACATTTCTCTATTATATCCATTGGTCGAAGAGGGCGGGAACGGCAGGGCACGGCGTGCCCCCACTTCTTTAATTCTATAGATTCTGTTCCCCTACTTTTTTATTTTGAACATGCGTCTCTGCACGTTAGAAATATCCAAGGCCTGCAGAGAAGGCTCGGCGTTAGTGGCTGTTCGGGGACAGGTGGGGAGCAGGGAAGGAAAAGGTCTCCGTCTCTTGCTTCTTGCCCAGATAAGACAAGGAAGGTGTCCGCTTCTGCTCTGCCGCTTTCTTTCTTACTCTTATTCCCTCTCTGTCTGTCTAACTCCTCTTCACTAACCGAAAACCGTGACTCAAGAAATGGTTCTCACCTTCTCTTTCTTACTGTTGTTCATTTGTTCACCTGTGAACAGGGCCGGACTGGCCGTAGCGGGTACCGGGCAATCCCCCGGTGCGCTGCGTGGGTGGGGGCCGGTTTTGGGCCCCTGGGGGCCGTTTTTGTTACAGGGCCGTTTTTGCAGCATAGCTGCAAAATCTGCCCTGTTACACAATCGGCCGAAAACTGGCCCTGGCAAAGAGCTCGGCCGCACCCACAACCCCCAGGGGGCCGGCCGAGCACTTTGTCAGGGCCGGTTTTAGTTCCCAGTCCTGCCCTGCCTGTGAAATGGATGCAAAAAAAAAAAACATTTTTGCTGGAAATGCCGTTTTGACATTTTTCTATTCCAAAGTGCAGCCTCGGAAATAAAAGGTTCATAATATGAAAAATCAATAACTAAATAAAGCAAGACAGAGTGTTCTTAAAGTGGCCAGATCGGTTTTATTCAAACCTCAAAAACATTAGCGTCACTTTACTGAGTTTGCCAGTGAAGCGCTGTTTTCCCCCTGGGGAAGTACACCAACCCTGGAGATACTGCAATACCTGGTTGGTGGGTGGATTGGAAAACAAAATGTGTATGGCGGCTTTGTGTTCACGAATGTGGGGGCATATTAGCAAGAACCTCGTTAAAATTATTGCCGTTTTAGCGGCAGGAAACTGCCGCTAAAACGGCGATAATGGGCTTGCTAATATGCGTTATATAATTCCAATAGAAGCCCAGGTTTGATGTGCAGGACATCTAACCTGGGCATCTATTGGAATTCTATAACGCATATTAGCAAGCCCATTATCGACGTTTTAGTGGCAGTTTCCTGCCCCTAAAACAGCGATAATTTTAACGAGGTTCTTGCTAATATGCCCTGTGGTCTTTTTAAACCATACTGCTTTACGTTTTGTAAGCATATAAGCAGTGGACATTGAAATGGGTCCTTTCGGGGCCCTGTAGTTGTCAGGCAGAAGCACTCACTGATTTCTGAATAAAAGCAAGTGTAAAAGCGTTAAGTTCACCATGTTGTTCCTGCTTACATTTCACATGCTTTATTTAATCTTTCATTCCCTATGAGTGTTTGCTTTTTCCAGGATGTTGTTACTTTTTCCTTTAGGGAGCATATTGATCTTGCCTAGTGTGTGATTTGAATTGAGTAACATCCAGTTGTTTATAGCAGGTCAAATTGGATTGTAGTTGAAGGCAGTTTGAATTTCTCTCAGTGGGGCAGTATGGTGTTCAGTGAGGGAGCGGATGTAGCACTGAGGGCAGAGCTGCCGAATTTAGAACTGGGGAACCAGGTTCAGCCTTCATGAGCAGTCCCCCAGACCACTCTCCTGAGGAAGCACATTCCCATGCTAGACCTTACAAGGCCCTGCAAATCCAGAAAAGCCCTGGTGTCTTAACACCAGCAATTGGACCCTAGCAGTGGCAAGTTGGGTTCACCTTGAAGGCTTGCCCACCACAATCCATACTGAAGTTCACCTCCAGTCTTGCAGGCAGGCCTACGAAGTAGCAGACGAGCAACAGTGACTCTGTCACTGAGGTCACAGGACGCCTGAGAAGAGCTGGCTCTAGGGCGGTGCGACCAGTGTGACCGCAACGGGTGCTGACTTTGAGTGGGGGCGTTGTATATTATGGTTTTAAAAGCACTTGCTGCCTCCTTCCTTGCCTACAGCAATTTTTGGCAATAATAAAAATGTCATGATAACTCCGGTGAATAAACGTCTTCCTAGAGAGAGATCTGAGTTTTGTCTAGTGGAAGTTTTGACTCATGGAAAGATAGCGCAGAGGGTTAATGTGCCTGCTGCTAAGAACATGTACTATGCCCATCACAAAGTGCACATATTGTAAATAGGTCAGTGGGTTACTGCTTTTGTCAGTAAGATCCTTTTGCTACTTGCAGTTTATAAGTTAAAATCCTAACAAAGAACAGTGAGCTATTAACTTTCATTTTAGAGCTGCATACAAACTCCAAGGTATAATATAGAGCTTTATGGTTTTATTCCCTAAGCCTTTGATAATCCTAATGTTGCGAAAAGTGTTAATTTGGATAGAAATCAATAATGATTATTAAAGTGAACACCCAATCATGGTATTAAGTTTTAAATTCTGAGTTTGTGTTTCTCCAGATTAATCACTATTAAACTTTACTGCCTACTAATATGGTTGTCATTTGACTCCTACTCCTTGTAGTCCTTTGTCTTATGTAACATTTCCCATACAGTGATTTACACACGTAAAATTGATTGTCTCTGTGTATATTGCTGATGACAGAAAATGTATGGCTCGGAAACAAATGGCTTGTGCTTCCACTTTTAAGCATATTTGGGACATTCTGTGTTTAGAAACATATCCCACTTAGTAAATTTATTTTAATGTCAATAACTCATATTAATCGTTAAATAATCATGTGTATCCATTGGTTGAATTAAATAACATAATAAGCTGTAACTGGTCAGTGAAATGCCAAATAAATACTAAAGATTGGGATGTTTTGCCAATCCTGGCCACACCTCTAACTCCGCCCACTGATCCAGTCCTCAGGTTATTCCCGCCTTCTGATTCTCCGCCCACAGTTCCCCTACTTTTTTTCCCCCACTCCGACCACTGATTATATCTGGAAAGTAACAAGAGAGACATTCTAGGAAAGTATAATGGTTCTGAAGAATTGAACGTGAGTGTTGCAGAACCAGCCAAGAACTGAGCGCTGACTAGACTTTGCCAAGAGTAGCTCGAGGGGGGCGGGGGTTCGGTCACTGGGTGCACTGGATGAGTCAGAGCAGACTAAGGTGGTCCGAAGCCAGTGCGCTAAACACAGCAAAGCGTGCGTTCCTTTTGTGTTTGTTTATCCACATCTTGTGTTAATCAGGCCGCGGGACTGAAATCATGCATGGAAAATGGGCTTGGTGTACAGTTTCCGTCTCCACGGGCCGTCTGAGCGCGTGGGCAGGACGAGAGCCCGAGAACTCGAAGGGACTGTGGGGAGGGGAGTTCCACTTGTCGGAAGAAAGCTTCCAAGAGGCAGCAGATGTACGATTAATGCTCATGAAAGTTTTACATCGCTGTAACTTTGGGGGGGGGGGGGGGGGGTTCTTCTTTTATTCTCCGAATCACGTGCCGGGGCTGGTAGGTGAGAGTATATCTGCTCCGACGCTTTGTCTCTGACATCATGGTCTCGTGGTGGGCAACTGGTCGCATGTCGGCGTTATACAAAAGCCTTTTAAATAAATAATTGTTCGCTTTTATGGAGAAGTATGCGCTAGCAGTTGAATAATGTAAGTGAGATTGTTTTCTTGTGGGGTAGTTAGCAGGTACCAGGCAGTGTCCTTGGTGGGTATTCTCGTCTACCACTCATGCCCGTGATACACCACTGGTGGCGGCTGAGCGCTATGCAAATACTGTTTAATGTAACAAAACACCCCAAGCTCAGAACACTATTGAAGTCAAATTGGATGACGAATTATCCTGTGTTTGAGGTACCAGCAGGAATCTAGGGTTGAATCAAAGTAAAAGTCATGTATAAAGTTTGAACAATCAGACAATTAAGACGGGATTCATCATCTCTTTTTTTAGCTGAAAGGCAGAACTGTGGGTACAAACTAGAACTATGACTGTGGACTGTGCATAACCTCATAAGACTCTGATTGCTAGGGGACAAAGAACACAAAACAAAAGGGAAAGAGAAGAGGGTACAAGTGCTGTGGAAGACAGAAACTGTCTAGCAGGGAAATGTATGTCCCCTAGTCCATCAGATACTTACACAGTTTCGTGGCAGGGTGCAAAGGGCGCTGGAGAGCTGGTTGCCATATCCAGTGCTGCTACTGTTTAGGAAAGATTTGCATATTGACACCAATAAAGAACGTTTCATCACAATCGTTTCGAGTTCACAAACCAGATACCTCTCCTCTCACTAGTTGACTCTATGCTTGTCTTTGACCCTATACGGTGAGCCATTGCCTACCTTTTAGCTAGGTTCACGCTGTAGAAATGCTGTAGAAATACATACACACAAAAGTAAGGATGAAGACAGTAAGGAGGGGGAATTGTGTTCAATCAATCACTGCGTCCTAGATGGGGCGCTGCCCACTCTGCACAGTCTCTGATGTACACATAACACACTAATACTGAAGCATTCATTTGATCATATATCATGAAGTAAAGGTAGTGAGGGCCTCAGGCGTGGAGGATGGACAGACAGAATTTGTAACATGGCTGGAATAGATCTACCTTGTACTTTGTTTTGAATATGTCGTTTGTCTCTCTACTTACAATTTGCAAGTCCTCTTGAGTTGCTCCATCCTATGTGATAAAATTAAACTACCTGGGCTTTGCTGGTAAGTGGGTGCACCCAACGTGTGTCCCCTTTCACAGTGGAGGGTGGCTACTGCTTCCTGATGCCAGGTTGTCCGTTGGCTGCCAGTTAGTGGCAGATGAATGATGGAAGAAGAGAAGAGTGAAGAAGAGGAGATGGTGCCGTGAGCGTGGCATGAAGATAACCAAAGTAGGACAATGCCCAAAATACACACGGAAGCCCAGTAGAGAAGGGGAGTAAGGTAGACCAATGTGTCAAAAGCAGCAGGAAAGTCATTAGAATATGCAACAAAAGTGGAAACAGCGAGTCTGTATAGCAACTGCACCTCCCTCTTAATAACCCAAAGTGAGTCCAAAGTACATATATTTAGAATAAGCTAGCGTGCACATTCACTGCTCCTGCTGTTTCCAAGGAGCTATCCAAGAATCAAACCAATGCCGTCCACAAATGCGAAGTGCACCTCAAAGGAGTAGATTTCTGTAGTCAATTAGTCCAATTCAAGAACAAGAGGCACGTCACGCATGTATACTTGGAACCGGGGCAGCAGGATTCGCTCCGTCGGGGGAAAGACGCGGTTCCAATAGTTTGACATCAGTGCTTAGCAAGGTAAGGATTGCGATGTGGGAACTTATAATCTATTTTATTAATCTGCAGATAGGACCTCTATTAGAGGTCAGTAGTAACTTGCCATCACCGGCTTTTGCAGCAATCTGTATGGAGCCGGGAGGATTTGGCGGCATTTGCGCCATATATATCACGTATTTCCTTATTTATCACAATTAGTTATGTTTGGATGCCTTCAAGAAAGCGCAGATGTGTCACATTTTGAAGTGATTCTGCCCTTCCCGTCCAAGTATTGACCACTATATGTAGGTGGGCTATATCAGGTTAGAGTGAGACCCTTAAGATCAGAGCAGGGCATTTTGGCACAATACATGTTAAATGAAGTTGCCACTGATCTACCTGTCTGTTTTCAACGGGTGCTTGCAACGCCATAAATTATTCAAACAGCATAGGTTTAAGGGACATTATATGAATATGAAAATAGATTTGGAGCAATATAAATCTATATTATGGAGTCATGTAGAATAACAACCACAATATCTATCTTGTAAACAAATCTGGCCCCAATTCCCCTTTTCTATGGGTACATTTGGATCATATATTATTTTAATAAAATATATTAAAATGTACATATTATTGTGTAAATATGGGGTTGATTTTAACCCTTCCATTACTCACAGGTACCGTCCCTCCATCTACAAATTTGCTCGTAGGAGGTTACTTGGTCAAGTGAGTGCCCTTTGGAAAATAGATTCGGTTCACCAACTTTTTGGACTTACAGTGGAAGATAATAATTCTCCAATACATTGAAGGTATTGACAGGACCAACTATGACAGTATGTCCACAAGATTATATATCCAACAGGACATAGTGTAATACATTTGGTCTTTAACTGATGGTAGCAGGTTGTGTTATTTACGGATTGCTCCAACATCTTTTTTGACGCATGCATATTTTTGTGAAATAGGTTGTAACTTTTAAGCTTGAATCATGTTGCACTAAGTGAGGGCTCTCCTATACGTACACCCAGAACACTATACTCTTCCTTCCTTTCTCTGTGCTCACTTATGTTCGTATATATATTGTCCATGTATTTCATGTTTTGTCTGAACAAATTTGGGCTGTTGCACATGGTTCTTTTAATTGCGAATGTTATATGTTGTATTGTGGTTTTATATGTATGTTGGTGTATAAAGTATACATTTTTGCATGTTTTCACAGCCCTGAAGAAGTCCATAGACACTGGACGAAACACGTTGGCTGTTTTTATCGTGAAAAATAAAGGACATATGAAAAACAAGATTGTTCTTGAGTTGGAGTAATTGACTACGGAAATGTACTCCTTTGCGGTGCACTTCGCATTTGTGAACGGAAGTCCATGAGAATAAGTGAGAGTGTTTATAGATGTGAGTTGACTGACAGCAGTGAATTAACAGGAATGGAGGGACGATTGCCCATACTGGACATCCCTATAGAATTTCATGACAAGGCATGGACTCCAATATTATGAAATTTTCTTTATTGCTTCTCCTCACACACAGCAAACACAGGATGGAATCTAGCTGAGGAGGAGAGAGAGATTAGGTGCTATTTTACAAGAAAAAGATGCAGATATGTACTTTAATGCATCTCTTAATTGTGCAGTGCAGTTTGATTAATTGAAGAGATGTGAACGATTAGGAAGAAGAAAGGTAAGACAGATATGTGAGATCAACTGAGAGGGCACAATAATTAAATCATGTTGGGCCACCGAAATTTATTACAAAGTTGGTCTGATTGGTGCATGCTTACCCTCATTTTGCCTTGATCCTCGTTTGAGCCAGTTTTTGCCTCGGTATAACCCATTGTGTTACCCATTGATTCTAACTTGTCCTCTCCCGCCTTTCTCCACAGATTTACCACTTTTCCTTTCAGTTTTTTAACCCGCTCTTTCCTCAGTTTAACCCATTGATTCTAACCTGTTCTCTCCCACTCTCTCCACAGGGTCACCACTTTTTATTATCCATGGGCGTAAAAATCCGCTCTGCATGGCAAGTTTGTGGAGTTTTGTCAACTCCGCGTTCTGCATAAAACGCGGAGTTACAGATATACTCCGCACTCCGCAACAGAGTGGAGTTTTTTTATGTTGGCTTGCCCGAAATTTGTTTTCATGCACGCAGGAGCAACATACTGGGTGCCCGCGATCGCTGATGCGATTTCCAAGCCATTCGCGAGCGCCACAAGATTAGCTGGCCGGCCGCATGGTCTCGCGAGAGTTTGCGGTCGGCAACAGGTTATTCGCTCGTGCCAGCAGAGTTCCGGTGGGAGTTTTGTGACAAACGCCATCCCGGGCTCCGAATCAATTTCGGGTTTGCCGAATCCGATCAAGAGCCCTTGTTCCCAACTGACTCGTTCCCAGTTCAGAACGACCAAGTATAATGCCAGGAAACCATAAGGGATGACCAAATCGGTCCCGAAAGGCATCCGGACAGGACGAGCCTTTCCGGAGCCGATTCGTAGAGCTCTATGGAATTGGTTTCCGAACGAGCGAGTACAATGGCCAATACAAACAGCCTTTCCAATTCGGTTTCCCAGAACTAAATGGCTACCGAAATTGGTGTTTGGGGGTCTGTAGTAGGCCCCCCTTCACCCGGGGCCCTCTGAATTGGGCCCATGGGGGTACTCAGTGGTCCCCCTTTCCAACCATGCACAGTATGGCAGGCATCACGGGGTGCCTGTCACAGGGTGCAAGGTTTTCCCCAACCACCCCTTTCTTCAATGGGAGCCTGTATTAAGGCTCAGAACACAGGCTCCCATTGAAATCAATGGGAGTCCGACCAAATGGGATCCGGATGCATAGGGATGCATCATACTCATTCGGTCGGATTCCCCCGATCCGAGTCGTACGGAAAGCATTCCGGAACCTATTTGGTCGGTATGCTTTCCAAACGAGATTGGAATCGGGCCCATTGTTGGAAAACTGGTGTCGTTAGTTTGATTGGGGCCATGCACCTAGATTTATTTGTACTTTTCATTGATTTTTAAAAATTTATTGTGGTGTGTGGCTGTAGTTTCCGTAGGGGCATAGTTGTTTCTTTGTTAGTAATTTTTCTCCTTTTATAAAGGAAACATGTTGCACAGTTTACTACATTTTCTCCATGTTTTGAAATCAATTTGCAATATTGATTTAATTTACTATGGAGCCGAGTAGTGCTCCAATAGGCCTTTCAGCCATTAGGCCCAGAGCTACTCTGGGGTACATGAAACAACTGTGTCAGTTGAATTTAAATATCATTTAGGTCATGGATGGCATTGGATTGAAATACAAAATGTGTGTTTTTTTGTGGTATTTCACTTTTTTTCATGTGTGTTAATGCCTTTGTTGGATGTGTGTGGTTGTAACTTGCACACCTTTTCAGCCCTGCAGATTTTTGTTTTTGGCGTTGTTGCATTAAATATGTGTTGTTGTTTAGCATGCCTCCTGTGTCTGTCCTGTGTGTGAGTGGGTTTGCATTGCCATAGTAGGCCAGCATTTGCCTTGGTTCCGCATGTGGTCAGGGGCCATTTTGTAAAGTTTGTGTCCACAGGCCTGCTTGTGTTCATTGTTTTCCAGACCTCCTGCTTATTGTTTTTGTGACCATGTAGCTGGCGGCTATTTTGTGAAGGCAGTCAGTATCCTTTTGCCATAGGCATGCATGTCTTCCCTTTGTTCCCCTTGGCTTATTGCTTCTTGTTGTGGACTGGCGGCCATTTTGTGAAGGCAGTCAGTGTGCTTTTGCCATAGGTCTGTATGTCTTCCCTTTGTTTCCCTTGGCTTATTGATATTTGTTGTTGCTTGGCCATGTGAATGGTAGCCATTTTGTGAAGGCAGTTAGCATGCTTTTGCCATAGACCTGAATGTCTTACCTTTTTCCCCTTGGCTTATTGCTTCTTGATGTGGGCTAGCCATGTGGCTGGCAGCCGTTTTGTGAAGCCAGCCAACCAGTGAGCTTTTGCCATAGGCCTCCATGCCTTCTTTGTTGTGGCCATGTCTTCTTGCTGGTTGTTGTTTTGCATGCAATGTTTTCTTCTTTTATTCATCAAAAATGTAGCACAGTTCACTACATTTTCTCCACATTTTATTTTTTATTTTATTTTTTAAAGAAATTTGCAATATGCCAATGAGTTATCCAGCCAATAGGCCCAGAGCTACTCATGGGTGCATGAAGCAACTGTTTCTGTGGTGTCTGTTGAATTAAACATAATTTAGACCATGAATGGCATTGGATTAAAATATAAAATGTGTTGTTTGTGGTATTTCACTAAAGTTTTTTTCTCCATGTGTGTTAATGCCATTGTTGGGTGTGTGTGGTAGTATCTTGCAAACCTTTTTAGCCCTGTGGAATTTCGTTTTTTGACATTGTTGCATTAAAGATATGTTGTTTAGCATGCCTCCTTTGTCTGGCAAGTGTTTGAGTGTGTTTGCATTGCAGTAGTAGGCCAGCAGTGCATTTGCCTTGGTTCCCCATGTGGTGGGGTCATTTTGTAATGTCTGTGTCCTTAGGCCTGCTTGTGTTCATTGTTTTCCAGGTCTCTTGCTTGTGACCATGTGGCTGGCGGCCATTTTGTGAAGGCAGTCTGTGTGCCTTCGCTATAGGCCTGCATGTTATGAACCAAAGTCCTGTGCACACGTTACAATTTTTTGATGAAAGTTCATCTATTCATATGCATTCAAGAATTGTCATTAAGGTCCAAGTGAATCAGTTCTTTGTCTTTTACTCCTTATTACACCAAAAAGCAACCAGCCAACTCGTGTTTCGTAATAATGGGAGAGTGTCCCGCGACTTCTTCAGGGCTGTACTTCATGTAAGTAGAAACTTTAAGATCACTCTGCCGGTGAAAATTCCGACCCGGCTGGCCAATATAAAGGGTTTTAGTAGATCCGCGATTGGTTAAAAAGGTATGTACCATAAGCAAGCACCAAAATAGTGGTGATTCTGCATAGGACCGTGCCGTCAAGTCCTGGGGGAGGGTGAGTAAACCGTTCCTTTTGTTTTTCGATCTGCAGCGTGTGCGCTGAGGTCTGCGATGGCATCGGTTGTGTTCTCTGTTCCGGAGGCATGTTTTCCCCATGTTCCCCTTGGCTTTTTGCTTCTTCATGTGGCCTGGCCATGTGGCTGGCGGCCATTTTGTGAAGGCAGTCAGTCAGTGTGCTTTGCCATGTCTTCTCTTTGTTCTTAAAGGCCTTCTTCTTTTTTTATATGTTTTTATATTTTCATTTTTCTAAAATATTTTTTCTTCAATTTATGGCAAGCTTTTTTTATTATTTTAAAAATTAAAAAAAAATGTAATTGTTTTTTTTCAGTTTCATAAGTAACATGATTTGGCATCAAAAACCATTAACCCCATGTCTGCTATATGAAATACACAACAGTATAGGGATTGTTGCATTGTCATTTGTCAGCTGCAGCTCCATGAGTGCCGCAACCCACGTGATCCATTGCACAATGCAAATAAAGCAAATCGTTACATTTGTACATTGTTGTTTTTCTTCTTTCCAATCCTTCCTGAGTGTACTGTACAGTACACCATGAAAACTTATGTTGTGGTCAAAGTCTCACAGATGGTTACACTATATGGTAAATTTATTTCATAACTGAGGTAAGAAGTGTGACCACACACACTAAATAATATTATATTTGTTTGCACTAGTAGTTGAACTACAACAATGCCACATTTCACTGATGTTCTTCTTGCTTCTTTGCTTTTAGTTGCACAAGAGGAGGAGGAGACAACATCACCCATAGTACTGCCAGACAGGCCTGCCCACAGACATCCCTTCAACTTGTGTGAAGCTAAGTGCCACTGCTAACTGGCAGCTTCAAGATGGCCCCAAAGAAGAGAGGCACCAGTACCAAGAAAGTTGCCGGTAAGTGAAAGGCACTTACCACCACCGGTATGTTGCCCAAGAAAATGTTTGGGAAACCAAACTTTGTGCCTGCATTCCCACTGTCCGGGGAGCAAGCTGGGAGCAGAACCCCCGCATCAGCGGACCCACCCTACCAACCTAGGCCCAAGCCCATGTCTGTCTCAGAGGCAGCCAGTCTAATCACGGCAACGCCGACGAGCAGTGAGATTGAAATTGACTTATCGTTATTGCAAAGTAGTACCCAATCAATGCAGGAAACTCAAATAAGTGGGAACAACAGCCACAACCAGCAATAGTACTTTGTCCGAAAGTAAGGGCAGTTCAGGTGATCGAGCTTCTTAGCAAGCCACTCTTTCAGAAGATCCTTTGTCTCTGATCCCCAGCAAGAAAAAGGAGGGTTAGTCCAACATCTTCTTCTCCACGCCCCCTTTTGATGATCTGGACACCACTTGGATCCCGCCTTAGACTGAGAGTGAGACACGCCACAAGACAAGGCTAGGGAAAAGGAAGGTTCCTGAAAGCCTTAAAGTTATGAAGGTAGATGTAGAAGAGGAGGATGATCATGAGCCATTCATCATGGGCGTTAGCCCTGCCCTAGTGCAGACCGACATTACCCCATCCTAAATTGCTGTGAGGGATTGGCACCATGGATACCACCGACACAGATACCACCAATACCACCTCCAGCTGCCATATTTACAAAGTCCCGGCAGCAACCTACATCTACCACAGCCACCTCAGTAGAAGTGGGTACTGCAGAGAGTTAAACGTCATGCCCACCTACCAATTCATCTGACATTGCAAGTGGCCCTAGCAGCATCAGAAATTTGACCTCCCCAGTTTAGAACTTCTTTTCGGTTAACAAAAAGGAGGTGAACATTGCTATATGCTCTATTTGTGGAGCAAGTGTTAGTCGGCGGTAAGCTTGGTATAAACTATGGTACCGGAGGCCAAACATCCCATCTGAGGAAACTCCACTTGATCCAGTGGTAGGTGCACCTTAGCGGCCCAAAAAAAGTGTTGTTGGTGGGGGGGGGGGGGGGTGAAAGGCTGAACAGGGAGTCAGATCCGATCACGGTGGAAGGTGAAGAAGAGGAAGACATTTCTTTGGTACACAAAGCAGCCCTGTCCCCAGCAGTGCAGTGGTATTGCCCACATCATCATCAGCAGCATCGCAATGGCACAAGAGTCAGGTCGAGACACCAAGGGGTTCAAGGCAAGAGAGTACAGTGACTACTGCACCAAAACACACATTGAGACTAACAATGTCTGCTCTCAATAAGTCAGCTCTCAAGAATTCACCTGCATCAGTGGCAACAGAAAAGAATAAAATCCAGGCTACCATTCTCAGCATGTTTAGGCCAGAGGGGCAGTATGAACGCAACCACTCAATGGCACGTTTGTACAATGCAAAGCTGGCTAAAATGTTAGCGCTGGACCTCCTCTCTTTTTCTTTTGTGGCAGGGGTGGGTTTTCTTGACTCTGTGGCAGCCATCTTCCTGAAATGGACGGTTCCCAGCTGGTCCTATTTCGCCAGAGTTGCTGTTCCAGCGCTATATCATGACGTGCTGGAATTTGTTTTCATGCACGCAGGAGCAACATACTGGGTGCCCGCGATCGCTGATGCGATTTCCAAGCCATTCGCGAGCGCCACAAGATTAGCTGGCCGGCCGCATGGTCTCGCGAGAGTTTGCGGTCGGCAACAGGTTATTCGCTCGTGCCAGCAGAGTTCCGGTGGGAGTTTTGTGACAAACGCCATCCCGGGCTCCGAATCAATTTCGGGTTTGCCAAATCCGATCAAGAGCCCTTGTTCCCAACTGACTCGTTCCCAGTTCAGAACGACCAAGTATAATGCCAGGAAACCATAAGGGATGACCAAATCGGTCCCGAAAGGCATCCGGACAGGACGAGCCTTTCCGGAGCCGATTCGTAGAGCTCTATGGAATTGGTTTCCGAACGAGCGAGTACAATGGCCAATACAAACAGCCTTTCCAATTCGGTTTCCCAGAACTAAATGGCTACCGAAATTGGTGTTTGGGGGTCTGTAGTAGGCCCCCCTTCACCCGGGGCCCTCTGAATTGGGCCCATGGGGGTACTCAGTGGTCCCCCTTTCCAACCATGCACAGTATGGCAGGCATCACGGGGTGCCTGTCACAGGGTGCAAGGTTTTCCCCAACCACCCCTTTCTTCAATGGGAGCCTGTATTAAGGCTCAGAACACAGGCTCCCATTGAAGTCAATGGGAGTCCGACCAAATGGGATCCGGATGCATAGGGATGCATCATACTCATTCGGTCGGATTCCCCCGATCCGAGTCGTACGGAAAGCATTCCGGAACCTATTTGGTCGGTATGCTTTCCAAACGAGATTGGAATCGGGCCCATTGTTGGAAAACTGGTGTTGTAGTTTGATTGGGGCCATGCACCTAGATTTATTTGTACTTTTCATTGATTTTTAAAAATTTATTGTGGTGTGTGGCTGTAGTTTCCGTAGGGGCATAGTTGTTTCTTTGTTAGTAATTTTTCTCCTTTTATAAAGGAAACATGTTGCACAGTTTACTAAATTTTCTCCATGTTTTGAAATCAATTTGCAATATTGATTTAATTTACTATGGAGCCGAGTAGTGCTCCAATAGGCCTTTCAGCCATTAGGCCCAGAGCTACTCTGGGGTACATGAAACAACTGTGTCAGTTGAATTTAAATATCATTTAGGTCATGGATGGCATTGGATTGAAATACAAAATGTGTGTTTTTTTGTGGTATTTCACTTTTTTTCATGTGTGTTAATGCCTTTGTTGGATGTGTGTGGTTGTAACTTGCACACCTTTTCAGCCCTGCAGATTTTTGTTTTTAGCGTTGTTGCATTAAATATGTGTTGTTGTTTAGCATGCCTCCTGTGTCTGTCCTGTGTGTGAGTGGGTTTGCATTGCCATAGTAGGCAGCAACCTACATCTACCACAGCCACCTCAGTAGAAGTGGGTACTGCAGAGAGTTAAACGTCATGCCCACCTACCAATTCATCTGACATTGCAAGTGGCCCTAGCAGCATCAGAAATTTGACCTCCCCAGTTTAGAACTTCTTTTCGGTTAACAAAAAGGAGGTGAACATTGCTATATGCTCTATTTGTGGAGCAAGTGTTAGTCGGCGGTAAGCTTGGTATAAACTATGGTACCGGAGGCCAAACATCCCATCTGAGGAAACTCCACTTGATCCAGTGGTAGGTGCACCTTAGCGGCCCAAAAAAAGTGATGTTGGTGGGGGGGGGTGGGGGGGGGTGGAAGGCTGAACAGGGAGTCAGATCCGATCACGGTGGAAGGTGAAGAAGAGGAAGACATTTCTTTGGTACACAAAGCAGCCCTGTCCCCAGCAGTGCAGTGGTATTGCCCACATCATCATCAGCAGCATCGCAATGGCACAAGAGTCAGGTCGAGACACCAAGGGGTTCAAGGCAAGAGAGTACAGTGACTACTGCACTAAAACACACATTGAGACTAACAATGTCTGCTCTCAATAAGTCAGCTCTCAAGAATTCACCTGCATCAGTGGCAACAGAAAAGAATAAAATCCAGGCTACCATTCTCAGCATGTTTAGGCCAGAGGGGCAGTATGAACGCAACCACTCAATGGCACGTTTTTACAATGCAAAGCTGGCTAAAATGTTAGCGCTGGACCTCCTCTCTTTTTCTTTTGTGGCAGGGGTGGGTTTTCTTGACTCTGTGGCAGCCATCTTCCTGAAATGGACGGTTCCCAGCTGGTCCTATTTCGCCAGAGTTGCTGTTCCAGCGCTATATCATGACGTGCTGGAATTACTTGGACAAGCTTTGCAGCAGAGCGCTGTTCACACTTTCCACCTGAAGACAGACATGTGGACCAGTTGCGAAGCCACTGATTACACGTGCATCATTGCACACTAGATCTCTTTTGTGGGGGTTAGAGAAAAGATATCTGCAGGTGTTGACACTGCTGAGATTTTTAATGGCGCTCGGAAGCATGCAACAGTAGCCATGTTCGCCATGGAGAAATCCCATACTGATGCAAACATTTTGGAAGACTTTAACACTAAGGTCTTTGAATGGCTGCGACCAAGAGGGCATAACATTGATTTGTTGCCACAGACAATGGCAGTAATATAGTTAAGGCCATGGCCGATCATGGCTATTTCATGGTCCTGTTCGCACTGCATTAACATCATTGTTGAAGACTTTTTCAAAAGAGAAGACTGAGTCAGCAACTTACTAACCACCTGCAGAAAAATCTGCATACATTTCAGCCATTCTTTTAAAGCCCGGAAGCGGCTGAGGATCATTCAACGTGATACTAGAATGCCAGTTAAATTACTCAGTGGATCACTGGTCCTGAAAGAACCAAGGTTAGCATCAACAGTACCGGGCACTGTTAAGAAACCCTCAATCCCGTTTATCGCAGATGGAATTACATCGGTATGTTCGATTATCCGCTTGTGCTTAACAACGTGACAGCATCATCATTGGGTTAATGTGTGCTTCCTCCACCCGGGGGTTTTTGCCTCTGGTTTTCTCAGTAGTGATCGTAGTAGTGAAATGTGGAACCGTGTATAGTGAAGTGGTTCAAGTGAGTGAAAGTTAAAAAACTCGTAAAACCAGTAAATAATTTTAATAAAACTGGGTTTGAGTTTGTTAAAAACGCTTTTCGTGCATGGAGAGGTCGACATGTTTCAGCCCTATCTCGTGCCCCTAAGGGTCAGGTGGGCTTTCATCAGGACCTAGTGACTTGTTCTGCCGCCGCCTCTCATTACCGGGTAATGAGAGGCGGCGGCAGAACAAGTCACTCACTCCCCTGCGAAAGAGCGGGGATTAGCCTTCTTTACCCGATGGTATCCTCCACTTGAGTATACAAGGTTCAAATTGATCATACATGTGCTGGTGGAACAACTCACTCCATCTTCTACGCAAGGAGTCCCATGAATATTAGGGTCCTCCACACATACACTAGGTCCTGATGAAAGCCCACCTGACCCTTAGGGGCACGAGATAGGGCTGAAACATGTCGACCTCTCCTTTGGACATCTTCTCATAGTGCACCAGACCCTAAAGTGTCTGCCTCATGCACGAAAAGCGTTTTTAACAAACTCGAACCCAGTTTTATTAAAATTATTTACTGGTTTTACGAGTTTTTTAGCTTTCACTCACTTGAACCACTTCACTATACACGGTTCCACATTTCACTACTACGATCACTACTGAAAAAACCAGAGGCAAAAACCTCGGGGTGGAGGAAGCACACATTAACCCAATGATGATGCTGTCACATTGTTAAGCACAAGCGGATAATCGAACATACCGCTGTAATTCCATCTGCGATAAACGTGATTGAGGGTTTCTTAACAGTGCCCGGTACTGTTGATGCTAACCTTGGTTCTTTCAGGACCAGTGATCCACTCTCTACCTGATATTTAGACATTTGCAAAAGAAGCTGAGTGGGTCACAACCCCTTCTTTCTCCCTCCTTTTGATTTATATATAGTTAAATTACTCATCCAGGAGGTGCTGACACATTGGAACTCGACTTATTAAATGCTTGAACATCTGTTTGAGCAGTACAGACCAATCATGGAATATGTCATGCAAAGAGGTGATGCAACTGTGAAAGGCAGGATCATAGAGATGGACCAATGGGGCCTGACAGTGATGCTGCTTCCTTTTGAGGTGTTCACACGAGAAGTCAGCAAGGAGGACAGTACCATGGGCCAAGCTATCCCATTGTTGTACATGCTACAGGAATAGCTAAAGGAGGTGTCTGCAATGTACCCAGGTGAGGAGGGGGAAAAAAGAAGCATATGAGTTAGTGGAGAGCTTAATCCTTCGCTTATCTGCAAATACAAAGGTGCAAAGAGACATTGTGTCATCCAACCATTACATTTGTGCCACAATTCTTGATCCACAGTACAATCATTACTGGACACTTTCATTCCTTTTTCAAACTGGGGAGTTGCCAATTACAAAACTTGGATAGCTGTGCAAGCCAGTCAGCTAGAAAAATAACAGCTGGGAATTAGAGGCCTGCTCCTCCAGGGCACAACAAGTACTGCAGGGCAGCCTTCAAGTACAGAGCCTGGGGGCAGTGTGGTTGGCTCACAGCAGCCAAAACCACCAACAGCAAGAACAACATCAACAACAAGAACAGGAGCATCAGCCCCAAAATCGGCAAAGGAATGGTTTCTACTGGCAGGGCGTACGTCCAGTGCTGAGGCAAAGGCAAAAGAGGCTGAGCAAGGTGGAGCACCCATGACCATTGAGCAGATGGTCCAGGCCTATCTGGATGACCCAACAAAGGTCTACTTTGATCAAAACTCATTGCTGTATTGGTATGGGAGGAGGCGGCAATGGCCAGTGCTAAGCAGGCTGGCGATAAACTATCTGGCTTGCCCTAAAGCCAGTATCTACGCTGTGTGTGTTTTAAGCGCTGTTGGTGCCATATTAACAGTGAGAAGGACCAATCTCTCACCCCAAAACGTGGAGAGATTAACCACGATCAAAATTAATCAGCACTTTATAACACTGGATTACACCATACCTGAAGTACCACAGGAGGAAGATGATGGAGACCACCAGAGTTTGAGGATGAGCTCTACTTCCCTGACCACTAGGCTTTTCTAGTTTCTTTCTTTCTTTGAGGCCCACCTCCCCCCCCCCCAAATATATAGCTAAGGAACATTATTACATTATTATATTTGTGTGTGTCTGGTTGACCAATCCATTCCCACCATCTTACTCTTAGACACAATTTATTGCTGGATTGGAGTTGCAACTGTGTGTAGTGAAGAAGTCCCGACTCACCCTAAAGTCATTTCCCTCAAGCCAGACATTGCATTGAGAATACAAACAAATGTGTACCTGCCACTGCCTCCAACCCTGGGACCTGACTATCTTTCTATCTATATCTATCTATCTATATCTATCTATCTATCTATCTATCTATCTATCTATCTATCTATCTATCTATCTATCTATCTATCTATCTATCTATCTATCTATCTATCTATCTATCTATCTATCTATCTATCTATCTATCTATCTATCTATCTATCTGTCTATCTATCTATCTGTCTGTCTGTCTGTCTGTCTGTCTGTCTGTCTGTCTGTCTGTCTGTCTGTCTGTCTGTCTGACAGTCTGTCTGTCTGTCTGTCTGTCTGTCTATCTATCTATCTATCTATCTATCTATCTATCTATCTATCTATCTATCTATCTATCCATCTATCTATCCATCTATCCTTTCCTCCTAGCCTAGAGGGACTTCCCCCCATGTGACATTATTATATAATTTGTTTTACAGCGAAGAAATGGATGATCTGCATTCGGCAATGTGCCACCAATCGATCACGGTGAGCACACCGAAAGAACAGGTAAATGATGGCATGCACGCTGAGTGATTGTTGTTTGTTGTGATGTCAACTTGTTGTGAATTATGATATGTCATCATCATCATGTGTCTGTCAACTTGACTTGAGACTTGAGAAGAAGAGATAATTCATGTGGTGACAGACAGTGTGAGACTGGGTGTTTGTTTTATTATTCTTAATGTGTTAGTGATGATGATTCAGATTCACAATGTTGTGGTGGTCTACCGACGGCTGATCCATAACTTTCCCCTGAAGGTTATTTTTTTTCCTTTCCCTTTGAGAGATTGCATAGCGAGATTCCTTCACCAGGTCCATTCCAATCTGTCCACATTGCTTCTTTTTATTGTTTTATGCTTACTTATGGTCCTCAAACTCTCATACCAAAATAGTCGCTTAGTTAATGCAAAGCTTACAAACACAAATCTAGTCTACTCTATATACCTCTATACACATTCTTGTTATTCAATAACAAAATTGTACTACTACAGGCCGATCCATTGCATTTTGAGTCGGGACTCACTCGGGACACTGTTGGTATGGTGTTGGACACCATACTCGAAGTCAGACTCAGGAGGATCAGAGATGATAAAATGACTCAGGGCCTGGGCGTGAGCGTGACTACTTCGAGAACTGCCACCTGAAGATGGAAGTTTTCAAATTCACTGAAACCAACTGATTTGGATAATTATGACTTTGAAGTGGCTTCAAGGTAAACAACAACACCAGACTTACACATGTCTGTGTAGTGGTGGTGGTGAGTGTGGTGTGACTGACTGATAGCGGTGCATGGATATTTTACTTAATTGGGAAAATGCTATGTTGCTGTGTGTGTCTGTGATTAATGCTGTCTGGCTCAAATTCAAAGCTAAGTGGAGATCGGGTGGGGGGCCTGTTGCCTCTGATTGTCTTCTTGTTACACTCCTTAATGCAGTTTAACTTTTCCCCTTGATTCTTCAATATCATTTATGTTTTTTCCATCTACAGGCCCTTACCCTGCATCATACCAGAAAAACAACTCAATCTTACCTTACCGAACCTCATCCGCCAGGCACCCAAGATTAACAGACAGTCCAAGAGGAATGCAGAGATGCAACTCCCAATTTGGCAATACAGTATCACTATTTCTCTTCAATAATTTTTCTCTTCAATCATGACAACTGTGTACAGATATTATTTTTTTTTTGCTATCTTTCAAAACCCGCTACAAGTACATAATGTAACTTGAATCTCAGTGGGGGCAGACAGAAAATTTGATTTACCTGTTCTAGTCTAGTACTCATCATCATGCATGGATTTCCTTTTCCTCCCAGGACAGATTTATGATGGTCGGGTGCTGAGATGAATGTGTTGTCCTTGTGTAGTAGTGTTTGTCTTTGTCAGACCTTTGCCCCAAATCCCCCTTCCCATCCATTCATCGAACCCCTAATCCTCTTCCCCGGGGCTGTGTGATTTATTGAGGTGTGACTAAATTAAATTTACACCATTAATTGATCACACTCTTGGTGGAGCGGATGTGATAAAAGCAACACCAACTCAAGGGCAGGCACGGCGAGGATCGTCTTCTGCTCTAAGTGTAGCCCACAGTGGCAATATTATATATATATATATATATATATATATATATATATTAGATTGCCCACCTATGCACAGTATTCAATATTCAAATGTTTTTCAGAGAAACATATTCCATCATAATTGCCGGCATCATTATCCTTCCAGCACTAAAGGTTACGCTTGTCCACTTCACTTTATAGCTGGATTTGACTTCAGTTCGTAACTTGCACTAGCCCACCATTCTGATTATTTTACTATAGCATTGCTTATCATGTTTTCTTGTTTGGCAGACTTCTTCTTGTGTACTACTAATAGTCGTACTCTACTCAGTCTAGTTCCCTCAGGTGACTGTCTCATTTGTTTTGGAAAGTTTGCACATAAAATGGCATTAACTCAGTTTGTCAATTTAATTAGTTCCCTGCGATGAATATTCCTCATCCTCAATTTGAGTTTGGCTAGGAGGGAGCGGAACCTCGCTGCAGAATCTGGTACTCTCACTAGTATTCGACTAGTCCGCTAGAATGCTGCTATTGTCTACTACTCCCACCACCATGGCACCTTGGGAAATCATCACCATGCAGCCACTGCTTCACCTATTCACAGGTAAGAGGAGAACTGTGGGGGATTCATTCAAGATGCAATAATCTATATACTAGGAAAATTAATTCACACACCCACACTCCCTCCGAGTCCAAAAGGGTCAATATAGTTGCAGACTGCAGAGCCTTGGAGGAGAGTCTGTCAGTGGTAGGACAAGTGAGGGTACCACATGTATCTGTTGGTGTGTCACACTATCGGCAGATTTAAAAAACTGGCTGTGGCCCTGCAGCAATGAACAGTGCGAAGTAAAAGAGTAACACCCCCCAAAAAAGATTTACATCATATGTAAAACTATAAATGTATTCCCCTAACAAATATAAAATAGAAGGAAAGAAACCCACAAAACCTAACCCACCCCTATCCCCCAAACCTCAACCAATGTCCAGTAAAGCAAGTCCCAAATTAAAATGGTCCATATAAATCAAATGTCCATAAAAAATATAGTATACACCCAAGCTTCCCCCAACTTCCACATTCCCACCTTCTCTCCAACAAGTTCCACCCAGCGGACAAAAGATTTAAAAAGGGGTGCGAGAGGTCTATCTAGCATGGGCTAGGGCTCGGATCTTCGTCTCCAGCTAGTCGAAACGCTCTTCCATCCTGCCCTCCAGGCGCACCATCCTGAGAAGCATGCGGTGCTGAAAGATTCGAAGTGTATAAGGGGAGCAGCAGTGGTTGAAGACTTGCCATACCACGGCGTCGAATCACCGGAGGCACTGGGGGGTGGGCTGGTTGGGGCCTGGAGCTGTGGAGGCTGCAGCTGCTGCCGTCTCCTCCTCCTTCTCCTCCAAGGCCACCAGCCGCCGATATTCTGCCCTGATGTCCTCCAGCCTCCGTTGCTGGGTCTTGGTTGCTATCTCCTGCCTGTTGGGTTGGGAAGGAGTAGCTATATCAAGAAAGAAAATAAACAATTGTAACCAGTACTCTTAGCAAACTAGTAACACATAAAATGCTACACATACAATTATAGTGGCACAGTAGTACTAGCAGTATATAACATTTGTGGTATCCTCGATTCCTTCGCCCCTAAGATTTGGATATGATTAGAGTTTCAGGCATTAGGCACCATGAAGTAGACAAGTATTCTCTCTTGTTTTGCTAAATTAATCATGTAAGCATGCCAGCACAGTTTGTGCCCTAGACAGACATATTCTTGTCGCAGACTCGTTTTACTTTACTACTGTCTGCAGGTGGGGCAGCTGTACTACACAATTTTCTTGTTTTCTATTATGGCCATGCTCTGTTAAATGGCAAATGCTCAATTTCGCTTTCACCCTGACTACACTCAGGCAGATGATATGATTACTAATATGAATGACGATAAATGGTACGACGTCACATGACTACTGTTATAACCATGCAGTCGATAGGCCACCCATGGCTGACACTGTCGAAATGACATGGGTAGGGAGGGAATGGGCCTCTGATGATGGGTGGGTACATAATATACATTTTGTGCTTGCCCACTACTGTGAGTCAAGGGAGTAGTCTGAAACACAACCTCAAACCTTCGAATCAAAAACCTTGAAAAAAAAACTTTTCTTGTTTATTCTTCTTCTCAGGGATTTTTCCATTTATCATTGCATTGTCCTTCTAGCATTATTTGTATTCTTCACCCTTGGCTTTGCTACTCAGGCACAGTTTAAGTTTCTTTTACATTCTCTTTATCCAGTATTCACCTATGATTGAATACCATCCAGGCATCCATCCAAACATGGCCATCATTCTCAACAAAACTTTCACCAACATATATTTTTCATTTAACCACCCATGCATCCTTGCTTGCCTTTGAGTTTGACCCATCAAACCCCCGGAGGATTCTTTTCACCCATACAGTTTCACCCATCCAGGCAGGCATCCTTTCTTTCACCTTTCACCCATCCTTCAACCACCCATGCATCCTATCAGCCACCTAAATATGCATCCCCAGCCCCTTCACCCATGCATCCTTCTCTGCCAGTCATATATTATATGTCACCCATCCTTCCTCCTTCCATCCTTCTTTCCCTTTTCCGTCAACCCATCAAGGTCTGACTCTGTCTTCTTCATAAAACTTTCTCTGCTGAGTTGAAGATAGAAGAGGCCATTAGTTACTCAACTTCCGCTAATGCTAAGTAAAGGGCGTCTTTTACAGTGTACACCCTTGCAGCGAGTGTATAAATTCAATTGTTAATAAGCAAGCAAAATGACTTATCACCGCCCGCCACTGCTGCTGGCTCACCCCCTGCAGCTGGCGCATCTGCTCTCTGCTGGCTGGCATCGCCGTCCCTGCTGGCTCCAGCACTGGTGGTCGGTACTCCTAGAAAAAACATTACACATTTTTTAGATGTCATATATGCCTACCCCTATTAATTTTTTTAACTAGCAAGATTGAAAATACAATACATGCACCACACACATCACTACAATTTGGGTACAGAGTAGACAGTATGTCCTATCAACAAAAAAAATAACCAGTTGTGCATTTTGTTGGTGGCAATTTTTGAAAAGCCTCTCAAGAAGACAACCTGTAAAGGACAGGACTCAGTGGCTAGAGCTATTGGTGAATCTGAGTTTTTGAAAAGAAAAAGAGTGGCCAACTGGGCAGACAATCGGACATATGGTCTTCTTGGTTGGAAAATGTAATGGTGCCGTCCTCCTCCTCCTCATACTCCCTTCCAGCCATGGTGCATGGTAATCCGTTCACCATCAACTGCTGCTGCTAATAATACTAGGCCTAGACAAGAAGAAGATACAACTTTGTTGTGTCCAACATGACCGTCATTTACTGATTGAGCCTGAGAAAGTAAAAGAAAGTCTTCTCAACAAACATGAGTAGAATACCTTACTTGGGCATGCAGTTTGCACGGCAGAATAGTAGTACTAGCACTAGTAAGGTCCAATGGGTTCTCTGAGTCTTACAGTACCACCACTAGGCAGTCCATAAAATATATAAGGGGAGAGGGAAAGGTGACTGAAAAACCAGAAGAAAGCAAGCTACAGACAGACTAGTACAGAGGCAGTTTGATGCAGAGGCGACTCCTTGTGGGAGTGCTGCGGGGCAATGAGGCGGGTTGGGGGAGGGGCAGGTTGGGGGGTTGTAAACTCCGGCTTACGGCCGAATGAAGTTAAGTAAATAAATAAATAAATAAAAGGAATTACATTGCGCGAGCTGCAATGCCAATCGGCAATGCAGCCCGTACTATGTAATTCGTTTTAATTATTAATTTATTTACTTAACTCCGTTCGGCCGTAAGCCGGAGTTTACTACCCTCCACCCGGCCCCTCGCCGCGCGCCTCACCGCCCCACAGCACTCCCACGAGGAGCCGCCACTGGTTTGAGGTAAAAAAAATAAATACAGACACTAGAAATATAAATAAGTAAGCTAGTTAATAGGAAAATACAGGGATAACAAGAATTTAGAAACAGATAGATCAAAGAGGTTTTTGGAAAAAATAAAATTAGGAAATGAAAATAATAGCTCAAATTAAGGAGCGCTAAAAGTTAGGGAAATATATATTAATATTAACAACAGGAGGATTTACTAGGGACAGCAGAGCAATCAGATGAGGAGTGTTCCTGGGAGGCACCGTCAGCTCCTGCACCAGCCTCGAACGACCTTGTCTTGCCCCTGGATGCTGATGATCCTGTAAGACATAATTAAAGAGACAAAAAATGATTGGTGTTAAATAAATATGAAATAATTGCTTCAAAAAGATTTTATGACAGAAAACGGAAATTGCAATAACATTGACCTTTCCTAAATCAGATTGATTAGTAGTAATCTAATATTGCGGTCGCAGAGCGTCCTATCTTTATTGTTCCACAGTTCCAATCCGATTCCTGAATCCTAAACCTACCTAGCCCACCTATTCCAAAGACTTTGGAATGAATTGCAAAAAAATTATATTTGCTTCTAAGTTCCTTCCGATCTCATTCGCAATCATCTCAACACCCTTTGACAGGCCAATTCACTAAGTCTGCATTTAGTCTTAAATGCATAGATGGACACGTGCATATTGCATACCCCAAATTGGTTGGTTGTCATTCACTCACTATACGAACTAAAAAAAAGGTTCTACTAAGGACTTGGAGTGAGAGGACACGGACCGCAAAATTACTAATACTAGGTAACTGACTAACCATCACTAGCTTAGTGACATGATAAAGGAAAGGAGTCTCTCTAGTCTGCGTTACCTAACTTAAGTTTTCTTACATAATCAGCCCAAGCGAGCGCAAAGTTGCAAACAAGTATGATTAGGTAGCGCCGAGCACCTGTCTAGAATAACAATCACATAATATAAGATTTTTAAACGTAACTCACCTGCATGTGAGCAGCAGCATGCTTGCTATTTGGGAAAAAATACTAGCAATAACATAGAACATACAATAATAATTATAATTAGCTACTCACCCACCCCCGCGACCTCAGCCCCTAGCAGGTCCAGCAGGTCCTGAACTCGGTCCAGGATATCAGACCACCAGTGCGGCAACCAGTTGTGGGTGTGCTGGACTCCAGAGCAGAGATACACTGCCTGGCGCTCCCGGATCCCGTACCCTGACCCAGGCCCGCCGCATGCTTTCAAGGTGGAGGGGAGGTGGGGCTGAGCAAAAAAAAACAAGCGCTACCACCTCCAACTTGGAAAACAAGGCCTGGGGCTGCACTCCTTCTGAGTGCTGCCTTGCGCAAGGAAGGCGTCTCCTCTTTGCTCGGGTCACACTCTCTGCCATGATGCTGGGGGGGGGGAGGGAGGCAGAAAAGAAAATGTAGAATGTAAAAAATTTATGGAGAATAACAAAGGAAGTAAAAAAATTAGAAAGCAAGTAATTTAGAAAAACAGTACAAAATGCACTACCAAACACACAAAATGTAGAAAAAAACACAAAATATACACTTAAGAAGACAGAGGGAAAGATAATAAATAAATAAGATCAGGAAAAAGGTTTGAGAAAGAAGGATTTAAAAGATTAAGGCAGGATTGAAAGGTAGGCCCCAGCACCATAACAGAGAGAAGAAAACAAGATGGCCGCGCCCATGTGCGACTGCGTGGTGCAGTTCGCATGATATTTCCCCCCGAAGACGCAATCTACGTTGCCATACGGCGAGAAATGTCACGTGAATGGGCAGGACATGCAACTCCGCCCGCTCGTGGAACTCCGCGTGTCGCAGTGCCGTTTTTTAACTGCTTTGCGGAGTTCCGCATTGCACCGCTACGCGAACTCTGCTCAGGCTTGCTTTTTATCCTTCTTTTATAAACCATTTTGCCTTCTCTCCATCAAACCTTTTGCTACCCCACTAAACTCACTCTTCCTTTTTCAGGCCCTTAACCACTTTTTTACTCCCACTAAACTCAGCTTTCTCCCACATGCTCTGCTAACTACTCTCTTTCCTCATTAATCTCTTGTTTTTCCCACTTCCTTTTGCCCCAGGCTGTCCCTCGTGCTCCTGCATGCCTCGCGCTGTCCCCGCCCCCCTCCTGGGTAACCTACTTAATGGAGGCCGTAGCCAAAGGCAAGCCCGTCTGCGGGAGTCTGCATCTGGACCGTTTCCAGCGATCAGACCCCTGGACCCCCGATAATCAACAGATATGCCAGCTCTGAACTTCTAGCCTTCAAACTTTGAGAATACAACAACTGCAGCCTCGCCTTCCCCGATCCACAGCAGCACCTTTCTCCTGCCACCATTGCCTCTTCCAGTGCAACACAGAGTTCACCGCTCCAGAGCCCCCGCCTGCACTGAACAACTTTACTGCCTCCTAATCAACACCAGATCACTCCGCAAACACACCATCAAAATCTGGGATACCATCACGTCTCTCACGCCAGATATCATCTTCCTCACAGAAACATGACTCACCCTATCGTCGGCACCCAACATCGTCACCATCACGCCGAACAGCTACAAGTTAATTTACCGGGACAGCATCAACAAACCTGGAGCTGGAATAGCCATCATCACAAGGAGTCCCTCAACTGCACAGACTCCACTGACTGCACCATCCCCATCATGGAAACCTCAACTTTCAAATCAACACTGATAGCATGACAATGGCCAGAGGCACTTACACCTACAGACCCCCACAACCACGCCTGCCTTCTGCAAGGCCATCTCCGACTTCGTCACCCCACTAACCATCAATTATATAATTCTATAGACTTCCTCTTCTTCGAGGACCTCAATTTTTACCTGGAAGACCCCAATGACACCAACACAGCCAACCTACTAAAGAGCATGGAAATCCTCGGCCTCTCACAACTAGTCATGGACCCCATGCACATCGCAGGACACACACTGGACCCCACATTCTCAGCCAGCAAAAGAGTAAGGTACAGCCACACCACCAAAAAGCACCTGGTCGGACCGCTCGATCATCCACTTCCACATAATAACCCTCCCCCACCCAGCACCCCCACAGGAGCTGGAACAAAGTAATCGAGTAGCTCTAGACAACCACCCTCAACTCACCCCCTACACCACCACTGACCTTGAGGAGACAGTCACAAACTTCAACACTTGGCTCACCAACTGCACTGACAAGGTCACACCCCTCAAACCCACCAAAGTCAGCAGATCCTCCAAACACTCCAGCTGGTTCACCCCAGAGCTCAGATCCAACAAGCGCAACTGCAAGTGACTTGAAAGGATATGGTGCTCCAACGAAACACCCACCAACCGAGCTTCCTTCAAACTCGCCCTCAACAAGTACCACAAACAGCATAAAAACGCCAAGAAAATTTACCCTGACTGACCACCTGGAAGCAAGTTCCAACCGCAGTAAGGAAAATAGGAATACTAAGATGGCGCCTGTGACGCAGGACAGGACAGTAGAGTTGGATGGGAACATACAGGCGCATGTTAAATAACCCAGGAAAATGTAAGGGAGTTGGGAGAATGGTAGATTGTGTACTGTATATGAAGAAATACAAAGAAAGGATGGAACAGGATTCAAATATACCGACATCTTTAAGCATATGAAGGAAAAATATATGTTGCAGCCACTGTTCCCGTTAAGGTGCGCGCGCGCACCTCTATTAACGTGAGTGCGCACTGCCGTATGTGCAGCGCGCACACACCCACGACATCCCGCGAGTGAATCGCGCCGCTGCTTTAAAAAAGCGAGCGGCGCGAAAATCACTCACTTCCTGGATGCGGTGTGCTGGGATTCGGGAGTGAAGGTAAGGCGGGCTTTGGGGCTTACGGCTGTCGGGACTTGCGGGGCAGATTGTGGGCTTTTGTTTAAGTATTCATGTTAATCACAGCCCCTTCACGAGCTGTGATTAACATAACTACTTAAACAAAAGCCCACCCTCTTCCCCACCAGGCCCGGTTCTAGACAAACAGGAGCTTTGGCCCTCGCAGTGAGGGCTTGAAGGCAGGCGCGCAGCGCCATTGGGCTCCATGTGCTTCAACCCTCCCCCCTCGTGTGTGTCAGCCCGGGACGAGACAGCTTCCCGGGCGCACACAGACAGTTTTAGAGATTATCGTAGCCGCACCCGAGTACTTCACAGGTCTTTAAAAGACCATTTACATGTTAACCTGGCTTTATTTATTTTTTCACCCCTTCATCTCCACATGGCGAAAGGCGACAAATCCTTTCTTTGACAATGGTAACCTTTGCCTACTGTTCTGCTGCGTGGATTTTTCTTTTTCTATGCAGCGCAGGAGAGAAGAAGTTTATTTATTCCTATTTACCTTTCCTGATCCCTGCAGTGGCTTATCACATCAGTCTGTGACACAAAGTTTGACTAATGGAGTAGGTAAGAAAATGTGTTACTACATTTTTTTTTTTTTAAATCTGCACAGGCCCAGCAGGACACATACTTCGTGTGTGCTTCATTTAAACAGTTTTTATCATTATCATGGCCGATGCAGGACAACAGTAAGACAATACAAAATGCCCAGATAACACTGGTGATCCTGCTGGAGAGCAATCATTTGTCTGTCAGATGAACTGTATTTTATGTGGATAGCTCAGTGGGTTACTGCCTTTGTCACCGAGATCCTTGTGTTACTTGCAGTTCAGAAGTTACAATCCTAACATAGGACAGTTACCAATGAACTGTCATCAAAGAGCTGCAGACAAACATGAATGGTATAGTTAGAACATGGCTTTTTTTGTTTTGTGATATAGTTAGAACTTCCCCAGTCTTTCATTATTATAATGTTGCTAAAATGAGTATGTTTGGGCAGATATACATTTTATCAGTAAAGCTGACCCCATGTAATACTCTTTAAATCCTAAGGTTATGTTTCCCCAGACCAAACCCTCTTAAAATATACTGCCCATCAGTATGGATGACATGTGATTCCTACACCTTGTAATCCTCATTGGCTTATGTAACATTCCCTGTAGACTGATTTACATACTTGTATGATTCATTGTCTTATAATGTGTGCGTGGTGTAAAGTACTGACACACACTACACTGATATGAGTAGCGCTATACAACAAATGAAATGCATATGAGAGAGGGGCTAAGTAAAGATGAGGGGCACTGTTGGAGGGTGGCAGTGAGGGAATCTGAGGAAGAGGTCATGGGAAGGGGCTAGGGAGAGATGAGGGGCACTGGTGGAGGGTTGTAGTGAGGGAGTCTGAGGAGGAGGTCATGAGGGGGAGGGGCTACAGAGAGATGAGGGGCACTGGTGGAGGGTGGCACTGAGGGAATCCGAGTAGGAGGTCATAAGGGGGAGGGGCTATGGGGAGATGAGGGGCACTTGTGGCGCGTGGCAGAGAGGGAATCCGAGGAGGAGGTCAATAGAGGGGGCCATGGAGGGATGAGGGGCACTGTTGGAAGATGGTAGTAAAGGTATTCACGGAGAAAAAGGTTATTGGTGTGGCACCAAAAAATACTTTCGCATCAGCGCTGAAGCCGGCCCTGTCATGGCCTTTCTGTTTTTGTTTATTTAATTAGCAGTCGGGTCATAAGGGCTACTGTGGAACATACTTTAAAGTGCGTGCTAATTATATTTACTGCTATATTCAATGTTTTAAGTTTGTAGGCGATTTTACTAATGTTTTTACCGGTAAAAATGAAAGTGGAGCCCGATGGTGCCTGATGTGGGGCTGGGGCCCAAGGTCAGCTGTGAGATAAGGTGCACTGGAGGGGCGTATTGGATAATCAAGCCTGTATGGGAGTGCATTGCAGAGTCCGGGGTCAGGCGGAGGTAGTAATGAAGAGGGATTCTCCCTGAAGGCTCGCACAGAGGGAGCCCAAGAAGTGTCACTTGCCTGATACTCCCACCTCAGAAACCTCCTCTTCTCAATAAAGGAACATTACATGGCAAAAGCACTTTTTGAGAGTGATAATATTTAGAAAGAGATTTGGAAAAAAGTGCGTTTTACTGGGCCTTGTAAGACTAAGAAGAGATAAAGGAGGGCCCGGAAGCAGGCCTGCCTAGACATATATGTGACAAATCAATCCCGCAGTGGCCCACCCAAATGCACCCTTGGCCCACCCAAATAAAAATTCCTGGAGCCGGGCCTGTTCCCCATATGGCGCTTTACAAACAAAAGAGTAGAGCAAGTTTAAAAACCCAGCGTGGGCTTTTGTTTAAGAATTTGTGTTAATCACAGCCCCTTCACAAGCTGTGATTAACATGAATACTTAAACAAAAGCCCACAATCTTCCCCCGCACCGCGCTTTACTAACTAAAAAGCACACAGCAAGTTTAAAAACACAGCGTGATTTTAAAGTTGCTCTTCTCTTTAGTTAGTAAAGCGCGGTGCGGGGAATATTGTGGGCTTTTGTTTAAGAATTCATGTTAATCACAGCTCGTGAAGGGGCTGTGATTAACATGAATACTTAAACAAAAGCCCACAATCTTTCCCGCACTGCGCTTTACTAACATAGGAGTAGAGCAAGTTTAAAAACACAGCGTGTACTTTCTGAAAGTACACGCTGTGTTTTTAAACTTGCTGTGCTCTTTAGCATAGCTGCCAAGGTTTCAGATTGCTATGTGTGGCAGTTTAATAATTTCCCTGTAATTGTGAATGACATTTCAGCAACTATGAGTGACATTTTCTCCCAAGCAAAAATCAAGCAATGAAACATAGGGAGACAAATAAATATCCGAAATTACACCCATTTGAGCTACAAGAACCTGTAAGAAGCAATTGAAGTAAAGTGCTCTAATGGGGGCGTGCCAACAGCGACGGTGATCTGCTCTGCCAATCAGTGCGCCCCTAGCTGAGTGGTAGCTGAAACAAGAGCATTAGCTCGATAACTGCACTTTTTATCTCCATCCTGAAACATTGCAACATTCAGGTGCTACACCTTTAGGTCCTCATTAGAAACAAGACTTCATCTCATTTGCACCTTTAAGCCCAACACAAAACATGATGCAGTCCAGTCTCTGGCACCATCAGGCTATACTGAGAATACATTATTTTGATTATCACCATACAGGCCAGGGTTTTGCAGTTAGGAACATTCTGCTTTGTAGGATTGCTTGTCATAAAAAGGCTCACTGGGTGCTCAGAAGCAGGGAGTGAGCACAACCACATTGATACATTGTCTTGTTAAGTTACAAGACTATTGGCATTGTAATACCCTAAGATCATTTAGCTGGCATGGTTTACGTGTGTACACAGAGCATGCCTCTGCGGAGAAGTAGTGAAATATGTCAAATTCCAGCATGGATTTTATTAATTGACTTTAGGAGAATCCTGTTTTATTTGTGTTTTACTAAAAATATGTTTTCTGAATAAAAAGGATTAATCAATAAAATCTGTAGCTTTATGTAATGTTCCTAGCTCCCAGCTGAAATACATTGTATGTTGTAAAGAGTATGGCAGAAGTGTTTTTGGATTAGTAGATTGAACAGCGCAGTTAACTATTTTTTGTATGTTAGCAAAGTGTAAACATAGATTAAGAACACACTCAAAAACACGTTTGAGCGTAGGTAAAGACTCCCATTTCCTACTGACAGTGCTGTATTTTGCCTTGCAATTATGCAAGAGGGGGGTGGCATTATCCCAGGGTTAGGCATCATCGTGCCATAGATGCCTGGAGCTGCCACCCTTATGCTTGAGCTAGTTTTATTCAAACGGTAGGCACCATCATACCATGGATTCCCTTAACTTGCAAAGAATTATCAACATTATGCCAGCGCCGGCTTTATACTGGAAATGTGCCAGTCACACACATTCAGGCATGCGCTCCCATACTCTGGCACACACACTCACACTAACTGTATTAAATGTAGTTACTCTGCAAGGCTGCAGTCCGTGTGGTGCAAGCTGCAGCCCCTCTCCCTTGTGGTACCTACAGCATAGCAGGAGGTATGGGGTCGAAAATGCAGAGCTTGAATTCTAGCTAGTCACTTTGTGGTTTGAGACGTATAGAGGTTGGCTGTTATTTAGGCATCTATTTTAGTATTTGAGGAACTCCCTTGAATCGGTTGCTCTACTGTGCCTTGTTCTGTGTTTTGTTTAAACTTATCTGCAAGTAAAACATGATTGAAGGTTATTCCTTTTGATGCTGATTTTTAAATTTAAGGCTGAATTATTCTATTTACTGTTCAAAACACCCTTACGTTCTTACAATCAAAAGCTATATTACTCTTCCGCTCGGGTGGTCTGTCGCAGGTTTTCTGCCATTGCAATGAATGGAAATACAGCTCTTTGATAGTTAATAGCTTACTGTTCTATATTAGGATTTAAACTTATAAACTGCAAGTAACAAAAGGGGCAACATTTCCCCACCTAATGAACAGTGCTCCAGTTAAGAATTTTTAGTAAAATCTTATGATGGTACCACCGTTGGGGGCATATTATCAAGAATGGCGTTGCTTTAGCAGCAGGAAACTGCCGCTAAAGCGGCGATAATGGGCTTGATATTATGCCCTTGAGCATTCCAATAGAAGCCCAGGTTCATACCAGAATATGGGCTCCTATTGGAATTCTCAAGGGCATATTATCAAGCCCATTATCGCCGCTTTAGCGGCAGTTTCCTGCCGCTAAAGCGGTGATGATTTTAACGCCGTTCTTGATAATATGCCCCTTGGAGTCTTGTGCTTTTCTAAACCTGAAGTGTACTTGCCTGTGTAACCAATTCATGTCATGGAGTGTTTATCCAATTTGCAAACCGACCTTAAGACCCTTAACGTGGCGCTGTATGTGTAAAAATGCACCATCTTTTCACTTTTTAAAGTAAACGTTTGGAGTGACATTTGGCACTGCACACGCGCACGGTCTGGTTCCTGGTGCACATAGCCAAGGTTGCAGCGCACAGAGACCCTCCACTGCCGCACACAGAGGAAAAAAATTAGAGGGAACATTGGTTGCAGCACTAACAAAGGTAGGAAAACATGGTGCCCGAAGCTGTCGACGGGACCATAGAGGAGAGAAGAGCATTAGCTTTGCCCCAGATGTGGGATATAAACGAACACTGGAGGGTATTGAAACGGTGAAGCAGCTGTGCGGAAGATGGATTCCAATAGGAAGCAGAAACTTGCATTTGCCCGACATGTTAATATCTTTACGGTAAGCAGATTTTTGTTGGCGGGGTCCATGTCGGATGAAGGACTGTGTAGCGGTGACATGTGACTTATGTAAGTTCAAATCAAATAATGTCCGTTGTGCTTGGGTGCATGTGTGGGGGTATCAGAGCACCGGAGCCATGTGCCTCACCCCTCAAAGAGAAGGGAGCATGGTGTGTTTTAAGTATGATCGAGTGAAACCGTGATGGGAGATGGAAAATTAAGATTTTAAATTAAATAATGTTTATTGTGCTCAGGTGCTTGTGCGAGGAGATCGGAGCACCGGAGTTGGGTGCCTCACCCCACCAATAGAAAGGAGCGGTGTGTGTGTGGGTAGTAGAATTGAGTGGAACCGTGATGAGGGATGGGGAAAGAGTTACTCTGAATGTATTGGGAGAAAAATAGAGAAAGAAAACACATGGCAACAATGTGAGTTTAATAAGATTATTATTTAGAGATAATAGTGGGATATCCATTGAGTATGATTGTATAAGTTACTTCTTGTCATGGCAGCAATGATTGAGGATTAGCAAGAAACAACTTGTACGGTTCATAAGGATAGTGAGATGAGTAGAATAGTTGGTTAATAAGCTTGATTTGTTTGTTTATAGATGTTGGAACAAAATGTTTTTCATATTCCTATTAGCAGTGTTTTTAATGGATTGAAATTGCTGAGAACCGAATAGATGACATTATAGAAATGAGTTATAAAAAAGGTTTTTTGTAAGTTATTGTAGGAAAGTGGGTTTCTGTTGAAGTAACCCCCCCCACACACTTTCTGCCTGACACTTGATGTACTTTGACCTGATGTCCCTGGTCCCCTGCCAATCAGGTTCCCTGGGCCTCTGTTATTTCCCAAAAACAGTACCTTTATATTCACAATTGGTGTATCTCTGGCCACAGGTAAGCCCCTTGTAAAAAGTACCGTGGGTACCAAGGGCACTGGGACCAGGGAAGGCCTCTAAGGGCTGCAGCACCTATTGTGCCACCCTTAGAGACCCTGCACCTTAGTCCCCACACACTGCCATTGCAGGCTGTGAGTTCTGGTGCAGAGAAAAGTGAACAGTCAACATGGCACACATCCTTGTGTGCCATGCCTGCAACCCACTGCCTGTGGCCCAGGTAAGTCACTCCTCTGGCAGGGTGTACTAGACCACATGTGAGGATGCAGGTGCCTGAGCATTATACCCCCATAGTGTCTAAGTCCATTCTTAGAAATTGTAAGTGCAGTAAAGCCATAAAGAGTATATGGTATGGGAGTTGGTCATTACAAACTTCACAGCTCCATAATGGTAATACTGAAACCTGGGAGGTTTTGTGGCAAACGTCTCAGCACATTAAACCCACACTGATGCCAGTGTGGGTTTTAATGTAAAAAGCACTCAGCGGGGATCTTAGAGATACCCCCTGAAAAACGACCAGCTCTGGTGTGGTTCCTGAATGGCTACACGCCATTTGCCACCAGCAGACAGGTTTCTGGCCTCCTGGGTAGAGGACCTCCACTCTCTGGGTCCAGAAACAAAGTCCATCCTGGGCAGAGGTGTCATGCCTCCTCCCCCAGGATGGGCTGGGTCCACGAAAGGGAAGCTTCAAAGGCCTGCCACCTTTGTTAGCTGACCCTGCCTTTTGCTGCCCCCAGCAACCGGCTCCCAGCGGTTCTGACACCCACTTTGGACGGGGGAATCAGCGGGGAAACGAAGTTAGGAAGGGAGGTGTGCCCACCTGTTACAACTCCATCCTTCAGGTGGGGGTGGCGAGGTGAAAACACATCTCAGTACCCTCCACCTCGAAGATGAGGGGACACAGCTAATCAGAGAGTGGCTCATGCCCCCCTCCCACTGGAGGGTGGCATAATAGGGGGTGTACTCACCCCAAGGAAGGGATCCATTGGTCCTAACATGCACCCCCCTGTAACGCCTCTAAATGTAGCATTCAGGCGCGACCCTGAACCCTGCCTCCTCAGATACGAAAGAAGAAGGACCAAAGAGCAGTGCCGAAAGAGGAAGAAGAGGACAGCAACTACTTTGGCACAGGTCCTACCGGCCTGTCCCAAGTTCTGGCCTGTCCCAACTTCGACCTGCACCATGTGAAACCCCGGCGCGTCCAGCAGCCAGCCCAGCAGCCATCCAGAACCCAGAGGACCTGCCCTGCCTTCACCGAATAGATTCTGTCTCCTGTGAGCACCGTATCTGCTCAACCAAAAACTCAAACACAGACCTTGGACTCAGCTGAATCTGCAGTTCTGCACCACTCTGCACCTGATGCCTACAGCCAGAGTTGAAGTGGCTCAGAGCCACAAGGAGGTCTCCCCAGCAATCCTGACCTGGGATTCGGTGATCCCCAACCTGCCTCAATATTCTACCCGATTCCTCAACCTGAGAGGTCTCCCCGACCGCGACCGGAGGTGGTGAGAAGACCCGACATCTAAAGCCACCCATTCACCCAATGCCCCACGCCTTGGGTGGCCCAATTGACAGTGCCCAGGCATCCCCAATAGGGGATCCTCTGGACTTTGTGTACAATATGCTTTACTTTGATATCATATATTCAGAGCCAGCTTCCTAAAGTAATGGATTAGTCCTCCTCTATACTATATTCACTAGGCTAAACAGACAGTGGGAAAGAAATATAAGGAATGATACAGGCACTTATTGGGTATCTGTAATCACCAAAATCACAAGGGAATGATTGGGTTAGGATGTGCATGTAATTAGATTGACACACCAAAATTTGTCAGGAGGACAGTTTGAACATGTAAAACTGGGCAAGTTCGAAAAAAGGTCCAGGCAGGTGTACAAGACACATGCCTGAGTTAGATTTTATATAAAATTCAAAAGTTTTTTTTAAATGCAAAAAGTTTGTAAAAAGAGAAAAGAAGAAACACACAATGTTTTAACATAATTTAATTACTGATTATGTGTATATGTAATTGTTCCAGGCCCTGATGAAGTCTCTAGAAGGGATGGAACGCCTTGGCTGGGTCTGCCAAAAAATGATTGAAAACTGGATTGTAATAAAGAATATTTATAAAAAATTCAAACTCTTGGAGAATAATTCCCACAGAAGGAGGGGAGAGAATGTATCCTTAGGGCTAGAGCGGTCAACTTCGAAGCTGGGGAACAGGTTCGAGTCTCAGCAACGACACTCAACATCCTGTGATTCTGGGCAAATCACTCAATCTCCCCGTATATATCAAAAATGTATGCGTTGATGTGGAACGAAAATGGTACTAATGTATAGCACTCTGATACCTGATGTCTTGGGCCTAGTTCGCGCTATATATAACTCTAAAAAAATAAAATAAAAAAAAGGAAAGACTTTGCGTATGAACTACGGATCTAAAGTTATTACAACTATAAACAAAAAATCATGGGTATATGAATGAACTAACAGATAGTATGTTGCCCTTCTACTAAAAAGAGTTTTTGATTTAGTGTTGAATTTTGCAGGGTTGGCAAAAGATACCTAGGAATTTTGGGATATTGACCAGCGCAGTTTAGAAGGATCACTACTGCCATTATTTTAAATCCCAAGCAAAAAGAATCTATTTTGCATCATCAAGGAATTCTCCAGCCCCAGAGTCACCGAGAACACCATCACCTCATCCCAGGCTCTCACGACTCTCTTGCAGACTTCTTCTACAGCGAAATCGCCACCATCTACAAAAACTTCACCCCCTGCCTCCAACAGCCGAACTCAACAGACTCCTCAACCTCTAATCGCATGGGAACCTCTCTCGGCATTAACAACTGCCACCTTCATTGTGGTGTGGTTGGTCTGGTCTCCCACCTCTAATGTAAGGAGTATGTCCATCCCCACTGTAGGCATGTCCTGCCAAAGACCACCCCCCAGATCTCCTCTGGGACCATGTGCACTTTTAAAGCCACTTCTTTGGCTACCTGTCACTTATCCATTTCACCCCCCACATTGTAGCTGGGCATCACATCTTTGGGTATATTGAACCTTGAACTCACTTGAAGATCCTATAGGTATGCTGCCACCATTAAGGCTGTTGCTGCACCATCCACTCAGAAGCACCCAGGGTCCCCTGTCACCACCACATGTTCAACCTGGGAAACTCTCCACCATCATCAATGCATCCATCACCTCAGCCTTTTTACTAGAGGGATGGAAACATGCTGAAGTCAAACCGCTTCTCAAAAAACCCACTGCAGACCCCAAAGTCCTCAAAAACAACCATTCCATATCCCTGCTCCCCTTTCCATGGAAAGTTCTGGAAAAGACAATAAACCTCCATCTTAGCACCCACCTAGAAACCTACTGGACTACTCCTAATCTGGGTTCTGCTCAAATCACAGCACCGAAACAACCTTGATCACATCTACAGATGACATAAGGACTCTACTAGACAAGGGAGAGACAGCTGCCCTGATTCTCCTCGACCTCTCCGCTACCTTTGACACTGTATCCCACTACACTCTCCAACACAGACGTCGCCAAGTGGGGAGCCAGGGTAATGCCCAAATGGATTGCCTCTTTCCTCTCTAGAAGAACACAAAGTGTATGCCTCCTGCCACACACCTCAGGTCCAAGAAACATCATATTTGGCATCCCACAAGGGTCCTCACTAAGCCCAACCCTATTCAATATGTACATGGCCCCTTTGGTCACCCTGGTCTTACTCTACAGTATGAACATCATCTCCTACGCTGACAACACCCAGCTTCTCCCTGTCTTTAGACCACACCAACACCAAAGAAAACTTCCACAGATGCATGACCAGCATCTCAAGCTGGATGCAGAATAGATGTCTCAAAATAAACACTGACAAAACAGAGATACTCATATTCGGGAGCAACACCTCCCCATGGGACGATTCCTGGTGGCCAGTGGAACTCTGCCCCTCACCCACAGAACACGTGAGGATCCTTGGCATCATACTCAACAGCGGGCTCACGGTGTGGAAGCAGGTGATTGCTGTTTCATTTGCCTGCTTCCTCACCCTGAGCAGGCTCAAGAAAATCTTCAAATGGCTCCCCATCAGCCCCAGACACCACCCATGCACTCATCATGAGCTGAATGGACTATGGCAACGCCCTCTATGTGGCGATCACCTTACAACTACTCAGCAGACTCCAGACTATCCAGAACGCTGCAGCCAGACTCATTGTCGACCTCCAGAGTCATACCCAAATCACCCCCCACCTCATGGCACTACAATGGCTCCCGGTCAGCAAACGATGCCAGTTCAAACTGCTCACCCACACCTCCCAGGAACTTCAAAACATAGGACCAGCATACCTCAACCATAGGTTGAGCTTCCATATGCCCACCCGACAGCTTCTCCCCATCACTCTCCATGGCCCACACGCCTCGCATCTGCAGGAGCGACAGTCGCTCTTTCTCTCACCTCGCCGCTAAGTCCTGGAACAGCCTTCCCTTCCACACCCAAACAGACCCTACCATACAAGAATTCAGGAAAGGCCTGAAAACCTGGTTCTTCGACTAACACCTCCGATGCAGTCCCCCCTCCCCATTGCTTTGAGACCCTTGCGGATGATAAGCAGCGCTATACAAGTCCAGATTGGTTGATTGAGAGCAAAACAGTAAGAGAAGGAGAGACGTGAGTTATTTCAGTTATGGACAGTGCAGTGGTAGGTTGAGCTGTGATAATGTGCCACAAGATCATGGCCAACCCGAGTCAAAGGGTCAATAGGCAAAGCTTAGAGGTTAAACCCAAGCATTGGTGTAAGGATGTTAACAGAAATTTGCACATCCCCCAGTGTGGTCTGCAAGCAGTGGCTGAGCAGAGGAAAATCTCCTTGTAATCATTACAGAGGGTGGATTGCAGCACCTATGAAATGCCTCCCTCACACATATTTGCCAGAAGTGTCAGATTTACCTTTGAAAGGGATTGAAATTAGAACTTAAACCTGAATTTTTGTTTATTAATTATGCCCATACATGTGACCTTTAGCCTCATGAAATAAATGAAGGGGCAATTGCTTACACTTTCGTTGATGCAGAGCCCACTGTGCCCACTGAGATCTTAGGCCACAGCTCCAAGTGAAGGGTCCAGGCTGGAACAGTATGGATATCAGCACACTTTACAAATGGATTTTTGAACTTCACCATGACAGAAATATGCAACAGGAGTAGGGACCTTTAATAGTTTTCCTTTCAGAAAAAAATATGTTGGATATTTCAACTAAGTTGTACCCTACTATTCTGCAAGGCTCATAAATTTAACGTTAAACTGCGCCCCACCTCCTCAAGCCTCCAGCCAACATCTCAACTGCCCATGCAACACAAAATATTTGAATGCATTTCGTCAATGGTTACTGTTAAACACATTAGAACAGGCCTTCCACTCATCCCAGACTAGGACATCACTAAACATCATGTGAAACTGGACAACCTCATTGAACCAGCAAACCTCAGAACACTCAAAAGTTCCTTCTCTAATGCCAATTAGAAACGGGCACTGCGTCTGATAGAATCCCGGATCACCTTAGATGTTTATCACCAAAGCTAGTCCAAACATTATTATCTCTGCCAGCTTAAACACCAATGACAAACCTCAGAACACTAATCTTACCCAAATTGAAGCAACCCAGTAAAGAATAGCCACTCAAATAGTTCTGACGATCTCTGCAGTAGCCTTCACTAAATTCATCCTAGAACAGATATTTATCCATATTGACCAATTACGCTCTCATAAGAATATCCACAAGACTAAAGAAGCTCTTGACAAAGCCAACAAGAAATTGTTATACACACAGGACTAAAATATTTCCATCCACAGGGAACGTGTAGGCACCAACCTGATTGATACCTAAGAGTTAACTGCCATCAGGAGTGGTCCCTGCAGGTAATAGCGGTGCGGCCGGGTGGGGGGATAATTGGACAAACGACAATGAGGGAAAATGTATTATTTATTTAATTTCCCCCCATCGTCGTCTGTCGAATCCCTTCCCCCACCTGGCCACACCGCTCTTACCTGCACTGGCCGCTCCTGACTACTATCCGCTGAAAGGGAACTTATGAGCACTTAATAGGCTCAAAAAAAATCCACCAGGAATTGATCACTCCTCAGAAAGGCTTGATTTACTTCTGAAGAGAGCTCATTAATTCTCAGAAGAATGTTGCAACCCTATGTAAACCCCATTCCACAAGGTCTATGAGTGACCACTCTTCCTGTTTCAGGAAGCACCACTCTGACTCAATTTGATGACATTGTTTCTTTGAATTTATTCAAAGGGCCACATAGGTCTACCAAACTGTATGCACTCAAATCCTAAAATCACTGTAAAGCTTAAAAAAACACTACCACCGTCTACCAGTCGAACAGTCTGGACCCTGAGGAATCAAGCACACTTTGGCCAACATTATGGAGAACAGCCTCGGATCCTGGATGCCTTACCCAATCGATCTCTATGTTATGACCCTGTGGAACACAAAATACTATTGTTCATCCTAAAAGCATGGATCTAGGAGTGTTTTAGTCTGGATCCACTCCTTCTGCCTCAGAGGCAGCATGGAGATTTTCGTTGAACCCATTGAATTTTCCACTCTTAATGTGTTATGTAGAGTTTCCCAGGGATTCTCCATATTCTAATATCAATGGCTATTGTGCTTTCTTGCTCAGCACCCGAACAGAGTAAAATTGGAGTTCTTTCCAGTGGTGCAACAAGGTTGTGATGGTTCCTATTGCAAGCAAGAATACCCCATCACTTAGTCTGGCAGTATAAAAAAACATATAATTGGAATGTAGTGAGCCACTCAGGCCTCTGGTGCCGCAGCATCTGTTGCACTATTAATAGCTATGTCCCTGGATCTTATTATTAGGAGTGGCATGTTCCATCACTTTCTCATTCTTTTGGCCTTCGAGGCAGGGGCGTGCACCGGGAAATAGTGTTTACAAAGCTTATTCCACAATGCATGGCTTTACAACGCAGTCGTTACAACAACCGCGTTGTTACCATTCGTGCCATTACATCTTAAGTCATAACAACAACTTGTTGTAGGGGGCGTGCAATACCAGGGAATGTGTTGAATTTTAAATCCAACACCTTCCCTGCTGTTGCACAAACTGGAGTAGGAATAGTAGTTAATACTATTCCTAAATCCAGCGCGCCCCCTACAGCAAGTCGTTGTTGCGACTTGCGATGTAATGGCTCGCGTGGTAACAACGCGGTCGTTGTAATGACCGTGTTGTAAAGCCATGCGTGGTGAATGTATGTGTAGTAATGTCATACATTTGCGTGCACCTGCACATCACACCTAAAGTCAAGAAGATGAGTATCATTTGCCCTGGAAATCTCACCTCTTTTTCTCAAATCAACACTATGGTCCATGTCTTTGACAAAGAGTTATCCATAATCTGAAAACTATTATTCCTGCGAACTGCTTACTGTGTAGAGCTAGGGCTAATGTAACCTATTGTAATGTGATCTAGACAGGTTAGCCTAAGGATTTTAAAATCAGGTTACCTGGATTTGTTTCAATTAATCTCAACATGATCATGCAGAGCTAGCCTTCAAATCACTACATTCTTTCCCACTGGAGTCCAAGGCTGAGTACAAACCTCTCTGTAGCAGCACTAGGTCTACCAAAACAGCGGTCTTTTACACGTGTAAACGATAGCATTAAATCTGCATTGGAAATCTCTGACTGGCCTCCTCCCACCGGCATCTCTGGAGAGATTTTAAACACCAAAAGCATGGCAGCTGCTCCTGGTGAGGATAGGGATCCAAATTCTAGAACACTTTTGAAACCCATGACTGATTCCACACCTGAACTATCTACAACCCGGTCAACTTCTTAATATGAACTGTTTATGTGACCATTCCCCTGAATGAGTCAGCTTGGTTCTGTGATCAACAAGTGTCAAAAAGGGTGTTTCCCTAACATACAACTTAAATATGACACTCACTTTTATCGATTTACATTTGTTTTTTTGTCTTTAAGCATTCTGAGGAGAGTGTGAGATGATACAAAGAAAGTTAAAAAAAAACCCTAAGTAAACAAATAATTAGAAAAAGAACTGCTGACAAGGCAGGGCATCCAGGCCAAGTGATCAACTCTCCTCTCTTCTCATTTGAAACCCAAATGTCTAGGCTCTAGAATCACGGATGCCAATAGAAGGGCAGAAACCTCTACTCTGCCTCCTCCACATCAGCACACCTGTCACAGTCCACGTTTCAGACCCTTGAACCTCGAATGAGGTTACAAGTTTGATGTTTAAGTCGTTACATTGACATATTTTGTGTTAAAAGGACATCATTGCAAAAGACGACTTGCAACACAGAGACCCTGCTGGATTTGACCCATCAGACCACACCTCTTGGTTGCCATATCAGACACGGCATTGTGAAACCGGGATACCACATCATATTGGCACAATTTTCTCTAATAGAGGAAGTGAAGGATATATCCATGCTTACTGCCTTCACCACAACATGACGAATGAACTCTGCACCCTCGCTCTGAAAATAAACTAAAGCAACACACCCCTTGTTCTCTTAAACACAGAGAGGAAATACTGACCGGCTTCTCATAGACGTTGGCAGTAAATCCGCACCCAAAGCAATGTTACAGAGCCACAAAGACCAGGGTGAGATGCAAAGGTCACATCAAAACTACCAGAGGTGCTTATCTCAAAGGCCACATCAACTCAGCAGAACAATGGCCAAAGGAAAGTTTTTAATATGGCAAACCTGCAACTATATTACCACACTGGTGACAGTAATTCAAAATCAGACATAGACATGTTTTGACTTTGCAGATTATTTTTGGTGATAAAATCCTTAAACACGGAATAGTTCCCAAAGCCTGCCTGATTGCTGAGATGCTTCTGGTACCCAAACACAAATCTACAACTTGCTGGCAGTTATTCTCCCCATATCACTAGGGACACTTGAAAAATCATACGCCACTCTTACACTATGTAGTGTGGTGTAAGAAATAGTGATGTGTTGTATGTGAGAGGGGAAGGGCAGAGCAGGTGTGCGGTGAATTGTTACAGTAGTGGACAAAGGAATCCTGGTCACACTCTAATCATCCAGTCAAAGATGCCACAATATGTCCCAAAAGCCAAGCAGATATTGTTAAACAATGAATATTCTGGAATGCTTATCGCTGGAATTTGATAGTGATTAAAAAGTACAATCTAGTTAAAGAGAACTGTTTTCTGTATTCACTGGAGGGACCCGGCAACTGGTTCAGCTTATTAGTAATCTGTTTCACTGGTAAATTTCACCTGCAATTGAAGTTTTGTGAAATTGATAAAGGTTCCAATTTTGTAATGTTTCAAAGAGTCAAACTTCGCAACAATCCTGCAGGTGGAAATTTAATTTTGGGTATCTCTAATACAAGTTATACATGTCTCCCTACTGCAAGTGTAGATTATCCAGCGTGTGTGTAAAGTGATCTTTTTTGTCGTGTTTCCTAGTCCTATTTTCTCCACTATGGAGATCTTGTTTTTGGAATTCTTCTGTGAATGGGGCTTCCTTACTTCACTCAGATATGTGTAGTCTGACAAAAGGTACACAATTTGATTGCCAAATTGCCACAACTACCCCTCTTGTAAGACAGCTCTCTTTGTGCCTGTGTTTCCTACATACTTGACGTGTGCAGTTATGGAAAGCAGTAGAATAGAATAAAAGTATCCAAGTCCCTTTGAGGGCATAGCATAGGCCTTAGCATAGGAAGCTTTCCTTTAGTCGGATGTCCTACCCAAGAAGCTTGAGCATCAAGCAGCAGGGAATTGCCTCCCAGTTTTCTCTCCTGTAGGAATGAGCTTACCTTAGCTGTGAATGGCAACAGTAAAATTCTATAGCACCATCCATGCACACCACTGGTAGTCCTACCGTACAGAGCGAGACATCTATCGGACTATGAATGCTGGCAGCTGGCGTCCTTCATGGAACCAATGTGACCAGAGGCATGGTAGCAGTAGGGTGGGTTGTGGCCCATAGTGCAACATACATCAGTTATTGGTATCATCCTCATCAATAACTTTTTTCGATTTTAAAAAGATAAAATCATACAAGTGTGCAAAGACAAGAGAACATTCCAAACACAGGTGCTCAAGATTAAAAACATTGACCTACAAACACCATTATAAAACAAAATTAAAGTCATATAGAAGTACAAGACAAAAACTCAATGTAAAACCCCCCACAGCAAACATCGTCAATGTTACCACATCCATAAACATAGTCCATCAATTTGACAATCTGTTCGGGGAGGGAAGAATGGGTTAACTGGTCCTACTGTCTAGAGCCAAAGACCCCTGTAAGGTACCGTGACACATAAAAACAGATTTTGTGTGTCGCTAAAAGATGTAAATGTAATAGAGTGGGCCTGACCTGTCTGAAATGTATAGTTAAAAAAAGAGGTCTTAAAAACTTATGGTGAAGAGTCTTGTAAAAAGGGCATAAAAGTAAATCGGAAATGGAGATCTGATCACAGGTACATGGTGGCAAATTCACATTTTTATACCAGGTGCCCTCAGAGAAAAGCAGCTGATGGAATGTACCCAACCTAAAATAGGTCAGTAAACGCCATTGATGGTTTGTCATTTCAAGGAGAAGATAAGGTTCTATCTCGGGAACTGTCTTAACGAAAGCAAAATCATGATATGTCTGTTCGGTCAAGGCCAAAGGTTCCCCCTCGGCTGCCATCCTAAGGCGAAAGGCCTGCCTTAACCAAACAACATCCTGTTTCACAATCCTTTCCAGGCTAGAAAAGTACTCTGGAGTCCCAAGGGCTTTAAAGCTTTTCTTCAGGTAGAGCAACCAAGGAATATTGGGCATATTGTCCAGATTCAAGCAGTCCCGAATGACTAAGCTATTAAGGCTAAATTCCTCCTTAAGCCAGACTGCAGACCATAATAAGAGCGGTCACAAATAAATAAAGTAATTGACATAGCTCATACCTAGCTCTTTTTGTAAAATCTCAGAAGGCGTGCATTGCTCTTCACCCAAAATGCCTCTTAAGAATTTGTTCTCCGCCACCAGAATCAGGGCTATGTTAATGTAGCCCCAGATCTCACATCCAAACGTGGATATTGGGATACACTTAGCTCTGTAAACATCAAGCATATTTTTCAATGGCTTCTGACCCAGCTGGTCATTAACACTAGCACATGCCCTCTTAAGGGTCCCAATGATCTTTTGTAATAAGGGCTGCCAGCTGAGACCTGAGGCAATAAAAATCCCTAAGTAAGTAAAGGTATCCACCTTGCTTAGGACCTGACCATGCACTATAAAGGTGGAGCTTTGGCATTTTTCGGGCCCAGGACCATAACAATGAGGTTTCTTAAAATTATTGAGTAGATCCAAACTACCCATAAAATCGATACAAAGGTCTAACAACCACAGGATACTTCTAGCAGTTCGAGCAATAAAGACTGCTTCATCTGCATAAAAAAGAGCTGGGAGCAATCTCCCCCCAGCTCTTGGTACATCGAACCCCTGGACTGAAATCAACCTCTCAAAGCAATTGATGTACATAATAGAATGAAAGGGTGCCAAAATACAGCCCTGGTGAACACATATTTTTTTTTATCAACGTGCTTGGTGCATTCCCTGTTACTTCCATATCTAACAGAGCCCGTCAGACCAAGTTGAAGGTCTTTAAGAAAGACAACCAATGAATCTTCCACCCCTATGGACCCCAACTCAGCCCAGAGCTTATCTCTGTTAACCTTGTCAACGGCCGAGCTGAGGTCCATGAGGCTAAGGTGTAAAGAACCTCTTTTGGCCCTAGAATATCTGTTTATCGCTAGGTGTAAATTAAGGCTCTATTCCACAGTCCCCCTACCGGCCCCTAAACCCATATTTTAAGTCAGACAAAATGTTATGCTCATCTGCCTATTGGGATAGTCTCTTCAGGATAATCTAGTCAATCATTTTCATCACCACGTCAATTAATGAGATAGGTCTGTAGCAAGCTGGGTCACTCCTGCCCTACTTCTTGAATGCAGGCACTCTAACGGAAGAACGCCACGCCTCGGGCAAAGAGCAACTAATGGCAGCATTAATATGAAGGGTAAGAAGAGGAGCTCGAAAGTCCACCAGGGACTTAAACAGGCCCCCCGGAAACACATTGGTGCCCGGGGTTTGCCTGTGGGAAGGGACATAATAGTATCCCTCATCTCATCCCAATGAAGCATTAGCTTGTCACTTTGTACCTGGGGCAGCACAGGTGAATCTGGGTCCTCCCCCTGGTACAGGAAAGAAAAAAGGACCTCCTAATCCTGAGCCGGGACTAACACTGACAGGTCAGACACCTGGTCCTCTTTAAAAAAGAGATGATTAACCACCTTCCAGAACATATTACTATCTTTCAGGGTAGCAGCTGTGAGCAGGTCCTCCCACAGATCTTTCTTAAGTTCAAGCTTCCCATGTTTAAAAGCTGCTCTATATTTGGCTCTACTCTCTTTCACCTCATCGTTATCTCAATGCTTAATTTTTAGTGAGGCTAAAAGTCCCTTGCGCACCTCTTGCAATTCTTGTCAAATCATCAATGAGGGGGTGGAGGGCCATCCCTTCTATGCAGCCTGCCCCAGCCCTAAAAGCTACCCTACCTCCTAATCCCCACCCTAACACCCAACCCCACGCCCAAAAAACTACCCTGACCCCAGCCCCCCTCACTGATCCCTAAAATAGCCCCCAGCCTCAAAAACGACCCCAATCCCTGACCCTCCACCCTGTGTCCAAAAACGGCCCCCAGCCCAAAGAAAAATACCCGACCCCAGCCCCCGCCCTGAGCCCTAAAACGGCTCAAGCCCTGAAAACTGCCCCTTGCCCCTGCCCTTAGCCCTAAATCTACACCCTGCTGAAAACTACCACCGCTCACCCCCAAGCCCTACTTACCAAGCCGAGATCTCCTCCCAAGTCCGATTCTTCCTCTCTTCCGTCTTCCTTGTGGCCTCTTCAACTTGAGCACTGACTGCCTTAACCATGCAAATGTGTGGTTAAGGCAAGTTGTGTTCACCTTGCATAGAAATGGCATGCGTGGCTTAGCCCACATGGTTAATAATGTTTCCAACTGCTAAGGGTATGGGCAATTACCCTCCAGCAAGTCTCCCACAGGAACATTAAATCGGAGACCATCGCTTAAGGCAATGACCTGTGTGCTGCAGCAGACCCCATTGGGCCCCCCCATCGGTGGAGCAGGCAGAAATGTAAAAGACTTATCTAATGTGCAAAGTAAGCTGCCACCTAACAGATACACAGACTGTCCTGGTACACGGGCCCGAACACAAGGTCAAATGCAGTGTAGGTGATTTGCAAGAACCCCACTCTTACATCTATGGTCTTTGCCAGACTTACGGTGTTTTGGAATGGATCCAAGAAGGGTAAAGGGATGAGAAGACGCCCTTCATACCGCTTGTTGGTGGGAGCACCAGGGACCACCTCCTGGGGCCCTGGGCAGATAGTTCTCATAGTCCCTTTCTAGTGGCAACAAGAAGCAGTGTCGGTTATTGGTGTCATATTGGCTACATGTTAAAAACGCTTTTTTATCAAGTTCATCAACATCCATTATAGCAAATCTAGTGTTTAAAAATAAAATACTCAAAGTTATGAAGCTTTAGAGTCAGAGGTTGAAGTGAGCTGGATCTGTGAGGAAAAACATGCCCATACATTTTTTAATTTAACAAAACAGATCTCCCACTTTTTTTGTTAAAGACAACGGTCTCCGGGTGGTTACACCCAACAACTGAGATGGCTCAGCTGCAAGGGAAAGGGAGGAGGGGTTCTGTGCTGTGGAGCCAAAAGAAGAAGCAAACCTTCATGCCTGAAAGAAATATAAACATGTTCAATTGGTTAATCTGCAACTGAAAAGGGACCTCACCACACCAAAAATACACAAGACACAGACTTATGCAGTGATCCCATTAGCCAGTAGAGGATTCATAGCATACAATAGTGCATGTCCGCCTGATTAACTTGCAACTATTTTTCATTTAAGGCGTGTGCATTATTTTATATGCAAAGACCAACGCAATAGTTACAGAATATTTTGTTCTTGTTGTCATGCCTTTGACTTCACCCCTATGTTCACAACCCCCACCTCCTTTAAATAATTCAATATCAGGGGTGGAACACAATAAGGCCATCCTTTGGTGGAGTTTGCTTTGACATCTCTGAATGCAAACTCATTTTAAAAGTGTTTTTAATGTGTGCTTGGGTAATATCAGTCTTAGCACTTCCTTTTCTAAAAATGCTGTATAAGCTGTAATGTACAGAAATTGTGATAAGTGTTTTACCAATGTGTTTTTATATGTATTGTTCACAACCCTGAAGAAGTTCAAGTCTATTGAATGACACGCGTTGGCTGTCTATTTGGCTGTTTTGATGAAATAAAGGAATTCAATAAAATAATAATTTCAAGATACTCCGGATTCTTTAATGGTTGGGTGCACCATCCCACATTGTGTGCCTCTATGTGTTTTCTGTTGCAGCAGTAGTACCAACCAACGGCTGGTCCTGGAGGGAGTGCACCAAATTCTTACTGTGTGGGAGGTGCAGTTTGCAGTGTCCGCTGTTGCTTTTGGTCTTTCTTTATAATCTTCATGTTTATACCACAAACTCTGAGGGTGTTAGTGACACCTATGGGATAGGGTTACTATTTCTTTGTTTTATATTTAAGGGATCTGTTGTAGGGTCCTGAAGAAATCCACAAGACCCGATGTGGGCATAGGTGGCTGAAACATTTTGACATTTTCCATGAATGCAGGGGACTTCTAGCTCATCCCTGCTGTTTCTGGTGGCAGAGTATTCTGGCCTGTATGATTATAAGAAGACATGCACTATATAGAATAATGTGACCTATGCTGCTGTAAACAAGAATTAGATGTGTCTGCCATGAAGGTCTGAGGTTAAGAGATGCCAGAAGGCCACAATCAGAAGGATGAGGTTTAGCCATACCTCTGATGACTGGTTTCTGAGGTTGTAAAAGTTGTGTAACCTGAAGTATAACTCTGCTGTCCAAGTCCTCAGCCTGTTGTTTTTCACTATACGTTTATCGGAAAAGTCAGACACACATGATCCTTAGGATTCAGAACTGAACAAGAACCAGGATGGAACTATGGTAAGTGAAGCAAAACCGTGGCATACTATTTGAAGCCAAGATTGTTCATGGATGAGACAGATGCTATAATGTAAGCCATCAAGGGGGAAGAGTTCTAGTCTAAATTGAATTCGTTGGTAATTATCTAATTTCAGACCTCTGGCATGCAAATGTTAAATTCTGAAGCAGTCACACCAAGATCCCCATCAAGCTTCGTAAGCATGTTGACATCCACTTTTCAGCCAAAACTCTCAGAGGAGGGGAGTACAGCCAACAGGTAAACATATATTCTCAGAGAATAATAAAATAGAGAAGTATTTGAGGAACACAAGAGATGAATACCAAAACTTGGCCATCACGGAGAATTATCCACAGCTTGAGGCTGGTCGAATGGTTATCACTAATAGGCCTTTCTTGGTATGGTAGAGAGTGCATAAAGGTGTTGAAAGCTTGTACTATGACATTTTTGCCATCAATCATCACTTGATACTGCGAGGAAAACTGACTTTGTTACCCGAGCAGAGCAAAATGTCATCCTTCAGCAGTGAGAGGCAGACGGATGACTGAATCTCAGACACTGCTAACTACTGAAGTTTTGACGAACAGAAAGCAAAGAGAATGCAAGAGGATTTCTGGTACAAATGAATCATCATTGTGTTTTTTTTATCCAAGAGAGGCATACAACAGCTCTTTTCACAGGAACAGAGCTACGTGCAGTACAATATTGAGGACAGGAATGGATGTAGTAACATAATTCACTATCACTGGTGTTATGACCGGCATAGTAAAAATAAAGGACTATTTCCAAAGGACAGGGGGGGTATGAATGTCTAAGAAACAAAGGTCTCACACAGATGGGCCATTGAAAGCCACAGCTGAAAGTGAGTTGAGCTATCTAAGAAAGAGACAGAGTGAGAGAGAGCGTAGGCATGGGCATACGAACCCTTGGGACTTCCCTTCAGATATTGAAGTATGGACCCCGCCCTCCAGATGTTACATTGAAAACTGATCTTAAACAGTGGTTGCCGTCTCTCTGAAGCCATGTTGCACATCACCTAAGTCTCTATGAAGCACCATAACCTGAGGAGAAAACTCTGTGGGGTCTTGGAGACCGCATTGTTTTGATAATTATTTAATTGCAGTCATTGAGATGCTGAGCCTCCCCTAAAATCTGTTTATCAATCAGGAGAGCCAGCAGATAATGGGAAGTAGGAGAGACATGTTTATGTTAATGTTACATCTGTCTCCACTGATTTGGGAAAAAGTCTAAATAGGAGAGGCTCAATAACCGAAATGAAATAATTGCAAAAAACAAAGGGTCTCAGAGCCCAACCAGAGTTGCTCGCGCATCATGATTCCCGAAAGGCATGTTTTGTCACTATCACTGTTGGATCTTCAGTGTCTGTGGAAATATTCCAAACAGAAAAGCATACGTTGAAATCTTATGACAGCGCACAAGTATATCTGTGTATAATGTCAGTTGTATTTAAGGTGTGATAAGCGCATCTACTGAAATCCATATACTAATACTAAGTGAATAACAATAATTGGATAACTGAATATAAAGCACTGAATTTTGGGGTTAAATGGAAGACAGAAAGATGTAACCCAATAGTCTCTGAACTGTACAGTATGTAATCTTATAAACAAATCCTGCCTTCCCCACTTGACCAAACTGTATGACCATCAGCCCATTGCTTTACTTCACTATGTTTAATTTTCTTTGACCATTCAGTTAGAGAGCGCATTGGAGTAATTCAGGCCAGGATTTGTGCTCTACAAAAGCCTCACATACATGGTTGATACATGGTTAATACAAAATAATCTTCCCTCGCATTTAATAACAATGTAGGCTTTATACGTACAGAGCAAGACAAGCTGACATGTTTTGATAACACGCGGCAATGTGTATTCTTGTATGTTTCATTGTTATTCTCATATGTTTCATTGTCAATAAAATATTGCTTTCAATAAACTTCACCTAATTCAGTGATATATTGATGTGTCCTTCATTTGGAGACTGGGAAATGTTGAAAGGAATATTTTTTATTTTTTATTTGTTGTCTTATTTACATATTTTGATGGCCCTGCTAGTGCTTTGGCTCTTGGAGCCCCTTCCTTGGCTCTCTCTAAGGCTGTCCTTGTCCCCCCTGAAATGTAGAGCCACCAACGCCCTTGAGAGTGCAGGCAGAAGTGGAGAAGTCCTGTGAAAGCACTTCCTGTGATATTACTGAACTTCAACTATCCTAACTGGTTCTTCACTTTTACTTTATTTAGAACTTGACACCTGCTTCTAGGGATGGGGAGAGTCCTAACTAGTCAGTCCGACTTGGCATGCAGCTGACTTGCCACAGCGCCACCTACTCTTTCAGAGCACCACTGTTGTTGGAAATCTCCCACTATCCCTTGAGCCAGTCTGTCTGTGGACAAGAGAGCAGTGGTTTGCCCAACACATCAGAGTCCAGTATTCTCAGAGACAGCAGGTTCTGTCTTGCTTCATAATCCCTTTGCCACGTCCGAGATATAAAAAGCTGAACCCTACAGTTTTAGAAAGGAATGTTCCCGGTTTGGCCAGTTCTGACATTCTTCGAGAGCTACACCTTAATCTGAGCTTCAAGCAGAATGAGGCAAGGGCTGACGTCACCCTGAGGGGATTTCATACTGAAGTAATCGCAGCAGCCTCGGCTCAATGCTTGTGCTAGGGCCAAAGGCAAAAGCATAAATCAAGGCCCGGAAATGTGAGTTTCCCTCCACATCATGTCACCTTGTGCTGAAACAGATTAGCATTCTCTCTTGGAAGGTTGGAAGCTGCCATAACCTCACAAGGCACACTTCTGACCTGAAGTTTCCAACAGTGGCAGCCACTAGAATGGAAAGGTGGCGGGCAGCGCAAGGGACAAAAAAAACTTTACTCCCTGCCGCCCTCCGCCTCCCTGCGCTCTTCAGCTCCCGATGCACAGGAGCTGCATAAACAGAGGCTCCCAGACTCCAGTGCCCAATCCAGACGCTGCTCTCATGCTGGAATTACCCAGCATGAGAGAAGTGCCAGGATTGGGCTGAGTGGGCTAGTTTCACGCTCCAGCAGGGACTGGGAGCCTGTGCTTCTGAGTCCTGCTGATATTTCCAAGCAACAGCCTGGAGATATCCCAAGTGCACATGACGGTTCGGCCGTCCTAAGACTGCCAGCCAAACCGACATGCACACTTGGTGCTCTTTGCCCACCACTCCTCCTGCTGATGGCCCTGCCCTCAATACTTGGCTGCGGCTCTCCCCTACATCTCAAATAAATCAACAATAAAGTAGTTTTATTAATTGCTTTATCATCATTACATTTTACATGTTTTCATGCTGTTCAAGCAGAGGGGGAACACCCCTTCACCATAAAAGAGGAACTACCCTTGGCTTCCAACCTGTTCATGCTGTGGGCATGTCTTTTGTCAGACAACCCCACATCTACATCTTGTCTTTGAGCTTTGTCAGAGGCAGTCCTTTCAATGTTTATAGGCAACACCCATTTTAGGTTTTGCGTATTAGAAATCACAATCGCTGTCTGCTACAAGACGTACTGTTAACTCACAGCAGGCTTAGAGCTCGTCCATTGTTTAAGATTGGTAGGCTCTGTTGTCACTCACATTTGCTTGCTTCTTATTCATTAGGAGTGTGTAAGCCTTCCTTCTTCTTTTTGTGTGCGTCATTCCCCTGGTGCATTGACACATCACTGTGTCCTTTCACTGTGCACTTTTCAGGTGCAACGTTTTTATTTTTATGTAGATACTACACAAGAATGCATGAGTTTTCCAGCTGTATCCCAGGTATACTTTTTCCCCCGTCATGCTCCAGTGTTCCTCTCTCTCACATGTGTGTGTCTGCCCATGTTGGTTTCTCGCCTGTGTGCTTGTCCCTGCTGTTGAAAAGTTGTTCTGTGTGCCCTGTGCACCCCCATTTTTTGCTGACTTGTACTTGTGGTAACTGACTCTGACTGTACCCTGGGCTCTGCTAGTCAGGTCCAGCAGCAGTGCTATGGTGAAGCCACAGTGAGAATACAGTGAAAACACCTACATACATTAGGGTACACTATATATCAGGGTACACTTATAATTGGCATGACCTACCCTATGAGGCCCTAGACATAATAGGGCAGGGGGCTTGAAACTTACTTTAAATCCCTAGTATATAATGGGCATGGCAGCTTAGAGGCCAGCAGCCCTTTCTGCGCTTGCATGTGTGCATTGCTGAGAGCCTGAGATCATTTTAAAAAGCAGCCCTGTGTTGCAGGACTGCTTTTAAATGAAAACTGTGCTCAAACACGACTTTGGTGGTAGAATCACTTAAAAATTGATCTTCTACAATATTTTGGCATGTTAGGTACATCAGGTTCTCCCCAGGTGTCCCGGGGGTGGGGGGTTATGTCACTATAAGGAGGGTCCTTATAAATGATGTTTTATATGCCGTGGGTTATAGAAAATGCACATTTCATTTCCCTCATTGTAGAAAAGTCATTCCCAAAATCGACTTTAGTGCTAGTGACACTGTGAAGTGGGGATGTATACTATTTTTTACATGTTCAGGACCCCTAAAGTCTTCCCTAGGTGTTCCAGGGGTGGGGGTCATGTAACTATAAATAGGGACTTTATAAAAGATGTTTTATGTGCCCTGATGCCGGAGGAATTGCACACTGCAGTTTCCCCATTGTAGATGCCTAGCCCCATAGGATAACATTGCAATAGTTTATGAATGCATAAATATTGATAGGAACCAAAGAAAATATTATTCAAGAACATAGGAGAATGATAGTGATAAATCCAACAATATGCTATTGCTGGGTTGTTAGACTTGGCATCTTTTGGCGTGTTTCCCCTGAGTTTTTGCTTTCTGACCTCCCGTTTTTGACTCTGTTTTTGCTGGCGTAGCGTGTCTGTGCACTTTACGCACTGCTGATCAGTGGTCAAGTGTGTAATGGATTGGTGTTTCCATGATTGGATATTTGATTTACGTGTCAGTCCTTAGTAAAGTGCACTGGGTGTGCCAGGGCCTGTGAATCAAATGCTACTTGTGGCCCTGCAGCACCGATTGTGCTACCCACGTGAGTAGCCCTGAAAAGATACCTCAGACCTGCCATTGCAGAGTCTGCGCGCGGTTTGTAAATGCCATGTCGACTTGGCCAGTGCACACACTGGCCAGTCCCTAATCTTCCCTTTTCTTACATGTCAGGCACCCCTAAGGTAGGCCAAAGGTATTTTCAATTGAATCAATAGTATTTAGTTGTGTGTGCATTAAAGAATGTTTCAGTTTTAAAGAAAAAGCACTGGCTGGACATGAACATGAATGTTAACATTGTATGTTGCTGTGTTCTGAGTTTCTAGCCTTCAACACCTCTCTGTGTTAGTCATGGACTGCTCCAACTAGTTACACTCACAGGCAAGTGTTAAAAGGGGCATTTGGTCCCAATTTGTAGGGTATAGGGTACACAGGCCTCAGTACACTAGAGGTGATAGACCTCTGATTTAACCAGATTCCTGCTTGTATAGTCTGGCTGCCCTGGGATCTCCTAAACCAGATTTCGCAAATAAAATTGTGAACCCTGTGACAAATGCAATAGGCAGGACTTTTACATTGTAAACTCTCAGACAAAAAAAATAGCAATAGGTTTCACATTGTTAATCCTCTGTCAGATACAATAGGAAGGGGTTTTACATTGTGAATGCCATAACACACACACATAACGTCTTTGGCAATATGTGAACTGGCATGACAAAGTGTAATCTAGAACTATATTGTCTGCATACAATGTGAAGGCTGTTGTGACAGTATGTGCTTCATGTAGTGGTGAAGACCAACAAAGAAACTGTGTGGCAATGTGGAAACTGGCAAAGCAGTGTACTTCACATGTTGTTCCAAAAGGACACCCTGATGCACCCCTGAAAGTACAATTAAAAACATGTTGCACACACACATGCCCCAAAGGCATGTGTGTGTGCACAATAGAACTTTGAAAAATGCACTTTTGTGCATCTTTCAAAGTTTTCACAAATTACCATCAACATTAAGTTGATGGTAATTTGCGTTTCTTAAAAGCGAAATCACAGATTTTTTTTTTGTTGCATTGCATTTAGAGAATCGCAATTTGCGATTTCCTAAATACAATCGCAATTTAAGTAATCACAGATTTTGAGATGACTTAAATAGCGATTTTTGCATTTGGGATAATGCATCCCAAATGCAAAAATTGCGGTCGCAAAGGGGCAGATTCTGCGAATGTGCTCCTTTGCGACGGCAAAAAACAATGATGCATGTGCCCCTCTGTCCACTAATGTCTTTCCAAAGGTATTGAAGTATGGCGTGTAGTTTCTCCTTTATATTTCACTGTAAGATTCTCTACATTCCCAGTGTATCCAGACCCTGCTGTTTAACAAAGCCGCTTATGGTGAGTCAGTTCACAAGACTGAGCTATGCCAGTCTTTGCGTTGACCTAGTCATTGAGCCCCAGGTTGCCGGACCTCTCCCTCGGGATTCTGATGCCCTGCTGAGGTCCTAGCCCTCAGTCTCTGACACAGATACACCCCACAGCACCCTGTGCTTCAGTCTTTCAATGAAATAAGCATCCAAGGGCATCTTACGTACTTTTTCCAACAAACCGCACCACAAACAGCATAACACTGGCACTGTTGTTGGTGGTTTTAAGACACGCTTTAATAGGTCAAAACATAGGAACAGGATTCGGAAAGAGCTCGATTTTCCCGTACATGGGAAAACTTCCCCACCATGAGTCAAGCAGACCCAAGCCAAGCATTTAAGTAAACTCACACCGCCATGTTGCCTTATGCTGCATCACCACACAACAGTTGGGTGGGACCCAGGTGCTGACAGTGTTTCGTACAATGAAGAAGTGTTCAGTTTATTTCAATACGATCATGCCACAGTTCTGAATAAAGCTCCGCTTTGCTGGCTGCGCTGCCCCTAGGAGTCCACTCTGGCACCGGCAGGATTCCATGGAGCCAGGTCTGGCCTGCTTCACATGAGTCACTGGCGTCGGCATTTCTTGTATTTATTAACTTCCCTGCGAAGTAATGTGTCATGGGGAGATCAGTGTATTGTAGGAGCTGGTGTGCCAGGCATGGTCACTCTTTGCATGCCCACTGCATCCCAGCTGACGATTCCTAAAACATAAAGAGGGTCGGATACTTCCTAAAACAGGAAAATACTGATATCAAATGTAATCATGAAAAAACACCCCTTAATTTAATAAAAGGAGCTAATTCATACAAAACGGACGTGCACAATATTCCTGGATCAGCATGTTTAGTCTGGCAATTACCAAATTCAAATGAATTCTTCTCAAAAGAATGGATATTGACATAATCCATGTGACTAGAATGAACAGTAAATAGAGAGCTCGGGTGATATTATTTGGAATAACTCAGATGGCAAAGCTTCCACATACTATATTTGTATCCGGAAAATTGTAGAAATCCAGGACTACATAATACAAAAAGCAAATTAATACAACAGATCAGTATATCGCTAATTAAAGTTGGCCATTTCCTTAAGGCTGGAGTAGCCATGGATGGTGTATGAGTTGACTCCAATGTTATCCAGTGCCATGTGCCAGATGTATATGAATGTATGTTTAAATATGTTTTTGGGTTTGGCTGTGAGTTGTTTCAGGTTTAATGTGCTAAAATAACTCATGTCAAATAATATATCTGTAATTATAACCCTGGGAAGCAGGGTAACCAGAATACATTTCGCATGGCTAGTCGCCCTGCGATGCCTCCTGCACTATGTTGCAGATCTCTGCTCCGATTTCGCCCTCACACAAGTTGCACTGGTCCCCCTGCAATGGTTAGTGTACCACCCTTCATTTGGTATGTCACTGCAGTCATATATAAGCAGAAAATAAGCCCCTCTGAATAGAAGAACTATTCCCCTCTAAAGCATGGCGACAACCACGAAACATGCGTCAGTATGGGGCGTAGCTTCAGGAGGGGTGTTTCATCCCTCTAATAAATGTATTTTCTGATAAGTAGCTGGGTAGGGGTGCTTTCAGTCAGGTATTGTGAGATGTCAGTCGAATTTCAGCAGGCATTTTTACACATACACAGACAAAAAAACACACACACATAGATACTCTCACAATATTGTGTTTTCTCTGTAAGTATTCCTACCAATCCGCATTCCTCTTCCTTTCCACACCCCCTTAGGCCCCTCCCATGCCCCCTGCTTGTTCTATAATGCATTTAAATATTATATGCCAGCCTCATTATCGGAAAATCTGAAGCCCCCCCCGCACCCCTAAAGCTTGCTGACCAAGCTACATCCCTGTTTTCAGTGCGGCAGCAAGCTAGACTACAGGTATCATAAAGCATTGCTGAAGGACCGGTCCAATGTAAGAGAGTCAAAACCACGCCCAGTGCTACGTAATTACAGACTTGAGCGCTGAAATGGGGTCCTTCTCTTAAAGGTGAGATGGAATTGCAGCCATTGAACGCATTCAGATAACTGCTAGGGGAACTGATAATGTCAGTGAAAAGCAATTGTTATTAGTGGGCTACAGCAAAGTTGTGTGTTATGCAGTTCATGTACACCACCCAAAAACTACTTGGCCTTTTGACACTGAGGGGGTGTAGATTATAGCTGTCTTCTGCTTGTGGTAGGTTCACACTTGGAAAGGGCTCTGTAGGATGTATTCGTCTTGCAGCCTCGTGTCTGGCCTGTAATCCTAGACTTGGTCAGTTTGTGTATTGTCACAGTATTCTCACTGAAAGTCGATACTAAATGGGGATGGAGGTCCTGTGGTCAGCAGATGTACCACCTCCTCCGGCAGGAACCACCGATAATGGCTGGCAGGCGGCGGCTGCAGCGTTGAACTAGTGAGTGATCTGGCTTGGTACAAAGTTTGGCGTTGAACCCAGATGGAGTGCACAGGGATCCCATGGGTGTAAAACAGGATAAAGGGGTGTTGACAACCTTCCAATTTCTGGGTGTCTGGCTTGTTTATCTCTAGAGGACATGTGGCTTGTAGATGCGGGCCGGGAGGTTGTAGAATGGAATTGGTAGTGTAGGTGTTTCTTGTGCTGTAATTGGAGATTTATCTGGGACGGGTAGGTCTGGAGTTCAGATTCTTAGCTTTACTTTTGAAAATTGATGACTGCAAGATGGATTGAGCCTCCAGTCCTTAATATGTACTGATGGTTGCCAGTGGTTATAATCAGCACTTATTTTACGGGACTAGAACCTTTTACGATCTCCCACACCGTCCTGGTCCCAATCAAAATTACTCCAGGCCTTACCTTGCTGCCTTTGTCACTTTTTGGACTATCACAAAACTCTTGCAGCTGCCTTCACATTGTCGACAAACACACCACTAGGGTAATTATGTGGCTTTAAGGGAACCTTGAGGTGTACTGTGCTGGACGTAGTTGGAAGGCCCCTTTATTAAGCCCAAAAAACAGAACTAGTTTACCATAAATCATGGCATGTTATACAACCTAAAGTGAGCCCATAATATTTATTGAGTTATCTGTGGCTCGTTTTTTAGGTCTCGCCTAGCGTTGCAGCGCATGCACTGCTCGATCGGCGAGACATATAGTGAGAGAGGAGATTTCAGAAGGGAACTTGAAGCCCCGCCCATCATTTTCATTGGGTCGCATCAGCGTTTATGCTAAACGCTGGCTTCCCATTGAAAAATATGCTTTTTGGCCACTGCCCTTTCTCCCTTTCGTCCGGCCCATCCGGACTGGCTTGTCTGCTTCATGGCTGTCGTGAAGTAATTTCCTATCTCAACATCAGCCGCATGTTAATTTTTGCATCGTGCTTTCACTTAAAGTGAAAGTGAAAGCGTGATGAAAATATAAGCAAGCAGCAGCCTTCCCGCAATGAGGAGCTCTTGTTGTTTATTCAGTCACTCCTCTCTTTACATGACATTCATTTTGCGCACGTGCTCCTTTATCAATGCTTAAAGAATGGTGTTCTTGGGGTCACATATGATTCCTTGGGGCTTGTTCCCTGCATATGCCGCCTGTTTTCATGCTGTCAGTCGTCCCCTTCCCTTTTGTTGTTATCCACACTGGCTAATTATCTCGTGCATGCGTGCACCGTGAGCCTGCCCATTTCCGTGTGCCCTGAGGTGGTCAGCGTACCATCTATGTGCGGTGTTCGCCATTGTCACCACGAGTGTTTTCACGTTGGATATATTACACGGCGGCTGCATCAGCACCCGAATACTGATAGGCCGGGGTTAGCTGAGCTCGGGGAATTGTCAGAGTAAAACGTGCAGTGCGTGTGTGTGTGTAAAGGCTTCGGTGTGTGTGTGTGTGTGAACATACCACCCCCTGCTGCTCCTGATGTCTGTGTCAGAAGAGGGAGTGGGAGGAGGGAGAGGACAAAGATGGGCTTCAGTCGCTAACCTTGAGGGTGTGTGCGCAGAGCAGCGATGGCTAGCTAGCGCTTCGGTGGAGCCTGTATCTGCAGACAACGCACACACCGCAGTGTATGTACCACAACCAGCGTGCTGCTCATCCACAGACAGGCATGTGCTAGACAGATGGCAAAGAACAGAGGGTCCTCGCTTTGGTTATGAATCCGCCCCGGGGAGGGGGTTGACTGTTATTTTGGAAGAGGATAGCTGCCCCCATCTTTAACAACGAGGCGCTGTTAAAAGTGGACATTGAGCCAAGCGCTGCGGTTGTCTGAGGGTTCACCTACAGGCTGTTCTGCAGTTAGACGTGTGTTCATCGCACATCGACTGCAGGTTCAGTTTACGGACACGGGTTTGATCAGATATGGCCCCCGTGCAGACTGTGCATTGCCTGTGTTGTTCCTGTGACAGAATCTAGACTCGGATCAGTCGTGTGCGGAAGCATCGCTGGTACCTGGTCAGTCTGCGGAGGGCATCTTCTGGCCTGTGGGCAGTGTTTTGTACATCTCTGGCGGATAGTGACTGAGGTCAGTCGTCCCGCGAGGACAAGGTGGCTCTCCCTCTCTTTGCATCCATCACGCTCAGCTCATCAAGCAAACGCTGCTGTCAGATGCTCTTAGCTGTGTGCCAAGGCTGCAAAACGGGCTTTAAATGCACTGCTCTGCATGGTGCCTGAAAAAACCTGTAGTAACATGAGGCCGTCCTTCGTGTGCTGAGCTTCCATTTTCATAGGTTCATCCCTGCATGTGATATACAACGCCCAGGGTTAAATGAGGGCCTGTGGTCATTTGGAAAAGCAACAATGCTTCAATATTGTTTTGGAAATGTCTTTGTGCCTCGTTATAAAATTATATTTTCTGTATTTGATCCACGCTTGAAGCCTTTGTTCTCAGATTTAGAGCCCACATGCAAGGCCGGTGCTGTAGCATGTGTCTCGCTGCCTATTCTGAGCCGCTGCTTTGACACTGCTGTATCATATTGCACGTACCAGGCATGCATGCAGGCTTTTCCATCCTGCAATATTCTGATAGGGTGTGTCCTTGCACAATGGAAAGAGAATGTTTTGCTTTGATAACCGCCCCCAAGGTGATGGTGCCGTTCAAGTGTCAAAGTAGATAAAAAGTACCCGCCACCAAACAAGCATAGCAAGCAGTGGTGGAATTTTGTTCAATACTATATTTTATGCTTCCGCGAGATATACGCTGAAAAGGAACTGTTCCCCTGTTAGCAAATTGGCTTGAGTTGGTAGATTAGAGCGAATGGGGGATTGCTGATTATGACAAAAAGCATAGTAAGAGATCTTTGTATTGGCAGCTAGTCTTGATAATGTTTAACTGTTGTCCCATATTGAATTCATCATTCCAATCGAGCTGTAGAGAATTAAATGTTTTCATTTTCTAAACAGTGTTAGACTTTCGTAATTTTAGAAACTTGAGATCTATCGAAATTGTTAATCTAGGAGCTTGTAAACGTTTTTGTATTTTTCTTTTCTTTTTTTTAAACATACTTTATTGATTTTCAAGTATGACCTTTACATACCATCAATTTGACTCTTTTGGTTTCTGTCTTTTACTTAATTTGATGCCTTTTATATCTAACATTTTTCTTTTGGAAAAAAAACTCAAGCTAGCGCAAGTAGAAAACCTGCTTTTCATGCATGCATCTCGCGGCTCTTTAGGTGGGTTGTTTACTGTTCTCTTCTGTATCGCTCTTAAGTTTCGCTACCTTTGTTACTGCTTATCAACTGGCCGCCTTCCTTGAGTTGGCAGGAGTGAATGAAATGAGCAAAAGTCGCGCTCATTCTTTTCATCCAAGTACTTTTTTTTAATGTAAGTAGAATCCACGCTCATGAAGTTGGAATAGGTAGTCCTCTTTGCGGCCAAAGCAACCTTCCCCCAGTCTCCCCATACCTTAATGGGTGCCTCTGGTACTTGGTGCTCTTCTTTTGCTGGCTTGCTAGCACACCTTAAGAACTTAGGATTTTCTTAAAAGGACAGTTTGTCCTTCCGGACTCTAGTACACCAGTTAAGCAAAACACATGTAACTAAAAAAAGGAGCAAACCAAATAACATTAAGAAATGTTATTTGTAATCTTTGCAAGTTGTCACCCTACACCCCACTCCGCACCAGTGGTGGTATTTAACCCTGTTACTTTGAAACTACGTACCCTGCAGCACTCACCTGCACAGCAACATCTCTACTTACGAGATATGGTCAGTAACGGACACGCGCTATGCAATGCAATAGGTGTTGCTTTTGGTATTGTAAATAACAGTGGCTTTTAATTTTTTTAAAAGGCATTGCCATTTACAATGCCAATAGCTCCAAAATTCGCAGTTGCGAGACCTATTGCATTGCAAATGCTTGTTTCTGAAAGGTGATGGAACTGGGACATGCTCTTGCACTGTTAATTCTTTCTTTTTTTCTTGTGTTGTTGTGACATATCTTGTCTTGTATATTGTGTTGTTCAGGCATTGTTTCTAGATCAAAGTTGGCACCTCTAAGGGCCTCTCTTAATGCTTCTGCTTGGCTCATCACAGGAACAAAAAGAAACAAACATATCACTCCAAATCTAAAATCTCTAAACTGGCTCCCATATGAGGCAAGGATACATTTAAAATTTGCCTCCATGACCCATAAAGCATTACATTACAACACCCCAAGTTGCTTGGTACAAAAACTATAATTATCTGGTGGATGCAAATCCTCTAGATTAGCACCTTGTTGCTGAAACCACAGAAATTCGCTAAAAAGAAAACATACGACAGAGTCTTCTTGGGTAGTGCCCTTAGAATTTGGAACTCCCTACTTCCTGAAATCAGACTGATCCCCTCAACTGTATCATTAAAAAAAAGAGGTTAAAAAATTACTTATGAAAACATTTCTACTCTAGGTCACACAATTTGACTCAGTATCAACACCCATGAGTATTATGCGAATGTTGGATCATGTCTATTGTCTTATCTGCTTGGTCCTATGGCAGTAACTCTCCTCAATTTGTGAGCTTACACAGACTGTACCTCTCTTAATTATGTTCTTGTTTGCCTTTTTGGTTCTTCCTTCCGATCATCTGTAAAGCGCTCTGATACCAACACAGGACATTTTCGCTCTATATAAAACTTTATAAATAAATAAATAAAATGTGTTTGTAATTTGTGAAAAAATGCATTTTGAATGTGTTTACCAACAACCTTTTTTTAATACTTCAATGTTCTTGACTCTCTTATTTCGTCTATAGATAGACTGAAATAACTGCTTGAACCACTAGTTAATAAAAACCTCGATCACGCTGACTAAAAAGCCGCGATCTGATAATCAAAAAACATTTGAAGCGTTGTGTCAGTACTGGCATTCTTTGGTGATTGCTTATTTCACATATAGAGCAGAGGAAGAAATCAGGGTTACTTTTTCTTTTATTTGCACAGAGGTCTATAGAAATAGATTGGACAACACGGTGATCCTTCACATTTTAGTGTATTAGCAACCCATCTTGTATTTCATCAAACCTTAATGGAAATTAAACAAGGGCTATTTCTCATTGGATCTCATCTGCTTATTTTCATCAAACCAGTGTGGGGTCCCAGAATGTGAAAGCAGCTAGTGCTGACACACACCTTCAGTCTTGGAATGCATGTGATGGTATTGGTATGAGCACCCACTTCAATTCTAAAGACAGATGCTGTTAATTAAACATTAGCTTCCTGGTTTTTACACTAGACTCTATGTCTGTCTTGATGAGGCTCATGCCTGCTAGTAATGTCTACAAGCAATGGAGATTTAGTTGGCAGTGCTTAATGTGCAAAAAGGAAATGCCTGTGGCCTAAATATTTCTTAGGGGGTTGTTGCTCAATGACACTTTTGCATCCATTTCTGTCATCCTTCCCTTGGCGTGGGCGACATCGACTGATTTTATGGCTAGCGCCAGCCCTACCTTCAAGCAGGGATGGTTGGTAAACTGTTAAACTGAAGTAATGCCTGCACTAGACCAGTATGATCTTGATTTCTTCTTTCTTTTTTTGGGATCCGTTCCACACCAAGAAAAGTGCCACATGGTGAATTTTACAACAAAATATCCCCATAAGATCCAGAGGCTCTGAAGGGGCACTGAGGACATATTCCAATATATTTGTGGTGTAACAGGAAAGTCTTTCCCTCATGAGTCATTTGGGCTTACCCTCCACAAGAAGTCTATGAAAAAAATGGTGGCACACTGGGGATTTTACAGTGCAATTCCCTGAGAATTGTCTAAAGTGGCTCATGTATTAAAGGCATTTAAAAGAAATCTAATTATGCAAATTTACATGGTCTATCATTTAGCAAAATGCATATAGATTCTTTCTTCACTTCATATTTCCATCCTGTTCTTTCCAATTAGAGTCTGAGAATCTTCTTGGAAGGGCCAGGTCGAGATTTCAAAAGTTATACAAATTTAACAATTGAATTCTGTATGTAGTCACGCTGGACAATTCCTACAAGCTCATATAGCAGTGCTACTGCTAATTTACATAGAGCCTATAGTATCAGAGCGCAGATAGGTTACACCAATCTTGAATGCTCGACCCAGACAGCAATAGTAATATCATTGAAGATTTTTCCAATATAGTGGATGGAAAATCTTCACACAAGGCATGAAACAACAGCTGTTGTTGCCTGTGTGAACACAAAATGTCCATCAAATGTCCATCAAATGTTCTGCAGTGGAATGCTCATCCAAAATTCTGACATGAACTGGTCAGCAGATACCATGCCATGCAGCGCGCATTAGGCACAGTGCCAAGAAGTGTGAATCAAGCATGATGCCATGTAATGACCATCAGGCACCGTCAAGAAATGCTCATCACGTACTTTGACATCCTGAAAGCCTAGAAGGCCTGTGTCAAGGCTGTCATGACAGGCTCATCCTTTACTGTGTATAAAATGCCCATCTTGCAGTGTATTAGAATGCGCATGAGACCTTCTTATTCAGTGGACCGCGATAACCACAATAGATACCTTCACACGAAACGCTCCTCGGGTGATGTCTCACGAGATGCTCGCCGGACATTGTACCCCGATATGCCCTTCAGACAGACACCTTCACACACAATGCTCATCGGGGTCTGTGTGTAATGATCTGGGCCATAATGTGGCACTAGACACCCAGCAGATGAATCCTATATTCTCACACTGGTGGACGTCCCCCTCTAGGGTTTCTAAAATATGACACAGTCTTTTCTCACTGACTTGCACTTTGGGCTCTCGGAGTAATGTGTGTGAGCGTTTTTTTTTAGATTTAGCACCAGGACACATTAACCCGTACAACTATTAAGTGTAATCTATTTTTGTTGTGACCCTTTTTAGGCTTCATTTGAGCTTAGCGAACTGGAGATTTCGATATTGAGCTGAATCATCATTTTTAATTCCCCTGCACTGCATACGTCAGTTTCTAAACAGCAGCATAGAGCGACCAGCCTTTCCTGAGAAGTGAGTCACTGTGGTGTTTACTTCTCCGTCCGTTGCTAACGGGCACAGCTCGCGTGGTGGGGCGATGGAACGGCATTGTGTAAATGGGATCTGGAAGACATCCTGTCTGGGCTTTTCTCAGCCTGGCAGTGTTCTCCGATGCCTTGTCCTGTCGGTGCCACACGGTCTGCCGAGGGGTTGCCTGTGTCTTGCGCTGTGTTACTGTCTTCCCAGCAGGAGGGCCGAGACTCTGCCTTTTGACAGGGAACAAAGAACACGCATATATGCAAGGGTAATATCAGCAAAGGACGGAGATATGTGCTTGTAGTGATTCTGGTGGCATCCTGCAGGGTTTCATGCTAGGGACGAGACATTTTAAATTGCAAAAACAAAGTCAAAGCATCTAGTGCTAAGAACTCTCTCATTCACTGCTACCTTCCTACAATATGTCTGTTTTAAAATTCTTAATCGAACCAAATTGACCTTCTACCTCTTGTAACTTGTAAGAAGGAATCGATGCGTCATGCTAACGCCGTTGTTAGTATATTTGGGTGCATGCACTTGATAGTGGGCTAAGGGGAATATCAACGTTTTTGGTGCATATTTTAGCGGTGCATTTTTATGAGGTCAAGTTTTCACATGCTACCAACTAACTGCAGGGCAGGGACATTCTGCTGACGTCATGTGCCTGCTTCTGCAACATCAGAATGAGTTGCAAAGGGGATCCCTAAAACCACAGACGAGACAACTGCACCAGCAGAAAATACACATTATTTCAGTTGAAATGAAGCTAGACCACCACTCCGTGCCCCAGGGATGCAATGGGCATTTGGAGCAGCTTCTAGCACCAGTGGGGTGCTTTGGTATTACAGAAGGCACTGCAGATGAGTGGTAGACCCTTTCTTTAATATGGATTATTCTGCCACAAAATATGCACTGTCGCAATGTCAAAGGGACACTGCCTCGTTGTCATCATGCCCTGGCCCCATGCAAATGAGGGAACCCTTTACTTTGGCACCAGTACTTTACATCAGACTGGACACAACTATTAGATGAGGGAACCCTTTGGGCAGGGACAAGGCAGTGGCGTAACGAAACTTGAGGGGGCCCCTCTGCAAGATACATGAAGGGGGCCCTTACAGACTCAATCAGGAGCTCTCCAGCCAGAGTATTGTGCTGAGCGGGCTCTTTTAAAGCTTGGCCCCCCTCCAACACCACGGGTGCTACGGCGGTCTATGTTACGCCACTGGCCTGGTGCTCCTGCTGTCTTCTCCTTTCTGGTCACTGCTGCTTGGTCTCTGCCCTTGGAGCCAGACATGGCCTCCTTCCAATAGCGCCTGGTTACCTCGTCTCTTCTTGTGACACCATACTTACTGCAGGAACCCAGGTATTTCTAAATGCTTCAGCAAACACAATGCAGTCCCTTCACTTGCTCATTTCTTACACTCTAAGCTACGGCTATTTGGACGGCAAGGCTACCCCTGAAATGTTGCTGTGAAGTGGAAGAAGATTACTTTTCCACAAAGTGGAGCACTCATCCCTGAATGTGGAAAGGAGGGCCTTTATCTATAATTTTCAGTTCTTTGCTATGGGCTTATTGCCTCATTTGAACCAAGCTCATCTGCTTGCCAATTCCTAGAGCCATGACCTTTCCATGTTCTGCTCTCTGGTCATCTCTCCTCACTTTTGATGATGCTTTGCTTCGGCGCAATGTTTGGTACACCTCACTCTTCCCTTTGGACCCCTGTGTGCTCCTTTGTTCTTGGAGCAAGAAGACTTCAAGGATTGTTTTGTGAACTTCTTTTTCCAGGGCCTTCCATCAGGGAATGGCTCTGACTCCCAGGTGCTCACTTCACGAGCCAGGTCTTTGCTTTTATGAGTGTGAGAGACGTTTGCTCCGCTGTTAATTATATTTGTATGCACCTTATTGAGTCTTCGAAAAAAGGTTTCACTACACAAAAAACAACATAACTACATAACTACTGACTCATTGGTTGTTATTTTTCAACAGTCTGTTTTGTGTAAACTGTGTTAAACCCAGGCCTAATAATGACATAAAGGACATAAAAAGAGTAGATCCAAGAACTTCACCCCTGTATAAGATGTCTAGGAACCCGGGCGTTTGGTGGGGCGAATTCTCCAGCCCCAATTCCCATTCTACGTGGAGAGTCCATTAATTCCTGTGCAGTGCTCACAAGTGGCCCATTAGCACAGCATAACTCCCAGCTCCAGTAAACCTCTTGCCTTCAGGCAGGATCAATGGGCTGAATGGGACTCAGTCACCTTGTGCAGCCAGGCACCTTTCAGGCCCCAAAATTCACAGAGTTCCTGGGATGGTGTCTCTGGCTTGACCAATGACAAATCAGCAGAATAAGACTTGGATTTATGCTTGGCTGACAACACCTAGACCCCCAAGATTTCAGGCCTGGGTTATGCCAAAGACAACACCCTTTCAGCCACACACCCTATATGGCGAAGCTTGCTGTCCATGTAGGTAAGTGCTTCAGAGCCATACATAGGGGTAGTAAGCACAATATAAATCCTTCAAAACAATACAACAGAAACATTTGGTTCTATTCCTTGCAAGCTGACTTTTAACTGCAAGAGCATGGTGCCAGAAAGAAAAAGATATGAGGCGCACCAAGGTGCATTATAAGGCCGAGTGTTGTCATGTCTGAAGACACACAGCGCCATCTGGCAGCAACGCTAAGCTACTGCTTTGTAAAGAGTAGGTGGATCTAGTCTGGTACCTACAGATAATCAAAACACAAGGAATCAACGGAAGGAAGCGTTCCCAGTGAAGGACAAATGTAGTTATGTTATTTGTGCAGGCCTCACAGATGCTGCCTCGTTTTCCAACATTGGTGTCTAGCGGCGGGAAACATAGTATCCCGTTCTGGTGCGCATTTATAGCATTTGATAAGTACAGTTTTGCCACACATTACCCATGCAGCAATGAGCAAATGGAAGAGCGCAAGGCTCTGAGAAGGGTTTAAAGTTTTGGTTATGTGAACTAAAGGTATGGGAAAGGAAAGCCCCCGGAAAGCCCCACGCCCATATGTGTCATGTGAAGTTATTAGGGTTTAAATGTAAACTGTATTGATATGACCCCACTATGTTGATTATCATGTGCTAGCGGGATGGTGCTTTTCCAGGAAATGATTGCATACAACTGTTCTAAGCCATATTGTACACCTTTGAACCCCAACACTACATACACTACACCTGCATGAGGAGGTTGTCTCCTCAAGAGATAGGGACAGCAACTTATACCTACATCACGGTGGGAAGAGGGTGTGGTAGAGTTGGGTGTCTAGCAGGTCCCCCAGGTTAACTGGTGGGGAGGTGAGCAACCCAGGGGTGGCCCCTGGTAGTGGGTGGCCCCCAAGGAGGGTAGTTCTTGGGTGATGGTGTGTAGTGGTAGCCCCTAGGTACCCTAGGTGGGCTAGGTAATTGACCCAGTGGAGATCTGAGTGGGGTTGATGTGCTCCCTAGTTCCAGGTGAAGGGTTAGTGGTGGACCCTGAGGTAACAGGGTCGGTGGCTGGTGACCAGTCAGGTAGGCCCTGTGGGACTTGAACCCCTGGACCAGGAGCATGGGGGTGATCCCCTAGCTCGAGGCAGGAGGTGGACTTCTGCCAGGTAGTACCACCCAGAACACAGGTGGGGCCTATCTTAAGTGAAGGGACCCTGTGGTTTGTGAAGGGGTGGTGCAGGACTAGCCGGGATCTAGGGTCCCTGGCTAAGAGTGGTAGTACTACCCTGAAGGCAGGTAGGGCCTATCTTAAGTGAAGGGACCCTGCTCTTCAGAAGGGGTGGTGCAGGCCATCCAGGGACCATGTAGGTCCCTGGACGGTCTCCCAAGGTGCTGCCTGGAGACCGGGGAGAGCCATGAGAAGTGGGCCTAGGTCTAGCTAACTCGGGACCACAGGCTCTCTAAGGGTACTCCGGGAGGAGAGCGCGCCTCTCGGAGGGAAGGGTGCATAGGCCCTGTTCTCGCAGCGGAGAACAAGGTAGGGGTCTAGGTTCCCAGGGTAGTTTTCGAGTGAAGCTAATGACGGGGGGAATGAGCTGTAGGGGGTCTGACGAGGCACCCGCACTGTTCCTCCTTAGCACTGCCAGTGTGGTAGTGAGGCCGGTCAGAGGTCCAATTTTTGGAGTCAGGCCAGTGGCCAGGGGAGCTTTTCTGTGTGGGAAAAGCATGAATGGCTGTGCTTTCTTTAGGGAAGCCAGTCATCCCAAAAGGGTGGTGGCAGCAAAATGACCTCAGCGGCAGGCTGAGGGTGAGGGTCCAGAGAGGTTGCATCTTTGGGGTGCAAGGACCAAAATGGAGAGAGGGTACTGGTTGGAACAAACTCTGGAAGGGAGACCAGCTAGTGACCCATGGGGTAGGATGTAGACCTATCCCAGAAGACCGCATCGGTGCTGAGGCACTGTACCCTCGTCCAGAAAAGTGGTAGGCATAGTGTTGCATGCCGAAGGACAAAGGTGGGCCTAGTTAGGCTGAGTTCATGTAGACCATGAGTGCCCTAGGGGTATCTAACCTAGAGCCCGGAGGGTTCTTAGGGTAGTCTGGGATCCCTTTCATGGGTGGAGATTTCATGGATGGGAGGAGTAGGTGGTCTGAGCGGATAACTGGTCAGTAAGGGGGATTTGGTCAGAACCCCTTATAACTAGTTATCGCTGACTACGGGAAGTGTACCCATGTAGAGTGGCTACTTGTTCCCTGTAGGAATAAGCTGGGCGCGGCGTGTGTTAGAAGGTGGTTCTGACACTATGGGCCGCCCAGATTTTTCGCTTTTTGAGCACCTAATTGCTGAGCTTTTACTGTGGGGGAGCCTCATAAGTTGGGACTCACCCACAGTGAACTCAGGATGTAAGAGACTGCATGGGGATTTTACTGGTGTCCCCCTGGCTTGACCAGGCCACTGAGCAGCAGCTGGAGTAAGGGACACCGGGCTGGTTACATGCAGACACATGTGTACATGCGTGTGCACACGTGTACAGGCTGCGCAGGGGAGATTCCTAGCGTGCGCAGTCCAGGAGCACCTACAAAGTGAATGGTGTGGCAGGACTTATGCAGTATTGGGTGGTGACATGGAATAGGCTTTATACACTGGAAAGAAACATGCCAGGGAAAGTCAGTGTGTCTTACTGTTTTTTTACTTCATTATTCCCCTATGGGAATTTGGAGCCCATGGGCTAGATTAACTTCCATTAGGCCTACAGATTCCAGACACGCGCTTAAGTCCACTGTAGCAGATGTGAAAAGAAGTATTCTGCAGAGTCCAAAGTCATATTTGTACTGCTTTTGGGTCATCCAGAACTGTCATATTTCTCTGAGCCAGCCATGACCAGACCCAGGCTGAGGGCTGACCTCAGCTGGATGGATTGATAACCTTTCTTCCACAAGCAAGGGCCTCCTCTCCATGAAGAGATGATGGGTGGGGCTACAGGCACATCCATCACTAGGTGCCAGGCACCAGGCTGCATCAAGGAGGGAAGGCAGAGAGGGGGAAAGGAGTTGGGTTTCAGAGGCCATGTGGCCAGAGACACTGGACGACGCCATTTTGAGCAAACCCAGAGGCTGGACAAGAAGGAGGGAGCAGGGGCAGGGAAGTGATGTGTCGCTGTTTGATAGGACCAACAGAGACTTCCTGCCAGCCCCCTACTCAACTTTTAAAAAGTGCTTGCACAGGAAGAGAAGCTCTCTCTGGGGTGTGGTCTGCTAAGGCTGAAGGTGCTGGCCTGGTGCAATGGGCAGTTGGAAGGAGAGACCCCCTGACTGCCCCCAGGACCCTATCAGCACCAGAAGAAGAGCCCAGGACCGGTGCGCGGAAGCAGTGGCCTCTGCGCAGGGAGAAGAGAGGCCAAGCAGGAGAATCAGGCGAAAGGCTGGAGCAGGGAGCCAGTGAAGAGCACTCCCTGCAGAATGGCCCCCCTCACAGGCCTCGAAGGACAAGGAGAGTGTTTCCAGTGGCTGGGGCTGGCTGAGAAGAGCAAGAAGACTCAACAATGGGGCAGATCAGACCCCCAGGGGCTGAGATATGGCCCCCGGAAGGTAGGCGACCTTTGACTCCACCTGGGACCGACGACGAAGTGTGTGGGGCTCCGCCGCAATCATACCCCTGGGGTGGGTCAGGTCCCGAGGGCTGCCCCCGGAAGATGTAAAGGCGGGGGAGCGCCGTCGCGCCCGCCCCGCGAAGATGTGCCCAAGGGGCCCGGGAGCCCGGCCCCAGGCCCCGAAGCAAAGTCGGGGAGCGCCGTCGCGCTCCCCGTGAAGTCGCCCCAAGCAGGGCACCAGGAGCCCACTCTTGCGCCCACCGAAACCGCGAGGAGGAGGGAGGGGCCCGGGATCCCATCCCCGGCCCCCGAAGTAAAGCCGGGGAGCGCCGTCGTGCTCACCGTGAAGCTGATCCCCCCAGCGGGGTGCCAGGAGCCCACCCTGGCCCCCGCGAGCGTGGGCTGAAGGGGAGCGCCGTCGTGCCCCCCCCGGAGTTGTTGGGGGCCTGGGATCCCATCCCCGGGCACCGAGTGCTGGCAGGCGGGTGGGGGAGTGCCGTTGCACTCCCCCGAGAAGCCCGGTTAAGCCTGTCCAGTCTGCCCGCCGGAGCGGGCAGGCCAGAACGGATTGCCGGCTCCCGCGGCAGCACGCATGGGTGCTGGCAGGGCGGGGAGCCGGTGGGGGCAGCCGGGGGTGGGCTCCCCAGGCTGACCTCCAACAATTGGCCATGCGGGGGTCCTGGGTGGGACCGTGGCCCCCGAGGAAGACCATCAGCGGTGTGAGGGGCCCAGGTGGGACCGGGCCCCGGAAAATCGAAGGAACGGTCGGGGGTGGGCTCCCCGAGCCGCATACAGTCACCTGGGGGTCCGGGTGGGACCAGGCCCCCCACCGATGCCTGAAGATGCGGCGAAGCCGCCATCAGTTCAGCGCGGCTCTCCACGGCACAGCGGGAGAGCCGCTCATCAAATATGCATAAAACGGAGCCTGAAGCGCCCCATAATGCCTTGCAAGGCATTGGGAAAGGATCGTTTTGGTGCTTGGTGGCCCCCCCAGAGGAGGGGGGTTACCCTCAATGAAGAAAAGGTGCTGGGGGCGCTGCTGGATAAGCGCAGTCATCCCCCCAGCATGAAGAGACAAGTCACCCTAGGTGTCCTGGGGATTCGAAAGGAGTAACCCCCTCCAGGGCTCAGCCAGCATTTAATACCTTCTGGGCTGGGACTATGTGTTCTTCAGCTGAGGGTATTTTGATAATTGCATCAAGGAGTGAAGGGCTGAGGTGCAGGATGTCTGGAGAAGGGCATCTTCTGGAGGTGAAGAGGTGTAATTGCGCTGACATGCATTTACTAATGGATATTTCTTTTAGAGGGACTGAAGTTCACCTGTTCAATGTGAAGTACTGGTGTAAGGTGATGTCATAAACAAAGTGGGGTTATGTGGCCAGACTTCCCTGCTAGGGTGTCTGGCTGTCCATGTAATCCTGTGATTTCATTTGTGATGCCTTTAGGGCTGTAATTGCAATACATTCTAATGATCCACAAAGGTGCTGAGTACTGTCATTCTAAAGTGTGCTTAAACATGTATTCTTGCTGCGTGCGCTTAGGTGAAGAACCCAGACTGCTAGCCCTTAAGATATAGAGGTGCATACTTTATGGTCAGTAGGAGATGCTCAGTCAGGGTCATGTGTCACCAAGGCAGGTGTACCAATTTTTAATGCTTGTTGAGGTAATGGGGTGGGTCGCCACTGGGATGGTGCCAGTGCGCAGGGCCCACGCCCCAGGTTATGTTCAACTAATTGCATTGGGGGCAAGCTGATGTGCATACATGGGAGTGGTGGTACTAGACCCCACCCCCCCGCGGGAGGGGTGGAGATGTTATGCAATGTCACAAAGTAATTCCAGCAGCTTATGTATATTTGTAAATTGGTGCATAGTATTGAGTAGTGTGTTTAATAAATGTACTCTTACTTTTATAAAGCAAAGTACAGACTGGACAATCAATTATTGAGTGTTATTTTTGCGCACCTGCAAATGGCGATTACTAGCCCACACCACCTCCCTTGAGTAAGCCTCAGACTACTCTGCAACACTACCCTTTGAGAGTCAGGCGCTGCAATTGGGTGTTTGGTTCCCAGTGAAGGACAAATGTAGTCATGTTATTTGTGCAGGCCTCACAGATGTTGCTTCGTTTTCCAACAGCATTGCTGCCTATAATCAGATACAGTCTATGCACAGCTGCCAAGGTTTCAGATTACTCATGTGTGACATTTTCAGAATTTCAGTGTAATTATGAGTGACATTCAACGACTATGAGTGACACTTTCTTGCAAGCAAAAATCAAGCAACGGAGAAGAGGAAGATATATAAATTTCAGAAATTATACCCATTTGAGCTATGAGAAACTTCAAGATTATATCAAAACTGCTGCAAAGCATCAGAAATGGCAGGCCAGTACTCCTCAACAGGTGCCAAAAGCAATACCACATCCTTCTTCAGATTTCTGCCACGCACATACTCCTTCAAAACACCAACTCTCCTGTTCAAAACACTCTCATACCCTACCATACTCTCCTCTCATCCTATACTTTACACCTGTTTGCACCGCAGTAAACCAGATAATTGACACGGCTCTACTCAGTGTAAAATTGCCATTCCATGCTACAAAACCTTACCAGAATCATCATTAAATCCAGACTTCTTCCTGTAAACTATTGCTTTAACTGGGCAGATGGTGTCCGGTACTGAGTGAGGGCCAGAACTACTTTAATTTAAAAGGGAGAGCCTCTGCACTTTTCAGCAGTGCTGTAATACATTTAATGGGAGAACAGCGGCACTTCGGACGAGTGAAAAGGTACTGTGGATAATAAGTACCAGCACTTTTTGTATCTTTTCATTTAAAGTACTGCCTGCACCATTTCATAGGTATACGTCACTCCTCCAACTGCAGACATCACGCTATAAGTACGGATTGAGGGCCTCTTCTGGACAGGCCACTAACCAACTTTCTGGGGTTCTGCTTAATTGCCAATCCCCTGAACTGGTGCTGGCATTGCTCTGATAGCAGCAGTCGCTGGGCAACTCTTGACTTTGGGGGCTCAGTGATGCATTCAAGAGTTGGCAGTCTGCAGAATCCTCATTTGCAGCTGCCAGTTCAGGTCATCGACAAGTCACAGGCTCTGGTCTGCTAGGCTTTTTCAAGATAGTACAGCCCAGACCATTCCGGAACACACATGGAGCCAGGGCAGGTGAAGAATGCTTTGCATCACACGCCCGCCCAGAACACGGGAACCTCTGCTTAGGGTCAGGGCTGGTGAGGCAGCAAGGGCACAGCAGGACTTAAGAATACTTCTACAGGGTGTCAGAGTGAGCGCAATCTCTTCCACGACAGAGCAGCACTGAGGAAGCGAAATTATATTGAAATTCTCGTCAGTGTTTTAAATAAATAAATCAACAGTCAGCTGAACGGAGCCTACCTAATCCTCTGCAGCAGTCACCACCCGCAGCCTGTAGAGCAGTCAGCAGAGCTACAGGCTCAGTGTCTGTCAGGTTGTAAAGTTTTGAAACTTCGAATACCTCAGTTACCCACGCAGCAGCCTCGACTCTGTGATAACACTGTCAGTCTATAATGCAACCTCTCGTTTCCAACAAGGTCCCGTCCTGTCGCAGGGCAGCGGCACGATGACGCACTGTGACCTATTGGGCACAGGCAGCTTGCGAGTACTCGCTGCCGCTCAAACTAAAGTAAAACATTTGGTAACTTCCAAGGGGCATATTATCAACGGCCAGCGATAATTATCGCTGGCCGTTCATAGCGATAGAAAAATTATCGCCAGCTAGCGCTGAATATTATCGCCATGATAACGCTATATTTACAACGCATAGCGCTATGGCGATAATATGTCAGCGTTAGCGGTGTTTTAAATGGAACATCGCTGATTTTCCAGCGATGTTCCATTGAAAACAGCGATAACATTGCTGATAGGACCCTGTGGTCCTATCAGCATAATCCATATCCCATTAAAAGTATGCCTTAGTCAGGAATTTAACAGGTGTTAAATTCCTGAGTTAAGGCTGAGGTAGCGCGATTTTTTTTATCGCTGCACCTCCTTGTTAATATCGCGAAGCTGCCTTCACGATATTAACATGTGTTGTTTTCACAGCCACGCCTCTTTTGCATCTCATTAGCGATGCGAGGCTGTGAAAAAACGGGCTCTACATCAAGGAAACACGCGCTAGCGTGTCCTTGATGATATAGCGATATAATTATCGCCGCTTTTCGCCCAAAAACGGACGCTAAAGCGGCGATAATTATATCGCCAGCCCTTGCTAATATGCCCCCAAGTGCTCCCACCGCGGCCCCGCCCACCTCAGGAGTAACTTAACTTCCAGCATCATTTAATTTATGAGGCGAGGCGGCAAGCATAGCTTTAAAACTACGTCCGAGACAGACCCTGCTGTCAGGGAATGTACTGTGTGCGGAAGGGGCCCCCTGGCGCTCGGCCCCCCCTCCCCCCACCCCCCGCAATGCGGGGTCTGCGGGGCCTGTGTTACGCCCATGGGACAAGGGGGGCACAGAAACCATCCAGTCACCTCAACACGTGGGTGTAGTCAAAGATTACACCTGCCTGCGAGAGAATCCCTTCCCTTCCTTTGAAAGGAAGGCCGGTCCGCCTCCTGAAGTGAAAGGCAGACTAGCAGCCTGACACAGCCTCTGACCCTTCCAGTATTCAGACCCCACAGAATATTGCAATCTTGTGATTTGTAAAACGAACCCTACAAAATGGGCATTTTTGAATAAATCCTGCAATTTCTACAAACGTGTCTGCAAAAACTGGAATTTATTTTTCAAAAATAGATGGCTGACCGCCCTCTTACTGCTCTGCACTGCCACTGATCCATTAAGAGAAGGGTGGGTGGCAGGCAGCAGAGGTGTTAACTCCCTCTGTTTCCTGCCTTGTAAATGCACCGAGCCCCCTCCTGTGCAAATAGCTTGCGGCTCGCCTCACACTTTTCAGTGTGCACCTGCCACTCCGCACACCCTTGGACCTCAATCATGCCTACCCACACTCCACTGCACTTTGTCACTCCTCTCCCTCATCTGCCCCCTTTCCTCTGCTGCCCTCTCTCTCCTGTCATCCCTCACTTCCCCCAAATCTCCTATGCCCCCCAAGCTCCTGCTGCCCGTGACCCCTCCCTTGCCCCTCTACTAACCCCACTGTCTACTGTGCCCCCTTGTCCCATGACTCACCTGGCCCTTCCACTATCCCCAAACTTTTCAGTCCAACTTCGCCGCTCCTGTGCACCCCTGATACATTTTCTGCTGCCCTGTGCACTATAGGAAACGTAGAGTTTCTGATGCCGGAGAGAGCAGAGGCTTCATATTGCAATGTGCACTCCTTGGCACCAGACATCCTCCAGTTCCAGGCACTGTGCTGCCGAAGACTCTGCAAAGTTGCAGGTTCTGACATAGCACATTCTCCAGCAGTGACAGACCACAGGCCGTGCAGTATTTTTGGGACGGGGACATTTTCTGTCTATTGCAACAATACAACAAATGTTGAGTTTTGAATTGCAAATTGTGCCTTTTTGGTCACAAAATTTGCCAACCAAAGCCACAAACTCTCGGTGAGTCTTTAATGTTCTGTTCCCAGTGCAGTCACAGATTCTCACCTCCACTGAGAATAGCACATTTGTTGTGGTGGAGCACAGTGCCACAGGCTGCACCCAGCGCACTCACTAAAAGACAGAGGGCAGTGTACCTCATATGTAAGAAGGCCCCAGGTTGTTTGTAGAAAGTCCAGGAAGTCAAGAACTGGAGAAACGATTACCCTGATGGCATGGATGCATTTGTAACCTTACTAAGAACAGGCAACTTCTGATGTCCCCAGCTGTAATACGAGACAGTGTTTGTATTCCCTACCTGCTGTGGTTCAATGTACCAGACACAGTGTCAACAAATGTTTCAATTACATTTTTATTATGTGTAAATAGAGTCAGAGGTGTGAAGAATGAAGAAAGTTGTTGATACAGAAGTTCTCTTCATGGCAATAGATGTGCACCACAGCCCTGAGTACCCAACCGTACTGCTGTCTGGATCACCAGTGCTGCTTTTTGTTGTCATAGGCAAACACGAATCATGCGTGTGCACCAGTGACATAGGCCTGTCTCACGGATTGAGGTCTTGTTCGACCTGGAGGGGTGCCCAAAGCCCTACCCTCATAGTGTTTGAAGGTTACTACTTTCACCAGGAGTTAAGCAACGCAAGCGAGGTGGTGACGGCGGACCAACTTGTGATCAGTCGGAGGGAGGTCCTTTTTAACCTGTGTCACTGGAGAGAGGCATACAGACTTACTCACTTTTCAAAGTTCTGCTGCTGTGTGCTTAACTTGCTCTGTGGCCTGCATCAGTTAGATGTGAAGTGCTGCACAGCACAGGAGTGGTGGATGTATGTGTGCTTGGAAAGTGTACAATACTGGGATAGGTCAATGCTGTGCAGTGCATGCATGGCAGGTGCAGGTACTTTGTGCATGTGTACCTGCGAGGAGTAGAGTACATGAAGGATGTAGTGCTGTGCAGTGCATGCATGGTGAGTGCTGTACTGGGTGTATGTGTACCTGCGAGGAGTACAGTCCATGAAGGATGCAGAATTGTGCAGCATGCTCATGGTGAATGTGTGTGCTGAGTGTACGTGTGCCTGCAAGTAGCACAATACAGAGTTATACACATGATACAGTACTGGGCAGCACAAGCATAAGGGATGTGTGTTGATAGATTGGGCCAAAAACAGTATGAAACCCTGAGGTATACACATACAAAGAACTGAAAGAATGAGGTGAAGTATGAAAAATGGACTATGCCCCAATTGAATAATTCAAAGGGCAATCCCTTTTTAGGACGAAATCCCTCACTCACCCTAGGTGACATGCTTCATCATTTGGGATTCTCCTCCCAGAGAAAAAACCTAGTTTCTCTGGGGGCTACAACCCCCTCTCTGAGAGGGAGGAGCTCAGGGATGTTTTAGTAATACACTGGAGGATGAACTAAATCCACAAATGATGAGCTAATTGTATGAGTGAGGGGTGCAGTGCTGTTAAACAAAAAATTCAGTGAAAGAAGTGTATTAAAACTAGTTCAGGAACGGCAGACGAATATAAGGAAAATTACTGAAGATATTCCACAACCGTACTTGACCAGGATTAAAAATAGTGTACACCTCCAGTCAAGAGTATAGACTGTGGTGGTCAATCAAAAAATAATGGTCGACATGTTTCAGCCATGACGCCTAACAAGGCTAGGCTTTCATCAGGACCACACAAGCTACTGCACAAACAACCCTGTGTGACTACCACACGGGTAAAGGATACATCGAGCACACCCAAGCTGCTTGATAAGTGTCCGTCAGCAGTGCGTTTCACCTTCACCTAAACAAAGAAAACCAAAATCTTAATGTCAGTACAACAGCAATTAGTGGTGCACTGTATAACACGCTACAGAAGCATAACTTTTATTTAAATATCAACCGCAAAGCCACTCACCCGTAAGAACTGGGTGGGACAAACAACCTCCACCTGGCAACCGCTCAGGAAAGGAACACCACTCTGAAAAAATACGATGCAAAATACTCTTAATGTAGATCCTGCATATCATGAACGTGTGTTGCATGCTAGTAATACTAAGCAACCTACTTAAAGTGAGACACAAAAACTATCTAAAAGGGAGACTGACGTGTAAACCTAGCTAAGGAAAGAATCCAAAGGACTGCATTTGAAATGGACTCTAACGGCGAGATCCACAAATGTGTAATCCTATAAAACAAATAAGAAACTCAAGTGGGAAAATAAAACAAATATATGACCCACTAGGGATCCACATTCCACATAAATACAGCGTGGGATGAAGTGCTTGCCTCTAAACTTAGTCATGGTGAATACTTGACTAAATGCGCAGCACCACGGTAATACATTAACGAGGCATATATAAGCTGCCCAACACGTGACTGCCCAAACCAAAAGTAAAACACACTAGTGATCCGAATCGGTCACAAATCAAAAGCAAAGCGCTTACCTCTCCGTCGGGGAACCGAGGTTTGAAAGAGCCTGAAGCCGGAGGTCCCGCGGAGCTGTTAGCATCGAAAATATAAGCCGTCCATTGCTAGAAGAGATCGGCCAATCATGAGGCTCATTGTAGACGAGCCAATCTAAGTGGCCCTGTCTCCCGGGCCGCTGTTACCCTTGACTACGGGTTGTGTATTACTCATATCAATAAAGCAAAATGTACACAAATGGTAAGCCATTATGCTATATGGCGAAAAAACTATTAAACAAAACTGATAGTCGCTCGCGAGTCACCTAAATAAAATCGCTGAGTATACAAGCAAGCGCCGACCATGGTGGCGAAAAAACTATTAAACAAAACTGATAATTGCTCGCAAGTCAACTCAATGAAATCGCTGACTATACGAGCAAGCGCCGACCAAGGTGGTAATGCGCATGCGTAATGAGAACGAAAACACATCAAAAGAACCCTCCTTGTAAAATGTGTATACGGTCATCATATAGAGAAGAAAAAGTATGTGTGTGCCATAGTAAGCGTAATGGGCATGTCACAAAATGAAAAAAACAAATGATAACACAACTTAGCCAAACCTGAATTACTAATAATTGGAAGTCATATAGGTTCAAGAAATATTGTTAAAACGAGGGCATACACTGGTATAGAGATTAGAGAACAAACTGGGGGCCAAAGATAACACAGAGCCACACCCAGAGTAGTATATCACAATTTTGAGTCAAGTGTAATACAGAAGCACAGACTGACCAGAAAAGGTAAAAGGTAAAACAGAGACATAGCCCAGAAGGGAATGAACAAAGCCTCTTTCAGAAGGATTCATAGTAACAGCCACGGGATGTCGTCATTCAACCAACAAATGTGTGTCTTTAGTTTATGTACCCACCATTGCTCACGTTTAAACAAAAAAGAGGAGCAATCTGTAAGATGGGGAGGTATAAATGGTTTTTCAAGAACTGTCCATTGCAGGTCATTAGGGGCATGATTAGCAGAAAGGAAGTGGTTAGTCAATTTGGTCGAAGACCGACCACACCGAATGGTGCTTTTGTGTTCCAAAATCCGGGTTTTAACCCGACGGGTGGTCATACCGACATACCGTAATTGACACGGACATGTTATCAGATATATCAAATGAGAACTATTGCAGTTGGTGTGACTTTTAAGCGTCCAAGGTGTGATGGACCCTATGTCGATCTCTTTAGTCACAGATGTATGTCCACAAGCTGCACAAGAACCGCAGGGATAATGTCCCGAGATAGATTGGGTGCCTGTGATGGCACTAAATACGGAGGTAACAGTGCTGGAGAGTGTGTGTGCTGTGTACATGCCACTGGATGTATGAGTGCATGTGGATGGTACAATATATGGAGGACCCTAGATTCCATTTTGGGAGACCAAGCAATGCATGATGACATCATGAGGAGGTTTTCGTTTCGTTTTTAATTCACGTTTATTCGGACCGTAGATCCATAAACCAAACACACAATATATAAAATTACATCTTAAAAAGTTAATTTCTTTTAAAACATTAAAATACATCTTAAAAACTCATTTTGTAAAACATTAAAATACATCTTAAAAACTCATTTAAAGTTGCACGTGATCTATTTGCTACAGCTCAATAAAAGTATTCAAAAATACTTTCACTTTTTGCAAAAACTTCCCCATAGCAACAGCAATATCTAAATTAGTCATTTCGGTTAACAGTGCGACAGCCTGTATCCTTGTTTTGATCTCATATAACTTAAATAATGGTTTTAAAAACATGCATCGTAATTCTAAAAGCCTGTGGCAATCTAATAATATATGTAACAAATCGCACTGTGTGTTCAAAGTGCAAGTGCATCTTCCCATCTTGTCGACCATGGCGCTTTTTACCATATGGTTTGTATAACATGGGTTTACCCCAATTCTTACCCTAGGGACCTCCCTCTGTAATCCACAATCTGGTAGCCTATCAATATAAGGGAAGCATTGATTATCTTCCCAAGCAATATTCATGAAATGTACTGATGGTTTGTTCCCAAGATACTTTCGATCCTCTACAATAGATATTTCCTTCCCCAACGATTTGAGGATCTTTTTATCAATATTTGCCACAGAATCGTTAGGGCCCAGGGTAACCTCCATCCTACGGTATAACTTCTTCATGGTTGCCCTGATCTCTTTTGCCCATCTTAACTTACTTTTCTCTACTTCATTTTTACACCATTGGGATACTTTTATATTTCATGAGGAGGTAAAGGAACTCCCCCCCCCCCCCCAGGAAATATTTGTGTACTGTTGCATTCCTGTGAGCTGGGTGGGACAGACTGGGCAGGGGAGAGTGAGGCTCCCCCACCCCCCCACTTCAAAGGGTGCTTTTGATTCAGTGAGAGATCACAAAGAAGAGGCCCCCACATGTCTCAGGAAGGAGATGGGGCTGATAAGAGAATCATAAAATGGAGGGCTCGGGCCTGAGATTAACCTTGTGATGCACATATCACTGTGGCTGACATCGAGGTGTGAACTCTAGTCACTCCCTTGGCCTGCTTTGTTGGGACTATCAGCTTTGGAGTCTCTCCTGCTGTGACAGATGACTATTCAAGAGGAAGGGGGAAAGGAGAAGGATGTACTTCAAAAGAAACAGTACCACAACATAACACTTCAAAGACCCAGACCCTAAATCACATTTGGTGTCTGGAACTGGACTACATAAAAGGAGTTTGAGACCCCAAAAATGGTCATCTGCCAAACAGCCAAATGGGCTGTGTGAGGAGGGGAAGCTCTGCAAGACTTCTGCCTGTTACCAAGACTGAGGGCCAAGGCTTGCTAGTCTACATGCTGAGAGATGGGACATCACCCATGGAAACTAAGAGCACCTGCCCTGGAGCCTGAAGCACCAAAGCCTAGCTGCTTGCTGAGACCAGTGTGCCATCTGAAGAAGAGCAGAGCTTTGGAAGGAGCAAGGTCCAGTGGGGAGCAGTGGGGAGCCCTGTAGAGTGGACTCTCGGTGTGAGGTGTCATGCACTCACCTGATCCCAATGGCGCAGATGACACTGCAGCTGATTCTGGACCTCCTATCCCTCTCAGGATCACACTGGATCAAGAGACCAAACTCCTTAGATCATGCATGGCCCCTGGGGGAAAAAGGGGTTGGGATAACATAAGGAAAAAGAAACTTGTGGAATTTGATCTGCTTAATGGCTCTGTAGCAGAATTTGTCCCTTGCACTGGACCACAATCTCTGCTTTAGGGAAGACTCAATACACTGGAAATAACAAGAGGAGGCAGTTTTTTATCAGTGAACCAATAGGCCTCAATATACCATGAGCATACTTTGACAACAGTAACATACACTTACAGGTGTCATCAGCAACACAGCATGAGTGCAGAATAACCAAGATCATAGATTGGAGTTTCTGGAACTCCCAGGAATCAGATTGAAATACAGATTGGAGTTACAGGCACTCCCAGGGATAAACTCGGAATACAGATTGGAGTTACTGGCCCTCCCAAGGATTAAACACAGTACAAGGTTCATACATATATCATACTCTCTGAAGTGCTTTCTCTTGGCACTACAGTTCATCAAAGTAACACAGAGCTAAAGTCTTAAGTTCTTGCACAATCACAGTTCAAGCAGCAATGTTGCAAGAAGGGTAGCATGAACACACAAGAAGCGCTGGAGGAGATCATGGTGAGGGCATGGAGAAAAAGTCTATAGTCTTTAAAGAAGTTGGTACTTGGTACTGCTTACTACTACAGAAAGATTAGTGGGCACTAACCTGATATGGAGTACTTAGCCTTGTTTTTCCCCTTGAAGAAGATCTTGAGGCTTTGACCCAGGGAGTTGCAGGGGGTGAAGCTGTGCAGGGGGAAGAGATAAAGGCGGAGTCAAGGGACAAGGAGCCACAGGAACCACTGGTTCAACTTGGACTTGAAGGAGTGCTTCTTGGTTCCAGCTGGATTCTTCAGGTGAGTGGGAAGGGTGAAGCTTGTTCAGCAGGGAGCGAGGCCAAGCCACGACTCGTGTTTGGGCATGGTGTGCATACCCTCTTGAAGGCTCAAAGAATGTAGCTAATTCACATGGGGTACGTGGGGCACATGGCTGCCCGGGAAGTTTTCAATTACCCTTGAAGGAAACACGTGATGAAGGGCAGGTGCATCTTGACAGTTGGAACCAATTAACCAGGAAATTTATGTATCATTTTTGCTTGAACGTGCATAAAGGAAAACAACATCAAGGCCCTAGTAACTGTGGGTGCAAGGTACTCTATTGGTTCCTGGTATTCTGGGGGAAGATTGCAGCGAGTCAACAGAAAACCACACCAAGGCCCTAGTAACAGTGGGTATCAAGTACTCTATTGGTTCACATGTTCTAGGGTACGCTTTCAGGGACTCAAGAGCAATGTTATCACAGGCTTTGGAGAACATCAGTTATGGTATCATAGCGTGCCATTAAACGTCACAGGGGTAATACAACATGAGCCCTCCGTGCTAGGCCCAGAAGGCACATGACATAAGGAAAAGCCTGCTGAACCAGCCTGGTCACTGCCCGTGTGCAGAACTGAGTGCACATGGGCACACTGAGTGAGGAGAGGTCCGCTGTGAAGATAGACGTGGAAAAGATTGTCATACAGTAAAGGCAGATGCCTGCACAGCACCATTATGGCGACCCCATGTGCCAGAAGTGGCCACCGTGGAAAAGACTGCCTTGTGGGGAAAGACTGAAAACTGTGCAACACCTTTGTGGTGACCCCGTATGCAAGCAGCTGCTGCCCTGGTAAAGACTGCCATGCGGTGAGGGCCGAGACCTTGTTTGGCAGCTGTGTGGCAACCCCATATGATAGGAGGGACTGTCGGAAGTTCTTGTGTCGCGTTGGTCCGTCAGGAACCCATACACCGTAAGCAGTGGGGACCTGAAGATCACCGGGTGCAATGAAGACTGTGACTGACCTGACCCTGTAGAACGAGTGAGAATGGCATGTGGAGTATCTCCACTACAGCTCAGGATCAAGAACAGGAGCATTAAAATCATCCCTCTCACCCTTGTGGGAGCATGAAAACGTACCCTGCAGGAACAGTGCAGGAAAAACTCTGATCGCTGCCGAGTGCAACCACAAGGGAGAGGGAGAAATCCTGTGTCTGCCAAATGCAGTGGCTGAGTCTGTGTGCATCCGACTCACCTGATCGTGACTGGAGATTCTGTGAGAGCCCGCAGACGGAGGGCACTCCAAGACTTTGCACGTTTCACTCCTGCCGGAACGGGTAAGACTTGTTTCCGGCCTACTGGCATCGAGAGGACTCGTTGCTACAAGCGCTGCAGCGCTAACACACTTTTTACTTTACATTAAGAGTCAGAGTGGAATCTTTAGATACAGCCTGCTAGTTAAGCATTCATTGGATGTGAACAATAGTGAATAGGGAATAATCCCATCGATCTGAGAGGAAAGAGGAGGATATGAAATTGCCATTGAAACACTGAAGCCCAGACCTGAAGGAAAAATTTGTTATTTTTTGTGAATGTCGTATTCTTCCTTTATTTTGAATGAATAGAGTTAGAAATAAAATACTTCTCTATTCTATAAAAGTGAGTATTTGGCTGGACATTGATTTATTGCTGCTGCTGTGCCGTCTTTGAAATGTGAGACAATGTCCACTAGTCAGTATCCAAACCTCCTCCCCCAGTGCGTCCTGGATTGCTCGTTCATGTCTACTACTGAGAGTCAAGTGCAGAAGGGGAACTTGGCCCAGTTTCCCAGGATCCATAGTAGTTCAGGCCCTAGATATCAGGAGTGAAAGGCCACAAACCCCACGGTTTGTCCCAGTAGCCCGTGCATGTCCTGTGACCTTCTGAAAAGCGTTTTGACACAGCTGGTGCTAGCTGGTGCTAAAAATGCCTGTATTGGTAGAGGAATGTACAGTGTTCAAATAATCTGCATATATTTTCTACTGCATATTATGCATGTTTTTCCCAATCTGTTCCTTGCTATTACATTGAAATTAGCTATCTATTTTTTAAGCTTCATCATTCACAAAGCATGACAATTAAAGCACATTGATGATGCCTAAATTGTTTCTAGCAAAGCTGGACATGTTTGAGAGATTAGTTCTTTGGCTGAAAATGTAAAATTTAAAGTGACTGAATCTTTAAAATGTGATATTTTGATCTACTTTTTCTTGGAAACATTAGAGTTAAATGATGAACAACCAATGGTGAAATTGAGTATATATAACAACTGCTGATTTTTTTTCTTTTTACATTTATTCAAGGGTGGTGGATAAATTACTTCATGTGGAGTTTGTTTAGTGCATAAATTACAATTTGGAATATTTCATTTGTAATGAATATTTTGAAAAAAAACAGACTGCAAATACTGCACTACTTTTTGGCATTTGTTGATACCCTCTGACATCTACCTCTCATTAACTGGAAGCATATTTGATATGCAATTGTTATTCTTTGAGAATGAAAAACAAAATATTAGTGCAGTATACAGCGTCATCCCTATTTCCGAGATAAGTATTTTTGATACTCATCTAAAAAAGAGGTAAGTGCTCAGTTTGAACATGACCTGGTACGCTTAAATCCATGCTGGCCTTTCTGAATGTTCAGATGTTCTACAACGCGCCCCTTGGTATTGGACTCTAGTCTTTCTTAAGTAACGGTCGAACATACTCGCCTCTATAGGATTTGGTCATCTACTGTATTTTGGCATGAAAGGTGTCTATGATAAGTCAATCTTCACTTAAAAAATCTGATAAATCTTGGTATTAAACTGCATTGGCCCTATAAACAATCTATATTTGAATACCATCTGCTCCTTAGTGTTATATATACGACAAGTGCTCTAGTATATTGCCTCAAATTATAGGCAGTAAGTCAAATTTAAATTATAGTAAAATCTGAAAGCTCCTTCACATGTATGCTCTCAATAGTGAAGATGATTAATTTATAAATATATGTACAAACATTGAGACTTTCTGATTTTGTATATCTTGATACTCTGTCATGTGGTACTTTATTTCAGATATGTGTTTCCCCTGAAGAAGAGCTCATAATGAGCATGAAATGCATTCAGATGCTTATGTCTCTATGTTCACAATGGGAACTCCATGAAAACACTATTTCTCTTTTTTTTTTAAACAATAGAGACAAACTGTTTTTGAGAAACTTATGAACTGAGAATTAATTAAAGCAATACAAGTATTTTATAAGCTCAATTAAGAATTATGGGATCAATATTCTAGAAAGAAACCTCCAAAATAACATCTATACCTGAAAGGATCACTGTGCCAGACAGCGAGAGAGTGCATGGGTGCTTCTGGGATGGGTATACCCACACTCCGTCCTATCAAACTGATTCCGATACTGGGGATTGGGAATACCTTTGTCTATTTCAATGCACACTTACCTGTAAGATTTCAACAATTTCCCCCAATAGTGAGTGATTAATCTTAGCTCGTTGCCTATGGCTTTTGATAGGGAGCCCCTACAATAGAGAATCTTGCTCAGAAAAGGCTTTGCTTCCCAAACTGAAACTTCTCACTGGGAGCATCATTATATAATTTCAAGACGAGAAACACAAACTTTGGTCTGGCTGTTAATTTGCAAATTAACGAGTGATCAAGCCAACATCATTATCATAAAACATACGTGTTGGGCTTAAGGACATGGAAAACACATGGGACCTTATTCACAAAGTGCCTCCGCACTCGTGGTGGAGGTCCCTCAGTCATGGGGGAGTCTCCGGGCTCAGGGCAAAATTTCCGCAATAAGAATTCTTATTGAGAAGATTCCACCCTCAGTGTAGAGACTCCCCCATGTCTCTGCCACGACTGCGGTGGCCCTTTGTGAATAAAGCCCATGGTTTTTAATAGATAACCATTCAATATTATGTAATGGAGGGGCATATAATCACGTCGCTTCATTTCTAATCAAGGGTTTAGCTATCATAACTGCAGCACGTGTGCTTTAACAAGTGCCTAAAAAAGCAAACACTGGGAGATGATGGACAGAGCGCTGAAACTTTTCAGACACTCACCCCCAGTCACAAATCTGGGTTGAATCCATCATGGTTCTTTAGCTCACTTCGCCACCCCAGTTCAGACCCAGCCATTTGCCAATCAGGCTTAACCCTGTCCCTCATGGGAACAGTCCAGACTGAACTGCCAAGCCAGGTCTTCCCTGGACCAGAACCAAGCATCCTGGGACCAGTTTTGGGGTAACACCCCTCATCAGCCAGGCTAGATTGAATCCAGTGGCAAAGTGAGCAAGGGACCCACGTCTGGGCATACCCTGCCAATTTAGGGCAAACAAAGCAAACACAAGGAGATGATGGACAGAGCACTGATACTTTTCAGACACTCACCCCCAGTCACAAATCTGGGTTGAATCAATCATTGTTCTTTACCTCAGTTCGCCACCCCAGTTCAGACCCAGCCATATGCAAATCAGTCTCAACCCTGTGCCTCATGGGAACAAGAGTCTCAGCCTACTTCAACCTAAATATGACAGTTTTTTACTACTCACTCTTGTATCAGAGGGGTCCGTTTCCATGCTTGCATTTGAGTCCATGCTGTGCTATGCCACTGCTTTTAATAGTAGTCCAGATTCTACAATTCTTTAGTCTATGCAAAGATATTAAAGGTGAATGCTGTCATGGTATGTTGTGTTCGATTGTTTATTCCCCTATTTCAAAAAATGTCAAAGGACCTTTTGATCTTTATTCAAGTGAAGAATCTGGCATTCATTTTCGGGTCCTTGCTATCTGCCGTTTTTCTGAATAAACTCTCTCTGTTCAGCCTTTTATAGTGACTATTACTTTCAGGGAATTGTAGCAATGATTATGCCTCAAAATTATTGCAGATAAAACATGCATTATTGGCAAATATTTATTTTATCTACCCCCTCCCTATTTTTGTGGCACCTGTGAATGGTTTCAATGTTTCATCAGAAGGATGAAGGTATTCATTCTGCCATTAAGCATATTATGTCCGATATATATATATATATATGGGGCCTTATTATGAGTTTGGCGGTCCCGTGGACCACCGTAATGGCGGTGGCGGTCCGAGTACACTGAGCTCGGTGGTCTGACTGCCGTATTATGAGTTGGGCGGATCAGCTTTGCGAAGACCGCGGCTGGACTGCCAAGACCGCCGGGTTCGCGGTTGGGGAAAGGCAGACACCGTAGGGTGGTGCAGGGGAGCTGCACCGCCGTCCGTATTATGAGTTGTCTGTTCAACATGAGGGTTGTGGCGGTCCGACCGCTGTGCTTCAGGGTGGCCCATCATTAGCAGTGACATGGTGAGCTGACTGGAAATCACATTTTCGCCAAAAAGGTTGCCACAGCAATATTTGCCTCCTAATGTGATGGTGAAAATCTAAGATTGGTGTGCAGACTGCCAGAAGTTCAGCAGACCCAGCCTCTGCCACCCTAGTGATTTGGCGGCCCATCCTACAAACTTTAAGAGTGACCCTCAGCCTTTTATTTACAATACAAGGCTTCCTTTATTTTTTGCAATTTTCCAAGAGCAAATGCCTCTTTCAAAAGAGTGCATTTTAAAGTATTTCTAATTTCTTTGCATTGTGCTTATAAATGTGTGCGGTCTACTTATACTAATTGCCACCAAATCAGTATGATTTGTGTTGCAAATGAAATGATATTTGTTGTTGCTATTTTTAAAATGGTCCTCAATGTCGTTGAATACTTTCACAGTGCATGATATAAATAAATATTACCTCTCAGGTGCCTTCTTCAGTATATTGATGAAACCCTTCAATCTTACATTATATCCTTCATTGTGTTGATCATAGTAAGTTGGCGGTAGAAAGTGACTTTTTTTAGTAGGTTTGAGGACGGATAGCAGCAAATGAACTGTATTATTTGCATTCCTACAGTGCTTCAATCCAAAGAATGATTGATAGCTAGTGGCACATTGAAGGCACGCCGGCTCCCAAAACACTATATGACTTGTTACACACATCCCGAACATTTCCGCGGGCAAAAATTCCTTGACGCTTAAATTATCAATCCCCTGTTTGCAATCTTCTCGCAATTAAGGAGACTCAGTCCAATACGCTCCCAACTTCTTTGAATTTACGGCCCGCTGAGAGGCTTGTGGTACTCCATTTACCTTCTAATTACAGAGACATCTAGAAACCGATGGTTCCGCCTCGTGCCGGCTGGCCGTGAGGACATAGGTTGATGCTCCCTGTCTTGACCTGATTTAAGCAGCTTTCAGGGACCTCCGCATCCGGGCTCCATCATTACCGTCCGATGCTGATCATTCAATGTTACGCTTGGGTTCTATATTAGAGACTTAGGGGCCCATTAGGATGGCGGGCGGACTTTAGTCCGCCTGATACCCTGGCGGTGCTGGTACCGGCCGCCAGTGGTGCGGTGGTCCTGCACCTGCAATTAGGATGCCACCGCCACCGTGGTGGTGGTATCCTCCATTCCCAGCATTGTGCCGCCCGCCACAATGCTGGGAATGCACTGTGTGCATTGTCATGCACAAGGTGACAGGCACCGCAAGGTGCCTGCCACCATGTCCATGACAATGCAGGGGGGTACCATAGGTACCCCCCTGTATATCCCCCGAACACCCTGGGGGCCCGTTGCGGGCCCCCAAAGCCAAAACCGCCTGCCTTTCCATGGTGGAGTCTCCGCCATGGAAAGGCAGTTCACCGCCACGATGATAATATGGATGGTGGTGCCTGCAAGGCACCGCCACCATATTCCTGGCTTTTCCGCCCGGTAGGCAATCTGGCGGATTGCCTACCGGCGGACGGTCTTTCCGTCCGCCGGGGTCCCCCTTCCATCGTAATGTTGTGGGGGGAAAAGTCATGCGGGCGGAGTAGTTTAGCGGGCGGATCGCCACCGCCCACTATCGTAATGACCCCCTTATAGCGCTCTTGCTCTGTCCTGATGATGACTTCAGAATAACAGAGGTTGAATCGTCATCGACATCAGAACAAAATAGACTCCTCTTTTATTGTTAAAAATGGTGGCCAAAAATCTTGCCCCGTCTTTAACAGGCAATACAGTGACTGATTCTCACCTTTTTCAGTCCTGGTTCACTAACATCGGCAAGGTCATTATGCCCTTGGACATAAGGAGCAAGCCGTTAAAACCAAAAATTTTAAATACTCCCTGGTTTACGCCCAAACTGGCTCAAGCACGATTGCATTGCAGGCGATTGGAGCGGCAGTGGAGAAAGGGATATATGGAGAAACAGAATTTTTTTTTTAGGGAAGGTAGGAAAGCATATTTCTCCCAGGTTCAACTGGCAAAAAAGGAATTCTTTACAAACAAAATCAACTCAGCTCAAGACAATCAGAAGTTGATTTTTCAAATTGTGAAATCTTTTACAACACCGATGGCGGAGCAAAGAGAGTTGCCTGCCTCTCAGTTATTATGTGATCAGATCTCCTTGTTTTTCGAGGAAAAAATCCTCACAATTCAGAAATTTTTTCCAGCCGGCAATTGCACCCTTGATTCCCCTTCCACGAGCAGCTCTGCCTCTATTGTTGCATTCACGCCTGTATCGCTAGACATGACTCTCTTGGCTATGAAAAAATGCAAATCTGGGTCTCCGTTGGATGCCTGTCCTCCATCTGTCCTTCACAAACTGTCAGAGGTAGCAAACCCCTTGATTAATCAGATTGTTAATTCGTCTCTTAGCTCGGGCGTTGTCCCAGCAGACTGGAAATTGGCACTGGTTAAACCGCTAAAAAAAACCAATATATTGACTCAGCTGTGCTCCCCAATCTCCGCCCTATCTCACTTCTTCCAACCTTGGGTAAAATCACCGAAACTTTTGTCTTAAAGGAGCTTACAAAATTTCTGGAAGACCAACAGATTCTTCACCCTTGCCAAGCAGGTTTCCGGCCCAAACATTCCACGGAGTCAGCCCTTATTGAAGTTTCTGATGCCCTGAAAATGATTGCAGATAGAGGTAGGAAGGGGGTGTTGATTCTGCTGGATTTGTCATCTGCTTTCGACACGATCTCTCATGACATTCTTTTGAGACGTCTCGAATGCAGCGGCATCTCAGGTATGGTGCTGAGATGGATTAAATCCTTCCTGACTTCGCGGAGAATGGCTATCACCCTTGGTCCTTTCCTATCTTCCTAACGACCCATTTCAGCAGGAGTCCCCCAGGGATCCTCCCTAAGCCCACTACTTTTTAATGTCTATATGGCTCCTCTTATCACTCTGATTAGTTCCTTCGGGATTGAGGTTCTATCATATGCAGATGACACTCAAATGATTTTCTCTTTGGAGAACGATTCCACGCAGGCCGAAATGAATTTTAAAGCTTGTTTAACTGCGGTCCTCCAATGGATGGCGACTAATCATTTGAAGGGTAACACTGATAAAACAGAGATTCTCCCCATAGGGATTGACACTTCTTTCCACCCGTCTAAGTGGTGGCCCGATGGGGCAACCCCACCCCCTGAGGTGGTCAAGGTAACCAAGAACCTAGGAGTCCAATTCAATAACTCCCTTTCCTTTCTTCCCCATACCAAAGCAGTCGCAGGAATGTGCTTCGGCTTAATCAAAACCCTAAAAAAATTCTTCAGGTTTCTCCCTTTGTCTGCTAGAAAGTCCGTAGCAGTGGCCCTGATACTTTCTCGTATGGACTACTGTAAAGGGCTACTGGCTGGAGCCAATAGATCAGTCTTAAAGAAGTTTCAGGTGGTACAACATGCTGCAGCCCGCCTGGTACTTAAACTTCCCAGAAAATCCTCAGCGTCTGCCGCCTTGAATAAACTCCATTGGCTCCCGGTCCACAAAAGAATTCTCTTTAAGATTCTTCTTGTCACGTTTAGGGCAAAGATGAAGGTTGGTCCCAAATTTTTGTCGGCACGTGTCACTCCTTATACTACTACTAGGCCACTCAGATCTTCCTCGGCAAACATTCTTAAACTACCCAACTATAGATATAAACTAAAAGGCGCAAGAACCTTAGCCTTTTTGGGTGCCAGAGCATGGAATAAGTTGCCAGCCCAGATCAAACTCTGTAATACTGAACTTTCATTTAGGAAAGATCTCAAAACCTGGATCTATGGTATTTCGGACGACTGTTGTTTTGCTCTGATCTAATTACTCTCAGTAAGTCCATATTCTGTGCGTTCACTACCGTATGACGTTAGCGCCAAGATACTCCTTGCGGAGTGATAGTGCGCTCTACAAATACAATCTCAAATCAAATCAAAATCTATCAAGGTAAGAGTCATTTGTCTTTTTTATCAGTGATGCACTTTTTGTTATTTCGTCCATCACACTCCACTGCACCTTCCCTTCACTGAAAAGCATGAGCACTATATATTTAATTGATTACCCAATAATTGACCTATTTTAACTAATAAAAAACAGTATTCTTTCCTACAAGTATGTGTCAGTGACCCTGTTTTATTACATGTTTTCTGGGGATTGTTATTTTTTTTGTTGCATAGACCATTTCTGTTTCCCGGCAGTTGAAACTTTAATAGAGATTTATTTCCATGTCAACCACTGCTTATACAAACATAGTGGCACATTATGGCTAGATAGTTGTAGGGTGCTTGTCTGGTAGATGAGAAGGGGTTAAAAAATGGACTGACAATGGCAGTTTGATGAAACAGTTGTGTTTCAAGAACTATTTGTGCATACATCTTTGATTGTGGCTGTTTTGAAAATGGTCCTGACACTGCTCGGGTCAGTCAAGTCTCATGAGGAAGCTACTGAGAGGCCTTGGTAGAGAGAGGTAAGAATGTTTCCTCCTTTCCATCAACTTTACAACTCTGAAAAGCTATGGCTGTGTAGACAGCCTTCTCATTGGCTGCTCACAAGCCAATAAATGCCCTCAACATTCGCGCTAATTACAATGTCCTTTCCTGACTGCATGCCCATCCCTCCGTAATCCCTGCCCTATAAATCTGGCGGGCGAAGCCCTCTTGGTCAGAGTTTGGTGACAGCGCTGGAGTCATAGTTGCCGTATTTGAGAGGGTGAGAAAGAGAACTCTATAAGGTGAAAATGATTCCATAGAAGGAAAAGAACATTACTCGAGTGAGGTCATCGGTTAAACTAGGCAAGTATTTGGCTTGGAGGGATTGGGAAGGAGAGGCATTAGCAATGCCTTAAGCATTACTGTTGGCAGCAGAGACAATGATACAGCGGTGGCTGGTTCCAGGAATGAAGCTCAGCATCAAATAGTAAAGTTTGTCTTGTTGTCTGCAGCGATAAAGCCATTCCTTGCTCATCAAAGATAATGTGTGTGAAGGTAGCCCATATGCGGTAAACCTATTGCTGCAGGAGGAGTTCTCCTTCTTTTATCCTGTTAATTTGCAGTAAAGGCATTCTATATCCCACTTGTTAAATGCGCCTATTGGCAAACGTATGTCACTGAGTAGGAAAGAAAGGAGTTTAGCTGTAAATGTTGTAAATGTTGTTTAGACTTTAATACATACATTCCATTCAGGGGATTAAAAATGAAGGCACAGAAGATGGATGGAAAATCTGGAACAGCTGGAAAGTGCCATTGTGTGTCCTTGTTTGGCTAGTTGCTATTCAAAAAATATGGACAGGAGGGGGTATATTTACAAGGGGATTGCGCCTCCAGTAGGTCACTTTTCATGATGTTCCAGTATCGCAAATGACCTGCACAATATTTATAAAGTGGCATTAAGCCATTTTTTGTGGCTTAATGCTGCTTTGGTAAATATGGTACCCCTTCACGCAAGTATCGTGCGTGAAAGGGGCGTGCAAAGGGTGTTGCAGTGGGCATTCCACCGTAACACCCATTGCTTTTTGATGCTGCCCCAGATTTACAAGAAGGTGTGAATCTGAGGCAGCGCCAAAAACAATAGCAGGCGTTAGAGACGTGCCACAAGGAGAAATACTTTTATTTCTCCTCGTTTTTGCTTTTTCTGTGTACGCTGCATTCTGCACATAAACAGTCATTAAATAATGGGGATTTGCTACTTCTAGTGCGCTGCACAATGCAGCACACATAGAAGTAGCAAATCGCCATTATTGATTGTTTATGTGCAGGAAGAGACACCTTCCTGCACATAAACGATTATTACCTGCAACACAGACCCCATGCACTATGGCACAAGGGTGTCTGGGTTGGTGCTAGGCAGCTATGTTTAGCACCAGCGCTAGGGAAAACACAGGCGTGCGCCGTATTGTTGTAAATATGGCGTATTCTTGTGTTTTGGAAATGGCGGAGCGTGGCGCTTCAAAATTTGCCACAGATCAGCTCTCCGTCATTTCCTTGTAAATATACTCCGAGGTTTCCTAAGATTTACAACCTAACTCAACTTATAGAGCTGTTTCTTGAACTAGATATTTTTTATTATATTTTCACAGGTATGCAGGGATGGTTTGACATATTTGAAGTTGGCATTAGCATTCAAAGTGATTTCAACGGTCACAAACTAAGTACTAATATTTTAGGTACAGAGATTTGTAGGTGCCCAGCTGGTCAATGGTGGAGTCGAAATAACAAATAAAAGTAAAAACACTAAGGGCCTCATGATGATGTCGGTCGGAAAGCATTCCAACTGACTCCTTGTTGGAATCGTTTCCGACCCACTTGTGTTCGGAGAGTCTGACCGACCGATTACAATGGTTCCTAACACCATTCGAAAGCTCTCCCATTGACTTCAATGGGAGCCAGTGTTACGATCGACAACACAGGCTCCCGTTGAAAAAAGGGGTGGTTGCAGAAAACCTTGCACTCTGTTGCAGGCACCACACTGTGCATGGTTTTAAAGGGGGGTCCCTTGGGTACCCCCAAGGGGCTCAACTGGAGCCCTCAGAGTGAAGGGGGCCCTGCTAGGGGCCCCCAAAGTCAGTTTCTGACAGCCTTTTCGTGTCGGACAGTCCGAGTCAGAAAGGCTGTCAGAATCCAACCTCGTAATCGGTCGGTCGGAAATGCTGTCCATTGAGCTGTACGAATCCAGTTAGACCGACTCGGATTCTCCGAATGCCCCTGGTCGAAACTAATTTGGAATTACTGGAAGGTTACCTTGCTTCGTAATCGGTCAGTCGGAAATGTTTCTGAGTCGGCCGGAAAAAATGGGTTCCGACACGTGTTAGGAAAATCCGAATGCCATTCGGAGCCTTTCTGGTCAAAAGCGTAATGAGGCCCTAAGTAGACACACTTTGATCTGTATATAACAAAACAGTATTTAGACAGAATATCAGAAACAGAAATATTGTGGACCAAAATATTGTGTCAGGAATATCGAGGACACAAATATCATGGAGGTAAGTTTCTATAGGTATGCAAAGTTTTACTATATTTAACTCCACATATATGTACCGTGACAATAGATATATATCTTCAAGCTACTTAGATGTTGAGTTAAGAATAGTAAATATATACTTACCTATTTACACTTACCTTCTCAACATTTTGTCCTCAATATTTTTGTCAGGATATTATGCCACACAATATTTCTGTTTCCGATATTCTGTCAGTAATCCTAACGTAACAAGCTCTACTTGATAGGATTACTTCATCTTCATCAATAATTTTTTAATCTGGGATCGATACCCACTAGTACCACCACAGTACATGTTGATAAGGATTTGCCTTCAAGAAGGCAAGGAAGGAAGAGAGATGAAATAGAATGAATTAAATGTGGCTGCTTGGAATAAAAATAACAAGCATTGGCAAAGACAAAAAGTTTCGCTTGTGCAACATCTATTGGCTTTGTTCCAGTCTCGGCGTCGGCACAACATACTGTGATTTTGTGCAAAATCACTTAATCTCACCTTGCATTAAAAAAGTAACACAACCTTGTGTAATGTAACGATTGCTTCTGTCAAAGCGCTCCAATACATTTGTGTCAGTTTGTGGGAGATGCTCGGCCGTCCCAGTTGGCTCTCCCAGACCCTGCACCCTGGGCTACTCCAGTCATCTCCGCTCATCGAAGCAGAGCCTGGGAAGCTGCAGTGTGGGAGCCGGGTGTCTTGCAAGGACCATAAGCCCTGAAAGAAATTGTTTTTATGGAAGCCAGTGCTAGCAGTTCTAGCTTGTCCAAGGGGCTTGAAAACACAAGGGATACGGGGTGAGGGGATTTTCAAAGCATAACGGAGAACGGGAAGGGGTGGGGGTTTCAAAACACAATGGAGGGCAGGAGGGGGTTAGGGTTGAGTCAAACACGATGGAGAGTGGGAGGCGCTTGGGGTGGGTCAAATCACAATGGAGAGTCAGAGTCGGAGTGGGGTTGCAGGTGGATCAAATCACAATATAGGGTGGTGTGAAAGAGCGGGACTGAAGACACATGCAAATAGAGTGCATGTGTGAAGTAAATAAAAAATAAGAGTGCCTGCTGGCCACGTAGCTGCACTTGGTCCATGCTCCAAGGCATGAGGAAGCTGGAGGCCAGCAGAGGAGGAGCTGCTCACCAATAGGAAGCAAGGAAACTAGAGTGACATGGAAGCCAACCAATGCTAAGTAAAGGTAAATAATTGGCAGGATCCTAGCCCCTTTTAAGATGCTTTCTTTATTTACAAGATATTTTGCAAAACCTACAACATATTGTTAGTAGTCACTGACCTACACAAGTCAAGATTGACTGGCGCAGCCTGAAGCACTTATTCAATAGTCTGTATAGTTGACATGTTCAATCAAGTGGTCAGCACCAGGCGAGGTTAAACATTAACTCGATCTTGTAAATAATTACAAGGTGATTAATTCCCACTGTGGTTCATCTTAGCTGAGGCATTGGAGATTTTGAAGAAACAATAATTCAAGTCACAGTAGTGAGCTGGGTGATCTATTTAGTTTCATGCCAATCATGTTTGGATTACTTAGACAATGCATCGAAGAAACTAATGAAAGAGCTGAAAGTGAAGATGTCAGCACGCACTCGCACTCCCAAAAAATTGGCTTGAGAAAACCACAGTTGCCATGGAGCCGTGGCTGGAAGAAACAAGCATTGGCATAGTCAATAGGTCTCACCTATGTGAGAACTATTGGCTTTGCCAATGTGATTTAGCCATGTTGTACAGCAGTGAGGCTGCTGTTCAGGATTGCTAAAAATTAGTGGCGGTGCATAGAGTATAGTGGAGGTGAGTGGCGCAGAATGGAATGGTGTAGAGTGGATTGGAATGTAGTGGTGTAGAGTAAAATTCCATACAGTAGAGTGGCGTAGAGTAGAGGAGTGGTGGGAGTGGCGTAGAGTAGAGCGGAATGATGTAGGGTAGAGTTGCATAGTGGTGTAGCGTGGCATGGCGTAGTGTGGCATTGAATGGCATACAGTGGAGTTGCGCAGTGTAGAGTGGCAGAAAGTGGCATAGAGTACAGTGGCGTATTGTAGATTAGAGTGGCCGTGAGTAGAGTTAAGTTGCATTGTGTAGAGTGCCATAGAATAGAGTTGCATGGAGTGGCATTTTGTGGAGTGGCGTGCAGTGGCATAGAGTGCAGTGGTGTAGTGGCGTGAAGTGAAGTACAGTAGAGTGGTGCACAGTAGAGAGGCATATAATAGAGTGACTTAAAGTAGAGTGGTGCACAGTAGAGTGACAGTGGAGGGGCATAGAGTGGCGTAGAGTGGCTTTGAGTGGTAAGAGTAGAGTGGCGTGGTGCAGAGTAGAGTGGAGTGGAGTGGAATGGCACAGAGTGGAGTGGCATAGAGCAGAGTGCATAGAGAGGAGTGACGTAGAGTACAGTGGCATAGAGTAGTGTGGCAAAGAGTAGCATAAAATAGAGTGGCATAGAATGGAGTGAAACATAGTGGAGTGGAGTGGCACAGCACAAAGTGTGTAGAGTGGAATGGCAAAAAGTAGAGAGGTGCAGAATGGCATGAAGCGGTGCAGAGTGTTGTAGGGTAGAGTTGCATAGAGAGGTATAGAGTAGAGTGGTGTAGAGTAGTGTGGTGAAGAGTGGCATAGAGGGGAGTGGAATAGAGTGGATTGGCATAGAATGGCATGGAGTGAAGTGGCATAGAGTGGAGTAGCATAGAGTAGAGGGGAGTACGATAGAATGGCATAGAATGGTGGGGAATAGAGTTGCATGGTGTGGCATGGAGTGGCTTGGAGTGAACTAGAGTAGAGTGGCTTTAAAGTGGTGTAGCATAAGATGCCATAGTAGAGTAAACAGGGTCAGACTGATTTGCATATGGCCATGTCTGAACTGGGGTGGCAGAGTGGGCTAAAGAACGGTGATGGATCAAACCCAGATCTGTTGACTGGGTGTGAGTGTTTGATTGGTTCTGATGCTCCGTCCATCACCACCCACTTTTGTACTGCTTTGTTCGCCATAAGTTTGCAGGGTATGCTCAGACGTGAGTCCCTTGCTCACTTTGCCACTGGATTCAAGCAAGCCTGGCTGAAGACGGCTGAAATGCCAGAAACCGGTCCTAGGAAGCTTGTTTCCGGTCCAGGGAAGGCATGGCTTGGCAGTTCGGGCTGGACTGTTCCCATGAGGCACAGGGTCAGACTGATTTGCATATGGCCATGTCTGAACTGGGGTGGCAGAGTGGGCTAAAGAACGGTGATGGATCAAACCCAGATCTGTTGACTGGGTGTGAGTGTTTGATTGGTTCTGATGTTCCGTCCATCACCACCCCCTTTTGTACTGCTTTGTTCGCCATAAGTTGGCAGGGTATGCTCAGACGTGAGTCCCTTGCTCACTTTGCCACTGGATTCAAGCAAGCCTGGCTGAAGACGACTGAAATGCCAGAAACCGGTCCTAGGAAGCTTGTTTCCGGTCCAGGGAAGGCATGGCTTGGCAGTTCGGGCTGGACTGTTCCCATGAGGCACAGGGTCAGACTGATTTGCATATGGCCATGTCTGAACTGGGGTGGCAGAGTGGGCTAAAGAACGGTGATGGATCAAACCCAGATCTGTTGACTGGGTGTGAGTGTTTGATTGGTTCTGATGCTCCGTCCATCACCACCCCCTTTTGTACTGCTTTGTTCGCCATAAGTTGGTAGGGTATGCTCAGACGTGAGTCCCTTGCTCACTTTGCCACTGGATTCAAGCAAGCCTGGCTGAAGATGGCTGAAATGCCAGAACCCGGTCCTAGGAAGCTTGTTTCCGGTCCAGGGAAGGCATGGCTTGGCAGTTCGGGCTGGACTGTTCCCATGAGGCACAGGGTCAGACTGATTTGCATATGGCCATGTCTGAACTGGGGTGGCAGAGTGGGCTAAAGAACGGTGATGGATCAAACCCAGATCTGTTGACTGGGTGTGAGTGTTTGATTGGTTCTGATGCTCTGTCCATCACCACCCCCTTTTGTACTGCTTTGTTCGCCATAAGTTGGCAGGGTATGCTCAGACGTGAGTCCCTTGCTCACTTTGCCACTGGATTCAAGCAAGCCTGGCTGAAGACGGCTGAAATGCCAGAAACCGGTCCTAGGAAGCTTGTTTCCGGTCCAGGGAAGGCATGGCTTGGCAGTTCGGGCTGGACTGTTCCCATGAGGCACAGGGTCAGACTGATTTGCATATGGCCATGTCTGAACTGGGGTGGCAGAGTGGGCTAAAGAACGGTGATGGATCAAACCCAGATCTGTTGACTGGGTGTGAGTGTTTGATTTGTTCTGATGCTCCGTCCATCACCACCCCCTTTTGTACTGCATAGAGAGGAAAGTGGCATAAAGTAGAGTGAAGTGGCGTAGAGTGCAGTGGCTTACAGTAGAGTGGCATAGAGTACAGTAGCGTAAAGAAGAGTGGCATCGAATGGAGTGACGCAAACTGGAGAGGAGTGGAATGGCAGAGAATACAGTGCGTGGAGTGAAGTAGCGTAGAGTGGAGTGGTGTTGAGTGGCTTACACTAGAGTGGTAAAGAGTGGAGTGGAGTGGCGTAGAGTGGCTTGGAGTGGTAAGAGTAGGGAAGAGAAGAGTGGCTGAGAGTAGAGTGGCGTGAAGTGGAGTGGAGTGGATTAGAGAGGTGTACAGTAGCATAGAGTATAGTGGAGTACAGTGGAATACAGTAGAGTAGCATGCAGTAGAGTGGAGTGGAGTGGCGTAATAGAGTGGCATAAAGTAGAATGTTGTACACCGGAGTGGAGTAGAGTTAAGTAGAGTGGAGTGGCATAGAGGGGCATGGACTGGTGTAGAGTAGAATAGAGTGTCATAAAGTGGAGTGGCATAGAGTGAAGTCATGTTGAGAGGCATAGGGTACAGTTTTGGCATGGAGTAGAGTAGATTGGAGTGACAGAGTAGAGTAGAGAAGAGAGGCATAGAGTAGAGTGGTGTTTAATAGAGTGGCATAGCATAGAGTGGCATAGATAGGAGTGGCATGGCGTAGAGTCACATAGAGTGGAGTAGCATAGAGTAGAGTGGCATAAAGTGGCAAGGCAGAGAGTGGAGTACAGTGGCATAGCATAGAGTGCATAGAGTGGAGTGGAGTAGAGTAGAGAGACATAGTGTGGCATGGAGTGCAGTTTAGTACTGTGGAATAGAGTGTTTTAGAGTGGAGAGGGGTGGAGTAGAGTGGCACAGAGTGGAGCAAAGTGGGCTAGAGTTCCATTGTGTGGAGTGAAGTAATGTGAAGTGGCATAGAGTGGAGTGGTGTAGGGTGGGACAGAGTGGAGTGACATAGAGTGGCGTGGAATAGAGTGGAGTGGCAAAGAGTGGAGTGGCGTAAAGTGGCATAGATTAGAGTCGCATAGAGTAGAGGGGCTTAGAGTGGTATGGAGTGGCACAGAGTAAAGTTAAGTGGTGTAGAGTTGAGTGGTGTACAGTTGCATAGTGTAGAGTGTCTTAAAGTGGATTGGAGTAGAGTGAATAGTGTGCAATGTCTTGGGGTGGAGAGGAATGAAATGACACAGTGTAGAGTAGTATAACGTGGCATGGAATGGCATAAAGTGGAGAGGTGTGGCATGGCATAGCATACAATAGAGTGGCATAGAGTAGAGTGCGTAGAGTGGTGCAGAGTAGCATAGAGTAGAATGGCATAAAGCAGGGTGGGGTGGGGTGGAGTAGAGTGGCATTGAGTAGAATGAAGTAGAGTAGCATGCAGTAGTGTAGAGTGGAGTGGAGTGGTGTAGAGCAGCGTGGCATAGAGTGCAGTTGAGCAGAGTGGAGTGGAGTGGCATAAAGTACAGTGGTGGAGAGTGGCATGGAGTGGCATTGAGTGGAATGGATTCAAGTGTAGTAGAGTGGCGAATGGCATAGAGAGGAGTGGTGTAGAGTGGAGTAATGTAGAGTGACGTAGAGCAGCATGGTGTAAAGTTGCATAGAGTAGAGTGGCATATAGTAGAGTGGCATAGAGTACAGTGGAATAAAGTGGCTTAGAGTGGAGTGGCATAGAGTAGTGTGAAGTGGAAAGTACACGCATATAGTACAGTGACATTGAGTGGAGTGGCTTAGAGTGTAGTGGCTTAGAGTGACATGGCGTAGAGTGAAGTGGCATAGAGTGAAGGGGTGTAGAAGGAAGTTGAGTGGTGTAGAGTGGCGTGGAGTGGCAAGGAGCAAAGGGGAGTGGCGTAGAGTGGAGTGGTGTAGAGTGGCTTGGAGTGGAGTAGCTTGGAGTGGAGTAGCATAGAGTGGAGTAGCAGAGAGTAGTACAGATGAAAGCAACATAAATAAGAAGCGTAAAACATACAAGACATGCAAATACGTGCAGTATCATGAATTGATTAATTGTAAAGAAAAAACAATGTGAAATAATAGCCCATCTTTTAAAAGGAAGAAAGCCCAATGTAAAATAAAAGTGCATCTTTTGAAAGCATTCACATTGGATGTCCAGGAATAATAATAAAGAAACGCTTTAAAAAAAAAAAAATGAGTGCATTCCAAAAAGGTGAGGAAGAACAAAGGCGAGGAAGAACACATTTGATTGCAAATGACAGTGACAGGGGACTGCGTTACATCCGGGTGTAGCATCACCCTTGCTTGGTCTCCTCCTTATGCATTCACCTTTCTTGAACCGTAATGCAATGCTGCCACAAAGCACATTGTTGAACATGGCCCTCTCTGCGGGATCTCTCCCAAACCTTTTGCTTTCCCTCCACTTTTTGTTAAATCTGTTTTTGTTGGCTTTAGGACTCTGTGCACTTTTCCACTGCTAAACGTGCTAAAGTGCTTATGCTCTCTTCTATAAACATGGAAAGGTTGGCTTACACACAATTGGCATATTTAATTTAATTATAAGTCCCTAGTAAAGTCGCACTACATGTAACCAGGGCCTGTAAATTAAATGCTGTTGTACCTCCCACTCTAGTAGTCTTACAAATCTGTCTCAGGCTTGCCATTGCAGCATGTGTGTGCAATTTTAACCTGCCATTTTCCCCTGGCAAACTAAACCTTTTGCCAGGCTAAAACCTGCCTTTTACGTACTTATAAGGCACTCCTAGGTTACGCCCTAAACAGTCTTTTGGGCAGGGTGCAATTATATAAAAAGTAGGACATGTAATTTTAAGTTTAAGGTCCTGAAAGTGTTTTTCACTACTGCAAGGCCTGTTCTCTCATAGGATAAAATTGGAGTTACCTTACTATATTTATTAAGCTTAAACTTCCAAATGGGAGCAGGTAAACAGTTCATATTTGGTGTCTTTGGAATTTTAATGAAACTTTTTCTTTTATGATAAAATTATAACTTTGAAAACGCCACTTCTAGAAAGTTGGCATTTTTCTTCCTTAGTCATTTAGTGCTGCAGCCATGTCTCTGGGTCACATGCCTGGGTGTAGTTGGCAGCCAGTCTTTGTGTATTCCTCCTAGACAGCAACACATGATAGAGAACTTAAATATCCCTGGATGGGCCATCACTGTCAGGACTGGAGGGCAGAGTTAGGCACAGCCCCACTTACACATGAATAGGCTGTGTCTTGCCTTCACAGAAAGGATTGCCTGCCCCCTGTAGTTAGACTGGAGCCAGGGCAGGGGTGGCAGAAAACCTGAGCACTTTTAAGGGAGTCCTCTAGAATTTTCTCCCACTTCAATGAGGGCAGGTATAAATATTGGACCTCAGACACCAACCCTTCAGTAGATTTTTTGACCTGTGGATACTACAGAAGATAGACTGTTGTGCTGCTTTGCTGCCAGTAGGACTGCCACTCTGATATCCTGCTACTCTGCCGCTCTCCTGCTCTCCTGCCCTGCTTTTTGAGAAGGAAGATTGAACCTGTACCCTTCATCCCAGGCTAAAGTGACTCTAAGGGTCAGCCAGCTGACCTCCCGTTATGAGCTACAGGGACATAACAAGCTCCAGATGCTCCATGCAGTTGACCAGCTGACCTGCTGCTTGGACCTGCAAATGGCCCTGCTCGAGCCCTGCTGACTTCTGCTGGAGTGAGTTCCTGAACCCCAATTGGTGCCCCTCAGGTATGGACCTTTGGCATATCCTCAGTTGAGCTCCCTTGAAGTTTTTGGGCTCTTCATGAATGCGTACAGTCCCATTCATACCCTGATCTTGCTGCCCGCGATGACTGCCAACACGAAGTTGCGTCGAACCTGACTCTTCATGCTACAGCGACCACCAACAACATCCGGTAGTGCACGATCTGCACTACGTGCCACAGCATTGACAGGTCGCAGTGACTGCCAGTGCGAAGCTCCAGCAAGGACCATACACAATATTGACAGAAATGCCATGCTAAAGCAATGACCGCCCACGACGCCCATCCTTTTCTTCGTGCAACCTCGATGACTATTAGGGGCGCTCTCCATGCACTTCACAGTCCCTTGAATTGGAAATGGTATTTGTTGCATTGGACTTTGAAAGTAACTTTGTCACTTTCACTTGGTCCTGCATGACCAGATAGCTGCGAGGGGCGCTTTGTGCTTTTTGGCCCTATTTTCACTTAAAACTTTAAAATTGCATATCTCTGGTTCTACTAATTGGATTTTTGTCCTTTTTGTGCCAAATTATTTATTAAGATCTACTCTATTGTACTACATTGGTGTGGGATTTTTCTTCTGTTGGGTTTTCACTGCATTATTGGTTGGGGTACTGCATAAATACTTTGCGCATTGCCTCCAAATTAAGTCTGACTGCTCTTTGCCAAGCTACCACAGGGTTGAGCACTAGTCAATTTGGGGCTTTCTTGTGACTTCACCCTGACAAGTGTTGTGGCTGTGGCCTGAGTAGGGTTTCACCCAACTCAACCAGTAATCCGATTTCTCACAGACATCAACCTGTAGTTCCTGTGGCTTCCCCAGCATCTGCACTTGACACCTCATGCACACCAATTCCTATAACAACTGAGAGACACATTTCTAATTCCCCTTTCCTGTCTAACCCCAGGTTCAAACCCGATTCTTATCTTTTCCACTCTCTTTTCTTTTTAGGTGTATTTTATAGAGCAATGATCACTAATTTGATACATCTGGGAGCTGTATAACTGTTTCTCTGATAGTTAATTTGATATCAGCCCGTGTTACTTTTGTGATCCCTTATCTTTTTTATGGCCTAAGCTATTTGTAATGAATTAGAATGGTAGCTGCGGATTCTGGACAATTTGTCGTGTTTTAATTGATACTTTAAAGGATACATGCTTTTAATAATATGTTTTAATGTTTTATGGATCATGTTTATATTTCATGGTTATATTTTAACCAAATAAGGATTTATATTACTACTACTCTCTTTTCTGCAGAATTCTAGCAAGGCAGGGATACCCAGAATCCATCTTCAGAATATGGAAGGGAATTTTCAAGAAGGAATATGTAACTGAAGGGCGAGCAAACACTTCAATTTCGGGCAGGGTACTCTATCATAAACTAGATGGATATCCCATCCACCTTATTACATGTGCCAAGGGATATAATGCACTTGTAATAACGCGGATGGGATATCCGTCATGTTTGTGATGGAGTAACCTGTCCGCAAAAGTCTAACTCAGGCCCCAAAAGTATTACTTAGAGTTATTTTCAGCCTTAAACTAATCAGACTTCCAAAGCACAATAACTGCTATCGAGCTTATTGGTATTCTGGGCTTGTGTTTTGTGGCACAGTTACATGCTCAAGGACAAAAAAGGAGATTCTTATTGGGGGATTAGACTGCAATCCCATGGCAGAGCACAGAGCATTAGAGATAGTGTACCAGGAAGAATGTCTTCTATCTACCTTACATTCTCTTGGGGTGCTGCAAAATGCCAGAGACTGGTGGGAGGGTGAATAAAGGGTATTGAGTTTGTGAACAGTGCATTGTGGCCTTCTGTGCACAGATTGCTGATAGTCCAATGCTAATACACAAAGGGGTCCATTATGCTGTTCGTAAAGGCTCCGAATTGGATTCGGGTCTGCTGAATTCGATTCGGAATCGGTCTTTCCGACCGATTCGGAAGGTTTCAAACGACCAATTATGATGTTTGTAAAGCGTTCGGACTTTCCGAGTCGATTCCGGATGGCAGTTGGAGGAACCGAGTTGTTCGGAGCCAACTTGTACAGGTGTACGAACCGTGTTTCCGACTGAGCGATTACAATGTCAGATTCGGACAGCCTTTCCGAATTGGTTGTTCTGACTCGGATCGACTGTCGGAATCTGACTTTGGGGGCCAGTTGCAGGCCCCCCTTCACCTGGGGCCTTTTGAATGGTGCCCTTGGGGGTACCCAAGGGACCGCCCTTTCCAACCATGCACAGTGTGGCAGGCAACAAGGGGTGCCCGCCACAGGGTACACGATTTTCCCCAACCACCCCTTTTTTCAATGTGAGCCTGTGTATTGGGTCGGAACAGAGGCTCCCATAGACGTCAATGGGAGCCCAAACAAATCGTATCCGGAAGCATTGCAATCGGTTGGTCGGATTCCCCGGATCCGATTCGGTCGGAAACCTTTCCTAGACTGATTCAGTTGGAAGGCTTTCCGACCGGCATCGTAATCGACACCAAAGTGTTAATTGGCGTGAAGTAATGGAAGTAACTGTGCCCAATTAATGTAAAATGTTATTCACTCATTATCAGTTTGTTGTGTCAATTTTCCAATTGCTTCCAGAATCACAAGGGATCTATAGATTTATATTATTTGGAACTACTTTTGTCAGGCAGCGTCAACATGTTCAATCTACACAAAAGAAGATAGCATGATATAGGTATATGTTGATAAGATTTTAGAAATTTTAATGGGGAACACTTCGGGTCTAGAAGAGGACCATGTTCCCTCTCCTCGGGTGACATTTCAATAATTAACAAGCATTGACTAAACCAATGGATTTTTGCCTATGCAAGATCTATTGGCGTTGTCATTTTGTTTTACATGTTGTACAGCAGTGCAAGCCGCTGTACAACATGGCCTACAGTAAAAAAATGTTTTTATGTATGATGCGGCCAGCGTTGACCACGTCATATAATTTTTTTTTCTTCACGCCATGTTGTACAGCAGATGCGCTGCTGTGCAATATGTCTAAAAAACTGTGCCCGGGGGATGAGGGGAGGCACTCAACATGAGGGATAAGGTTGGGGAAAAACAAACAGACAGCGGGAGGAGGGGTGGTGGAACAGACAGGGGGAGGTGGGCAGGTAAACACAACAAACAATGGACGGCAGAGGATGAAACAGCAGCCACAGGTGGAGGGCGAGGAGGCCAATGAAAAACAGGCAGCAGGAAAAGGGCAGGGGTGGTGAAACAACGGTAGGAGGGGGTGGCAAAACAACAGACAACGGAAGGAGGGAAGGGTAAAGCAAAATGAGGGAACAGTGACAGCAGGAGGTGCATGGGGTGAGGGAGAGGGACTACAGACACATGCACTCTATAAGAGTGCATGCACAAAAGTAAACAAAGAGTACCTGCAGTACCCTGTGGCCAGTGGAAGTACACTGGCCACAGACAGGAAGCTATACTTAGTCCATGATCCACAGCAGGGACACATATGAAGTCCCAGGAGGTAGCTGGAGGCGAGGAGGAGGTGCTGACCAATAAGAAGCAAGGAAATTAGAGTGATGTGGAAGCCAATCAATTTTACGTAATGGGCGGACTTTAAGCCTGTTTTAAGATTTTGTTTTTGTTTACAAGAGATTTTGTAAGCACTGTGCATATGCTGTACCGGTGAAAAGTAAAGATGAGTCTAGGAGGAATAATCAAGAACAATGTATGCATAATGGCCATCTCTAGGTTGGTCCTTCAAAATTCCAATTCCTGCAAACATTTTAATAATTACTCCTTTTCTGGAATTAACTGTCCCATAGCAGGCACTTTGGCAGGGCCGGCTCTAGAGCGGTACGATCGGTGCAACCACACCGGGCGCTGACTTTGTGGGGGTTGCTGTATCTTCAAGTACATTACGGTTTTAAAAACACCTGCTGCCGGGTTTTTTGCCTTCAGCAATTTTGAGGCAACCATAAAAATGTCACGATAATTGTGATGATTGGTGAATCTGCTGCCGAGAGATCAGAGTTTTGTCTAGTGGAAGATTTGACTCATCATAAAGTAGTGCAGGAGGTTAAAATTCATGCAGCAAAGCATTACAAAGTGCATACAATGTAATTAGGTCAGTGTGTTACTGTTTCTGTAAGAGAGCCCCTTTTGTTGCTTGCAGATTATAAATTTAAATCCAAATATTGAACAGTGAGCTATTAACTATCATCAAAGAGCTTCATGCAAACTGCAATGTATAGATTAGAGCCTTATTATTTCCCCCCCAGTCTTTCATTATACTAATGTTGCAAAAAGGGCTCACTTGGGTAGAAATTAATTCTTATTACTTAGTAAAGTCAACCCCAAACCATGGCGTTATGTTTTAAATTCTGAGATTGTGCTTCTCCAGACCAAGCACTCAAACTATACTGTCTACCAGAATGGAAGACTTGCGACTCCCTCACCTTGTAGTCCGCTGTCTGATGTAACATTTTCTATACACGGATTAAAACACTTATAATTCATTGTCTCTGTGTAAAATGTCTGTGATGTACACCTTACTCTGGTATGAGTGGCGCCATGAAACAAAGTAAATGTATGAGAGAGATTGGTTATAGAGAATTGAGGGGCACTGTGAATGGGTGGTAGAGAGGGAATCTGTGGCGGAGGTGGTCACTGAGGGGGGGCGCCAACAAACATTGTCGCACCGCGCGCCACCGGCAATAAAGCCGGCCCTGCACTTTGGCATGACCAGGGCAATTGGTTCCTGGTGACACGCAGCATGATATAAATAGCTGCAAGCAGGGAAGGTTCATTTACTATATCAGCAGAACGACATTAAAAATGTTAACGTATGGAAATTAATTCCCTGTTTCTGTAAACGCGCGGTTTGCTGACCAGGCACAGTTTTGGCCCCCTGAGTCCTGTTGTGGCCCAGGAAACTGATTTACAGTTCACAAATAAGGACGGCTTCATAAAAGAGAACGCAAAACAAAAACACAAGGCGCTTCTGAAGTTCTCATGCCCCCATACACTGCTCCCGGGGTTTCTAAGAACAAACCAAAGCCCTCACCGCAGAATCCTTTGGAAGATAACACGCAGCCCAGCTGTGCGCGGGAACAGAGGGGCAGAGATCAGTATCTCATGATAATTGCACTGCATTGTACAGCAGAGAGAGGATGTGTATTATTGTGTCTATCATACCAGACCACATTTTATCTTCTATACAGGCGGCCAGATGTTCCGATTCAGGGAACATAAAATAGCTATATTTTTTATTACACGCTTATTTGTTCTTCCCCGGAAGGGAACTCGTCAGTCCCTGTGAACCGCAGATTGATGGTTTAATAGTGAGTCAATCTGTAGTTTCCTTCTTTTGGGGCATATTTTAAGAAATTGCTCTCTCTGTGCACTTGCAACCCAAGCATAAAGAGTAGGGCGTCGGCTGACACTAGGTTGTGGCACAAATTCAGCACAGTTAAGACCGCGATTGCTGAAGTATGTGGAAATCAGTGCACACAGCTAAGCACATGTTCACAGCGTTGCTGTTAGTTGAGAAAAAAAGAAGCATACAAAGGCCAAAAGAAACGTGCATGAGACTTGCATCGTTTTTAGGGAGCCCCATACAGAGACGTATATCTGTGGGATGGAGCTAAAGATATTAAACATACGAGGTACAATGTATAGTTTGCAAGCAGGTAAATAGTTTGGTTGCAACATCTTTGTGTTTTTTTGTGGAGCACTGCTATGTTTGGCGAGATGCAAGATACCACAGCTCAGACGTTTCAACTAAGAAAGGGTGCTTTAATTGGAAAGGTCTGTATGCGTATACATTAAACCTAAGATAGGGCATATACCCAGCATCGCTAATACATCAGATTTTCAAAGGGACACCCACTCGTAAATCTCCCTTATACTGCAAATCCCTAAACAAACAAACAATTTACATTCCAAAGCCGGCCAGCAAATCTCCTGAACAAACACACTCCAGGCCACTTCCTCCCTACTTTAGATCCTGGCCCTGACCACTTTGCGTCTTTCTTTCCTTGAAAGCAAACCAATGTCTAACCATCACCCTTCCTCCTACGCATCTGCACCCCTGCGTCACCAGGTGGATTCATTCACCCAGTAACTATCCATACCTTGCATTATCCTTAATCGTTTATCCCATAAACCATTCACAGTCTACCTTACAGTGCCCATATATTTAAACAAGTCTCTAGACCTGTGATATCAAAGTAGCCCACACCTGTGACCCATTAAGAAGCAATCTTCCAACTCCATAAAAGAAATTAAATAACTCCCTCCACTTAGCTAATACCATACCAACTCTCCACAATAAAGAACTTCTGAATAAGGGGTGGGTGGTGGGACAAGCAATCTAATCTGTCCAGCCATAGGAGTGAAGGGTCTGGCAAAAAAGGTTAACCCTAAACTAAGGCCCTCCAAAACTCTAGTCTCTCCAGCTCACTGCACTTTTATTGCTGTTATTTATACCTGTGGACAGCACCACATGCTCTTAAACCCCAGGAGGAGAGATCCTCTGTCTCCTTCTCCCTGTTAGCCCATCGGCAAGTAGTTCAGAGAGCTGATGAGCCTGGATGGTGGAACACGTACGGTGCTTAATTTGGGCTGGTGTTTGCAGCTAATAGGCACTGGCTTTCCTTTTTGGGGACCAGTACTTAGTTTTTATCGTCAGACTTCCGCCCAGAACTAGATCGAGAAAGATAGAGGAAGGAGGAAGAAAGGAAAACAGAAAGATAGGAAAAGAGTGACAAAAGAAGAAAGTAGGGATGAAACAGAACCTGCAAGAGTAAAGTAAAAAGATGGGAAGTGAAGGGCAGTGGAAGAAGGAGGCATGCTTTTGCATCAATTATTTCTGCTGGGTCATTGCAAAAAATTACATGTTAGTCTGGATGAGGAACAGGAAGAGGATGTTGACAGGTCGAAAGGACATCGTCTCACATCCATAAACCCCTCTGGGAGGTATGAATTCAGTAAAATCCCGGAACTTCTCATGTAGGCTGATCTGCTGATATACAGACACTAAGTCCAATACTGTAAATATCTTCACATCTGACAACATAGTTAAAATATCTGCAATATTAGAAAGAGGGAAATTATCTACCACAATCCCCTTGTTAAAATTCCTATTATCAACACACACAAGGCCTGAAGCCTTTCTTGCTACAACTACCGGGACCAACCACTCTATAGCTTTCACTGACACAGCAACACCCAACATAAGAAGTTTCTCTAGCTCAGTCTTAATTGCCTTATACTTTGCCACTGATAGTCCCTGCACATTTGACATCACTAGTTTTGCTCTAGCCTTTAGCCATCTTTTTATTGCCATATGTCTTCAAGCACCTTAGTTTTTCACTGAACACCTGCAGAAACAGCGTTTCAAAGTCTATGTTTATCTCTCCCATCTATCTGTTTGTCACCTAAGGTTTGGCATTGGGGGTCTAAATAAAGACGTATATCCTTATCTAGTGTCAAGCCAAATTCTTATCACCCTTGGCAGACACATAAACTTTGCCTGGAGTATCCTTCCACGAAACTCTATGGCTACCCGTAAATATCTCCTCATCCTTAATATTTTGGTCACGATACCCCCAGTTCATGTGATGTGAATTATTTCTCCTTTTACATTGTCTCTCATACTTTTTCCTCAGAAATTATGGTCAACCTTGAACAAGAATACAACATCATTTTACCAGGCACACATTCAGTTTCCACCTACTCTAATGAATTGCACTCCGCTTTCATACCAAGCTGCAGCACTACTCTCTCTCACACCTCTTTCCTCTCTTTCTGTTTCCTAAGCCTCTCCATACTAGAACAACACTTTATGTTATGTCCTTTTTTCCACAGCAATTACATATTGCTTATTGTGCAGGGCCTACCCTGATGCTAACCACATATCCATTCTAACAACACCTAAAGCACTGGATGGCAACCCCCAAATCCTTCCCTACCACTTTGTCACTCTTGCCAGACATTAAAACACTGATTGAAAGTTTCTTGTTGTCTTCCTTCTTGATTTCACTCACACACTTCACCATATGTTCCACTCTCTTTTCCATTCTCAACAACTCATTGAGTGGTGGTTCATCCCTCATCCATAACTCTTCACTGGTTATCTCACAATTATAATATAACAAAAAACTGGTCACTTATGCTTTCGTTTGTAAGTGACCCAATTTTGTACGACGACGAGGCAAAGTTCATCTGTGGCAATACAAACTAGTCCACTGTCTCCCCTTCACCTTGAACTCAGTGCCCAAAGTGGTACCTTATAACAATGGTTAAAATGAGATGTGAGTAATGCACATCTAACTTCTTAATATTCATATCATTGTGCAAGATCTCTTTCAACCTCTGGCAAATTATCCAGAACTTCTTGTCATGTGTCTCCCAGTCAATGTAATAGAAGAGCTACTTTATGTTCCACATACATGTATTCCCCTCACACCCTGGCAAATTTTGTAGAACCTTTCTCCACTTGTTACAGCGCATGGTTGGTTTGGCTGGATGACTTAGAAAAAATTGTTGTGGTGTTATGTTTAGCATTTCTTCTGTCAGCTTCCCTGTACCTTTATTGCTGCAGTATGTTCTGCTGAAATGGGATGCCCCAATTGTGTTTCCCTTCTAAAGGTTCCACTACAAAATTCCTACTCACAGATTCTTCCCTTGCCCCAAACGCAACACTTGAAGTTCATAGAGTAATAGTGCCCACCCCATGTCCAAATTGCAACAGGTGCATCAAATTAAATTTTCAAGCATGCAGCTTTACTTCGTATCCACCCTGAAGCACCTACTCTGATGTATATATGGAATCCTTGATAAGAAAGTCCAATGTAGACGCAGATAGTTTCAGTTTCTTCTGTTTTATTCATAAACAGGTTCTTTACATGACATAAATTATTTTGCCATAAAGGCAGACGACAAGTGTTTTGTCCACAGGACTTTTTCAAGGCTAAATTGATAGCTGACTACAAGTAATACCAGAGAAATCTGTCACTCTAATAGGTCCTTCCAATCGAAGGTCAATTTGGAAAATGGTATATATCTTTCCAAATGTTCTGGCCAACCCTACCCAGAGGAATGCATCAGTAATGTGTTGATCGTTGAGTAAGTCAAGACCAGACACTCTGTATAATGTAAGTGAACTTTCCGCTTGGCGTTTTTGGGCCGTTACCGATGTCGGCTGGCTTATCATGGTCCTACCTCAAAAAGGTGCCTAATTCGGCTTCATTTTATACACAACTCCCGAGGGACGGTAACTTGGACGTCTTCGGGTGTTACTTGTTTTGGGGGCTTTGCTTAGATACAAAGTGTCTGGTCTTGACTTACTCAACGATCAACACATTACTGACGCATTCCTCTGGGTAGGGTTGGCCAGAACATTTGGAAAGACTGATATGGTGGTATACCATTACCAAATTGACCTCCAGTTGGAAGGGCCTATTAGTGTGATGGATTTCTCTGGTATATACGTCAGAAATACTCATTAGACAAGTCACAAATTTAAGTATCAGTTTTGTTGGAAGAGAAGAATACTTGGGATACACAATTTCTGGACAAGGAGTTAAGCCAAAGGAAGACCTGGTGAAATAGATTACATTGAAACCAAGAGTTCAAGGGAAGTATCAATTACGTGTATTTGTGGCGCTGAGAAGAGTATTACTCAAAATTTGTGGTTGATTTTGCAGAATGAGTCAATGAAGGTATTACTCAGGAAAGGGAGAGTTTGAACGAGGTAAGAGCCAGGAGAGTGATTTTAAAAGGATCAAAAACGAGATTTCAAATATTTGCAATACTGACACCTTTTGATTTTAATGCTTCAAGTGTGTTGACATTGGATGCAGAAAGGGGGTAGAAAAGTCAGTGGCATTTGCCTCAACAGTGCAGAGCAGAACCACTTCATCATGGAGAGAGAGACCCTGGCTCCAGCTTGGTTCACATAATACATCTGTTCCTATTTGTGACTAGTCCAATTTCAGTTGAGGACTGATCACAAACCTTTGCTCAATGTTCTACAGTCAGGCAAAGCAGACAAAGAATCAACCATGCTGGCAATGTTTACTTCAAGAGTTTCGATACAGGGTGAAATATTTAGTGGTATGGAGAAATGAACAAGCAAATTGCTTGTAAAGAATGCCACTGAGATGGGGAGATACTGACTCTAACTCAATAAAGGTTGATTGGTTGTAGTGAGTAGTAGTAAGTGTGGAAAATACATTAGTGGAGCTATTACTCAAGAAGAACAGGAAAGAGCAGCTCAAGCTGATATAGTTTTAAAAAAAAGTTACGTTCATAGATACCGGATGGAAAAGGAAGGGGATTTAACTCCAGCGTGACAGAGTAATGGTAAATCTAAAGATGAGTTGACTTTGGGACTATCTAGTGAGGTGGCAATATGCTATGCGAGGTACATTTACTTGGAAGGGATAAAGAAAAGATTGATTTACATGGCACGTACTGAAAACTTAGGTCAAACGTTGACTACAAGATGCTTTAAAGAAATGTATTGGTGGCCAGGGTCAGCTGCACCATCCAGACAGAGAGTGAGTAGAGATTGAAAGATGGCGGAGAACTACTGGGAAGCCTCAGCTCTTCGGAGGGAGCCTGGAGAATGGTGTATTTTATCCGGCCTATGGACTATTTGAAGGAATCAGTGCACTTTGGCATAGTATTGGTTGAGAAAGTACTATCAGAGTCCTTCAGAAGCATTTTGGGAGAGACAGAAATAGTGTGTTTTTGGTTACAGACAACAGTACAGACCTCACATGGGGTTGTATGCAGAAATGTTTGAGCAGTCAAGGAATACAATATCTCAGGACCTCTTTTTACCACCGGCAAGGAAAGGAAATGATTGAAGGACATAATCATTTAGTCAAAGGAGCAATTAAAATGGTGTTCAATCAATCAATCAGTCATTTGTTAAGTGCGACTACTCACCCATAAGGGTCTCAAGGTGCTTGGGGGGGGGAGGTGGGTTAGCAGACTCCAGTCCATCAAGGGGGAGGTCTGTTGAAGAGCCAGGTTTTGAGGTTTCTTGCGAAGATGGGGTGCGATGTTGTCTGTCTGAGGTGGAGCGGAAGGGTGTTCCAGGCTTGGGCCGCGAGAAAGGAGAAGGAGCGGCCTCCCGATCTGGTCTTTCTGGTGTGGAGAACCACAGCGTAGGAGATCTGGGCTAATCGTAGGGTCCTCTGGGGTGCGTGGAATTTGAGTCAGCCGTTCAGGTATGCTATTCCGGTGTCGTGGAGGGCCTTGTGGGCGTGGGTGAGCATCTTGAAGGTGCTTCGATGGGGAGCCAGTGGAGTGTACGCAGGTGCTGGGAGATGTGGCAGTGTCTTGGCAGGTCGAGGATCAGTCTTGCGGCGGCGTTCTGAATGTTCTGTAGCTTGCGGGTGAGGTTTTTGTTTATTCCGGCGTAGAGTGTGTTGCCGTAGTCTAGTCTGCTGGTGACCAGGATGTGAGTGACGGTCTTTCTTTGTTCGAGGGGGATCCATTTGAAGGTCTTACGTAGGAGGCGGATGGTGTGGAAGCAGGAGGACGAGACAGTGTTGATCTGGTGGTCCATTTTGAGCTCAGAGTCCAGGATGATTCCCAGGTTGCGTGCGTGATCTGTGGGGGTGGGCAGTCTTCCAAGGGTAGGGGGCCACCAGGTGTCGTTCGAGACGTTGGGGTTTGGGTCCATGATGAGTACTTCTGTTTTGTTGGTGTTTAGTTGTAGGCAGCTGTTTTTCATCCATTTGGCGACGGCTTCCATGCCTTGAGTGGGTGTCGTCTGTCTATGACACAATGTTGAGTCCATATGTTCTGACGATGGGGGTGAGCGGAGCCATTTAGACGTTGAAGAGTGTAGGGCTGAGGGAGGACCTCTGGGGGACTCGGCAGGTGGTAGGTGTAGGGTCCGAGAGGAGAGGGGTGAGTCTGATCCGCTGTGTTCTGCCGGAGAGGAAGGAGTGGATCCAGTTGAGGGCCTTGTCTTGGATCCCTGCGTCGTGGAGTCTGCATATTAGTGTGCGGTGAGAGACTGTGTCAAACGCCGCTGAGAGGTCGAGGAGGATGAGGGCTGCTGTTTCTCCTTTGTCCAGAAGGGTGCGGATGACGTCTGTTGCAGCAAGGAGGGCGGTTTCCGTACTGTGTTTTTTTCTGAAGCTGGATTGGGAGGAGTCGAGGATGTTGTGCTCTTCGATGAATGTGGCGAGTTGGCTGTTGATGGCTTTCTCGATGACTTTCGCTGGGAACGGGAGCAGGGAGATGGGTCTGTAGTTTTTGAGGACGGTGGGGTCCGCCGAGGGTTTCTTCAGGAGGGGGTTGACCTCGGCATGTTTCCAGTCATCGGGGAACATGGAGGTTGCCAGGGAGCGGTTGATGGTGTGGCAGAGCATGGGTGCAATGGTGTCGGCGGCTCTGTTAAAATGTGGTGGGGGCAGGGGTCCATGGGGGCCCCGGAGTGGATTGACTTCATCGTCTTCAGTGTGTCTTCGGTGGTGAGGGCTATCCAGTTGTCGATCGCTGGCTTCAGGGTGTCGAGGGTGGTTGGTGAGGGTTCAGTGTGTTGGTTGTCTTCGTCGAAGTTGTCGTAGATGCTCTTGATTTTGTGGTGAAAAAAGGTGCTGAGTTCGTCGCAGAGGTCTTGTGAGGGAGGGATGTCAGGGGACTCTCTGGTGGGTTGGGCGAACTCCTTGATGATGTTTAAGATTCCTTTGGGGTTGTGCGCGAGAGTGGAGATTCTGTCTTCAATCGCTTTTTTCCTTGTTTTTCTGATGAGTTGGTGGTGGGCGTTGGTAGCAGTTCTGAAGTTGCTGTGGGCTTCTGTGGATTTGGTATTCCTCCAGGCCTTTTCGAGGCGGCGGCAAGTGCATCTGGACTCTCGAAGTTTGGTGGTAAACCAACTGGCTTTCTTGGCGTGGGTGTTGTTGTTTTTCTTGAGCAGGGCTATGGTGTTGGCGCTGTCGGAGATCCATCTGTGCAGGGTTCGGGCTGAGGTGTTGGGGTCATCGTTTTCCGCGATGGTTGGGGTGGAGTTGCTGAGTGATGAGGTTACCTGGTCGTCAGTGATTCTGGTCCAGTTTCTTCGTGGGAGCAGGTGCAGGTGTCTGTGGATGGTGGGTGTTATGAAGGTGAAGTGGACGCATCGATGGTCAGTCCATGGGAGTTCGGTGGTGTGGCTGAAGGTGATGTTACCTGTTGTGAAGAGGGGGTCGAGGGCGTGTCCTGCTGAGTGCGTGGGTTCGGTCACGATCTGGCGGAGTCCAATGTTGTGGAGGTTGTCCAGGAGGGATGTGGTGCTGGGGTCCAGTTGGTTGTTGAGGTGGAAGTTGAGGTCTCCCAGCAGGGTGTAGTTGGTGGACGCAATGGCTTGTGGGGAGATGATGCCCGTGTGAGTTAGCAAAAAGTCCACGGGGCCATGGGGTCGGTAGATGAGGTTTCCTCAGAGGGTGGTGGTAGGGCTGGCCAGTATCTTGAAGTGAAGGTGATCCATCAGGTCTGCGGGCTCATCGGGTAGTGTGGTCAGGCGGAGGGTGGATTTGTGGACGATGGCGATTCCTCCTCCCGTGTGGGTGGGGCGGTCCTTACTGGAGATCTTGTATCCTTGGGGAATGGCGATGGCGATGTCCGGTCCCGAGTCGGTGTTAAACCATGTTTCGGTGAAGAACGCTACATCCGGGGCGGTGCTGTCGAGGAGGTCCCAGATTTCGGTGGCGTGTTTGTGGAGGGATCGGACGTTGAGGAGGATGCATTGCAGGGTCTTCGGTTGGATTGTGGTCTTGCGGGCGGGTTGTGCCTGGTCCGTGGTCTTGGCGGTGCTGCAGGTGTGCCGGCAGCGGTGACAGCTGAAACATCCGTGGGTTTCGACTGGTGATGCCAGCTTGCAGTTGGTGTTGTGTCCTGGGTTGAGAGCGTGGAGTGCCGCTGGGTCGTAGCGTTGGCATTGCAGAGGTGCAGGGTTCCTGGCGCTGGTTGTGGTCGAGTCATGGATGGGCGCAGACGGGCTTGCCTTTGGTGCTCCTTTGGCGCGCCAGGGGCGCGCCTGCTGCCCGTGTCTGCTGTGCGTACACGCAGCGGCCGCCATTAAGTAGGGGCCAGGGAGGGCGGACAGCTGGGAGACGGGAGCGGGGAGGGGAGCTGGATTGAGCTGGTCGCGTTGGTCGCGCTGGGGGGGGAGGGGCCGCGGAGGCAGCAGCGCAGGGAAAAACAGGCAGAAAAAGGCAAAAAGAGAGGAAAGAGTGGAAATGAGGCAGTGAAAGGTGCAAGAAAAGTGGGGGAAAGACACAGAAGGAAAGTGAACGGGGGAGATTAAATCAGTGAAAAACGAGTGAAAACGGAGGAAAGACACAGAGGGGGTGTGGTAAATATTTAAATTACCTGTACTATTTTTTATGCGGTAAAGTCTAGTAAGAATAACTCAGTCAAAATAAGAGGCAGAATCCGTGGTATTAGAGGTTCTGAAAAGGGCTTTATTCCTTACAAAGGAATTATGGTTCGAACCAGGCAATCTTATTCCATCACCACGAAGGTTCAGGAAGGGATAGGCAAAACATTATTGACAAGTAATAATATATATACGAAAAGCATTGCATTAAGACAGATGCAGGAGGCGTAACAGCTGATAATACAGATAAGAATACACATACGTAATGAAAATAGGCGTAATAATAGGCGTATACTAGAAACGTCATTTTAAATGATGTCACAAGTGGGTGGATCCATAAGAGAATCCTGCAGTGTCAGCAGAAATATTTGGCAGAGATGCGCGCGCAGCCGCATGACGTGTGATTGACGTGCAACTAAAGGGTGAAGGGGAATTGACATTTAGCTCTACATGTGGAGACAGAAGTCTGGGGGGTCAGGTCAACCTAATCCCAAATCGTATCTAATATCTTTGTTTAAGGAACTGTTTTATCCAAAAGGAAAGGTCTCTCGGACGGAATCTATTCTATACTGACTGTTAGTGCATGTACAAGCGTCTATGTGTCTACATGAGATGCGAGGGAGCAGGAATCTTTCATGGTAACAGGGGCTATGAATTACTTGCATAAAGACAGCGAGGCCGAGCCCTTTGCTCGGTAGCTGGAAGGATGTTTACCTAAACTACTAGACAGGAATGCATTGGATGAGGAGCGGAGCAGATAACTTGAAGGCTGAATACAGTTTTTGGCAGGCAACAGGCCGCGTCAGGCACCGTTAGCCGCGCAGGGAGTAGGACAAAGTTCATGGATACGGATGCAGGTCCAAGCTGGAGCATTTCAGAGGCAGAAGCAGGAAAAGGCTTGATGGCAGAATTCAGGGCCTACTCGCCTGAACTGTAAAACATGAAAGGTGAACCATATAAAGTCGGTGGCCAATCATACTTAGGAATGGAATATTCGACCCATTCATGGCGGATCTGAAAGAGGACATGTTGACATTGGACGCACATGTATTTGCGTCTTCATAGCTGGAACTGGAGGGAACATACATGTACTTGTAGCATGTACATGGAGCCGTTGGGGTCTAAGATAGGGGACACAATTGACCATGAAAATTCATATTTCCTCATTCCCTCCTTGTCCCCTACGGACCCTCATGAAATATCCATCTTCATTAATCCATCAATCTGTTCATATAGCATCATTTGTTCTTCTTTCTTCTTCCGGGATCTTGAATGAAAATTTGAAGGCGGGATACACGATGTGGCACACAGACCACAAATCGCTGGCCCACATTGTAGACACAAGCAGCAACTGAATAGAATGAGAAAGCCAATACCTAGGAAGGATAGGATCCTCCATCCCCAGGCTGACAACACGCTCCAGAACCAACCGGACCAAGTCCAGGTGCCTGGATTCTGGTGTATCTGGCTTACGATCTTATGAAGGCGAGTTATGGCTTTATATACTGACGGCGCGTTTTCTGGTATGAAAACACAGCAACTTGATCCGATGACCCTACAAGCTCCGCCCCTATCGGCCAGAATGACGTCAAGGACAAGACGATTTTGAAGAACAACAATCCGCATCGCAGACTGCTCCTCTGTTAAGTTGCCTAAGGCGGAAGTAGTTTCATTCACTACTGCTTCAAGGGTTCTAGTTAATCTACGTATCAGCTTACTATTAGTGACTGTACCTATGTAGGGAAAGAAACCTTTATTGAAATCTGTGTATTGCTCCCATGCTGTTTCAGTGTAGTCGACAATCGGGAGATCTCTCTGCTGTCTATTGTGTACTAAATGGGTATTCCTATGGTAATCAGGCGGGGCTAGGAAAACAGGTGGCAGAAGGAATGCAATGTAACAGGTACCATCCCAATCTAGGGGTAGGCGTATGTATGCGGTGTGACCACAGATGAAGTAGGAGTGACGAGAAGCTCTAAATGTAGACTTGCCTTTATCACTGAATTCTATTACAGTGGTACATTTACTATGGCCCATGTGTATTGAACCATTCTTTCTTACACATAATTCGCCTCTAACTGGAAATACTGACATAGCGGGCAAGATTGGTGTAGCTTCGGATTCAACATTCAGGATCATGAGATTAAGTGTAAAGTTACCTAATCCATATACTTCATTTTCTAGATCAGTTCCTGTTCTTTTGGGAAGTCCCTCCTTGTTAGGGTAGCAGACTTTAAGTAAAACTAGGTTCAGGTTTCCCCAAACCCAGTTGTCTTGATAAACTACTGAATTTGAATCTAGGGAATTAATCAAACTAAACCATGCTCCACAGGAGCCATTGTGTGTGAATGGATACGGAAAGAGGGGCAGAACTCCCTTGTATTTCTGATAGGGAGGGAGTCGGCCACATATCCAACAATTTGTAGCATTGCTGGTCTGATGAGAATGATGTAACATACTAATGAATGTGTTGTTGCGCAGCGCAAATCTATAGGACAACTCATGCGGGGGTAATTCGCTAAAAGAATGTTCGGCAGTAGCATTGAAAGCACGCTTGGAAATAGGGTAATACATGTGTAATAATATACTGGTAATAATAATCAGAAGACTTAGAAAAAACATAATTAACAATGTCACTATGCAGTGACTACGAAGTGATTTACAGTACGCATGTTTCTTGAGCTGTTTCTGTCTATTTCTCTCTCTATTTCGGTCTAGAGGATACATGTCAGAGACAAATTCAACCGATTCACCTTGGAGAGGACTTAAACAATCAAATTGTCTGACTTGCTAGACCTTAGTTTCAGTTTATAGTTTTCTTTTTCTGGCTTGTCAACCAGGGGGAGTTTTGAGTCAGTCTGTGAGGGAATGCAGGGCTGAAAATTCAAGTCGGATGATAGTCCATGAAATTTTTTGATATGGCTCGAGTGCAACCACCCTTTACATCCCTCAATCTTCACAGCTGTCCTTGTGGTCAATAAGACGAGCTTAGGCGACTGCCAGCGAGGCTCCAGCGGGTTCCTCCTGTCGAAGTTCCTTACAAGCACAAGGTCTCCCGGAACCACGTCATGGGGCTTCACCTCAGTGTTATCGGGAAAAGCTGCAGCTACCTGTGAACGACAAGATTGTAGTGCAGACATCAAGGAAGCCAGGTAATCTGTCAGCATATTACAATCAACATCAGTTATTTTACGAGGTATAGGCGTCCCCCACATATTTGGTGGTCTACCGAAGATCACCTCATACGGAGATAGCCCTGTTCGAGAGTGTGCTACCATTCTCATGTAAAAGAGCGCAACTGGTAAAGCTACTATCCAGTCGACACCTTTTTCTCTACATACTTTGGACAGTCTAATTTTCAAAGTTTGATTATGCCGCTCCACGAGACCTGCTGCCTCGGGATGTCGGACACAGTGGAATTTCCATTGATAGCCTAACAGAAGTGAAACATGTTTCATTAGCTCGGATGAGAATGGCTGGCCATTATCTGAGTACACTACACGGGGCAAACCATACCGTGGGAAGAATTCTCGAACTAACTGTTTGGCAGTAGTCGGGGCAGTGTAATCTGAGACGGGATACGCCTCTGTCCACCGGGAAAGAGCGCATACAACTACGAGGACATATTTGAATCCTCGACATCGTTCCATCTGGATATAATCCATCTGGAGGACTTCAAAAGGGTGATCGGGGGGTTGGAATCCACCCTGTTCTACAGGTACGCCTTTTCCTGGATTGAACTGACAACAAATCATGCAGGTACGTACTTTCTGTTTAGCTGCTGCTCGCAAGTGTTTATTGAACCAAATGTGTTGAATACTGTCTAGCATAGCTTTCTCTCCTAGGTGCGCTGGACTATGTATTGTGTTAATGATGACTTGAACCATTGAGTCGGGGAGAAACCATATAGATTTTCCCTTCGTCATCCATCCTTGATCCGTTTGGATCCCTCCTAATTCAGTCCATCTCTTTATTTCTTCTGGTGTAGCATGTGTCTGTATGTCAATTACATCAAGGGCGGGATCCTTAACTGTCATGCAGTGTGTTGGTATCGGAACTATTGTCTTTGTCGTGTCAGTTGTATGAGTCTGATTCTGAGCAGTCTGTTTAGCTGTTCTGTCAGCTAGGTCGTTACCCTGAGAAATAATATCAGTCACTTTTGTATGGGCTTTACACTTCATAATCGATATTGCAGTCGGCAGATGTATTGCATCTAACAGAGCTTGAATAAGGGGACCGTGCTGGATGTGGGCACCGTGAGAAGTTAAATAACCTCTCTCTCGCCAAAGCACGCCGAAGTCATGGACGACTCCGAATGCATAACGTGAATCTGTGTATATGTTGACTTTCTTATTTTTGGCTTGAATACAGGCTTGTGTCAGAGCGATGAGCTCTGCTGCTTGAGCTGACAAGGTATCGATACAATTCGTTTCAATAATTTCAGTATCTGTTGTGACTGCATAAGCGGCCACTAACTCTCCTGTATTTGTTCTCATGCATGAACCATCTACATACAATGTTAGGTCTGGATCTGATAATGGAATATCTGTCAAGTCTTGTCTGGGTTTCGTCGTAATAGTAATAACTTCAATACAATCATGTGCCAATGGGTCTGTTCCACTTAATGGCAAAAGTGTGGCAGGGTTTAATGTACTACAACGTCTGATTTCTATGTGTGGCTGGAACAATGTCAATTCATAACCCGTCAGTCTTGCTATAGTTAAGTGTTGTGTTTGGGTCCGGTTCAAGAGAACCTCTACTGCGTGTGGTACTTGTACTGTCAATTGATGTCCTAACACTATGGCATCGCTTTGTCTGATTGCTAAAGCTGTTGCTGCGACTGATTTCAGGCACGCAGGAAGAGCCTGAGCTACGGGATCTAATGTACTGGAAAAATAAGCACATGGCTTGTGTGATCCTGCTTGTTCCTGCGTGAGTACTGACAAAGCAGTACCTTCACGTTCTGTAACGAAAAGTGTAAAACGTTTGCTGTAACATGGTGTTGCTAAAACAGGTGCTTGGCATAAAGCTTTCTTTAAGTTTTCAAAAGCTTGTGTATGTTCCTGAGTCCAAGGGAGGACAGTCGATGTCGCTGCCTCCTGTGTTGTCAACTGAATGAGTGGTTTCGCTAGAAATGCATATTGAGGGATCCACTGCCTACAGTACGAAGTGAGGCCTATGAATGCCCGTACCTCCTTTTGTGTCTTGGGTGGCGGCATGTTAACAATTAACTGGATACGGTCGGGTGTAAGCTGTCTTCCCCCCTTGGACAGCAAGTGCCCAAGGTACACAACTTGCTGGACACAGAATTGCAGCTTTGAAGGGGACACTTTGTGCCCCTTGTCGGCTAAGAAATGTAAAACCGTCAGTGATGCTTTTTCACATTCAGGTTCGCTTCGGGCGGTGATCAGCAGATCATCGACGTATTGAAGCAGGGCAGTGTTAGCTGGCATGTGGATACTGTCAAGTTCTCTTTTCAGTGCTTGGCTATAGATGCTGGGGCTTTCTGTGAATCCTTGAGGTGCGCGTGCGAATTTAAAACTTCGTCCATTTAAACTGAATCCGAACAAATATTGGCTTTCCGGATCGATTGGGACGCTAAAGAAAGCGTTCTTGAGATCAATTACAGTAAAGAACGTTGCTTCTGAATCTATGGCTGTTAGCAATGAAGAGATATCTGGGACCACGGGGTATTGTGGTACAATGCATTTATTTAATTCTCGCAGATCAATAACTAATCGATATACTGGTGGTGCTTTTGGATCAGTTCGTTTAAGAATCGGAATTATCGGGGAATTACATACATTGGAGTCGGTTTCCACAACCACTCCTTGTGCAATGAGCTCGTCAATGATTTGCAGTAAAGCCACAACAGCATCTGGCGGTAACTTATATTGTCGTATTCGTGTTAGTACCACTCCTGTTTTGAGTGTGACTCGATATGGTGTAATGTGCATACAACCTACATCAGTGGGGCCTTGCGCCCATAAATGTGCAGGTAGATTCTGTAACCGGTGATCCATGTCTCTAGACACGTAGTGACCTTTAAAGTCACGCAAAAACAGTCGTACTCCTTCCGGAGAACAACATATTACAGCTCCTAGAGCCTTCAATGTTTTTATACCTAACAAGTTTTCTGGACATGATTTAGTAAGCAATAGATCTGTAGTCCGTGTCAATGGACCGACTGTGAATGCAAGTGGTTGCGATACTTCGTTAATAGTGGGCTTTCCTGAAAAACCAAGGGAAATATTTTGTGAGCCTGAGAGGGGTGCCCCTGGGACTTCGCTGTGACTGATAGTGGTTCTGCTTGCACCTGTATCGAGTAGAAACTTTCTGTCTTTCCCTAATACTTGACTCTGTACGTAAGGACCCTCTTGATCTACGGGAACCTCAATAAGGGGTAAGCCAACTTCCCTCTCTAGGCTATTTCATGTGTAGCGCTGATACTCTGGATAGTCATTTTGTGCATACTGGTACATTTGTTGTGTCGTGTTTTGTGTTGCAGCAATAGGCTGTGGCTGTTGTTGTGGTTGTTGTTGTTGTTGTGGTGCGGTCTGCGGTACAGCTGGCATAGGCTGTATATTCTGAGGTACTTGTTGTGGGATCTGATCCTGTCTAGGCGGACGTGGTCTCTCCTTCGTTATACCCGTAGAGATATTATGTTTCAGAACTGCGCAATCGTGTATATAATGACCTGGCTGTTTACAATAGTTGCATGTCCCTCTAACAGGACCTACTGAATCATTGGACTGTGTCGTACCCTTTTTATGACCGTCAGCTGGAACTGACTGAGCAACAAGCATTTTCATTTTCGTGTCTTTCATACGTCTTTGTTCATGTTCTTGTTCTTCTCTAATTCTATTGTGATGATATTGTAACATTTGTAACATCTGTGACGGTGTGTTACCTTGCCAAGTACTCTCGAATTTTAATACTCTATTCTTAACTTGGGGCAGGGAATTCTCAACTAATTTTGTCACAAACAGATGTGGATACGACTCACTACTTGGTTTTATGCCACTATTAATACCAAAACATTTTTCAAATCGGGAATAGAAATCACTAGTGTCTTCATCTTGTTTTTGTTTACAGGCTGAAATTGCACCCCAGTCTTCCTTTTTCGTAGTCAATAAATGTGGTAGTACCTGCACTAATAATCCTGGTAATGCTGTAGTCTTTTCCCCAAGCCCTGAACCTGCAGCTCGGGCTTTTTCTTCGTTTTCTAATGCTGTCCACTCTATCTTTTGGTCTCCCACCTCCCATTCCTTTTCTTTGAGTTTCTCGTAAATACCGGCAGGCAATAAAACTTTTAATATTTTCATAATGTCAGGATAAGTATACTCTCCCATGAGTAACATGTCTTTTATCTCACGGTGGAAACCTGCTGGGTCTTTGTCATGGCTAGGTACTACTTTCTTCATTTCTAATAATTCAATTTTAGTTATGGGCGTGTACACAAACACGCGTTTAAAAGTATTGTCTTCACCTCTGATTGGGTGTACTTCGCGTAAGGGATTCTGTCTGTCTATGTGATACGTTTTTCTTTCCAACTTGGGGGGAACTGAAACATGTTCTGGGCACACGAAGACAATGTACTGGTGTCGATATTCTAGAATTTCTTTAATTAAATCAGTACCTGAACCTCTCCATTTATTCGTGAGTAATTCTATCAGTATATCAGGTAGGGGACCAGGATCGGAGTGTTGGCTTCTATATAATATAAGGAGGTGTTGTATCATGTATATACCAGCTAAACGCTGTTCGTCTGGGGTAAGATTCAAAAACGTGTGTGCTAGCGCATCATCACTGTATTTTTCAGAACTGTCAGCCCATTGTACTGCTGACCTGGCTAATTCTTGTTCATCCATAGAATCGAGCATGTGATACCCCCTTCGGTCTCGAAGTAATCTATCAGCAGCCTGGAATAAGTGTTCAGGGGACTTCGTATTTAGCATAGGGGCTTGAAAATGTCTGTTACATTCTGGACGTATCGGACGTATCGGATCATTAAAGTATCTGGTATTGTTACAAGGTCTTCCCCTACCTACATAAGCTATCGTTTCTAATTGTCCTGTGGGCATTTCTGATTCTTCCTCCTCCTCTCCCTCTGATTCAGTTTTGTCTGCCTCCAATCTGGCTTTATGTATTCGTTCTACTTCTTTGCGGATCTTTCGGCACATAGCTACTATACACGTCTGTTTATCATGTTTTCCCTCAGATATATTCTGACCCCATCTGGTAAGTACTTGCATTTCATCCTGATCTACCTCGGACCTATCTCTGTCTCTGATCAAGCAGTTTATGAAGAAACGTAACAGTAGTCTCTGTATATCCACTTTCTGGTATTCCATGGCTTCGTCGATACTTTCAGGGCCTTGCCCTGTTTGGACAAAGCGATATATATTGTCTAAATGTTTAATCATTCCTGGTAGTGTCGTTAAATATATTGAAGCTCGTCGTATACGTAGTGATGATAGCAGCATTCTGTCATTTTTACCGGGCACTGGATCATATCTACAATCTACAAGATGTTCCTTAAACATGTCGGACGTTGCTATTTGGGGTGTACGTTGGTTTGCTAAATCTCTAAGAGACGATTTACTTCGTGATGGTGGCGTGGCGAAAATTGCTGCCGCACCCCCTGTCGCACCTTCTGAGGTGCTAGGCACGAAAGGATTTGTGGGATGTAAGGTAGAAACTGTGGATGCTGGAAAAGCGGTGGAAACAGATGGACCTGTTGGATTGTGCGGAGGAGTTTGTTGTTGCTGAGTTGGGGGCGGATGATCTCGGGGTTGAGCACCATCGACAGGTGGCGTGTGTGGTGGAATATTAACATATTCGGGAGCTACATCGTCTAAATAGGAAGAAAGGAAAATATCTTTTGCGGTCTTGGGATGTGCTTTAATCGGGAGTAATGGGGGTGGCAAATCTTTCGGTATTTCCGGGGTGGCCTTAGGTAAACCTTCGGCCAAAAGAGGATACATACCATTCATAAGAGTGTTTCGTTGTCTGTCTACTTGTTCTGTTCTTACTCGAATACCTTCCTCAACTAATACGTTTTCTCGGGCTTTATTTGAGTTCCCCCTACTTTTCTCTTCCAGTCTGAGCGCTTTCTCTGTGCGCCTATGCGATTCTTTACGCCATAACTCAATGGCATCTTTCTGTGACTGTCTGGCTTTCTTTTTCCATAATTCTTCTTCTACTCTCATGATGCAATCTGCATCCCATGTCCCAGCTGCGGGACACCTCTGACTTTCTGCTAGATCCTTGGTGTAGTCCACCCATAAGTCAAGATATAATACGGCATCTAGGCCATGTTTATGATACATGAAATACCCTGGAGTGTCCCTAGGTGGAATGGGAACAGCTTCTTCGAGTACTCCTTTTCTAGTTTTGATCTGTCTTAATTTTGAAAAGAACGGCATCTTTAAACCTTCCTACTTGATTCTTACTCAAACTGGACTTGAACACAATTAATACAATAAACACAATAATGAACACTCATTCATACCACAATTTTTAAACACAGTAAAACATTTTAACATTTAACATTTAACGAACAATGATAATTAGAAGAAAACTAGTTACTGACATAATACTAATACTAGATAATACTGAATTATATACATGAACATACTGGATATACTGCTAAACAGTACAGATACACTGCTAAAACAGTGCAGACCGGATCTGTGTACCCAAACCCGTCAGGACCGGCACAAATTAATGTGCACGTCTAAATGCCTCCCCAGCAACGGTACTCACCGGGTAGCACGGAACGGAAGGCCTCGGAACTGAACTGAACGGGACCGGACTGGACTCGACTCGACTCGGAACTTCGGAACCTGGTGGGCCTCTGTATACCTCGGATCTTGCTCTCTCAGCTAGGCTCTGGTCGGGATACTTCGCACTTCTCACCGCCTCGTCTGGGTGTTGATCGCAGCCTCAGTCACCCCCGCTTGGCCGGAGGGAGATACAGGAAATCCTGCGGGTATGCGTTTTTGTCCGTCCAGCTGTGGCAGGAGACCGGGCCTGCAACGCACCTCCGGCGCGTGAGATGAGAAAGTGCCCCTATTCGGGCGCCAATTTATGTGGTAAATATTTAAATTACCTGTACTATTTTTTATGCGGTAAAGTCTAGTAAGAATAACTCAGTCAAAATAAGAGGCAGAATCCGTGGTATTAGAGGTTCTGAAAAGGGCTTTATTCCTTACAAAGGAATTATGGTTCGAACCAGGCAATCTTATTCCATCACCACGAAGGTTCAGGAAGGGATAGGCAAAACATTATTGACAAGTAATAATATATATACGAAAAGCATTGCATTAAGACAGATGCAGGAGGCGTAACAGCTGATAATACAGATAAGAATACACATACGTAATGAAAATAGGCGTAATAATAGGCGTATACTAGAAACGTCATTTTAAATAATGTCACAAGTGGGTGGATCCATAAGAGAATCCTGCAGTGTCAGCAGAAATATTTGGCAGAGATGCGCGCGCAGCCGCATGACGTGTGATTGACGTGCAACTAGAGGGTGAAGGGGAATTGACATTTAGCTCTACATGTGGAGACAGAAGTCTGGGGGGTCAGGTCAACCTAATCCCAAATCGTATCTAATATCTTTGTTTAAGGAACTGTTTTATCCAAAAGGAAAGGTCTCTCGGACGGAATCTATTCTATACTGACTGTTAGTGCATGTACAAGCGTCTATGTGTCTACATGAGATGCGAGGGGGCAGGAATCTTTCATGGTAACAGGGGCTATGAATTACTTGCATAAAGACAGCGAGGCCGAGCCCTTTGCTCGGTAGCTGGAAGGATGTTTACCTAAACTACTAGACAGGAATGCATTGGATGAGGAGCGGAGCAGATAACTTGAAGGCTGAATACAGTTTTTGGCAGGCAACAGGCCGCGTCAGGCAGCGTTAGCCGCGCAGGGAGTAGGACAAAGTTCATGGATACGGATGCAGGTCCAAGCTGGAGCATTTCAGAGGCAGAAGCAGGAAAAGGCTTGATGGCAGAATTCAGGGCCTACTCGCCTGAACTGTAAAACATGAAAGGTGAACCATATAAAGTCGGTGGCCAATCATACTTAGGAATGGAATATTCGACCCATTCATGGCGGATCTGAAAGAGGACATGTTGACGTTGGACGCACATGTATTTGCGTCTTCATAGCTGGAACTGGAGGGAACATACATGTACTTGTAGCATGTACATGGAGCCGTTGGGGTCTAAGATAGGGGACACAATTGACCATGAAAATTCATATTTCCTCAGGGGAGTGAAAGGGGGAGATTGATATCAGTAAAAAACAAGTGAAAACGGAGGAAAGACACAGAGAGGGAGTGAAAGGGGGAGATTGAAATCAGTAAAAAAAACGAGTGAAAACGGAGGAAAGACACAGAAGGAGAGTAAAATGGGGAGATTGAAATCAGTGAAAGACCAGTGAAAATGGAGAGAAAGAGCGGAGCGAGAGAAAGGAGACAGAGGTCCACTGGACCACCAGGGATGAGGCGCAGGTAAAACCTGTGGGTGGAGGAGGGCCTTGAATACCAGCACTCAAGAGTGCAGGGGCTCGGGGGGAGGCTTCACTTGATGGTGGAGCTGCGAGGGGGGGAGAGCAATTTCACTGACAATGAGTCAGTGGTCTTCCTGGTGTTGAATAGCAAAATAATGTGTGTGAGTGTAAAGGATATGATGTAGGCATATCACACCACATGTTATGTTATGATAATATGTTATGTTTATATGTTATGTTACTATTTTTATAGCGCGCGGGAATCCAAAGAACTGGTGTCTTGGCGCTATAGACTTTACAGTATTTTGAAAAGAATAAAAGGCCAACAGGGTCCTAACTAGTGGCCTGGGGGAAAGAGCCACGTTTTTAATTGTTTTCTCAATTTTTTTTAATTGTTTTCTCAATTTTTAACAGATTGGACTGTGATCTGAGATGATCTGGCAGTGCATTCCACCTTATAAATGTAGTATGGAAGAAGCTTCTTCCTCTCCATTAGACCTTCCTTATTCTAGGGGCAGCTACCTTATTAGCAGTGGTGGACCGTAGATTACGAATAGTTACATACCATCTAAAGATCTTTTGACAGGAGAGAGGGGCAACCTTGTGTAGGGCCTTATAGGCCCAACACAGGGCCTTGAATTTAATCCGCTCTCTGATACGTAGCAAGTACAGGTCAGTGATGCTCTGTGAGAGAGCTGAATTTAGGGAGCTTCAACAACACTCTGGCTGCAGCATTTTGAAGAATTTATAATTTGCTCAGTCTGTGCTGCTGGGAGCCTACATACACAGAGTTACAGTAATCTAGCCTCTGGATTACCATCGCTGAGATTATGGTTCTTCTCAGCTCTGAAGGAGGGAAAGGAAGGGTTTTCTTCAGAACTTTTAATGGGAAGAAACAGGAGACAGTCAAGTCACCTAATTTACCTAGTTGGCAAAGACCAACTTAGAGTCAAAGATGACCCCCAAGTTCCTTGCTTTTTGGGCCGGCAATGGAGGTAACCCCAAATTGGAGGACCACCATGAGGTATTCAAAAAAGAGGTATTGCTGCCAAAAAGCAACACCTCATTCTTAGAATTTAGTTAAGGTAATTTTTCTTCATCCACTCAATAATGTTCCTCATTCAAGTGTTAAATTGATTAGCAACTTTTTCGTGATTTGATGAGACTGACACCACTATCGGGGTGTCGTCAGCATAAGAGACTAATGAGAAGCCACACGATCTGAAGAGTTCAACGAGGGGGGTAATGTACATGTTAAAAAGAGTGGGACGGAACAAACATCCCTGTGGGACCCCACACGGGAGTGCAAAGGGATCTGAAGTGAAACTATCTAAGGTGACAGTTTGCTCGCGATTAGACACAAATTAACCTAGCCGTTTTAATGCTTGATCCCTGATGCCTCTGTGTTCAAGCCAGCTGGTCAAAATTGAGTGATCAACTGCATCGAACGCGGCCAAAAGATCAAGCAAGATCAGGACTGCTTTTCCACCATTATAAACAATGGCTCTGATTTCCTCAGTTCCATCCAAAATAGCTCACTCTGTGAATGATTGGGCCTGAACGCATGTTGTGAAGGGTCAAAGATGTTGATTGATTAAAAAAGGCCATAATGTGTAGGTTCAAACTGCTTTCTAGAATCTTAGATGGAAGTGGAAGTCGAGAGATTGGCTTATAGGTTCTTACCTTATAGGGGTCCAACAAAGGTTTTTTTAAAGAGAGGCAGTATGGATTCTTTCTTCCAGGCTACTGGAAAGCATCCAGAGGATAATATTTTGTTTAGGAGTATAGTAAGATGAGTCGATACTGTGTTTGCTACCAGGTGAAGAACCTGCGGAGGACAGGGATCCAATGGAGCACCTGACTAAGTGCTTTCAATAAATTTGCCAACCTTATCCTTTGTGAGAGGGGCAAAGGATGTGAGCAGTAGGGGCCCTTGCTCAGTATTAGGAGAAATAATTTCCTCCAATGCCTCCTTTCTGAATGATGTCTCAGTGCTTCCCGAAAAAGCGGTAAACTCCAGGAATATGTTGTTGACTTTAGACAGAAAGGAATCTGCGATTTTATTACACAGTGACTAGTCAGACTTCACAGGGTTTTTATTACTGATGTTAGACAAGGTTTTAACTGTGATGAAAATGTATTTCGATTAATTATTTGCTGTATTAATTTTATCTGTAAAGAATTTGGTCTTGGCAGCATTTATTTTTCTTTTATAGTCTTTGATCAGGGTTTTGTATTATTTTTTTCCCCTCAGAACTGTAATTTAGCCTCCACAGTTGATCCTGACGTAGGCATTGCTGTCCGTGCGTCCTAAATTCCTGGGAATACCATGGAGCAGACAGCAGGGATCTGTGACTTGTCCTTGTTTTTGGAGGAGCAAGTTGTGTGAGAGCCACAGTAATTGAAAGAACACCCGTTCTAGTGATGCAAGACACGGAACCCAAAATATACTTGATGCCACAGGGGTGGGGTGGAATTTAACCTGGGGATTTGGTAAAGGTCAAATTGGAATGTTTTGTTGAGGAACGGTGAAAGGTGGAATAAGAAAGGGTATCTGTGTACTGTAGGTGGAACAAAAGCGAGAGTTAAGTGGAGAAACAGAAGAGAATAATGACTACCCCCTAATGTTACCTCAGTTGTTAGTATGGAGTCAACACTGTGCGATTAAAACTTTTAACTTATTTTTTATTTCTGGATACCACACTCCTCTTGTTCCACCACGCTCTACCATGTAATAAAACAGAAGATTTGGAAACGTTTAAAATATGAACAAACAGGGGCAGAAAATGTTGATTCCCCTTTCCTGACTTTAAAGGGTTTCTTAACAAGACCCCAATCTCCCACATTAAACTTTCATTCTTTGACATTATTTTTCTTATAAAAATACACTTTTTGTTTGTTTTGTTTGCCAATGACCTTTGCACTTATATTAGATTTGTTACAAGCATTACTTACAATATGATCAAAATTACCAGCTGACTTCAACCACTCAGGTAAGATTTGAGATTTAGGAATCCGACCTTTTAATCATTTAAATGGTGAAATACAAGTGGTCGAGTGTGTTTAAAAGTGAGATAGGACCATACTTTCTCTTGGAGAAAACTAACAACATCAAGACGTGCAAACAATCCAATTTGAGTACCTTCTGTCTTAAAACGATTTGCCCGCTCAACAAGACAATTCACAGCGGGACTGTATAGTGCAACTTGTAGATGTAATTATCATGCATAGCCAGTCTTTGAAGTTTATTGTTTATTGTTTTTAGCTACCAGCCTTAGAATAAGTAAAAACAAACTGTTGGTTAAAACATAATTAATAAATACTTAAAACATATATAGTATAATGAAATAACATCAGGATGGCAAACAGCACATAAATGCTGATGTCTATAATCTCAGCAGCTATAAAACAGTATCATAATAAAACATATGCCAAGAAAAATAAGCCAATAGTACAGATTGTAGGAGCTCTCCACAACTGCTGTTCTGGTAAAAACACAGTCAACTGATGCATCAGCATCGAGTGGTACCATATTATAGAGCACCTGCAAGGGAACATTAGTGCAATCCAACATCTATAAATACAGGTACATAAAACACTTCAGAAGACACGGACAGCAAGGTATCAACCATGATTAAGCTCCAGGAAAAATCAGTCAAATAAAGTATCCATACAGGAAATAAGGCAGGAGCAACGTCCAACTGAAAGAACACATACACAAAAATATAAAGAACAGACCCAACAGCAAAGGTCCCTCCGTTGGTCATTTAGTTGATATAATACTTTAAGCTAAGAGCAGCTCTCTCAGGCGTGGCCAAGCAACCCATAAATATGATACTACGGAATTGAGTACATACTCATTATAGATTCTGAGGCAAAGTAACACTGTAGATTTAACCCATTTAACCCCATAAAGTCTAAAAAGGGGAAAGAGCCACCGCCTGCATGCAGAATCATAATTGGTGCAAAACAGTGAGAAGTGTAATAGATTGTCCTTCCCTCCAGGCGTAAAATCGCAGTATTCGGAACCAGCAGCAAGCCAGTAGCTTCTAACTAGATAGTCCCTGGTTAGCAGAATACGCAGTCAATATTTTACATACAATGATCGCTTCAGCTCAGGGTGGATTGAATCCAAGTAGAACGTGCATGGCGGCCATGGTCGCTGCTGAAATAATTGCCTAAAAGAGACACTTGAACAGACGGTGCCTCATCTGCTTGTATTTGTGATAGCAATCCTTAATCAGAAATGCAGTATCCTGCTTTCTTTTACTTAGTTCAGTCCAGAGGGAGCCCACCTGCAGACAGTTCAAGAGATTCTTTACATGGAATGACCAACTGTTCCTTCCACTACCACCATCTGAGGTTGCGTCTTCCAAGGATCGTAAATATATTGCTGCCTTTGCATTTCTCACCAGCCTGACCCAATAAAGCACTGGTCTGAGAGCTTCTACCTCTGCTATTGGCATGAAACTAACCGAGGCATAAAGTGCAAATAGGGGGGTGCCCAACTTGAGAAGTTGTTCTCAGCCACTTGCAACTGGCATAAATCTCATACCCCCAAAGCTCCGCCCCATAAAGCAAATGCTGCTGCTGCCTTTTGCTGCTATATTTGTAAAATAATACTAATACTTGTGTCACCTGCCTTGTGTCTAAACTTCAGGATTGCCCCAGTTATTTGTCTCAGGATTATAGTTACCTTCTGGATGTGATTTCTCCATTGCAATTTCTCTGCAAACCGGATCCCCAGATAATTGTACTGGTGAACAGTCTCAGTGGGGATGCCATCTATTGTAAGCTTCTGCTTGAGACAACGGTAGGGTCTCAATACCGTACTCTTTGTTTTACTTCTATTGATAGTCAGTGATTTGCTACCACAACAGTCCACGAAGTGCATTAATAACCTATGGATTGCATTTTCTGTTCACGCCACCACTAACTACTGTGTCCTCAGCTAATAATAATATTGGAACCCTTTTTCCAGCTATGACAGGGACATCTAGGTGTTCACTCAATAAATATTCCACTGCATCATTTAAGACAAGGCTAAAAAGTGACGCCAACAGCACACAGCCTTGCTGTACACTGTTTTCCACTTGGAAAGTTTCAGGGCATTTGCTACCCATCCCCTACCTGAATCTAGAAGTATTGTCGGGCTGGAGAGCAAATTATTGTCCGTACCAGGGTGATAGCGGCCCCCTGTTCACACAATGATCTGCACAACTTGTCCCAGCCAACTAGATTGAATGTTGCTTTCAGATCCACAAATATCAGGTTCAGTAAAGATATCCTTATGAGTAAGTCTGGGCAGTGAACTCCGCTTTGCTCGAGGAGTTTTCTGAGTTTTCCGCACTCTGCGTTACGGGGTGCTTGTGGAGTTCCGAAAAACTCCGCTTCACCTTGCAGAGCGGAGTTTTGTTCCACGCTCGCGTTCGTCAATGTTAATTTGGCGAGATTTTTCCTCATTCGCCATCTTCAACATCAAGTTGGCGAGTGCGAGCATGGAAAATCAACCTCCCGGTGAGATTTCTCAATGCGGGAGGTCAGATTTCTCATTGTGAGTGGTCGCATATGCTCGCGCGTTGAGAAACTATCCATTTGCTTTGAGAAAGCTGCTGCTCGAGTAAAAATCTACTCGAGCGGCAGAAACGAAGCAGCGCCCACTTGCGCTGTGCATGATGCCATTCGTGATGATGGCACAGTGCGTACAAGCACATTGCACTGAAAATCACCACGAACGGCATTTATCTAACGCACTCTGCTGCTTGCGGAGCTCCACTGAGCGCGGCAGAGTTTGTTTTCCACTTCGCGGAGTTCCGCGTAGTGGAACTCCGTGAACTCTGCCCAGGCTTACTTATGACAGTAAACTTGTGTGGGATCATAAATAATCAGACTGCTTGGTCAATAGTACCTATACGTGGCTTGAAGCCAACTTATACCTTTGTCATAATATTGTCAACCAAGCGTTGTGGCTGATTAAGCAGGACTTTTTCAAGGACTTTCCCTGCCCCATCCAAGAGGGAAATTGGGTTATAGTTAGAAAGACAACCGCGGTTGCCCTTCCGGAATATAGGTAATAGAATGGCTGAGCGCCAGGAGAATGGAACAATATTCCCAATAAGGGCTGAATTGAATGTTTTAGTAAGGACCTCCTTATAAATATCAACAGGGACTAGGTCAGGGCCTGGTGCCTTATGTTTCTTCATAGCACTCAGTGGTCTCTCCACTTCTGGTTCTAAGATATTAATTGCACAGTGGCCCTAATGGGTTCCTTACACACTGGCAGGTGTACGGGCTGGTCTTTGGGAGCAGAACTGTACAGAGATCTTAAATATTGGACCCACACTGCTGGGCCATTATGGCTTTCAAGAGCATTAGCTGCCCCCTTCTCCACCGGCGAGACAAGTTCCCAGAACCTCTTGTTGTGTTTTTTCCAGAGAGGTTTCCCTCAGCTCCTTCCATAACAAGTGTTGAAGCTGTGACTTCTTAACGTTTGGAAGATGCTTATACTCCCGCCTGCATCTTCGAAATAACACTTCGCTCTGGGGGTTACAGTAGCACCCTATCAGAGCGTTGGAGACAGTTCACTTCATGCAGAGTCATTCATCATCATGTACTGCCTCCCACCAGTATGAGCAGTAGTTATGGTCCTAATTGGCTTGGACCACAGGAGTTGCAGCTCTTCTACCAAGTTATTGTAAGCCACTAAGATGCTTCCACTATGATCATCCAGGGTATTCAGAATAATAAAACCAAACTTGGACACTATACGTTCAAGCAGTGGGAGTTCACATCGGTATTTCTCATTACTCCATCTTATTCTCCTCCTGCTGTTAGTTTGGGCGATTTCGTGTTCATAATTCACAAAGCTTGCACTGGTAGTGTTAGTACGCCACACGGGGCAAGGAGAACCACAGGATTGTAATCACTCTCCACTCTTCTGATAATCGACAGATCGTGCACACATTCCCAACCCTCGATGTTAACTATAATGTAATTGATTAGTGACAATCTTCTCCTGTCATTGTACGTCAATTTTTCAGTACTATTTGAAACGGTAGGACAATTGATAAAACACAACAGATAATTTATCAAGAAATTAGAGATTGTATCACACTTCTTTGTTAATTGAAAGCAATTCACAACTGCCTCATGGACACCCAGGCAGTGATCTTCCATTACAACCTCGATATTGACAATGGCATGGGACAGTTGTGGATTAAAATCACCACAGATCAATAACAGATGCTTCCCCCTTTTACCCTCTTCACACAACTTACGAGCAGCAATTTGCCTCCCTGATGGATCCAATGTGGGAGACAAAATACCCCCAAATCCACTGGACCTAAGCGGACCAGCCACGGAGAATATAAAGATCAAAAATATCAATCATGTCACTTTTAGGGACAGTGGAACAGACTCTCACATGGAGTACATTGTGAGGCAAATGAGCTGCCGGATCACTGACAGAATATCGATAGTCAGAAAATCGAAGTACAGAAATATCGGCACAAACATATCGATGTCCAGAATATCAAAGTCCTATCTACATTATGGTAAGTACAAAAATATCGAAAAAAATATCGATGTCAAAAATATTGTTGTTAAAAATATCGTTTTTTTTAATGTAAAAAAAAAGTAAAATAAAGTAAATAATACATATAATTAAAAGAAACATAGTTAAAAATATTTTAAAATGGTTAAAAATTATAACTAATACATAAATGTAAAAATAAATTAAACACATACTTATAAATTATTATATATATACTTTATAGTATTCATAAATAATTATTTTAATAACTCATAAATTGTTAAAAACATTTTATAAATTATAAATACATATATACACATACAACAATAATATAAGTGAAAATATAATATATATATATAACAAATAAAAAATTACAATAGTTTTATTCTTTTTAAAATAAATTATACACTACATTAACAAAAACAGTAGAGAAAATATTGAATAGCGGAGGGAATAAAATTACTATTCCCACTCCAGAGAGTGTAACAGTAGAGAAAGTGGTGAATAGCATAGGGGTAAAAATTCCTATCCCCACTCCATTGAGTGCAACAGTAGGGTAAGTGTTGGATAGCGTAGGGGTAAAAATTACAAATCCCACTCCAAAGAGTCCAACAGTAGAGAAAGTGTTGGATAGCGAAAGGGTTAAAATTACTATTCCCACTCCAGAAAGTGCAACTGTAGGGAAAGTGTTGGATAGATCTTTATCAGTTAAATATTTTTTTAATTAAATAACCAATTAATCATTATTTAACAATAAATTAATTATGAATACCAATAAATTAAAATTAATGTTTACTTTAATAAAATTAAATGACTTCCCACCCTATTCCCCTATAAACCCACAACCCGCTCCCCCAAAAATTAACATAATTAATATAATTATCAATTAAACAATTATAAAAAATGAATTACCAATTAATAATTAATTAACAATAAATTAATTATCAATACCAATGAATAAAAATTAATAACTGCTTAATTTTAATATATTACTTCCAAACCCTATTCCCCTATAAACCCACAAGCCACTCCTAAACTAAATTAACACAATTAACATAATTATCAATTAATAAAAATGAATTACCAATTAATAATTAATTAGCAATAAATTAATTATCAATACTAAAACAATAAAATTAATAATTACTTTATTATAATTAAATTACTTCCCACCCTATTCCCCTATAAACCCACAACCTGCTATGGACTAAAATGCAAATGTTAATTAAAAATAATTAATAAGTTCCAAAAATTATTATTTAATTTCCTATAATTTAATTGCTTCCCACTCTATTCCCCTATAAACCCACAACCCGCTTTGGTACTAAAACGCTAAATTTACTTTAAAACAAATTCCTAACTTCTAAAAATGTAATACATATATTAAAAAAAAAACAATATAAAACAAAACATGTGAAACACATACATATAAAATACATACTAAAATACATAACACTAACAACAGGTCGATATTCTGGTCACCGATATTCTTGATGTCGATATTCTGTCTTTTTGATATTCACAACTCGATATTTCTGTACTTCGAAATTAAAAAGTCGATAATATGTCTGTACACCGCCCCTAAAAGCTCTATCTCGCACTGCAATTTATGTGACACCCACAATGCATGTTTCCCGATGGGTGTCCCTTTCTTGAGAGCTTAGCCGGTATACTTATGTTTACGAAGCTGTTCATGCTAATTTCACCAAGGGCCCAAGTTTCCTGGACAGCATATGGAATGTTGGTCGATAAACTTTACCCAGTCCTTGTCTTCAATTTTGCTAACCAAGCCTGCAATGTTCTAGGATAGAATTTACAAATACTCTTTGCTGTTATCCAGGACCAATCTTTACAGTCTGCTTCATCCACCTTCATTTCGGGGTTTGGGAGCTTGATTGTCTTAGTACTGTTAATTGTAGTGATACATAAATTCTCAAAGAGCACTCAATTGATAACCTGTTGATCCCTATTTCCTGCCACTCTGGGTGGGCAATGTGTGGGAGGATTAAGAGGTTTAAGAAGTTATTTGTGTGGTCAATGTTGTGTTAATAGAACCTCTTCTCCTTGACCAATGTAACTTATCATGAAAGTTAAAAAAAGTATAGCATTTCTTTTGAAATTAAATCAGTGCCATTGTCTTTGTCAATTTGCTGCGGAGAACCCTCCAAAAAGAAAGCATTCTTCAAAGACTTGATAATGTTCTTGGTATTTGATAGATCACCAAATTAATATTACTTTTATATTTAGAGAAGTAATCAATTAAAACAATCAGATGTTTCATCTTATTAGGCAATAGCAAAAAAGGAACAGGAAAACCCAAAGCTACTTTGTTTCATGGCCCCTCAGGCAATGGAACAGGATGCAGAGGAAAGCCATTAGTTTTCCAATATTTGTCTGAAACTATACATTCTGGACAAGTATTAATCACATGATTTACTTGACTATCCATTGATGGCCACCAATAAAACTCTCTCAATTTTTGGCACGTGGATGAAATAGCCAAATGCCAACAATGAGCAACTTTAATCAAATTTTGATGTAATGCTATACGAATCACAGAATATCCGTTCCTTGGACAAATACAATTCTTACAACAAATCTCAGAAACTACTTGCACAAAACCTCTCAATTCATTTGAAAGAAATCTAATTCTACACCAATCATCCATACTATATTTAAAACAAATTGTAAAATAGTTTCCTGAGCCCTGGACAACGTTCAATTAGATTCTTAAATTACTGCTTTATATGGAGCTATGGCGTAAATTGTACCAACAACACATTCAACTTCACTTTCACCAGAATGATAATCTTTATGTATCAGAGGCATTCTTGAAACTCAATCTGCCATAAAGCCTTTCCCACCATGCAATTCACATGAAGACCATATTCCTGTAGTTTAGACAGAAGTCTAACTAATCAAGATGATGCATTGCCTAGACCTATATCACATAATAAATACACTAAGGGGCCTATTAGGATGGCGGGCGGACTTTAGTCTGCCCGCCACCCTAGCGGTGCTGCGACCGGCTGCCAGTGGTGCAGCGGTCCCGCACCTGCAATTAGGATGCCACCGCCACTGTGGCGGTGGCATCCTCCATTCCCAGCATTGTCATGCACAAGGTGACAGGCACCGCGTGGTGCCTTCTACCTTGCCCGTGACAATGTAGTGGTACCCCCATGTGCACCCCCCCACCCCCCAATACCCTGGGGGCCTGCAACGGGCCCCCAAAAGCAAAATCTGCATGCCTTTCCGTGGCTGCAACGCCACCACGGAAAGGCTGCTTCCCGCTCCCATGCTAATATGGATGGAGGTGTCTAGCAGACACCGCCACCATATCCAGCCCCTTTTCCGCCCGGTCGACTGGTCTTTCCGTCCGGCAGGTTCCCCCCACCGTACTAATATGGCGGGGGGAAATGGGTGGCGGGCGGGTTATGATGTAGGGCGGATCGCCACCACCATGCGGGCAGTGGCCATCCGCCCTCCATCAAAATAGACCCCTAAATGTTTGTAATCGGTGTAAATATTAAATCTTGTACCCATGCATATACTTAACATTTCAACACCGCCAACACACAAGCTAAAGCTTCCCTTTCAATGTTGTGATAATTGACGTCAGCTTCAGTAAGTGCTCTCGCAGCCAAAGCGACATTATGTTCTTTCCCATCAAACAATTTACCAAACATCACTCCAATAACATGTTGCCTAGCATCAACTTTAATTACAAATTTTGTGCCAGCCACAAATGGATTTAACACAGCTGCATTGCTGAAACATTTTTGGCATCCTCAATGTCTGCACTAACGTCTCTTGACCAATTAAATCTTCCTCTCTTTTTCCATAAAGATTGAAAAGCCATGGCATAGCCTATCACAAAACATGCATAATATTCGCACAGAACTAAAAAAGAACATAGCACATCTTTATCAGATGGAGAAGATGCTTTTCAAATAGCTTCCAAGTTGCAAGATTTGGGTTTATTGCCAGATAAAGAATTAGTGTGACCCAAATATTTGACTTCCTGAACAACTTACATTTTTCAAGTCTGACAGTCATGCGGCCTTCTTTCAAGATATTTAGCACATGTCCCAGTACTATTAAGTGTTGATGGGGTTCCTCTGTGCATATCAAGAAATCATCTTGAAACTCAGGAAAGCTTTGTAACTCGCCAAATAGTATTTCCATGTTTCTTTGGAAAACACCACTGATTATGCTAAGTACGCTTCTTATATCAAAACCCCAGAGGATCCTCCTACTATTAGTGTACAAGTTTGTGACCCTTTGAAGTAAGCGTGGCTTGGCAATTAATCATTCCGAGACAAAGTTTATGGTCATCAATCCCCATAAGTGTTTTATGGGTTCCAATATTTTGGAAGATAAGCCACTAGAAAGGGTAACTGACTGTCTACTTAGGGATTAAGTTACTAATTCAATGGTACCCCCATGTGCACCCCCCACCCCCAATACCCTGGGGGCCCCCAACAGGCCCCCGAAAGCAAACTCCGCATGACTTTCCATGGTGGGGTGTCCGCCATGGAAAGCCCTGCACCGCTGCCCATGCTAATATGGATGGCGGTGTCTAGGAGACACCGCCACCATATCCAGCCCCTTGACTGGTGGAAAACTGGCGTACAGTCTTTCCGTCTGCCGGGGTCCCCCCGCCATACTAATATGGCGGGGGGAAATGGGTGGCGGGCGGGGTATGATGTAGGGCGGATAGCCACCGCCATGCGGGCGGTGGCGATCCGCCCTTCGTCATAATAGACCCCTAAGTGTCTTGTGAGATTTGCGTCTTTTTTAGACTATGTATCACTGTCAGCAGCCAGGAAGATTTACCTGAAGTTCCGATACGGCACTCTACTGCTGTTGGTGCTCCAAGCGAAATAGAATTCCCGTAGTTGTTTGAGCTCTGTATGTCCCACATGTTTGCTGGCTGAGGAAACCTTGTCTCACTTCCTATTTTTTTTGTCCCTCTTATGTTCGCCCTAGAAAGAGCTGGATTATCCCTTTGTGTAAACAGGTGAGATGTAGACAGCCCCAGGATTCCTTGCGGCTACTGCGCATGGAAATGGATCAGACGACTGCTTGTGCAATATCCAAATATCTTCATTGGATCTGGCCTGTCAGAGCAAAAGCACTTGCATTTTAGGCCTCTTTGTATATCTAATTTGGTATTTCTAGAATGTATATGGCCCATTTATAACTAGTTTATATTAATTTGTACTATTACATATTTTGTTTTATTTATTTATGGAGACTAGTCAGGCCTTGTAATATCTTAAGGCTTGAGGTACCTCGCAGCTATTGGTCTTATTTATTTTAGCCTGAATTAAATGTGATTTTTAGATGTAACTTTTATCGTTTTTAATGTTTTATCTGTTATGAGCCTTGTTGTGTAAGCTCTAATATGTCTTTATACTGTAATTTTTATTGTTGTACTTTTATGAATGAATGATGAATGATGAATAATTTATTGTGTAATTACTTAAAATCATTACAATATAAGATTAAAAAGACATATGTCGTAAATTAAAACATGGTCGGACTTTAAATTCATAGCAGCAAAAGGGTGTGTAGCCAGCAGACTGTATGGTTAGGTTCTAAATATAATATCTCACCATAGTTCATTCTTTGAGTCCCTGGGGGAGATAATCTTTCCTGAGTGGACTTTTGTTATGGAGGAGCATATCTGACAATTAATCATTCTCTCTGTGGGGCATTTTTTCTTTCAGACGTGAGAGTAATTGGTAGATGAATGTGCCAAAGTTGGCCATGTTCTTTACTGTATCCAAAGTGTAGAGCTGGCAGATGGTGTCCTTTGCAGTGCGTGAGCCCAGGGAGAGAAGTATGGGCCTGAGGTAGATTAGACGGGCTTGTCGCAGAGCCGGGTAACATTGGATTATATGTGCCAGAGAATCCCTTCTATAGTTGCATAGTCGTCATGCAGTAATGTCTGAAAGTGCTTTTTTGGATATAGTTCTTTTATTGGAAGAGGGTGTTATCTTGTAGCTAAAATCTTGTATAGTGCCTGGCTCCCAACTGCCTGTGTAAGATGATGCTTAGTTGCTTTTAGAATTTGTGGGAGGCATAGAGTTTCATGAAAGTCCCTGGTGGCAAGAGCTTCTAGGACCAGTTTACAGTTGCTTTTTTATCGTTGATTTCATGGTGGCATAGTCCACTACACTCGGGTCCCAGTTCTCAATGGCTAGCTGCAGTTGCTCCTTAGATGCGGCAACTTTGACAGACCAAGGATTGTTTCATTTTGAAGAAATTCTTTTATGACGGCCTTCATAGAATTGGCTGGGGCCATGATTGCAAAGTGATGGTATTTGGCTAAGATAGCCAGTTCTTCTAATTTTTGCTGGGTAAGTTCAAACTCTAGGCGGATCAAGGTATTTCTTGTGGATGCGGGCACGCAATATATTATCTTGTAAGCTGCGCATTGAATTTTTTCCAGATCGTCCACAAGCATTCAAGGAAATGCCTGTTGCACATAGTTATGTGATGGTGGCAGTTTGGCCCGCATTGCCCTTCGGATCGCCATGGTTGTTGGGCTTTCTAGCGTAGCATGCAGCTTACAGAGGGAGTGCGTGACTACCTTTTCTTTCAGCCGTAGTTTGTGTAAGTGCTTTGAAGGGTGGCCGGTCTCGCTTAGCCAGGCACCTACGTAGTTGTAGCTTTGCACGCAGTCCAGGATCAGAGTTCCCAAGCAACACTTGATGAGCTTTTTCTTTGGATAGCTCCCAAGGATCACAGTTTGGGATTTACTCACGTTAACTGTTAGCATATATTTGGTGTTGTATTCGGCAAGGGCTGTAAGGGCTTTTTGGAGATCTGTTCTTGTATGATCCAAGAGGTCTAGGTCATCGGCGTACTGCATTGGATGGATTTTTTTGTCCCTGATTTTTGGGGTGACAACGGAGGCCCCCTGTAGTGCCAGGCCAAAGTTGGCAGTATACAGGTTGGAAAGTATTGGTGCCAAGACGCAGCCTTGCTTTAACCCCTGGTCTGTGGTGATTTTGTTTGTAACTGACTCTGTGGAGAGTTTTATCCTTACCCATGTTTTTGAGTACAAAGATGTAATAGCACGCAGGAGGCCCGGGCCAATGTTTCATTTTGGCAATTTCCACCAAAGGATGTTTCTATTAATGCCACTGCAAGTTGCTGAGTAATCTGTGTGACGCATGCGAATACTGGGGGAGAGCGGCGAGCAACTGCTTGTTGGGATAAGTATGACAGAACTGTGATGTTGTCAACAGTGGAGACCCATGGTCTGAACCCAGTCTGATAAAATGGCAGAAGGCCTTGTGAGTCCACCCAGTTCGCTAGTTCCTGCAGAATGGTGCTTGTGTATGTCATCCCCTCGATGTCCAACAAAGCGATCATCCGATAATTCCTCGGGTCGGTGTGTGCTCCTTTTTTGAATATAGGTTGCAGCAGTGAGCCTCTCCAAGAGTCTGGGACCTCCTCCTCTGAGAACCTGCATTCTGCGTACAGCATGGCAAGATTTGAAGATCAAGAGTTGATGTCCTCCCTAAAGAGGAAGCCGGGCAATCCATTGGGGCCTGGTGCCCCATTTTTCCGGACCCTTTTTAGAGCAATGCGGACAGCACTCACGCTTGGAGTTTTGGGTTCAGCAGAGTGCCTGGGGCGATCAGTCTTGGCGATTTCTGTATCCCTCTGTGTAAAGTGAGCTTTTACATTTGTAAATTTCTGTTTGCTAGTGTATACAGACTTCACGTGTGTTTCCCAAGTCCCTGCGGGTATCAGGGTCCCACTATTAGAGGATCCGTGAATTAGATTTTTAGGTATCCTCAAAATTGTTGGGCCTTATTCAGTGCCAGCAGGTCGAAAATTGCTATCCATTTCCCCTCAGTGGCTTCCCGTTTTAGTTTCCAGACAAGATGCCTGTGGGCCTCTGTTGCTAGTTGCAGTTCCTTCTTAAATGTTCCGGTGCCTTTTGTAATGTATGTTCTTTTGATTCTTTTTAAATGCTGCATGCTTTGTTTGATCTATGGAGCGGAACCTTGAATGTGAGCTCCTGCGCTTGTTTTGGTTTACAGGAGTCTTTCATGTGGCAAAGTGGCTAGTTCTGGATCAAGATATTCCCATTCCCCTATGATGTCCGAAACAGTAGCCCTAGTCGCCCAGCTGGTCCATGAGGATTTCCATGAGTCAAATTTGTTGATGGTGATGTTCACCCATTTGATTCTCATCATGAGTCTGTGCTGTTCCCCACTGTTTGAGTGCCCGTGGTGGCTAAGAGTATATTGTTGGTCCGCTGAGGTCTTTAAACTCATTACAAGGGCTGCATGGTTACTTTCCCTCCGAGGGAGCACTTTGTACCTTAACATAAGCTTTCCTAATCGCTGGCTCAGTAGGATGTAATCAATGGTTGTCTGGCTGTTATAAGTCGGTGGGTGGACATGAGTTGTGTGGATAAGAAGTTCACTGATTTTATTTTATGTGTATGTAGGAGGAAGCTTAATCTTCCAGTGCTCCCAGTTGTATTGCTGTCGGTGTTCCTTCCCCCGAGGTGGTGCGTGTTAAGGTCTCCAAGGATAATAATTTCCAGGGATGCATGTTGTGTTTTCAGATTTTCAATTTGCTTAATCAGCCCAAGGAGCTTATTAGTGGCTCCTTGTCCCTGGGGGTTATAATATACATTGATCAATAAGATAGGTGGTGGTCCTCCAGCACACTTCAGTCCTTTCAGGATGCCAGCTAAAACCATGTCGGAGGTGTTTTTTATTTCCGTGAAGCTCAGCTTTAAGGAATGCTTAGGTATGATGCAATACCCCCAGAAGGTCTTCCGAATAGACTGGTTTTGGTTGCAGGTTTGTAAAATTCTGCGTAGCCTGTGAGGGGATTAGATGTGGTTGCCCACGTCTCTTGCACGCAAATGAGGTCCGTCCCTTCAAGGAGCGTGATCGTCGTCGAACTTTGTAGGGTCTTGGAGCATCCCTGCAACGTTCCAAGTAAGAATGTTTATTGTTTGAGTGCTTATGGCTGAGGAAGTCCATGCTAGGGTCGAGGCCGTATCTTGTCTGCCATGTTGGAGGTGACCCATCCCTAGTATGCTGAATCTGGAGAGGATGGTGGGCGAGTGAGTGGACTGTCGACATTGGTCGCAGTGACAGACGTTCCGCCTTGCTGTCCATCCACCCTACACTTGATGTTAAACTTTGCATTTCCCAGGGAAGTAGCTCCTCTGCTGATCCCTTTCAGGACCGAGGTAGTCGCGGTGTTGTTAGAGGGTGTGTGTAAGATGAATGGGTACGTTTCCTTGTCAACAATCTGGATGTCGATCCCCCATTCTGCAAACTAATGTTTTTCATTAAGCATGCATGCTGCTAGACTTGTGTCACACCAAGTTATGATGGTTTGTTCCTTCCTCGGCAACGTTGTCATGGTTACAAATTGTACCATGGCAATGTCTCTGGAGGTAATATGAGACAGCGAATGGATGTGGTGTAAAGGTTTAAGGATATTTGTTCTATTGAGAACATTCATGTTGTCTTTTGAAGAATACAATGGAGTCAGGCTGGTTTTGTGCAGATGTCCATCCCCTGGAGCAGGGTTATTTGGCATGAGGCAGCAGTCCGAGTAAGGGCGCCTGTACAAGACTGAGATTGACGAGTCTTAAGTTTGTAAGCTAGATGGATCTTGTTGGTGTCCTCGAGTGCTCTAGTCTGCTCCTTCTGCTAAACTTAGGGGCTCTTTGTCCCTGGGGGCTGTGTCAGACCAGATGGGCTGTTCTGTTGGTAAGATGTACTTGATTGAATGTTTCTATCCTCGGTATTTTTCGTGATGTTGTTGGAGGGCTTGTGTGAGTACCCGATCCGTGGGGGAGCTGGAAGGCTGCCAGATGCTGTCCCTCTAGTTTCTTAGTTAGAGTGGCCATGCTTGGTGCTGGCCAGCCGACTCTGTTGTTGTTCGTTGGCGTTTTTGCACCATAGAGCGGGATTTTGGATGTTGCCTGTCTGCGGCTTTATGGTCCAAGCCAGAAGAGTTTTTTCCCCATGCTGGGAGGTTAATGGCTGTGCGTAGCCAGCCCCCATGGTGGCATGCACATATGACTGCCCCAAGGGGTTTTTATTTATCATTTCTTGTCCCATTTCTGATTCTGAGGTGGCCGGCATATATGCTTTTTTGAGAAATATGGGGAAGAGTTGAGGGCTATTTCCGACATCAGTATTCCGCTTTGAGGGCTCTTTTCTGCCTGCTGTGTTGCTTTTTTTGCTCCAAGAAGTTGTCGTTAGTTTTCGCTTAAAATGTTTGTGTTGCTTTTTAAGGCATTGGCAATGATTTGTAAGACACCCCCGGCGTGGCTCTAGCCCCTAGATTATGAGAGGTTGCGGCCACTATTTGATTATTGTTCCCTGTCAGTGATTCTGAGAGAGGTTGCCGGGTTGCGTTAATTGTCGCCTGCTGTCGCTGTTGCTGTCTGGGAGGATGAACCGGTTTTGATTTTGAATTTTAGCTCCTCCACCAACAGGGTGGGCACCGTCGGGGTGGATGCAAGTTTGTCCACTATCTCGGGGCATCGGCATTCAGATGTGGGGATCAGACTGCTGCTGGTTGCCGCAATACTGTTGACTTTCTTGATCATGTCAGCCATTGTTAGGGCCATTAGTTGTATGGTTTCCATCTGTAGTTCCAATTTCTCTGATTGCCATGTTAGAGCATTTATGGCTGCTGCCAGGGAGGTGTTGACTTCTTTTAACAAATTGTCTTGCGCACATGAAAGCTCGAATGATATTTGCGAAGGTGATCTGTGCAGAGAGTAACTTGCTTTTGGCTCTGATAGAGAGTCTAAGATGATGCATGAACCCTCCTTTCGCGTATGTGAAGTTTGCTCTTAGAGAAGCTCGCCCATTGTTTCTCTATTTTCTGTGCGTGTAATGTAGAGGGTCAAATTTGAACTGTCGAATGGACTGATGGTGCCCTCCCGACCTTCTGAGTCCGTGGCCTCGGCTGTTTGAGTGCTTCCTTGTTGCGTTCTGTTCTCTATGTTGGTGAACTCTGATGCAGTGTTTTGGTGCTCTCCCAAGTTGTAAGTTGAGTGAAGCCATTTATTTTCCTGGAGGGGGCTGGCATCCCTGGGGTGGCTTAGTGCAGTATTTGTAGCTTTAGTAGGGGAGATTTCTTTTCCCAGTAATGCAGGTGCGGGTCCTGACCCTGTATTGCTATCTATGCTGTTCTTGCTGCCTGTGCTCACCGTGGGTGTGGCTTGAGCGGGTGTGCCTTGCATATTTTTGGGTGAAAAGGCATCAATGGTAATGTTTTTTGGGCATGTGGTCTCCTTGCTGATGGAACCAGGTGTGCGCTCTGTAGAGGTCGAGTCCCGGGGCAGTGCCCAGCTGCGCAAATCATATATCTTTGAGTTTGTGGGCCGGGTTGTTGGTCCCCCAAATGCAGGTGTTGTTGGGCTCTCAGAGGTGGATTTGGGTCTCTTTTTGACTTGGCCATTGGCAGGCATGTACTTTTCTTTACCATTTTTACTGTTGGTGTCCTTGTCCCGATCTTGAAACATGGGGGGCCCAAATGTTGATATGTCGGGTCCCGAGATGGAGGTTTAAAGTTTGGGTGAGACTCGTCGGGGTCTACCCCAAGGACTGGTTTTGCACCTAGTTGTCTTATATGTTTCACCTGTTATACCTCACCCGGTTGCCCCCAGACTTTCTTCTTGAACAGGGGCGCAAATTGCCGCTGTAGGAAAAGGTGGAAGGGTGGGAGGATGGAAGGGGTAATGGGTGAGGGTGGCCGTCACAGGAGTGTTACTGATTTTGCTGTAGCTATGAGCAGTAATGGGCAGTGACCTGGCTGCCCTACCAAATGCCTTGCGTTGAGCTGTGGGAGGTTAGGGGCATGCAATGCAGCTGTGGCATCATAGAGCCTACCTGGAGCCTCTGTCGGTGCTTTGTTCGGTGTTTGACTTGAAAGTTACTGTGCGGCTTTCAGAGGCTTACAGAGGCTCCGGCAAATTTGCTGCTTGTACATCAGCTGCTGAAGGAACGAATGTTAGGAATGACCTGAGTCAACTGGCTTCGTAGGTAGGTCGGCGATCCTTGAAAACGTAATCCTTGATTTCCTTGAGAGCCCTTAGAGTCTCTTGAAGGTCTTAGATCCAGTGTGGTCTGTAAATGTCCCTGCTCCTCCTGTCAGGCAAGGACACTCTCTCCTTCTCCTTTCTCCGCCTCCACCTTCAGCCCCCTCTATTATACTCTCTGGGTATTCTCTGGGGGGGTCAGGAGTCAGCTAGGTGTAGGTGGGATACAGCATCCCGGGTGCCTCGAAAACAAGGAGGGCAAAACCGCAGAGCAAGGGTGAGATGCAGCAAACTTAGTGCCAATATCGGCAACAGTAGTCAGTTATCATGCAGCAAAATACATCAATAAACCACACGACACCTTGTTAGTGGAGAAAATTGCTGCAGTTTTATTTGCATAACAAATATGCCAACATGGTGGGTTATCTTACGGGCGATCCCAGGGCAGGCCAACCCTTATGCCGCCTGCCTGTCTGATGAGCCAAATTACACCGTGGCCGTCGCCAATCGGTGTTTACCAATTCTTGGGAGGGGCCACCCCTCCCATCAGTGGACCACCAGTCCACTCCCTTACTCACGCCCCCCTAAAAGGTGGGCGGAGCGTTCCAGGCAGCCCCCGGTTGCTCAGACCCACAACCGCCCGTAGGACTAACGGGGTGCCGTAGTTCTTCCAGGGGACAACGCTAAGACATCCCTGGGTATCCTTGGCGTAGCATCATTACCGTGCTGCTGCATGTAGTACCCTTCTGTACCTTGCAGACTCTGGATCGCCCTGTAACTCCTCCTGCAACACAAAACAATAGGTTAGAAATTATTCCCCCCCCAATCCTCTTAATTGTCCGTCCGCAGGGTACGCGGTGGGGCAGGAAAGGCGAGACGGGCAGCGGACAAGAGACTGCCCAGTGGGCGGGGGACAGTATATGTACCCCTGTCCCCACTCCCACTACCGAAAGTGCCTGGCCGGAAGTCCCCCTGGTCCCACGCTCAGGGAGCCTAGGAGGCCTACTCCAGTGCCTTCCTGTGGCACTAAGGCGGCCCCCCGGGCAGCCTTGACATAGTGCTAATATCGGCAACAGTAGTCAGTTATCATGCAGCAAAATACATCAATAAACCACACGACACCTTGTTAGTGGAGAAAATTGCTGCAGGTCTATTTGCATAACAAATATGCCAACATGGTGGGTTATCTTACGGGCGATCCCAGGGCAGGCCAACCCTTATGCCGCCTGCCCGTCTGATGAGCCCAATTGCACCGTGGCCGTCGCCAATCGGTGTTTACCAATTCTTGGGAGGGGCCATCCCTCCCATCAGTAGACCACTAGTCCACTCCCTTACTCACGCCCCCCTAAAAGGTGGGCTGAGCGTTCCAGGCAGCCCCCGGTTGCTCAGACCCACAACCGCCCGTAGGACTAACGGGGCGCCGTAGTTCTTCCAGGGGACTACGCTAAGACATCCCTGGGTATCCTTGGCTTAGCACCATTACTGTGCTGCTGCATCTAGTACCCTTCTGTACCTTGCAGACTCTGGATCGCCCTGTAACTCCTCCACAGCTCTGGGGGTAGCCACCGTCACAACCAGGGCCCCCCACCAAGGTAGGCCTCTTTACTTACAACATGCTGATACCGGGCCTCTCCCAGGTCCAGCCAAAACAAGTCTTTAGCCCATACCGGACCGGAGGCCAGCATGCCCCTTCTGGACAGGTGCCCCCATCCTTTCAAAACTCTCCGTGGATTTTTGACTGATATGACCTAAAACCAATAATTAGGTGTTGGTTCAATGTAACATTGCCTGGCTGAAGAGCAATACCTTTGCTAAGCCACTCCTGCCAGGAAATGCCAATGCGGGTGGAGGTAAGAGTTGACAAGCCCGCCTTACTTCCTCTTTCACTCAGTTATCTGAGTCTAGCACTAGTCGGAGTATGTCCATCGCATTCCGTCAGTCACCACCCTATGTGAAGCCTTGCCCTCCCCAAATTTCTGCTAGTATACCAGGGAGCAGACAGGACAGAGTGAACCAGAGGGGAACCAAAGTATAAATACCTCTGTTTTGTTTCTTTTGAATACTGGGCATGCCAAGTGTTCTTCTAATACTTTGTAGCCCAATTTTGTTTAACCCAGGCGTTTCCCCCAAACATATGGACCATATCGCCCTAGTTGGAAGACCACTTCCACAACCTGCATAGCTGCCAGACAAAGCTGAAGGGCGGGAGAAATTACACCTTATCGTTACTCAAATCAATGGTACCTGTTTCATCGAACTCAGAAGGACGGGATACTAAGTGAACCTACCAGGATCTGCACCTGTAACCAGAGTTCGGACCCAAGCCCCTCTAAGTTCTGCCGATCCACATGCATGTGAACATGTATCCCAGGGTGGACCTCAGGCATCTAACCCATGCTTGGCCATGCCTGAGCTAAAACACATCTGAAAGGTATGACACAGGCTAACCACCAACATTGCATTCTGAATGTTCGCTGACCACTGCCACGGAAAATGCGCATAACTGAAGCAACTGGTACCATGCCATCAAATTATCAATTTAACCTTCTATGACTGCAAAATGTGCTCTTGTGGTTGTCCGTATTAGTGCTCCCTCCTATCCATATCAGCCCTAACCAGGCAACCCGCACCCTCTTGGCACTGGCAAACTCCCGCCCCAGCAGACAGAAGGTGAAGCTATACCAGGGTATAATGACACTCAGCTAACTCTACTGCTGAGTGCACGTTGCACCCTCACAGGTATGTCTTTGCCTATTCCGTGTCTGGCTGCACAGTTTGATGACATTGCCAGGCCCAATCTTGGGCGAAAATAGAAGCTTTACAGCTGCTTGTGCTATTGATGGTACACATAGCCTGTTGAAACTGAATGTAATTCCCTTACTACTGTTGTGCACGAACCCACAACCATTGGCTCTCCATGGTTCAATACCTTCCTGCTAATAATGGTTTCCTTGCAGCGCATGGGCATGCCGGCTGGCTTTATCGCCGCCACGCGGCTCTTATATAGTCGCCCCACGGCGAGGCTTCGCATTAATGGTACTCTATCGCGACCGTTTGCTCTTACCCGCGGCACCCATCAGGGCTGTCCACTGTCGCCGCTGCTGTTCATTCTCGCCATGGACCCATTAATCCGACATTTTCAGGAGCGACATCTTCACAGAGGACTCCAATTCCGGACTGGTCCCCTATTGGTCTCGCTCTATGCCGACGACACCATACTGTATGTTAGAGAGCCTCAGCTGAACCTGGCTCCTCTGATACGTGAAATACTTCGCTTTGGTCGTCATTCCGGGCTGGGTATCAATTGGCATAAGTCCATAATCTTCCCATTGACCAGCGGCACTTCTCCTTGGCAGTGCGAGTATCCGCTGGAGTGGTGCTCGGACTCTGTAAGATATTTGGGCATACATATCCATCTGAACACAGAAGAGATTATTCGTCTTAATTATGGCTGCGCGATTGCGAAGCTTGAATCGCAGGTGGACAAATGGCAACGGCTTCCGCTATCTATGGCGGCCAGAATCGCCATTATAAAAATGATAGTTCTCCCTAAATTTTTGTACCTTTTTAATAATATCCCCATCCCTCAAAATTTCTTCGCCTCGCTTCGGGCCCACTTGATTAGGTTGGTCTGGGGAGGGAAGCAGCCACGGGTCCGCTGGAAAATACTCATGCTTCCGCACGATAGAGGCAGACTTGGAATACCAGATTTGTATCTATATTATTTGGTTGCGCAGTGTGCCCACGCCTATGCATGGTACCACCCGGACGCGCGGATTCCATTTCTTCGCCCGGAAGCTGATTTTGTGCTCCCGGGCCTATTTGCCGCGGTGTTGCCCAAGGGCGTACCTAGAAGTCCAGTTGATATTCAAACGGTGTCTACCACGAGCTGGGCTTGGAGTAGGCTATTGCGCTACATGGATCAGCCTAACTTATACTCAACTTCTCTCCCGTTACCTAATGAGGGATGGCTTCTGATCACTGGTGAGAAACTTGTGCAACGCACTTTGACGAAGTTTGACATCACCAAGATTGGTTATTTATATCTCGATGTCGGAGGAGGCACGATTCAGTGATGCCACTTTCATGGACAGATTTATCCTTAATCGGCTTTATTGCACAGTCAGGTCGGGAATTAGGGCCGAGCCGGCTTCCTTTGAGCCACTTACTCTCCTCATCAACACGGCCACAGGGGCACATCTTATTTCTAAACTGTACAAGCTATGTATTGCGCAGGTTCCCTGCACGGACGACAAACTACGACTGGCATGGGAGGCTAACCTGGGTAGGCCCATCACGGATGAGCAATGGTCCGCTTGCTGTAAGGTCACCAAAAAGATCTCCCTCAATAGCCGCCACAAACTCCTACACTACAGGTTTTTCCTTAGAAGCTACATGACGCTGGCTAAACTTCACTCCATTGATCCCAAGCGGCCCCACACATGCTGGAGGTGTGCCTCCCCTCATGCTGACTTTGTCCATATGACCTGGACTTGTCCGAAATTGCAACCATACTGGGCGCAGATACACAAAATCATGGGGGACATGCTGGAGCTTACCCTGGTTCCTACCCCGGAAGTGGCGTTGCTGGGATACACGGTTAACTTTCCCAAGTCCGTGAGGAGGCTGGCGTCGCTGGTCTTTCTACTAGCAAAGCGAGAAATTGCTAAGCGCTGGGGTAGTGGGGCGGTTCCCGCAACTAATGCATGGCTTACTGCTATGGCTTACTGTAGCATAAACAGCGAGATTTACTCCAGTCTTCTTTCTGCAACAGCTCGTCCCAAAGATATCTGGGGTCCCTACAGAACATATATCGCGAATATGCCGGGCGCCTCTCCCACACACTCTGACTCAGGAATTGTGCCCACAGGGGTTGGTTAGATTTGACTGTGGTGCCTCTGTGTGAATGTGCGGGCCTCGGGGTGGTTGTGGTGCGACAGGTCCCCCTTGCTTGGGGTATGATTTCTGGGTGGCGCATGGGTTTGGCACTGCAGGATTTGAATGGCATGGCTCTTATGCAGGAGAGGGGCGTGGGGGGGGGTCAGTGATACATTGCCTTGCCACATGGGATCTGACGGACTAGGTTGCTGTAACAAAGAACAGGAAATTGCCGCCTGGAGCCAGGCTTATCTATTGTTAACGGACACAGGAGTATTGCCATCGCACTGTTTGTTTCACGCATATGACAGTTGTAACCATTGCAGAGATCTCTTATTGATTTGTTTACAAAAGATAAATAAAGTATAAAAAAATAAAAAAATAATAATAATGGTTTCCTTGAAGAAAGTAGACAAATCTTATGTTCTGCAATGGCGGGACTGCACGATCTAATGAGTTTCTTGAAGGACACCTAGTTCACACCCACAAAATTACCACTTATCGCCGTGTTGCATCAGCAAGGACAACCTGTCAAATTATCCAAACGCAACCAAGAAATCTAACCTTACCCTGAACAGTAACCCCAACTGGCCCTGAAGCGAGACAAACAATGCTAGGGCAACTCAGCAGCCTCCCTCCGACTTTCATGCTGGTTAAATGCTCAACAGATTGGCAGCTGATAGCTCCGTCCCCTGTGTGACCCCTGCTTGCCATCTTTGCCAGGGGAGGGTGGGCCTACAGGACTACTTGGCATGCACCATTCTGCCAGTGCCTAAAAGACCTTTGTCATGCTGCCTGGCCTAATGATTCTGGCCCTACACTAGAGGCTCTCGCTTCGGCCCTGGGTCAAAACAAATCGCCAGGAACATTGCTTAGCAGAGTGTGCTGCAAGGTTCTGCCTCCTCATCCATCGCATCCAGTTATGTAATCAACACTCATCATTCCACCTACAGCAAGCAGGACTAGGACTCCAAGAGTCACATCAGGAATCACAGCCACAACGCCGGGAACGGACGTGCTCACCCCAACCTACTGATGCACAGACCACTTGCTTACTGCTCACAGTATGGCTGAGACAAGAGAGGCTGTTAATTTAAAGCCCTTTTAGATGATCGTTAGACAGACCCGACAGGGAGGATCATGTGAAATGAGGTAGGAACCACCACACCCGCCTGTGAATCAGCCCTGGTGTATTTTGTCATGACCCCTACTAAACCCTTAGAGATCACCATCAACAACCTGCAGTGGCCAGGTGGCCGGCATCCAGCGGGACCTTCAAATCCCATTTACTCTCCAACTCCTTGCCGCCTGGCGTCACTCCCTGCTGCAGGTGTCTTGTTGCCACCACAACTCGCCCCTCTTGACCCGTAGAAAATTACATCGCTGAAAATGTGTGGTCACCTCTCATCTGGGGTCGGTGGAACGTATAACATGTGTCCCGAATGTACAATATACGTGATGGTGTGCAGGCGTATAGGAATCAGAACCTAATAGTAACTGTGCATAGGACCTAGTATTCAAAACTGTAACCTATAGATTATGCATGGTGCTTTGCAGCACAGCTTGGCCCATCTGATCAACTTTACAAACCCTGGAAGCAAGCCTGTGCTGGTTACCCTCAGATCCTAGCCATGCACGCCTTAACCCAGGGAGTTCCCTTACTAACGGAGCATTTGTCCACACAGAACTAACATCTGCATCCCCCTTCCGGATAACAATATATGTGCTTAATGCTAGCCGGCTTTACCGCTAAGTGTCCCAGGTCAAGCAATGCTATATCCAACCCCTATTATCTACTTTCTCTGACCGCAAGTGAAAGGATAATGTAGTCACCAAACCCAATGTAAACTAAAATAGCAAGCAGCACTTGTCAGGAGACATTCAACATCTGTCATTGAAGCGCATCAAACGTGGCAATCGAACTTAGAGAGCTGACACGCCTCTATTTCCCTTGAACTCCAAGTATGACAAATGAGGCAATCCAGCCCCCCCCCCTCCAAGGCTAGAAGGATGGCTTGGGCAGGAGGCAAGCTGGCTGTAACCGACAAACCAAATCCTACCACAGTAAAGCACACAGTTACTGCGAAAACGAGTACCCTCACCTCCAACAGGAGCCAACAAAAGACCGTCATGATAGCCCTAGTGGTATCGGTTAAACTGCCTCACTCATAAAAATCCCGGGCACTCAAAGTAAAGCACCCCTCCTGTATACTCATGCAAAGCTTTTAGGTTAGGTTTAGGTCATTTTGGGTCGAACAAATGACTGTCCTGCCATTACTAATGGAGTCTTGGAGCAAACCTGGAACCCGGTGCTCCTGGGGTTGCACGCTGTGTTTCAATCAGATAGACATACTGCACGGTTCAAGTATGTAAAGAGTGTATCACTGTGGCTTTGTGTGGCAGGGGAGAAATCTGTATGGGTCCCTACCCCTGGAGTATTGACTACCCAATAGTGAATCCAATATAATATAAGTCTCTGTTGTTCCTTCACTGTCTTGTAAATACCTGAGACTACCCTGACGCGGAGTTACTCTCATGCGCACATGCTGCCCAGGTATAGCGCGTTGCACATGATCGCCAGGTGTGCCGCAGGTTGACCCATTCAGATGCTTAGGCACGGGTGTACTGTGGGACCCTCCCCTGAGGGCAGACCACTAGCATCTAAGTACTTAGTGCATGCAGATACCTGATCCAGCCCCAAATTAAGCCTGAGCTGGCCGCCACACTAGCCAGCTCCCGCTAGGCGCCCCCCCAGTTGGTTTGGAGCCCCTGAAACCTAGACCTCCCTTACACCACTGCATTATCCACAGCGGGCTGCCATATTCAACACTGGTAAGCCTGGGAAAACTCTGGCAGTCCTTTGCTTCCCCAAGTATATTTACATTGCTGTGGTTCATCGCATGGTAAGACATCCGCAACGCATGACCACCAGAAAAGCATGTAGATCCGGGTGGCGGATATAATTGCTTAAAGAACCAAAGGCTGGGTAAAGAGCTTGACACTGAAATATCTGTCTCGTGAGAGGCATAGTACTGTTCATGCATACCACATACTTCTTATAATTGTATATTTGCCAAGCTTCCCTTCCCTAACCTTTCTTGATGTCATCCCAATCACCAAGCTCATTACTAAAGGTAAACCATTTTACGATGAGCCCACATCTATGTTGACACTGAACTATGTCAAAAATTCCCCCAAGACGGGTGCTGACCCAAGCAGATTACACCTCTCGCCTCACCTGTGAGGACTGCACAGCCAAACTAATCCCGCCTTGCTGCCCAGAGGACACGGTTGACAATCTCTGCAATGGCACCCTGCACATTTATGAAACGCACACCCCATCGCATAAATCTGGGATTGGCAGCAAGATGACAGACATCACATCAACACCATATATTATAGTCGAGTTAACCGCCGACTGTAAAGAGAAACGCACGTGGCCTCCCAAGGGACACAGCACACCTCAAATCATTCCAAAACTGCGAAACATAACCGGGGTGCAGGGCAGGAGCAGTTTGCACCCGCTACCCATGCTCATTATTTGGGGAATCGGGAACACAAAATTAATGACCAGTGTTCCAAACCGAGTGGGTAACTGTGCCGAAAGCACCCAAGGCATCCCCCAGGGCAAAGCTGGTCCTCTTACCAGGAAACGTGCCTTGCTTTGCAGGCCGAGACACATCGTGTGTGCTTGCACACCGTGACCACACATGAGTGATGCACCCGGTGTGCCCTCTCGTGTCGCTGCAACCATAAAACCTCATGTAAACCTGCCCCTGGGGACATCCCCTGAGTACCTGCACCCGGGTCCCCCTGTGCTTGAGGGAGCTATTCTGTGCCTAGGTGATGTGCCTCCAGACTGGTAATTTGCTGTTTCTGTCATTGCATGCGGATATATGATCCGGCAAGAACATCATACCCGACACGTCAGGGTTGTTGGCTTTGTCAATGGTAGTTAGTTGGATAGGATAAATAAGCAGCAACTGAGCTTGTAAATAATATTGCAAACTTTCACTTGTTCAGTCAGCTGTTGTACTTTTATGTGTTTTTATTCTTTTATGGTTGAAATATTACCGAATAAAGAATATAATGATTGTTGATTGCTAAGCAGAAACACTTATAAACACCATGAGGGGTAACAAAGGCAGAAAGAGCCTGTTAATCCTTTGATAAGTCAATTTGGTGGTATGCTGAGGGTAAGTCTATAGTTGAAGAATATTTGGCGTTACCAATATGAACCAGCATCTCATGAATATGGGGTAAGTGATGCCCATTCAACGACTATATTTTTGTCTAAGGTTCGATGGCCAGCACATAGGCATACATTTCCAGACCATTTAGGTGTAAGAAATACTGGAGAAATCTATTCTGAGGAATATGCTGGTTATATGACACTTTCAGAAATTAAATTATCTAGTAAAGTTTTTTAAATGTTTCCTAACACTAAGCGGCCGATTCCGATCTCGTTGGGAAAGTCCTCCAACCAAGTTGGATCCGGAGTGCTTTCCGACTGACTCGCACTCCGGGGCTTCGAACAACCGAGTATGATGCGAACATGTGCTTACGGACATGGGTCGCTCGGAGCCCCATTGAAGTCAATGGGAGCCTGCTGTACGACGCATACATAGGCTCCCATTGACGAAAAAGGTTATTTGTGCAAAAGGGTGCCCCCTGTAGTGGGAACGCATCTGTGCCACCTGCACCGTACATGCACGTGTTGGGGGGTCCCTTGGGTCCCCCCTCTGTGACCAACTCGTAAGGCTACGGGTGAGGGGGGGTACGGCGCAGACCCCCGAAGTTCGCTTCCCGGAGCGTTTAAGAGTCGGAAACTCCATCTCGATCTGGCTGTCCGAATCGTGCATCGTACTGGCTCGGTCGGAAATCGCCGCTATTGCACGACACGGTTTGCTTACAGCCGACACGTACGGAGTGATTCGGACCCGCAAACGTCTCGGTCGGCGATTTCACGTTTCCCGCATTATACATGCTCGCTCGTACAGTTGTACGAGTTGGTCGGAAAAAATGCATCCGGCCGGCCGGATCGCGTTCGGAGCTATTTCGAGCGAGATCGGAATAGGCCCCTAAGTATTGGTTTCAATGTTATGGTGTGTTCAAAGCCTTCGACAGTACCAATCACATTTTTTACAAACTTCAGAAAATTTAGAAATCATCTAATGAACCACATTACCATCAAATTCTAATGGCAATATAGGCATATCTCCTATTTGGATTTTCTTCTCCGGGTTTCAACCAAACACCTGATTTAGCTAAATCCATCCACCCCACAATATCTCAATCTTCAATTGGCACATCTATCTTAATTTTGATTTGCCTACCTAAACATTTCAATGGACCCTTAAAATAACCTAGTATATCTATTTTATGATCAATATATGCCTTGGGATTCACATCTTTTTTCTGCAACAACATACCAGAAAGGAGATCTGGTGGGCTACAGAGCAAGAGAGGAAGAGAGCGTGCCAACAGAATTCAAGAAATGTTGGCTAAGGTTGTGGCAGAAAACAATAAGATATGCCCTCCCAGCAAGCACCGTCTCTTCACTGTATCTCCTCAGAACTTGGTGCATGGTTTTACACAGCATACCTCTGAAGTGCCATTTCAGAAGTACGCCCCCTGCACATCCAGTTGAATAAAACTTCTATAAAGTCCATTTTTCCAGTGCCTCTACAGTAGCATTATGTCTACCGACACTTCTTAGGTTGTGCGCCGACTTCACTGGTTCTCTGTTCACAGTAAAGGTTGCACCTCCGGGACAGCGAGATCACATCAGATCAGCATAGATATTGGGCAAAAGAAAAATGATGATGACAGGTGGTCCATGGGTCTACAGAGGAAGGAAATCATCCTTGTTGCCAAATATGTAGCTGAGTCAGGGATGCCAGTAAAGGCCACGCAGGACAAGTTACTCTTCAACTAAACCAATTATTTATTCCAGGACGAAGGTACATGACAAAAAGGAACCGGACAGCTTCAAGACATCCATCAACTGACTAACAGATTGGACAGATTTTCTGAAAACCATACCATGTTATTTTCTGGAATGCATGTAAGATTAATATGAGGTAATGGGTGACATATAGGCACAAAAACTGTGAGATGACTCAATCAAGTAGGATTTATAAAGAGCGGCTAATTACCCATGAGGGTATGCAGGCACTGAGCGTCTTGCTGTTTCAGGTGGGTTCGGTTGAACCACCGGGTCTTGAGTGCCTTCTGCAATTCTAGAAGAGAGATGGAGGTCCAGAGGTGCAGGCAGGGGGAGGTCTTTCTAGGAGGTAGAGGAAGGAGCATCCTCCACTTTTGCTTTGAAGGATGCAGGGGGTGTGCACGAGGGAGATGGAGGCATGAGTCTGGAGAGTTGGTGGAATTTCATGCGGTGGTTGATGTAGGCTGGTGTGTTGTTGTTCACGGCTTTGTAGGTGTGGATCAGCGTCTTGAGTTGACATCTTTTCTGTATGGGAAGCTTCCTTCTGGGAGGTGAGGCATGATGCGGATCCTTTTGGGGAGATTATGGATAAGTCTGGCTGCGGAGTTCCTTATGGTGAGTAGTCTCTTCAGGAGGTGAGTGATGATTCCTGCGTAGAGTGTGGTGCCAGAGTCCAGGAGGCTAGTGACTAGAGTTTGAGGGACAGTGCATCTGGTGTTGATGGGAAGCCATTTGAAGACTTTCTGGAGCATGCAAAGAGTGAGGAAGCAGGCGGATGAGACTGTGTTGATCGGGGTTTTAATGATGAGTTTGCTGTCCAGGATAATGTTGAGGTTACGAGCATGGTCTGTTGGTGGAGATGAGGGTCCTAGTTCCGAGGGCCACCAGGAGTCATTACACAGTGAGGTGTTGTTGCAGAAAATTAGCACTTCCATTTTGTCAGTGTTGAGTTTCAGGCAATTGTTTTTTATCCAGTTGCCAAAGCACGTCATACACCTGCAGAAATTGGCTCTCGTGTCGGTGGGATTTTCTGAGAGTGAGAGGATGAACTGGGTGACATCTGCATAGGATATGATGTTTAATCCATGAGCTCTGACGATGTAGACCAAGGGAGTCATGTAGGTGCTGAACAGAGTGGGGATGAACAGAGTGGGGATGCACCTTGAGGAATGCCGCATATGATGTTCTTGGGTTCTGAGGTGAACGGTGGTAGGCAAACTCTCTGGGTTCTTCTGGTGTGGAAGGAGGTGATCCACTCAAGGGCGTCTCCTTGGATTCCAATGCAATGTAGTCTTTTGATCAGAGTGTGGTGGGACATGGTGTAGAATGCTGTCTAAAGTTCGAGGAGGATCAGGGCCTCTGATTCTCCTTGGTCGAGGAGGGTTCTTATGTCGTCTGTGGCAGAGATTAGGGCAATATTGGTGTTGTGGTTGGTGTGGAATCCATTTTGGGAGGTGTCCAGAAGATGGCTGTTCTCCTGGTGTTCTGTGAGTTGGCGGTTGATGGCTATTTCAAGGACTTTGGTGGGCAAGGGGATCAGGGTAATGGGAAAGTCGTTTTTGAGTTTGCTGGGGTCGGAGAACAGTTTCTTGAGAAAGGGTTTCATTTCTGTATGTTTCTTTTCTTCGTGGAAAGTGGCAGTGGTGATAGAGGCAATATAGAGGGTAGTGAGCTCGCTGATGACCTTCTTGCTCCCAAGGATGAAAATGGAGTGAGGGCAGGGGTCTCTGGGGGCTCCTGAGTGGACAGAGTTCATGATTGCTGTGGTGTTCTGTGTGGTATGCTGGTAGCAGGTGGTGTGTAGGTGGTCGGGACTTGCTTCTCTGGGAACGAGGTGGTAAAAGAGGTTGGAGAGGGTGGGCTATGTTTCAAACTTCTTGTAGATGGCGGAGATCTTGTTGTGGAAGAAATCTGCCAGGGTTACACAAAGTTCCTGGGAAGGGGTGATGATGTTTTTGGTGGCTTGAGGGGGTTGGAGAACTCTCCAAAAATGTTGAAGAGTTCTTTTCTGTGGTTGGAGCTGGCTTTGATGTGGTCCACCAGGGCATTCTTTTTCGTCTCCTTCAGCAGCTGGTGGTAGTGGTTGAGGGCAGTCTTGAAAGTGGCTCTGTCTGCCGATTCCTTGCTGGTTCGCCATTTTCTTTCTAGTTGCTTGCAGTTGTATTTTGCTGTTCTAAGCTCCATGGTGTACCATCTGACCTCTTTGGTGGATCTTTTGTATTTGCTGTGCTTGATGGGGGCGACTCTGTTGGTGCAGTCGTTAATCCACGCAATTAAGTTCTTGACAGCCTGTTCCAGGTTGGGTGTGATGTCAGGGTAGAAGTATTGAGGGTGTTGGCCTACTGGCTCTCTGACACTTTGCTCCAGCTCTGGTGGGGGGCACTGGATAGCTATGGTCGATGCCGGGCGGTCTGGTGATGATGAAGTAGTTGATGGCGTGGTCTGTCCAGATGAGTTCAGTCGCATGACTGTATTGGACTCTGTTGTTGTCCATGAAGATGGGGTCAAGTGTGTGTCCTGCATTGTGTGTGGAGCTGGTGACTAGTTGGGTGAGGCTGATGTTGTTCATGCTTTCGAGGAGGTTGGCAGTGTTGACATCGTTGAAGTCCTCGAGGTGGAAATTGAGGTCTCCGAGGAAGATTTAGTCCTTGGAGTTTATGACGAGCAGGGTGATGAAGTCAGGAAGGGTGTTGCAGAAGCTGTGGCATGGTCCTGGAGGTCTGTAAGTGAGGCTGCCCCTGATGGTGTATTTGACATCTGTTTGGGGTTTAAAATTGAGGTGTTCCATGATCATGGTTGTTTCATCTGTGGTGGTGGTGCTGTGGATGTTTTCTTTGTGGATGATGGCGATCCCACCTCTGTGTTTGTTGACATGGTCCTGGTGTGCTATCTGGTAACAATCGGATGATGCTGAGGCGATGTCAAGAGCGGGTGCGGGGTGAGCCAGGTCTCGGTGATGAAGATGACATTGAGTATGAGGGTGGTGATGATGTTCCAGATTTCAGTGCCATGCTTGCAGAAAGATCATATGTTGAGGAGGAAGTCGAGTTACTCCAAAGTCGTGGTCAGCGTGCTGGTGGTCAATGTGCATGCATGTGCTACAATGTTGCAGAAGAAGAGAAGGTGCAGGCAGGCGAAAGGTCCTAACATTGATCATAGAGAAGTGCGGTAGCAGTTGTTGTAGTGGAGTCTGGGGTCCATGGCTTGGAGCTCGGCGGGCTGTATCTGAGAGCAGAGCCAGAGGTATTGTTGCTGGGCACAGTCCAGTCAAGGACGTGCACAGATAGACTTGCCTTTGACATGACTAAGTAGGAAATGACAATACCACATCTTCTGAAGGTCTCAATAACGTTGGTTGCCAAACAATACCTCTTCAGTCGCGTGAGCCATGGTGTCCTGTGCTTTTAAGCCTTGCTTTAAATGCAGTTGATATGAAATCTTCTCAGCTTCTAACATTGCTTTCTGGGGCTGTCATATACTGTGTTCCACAGTGCTTGGTGGATCACAAGATGATTCTTCCTCTGTGTGACCACACATGCCCATCAAAACATTTTTGCAGTACCAAGAAGGCACTGCATTTCTTCAGTGACACATTTTGCTTTCCACGGCAGTCAGTGCACTCAACCCTCTGTACCGACCTCAAACATTTTAGAAGCCCCACAATGAGATGCAGATATGCTGCATTCACACTAATCTGCCTCCATCCTTAAACATGGTGCAGCTCAAAATCTCTTCCTGATATATTCGTGTTGAGTATGTCAAATGTGGTGCCACCTTCACATACCTTTGATCATCATCAGTATAAGGTCCCCTCCCTGGGCAAATCCATGAATGAGAAACAGCAACTGGAAAGAAAAGTCATCAGACACCACGAGAACTGAAGATAGTTTTACTATATGTAAGCAAATCAGACACCAAGAAATCCTTATGGCCAGCTTCAGACATTACTGGCTCAACCTTGGCTCCTATTCCATTCCAGAACAGCAGCCCTTACAACACAGAACCCTCATATTAAAAACCCAGGTGACTACACTGAAACAAAGTGGGTCCTCTAACAGGAATGAATACAAAAGTATCTGTTATGGATCCACTGTAATAAGCAAGAAAGCACTTCTGCAGCCATTTTTCTGCCCTAAAGTAAGCCCGCCTTCCAGTAACTGCCATTCACTTCAGACATCTTCACCTCTACGCGTTCCACACTTACATCCTGCATTCCACATTCTATTCTATCCCGATGTATTTATTCCATTAGTCTCCTCCATACCATACTACACACACCTTACAAGTGCGTTTGAAGTACTGCGCCCCTGCACCCGCCAAGCCAAAAGTTGTAAGTTGACTTTATTCTTGGCAGTGCCCTCACAAACCCAACAAAGGCTGCTATCTTGATAGCAAAGCTCGTGGTTTGTCTGGGTGTTTTACCTTCTGACCTCTTCATGACATATAGGTAGAGAAACTGCAAAAACAATAACTGGAGATATAAAAAATCCTGCTTTCACCTTAGAAGCTTGAGTTCAAATAATTTCATAGGAAGTCAGCAACTAGTCTTACAATAGTTGGAATTCAATTGTACTGTTATTGGAGTCTGGTCAATATCAGGGATGTATCATGTCAACCTAGGCATACCCAAAATCACTATCTAGTGAGAGGCATCTATTAGATCAAACTAATCTTTTCATGATAGTTCCCAAAATAAAACAAAGAAATCATGCATATGAAAATATACTGGTCCTGAAGATTGAACCATCAGTGGCCTCAATCTCTTAAAAAATGTATTAATTTATCACAAGTGTCTGTAGATATTGAGCAAACTTAAGGCCAGATTTGGAAACACTTTGCACAGGAGCATAGTAACCAAACGTGACTGGAAAATGTCCTCGTAAGGCAAAACAGCACTTTGCTCTTATTTACATTACTTTGCATCAATGATATGGTCTGTGATGGTACATGGCACATGGGCATTCTCAAGCTACCACGCAAGATTTTTGACACAAAACCCATTTTACGAATGTTGGAAGAGACAACTTTGTGCCAAACATATCACCTCCTCATGACAGGAGTTAATTTGGAGCAATCTGTTTATTTCTCTAAGCCCTTCAAACTTTGCATGTGTGCTGCAGATAACAGCACACATGCTAAGTTTAAAAAGTTTTAAAGTATAACTTAGCATAGTATTTTCTACTGTAAGAGTCTCCCTCTTGTACAAAACCTATGCTAGACATCACACCACATATGTAGAGCCCCTTAATCCACTTACGTGCATGGATTCAGGAGGCTCCATAATATGAATTTATTCTGTATGAAGACAAACAACTAACACTTTCATCTCTGATTTTATTTATCTGGAAAGCATTCAGCAAGGTGATTAGATAACTGTACCATTAAGATCACGATCCGGTAAAAAATTCCCCCGTGCGACTCGTATCGGGTCTTTTTACCGTACGAATCGTACAAGTGCCGTACGAACTGGCAATCACGATTCGCATGGTAAAAAGTCCATACGAACCGCACTGGGAATCATTCCCCACACGTCCCCGGGTCGGAAAATGTGTCCGACACGTCCTCGGACGATTTACCTTACAAACGTGAAAAACCAAGTCCGACCTAGGAATCACGATCCATCCCGTGCGTCCGAGGTTACAACCGTATGGAAAAAACACCGTCCGCACCGAACTCCTACAGCAACCATGGAGACATGTGCCCGCATACGCACCCAACACTCCCCCCAGCCCCCGTACGTCCGACACGTACCCCCTGTATATGTATACCCCCACCCGTCTAGGTACACCCCAGTACGTTCCAGTCGAACCCCCACCCCAGGACGTGTCGTACCACCGTCAATGTACACCCCCCCACCCCAGTACGTGTCGTACCACCGTCCATGTACACCCCCCCCCTGTACGTGTCGTACCCCCCGTGTACCTACACCCCAGTACGTGCGAGCCACACCCCCACCCCAGGACGTGTCATAGCCCCGTCCACCCACACCCCAGTACGTTCCAGTCGTACCCCCACCCCAGTACGTGTCGTACCCCCCGTGTACCTACACCCCAGTACGTGCGAGCCACACCACCACCCCAGGACGTGTCATAGACCCGTCTACCCACACCCCAGTACGTTCCAGTCGTACCCCCACCCCAGTACGTGTCGTACCACCGTCAATGTACACCCCCCCACCCCAGTACGTGTCGTACCATCATCCATGGACACCCCCCCCCCTGTACGTGTCGTACCCCCCGTGTACCTACACCCCAGTACGTGCGAGCCACACCCCCACCCCAGGACGTGTCATAGCCCCGTCCACCCACACCCCAGTACGTTCCAGTCATACCCCCACCCCAGTACGTGTCGTACCCCCCGTGTACCTACACCCCAGTACGTGCGAGCCACACCACCACCCCAGGACGTGTCATAGCCCCGTCTACCCACACCCCAGTACGTTCCAGTCGTACCCCCACCCCAGTACGTGTCGTACCCCCCGTGTACCTACACCCCAGTACGTGCGAGCCACACCCCCACCCCAGGACGTGTCATAGCCCCGTCTACCCACACCCCAGTACGTTCCAGTTGTACCCCCACCCCAGTACGTGTCGTACCACCGTCAATGTACACCCCCCCACCCCAGTACGTGTCGTACCATCGTCCATGGACACCCCCCCACCCCTGTACGTGTCGTACCCCCCGTGTACCTACACCCCAGTACGTGCGAGCCACACCCCCACCCCAGGACGTGTCATAGCCCCGTCTACCCACACCCCAGTACGTTCCAGTCGTACCCACACCCCAGTACGTGTCGTACCACCGTCAATGTACACCCCCCCACCCCAGTACGTGTCGTACCATCGTCCATGGACACCCCCCACCCCTGTACGTGTCGTACCCCCCGTGTACCTACACCCCAGTACGTGCGAGCCACACCCCCACCCCAGGACGTGTCATAGCCCCGTCTACCCACACCCCAGTACGTTCCAGTCGTACCCCCACCCCAGTACGTGTCGTACCCCCCGTGTACCTACACCCCAGTACGTGCGAGCCACACCACCACCCCAGGACGTGTCATAGCCCCGTCTACCCACACCCCAGTACGTTCCAGTCGTACCCACACCCCAGTACGTGTCGTACCACCGTCAATGTACACCCCCCCACCCCAGTACGTGTCGTACCACCGTCCATGTACACCCCCCCCCCTGTACGTGTCGTACCCCCCGTGTACCTACACCCCAGTACGTGCGATCCACACCCCCACCCCAGGACGTGTCATAGCCCCGTCCACCCACACCCCAGTACGTTCCAGTCGTACCCCCACCCCAGTACGTGTCGTACCCCCCGTGTACCTACACCCCAGTACGTGCGAGCCACACCCCCACCCCAGGACGTGTCATAGCCCCGTCTACCCACACCCCAGTACGTTCCTGTTGTACCCCCACCCCAGTACGTGTCGTACCACCGTCAATGTACACCCCCCCACCCCAGTACGTGTCGTACCATCGTCCATGGACACCCCCCCACCCCTGTACGTGTCGTACCCCCGTGTACCTACACCCCAGTACGTGCGAGCCACACCCCCACCCCAGGACGTGTCATAGCCCCGTCTACCCACACCCCAGTACGTTCCAGTCGTACCCACACCCCAGTACGTTCCAGTCGTACCCCCACCCCAGTACGTTCCTGGCGCACCCCCAACACAACCTCCTAAGTACGGAGCGCACCCCATGCCCCAACATCACAACCGCATGTACGAGTCGTACAAAGCCACACACAAGGACCAAATCGTACAACCAAATGGCCCATGTACACACCGTACACACGCTCAAAACGCACGTACACAACAAGGACAAAACAAAACAACTCAACAATACACCATTCGAAAGGCACACAGCCACTAAACATGGCCAACAACCACTAAAATAACACAATCACTGACCTGCAACTGTCAAAAACAAACAGAGGCCCAATACACCACCACTCCTTATAACACACCCACCCAAAATTCAAACACTGCCACACCCACCCATGGACCAATGAAAAGGGCCCACACACACAAACCATGAGCCTTTGCAACAGACCCACTGCTGCCAGACACCACAGAACCAGACTACAAGCGACACCACATCTTACACTTGCACACCTTCACACGACCACCCTCACAAACACCCTCTCATCACATTCACACACACACACAACCATCCACACCCCCCCCCAACATCCACACACCCCCCACACCCACACCATCCCCACCCACACCCCTCACCATGCCCACTACCAAGAATCCAAAGTTCAGTCACCGAGAGTTGGAGGTCCTTGTTGATCAAATCCTCAGAGTCGAGCCACAGATCTTTGGAACATTGGTCAGAAGCACCAGCCAGGCAGCCAAAACAGCCATGTGGCAGACCATCGTCGATGCTGTGAATGCTGTTGCGGACACCAGGAGGACCAAGCAGGATTGCCAGAACAGGTGGTACGATCTGCGGAGGAGGGTCAGAGCCAAGAGACAGGAGGAACACGACCAGGCCAACGCCACCGGAGGAGGGCCCTCCCGCAGAGCCGTACAGTACCATCCCTGGGAGGAGAGGGTGATGGCCATACTGCCGGTGGAGGCAGTTGAAGGAGTAGAAGGACTCCGAGACCCGGGTGAGTACACAAACAACGCACCTCACATGGGGGGAACTGCAACCACAACCAAAATTAATAACAGGCACGCAACCACCACAAGCCATCGCATTACTCAACCACACTCCATGAGCAGGCACATGCCACTGCTGCCACCATGCCCCATGCACCCAGCTGGACAATGTCAAGTCACAGGCCACAGAAGACAACAACACATGACACGGTAACCCGGATGTCGGGAGGCTGGGCACCAAGAATCACATAGTGCGACTCCAAAGCAGACAACAATGCCCTCTGCCCATATGGCCTATGTCACAGGCAGACAAACACTGTGTCCCAACACAGGAATGACTTGCCAGCAAATGGCGGACGCCTTGCATCAACACATGGGGGTGAAGGCACTGTTTTGCACATGCCAGCAGCTAATGAACAGCCAACAGTGTGAAAGAGTGGCAGCACACACCACCACAGCAGCAGCGCACAGACACACAGCAGACAAAATGGGTGCCTGGAGATCAGAAACAAACTCACATCAACAGGCCAAGGGCCACTCAAAGATCTGCTAACAGTGTGTGCCCAGGAAGCTGGGCCAAGGTGACAGAGGGTGACACACGGAGGGAGGGAGAGGGGGACACAGAGGGAGGGAGAGGGGGACTGAGAGGGAGGGAGACGGACAGAGGGAGGAGGCTGACACACAGAGGGAGGGAGAGGGGGACAGAGAGGGAGGGAGAGGGGGACAGAGAGGGAGGGAGACACAGGAAGATGGACAGAGGGAGGAGGCTGACACACAGAGGGAGGGAGAGGGGGACAGAGAGGGAGGGAGAGGGGGACACAGAGGGAGGGAGAGGGGGACTGAGAGGGAGGGAGACGGACAGAGGGAGGAGGCTGACACACAGAGGGAGGGAGAGGGGGACAGAGAGGGAGGGAGAGGGGGACAGAGAGGGAGGGAGACACAGGAAGATGGACAGAGGGAGGAGGCTGACACACAGAGGGAGGGAAAGGGGGACAGAGAGGGAGGGAGAGGGGGACAGAGAAGGAGGGAGACACAGGGAGAGCAAATCAGTCCTGTGGTGTGTGGGAATGTCTGCTCGTCAGCAGGTGGACTGCGTGCATGTAGACAAGGGTGGCCAGTGCCAGAACCCCCCCTCTTCATCATGGCAAAACGCAGGGCCATGTCACAACCTGTACACGAGCACAAGGACAGCCACCTGCATCATATAAGTGTGTGGATCCACTCCATGTGCACATGTACAGTGCTACAAGGAAGGCGCAAATGCATAGCTCGGCACACATGCACACTCCACTGCTGACTGCAGTCACACTTGACGCAGCAAGTAAGACTGTGCCACACATAGTTAAAGGGGCCAAATTGGTGCCCAAGGGACACACACATGCACAAGTGCACTGTGAGTGGAATGCAAGACAGATCCTAATTCCAAGAGGAAATGTGCCAACTTTGTAACGGATGAAACATGGATGTTGCATGGATCAAAATTAACATTTTCTCTCTCACACACAGGTCAACGTCGTGCTGCACCCCCCAACACTGGGGGGGAACACTCACAGGACCCGGATCTGCAGGAGACCGATCCCACCGGCAGCGACCACTCTCACCACTCTGCGGACGACCCCGACCGACCTGGCCCCTCTGGTGTCCAACCACCTGCAGCACCTGCGTCAGGTACAACCGTGCCAACCACCACCCCCACTCCTGCCACATCCCAGGAGACACCCAGGATCCCTGCCCCAACACCACAATGCAGCCAGGCTCGCCAGGAGGGACACGGTGTCCCGGGCACCCAGGAGGAGGCAGGCGACAACGCCAATGCCACCCCTCAGGGGTCCCGGAGACCCGATGTGCCCACAAGTGCAGGCCAGACGCAAGTGGGCAGGGGTGGTGGGAGTGGAGGACGGCGGAGGCGCGAGCCTGACCAGTTGGCTGGGGATCCGGTATTTTCCCATGTCCGTAACATCCTGGACTCACGGGCATGGCCCAGGTTGTGTCCGTCCTCGAGGGGATCAAGGTCCAGCAGGCCCAGCAACATGCGGAGCTAATAGCCTGTCTACAGCTACACCAACGGAGGATGGAGGACAGACAGGCTGAGCAAGTGACGGCGTCCCAGGGGATTCACGCTGAACTCCGTCGGATGGCCGACACCATGGCCGACCCTCCCTGTGCCAGAAGGCGGAGAACATCACCACCCACAGGGAGGGATCATGAGGAGGAGGAGGAAACATCCGACGGAGCATCCCAGACGTCGTCACGGCCTGCTGCTGAGGTTCCCCGCAGGAAGCCGGGTCGTCCACGGAAAGGACCGTGAGGGTGGCTGCTACATCACCATCTCCCAGGACACCTGGCCTGGCACCTGGCCCACTGGAGCAACAGCATCACAGCATCAAGAGACATTCTCTGCCACATGGCCCTGCTGGTCACTGGCTGACCAATGTTGACAAAGACTGTGGCATGGACTCTGAGGATTTCCAATGGCAAGGACACCAACTCCCCTACTGAACTTTGGATTCCCTAATCCCGGAAAGCCCCTCACTTTGTCCCCCCCCCCCCCCCCCCAATAATAAATCACACTATTAAGAGTAGATGCCTGCTGGTAGCATTATTACCTAACATGTGTCTTGTACAGTCTAAACATGCCTGAGTCATCTGTTCACTTCAACCATCCACACCCTGGGGCCTGAGTCTGGCACAGGACACATGGGTCACAGTTTATTAGGCAAGACAGACATGGAGCACCATACACACCCGTGATGGTCAGAACCAGCTGAGGGGGTGGCCGAACAACCGTGCTGACAGACACATTGAGTACAGCAACAGTCATGCGCAGAGGTCAGGGATCCTGGCCCGTGTCCTGGGGGGCACCCAGGTACGTGTAGACAGGTGGCAGAACCATGTCCTGCAAGCTTGAGTCCGGTGGATGCAGAGAATGGGGGCCTGGACAACGTTGGATGCATGGGGATGGCACATGTCACACTACCCACACAGTCATGGACATCATGCCCAATACACAGTCTCAGCACACACACACAGCTTGCATCTTGCCACTCGACACATTGACACATAGCCACAATCAGGGAATACCATGCCAGACATGCAGGATGCACCGTGCCAACACACCAGCATTGACTGAGAAGAGGCACCTTGGAGGCATAGGGACACCTTTAATAGTCATGTTTTTGGGATTGCAGAGGCAACTTGAAGTACACATGAACACATCATGTGGAGTAACATGTGGCTCAAACACTGGCACCCCCCTTCTGCAGCACAAATGCGTGATAGCCATGGAACTGGCACACAAGTGTCGGCTAACAGCTAAATACCCACAGCTGCTCACGGAGAGACTGCCATACACCATACATCCGCTGATGTGGAAGTCCCACGCCATGTCAAGACAATGTTAACCGTATGTGTCCGAGGGCAGTGTCACACACATTGATGCCTTCATCACAATCCACTATCCCATCACTGATGACTGACAACCAGGCAGCCCATCTATTCAGGTGTACCCAGCTGCATGTTGTGTCCCATGGGGATGCCACATGTCTGCAGAGGAACCAAACCCCGACCGGGCCAGTGTGCACACATCGTGAACAACTGCCACACCCAATACACCCCAGATGCATCCCTTACCCCATGGAGACTTCCAAACGTGTCCGTGCCTGTAACGCTGAGTCAGCCCACGATGCCATGTCCATGAGGAATAGCAGTGCCACAACAATGCAACCAGAAGACGGCATGCGCAGGTACCTGGGGAAGAGAGACACACAAGAAGTCAGCCACAAAAAGCACAGCCACTTGCATGTGCATTGACTCGACACATGTATGGATGAAAAAATGCTAGGTCACAATTATGAGTGGGCAAATACTACCATCACTGCCACCATCACTCCAGTGACACACCCACGCACACCTCTGACTCACGTGCCATACATGCAGGTGGAGACACGCATCACAACACATGCCACACGGGGACCAAGGCGTGCACACTCAGACACTGGTACTCACCACTAAGCAAAGAAGTCGCGTATGAGCCGAGTCCGGATGTCCTCTTGCGGCTCCACATCCTCCACATCACTAGCCCCATTGCCAAGCCCTTCGTCCTCCACGGGTGGATGGTCCTCGTCATGTTGATTCAGGATGAGTGGCACAGCTCTTTCAACTGCCATGTTGTGCAGCATGCAGCAGACCATGAAGATCTTGCAAACCTTTGCCGGGGCATATGGGAGTGCGCCGCCGGTCTTGTGGAGGCACCGGAATCGGCTCTTCAGCATGCCAAACGTCCTCTCTATCACTCGCCTTGTCCGGCCATGGGCGGTGTTGTAGCGGAGCTGGGCCGGCGTGATGGGGTTGCGGAGAGTTGTCAGCAGCCAAGGCATGTTGGGATAGCCAGCGTCCCCTAAATGGAAAGCACATGGATATCGTTAGAACTGGCGAAGCGGTAGTGCTGCTCGGCCAAACAGAATACAGGACAGACAGACTGTACCCACCAACAACACATGCTCGTTCGTTGCGCAGCTGCATCATCATATCAGGCATCCCGCTACGCCTCATGATGTAGGCATCGTGTGCTGATCCTGGGAAACGAGCACAGACATGTGAAATCACCATGTTGGACAGACACACCACAAGGGCATTGATGGAGTGGTAGTGCTTCCGATTGCGGTACGCCACCTCCCGTGCGTGTGGTGGTACCAAACCTACATGTGTCCCATCTATGGACCCAATGACATGGGGCATCCCTCCCAGGGCATAGAAACCACGCTTGACCTCAGTCATCTGTTCAGGGGTTGGGAACTTGATGAAGTCATCCAGGTGAATCAACATGGCCTCCAAGAAATCATGCAGCACACCGCTGAACATGCTCTGGGACATGCCACCAACATGAGCTATGGTATTTTGGAAGGTACCCGTGGCAAGGAAATGTAGGGCAGCCATTACCTTCAGCTGGGGTGTCAGTGCCGTAGGATACCTGTGCTGCGGTTGCAGGTGTGGTGCCAGTCTCGCCGTCAGCTCCAGAATCAACGGTTGGGTGAAGCGGTAGAGCCGGATCCTGTCATTCTCCTGCATGGTGGCCAAGTCTGGAATTCTTCGGGCAACAGGAGGCGCTCTGCAGTAATTTGGAAGTGACAAGGAAGAGTGAGTGCACTACGAGAACAACTCATGTCTACTGAGCACATGTAAATCTGGCAATACACACATGCCACATAGGGAGTCAGGCATGTGCTACATGCCCAGGACACGTATGGATGCAAGGTGACACTCCTTCCAAGACCCAGCTACACACGGTGATTGAGAACCTCCCCATGCCACGCCATGGAAATAGCTGTGTCCCAGTGCAAGTGCACTGCCCGACGCAAGACAGGAGTGACATACACCCACACATCAGCAGAAGTGTGATGCCGATTGCAGAGACTGGCAGCGGAACACTTGAGCCACAGGTCACATGACATTACACTAGTCCAGCCCACACACCTTGCCATGAAGGTGCACATGTCATGACTCACCACACATTCCTTGTGAGTTTGCTGACATGGCCTTGTCACGCTACTCCGTGTCCCTTGCATACATGTGCACCTCACATCCGAGAACACATGTGGCATGGTGTTGGGAACAGTGTGCAATGACAATCTACACACAGCCACATGTTGGTTGCTGCAACGGCTGCAGCTTTTGAGGGTGCTACAACATCAACCTGATGTAAATCCCGGACACATATATGGCATAGTCACATTGTGCACTGTGGGTAGTGATAAGTCATGTGTCATGACCCCTGTACCGGGCATCATGGGACACTTCCGTGTGTTGGTGTCCGTGCCATGCCAGTGACGCTCACCCCAAGTGCGCAGTCCCACATGCACACATGTCAAAGGAGTCAAGGGCATGCCTGGCACACATTGCACCCTCACACAGTACACATGTACACATCTCATCATACATCTGGTGCCTTCTCCACTCAGGAGGCATGTTCCACATCACAGCCTGTGACACCTGTGCCCCACACATGTGGTAATGCACAGACGATGCCTTGATGTCCATTCCTGGACAAGTATGTCCATCCATGGACAAGTATGTCCGCCCTATTCCTACATGTGTGTCGCCTATCACCACAGTGATGTGTAAAATCCGCCGTACTGCTGCTGAGAGGGCCTGTGCATGTTCCCAAATCACTGTGGGAGTGCTGCCGTATGTGTACCCATCGTGATGGCGAGCGTAGATGCGAGTGTACGGTCCGTGCCACTACGGGTACGCATACGCGTGCAGACCCATAGTGATGGAGAGCGTAAATGTGAGTGTACGGTCCGTACCACTACGAGTACGCATACGCGTGCAGACCCATAGTGATAGAGAGCGTAGATGCGAGTGTACGGCCCTATCACTATGGGTCTGCACTCGTATGCGTACCCGTAGTGGTACGGACCGTACACTCACATCTACGCTCACTATCACTATGGGTCTGCACGCGTATGCGTACCCGTAGTGGTACGGACCGTACACTCGCATCTACGCTCACTATCACTATGGGTCTGCACGCGTATGCGTACCCGTAGTGGTACGGACCGTACACTCGCATCTACGCTCACTATCACTATGGGTCTGCACGCGTATGCGTACCCGTAGTGGTACGGACCGTACACTCGCATCTACGCTCACTATCACTATGGGTCTGCACGCGTATGCGTACCCGTAGTGGTACGGACCGTACACTCGCATCTACGCTCACTATCACTATGGGTCTGCACGCGTATGCGTACCCGTAGTGGTACGGACCGTACACTCGCATCTACGCTCACTATCACTACGAGTACGCATACGCGTGCAGACCCATAGTGATGGAGAGCGTAGATGCGAGTGTACGGTCCGTACCACTACGGGTACGCATACGCGTGCAGACCCATAGTGATGGAGAGGGTAGGCATGCATGTACGGGCCGTTGCCATGCATTTGGGGTGCCCTAGGGCCCCCACACGCACCGTACCTGTGTGTGATGCTCCAAATTACATAGGGGACAAGTATTAAGGCCTACATGCATGCTGGTTGTCATGGAGACCAAGTTCAAAATTCGAAATTGTTCTGGAAGGTGCACAGCAGAAGTCAGTTGGAATTTGTCTACTTTGTTGCAATGTGTTTGTGGGGCTGACATCATGCAGGAGAATGAAACCGATAGAGAACCCACAGACTGCTAGGTTTGTAGGGATTGGTGGAAACATAGGATGCAAATGTGAGTGACCAATCTCTCTGTACTCCTGTGCATGAGACTGGGCAGAAGGGCACATATAAGGCAGCCAGATCCCATGAGGGAGCACTTGCCTGCACATCTTTGCATTCGTCGACCCAGCTGCTGCTACTGATTCCCTGGAACCATGTCAAGGGCTGTGGAGAGGACACAGCCATTCACCCTGGAGGAGAACATGGCTCTGCTGGATGTGATCCTCCCACAGTACTCCATGCTGTATGGGCGACCAGGGTATCAGGTGAGTGCATAGGCCACTGCCACAGACTGTCCCTATGTTGTGACTGTGACTTCTGCCATTGCGTCCAGGTGTAACACACATGCCATGTACTGTCGGGGGGGTCCCAGGGGGGGGGGTGCCTGATGTCTCCCAGCAGTGCCCTGAGACAGGAGGGGTGGGGGCCTATCACTCACAGCAGTGCCCTGAGACAGGAGGGGTGGGGGCCTAGAACTCACAGCAGTGCCCTGAGCCAGGAGGGGTGTGTGCAGAGTCCTCCCAGCAGTGCCCTGAGACAGGAGGGGTGGGGGCCTATCACTCACAGCAGTGCCCTGAGACAGGAGGGGTGGGTGTGATGCACAGTGTGAGCCTTGATCATTGATTGTGACATTGCCATCATTCCACCTGTGTACCCACTGTGGCATGTAGTGCTTTTTCCCTCACCAGGGGATGATGTCCCTATGACAAAGGTGCAATGCGTTGGCTGCATGACATGCCTTGTTGTAACCAGCTAATTTGTACCCATATGTCTCTCTGTGACATGTGGCTGGTGTATTGATGTGGTGTCACTTGTTCCTCCTCACAGGTAGGCGCCACTGCCAAGGAGCAGATCTGGCTGACCGCCGTCAGTGCCGTGAGGGGTGTGGATGGTCGGAGGCGGAGCCTGACCCAGGTGAGGAAACGCTGGCAGGATATCCGGTGCTGGACGCGGAGGATTGCACGGCTCCTGCTGGGGGACTCACCTGAGAGCCACAAGAACCGCGGCCGCCGCCGTCTGAGCCACCTCCACAGGCGTGTGCTGCCGGTGGTCTTTCCAGACCTGGAGAGGCGCTTACAGGCGATGCAGCAGCCGGAAGGGGGTAGGTACATGTGTGTTTGTTGTGTGTCACCGGCATTTGTAAGGGCACAGTAGCATGAATTCACTGGCAGGGTTTAAAGGTGCTGTGCAGATCCTGTTTGCCCCAGTATAGCGCTGTGCCCCTGCCACCCTTCCCCTCCTTGCAATGTGTTCCCTGGTCTGTGTGTAGTCACTCCTTCACAGGGTAATGTAGGCTGGCGCTTTGTCCACGGGAACAATGTCTGTAGCATCATGTGTGGGGGTGGTGTGTAACAGGTTGTGGGACATTGCCTGTGCACTGTCAAGTTCACTGCATGTGGGTTCCATGTCAGTTGGCACTGATGCTGACTCCAGACATGGGAGTTGGTCTCTCATGTGTCATGCCTTACAGCGCGCATGTCCCATGTAGTGGCCTGTGACATGATGTGCATGAGTGTGCGATACACATAGTGCAGGGATGGTGACGTGTGTTGCAGTCATTACCATTCAGTAGCATGTAGTTGCGTGCCCACTACTGTCCCCTGGGGCACCTTTTCCTCAGTGGTGTATGTGTCATCATAAACGTGGCCACTGTCAGTGTCTACAGCGTAAGTTGTGCTCTGTGCCTTTGTCCCCTGTCACCATGTATATAGACGTGCTATTTTGTACAGGTGTCCACTGTGCAGCCTGACCTGATTGTCCTTCTTCATACTCACAGTTGCCAGTGCCTGTGTGTCTTGCTATACTCATCTGAGGATGGGCACTGGTACCTCATTATTTGTACAGGCGCACCTTGGCTGTTTGGCGTCCAATCTTGCTTTTTGCCTGCCCCTGTGTGTATCACCCAGACTATGAGATGTTGGTGCCACCTGTGTCTCAACAATTTGCCTCGTGTAGGGTCTTGTTGGGGCGGGCAATGCCTATGTGTTAAATCCTGATTACCACTTGCTGGGTCTGGGCAGTGTGTGATGTGTCTGGACACACACGCAATGTGCAGTGACAGAGTCATGTTGTGCATGTTTTCAGCATTACCTATGCAGCATGTGTCTCAAGTTCATGGATATGGTCCCTGGTCATCGGTATTTTCGCCAACGCTGTGTGGTGCAGATGCAGTGCTGGATTGTCCCCAGGGCCTGGGTGCTATGTCAGACTCCTTTTCCTGTGTTTAGCTATTGTCTCATGCTCTCCATGGTATTTCAGTGGCATGGTGGCTCAACCAACTGTGTGTTTCATGCCCTACATCGCTGCCCTACATCGCTACCCTGTTCAGTAGATGTTAGGGATCTTCCTTTTCAGGCCATGCAATGTTACCTATGTAGATTGGACTCATGTGACAGATGTGTACAGATGTCTGATTATTTCTGTCTCTCCACCCTGCCCACAGCATCGTCGGGGTACACAGAGGGAGACATGGACACAGACCAGGCGGAGGGACCGAGCACCAGTGCCAGCCGTGACATCGGGTCTGGCACACCGAGTGGTACAGAGGCGGAGGAGAGTGTGGCCGAGGACCTGTCGACTGGCACATCAGACTACGAAGCTGACAGGTCCGGGGACGATGTCTCCGAGTGGGCGGAGGCTGCACCAGCAGCTGACAGCGGAACAACACCTCGCACCGCCCCCTCAGTTTCCACCAGCCGCCTCCCACTTGCTCGTGTCCCTTCCCAGCGTGCCCGGTCACAGCATGTCTCCTTCCTGCCAGGCATCGCACCCCCTGCCCCTGTCTCCACTGCTGCCGCCAATGCAGAGTCTGTGGACATCCAGCGGCAACTGCAGGTTGGTCAGGCTGCGATCCTTAATGTCCTCCATGCCCACGGCAAAACCCTCACCAACATCGAGGCTTTCTTGGAGGGCATTCATTCATCGCAGGCTGACCAACGCAACTTGCTGAGGTCCATCGACTCCACACTGACTGCAGCAGTGGGTCTCCTGCAGCGCGACCTCCCCCCACCTACCCCTGCCCCATCCACACTTCCCACTCCCATGCCTGTCACACGTACACCCAGACGTCGGCATGCACCCACATCAACGGACACGGGCACCACACCAGCAGGGAAGGTCCACCGCACTCCTCCTGACACGCACACACAGGGTGAGGTAGGCACACCCACTGGGTCGGGGGGCAAACGTGTGACACGCAGCCATAGTGGGAGTCCGCATTCCACCCAGTCCACTCCCTCCAAATCCCCTCCCCTCAGCTCTCCTGGCCACATCTCCCCCAAGGACTCCTTCATGGCCGCTCTGTCCCTGAGCCCCACAGTTACACCACCACGCAAGCGGTCAAGGAGGTCCCCGGTCAGGGTGGTTGAGTCTCCCCCCTGTCTCCACCCTCCCCCGGTGGCGCTGCGACCCATCCCTCTGACCCCCCCCCCTCCTTGGGGCCTGAGGTCCCTTCGGGTGCAGGGGACTCCCTGGAGGACCTTGCAAAGGTGTGTAGTGCCATCCTGGCCTCCGCCTTTGGCACTGACCCACCCCCTGTGGTGGAGTCCTCCATCCCTGCACCCACAACGCCGCCCCTTTGCCCTGATGTCCCTGCGGTGCCTGTTGCTTCCCCCCCCCTGATGCCCTCACCAGTGTGGAAGACGATGCCATTTGACTGTGCAGGCAATGTAGGGGACACGCATCCCACTGTGTCCCCCATCCAGCTGAGAATCATTGACTGCCCTATGGGCTTTGTGAAGATTGAACTGCCTGCGATCCACGGACATTGTGCTCATGCTGAATAAAGCTTAATTTTGTTTTCATTATCACACTACTGCTATGCTGGTATTGGTGTTGGTGGGGCTGCTACATGGTTTTGGGTGGTGTGTAAGGGTTTGGGTGTGTGGGATATGTAGTAGTGTACTGCTCATTGGTGGGACCCTGTGATCTGTGTGCCATCACAAGGTGTTGGCTAACTTTCTTTGTTCATGTAAGCAGTTACTGCATGGTGCACTTGTCCCAGGGTGTATTCCTTCCTCTGTGTACCCAGCTTTCTTCCCTGCAGGGTGTTCCCAATGTTTAGCGCAGAGCTGTGTCTACATGAGCTGTGTGTGTGACGGAGCCCTTCTACTTTGGCCATGCATGCAGGGCCATGTCTCCACCTGCGACAATCGTGGCATCCTTGGTGATCACTGTACTTGTGTGTGGAGTCTGTTGACATGAGTTCATGGGGACATGTTCCCTTGTAGCCAGTATGCATGTGGATAATTCTGGCCTCACACACATGTGTTACACCCCTCCTGTCTCAGGGCACTGCTGGGAGTGATGGGCACCCACCCCTCCTGTCTCAGGGCACTGCTGGGAGGACTCTGCACCCACCCCTCCTGTCTCAGGGCACTGCTGGGAGGACTCCACACCCACCCCTCCTGTGTCAGGGCACTGCTGGGAGGACTCCACACCCACCCCTCCTGTCTCAGGGCACTGCTGGGAGTGATAGGCACCCACCCCTCCTGTCTCAGGGCACTGCTGGGAGGACTCCACACCCACCCCTCCTGTCTCAGGGCACTGCTGGGAGGACTCCACACCCACCCCTCCTGTCTCAGGGCACTGCTGGGAGGACTCTGCACCCACCCCTCCTGTCTCAGGGCACTGCTGGGAGGACTCCACACCCACCCCTCCTGTCTCAGGGCACTGCTGGGAGGACTCTGCACCCACCCCTCCTGTGTCAGGGCACTGCTGGGAGGACTCCACACCCACCCCTCCTGTGTCAGGGCACTGCTGGGAGGACTCCACACCCACCCCTCCTGTCTCAGGGCACTGCTGGGAGTGATAGGCACCCACCCCTCCTGTGTCAGGGCACTGCTGGGAGGACTCCACACCCACCCCTCCTGTCTCAGGGCACTGCTGGGAGGACTCTGCACCCACCCCTCCTGTCTCAGGGCACTGCTGGGAGGACTCCACACCCACCCCTCCTGTGTCAGGGCACTGCTGGGAGGACTCCACACCCACCCCTCCTGTCTCAGGGCACTGCTGGGAGGACTCTGCACCCACCCCTCCTGTGTCAGGGCACTGCTGGGAGGACTCCACACCCACCCCTCCTGTCTCAGGGCACTGCTGGGAGTGATAGGCACCCACCCCTCCTGTGTCAGGGCACTGCTGGGAGGACTCCACACCCACCCCTCCTGTCTCAGGGCACTGCTGGGAGGACTCCACACCCACCCCTCCTGTCTCAGGGCACTGCTGGGGGTGATAGGCACCCACCCCTCCTGTCTCAGGGCACTGCTGGGAGTGATAGGCACCCACCCCTCCTGTCTCAGGGCACTGCTGGGAGGACTCCACACCCACCCCTCCTGTCTCAGGGCACTGCTGGGAGGACTCCACACCCACCCCTCCTGTCTCAGGGCACTGCTGGGAGGACTCTGCACCCACCCCTCCTGTGTCAGGGCACTGCTGGGAGGACTCCACACCCACCCCTCCTGTCTCAGGGCACTGCTGGGAGTGATAGGCACCCACCCCTCCTGTGTCAGGGCACTGCTGGGAGGACTCCACACCCACCCCTCCTGTCTCAGGGCACTGCTGGGAGGACTCCACACCCACCCCTCCTGTCTCAGGGCACTGCTGGGGGTGATAGGCACCCACCCCTCCTGTCTCAGGGCACTGCTGGGAGTGATAGGCACCCACCCCTCCTGTCTCAGGGCACTGCTGGGAGGACTCCACACCCACCCCTCCTGTGTCAGGGCACTGCTGGGAGGACTCCACACCCACCCCTCCTGTCTCAGGGCACTGCTGGGAGGACTCTGCACCCACCCCTCCTGTGTCAGGGCACTGCTGGGAGGACTCCACACCCACCCCTCCTGTCTCAGGGCACTGCTGGGAGTGATAGGCACCCACCCCTCCTGTGTCAGGGCACTGCTGGGAGGACTCCACACCCACCCCTCCTGTCTCAGGGCACTGCTGGGAGGACTCCACACCCACCCCTCCTGTCTCAGGGCACTGCTGGGGGTGATAGGCACCCACCCCTCCTGTCTCAGGGCACTGCTGGGAGGACTCCACACCCACCCCTCCTGTCTCAGGGCACTGCTGGGAGGACTCCACACCCACCCCTCCTGTCTCAGGGCACTGCTGGGAGTGATAGGCACCCACCCCTCCTGTCTCAGGGCACTGCTGGGAGGACTCCACACCCACCCCTCCTGTCTCAGGGCACTGCTAGGTGGACTCTGCACACACACCTCCGATTTCAGGATATGTGCGCTTGGCACATACACGGTGGGGGTACGCACAATGCATTCGAGGTGAGGGTACGAGTCTACTGACACTGGTGTGGTGGGGGTACGCTCCGTACGTCCGCGGGTGTGGGTACGGGTCGTACTTACACTGTTGGCATGGGGGGTACGCTCCTTGCATTCGCGGGTGGGGGTACGGGTCGTACTTACACTGTTGGGCTGGGGGGTACGCTCCTTGCATTCGCGGGTGGGGGTACGGGTCGTACTTACACTGTTGGGCTGGGGGGTACGCTCCTTGCATTTGCGGGTGGGGGTACGGGTCGTACTTGCACTGTTGGGCTGGGGGGTACGCTCCTTGCATTCGCGGGTGGGGGTACGGGTCGTACTTACACTGTTGGGCTGGGGGGTACGCTCCTTGCATTTGCGGGTGGGGGTACGGGTCGTACTTACACTGTTGGGCTGGGGGGTACGCTCCTTGCATTCGCGGGTGGGGGTACGGGTCGTACTTACACTGTTGGGCTGGGGGGTACGCTCCTTGCATTTGCGGGTGGGGGTACGGGTCGAACTTACACTGTTGGGGTGGGGGTACGCTCCGTACGTCCGCGGGTGGGGGTACGGGTCGTACTGACACTGTTGGGCTGGGGGGTACGCTCCTTGCATTCGCGGGTGGGGGTACGGGTCGTACTTACACTGTTGGGCTGGGGGGTACGCTCCTTGCATTTGCGGGTGGGGGTACGGGTCGAACTTACACTGTTGGGGTGGGGGTACGCTCCGTACGTCCGCGGGTGGGGGTACGGGTCATACTGACACTGTTGGCATGGGGGGTACGCTCCTTGCATACGCGGGTGGGGGTACGGGTCGTACTTGCACTGTTGGGCTGGGGGGTACGCTCCTTGCATTCGCGGGTGGGGGTACGGGTCGTACTTACACTGTTGGGCTGGGGGGTACGCTCCATGCATACGCGGGTGGGGGTACGGGTCGTACTTGCACTGTTGGGCTGGGGGGTACGCTCCTTGCATTCGCGGGTGGGGGTAGGGTCCGTACATATCCGTCCCCACGCTATGTGATGTTTGTGCGGCCCGTACCCAGGCCTTTGCCACGTGGGTGCGATCCGTCCAGCCATTGTTGGGGTGACGTGTGTGGGCGTGGTCCGACTCGTACCCACGCTCTTCAGGCGTGGGTACGGGACGTACCTGTCTGGTTGTGTTGCCGGTTCGCGTGGTGACGGACTTCCGTTGTGGCGGTCGCTGGCTTATCAGGACACGCCCCCACCCCCTCGTGGTGACCAGGGCATGGGAGTCAGGTATGTCCAGGCCATGTGTGGTGTGTGACTTATGTGGTTGTTTTGTGGCCTGCCCTGGTCGTGCCACCCCCACCCCACCCCACTTTCCCCCCTCCCTTAGTTATTCTGACCTTCTGCGGCGTCTGCGTCGTAACCTGTAGAGGAGGTGTACTGCTATGAGGGCAGGGATGACTCGTAGGTTCGGGTCCATGTCTGTCCGTCGCGTACTGGTCCTCCTTGTTCGCGTCGTCGTCTGTCCGTCGCGTACTGGTGGTCCTTGTTCGCGTCGTCCTGATTTCCCGGCAGTTTTTGGCTGCCGCAAAATATTCACCGTGCGGGGTGACGTCCGTGCGAATCGTGATTCCTGGGTCGTGAATGGCTGGCTGCGAGCGTCCCGACGTCAGGTCGGCGCTTTCCCGGATCGCATTGGTAGGTGTTTTTTGTTCGGTCGGGCTTTTTTACGAATCGTACGGTAATGGTGTACCCGTGCGAATCGTAATTCCTTGTTTGTAAAAATTGTCGACCGGGTACGCGTCGGGCGGAGATTATGCTCCGTCCGACGGTTCGTACCCGGTTTTTGCCGGATCGTGATAGGCACCATAGTCTATAAACTTTGCACATTTAGCTGAGGGATTTAGTACATTTGCCACAATACCTTTTAATTCACTTCATTATCATTGATAAAATAATGATGCTCTTTCTATTTGAGACAACCAAATAAATGATTAAAATGATAATATAGCTCAACAAATTTTGATCGCCCTGCTTAAAATGTAACAACTTATTATTCAAGAGAGAGTTTCTGATTTTCTATTAAACAACTTTCACATTCGCTTGCAGAAGGCAGAGAAGTTCTAAAAGAATTGATTGTTTCTAATAAGGGGACACTCAAACTGGCAGCATTCCCACTTAAATATGGCAAGAGAAGTGCTAGTTTGGTTTTATCATCTGGAAATGACACTTGTTTACATAAACATGCAACTGACACTGAATAGAGGATTTTTTTCGAATCCCTTCTAAACCCCTCAGGGGGAGCTAGTAGTGATAATTGTTGCTAACGCATATAAATGCGAGTGAGATTTAAGCTGTTGTTATATGGCACAACTTTCTTGTTTGACTACAACTAATTCTGGTTGTAAGGTATTATTCTCAGACCTCACTGAAATAACCTCCTGCTGTAACATGGGAGTTATTTAGCTTTTGTGGAAAGGGTACTCCTCTACAAACATGGCGTGGTACCCTGTCACCAAACGACAAACTAACGGTTCACCTGCTCTTTTTGGAGTCAGGCAAACTGCAATGTGTCTGCAGTTAAAGCACTGTTGTCTCAGTCTGCGGAAACCTTAGACTGATGTCTCCAAGCAACTCGGGAGTTGAGTCCAAAGACTGTTGGCAAATGCAAATCATCCTGATGGCAAAGTCATACTGTGGTTCTCCACACAACTCCTGACATGCCTTCTCACATAAGATCAGCCATGGATGGGAATGGGAATTGTAATAAAGTATCCTAAGGGCACTCTTATGAACACTGGCCTAAGCCATACATCTTAGCATTAGAAGTGTGAGTAATTATTCAATACATTGGAAGAGAGTGATGGCAGTCAGGGTTGAAAAGAGGTTCCTAGTAAAGGGAGCCATAAGAAGCACCTAAGAATGCTGGTACCTTGTGCTCTTTGAATCCTTTCCTAGCACGTCATCCCTAATCAGTGGTGAAGGGCTCGGGATTTCGACCAAATATTTATGGAATGACTGCAGGAGTAGAGATTTGGATCACACACTATAGTGTAAATGTAGCCAGAGATTGAGCAATACAAACAAAGTTGGAAATGAATGCATCTTGGAATTCAGCTGCATAAAACCACTTGCACACCGTGTTCTTGTAATTCTGGAACCGTGTAAAGAACTCTGGGGGCAGTAGCAGCAGCACACTCAGTGAAAGGTGTCTCAAAACTTGCATGGTAAAGTGAACGCACAGTGCTTTGGAATTCAAAGAGACAAAACTACATGACACAAAGCATGGATTGAAATGTTATCTAAAATGTTCTGAACATATTTTCGGGATCATTATTGAAAAGCGGGTTTAGCAGAAACTGGAGATTAAACCAGCTAGCAGGTAAATTCCCTGTAACTCTAAAGATGTACGCTAATGATTACTCTGGCCTGCCACCTCGAGAAGCCTGCACAGTTTGTGGCAAGGTTAGAGTTCCAGTGAATGTAGCAACCAGGCTGGGCAACAATAGGAGTATCTAAATGAGAGAAAAATATCCAAAACACTGGCTAAATATAAACCCACTAAGAGAGTTTAACATGAAATTACACCAAACCAGGACTCCTTTCAAAATGTCTGGGTTTCAGTAAGTTCCCCCTAGACCTAAGAGCCAAATATATGATTGCTTTGCAGAGGTGTAAACTCTTGCTTTTGGCTGTTAGTTCAATTGTAGCAACAACATTTGCACATCCCAAAATTTACCTCATTCAGTTCTCCCACAATTTACTTGATCAGAGATGGCTCTAAACATCAATTTCTTGAGGCAAAGTGTCCCAGTGTTAAAGCACCTCACCAAACATCAAATTAGCAAAGTATAATCATTTCAATAAATAATAGGGTCCACTCAATAACTCAGTTCTAGTTCAATGAAAAGATAAAGGGGCAGATATACAAGCCCCTTGCGACATCTTTACAACACCGTTGCGTCACTTCTGTGACGCATCGGCGTCATAAACAATGCGCCAATATGCGACATATTTACAATGTGATGCATCTAGGGATGTGTATCACGTTGTAAAGCCCTGCGCTACATTATACCTGCGTCAGGTATAATGTATACAGGGTGGGCGTTCCGTCACAAGGAAGCCCTGTAAAAGTGACGCAGTGAAATCTACAAGATTTCACGGAGTCACTTTTACAACCCGCTGCGTCAAAACCTTACACCTGCTTGTAGCAGGCATAAGGAGTGATGCAGCACAGCAAGTATAGGCAGCCCCTGTGCAGTGCTGGAGTTGCGTTGCACTTGCGACGCGACTCCAGCACTGTGTCACCCTTACGCCGACAAAGCTTTATGCATCTGTCTATCCTTGCGCTTCGATACGCCGCATTGTAAATATGGTGCATCCATGGTTACGCAAGGGGATATTTACATAACGCAAAATAACTACCACATCCCTGCTAATATGCAGGGATGCGCCAGTTATTGTAAATCTACCCCAAAGGGTTTTATTACAAAAATTCTAAACAAGCAGTACAAAGTTGATGACATGAAAGCTCTCAGATGCAAAGTTAAACAGAGTATGCCAAAATCAGAAAATGTTCTAAGTTCCAATGGGGAGCAAAATAATTTGAAAGTTGGTCAGCATTCCTTGCAGCATTTGAAAGCTCAGGAAAGTCTCAGGCTCAGTTCCAAAATCAAGGGGTTATATCAATTCTTTCATGGGAAATTAGTAATTCTACAAAAACATCATGCTGAACAAAAGTATCATTTCTTTAGCAAATCAGAACACAAGAATAACTCACATCATTGACTTAACACATAAACACCATCCCAATTCTAAAAATAAATATTCAACACCCTCTATGCTAATGTCATTCGGTTCAAACAAATATGAAACATTAAACTATAAGGGGGATATTCACAAGGACTTATCTCTGATTTATCACCACCTTAACGCATCAAAAGTGGAGATAGATTTAACACCCCATTCACAAGCTGGTGCAAACAGCAGACAACGCCAGTATTCCCGCGATAACTGCCCCAAAATGTATCTCCACGGTGGACACCACCAACTAACCCTAATGAGATGCAGAGTATGCGTTCCCGTGCAAAAACACACAAAAAAACTACAACACCGCTTTCACAACGAACTGCCAGATCCGCGATGCGACTCAAAACCACGTGATAAGCCGTGGTAGCAGCAGGTATTTAACACCTGCCTACTGCAGGTGTAAAACCCGACGACTACCTGCAGTAGGCAATGGAGCCCCGCACACAGCCACACCCGAAGAACAAACGACGCCATGGAGCTACTCATCATGCAGCTCGGAGCCCCAACAGGGCCAGAACACCCACCGCCACCACCCCCAGGACTGCCACCACCCCAGGACCCACACCCGCACCCCCCTCAAACGCCACATAGGCAGCGCAGAGTAAGACAGCGGACCTACCAAAAACGCACCACTCTCACAGACCTAAAGCCCGAGGAAGTCATTGCCCACTACAGGCTCAAAAGGACAACCATCATCCGCATCATGACCCACATCGGCCACAGGTTGACGGTCCCAACACAGCGAAGAACCAACATCCCTCTGCAGACAAAGCTGCTGGCTGTACTGCACCAGTTGGCCTCTGGTACCTTCCAACCAACAACTGCCAGAGTCAGAGGGGTCTCACAGCCAGCCTTATCAAAATTCATCACACCTGACCTGGATGCCATCCTCAGCTTCATACACCAGTACCTTCACTTCCCCCACACTGCGCCGGAACAGCAGGAGACCAAGCAAAGCTTCTACGCCATAGCTGTATTCCTGGCCGTGTTGGGGGCAATAGACTGCACACATGTTCCCCTTGTGCCCCCTGCGGATACTGCACACCACTATCACAACAGAAAGCACACACATTCAATCAATGTGCAGGCAATAGTGGACCACCGGGGAATGTTCACCAATGTTGTTGCAAACTACCCCGGCAGTGTGCACGATTCCTACATCTTCCGACAGTCCATCATCAACCAGCACTTCCAGGATGGCACATATGGAACTGGACTACTCGTTGGTAAGTGCCAAATCAACACACCACACACCTCAAAGCAACCATCACACAACGCACAACTGTGGGAATGCACACGTAACCAAACCACATTCAACATGGCCACCTACCAGACACGACAACACTACTCCATGGTGATCCTGGGCTACCCCTGCACACAATACAGCTATATCATGGCACCACAGCCACACAACAGCTGAACGTGTGTAGATGCGGACTGCAGCCATGTGCGAAGGATGCAAGTTACCCGTGAATGGGAATGTACACAAAGACAAGGACAGACATGGGTATGCAAACCATAGATATGTCCATGCAGACCACAACTGCTGGTGACTGGAGAGTAGTGAACAGTGGATGCAATCATGTCACCCCAGGCTGTGGGTCAGATAGCGGTAATGTCGCTCGCTGTGTCACCCCTTGTGTGCGTGAGCGTAGTGGGTCGGTCCTGAGTACGCCAGGGCTGCGCAGGGGTGTGGACAAAAACCCTGTGGCACAGAGCGTAGTTCGCTCCCGGAAAGGCCAACGTCACTGACAGGGCAGCGGCTTGCAGTCTGCCACAAGGCCGATGCCGTGAGCAGCAGTGCCTGCGACCCCGTGCGCCCGCTGCACCCCAGGACGCTGATACCCAGACCAGACCTGCCCGCCCCAAGGCCGCACTGCTCATCTGCCAACAACGTCATGTGTCAAAGAGTGCCCACCATGTGCCGGCACAAGCTCCAAGCACCAGCCCCGTGACCTCTGGACCCTACGCGGACCGTCGCTGGCACCACGACGTTGGCCCACATCACTCCTTTCTCATTGACATACTCCACCTGCGTCCTCTTCGTACCAGTAGGTCCCACGTGTGGAACTGTGTCCTGAGTCCTGAATGGCAGTGACCCCAAGTCCGCGGTAGTGGCCACAGCAATAGACACCCTTTCATCAGTGAGGCATAATTTCATATCGCAGGCCTGCGACACGTGCTGCCACTAACCCTGTTCAATGAAAGCCGGCGACACGTGGTGCCACTAACCCTGTTCAACGCAAGCCTGCAACACATGGTGCCACTAACCCTGTTCAACGCGAGCCTGCGACACGTGGTGCCACTAACCCTGTGCGCCGTGAGTGACCGTCAACCTCCAACGGAACATCGTTAGTGTCTGAGCCTGTGGCCTGGGGGTTGTCATCAGCAACGGGCAGGTACGGACTTGGTGTCTGGCATGAGTCTGTGGCATTCATATCCACCATGTTGCCGGACACAGCTGACATGTGCCCTCTGCATCATGCCCTGGGGGTAGACCTCCCATTCTCCCCTGTGACACTCCACGGAAGGCACCTATGACACATACAAGACCCTGCTCTGCCCTCAAGACCCTACCCCAGTCTCCCGCAGGTCAGCGTCCTGTGGCGGTGGGCCTGTGTCGGCCGCTGGGCATCCAGGGCCACTAACCCTGTGCAACTCAAGTCATCCCCCCTCGCTGTTCTGACATTGCATTTCTGTGTGCCTGATGACTGTTGGAGTTGTTGGCAGCACCAGCTACTCCCTGAGGGCTGGTTTACACTCAACCCACACACAGCCAGCACGGCGTCACTGGATTAGTGGGCCTGCCATTACATCCTGCCGAACCAAGTATTGACTCTTTTCTCCCTGCACTGTCACAGGTGATCAAGGATATGCACTCTGCCCTTGGATGATGACACCCCTCCGAGACCCACCCAGGGTTAGTACAATGCGGCCCACATACGCACCAGTGGCATCGTTGAACGCTCATTTGCCATGTTGAAGTCACGTTTCAGGTGCCTGGACGGCACAGGTGGAAAGCTTCTGTACAGCCCGGACATCGTGTGCAAGATGATCGTTGCATGTTGTGTGTTGCACAACATCTGTTTACGCACCAATGCCCCATGGATCCCAGTTCCAGAAGTACCGGACGATGATGGGGACGATGGGGCAGCTGGCACACATCCCACTGCAGCTGCGGCAGGAATGGCCCGTAGGAACATCAACATTGACAATTACTTCTCATGAGCACGTGACAATGTGGCCGTCCCTGGCAATCATGAGACAGTACTAAATGTCCATAAGCACAGCATGTGTGAAAAAAACATATTTGCAGGTTACTGGTTGTACTTGTACATTGTCGTGTCACAGTTTCCTGCTGTGCCAGATGTGATTTGCCATGTTGTGCACATTTGCGGCACCAGTTGTGTCCTGTGTTCCGTTGTGGAGGTGTTGTTTGTACCGGGATGTTGTCAATGTCGAGATGCACTTATACTTATGTGCGTATTCTGCACGGTGGGTGATTCGCTCCTGCAGCTCTGATTTGTCTGCCACTGGTCCCTTTCATGCGGTGTGCCTGCCAGTTCTGTGCTTCCTCGGTGCTGAGGTGTTGCAGACTTGGCTAACTTGTGCTCTTTGTCGAGTTGTGACCCTTGGGCATGGTTTGTCCACAGATGCGTCGTTGACGTCAGGGGTTGTTTGTGCAGGTGGTAGTGTCCGAGTGTGAAATGCTCCTTTCTGGTTGTGGTCCGCACTCAGCCACCTCAGTGTCGTGCTGTGTACCTTGTCGTGGTGATTGGACTGCAGCCAGCTACTCGTCATGTGGTGTCTCTTGCATTGTCAGTGTGGCTGACGTATATGCATGTTTGCTGTGTTTCGCATGTGTGCATGTGTTGGTTGTGTGCTTGTTGATGTGTTGTGTGGGTGCCCCCTTGGGCACATGGTGTATATGGGACTACTTGGTGTTTGTGTGTGTGGTGAAGGTACATGATCCTGAGTTATTGTGTGTGAGCAGTGTGTTCTGCTTAATTGTGCATGTGTGCCATTGGGCCCATCACCTCTGTCCACCCACTCCCTGGTCGGTGCGCACCCTGTTGATGTGGTGTCGGGTCATGTTGGACAGTGTTTGGATCCCTGACTTTTGTCACCGTCTCCCGACTGGTGACTGTGGCCACCATATTCTCCATGTCATTCAGCTCCTGGTGTTCTGCTGGCCCCCCTCCACCGGGGTTCGTTGCTGCTTTCCTGTTGGCAGCGAGTTTCTGCTTGGTTTCACCATTCACATCAGTCCAGGGCCTCTTGTGCTCTTCCATTGTCCTCCTCTGCCATGCGACGGCATTCACATGGTCCGAGGTGGTGCGCCATCTTTGCCTCTTTGTTGCCAATGACACGTTGGAAGTGACGTGCAGTTGGTGGTGGTGTTCTGGCTAATCCGTAGCGCTAATCGGGTTTTCCTAGCGACTGTACCCCGTCTTCCTCTTCTCATTGGCCTTCCACGGGCACTGTATTCCTGGGTTTTACACCGTGGGGATTGTGGGGTTCATGTTGTCCTCTGCAGTCGGTCAGGGTGCATCCGTGGTACTCCGCAGTTGATGTAGTTTATTAGTGGCTTTTTCCGTATACTGTTCTTGTGCTTTTTCCCGCATTACGCGTGGGCATTGCTGGCCTCTCGCTGGTTGTCACTGTTTTCTTATCATGTTTGGGCACATTGCATGTTTTTTCACGTTGAGGATTGCGTTTTTATCTCCGTCGAGGTGGTTGTATCGCGGACATTGGCCGCGTTTTCGGTGGACTATCGCATGGTACCGCCGTGTTGTGAATTCCACGTTGACACAGGGTTATTTTCCCGCGATAGGTTGCAAAGTGTAAAGTTGCGTTAACATTTTTTGGAGGTGTTTAGCACACGGTCTTGTGAATATACCCCTAAGACTTTCTCTGTGAAAAAACCCAGTAAAGAAATAAATAGGGGATAAATACATACTTGTTGCAATCTTACATCTGCACGCTAGAAACTTTATTGTGAGCAAAATATTAGAGCAATAAAAATAAACTAATATAACCATAGTTTGAATGTGTGCTGCGGAGGCTTTAGGGAGAGGATGTATGCAGGGGGGAAAAGGGGAGCAGGAGTGAGTGACCGAGATGACATCCATTTAGTCTAAAATGGCATTTTACAGGTAGATGTGGCATAACTAAAACACTAATATATTTACAGCCAATATATTGTATAATAGTAGGCATACTTTTAAGGAAACCTGTTTGCACTCTAAGAAGAAGCCCTTTTTCATAACGTAGAAGTATTTGGTAATATTTATATGACAATTTTGCTGATTGTATCAAGAAAAGTAATCACACAGTAATTACCTAGATCGCAAAACTGACCTGTTTTTTAAAAAGTGGGGAAAGCCCCCAGTGTAATGGACAAGATTGCAACCCATCTCCAAGAGAAAGATTTTAATGATTCCCTTGAAAGACAAAATATCAACCTACCAAATAGCAATACCAAAATAGCACGTATCTTATACTTATAATTAAATAATCAAAATGATTGAATCAAAAATATTGTTATACAAAAATCACAAGTGGAAAAATATTGAATACAATATAGATTACAATAATACAAACTTTTAAAATTAACCAAAAGTATGGAAAACCAAAATATAATGTAAAAATATAAATAATATAGTTTAAAATTATCAAAAATATTTAAATACAATTAATTTAAATATTTAAAATTCAAAATATTTCAAAATAAATACTGTACAATTATTTTTTCCAAAAGTATTATTTAACTGTTTTTGTTATAAATAATACACAAATGATATTACAAAATATCAATTAAAATACCTATGAAAAAATATAAATAATTTTTATAAACATCAATTTATCTAAAATTAAAAATATAAATACTTAAGTTCACACATATTTTTAAAATGTTTTATCTATATCAAATACACTTTTAAAACTCTAGAAAATATTAAACCATTTTTAAAAAAATTATACATATTAATAAAATAACACGTACAAAATAAAAATACCCTAAAGTAGTAAAAGTTATATAAATATTCATAAAAATATTTCACAAATAAAACTTACTTAAAAACAAAGAACAACAAAAATCCAAAAGTAAATATAAATCAATATGTAATCCATAAACATTCTCTAAAATCATAGAAATAATATATTTTCCTATGTGGGATTTACATGTAGTTTCCTAACTATAATCCAACGAACGTTAAGGAAGGAGCATTCATTTAGGGGGTTAAAAATAACTATTAGATTGATTATTAAAAAAATAACTATTATATTTTCAGGCTAAGTAACAATGGGGAATTCATATATTTGGGGGCATGGTTGGGGGTGTCAGATTTACTATTCCCACTCCAAACGTAACCACATTATGGAAAAGGTTGGACTGTGGAGGTATGATTTACTATTCCTACTCCAAACGTAGATGCTTTGGGTAAAGTGTTGGACTCAGGGGGGTCAGAGTTGCAGTTTCCATGGCCAACTTAGACACATTGGAGAAAAGTGTTGTAGTTAAGAGGGGCAATGTACTATTTGCACTCCAAACTTAGCCACGTTGGGGAAAGTGTTGGACTATGGGGTGATCACATTCTTTATTCCCACTCCAAATATAGTCAAATTTAATAGGTTGTTGGACACGGGGGAGGACGGGCTCAGATTTACTATTCGTACCTCAAACTTAGCTACATTGGGCAAAGTGTTGCACTCTGGGGGATAAAAATTATTATTCCCACTCCAAATGTGGGATACCAATGATGGATACCGGGGTGTGCAGATTTACTACTCAAACTCGAAATTTAGATACACAGATACACCTGGGGAAAGCGTTGGATTTTGTGGGGTTCATACTTACCTTTCCCACTAGTTAACTCTGTTAGGGAAAGTGCTGGAATGGGAGGGTAAGGGGGGTATATTTACTATTACCACTTGAAATATAATCACATTGGGGAAACTGTTGGACTCTGAGGAGGTCAGATTTGCTATTCAAGCTCCAAAGGAAGCCATATTGGGGAAGGTTTAGGACCCTGGGAGGTGGGGGTGAGGTAATACTTACTATTCCCACTCCAAATCACTCCATGTTTGGGAAAGTGTTGAGGTCATGGGGGTCAGATTTACATTTCCCACTCCAACCTTGGCTGCATTCTGTTAAATACTAAACGTTGGGATTAAGGGGGTAATATTATTAACTTTTTTTTTATTGAACATGTGCTCAGTAATTTGGACCGTTCCATATTTGTAGTTTTCGACAAAAGTACAAACATATAAGTATTCCACTTTTACAATGTTCACTAGTCTCCAGTAAATAAACAAGGCAACTGTCCATACAAGGTGTATCACTTTACATTGCTGATTAATCAAGCGAAATCTCCATATAAATACAATCACATTTTCTCTGGTACACCACTCCGAGTCAGTTATGCAGCGAGAGCAAGGTAAGTGGTTTTATAAAAAATTTTATTTGACTTTTCCTATCCCGTCATCTGTCAACTTCCCATCCCACCCCCGCCTCACCCCACTGCTTTTACCTGTGCCGGACGTGATTGGATACCACAATAGTTAACATATGAGCATTCATTACATAAAGGCATTGCATCCAGAAAAAACATTTATTTTAATGCAGAGGGGCTTGTATGTGTCATCACATTGTATAATAGTCACAACTATATTTTAGTCTGAATAAGACTATTCACAAATGTTCTGTTTCAGACATTAATATGTTTATGCTTTTCCATTCCTATTACCTGACTGTTGCAATCCATTTTTCTTCAAATTGACTACACAGCTGTTCTCATAGGGCTTAACAAACCCAAACAATGTCATCACACAACAGAGCAGTCTATCTAGAATTGCTTTTCCAGATGATGATTCATTGTTGACGAGATATATTTTAAGCATCTGTACTTATAAAACCTTAGAAAGTTAAAATTCAGGGCAGGCAGGAGATGTTGACTCATGATGAGGCAGAGGGGCTACAGAGGATTCTGTAATTAAGAATACTGACGATTGAGCATCTGCATGGAAAAGAGAGTGTACCTGCAACACTTATTTGTGATATTGGAACTTGATGTGCTTCATGGCTCAAAACAGAGTAGTGTTTTTGCATGTTAGCTTAAGCTACTTTGCTTCAATAAGGTTATCTTATGGTGAAAAATCTTGATAAAATTAGATTGCACACTTTTGATCTTTTAGGCGAGTGTACTTATGTCTGTGTTGGGAAGTAACAGAGCAATGAATAGAATGAGATTATGGTAGGCACTGAAAAATGTTTTCAGTGGGGTGGCAAGGAGGTGGGTATGGTGATAATGGGGAGGCACAATTATTATGGCACTGAGAATGTGGTTCCAGATCCTGGGTGCATCCAGTGAGAAGGCTTGCCTTCTGGTGTTTTTTGATTCTTGGCTCATATAATTTCCAGTTTGGAGATTCTTGCCTCCTGATTAGGCATCATCCACCCAAGAGGGCAAGTTTTTCAAGAACTGCTGATCTGAAATCCTTTTCGTCTAGGAATGGTTACACTTTTTCAAGAGGAAGAGCTGGTATCATGCGGTCCTGGTTTTTCTAGCCAAGCTTGAATCAAATTTTTTTAGGACTATTGAAGCCCATAAGAATTTTTGTATTTGTCTTGTTTAGTTGGTTTAGCTTTAGGTAGGTCCAATTCTGAATTGACTTGAAGTATTGTTTTAAGTTCCAGAGTGCCACCACTGAGAAGATTTAAAGCTTTGTGAACCATCCATTTAGGTATCAAAATGTTGCTGCCAGTAAGGAATGTACCCATTGGTTCCAAGTAGAGGTTGAAGACAGCGGGAGATAGCATTAGTTCATAGGGAAGTGTTTCCCAAACTGTGGGTTGCAACCGACTGGTGGGTAGAGAGTCAATTTGTGGTAGGTCTGGAAAGTCTGAGTATTAAATAAAGATGTCTTTAAATTCTATGATTACCTTGTCACCTTTTGGGTTTGGTAGGTTCCCCTAGGTGGCCGCCGAGCACCGGGCCAAAAACCCAGGTGACCCCCCTTGCAAAACAGGTCATTTTGAGGTAGGCAATTTTCATGTCACCTCAATATGTGTTGGGCCCTTGCCTGTCGCGGGTACTTGGGCCTCCCACACGAGTGAGGCACCGTTTTTATCGGGAGACCCGGGGGAACGCTGGGTGGTAGGAAATTTGTGTCAGCCCGGTGATACCACAACTTTCCCACACAAAAATATGTGAAAAAGGTGATTTTTTCAGCTAAATTTGAGGTGTGCAGGGCATTCTGGGTAAGGAAACGTTGGGGGATCCACGCAAGCCATACCTTCCTGGAATCCCCCGGGTGTCTAGTTTTCAGAAATGTGTGGGTTTGGTAGGTTCCCCTAGGTGGCCGCCGAGCACCGGGCCAAAAACCCAGGTGTAAAACCAGGCACTGTTTTTATCGGGAGACCCGGGGGAACGCTGGGTGGTAGGAAATTTGTGTCAGCCCAGTGATGCCACAACTTTCCCACACATAAATGTGTGAAGAAGGTGATTTTTTCAGCTACATTTGAGGTTTGCAGGGCATTCTGGGTAAGGAAACGTTGGGGGATCTATGCAAGCCATACCTCCCTGGAATCCCCCGGGTACCTAGTTTTCAGAAATGTATGGGTTTGGTAGGTTCCCCTAGGTGGCCGCCGAGCACCGGGCCAAAAACCCAGGTGACCCCCCTTGCAAAACCAGGTCATTTTGAGGTAGGCAATTTTCATGTCGCCTCAATACGTTTTGGGCACTTGCCTGTCGCGGGTACTTGGGCCTCCCACACGAGTGAGGCACCGTTTTTATCGGGAGACCCGAGGGAACGCTGGGTGGTAGGAAATTTGTGTCAGCCCGATGATGCCACAACTTTCCCACACAAAAATGTGTGAAAAAGGTGATTTTTTCAGCTAAATTTGAGGTTTGAAGGGCATTCTGGGTAAGGAAACGTTGGGGGATTCACGCAAGCCATACCTCCCTGGAATCCCCCGGGTGTCTAGTTTTCAGAAATGTGTGGGTTTGGTAGGTTCCCCTAGGTGGCTGCCGAGCACCGGGCCAACAACCCAGGTGACCCCCCTTGCAAAACCAGGCCGTTTTGTGGTAGGCAATTTTCATGTCGCCTCAATACGTTTTGGGCCCTTGCCTGTCATGGGTACTTGGGCCTCCCACACGAGTGAGGCACCGTTTTTATCGGGAGACCCGGGGGAATGCTGGGTGGTAGGAAATTTGTGTCAGCCCGGTGATGCCACAACTATTCCACACAAAAATGTGTGAAAAAGGTGATTTTTTCAGCTAAATTTGAGGTTTGCAGGGCATTCTGGGTAAGGAAACGTTGGGGGATCCACGCAAGCCATACCTCCCTGGAGTCCCCCGGGTATCTAGTTTTCAGAAATTTGTGGGTTTGGTAGGTTTCCCTAGGTGCCGGCAGAGCTAGGGTTCAAAAACTACAGCTAGGCACTTTGCCAAAAAAAGGTTCATTTTTCACTGTGAAATTGAGGTGTGTCCACTATGCGTTTTGCGCCGTTTCCTCTCGCGGCAACTAGGCCGACCCACACAAGTGAGGTACCATTTTTATCGGAAGACTTTGGGGAACACGGGGTTGGTGGAAATTTGTGGATCCACGCAGATTCCAGAACTTTCCACCACAGAAATGTGGTGAAAATGTGTTTTTTTTGGCAATTATTTAGGTTTGCAAGGGATTCTGGGTTGCAGAACCTGATGGGAGGCAGTCAAGTCACCCCATCCTGGATTCCCCTGTGTGTCTAGTTTTTCAAAAATGTATAGGTTTGCTAGGTTTCCCTAGGTGCCGGCAGAGCTATGGTTCAAAAACTACAGCTAGGCACTTTGCCAAAAAAGGGTCATTTTTCACAGCAAAATTGAGGTGTGTCCACGTTGCGTTTTGCGCCGTTTCCTGTCGCGGGCACTAGGCCGACCCACACAAATGAGGTACCATTTTTCTCTGAAGACTTTGGGGAACGCGGGGTGAGTGGAAATTTGTGGATAGACGCAGATTCCAGAACTTTCCACCAGAGAAATGTGGAGAAAATTTGTTTTTTTTGGCAATTTTTTAGGTTTACAAGGGATTCTGGGTAACAGAACCCGGTGCGAGGCAGTCAAGTCACCCCATCCTGGATTCCCCTGATTGTCTAGTTTTCAAAAATGTATAGGTTTGCTAGGTTTCCCTACCTAGGTGCCGGCAGAGCTATGGTTCAAAAACTACAGCTAGGCACTTTGCCAAAAAAGGGTCATTTTTCGCAACAAAATTGAGGTGTGTTCACGTTACGTTTTGCACTGTTTCCTGTCGCAGGCACTAGGCTGACCCACACAAGTGAGGTACCATTTTTCTCGGCAGACTTTGGGGAACGCGGGGTGGGTGGAAATTTGTGGATCCACGCAGATTCCAGAACTTTCCACCAGAGAAATGTGTGGAAAATGCATTTTTTGGGCAATTTTTTAGGTTTGCAAGGGATTCTGGGTAACAGAACATGGGGGTAGGCAGTCAAATCACCCCATACTGTATTCCCCTGGGTGTCTAGTTTTCAAAAATATATAGGTTTGCTAGGTTTCCCTAGGTGCCAGCAGAGCTATGGTTCAAAAACTACAGCTAGGCACTTTGCCAAAAAGGGTCATTTTTCACAGCGAAATTGAGGTGTGTCCACATTGCGTTTTGCGCCGTTTCCTGTCGCGGGCACTAGGCCGACCCACACAAGTGAGGTACCATTTTTCTTGGAAGACTTTGGGGAACACTGGGTGGGTGGAAATTTGTGGATCCAAGTAGATTCCAGAACTTTCCACCACAGAAATATGGGGAAAATGTGTTTTTTTTGGCAATTGTTTAGGTTTGCAAGGGATTCTGGGTAACAGACCCTGGTGGGAGGCAGTCAAGTCACCCCATCCTGGGTTCCCCTGTGTGTCTAGTTTTCATAAATGTATAGGTTTGCTAGGTTTCCCTAGGTGCCGGCAGAGCTATGGTTCAAAAACTACAGCTAGGCACTTTGCCAAAAAAAGGTCATTTTTCGCTACGAGATTGAGGTGTGTCCACCTTACGTTTTGCGCCGTTTCCTGTCGCGGGCTCTATGCTGACCCACACAAGTGAGGTACCATTTTTCTTGGAAGACTTTGGGGAACGCGGGGTGGGTGGAAATTTGTGGATCCATGCAGATTCCAGAACTTTCCACCAGAGAAATGTGGGGAAAAGGTGGTTTTTTTGGCAATGTTTTGGGTTTGCAAGGGATTCTGGGTAACAGAACCTGGTGGGAGGCAGTCAAGTCACCCCATCCTGGATTCCCCTGGGTGTCTAGTTTTCAAAAATGTATAGGTTTGCTAGGTTTCCCTAGTTGCCGGCTAGGGTTAAAAGACTACAGCTAGGCACTTTGCTAAAAAAGGGTAATTTTGCTTTGTGAAAATGTGGTGTGTTCACGTTGGGTTTTGAGCCATTTCCTGTCGTGGGCACTATGCCTACCCCTACAAGTGAGGTACCATTTCTATCGGGAGACTTAGGGTAATTCAGATTTGTAAAGGAACTGTTATTACCTATTGACTTTCGATGCATTTCTGCCTTCCAAATGAAAGACATTGTGTAAAAAAGAAGTCATTCTAAAATATGACTGATAATTCTCATGCTAGTATGAGTATCCCAATTTCGGAAATGTGCAAATATCTACTGTTTCTAAACTCTATATTTTGTTCCCATTTCAGAAATAAATAGGTGTCTTTCATACCGATTTTTCCATGTACACATTTTTACAGAATAATTACTATATACCCGGTACATAATAAAAAACCATTGCAAGTTGCTGCTCAGTTTTTGGCTCTGGGTTCGTCGGGTTCTTGGTGAACCTACAAGTCCTATATATCCCCACAACCAGTAATGTCCAACGGATGTAACGGTATATTGCTTTCAAAGAGCTGTCAAAATTAGAAGAAGTTACAGGTGAAAACGTTGACACAAAAGGCGCTTTTTTTCAACAAATTTTCAATTTATCCTATATTTAACTGTTAGTTTCTATAAAGAAACCTTGATGGATCTACACAAATGACCCCTTGCTGAATTCAGAATTTTGTCTACTTCTCTAAAATGTATAGCTTTCCAGGATCCATTATTACTTTTGTACCCATTTCTACCATTAACTGGAAGGAGGTTGAAAGCACAACAAATAGCAAAAATAGGCTATGTCCCAGAAAAATGCCAAAACTGTGTAAAAAAGTTTGGGTTTCTGACAAAAGTCTGGTATCATCTAAAAGCTGGGAAAATGGTGATTTCAGCCCCTCAAACCCTTTTTTGATAACATTTGCAGGGAAAAGCCCAGATGCTTTCTTTTGCAGCCCGTTTTTCCCATTTTCCAAAAAAAACCCTACATTTTGCTGTATTTTGGCTCATTTCTGTGACCCCTCCAGGTGAATCCACAAACCCTGAGTACCTTCAGAATCCCCATGATGTTGGAAGAAAAGGACGCAAACTTGGCGTGGATACCTTATGTGGTCAAAAAGTTACAGGGGCCTCAGCGCGCACTACCCCAAATAGCCAAAAAAGGGCGTGGCACAGGAGGGGGAAAAGGCCTGGCAGCGCAGGGGTTAATATAGCATAGATGTTTACTTTTCTTTCTCTGACTACCAGGTATTCAATTCAATTCAATCAGCTTTATTCGATAATAAAATGATAATCATAAAAGCACATTAAAAGAAAAAATAAACCACAATTTATACAAACTCCAATTTGTAAAATTCATATAAAAACAAATGCACAGCAAAGACCACTAGAATTTAAAAATTTGATTACATCATGATTGAATTTCTACATTTTAAAACAAAGTTTAAAAATATTAGATCTGAAATAATCAACTGTTCTTCTCCTAATATTTGTATGAACAGGAAAGCGGGGCGGCATTGTCTTAAACCACTATTTTTTTAAATCGGCAGAATCCACCTTTTCCTGTTCCAGGAATACAATTTACAAAAGAACAGAACATGGATAGTCGATTGAATGGACACATCATCACAGGGACATTTACAAAGTAATTATATGAGAATCTTAAGATGTTGTTTTGCAATACACAACAAAATGTAAATACCTGAAAATTAATTGCTCAAATTCAGCAGTTAGGAAAACAAAAATTAGAAGTGTATTTTTGCAATTGTGAAGTGTGCTGGTAACAGAGATTTCAATAAAACCAAAACAAAAAAAGCTACTTTATTGGTGATGAAAATATTCACAGAAACCTAATTTCCACACATGATCATTTGTGTGCAGTATAGTTTTATAAACAAAACTGTAGATCTCTGCTAAGTTAGTGGCCATTTCAATTGAAAATGGGCTGTCTGCAAATTATACTTAAGTCACATAAAACATTACCCCTCATGTTAATTAAAAAGGTAGGTGGGTCACACATGTTTTTTGCTGTAAAAAGTGTTCCATGTTTCGAAATTGTTTGTGAACTACTGCTCTAGGGGACTCTGCAGGAGAAGGGGAATTTCTAGGAGCTTCATGTTCTAATCAGGGTGAGCAGGTGGCAATTGGTGAGGTAAGCGTTAAAAGACCGTGTAAGTAGCCCAAATGCCTCATTCCCGATACATTGATAAATGTTTGACAGTTGACTGTATTGAAGACAGCTGAGAGGTCAAACATATTCAGGAGGCAGTGGTCATTTTTGTCTGTGAAGAGGAAAGTGTCTACTACTTGGAGGTTAGATGTCTCTGTGCTGCAGCATGGTCTGAAGCTAGTTTGGTAGAAATCTATGAGGTTGTTCATGCTGGTCTACCCCAATTATGATGGTGACTGCTTCCTCGTTGATTTTGCTAATGAAATATAGGAGTGAGATGGGTTAGTAGCTAATGAGGTGGTCTGGGACCAGAGTAGATTTTTATAAGGGGGAGAATCTTCCCTCTTTTGTGTTAATCTGAGAAGGTGGTTTGACTGAAGGAGGTGTTGACGATGTTGAGCAGAGGGGTTAGGGCATCTCCATAAAGAGATTCCATGATGAATGTTTTTTCATAGGAGATAGCTTGTGTACATAGAGAACATGGGTTAGTTTAGCGTATGAGAAAAGGTTGATTGTTGTCTATTATTGAGAGAGCAATGCAGGAATGTTGGCATGGGTATGTGCGCCTCATGTACTTAATGAGAGTCTTTATTTTTCTAATCATGTAGGAGAAAAGATGATTGCTGTCATTTACTTGACGGTCAGATAGCAAGGCCTGGGAGAGTATTGATCAAGTGTTTCACAGCATTGAAAAGCGTTTTGCTTCTATTTGTCACTTTATTAATGGTAGTCTTACAGAAGGAGACTTTGCATGAATTAATGAGGGGTCTGAAGCCTGAGTGGAGTGTTTTGACTTGGGTGAGTTTGTTGAGGCCAATGGCCCATCTCCATTTCGTTTCATGATAAGAATTAAACTAGGGCTTTTGAGTGATTTTGGAATTTGGACTTGGTCCTGGGGCTGGTGTCAGCATAAGAGTACTAATCCATTTTATCAGACCAAAGAGCTAACAAAGAGACTGCAGAGGGTCTTAGATAACAGTCCCATCCTATTATCTCCAGTCTGGTGTGGAACATATTTTATTAAAGTCTTTATCGTGTTTAATCCCTAACCAGGTAATACAGCACAACTATAAACAACTCAGCTCAATCAATGGTCCCTAAGTCAGAAGGCATACACTGTAAGATGGCAAAGGAAAAAACATCTATATGTTCTCCATGGGAGGACAGGGGAGCGGCGGGCCGCAGGGTGGGGGTGGTTTAAGGGAGGGGGAAGGACAGAGAGAAAGAGAGAAAATATAGTAGGAGACCATACACCCTCTTGACCCCACAAGATCCAATAGCCATTCTCTATCTCCTCTCTAATGCTATAAGGCTCCGTCAGACTGACACATCCTTGCCCCTCAGATGGATCTCTTGTTTTCTGAACAACTGCCTTATTGTAATCAATTAATGCTTCCAAGTCAGACAGAGTCACAGATAGTTGTAAAAGCATCCCCTACTACAACTCCAAACTACGCTCCTCTTTTTCATCCATGTGCACTTGGCGCAAGCGGAGAGACTGCATCACCCATTCTTGCAAATAATCTTGCCAGAGTTGGGTATTGGAAGGTATCGGCAAAAAACAATGTTTGTCTTTTTGCTTTTTACATAACAACAGTTCCAATTGAGCAAATCTGGTCCTTATTATGTGTTACTTCTTTGGTCATGGCAGCAGGCCTGTTAGACAATGCGGGATTGTTGCCTTTAACTTTACTGCCATCACACAACAAAGACGGTCAACCACAGTCGCCTACTATCCATGCAGCTTAGTACATGTCCAAGTCATCTGTATAAAGTTACCATATTCGCTCCACACCTCACACTTGCAGCTGTCCTAGTGGGGAAGATCACATGTAGTCTCTGAGGTGTGAAGTACGTGCAGTGCAAATAGTCAACTTAAATTAAGCATTAGTGCTCACATCATGCATGTCCTGCTTCATTCACTATTAATGTACTGCAGGCAACACACTTTAAATAGCATATTCCTTTTTTCTCGTTTGAGAGCAACATAAATAGACAAAATCATGGATCTGTTAGACTTGACATCCAGTATAAAGTGCAATGTATGAGACTAAGGTGGCCCTACTGGAATAGCTGTCCCGCCCTATCTGGAACATCTCTCTCATGGCCTCAAAAGTAAGGAATGTTCCTTCTGGGTGCACATCTCCCATGACCTAGAAGCACACCTTCTGTTTACTGTGGTAAATTCACCACTTCCTGCATCAGACGAAATGGGCTTAGCCACCACATATTCAGTAATTTTGCAGTGGGAGAACATTTCAGAACTTGCCTAACAACTATTTCCCAGACTCTAGCAACCTGGCGAACCACAAAGTGGCAGTCCTCTTTGATGTGGGAACCGCTCATAAGGTATTGGGTGTGGGAATTTCCCTTCATCATTCCTTTTAGAAGCTTTCTCTCTCTGCACACCATCGTACTGCATATTGCAACAGCCCATCAATATAATATAATTGAAGATCTGTAATCCCAGCCCCAGAAGTATTTCATAGGAGGGTATGTTGATTAATTTGCCTAACACAAGTAATCCTGCAGACCAATATGGATATTAAAGTATGTTATTCTAACTCAATACGTTTATGAAATCCCATAACCACAATGGTACCACGCTTGGAAGATGGCAATGCAAGGCACTGAGCAGTCATGTGAAGTGTATGTGTATGTGTGGAAAAAACAGAGCCTTGGATGTGTGCTGCTTTAATGCAGTTTGCAGTGCATGGGTTGCAGGTGGCATACATTTCCTGGAGGTGTATGAAATTATACTGACCCCACGTCGAGCACGGATGTTCCGCCCCGATTGCGAAGTCTCTGTCCTGAGTGCGGAGATCCTTCCGCAAGTGCGAAGGCTCCACCCCGAGTGTGGAACCTCTGGAGGCGTAAAGATACTACTCGTAAGTCCCTTTGTGAACATCGAAAAAGAAAGAAAAGTTAGACTTTTGGTCTAAACTTAGGGGCTTATTTACAAGGCCCTTGCACCACTGGTTCGTTACTTTTAAAGTGGGAAAAAGTGACATACCGACGGTGCAAGTGGCTTGTAAATAAGCCCCTTAGACTTTTGGTCTAACTTTACCTTTGTGAATTGGGCCTCAAGTGAGCAAAGGCATTATAAGGGAAATAGACACTGGGGTTTCCGAGAGAGGGGCTGAATAAAAATGGTTGATCCCAGTTGATCTTTAGTCACTGTCTTTCTTTCTACCAGCAAGATTACTCAGAAGTGTGAGTAGCTCTTAGTCTGTGTATTGTCTAGTCTGTGACACTTCCAAGTTCACTTATAAACTACTGTTCGCCCTCGTCATAAGCCCTCTTGTTTGCCGGTATTTGGTGCCTTTGAACTTAACTTTGATACATGTAACAACATTGCTTTATTTCCTCTAGCAAACTTTGCCAAACTGTACCCTTCCCTCATTTTTATCGTATGAGAGTCCACGATGTGCTGTGCTTGACTTAAGGAAAACATATACATGTCTTCATGGTCTCCCTTTTTTTGCAATTTTTTAAAATATATACATTCCTGTCATTTATTTATTAGAACTTGTTTTTCAACAAAACACACACAGAAATGATTTGCCTTTATTCCCTCCACCTGTATGATCATGCTATCCGCCCTCAGGCACTACCTGGTAATGTGAGGCAGGGGGAAAATGCAACACAAAAAGATGATGGACGGAATGTTGAACATTGTCAAACATTCACCCTCAGTCACAGATCTGGGTTTAATCCATTGTTATTTTGCTCACCACGCCACCCCAGTTCAGACATAGCAATATGCAAATCAGTCTTGACCCTGTGCCTCATGGGAGCAGTCCAGACCGAACTGCCAGGCCATGTCTTCCCTGGACAGGACTCAAGCATCCCAGGACCGGTATCGAGCTTTCAGCCCTCATCAGCCAGGATAGCTTGACTCCAGTGGCGTAGTGAGCATGGGACCCACGTCTGGGCATACCCTTCCCACATAGGGTGAAAATGCAGCACAAAAAGATGATGGACGGAATGTTGAACATTATCAAAAATTCACCCCCAGTCACAGATCTGGGTTTAATCCATCGTTATTTTGCTCACCACGCCACCCTAAGTGGGAAGGGTATGCCCAGACGTGGGTCCCGTGCTCTCCATGCCACTGGAATCAAGCTAACCTGGCTGAAGAGGGGTGAAACCCCGAAACCAGTCCTAGGATGCTTGTTTCCTGTCCAGGGAGGACCTGGCTTGGCAGTTCGGGCTGGACTGTTCCCATGAGGCACAGGGTCAACACTGATTTGCATATGGCTGGGTTCAAACTGGAACGGCATGGTGAGCAAAAAAACGATGGATTTAAGCTCAGATCTCTGTACTTTGGGTGAATGTATGACATTGTTCTGCATTCTGTCCATCAACTGTTGTTTTTGCAAATGTGATACAGGGGCCTGGCCTGCCCGGAAATGGAGAGTTAAAGACTGCGAGATGGTGAATCCCATCAGATTGCATGAATGCTTTGATGTGTGTATAAAACACACTAGGCTTTGATAAACAATCACTCAGGAAGTTAGCATTCTACAACACATTTTTTCTTCATATATTAATTTGTATTAGCTTTTAAATGATCGTAAATGATGACCTTATAGTGCACCAGGATAGGACAATCTTTGTTCAATGATTCTCTCACTATCACCCTCCAACAGTGCACCTCATCTCTTCATAGCTCCTCTCTCGCATGTATTTGATTTGTTTGTTTAGCGCCTCTCATATCAGTGTAGGCTGTCAGAGCACTTTATATCACACATACATACAGAGACAATGAATAGTACATGTCTAAATGAGTGTATTGAAAATGTTACTTAAGACATAAGGGAATAACAGGTGTTGGATTTACGTCATCCATACTGGTATGCATTTTAGTGCTTGGTCTGGAAAAGCCCAAACTCAGAATTCAAAACGTGTAACGCATTGGTTGTGGTTGAAGTTACGAATAAGATTGTATTTCTAGCCCCAAAAAACATTATAACAACATAAGGGTAATGAAAGAGTGGGGGAACATAGCTCCCAACCTGTACCTTTGATGGTAGTTTGTAGTTCACTTTGCTAGATTACGATTGTAAATTATGAACTGCAAGTGACATAAAGACTTCTGTAACAAAAGCAGTAGCCCACTGAGCTATCCACATTAAATACAGATCTGTGATCTGCATGGTACCCCTTCTTTGAAGCCGGTATATTAACCCACTGCTACTTTAGAAAAGTCAAAACTGCCACTAGTCAAAATGTTGATCTCTCTCCAGCAGGAAAATTAATTACCAGAGATATCAATCTTGACACTTTTATTGTTGCCTGAAAACTGCTAGATATACAAAGAACTCTGCAGCGAGAGTGAGGAGTGAATGATTATGCTGGCCACGTCTGCTTATTTTCATACTGGGGGCGATATTGCAACCCTCCACCCTCCCATGGAAATGCCCGATCCCCAGGTAAGGCCAGGCCACCCTTGAATTTGTTTACTGTTCTGGTTGCCACAATGTCAGCTGGGAGGTTGCCCTTTCCGTGGAAATAACGGACAGTTATTTTTAGCCAACTTAATGGTACTGATTTTAGGAATGTAAGTGCTTTAGGTAAATCAACCCATCCCTTCTCTCGTCCCCCTTCATTCTTGAACCTCTCTTTAGCTTTTGAATCAATAAATCAACTAAACATCTAGAGTGTTTTTAATCTGCAGCAGCTGGCAGTAGGGATGGGTAACCACTTCACCCTTGAAGTTGGACGAAGCTCGTAAACTATGCATTTCACATATTTGCATACGTACCATCTTGCCCAAATTCAGTTGCGGAAGAGATTTCCCATGTGAACAAAGATTTTGTCAAAGAATGTTTGCACTAAAAAACTAAAATGATGCTGTTTTTGTGTAATTTTGCACAAACCTGCTTTTAGCTGCAGTTTTCTCCTGCTAATTTTTAGGTTTGCAAACTTCATGCAGTTCACAAAAATTGCATTTTGTTTTTAAAAACACACTCCATAATATTGTGGCGCATAACATGGGGAACTCCGTTTATCCATACAAGAGTACAGTGAAACATCACACAGTAAGCTGAACTTAAAATGCGCTGTGTTTCCTTATTATTCTCTGCATGAACATTTGGAAACATTTGGAAACATATGGCCATATTTATGAACACTTTGTTATATACTTTACTGCGTTAAACTTGTTTTGCTCTGGAAAGTTGTCTAAAAGCGACGCAAAGTAATGAGTTGCACTGCTTTTCATTACTTTACATTACATTAAGGGGGAGTCCTATGGATTAGACGTGGGCGTTCCCAATCACCCTTGATGGTTTCTGATGCAAAGTCGCATTCACTAACAATTTTATACAAGGCAAGGCGCCCAAAAAAATTACACTTCTTCGATGCAGGTGTAAAACAGAGGTTATGTTTTTACTTCTCAAAACTTTTTAAACTTTGGATGTATGCTGCACTGTACAACATACAAAGTGGAAAAGTTAGTTTAAGCATAGTGTTTTGTACTGGAAGGGTACTAGTTAAAGGGCAAAAGCTTAAGGGCGCCTTCTAACTGGGCCCATTCTGGCCCTCAGGCTGCACAGGCCAGAGCTCTACTGCTGAACCAACAGTTCTAATGTGTTTACCTCCATCTCAGGGGTACATAATTCTAAAAGAAAACTAATGCCCATAAATCACCACATATGATGGAACCATGCATGCGATTATATTGCATGCCTTAAGAACGCGGTCTTTACTAAGAATGTGTCTTTACCACGCATGCCTTTAGAACGAATTTCGCTGAATAGGCATAACTGTTAAGGGTATATGCGTGGTAAAGATTACACCCCAGCCCCCCACCCCGCCCTGAGCTGTAAAACCCAGCCCCCAGCCCTGCAAATGACCCTGCCCCCTGCCCTAAAGACTACTCAACCCCCAGCCATGAGCCCTAAAACCCACCCCCAGCCCTAAAACTACCCTGACCTCCTGCCCTCAGCTCTAAAACCCGGCTCCCAGCCTTACTTACCAAGTCGCGTCCTGATCCTTCTTGTTCCTTCCATTCTCCCAGCCCATCGGCTCTGAAACTAGAGCGCTGACTGCCTTTTCCACTTGGTAACACTTGCGCTGTAACAGAACGAGTGGCTCCATCCAAATTGGAAATGCTGTTTCCCATTCGTAACAGGATAAACTAGATAAACAATAATACTGCAGATTCGGAACTGCCACAGTAGTATTGCCCACTTACTAACTTAGGGCCTAATATAGAGTTCGGCAGATGGGTTACTCCATCACAAGCGTGATGGATATCCTTTTCGCCATATTACAAGTGTCAATGGATATAAAGCACTTATAATACGGGGGATGGGATATCCGTCACATTTGAGTAACCTTTTCAGATGTCTTTAACTTCGACAGGGTCATGGAGGCGCGGCGGGTGAGGCACCAACCAGTGGGCCCCACTGTGGAGGAGGGGACCAGGGACCATTGCAGCTCTACGTGGGCATAGTCTGATATAGAGATGACCGATATCTCTGCAACCTCAAGGGAGTGTTATAAAGACATAGTCTATTCGAGAATAGGTGGAGTGGATGTGGGAATAAAAGGAAAAATCTCGGGAGTCTGGATATTTGTAGTGCCACGCATCAGTGAGGCCTAAAGTCGCAATCTCCCTTTTCAACTGTGCTGACATAGCCCCCGTGCCCTGATATGTATCAGAGCCTCGGTCCATCGCAGGGTCCGAAACAAGGTTAAAGTCCCCTCTTACTGTTATGTACCCTGTGACACCCTGAAGCTGATCCCACAGGGATCAGCGAATATGAGCATCTTGTGCAGTTTTCGGGGCATATATGTTAAGCAATTGCCTTCCCTGTCTCGCCATACTTTAGCAAAGGGGGCCGATTTACAAAGTATTCCCACCCTCACCGTATTAGTGTCAGTACAGGCCATTGGCATAGGGGTTATTTGAGGTGGGACATTCTATGTCTGTCAATCCCCTGGAGATGTGTCGCCTGCGGGAACAGCACATCCTGGTCATGTTGCGAGGTATATCCCCAAGTCTGTTTGCACTTATTCGAGGAGTTAAGACCACCTATATTGATGGACAGTAGTTTAATACCACTAATTAAGTTTGCCATGGTGTGAGTGGGTAGGCTTGCGATAGAGAGTGGGTATTTAGCTGTCGCAGAGGTAAGTCCCACCTGTAGGGGTGTGTGATTAAGGAGCACATAAGACTGATTGTTCTCCTCCACCATATGCCTAATGGAGACACTAGACCTGAAAGGAAAAGAAGTACAAAACACAATAACAACTGAGGCCAACAAGGTCCAACATTCGTATCCGTTACCCACATAGATCAGCACCGTAGTGTCCGCATCTCATCGGAGGAGTCACCCTCTCTGGAACCAGATTGCTGGGGGAGATCACCAAATTAGGAGCAAGGCACAGAGAGTGTTGGCCAGGCAGACATGTGTGAAGCAAAGGGCAGGAACCCACTGGCTACTTGACAGCACAACTCTCAAAGAAAGTAAGCAACAGAGAGAGTTGGTAATGTTGACACAGCCATGTTCCGTAAGCATTGAATAATGTCTTGCTTAGTTTCTTGAGTCTAAGACTTGGCTGGGCATTTGTCAGAATGCTGATGTTTGACAGTGGTCCAAGCAGGCTTTGGTTGAGATCTGGGAGACGCACCAGGGTGCCAGAAGGCTTGTCTCCGTCGGGCGAGGTGATAGCCAGTGTTTTTTCACTTCTGTGAGCAACCGTAACATGCAAAGTTTGCCTTCCCACTCAAAAAGCAATGCAAATGGGTATCCCCACTGATACCTGATGTCCATCCCCAGCAGTTTTTCTTCAATTGGTTTGAAATCCCTTCTGAGTTGGAGAGTGATGGGGAGAGATCAGGTAGAGCTGAATCATGAGCGCTTGAAAGACCAGGTCAGCCTTCTTGCGCACCGCCCTGAGTATCGCCTCCTTTTCTGTGAAATAGTGTACTCATGTCAGGATGTCAGGGGTCACGTTGTGGCATTCTGTTGCAGGGGTTACTCGGTGTGCCCGATCCAGAAGAGGTGGGGGAGAGTCTGCGTCACCACTGATTGAATGGAGGAAAAACAACATGAAAGCAATAATGTCGGGATCATCTGCTCCCCTTGGTAATCCTCAGAGGCGGATGTTGTTACAACGGCTGCAAATTTTTAGGTCCTCCTGTTTGGTGTTGATTTCGATGTGCTGTTCCTGCAGAGTTGTCACTCCTCTCCACAGCAACTCATGATCATCTGACCTGGTGTTAGACATGGGGGTCTCTAGTTGGCAAGGGCTTGCACCTTTGTCCAAATAGGGACCCTTCTTCCTAGTCAGAATAAGGGAGTTACACTCCTAAAATAACCCCTGCTCACCCACTTGGTAGCTTGGCACGGGCAGTCAGGCTTATCTTAGAGGCAGTGTGTAAAGCATTTGCACATAACTAACAGTAATACAGTGTAAGCACTGCAAAAGGACACCACACCAATTTAGAAAAATATCCAATATTTGTAATACTTAAGACAAGACCAACAACGATAAAAATCCAAAATACAGTACTTAAAAATCGACAGTTACCAAAATATGCTTTAAAAACAGTTCCTTGATGTCAATAGCTCCGTCCGGGGCTATCACGGCGTCGTGAGCAAACAAATCCAAACAGTTCTCGCTGACCGCGGCGTCGCGGGCCAGCAACAGTGTCGGGAAGACCCGCAAACAGTACGTCTTAGAAATGCAGGGGGTCGATGACCTCTCGTTGAGCTTCCAAAAACACGGCACCCACAGGCGTCAGTTCTGAAAGTCGGTGCAGGAGTCGTCAGGGCCCTCGAAGTCACACGCATTGCAGGTCAATCTCCGCTCTGTTGGAGTCAGGCGTCATGTGCTGCAGTGCAAAGTGCAGCGGTGCGGCGTGCAGTGCCCTCAGGTCGTGGTGTGAGCAGCGGCTTGGTGCCTGCATCACATGGCGTCGTCGGTGAGACCAGGGTCGCGGTGCGATATGAAGGCGGTGCTCGTCACGGTGCTGGCAAGCACGGTCCAAGCTGCGGCGTTGTCGTTGCTGAAGCACCATCGTCGGCTGACAAACTGAAGTCGATGGTGCCGGTGCCGGCGTCGGTGGGCCAAGGCTGCAGTGTGGGATGAGGGTGGTGCGTCGTGTAACTTTACGAACGGTGCCTCGAACCACGGTGAAAGCAGCGGTGTTGATTTCGGAGTGGAGCGGCAGCGCGAGCAACGGCTCGGTGGCGGCATCAGCAGGCGTCGTCGGTGAGACCAGGGTTGTGGTGCGGCATTGCGGCGTTGCCCTCTGAGGTGCCAAGGCATCGTCGTGAAGCGAAGCGGTGCGGAGTGCGGTGCCTACAGGTCGCAGTGCGAGCAGTAGCTCGGTGGCGGTGTCAGCACGCATTGTCAGTGAGACCAGGGTCGCGGTGCGGCGTTGTGGCGGTGCCCTCTGCGGTGCCTATGGGACACGGAGTCGGCAGCGACATCATAGATGTTGTTGAGTTGCTTTTCTTCTGTTGCAGCACAAAACACACAGTCACCAGTGCTGAGGGCAGAAGAGCTTGAAGTCTTTGTTGTTCCTGAGACTTCTTGAACAGGGGGCAAGCTCTACCTTAAGCCCTTGGAGAAACTCACAAAAGTAGATTGCAGAAAGTTCAGTACAGTCCTTTCAATGCCCCAGACAGAAGCAGCTACTGCAGACCAACACAGCAAAGCACACAGCAAAGTGGTAGTTCCTCCTCACAGCTTCTCCAGCTCTTCTTCTTGGCAGTCTTCTTGGTCCAAAAGAGTTCTCAAGTTCAGGGGTCTAGGCCCCAATATTTATATCCCCAAGTCCTTTGATTTCTTAGGCAGATAGTCTCTGTACCCAGCCAGAAACAGTTCTGCCTTCTCTGGTGTGATATCCTGGCAGGAGGTGGAGACAGCATTGTCAGAGACAGACCAGGCCCTTTGAGGTGTAAGGAAATCTCCTCCCCCTTCCCCCATAGCAGCCCAGGTCTATTCAGCCCTTTCCTGACCCACCTAGACTATCTGGATGCTCCCCAGCCTTCTGTCATCAAAACCCAGACAGGCAATCCACATTCCAGCAGGGGCACACACGATGACTGAGCATGAGAATACCTACTTTCTAAATGTGGTATTTTCCAACACAGAATGTAAAAATCACCTTCATTAAAAGATGCATCTTTGGATTCTGAGTTCAGGCATACTAAACTTTATTTTCCTACCTAATTCCCTCGGCCAGTTATGTTTATAAGATGTTATAAACAAACTTCCCATTCTGTCCTATGGGGAACAGGTAGCCTTGCAATAGTGAAAAGCGAAATTGGCTGTAATTCACTATCAGGATATGCCACACACACCAGGGCATGTCCTAACTTTCACATACACTGCACCCTGACCACAGGGGTACCTTGGGCCTACCTTAGGCGTGCCTTACATGTAAGAAAAGGGAAGGTTAGGGACTGGCCAGTGTGTGCACTGGCCAAGTCGACAGGGCAGTTACAAACTGCCAGCAAACTCCGCAATGGCAGGTCTGAGGTACCTTTTCAGGGCTACTCACGTGGGTGGCACAATTAGTGCTGCAGGCACACGAGTAGCATTTGATTCACAGGCTCTGGCACACTCAGTGCACTTTACTAAGGACTGACAAGTAAATAAAATATACAATCATGGAAATACCAATCCATAACACACTTTACCACAGGAGCACTTGCACTTTACCACAGATCAGCAGTGTGCAAAGTACGTAGAAACGCTACGTCAGCAAAAGCATTAAAAACCGGGAGGTCGGAAAGCAAAAACTCAGGGGAAACACGCCAAAAGATGCCAAGTCTAACACCTGGTGTCGACCGTACGCTGTAGGTCATTGACCCTCTTCCAAAATGTCTGTAATATCCCCCCCTGATGTCCATGATACAGCTCTTCAGGTCAGTTTTAAGAGATCCGATCTCTGAGTGAATTTCTTGGAGGAAGTGTGACATGTAGTCTTGTATTATTGGGACCTGAGTGGAGTGCTTATCTTGTTTTGGATCATTCTTATCCTGTTCCATCCCGAGGCTTGTTCCAGAGTGAAGTTATGGAGATGTCCTTGACAGCTTTGCCGCATGGCATAATGCAAATGGAGGAATGGTCTGAGGGCAGTCGAGGTTCAGAGGCCTGGAAAATCGGCAACAGGTGCTAAGAGGTGGCAGGTAGCACCTCTATACCAGCGGGGACAGTAGTACTTATGGAAGATGTTTCCGCCGAGTAGGTCGGTAGTTCAGTCTACAGGCAGGATGCAGTGACGTTTCATGCACTCATAAGGTCTCATAGCACAGAAACACCCCCGCTCCAACGAGGAGAACACCAGGGTGGTCATACACAGCTGGACCTCGCAGAGCAGCCACGACCAGAAACACCTTAAGAACAGCAGTCGGGCCCCCCTAAGCAGATGCAATCCAAGAAGAGAGGCCAAGAGTCCTACACTGTCAGCTGGGCCAGACAGACAACAGGAGCACGCTAGGGAAAGGGTAAAAGATCTGGTTGACCCAGACCTCTATCACACCCAAAGGAGGCGCTATTCCCGTGATACGCTTCTAGCTCTGAAACCCACAGATAAGGATTTGAGTTGTACTTAAAATGACTTTAGTTCCATGACAATACCACTAACCTGGTCTGTCAGAGCTGTAACAGCCAGCTGGGGAACCTTCTAACATTTAGCAACGGTCACCCAACCAGCGAAGCAGAACTCCATCTCCACATCAAGTCTACTCTATTGCCTGTGCTCTTATTAATGCAAGGTCACTTATGAAGTCCAAATAAGAGTTTGCATGGTTCCTTGACTGCCATAACTTAGATATTATCAACATAACTGAAATATGGGCACACTTCTCAGACTAGATAGGTTTCATAAAAAAGGCGGCAGTCTAGCCATCATTTCTTAAGACCACATGCACTCAATTTTCCAACCAGTTCCCTCCTTAGAGTGCGAGGCACTTTCATTTAATATTGAATCATCTAGATCTCAGCCTGGCAAGGGTCTGTTAATCTACTGCCCACCTGGACTCAGAAATAAGTTTATATAGGAGGTCAATGCCCTCCTAGAACCATATCTACACTCCTCAGACTATACTATTTTAGGGGACTTTCATTTCCACTTGTAGGTGCCCTTTGATAAAGATATGGAGGCTCAAACTGAAATCTTGTCCTACTTTGGCCTCACCCAAATAGTTGATGGCCCAACCCACCTGGCAGATCATACACTAGATGGTATTTGTACAAATAACTCCCCTCTGGGTAAAACAGATATATTACTGATGACTTGGTCAGACCACAGTGGGATACTATATGAAAAAAAGGTCCAAAGAGCGACCTTGGCATGGCCCACTCACCTCTCAAATGCCTAGTGAATGGCATAACATTGATTCTGAACAATTCAACCAACTTCTTTCTGAATCTCAGTCAAACAGGACTGGAAATTTAGACCAGTTAACTTCCATCTACTCTAACTTGCTTATCTCTACTGTCTCTGCCTTGGCACCAATTAAATTAGTTAAACACCATAGAGGAAACCATCAGTGCCAAGGTTTACTGATAAATGTAGGACCCAGAAACAAAGGTGCTTATCTACCTGATCAAACTCATTGTTACTATTCAACAAAGAAAAACGAACCGCTATTCATCCTGCCATAGCATTCATAGACCATTGCTGCAGCAGTTCCTTACACTCATTTTCAGAAAAGTACATGCAACCCTGCCGTATAATTGTAATACTTGCTGGATCTCGAATGAACACTTGACCACCTAGTTCTTATAAAGGTATCTTTCACAGTTTCTATCTTCTTTCCGTGACTGCCTTGCACAAATCAACGCTCTGTCACGTAGAATAGGATGTTTAGAGGGTGGAAGGGCTCTTTGCGTCCAGTCTAGGAGGCAGAGAAAGAGTAGAAAAGACAGAGGAAAAAGAAAGAGATTAGGCAAAGGGTACCAGACAGGAGGGCCAGAGCCTCTCTTCCCCTGTAGTAAGTAGTGGAATGAGGAAGAGTGAATTGAGTAATAAGGGTTACCAGTAAGCAATCTACGCAATACAATGCACCCATAACCGGGAACATGATTTTCTGGGATTGAGAAGCACAGTTAGACAATGACTTGTCCATGGGCAGTTCTTTGGCGACTAGCAGCGCTGGGAGGTGGTCCAGGCGAAAGGCTGTGGACATGCACTCTAAGGGCCCGATGTACATAGCTGCTTTTTTGAGGTAGCAAACAACTTGATTTGCAGAATCTGGCCATTTACGAGCGCAAAAAAGACGTTTTGAAAGTACAAAATCCTATTTTGCGATTCAGTAACCTATTACTGAATTGCAAAATGGGTTAGTGATTCGGTATTAGGAAAGGGCGTGTCAAGGGCGCCCCTTCCTAACAGAGACTTACAGTGGTATGTGTGAATGTTTTGCGAGCGAAATGCAGTTGCAAAACATTCTTATTTTACTGCCTTCTTCCAGTAGGTGGTAACCCATTTCCAAATGAGAAGGGGACCTCAAGGGACCCCTTATCCTGTGTGACTGGTTGTAAAAACAATTTTTGAGAGCAGGCTGCCTACTCTTAAAAAAATGTAAAAAAAACTTGCCATTTTCATTTTGAAACACATCCAGTTTTCCTTTAAGAAGAACGGACTGCATTTAAAAACAAATTGCTTTATTTAAAAGCAATCACAGACATTGTGGTCTCCTGTCCCCCCAAGCCACCATCCCTGTCATTTTGGCGATTTCCTAAGAGTCGCAAATTGCATCCTACCTCGTGAATATAATTGAGGTAGGTCTATTTGCGGCTCACATTGAATCACAAACAGTGTACAACACACTAGTACATCACTGTTTGCGATTACCTAATTGTGAATCACTTGAATTTGCTATTAGGCAGAGGCGGCTTCTTCACGAGGGAGCGTCACCACCCAGCATTAAATTACCAAACAAGCACACAAGAGGCCACAAGCCTGCTACTGAAAAGCAACAAATCAAGAAGATGTCGGGAGATTAATAAATAGGTCTTTCACAGTGATACTCGCACTACCCAAATCTGAGGGTCCAGAACAGCTCTGCCTAGTATTGTGCACATTCTTACTCGCGCAAGAAACACATCGTCCTATAATACAATAGAAGAGGCAACTGGAGTTAAAACTGGAGATGAGAAGAGAACAATGAGAAAGCAATTAGAGGAGTGAAGGCGTAATAAGGGGACGAGAGGGTGTCTAGAAAACAACGAATGTGAGAAAATAAAAGGTTGAAGCGAGAGGAAAATAGGAATGTGATAGAATGCAAGTTCTAGTTGCACTTGAAATGGATTATAAAAGTGCTTATAACATAAAATAACACAACTCATAAGCAGAGGACAAGGAGTGCTGTAGGCTGTGCTGAGACTAAAGGTCATGCTTGGGTGGAAATGCTATGTTCCATTCTGCTGAATTCCTGTAATTTTCACATCAAGTCAGAACTTTCACAGCAAGTTCTGGGGAGCATACAATCTGTTTCCCCTACGTGCTAAAAGTATCCACAATGTAGAGCTGTTGACTTGTAGGGCTTTTTATCACGCTTCTAGGCGCATCCTTTCCCAGAACCTGCGTGATGTTTGAACATATACTCCCAGACAGGTTCGGCAGATGCATAGGCAAGACCCAGCAGATGGAATGGGGGTACAGAGGGTCGCATTAAATCAAAAGGGACTGAGAGAGGCGTAAAATGCATGGCACTTGCAGAGACAAGGTTCATAGCATTGAGACAGACTGAGGCATAGTAACGGGACAGACAGGGGAAGCTTTGTACTGAAACAGACGGAGGGGGGGACATAGCCCAGACGGAGGGACATTGCCAGGAGACACAGTAGGGACACTAGCAGGGAGACATAGTACTGGGACAGCAGAGTCACAGTACTGAGAACAACAGGGAAACATTATATTGAAACAAGGGATTCATAGTACTGAGAACAAAAGGAAGACAGTACTGAAACAGGGGGTAATAGTACTGAGAACAACAGAAAGACATGGCACTGAGACAGGGCAGTCATAGTATCAAGAACAACAAAGAGCCAAAATACTGAAACCTGGGAGTTATAGTGCTGAGAACAAAAGGGAGACAAAGTACAGAGACACAGACGAGTGGGAAAAATAACACTGAGACCAACAGGGAGACATAGTAGAGAGAGACTGTGAAGATCCAACAGGAAGGATTAGTACTGCAACAGGAGAGTCATAGTACAGAGACCAACAGGGAGACAGAACACAGAAACAGGCGAGTCATGGTACGGAGTCCAACATGTTGTACATAGTGCAGAGAGGCAGGTTAGAGGTCAGAGACTTCGCACTGATACCAACAGACTGGAGCTCAATGGAGTCAGCAGAGTAGCTTGGCTCTATCGCGCCAAAAACAGAGTCCAGCTGATTATCGATACATAGAAGTTCATTTCATACAAGACCTAGTGACTTAGAGAAATCCCACACTGCTTTTGTGCTCTGACATTCTTGGCATGCTTATTTCACACAATATAATTGGAGACAAACGCAGCTTTTAACTTGCAGGGCAAATTATTTTTAAACGCCAAGTGCCAACCCGGTCATAATAAGAATGAAAAAAACCTGAAATAATTTTGTCACGTGTAGGTGCTAATAATGATTGCAGTGTGCTTTACTGTAAACAAAGCACACAGTAATAAAGTACAACTACTCATTGACACATGCAGGCATGAATAGTACAGCATAACTTTGCATCATAAAGTTACATACTTCATGATTCCAGATCCCTATATCATGTATAAACCTTATTTCTCATCTCCACATGCAGTACCTTCCCCATTTCAACTAAAACCATAAATGTACCCGTCTTTTAAATTTCTCATCGCTCATCCTGTCCCCTGTCACCAGCAATAACTTCAGCGGCCTGCTCCAAATTACCACTACCTTCATGGTCAAATTTCGGGCACAAATATTTCTCACATCATGTATGATCACCCGACCATAAATGTACCCATCTTCTAACTTTTATCTTTTAACTTTCTCATCGCCCTCACATTTACTCGCTCCTCAGGTCTTACGTCCCCCTCCCCCGTCACCAGAAATCACCTTGGCGACCTGCTCCAAATATAATTACCACTACCACTACCCTCATGATCAAATTTAGGGCACAAATATTTCTCACATCATGTATTGTATTCCGTTCTTTTTTTTTTTTTATAAAAGCAAGACCAAACAATGCCATCACTTAACTACAACAACAGGACAGCACTTTACCAGACGAAATCAACATAATCATTTGATTTGAATCTGAAGAAAAAAACAAGAAGAAAGAAAGAAGAGCATCACAAAACCGAGCAGAATCTGGTCTCTCAAGAATATTCCAGAAGGGGTAAAACTGCTGAGCCCTCATGGTCCGATATCGATGGGCACAGGCACAAATATTTCTCACAGTGACATCATGTATGATGATCACCCTTTACCTCTCCCGTAGACTCCACAGAGGTGGTAAGGCCGAAGGCCCCTACCGTAAGGGTTCTGCAAATCGCCCAGCACTCCCCTGCCGAGACTGTCTCTCCACTCAGTCAATAGCGCGTGGTAGTGGCACGCGTCACAGGAGCACAGCGCGGGGGCTGGCTAAAATTGATGGCCAGGGCCGTCATTGGTAGCGCTTTCGTGCGCTACAAGATTGACGGCCCTGGGACACATGTACACGGTACGCCGCGCACCGCACCACCACCACTATGCTAGGTGGTGTGTGCGTCGCGTGCACTGCAGCATTTGCAAGCACGTGCGCTTGCACAGTGAACTTACATAACTGCACGTAACGTGTGCACTGTGCCGACACTGCACCCAAAATAGTGCCGCCTGGGACGCACTGCCCCCCCCCCCCCTTTCCCCCCAGCTACGCCACTGGCCAGCACACCCCTAACCCAGAGGACAGGAGCAGTGGCGGGCTGGATGCTCCAAAATGTGCATGTCAGTTTGGCGTGCTGTCTTGCACCAGTCAAAAGGACACGCGCACTTTGAAGCTCTCCACAAGCACAAGGCCTCAAGGGCCTGAAAGAGTGTCAACCAGCCTGCTCTATCCAATCCTGGTGTTGCTCTCATGCTGATCAACAGCATGAGAGCAGCATCTGGATTTGATGGGGAGCTCGACTTCCACAGCAGATTCAGAAGTGGAACACCAAGGAATACATGCAGCCGTGGGTAAGTACCTTATATTTTACTTATTTAAAATGTTTTTCTAGTTGTGTTTTTTTTACTCTTGGAGGGTGGGGTTGTTTTATTTTGGGCTTTTGGAGGGAGGGAGGGAGGGAGGGAGTATTTTATTCAGGGCGTTTGGAGGAAGGGGTGTTCTACTTTGGGGTTTTAGATGGTGGGGGTGTTTTATTTTGTTTTTTGGGAAGTGGTGGGGCACTTCAATACCCCCCTCCAATTTCAAAGGGTACCAGCTGCCCCTGTTATTAGGTAATTGCAAACACAATGGTATGTACAACTGTCCCTGGGTAACTTGCAAGTTCTCACTCATATCTCTGTTCATAATAATGTGTGGCGCCGTTAGCAAACGGTGAATATTTGGCAATCTGATACAGCCCTGTGGATTATGTTCATGCCCTGACACCATCGGTCTAAGGATCCGAAAGTAATCCAAGGACAGAGCAGTGCCAAAACAATCATTCGTGGGATGTAGGGAGCAGGAGCTTGTAATATTTAACTTTTTAGTAGAGCTTCCCTTTCAACTCGGCAATGAAAACCTTTTTAAGTCACTCTAGGGCTGCTTCAAGCTTCCAGGTTGTAGTAGGGATCAGTTTGCACTTTTCGGTTCCCAACTGGTATTTTCCTGTTGCGGCCATTGTCCTTTGGGGGGATTGTTCTAACAGCTTCTGCTGGCACGCACTGTCTCTTGCATCACAGCACAGAACATACTTTTCTCGATTGCTTTTTCAGACCAACATCCTGCGTCATTTTCTAGGCATTTGTGTTTTCGAACTCACTGCAATAATGATTACAACACTTGGGGCCTCATGTAGGTAAATAAATTTTACCGGTTCGTAAATACCGAGCCGTACCGAATCGGTAAATTAGAATCGGTAAGTTATATGTAGGTAAAAATTCGGTAACAGTTACCGATTCGGTAACATTCGGTAATTACGAATCGGAATACACCGAATCGGTAAATACCGAGGTGGAATCCACCGATTCGGTAAATACCGAGGTGGAATCCACCGATTCGGTAAATACCGAGGTGGTATTTAGCGATTCGGAAAATACCGAGGATACTACCACCTACCCTTAACCAAGTAGCCAATATCACAATCATGCCATCATAGAAGGTCTCTCAGGCTTGAATAGGGGACCCCATACCTCAAAGATCAGCTCAGTGAAATCACATCACAGGAGCATCAGGAGTCTCCTCGCAGGAAGGCTCGCCTTCGGTCTGAATAATAAACATGATGTCTGTGATATTAAAAGCACCAACTTTCAGGTATGTGCAGCTGCGCGTGTGCCATGGCTAAATCGTGGGTCGAACAACCCAGAGTGGAAAACATGCATTGTGTAAAATTCCAGACTGTGTGTCACAGCATGTACAGACCAAGGTCGCTGCGCAGTGCTCGGGATGGGAACAACATAATGCACTCGTCTGAAGGAATTTTCGAGTCATCAGTTTATTCAAGAAAGAACATGTAAACGCAGTGTCGTGTGCAAAGACACAAATATGGCTACATAACATTCAACGCGGTCATGCCAACTGAACAATGCATGTTCGTATGCAGGGAGAACTCACTACACGCCCCCTTGAGCGAAGCAATATGTAATAGGCAAGAAAAGAGAGAAAGCAGAGTTCAGTTTGGTCAGAGCAGGACAGGGCATAACCAATGCAGCGCCAAAGTCCTACAGTCCAATTAATTGCAGCATACAATTGTAAAAAACACAATGCATATATAGTAAACAACTCAAGCAGACCATCAGGAAGAGAAAAACGAGAAATAAAAGAAATGAATGTCGCGCCAGGGTGCTGTCCAGTAGCACAGGCGCAATGGACGACTATCCAGTCAATCCATGAATGTATAGGCAGCATATGTGGCCACGGCTTCCAACAGCCAATCGTTTTCAGGGCCACTAAAAGTCTCAGCCATCCAATTGAGTAAAGAAAAGGAACATACGTGTGCTCCAACCAACGGAGCCTCTAGCACAATCTGAGGGCACCCGGAATGTTCCTCCAAATAGCTCATGGACAAGAAGTCGTAGGCTGCCGCTAAGATGTCCCAATTACCCAGGATACCAAGCGCCGCTCCACACTCCATGATCCGGACACCATAACAGGACAACTCGTGAGACACTAAGGGCCGCATCAGTCGATCGAAATCCGGCACCGGAGACAGCATGTTGGTCAAGCACAAATCCAGAGGCCATTCAAAGGGACAATCCAGGCAGTGCAATACAGGTTGTACGCAGGTGAAGTAGGAATACCTGAAGGATAATCCATAAGCCAGGCTCAAAGTCGCCAATGGCAAAGTACCATAGAAGTCAAGCATCCTATCACGAAGAAGATGCAGACGGGACAGGCGCTCGTGTGGCACAGAAGGAGCAGACATTCCGTAGTATGAAAAGTAAAAGCAGCACACCTTCCACCAGCGCCGGATGCAGCGGAACACCTCCAAAGATGCTCGGGAACAGTGAATGTAAAATGCCGAAATTACACAAATAATAGTGTGGAAGGAGGTCACGAGACCCGAGCCCCACATGTTCACACAAATTGAGCCAGGCCGGTCGTGGACGAGGCATTGATAATACATTGGATCAAAGAGCCGAAATGCAGGGGGAGGTCAGTATTCAGAAGCGCCTGTTCCTCAGTGCGCGTAGTAGCAACGTGAAGGACAAATATTTCACGAGGGAAGTCAAAGGCACCTGTTTGTGGGACAATGGCGCTCTATTCTGCTCAACTAGTTGGACTCTGCTTTCAAGGTTGGAATCGAAGGTCAGATGGAAACATCCCGCCGCCCATGCGGGGGTGGAATAAGAACAGTATTGCAGCAGACAACTTCATGCGAGACAGTTATGTACGGGATTACCACTCACATCCCGCAGCAAACATCATTTATCATATTTAAATGAATACCGTTTGCAAGCACAGTGAAAGAAGGTGTAATCACAGGCACTGGGATACCTCGTAGGACGCACGCCGAAATCGGGGCTTGTACATTGCATGCGCCGTGTACTTGCATGTGCCCATTGTCTCATGCATGAATCCTAGGAGTGAGAGTGCTAGTGCTAATATCTATAACGGCTTAGGCCTTCTCCATGTTCGCTTGGTCAATGGCTCTCAGTCTGGAGGCCGCCTCACTGTGCGACAACTTGCAGACCTCGTTGTAAATAGCATACGCGCACCTTTTGGTTCTGCCACCCACGGGACCTTTCACAATCACATTCCATTCGGTATGCACATTGATGGAGTGGGTGGACTTCCTGATCCTGTAGATGTGCTCTGTGTCAGCTGGTGGACAGAGTGGGATGTGTGTCCCATCAATGCAGCCAATGTAATGGGGGAATGAATTCCTGAAGGAACGGGACAGGCAACTCTGGGATACACCACCCACCGCAGCTGTCACCACCTGCGAAATGCCGGATGCCAGCAGATGTGGGCTGCAGAGCACCTGCACATGTGGGGGTATGGCGTGCGCCCTTCTTATTGGCTGGTCCAGGAGTGGGTGTAGGTCCCTGCTTAAGTCCATGATGGTTTCGGGGTGTAGCCTGTACCTCTCATGTATCTCTGCATCAGTCAGCTGGAATAGTGTGATGCGCTGTCTGTGGATGCGTTCCTTCCGTCGCCAAACCCTCAGTCCTGCTGCCTGTAGATGTAGGCGCATTGCAATGACGTGCATGGCTGCCAGGCTGTCCACGCTGTTGCATTTTGGGATTGCTGAGCTGCACTGCTGTTGGTTACCACCTGCTTTCAATCCGTGTTAATTACCGACTCTTATTTACCGATTTTCCTGGATTTCTTATTTACCGAGTGCTCCTACATGTCATTTTAATTATTTCCACTTCATATTTACCACTTCATGTTTACCGATTCGTTAATTATGTATTCGGTAACTATGAATCGGTATTTACCGCCTCATATTTACCGAAAAGTGGTTTTTGGACTCCTACATCTCACTTGTCTGTATACCGGTCGGTAACGGCATATTTACCGAAATTCGGCCGTTACCGACCGGTATTTCGCTACCTACATGAGGCCCTTGGTGCGGGGGTGGTTGTGACTGTAGACTTAAATCAATATTAGATGCAGTCTGACGTAATCATCTTCCACATTTCTTTGGGAACCAGGACAGGGGCATAAAGATAAATCGTTACTTTGCCTGTTTGTGCAGGACTTTCTTAAGAGTTGGCACAAGAGTTATCATGGTGCTCTAGCGCCCCCACTACCACAGTGCGTGAGGACTGTGGATTCTGGTTTACATTTCCACATTAAATGGTCTCATTTTAGCCCCCCCCCCCTCTTCTGAAGATGGTTCCAGCTCTATCAACATACATCATGCGATAAGAAAGAGCAATATCGCAACTAACTTTAGATGAACCTTTTCCAAGGTTTATACTAGTGATGGTGTTGTTCTTGCATTGTGCTCACTAAAAAGAACATTGGTTTTTGGGGGTTTGGAGAACTCACGTCATTTTGCATATTTATATGTCGGGAACTCGACCCAAAGGTATTGGAGCGCTTTAAATGAGGACCATTCAAGTTACACAAGGACACATTCATTCCTTTGGTAGGCACGGGGAGATTAAGAGATTTGCTCAGAATCACAGGTCTTGTGGAGTCGACACCAAGGCTCGAATCTTTGTTTCCCCACTCCCGAGTCGGCAGCTCTAGCCATGAGACCATATCCTCCCCCCAGTTATGATGCCAGACTGAAAACACCAGAGCTTGAGGTTACCCCTCTTCACCGTGGTGCATCAAACTGCAAATATCCTGACTGTTTCCACACTATCCATGTTCCCTCTGTAAATATTGATTCATGAAAGTTTTTTTCTAAGAACTCACATATCATTTATATCCAGTTTGCACCACTCGTTTTGCAGAATTAGAGGCCTTGATCGACCAGTGGGCTGGTGACTCAAATGTTCCAGAACACTATATTACCTCCTTCGGTGCTACTACACGATGCACAGCCATATTCAGGAATGAATCCAATCAATCAAACTTTTTCTCGAACTTTGCTTGTCAATTAATCAATACTTTTACTCCGTTACCTTGCTACTTTTCATTCAATCCATTTTACTCATTCCGAGAGAACGCAGGAGACAAACTGGTTTCCACATGCCACTTGTTTATTAAAATCACCCAATGCATTTCGGGAACCAAGTCCCTTCGTCAGGGGTATCTGGAATGCAAGATTACATATGTAAGTGATGGTTAGCTTCATCGTCTACTGATTGAATAAATAAAACAACATGAGACAACATTTTCCATCTAATATCTGCTTGCCCATTACAGCTCCCCATTAACAACTATCTATCGGACATGTCGTCCTAACAGTGCGTGATCTTTCTATTTCACATGACCTTCCTTAAAAGAGTTTCAAATATCTGCCGAACTGCGCATTTTAATAAACAAGTGGCATGTGGAAACCAGTTTGTCTCCTGCGTTCTCTCGGAATGAGTAAAATGGATTGAATGAAAAGTAGCAAGGTAACGGAGTAAAAGTTTTGATTAATTGACAAGCAAAGTTCGAGAAAAAGTTTGATTGATTGGATTCATTCCTGAATATGGCTGTGCATCGTGTAGTAGCACCGAAGGAGGTACTATAGTGTTCTGTTTAATTGTTACGCGCAATCGGACGGAGCGCGAATCATGTTTGCACGCCAAAATGATTCAAAGGAGTACACGTCTTTAAGTTTTGAAGAAAATGGTGTGCATCTCACTACTTTACTGAAGACTCAAATGTTCCCTCAGAGAGAGCAGGGTTTTAGAAGATTGCTTTCTTCATAGGCTTGTTCCCCGGTGCCTAATATTGTCTGAGTAGGGTTCGAAAGCCCCATTGAACGAGGATGCTTTGATTGGTTTATTTAAGGCTGCCAAGCTGGGGAGAGCCACTAGCAGGGTATCCAATGTGTTCCAGAATTATTCACCCTGCATTCGGGCGGTTTTACTTCTTTGTTTCTTCCTTCTACATTTCTGACGATTCATCGTCCTGGTATTGTGCTATGATTTGATCAGTGGCGTAACAAAAGCACCCGCAGCCCCCACGGTGCAGGGGACCCCTGAGCTCGGGGGTCCCCCTCTGGCACTGGCAGGTCCCAGGCCTGAGAGGAGGGAGAGGGGGGGGGGGGCTTCATAAGCTTTACAGTTGGGGGGGCTCAAGTTTCGTTATGTCACGGGATCTGATCACAAAAGGAGGAGGGAGCACACTGCCTGGCATGTCAGCACATAGTTAGCCCAGATGCATTGTGGTAAATGCAGTGCATGATAACACTCACTTCAGTTGAAAGTCTTCAGTATTCACTCTTTTAGGTGCAGACAGTGCTGTGTATCTCTAGACACCAGTGGTCGAAGTGGGGGAAAAAAAGTAGGGGAACTGTGGGCGGAGAATCAGAGGGTGGGAATAACCCAAGGATTGGATCAGTGGGCAGAGCCAGAGGTGTGGCCAGAATGCGCACACATCCGAATTTTTTGTATTTGTTTGGCATTTCACTGCCCAGTTTAATCAACCAATGGATACATATGATTATTTAAGCTTATAATGAGTTATTGACATTAAAACACATTCACAAAGTGGTATATGCTTCTAATCACAGAATGTCCCAAATAGGATAAAATGTGAAAGCACAAGCCATTTGTCGCCGAGCCATGGAGTTTGTCATCAGCAGTTCTCCCGTTTTCCACAACAGCAGTTCAAACATGAATGGCAAAATATCCTAGTTTGCAAAATGTTTTCTATATAATTATGGCTCTGCCATATTTGCTTCCTAATGGAATATCTGCTGCATGAGCTGCCCATTCCAGCTAATAAACAGTTTAAAGCTCAAACATATCAAAAGTTAATAAAAAATGTGACTTGTTTCGCTGCGGAGTGGATGGCTTATTGCAAAGGTTGACTGATCACCTTTCTCACTGTTGCATTTGTATGTTACACTGGTACTAATGAGGCAAAATCTTTCCAAAGACTGTTAGCATGTGAACACATGTCAAAATAATAAAATATCAGAAAATATACTGCATTACGCTGAAGCCTTTTTTTAATGCATAATTTAGTCAACACCGCGGCATAATTTTGTCCTCCTTTGCTGCATATATAATTCCAGTGGCCCCACAGCAAGCGGCACATGTTAAAAGTGCTTTTGAATGAAGCAGAGAGACTGTGAAGTTTGCGAACTTAGTTTGATGTGCTTGCAAATTCTGCATTGCCAATCCCTGGTGAGTTGCAGCTACTACTTCTGAAACAAGGCCAATGGAGCTACCTATGGGTGAGGCAGACTGGCCTCAAGGGCAGGGCCGGCATTAGCACTGGTGGTACCCTATGCATTAATGTTTGTTATTGCCCCCCAATGACATGGATTCCCTCACTACCACCCTTTAACAGTGCCCCTCAAGTCTCCATAACTACACTCTCTCTCAGATGCATTTAATTTGATTTACAGCGCCACTCATACCAGTGTAGGGTGTCAGAGCACTTTACATCACACACATTACTCAGAGACAATCAATATGTGTGTAAATCACTGTATAGAAAATGTTACGTAAGACTAAGGACTACAAGGAGTAGGAGTCACATGACAACCATACTACTAGGCCGTATAGTTTAATAGTGATTGGTCTGGGGAAACATAAACTCAGAATTTAAAACGTAATACCATGGTTGGGGGTTCTCTTTAATAATCAGAATTGATTTCTGACCAAAAGAACACTTTTTGCAACATTAGGATAATTAAAGACTGGGGGGAAAAACATAACGCTGTAATTTATACCTTGCTGTTTGTATCCAGCTCTTAGATGAAAGTTAATAGCTCACTGTTCTATGTTAGGATTTTAACTTATAAACTGCAAGCAACAAAAGGATTTCTCTGACAAAAGCAGTAGCCCACTGACCTATTTACATTATGTGCAGTTTGTGATCTGCATGGTCCATGATCTTTGCAGCAGACACATTAACCCTCTGAGCTACCTTTCCATGAATCAAAACTTCCACTAGACAAAATGATCTCTCTCTAGGAAGAGCATTAAACACCAGAGTCATCATGACATTTTTATTGTTGCTGAAAATTGCTGGAGGCCAGGAAGGAGGCAGCAAGCGCTTTTAAAACCTCAATATACTTGAAAACATAATGCCTCCTCTCAAAGTAAGCACCTGGTGCGGTCACACCGGTTGCACTGCCCTAGAGCTAGCCCTTCTCAAGGGTCCTGAGACCACAGTGACAGAGTCACTGTTGTTCTAGGCTGTGCTGCTTCATAGGCCTGCCCGCAAGACTGGAGGTGAACTTCAGTATGGACTGTGGTGGACAAACCTTGAAGGTTAAACCACACTTGCCAGTGTTAGGGTCCACCTGCTGGTGCTAGGACACCAGCGCTTCTAAGGTCTTGCGCAGCCTTCTAAGGTCTAGCATGGGATTGTGGTCTCTCAGGAGAGTCGTCTGGTGGACTGGTTATTAAGGCTGAACATGGTTCCCCCGTTCCAAATTCAGCAGCTCTGGCCATAGTGCCACATCCTCTCCCCCACTGAACACCATACTGCCCCACTGAGAAAAACTCACACTGCCTTCAACTACAACCCAATTGCTGCCGGCTATAAACACCTGGATGCGGCTCAATTTAAATTACGCACTAGACAAGAGCAATATACAGCCTACAAAAAAAGTAACAACATCCTGGAAAAAGCAAACACTCATAGGGAATGCAAAATTTAGCAAACCATGTGAAATGTAAGCAGGAACAACATGGTTACCTTAACGCTTTTACACTCAATATTCAGAAATCAGTGAGTGCTTTTGTCTGAAAAGTTAAGGCCATAAATACAGGGCCCTGCATGGACCCATTTCAATGTCCGTTGCTTATATCCTTACAATAAAAAGACCACATCCCTGGACGCAGAGCCGCAGTACACATTTTGTTTTCCAATCCACACTTTGCAGTACCTCCAGGATTGGTGCACGAGTTGCAAGCCCAGGGAAAACAAAGACAAGAAAACAAAAAAAAAGCGCTTCACTGGCAAACTTTGTAAAAGTGGCGCTTATGTGTTTGTGAATAAAATCAATCTGGCCACTTTGCTACCACTCTGTCTTACTTTATTTCGATATTTTTAACCTTTTAATCCAGATGCTGCACTTTGGAATTAAAATACGACATTTCCAGCAAAAATGTTTTTCTTTTTTGGATCCATTTCACAGGGGAGCAAATAATCTTGAAGTCAGGGTTTTCAGTAAGAGAAGAACTGCTAGACAGAAAGAGAGGGAAGAAGGAAAGAGTGGGGGGGGTCAGCTGAAGCGGCAGAGCAGAAGTGGACACTGTATTTTTCTTCTCTGAGCAAGAAGGAAAAGACAGAGTCCTGTTACTTCTCTGCCGCCCGTCCTCGAACGCCAGGAATGCCGAGCTTTATTTATAGGCGATGGTGATTTCTAGGGGTGGGCGGAATTTGCGTAATCGCGTTACGCAAATCTCCGCGAAACGGTAAAAAATCTCCGCGAACACGCAGAAATTCCACGAACACGCGGAATTGCTTGTTCGCGATGCTTTTTTCCTGTTCAGAGTTGCTGTTTGCGTGCTCGGGGAGAAATATCTCGCGAACACGCATTTTGAGAACGCGAACAAGAAAAAATTTCGCGAAGTCGCGGAAAGCAGACTTTTGGGCAATTTCGCGTTCTCCGCGGAACGCGAAATTACAGAAATTCCGCAAATTCCGCGAGCGGAACGGAATTTCCGCCCAGGCCTAGTGATTTCTTGCGTCCTTGGACACATTTTCAAAATAAAAAAGTAGGGGAATGGAATCCTTGGAATTGAAGAAGTAGGGGCACGCCGTGCCCTGCCGATCCCGCCCACTTCGACCAAACCTATTTCAGCATTGGTATTATTCAGAAGAGAGTATCAAGTGAAATTTGGGGGTGCTAGCAATGCTGCTCCTAGTTTTCTCTGGTTTAGTACCACTCTCAGTGCACAGGTGCATCCCGGAGCTCACCAGCCCAATAACTCAGCAAGTAGCCAATCACAATTGGAGGAGGGAGCACGCTGCCTGGCATGCCAGCAAACTTATTAGCCCAGATGCACTGTGGTAAATGCAGTGCATGATAGCACACACTACAGTTGAAAATCTTTGATAATCACCATTGTAGGTGCAGCCAGTGCTGTGTATCTCTAGACATGTGTTTCAGGATTGCTGTCCTTCTGAAGTTGCATGCCTGAGGGTTCGGGAGTGCCTGTTTTTGTTCACATACAGGACATTTGTTTTTGATTGCAACAAGCATAAATTGCAAATTTATTCCATTGTTCTACAGAAAGTGTTGCAAGGATTCTGGTAAGGAACAGAGCTATGCTGGGGACCATAGAACATTAGTAGATAGGGACTGAGTCACCATACCCCCTCAGTACCATGAGCCCGATTCCGACTAGCTATAGGGTCTCACTTGCCCTCCTGCTCATAACCAGAGGAACAAGTGAATTGACACCCCAGAACACAACACTCCTAACCGTCTCAGGAATAACAGTGACAGAACACTCCCTTCCACTCACACACTCGTAATCGTCGACAATAAGATATGAAAGAGACACGAAGGAAGCTTGAAATGATTATTTAAACTATTGTGCTCTGAAATGCAGTATACGTGCCGCAATTAGAAAGCAACTGCCTAGTAAGAATATCATCAGCATTGTCAATAAACCGTAGATTATAAAAAGCCCTGTCATATTATAAGACAGACTAGCCTAAGCTCCCTCCCCTTCTACAGAAGCAAACTGATTATACAGCAAAGATCCCTAGGGTTAGCAGCGGGTCCCATACCATAGCATACATAGATGAATGCATTACATCTCAGATACAGCTGTGATCTTCTCCCAGGAAAAATCAATCTCTCTCTGGGGCATATCTACTGCATGCAGGGGAGGATTGTTTATGTGTAGGAAGGTGTCCCTTCCTGTACACAAAGAATTCCTAGCAGCTTGCTTTTTCCATGTGTGCTGAAAAAACAAAAACGAGGAGAAATAATGCATTTCTCCTTGTTTCGCCAAGTTAAGACCAGGTTTTCCCTGGTCTTAATTTTGGCAGTGCCTCCTATGTACACTGCCCTTGTACATAGGGGGCAGCATCAAAATCTATGGGTGTTGCGGTGGAATGCCCACCGCATCACTCACTGCCCACCCCTTCACGCTAACCATAGCGTGAAAGGGAGCCTTATTTATAAGGCAGCGTTAAGCCACATTGCCTTGTAAATAAGGCTAAGCCCCTATCGCCACCAAAACGTTGGAAAAAGTGACGTTGTGGTGGCGATACGGGCTTGTACATATGCCCCTCTGTGTGTTACATTACTGTGCGTACCTATATGACAAGGTTCACATGTTCATAAATAACAGCTTCATTTCTTTGTTGTGTCTAGGTGTGAGTGCCAGACCAGAACATAATAACAAGGGACATTGTTGTTTAACCTTGTCTGCTGTTCGGACTAAATCCCTGGAAAGAGCAGAAGTAGAAAACAACTGCAGGTTCTGTGTGAAAATATAATGTGGCACAAAGCAAACATGATTATGTAGTAATGTGTGCAAAGATAATGTGGCCTGTATCATGCACAGTCTGGCTAATTTAGGGAAACCTACAATAGGCCCAAAGTACTTTTTTGCTGTGCTGTGCTGTGCTGTATGGTCATAGTCCTTTAAGAAAGCCTTGCTGCCAGATTGTGGATTGTCTGTCATTTCTTTAGGTGTGTCCTTTGGGATATGAATATTGCTCTTGTGATTTGATGGAGCGCTTCAATTGCAGCATTGAGAATACATATTGAAGCATCATGAGTTGAAGATTGGTATTCTTTACAGCTGTAGAGATTTGCTCATTGAAGGAAATATCTAATAAGACCCAGACTTTTAGATCCCTATCGATCTTTACTGCTTGTCACAGTGGACCTTGGCTAATCAAAAACGAAAGTCTTATCTGAAGTACGCTGGCACCATGATCTCTGCCTTGGAGTTCTTCTGACACTGGCCCACTGATTTTTGACAGGTAGATCTTACTCATCCAGAAAAAGATCTGTCTTATACATTGAGTGATTTTGTTCTGGTGTCCTCTTCAAGTCAGAGATAACTGGCCTCTCATGAACATAAGCCAGAAGAGTAGCTGCTGTTGTGCGATCAATTAATCTACAGTAGTATGATTATATTGATTAATAATAGTAACACAGATGTGTCTTGGGGGACACCACATTCTGTCTTCCTAGTGAGGGAGGTGACAGGGCAAAACCTAATCTGTTGACTCTGGTCAGGCCGATAGGATTTAAGCTACTGCACAGCTGTCCCTGGTACCCTAGCCAATTTTTCCCAGTAAATCCACTAGAATGACATTGACTTCTGTGTCAAATGTTAATGTTAATGTTAGATTGCATTTATATAGCACTAATCACCAAAGGACTCTAAGCGCTGCATCATAGACTGGAGGCCAATGTAGACTGCATTGCCATAGTCTAGGTGGGATAGTATTAAAGCAGTCACCACTGCCTGCATGGTGGTGGATGACAATAGGATTGATAATTTCCGAAGTTGACGCATCAATCCGATGCAACTTCCAACAACAACAGACACCTGGTTCTTCAGGGTCAGTACGGTGTCCAGTCTGATACCCAGACTTTTCACGGCTGGTACTGGCGTTGGAGTAGTGCCAAGCTCTTGGGGCCAAAAAAGGCTGGACCAAGGGGAAGAATCTGGGGAGAGTACCAGGACTTCAGTCTTGTCTGGATTCACCTTTAAGGAATTGGAGGTCATCCAATTCATGGTGTACCGGAGAATGTTCTGAACATTCCACTGTGAATCACAGGAGTTATCAATGCGGACTATTAGCTGAGTGTCGTCCGCATAATTAAACACCTGGCAATCTGCCTTTGCCAGAGCCTCAATCAGGGGTTGGAGGTAGATGTTAAAAAGCAGGGGGGACATTGCCGAGCCCTGCGGGACCCCCCAGCGAAGATTGCCCTGCTTAGACAAGAGGTCACCTAATTTGACCTTCTGCCGACGATCCTCCAAGAATGAAGTGAACCACTGAACAGCCGTCCCAGTGACTCCCAGCCGCCGCATACGAGCAAGTAGCTGTCCATGGTTCCCCGTATCAAAGGCGGCTGAGAGGTCAAGTTGGATTAAAGCTGAGTGGGTTTTTTGTCTGCTGCAAGTCGTAGATCGTCCAAGACTGAGAGCATAACTAACTCAGTGTTGTTATGCGCCCGAAACCCAGCTTGCCGATGATGCAGCAAGTGATGTTGTTCAGTGTATGACGCAAGAGCTCTAAGTACATGCTGTTCAAGTACTTTGGCCAGGAACGGGAGTTGGGAAATGGGGCGATAGTTCTTCAGATTCCTAGTATCTGCCCCCGCTTTCTTCAACAGTGGGAGTACTATAGCTTCCTTAAACGTCTGACTTACTGTTCCTGAGGTCAAGGATAGATTCAGAACAGACAGCACCTCAGCCTCAACCAGAGGAATAATCATTTTGAGCACCTTTGGAGGACAAGGGTCCTCAGGTGACCCGGATTTCAGGGAGTAATGTGCGTATTCTTAATAACCGTGACGATATCTTCGACGTTAGTTAAAAAGAAGTTCTGTATTTTATCGCAGTCGGCTTGATTAGTGACCAGTTTTTGCTCAGTCAACCTACTCAGCTCTCTGAGTACAGTGAATGTCTCTTTTTGCATATCACTTGCCTCACTAATCCTAGCTTCATAGTAAGCGGACTTAGTTTTAATAAGAGAGGCCTTATAGTGAGCCAATTTGGCTTTGAATATCTCCTTGGCTTCTGGGTCGAGGGATTTCCGCTATGAACGCTCAGCCTGATGGAGAACTTGTTTTTCCCCTCTAAGCTCGCACGTGTACCATGGGACCCCTATAGAGCCATACATGACCCTAATCTTCCGGGCAGGAGTAACTTCATCAATGGCTATCCTTAGCCGATATGAAAGTACTTCGAGTTCTAAGTCTGGGTCCATGGACAAAGGTCTAGGAACTGAGGTCCTCCTCAGAGTGTCCCTCCGATTGGCAGCCTCTAATTTGCGCCAGTTCCGTAGTACCTTCCACCCAACCGGCACCTGCTTGAGGCGGCTATCAATCGGGAGGAGGAGGCTAACCAGGAAATGGTCAGACCAGCTGCACTGTGTACAGTCGGCCTGGAGTTTAACCGTGGACGTGGTCCAGATAAGATCCAGAGTGTGACCCTTCTCATGTGCGGGGGACTCCACGATTTGATGCAGCCCTAACGTAGTCATAGAATCATCAAACTTACAGGCCGCGTCCTCACTCGGGGTCAGATCCCAATGATAGTTAAAATCACCAAGGACCAAGATATGTTGATATCTTGTGCGAAGATCGCTCATTACTTCAAAGAACAGATCATTGAATGGGGGAGGGCTGGGGAGTCCGAGTTTAATCCCCAGGACTTCTGCCCCATCCAGGCCCTCCTCCACTATTCTCTCCGAGGCAAGTGTCCTGCGACTAAAAAGCGTGACCCCTCCACCTCTTTTGTTGCCTTGGCGGTTATAAGTCCAGGCAGTGAACTCAGGAGGAAGGGAGGCCACTAAATCCGGCCCTGACGTGTCATCTAGCCAAGTCTCTGAAAGTGCTAAGATGTCCAACTCTGTCTCCTGCAGCAGTGTGAAAATTTCGAGGCTATGCTTAGTGAGAGATCTGGTGTTTAATAAAGCGACCTTCAGGCCCGAGGGGGCCTCTGAGCACACCTGTGAGGGATCTACCGAGAGAAGATTCTCAGCTAGCAACAGCTTACCGACTGGGGTAGGGAGGACAGTCCTAAGGGACGGGTGTTTCAAATTTACCAATTCTTCCTTGGAGTAGCACACTTTCCGGCCAGGGGTCCTGGCCTCTGGCCACGGTCGGACGCGGACTGGCGCAGACAGGCTTTGCTAGCAAAGTTAAAACATTTAAAGAAACCAGGGCGTTTTAAAAACCAAAAGCGGCATTCAGCAAAGTTCTCAGTACAGCAGCACGAATATAAAAAAGAATATGTCACTGAGAAATCCACAAACAGTAGCATTTCAAGTTTGTCTACATCGAGGGTTAGAGAAGGTTCTCCATAACACCTGCCAAGGCAGTCTTCAAATCCGAAAAAGTGGCCGTAGAGGATATTCTCATTCAAAGAGTCGTGAAGCTGTAGAATGACCTCACCTTCCACCCTGTTGCTCGATAATGGCAGATTTGCTACAGAGAAAAAGATCTCAGTGTTTTTTTAGGTCCTCAGACTTCTTTAGCGCTGTGCTTATTTGTGTGTGTACAATAAGCCTCAGGACGACACACCGTTGAAGAACTCCATTTATCACTTCTAGGAGATTGGAGATAAGTATAGCTATGCATTCTTGGAAAAATTTGCTGGACATGGCTTGGTTACTGGGTTGAATACTTTGCTTTTGCTTGTCATCAACATGACTTCTTTTGATGGTCACTGGAATGAAAGAGGTCAGAGAGGTGTGGATATTTGAGGGTCTGTTTGGTTTCAAAGGGGATTTTATCTGGTTGCTTCAGATTGCTGCAGAGATATTCCCAATCTTTGATTCAAAAAAGCAAACTAGATCTTCAGAATGTTGTTATGTTGCATAAGGTATATGCATAAGGCATTGTGGGTCAGTGATGTAATGGAAGATGTGATAACCTTATTAGTTACATTATTTAACTCCTTTATTTGTGTCTTGGTAGTATTTCTAGCGCTGCACACTGCTCTATGAAAGCCACTCAAATTGATTTTGCACCCCATATTGTCCTTTTCATCCACTGATGTTTTCCAACACCTTTGCAGGAATCACCTCATTTCTCTTTTTTTACAAAATACTAAATCTACCACATTTTGTTCCTTATTTATTAGCTTGCGTTTGCTTTGATGAGTAGTAGTGCTACATCATGCAAGTCATGTTATGATGGTATAAGGGATTCAGTAAGCCTTCCGGGTCGGCCTATGTACAGTAGTAGAGGGGTTGGTTTATGAAGAATACGTGATGAAAGAAGGGTTGGGCTACTTTGATCACGAAACTGTAAGTGTTTGGGTTCACATTCCATGTACCCTATGTTGAGGTTGGGTAATGTTTCATTTGTTGTAGAGAGTGATAAGACTATGATTCCATTTTTACAGTTCCATCTTATGTTTCAATGCTTAAAGAAAAGATACGCCCAGGGTGTGACTGTCTCTTTCATTAAGTATGTTGATTAATTGGGGGAGAGGCGTTGGCCTAACGGCTAGGGGGGTCGAGCTCGAATCTGGGGAACTGGGTTCTCGGCAATGACGCTGAACATCCTGTGCAAATCACTATATCTCCCCGTGCCTAACAAAACAAGCATTGGCATAGCCAATAGGTCTCGCCTTTGGGACCTTATACGTGTTTAGCCATGCAACAGATGCATAACTAAATACTTATAAGGTCCCAAAAGCGAGACCTATTGGCTATGCCAAGCGGCCGCGAAAGTGATCGCGATCAAACATCAAAGCGGCCGTGGGGCAGCGAAAGTGAAAGTAATCGCGGTAAAAGCGGTGCGCGCGCCCGCGCACATGCACTGTAGCTCTAGGCTGGCCTGGTAGCACTTTTTGGAGCCCTCTCAATAAGTCTCGCCAGACCAGCGCATGCGCTGGGTCAGGCGAGACCTAAAAATGAATCTGTCCTCATGTAACGCAACTGGTGCTGTGTAAAGCGCCATGATACCTTCAGGTCAAGTTTGCGCTGTATAAAACTCCGTAAAATAAAATAAACCAAAGAGCCCCCATGTTGTCAGTCATATCTGATGCCTGCTTCGTATCTGATTGGTCAACTCAGAGACTCACATTTTGCTTCAGGAGGGTGGTTACAGACTGGAATTTGGTCAAGAGAGTGATGTTGATGCTCTATTTCGAGAGAGCAGTGTGGCATCCTGGTTTGGGGTACATTGTTGCACAAATGAAGCAACAGTTAGCATAGTTTGAGGATTTTTCTGCCAAGTGTTTAAAAGATGATTATGAAGGGTCTTTTACCACTGTGCATGAAATGTGTGTGTATCTAAGCAGAACCTTCACCTTGTTGTTTCTCTGTTTCTTTGTGTTCTTTGGTATACTGGCAAGAGTAGTTTGTCAAACAAAGGGAGTGTGTTACAGGAGAACCAAGTGTCTATTTGACAATCTATGGCAATTTATGTCCACCAGAGCATCATTTCTGAGTGGTCAATGAGAGAGTCTGCCTTGGGATTTGATAATGTGAAGCACAAAATATTGCCTTACCACAACTGTATCTACTGCAGATATTTTTTTGGCCTATGCTAACCATACCTTAATGAAGTGCCCGTCTGTGATGTTGAAAGCATCCCTTGCACATCTTGACTCCTGAGACGAGAAAGTGTTCATTAGTTTGCTCAGCTGGAGACGTCTACATTCTTGTTACAGCTGAAGGTAGTGCCCTTCTTTTCTCATCTCAGTCTCCAGCACCTGAGCACCTCCTTTGTTTAACAAAGACATATGATCTCCAACTGAAGACTATGCTTAAAAACATATGGACCCTCTAGTCGACAAACTCTGATACTTCACAGATAAATGATTTTTCTTTTGTTAATCAAAATTCGATTGGGAAGTGCATAGATTTTCTTTAATAGTGGGTAGTGGTCTCTGCCGTTTTTTAGAGCAGAGGTAGCTACACAGATGGTTTAAGCAGAGCAACATAAACAATTGCTCAGGGCCCCACCTTCTAAAGGGCACCCTAGTAATGTGACCTATCTCCCCTCTGTCTATTTTTCGATTTCAACGTCTAACTCTCTTTCTGCCTGACTCTACCTTCGGCTCTGTCCCTCTTTACCTATTCAAACTCCAACATTCTCCCCTTCTCTGCAGTGGAAGAGGTGAACTTTGAAACTGGTGGAACTTACGACCCTACCCTGAATTAGGAGGCACAAGTGAGTACAGTGAGGGACCAAAACTGCCTAAAAGGGTTTGGTAGATTCAGCCCTTAAGAATGTTTTTTTTTTAATTAGAAAATGGTGCATTTCTAGCATAATTTCTTCAATTAATTGACAAAAACACATTTTCAGGCATTCCAAGGAGAATTGTCACAAAATATTTCAGAGAAATCTTGCTTTGGCAAGCAACCCTAATATAAGCCATAGCATCATTGATTCCTCCAATTTCTCCTCATTCCTTCCTTGATTGGATTTTGATTTACACCTCTTCCTTGACTGCCCCTTCAACCCTCCATTAATTATCAGCTAATCATTTTGTGAATCCTTTTGTGGCTGGCTTTGTTTGTCTTCCTTGACTATCTCCTCAACGTATTACCGATTCTCACTCACTTCTTCCTTAACTGAGTCATGATCTGTCTCTTCACTATTTTACGCTCCTTTTTTAATTGTTACTTCACCCTTTCTCGATTGCCACTTCATTCTTTCCTTGATTATCTTCTCATGCATCCTTTCACTGTCTCATTGCCCCCTTTGTGAATATCTCTTAATCTTTTCTTTCGCAGCTTTTTCAACTCTTCCTTAACGGTCTCCCTCCTGTGTCTCTTCTTTGACTGTCTTCACACCAAAAACTCCTTCAAACTTTGCTCGTGGAACATTAACGGGGTGGGATCTGGAATAGCAACTCTATCTACAAAGCTTTGACATAATCTCACTCCAGGAAACTTGGAGCGAATCGCCGCCTGCCCTGAATGGGTTCAGTCTGCTCTCCATACCTGCCATAAAGTGTGCCAAATTTGGTCACAGAAAGGGAGGTCTGGCTACATACAGCTCCATAAAGAGCATCAATAATATGGAGTCAATGACGCACAGCTTAGCATCTCCAAACGCTATGCAAGAGCTTAGACTAACCCTACAGGGGGAGGAAAAAACCGAGCAGGTAATTCTCATAACTCTTTACCTACACCCCCGCGATAGAGCCAAAGGAATCCTGCAGTTGAAAGAGAAGTTAGAGGAAATCCTAACAGAAGAGCAGACCAACAGCCTGATCATCACTGGGGACTTCAACGCAAACATGTTCAGGTGAACACCAGAAGACACTGACACGGAGGAGGCCCTTTCTCGTGGACCGCAGCAACACAAGATAATAATGCAGGTGGGAGACACATGAAAACAGCACAGAGGCTTTTGGCAATCCTGGAGCAGCTAGGCTTCCGATCTCTAAATGGAATATTTCCGGGAGACCTCCCACAGACCGCAACTTTCTACAACACAGTAGCAAGCACCACAATAGACTACACATTTGTTTCTCGCTGTATGTTCCCAAAAGTAACGGACTATCACATTGAAACCTTTGAACACAGCGATCATTTACCACAGGAAATCACAATAGGTTCAATCTTCATACAACAAACTCTGCCAGCAAACATTCATGATTCAGAATTTACATCGAACGAAAAGAGAATAAAATGTAAAATGGATGATCCAGAAGGCTTACTCATCCTTGCAAAACAACTTGTGGAGGAAGCACAATCTGCAGACTCCGATGGCCTGAGAAGCTGGGAGTTGTTCACAAGAAATCTAGGAAAGAAATATGGTGTAAAAAAGGTAGAAACCACCTAAACAGGAATTCAGGACTTGCTCAAACCATGTGTCCCTGTCCCCAAATTGGAAATAATGTGCAACTGAAAAACCGTGCACTTCGTAGATTGAAGAAAGGCAACGCCAATTCCACGATCTTATAAGAAACGGAGGGTAGTGAAAGTTAAGCGTAGAAAATTAATCTGGCACCTCAAAAAAGAAGTTGAGGAAGCTTTTCGGGCTAAACTTCTGCACGACATCAAAAACAATAATAGTGCCCAATTCTGGCTAGAGGTCAATACTCCTGCCAGCCTGTCAAATCAAGGCATCAATTCACACATAACAGAAGAGGCTTGGACAACCTATCTACAAACTCACTTCAAGAAAGACCTTGAAACTCAACCGCATACTGACACCTTCTGGCCCGAAAGCGATGCTCGAACATCTCAATTACTTTCTAACACAATTTTAGAACAGCCTCTTATAATCACAGGTGAACAAATCTGCAAAAGAATTTCAAAGGGCAGGCACGAGGGAGCTCCAGGACCAAACGGGATCCCGCCCATTCTATTCAAACAAGACCCAGAATACTGGGCATCCTTATTAAAACCCATCTTTGAATCAATCCTGCGCACATCGACGATACCATCCTCATGGAGGGGCGCGATCATCTCCCCCATTTACTAACAAGCATTTGCAATGCAATAGGTCTCGCATTGGCGAGAGTTTAAGCTATTGGCATTGTAAATGGCAATGCCTTTTATTTATGTTTTAAAAACCAACACGTAAATAAAAGACATTGTCATTTACAATGCAAACAGCTCAAACTTTCGCAAATGCAAGGCCTATTGCATTGCAAATGCTTGTTTTGGGATTTGTGCCCTGATTGTAGTATTACATTTGAGCTTAGTTCAACTGCTTCTATTAAAGTAAACCACTACTACTGTCAGAATGTGTTCTGGTGTTAGATGCACGCCCTGGACTGGAACACTGAGTCATGGATGACATGGAGTTACTCTGGGGTTCTAGCCTACCTTTTCAGGGCTACCTACCATGCTGCCACTTCTAGGTTCATTATTCTGTTTATGGGCGGGGGAGACATTTGTTTCGATATTTTGTTTATGGGCGGGCGGAGAAAGTGGGAAGAAGGGCAAAAAATATTCAGGAGACACATTGAAATAAATAATCTTAAATTGCTCTTGCCAGTTCGCCTAGTCCTGGTATTTTCTTTGCAATCAAGTACTAATTTGTGTGTGGTTCCTATATAAAAAGCAGGATTATAAATGAAATAGCAAGTTAGTCACTGGTTAGGTAGCGACCTCGCACTTGGCATTGGCAATTTGAGATTTCCGAACTGATGCTTATCTGTGACGTGCAAATTGAATGTCAATGCAGTTCAACTTCCGATTTTTTTTGTTTTTTAAATCTGGAGGCGGAGGAGATGCTAACCAGAGCAAATAAAGAAGGGGTGTGACCAGCTGGCAGCGGCTTTATCCTTTCACAGTTTCAAGCAGGGGAGATCATCATTTATTCATGAAAGCAGCGCCTCCCTGGAGGACGGCGGGAAACAGGAAGTAAACATTCCTCAGGGGGGGCAGGGTCACCACGCAGTCATTTCTTTTTTTTTGCATATTTATATAGCGCGAACTAGACCCGAAGGTATTGGAGCGCTTTACATGAGCACAGTATTTACATTACACATTCAGGCACGGGGAGATTAAGTGATTTGCCCAGAATCACAGGATGTGGACGTGATCTTGATGCTCGAACCCTGGTTTCCAGCACCAAAGTCGGCATTTTAGTCGACGGACCACATCCTCACCCAGCCCGGTGCGGCACGAGTGTATGGCGTGCTTCAGGAGACAGTTACTAAAATATGCACACCGCCTCAGTCTGTGCTGTCGAGCAGTCCAAACATTCTGGCTGTGGGAGACAGTCTTCTGTGATTGATGTTTTCAAGGTGATCATCTGTCCCTTTTCAAACCCAGAGTTACACTTACCTAGTATGGGCTTTACAGCTCAACCCGCTTTGCATTCTGGTTCTTGTAGTTCCCTCATCCATCATAACTTAAGAACTACAGTCATAAAATAAAATGTAGGATGCTTCCGCATCTCACATATCGCATGGACATTTCAGGAACTTGGCACGTCCTACAATTTACTGTGGACTATGTAATATATAGTTGTGACATATTAAAAAAACGGTTGCTCCTTCTAACTTGAATTTCTGTAGTGCTTGCAGCCAAAGTCTTGAAACATCACAGACCTGTTAATAACAAGTATTACTTTTATCTGGTTACATTTATTAACATCGGAAAAATTAAAGATTAAATCAGGCATGCAAGGTTTCAAAACTGCCCGTGGCAAACGGGTTGCATAAGGATCTCTTCGGTAGATGTGCTAACCCACTGAGCTACATTTCCGGGTAACGCGGATGGAGAATTTCTTAAGTGAGCGTGTCTAGATATTATTTCTGTTTCTAGACAATGTGAATTTTTTTTAGATACGGAGGGTATGCAGGAACGATGCATTCCCACTCTAATGAGATATTTCCTGTTGTCACATTTCCCTGCTCGTGTTGCTCGCCGAATCCTGTTTTTGCCTTTCCCTTTGAAATGTGTAGGCTTCCACTTACACGGTAATAGAACAAGCCGGGCCCCTGGCTAGACTCTTCCTTTGAGTTCGACCACCTCTAATTAAAATGACTATCTGCAGACAGGACTGTACTATTTGGCGGCCAAATTCCTTCGTCCAGAACGCGGCCCGTGTCGAAGGTGAAAACAAGGGAGAAGACAGCAGGATTAGCAAAGCGCAGCTGTGGGTTACTTTCTTACACCTTATCGATATTATCGATGTTTTATGAGTGGCCAACACGGCCTCCAAAACAACAAGCACGGAATCGAAACCAGTGGTGCGCGCGCACCACAGAGGAGCGGGGGCGAGGGAGCGCGACAGCAAAGCGAACACGCGCTAATTATAAACACATGTTTATAATTAAAAACAGATGCCGCTGCTGCGCGTAACAGACACCAATAGGCCATGGGCAGTTACATTTCTAAAGGAAGCTGGTACATGCCCTTTCACCAATTGCGTGCTGTCTTTTTTTAAAAGACGCATGCAAAAGCCAATTGCAGCCGATGAAAACAAAAGCATACGCACGAGCTTGTGGTCAGCTTTCAGAAGCCCCTACATGAAGTCTTCGCCAGAAAAGCGCATGCGCGCTGTTACAGGCTTGACCTAAAAAGGCCATAGGGACAACCCAAAAAGCTACCGGCTGGTAGCTCTACTTGACAATGAAGCCAAATATTACGCAGGGTTGCTCTTACAAGCATTAACATCTTGGGTGACGGGAATCTCTGCTATCCTGATACACCAAACAGGCTTCTGTAAGAACATGGGCACTACCACCAACATGGGCACTACCACCACAACATGACCCTCTCACTAATGATAGATGCCGCACTTGCCATAAAACAGCCCTTGTATCTATGTTTCATCGACTACAGCTCAGCGTTCGGCCATATAAACAGGAACTTATTGTGGCAAAAACTAAAAAATCTGAATAATCCACCGCTACTACTAAAACAGCTAGTCCTCTTGCACAGAAACACCTGGATGCAAGTAAAATTGGGCACAGGAGACCACCAAACAAAAATGATCCCAATCACCATCGGACTAAAGCAGGGTTGCGTGCTCGCTCCGCTACTTTTTAATCTTTTCATGGCAGAGCTTTCAACCTCCCTCAACGGCAACAACTCGCACACCTCCAAAATGGGTGGCCTCCAGCTGTCTAACCTTTATCATCGATGATGATTCCCAGGTACTAGTAGTTTTGTACAGCTTCCAGTTTACATGACGCCAAATGCCAGCGAGGTTGTATCTTTTTTTTTTGCGCCCAGTTCACGCAGAGAGTTTTAATTTTTTCACTATTAGGGCTGAGTTTGTTCTCCTCCGAATACCGAGATGTAGTGTCAAGCAGACGCTGTAGACCCACTGGTGTCCGGCTTATGAGGACAAAGTTGTCTGCGTAGAAAAGGTTAGACAGCTGGAGGCCACCTATTTTGGATGCGTGCGAGTTGTTGCCGTTGAGGGAGGTTGAAAGCTCTGCCATGAAAAGATTCAAAAGTAGCGGAGCGAGCACGCAACCTTGCTTTAGTCCGATGGTGGTCCTGTATCACATGTGCCTCACATTCAGCCAGCCCTACCTTTTCATTCAACAACACACTGCATAGTGACGCTTGCAGTTTTGGTAATAACATTGAAAAATCAGTCTAAGTAATTCCAGTATGCAATGTGAAGTTACATAAAGCCAGCATTGGATGAAGGTTCAAACTATTGCATTGTTGGAAGGACTGAATCGTTTTCAACAATATATAAAAAAAACATTGGCAAAAAGCAAAAATATATTTGTGGTCTCAAAGGCGTGCAGAGCCATAGATTTCCCCGGCACTGAAGGTAATTAGGTTGCGTGTGGCTGTGTTTAGCTTGTGAAAGAACAATGTGCTGTTACTGGCTGCTGTGAAGTTGACCAGTCCCTGAAATGGGCTGACTCCTTGCTGTAACCTGTAGTGGGCGGCATAAAAATGTGGATGACACATCAACAGACCAATAGAGAAAGAAGGCTTGTTGAGTTTTGTACAGCTTCCAGTTTACATGACGCCAAATGCCAGCGAGGTTGTATCTTTTTTTTTGCGCCAGTTTACGCAGAGAGTTTTAATTTTTTCACTATTAGGGCTGAGTTTGTTCTCCTCCGAATACCGAGATGTAGTGTCAAGCAGACGCTGTAGTTAACCAGTGAAAGAACAATGTGCTGTTACTGGCTGCTGTGAAGTTAACCAGTCCCTGAAATGGGCTGACTCCTTGCTGTAACCTGTAGTGGGCGGCATAAAAATGTGGATGACACATCAACAGACCAATAGAGAAAGAAGGCTTGTTGAGGGCCACTACAAGCAAGCATATTTTCTGTATCATTTTAGTATAATCAAAAGGTCTCAGCTAAAACCTCAAAACTGACAGAAACAAAAGAGCATTTTGAAGGAAATACAAAAGCAAAATTTGAAACTTACAAGTTTAAAGCATGGTCTGTGCGATGGATGCCCAAAGCTGTGTGCCAGCTAATATAGACATAAAAAAAACGCGAAATAGATAACTGCATCCGCAGTCCTCATTGAAAGAGGCCTTCCTTGCAATCATGCTTCCGCGTGCCCCTCGTGGTTCCTCTAGGGTACAGGAGCTGGATGGTACTCCCAGAAAGCCTTCCTGAAGACTGTGATCTCTTCAATGACTTACTTGCTTCCAAGGTTCTGTGTAGCCCTTTCCCTTTCCGTCCTTTAATTCCTTTCGTCCCCTCAATCCTCAACCTCAGTGTGTTGCTGTCTTTCCCAATCTTTTGTCACCTTTGTTTATCTCTTACCTGTGTGGTCGTCCTGTTATTTTAATCTCTTTTGTGATTTCCATTCACTGTTCTTGATTCCTAGATCTCTCAATCTATGTATCTGTGTTTTCAATTTTGTGGGCCAATCGTTCTCTTACTTTCGCCCTTATTCGATCATTTTCTTTTTTTCTGTTCTTTTGATTGACCTTCCGGCTTTTCCACCTGTTGTTTCTGCAGATCTTTGCTTGTTTTTATTCGTTAAATGTTTCTTTCCTTCTATATCTACTTTCCTTATGATTTAAGCTGTTTTATTGGTCACTAACATGTAACCTTAGCTCTTCATTAGAACACTCAGAAACCCCGTAAGCATAGAGAAATGTTTAAACAAGCATTGACACAGCTAAATAGGCCTGGCATTGACCACCAGCTTTTTGGCATTGTCAATGCAAATTTTGTTTTGTCATGGTTTTAGTGCAACGATATTGTTGAGGAAGCTGGTGGGCACTCATCAATCTGAAAAAGAATGGCTAAAAGCAAAAATATTTGTAGTATTGAAAAGCCCTCTTTGCCATAACAGGCCCTGGTTTTTAAGGGTACTACTTTGTGTGTGGGTGTGCGCCTTGTGAAATGGCAGAATATCGTCAATCACAGTGAATGTACCCATTTTCTGAAGTGGCTGACCTGCTACCCCTTGGAGTATGTTGTACTGGGCGGAGGACAAATGTGAATGACACAATAACAAAACAGTGGATAAAAGGGCTAGCTGAAAGCCCTTATAAGTGAGAATATTATACATAGACTTTTAGTAAAATTGAAATGTCTTGGCTAACGCAAGACATAAAAACATGTTGGTTATTCGGAATGAAACGTTTTCAAAGTGGACTAAGGGAGCATTGTGCAACCAACAATGTGAGGCATATGGTGATCTTAAAACATGGGGGACTTTGCAGAGACACCTGAGGGCAGCGGACTCAGCGGACCTACCTGGTGGCAGCTCATCCATCTCCTTGGCCGTTTCGTTCTCCCCGCCGCCTCTTGTCATCTGAGGCCGAAGTCGGGTGAGAACCACAGGTCCCAGCATTCTCTCCCGCCCCGCCCACTTCCGCCGGATAACGCGCCCGGAGGCGCAATATACAGCGAGGCTCCCTCCGCGTCGCGGGACGCGCGCGGGCGGCGCCGGGCTGAGCCCGGGCAGAGGGCGGGCCGTCTGTGGCCATCAGGGGACGGAAGAGGCCGGGCTGGGCCACCCCCTTTGCATCTACAGGCTAAACAGGTAATCACTGAAAACATGGGGAAACGTACAACGAAGTCTACTTTTGTTGACACTGCCGCCCCTATTGAGTCGTCCACGTCGATAGACTCATTGTTGGCCAATGCCCTCACTATGGTCACCAATGAGATTGCTGATACTGAACGTAGAATGTCTTTTGGATTCCCCACCACTACTACTTTGCTATGTTCTCAATCTCCTAAGGCTTTATCTAACCTGGGCCTCCCCCTCTCCCCTACAGTAACGGTTACTAAACCAATTATTCATGTTGACACTCTAACTTCGACTACTGACACATCTAGTTTGCCGACTATTGCTGTAACCGACTGTTTAGCGGAATCTGAACCAGATAAAACGCCATGCTCCAACAAACTTATAAGGGAGAAACGCAAGAGAGGCCCAGTGAAATGCATAATAAATAAAAGGAAACAATCAGGTCGTTGTAGAAATCAACCTACGCCACAGAGCATGTGGAACAAAGATAAAGCCAAAGATTGTGAAATTGTTATATCAAGTGCCACTGAGGACTTACTACTTTCCCCATTACCATCGGATGAAGGATCTGAGAGACCTACCACTCTCATACGAAGACTAGAGTCTCCAACCATGGACAAAAGCATTTGTGGGGTCTCTATGCCATTTAAGGAGAGTAGTGATAATACAGTCAGTACTCAGACTGAGTCCACCGATCAAAATACTCTATTTAAATTTAATGGCAATTTGATAGAAACTATTGTCGATACTATTTTTAAACAAGTTGAAATTCAAATAGTTAAACAATTTAATACTGTTTAAAGAGATTGGATAAAATCGAAAACCTTGTCAAAAAAGAGGAAATTAAAAGGAAAGGCACTATTAGCCTAGATGTTGTTCGAGGCGAGAAAATTATGAGTAAATTGGAAACCTTATGCAATGGTTTGAGGGAGGGGGGCCTAACTGCCGCTGCTGATTCTGGCCGTGGAAACATGCAAGGCCCAATTGTTGACAAAACTGTCCTATCTAATAGCACTCCAGTCAATATTCTACCCACATTGCCTATGGGCCTAGATCATGACCCCTCTGGTGCAGAAGGAACAGTAATGACTGGTACTTCAATTTCGGATGCTAAGGCCACCACCACCCCGCTAGCCTCCTCAATAGACAGGACAGGTATTACTTTGGATGGCATAAGTACTGGTGGAGGTACATCAGTAAGAAACAGACCCACTAATAATTTAGGGCCGTCACTCAACTTACCCCCAGAATCTTGCCCATATGTTTTAGTGCTAGCAGGCGTACCTGCTTTAAAAGAAGGCCAAAGTGAGTCATGGGTACAATTACACAATAAATGTATCAATTGGCTGACAAAACATAAAGGGGCAAGATGGAACATTTCAAATGAGATTATATTAACTCGTAGGGTAAGTTGGGTGGGGCCACAACAGAAAAACATCAGCGGGGACTGCATAGTGATTAACTTTAGACATCCGAATTTTGTAAGATTTTTCATGGACACACATAACACCCATGTCAGTACATTTACCGCAAAAAGCCTTCACCCACTGGGTTATTTCTATAGGCCCCCCCACAGACCAATTCAAACGGTTTCTAATACCATCCCTATATCTAACAGATTTTCCGCCTTATCGGACTTAGGAAGTCTAGACTGACAACCATCAATACCTTCTATTATATTGGATAAGGTTATCAGTACAGTGCCCCTGGATACGGCTAATCCCATATGTATTCACAAACCCTGCCCAGATAGATTAGTCCTTCCACATGTAGTTTGTTCAGACCCTCCCATTGCCCCTACTCTTTCCACTACTACTCCATCAATTGACACTCTAAGTGTCATCAGTTGGAATATTGCAGGGCTTCCAGGTAAGATGAAAATCAAAGAATGGGTTACCTGGATAAGTAACTTTGATGTGGTAATGCTACAAGAAACATGGTGCACATGCACTCAATTATTGGAGGGTTTCTTTTGCCACAATCTCACTGTACCATCTCCTGCTTTGGGACGACCAAGTGGTGGTCTATCTATCTGGGCAAAAATTTCTAAGGACGTGAAAATTGAACCTTTACACGTGGTTAGTAAAAACTTGACAGCCGTGAATTATGTTGCAAGGTTAAAGATTTGTTTTATAAATTTTTATAATAACGATTTTGTTAACCATCCTAACCCCACCTTTTTAGAATTGTTTAAGTTTATCGACGAAGTTGCGGATGGTGAAAAATATGGTCTATTTGATGGCATTTGTGTTGGCGGGGACTTTAATGCTCATATTTATTTTACATCTCCGCCCTGTAGACGAGGCTCTGAACTATTGGATCTTTTACATAGCAGAGACCTAAATGATGTTATGGGTCATTTTGGAATCGACGAGGGAAAGGTACCGGCCCCCACGTATATTGGCCGTGGTTGCTCAACCACGATTGACTATATGTTTACTTCTTCCCTCCTTAGCGAAGTGCTACTTAAGTCTGAGGTTGTCAGTAGCCCATATAGTGACCATCTGCCGTTAGTAATTCATCTCAAATCTATTAAAAAACCTGTAGGCCCATATGAGGTTGGAGTTCAAAATATTACTGTATCTACAGACAGACTTAGGATTATCTGGAGAGGGATTGATAATCGAGAGATTCTAACTAATGTGATGAAGAATAATCCCCTGTTGATCTCTAACTGCCTAACATTTGGTGGCCCTGATATTATTAGATCCTTCTGTGATCTATGTATAGTTATAAAAAGGCCAATTTCCAGACCAGTAATAGAACACAATACAAATAATCAAAGATGGTTTGATACCAATTGTTCGAGGGCCAATAGAGAACTTAGGAAAGCTTTGGAAGCTAAACCCCGAGATGTATCCCTCGTCAGTTCATTACGTTCTAAATACAAACAGGTTTTAAAAATCAGAACTGAAGAGCTCCTAATAAGCCATTGGGATAATCTCACTAAAACAATTGCCCTAAAAGATTCTACTGGTTTCTGGAAAGAAGTAAAAAGCTTGAGAGCCCTGGGAAGCAATATCACCCCGATAAATTGTAACATCACAGGAGACTCCTGGGTCAGCCATTTCTCAAAGCTTTATGCTGCAGCTGGGAATTCAACTGAGGATAATTTCCCAGATGATACCATAGTCATAACATTAGAGGAGGCGGAGGAAGCCATCGCGAACAGTGCTGGCAATAAGGCCCCTGGTCCGGATGGTTTGTCCATCGACCAGATAAAATCAAATACATGGTTTTGGGCCCCCTTACTCTGTAACCTTTTTAATAACTTGAGTAAGGAATCCATCCCTCCTACATGGTCTTGTAGTACTATTGTACCCATCTTTAAAAAGGGAAATAGGTTGGACCCGGGGTGTTACCGACCAATATCCCTGATCGACAACACCCTGAAGGTCCTTGGCAGGGTCCTATTTGATAAAATAAGTACTTGGGCAGATGAAAACTCCATCATCCATCGTTGTCAGCTTGGCTTCCGGAGCAAGCTTGGCACGGTGGAACAATGTTTAAACCTTAACCTCATAATGGCCAAATACACGAGAGCCAAACGATCTCCTCTGTATTTTGGCTTTATGGACCTAAGTTCAGCGTTCGATTTCGTTAATCGCTCCCGCTTGTGGGCCATTCTTTTAAATTATGGTTTAGATGAACCCTTAGTCCATTTTTTGGCCAACCTCCATCGCAACCTGAAAGCTCGAGTTCGATTAAACAATGACGGTGAGGTTTCGAATGAGATTTTAATCGGCAAGGGGGCGAGACAGGGCTGTGTCTTGGCCCCCTTGCTTTTTATTCTATACATCAATGAATTAACTCATTCCCTATGCAATTTGACTAAGGACGTTCCAATTATCAATAAGAAACCTATCCCGGCGTTACTCTACGCGGATGATGCGGTCCTTATGGGCCGCACTCCGAATGCTCTGCGTATCTTAATATCTGGATTTGTTAATTATATGTCCGATTTAGGGTTGTGCACTAATTTCAACAAATCCTTTATAATGACTTGCGGCCCTAAAAATTATAAAATCTCAAAGATTGTGATAGGTCCAAACATTCTAAAAAGCACTTGCACTTTTCCTTACCTGGGTCTGCTATTCTCTAACAGCGGCTCGTGGCAACCACACGTTGCGGTGGGGAGAAATAAACTTTCAAAATCGATTAATTCCATTACCTCCCTAAGCCAACCACGCCAGGCTGATGTGGTTCTTAGTTTACTACAAATTTACCGAACCCAATGTCTCCCAACTGGTACATATGGTGCTGAAGTTTGGGGGTTTTCGAACTGTACAGAACTACAGAGAGAAGAGAACAGATTCTGCCGAAAGATCCTGGGGGGAGTTATTAGTGCACCGACCTTTGTATGTCACAATGAATTAAAACTGCAATATGTTGAGGATTTTATAAGAGTGAGACCTGCATTATTTTGGCTAAGGATATGGCAAAACCCGGCAGCTTCCCTGACCCGTGAGATTATTTTAGATTGTTTGAAAAGTGATAATGTCGCTCTAATCCCATGGATTAATGCGGTAGAAAGGAGCCTTGTGAGCGTCAATTAAGGCCATCTTTTCACATACCCCGACAGGATTGACGGCTCCCATAAAAACTTGGTGAGAAGGGCACTCTATCAGCATTTTCATAATGAAAGGGAAAGAGCAGACTCTGTGAAACAATCCACAATTGACTATTTACTAATCCAGGAATCACATATTGAATTCCTGACGTCTCCCCAGCCCTATCTATGTAAAAAACTGGGCAGATGGACCAGACTTCTATTATTTAGATTCAGGGACAGGAGCATTATAAACCTCATCTGCTTTCCACTGGGTTACATTAAAAACTCGGAAAAACTACATTGTCCTTGTGACCACGGTGGAACCCAGAGTATGCTCCATTTTATTTTCGGCTGTGGTTTTTATATGAAATTTACAAGACATTATCTAATCCCATATTGTAGGAAACATGACTTGTTTAACCACAACCTTGCCTATAGACATTTTTTAATGCTGGGATCAGATGAATTAATTTTTAGAGTTAGTAGCTTTCTTAAAGCCATTGTACGTTCACGCAGGTCGTTGAAAATTGATTAATTTTGTTTAGACATTCACTTTGCACTTTAAAGCATGTCTTGTTGAAATTTAATACATTGCACTAGTTTTTTTATCATAAATTTATGAGCTATTTTCTATGCATAATTTTATATATTGTTGCATGATGGCCTTATGCACAGCCCAGTCAGAAGGATATTTGTGTTTTCATTGTTGTTTTTATAAATTATATTCTTACATGTAATAAGCTGCGGCCCAAAATTGTAGTATTTAATGTGTATTTTAAAAATTTTGTTTTTGTGCTTTTATGGATGGTTTGCTGAAATCCGAATAAAGTCTATTTGAATTGAATTGAATTGTGTCTTCAGTGTCTTAGAAGCACTACTGGTTTACCGAGGTTCATGGCAGAAAAACACTACATTGCCCATAGTGAGCACTTTTCCCACCTGCAGGAAGATCTAGAGCCCTGTTTAGGAGGTTGCCTATACTATGGTGGTGAAAAACACCAAGGTGCAACTCCAAGGTGCACAAATTACTGCTTAGCTTTTGAGTGTGATTTACACTCTTGTAGAATACATGTGGTTTGAAGGACACAGACATTTTTACCACATGTTGTCCTCCTTACTCACTTTTTTATGTATCGACTTTAGCCAGATTTAGCTTGAGTTATCTATTGTTGAAAGATCTTTTGTGTACACTATCGATACTGACAGTAGGCTTTGAACTAGACCATCCCTTATCATTGGTTTTCTTTCTTGTCCTTCTCATATGCTTGGTTCTCATTCTGTTGCTTTCCTTCCTCTTCTTGTGTTTGTCCCTCCTCTGGAGCATACCTTCCTTACTATCCTTTTCATTAGGTGACTTCTATCCTGAGACTGGATACTTTCAGGAAACTGTTTTTTTACTTTTGCTTTCAGCACTCCTTGGGAGTTTTCTTGCTTTCTCCCACTCACCCCTGTGTGCTACTTCCTACTTCACTTCTTCACGCCCCTGCACTCTCCTTGTTGCTCACCTACCACCTTTCCCACCAGCTTGTCTGTTGCTTCCCCACCCAGTCTGGCTCTGCTTTGGTTTTATTAAAACTCTCCACCACTCCACTACTCTGCTGCTCCGCTGCCCTTCTCTGTTCGGTACTCCTTGTCCGCAGCGGTCACTTGATCTCCTACCCCTCCATTGCTCCACCTACTCTTCTCCTAGCACTGTTTTATGTTTTACTTTTTTTCTAACTTTTTTGAAGGACCTCTGCTTTTATTAAATGCACTTTGAACACTTCTTATATGTTTAATTGACCACTCCAATAAGGGTATTTGCATCTTGGAAAAGTAAACTATAATGTAACAAAACCTGGCGTACTTCATGATTTGTGCAAACATATGACATCACGCTGGGGTCAAAATGGCCACTGCATCATGATGTGATAACTTGTGCGCACGCATGGGTGATGACGTGCATGCAAGTGCAATCATGCAGATGCTGGTTTTTTTGCTGAGACTGTTCAGCATCGGCAATAAGCATTTCTACTCCTTTTTAGGTCTCGGCTGCGAAGGCTGCGCTTGCGCAGTCTCGCTCCGAGAGTTAATGTTTTTCAGAAGAGGGGCTTGAACCCGCCCCTCTTCTCTCCTCTTCTCCATTGGCTGGCCTCTTAAATGCTGGTCAGCCATTGGAGAAGAGCTTTGTCTCTCCAAACAAGCCCCGTCTTTTTCGGATTCGGGGGCGTGTTTTTTCGTTTCTTTCTCTTTTTCGTAGTCCCTGCCGCTTTTACACGTGGTGGGCGTGTTTTTTTTTTTTTTTTTTTACATCAGAAGGTTCGGCCATTTTATGCGCGGTCTTTACAGAGCGGGACGTGGGGTCGCCTCTTCCTTGCTGCAAGGCTGATCTCGGCGTTTCCTCGATCGGCGTTTCAAGTCCGGCGTTTCCTGGCTCCTTTCAGGTAAAAGCCCTCACTGATTTCTGAATAGTGAGTAAAAGCGTTAAGGTTAAGGTAACAATGTTGTTCCTGCTTGCATTTCCACGTTTACTTTTCTCTTGAGGCCGTCTTTATTGTGCTGCAAACCTTTCCTCCATACCAATTTACCTTTCCCTCATGCACTTTGTTCCTTGGTGGTATCCAGTCTTCCATACCAATAACATTCCCTTACAGCCATCTCTTCCATCCTAGCCCCACACGGGGGATTATCTCTGCGCTGGAAATCATTCTTCCGTTCCCATCTACCTTTCGCTTACAGACATCTCTTCGGCGCTGGATTCCTCTCGAGCACAGGTTTACTTTCCTCACTGGCCCAAGCTTTCTGCATAGGTCTAGCTTTCGATAGGGGCACCTCCTTTGCGCGGGAGACCTCTCCTTCATAACCCGCTCTCAACGGCCTTCCCGTTTGAGGGGTTAACATTAGTAGCGCCCGTATATAGTAACGCCCCCTAAAAGAGGCAGGAGCTATATCTACTCCACAACTAAGCGCCACTTTTACAGAGTTTGCCAGTGAAGCGCTATTTTTGTTTTCTTGTCTTTGTTTTCCCTGGGCTTGCAACTAGTGCACAAATCCTGGAGGTACTGCAAGGTGTGGATTGGAAAACAAAATGTGTACTGCGGCTCTGCATCCAGGGATGTGGTCTTTTTACCATACTGCTAACGTTTTGTAAGGATATCAGCAATGGCCATTGAAATGGGACCATTCAAGGTTCCTTTCAGGCAAAAGCACTCACTGATTTCTGAATAGTGAGTGTAAAAGCGTTAAGGTAACATTGTAGTTCCTGCTTGCATTTCACATGGTTCACGGGCGGCAGAGAAGTAACGGGACTCTGTCTTTTCCTTCTTACTTACAGAAGAAAAATACAGTGTCCGCTTCTGCTCTGCCGCTTCAGCTGCCCCCCCCCCCACACTTTCATTCCTCCCTCTCTTTCTGTCTAGCAGTTCTTCTCTTACTGAAAACCTTGACTTCAAGATGGGGTTCTCACTCTCTTTCCTCTACTTTCTTTTATTTGCTCCCTTGTGAAATGGATCCAAAAAAGAAAATCATTTTTGCTGGAAATGTCGTATTTTAATTCTAAGGTGCAGCATCTGGAATAAAAGGTTAAAAATATGAAAAATAACTAAATAAAGTAGGACAGTGGTAGCAAACTGGCCTGATTGATTTTATTCACACCAAACCCATTAGCGCCACTTTTACAGAGTTTGCCAGTGAAGCGCTATTTTTTTTTTCTTGTCTTTGTTTTCCCGGGGCTTGCAACTAGTGCACCAATCCTGGAGGTACTGCAAGGTGTGGATTGGAAAACAAAATGTGTACTGCGGCTCTGCGTCCAACTGCTAACGTTTTGTAAGGATATCAGCAATGGACATTGAATGGGACCATTCAAGGCCCCTTTCAGGCAAAAGCACTCACTGATTTCTGAATAGTGAGTGTAAAAGCGTTAAGATAACAATGTTGTTCCTCCTTGCATTTCACATGGTTTGCTAAATTTTGCATTCCCCTATGAGTGTTTGCTTTTTCCAGGATGATGTTACTTATTTTTGTAGGCCGTATATTGCTCTTGTCTATTGTGTCATTTAAATTGAGCCTCATCCAGGTGTTTATAGCCGGCAGTGAAGTGAAGTGGGTTGAAGTTGAAGGCAGTGTGAGTTTTCTCAGTGGGACAGTATGGTGTTCAGTGGGGGAGACGATGTGGCACTATGGCCAGAGCTGCTGAATTTGGAACTGAGGAACCAGCCTTAATAACCAGTCCACCAGACGACTCTGCTGAGAGAGCACAATCCCATGCTAGACCTTAGAAGGCTTCGCAAGACCTTAGAAGCGCTGGTGTCTTAGCACCAGCAGGTGGACCCTAGCACTGGCAAGTCTTGGTTAACCTTCAAGATTTGTCCACCACAATCCATACTGAAGTTCACCTCCAGTCTTGCTAGCAGGCCTATGAAGCAGCACAAGACTCTGTCACTTAGGTCACAGGACCCTTGAGAAGGGCCAGCTCTAGGGCAGTGCAAACGGTGAGACCGGGCGCTGACTTTGGGTGGAGACATTATGTTTGCAAGTAAATTAAGGTTTTAAAAGCGCTTGCTGCCTCCTTCCTGGCCTCCAGCAATTTTCGGCAACAATAAAAATGTCATGATGACTCTGGTGTTTAATGTTCTTCCTAGAGAGAGATCGGAGTTTTGTCTAGTGGAAGTTTTGACTCCTGGAAAGGTAGCACATAGGGTTAATGTGCCTGCAGCAAAGAACATGTACCATGCAGATCACAAAGTGCACATAATGTAAATAGGTCAGTGGGCTACTGCGTGTATGTGTGTGGGTGGCTCTGTGGGTGGCTCTATTTGTGTGTGGGTTGCTCTATGTGAGTGGCTCTGTGGGTGGCTCTGTGTGTTTGGGTGGCTTTGTGTGTGTGGGTGCAAATGCAATAGGTCTCGCATTTGAGAGTGATTAAGCTATTGACATTGTAAATAACGATGCCGTTTCTTTAAATGTTTTAAAAACAAAAACATAAACAAAATAATGTAATGAGCAATGCCAATAGCTCTAACTTTAACAATGCCGAGACCATTGCATTGTAAATGCTTGTTACCGACATGGACAACAGGAGGGAGGAAGGGAGTACAGGGCACCGAGATGGATAAAAAAGAGCTATGAAGCAGCCATCGTGGGTTGAGTCATAGTGCTTTTTTCTCCCTTATGGCCGGTAGAGCAGAAAAAAACAAGGACAACGAGAGGGTCGGATGTGGGACGGAATAAGCAACACAAAAAATGGGAGAGTGGGGAGTGGTAGACAAGAAGCAAGCCTGACAACGTGAGAACGGGGTGGCAAAGTAGAGGCAACATTACCGAAAGAAGAAAATAGTACCAACAGGGTCAGATTGGTAACCCGGGCACTCGGGAAATGGCCGAAGGGTCGGTAGCCGAGTTCCAGCTGTGGGCTGCTTTTTTGGGCAGCCTGGGGGCTGTCTGTGCTGTTAGGATGCCACCAGTGGCCCAGTGGGTGCCTGAGTGGCCTTTCTAGAGGCAGATGGGCAGAGGTATCACTCCCTTTCTCTCGCTGGGCTGGCCCATTAATGTATGCTAATTAAGCGGGGCAGGGGACCTGAGCAAAAGTGGCCTCACTTGCATTCATGTGTGGCTCAGCAGTGTGAAATAATCTGTGCATTTTTTTTAAATCAAAGTGAAGTTAATAAAACATGCCCCCCACCCCCTTTCTTTTCATAAAACTACGCTGAAGCAGTGTTTTGCAGAAAGGCAAACCACCAATGTGGGCCACTTTGTTTTGGTGTGCCCAGACCGATTTTTGATCCCATTCCAACCCTGAGTACCAATCACAGTGCGAGCAGTGGAAGGATGCCAATAAAGATGAAGCAATCAGTACTTGATCCATGCTGCACACAAAAGAAAAGGAAGTGAAGCCAGCACATGCGGCCAATTGTGAGGCACCAAATAAGAGTGCCAATAAAGACAGCGAATGGTAAGCAGTGGGCGGGCTCCAAGCCACTTGCAAAAAACAATATCTCTCACAAGCGAGAGGAGGCACCTTTAGCAAGTGTTCATTCTTCGGCCTCCTTTCCATTCTCTCCTGTTCTCTAACTTTTATATCAAGATAAAGGCTTACAATTAAATGTGGCAATTTACTAATGGCTGCGGTCAATAATCACTAATCCACTCTGCTCTGGTCTTTGTGAAATTGAACCACCAGATTGGTATGAATGCTCACTCTAACTTCTGGACACTGGCTACCATCAAAATGAAATTATTTTTTTGACGCTTTATATATAGCACCACCACTCCATCTTACAGACATTTCTGACTTCTCAGACACTGTTTTTACTCAAATGCAAAAAAGTATGGGGCATATTATCAAGCCAGGCGATAAAATTATGGCCGCTTTAGCGGCAGAAAACTGCCACTAAAACGGCGATAATGGGCTTGATAATATGCTCTAAGGAATTCCAATTAAAGCCCATGTTAGATGTGAAGGACATCTAACATGGGCTTCAATTGGAATTCCATAGAGCATATTATTAAGCCCATTATCGCCGTTTTAGCGACAGTTTTCTGCCGTTAAAGCGGCGATCATTTTATCGCCTGGCTTGATAATATGCCCCTATATTCTGTGAAAAGGGAGGATCTTGGTTCAGTTTTGAAGACTTGTTCCATTTGGAAGTCAGAAGGTACCACGTTTCCTGAGAAGTAGAAAAATAACAGCAGGAAAAAACACTGTACTACAGTCAGCCCATTTTTTTGCAGGACTGAGACTTGGAGCCAGATGTACAAAGACATGTTACCCTTGCAAACCCTGCGATCTGTAGAATTAGCATTTACTAAACCCATTTTGCTAGTCGAAAGAGCCTTGCCAACTCGCAAAATGTGTTTTGGGATCTGCTCAGAATCACAAACTGAAGTGGCGTAAAAGGGGCATCCTCTCCTAGCTGTGAGTCGGAATGGTGCATATCAATGGCTTGCAATTGAAACTATGGCTGCAAACCATGTATTAGTTACCAACACCTGAAAGGAGGTGCTGGCGGATCTGCACAGGGGAACCTATCCTCTTTGGACACCTTTCCCTCTGTGAACCCTGTCATGTGACCTGGAAGGATCAGGCAGTGGTGCTTCTGATGGATTCTGTAGTGTAATCTTTTTCTTTAAAGCAGCACGTGGGCCTTTAAGGAACATATGATGTTTTGAAAATATACGCTTCCTGTTTGTAAATTTAAAACCATGGATGGTGATGGCCTGCTCTTCACTGCAGGTCACCCTGTGTTTGCAGAAAATCACAAGGGGTCACAAATAGCAATCTGTCTAATTAATGTTCATTTGGAAATCATTCTGCAACCCTCTGCAACTGGAAGTTTTGTGATGTGACTATTGGTACATAGGTGAGATCCGAAAATCGGAGACAAGTCAGCCCGCAAATGTGACCACTGTTTGCGATCTGTGTCACAGTACATGGGGCCCTTGATCTGTAGCTTTACGGTCGTTTTTACAATGTGAATTTTATGTTTCTTTCCTTATCTCTCCCTTTCTTTGCTCTGATCACACTTTACCCACTTGACCAAATTGCTTTTTCCTGTGGAAAACCGCGGCATTACCCTTATCTGCTAAAATTAGGGATTCATTGAAAACAAGCTGTTCAACACATGCGATAGACAACTTTATTTGCATCTCACGTGAGAGGTTGTGAAAGGAAAGCCTGCGGTGTGTGGGCAGCTGACTCCTGCAGGGACTGACGAGAATGAAGGACTCCAGCTGTCTCTGGCACAGCAGGACTGGGATGAGAAAATCCTTCCAGCAGCCCAGAGGTGACGGAAAACCCCTGCGTGATGTCAACAGACCAGAGCACCCATGGGCCCTGTGGTTTGGGAAAAGGGGGCTGGTGGTAGTGAGGACACGCTCTCTCCCAAGGTTTTGTAATTCAATAGTTGGTTCAGAGGGGGGTGAGCAATACCTGCTAATGGGAAATAAGGGGGCGAGCGAGAGGAGATGTGAACAGCAGGGAAACGAATCTGGGATTATGTATCGGCTGTCAGCCTGTGAGCTATCGGAGTCTGTTGTAATGCCAACCCAAAAAGCACAGTGCCAAAAAGGGCGCTGTGGAGGGCAGTGGCACAGAGAGGTTTCCACACAGCTGAAGCCCTCCTCCGCACATGCAAACCGGATGTTGTCATGCGATGTCACACTGCGGTGGCAGCGTGTGTGTTGAAACGGCCCTGGTCAGGCTGGACTGCAGCCCCGATCAAAGCGCCGAGAAGCTGAACCCCTTCCAACCCCCATGGACATCTCCCTCGTATTAAGGGGAAATGATCTAAAGGCAATCAAGTTTAGGAATAAAGGGGCATATTATCAAGGACGGCGTTAGAATTATCGCCGCTTTAGCGGCAGGAAACTGCTGCTAAAAGCGGCGATAATGGGCTTGATAATATGCCACAGAGAATTCCCATAGAAGCCCATCTTCTGGTTTGAACATTGGGCTTCTATTGGAATTCTCCAGGGCATATTTATCAAGCCCATTATCGCCACTTTAGCGGCAGTTTCCTGCCGCTAAAGCGGCGATAATTCTAACGCCGTCCTTGATAATATGCCCCCTGGTTCGAATCACCACCGTAATGCGAAAATATCATCTCAACTCTGAGATAACTGTGCTGATGTGACAGTGTTACCACCCTATGAGTCCCCCAGACTGGGTTTGATGCACGCTGTGCTCCACGTGAGAAGAATCTGCGTTACGTTCTATGCCTCATTTTATGCATTTCTCTACAAATGCAGGTGTCTCCTTGTTCAAATATCCGTGTCTGTGTTTTTGAGAGAAAGGACATTCTAATTATTATGGCTTCTAATTCCGCGATAGTGGGAGAATGGATGGCAAGTAGTGGTTTCGATCCAATTGGCTAAAAAGTACATACAGTCTCATTTGAGCGGTTGATGTGACAAAAATGTCATGGCGGCTGTGAGGTGCGAGGTAAAACCATGGCTGGAGTGATGATACTAGAGGCTGGATCGGTTCAGGAGGTTCAAGGCATGGCTAGAAAGTATACTTTGTAATAAACCAAGTCCTTCTATCACCTGCTGTACTTTAACTGGGTTGTGAAAGGTAGTGGGCTTTCTAAAAGGTGTTGTGCCCTAAGTAGCATAACCAAAAACAATATACAAAAGTCCTGATCTTGGTAACTAGAGGCATGCCTCATATATGTGGCCTGGCATCACAGTGGATTTAACCTCCTCCTCCACTCTTCCTTCTACTCTGCCCGGTGTTTCTGTTCTTTTGGTCAAGGTTTTCCCCTGTCTCCTCGTATCTTGGGCAGGGTCCTCGTATTCCAAGTCCTAATGATCCTGGACCTCCTAGTCCTTTTGTTCCTGGCCCTGGTTCTCCTTGACATGGTCCTCCTGGTCCCAATCCTCTTGACCCTGGTTCTCCAGCCCTGAGTCCCCCGGTCCCAGTCTTCCTGGCCTGGGTCCTCCTGCTATGGTCCTCCAAGTCCTTGTTCCCAATGGTCCTGAGCATCCATCGTCTGGTCCTTTTCACCCTTGTCCTCCTGGTTCTCCTGGTCCTCCTGGTCTGAATCCTCCTGCACTGGGCCATCTGGTTTTGGTGTCCAAGGCCCTAGTTTTCCTGGTCACTCTGCCCTGAAATGTGGTGATGGGCAGCCTCATCCACTAAATCCACCACCACATTTTCCTCTCAGGGTTGGTCTGAGATTATAGGTTTATTCTTTAGAGTCTCTAACTCAGTTATTTCCCTGAAAGATTTCTAGAGCCGCCATATTTAATTAGATGTCTAGTTCATTTACGTTGCCTAATGCTCTTTCTTAGCCTTTAGTATAGCTCTGTGATACTCCATTGTGTGTGTTTTACAGTCTGTCAGTAGATAATTGGGATTTTTTCACTCTTTGTTCTACTTTCATCATGTAGCCCAGCTGTGAACTCGCACACATATTGGCAGACATTTGTCTCCACAGGTTTCGTTTTTGAGCTGTAATGGGGCCACTACAACCATTGTTCTTGAGATTTTGTAGTGGAGGGGTGGCAATTATTCAAGTTATTAGATACTTTTTACATCTTGTCAGAGAGACCTTCCTTTGATGCCAGCTATCCTTAGGTAGACGTAACACGTAGGTTTTGGTTGTGTGGGAAGTGTTTGGATGTTGAAGTGTGATCAAAGAGTGATCTGACCAATACTTGTGTTCAACATTTATACTTTGTTGACACTCTAATTAAAATAATTAGGAGGCTTGATACGTAGGATTGGGACTATTTGAGACTTCATGAGGTTGAGGCAGTGCCAATCAAAACACATATCTGAGAAAGAGTTTGAAGTTAAGCCTTACAGGTATTTTTAAAATTAAGATCATTACAGAAGGCAAAAAAGTTGTTAGTTAGTCAATATCAATCAATGGCACAATATACAATCAAAATCAGATAACATGAGAGGTTCAACATAAGGTCTTTCTTCCAAGAAAGCAAGCAGCCAGAACTAAGCATAGTTAAGCAGGATGGCTGACATGGCGTCTGACTCCAAAGTAAAGCCAGAAAATACTACCTATAAATCAAATGACAGACTAGCATAGCGTCTGTACAGTTGGAAAAAAACAAAAGTCATGGAAAATCAAAGAAAGTAAAAGAAAGTCTACTAAATATCCAAAAACATCATCTTTTATAGGGCTTTGGACAGACAAGCCCCACACACACATTCAGTGGTGAGATATGACATCATTGGATTGAATTAGAAATAGATCATTCTACTTAGCCAATTAGTATTTTAATACATCAGATACATTCAATAACATACATCTTGAAACATATACTTATACTACATATCAATGAGTGAGGTGTGCATAGAAAATGAAGTAAATGACATGATGTTTAAGTAATCAAGAAATAAAATAGACAGTACAACTAAGGAATGGTCCCTTAAAAACGGCTCAAGCAAAAGTCATTAAAAGTTACAAAGCCAGGAATATCCTGGACATGGCATCAACAAGGGCCACAAAAATGAATATCTATTATTATTACAGAAGCCATGAATTAGGCTTCTATGCTGCTGATTTTTTGAAATGTAACAGCACACAGAAAAACATGCACGTGGAAAACCATGTTTACATAATATAAAACTGCACATTTCTTTCTGTAAATATGAAGAGATGTCATTGCAGGGTAACTGAGGCCTAGTTATGCTAACTAAACCATGTCTAAATTTGGCATCATTTTCTTATTTAAAAAACCTCTAACACTTGATGCATGGACGTGACTCATGAAGTCAAGGCCAATTGTATGGGTTGTCGACTGAGTGGGCGCTGAGATCATTTTGGTGAAACTTACTGACTTTAAGTTTTCAACCACTTTGTTGGCTGGTTTATTTGATATGTCAAAGCAGACATTGAAGATCCTCAGGCTTGACACTTAAGCCCTTTGTTCATACCACAATCAAACATAATAATCAAACATTTTCCTTCTCTACTCAGTACACCTTGCTCAATTTAGATCCTTAAATCGCAGGTCCATTAAAAAATATCCTCTGATGAGAATCCCAATTCTTTCCCTCATAGAGTTACAACCAATGGTAATAACGCTTTAGTACTAAATAAAGCAAGGGGTTTTGATAGCTTTCTAATCTAAATTAGTCCCTAATCATTTTCACCATCACTGTAGTATGGTGCAAAATACTGTTATTTTCTGTCCAAAACATTAAAAAAAATAGATACAATGTTATTGGCACTTTGATTTATGACAAACATCCCCTTTGCTTTGGTCAGTACTTAGCACTCACTACATGATACTAGCATAGGACACAGCATTTTTCCTTTGTTCTTTACATGTTTTCCCATCCTCTGTTTTTATTCCCTTCATTCCATTTTTCAAATTTTTCCTTTCTTTATCCATTTACATTTACCACTCTTCAGGACATGGACGCTCTGGATTGATATATCAATTGCATTAATGCAATTAGAAATCTGCAATTCTCACATCCATTTTCCATCATATTCTACCCTATGGACAAATATAACTACTTAATTGAGTGATGACTTCTTTGAAAATGGGCATGGGCACCTCCATGTCACAAAGATCCCTTTCACTTTAGAAGTCCCCTAAGTCGATAGAGGCAGAATAGTGTAATGAGTAATGACCTACCTTGTGCATAAACTGCCATTGGAGACACCGGTTGTTATGACTCTTCCACTTACTACATAGTTCACACCCAGCTTTCCATTCCCAGTACATTTATTATTTATAACCTCCCTTGTTCCCTCGCTTCCACCGTCTGTAGCCCTTTAGTGTTTTGTCCTTATCTTATGGTTGTAGTTCTTGCCTTCTCGCCTCCATCCTTCATCCCAACCAGTGCCGCAGTATCTTTCTTTCTCTTTGGCGTACAGGCCGGACTCCAAGTATGTAAGGTGGCTAGGCACAGTCTACCTTCACACTGCAGCAGGTAAGTCTGAAAACGTGCATGCTTATGATAAACAAGACATGTATTACTGTTGAACCTTCCCTATTGTAAGAAAGTGGAATATTATTTGGGCTGGGCAGTCACCCACCACAAGAAATAATAACAATAACTTGTCAGGGATAATCCTAAAAGAAATTAAAGTAACCTGAGCTCAACCCTCTGGTAGCTATGGCATAGAGCAGACAGACTTAACTTAAGCCAACACATAAATTATTTATGTAGTACCAAAACTGTAGTACAGTTAAAACACTAAATAATAAATATAACAATAATAATACACATTTGTAAAGCGCGAATAATCACCCGTAAAGGTCTCTAGGCGCTGGGGGCCGTCGGGAAGATTAAGCAAGCTATTGCCCAGAGGCACATGGTGCTGGGCTAATCTGCCGCCGGCGCCGGGGATCGAACCGTGATCCCCAGATTCTGGAGTCAGTCGCCCTGGCCGCGCCCTGGCCACCACACCACTCCAATGCAGTAAAGTGTAATAAATACAATGACACTAAAATGATAAAAACCCAATAAGGGGAACCAGAGATATAGATATGAGTTTTTCAAGTTGTAAGTAAAAATAGTGGCAAAAATCACTTAGCGCCAATGATTGACTATGGTCTGGTCACAGTAAACCGGGACCTAGGCACACTTTGATATCAACAATGATAGATCCTGTGATTGGATCAACCAAGCGGGCTGGCCCATTCCAGGATTTTACTTTTGCATTTAGTCTGCACAATGGAGGAATACGTCTTCCAGTGGGGAAAGGCAGCAGGCTGTTCATGGAAAAGTCAATGTGATGTCGGATAGACATTGGACTAGGTCCTGCTGATGCTGTTGGTTAAAGAAGGAAAATCTCAGAGTGGAAAAAATTGGACTTTCCCACCCCTTAGGTCCAACCACTATCCTGATACTTTTCGCGCCTTTGGCTGGTCAACATTTTCTCATTGGGTCATAGCTTCTGAAATGGAAGTACTTTGCTTCCAGTGGGACAAGGCAGCGGTCTGTATCCAACAAGTGATTCATGAAGTTGGATACCTTCTTGCAGAGGGTGCACTGAAATACATTTGCTGATGTGGAGAAGTTCAGCCCAGCAAAGTTGCACAATTCTCAGATTTGGCTGGAAGTCAGAATTTTTCAAAGTTCCAAAACTTTGCAGGGGTAAATCTCTTTTTTGCTCTGCTCTTCGCCCAATGTTTCCTGACTTGATGGAAGACTCTTAGGACTTTAGGGCAGGAGCAAGCCAAGGCCTTGAGCAGGGTCGAGTGCAGGTCCAGTTGTGACTGGCCACCTGGAAATCTAAGAAAAGGAGTGTCTTTCAGCTTTTTGTGTGCCTGTAGCCACACAGGAGTTCAGCGCACCAACATTTCTTTGTCCTGGGTACATGAAGGGGCAGATCCAGTCCCTCAGGGGTTCTCTCAGGTTACACCAAGCTGGGTTCAGTCCTCTTCTGATCATGCACTGGTCCAGAAAGTGTTCTGAGGAGGGTTCCTTGAGGTGCCAAATTCATGAGGTGCACTTTCCAGTGGAGATGGCTCCAGGCCGCTCCCTAACCATTTACGTAAAAGTTGCCACGGTAATCCTACTGACTTTTTCATTAGTTCCTGTTCGTCCTACTGCAAGCAATACCGCAGTGCACATCACTCCTAAAATCCAAGATGGAGGAACCCCTCCTCTCTTGAACAGAGCCTTTGTGCCCACCCAGAAGCATGGCCATGCAAATGAGAATTCCCCTCCCCTGTCCACTTCAAACTGCTGTTGGGGCAGCTACACTTCCACTGAGTATGAAGTCAGTCTGGCTGGTGTGGCCCTGAGGAATAAAAGCTCGCAAATGGCTGCCTATTTTTTAACATGGGGATTGGAATTTACAAACCTCTCTCACTTTTCAGCCAGAGAAAGAAAAGTAAAGTGAATTATGTGACATTCTTGCTGGAGAACAGGGTGTGTGATAGGAAAGGCTGTAGGATGCATTTTTTCTGGTAACACAGAACAAAGCCAAAGTGGTGATAAATATATCGCACTATTCACAAGCTGGTGCTAACAGCCGATATCACCAGTTTTCCTGCAATAGCAGACGTAAAAAAATCGCCACGGATGACACCGGCAACTAATGCTTATGAGATGCAGAGTAGGCGTTCCCGTGCAAAAAGCAGCGACAACACCATCTCGCAACATTTTCAACGACCAGACAGATTTGCGATACGATCACAAAACAGGCGATAAGGCGCGTTAGCAACAGGGATTTAACACCTGCTCTGACCTGGTGTAAAGTCGGACGACAACCTGCACCATTAAAGGGAGCCCAGCCCACAGCCACACCTGAAGAGCAACAGATGCCATGGAGCCACTGATCATGCAGCTCGGACACCCAAGAGGGCCACAACACCCACTGCCACCACCCAGAGGACCCCCTCCTGCCCCCCCCCGGACTACCAAAGAGGCAGCACGGACAAAGACAGCAGAGCTTTGGAAAACGCACCAGCTCCACAAACTCAACACCAGAGGATGCCATTGCTCACTACAGGCCCCAAAGGACAACCATCCTCCGCATCCTGACCCTCATTTCCCACAGGCTGACGGTACCAACACAGCGGACAACCAACATCCCTCCGCAGACAAAGCTGCTGGCTTTGCTGCACCTTTTGGCCTCTGGTACCTTCCAAACAACAGCTGCCAGAGTCAGAGGAGTCACACAGCCAGCCCTATCCAAGTTCCTCACACCTGTCTTGGATGCCATCATCAGCTCGGTACCCTAGCACCTGCACTTCCAACACACTGTACAAGAACAGCTGGAGACAAAGCAAGGCTTCTACGCCATAGCTGGCTTCCCAAACGTGTTGGGAGCAATAGACTGCACACATGTACTCCTCGTGCCCCCTGCCGCCACTGCACACAATCACCGCAACAGGAAGCACGCGCATTCCATCAATGTGCAGGCAATAGTGGACCACCGGAGACTCTTCACCAATGTCGTCACCAACTACCAAGGCAGTCAGCCTGATTCCTCTATCTTCCGACAGTCCATCATCATCCAGCACTTTGAGGCTGGCACCTACGGATATGCACTGCTCATCGGTAAGTAACAACTGAACACACAACACACCTCAACTCCACCAACATACAACTAACAACTCTGGGAATGCACACCTTACAAAATCACAGACAACATGACAAGCAACATGCCCACATACCAGACACGAAAACACAACGTACTGTGGCAACCTGGGCTAGCCATTTACACAAGCCAGCAACGGCATGGCACCTCAGCCATACAATAGCAGAATGTGGGGAGAGGTGGGAACCAGGCATGTGCGGAGGGGGAAAGTGACCCATGAATGTGAATGTACACAATGCCAAGTGTTGCATGGTTGTGCCGGACAGACCTGAGTATGCAGACAACGGACATTTCCATGTCGACATACACTGCTTGTGTTTGGAGTGTACTGGACAGTGGACGCAACCATGTTACCTCAGCCAGTGGTGAAGATTGAGGAAGAGTAGCTTGTTACGTCCCCCCCTGTAAGCGTGAGCGGAGTGGGCTGGGCTGGCGCACGCCAGGCCAGCATGGGGGTGTGAATAAAAAGCCCGTTGCTCTGGGAGTGGTTCTCTTCCGCAATGGCAACCTGTCTGCCAGGGCAGCCCCTCTCACCCCGCCATGAGGCCGACGCCATGAATGGTGGTGCCTGCGATCCTGTGCTCCTGCTGCACCCCAGGCCGCTGGTCCCCAGAACCGCCTTGCCCACCCATGCGCACACCGGACTCACTGCACACCTTCCGACACCGGCGTGTGTTAAGAAGGGCCCACCACATGCCGGCGCAAGCTCCTAATCCGAGGCCCGCGACCTTGGCAGCCTCCTTAGACCATCGCTGGCCTCCGTGAGACAGCACGCAGTACTCCTTTCTCGTTGACGCACTCCACCGCTGCCTTCGGCCCACACTGTGGTCCAGTAGGTCACACATTTGGAACAGAGTCGTGATTTCATGATGGCCGAGTCCATATGTACTCCCTTCGATGTTGTGCCACCGACTCTGTGCATAGCCTTCTAACGACGCATGTCTGTGGTCACTTGCTGACTACTGCCTTCGGCCTACACTGTGGTCCAGAATCGAGGAGTCATCTATGTACTGACAACACTGCGGTCCACCCGGCCTCATACAAATCCAATCCAGTCCCGACCAGGCAGGACACGGCATTGTCGCACACTCTCAGCTCTGGTGGTTCTACTTCCGTCAACCACAAATCATCAACACATGCCATTCCAACTCCATGTGTAAGACTTCCAGGAGGAGCTGGCTGAACAGCGCTTGGCCCGCGATGATCTCTGGTTCCGGGATGCTATAGATGTCCATGATCTGTTGTAGGGCGACAGTGTGGAGCTCCTCTTCATCATCACTGAGTAGTTGTCTGGTCTGCTCTGCAGGAGGTGTTGATTGTCCCTCTGCCATGTGAAGGGAAGATGCATGTGAACATTGTGCTGACATGTATGTTGACACATTGTACAAGTTTACATACAGACTGCATGACACTGTACATTGTGACTGTTTGGGAGGAGCTGACTATTTGATGCGGGCCAGTGGACATTTCAACGACATCACGGATGTGTGTTTGTACTTTTCCATTTTCAAATCACATTTTCCTGCCATGCCAGGAGGGAATGGCCCGTTTCTACGGACATGGAACCCCAGTTGTGTCCCATGTTCTGTTTTGTACGTGTTGCGGTTTGTACAACATTGTTGTCAATGTTGATGTGCTCTGCATGTTATGTGTGTGTGCTGCATTTTGGGAGGGTCGTCCCTGCAGCTCTGATTCTGGTGCCCCTTATTCCTTTCATGCGGTGTGCCTTTGACTTCTGTGCTTCCACAGTGCTGAGATGCTGCATACTTGGGTACTTTGGTCTCTTGGTGGGATTTGGGTGTCTGGGGCATGGTTTGTCCGCAGATGTGTTGTTGACGTCAGGGGTTACTTGTGCACGTGGATGTGTCGGAATGTGACCTGCTCTTTTACGGATGTGGTCCACACTCTGCCACCTCAGTGTCATTGCGTGCAACTTTACATGGTATATTGACTGCGTCAAGGCTATTTGTCATGCAGTGTCACTTGCTTTGTCAGTGTGGCTCACAGACACGCCACATTGCTGGGTTTGACACATGTGCATGGGTTGGTTATGAGATTGGGGTTGTATGGGATGGGCCCCCTCTGGGCACATAGTGGATGGGGGCCTACTTGCTGTTCCTAGATGTGCTGCAGTGTGGCAAGGGGATCATGGTCATGCTCCGGAGTCATTGTGGGTGTGCAGTGTGCTCTACTTAATTGTGCATGTGTGCCATTGTGCCCATATTCCCCCGTCCCCCCAATCCCAGGTCATTACTCACCCTGTTGCTGTTGTGTCCGGTTATGTTGAGCAGTGTCCGGGCCCCCAACACCTGTCACCGTCTCCCCACTGATGACTGTGGACACCATTTCCTCCATCTTGTCCAGCTCCTCCTGTGGCGCGGGACTCCCACCTCCGGTCTGCATTGCTGCCTTCTGGTTGTTTGCGAGTTTCTGCTTGGTTTTGCGCGTCACATCATTCCAGCGCCTCTTGACCTTTTCCGTTTTCCTCCTCAGCACTCCGAACGCATTCACCTTGTCCACGATGGTCTGCCATATTCCATTTTTAGTTGCCAGTGACACAGTGGAGGTGACGAACAGTAGTTGATGGTGTTCCACCACCTCCGTTATCAGGGTCCTGTTTTCCGGCGGACTGAACCGCAACTTCCTCTTCTTCTTGTCCTTGCCTTTCCCTGACCCTGAGGTCCCGGCCAGGGACTCCGGTGGGCTTGTGGGGCTTGTGTTGTCCTCTGCACGCGGTCCGGGTACATCCATGGTGCTACGCAGTTTATTAATGTATTTTTTAATTTTTGACTGCTTTTATGGTGCATTTTCCCTCATGAGGCGTGGGAATTGCAGGACTGTCGCTGGTTATGGCTGATTTTTGTATTGTGATTTGGGACATTGCCCCTTTTTTCGTGTTGGTGTTTCGCATTTTTTCGGCGTCGCGTTGATTTTAACCCAGTCATTTGTCGTGTTATCGTGAGACTATTGCATGGTGCCGCCGGGTTGAGAATACTATGTTAACACGGTGTTATTTTCCCGTGATGGAATGCTATGTCGAGAGTTGCGTTAAGCTAATTTTGCGATAATTAACACACTTTCTTGAGAATATCCCCCAAAGATTTTAATAGGCTCGAAACAAATCAAGACACTTTACTTGGTGGTACACAAATGTGAAATATTCACTGAAACCTGATTTCCACACATTATCATTTGTGTGCAGTATATTTTTATCAGTAAAACTGTAAGTCTGTGCAAATGTAGTCGTCATTTCAATGGAAAATATGCTGTCTGTAAATGGCAGTGCACTACCATCAGATGCTTTAGGTACATTAAAAAATTGCCTGCCTCCTGTCCATCATAAAGCTGGGTGGGTCGTGAAAGTTGGACATTCTAAAAAGTGGGCAGAGGTTCTAAAAAATGTAGGAAGCACTGGTCTAAATCTTTCAGTCCAACACTGGCAGAAAAGAGTTTCTCTCACTCTCTCCTCCTTCTTTGTCCCTTTGAGTTTGAGACCAGTCCACTATCCTTAAGTTTAATACAGGGAGGGTGAGCAGACTCATTGGCGGAGGAGGTGGGGGAAGAAGAAGGGACTGCATTTAACATCTTTAGCCTTCTTACCGTCCTGTTCACTTCGGTAGTTAACAAAGTGAGCCTGACACAAATATGCTTGTGGCTCTGGAGGAAGACAATTTACTAAGGCTTGGCCACATTGCAAAGTGATGCGAAACACCACCGTGGTATTTACTTTCATGTGCATAAAGCATTTTACACTGTAAAGAATCTCTTTTCTCAGCGCCATAAAAAGTACTGTGTGTTGGTTTGTGTTGCATTGTGTTGTTTTGCAACAAGGTGCATTATTGGGGCCTTACTAGGATGAATTAGTGCGTAGGTTTTCATGCAAGCTTGATTCACTAAGATATTCAAATTGGGCTTCAGGAAAAAAACAAATTTCACTTTAAAGAAGGTATTTATTAAATAGGGGAAATGTTTACTTTTAAAAAAAAAACATTTCATGTGTGTTGAAGTGCAATATGTGGAATCCTTCGGCAATGTGTCTTGATACTGGAATTTGGACTAGCTGTGTAGAATTCCAAAACAAAAACACACTCACCTCTGCACCATGGGGCAAAGCTGTACGGGTATTTTGACATAATATCAAGGTAATAATATTGAGCTACACAAATATCAAGTTTTTAATATTGTGACACATTAATATCGTGATGGAAAAATATCATGGACATAAATATAGATTTTTAGGTAAGTAATATCTTTTGCAAGAATATCTGTGTTTTTAATATAATTTGCAAAAATATTGTTTCAAAATATTGTTTTTTAAATTATTTTTATGTGTTTTAGTGCATATTTTAATTGCATATGTTATATGGTATTTGTATAATTGTTGTGAGTATTTTTAAACATAGTTTTAAATGTAAGTTTATTACAATTTTTCATTTGAAGGTTAACAGTAATTTTTTGTGTCAGAGTGGGTTGCAAGATTTGCAGGGCTATGGGGTGGGAAGTTAATTAAGTATGATTGATTAATAATGAATTTGTAATTAATTATATTTATTTAATTGATAATTCAGTCAGTCAGGATACTTTATTCAGTTAGTTAAAAGCATAAAAGAACACAAAATATAAACAAAATGCATTTAAAATGATCAGAAATATTAATATAAAAAAATCTGTTAAAAAAGACATAGCATACTAAAAATGTAAACAAACAGTGCATATCAAACATAGGAGGTCATTACTTTGCCTGAAGGACCATTTTCCGCGGTCCTTTTAGACGTGGTCGGACCACTGCGGTCTTGTTGGAATCGGTCAGTCCGACCTCTGGATTACGATGCATGCATCATGTATTCCAACCAACGGCTGACAGAGCACCGACTCCGACAGCCTTTCTCCGACTGCTGAGAAGGTGGTAGGAGAAAAAAGCAGCCATAAGGCAGTGAAAGGATCTTCGACTGCCGTCTGGATTACGATGTGGGTTTCCGATGACCCGACAATGGCGGTCCGACCAACTTCTTTAAGTCGTCGGAGACAACAGTTTTGAGGTGCATACTCATCCAATTCTGCTTCTCCCCAGCAGTCTTTGTGGTGTCCCTTCCTGTACAAAATCAATCAGCTCCACAACGCAGGCACCCTTACACCATCGCGCAAGAGTGCCTGTGTTGGCACATGGCAGCCCACTGTGCACCAGCGCAAGGGAAAAGGACAGGTATGTACCGTAACTCATAGATACTGCACTTTCTTGCCCTTTTCTTTTGACGCAGGCATCACAGCAAGATTCTTTATGGCGCGGCCTTGTGCCAACACCTCGTAAATAAGGCCCTGACTGTGCCCAACCATTTTCTTTGTGCAGAGGGAGTCAACAGGGATACCTCTTTCAGACTACAGGGTAGAGGCCACTGGAGGGTCTCCTCTTTCACGGCAGGCTACACTCAAGGGGAACATCAATTTGCAGTTTTAGTGTCCCTCAGGATCAGCCCCACAAACTGTGTAAGTGACACACAAAGTAGTGTAACACTCACACCTTGTGTACTACCTGCTAGTCATTGCATACTCCTGTGTGATAATCTACCCCATGGCCTTGACAAGGACAATTTTTATTTAAGGGATTATGTTCTGACTCTTGTCTCATTCCTGTGATGTATATGTCACCCTGTGTTTTTTCTGGGTTTATTGCCTGTTTTTTTCTCAATTATTTTGACCTCACCCAACCCTGACTGACAAGTAGGCGGACACCTTTGAGGTTTTCATATGAGAAAGAGGTAGCTCAGCTGCTAAATGATATGCTATTTTCTAAGCATGCTGAAGCAAAGCTTTTCAGGAACGTAGGGTTTTGTTGAATAATATCTCTCTAAAACGGGTGTGCATAGTTCACTAGAAAACAGTTTAGTGTCCAGTAAGAGCCAGACCAGGTAAGAGGTCTATCTGTGGTGGTAGTGTTAAAAATTGTGTCGCACAAAAAGCCAAGAAACATACCGTGGTAGGATACACTTTGTTTTTGTTCAATGGCATTGTAATAATGAATTACTATCTTACAGCTGTGTGGGTCAGAGTCAGGTCAGTGGTGTGCTACTGCATTTTTTCTTATGCATGTTTGTCATTGTCAGTGCTTATGAATCGCTCAGCAACTCATACCAATGTCTTCCAGTCCCATGTGTGGATTCCCTTGTATTTCCGAGTTCCTGGGAGAGTCTGAAGAGCAAGTGAAATAAACTGGAAAAAAATGTTCTTTTGAAATTCTTTTTTTAAATAACTGGTGATTACTAAGCCAATGGATAATTGGAGAAATAGACAATAGAGAGGGTATGGTGGGGTGGTTTTAGTTGTTCCGGAATGAATTGTAGTTTGGCTTGATTCCTGTTTCTTCACCCTTTGTGAAATGTACACTCTATTTGCACCCCTTGTTTATGGTCTACTTCTTTTGCTTCATTTATATTTCTGGTACCCAATCAAGTAATTCTACTTTCCAGAAAAAAATAAACACAGCCTCAATAAATGTATTACAATGTACTTTTTGTTTCTTTTACCACATGTGTTCAATGAAGTTCTGTTTCATAATCCAATTACCCCTTCCTTCACCCATGAACTGTGAAATCTGCTAACCATGGAGAGGGAATTTACAGAACAATAAATCTCATAATTAGGGGAGAAAAGTTCAGGTCGACTGAATATTAGAAGGGAGGATGGAATTCATTAATATTCTGGGCCCGATTGCGATGAGTCTCTGAAAGCCTCCGACCACAGGCCGAAGGCTTTCCTAGCCTCACTGTGGCTTCAGTTTTGACCGCCGCATTACAATACGTGTAGTTGAAACTGAAACCGGACGGTCATTCAGTCAAATTTCTATTCTGTCAATTATTTATATCTTGTACTTTGCAAGATCTTTCTGGGAATGAGTCATCAGAAATCTAGAGAATGCAGATCTGTATCTTAGGGCCTGGTTATGAGTTTGGCAGTTTTACCGCCGTTCCGCCAGTCCCAAGAAGACCACTGCAGCAGCGGTCTCCAGCCTGTCGTGTTACGATGTTCCCGCTGGCCCAGATGCAATGTTTCTGATGGCAGGGAGTACATTTTCTTATGCTGATGTGTATATTTTGACTACAGTGTACACATATGCATGACACATGGAAAAATACCTACTACGAGTATTTTACCATTGCTGGAGTCTGGACCATAGGTGCCCAGTCCAGTCAATGGGTAAAGGGTACAAAACAGACTTACCTGGATTTTTGTGCCAACAGGGTAGTTTTCTTTGGGGTCAAGATGCTGCTGGAGGAAGGAATCAACATGGGAGCCTGATGAAATAAAAGGAAGTGGGTGAGCATGCACCCCAAATACTTCGATTTTGCTGACTCAAAGCAGGCGGTCGACAGAAAGCCAGCTTGTAATTCGCACAGTGGTGAACTTCTCTGTATTGGCCTACGACAGCTGCTTTTCCCCACCTGCCGTAGAGGCGGTCTGCGAATGGCTGTCGGTGGCGGTGGTGGTCCAGCAGTCTTTCATTCAGCAAACCAACAACATCATAATACGGAGGGTGGACCGCATAGTCAGTGGTGGTGAATCAGACGCCGGTACAACAGCGGTCCCAAGGCCGCCAAAGTCGTAATCAGGCCCTAAGTTCAGATACAGTGACACAAACACATTGACAAGAGGTCAAAATCCCATTCTTGAGTTCCGTATGTGACTACAAGTGATTAAGTTGTGTTTTTGATAAACCCAGAGCTACACTAAAATCTCTATTACAGTTGTCACAATCTTGTCATGCAGCACATGAACCAGGAGGATGGAATGACATCATAGCTAAACCTTCTATATGAGGCCATCTAACAGATGGACAGTAAATTGCCCTAGCTCAGCTGCTTTGCCGTCTTCTGGGCTTAAAAAATAACAGAAATATCCACACATTTTTTAACAAATGGTCAACGTAGAGTACTGCACAATGAGATTACTGCAATTTACAAAATAGTACATTCAGCAGTACTTGCCAAATTGTCTCATGTAATATGTTACTTGTTACTGTCTTTGCTGGATGCAAAAAGGGGAATAGTGAAAGCCTATGTGGTGAACCATTCAAAAACTTTGGGCCTAATTCTCAAAGGTAACTTACACTTTTAAGTAAGTTTACACTTTTTAGTACGTTTATTGCTTTTCAGTATTCACAAACCCGAGTGGAAGACTATCCTAAAAAAAATGCACAGTAATAAGCCCAGCACTGCACATGGCCAACCACTAGGACTGCAACACTCTCCCATAAAACATAATAGAGGTAAGGACTAAATATAAAACGTGCTAGAAAACTTTAAATTAAATTAAAATAGTTAAATATTTATGTAGACATAATTTCATTTTAAGAATATATAAAAATAGCACATAATAAGTCATTATATATCTACATATCTGTTTTGAATAAATAATGCAGTAATACATTTTATGGAAATATTTAAATGAATTTTATCAAATGATATACACAATTTAACAATTATTAATGCACATGAAAGTATTTTGTTTCTTTAGGTGGGAATGTATTTTTTTTCTTAAACTTCACTAAAATAATTTTAATGTTTTTCCATGAACTAAAGATTTCTTTAAAAAATAATTTAATAGTGATGTAGCATTTCTTCTCTTTTGTTTTACATTTAAGGTAAATATATAAAATTGTTTTACATTATTATTTAACAGAAAAGTATTTTTGACATGTGTTTTGAGGTTAATAAACTTTTTTTATTTTTCCCCATGCTTTATCACTCGGAGATCTCTGCCCCGACTGCGGTGCACAAAGCTCTACACATGGCTAAGCAAAAGTACTGCAACATGCTCCTATAGAAAACAATGTAGGTAGGGGCTTAAAATAAAACCCCATGGGAAATAATGCTTAATTAAATGTAAGAATTTTAAATAGTTAAAATATAAATAAATATTAAAATACTTTTAATGTTGAATAGTAATGACAATTCGTTTTATTTTTTTAATTTAAATGTAGAACAAAATACAAAAGTGCTACAACACCTTTAAATTCATTTTGAATTACAACTTTAAATAATGCAAATATGTTAAATTAAATTAATTTTTCTGAAGTTTAAATTAAAATGTATTGTTACATTTTTTTTAAATTCAAAATATGTTATTAAAGTATTTATAATTAAATATAAATATATGCTAGTTTTATATATTTTTGCATTTGATTTATATCTATTTATATTTAAAATTATTTAATTTATTCTAACATTATTTCCTTTGGAGTTTTATTTTGAGTCTCTGCCATCATTATTTTCTATAGGAGGATTTTGCAGTACCAGTGGTTGGCTGGCCATGTTTATTGTTGCTGGACTTACTGTTGCTCTTATTATTTTTTTAGTAGTAACTTGCACTCAGAGTTTGTAAATCCAGAAAGTAGTAAACTTACTCAAAAGATCAAACTTACTCAGAAGTGTAAGTTACCTTTGTGAATCAGTCCCTTTGGCATCAAGTCCCATCCCCTGTGATTTGTCTATGCTGGCATCAATCAGTCACCAGTGGCAGCAGTCTGGCAATTGGATGTTCAGGAGTCTTGTCTGTTCAGTGAGCAGAGCAGCGATGAGAACATTGCCTGTCCCCTGACTGTCCCACGTCGTTGGTCAGTTGAACATTGTGGACTGTTACCTCTGTCATTGCTTTTCCCTCACACAACATTATTTAGTGAGACTCACAAATAATGACAGTAGAAGAGTTTTGTGTATTTAGCAGGTTGAACAAATTGATTGCACAAATTACTGGAATCCTTCCTTCCCTTTTCAGCAATGACTACAGAAGGCGGAGGATGGCAGCATGTTGGTCATTTTTCCATTTATAAATCGAATGTAGATGCATCTTTGGCGAGAATAATATTGATACTGGCTTGGTTTTTTTTAGCGTCAATCACATGTAATGACGTGAATTGTGATACTTTTCCAAGTACTGTGCAGACCGCACCATGACAATAGCCATGGGAGAGCATGGGTGATACATTTTTGGCATTTATGTTTTTTGCGTATTGTACTTTTAAGTGTTGTTAAAGAACTGTGGCTTGCTTCCCACTGAAATTATTACTTCTACTATTGCTTCGACTGCAGATGGTGTCATTTATGAAATGTCCTAATTTATTGTTCTTTATCTGTACCAGATGATCTGGCATGAACAGCAAGAACATGTCTTTTGCATTACTACTGGCCAGGACGTCGAGTAACCTTTTTTTTGGCTGAGAACCTCAGCGGGCAACAGCAGCTGAATTCATCATCACCACAAGCCATAGACAATGGTGAGGAACAAGGCGTTCCCTTTGTTTCCTCACAACCAACACCACCACTTTCACTGTCAGTGGGAGCAAGCTTATTTTCTGCTATTTAAACTCTATCTTCTTTCTGCATTTCCTGATGCTTTGGGTGCAGCAGTCTGCAGTTCAAATCTGGTTATGATATGCTAAACTGTGTTTTACTCCTAAAGGATTCCCAGACCTTGATGCTATCTCAAGCCAAAGCTGATTGTGTTCCTGGCTGTGGTCACTTTTTCAGCTGCTTCAACTACTTTAGGATTTAAGTTTACTTGAGAAAGCATTTCTTCACGGGTAAGTGGCGCCTAATTATTGTTCTTACTGTAGCCTTGCTTGGGATGTACATTCAATAACTAATGTAGATTTTGGTGGGCATTTTCTTTTATGCTTTCTAAATGTATTTTTTGCACCTGAACAACTGCCTGGCCACAATGATGATAAGATCAACATTCAACAGAACAATCATCAGACACATCAAGGTTAATTCTCAGAAAGCACATCCACTTTCGGGTACCTCCTGTCCAGACCCTTAGCAACCTCCCACTTAGAACTGCATGTTTATAATTATCCTGTGGAAATTATGACTCCCTCACTACTTCATCCACTCCCATCTCATCCAGGTGCTCTTTGGCCTGAAATAAAAAAATATGAACGCCCCTTGCTTTCCACACCCTCCCAAAAGTGTAGACAAAGGTAAGTTTAGGTTCGATATGGAATTGATAATTATCTATGACAATAGCAATAACACAAACTCTCCAACTGGAGTTAAGAAGGATAGAGTTGGACATAAAATTCCGGAAATCCCTGAAAACTGTCCTCTTCAGCCAACGTGCCTGCTCTAGGCCGCACGACCTGGATAACTGGCTTAGCGCTGGGAGGCCCTACTGGGCACCCATGCGCTTTATCCACAAGAGAAGAATTGAATAGATACCCTCTCCCTCTCACTCTTTCTTTCTCTCGCGTTCTCTTGCGTTCTCTCACTTCTGTCTCTTTATCTCTGTTTGCCTCATGCTCTCTCTTTCCCACAGCATTTACCTCCTCCATCTACTATTAAGGCCTTCAAATGCATACAGATCTACCAAGGATGTCCAAATAAAATTAATTACCTCAAGCTGCCACAGACCTTCTCACCCACATTCATCAGGTCATAACCTGCATAAATGACCTTCACAAAGTAAAACAAAGTATTTTGAGTAACATTGCAACAGGCCCCATCACCCACCACTTCTGCTTACTGTCACCAACTCCATAAATATTGAATTAGCAGAAGTATTGTGTGTTCCTACAAAGAAACCAATGTTCTCCGACAAACAACAAGATGATGGATGGATTGCTTAGAGTTAATCTCGGCCAATGGCAAGCACTTGGGGTTCCACTCCAGTTCATCATTTGGTGCCCACCATATCACTCTAAACAGAAGCCGACCGTACACAAACCAGGACTGTTTCTGCTCCTCAAGGAACAGTCCATTCCGAACTGTCAGGCAATAGTTCCTCCAGATGAGAACACAAGCAACCCCAGATCGGTTGTGGCCTATTTGGGCCTCATCAATTATGTGCAACTTGAATCCTAAGACCGAGTGAGCATGGGACCCATGTCTGGGCATGGCCATCATATTTAGGTTGCCAATTCGTGATCGCCTGTAGGCCATATTTCAGTCCGTCATTTTTCACCCACCATGCAGCTCTAGACAGAGGCCCACCTTAAGTAAATGAGTACTGACCCTGCTCTTGATAGGAACAGTCCATCCAGAATTACCAGTGAAGATGCCCTCCAGAAGGGAATACAAGAAACTCCATCCCGGTTTAGACCTATTTGAGCCTCATCAGTAGGGTGCAGTGTGAATTCTATGGAACAGTAAGCACAGGACCCGTTGCTGGGTATATCCATTGCACTTAGTGCATCCAATGCAACAAACAGCAAACAGAGCAAATTGAAGTCTGGAATGCTTGAATTAATCTCAGCAAATGGTGATCAATTGGGTCATATTCCAGTCTATTTCTTACCTAACATGAACATGTCACTCTACTACGCACAACAATGGTGCTGTGGGACTGATTAAAAATATTACCTTATGTCTTACTCTAGGGTAATATTAACAAACACATGTATGAATCATAACGCAACATCAATGACATGCATCCATTGATTTCATTCAATTAAAATAAATAACAACAAAGCCAACTTTCACTCTTGCCCAGAGTTATAAATACACAGATAAAATAAAGGGTCCGTTTAAAAAGAGAAGAAAGTGCAGTGGACTCAGTGCTCATAAAGGTCAATACACATATATACAAAAGTGTGCAGAATCACTGGCAAAATACCCAATAGTAGACAATAATAAAGCAAGTGAGTCTATACAAAACATACACCCACTCATGTACTCACAGCATGTACTAGTGTTCCTTATCCCGGACCCAGCTTACCTGAACTTGCAGTCCTACACCTGCATGCAGCTCTACCAGGGCTCCACTTGCTCAAAATTTCTACACAAATAAAAACAATACTATGATAGTCTCACACTATTGAGCTGCAAGTAAGCTGTAAAAAGTTAACGAATGCTTCTATTTAGATGATCAAATCATAGACTCGGAGAGAGGCAGGTGTTTCTAAGGTTCCTCATTGGGAAGCTTCTAATGTTTGAACACTATCTCAGAATATAAGTACTGGTATTTTCCATTAAAGGCTACGAAGGTCAGATGACCATTGATGACCATTGATTGTCGCCATCTTTTCGAAGTTTCCTATTCTTATCCCTATTTTGGCTGTCTTTTTCTATCAACCGGTGAATATTTCTGTTGTGCCTTCATTGCTTCGCTGAAGCATGCTACTGTGAAATCGTTTCTCTAGCAACCAAGATTGAATCCCGAAAACCATGCACTTTCAGATTTTTAAGATTCTTGCACTATAAAATGAAAATCATAATATATGGTGCACTCCCAATGATGTCAGTTCCAAAGTGCAGACAGCAGGCACCAACAGAATCTGAACAGTGGTACCTTTGTATCTGTCTATGGCATTGATCCCATTATCCCCAACGGCCATTGAGTTGTGAATAGGCCTGGGCCAAAATTCCGTTCCGTTCACGGAAATTGCGATAATTTGGCATTTTCGCGTTTTGCGGAAAGCACGAAAATGTCAAAATTTCCGCATTCCGCAGCTTAGCGATAATTTGTTTCTTGCTCGTGCTGTAAAAAAATACATTCTTGCGTGCGCGCGATCGCCTTACCTGAATCCCCGCGTTCGCTGACAAGTTTTCCCGACCCGGTCGCGTTCTCCACGAGATATTGGATTGTTGGTAGCCATTTTGCGCTGTCTCGCAACAGTTTGCACTCGCATTGTCGTGCGAAGACGTCATTTGTTGCGCGAACACGTCATTCTTCTCGCGATCATGCACCGCGCGAGTATGAGAAGATTGAGATCTCGAACACGTCATTCTACATCGCGAGCGAGAGGGTGAGGACGCAGGCACGTCTAATCGAACGCGAACAGGAGAAAGAGATCCCGAACACGTCATATCCAACGCGACAGGGACGAAGAGAACGGGATCAAGTAATGTGAAGCTCGAGAACTCAAACATGTAAATTTTTCAATTTGGAGAGGAATATCAGCTCTAGCAGCATGAAACCTTCTGCAAATGCTGATTTTGGATGAAAACAACTCCTTACATTGACATTTGGCTGTCCTTTTTTGTGCAAGGAGTCCTCTTTTTAAAAGGTGGAGAGAGGGAGGAAGTGACACAGAATCTCCAACTTCCTGTTCCTGTCCAGCAGGCTCCTCCCAGTGCTTTGTCCATCTCTTGCTCATTCTGCCTTTGGATTTGGAGCTGGAAAGATCACTCTTTTTGTCTGCTGCATCATTGCAATTGGATTTGAGGATTTTTGGAATAGGATATTTTACAAGTAAGTGGTTGTTGTGTCTGTTTGATTGTGGGCATTGCAGTTGTTGTAACTACAATTTATTTTTGATAATTATCATCATTCCTTTTTTTAAAAAAAATTTGTGGGTAGTAGTAGTAGGCCCGAGCTAGCCATGGGCATGGCCTCATGGGTGTGTGCATGATGAAGCAACTGTTCCTTTTGGTGTTTTTTGAATGTATTTCATTTTCAAGCACATTTAGGGCATGGATGGCATTGGATTGAGTTGGGGAAGTGTGCTTTTTGGGGGTGGCCTTTCTGATGTTGTTGGGCCTGGCCATGTGGCTGGTGGCCATTTTGAAGCCTAGGCCTGCAAGCTTGCCTGGCCTTGTCCGCCAACAGGCCTGCTTTCATCCACTAGGATCAGAGCAGGTAGCCACAGCTTTATTAATCTAGTGTTTTCTGTGTGGTCTTTTGAATTTAGACTTCATTTAGGGCATGGATGGCATTGGATTGAGTTGGGGAAGTGTGCTTTTTGGGGGTGGCCTTTCTGATGTTGTTGGGCCTGGCCATGTGGCTGGTGGCCATTTTGAAGCCTAGGCCTGCAAGCTTGCCTGGCCTTGTCCGCCAACAGGCCTGCTTTCATCCACTAGGATCAGAGCATGTAGCCACAGCTTTATTAATCTAGTGTTTTCTGTGTGGTCTGTTGAATTTAAACTTCATTTAGGGCATGGATGGCATTGGATTGAGTTGAGGAAGTGTGCTTTTTGGGGGAGGCGTTTCTGATGTTCTTGTGCCTGGCCATGTGGCTGGTGGCCATTTTGAAGCCTAGGCCTGCAAGCTTGCCTGGCCTTGTCCGCCAACAGGCCTGCTTTCATCCACTAGGATCAGAGCAGGTAGCCACAGCTTTATTAATCTAGTGTTTTCTATGTGGTCTGTTGAATTTAGACTTCATATAGGGCATGGATGGCATTGGATTGAGTTGGGGAAGTGTGCTTTTTGGGGGTGGCCTTTCTGATGTTGTTGGGCCTGGCCATGTGGCTGGTGGCCATTTTGAAGCCTAGGCCTGCAAGCTTGCCTGGCCTTGTCCGCCAACAGGCCTGCTTTCATTCACTAGGATCAGAGCAGGTAGCCACAGCTTTATTAATCTAGTGTTTTCTGTGTGGTCTGTTGAATTTAGACTTCATTTAGGGCATGGATGGCATTGGATTGAGTTGGGGAAGTGTGCTTTTTGGGGGTGGCCTTTCTGATATTGTTGGCCCTGGCCATGTGGCTGGTGGCCATTTTGAAGCCTAGGCCTGCAAGCTTGCCTGGCCTTGTCCGCCAACAGGCCTGCTTTCATCCACTAGGATCAGAGCATGTAGCCACAGCTTTATTAATCTAGTGTTTTCTGTGTGGTCTGTTGAATTTAGACTTCATTTAGGGCATGGATGGCATTGGATTGAGTTGGGGAAGTGTGCTTTTTGGGGGTGGCCTTTCTGATGTTGTTGGGCCTGGCCATGTGGCTGGTGGCCATTTTGAAGCTTAGGCCTGCAAGCTTGCCTGGCCTTGTCCGCCAACAGGCCTGCTTTCATCCACTAGGATCAGAGCATGTAGCCACAGCTTTATTAATCTAGTGTTTTCTGTGTGGTCTGTTGAATTTAAACTTCATTTAGGGCATGGATGGCATTGGATTGAGTTGGGGAAGTGTGCTTTTTGGGGGAGGCGTTTCTGATGTTGTTGGGCCTGGCCATGTGGCTGGTGGCCATTTTGAAGCCTAGGCCTGCAAGCTTGCCTGGCCTTGTCCGCCAACAGGCCTGCTTTCATCCACTAGGATCAGAGCAGGTAGCCACAGCTTTATTAATCTAGTGTTTTCTATGTGGTCTGTTGAATTTAGACTTCATTTAGGGCATGGATGGCATTGGATTGAGTTGGGGAAGTGTGCTTTTTGGGGGTGGCCTTTCTGATGTTGTTGGCCCTGGCCATGTGGCTGGTGGCCATTTTGAAGCCTAGGCCTGCAAGCTTGCCTGGCCTTGTCCGCCAACAGGCATGCTTTCATCCACTAGGATCAGAGCATGTAGCCACAGCTTTATTAATCTAGTGTTTTCTGTGTGGTCTTTTGAATTTAGACTTCATTTAGGGCATGGATGGCATTGGATTGAGTTGGGGAAGTGTGCTTTTTGGGGGTGGCCTTTCTGATGTTGTTGGGCCTGACCATGTGGCTGGTGGCCATTTTGAAGCCTAGGCCTGCAAGCTTGCCTGGCCTTGTCCGCCAACAGGCCTGCTTTCATCCACTAGGATCAGAGCAGGTAGCCACAGCTTTATTAAGCTAGTGTTTTCTGTGTGGTCTGTTGAATTTAGACTTCATTTAGGGCATGGATGGCATTGGATTGAGTTGGGGAAGTGTGCTTTTTGGGGGTGGCCTTTCTGATGTTGGTTGTCTTAAAGACATGCTTTTGTTGTATGTGTCTGGTCACTGGTGTGTTGTTGGTGTGCAATGCATGCACCCTGCAGACTTTTTTGGGGCCTGTGAATGTTCACATTTACATTTTGTTGCATTAAAAAGGCAGAGCAGTGTGCTTTAGCATGCATCCTTTACCTGGCTTTTATAGGCCTTTTGTCAGCTCCTGGTGTTCTGTTCTCCAGGCCCCCGGCTTGTTTGTGATTTGTGAGTGTCCATGTGGGTGGTGGCCTTTTTTGGTGTTTGGACTGGGAGTTATTAGTGTCCTGCTTTTGCCATAGGCCTGCATGATTTTCCTACTGGCTATTTGGCTTACTGCTTCCTTCCATCCACCCCCTTTGCCAGCAGCAGCTCCATGGATGCTGAGATGCTCAAATAATTTAATGGCAAATAGGGTCCACCCGACTTCCATTACATTTGTATTTTGGTGGTTATTATTAACTTTCCTATCCTTACTGAGAGTGTAGTGTGTGGCTGTACACAGTAGTATAACAAAGCCCTAGTTAAAAAAAAAAAAGTCATAAATGGCTAGACTATCTTTTGTTTGCACTAGTACAGTACTAAGTAACTGAACCACAACAACAAATGCAACATTTCACTGATGTTCTTCTCCTGGCTTATTTGCTTTTAGGTGCACAAAAGACAGAGTAGGAGGTGTCATCAGCATCACCCGGCTACCCGTTGTACTGCCAGCCAGACAGAAGTCCTGCTGCGCATCACGTCCACGTGTGACCAGAACTTGTTGTGCATCTGCATCCTGCCTGACATCTGAAGAAGATGGCCCCAAGGAAAGGTACCAGGTCCAGTACCAAGAAAGTTGCCGGTGAGAAGAAGGAACAGAAAAAGGAAGTGCCATTAACCACGACTGGTGGTGTGCCGGCCAATGTTTTTTTTGGCACCCAAAAAGTTACGCCTGCAGCAGCGTTGTCCGGGAACCAAGCTGGGAGCAGCACAGCGGTCCAACTACACCAACCTAGGCCCAAGGGCTTTAGTGTCGCAGAGGTAGCCAGTCTACTAACGAGCAGCGATGTTGAAGAAATGTCATTACCGCAAAGTAGTACACAATCAAGTTCAACGCAGGCGCAAACTCAGCAGATCAGTGTGCAGCCGCAACAAGAACAGCAGCAGCCGCCGCAACAAGAACAGCAGCAGCCGCCGCAACAAGAACAGCAGCAGCCGCCGCAACAAGAACAGCAGCAGCCGCCGCAACAAGAACAACAGCGGCCGCCGCAACAAGAACAGCAGCGGCCGCCGCAGCCCACCATAGTAGTTGTTGCTCCTGACGTATGGGCATTTCAGGAAATCGAGCTTCCTGCAGACAAAGTGGAGCAAAGAGAAACCACTGTTTCAGAAGATCTATTGTCTTCCAGACCAACAGCAAGGAAAAGGAGGCTTAGTCCATCATCTTCTTCTTCAAGCCCCGCTTCTGATGATCGTGATGCCACTTGGCTCCCACCAGCTCAGTCTGAGAGTGATATACGCCACAAGACAATGCTTCTGAAAAGGAAGGTCCCAGAAAAACTTAGAGTTATGGAGGTAGATGTAGAAGAGGGGGGTGATGATGTTGATGAAGACGAGCCAGTCATCACGCACATTACTCCCGCCCCAAAGGGATTGGAGACCAACATTCTCACCCTATCCAGAAAGGCTGCTACTGAGCGGGATGTAGCATGGATATCACCAACACAGGTTACACCACCACTACCTCCAGCTGCCATATTTTCCAAGGCCCGGCAGGGACCTACATCCAGCTCAACCATCTCAGTAGGTAGTGGTAGTAAAAGTCACAGTCTAGGTGCAGAGGGTCACATTTCAAGCACCCCCTCCAGTTCATCTGGTGTTGGAAGTGGCACATCCAGCAGTGCCAGAAAGTTCTCCTCCCCAGTTTGGGACTTCTTTTCCGTTAGCGCCAAGGAGGAGAACATTGCTATATGCTCAATTTGTCGGCAAGGTGTTCGGCGTGGTAAGTTTGGTACAAACTATGGTACCGGAGGACAAGCAAGTCATCTAAGAATACACCACACTATCGTGTGGGATGATCACCTACTTAAGTTAAAAGAAAGTAGAAAAACTCAACCCATTGAAGTTGGTCAGGATGAATCAGAGAGCGATATTATTGTGGTGGCAGGTGAAGAAGAGGGAGGCATTTCTAGCTCTGTCCCCAGTAGTGCAGTGGTAACGCCCATATCCTCCTCAGTAACATCAGAGTGGCACCGCAGTAAGAGCCATACTCAGAGTCTGGGTGAGACACCAAGGCGACCGGCGAGTACCTCAATGAGACAATCTGTGTCATTGAGCCTTAGTGGGTTAATGAAAACAGCACCACTAAGGAAAGTAAGCCAGCCTACCATTAAGAGCCTGTTTAGGTTGGAGGGGCAGTTCCAACGCAACCACCCAACGGCACAATTGTACAATGCGAAGCTGGCTAAAATGTTAGCGCTGGACCTTCTTCCTTTTTCATTTGTGGAAGGGGTGGGTTTCCTTGAATTTTTGTCTGCCATCTGCCCGAAATGGAAAGTTCCCAGCCGGTCCTATTTCGCAAGAATTGCTGTTCCGGCACTACATCATGATGTGCTGGAATTGGTTGGACAAGCTTTGCAGAAGAGTGCTGTGCACAATATCCACCTGACAACAGACATGTGGAGCAGTTGCCAAGCCACAGATTACATGTGCATCACTGCACACTGGATCTCTTTTGTGGGGGTTAGAGATAAACTATCTGCACGAGGTGTTGTTGACACAGCTGCGATTTTTGAAGGTACTCGGAAACATGCAACTGTAGCCATGTTCGCCATGGAGAAATCTCATACGGCTGAAAACATTTTACACGAGTTTCGCAGTAAGGTTTTGGAATGGCTGCGGCCCAGAGGGCTTGGTATTGGTTTTGTTGCCACAGACAATGGCAGTAATGTACTTAAGGCCATGGAACTTGGTTCCTATTTCAGGGTTCCGTGTTTGGCGCACTGCATAAACATTATAGTTCAAGACTTTCTGAAAAAAGAACCCATAGTCAGCAATTTACTGGCCATCTGCCGAAGAATATGCACTCATTTCAGCCATTCTTTTAAAGCTCGGAAGCAGCTGAGGATCATCCAACGTGAACTTAGGATGCCAGTCAAGGCACTCATCCAGGAGGTGGCAACACGTTGGAACTCAACGTATTACATGCTCGATCGTCTGTACGAACAGCACAGGTCACTCCATGAATATGTCTGGTACAGAAGCAGGGATGCTAGTGTTAAAGGCATGAACCTTGAGAGGGATCAATGGACCCTAATTAAATGCCTGACTGAGATGCTGTCTCCTTTTGAGGTCTTCACACGTGAAGTCAGCAAGGAGGACTGTACAATGGGCCAAGCTATCCCATTATTGCAAATGCTAGAGCATGAGCTGAATAATGTGTCTGAATCATACAAAGGTGTAGAGGACAGAAGGCAAGCCCATGACTTGGTGGAGAGCTAATCCCGGCGCTTAGCTGAAAATGTAAGGATACAAAATAAAATTTTGTCACAAGAACATTACATTTGTGCCACAATTCTGGATCCACGTGCAAAATTAGAACTACTGAAGACATTCCTTGCTTTTTCCGACATTGATGTTGCCCGCTACAAAAGTTGTATAGCTGAAGCAGCCAGTAAGTTGGAAAACGAAGGGCTGCTAATTAAAAGCCCGCAAGATCAACCCACAACAAGTACTGAAGCAGGCCATGCAGAATCAAGTGCAACTTCGTCGGCTGAGGGCAGTGCGTTTGGCTCACAAACACAACACTCACCATCACTATCGACTACAGAAACAATAACTGGATCATTAGGCCGAGTACAATCATTATCATTACAGGATTGGTATGTAAAGATGGGCCTTTGTAAGCACAGTGCTGATGCACAGAAAAAACAGCACAAAAGCTTACCAGCAGCAACCCTGAACATTGAGCGGATGGTCCAGGCCTATCTGGACGACCCAACAGAGGTGTACGTTGATCAAAACCCATTGCAGTATTGGTATAGGAAAAGGTCTGAATGGCCACAGCTCAGCAGGCTGGCGATAAGCTATCTGGCTTGCCCTGTCGCAAGTGTCTCTTTCGAACGTGTTTTCAGTGCTGCTGGTTCCATTGTAACATTGAGAAGGACCAGTCTATCTCCAAAAACCGTGGAGAGGTTAACAATGATCAAAATGAATCAGCACTTCATACCACCGAATTACACAATACATTGTTGCAGGGATTCTGCTTATGCACAGAACTATGCGCAGGAAACCAGGACCTCAGAGAATTGTGGTGTACCAGAAACTCCCCTCAGAACCAAGAACCCCTATCCGACTAGCTTAGTGTCACATTCGTTATCCGAGATTTAGCTCGGCGGTCCCAATGTATAGACAACCCAGAACAAGCGACTTAGATACTCTCAGGAGTGGTGGGAATCCGAAATACCCGTAGGTAGCTATATATCAGTCCACAACAGAATAACAAAGACACAGTGAAGTTTAAAGAGTTTATTTTATAAACCTCGCGTCCTAAGATGCAGTACTTTGGCTAACACAAGCAGACAAATGGTTAGGATCAGCACCATCAGCATTGTTACAATACCATAGAAAATGAAAGGAGCAATCATAATAATAATGACAGTGGAAAGCGACCACCCTCCTTTCTCTAACAACTAATAAGTTATTATTAGACTAATAGAAGGTCTCTTAGGCTTGCATGGGGGACCCCATACCTTATAGATCAGCTTAGTGGAATCACATCACAGGATCAGCTAGGCTCTCTCCTGCAACAGCTCTTCGTTTCAAATGTAACAGAAAACATGCTGCTCTGCAATATTAAAGGGCTCGTCTTTCAGGTATTGGCAGCTGTATGTATGTTATGGCTAAGAAGTGGTACGATCAACCTGAACACAACAACCTGCACCGTCTAGTGACCCAGACTCGTTCTTTACACGGTGTACAGACCAAGGTCACTGCTCGCTGTTAAGGATGTTAAACAACAGACGGTTCTCATGTGAAGCAAAGTCGAGTCAGCAGTTCTCGAATGAATAACATGTAACAACAGTGTCGCGTGCAAAAGCAGCAGAAGCGGCAAGCTGGCTTTCTAACAGCCGTCGAGGTTATGCTAACTTAGCGTTGTACATAGGGAGTGGTTAACCCATACTACACCCCCCCTTGATCGGACTACTAACCACTAGGGGCGCACTTATCAAGAACGCAGAGTTCAAGTTAGAAAGAACGGAACCAAGGGCATGAACTATAAGTCCATATAAGGTAAGTGTAAGTTCGAAAAGAAAAAAATTCAAAAACAGAAAAAGATGTGGTCAGGTGAAAAAAACCATGAAAAAATGGGGAAAAAATGACATTGATGGATACACCATGAGTCGACCAAGACAAAGAGTCAATCCATAAAGGTATAGGCACAATAAGTTGCAACAGCCTCCAAGAGGAAATCATTGGAGCGTCCCGCAAAATTATCCGCCATCCAATTCAGCAAGGGAAAGGAACACACGTGTCCACTCACAATTGGAGCTTCCAGCACCACACGAGGACAACAGGAAGGTTCCTCGATATAACTTCATTCCAGGAAGTCAATCGCAGCCTCTTCAATGGCCCAATTTCCAAGGACTCCATGTGCCGCACCCAAGGCCATAAACTCAACACCAGAACATTCAAACTCATGAGCCGTTAAGGGGCCCATTAGTTGACCAAAATCCGGTACAGGTGACACCGAGTTTGACAGGCATAAATCCAGAGCCCACTGGAATGGACAATCCAGGCAGTGAAAGACTGGTTGCACACAAGTAAAGAAGGGAAACCGGAAGGACAATCCATACATGACACTTAAAGTCACCAGGGGCAATGTGCCATAGTATTCAAGCATCCGGTTATGCAGATGTAACAGCCGGGGCATGTTGTCTCGGTACGCAAGTTGCGCAGCCATTGCGTAGCACGCAAACCAATAGAAGTATTCCAGCTATAAGGGCGAGAAGCAAAGGAAGACCTCCGAAGATGCTGGAAAAAATAGAATGAAAAAATGCGGGAGTCACACCAAAAATAGTTTGAAAGGAGGTCACGAGGCCGGAGCCCACAAGTTTAAAAAAATGAACTATGCCGGTCGTAGACGAGGCATTAAAGATAGTCTGTATCAATGTTCCAAAATGGAAGGGGAGGTCAGTATTCAAAAGCGCCTGCACCTCCGTGCGGGTGTTTGCCACGTGAAGAAGAAAGGTTTCACGGGATGAAGTCAAAGCGACCTCCCTTTGAGACAAATGAACCCTTATTCTGCTCATCTGGTTGAACTCTGCGCTCAAGGTTGGAATCGAAGGCCAGATAGAAACATCGAGCCGGCCATGCGGGGGTGGGAAAACGACATTATTACAGCAAACAACACGCTGTGAAACAGTGACTATGTATGGTATGCCCTTTAGCATCCCACAGCAATTTTCATTATTTAAAAGCAAATAACTACCGTTAGCAAGCAGTGTAAATGAAGGGGTTATAACTGGCACCGGTACACCTTTCAGGACGCAGGCCAAATTAGGAGCGTGTACATTGCAAGCACCATGTAATTGTATGTGTCTACACACCACAGAATGATCAGGAGCAGAAGTGCATTCCTCACCCTTCAGATAAACCTCTGTGCCCTCCCGCATGCATCTATATGTAAACGGGAGCGACCAAACTTCGTGCAGGAACGCACTACCAAGTTGTTCATATCTGCCAAGAGCATAATGTTTCATGCACGAACTAAACTTAAAAAGCGAAAAAGGTAAAGTGATCACGCCGTGGATAAGCCACACGGCTGAATTTAACTCAGCAATAGAGAAAGGCAATGGTTCTAATTTCTCAATGTGCAGTAATGAATAAGTTGCATCCTTCATAGACATAAACTGTTGTTTCGCAGTTAAATTAAAAGGGAGGAACAAAGAGGAAACATTCATGTAATCCCATGGGACCTTCCCTGCCTTTAACGTTTGTAAAGCCCATGCAAACTGCATAACAGAACCCAACTGATTCTGGCCACGGTACAACACAGACAAATCATCCTGCACAATGTCTACGACAGATGAAACGATATTATCTAAAGTGTAAATTCTAGAAGACCAGGTATTTATACTATTATCAATCACAGCCAAAACTTTTTCCATATTGGCCTGGTCAATAGCACGTAATCTGGACGCAGCCTTGATTTGCGACATTTTCCAAACTTCGTTGTAAATAGCATATACCCATCTTTTGGACCTGCCTATTGCAGGACCTTTAATAAAATCATTCAGATCAATTTTGTCGTTTAAACGTGACAAATTAAGTTTAACAGATGCTAATGTGGAATGTTGCAGCCACGACTGGCATAACTTACGCACAGAGTAGGTAGTTACAGTGTGTGATGATTCAAAACAAGGATCTACCCTGACTTGAGTGTACCCAGGTGCCAAGGCTAAAAATCGACGTTGACAGGAATCTGAACCAGTTTGCCATACCAACCACCCCTCAGGATTAAACGCTGAAACATTAAAGGTGGTGTTGGAAATGAGGGACTGCAACCTACTAAGGGAAAGATCTGTGTAATTACCCCAGCCGGGATAAGCACCCAGATCAGGGATCGTGGGGGAATTCAATCTTTTAGACGTTGCCAAACCAAAACAGGTTGTCTGAAAAATAGATGAATTCAAAAACAAAATGTGGTTTGGGATAAGACAGGCGCGATGCAAAGCTTCTGTTCCCTGAACCTGCCATGGTTTAGTACCCCAAACCGATTTAAGATCGATAGTAGCTCTCCATAGCTCCTAGCCTCCGATAGCCAATTCGTCCATAAAGGACTTGGAATATAATAATTTGGTATGTGTCAACCTAACCTTAGAGGCGGACTCAGCCGCCACTTTAAAGCAAAAAAGAGGTCGGTTTAGACACACTAAAATCCGAAAAATATGTGAACTTGTTCACTAATGTGGCAGAACTGCCATGATAAGGGGCCAGACAGTGTTCCCATTGTGTGTAATTAACAAAATTACGAAAGGTATTTGCTCTGTGTAAGAAATGCATGCCATAATGTTGATAACAAAATTGTTCACCATAATTAGCAGAATTTAAATACAAATCCTCAGCATCAAATGCAGCATAATATTTTAGATCAGAAAATAGTGCTTCTTTTGCTTGTACATCCCAATCATCAGATCGGATATTCTGCTTAACCACATCACCCATAGAAACACGAAATACATTAGGCACATTAATCACTTCGGTAGGTCCATGAATTTGAAATTTAACAGGATCCCAAGCGATCCCATCACGCACAGGCCAGGCAGTAATGTTCACAAAAGTCTGGTCCCTTTTCATAATGTGTGATGAGGAATGGGGGGCCAAAGTTCCATCAATTAATCCAATCGTAGATCTTTCAGTCAGGTAGTGTCCATTGATAAGTTTAAAAAACACTACCACAAAGCCAATTGTCATGAACAAAAAAATACATATTAGCACCAGCCAGATGTAAGTCCATGGTGCCACCAAAAAATGTCTCTTGAACCAGGCAAAAAATATAGAAATTTTGGAAGGGGCAGTGGAAGTCATTGATTCAGTGTCAAAGGAAGAATGTGACTGGTCAATCGCTGTCGAATGTAACAGAGGCAACGGGACACCTGCAGGATAAGCATACTCAGGATCATCAGGCAAACCACCATCAGTAGGCGGCAGAGAAGGGGCAGTAACTGCATCCATCTCAACGGCAACCTCAGGCATGATGTTCGAGGGCGGCATAACAACAGAATTTCGCAGAATGGAAGGGCAAGAAACTGAAGGTGTCATACTATGGAGAATCGGCCACCCGCTGTAGCTTGACATTGTCAATCGAGATGTACCTGTTATCCTTGCGACCAGGAAGTGGTGGTAAAATAACTGTACGTGTACCCTGGTTTCCTGCGCATAGTTCTGTGCATAAGCAGAATCCCTGCAACATCAATCCTAGTTTTGGATCTTGTAACTGCTGCTACTAAATATGTCGCCACTGCGGTTTTTGCTGCCTCGTCAGCCAAACTGTTACCGACAGCATGGACACCAACGCGTTGGTGACCAAGAGTGTGAATTACATTCACGAGGGGCAAAACTTCTTTAAGTTCAGCCACTCGAACCCAAAGCGTTTTGTGCTTTACTGTGCTACCTTTCGAATCACGAAAGTCATTGTGACTCCAAAAGTGTAGATTCTCGTTGTATGATTGAACACAATAGTACGAGTCACTCACTATAAGAGTGGTGACTCGAGGATCAGCAAACTCCAGTGCAAGCACCAGAGCTTTCAGTTCTGCTAACTGCGCGGTACAATCACCCAATGACTGCGTATGCACGACATCAGACTGGAACTCACCGTTCACGAAAGTACCCACTACAATTGCGCAGGCCGCTGAATAGGCGTGCTTTGATCCAGTTGCGGGTTGCGCAGACCCATCAGTGTAAATGACACAATGGTACTCCTCGAGCGGGCGCAATGTCAGAGGAGACGGATGAACAAATTCATACTCCAAGAACTCCTGTGTCTGTAATGCCGCATCAAAGATATATGTGACGTCAGGCGAGGTCAAGGAGGTTGCCCATTGTATCCACCTTGGATGCAAAGCCTTAGAATTTGGTACACTGGCTTTAGTGACCGCCTCAAGGGCAGGGTACGGTGTTACCACCAGCATGTGCTTCCCCTGTGATAGCGCTCGCTCTTTCAGGATCGCCATCTGAACTGCTGTCAGTACTTTTTCGACAGCGGAGAAGCGCAGCTCAGCCGAAGTGTACAGATGAGATTTGTATGCAATGGGGACGGTATCGCCCTCATTGAACGTCAAGTAGGTGAAACCCACTGCACCCGGTACGATTCTAATGACCAGGTTAGTGTGGTTATCACGAGTTTGTAAGAATTTTGAAGCAAGGAGATCAGACTGCAAAGATTGCAATGCAGCCGAATGCTCAGGCAGCCAGCAAGATTTGGTAAAAGTAGGTTGTACCAAGGCATAAAGCGACTTGATACGCTGGGCATAATCAGGAATGTAGGTATGACCGAAATTCAGAAAACCCAGCAAAGATTGTAATTTCTTCACTGTCGTAGGAGTACTAAGGCGTGCGCATTTCTCAAGGAACTGCGGAGCCAAGCCTCGACCCTCATGATTGAGTTCGTACCCCAAGAACAACACTGTGAACTCGGCAATGTGGGACTTCGCAAAGTTGAACTTGTTACCGAAGTCAGCAAACATAGTTATTATGTTATCCACGCGAGCTAGGTGTGGAAGCAACTCGTTTTCCGTCAGGTAGATGTCATCTACATACGAATATGCTTCCGGGTCAATCATCTCCAAGAGAGAGACCACACGAGCAGCAAAGACCCCGGGGCTATTTTTATAGCCCATCGGGAGCCTTTTGAACTTCTTTTGTTTGCCACCCGAGGTAAACGCCGTCCACTCATAGCTATGAGGGAACAGGTTGTGGCTATAAAAGCCATTGGAGATGTCAAGAGTAGTTTTAAATCATTTTCTCACGAGACTATCGACGAGAGCCGAACTGTGTGTATTCTGTACTGCACATGTCTGGCAGTGCGAATTTAAGTGCCGGTAATCCAAAACTAGGCGGTACGATCTGTCAGGCTTCGTCACAGTGAATAAAGGATTATTCATGGGTGACACACATGTTTCAATTACTCCCTGATATTCCAATTGTTCAAGGATGGACGCGAGGTGAGATCGAGCCTCGCGACGCATATGGGGTATTGGGTTTGTGGCTGGGGTTCCGACCGCAATGGAATTGTATGATTGGGAAAAAATTTGTCCCAGCCCACCTGAGTACGGTACAACGCAGGTGCGAGCACCTGCGCCCACTCCCCGGCTAACCTGTTAGAATGTTACAGTGGCACTGTGTGCCCAAAGGACGGGAGGATTACTACCTCCCCTCTAGGAGCCACTAAAATGAAAGCCGGAAGCCAATCTGCCTCCGCCAAAAGGATATCATAGGTGGAGGTTAGATTATCCCAAAATACCACTTTAATTTTACGTTGTATGTCACCCTCAATTATAAGGATAATTTCAAACATCCGTTCAGGGGGAGCGACGCGAGTATCAGCAGTTTCAACACTTACAAATGTATCAGTTGCTGTCGCCGCCAGAAATGGACGCAGCGCTTGTCGCACTACTGTAACTTACGCCGCGCTGTCTAGCAGCGTTAGTGCCCATGTCTGGTTCAGAAGCTGAGTCCGTACCATCTGAGGCATATCTCGCAGTCAGAGCAGCAACTTTTTTCTTCTGAAACGGGGGTCTTTGACATGCAGACTCGTCCTGCTTGCCTTTACCGTCAGTCTGACGGGGCTGCTCACGACCTTGAGCACCCCTTCCCTTCCCACGATCTCCGCCACCGGATTGAAAAGCCGATGTTTCCTGTGAAGAACGAGGAGAGTATTGTTCAGGAACCTGAAATCTATCAGGTGACTTAATATTAGAACGATCGCGCAAATCATAAGTGCGTTCACTTTGTATCTGCACCGGCGACGCAGAACGAGACCTCCGTTTCTCTTGCTGCTTCCCTTGTTTTTTAGCTCGCCAACTTTGTTTTGGAAAGTTGTGCTTCTCGTCTTTGGTAGACGAACTCACTTTAGGCTGCTGCACCACAGTAGGAATGATCACGGCGGGTTTCACACCCAAGGCACTACGACCCACCATTCTGTAGGCTTTCGCTATAATTTTAGCGAATTCCTTTGGCCTGTCGCCCGGATCCACAAGTGCCAACATATTGCACACTTGGAATTGCATGGCATGTCCTTTGAGGTTGCCCATAACCATGGAACAAACAATATCGAAGCTGTCGACAAGCCTCATTCCCAACTCATTTGCTGCCTCTGCACCATGATTGTCCTGGACCTTCTTGATGACCGAGGGCAGTACAGACATAGACGGAGTGCCATAGCACTTCGCATAGGTCGCAGCAAAGACCTTGCCCCAATTGTCACAGTCGACAATATCCGGGACCAGATCCTTCGGCAAAGTAATAGTGAGTATCCTGTGTTTATCCACAGGAGAAGTATGTGGAAACACGGCTTCTAATTGATCAAATTTTTCAGCAAGCCAGCTAGGAAATTCATCCCTATTTTGGGGGCGCTTGCCGACAACCGCATTAACCATAACAGGACTGATGACCACCGCGTGATGGTCAGTCGTGTGGCCCGCAACTGCAGGTGCCCCCACCTGTACATTGCGAGACATGTACTGCACTAACGCCCTATGGACCGTAATCAGGGCAGTGTGTAGCACTCGTAACTCTGCCACCGCCACAGTCATATAGCGGGGATAGGGTGTATAACCGGCCAGTACCGGCCATGTGGCCCCTGCAATAGACAACGGGCCCATTCTCGCCGGTACTACCGCATGGGGAAGGGCGCCATTAAACCAAATAGTATGCTGCCAGGCAGTGAGAGGAATCTCAAGTGTCCGATAAGGGGCATAGGCTGCAGGCATCGCTGTGTGAGTATATTCGTGGAACAAATTGTCGTTTGCATCCACTGCCTCAAACGTCACCCAAGAGTAAAACAACTCATACGGGAACGCCGCATCAGCGCCTACCACAAAAATAACAGCCAAGCCATCATCAGGGACCCCATAGACTCGCAAATGTGCGGTCAGGGGAACCCGACTATGCGCGGCAACATTCACCGCCATCGGGACACTCAGAAGAACAACAACAAGCTCTACAGTAGCACTGGGGTTCAGAAAAAGAAAACCTTTTTAATAATCAAGCTTGAAAGAACCTTTAGTCGAAACCTAGGTAGGTTAAGCCGTCACTCCCGTTGTCCGGAAACCAGAGTGAGGGCGTTGTGGACTAATAAAAGCACTACTAAGGCGTCTCAGATCAAAAGACCAAACGTTAAGTGCGCCATGTTGCAGGGATTCTGCTTATGCACAGAACTATGCGCAGGAAACCAGGACCACAGAGAATTGTGGTGTACCAGAAACTCCCCTCAGAACCAAGAACCCCTATCCGACTAGCTTAGTGTCACATTCGTTATCCGAGATTTAGCTCGGCGGTCCCAATGTATAGACAACCCAGAACAAGCGACTTAGATACTCTCAGGAGTGGTGGGAATCCGAAATACCCGTAGGTAGCTATATATCAGTCCACAACAGAATAACAAAGACACGGTAAAGTTTAAAGAGTTTATTTTATAAACCTCGCGTCCTAAGATGCAGTACTTTGGCTAACACAAGCAGACAAATGGTTAGGCTCAGCACCATCAGCATTGTTACAATACCATAGAAAATGAAAGGAGCAATCATAATAATAATGACAGTGGAAAGCGACCACCCTCCTTTCTCTAACAACTAATAAGTTATTATTAGACTAATAGAAGGTCTCTTAGGCTTGCATGGGGGACCCCATACCTTATAGATCAGCTTAGTGGAATCACATCACAGGATCAGCTAGGCTCTCTCCTGCAACAGCTCTTCGTTTCAAATGTAACAGAAAACATGCTGCTCTGCAATATTAAAGGGCTCGTCTTTCAAGTATTGGCAGCTGTATGTATGTTATGGCTAAGAAGTGGTACGATCAACCTGAACACAACAACCTGCACCATCTAGTGACCCAGACTCGTTCTTTACACGGTGTACAGACCAAGGTCACTGCTCGCTGTTAAGGATGTTAAACAACAGACGGTTCTCATGTGAAGCAAAGTCGAGTCAGCAGTTCTCGAATGAATAACATGTAACAACAGTGTCGCGTGCAAAAGCAGCAGAAGCGGCAAGCTGGCTTTCTAACAGCCGTCGAGGTTATGCTAACTTAGCATTGTACATAGGGAGTGGTTAACCCATACTACAACATGAATCAACGGAGGAAGATGAGGACAGCGGCTCAGGTGACGGAAATATTGTGTCAGATGATTACCTACTACTGGCTGAACCCCCAGAGTTTGAGGACGAGCTATACTTCCCTGACAATTAGGCTCGCACTTACTGTCTTCCTCCCTTTTTTCCCCCTTTGTTTATGTGTCTGTCGTTCCGGTTATAAACTTGTGAATCACAACAAATCCATTACCACCGTCTTCTACTCTTCTAATTTAATATACAAGTTTCAGGTGTCTGCTATTTGACAGTACAGTCCTCCGAATCCAGCTCCTCCGCTCCATCATACTGAATCTCTTGCTCAATTCCATTTCCCTCATGAATGATGATTGGATGATGGTAACAACAAATTCAAACTTTCCTAGTCCTTCCAAAAGAAGTGGACCATGAATCAGATGACTACTATAGCTATCCTCCTTTCAAAGCCGAGAGAGACTGGCCATTAACTGAAAATAAGATGGAACAGGTAATGATTGATGCCATGCATTGGACGCAGAGTCGCAGACTGAATGATTTAGATTTTGTTGTGTTTGTTGTGCATGAATTTATGTAATTGTGCATTGCCACTAATCAACTTTCTACAGAACACACTAAACTTAACTCAAGGTGAATTCAATTTTCCCCTTCTTGCAAATAAGAAATTTGTACTTCTCCTGCAGCTTGGTGATACATTGCTTTTAATTCAATACAGGAAGGGGACTCACTCAATCTGCGCCATGAGTATGATTGACACAACAGCACCGTCCATCATGATGATGGCGAAATAGACGGCCCGTTAACTTAAGATGAGAAGGAACAGGTAATGATTGATGCCATGCATTGGACGCAGAGTCGCAGACTGAATGATTTAGATTTTGTTGTGTTTGTTGTGCATGAATTTATGTAATTGTGCACTGCCACTAATCAACTTTCTACAGAACACACTAAACTTAACTCAAGGTGAATTCAATTTTCCCCTTCTTGCAAATAAGAAATGGTTACTTCTCCTGCAGCTTGGTGATACATTGCTTTTAATTCAATACAGGAAGGGGACTCACTCAATCTGCGCCATGAGTATGATTGACACAACAGCACTGTCCATCATGATGATGGCGAAATAGACGGCCCGTTAACTTAAGATGAGAAGGAACAGGTAATGATGACAATTAATGGCAAGCATTGGACACCTGACTCTGAGCGATTGGTCTTTGTGTTTCCGTTGTTTGTTTGTTGTGCACAAAGTGATGTCAAAGTGTACTAGTAATCTATCTTTCTGTACACAATAAAGAATGACTCAAGTCAGTAATATTTATATTTCTACTCTTGTTGTGTCATAAAAATTTTACTTATACTGCAGGCCGATCTTCACAGTCAGTCAGTAAAAGTATCAGAGATGATGATGAAGTCAGGAGGACGTTTCATGAGTGGCATAAAACGGAAAAGCCTAAAGGTAAACACGTCAACAACAACCACAGCAGACCCAAATGTCTGTGTAGAAGTTGAATAGAGTGTAGCGGTGGGATGACTGCAGTGCATTGATTTTACTAACTTAAACTGTAAAATGCTATGTTTGGAATGGATAATGTGCTTTGCATTTGTCCAACTCTTTGAGAGAAAAAAAAAGGACTCTAAAGTGTTAACGTAGGATGTGCTAATGCTAAGCACTGTGGGCCTGCTCTCTCCTGTTACTGTTGAAGGTCAATGCTGGAAACAGACTAGAGTAGAGATGATGCATACATGCCACCTCGGAAAGTGTTCTTGTTGCACTACACCATAACTTGTGCATTTGTTTCAACTTTGTTTCTCAATATCCCCTTTGGTTTTTCCATCTACAATTACAGGCCGGGCCTTGCCCTATACTTTGGAAAATATTACAATGCATACTTACCTTACCAATAAATCAACATTTTTTTTCCAGCCGGGCAGTGGCGAGTGGCGAGGCGACACACCCAAGATTGATGGACGAGAGGAGCAAGAGGAATGCCGAGATGCAAACCCAGTCCACATTTTTTACCAGGATAACACAGTAACAGTATCCACTTTAATCTTCTTTTAAATAATTTGATTAATATTTTGTATACAATCTTTACAACAGTGTGTTCTTGGAGTTGTTATTATCATCATTAGGTTTGCTCTGTGTTTACGATTCTTCCCTACCAATATTTAAAATTTCTATTTGCTATCTGTAAAAGTATTAAGGCCGGAACAACAGAACAAGAACTAGAAGTGTATGTAATCCGGGTCTCTCATCATCATGCATGCATTGCCTTTTTCTCCCTTAACATATGGATATGGTAGTCTTCAATGATTGTCGTTTGTTTGTCTATGTATACATACTGTTTTTCTATGTCAAACCTTTCCCAAAAACCCCCTTCCCATCCATTCAACAAACCCTAACCCTCTTCCCCCGGGCTGTGTGACTTATTGTCGAGGTGTAACTAAATTAAATGTACACCAATACTTAATCACACACTTGCTGGGGCGGATGTGGTGAAAGCAACACTACTTCAATTTCAAGGCAGAGCGATGATCTTCTTCTGCTTGGCCACCCATGAGTAGGATATTTCAGAGGTTATTTTTTTTAACAAAGGAACATATACCTCAGCATGAATTGCCGGCATTGATTGGATTTGTTTGTTGTCATTCCTCATATACAGCACTAACTGTTAGGCTGTAGGCCTAGTCAAGTGACTCGACACAACTATAGTTTGTAACTCTGTCTAGTAGGCTATCCTCCTAACCACCATTCTGTTTTTTTGTCAAATATTTGAGCATATTATTGTTGCTCGGTAAGTTCTGTACTGTACTTCATTCAACTACTCCTCTAACAGTCTCTCAAAGGCGATTGACTGTCTCCTTTTTTTTTTTCAAATGCTGCCGCCCTGCCAGTGTCTACTGCTACTACTATGCTACCACCACCACCACCCCAATCATGGCATGTATGAAAAAGGAAACCATCTTCACCATGCAGCCAGTGCTGTGCCACAGTTGGACATAAACAGCAAGCGCCGGTAAGAGAGAAGTTTGGGGGAGGCAGAATTAATGATGGACATGTTGTCAATGATTTCATTTTCACACACCAGTACAAAGAATGCATAGACTAGAGGACAGACTGAAAGTACTAGAAGGACCAGTCAATGAGTGAGGTGTGTCGCATCTATCTGTTTGTGTCTTATACAGTCAGGCAATTATTGAAATCAAACACAGGCTATGGGCGGCCATGCACCAGCAAGGAAACAGTGTGATGTAAAACAGTTACCCCACCTACAAAACATTAACAACATTGCATGTAACATAGAAAAATATATTTAATTTACCCTATCAAAAATAAACTAAACCCACAAAAGCTGACCCACCCCCCTCCCTAACCCCAACCAATGTCAATAGAAGTCCATAATGCCCAAACAAGTTCCCACCCACCCACCCAAACAAGAATTAAAAAAGGGGCAGAACAGGATGACAGGGACTAAGTGGTGGGGCGGGCATCAAGGAGGACACGCATCTGGCGCATCTCGCCCTCTAAACGGGCGACGCTGCGTCTAAGGGTGCGGCAGTTGCAGCCACAGTGGGGGGGGGCACCGGAGATGGCACGGTGGCGGCAGGCAGCCGCCAGACGGTGGCGCCGTACCGCTGGAGGGCGGTGGCTGGGGCCCGGGCCACGGGAGGAGGCTTCAACAATTGCAGCCGCAGTCTCCTCCTCCTCCTCGGCTAAGACCACCAGCCGCCGGTATTCTCGCTGGATTGCCTCCAGCTTCCGGCGCCGTGCCTTGGCGGCCAACTCCTTCCGATTTTGTTTCGGAATAGCTGTGTATCAAAAAGAAAAAAACAAGAAAATTGTAAAATATACTCTTAGAAAAACAGTAGGACAAGGTAATTATTTATACACATAGTGGCATGGTAGAGTAGCACAATAAAGCACAGTAGTACATACCATTTTAAATGTCGCCCGTCCTTCTTCCTTCCACCCGTCTTTCACTTTTTAGTTGAACAGTGCACCAGGTGCTCTTCTCCATAAAACTTTCAAAGCGGAGTTGAAATCAGATAGATGAGGCCATTGGTTACTCAATACTCCCGCTCCTATGCCAATTAAAGGGAATTCTAGTCTTCTAGTTCACTCTTCAAACGTCCCCAACAACTCATACTTACTTACGACATCGGATAGCGGTCCGCCCGCCATCCTCATGCTAAAAAGGGTGGGGGTCCGGTGGGGACAATTAATTAGGATAATGCGCCCGTCACAGTGGCGGGCGCATCCTGTTTTTTTTTACATTCTTGTTGGCTTTGCTGAAAGCAATGCTAAAATGTTGTGCTGCTTTTCCAAGCACAATAAGAAATAAGAAATATTATTAAAAACAAGAAGACTTACTGGGGTCAGCAGAGGAGCCCTCAGCGGTATCCTCCTGGTGGTGTTCTTCTGAGTGTCCCGCCGACTGCCCAGTCCCTGTCGGTCTGCCCCTGGGTGCTGATGAACAGGAAAGATATAAGAAAGAGACAAACATTGATGGATGGTGTCAAACAAATACAATATTTTTCAACAACGGTCAAAAACACTTATGTAAACAACAATTGCAATAACTAAATTGACCGATCTCATCTGGTCAACAAGTAATATCGGGGGATTCGCAGTTCGACTACTTAAGTTACTATTTATCAACAGTAATCCAGTCTTCCATTCTGATTCCAGAATACTAAGTTACAACTAAGCCTAAGTACAACGTACCACCCAACCTAGCCCACCTATTCCAGGCATGCCAATTGTACATTAAGTATGCATTACCACTGTATTCCTCAACAATGCATATGGTCAAATCATGGAGGACACATGAACATGACTACATTTTTTGTATACACCAAATTTGGGTTTGATTGATTGATGCTGATCTGCTAGTGCTAAGTAACTGCTAAGCCTACCACCACTCATTGAACAAACTAGAAAAGGTTCTAATAAAGACTGCCGTACTAGCAGCACGTCACGTAACTGAGTGAGGGGGCATCACGCATACCACTAACAAATTAGAAGCTCATACAAAGTACCTAAACCTAAGTATCAATCCGCCCCTATCTATTAGTGACAGGACAAAGTAAGGAGTGGACTAGAGTCACTGTAGCATTTTGTAACTTAATTTCTCTAAAATAAACTCGTAAAGAATCACGCTAAGCAAGCGCAAAAGCAAAGCTGCAAACAAGTAAGATTAGTAGTAGCGCAGAAGAGCACCTGTGTCAAAAAAAATCACAGACTTTTAAACGTAATTAACCTGGAATGTAAGCAGCAACATTCTAGCTGGTTGGAAGAAAAAAAAGATATTCGCAATATATAACACAGAGCAGAAGAACAGACACAAAGTAGTAATAATTAAATAGGTACTCACCAAGCCCCGGGACCTCCACTCCCAGCAGGTCCAGCAGGTCCTGCTCACGGTCCAAGATGTCGGACCACCGGTGCGTCAGCTGCGCCTGGGTGCGCCGGACACCAGAGAAGCGTGACACTGCCCGGCGCACCTTCCCCCACCGCTGCCGACGCTCCCGGAGGCCGTACCCGGACCCAGGCCTGCCACCTGCTGCCAGGGTTGAGGGGAGGTGGCGCTGCACAAAGAAAATTAGTGCAGCCAACTCCACCTCCCCAAATAAGGCCCGTGCCTGCACCCCTTGTGGGCGCTGCCTTCCGCAAGGAAGGCGGTCGCGGCTCTGGCTGCGCCGGCGATCAGCCCTACCCTTGGACATGGTTCCTGGGACGGGGCGGGAAAGAAAAGGTAAAATAAATAAAGGAGTAAAGGAAATAAATAGCAGGCAATAGAAAGAGAAAAAGTAGCTAAAAAACAAAAAAAAGTAGACAAAAACCAAGGATATAGAAGCAGAAAAATAGTTAGAGAAATAATAAGTAATAAAGATCCAAAAAAAGTGGTTATAAACAAAGGATTGAAAAGATTTTGGGAGGATTCAAAATCAGGCCCCAGAACCATGCAATAGAGTGAAAAACAGGATGGCCGCGCCCATTGCGATCACATGCGCAAGTTCGCGCGATATTTTCTCCCGAGCAAGCAAAAAGCAATGCGATCAAGTAAAAGCGATCGCGAACAGGAAATATCGACCGCGAACGGGCGCGAACATGCATTGCGCGACCCGGAACAGGAAGTAAGCATCGTGAAGCAAGTGAAAACAAGATGGCCGCGCCCGTGAGCAACCGCATGGGTAAGTTGGCGACCCACGATCACGCAAAAAATACCGCGAACAGGCGGGAAAAAAACTTCCGCGTCTTCGCGATATTTCCGACGTGTTTGCGGAGATTTTCAGCATTTTCGCGATAATTTGCGAAAGTTAATTTCGCAAATTCCGCCCACCCCTAGTTGTGAACCGCAACTGTATAGAAGAAGATAGATTGAAGGTGTGGGTTTCACTCTGATATGAGTATCATCTTTCTTACAATCTGCATGCTATCAATTACTCTTTTCCCTTCAAATCTAAATGTACACTTGTATATTGGATGCAGGTCGTTCATATGAAACTGTGCACCTTAGATTGTTCCCCCACAACCAGAAGTTCAAGTCTCTGTGCCAAAAAAGCTTATCTTTACTGCATCCAAATGTATTCCCTGCCATTCTACCTGACCTGAGATCTGCCAACTGCAGGATTCAGTAGGTGTCCCTATTACAACTGTCCCCTATTTCAAAGATTTGAGCTGGTTCGGTTATACCACAGTTATTAAATAGATAAATACACCACTTTCATCATTGTTATATGTTGACCCGACTATGCCACTTGTCAGGTGTTTTGCCACAGAAAAAATCCAAACTCTAATGTATTCAGCCCTTTTTACAGCTGTACACTACTCCTCTTCACATCTATAAACTAATCTTCTCTAGTAATATATAAAGATTTTCCAACATCTTTAAGCCATGTATGTGAATAATTATCCTGAACAGAAGTATGGACCTAAACCCTATGCTTCTATACTGCTGTTTCCTACGGATGTATACATTTCTTCCATATTGATGTATCCTGCTCTTCCCTACAGATAATTACTCTTCTTTCATATAGATCTGCATTTCTCTCCTCTTCTTAACTGATAAATATTGTTCTTCCCTTTTGCTTTGTAAAAAACAATTTCACAATAAACAGATCAGACATATGGCATCTGACTTCATGTTTTCAGATGAAGCAATCAGTCTTATCACCTTCATCATTGGTTAGTCAACATACAACTTAAGTCTGCTGTAATGAAACATTGCAACAATTTGCACACAGACATCAAATTCAAAATATGTACAAATGTACAGATGGCGAATATACCCCATTTTTTATATGGGCCTAAAAGGGATTCTCAAGGTGCAAATATTCCACCCCAAAGGTTTGCCAGAGAGGATAAAGAACACCACAGCCCTTTCCTACTATGGCAATCCATGAGATTCCATGTAACAAAATACCTGTGCATATTGTTTTTTTACCACAGTGTAATAACAATCCACCATCGCAGGCCTATTCAGTTTCACATATGCTTTTCACAATAAATGTCGGGCCTACTGTCTTTCTCATGACTTTCAAAACATATCAGACAGGTAACATCAGCGTCTTGTTACCAAATAATTCAGACCCACTGTTTTGAGCAAAAGCTTTCCAACAAGGCATACAGTGTAAAACAATCACAGTTTTTCAGCAGAAGCAGACAACTTCTGCCCAATCAAATTCTGTAGTTAAGGGAATCAACATGTAGGAGGAGCTAAAGACCCTCTCCTGTAGTACCTTATAAAGCTCTTTTTCTAATGATTACACAAGGATGCACTGCCATGCCAGACTTAAACAAGATGACCCCTTCAACTTTCTTTTGCCCCATCTCTGCAATAATCAATACTTTGATTAGAGTTCTCATAAAAGATTCAACCTTCCCATTTGCCTGGAGCCATTTTGGAGTTTTTCCACAGTGGATGATATGAAGAGAAGCCAGGGAGGATGCTAAATTAGTTTCTTTGAATGTCGAATTATTGTTTATTCGGTCGTCATTCAGAATGCTGCGAGTTGCCTGCTTTTTTTCTCACATTTTGGTCTAACATCATCTTCCAATGTGGCCTGCATTGCAACAGGGGCATGATGAAAGCCCCTGTATCCCCAGCAAATCAGATCTACTGGGGCCCAACTATTCACGAAGGGTCCCATTCAGCCAAGACCAATGAATATCTGGGCAGACTCTGGGGGCCTCATCACATTCTGCGGGGGCATGTGGAAAACTGGGAAAGTCAGCACTTAAACGAGACCAGAGAATAGGAGGAATTTCCTCTGTAATAATCAGAGGATTCATGTCACTTTGCCCAGTCGCCTGTCAAGGAAGACAGCCAGGCTCTAGATTCTTGAACACATGTGTTACCATGTCATAGAAGCAGCCCTTCTGATGTATCCATATCATAGTCTTCACAAACCACTGATGTAAGAATGCTTGACACCAGGTCAACAGAAGCCAAACTCCAATTCCCTCTCTGAAGTAATAATGATTCTATTAATGATATCCCTGATTGTACATTGTATAGCGTTTGTAGAATTTTCTGCACTTCAGCTGTGTGAAGTGATTGATTTTATAACACGTGTCGCTAGTTGTTATCTTCTGCCGCCTTTCTGCTACATAGTGAGGGTCCCTCAATGGTCAGAGGAGTTACAAATGATGTGGCAGGGTTAACTAAATTATGCTTCAAAAAAGTCTAATTATGTGGCATAATGCAGTGCATTTTGTGGCAATATTACATTGCTATTTTGTCATTTTCACATATGTTAACATTGCCTGGTCAAACATTTCACCTCATTAGTATCGACTCACTATCTAAATACACTAATCAACAGCTGAGAGGTTTGGTCCTAGGGTGTGAGAATGATATCCTATGGGAATGAAACTCAATTCCTCTTGACCTTCCAGGAAAGCATGCCTACTTTCCTTGATTCCTTCAAGCACTGCCTAAAATTGGTGGTGGACTGGATGAACACAAGCTGTACCCCCCAGTCCTTCTAAAGTGGTTAAAACCCTTGGGGTGAAATTTGATTCAGACTTCACCTTTGAGCCCCAGGTTAAGGCTTTATCCTCCTCCTGTTTTTTCACCCTCAGGTCTTTGAGAAGGATGCTGCACTTCATTCCAGTCGAGCATTGCAAGATGATTGTCCATGCCTTAATAACCTTTAAGCTGGACTGTTCGAACAGTCTTTCCTTGGGCCTCCCAGACTTTTTGATTCAGTGCCTGCAAACCATTCAGAATGCTGCTGCTCGGCTGATTTTGAAAATCCCAACTTGAATTTCGGTGTCCGATCATCTTCATGCACTTCACTGTCTTCCTGTTAATAAGAGAATCCAATTTAAAATTCTGGTCCTAGCCTTCAGGGCCTACCATCAAAGGTGCCCTCTCTACCTCAGGGGCCATTTTAAACCATACACACAGGACAGACTTTTGAGATCCAATAATCTCAAATTCTTCCAAATCCCTCGTATTCAAAGGGCCAGAGGAGGAGGTAGATCCTTCACCTTTTTGGCAACTAAACTTTGGAACACCCTTCCTCCTAATTTGAGAAGCAGCCGGTCTGAAGCTCTTTTTGAGATTCTTGTTAAGGAAGCTGTCACCCACCCCTCTGCTCCCTTCTTTGGGTGTTTATTTCCCCCGGCACCTGGATGCCTCCTTGAAGGTAGCTATGCACTTTGTTAAATTGTAGTGTTGTTGTTGCTAAAAGATGACTAGATCCCCTTTGCAAAGGACCTCCCACCGCGCAGTAACGTGCGCCAGTGATTTTAGAAGCTTTTGATCCATTTCAGCTAGGAAAAAAATGTGTTAAAATTTTCAAATGCAGCAGTTAAATGATTATGGAACAAGTGCAGCAAATCCATAGATATGCGGAAAATGCAGCAGGGACAGAATCCTATAAAGCCTGCCCTGGCTGTACTGGTGCATCCATCAGTATTCATAGCCTTAATCTTCTCCTCCAGTGCAATGGGACATGGCTGTGAGTTGCTCACTGCTATCCTAAAATATTCTGCCATCAAGCCTGCTTGGGCTGCTTCTTCATTGGTTGCCCCTCACAAATGGGACAGTAAATAATTGATTTCCAGCTGCAAGTTTGCGGATGACCTGGAACGTGTACTCTTCAAGCTGCACAACCCACTTGAATGCAATGGAAGTGGTTCTGAGGCTGCTCCCTGGACCAACGGTACCCAAGAATGGTAATCGGTGCACACCACAAACTGTGGTAATACTGTAGTAATGCATTGTGGCATGATGGCAATTCCATAGGAAAGCTACAGTTTATATTTTAAAATGAGATTGCCCCTGTTTTGTCTCAGTAAGTGCCAGACTGGCAGAGGTGACAGGTGCCCACTGATCATTCAATTGTCGTTGGAGAAGAGCCCCCACCTAATATAGTCGGTCGGGCATCCACCCAGAGTTCAGTCAGCCGCAAGGGGTCATAAAACGTCATTGTGGTTTGTGTTGATAGCAAATCGTTGTAGTTTTGAAAAGCCTCCTCTTGTCTCCCTGACCACATCGATGTGGTATCTGCCAACAGTAAGTGTCTGTGCAATCCTCTCTCATCACTGTTTTTTACCGCCATGAGCTTGGAGAGTAGTACTCTGGTAGACTTTTAAAAAACGTCTCTAGTCTTGATATGTCAATACTGAGTTGTTTGTAATAATAGGCCACGAGGCATTAAAAAAATACTTATGTGGCTTTATGGCTGGTCTGCTACTAGCAGCTGATGGTGTTCTGTCTTTAACCCGAGAACCAATTTGATCCATTCATTTTCACCACTATGTCATTAAAGTTTGGTGGTATATGCCTTTTCTCTTTAACAGTACAATTGGGGACGTGCGTATGAAGGACATATCGAACCTCTGCAGGCAGCTTGGGCTTCCTGTCTATGAAATTGGGTGATTCAAATTAATTTTTCTACTTTAGCTTTGCCACACAACACACGTGGAATGGGATTCATTTGTGTCGTAAAGTCACAGGTCGTACTAATTAGTTAGTGCAGCATCACACATTAATATTTCAAGCACTCACTGCCCTAAACGTTGACTTTACATTCGTCAAGCATGTCATCGGGTTCACATCGTCTAAATGCTGAAGGTAAGGATTCTGAGAGGTAGGGATTCAGCACCTTGCAGCCGACAAGGGTTCTACGATACTTTCTGGTTACAAAGAATAACATTTACATGTATTTCCGCCCATGAGTGACACTCGTCACAAGAGGCCCTTCAATGGAGAAATGAGACACGCCCACATAGGTGTGAGTCTTGCTGTCTGTTGCTGCCAGTGTGACATGGGTCTGGGAGACTAGTAGTCCATCGACGCCATCATGCATAGCGAGGCGCCACTGTTTGTCTAAGTAACTATTGTTTCCCTATACATTTTGCACTTTGCACCCACATTGCAATTTTTGTTGCTTCTCCTTGTCGTGCTAGGCTGATATGATGAGGACATCTTCTTCATCAACTTCGGATTCCCTGCCAGGGCTGGAGTCTGCCTCTTGCTTTAGACTCCTCGGAGACTTACTGTTCAGTGTCAACCTTGAGACGTGACATCAGAGCGGAGCGGCACACTTTAGCAGGTGTTACTTTTGGCGCCGGATGAGCAAACTTCCCCCCTTGCTAGAAATGTAGGGCTATGTGGATGATTGCCTCAACAGTAGCCACAAGACCAATGTAGCTTAAGATCCTGGGGCATTCTAGGGCGAGTACCAAACTCACTTTGGCTCTGATGTCAAATGAGAGGATGCCAGGCAAGCCTCCTTGTGAAATGCATGGCCACCGACAGCTCATAGCAGTGGCCCAGTGTAAATACAGCAGCCTGGTTTCCTCAGCCTTCTCAGCTTTGCCGAGTTGCACCCGTGCATGATCTGGGTGTAGCTGTCTTCCTCTTGGTTCAGCCACATCTCATTTGCTCACCAGGCCAGGACGCTCGGTGTGGAAGGCATCAATCAGTTATTTGGCCTGCCTCAGAATAAAGCTGTTGTAGTCAGGGTTGGACCACAGGGAGTTACCAAACTGCCTGTTTAGTGGAACCTGCACCACATCATGGTCGTCAGCTTAGCAGATGGCCGACAGAGTTAAGAACAGTGTGCTGACTTCCTCACCTGCCAACTGCAGTAGTATTGACCTTTGTGTGTCAGGGTCATTTCTTTTAATGTCAGGTAGGCTGTTATGCAGTCTTTCCATCGTTAGCTTCCAGAGGAATGTAACGACAGGATGGCAGATGCACAGGCATGCCGCATGACAGCATTAGTGTAAAGATGTGTACAGTCAAAGCCACATCCTATTGGTCAGACAGAGCACAAGGACAGATTCTGCACAGGGCCCCTCACAGTGAGTTATTAAAAGTGCCAGACTTGCAGGTTTAAGCGGTGCAGCACTCCCTCATCAGGCATAGGGGAAAGAGAGGAGGAAGGCATTGGTAAACAAGCATTAAAAATGCAATCGGTCTCGCCTTTAATTAAGTTAAAGCCATTTGCTTTGCTATACAATACCATTAGCAAAGCAAATGGCTTTAACTTAATAAAAGGCGAGACGTATTGCATTTTCAATGCTTGTTGAGTAGAGATATCAAGGAAGAATTTGAGAAGTAGCTGGATGCGAGATAAGTCATTAACTTGCTGGTAAGATTTTAAAATGTTGTTTCTAACAGTCTCGCAAATACGCGTTCACTGAACGCAACATTTGAATCCTGGAATTGTAAGAGTCTTGAAATAATTCAAAAGCTGTCCGTGCAGAACAATAGCAGAAAGTAGGTAGGCAGGGGCGTATTAACAACTGCAAAGCGCTGCAGGCACTCAACATGAACAAAGGCAACCACTACACGGAGCTGACAAATGTGAGAATAAGGAAGTCGACCAGCGCTCGTGAAAACAAAAGCAGCAGCCTCATGGTGCTCGAGGAGGATAAGAGAACAGCCGTGTAGAGAAAATAGGTTGTTGCTGCGTGTGCACTTCAAGAGCCAGGCTGCTCAGCGGATGCATTTATGCAATAAAGCGTAGTATGGCCTGACATAATAACTCAGTCTGTAAAGTCTGTTAACTAACATGCAGGTCCAGCGGGCGAATGATTAAGAGCTGTAAGGTAGTCTACTTCTAACAAGCATTGGCAACGCGGCCGTGGAAGTAACGCGGCCGCAAAAGCGAAAGTAATCGCGATCGCGGGACGCGCTCTGTGGTGAAGAGGGGCAGAGCGAGGCGCTAGGGAGAGCAAGGGAAAGGAAAGGGTGCCGGGAGGAATGAGCCATGACAAACTAGCCCTGTGGTGGGGGAGGGACAGTTGTGAGAGGTGCCATGAGGAAACAATCTCTCGGTATGCTGTGGCGGGGGCGGGGGAGCGCATTCCAGGCAGAGGAGCAGACCCTTTGAAGTATGATGCCGAGCCTGTGGCTACATGTGCACGCGCCAGTGGGCTGAAGCGCTTCCCCAAACGGATTGCATGGCGGCACGATGCACGTGATTGTGCGCGTGCTCGCCATGCAATCCACTTTTGGGAGCACTTTGAAATGGCCCTCTTACTAGAGTCTCGCATAGCGATTGCGTAAACGCAATAGCTAGGCGAGACCTAAAAACAATAGCTCTCGCCTCTCTGAGAGCTAGTGACTTTGGCATGCTTAAACCATGTTGTACACCAGTGCAGCTGCTGTTCAGCATGGCTTAAGTTAGTGTAGTGGACTGTAGTGTAGTGGAGTAGATTGGGGTAGACCGGAGTGGGGTTGATTGGAGTGGGTTAAATTGTGGTAGATTGGAGTGGAGTAGAGTGGGGTATATTGGAGTGGAGTGGGGTAGAATGTAATGTAGTATATAATGGAGTGGAGTGGGTTTGATTGGTGTGGATTGGCGTATATTGGAGTGGGTTAGGCTGGGGTAGATTGAGGTGGGGTACATTGTGGTAGACTGGAGTGAAGTAGATTAGGGTAGATCCTAGTGGAGTGGAGTCGGGCAGATTGGAGTGGGGTAGATTGGAGTAAAGTGGAGTGGGGTCAGCGGAGTGTAGTGGACATTGGAGTGAAATGGAGTATATTGGGGTGGAGTGGGGTAGATGGTAGCAGAGCGGGGTAGATTGTAGTAGAATGTAGTGGGGTGGAGTGGGGTAGATTATAGTGGAGTTGAGCTGATAAGAGTGGGATAGATTCGGGTTCATTGAGGTGGAGTGGGCAGATTGGAGTGGAGCACAGTAGATTGGAGTGGAGTGGTGTATATTGGGGTATATAATGGAGGAGGGTATATTGGGGTGGGGTGGATCAGAGTATATTGGAGCACGGAGGGGTAGATTGGAGTGGATTAGAGTGGAGTAGATTGGAGTGGAGTGGGGTAGATTGGAGCAGGGTGTGGTGTATTGAGTGGGGTAGATTGGAGTGGAGTGGGGTATATTGGAGTGGGGTAGATTGTGGTAGACTGGAGTGGAGTAGATTAGGGTGGATTCTAGTGGACTTAAGTGGGGTAGATTGGAGTGGAGTAAAGTGGGGTATATTGGCTTGGAGAGCATACAAATCTCTAGCACACGCTGGTTGAGATGTATGGGCTGTATTACACAGTCAGTAATTGCACAGTAACACAATGAACCATATATTTTGGCCCGTGCTCCGGAATCTTTTCCTTTTCTTTATTCCTTTAGTCTTCTGGGCTCTTGTTTTGGGTTACTGTAGACAACACGTGTTTGGTCTTCTAGGAACTCACCCAAGACTTCTTCAGAGCTGTATTTCGTTATCTGTGTCACAGAAATAATCCCAAGTGTATTGTAGTTTCACTTGGTTGATCACACCAGTGTATTGGCATATGGATATCCGCAACAAAGTAATCAGTGGTAACCCCTTGTCCTTTTATAAGTGAAGAAAACGTGATGTTCCCTAGATTCCTTTAAAATCTCCTCTCTTGTGACAAATGTCTGTGTGACGTGTCAAGCGCGTAGTGTGCTCAGGAAGGAGGAGTATTGTTAACACTGTATCCGAGTTAGGCGGCCATATTCCCCCAACAGTAAAAAGCAGTATATATAGATTTGTTAAGGTGATCTCGCCGATCAAGAAATAAGTTCCAATTCCATGTGTCAAGTGTCGCGAGTATGCGGAACTATCTGCAGCCGCCGCCCTTGACACATGGAATTGGGACTTCCCTCTTGATCGGCAAGATCACCTTAACAAATCTATATAGACTGTCGATTTGATTTGATTCTATTAAAATCTTTGTCTCATTCAGAATTACAAAAAATGTGTTTCATTTTTGCTTTTCAAAATGCTAACAGTCCATTTGCAGGTATTTACATTTTGTTCTGTTACAAAAAATGACATCATAGAGTCGCTCTTTTCACTCTCCCTGCACTCTGGCAAGATTGTAACATTATTATTATTATTATTTAAAAAAAAAATCTTTATTTACTATTAATACACATCAAAATGTCATGTTAATTACTCATTGCAACAATACAAAAAATACTGTTTTTGAGAAGTGTTCTGGTGTATAACGCACGAGGTAGTCTGAGGTAACCTACACATTATTACTGCATGAATAATGTGAACCGGTAAACGACCCCATATACCAAGGCCCGTAGCCCCCCTCATTCCACCTAGAGGTGTATGCATGTATCGATCTTAACAACAGAGGTCTAGCCCACCCCAGTAGGCACTTACCCCTGCGGGCTGTTGCGGATCAGGGGCAGATCCAATGTCCAGTAAGTAGCGCTTGAGGGGACTCCAGATGTCCCGTGGCCTGGACAAGATTGTCACATTATTCACTTTTCTTTCTCGGTCTACAAAATGAAAGGAGTTTCACTCTCCATGTTAAAAAAAAAAGAAAGAAAAATAAAATTTGACAGAAGACATAGCATAACATTTGACCTTAGACTTTGAAGCACTGCAAAAGTTACAAGATAAATACAGACTTTAAAGGCACCTTTATTTATTGCTTGAACTTTCGTGAACCACTAAAAATCAGCTCACAACCCACCAGTGGGTCACGACCCTCAGATTGGAAAAAAAACACTGCAAAGAGTTCCCACTAAAATGGTGGAGATCTCAGGTATGATGTTTGCTGGGACTGTCCTTCAAATTAAGCCTGTAAACTTTAGAAACACAGAGCGTGTTGTCCATGGTGCACGAGCTGTTAACTATGCTTTCCTGTACACATCTCGCTGCTTCCCCGAACACACACATGCACACTGTTCTTCCAGCCAAGAACCTGACAAAGACCATCTCAGAACTCCACAGCTTTCCACGTCCAGCCCACCCCCTAGGAGCTGGTCTGAGGCCGCCATAAGGGTCAGAGAGAGGTCCACATCTGTTCGGCCTGGGAGAACCAGGACATATGAACTAATGTCCGCGAAACATGGTGTGCTTCATACACCAATTGCTCAGTCTCGCTGTAGGAATTCCTTGTTTGCAGTGCTGTAAATAAAAAATAAATGTACTCCGGGTGCTCATATGTTTGAGTGTCAGGATGTGGTGGCAGAAAGAGGATAGAGTTACGAAGGGTGTAGTCTTCAAAAAGCGGGTCATCTTATACACCGGGGTGGCTCCTCTGCCAAGGCGTAGGAGCATCACCACACTGCTCTTAGAGCAGTATTTTTTTTAATAAAATGACATCTTTGTTATTATCATTTTATTTTTCTTTGCTACGAGGCTGGGTTAGGGCGGGGCGGGCTGGGCTGGGGATGGAGCCTGGGAGGAGTGGTGAGTGCACACTCTCAAAGTACACATGACTGTTTGGCCGGCGGTCTTGGGCCCGCCAAAGTGTCATGCGCACTTACCATGTTCCCCACCAGGCTGCATTACACAGCCTGGCGGGGAACATGCCCAGGCCCCAGTCCCCATCTGAGCACCAAACCACGATGCTCAGACCAATCACAACGCTGCATTGCAACGTTGTGATAGGCTCTGGGGAACTGCTTGGATTAAGAGAGCCCGGGTGCTTCCTGGTTCCGGACTTGCCAGGAAGAGAAGGAACAACGGAGAGACAGCGGCCACGGAAAAAGGTAAGTGGTTTTTTGTTTGTTTTTTCACCGCACCGCCTCACCACCCCCGTTCCCTGCCAGCCGCCACTGCTTATACACAGTGGTGCTCGAATAATTTTTAGATTGGGAGTGCCGGCATCAATATTACACCACTGAAGTCATAGGGATTGTGAAAAATCAAACCATTACGCAAGTAACAAGGTTAGCAAATGAGTCATGCCCATTCAGCAGAAGAGTGATAAGGGTTAGGTATGTAGGCAGTGGTGCATTTTGGAGAACACTTCCGCAAATAAATTGCTAACACATGGTATGGTAGTGTACTGTCATTTACTGACAGTACATTTTCCATTGAAATGGACACAAAATTTGCTGTGACATGCAGCTTTGCTGATAGCGCTCAAGTTTTTACCATTCGCACATCACCAAGTGTCTTGATTTGTTTTGGTTCTATTAAAATCTTTGTTTCCATCACATTTCTGAATCTCAAAACAAATGTGATTCATTTGTGCTTTCCTAACTGCTGACATACTTCGAAATATTTGAACAGGTATGTAAATGTCGTGTGTTAGAAATAAACATAACATCCTACAAACTTTCTTTTCCCATTCTGTACACCAGCATGATTGTGGCATAGCTCCCTTTACAAAATGCAGTTAGAGAAAGAAATGCAAACACAAATCTCCATGTTAAAAGAATAAGCAGCACTTTGTCATAAGACATAGCCTGTCATTTGACCTCTATCTTTGAGCACACAGCAAGTACAACAAAGATAAAAAATAAAATGTAAAGGCATGGCTATTGTACCCTTACATAGCGCTGTGAGGTCTGCCCCCTCATGATAAGGGGGAGTGTCGCTGATAATCTTAGACCGGGGTGCTCCAGTTTTAAGCCCTTAAGTGCCCAGGGCTGAGTGTTTATCATGACGCTTTGTCATGATGTGGGGTGGGATCAGCAATTCTCATTGTCCCCATCACACTCTAGGAACAGGTAGGGCAGGTCCTCCTCTGATTGGCTGGCCTACTGCAAGGTCAGCCAATGAGAGGAAGTGGCAGGATCATCATGCTGCCCATCCCTTCCTGAAGCATCCAGATCCTTCTGGTGCCTTCTGGTTCCCCTTCTTCCACCTGCTGAACCTACCTTCACCCAGTAAGTACTTTTTGTAAAATGTTTGGGTACATGCATGCATGTATGACTGGATGTGTATGTGCATGCTGTGACTAGGTGTGTGTGTGCTTGTGCTTATGAAAGGTGGGCATTCTTGTACGTACAAGTATGTGCGCATACTTGTGAATGGATGGGTGTGAGTAAGTATGCACGTGGATGAATGTATGTGTTGTGTGCGTGTGACCGCATCACCACTACCTCACATTATGGGCCGCCACTAGTATTTAATACATTTGTTGGAGAGATGTGTTGGTTAGTCGCACTCTTGATTCATCATAAAGTATCATTGCGGGTTAACGTGGCTGATGCAAAGAACTGCGTATTATTGTATAGCATGGATCTGTATTTTATGTAAATAGCTCAGTGCATTACTGGTTTTGTCACATAGGTCCTTTGTTACTTGAAGTTCACAAGTCACAATCTTAATATAGCACAGTGAGCTATGAATTGCCATCAAGGAGCTGTATACAAATTACAAGGCATAGGTTTAGAATCATATTGCTTTTTTAATGATTTGTTATTCTAGGGTTGTTAAAAAGAGTTCCCTTGAAATGTAATGAAATCTTATTAGTACAAACAACTCCCAACCACTGCATTACGTTTTAAATCCAAACTTAAGGCCCAATTACAATGTCGGTTGGAAAGCCTAAGACCGCTAGTCGGAGGCTTTCCGACTGACATTGTAGGTTTAAAGTCCGACTGCCATATAATGTTGACAACGGTCGGAGTTTAAATCGGCAGGGGAATCTGACGTCAGCCAGTCGAAAAGGCCCAAAAATCTCTTGGGGATGACGATTCCACCATCGCATCATGATGCAAAAAGAACCATTGATGGACAGAATGTTGAAACATTCATCCCAATACAGACATCTTGGCTAAATCCATCGTTTTTTTGCTAACCATGCCATTCCAGTTTAAACCCAGCCATATGCAAATCAGTCTTGCCCTGTTCCCCATGGGAAAAGTTCAGCCCGAACTGCCAGTCCGGCTCCTCCCTGGACTGGAAACAAGCATCCTGGAACCGGTTTCAGGGTTTCAACCCTCATAGGTCAGACTAGTTTGAATCCAGTGGCATGGAGAGCACGGGACCCATGTCTGGGCATACCCGTCCCACTCAGGGTGACAAATACCAAAAAGAACAATTGATGAACAGAATGTTGAACAGTGTCAAACATTCGCCCCAGTACAGAGATCTGGCCTAAATCCATCATTTCTTTGCTCACCGTGCCATTCCAGTTTAATCCCAGCCATATGCAAATCGGTCTGACCCTGTTGCCCATGGGAAAAGTCCAGCCCAAACTGCCTGTCTAGGTCCTCCTTGGACCAGAAACAAGCATTCTGGGACCATTTTGGGGGTTTCACCCCTCATCAGCCAGGCTAGTTTGACTCCAGTGCTTTGAGAGCACAGAACCCACGTCTGGGCATACCCGTCCCACTCAGGGTGACAAATGCAAAAAGAACAATTGATGGTCAGAATGTTGAACAATGTCAAACATTCACCCAGTACAGAGATCTGGGCTTAAATCCACTGGGTATGCTCAGACATAGGTCCCGAGCTCACTGCCACTGGATTCAAGCTAGCCTGGCTGATGAGGGGTGAAACCCCAAAACCAGTCCTAGGATGCTTGTTTTCGGTCCAGGGTGGACCTGGTTTGGCAGTCCAAGCTTGACTGTTCCCATGAGGAACATGGTCAAGACTGATTTGCATATGGCTGGGTCTAAACTGGGGTGGCTTGGTGAGCAAAAGAAAGATGGATTTAACCCAGATCTCTTGACTGGAGGTGAATGTTTTGATTTGTTCTGCATTCCGTCCATCCATTGTGTATCTTTTGAAGCCGGGATTATGATGTCGGTTTCTGACAGCCAATCCATGGTGGCCTTTCTGACATGGATTGCCTGTCGGAAACTGACTTTGGGGTCCCCTAGCAGTGCCCTTGGCCATCCGCATTCGGCTCTAGGTGGCACCTATGGTGCCCCCGGAAACATCCTTGCACCTCACTGTGCCTGCCACACAGTGCAGGGAGGTTTGAAAACATCCCCTTTTCTATGGGAGCTTACGCTGCAGTCGTTTTCCGCCTGCTGCACAAGCTCTCATAGGAAAATGGATGGGTCAGACAGCAATTCCGCAATGGTTTTAGGGAGACGTGAGTCCGCCTGAAATCGTAATCAGGCCCTTTGTGTTACTCCAGATGAAATACTATCATAACATATAATGATTACCAGTATGAGTGCTATGTGGCTCAGAAACCCTGCAACCCTCATTGTCTTATTTAACATTTCGTATACATTGATTTACACACTTTTATGATTCACTGTCTGGTATTATGTGTGTGACGTAAGGCACTCTGACACCCTACATTGGAATGAGTAAAGCTATAAAATAAATTAAATGTAAAAAATCAATTAGTAAGTTCTATTTAAATATTAGAGTCGTTACTCACACAGATACATCTGATATTCTTAAAGTGCATGAATATCTCTTACATCTAGGTGTTAGGTTTTAGATAGCTCCCAGAGAAGATGGAACTCCAACATAAAGAGGGCTGATGTCGCTTTATGTGAGGTCTTTGTGGTGGACCCAGATGAAAGTGCAAATAAGAATCCCCCTCACATAACCAACATGTTACTGCTCTGAATGAAAAACAGACAATGTGGAGGTGCTGTTAAATGTGTCCCATGTCGGCCAATTAGACTGGGGAAATTTCAGCTCATTCCACTGGGTCCGGCATGAATATAACTCAATAACAGCTGCCATAATTTCCTACATTGCTTGTAGGAGATTGCATGTGCATAGGTGAATTGTGGTAGTATTCCAGCATGTGCACACACCTATCATGTGTAAGGTGTCCTGTACAGGATTTGCGATATGAGGTACTTATCAGGCTACATCATATGCATAGGTTACTAGCCAGCGATGTTGGTCTTTGTCCTGTCGCACAGGCTGATGCTTTTAATATGGGCAGGTTCATAGATTATGCGGTTGCAGGATTTTTCCTCTATTTACAGGAGGATATGTGTGTGTCTACTAATGTGCCAGCCCTGGTGGTCCTGTTTTACCATACATTCAATGTGTGCCAGTAACAACTTGCATTGGCAACACATTTTATCAGTCCCAAGATAGCATACTTTTGAAGCCTGCACTGTGCAAATGATTGCTATTCTTAATTTTTATGTCTGCCGTTAACCAAAACTTTTGGATTTTACTAAAATTACATGTATAATAGAATTACTTTAAGGGGCTTTCAGCCAGCTCTATTCATCCATTGGTTTGTTGTTTTGTCAATCACAATTTGCGTCTGCCCACTACAGCATACAGCATGGGGCAATAGGTCAGCCTGCTTAAGCCACTGGCTAACCTCACTTTGAGTGACTGCGTTTTGCTCTCTCACAATGAGCACATCCGAACACAAGATAGTTTCCTTCAGTGCCAATGTTTTTGTTTTTACGTTTATTCGAAACTCATTTTAACCAATTGTTCTTTAAACATTATTTGCCCAGGAAGAAAAGCAAACTATATTGTGTTTAATTTGCAGCAGTTGTAACACTTCCATAACAATTGGCTTTTTCAGGTCTCTATTAGGAAAGACCTTTCTTTCTTTCTTTCTTTCTTTCTTTCTTTCTCTTTCCTTTCTTCTTTCCTTGCTTCTTTCTATCTCCTTCTTTTTTCCATTTTCCATTCTTTCTTTCTCTCCTTTTTTATTTCCTTCTTTCTTTAAGGCAAGAGGCTGGCAGCCAATGGCATAACGATATGCTTTTTAGGTCTCTGTTAACCAAGACCTTTTGACTTTACCACTCTCTTTCTTTCTTTCTTTCTTTCTTTCTTTCTTTCTTTCTTTCTTTCTTTCTTTCTTTCTTTCTTTCCTGTTCTCTTTCTTTCTGACAGGCAAGAGACTGGCAACCAATGTCATACGAATTGGCTATTTTAGGTCTATGTTAGCCAAGACCTTTTGATTTTACTAAAAATATGTGCCTGACATAGTTATGTATTGGTATTCTCAGCCACGCCTCATCCATTTGTCTGCGGTTGTGTCATTCACATTTTATTTCCACCCACTGTAAATGCATCAGCCCACTTCTTCAGCCATTGGCTGACGTCACTATGAGTTACGACATGCTGCCGTTTCACAAGGGCAGCAAACGATAGTTATTTTACACACAAAGTAGTTTCCTTCAGTGCATAGGGGTACTATAGTAATGTGTGCTTTTTAGAGACCAAAAACATTTCTGCCTTATCCAATTTTCTTTTTTTAAGATTGATGACAGCCCAGCAGCTTCTCGAAAAATAAAGTTTTGCAAAAACCGTTGAGAAAACAAGAATTGCCACAAGACTGGTGGCCAATGCCACCCCTATTGGCTTTGTCAGTGATTGTTTTCTAGCATGATATGAAACCAGATGAAAATTCCAGTAGTTATTTCTTGCATTTCTCCTTTTTTTCGTCATATGAGCTTTTAGCTCAGGCAAGCAAAGTTAAGATTTGTAATATTCTCTCAAACACGACAATTGGTTCACAGATTCTTGCCTGTCTGTTTTCATGTTAAAATCAGGACTGATGTGCCAGATTTAATTTGTTTAGAGAAACAAATTAACACCAATATCCAACCAGTTTCATATCTGCCAGGCAAACAGTTTTAAAGTAAACTCACAGGAAACTAGCAAGTGCATTCTCAATGCCAACAATGCAGGTAAATACTGCCAGATTATAGGGAAAACATCACCAGAACATAAATGTAGGAATCGCTGAGAACTCGTCGAGCTATAGTAAGTAAGCGAATTATATGAATGTATGTAAGTCATTGTTCACGAGTAACAGCTTCAAACAACCCTTGTTTCTAGACATAAACTATATATGCAGATTCTATAAAATCCCACCACCTGAAAGCAACTGGTGAAGCTAACACAAATAAGTCATTTGAAAAGGACGTTTTCTCCACTTAGTTCATTAGATGCCAGGACCTCTCGCCACTAATTAGATAAAAAAAAAAACGTTATTATTGGTCAGCTAGCATTTAGACTAAGGGAATGAAAGGGTGCTCTAAGAAATGCTTCAAAAAAAGGAAATTGCCTCCGGTAGGAACGCTAAGTTGTCCCATGCATTAATAAACAACCCACATCCATTTGGACAGTGTAGCTATGCCATGGGATGCATTTACATTTAATATAAATAGTTCGCTCCCAGGTTACCTTGGAACCTGTTACATAGACAAGGAACAATTCTCATAATTGCCCTAGTGGTGTGGCTGCACATGCACCGCTGGAAGGGACACACCGTGCTGCATAGGAGACTCTAGTTTCATGGCAAAGTGGCTCACAAATACTTGTGAAGAAAATCTTATTAATTTTGTTAAAAGAACCTATACTTTTCAACTACTGAAATACATTGAATACAATCCCGAGACGTATTCCTGTGGCCATCACTGACATTTGGCTGGGACATCGAGGTACCTTCTGGGCTAAGCGTCAGTATAATAAGCATACTCGTAGATACCATTCTCCACCAGGTTCAATCAACTTTAAGATGGACACAGCAATGTGTCACTGTGTATGAATCTAGGGGTGCGCACGCCGCCACATTAACAGGGCGCACCAAGCCAGAGCCAAGGCACGGGTCTTGCTTGACCTGAAGAGGTTAAACACGAGCCAAAAGATTCAAAAACTCCCCATGCCACATTCTTAATCAGCTTTGAATTAAAACTATAAGCTCCATGTAATGCAGATTTAGTAGTGTATTTTTGTTCATTGTGTGTAACAGCAGCTCATTATGCAGGAATCTGCTTGTTTTTAGGTCAAGCCTGGGCAACGCATGCGCTGCTCTGCAGCATGCTGTATTGGAGTATGGAATGAACGCCCCACCCACTCCCTGCCCATATTTGTCATTGGCTTCTGTCATTGTCCTTTGTAAATGCTGGCTTCTGTTTCATTAATAGGCTTGTTAGTCCCTCCTTAGTCCCGCCTTGTTTTTATTTGTAACCTCCCATGAGACTGGCCCTTTTACTTCCGTTGTTACACAGTAAGTCGTTTAGTCTGTAAGCACTATTTTCTTTAATGAGATTCTCCTACTGCGGGCATGACATGCTTTTTTTTTCTGCAGAGTTTTATATAGCGTGAACTTGACCCGAATCCAATCAGGTATCAGAGCGCTTTACATAGCACCAGTTACGTTACATGAGGACACACATTCATTTTTTGTTAGGCACGGGCAGATTAAGTGATTTGCCCAGAATCACAGGATGTTCAGCGTCATTACCGAGACTCGAACCTAGTTCCCCAGGTCCGTGGTCGAGCGCCCTAGCCATTAGGCCAACTCTTCTCCCCAAGAGAGGAGTTGGTCCCATGCTTTCCTGCTACATTCAGTGTACCATGCATGCTTTCACTTTCTGGACAGCCGGGACAATAACAGCCGCTTCTTTGAATAGGTCTCACATTTACAAGAGTTTGAGCTATTGGCATTGTAAATGCCAATGCCTTTTATTTATGTGCTAATTAAAAAAACGAATAAATAAAAGACATTGTCACTTACAATGCCAATAGCTGAAGCTCTGGCAAATGCGAGATCTATTGCATTAAAAATGCTTGTTTAGGTCTTGCATATAGATGTCTTTAGCTCTCTGTGAGTTCTAATACAATAAAGTGCTGCATAGAGTGGGCTTGGGGACAACTCCTTGCCATGATTCAATAGCTTTATTGTCTATCTCAACTAGATCCCCCTAATTTGTTGGCTTTCTCTCAATTCTTGTATTTGTCTTGCTACTGCAGAATTTCTTCTTTAACATTGTTTTGAATGGATCAAATGTGTCCTTCCAATGCTAATCTCAGGGGACTATTTTTAGGTCTTGTTTTAGCCAAGACCGTTGGTTTTTACTAAAATTAAATTCATAACATAATTACTTATAGGAGCTTTCAGCCAGCCCTCTTCATCCACTGGTCTGTTGTGTCAGTGATATTTTTCTGCTGCCCACTACAGCACAGACCATCGAGCAATAGATCACCAACTTCAGCCACCAACTAACTTCACTGCGAGCGATGGCATTCTGCTGTTTCCAAAGACACAAAGAGCACATCCACAAAAAGCAGTTCCCTTCAATACTGTGGGCTTCTATGGCAAAGTGTCCTTTGAAAGACCAAAAATATTTTTGCTTTGAGCCACAGTTAATTTTTTTTTTATATTGGTGAGGACATTTCAGCTACTCAAAAATAAAGTTTTACAAAAACCATGAAAAAATAAAAGCACTAGCATAGTAAAAAACCTGTCACCCAATGCTGCCAGACCTATTGGCTTTGCCAATGCTGGTTTCATTTGTTTTTTAGCATTCAGTGTGAGCACCAGGTTTTCCCCTTTTTTTTTTTAAAATCTTTTTTTTAATTAAAATACATTTGAAACTTGAAACGGCAATTTTGAAATAATATGGCAAAATAGCCACCGGAGCATTACAAAATAAGCACACGGTTGAGCAAGCATCAGTGGCGATCTTGGAATGGGAGTTTTGTTTATCAGAAAAAAAATTCCAAGGTTAAAGCAGCATGTGTGCAGTAGCATTTGGCAGGGAATGGGGGTGGCAGGGTGGTGTGAGGAGGTGGGGGGTGGGAATACAAAAGAAAAAACACATTTACCTCCTTGTGTCTCCTTATCCGGTGAGTCCCGGAAGCAGGAAGCGCACAGGCTCCCCTAAGCCAATCCCAACGCTGAAATGCAACATTGTGATTGGTCTGAACACAGTGGTTCGGTTGTCAGATGGGGAAAGGGAACCAGTGCATGTTCCTCACCAGGCTGTGACAGCCTGGTGGGGAACATGCAAAGTGTGCATGACTGTTTGGTTGGCCCAAGACGGCTGTCCCAAAAGTCATGCGCACTTGGAGTGTGCAAACCACTCCTCCCCCTGTGCCACCACTCCACCCCTCCCTAACCAAGCCCCAAACCTACCAAGAATTAAATGATAATAACTATGTTATTATCATTTTATTTTTCCTGCTCTGACAGCACAAGGCCCAGGCAAAATGTATGTTAGACTGGCGTAATCTCCTGTAGTTTTGGTAATTTCATGTCCTTGCTCTGAAATTATGCGATTATACCACATTATCTAATTATACCCTGTTCATGACAAAAATGTTGTGGGAAAGCACAGGATCAACACAAACGACCAGGAACATGAGTAGCTGCTATCGGCGACGTGTTTTTTGAGCTATTTTTTAGCACAAAATCCATACTCAAGTCCACAATGGCTGGAAGGCAGAATTACACACTAAAATATTGTGCTTGCACTAAAACATAGTGCCAAGAGCCCCCTTTGCATTTCAAAGTATTTTACACAAAATGTTGCCAAATTTTGTCGAAATTTTGTACAATTACACAAATGCAAATTATGTGAATTTTGCACACCCGAGATTCATCACGCGCCATCAGCTATTTTGGAAGTCTTGTTTTTTCATGCCAAGAGTTACTGCTAAAGCCAAAAGCGCAGCCTTTTAAAGGCGAGAACTATTGACTTTGCAAATCGTATTCCTTTAACAAGATGCATAAAGGTTGGGCATGGGCCCTGGCTAGCCTGTGGGATGTCTTTTAGTTGAGCAGCAGAGCCCAACTGAGTATATCTTTTAGCTACCCCCTTGGCCCAACCCAGGCTCGAGCGTGCCCTGGAATCATCTTGTCTCTAGCAATGACACATACAGGGTTTCCCTTTTGGTGCAGCTGAGGCCCTGAAACACTCTGAGGTAAAACGTAGTTTTCGCAACACACATTGTTGGTTTGGCTTCCAGTTTTATCTGGTAACTTTGTGTACCTATCTGGAATTACCGGTTAATTTTTTTATCTGTGCCTTTTAGTTTCGTCATAGAAGTGTTTTTTATTGCATTTCAAAATTTGATAATGCGGCAACATGGTTATACAGATTATGAAACAGCTAGAGAGTTTCAGGTATAAAATTTACAGCAACAAAATGGCCTTAGTCTTAGTCCCAGTTGCAGAGATAGGTGCAGAGTGCAACAAGGGATGTGCGGATCAAATGTATGCTGGCACTCAGGGGCGGCTCCTCCATGTGTGCGGAGGAGTGTCGCCCCACTGCTTTCTGGCAGTGTGAGAAGCAGAAACATAAAATGGATTTATGAATACCATTTTATGTTTCTGCTTCTCAACTGTGAGAAAGCAGAAGGAAGAGTTTGGTTGGGGGCGGGCGTGTGGGTGGTCCTGCTGCAGGGCAGGGTAGGCGTGGCTTGCCCACTGTTGTGGGCGCTGACTGTTTGGTCGGCACCATGGCAGACCAAACAAGTAATACGCACTCTCCCGTTTTCTCCATGTAGGCTGCATGCAGCCTGCATGGAGAAAACGGCCTCCCCAGAGACACTTGTGCGGTCGGTGTCGCAGCCAAACACAACGATGCCATTACAGCTTTGTGATTTACTTAGGGGAAGATAGGGACGCTACCTGATTTCTGGGACTTGGAGCCGAGAGAGAAGGAGACACGATGCGGGACCGGAGGAGAAGGTACATTTGGATTTTTTTGTTTATTAACCCCAACCCCCTCTCTGCGCGACCCACTCCCCGCACGACTTCCTGCCCTTCCACCCGCGAGTCATGCCGGCCGCGACTGCTGGCACTACTGAACCTTGTCCAGAGTCGATGCAAATACGAGCAGCTCATGGGATCATTTTGAAACAACATGCCATGCCCGATTCCTGGAGAGGCCTGGAAATTATAGAATGATCATCCAAATGGAAATTTCAGGAAACTTTTTTGCTAAATATCTGGGGGCTTATTTGAAAGCCCCTTGCGCCGCCGGTGCGACACTTTTTATCACATAAAACTTGAAAGTCTGGGGGGCAAATTTACTAACAACTAATGCAACGCAGCTAAGCAACTTGCTGCCTTCCGTTGTGTGACAGGGAGAGGGCAGGAATGTGCCATACCTAATAAGAAATGATACATTCTTGCCCTCTACCTGCTCTGGCGCACTTAGCGCAGCCTAGCGCCAATGCAGGCAACCTTGCACCATTGTGCAAAGGTGCCTGCGGTACAGCCAGGATTGTTTTTTGCAGGAAAAGATGCCTTCCTGCACAAAAATAATACTCTGAGGCTTTATCCTCTTTTTATATGTGCTGCAGAACATGAAGAAAGAGGAACATCGGGGAGAAATAAACATATTTCTCCTTGTTACACCTCTCCAGGGAAGGTATATCATTTTGACACATTCCCAGGTTTCCTTCTCTTGGTAAATCTGGGAATGCTACAAACTCCATTGGTGGATGCATGGGGACATGCTCCACCCATAAAGCACCTTACCAGGGCAGAGTAGCTCAAGGCTTGTACTGCCTTGTGTTAACTCCAGATTTACTAAGCCATGCAGAGCCACACAAGTAAATCTCACTATAGCCATTGTGTTGCCTTGCACCGCCTTGCATTACGCAATGGCAATGGAAGGGCTTCGTAAATATGGACCTTGGTTTCTTGAAGCTAGTATCCTTCCCAAAGTTCCAAATGATTGTAGAAAAAACATTTGACAACTGATGGCTGTCTTACTATTGACGTTGCTGAAGAAATATGTATTACAAAAAGAAATTTATGTGGCATATATACCTCTGACCTCAGCATTTGATCTGGTAGATCGAAATTGAATATGGTACAAAGTGTTGAAATGGGGGATCCCTGGACCTCTTCTATCCTAATTATAATATTACATAGAGATTGATGGACAAGAATTGAACTGGGGGAAAACGGATCTCTGTCGCAGAAAATAATGACACGGAGTGGTCGATTTCTTTCAAAATATATATTTCAGACACCCCTGAATAGCTAAGTCAGGATCACTGTTTCCCTGCCTAAATACATTTAGAAGCTAAGCACTGACTAATCTATGCAAAGGATGCTATTGTATTTGATCTAACACCAGTAGGTCTCCAGTGTGCTTTGGATACATTTAGCTCTTACTGCAAAGATAACTTCTTAAACATAGTTTCAAGTTTCACAATTTATGTGCATAATTATTTAAAACCATTGCAATACATATAACCCCCAGGACAATAAAATTAATCAAATTCAATGATAAAACGTCTATTTTCTATAATTTACCCATTTTTAGTTAAAAACATTCGCTAATTAACCAGTGTTCAGATAGGAGTTCAATTATTATAAAAAATCACAGTAGCTCAAAACTGACTATTCGCCTAAAGACTGAGGGCCCGATTCACAGAACTAACTTGAGACAAAATCCTAAACTTACTACCATTTTGGTATTCACAGAAGGCACTTACTCATTTCGGTATTCACAGAAGTTAGTAGTCCTAACTTTAGGACTCCTAAATGCCTTCTGTGAATACCGAAAGTCTTAATGTTATTTTCTTTCTCAGTTTAGGAGTAGTAAAGTTAGGACTCCTAACTTTAGGACTCCTAAACTGAGAAAAATCCTAACTTTATGACTTTCGGTATTCACAGAAGGCATTTAGGAGTCCTAAAGTTAGGAGTCCTAACTTTACTACTCCTAAACTGAGAAAAATCCTAACTTTAAGTCTTTCAGTATTCACAGAAGGCATTTAGGAGTCCTAAAGTTAGGACTACTAACTTCTGTGAATACCGAAATGAGTAAGTGCCTTCTGCGAATACCAAAATGGTAGTAAGTTTAGGATTTTGTCTTAAGTTAGTTCTGTGAATCGGGCCCTATGTGCAGAGGCAGAGGCGGGTAAGTAGTGTGAGGCTACTAGCCCTATACGGATTAGATCATTGGTTATTAGGAAAAACTGCTAGCACTCTCCACCAGTAAAGGAGGCCTGCTGTGCAAAAGAGGTTAATTTAAAGGGTATTAATGACAATCAGCAAACTGATTTTTTCATCTCTGTACAGTATGTTCTATCTAACTCTTAACTATGATGTGTCAAGTAGTGATCGCACTATGAAAGTGCCTACGTTTTGTAAAGCACATGCATATCACTTCTTTATTTATTGCCAGAAGTGCCCCAATAGCTGAGCCGCACCCTACTCGCTGGGTCTCTCTGCTTCTTTGCGTTCTGCGGCCAATACCCTTTTCTCCACTATCCAAAGAAATTGAATCAGTGCACAATTCAGTCTTAGGTCCATAGGATTGAATTACGCAACAGCAGCCTCTCTTTGCGTAGGATTTTGCGATGATCATTCAGAGTGGCTTTGCAGAGACACAACACATGAATAATGTCCTCTGGTGCTTGTGCGCAGAGCCTTTAGAGCTCCCTGCTTTCCTTTCTTCTTCAAGGCGGATAGTGTTTTGATACAGGCAGTATCCCCAGTCTGAATTTTAAAAATTGCTCCTTGGAGTAATTGCTATGGGTCATCACTAAATATCCTTGAGGTGATACTTTTGTGTAATTGCTGAGTGTTAGCCATCCATGGCTCCTCCTTGCCAGTGACTGTTAGTCTTCCCAGAAGAGACAGTGCTTAGGTATTTAGTTGTATTATTCTTTTCAGCTCGCTGCGGCTCAGGTTTAAGGCCCATGTGGATGAGAGGCCAGGGGTGATGAGTGACTTTTGTAAGAAATCTCTCATAGATGAACAGAGGTGGTGGGGTCAAGGTACCTTATTTAGTGAGTTTAAGGCTTTTTCAGCAGTTCACAAAAGCCCCCTGCCAGCCCAAAAGTCTGTTTTAGCATGCAGAACTCCTACCTGATTTGTGCAGGAGATGTATCCACCAGCGTGTGGAAAAGGACTTCAGCATTTTTGTGACTGCGTTTTCCAGTATAGTGCTGCCCTGGCCCCTTAGAGCCTTCAATACATAGACCAGCGTAGGGAGAACTTTGGCTTGTGCCACCTGCAGGAGCGGACAGAGCGAAGAGCCCTTCATCTTCCTGTGCAGTATGCGCAGACCATCTGCCAGTGCTTTGCCTTTCCTTTTTATTATTTCTTCTATTTGAGCTGCAAGCCTTCCATTAGAATTAAATAGAACTACAAGGTATTTGTACACATTAGTAGTTCCACCTTTTCACTTCCCAGGAGCCACATATAGGGGAATATTTACAAAGCCCCTGCGGCACTTTTACGCCGCCTGAGCGTCACTTTGGTGACACTTTGGAGGTGCATATTTACAAGGCCATGTAAAGCCACCCTGTGGTGCTCTTTATGGCCTTGTAAATATGGCCCCCTTTCACGCATTAGTCTGCATGAAAGTGGCATTCCATGGGTGTTGCTGTGGGTGTTCCAATGCAACACCCATGGAATATGACGCATTCCCAGATTTACAAGGTTTTGTAAACCTGAGAATACATTAGATTCTAACGCCTCTTCACGGGGAGGCGTTAAAGTGGGGCAACAAGGATAAATACCTGTATTTCGCCTCAATTTTTGCTCTTTCTATGTATGCTGCATTCTGCAGCACATACAGAACGAGGAAACTGCCATGAATGACTGTTCTTGTGCAGGAAGGTGTCCCTTCCTGCACAGAAACAATCATCCCTGCAATGCAGGCACCCTTGGTGCAAGGGCCCCTGCATTGGTGCAAGGCATCCAATTGTTGCTCCAGCACAGAGGAAAGCACAGGGATGCGTCGTATTGCTCTAAATACGATGCATCCCTGCATTTTCCTAATGACCCAGCTCAACCCATTGTTATTTGAGTATTCTACGGTTGCGTCCAAAAGACTTTGCAGCCCCAGCCTTTTCCTACTGGCCAGATATAAATCATCTGCATACAGCATATTTGATAGCAAATTTACTCCCATTTTTGGTGCATGGCGTTTGACTTTGTTTAATAAGGGAGTAAGATCGGAGAGGGACAGGGCAAAAAGGGTCAGGGCCAGTACACAGTCCTGTTTTAGTTAGTGCTTGTTGGTATCATCCAAGACAATCAGGAGACATCCCCCAGTTTAATTCTAATCCACATGTTTGCATGCAGCATTCGTAGTGTCTTCAGAAGGCCATCGGGCACATTCCAAGCCGCAAGTTTTGAGTATAATTTACTTTGGCTTACCCTGTCAAATGAGGATTTATAATCTTGCTTTGTTGACTATCAGAGTCACTAGGCAGTAATTCTCAGGCTTGCCTTTGTCTCCCCTTTTGAATATTGGCAAGATCTCTGACCTATTCCATGAGGCGGGGACTCTGTCATTGTCTAGGGCAAAATTGTAGAGTGGTTCTAATTTCTTTGCCCAGGAGTTTGGTTCTTCTTAAAGTAAATCATCTGTAAAACAATCCCAGTTTGTCAGGGGATCCTGCAATGTATTTGCTGTGCCAAGTATTTTCTCGGCACCTGGTATAAGGTATGGCAGAGAGGCAAGCGTACATTTAATCCTCATGTTGTTAGTTGTATAAGATGTTATCTCCTGCTCAACTGCAGGCTCGTGTTCTCCTAAGGAGATTTATAGAACTGTCTTCAGCGGATGGTGGTCGCTGTAAATTTTTTCACCGAAGCTAAAGGAGGTTACGTGTTGCATTAGGGGTAAACAAAGCAAAGTGTAATCTATCAGGGATGCTCCTTCTTTAGAGTGGTATGACATCCATGGGAGTCTGTCACCGGTGCGGTGACCATTCAGGACTCAAAGCCCGAGATGCTCCAGATTCCCTACCAAAAAGCTAGCCTTACTTGTCGTTTTTCTGCCGCGTCCGGCTTTCTTGGTGCTTTATGCCCCAATGTTGTTCTTAGACTATTCATTCGGCTGCACATCTCCCATCAGACACATGCTGAAATCACCCGAGACTATGAAAAGAATGTGGCCTCGCTCACTTTTCTTAAGCTCATAAACTTTTCCATCAGGGTTGTTGAGCTTCCATCTTGCTTTTTTACTGGGGTGGATGGAAACATTCACTATTACAGTGGTGACAGGGAGAAAAGCAGATTTTTTTAGGGCTAGTTCCACAAATTGCAGTCCCTCCTCTTTACCCACAAGTTCTTTGCCCTTCATTTTGGTAGTTGTTGATAAATGCGTTGTGAGCCCCCTTTTCAGTGCCCACGTTTTACGGCATCAGTAGCCGGGATGAAAAAATGTGTGAATCTCTCTAGCAGTACAGTTCCGACACCCAAGTCTCCTGGAATATCACCGCATGGAAGGAGCATAAATACTGCATGGTCTGTGGATTGTCCAATTTGCTGGTGAGGCTATTAATATTCCAAGAACATTCGCAGTAAGTTGTTATGCTGTAGACTTTTAAATTCTCCTTGTCATAGCAGCTTTGTGGTCATGTTTATAGCTCCTGCTGGCCAGCCCCATTCTGGTTCAATGCTATTGTACTGAGGGGGGTTTTGGTGTATTCTCTCTGGCCAAGTTTGTGATCTGTCCCGAAGATTTGCTCAGGGCATTCCTCAGAACTGAGTAAATGTTTCTTGTCTGGTTTATTCTGGATTCTTCGTTGTTAGCTCTTTCGAGTGGGTCAGGATACCCGGTAGTCCTGGGGACAGGTATTGAAATGCCCCAATTCTTAAATCTTTCCATCTTCTTTGGTACCCACTGTTCCAGTCCTTCAGAGCCCTAAGTGACTCTGGTGTATTCACTGGGATACCATGGGCCAGAGTTTAAAAACTCGATTGAACGAATGTCCTTTGAAGAAACATTCCCCAGAGATGGAATCAGGTGAGTGAGCCGCAAAATTACCTCTGTTTAAAATATCGAAGGGGCCTTTCAAGGTGTATTCCAGATAGAAAAGCATGCTTGACCCCTCATTATTAGTCATTGTCTGTGCCTCATGGACTTTAATGGCCTGGGGTCTTGTTGGCTAGGTGCTAACAGATCAATGAATGTGACATTTTGTTGTTTGGACTGCGCTCTCATTTGCACCCGTAGTCAATATCGGACCCCTTTCCAACTTCTTTATGATTTTGCAGGATGCCCTCCATGTCCCAATACGGCCAATTGCCCCTGCTAGGTCTTTGTCGTGTACATTTAGATGCTGGTCTCGGAAGGACGGTGAGGGATGGCCTCTGTTGTTCTTTGTGCTGTTTGTGGGGGGCAGGGGAGGTTCCTAAGGGTCTTGAGTTTTGATTTAATTGCTGTTTCTTCGCTTTCGAACTGTTTGCTTCCAGGACGATGGATTTGCAAACTGTCGGTTTCCTATTCTCAGTTGCCCCGGAGGGCCATATGAGCCCACCTTCAAGCTCTTTTGTTGCTTCGCTGGATGCTCTCTTTGTCCCTGAGCCCTTCTTAAACATAAATATAGCCAAATTTAAAGAAGAGATTTTTAGAAGAAAACCGTTTTAAACTGCTGTATGCAACCTACATGGCACGCCATTTTATTTGTATTTATTTTTATTTATGGATTTATACAGCGCATAGCTGCCCCAGCAACGGGGCGTCCCAGCGCTACCCAAAGAACACGTGCCAATAGGCCACTCCAACAAACACAGACAGTTACTCCGGAAAGAGCCAGGTCTTTAAAGCCTTTCGAAAAGTCTAATGATTCTGGAGTCCTCTGATAGAGATCGGGAGGGCCGCCTGGACCTTAAAAGATCGACCACCAGCTCTGGCTCTTTGAAATCGGGGGGTACACACAATCCCGATTTGGCAGAGCAAAGGGGGTGATTCGGGATGTACTGGACTAACAGGTCCATTAGGGATTGAATCTGATTATCGTTACCTTGGTGGGACACTTACTTACAATCTGACTTTTAAAACTCATGTTATTTGGGCTAAAAATGATCTCCCTATTGGAGTCATTAATAGAAAATTTACACCCAGTATTTCTGCAATATAGTATTTTTGGCAACAATATTTTGACATACAACCCTGCATAGTGTATAATTGGAAACATCAGGTTTTAGAGAAAGTAGAAATCTGATGGCCAATGTTAGGTATCTAGTTCAATATAAAGCTGCAGGAATAGGGAAAAGGGTCAGCTGAGTTGCCAGAAAAAAGGAACTGAATTGGGCATTGAAGTAAAAGAGAAGAGGGTTTCAGACTTTTTAAAATTATGGTGAGGAACAGATCACTGGGGAACACAAAAGATGGGGTGCAGACATATTTCCCTTCCACGATACCAAAAAGGTGTGATGAGAGATGTAGGGGTGAAATAAATCCCAAGTAGGCTCAGTGATGCCTAATGAAGAGAGAGAGTTCTGTAGTGTAGGATGACCTACTGTGTCAAAAGCTGCAGAAAGGTCAAGCAGAAGCAAAAGAGAAGAGATGTTGTTATTAAGTGCTTGTTGAAGAAAGAAGAGGATGGATAACATCAGTTTCAGTAGAATATCCCAGAAAAAAATCAGACTGGATACAAGAAAATAAATGAGTATGGAAAAAAGAAGCAAGTTAGGAGAACACAATGTATTCAATTTATTCAAAGATTGTGGCTCTACGAGAAAGATGCAGGGGAGAACAGCAGGTTTGTCTGAATCTGAGACGATGCCATGTGTGAGAGTGTCATTAAATATGAGTGAGGTGGGTGAGAAAGTAAGGAAACAACAAAGAGGATGTTATGGAGTTATTTGGAGGCTGTGGACTGAACACAAGCCAATACGATTGATATATTGTCCTAAAAACACGCTGGATATTGTTGGAGCAAGGAAATGAGGAAGGAAGAAGTAGAGAAACTGAAAGTGGGGGGCTTTGATATAGAGGTAGGAATGGATAGTAAAATGTCAGAGGCAGGCTGAAAAGAAGCACAAATGTTATTAACTTTAGACGTGAAGTCAGATGGGAAGTCATTAGCACTGAATAAAGTACAGAGTTAAAGGTCAGGTGATAGTGATGAAAGTAGACAGTATATCGAAGTGAATAGACAACATGGATTGTCAACATGGTGAGAGATAAGGGATCTAATATAATATTTCTAGGCTGACTTGAGTTTGGAGGCATATACTCCACTCAGGGGTAGAAATTGGGAAAGTAAAATAGAAGGTCTGTGCCCGTGCTATGAACATTCAGTATGACTCCAGTGAAGTACATGATAAAGATGATTCCAATCACGTCTGGGGGGGTTTAAGGGTTTTATAAGGGCACCACAGTCTCAGGCAGCATCTCTGACAGGAGCGTGTAAGCTTGAATTAGAGGTTTGGAGAGGCAAAGCATCAAGGACAACAGAGGTCAAGTTAGAGAGGGAAATCTGTGGAAAGTAATGGATTATTGTTGGTTTGGGGTAAGCCACAATAGGTGAAGGAAGACGAAGTGGACGTTTTCAAGTCTGCCTGTAAACACAGCCCCTACATTGTCCTTGGCCCTCAGGCAAGCATAGGTTTGGATCAACTTTCCAGCTTGAGCAGCAGGAATCGACAGGCTTCTGAGGTGCATCTTCCATCACTTACCTGGTGATAATGTGTATCAGGTAACGCTCAATCCTGCCAGAGACTGTCAGGAATACATTTTATTTAGATGGAGGTTACTGGAATAACTTGTCCCGAAAGATGCACGCACAAGAAGTCCACAACGCTAGTTAAAAAGGCTTTATTACCATGTTAAAACCCGGTTGCAGTACAGCGTATGAAACTAAGAGAGTGGGAGAGGGGAAAGAGAAAGAGAAAGGGGGAATGAAGAGATACCGTGAGGGAAATTAGTCACATGCATTGCAATGCAAGATCTGGCATCAGCAGTGGAAGAATGAATTCATTAAAACAAAACACATGGAGAAAAAAATACTCCTTTGGAAAGATAAACACAATAATAGAGTGGAGACGCACTGAAACCGGGAGCAGGGAACTATTAGAGAATAGAAAGAAGGTCTGTTGCTAAAACACAGCTGAAGCACTCTGCAGGCGAGCCCTAAAAAGAGAGCACAGTACAAACCTGAATGTGCTGAATGGAGTTTGGGGAAGATGGGGCTGCAGGGGCATGAATGAAAGAGACTACAGGAGCCACCGTATATATGCACTACGAAAACCTTGAAGGAAGAAAGAAGCTGCAGGTGTCAATGTCAGTTCTTAATCTGTAAAAACAACACATAAGTGCAGATGCCATAATGTTTTAGGAGCATGCTTTGAATGCAGAGGTGAATGAGAACCAAATCTGCTTTTCTTAATTCACCTCATTCCTCTTTCTTCCACCATACTACACTTCCTGTCTTTTATCTAATCCTGGTTGGTTAATTTTCCTCCATGCTTTCTCCTTTTGTCTATGTTTTCCTATATTTCTCAGTCTCATTCTACCTTTTCTGCTTTTCTATCTTTTGCTTTTCCTCAAAATCTGATGATGCCAGTGCCCACCATCTGCACTCACTCGCCCAGTTCAGCACTGATAGGATGAAGGAGTGAGTGCTAAGAGAACGTGAGATGAATATGGCGTGTGAGGGAGTCTGGGTCAAGTGTGGATTTGAGATGAATATGGCACGTGAGAGAGTCTGAGTTAAGTGTGGACGGGAGATGAATCGGGCACGTGAGGGAGTCTGAGTCAAGTGTAGACATGAGATGAATCGGGCACGTGAGGGAGTCTGAGTCAAGTGTAGACATGAGATGGATAGGGCACACGAGGGAGTCTGAGTCTGAGTCAAGTGTGGACGTGAGATGAATCGGACATGTGAAGGAGTCTGAGTCGAGTGTTGACATGAGATGAATAGGGCACGTGAGGGAGTCTGAGTCTAAGTCAAGGGTGGACGTGAGATGAATCGGGCATGTGAAGGAGTCTGAGTCAAGTGTGGACGGGAGATGAATCGGGCACGTGAGGGAGTCTGAGTCTGAGTCAAGTGTGGACGTGAGATGAATCGGGCTTGTGAAGGAGTCTGAGTCGAGTGTGGACGTGAGATGAATAGGGCACGTGAAGGAGTCTGAGTCAAGTGTGGACGTGAGATGAATATGGCACGTGAGAGAGTCTGAGTCAAGTGTGGACTTGAGATGAATAGGGCACGTGAGTGAGTCTGAGTCAAGTGTGGACTTGAGATGAATGGGGCATGTGAGGGAGTCTGAGTCAAGTGTAGATGGGAGATGAATAGGGCACGTGAGGGAGTGTGAGTCAAGTGTGGACATGAGATGAATAAGGTGCCTGATGAAGTCGGAGTCAAGTGTGGATGGGAGAATAACAGGGCGCGTGAGGGAGTGTGAGTGTAGTGTGGACATGGGATGAATAGGGTGCGTGAGAGAGTCTGAGTCAAGTGTGTACGTTAGATGAATAGGGCACGTGAGGGAGTCTGAATCAAGTGTGGACGTGAGATGAATGGGGCACATGAGAGAGTCTGAGTCAAGCGTGGATGTGAATAAATAGGGCGCGTGAGGGAGTCTGACTCAAGTGCGGTGGAAGTGCTTCAGGATCCTGAATTTAAGAGAGTGGTGTTGAAGGAGTCTGGTGCCTGATGGAAGGGTCAGGGTGTGAGTGCCGCATGAAGCTGAAGGTACGCATCACTGTAGGAGAGTATAGGGAGGTGAGGCAACAGGAGGCTGATAGGACCAGATGGGAGGCAGTGCTACTGGAGCTTGGAGGGAGTGACTGATTGGGGGTCTCAGTACAGTAGAGCTGCATCCACCTTAAGGAGAGGTATTTTGGGTGATGGGTGCAGCAAAGGCCTGGAGGTTGTGCTGAAAGAGGAGAGAGGTGGCGCTAAGGAGAGGGCATTGGATGATTCATCCCGTGGGTAATTTTAATGCTGAGGTATTCCGTGCCCTGCTGGTGCAATTCCTCTATTGGGAGATAATACTGCTGGTGAAGGTCAATGCTGGAGTGAATTCACGTTGATAAAGGTTCACTCGTGTTCTCACACATACAACATACAAATGGTGCACATAAGCGCGCCACAAACAAGCTACATGCGAAAAGACCTACAATCTGGCAGCGTTTCACACCATCCTCTTCGGTTTCTCTCTCAGCTCACTCCACTCACCCTGGTCATTTTCTTTTTTGACCCGTATAATGAAATTGTGAAAACTAAATCAACAATAATATTTTTCTGAAAGGAATATAAATGTATTAACCCTCCCATATATCGCATTCATGTGATTGATTACTACACGTTAGAATTTTACGTATTCCTTATTTTTTTGGTATCTAGTGGCAAACCCCATGGAATTTGGTAGCTTGCACACTGCCATTACGTGTACAGCGAAAAGGTCATTCATTGCTGCACACAGAGGAAAATAATTATGGGGAACATTTCAATTGGCTGAATTGACTAACTACAGACCACGACCTTGTGGGATCCTCTGATGGTGTGCTTGAACTTTCCTCCCCAAAGTAGAGTAATGTATAGGCCTGTGTGAGCTCTGCATACCAGAGACAGACTTGACTGTTGCGACATGTCCTGATTGGCTCACGGGTCAGTTTTTTAAAAACATTTCCAAGACTTAAGAGGAGTCCTTGGCTTGTCTTGCTGCAAGGTGCTTCATTGGGGTATGATAAGTGTGTGACATTATAAACTAGTTGTGACGCTGAACATAACCCATGTACCCCATACAATGGAAACTCTGTGATTGCACTATTAGAGGCAGATTTTCAAGCCCCTTGCGCCACCAGTGCGTCACTTTTCGTGACACACCGGCGGTGCATTTCACTGCCCTATATTTGCAAGAACAGGAAAAGCCACCCTGCGTGACTTTTCCTGTCCTTGTAACTATGGCCCCTTTACACGCAACACTTTGCGTGAAAGAGGCGTTCCATGGGTGTTGCTGTGGGTGTTCCCACGCAACACCCATCGAACCTGACACATTTCCACATTTACGAGGAATCATAAACCTGTGGGTTACGGGTAGCGTAGCGAGGCGCAACGAGGAAATTTATTTTCATTTCTCCTCGTTTTTTCCCTTTTTTAATGCCTGGTGCATTCTACAGCACGCTTGAAGGAGGAAAATGCCTGAGGTAATTGTTTTTGCGCAGGAAGGTGCCCCTTCCTGCACTAAAAACTCTCTACCCTTCATGCAGGCATCCTTGCACCATTTGGCAAGGGCGCCTGCACCGGCGCATGGCAGCTGTTTGTGCGCCAGCACAGGGGAGAGCACATGAATGCGACATATTATTGTAAATATGTTGCATTCCTGTGCTTTGAAAGTGCTGCAGCGTGGCGCAGCCAAAGGGCTTGCTGTGCCGCGCTGCAGCTCTTTCTTGTAACTCTGCCCCTGAGTGTTTATCTCGTGAAATGTAATACGTCACTTAAAACAAAAAAACCTTCTGTAAAAATTATTTACGTGGATCAACTAGTTGGCCAAAATAGAGCAAGCCAAGTCCATGGAGGGAACAGGGTAGAAAGTGTTAAAAGTAAGTGGACTGGACGGAAACGGACTATCAAGTATTCTCTTTCATTGGACACAGGCTCTTGAGGCATGGTAGCACAAAGCACTGCCATTTTATGGCCCCATTCACAAAAAGAAAGCGTCCCTTGCGCTTACATGACCAGTAAGAGCTTGTTTCAATACACCTGGGTGAGAGTGACAGCCAGGTTAACTCACTGAAATGAAATGAATCAGATGTATAGGAGCACGAACAAATGCCCAAAGGCGTCAAGGTGCTAAAGAAGGGTTCGTTCAGAACAGAAATATAGTAAAAAAAAGCGGAAAACCATCAAGAACCAATGAAATTCACTTAAATGCTGAAGCACAATAATTTTAAGGCTTTTTGAAAGGGGTCATGAGCCTGAAGGTAGGTTACAGATAACGGGAGAGAATTGCATTGCCAACAGCATTGGTCATGGTCCCCCCAGCCAGCAACAGAGGGAAGGCCGCCGACTTACTGTCTGAAGGCAAATAAATGCTGACTAGGAAGACCCTGACTCGTCATACGGGGTGGGGTGGGGAGATTAGCGACTAATTGCGTCCTGAGGCTTTCGAAAGATGAACTGCAAAAAAATGCTGACAAATGCCTTTTGCAAGGATTTCATAGTGATGGTGGTTGGAAGAGATAAGCTCTTTCTATTGCTCTAACACACACGGGATGTAATTAATTCTGCTGTACAGGCTTCGCTGCTTGAACCTTCAGCTAAAAAAGCTAAGGATGATGATGAAGACATGGGCAATTCCCCTAAGGGGAAGTACATTCAAGGCAAGGTTTTTTCGGACATGTTGGTCCATATTCGTGATGTGCTGGGATTTGACCCTAAATCCTTATCTGATGATGGGTTTTACTCCCAGTATAGTTCCTCTGTGGTAGAGGACCTGCTTTTTCATGATGTCCTCAAGGATATTCTGGCTAAAGAGTGGCTTGAAGTCGACAAGCAGGGGATTCTGAGCTTTCTGGGGAAGTGGTATTGCCTGGCGAATTTGACACCCAGTTTCCTCGGGTTCCTAAGGTCGATTCTATTTTGTCCTCCATGGCTTCTTCTTCTTTTCATGCTGCTTCTCATTTTGGAGTGCGTGCTAGCACTTATTCAACCAATGATTTGCAGGTCCTTATGAAGGATTTTGAGAAATGTTTGACTGTCTTCAGGATGAGGGGATCTAACTCCTATCTTGGCGCAGATGGAGGTCTTGGCTCAATTTCTCCCTGATGTGACATTTGATACGCTGTGGGCCTTCGGTGGTGGGTAGGAGGTCTCTCTGGACAAAGCCTTGGTGTCTTGATACTGCTCAGAAGACCTTGGTCCATAAACCGCCTTTTGAGAGTTCCCAGCTTTCTGGGGATGATTTGAACACAATGGTGCACCGGTCTGCGGATGAGAAGAAGACGTTGAAGCTTTTCTAGACTGTACAAAAGAAGAAATCCTTTTTCCATAAACAGGGGTTTCTGGGTGCTTTGTTTTCTTCTCTGACCTTTCGTGGTCGGCCCGTGGTCGGGGGGCTGCATTCCATTATAAATCCCGGCCTCAACAGCAGCAGCAGCAGCTGCATCCCCAGGGTGCTGGACAAAAGTGACTATGCTCGGCTCCATTTGTTTTCTGTCCATTGGTTCCTGCGGTTTGCAGTGCAAGGGATCCATTTCCAGTTTCGGTTGTTGCCTTTTGGCCTCTCCACTGCTCCCCGGACTTTGACCAAGGTATTGGCTTCTGCTGTGGGGGTTTTGCAGCGTCCGGGTTTCTCTGTATTTCCCTATATTGATGATTGTCTGGTCTCTGCTTCCTCCCTTCCTAAGTATCTTCTGGCAGTGGAAGCAACGATGGCCTTGTTCCGGGATCTAGTGTTCAAGTTGAATCTGGCCAAGTCTCATCATGTTCCTGTTCAGAGACTTCAGTTCATCAGGGGTTTGTTCGACACCTTGCAGGGGTGGTGTTTCGCCCTCCTGTTTGTATTCTTTCCCTGCAGACTCTGTTTCCGGACCAGCAGGGTCACCCTTCTGCCCCGGCTCGGGTTTGGTTGCGGGTCCAGGGGTTGATGGCTGTCACCATGGCGGTGGTTCCTTGGGTTCGCCTGCATCTCAAGCCCTTGGTGAATCATCTGTTGGCTCGGTGGGACCCCTCCCAGGTGGATTACAAGACCCTGGTTCCTCTCTCTCCTGTACTGGTTCAGGACTTGGACTGGTGGCTTTGCACTCCCAAACTGGAGAAGAGGGTGCTTTTTTAGCTTCCTCCTCTCCTCTTGCTGACCATGGATGCCAGTATTTGGGGTTGGGGTGCCACTTTGGGGTCGTTGTAGGCCAAGGGTTCTTGGTCTCAGAGAGACAGCACCCGTTCCTTGAACTGGTGGGAGTTTGTGGCAATTTGGCAGGCGGTACAGTTCTTTCAGGGTTCTCTTCTCTGGGCAAATCTGTTGGTTTGTACCGACAATCAGGTGGCTCGTTGTTACTTGAACAGCCAGGGGAGACTAGGTGAGCGTCTCTGAATCTGCCGGCTTCCATGATTTGTGCCTGGGCGAAATCTCACCTGCTGGCCTTGAGGGCTGTTTACATTTTGGGGCGTCTGAACTTTCATGCGGACTGCTTGAGCCGCAACCTTCTGTCCTCTGTTCTGTACCATCTGTCTGTTCCTCTGTTCCGGGACCTTTGCATTCAGTTCGGGACTCACTGGATCAATCTTTTTGCTTCCCCTAACAACGCTCTTCTCACCCGGTTTTGTCCCGAGGTGGTTTGTCCTCAAGCTTGGGAGGTGGATGCTTTCTCGATTCCTTGGCCTTCGTGCCTTTTATATGCCATCCCTCCTATTCCCCTCCTCCCGAGCGTGCTGCAGAAGATTCGGGGGGAGAGGGTGTCTGTGCTCTTGATTGCTCCTTTTTGGCCCCACCACCTTTAGTTTCCGCTTCTGATGCAGCTGGCGAAGGGCAGGTTTGTCCAGCTTCCCTTGGTTCCAGCTCCGCTTCAGTATCCGCACCTGTCTTTGCCCAGTCTTCTTTGCCTGCATCTCACAGCCTGGCTCTTGATAGGCTGACTTTGGAGTCTTTGGGCTGTTCTTCTGTCGTGGCTGTGACATTAAAATGTTGCGTAGGTCTTAGACACTTAAGAGCTATGCTAAGCATTGGGGCTCTTTTGTCTCCTGGTGCTCCTCTCATGGTGTGGATCCTGTGGTTGGGCATCCGGCTTCTATTCTTGACTTTCTCCAAAATGGGTTTTGAAGGACGTTTCCCCTTCCACCTTGTCTGCTCAATGGGCTGCGGTTTAGGTGTGTAGGGGTCCCGGAGCCTCCTTTAAGGTTGTTGCTCTTTTGGTGAGTTGGCTTCTGCGCAATTTTCGGCTTCATTGCCCGGTCTCTTCTGTGGTTGTACCTTCTTGTGATTTACCAACTGTTTTGAAGGGTCTGCAGTTGCCCCATTGAACCTTTGTTGGAGGCTGATTTGTTCTGATTGTCCGCAAAGATGGCTTTTTGATTAGCCATCACCTCCGCTCGGCGGTTGAGTGAGTTGGGTGCTTTGCTTATCTCCTCCCCTTATTTGCAGTTCCTGCAAGATAGGGTTGTTTTGCAGCTTGACCCGGCTTTTCTCCCAAAAATGTCCATCAAATTCCATTTGCAGCAGGAGGTGGTCCTTCCTGATTTACCTTGGGATGGGGATTCCCTTGTTCCTTCCTCCTTGGATGTTTGCAGGGCCCTTCAGGTTTACCTCCATCGTACTCTTTGAATTTGTCTTTCCCCTGCCCTGTTTGTCTCCTGTAGGGGTGTGGCTAAGGAGAAGAAAGTTTCTGCTTCCATCATCAGTCTCTGGGTGAGTTTGGAGGACTGCCAATCCTGTAAGCCTGTGGGTCTGCCTCCTAAATCGGAGGGGCAGGGTCATTCGACGCGTTCTGTGTCCACTTCCTGGGCTGAGGCGGCAGGGGCTCTATCCAAGAGATTTGTAGGGCGGCCTCTTGGAAGTCCCATCACACGTTTGTCCTGCATTATCACCTTGATGTTTTGCATGCCTCTGTGGACAGTTTTGCTGTTGGCGTTTTGAACGCTGCTGTGTCCTAATCATTGTTTGATTAAACTTCTTGTGCTTTGCATGGATCCTTGGTGTCCTGCATTTTTCTTCTTATTTTTCTTCTTGTGAGTTCTTCACTTGGTAAGGACTGGGACGAGGAGGACATATGAGGGGGTAATGTTTTGTTACTTACCGGTAATCTTCATTACCCCGATTAAGGTCCTCCGCGTCCCAGTCCTGTTTCCTCCCACTGTGTTTGTGTTTGGACTTGTTGATAACAGGCATTGCGGTGGGTGGGTGGGCATTGTTGATATGATAAAAAAACAATAGTGGCCATCCTATTGGCCATCGTGAGGCAGGATTGCCTCACTTGTTAAGGACTGGGACGAGGAGAACCTTAATCGCGGTAATGAAGATTACCGGTAAGTAACAAGACATTAATTGCCTAACCCCGAGGATTCCTGATACCGGAACTGTATGGGGGAAGACGAGCTTCCTCTCAGGAGGTGAAGCCACAGAAGGTTAGACTGAAAACATATCTGATCAAACTATTTTATCCTGAGTAAAAAGCTCGGAAAGAAACCGAAAATCCGACAAAAGAAACCCACCCACAGTCTCCTCTTATAGGAATCGATGAAGCCTTCAGCAAAAGAAAACAAGTTTGGTTAACCACCTATGACAAGTGTCTGCACAGTGCCCTCTTCTGCCAGTGTCAGAAAGGATAGTCACTAGATAGATGCACACCAGGACAGGCGGCACATGCTTCACAAGCATATGACTCTCCATTCATGTTATGGTAATCGTGGCCCTGATTCACAGAGGTAAACATGACCAAAAGTCTAAGTTTGGACCTAAAGTCTAAGTTTAGACATAAAGTCTAACTTTACTACTACTAAAGTTATATTTTTGGTTTAAGTTTAGACCAAAAGTCTAACTTAGACCAAAAGTCTAGCTTTAGTAGTAGTATAGTTAGACTTCTGGTCTAAGATTAGACCAAAAGTCTAACTTAGACTAAAAGTCTAACTTTAGTAGTAGTATAGTTAGACTTCTGGTCTAAGATTAGACCAATAGTCTAACTTAGACCAAAAGTCTAACTTTAGTAGTGGTAAAGTTAGGCTTTAGGTCTAACCTTAGACTTCAGGTCTAAACTTCGACTTTTGGTCTAAGTTTACCTTTGTGAATCAGGCCCATAGTATCTGGGAGGAAGCTAGGCATGCTGGTAGGTGCCATATAGGATAGTGGTCATAACTACCAAATAGCATCTCAGCGTTTGCTAATACTCTTCTGGATAGTGGGAGGATTCTCCCAGATCAGAGAAGGAAGAAACCGCTCAATTAGCAGTCAGCCTAGTCAATTCTTGCCAGCCATTTCCTCAAGTAGGTTGTTGTGGCTTGTCGGCATCTAGCTCCAGTTTGCACCCAGCTTATCTTTCCCTTCTATTTATGTAGTCCTCTCTTTTCTCTGTGGGTAATGTGAGCCCTGAATAGTGCACTTATCTTTTTTCCTCCTGTGGCTTCTGGTGTCCTTGGGTTGTCCAATATTTTCTGATTTTGGTTAAATCTAGGCATTTGGTAAGGCATCTACTTTGTCAAAGACTAGTAAGCAGCACTTCCAAAAGTGTGATTGTGCTCTATTTGTTTTGGATTGTTTATGTTATTGTTTTCTTTAACCGACTATCAGTCAGATTGTTTGGTTATATCATAAAAATGTCTTATTGAACATCAATTACACTGCTCCTGTTAACAAATGTAATAATGAGTCTTTGGTTAGATATAAAATATGTAGGAATCTCAAGAAAGGAACTTTTAGAGACCTTTAGAATCGGATCTATTGAACTGAATGATTATCTGTCTGACGTCGTAGGATGATGGAATCTTTGTCAGAGCACATTTGTGAAAACATTTGTGTTACTTCGACATAATAAAGTTACCTCTAAATGGAATGAGAATTCAAGGTCTCCAATGATTTCAAAGCAATATATAAGAAGCTACAGGCTCTCTTAAATAGTTAGCTGAAAGGCCGTTCCCCTGCTAATTTAGACCCTTCAAAGAACTATAGAAAGATATTCAAACAAACCACCTTCGAGGAAAAGAAGTTCACTTTCAATATAGAGAAGGGCAGCAATTCTGACAATGTTATTAGGTCATAGCGATAAGAAGATGAAACTTAAATGTTTCCTTGGTTGGTTCTTAAGGAACTTTAAAGAATATTTACAAGGAAATGTTGGAGCGCAGCACTGCAGCAAATTTTGCAGTGTCGCGCTCCCCCATTTCCAAAACACAGACATGGTATTTACATCAATACTGCACACCCCTATGTTTCCCTAGCGATGGTGCTTAAAATAGCTGCCTAGTGCCAACACAGACACCCTTGCGCCATAGTGCAAGGGTGTCTATATTGCAGGGAATGATTGTTCATGGGCAGGAAGATGTCCCTTTCTGCACATAAACCATTAATAATGGCGATTTGTTACTTCTATGTGTGATGAATTCTGCAGCACACATAGGAGTAGCAAATCGTCATTATTTAATGATTGTTTATGTGCAGGAAGGTACACCTTCCTGCACATAAACAATCATTAATGGTGTTTTCTTTCTATATGTGCCGCATTCTGAAGCACACATAGAGCAAGCATTGGTAATGCTTCGGTTTCGCCTATGTGATGAATAAAGAGCTGTTTTTATCAATCATTCTCCTGGAGATGGAAAGAGCTCCCAGGCAGAGAACATGGGAGTGTGGAGAGGATGTGGCACACGGCTAGAGCCGCTGACTCAAGAGCGGAAGATCCAGGTTCGAGTTTCGGCGGCGCAACATCCTGTGATTCTATGCAAATCACTTAATCTCTCTTGGTAATAAATTGTTATATAAATATGCTGCAAAAGTAAAAAGCAAAAAGAGGCAAAACTTTATGAAACAAATAGTTCCACCAAAGCGGATGTTAACAGTATTTCGGCTACAGGAAACTGATAAGAGAAGCAGATGAGGAACAAGCATTGGTTAATGCAGGAACATATGCTAAAGCAAATAGAAATGTGGGAAAAGTAAGTGGCACACACAGGAACCAATGAGAAGCCAGGAAAGAGAGGTGGCGAGATGTAAGTCAATTTTAAGTTTATATTAAACCCAATATATTTCTCTAAAAAGCAAAAACAAGTAGAAACAAAGATATTTCTCCTTATTGTGCCCTTCTAACGTCTGCTACTGCATTGTATTAGTTTTTGGCGATGCCTCAGATTTACAGATCCTTGCAAATCTAGGGCAGCGTCAAAAAGCAAAGGGTGTTGTGCTGTGGAACGCCCTCAGCAACACCCATTGCATGCCCCTTTCATGCAGATACCTGCACAAAAGGATATACTATTTATAAAGCGGTATTAAGCCCAAAAAGTGGCTTAATGCCACTTTGAAAATATGGTGCAGGGCATTGCGCCACTGGAACATCGGTAAAAGTGACATTCCAGTTACACAATCCCTTTAAATCCCTTTGTAAATATAATGCTTCATTTCAGAGAAAAACTCTAGAGTAGAGTAGGGTGAAATAGTTAATTTAGTAGTGATAAGCAGCTATCAAGAAACTCTTCATTATAACAGGCTCATACTAAGTTATTCACCTAGAAAGAGGTCAAATGACAAAACTAAATAAACTCATGAGCAATTGAAGGCATCTGGCACCCTTTCCCCACCAAGTTCATTAAGGACTGTCTTGGTAATTTAGCTCCAACTTTAACTCACATGGTGGTACAGTCGCAATGGTGCACAATACAGCCCACTGGAACAAACCAGTAGTAGATTTACGATCTTAGCAAGGTCAAGGGGTTCCAGGGACTAGGCAACCAATGCAATCACCCTTTGTAAACAGTAATGATACTTAACAATGATGTAAAAAGTGATTCATCGATGATATATTTGATGTACATTATGGAATGTTGTATGCAAAACCCTAATAAAAAAATTCAAACAAAAAACTTTAACTCACATGGTAAACCAGTCGACAGCACAGGGATGGTCCCAAAGGGAAATAGCCTAGGTTACCCCTATGTTAAAAAAGGCCTTAGTTGACACAAATGATTGCAAAAAGAACAGACCTATTACCAAAATGTAGCTTGTTTTAAAAATCTTGGAGAATGCAGAATTTATGCATCTACAACCGTTTATTGATGAATGGTTGTTAGGCATCAGACACAATAGAGGCATAGAGACTGCCTTTTTTGATTTTTCAATTTCTATCCTTGAGATTCTGGATGGGGGGATGCCTTATGTGTTTACATTACTGGATCTGTCTCAGACCTTCTGCACCACAGACCACAGGTTTCTAATGCAGAGATTGGAGGATGTGTTGAAGGTGGGTGCTGGAGGACACAAAAAGGAGGTTCACTTTTCTTTTTCAGGAAAGGATTGAACGTGAGGCACTGTTCATCACTATTGGAATAAGTTACTTTTCAGGTGCCTCGTGGATCGATTTTGTTTTTCATGCTTTTTAATAACTATCCAAAGCTCCTACAGATCAGATGGGGTTAACCAATGTGAAATTTCATATGTAAGTCAATTACTACCAAGTAGTAACGTAAGTCAATTACTCCCAAGTAGTATTTAAACTCTGTCTTTGAACAGCATTTTGAGAGGAAAGAGCTATGTGTTGGTTCCACATCAAGGCATCAGACACAGACTTCTTTCTGGAGCATAAACACATACATCTGTGACACAACAAGGAGCCAGATGTTGCCTGGATTTCTTCCTAGACCAAGAAATATCCAAACAATATATGGCTCCTGTTGTCTAGTATGTGGATCCCCACTCATACCCATTGAAAACCTATGCATGTCTGGTACTCGAGAGACTCAGAGGAATATAGTTGTGTCTTGGGAGGGATATCTTCCTACTTGATGAAGACTGAAGAGAACTACCGTGTCTGGGAGAAGCATTTCTTAAAATCTAACGCCATGTTTGTACCAACCAACCAACCAAAGAGGGAGATGAAAGACTGGCACCTAGTGATAGAAACTTTAAGATGTGTATTTATTGAAGACTCGCTCTGAAGATTGCCACCTTGAAGTGGTCAAGGGACGTGCGTGCCTCTGTCTACAGGAGCTTTGTCTCCTGGTAGGGTCAGCCAAGACAAACAGGTCAAAGGAAGGAGACCAGATGAACTGCGATCCACTGTTCCTCCAGGTTAGGGATTGGGCACAAGGATAGCACAATTGTCCCATAACAAAGCATTTGTTATGGAAACAACAGCATGAACCACTAAATATTCTGGGCATAAGGGACTTCTAGAGTCTCTGCATGATGCATACATGATTGACAGTAGTCGAAGCAGCAAGGAAACCACTGAAAGGATGATGGTAGTCCGGAGTGGCAAGTCTAAGACCAGAATACGATTCTGGAACTAATGGACTATGTGGGATGCAGGAAAACTGGCTCAAGTAACATCTAAGATGCAAAAGAAAGGCAGGCCAAAGAACACCTGGATGCGAACTGTGGTAGCAGAAATGAAGGCCCTAAACCACAGCTGGGCCTCATACAGAAATTTGCACAAGACAACCAGAAGCAGAGGTCCTTCATTACTGCCCTACATGCAAATGAACAATCCATAAATAGATAGATATTGAAAATATAACATTGTCGTATGTGTTCATACAGTCTAAGGATGATACCAACAATCAAATGAGAGGTGCCCCAAACCGAGATTTTGCTTTCAGAAGCTTTCCGAATTTCCCTATTGCTCTGCACCCAGTGTCTTGCCTGTGTGCACTCTGAAGCCATAGAAAGCCAAATAATTCTGATACCCCCAGGTGTGAAAGATCCATAGGAACAACATTAGGGGTCAAGCCTTAGCGGAGACCTGTTGCTATACAAGGGACCCAGAAGGGAATTAGCATGTTTTGGAAAAGAATGCTTAACATCTGACAGACATCATGCTCAGCATGACCTTCAAGCCAGCCAAACTAGTTGAGAGAATTCTGAGAGCCAGCAACAGAAACGCCAAATTGTGAACTGTTGAAAATATATGGTTGTGTTATGATTCCAAATAGCCCAGGAATGATGCCTGCGACCAAAAGAATGGTACCCTGGTACGGAATATCACTTTTAGTTGCTTTCTAAGTTTCCCAAATGCTCTGGATTCAGTTCATTGCCAATGGACAGCACAAATCCATAGAAAACATATACATTTGTGGCACCACCAATCCCTAGAAACCCAGACAAACACAGATGGGGGTTAAGTCTTGGAAGGCATATGTTCCTGTACAAGGGAGATTGGAGAAATTGCCATATTCTGGAAAACAATTGCTAAACATATGGCAAATGTGATGTTCTGTGTGTACTTCTGCCCATCCAGGTATGTCAAAGGAGGTCTTGCACCAAGTAATTGAAAACGTAGGATGTGTAGCTGTTGCAAATATATGTTTGTGGTATGTGCCATACAGCCCTGGGGTGATACCCGCAATTAAAAGAGAAGTACTCTAAGCCAGCATTTCTCTTTTAGTTGCTCCCCAAATTTCCCAAATGCACTGCACCCAGTTATCTGACACATAATTTTGGCATGATGTTCAGCAATTTACTTAGTGTAAAAAAGGACCTCTTTTTGTATGACCACATCACCAGGTTTTTAAACTGATGCTATTGTTTTTTTCACTTTGTAGTGCACTGGGCCCTGCTGTCCAGGCACTTGTGCATGTGCTCTGACCCCCAAAATATACCTAATATTTAACTTAAATATAAGTACTTATTTGATGGTACCCATGGTACCCAGGGCTAGTAAGATAAATGTCACTTGTGGACTGCAGTATTTAATTGTGCCACCACTGCAGTGACAAGGTGAAAACGAGACTCTGGGCCTGCCATTGAGTCTAGTTGGGCAGCTTTAAAACTGCTAACTGGACATGGCAAAATAAACCCTTTTGCCTGGTGAAATCCTTCCATTTTAGTATTAATAACAGGGGCAGCTCCTCCTTTAAGGCGGAGGAGCATCGCCTCACTAATTAAAATGCCCCAGATAAAAAATAAAATGGTAATAGGCATTATTATCATTTTATTTTTCATTGACTCTGCAAAGACCCATATCGAGCCCTGTCTCAGGACATGGGCAATGCTGCTACTGACTGGCAGCAGGAGAGACCAGTGATGGGCAGGGCACTTTTAAGTGTGCGTGTCTTTTTGGCCAGCCGTCTTTCAACAGCCAGCCAGACATGCACACTTTAAACCTCTCAACCCAGCTCTTTTGGACAGCTGGATTGAGACCGAGCAAAGCCTTCCAGTGCCCTTTGGAGCGCTGAGAGAGCCTGCTCCATCGAATCCTGGTGCTGCTGGTAACAGCATGAGAGCAGCTCCAGGATTAGTTAGGGGAGTTGGCTGGGCCAGAGGAGAGAAAAACACTGGGACGAAGCGATGACGTGCAGAAAGGTGAGTTTTATTTCATTTTTTTCCAAATGTATTTTATGTGTATTCTGCCCTAAATCGCCGAAATGCATTACATTACTGTTTTAAAGTTAAACATTTTAACTTTAAAATGATAAGGTAATACATGTCCGCAAGAATTTAGTTGATATATTTTCTGCCCCCGGTTGCCCATTCCCCCATTCATAGCTGGAAGCCGCCGCTGATTAATACGCCACCCTCTGAGAAGACCTTGATGGCCCACCAGATAGGGTGATTTATTTTAAAGAGAAAGGCATGTTTCTTTAGTGTTTAACATACCCTGACCATTAAAACACGTAATGTCCGTTTTCACTGTAGCAAGGCCTGTGGTCTCATTGGCTAACATGGAGTTTCACTAGTCTGTGCGCTAAGTGCTAACTTCCATTTGGGACCACGAAAGATATTTCTTCAAGGTATCAAATTAATCATTACATTATACCTGACTCATTGCTGAAATTGGATTTAAGATAACTTTTAATAGAAAGGTGACTTTAGAAAGTCACCACTTTGTTGCTCAAACCTACGGTAGCCTTTCCTGTCCATTTGCAGCAGTTGTCACCCAAAACACATTCTGCCCCCCTGCTAGAGAGTCTGTAGTCTTCCCAGGAATAAGGGACAGTGAGAATAGCTGGTGGGAGGAGGTGTGCCCTCCTCCAGCAAGATGACTGCCGGGCGATGGCCACATATGGCCCAACTTCAAAGAGCCTACCACCTCAGTGAAGCAAATGGTGGTCATACCTTCGCCTGCCCACTCCTATGTAGGAAGGCAGCCTGACATCTCTTCCAGGGGGGAAACTCTGTTGCAGAACTGGTTTACCAGGAAGAGTGGCTTATTATGCTGGGTACACTCCCAGAGTGGGCCCAGGGCTTCTCACAGGGGAAGAAGGCTTCTGCAGTCTTGGATTCAGCTAGAGAGGGGTATTCTGAGTTTGTTTGGTTGCCAAACGACCAGGAAGTGATGTAAAGTGGGAAGGGTTGCCATATGAGAACTATTGCCCCATTGGTTAGTGAGACCTCCCCTGTCACAAATGAGAAGGTGGCATAAAAGTGGCACCCCATACCCACAGTTCTGAGATCACTTCTGAACTGGAAAGAAGACAGAAAAGGACTGCCCTCATGCTTCCAAAACTCAGCAAAGAGAGGGTGCACCAAAGACTGTTCTGTACCTGCTGCACCCAAGGGACCCATAAAGAAAAGAGTCCCACTTGGGTCAGGACCGAAGAAGTGGCTTCAAGGGCAAGTCACCTAGTCTCATTTTAAGCTTAGGGATCACCGAACGTTAAGGAACTCTGCACTTCTAGAGAGCCTAGCTTCCCAGGAACGCCTATTTGCCACTGTATGCCAAAGTACTACTGGGTGACAGAGTCCCAACCTTCCTGAGGAGTCACTCAGTCTGTGGGACTAATAGCCAAAGTCAAAGTAGACCCAGGCCTCCAGAAAAAAAGACCAGTTAACCAGTGGAAACTGGACTTGCACTAGACTCCCTGAGTGCGTTGTGGGAGGCTGAGTCCTGAGGCCAGAGACAACCCTTGAAGTTTGTGGACACCAGGCTAGCTCCAGGGAAACTCACCATATCTTTCTTGTGTCTTCAGCATCTTCAACATCTCAGCATCCTCAGTGTCCTGCATCCCGAGCATCAGGACCACTTCTTGACTGGACCCCGTTAAAGAAGAAAAAGACACTGAGGACCTTAAGAGTTTTGTAAGTGTCAGGTAACTGTCTTACTAGACCTAAGGGTACCATGTGACTGGCCCGACTCATCATGGTCCATCCAAGTAAAGACAAGTAGCCGTTCTAGCCAGTTGGCTACTAACTGCTAAACCATTTACAACGATTTAATGCATCTTTACAAAAATCATTTACTTACATTTCGAAAATCAGATCTCCAGTTTCCCTCGACAGATTTTTGTCACTTTGGTGTCTATTTTCAGATAAAAATACATTTTATTTTTATAAATTGGTGCCTGAATTTTGTTGTGTCATGTTTCTTAGTTATTAACTGTTGTGGTACTTCTAAATGCTTTACACATGTTCCATTGACTAATCCTGACTGCTCTGTGCCACATCTTTCAAGGACCTCGCTAAGGCTTTTATGAAAGATACCTAACTGGACTTTATAACCCTACACTTAATCCTTAAGTATCAATTGTGAATTCATACTAAAAAACATGCTTAAGTAACAATCAAAGCATTTCTATATCCAGCAGGTTTCTGTGTGTGCACAATTGTTCGATATACAATGGGGCATGAACAAATGCAGGATTGTGAACACAGAAAAATAGGAAAACCTAGTTTCAAGGTATTTAGTGTTTAAACTTCTCTGTTTGTATTTATCCATTTTTTGTTGTTGATTTTACTTGCATTCAAATTTGGAAATAACTTCTGCAATGTGCTGTAGATATTACCCGAAATTACAGCAAAATTACATGAGTTTACACCAGCATCAGCTCACAATCTCTAAGGGCCAGATGTACGACCAATTTTAGCATGCGCAAACGGGTTAGCGACCCGTTTTCACATGCTAATATTGGTATAGCCATGTACTAACACAATGTTGCGAGATGCAAGTTAATTGCAACTCGCTAAAACGTGTTTATAGACTCGCTATTTGGAAGGGACGTTCCCCTCCAAATAGCAACTCTCTAACCCATGTACTAATGTTTTGTGACCGCAATTGCGGTCGCAAAACACTGGCAATTACCACCTACTTTAAGTAAGTTGTAATGCATTTCGAATGGAAAGGGGTCACCAGGGGACCCCTTCCCCTTTGCAAATGCAAGCAAAATATTTTTTTAAGGGCAGGCAGTGGTCCAAGCCACCACTGCCTGCCCTCATATGTCATTTTTATTTTTTTAAATATATCCCGTTTCCCTTTAAGGAAAACGGGCTGCATTTATTTTTTTTAAAAAGCAGCTTTATTTAAAAGCAGTCACAGACATGGTGGTCTGCTGTGACCAGTGGAACACCATCCCTGGGAGGGCCAGCCATTCCAAATGGTGTCGCAAAATGCGAGTGGCGCGTTAACATTAATGAGCCTCGCATTTTGCGACCCCATTGGGAACCGCAATCAGTGTCTCTGCCGTACATACTAAATTGCAACTCACAATTTGTGACTCGCAAACGAAGGCAAATTGTGAGTCGCAATTTAGTATGGTCATACATCTGGCCCTAAGTGTGTTATTTCTGTGCTCCGGCATTTGGCTTTGTTGCCAAATTACTCTAAGCAAACAGGTGTAATCGTGTAATTTTCTGTAATTTAAATGGGCCTAGCAGGAATTCTCATAATCCACCCCAAGGATTTGTCAGATGTTAACTAGCAGCATATTCCTTGCATACCACAGTAACATGTGAGATTCCTTGAAACCAAATTCCTGTCTAAAGGTTTTACCACAGTGTATAATTATCCACCTTACAGGCCTATTGACTTTACCATGTGCTTTTTACAATAAATAAGCAGGCCTTTTGCCCTTGTCATAGATAACACAGGGGACCTATGGCTCTGATGAATGGCATCGTTGCTTTGCCATTATTACCCACTCAGACCTACTGTATTTAACATGTTCTTTACCACAAAGAAAATATTTGCTTACAGTCATAAAACTTCAAATATGTACATTACATGCCAAAACAATATACACCGCATTCTAAGGCCTATAAGGAATTCACACAGTGCCAATCCTGTACCCTGGGGCTCTGTGAAAGAGGGCAACCAACACTAAACTCCTTACATATTATGTTGCTATGTGAGATTCCATGTACCAAAATATCTGTGTACAGGCTTTACCACAGTGTAATAACATTCCACTCTTACACACCTATTGACTTCAACATATGCTTTTGACAATAAATGAGTCAAGCCAGAGTCACTTTCTGCCGGCCTGACCTTCTTGAACCAGGATACATTTCTTGATCCTTTGCACAGACTGCGTTGTACTGTTACTAGAGTTCCCTGGACATCCGTGGCTTCCCACACCTCGTTCTCAAATGGGGTGCAAAACTTCCACTCTGGGCGTTGATTCTTAATGACTACTTTGTCCCCAACCGCTATGTCTGGGACTACAGCCTTCCAGTCTTTTCTGTCCCTGTAGTTCATGGCACGTGTCTTCTCCTGGGTGGCTTGAGTGTCTATGACAGCCGGACTCCAACGCGGCCCTCCGGAATTATATCCTGAGCGCACCCCTTCATCAGCAGGTCCTTTGGAGCACTCCCACTGGTACAATATGGCGTCTGCCGGGACACACGTACAAACCGGTGCAACCAGCATTCTGCATCTTCTCCTCACTCCACTCTGATTCTTGGTGCCCTATATAGGGTGCACATTAAACACTCTACTTACCCATTTACCCGGGGGCCACTACGGAGTTACTTTCCGATGTTTTACGTTCAGACTGTGGCGATATGACTGAAATCCTTGCCAGTGAAAACGGGGTGTGTTGTCTGTTTTAATGTCATCAGGAATCCCCGAGAGCGCAAAGATCTTCTCGAGGATGGGTTTAACGTACTCAAATGCCTTGGGTTTCACTAATTCCACCACAGAGTACTTGGTGTGACTGCCCATTATGACAGCAGTGAGGTGGTCATCAGGAAAACGGTCGAAATCCATGCAAACGCTGGGCCAGGATGTCAAACAAGCATTTTCGGTGATCGCCAAAGCAATTGACAGGTCCCTGCCTGTGATGGTACATGGGTGACAGTTTCTGACTCTTTCGTCAACTAGCTTATCTATGCCAGGAGCACATTTACAAGCCCTATAGCCATCAGAGCATCACTTTTTTTTCACATTGTACTGGCGATACGGGGTTCGCCTTATATACAAGGCAGCGTTAAGCCACTGAACATGACTTAACACTGCTTGTAAATAAGGCCCCCTTTCACGCTATACTTAGCGTGAAAGGGGTGGCCAATGGGTGTTGTTGTGGGTGTTCTGCTGCAACACCCATTGATTTTGACGCTGAACCATATTTACAAGAGTGGTGTAAATATGGGGCAGGGCCAAAATTAAGAGCAGGGAAAACCTGGTCTTAACAGAGCGCAACGAGGAGAAATGCTTTATTTTTCCTGTTGTTGTTTTTATGTATGCTCGTTGTGCAGTACACATAGAAATAGCAAAACGCCAAGCATAATTGTTTATGTACAGGAAGGTGTCTCTTCCTGGATATAAACAATCATTTTAAAAATGACGAGTTGCAACTTCTATGTGCGCTGCACAATGCAGCACACATCGAAGGTACAAATCACCATTAAAGATCGTTTATGTGTAGGAAGGGACACCTTCCTGCACATAAACAATAATTCCCCACAACGCAGGCACACTTGCACTAGCGCCGCACTCTGGCACTTCTTTGTAAATGTGCCTCTTGGTGTCCCTGATTTGCAAGGTCGACTACACCTGGCCACATCTGTCTAAACATTATGATATGTCGGCCCAAAAGTAGGAGTCCTTCTTCTCTCATGCTGAGCTCATCAAGCAGAAGAGTTAAGAACAATGGTTCAAGTATGGCCCAAAAGGGTCCAATAGAAAAGGTGACCCAAACAGGGTCACTTGTTTTTTAGGAGAAGTGAAATCAATTCCGTAGGGAGCAGGAGACAAAGTACGTAAAGGGTCATGTAGGTCAAAAGATAACAGGTATTTATTTAAACAAAGTCAATTTTAGAATGCTCACATAATAAGAAAAGCGTGGTGTGAAATAGTGATAGTGGTTTTAAAAAGACATCGCATTGACAACAATATAGTAGTTGAATTCCATAATTGATCTTTACAAGTTATAAGGAATTCATGTTGTGGGGTGGTCGACGGCGTTTCGAACCCGATTATTGGGGTTCATCTTCAGGACAGTGGTGAGCATGTATTTTGAAGTAAAACTGCCCGTAAAGTTCCTAGAGTCTCCAAAGTGGGAGGCAGGGGCTTCAAAAGTTAATTATTTGAAAACAAGCAGCTTGGCAGTACATAGATCCGCCTGGAGAATGTAATTTTCTTTAGAGGGGCGACAGGGCAGTGAATGGGAGCCTGAGGCCGAGCAGTCAGAGACGTCCTGCAGCTGTTGGGGTTGGCTGTTGAATGCTCATCAAGCAGGCTCCACAGGAAGCTCATTGTTCTCTGTTCTTCTACGGTGAGAGTTTTCGCCCCATCCAAGAAGTTTCACCAGTGATGTTCTCGAAGTGCCTCCCTCGCCTTAGATATGCTCGTTTCCATTTCAATGGCCTCCTTGATCTCTTACAAGGATAACGCCTTCAGGCAAGCATCGTGGACTATCATTCGTACAAATTCTTCAATGCCTTTGTCTTCTTTCTGGGCACTATTGCATGACGTGGTGGGGTGTCTGGACAGATAGTCGGCGGGATCGTTGATCCCAGGTCGGTACACAACTTCAAACAAGTAAGACCGCAGCTGCACTGCCCTGCGCTTGATGTGGGGTGGTCTATTCCTGGCAGTCCCTGTGAAGAGGGGGACCAGAGACATGAGGTCAGTCACCATCTGAAACTTCTGTCCACAGAGATATAGGTAGAAATGCTGGCTTGCCCATCGAATTGCAAACGCCTGACGCTCAATTTGGGTGTATCTTGTCTCCTTATCGGAGAGGGCCCTTCTAGAACTAGCGATGGGGACCCATGATGCTTCCTGTTTTTCCTGCAACCAGACTGCTCCAAGACCTGCAGGACTTTCATCCAGAGCCAGATCTGTCTTGAGTCTCGGATTGAAATATGTCATTATTGGATCGTCTAAGAGCACCTCTTTCACTCTTCTGAACGCTGGGTCAGCTGTGCACTCACATTTCCATAGATGGTCACATTTTATCAGAGCTCAAACGGGTTCAAACAGGGTGGCTAGATTGGGAATGGATCGTCCACAGAACGTGGCTATCCCAAGAAAACTTCTCACCTCCGATGCATTGCTGGGCACAGCCAGTATTTTGATAGCTTCTACTTTCCTCGGGTCGTGCAAGCTGTCACTCAAGAAGTGGTATCCGATGGATTTAATGACATTCATGTCAAAGGAGCATTTCTGCCTGTGAAGGGTCAGCCCACTATCAGCCAACCTTTTCAGTGTAGCCCTCAACCTTGTGGAATTATCTTTCAGGGTGTCGGTAAAGATCCGAATGTCATAGCTCACACTGAGCATGCCGGGTAGCCCAGACAAGGTCTCCCGAATGACATCCAGAAAATTTCTGCAGTAGACGAGATGCCAAAATTGAGATGTCTGGACCTGCGGAAGCCCACATGAGTGGAGAACGTGATGATGTATCGACTTGCTTTGCCAAGCTCAAGCTGATGGTAGCCTGCATTGAGATCTAGCTTTGAAAGCCAGCGGGATCCATTGAGGTCTGCCACTATTTCATCTATGGTAGGAATGATGTGGCATTCATGATGTATTGCTTTGTCCGGATTTGGTGAGAGACACTCGTGAATACAGCATTTAAGGAGGTTTGGGAAGCAAGCATAGATGGACTTTGGCATCAATACATAACGATATTTAAGGACTGAATATTACTAACATTGTGAACCCACTATCCTCTGGAGACCGATGAGCACATCCAGAGGGGTACTCAGCTAAAGTTTGAAAAGCTGGTTGATTGATGATCCTTGAATAAGAACGCCTTCCGGGCTTGGAGGAGTTAATAGATTTAATCTCGTGAATTCCCAACAGCCAAGGGCTGTCACACTTCCTTCTTTTGTCCTGAAGAAGACCCTACTTTATGTAGCTACAAACACACATATATATATATATATATATATATATATATACAGGGTCGAAACGTCAACATACAACCATCTCATGTCCTGGCTCACTATAGCAATTATTTTAAAAAATAGGGCAAGTCAAAGTGAAAGACTTAAAAAGGACGGAGAATTTATGTTATTGTCTTGTTTATTGTTTGAATTTGAAAGGCCGCCCATTTGCACTATATGTCACCACAGTCACCCGTAGACGCGATTGAGGTACGAGTCATTGTTGACTTCTGCTCACGAAGCGCCTGGTAAAGGGCTTCCTGCTCTTTCACTATATTTTAAAAATCGTATCACGAAGCGCCTGACAAGGGCTTCCTGTTTATTTCACTGGTTTTAACTATGTGTCACCGTTTTTAACAATTGTATCACAAAGCGCCTGGTAAAGGGCTTCTTACTCATCCCCACTGTTTTAAACTGTGTCACTAATCGCCTGGCAAAGGGCTTCCGCTCATTCCTACCTAATCCAAACACCACACTGTACTTACTGCATTACTTGGTCGCCAAGCGTCTTTCCCCGGTCCATCACGGATTATTCCGATTGTGTGGAGGGAATCACGACGCAGACCGGAAGTAGTGCAGACTCCATTGCGGCGGTCAGCAGTCTAGTTGTTTTTAGAATTCACTGCTTAAAAGGGATGCTCGTCCAGACGCGCAGCGGACGCGATTGAGGTACGAGTCATTGTGGACTTCTGCTCACGAAGCGCCTGGTAAAGGGCTTCCTGCTCTTTCACTATATTTTAAAAATCGTATCACGAAGCGCCTGACAAGGGCTTCCTGTTTATTTCACTGGTTTTAACTATGTGTCACCGTTTTTAACAATTGTATCACGAAGCGCCTGGTAAAGGGCTTCTTACTCATCCCCACTGTTTTAAACTGTGTCACTAATCGCCTGGCAAAGGGCTTCCACTCATTCCTACCTAATCCAAACACCACACAGTACTTACTGCATTACTTGGTCGCCAAGCGTCTTTCCCCGGCCCATCACGGATTATTCCGATTGTGTGGAGGGAATCACGACGCTGACCGAAAGTAGTGCAGACTCCATTGCTGCGGTCAGCAGTCTAGTTGTTTTTAGAATTCACTGCTTAAAAGGGATGCTCGTCCAGACGCGCAGCGGACGCGCGCAGAGGGCGCGCCTAAGGCAAGCCCGTCTGCGCCCGTCCGCGCTCCGACCGTGCCCAGGGCCAGGAACCCTGGCCCAAACAACTCAGCTAAACCCAATAAACATCTTGTTTACTCTAGCACCCAGCTCAAAAATATCGCCCACCTTGCTAACACCACATCCTGTCCTCTCCTCCACTCCTGCATGCTAGAAACCAACATAACCTTCAGTTGCCCCGCTTGCCTGTACACACTTAACACCAATGACAACCATAAGATCCCAGGAGATACTCAGACCCGACAAAATCACCCTAAACAGGAGGACATACATGCGGCACTAGTAAATGCACGCTCACTCCCCAAACAGAAGTACGAATTAGCAGACTTCATAACCAACCACAACCTAGATATTCTATTTATATCAGAAACATGGGGAGACCCTTCATCCGGCCAAGATTTTTGTACTGCTTCCCCGGACGGTTTCTGCGTAGTAAGACAGGACAGAATTAATAAGAAAGGAGGTGGTCTGGCTATAATATACAGAGATAAATATTTGATAAGAACAGAGACCCTCCCTAGCATGACCTGCGAAGCTATAAGCTTCTCCATAAAAATTAACAACTCCTACACTTTCAAAGGAACCCTCCTATACCGCCCCCCAGGCCCGCGATCAGGGTTCCTCACCTCCCTAAACAGCCTGCTAGAACCCGTAGCAGGAGAAGCAGACTTTACCATTCTGGGTGATTTTAATTTCCATCTAGAAAACCCTGATGATAAGGATACAGCAATTTTACTCGCTGAGCTAGACGCGTTCTCCCTCCAACAACTGGTTACCAGCCCCACACACAGAGCTGGCCACACGCTGGATGGGCTTTTCACCAACAACGCCAATTTATCCATCACCAAAACTCTACCCCTAATTTGGACTGATCACTGGGCAGTGTTATTCAACCTCCCGGCAAAGAAAACCTCCCCCTCACGCACACAGAGAAGGCCTACACAATTTAGAGCCTGGAGCCAGGTCGATCAACAGCTCCTCAATGCTCAATTGTCATTATCCAACTATGAACCCACAGCTAATCCTACATTAGCCTCAGCCAGATACTCTGACTGGCTGAACAATGCCTTCAAAACACTAGTACCCCTTAAAAATCTCTCAAAAACAGAACCTCCCCTTCGGCACCTTGGTTCACCGAAACCCTTAGATTAGAAAGACAACGCTGCAGGAACCTCGAGAGACACTGGCGCAGAGACTACAACATCTCTAATAAAACACGCTATAAAGAGGCAATTCACAAATATAAACAGCTTCTAATTGCCGAGAAAAGTAAATACTACACCAACCAAATAGAAGCAGCTCAAGACTCCACCAAAAGCCTCTTTCAGGTAGTCCTCAAACTATCAGGATCCACAGCAAACCCCCCACCAGCCCCTACCCAGGACCTATGCAACGCCTTGGCCAATACCTTTCAAGACAAAGTGAACAAAATCTACGAGATCTTCACCACGCAAACAAAAAACGATCCTCTAAACTCCACCGAGAACAACAATAATTCTCCATCCTTATCGCATTTTCATCAAGTCTTACCCGAACAAATAAAAAACCACATCCTAACCATAAATTCAGGGTCACCAACGGACCCTTGTCCACCCGCGGTACTAAAACTCATTCCTGACCTACTAGCCCCCAACCTCGCAGACATCTGCAATGCCATGTTTGACACAGGTATCTACCCCACAGCCTGGAAAAAGGCAACGATCAAACCCCTGCTGAAGAAACAGCATCTGGACCCTCTAGACACCAAAAACTATCGACCCATCACAAACCTGCCTTTCCCAGCAAATATTTTCGAATAAATAATGAACACGCAACTAACTAACTATATTGAAGAAAACAGTCTCTTGGATGAGACACAATTTGGTTTTAGAAGGGGCCACGGGACAGAAACCGCCCTTATTAAGGCGGCAGATGAAATCAGAGCCACCCGAGACCAAGGTGGATCAGCAGTCCTGATACTGCTGGATCTATCAGCGGCATTTGACACGGTCGACCATACCACTCTGATCGACCGTGTCTCAAATATAGGTGTCAAACTTAAAGCAAAGGAGCTATTGGTCTCCTTTTTATCCAACCGCACTCAGCTGGTGAGTCTCGGCGAATTTAACTCTCCCCCATTTACCCTCCCTTGTGGAGTGCCACAAGGATCATCCTTGAGTCTGACACTATTTAATATCTATGTGTCGGACCTGGCCAAGGTAATTAAAACCCATGAGATGAGACTGACATCCTACGCCGACGACACACAGCTAGTACTTACAATTAACAATGACAGAGAAGCAATTGCAGCCAACTTTCAGACTGGCATGCTCGCCATCAGTTCATGGATGGCTAAGAACTGCTTCAAAACTAAACTCCGACAAAACGGAGGTCGTAATCTTTGGCAACCTACATCCAGCATGGTCCCCTACCTGGTGGCCGACCACTTTAGGACCTCCACCCCTCCCTGTACCTAAAGCGAGAAACCTAGGGGTCATATTCGACGACAAACTAACCTTCTCAGCCCATGTAAACGCCATCGTCTCATCATCTTTTTACACTCTCAAAATGATCAAAAAACTTTTACCGTTCCTCCCCCTAAATGCAGGAAAAACCCTGGTGAGCACGCTTGTAATGTCAAAAATTGACTACTGCAATGGCCTGCTCATGAATGCCCATCAAAAGATTACCAACAAATTACAGATGGTGCAGAACGCCGCCGCCAGATTAATAACAGGCACTCCCAAACGCAACTCAATTTCCCCGGTGGTTCGGAGTCTGCACTGGCTTCCGATAACAAGCCGCATCAAATTTAAGACCCTCTGCATTGCCTTCAAGGCCATCCACAATATCGGACCAGACTTTCTAAAAAAAGCCTTCTGTGCCCATGTGCCTAACCGAACCCTACGCTCCTCCTCCGCCAACATGCTGAGGGTTCCCCGCACTTACAAGGCATCCTGGGGTGACAAGATATTCACCATTGCCACTTCCAAACTGTGGAACTCCCTCCCCTGTCACATTAAAACTTGCCCAACGCTATCTGCCTTCAGGAAACTAATAAAAACCTGGCTTTTCAACCAATGAGCACCCCACGAAACCTCTACTTTTTGCAGTCCGCAGCGCCGAGACACCCTCGGATATTTGCGCGCTTTATAAATCTCTTAAATAAATAAATAAATAAAATAAATAAATAGAATTGGCTGTGTATTTGTTATTGTGTTTTCTTTGTCAGACAGCCCACATTGGTATTATCTTTAGGTATAACATTGTTTACACAATTAGCGAGAAAAATAGAGAAACAAAACAAATAATTTAATAAATATATATATTTTTGATAAAAACTTACAGAGGTGTGGTACATTTATAAAAGTGTAGTACAAAATCACTATTGATTGTGAAAGAAAGAAATAGGTTCTGAACCAGTGCTCCATGGTACTTACCCAACGGAACCACTTGTAGCTTTATAACTATTAACCCAGGTTCCGAGGGATACAGGGTGACCCCATTGATCTTAATGGTATTGCTTACTCGCTGAGCTAGACGCGTTCTCCCTCCAACAACTGGTTACCAGCCCCACACACAGAGCTGGCCACACGCTGGATGGGCTTTTCACCAACAACGCCAATTTATCCATCACCAAAACTCTACCCCTAATTTGGACTGATCACTGGGCAGTGTTATTCAACCTCCCGGCAAAGAAAACCTCCCCCTCACGCACACCGAGAAGGCCTACACAATTTAGAGCCTGGAGCCAGGTCGATCAACAGCTCCTCAATGCTCAATTGTCAGTATCCAACTATGAACCCACAGCTAATCCTACATTAGCCTCAGCCAGATACTCTGACTGGCTGAACAATGCCTTCAAAACACTAGTACCCCTTAAAAATCTCTCAAAAACAGAACCTCCCCTTCGGCACCTTGGTTCACCGAAACCCTTAGATTTGAAAGACAACGCTGCAGGAACCTCGAGAGACACTGGCGCAGAGACTACAACATCTCTAATAAAACAGGCTATAAAGAGGCAATTAACCAATATAAACAGCTTCTAATTGCCGAGAAAAGTAAATACTACACCAACCAAATAGAAGCAGCTCAAGACTCCACCAAAAGCCTCTTTCAGGTAGTCCTCAAACTATCAGGATCCACAGCAAACCCCCCACCAGCCCCTACCCAGGACCTATGCAACGCCTTGGCCAATACCTTTCAAGACAAAGTGAACAAAATCTACGAGATCTTCACCACGCAAACAAAAAACGATCCTCTAAACTCCACCGAGAACAACAATAATTCTCCATCCTTATCGCATTTTCATCAAGTCTTACCCGAACAAATAAAAAACCACATCCTAACCATAAATTCAGGGTCACCAACGGACCCTTGTCCACCCGCGGTACTAAAACCCATTCCTGACCTACTAGCCCCCAACCTCGCAGACATCTGCAATGCCATGTTTGACACAGGTATCTACCCCACAGCCTGGAAAAAGGCAACGATCAAACCCCTGCTGAAGAAACAGCATCTGGACCCTCTAGACACCAAAAACTATCGACCCATCACAAACCTGCCTTTCCCAGCAAAAATTTTCGAATAAATAATGAACACGCAACTAACTAACTATATTGAAGAAAACAGTCTCTTGGATGAGACACAATTTGGTTTTAGAAGGGGCCACGGGACAGAAACCGCCCTTATTAAGGCGGCAGATGAAATCAGAGCCACCCGAGACCAAGGTGGATCAGCAGTCCTGATACTGCTGGATCTATCAGCGGCATTTGACACGGTCGACCATACCACTCTGATCGACCGTGTCTCAAATATAGGTGTCAAACTTAAAGCAAAGGAGCTATTGGTCTCCTTTTTATCCAACCGCACTCAGCTGGTGAGTCTCGGCGAATTTAACTCTCCCCCATTTACCCTCCCTTGTGGAGTGCCACAAGGATCATCCTTGAGTCCGACACTATTTAATATCTATGTGTCGGACCTGGCCAAGGTAATTAAAACCCATGGGATGAGGCTGACATCCTACGCCGACGACACACAGCTAGTACTTACAATTAACAATGACGGAGAAGCAATTGCAGCCAACTTTCAGACTGGCATGCTCGCCATCAGTTCCTGGATGGCTAAGAACTGCTTAAAACTAAACTCCGACAAAACGGAGGTCGTAATCTTCGGCAACCTACATCCAGCATGGTCCCCTACCTGGTGGCCGACCACTTTAGGACCTCCACCCCTCCCTGTACCTAAAGCGAGAAACCTAGGGGTCATATTTGACGACAAACTAACCTTCTCAGCCCATGTAAACGCCATCGTCTCATCATCTTTTTACACTCTCAAAATGATCAAAAAACTTTTACCGTTCCTCCCCCCAAATGCAGGAAAAACCCTGGTGAGCACGCTTGTAATGTCAAAAATTGACTACTGCAATGGCCTGCTCATGAATGCCCATCAAAAGATTACCAACAAATTACAGATGGTGCAGAACGCCGCCGCCAGATTAATAACAGGCACTCCCAAACGCAACTCAATTTCCCCGGTGGTTCGGAGTCTGCACTGGCTTCCGATAACAAGCCGATATCAAATTTAAGACCCTCTGCATTGCCTTCAAGGCCATCCACAATATCGGACCAGACTTTCTAAAAAAAGCCTTCTGTGCCCATGTGCCTAACCGAACCCTACGCTCCTCCTCCGCCAACATGCTGAGGGTTCCCCGCACTTACAATGCATCCTGGGGTGACAAGATATTCACCATTGCCACTTCCAAACTGTGGAACTCCCTCCCCTGTCACATTAAAACTTGCCCAACGCTATCTGCCTTCAGGAAACTAATAAAAACCTGGCTTTTCAACCAATGAGCACCCCACGAAACCTCTACTTTTTGCAGTCCGCAGCGCCGAGACACCCTCGGATATTTGCGCGCTTTATAAATCGCTTAAATAAATAAATAAAATAAATAGAATTGGCTGTGTATTTGTTATTGTGTTTTCTTTGTCAGACAGCCCACATTGGTATTATCTTTAGGTATAACATTGTTTACACAATTAGCGAGAAAAATAGAGAAACAAAACAAATAATATAATAAATATATATATTTTTGATAAAAACTTACAGAGGTGTGGTACATTTATAAAAGTGTAGTACAAAATCACTATTGATTGTGAAAGAAAGAAATAGGTTCTGAACCAGTGCTCCATGGTACTTACCCAACGGAACCACTTGTAGCTTTATAACTATTAACCCAGGTTCCGAGGGATACAGGGTGACCCCATTGATCTTAATGGTATTGCTTTGTTTGGAAGCCTCATGTGCACGCACAGACTTATGGCTCTTGGCTGCTTGGGCTTTGGGGCTATCACGAGGGGTGATACCCATGGAGTTGGTCCTGTTACTTTCTCAATTACTCCTAATTGCTCCAATTGATCCAATTCCTTTTCTACCAGAGGGCGCAGGTAGAATGTCACCCTCGTGTGTCTTAGGGCCACATGTCTGATAGCTTTGTCTATGTGGAGTTGTATATTCTGGCCTTTTTATGCATACCAGGCATCAGAACAGTTGCGGGAATTCCTATAGGATGCTCATGGCATGTGAGTCATGCACTTGCCGTGTGAAGAATACCAGACCCAAATTTTCAGCCTTATGGCATCCAAGAAGGGTGCCCATGTCTCCTTCAGTTACATGAAATCTGGCATGTATTAATTTACCTTCATTCTCTATTTTTACTTCAACCACGCCTCTCAGGGATAGCGGTTCCATTCCCCTGTATGTGTCGATTCTGGGGTTGGTAGGCATCAGCTTTGGACTCGGCCAGGGCTTGTTGAACTGAGTAGAGTCCATGACGTTCACAGACTTGCCCATATCAATGAGGGTGGTGATTTCTGTTCCCTCCGTGAACACTTTGCACATTGGTGCAGGCCTTCTCCGGTGACTTTCTCTTTTGGAGAATTAAACTGTGAAGACTTCATCTTCATCGTCATCTTCTGGGTGACCTACGGATCCTGGCCACTGTGCTGAATGTTCTGCTTCATCCTCATCCAGCGAAAGTTGTTTGAGGGTGGGGCGCCCTCGCCTTTGGTACCCAGAGCTTGTGTTCGGTGCTCCACTGCGGCACACCTTCACAAAGTGATTTCTGAAGCCACATATGGAGCAAGACTTGCTTTGTGCTGGACGCGTGAGATGTGTCAGTCCGCAGTTTCCACACCCTTTTTCTGGTTGTTTGGAGAATGCTGGGTTGCTTGGCCAAGACAGACACCTTTGTATTGCATCTACTTGTTCTTCCTTGACTTTGACCGTCCCTGCTGTAGCCAATGAAGCAGCACCTTTCGTTAGCACCACTTCTATGTCCTCTGCTCTGCTGTCTGTCAGTTCATGCAACCTTGCTAGTATAAGTATGTCCTCCAGGGAGATGCCTGGCAGACAAAATATGAGTTGGTGCAGAGTCGATGATCGGCAACCTTGGATTAACTGGGGTCTGATTTCATCAGGCTGGTCAATTCCGGTGCATATGCTCGCCAGTGTGCAGAGATGTGCATAGAAGGCATCCACAGATTTGTTGTTTGCTTGTTGAGCTTGGTGCAGTTGAAATCTTACATAATTGGATTAAGTTGTGGATCAAAGTGCTGGTTGAGGGCTAGGAGCATAGCATTGAAGTCATTGTCTCCCTCAGTGTTGGGAGGTGCTCAAACAGGTCGTACAATTCTGCCCCCCCCCCCCCAGATGGAGCATCCTGGACCTTTTTACAGCAACACCAGTCTCTTGTGTCGCATGACAATGGTGTTGGAGGCACTTTATCCACTGATGCCATCATGGGGCAGAGCAGCCATAGGGTCTGCTAGCTGGATGAATGGTGGTAGCGCAGCAACAGGCACATGGGCACACCGTGGTGGGGCAGGCGACACAGTGTCGTACTGCGGGGCTGACATGTCTTTGTGTTGGGCACTCCCTTTTTGCTTTACTTTGACACCTCTTTACCTCAAATGGCGCTTTTTTTGCGCCAAAGCAGGATGTAGCGAAAGCGCCAGAATACAGGTGGCGGCACAATCTAATGGGTCCATACTTAGGTGATCACGATGGGGGATTGTGGCGTCAGTCGCTACACCTGGACAACTGTGGGCTGGTGTTTTCGCTTCTGTTTTCCCTTTTTTACCTGCTTGTCTCGTTTCCTTCCCTCTTTAACTTTGTTCCTCCTCTTTTTTTTCACTCCTGCCTTGAATCCACGTGTCACTATGCCCACTTGTTTCGTTCTATTTTAGTGTTCTTTTCTTGTACATTTCTCATTCTCTTGCTTGGCTTATTTTGTTTTTCTTTTCATGTCCTTATAACATTTTTGAGGGGATGTTCTTGCCTTTTCCTTCAAGGCAGGCTTGTACACAGTTGTTCTCCCATCCAACCCTCAAGTGCTCCTTGCCAGCAGGAGATTAACCTCATGGATACTAGACAGGCACGTGACCTCTCAAGTTTACAGAGAGTCATGTGCTCTCACAGCAGCTTCCTGGCTTGGATGCGATGTGGTTGTAGGATAGTAGGTAGCACCGCTTCGCCACAGATTCTCCAGGTCTCATCCACCTCGCCGTGTGGCATTAGAGTGGTGAGAAGAGGCAAGTGGCGCATGAACAGTGATAGGGGTCCAAAAAGTGCCTTAAACACACGCAGGGCCAGAATGGGAACACACACCAGCCCTGGTAATACAGCTGGACCATCCCTGCAAGGGTTGGTAGTTGGGAGGGGGGTGCTAGTGCAAAGGACTGCTGCTGCCGGGGAGCCGATATTGCAACACTGCTACAAAACCAGGCCCCAGTAACAAAACCGTCCCTCACTGCTCAAAAAACGGCCCCCACCCTTCCAGCCGACCAGGGAAATGCCCGGTGCCCGCTACAGCCAGTCCAGCCCTGAACTCACACGGGCACGCATTTCAGCCATGTGATGGATGGTGGCTTCGGCAAATGGCAGCAGTCTGTGGGAGTCGCACACATTTCGTCCGGAGGTGGCAAGGAGACAAGGACAACTCCAGCACATGGGGTAAAACCACCCTTGTTGCCAGTGTAAAGTGGGTCTACGAGAACTGGGTATGGCCTACTATAATTATGTTGTGCAGCACGCTGCAGGGACGACATGGACACTAGGTGTTGGTATATGTCGAGTGACCCCGAGTGGTCGCTCAGCATTTTATTTAAACATGCGGGCAGCGCCCGGGCCTATACTTGAGTGCTTGATATATTTTAATGTAGTGGCTGGGAGGCATTCTACATTAAGGTCTTGCATCAGCTGCACTGTGAATCCAGCCCTAAAAATGGAAAACAGGCTGCCATGAAGATAATCCATGCTCAAATGGATGAATTAAGAATGCAAATTTGTGATGTATATCATCTTCTGTCGACACAACTGTGTGTACAGTGTCAGTACTATAAGCAAACTCAAAACCTAGATGTTGCTATGTGAATTACTGGGCCATCTTCGATGAACTTTTGCTCTAAACCCAAACAGAGCAGCACTGCCCCTCTGAGTAGGAAGGTGGTGTGAAGACATATAAAGTTCTCATTTCTCACAGCTTTGAAACTCAACATTACCAATCTGATCTCCAATTGACATTGTCGTATTGACTATTTCTTCATTTGACCACGCACTGAATTGTTTTGTCATATAAATAAAAACAGTCACTGTTTCCTAAATTGGTGATGCCCATTTGTCTTTGTAGCCTCAAAAGGATGGGAAGGTAAGTTGACCCTGCTATGTTTGGGGTCTGTCTGGGATTTGCGATTGACAGAAGACATACGCACAGATTTCGCATGGGCAGTTAGTCCGCTGAAAAACAAGAAATAATCTGCAACCCCACTCCCTGACTTTGGGAACAGCCGGAAGTCCAATAGCATCTGTGAAAATAATATGTATCTCCTTCTTGCAGCTACATATGACTTTTTCAAAGCAAGCACAGCTGTAAACTGCAGGGGATGAGTACACACCTCAGGAAACATTTCACTTATCACCATTGTAGCAAAAAATGCATTTGTGCACCCATTTGGGATGTGCGACTGGTGCAGTTTGGGTTACTCAATTACCCCCTGCTTCCAAGGACAGAATGATTTCTCAGTCACACGCACATACACACATCACACGCTGGTGGGGCCCATAACACCAACATTCATTCTCTCAAACTATCCGTGCCTACAAAGGGACATCAATTCCGAACCACAACTGTTCTTTTGATAGAGGAAAACCACTTCTCCTGAATTACCCTCACACTTCCTCCATCAAGAGGTCAATTGAATCATTTAGTTGTTATTTAGTTTAATGATACTTTAACTCTCCAACCAATCAATAAACATTTCAATGAATTAATCACCCGACACAGTAATTCAAATAATGATTTTCTTTTATCTAATTTAAATGCGGTAAAATCTTAATAATGCAATATTATCTTTTGTCATATTTACCTATTCTGGCTAAATGTCGTTCTCCAAGTCAGAATTGGTCCTCAATACGTTCATCAGAGTTTTATCATATAGAGTCACCGTCCTTTCCGTCAGCATAAGGATCTCTGATCATCGATTCTCCGTCAGTAGCTTCTGGTAATGCCCTCTCTAGTCCACTAATATTTATACTAAAATTTACATATCAATGATACATTTTCTCATTTTACAGAAATCCGATTGGCTGAATTCAAATATATTTCAGTACATTAGGAAACATTTTCAAATTCTCTAATGTGGGAAAAGTCTCAAAGCAAACGTATGGGAACGAATGTCCATGGTCCTAAATGTAATAAGTTTGTTGAAACAGGTTGGGTTCGATAGTTCATTTTTCCCACTTGTAACATTTGCTTCACGTTCAGGGGCATTGGTACCTCGCCCAGGGTAGTCTTCATGGGCTTGGTCTGACAGGTCACACAAGGGACACGAACGAAGTCAGTGCAGGCGCCTTCCTCCATTGTTCAAATGATGAAGTAATGTACTTTAGTTAGGTTTAAGTCGGCGGCCATCTTTTGGTAGGCCAGAATAGTCAACTTTAAGCAAAGAAACACAAAATCGTAATTAATACATAGAAATGATTAAAACAGTGTTATTCCTTGCTAATACCCTTATGTGTATGCCTTTATCTAGCCATATGCAACATTCAAAGCAGTTAATGCTGGTTTATTTAAGCGCAAAACACAATAACATTACTCAAGCAACATTTATGGTTTTAATATGCATACAAACTTAGTTCACTTATTATTTTAGCCATGCAAATGCATTCCCACGTATATTCTTCTTGTTAATAAGGTTGGTTTAGTATTTTCACATCTCACTATTAATTATTATAATTATTCATTAGTTATTTTAATATAAACATATAGAAATGGATTGGGTATATAAAAAGAAAACATTTTACCCGCTCCATCAATCCCCCCTTTGGTGATTTTATCACCACAAAAAAACCCCACAAAAATCAATTTATTTTCCCCCTTTTATGGAAATTCAAAATGTATTCTTGCTCAATTATAATTCGGTTTCCCCTTCATCTTCTCTTTTTGTTTTGTCATACATACTCTCCTTCCATTCTTCTAATTCTATTTCTTCAAAATCTCTTTCTTGTTTCTTTTCCTTCTTTTTGATAATTTCTCGTCTAATTTTCTTTTTATTTATTTTATGTTTGCAACACATACAGCCTAATCTAAGTATTAATAGTATGAAAATGACACACGTTAATGGAAATAATATTTTCCCTAATATAGTACTACCTAATTTACCTAAGAAAGTCTTAATAGCAGACATTTTATTACTAATTTTAGTCCAGATATTTTCAACCTCCAGTGGTTTCATTTCATCATGCAATTCTGTAATATTTTTGATATAGACTTTTAGATCTTTGCTTTCATCTGGAATGTAAGTTCAACAATGTTGAACTTTCAGCATTCCACAGACTCCACCCTCTTTTGCCAATAAGATGTCAAGGGCAAGTCGATTTTGCATAATCATAGCGCGCATGGCAACCATTTCAGTGTTTACCAAGAGAAAACCTCCAGCAGTGCTTGTTGACAAGCGATCCACTATGGTTGACAATTTACGAATATTATTTGCATTCAAAGATATTCCCACTGCTGGTATCAAGGCTCCAAAAATATCACCTACAATTTCTAACCAAGTTTCTCTTCTACTACTCATTAGTAGGTTATGTGATCCACTATTTTCTACTCTGTCCATGTGAAAGATCTTTGGAAAGACCAGGCCAACATAACATGTGCCATACCACTGGTCGGGCAACCTGTAATAAGCCTTGTTCCCACAAATGTAGTATAATCCAAGAAAGACTGGATCTTCTCCGCCTCTAAATCCCCATCCAGATGCAATAAAATATGTATCATGACACTCACTTGCCCCTATATAAATATAATCATATTGGGATCTTTCCCTCATAATGCATAATTTGCCTTTCTGGGGTGAGTCTACAGCTATTGTTGGTCTAACTCCACCCTTTGTCTCCTTTTTCCTATCTATATTCCAAATATTTTCTCCTACTTCATGTCCTTCTGCCTTTTCATGCATCTTCAATCTCCTTTCTTCAACCATATCTAGAAATGTTTTCTCTTCTTTCTTCAAACTGCAAGTTAAATTGTTTCTAAAAATGTATTCTAATGTTAGTTCCTTAGTCTCTATAAAAATTTCACCTAGTACATTAGCAGTTTTAGCTGGATTCAGTTCATTATTCATGGGCAATTGTCCAAGAATGTTATCTATATTAGACAGATTATATTCTAATTTCCCTAATTGATAAAATATACTTGGTTAAAACGCTACATGTTATTCCATAAGTTGCTGGAAGGTGATGATAAGTCACTCCTTCTGAAACAGAGGCAGGTAATTGCATACAGACGTAGCAATCCCTTACATCCATAGTTTTTACATATTCATACAATAATTTTGAAAATACAATGCTAGAAAAATCAGTTATAGACCTATCCTTGTGTATATGTTCAGTGCTTGTTCTAAATGGAACTACCTTTGGTGAACTCTTCACTATGTTAGTCATATTTTCTGTATTCCCTTCTAGTGTATCTAAAGTTACTTTGAAAGAGATCAAAAGAGCGAGTATGCTCCATAGAAGCATTAATAATCCGGTACAACAGCAACACATTTTGCACCATCTTCTCATGAAAGTACATCTACTCTTGTTATTATCTATGTTAGCCATTTTGATAAATTGACCGTGTCTTTTGACTTAGCCTCTTCTACTCCACTCCTTACTCCTTCACCTGAAAGAGCAAAGCACTTATCAGGTTAACCCAGTACTTCAATTTCTTATTCAATTCTTTATGTTTTCTACAATGATCTTCTTGAAATTACTCAGTTTGGCATCTCATCGTTTTTCACTTCCTTTTTGTCATCCACATACAGAAATTCCTGAATTTCCGCTTCTTCTCCAATATCGGATAGGATAACTCTCAGGATTTCCGCTGTTTCTTCTTCCTCCACCACTTTCAGTAAAGTATCCTCTGGATTTCCTTGACTATCTACCTCTTCTCCTTGTTCAGGCAGTGCCACGTACGTCCATTCAGGTGACTTATACTTCTGGTTGGGTTTTCTTGATCTTTTTGTTTCTTCAGACACCTCTGTCTCACCCTCCTTTTCTTTGAGCTGACTTGTCACTTCATTCACTTGTTCAGCTTTTGTGGGTTTGACTCATGTCAATCGGTATCTCAGTCTCTTTATTTTGTTTGGCCAAAGGTCTCCTTTAGCATTTCTTCTTATTTTACCTTCTTTACCGTTTCTTTCCTCGATCTAAGTTCTCTTTCTCAGAACTCGACCCTCTGGTATTTCAGTATTACTGTCTTCAGATTCTGTCTCGTTTGGCTTTTCCTTTTCAGCAGTTTCTTTTTCCACCTCTTGTGTTTGCCCTACTTCTGTCCCTCCTCGGGTCTCCGACACGCAATCTTACTGCTGACTACTTGTCCCTTCACCTAACTGGATGTTGCAGTTCCCTACACCTCCTCGGGGATCCTCCGCAATCTGTCCCTCTCTCTCTGAACCTGTCCCTTCTTTTCTTTCAAGAATTTTCTCCGGTGAAACTTCTCCTACTCTTTCGTCTGGTGTGAATGTTACTTCTGCTGATACATTCTTTTCTTTTCTTTTCCTCTTTCTGTGCTCACCACTGGCGTTTTGTTCGCCTCCAGAATCTGAACCGTCTGAGATCTGCAATCTCTTTCTCAGGATTTCTTCTCTTGGGGTTGGAACTAATCTTGGCTCCTTTTCCCCCCTTTCAGGATTTTCTTTTGTCTTTGAATTCTCATCATCTGAATCAGCACTTGATTCCAAAGCATCAAAATATTCTTTCCCAATGCTATCTGCTGGATTTGGGACTCTCAAAGTGTGACTTGCATGTATCCAATTTTTCAGTCCAGCACACTTCACAACAGTTGTTGTGATCAGGATAACTTGCCTTGGCCTTCCCCACCTTGGAACCAAGCAATTCCTTCTTCTGTGGACTTTTATTCTCACCCAGTCACCTGGGCTCAGATCACGGGCTGGTTTCCTCTCAAGGGTGGTGGCATCCGCTCCAACCTGGTGAAACACAGAATGGACTGCGTCAGCCAGGCCTTTACAGTAATCCAAAATCATGTCATCAGTTATTGTCATCAATTTGTTGACTGGAACAAATGCGTGTCTCATGGCGCGTCCCATGATAATTTCGTGGGGACTCAAACCTGTAGTTCTGTCTGGAGTAGATATGATTGTCATCAAGACTAGAGGCAAGACATCAGGCCATTTCATTCCTGTGGCTAAACACATTTTCCCTATTCTGTTTTTGATCGTACCATTCATTTGTTCAACCACACCAGAAGCCTCTGGTCGATAGGCACAATGTAGTTTTTGCTGTATACCCAATGCTTCACAAATCAATCCCATGATCTCATTGTAAAAATGTCCTCCTCTGTCTGATTCAATGGTCACTGGGAACCCGAATCTTGGGATGAATTCCCTTAACAATAGTTTGGCCACTGTGAGTCCATCATTTCTTCTTGTTGGGTACGCCTCCACCCACCTGGAGAATAGACAAACTACCACCAGAACATATCTCAACCTGTTATAAGGGGGCATTTCAATGAAATCTATTTGCATTCTGGTGAAAGGTCCTCCCTCTCGACCTATGGTGCCTAGGCTTACCACTGTTTTTCTCCCAGGATTGTACTGCTGACATATCAGGCATCTTTGACAGAGACTTTCTGCTACCAACCTGAATTTTGCATTGTACCAGGTCTGCTTAAAGGCCCTTATCATGGCATCCCTCCCTAGGTGCCCTTGGCCATGGTACATCCGTGCCATGGTTGACATCATGCTATCAGGCATAACTGGTCTTCCATCCCTATAGACCCACACATGGTCTTTCTCCCTTGGGGCACAACCTTCTTTTACCCACTGTTTCATTTCTTCATCTCCTGCTGCATCCTGCAATTGCCTCACCTTTTCCCATGTTCCCACAACATTAGTGAACATTAAGGAGCAAGAAGACATTTCCTTTTCGTTTTCCCTATTGATGGAGTACTGGTTTCTGGCACAGTACTGAGCCATGTCATTTGCGTATCGGTTCCCAGTAGCGATGTAATCACTACCTTGACTATGAGCAGCACATTTCACAAGAGCCAGCTCTTTAGGCAACTGTATTGCTTCAAGCAATTTTCCAACCACTTCTGCATTCTTTATAGGAGTTCCACTAGAGGTCAGGAAACCTCTCTGCAGCCAAAGTTGGCCGAAGTCATGGACAACTCCAAAGCCATACTGGCTGACAGTTATCACAGTCACTATCACATTCTTCCCAATTTTGCATGCCTTTGTCAGTGCCACTAGTTCTGCTACTTGAGCGGATTTAACTCCTTTCAAGTGTGATGCTTCCACGACTGCTGCAACTGTGCATATTGCATATGCTGCACTCAACAATCCTTCATCTGTTCTTAAACAAGATCCATCCACAAACATCACATAATCACTTTCTGGCAATGGTAAATCTTTTATGTCTGGTCTGGGTTTTGTGCAGAAATCAAGCACATCCAAACAATCATGATCAACATCATCTCTTACCTCCACTCTCTCCGCATCTGGTAATAGTGTAGCTGGATTCACATTCACACATCTCTCCAGACTCACATTGGTTGCACCTAGAATGACCTTCTCATACTTAGTCAGCCGACTATGTGACATGAACTGTGTTCGGCTCCTTGTTAAAAGGATCGCCACATCATGAGGTACAAACACTCTTACTGGATATCCCATCACAATTCCCTCACTTTGCTCTAGACTTCGACATGTAGCAGCTACTGCTTTCAGACATCCTGGCAGACCCACCGCTACTGCATCTAGCATTGATGAGAAATATGCAACTGGTCTCCTCAGTCTTCCATGTTTTATTATTAACACTGAGAGTGAACATCCGTTTCTCTCACTGCAGTACAATTCAAACTCTTTCTCATAGTCTGGCATACCCAGAGCTGGGGCTTCACAAAGTTTTTCCTTCAATTGTCTGAATGCTGCCAATTCTTCTTTGTTCAATTCAAGAGGATCCTTAACCACACTTTTTGTCAACTTTACCAAAGGCTTAGCAATCAAGGAAAAGTTACTTATCCACTGACTACAGTAGCCAACCATCCCTAGGAACATTCTCACTTCTCTCTAAGTCATTGGGGCTCTCATTCCTCTGATAATTCTGATTCTGTCTATTGTCACTTTTCTCAGCCCTTTTTCAATGTTATGTCCTAGGTATTGTACTTCCTTTTTGCAGAATTGCAATTTTGTCGGAGATACCTTTAGTCCTCCATCTGCCAAATTATTTAGCAAAGCTATGGTATCTGTTTCACAGGCTTCACGCGTTTTCGATGCCACCAGTAAATCATCGATGTACTGGACCAAAACTGAATTTTCAGGCATCGTAAGACTTTCCAGAGATTTCTTTAGCAACTGATTAAATATTGAGGGGCTCTCTGTGTACCCATGTGGGATTCGGCACCATGCCAAAATACGCTCTCCAAACCGAAATGCAAATATCGGCTGGCTGTCATGATGCAACGGAATGGAAAAGAAAGCATGACACAAATCAATTACTGTATACCATTCCGCATCATGGGGAATCTGATACAAAATCACTGATGGATTTGGAACAATGGGACAGCATGACACAACAATTTTGTTAATGTTTCTCAAATCCTGCACTATTCTGAACTTTCCATTAGGTTTCTTCAGTCCCATTATAGGTGAGTTAAATGGACTGCTCATGATTTCCCTCAACACTCCTTGTTGAATCATTTTCTCAATTAAAGTTGTCACTCCTTCAATTATTTCAGGTGTCAGTCTGTACTGTGGAATGTTTGGATAAACTACTCCTTCTTTTAATGTAATTTTTACTGGATCTACATTTCTCATAAGGCCTACATCTTCTCCAGTAAAATCCCAGACTCCTGCTTTCACAGACTGCTTCAATTCTTTGGGTAACTCATCAGAGTTGAATACTGCATAAGTTCCTATAACTTCATGCTCTTGATCAGCTATTGTCATTTTATACAGTACATCCTCATCTAGTGTTTCAAAGGCTATTCCATCTGGGGTACAGAATATAGTGCAATTCATCTTGCACAACAAATCTCTCCCTAACAAATTTACAGGACTGGTATCACACACCACAAATCGTTGCATGTCTGTGAATTTCCCTATTTTAACCTTTACCGGTTCAGTAAGGTAGGTCCTAATCTGGGTGTTTGACACACCAACTACTTGGATTGTTTCATCCGAGAGAGGAAGATTCTTTACATCTGCTGACCTGACAGTTGATCGTGTAGCTCCAGTGTCTACTAGAAAAGTAATGTTTTCATCATTAATTTTCCCATCTACAAATGGTCCTGTCTGAACTATTTCTAGAGTTGCACCAAGCACGCACTCTTCTTCCTCCCTTCAGCACCGTCAATAATTCTCCTCTGAATCACTCCCTTCATTTCGCAACCAATATTGTGAAACAGCGCTCGCGCGTTGCGGCTTGTTTACCTGTTCTTCATTGTAGAATCCCACTTCTTTATTGTATTTTTGGGTATTTCTGCTTTGCGGTAGTGGTGGTTTTGGCACCTGATTCTGTGGATTAACAGCCTTCTGCTGTTGCTGCGGCTGGCCACCCACCTCACACTGCACCTGTGGATTCAATGATGGATTTTCATTATTAGTACTTGGTGGATATTTACACTCGGATTTCCAAATGCCCTAACCTACCGCAATTGTGGCATGGGAATTTCTTTTTGGCTTCTTCTATATTACCCTTCCCCTTGCCTGGGCCAAATCTCGGTTTGTTTCCTGGATTATTGGCTTGTTCGACCAACTGAGCTTCCTGCCTCTCTGCGACTTTCACTTGAGCCCACATTGCCTTTTCTTTTAGTTTTCGCTGCTTTGCCTCGATCTCATCACTAAAGTATTTGGCATGTCTCAAGATCTCATCTATTTTCTTACTCTGCCAGTCTACCGTATGCTTCTTGATCATTTCACTAATTTCGGGGTGTAAACCATACACAAATCTGTATACAAAATGACTTGCTGGCACATGCATCAACAATGCCATTTGCGATTCCTTAATAGTGAAAAATAAGGATTCGCTAATAAGGAATAGCAAAAGGCTATGCATGTAGAAATCGCTTACAAACTAGCGATTTCTAAACATTCCTTAATTGCTACTCGCAAATTGCGAGTCGCAATTAAGGAATACCTCCCCATTTATTCCTATGGGCCTCGAGGCCCATAGGAATGAATGGGAAGACTTTCTCTATTTGCAATTCTCAATTAGAGAATCGCAAATTGCTCATGCAATTTCAAGGGTGCAAGGGTGTCAAAAGGACACCCTGTTGCACCCCTGAAATCTGCATATGAGTACATCTTGCACACACACATGCCTCAAGGGCATGTGTGTGTGTAAAATGGAATTTTGAAAAATGCACTTTAGTGCATTTTTCAAAGTTTTTGCAAATTACCATGAAGTTCAACTTCATGGTAATTTGCTCCCCCTATTAGCGAAATCGCTAATATTTTTACTTTAATGCATTGCATTTAAGGAATCTCAATTTGAGATTCCTTAAATGCAATCGCAATTTAAGGAATCGCTATTTAGAGATTCCTTAAATTGCAATTTTTGCATTTGGGATGATGCATCCCAAATGCAAAAATACCGGTCGCAAAGGGGCAGATTCTGCTAATCTGCCCGTTTGCGACCAGTTTTCTCATTGATGCATGTGGCCCTTAGATCCTTTTCTTCCAGATTTTCATCTCCACTAAACTGCTTGAAAGCTAAAATTAGCCTTTCATAATAAGCATGAACTGATTCTTTCACTTCCTGATGCGTTCGATCTATTTTAACCCAGTCGGTTTCTTTGGGAGGCACTTTGTTTTTCAAAAATACCATAACCTGTTCGTATTTCTTCATTACCTCGGGGTCTGGTGCTCCTGTTTTGGGGTCTCTCGGGTATTCTCTAGTTGGCCAATCTATGACTATCTTGCATTCTGCCCATAAGTCTGCTGGCACTATTATATCAAATAGGCTATTTAGATCAATCCACAGTACTTTTGACAGTTTTACAAATCTGTCCACCTGTCTGTACCACTCGATGGGCTTTTCCCGCAATCGATGGAAGTCATTTGTAAATGACAAAATGTCCTGTCTTGTCCACGGGACATGCACATATACCCCTCCTGGAATCTCTCTCATGGGGAACTCTGTCACTACCTTTTCCTTTTCTCTCACAGGAAATGCTGGGAAAGTTCTGTCTGATGTATCATCCCGCTTCCTATACCACCTGATTTTCCATTTGTCCACATCTCCCCATTTCCTTAACACTGTGATTATATCCTTAATCTGGCCTATTTGTCCTGCAGGGTTCAGATTTTCAATATCCTTTTCCGTGAAATCCACTCGGTAAGGCTTCTGTAAAGCTTTTACCTTATCCATGTCAATTCCCATTTCACTTGCTATTTCTTCTAGCCTGTCATGTAAATTATTCGCTCTCCAAGTGACACTTTTGCACAAAAACAACAGTTCCTCATCCTGGTAATCAGCTTTTCTGTGGGAATTGTCCCTACTATTAATTCCTCTAACACCATGCGTAATTTTGCCACATCAATAGTTTGAGGTTCTTTCTCTTTTCCTTGCAAGCTCTTCAGCCATTCACTCAATTCATCTGTGGTTATACCTACTGATTTTTCTACATTCCCCGGTTCTGTCATTCTTTGTGGTTCTAATATTGATCCTCCTACTATTCTGTCTCTTTCTACAGAATCAGGACTATAAAACGGGTTATTTGACATATTTAGTCCACCTTCACTCATGGTGTGTCTCCAAGGATTCTCCCTTGCTTTCATTTGGGGCTGTTCCGCTTGTCTACTGCTTACATACGGAACTGTTAGACCATGCTCACTTTCTTTCTGCTTCTCAAAAATGGGCATTGCTGGACCTATGGTTACAGGGACTTTAACTGCTTCTAGATTCTTTGTCAGTTCTCTTATTTTCTCTGTTAATTCTAACGTGGTTTTTGCTAATTCTTTTGAATTTTCACTTTCAGCCTTGTTTTCCATCTCTCTTTCACTTAGGGAATTTCTCCTCTTCAGCTCTGGTGTCGTAACCTCTGTCTTAATAATTCGTAGGGTTTCCCTTACTGGAGTATTGGGGTTGATATTTCTGATTCTTTTCTGTACGGAGGTGGGTTTTTGTAAAACATATCATCGAGTACATCGTCCTCCGATTCATTTGCTCCATACCTCCTAGCTTCTACATTATTTCTTCTCTACACATTTCCTTCTTCATTTTCTCCTGCAGTTCTAACGGGAAACAGTCCTTCAGTCATACTTGCGTCTCGCCACCTTCTCATTCGATCACAATGAGTTTCGCGATCATTTGGCCATCCAAACATGTATCTGTACCTACTACCATTTCTCTGTTTTTCTCGCTCATGCATCTCATCTTCCCACTTAGTCAATGCCTCAAACTGTGTAGGTCTCGGACGGGGGTCTAATCCCATCATCCTTTCACGTAGGTTCCTCAAAATTGCCAAATTAAATGAACCATGTTCCGGAAATGCTAAAACTCCGTCATCCCTTGTATATTTTGCCCAATTGTCTAACCAAATGCAAGTATAGTACCCATATTTCGCAACCATAAAGGATGCGGGTGTCTTTGTCGGAGGAATTAACTGTCCTTCCCTCGTCACAATCTCTTTGTCTTTCACGAACCACCCCTTTATTTTACTAAATAGGGATTTCTTCTTCTTTTCGGCTGAATGATAATACATCTTCCTCTCTTTCGTGAACCCCTAGGGTTTTTCGTCAACTATACGGTCTCCAGTCCAATAACAGCGCGACTCCCACTTACGCACCAATCCTGGAGCGTCTACGTCACTGTTACAATCCACAAATCCCAGCGCGACTCACACTAACGCACCAATCCTGGAGCGTCCTCGTCACCCTGTACTTCTCCCAATCCTTTCGCGGCACACATTAACGCACCAATCAGGGCGTTTTTGCTGTTCAGTCCCACTGTCCAATCCCAGCGCGGTCTTCTGACGTCAGCAGCCGCTGCAGCAGCTCCTGTTCCTGTCTACTGTCTCCAGTCTACCCCTCCTTTACAAAACTATTCGGCAGACTTTGTTTCAATTTTACGATACTGTTAGTCACAACATACAAACATCTCCATTGTCTGCTTCGCTAACCACAGAATAGCAATAGACCTTTCTCACGAGAATTCTGCCTTTCCCGAGAGCAGTGCTTACCTCTGCCCTACTACAGAATCATTACTTCCGTTGATAAAGTAGCACATCCCTCTACTTCACCCGTCTATCAAACATCAATTAACTGTTTTCTCCAGAATTAAGACACATAGTTGGAAACGCAATGCTCTGAGAAATAAAACCAGAGTTCCGCAATTAACCTGAATGCTATTTCATTCACGCACTTTCACACAAGAAAATGTAGTACATTCACACAGAATCCTGTCTTTTCCGAGAACAGCGAACAGTCTGTCCTACTACAGAATTATGACATATGTTAACTAAGCAGCGCTTACCTCTACTTTGTCCTTCACTCAAGCTCAGAGAACACCCGCTACCTTTTCAGTGATAAGCGTTATCGGTATGCCAATTGGTTTCCTGGTACTTAAAGACCAAAATTTCACAGGTAACCTTCGCTATCATACACACTTCTTTCACACAGAAAATGTCTCTAATGGCAACACACGACAATGTCACCGAACCGAACCCAGACAATGCGACGCGCAACTTCAATTGTCGCACGTTTTTCCCCGTGTACCTACGGGCAACCACAATTCCGTCTTTCCAGAGAGCAGCGCTTACCTCTGCCCTACTACGGAACTGTCACGACTTCTTACATCCCAGAAGCCGTACAGACTACATAAAACTCAATACGACTTCAACATATAGTGTTAGTATACATATCAATACCTATCAACAATCGATAAACTATATACAGGCAAAATCATCAAACCAAACAATAAAAACCATCTCTTGCTACCAGAAATACTGGTGCAGTTCGGGTTACTCAATTACCCCCTGCTTCCAAGGACAGAATGAATTCTCAGTCACACGCACATACACACATCACACGCTGGTGGGGCCCATAACACCAACATTCATTCTCTCAAACTATCCGTGCCTACAAAGGGACATCAATTCTGAACCTCAACTGTTCTTTTGATAGAGGATAACCACTTCTCCTGAATTACCGTCACACTTCCTCCATCAAGAGGTCAATTGAATCATTTAGTTGTTATTTAGTTTAATGATACTTTAACTCTCCAACCAATCAATAAACATTTCAATGAAATAATCACCCGACACAGTAATTCAAATAATGATTTTCTTTTATCTAATTTAAATGCGGTAAAATCTTAATAATGCAATATTATCTTTTGTCATATTTACCTATTCTGGCTAAATGTCGTTCTCTAAGTCAGAATTGGTCCTCAATAAGTTCATCAGAGTTTTATCATATAGAGTCACTGTCCTTTCCGTCAGCATAAGGATCTCTGATCATCGATTCTCCGTCAGTAGCTTCTGGTAATGCCCTCTCTAGTCTACTAATATTTATACTAAAATTTACACATCAATGATACATTTTCTCATTTTACAAAAATCCGATTGGCTGAATTCAAATATATCTCAGCACATTAGGAAACATTTTCAAATTCTCTCATGCGGGAAAAGTCTCAAAGCAAACGTATGGGAACGAATGTCCATGGTCCTAAATGTAACAGTTCGTTGAAACAGGTTGGGTTCGATAGTTCATTTTTCCCACTTCTAACATTTGCTTCACGTTCAGGGGCATTGGCACCTCGCCCAGGGTAGTCTTCATGGGCTTGGTCTGACAGGTCACACAAGGGACACGAACGAAGTCAGTGCAGGCGCCTTCCTCCATTGTTCAAATGATGAAGTAATGTACTTTAATTAGGTTTCAGTCGGCGGCCATCTTTTGGTAGGTCAGAATAGTCAACTTTAAGCAAAGAAACACAAAATCATAATTAATACATAGAAATGATTAAAACAGTGTTATTCCCTTGCTAATACCCTTATGTGTATGCCTTTATCTAGCCATATGCAACATTCAAAGCAGTTAATGCACAATAACATTACTCAAGCAACATTTATGGTTTTAATATGCATACAAACTTAGTTCACTTATTATTTTAGCCATGCAAATGCATTCCCACGTATATTCTTCTTGTTAATAAGGTTGGTTTAGTATTTTCACATCTCACTATTAATTATTATAATTATTCATTAGTTATTTTAACATAAACATATAGAAATGGATTGGGTATATAAAAAGAAAACATTTTACCCGCTCCATCACGACACATTTCACTCTAAACGAAACCACAAAAAAATACAAGTGCAGCAAATAACTGTTGCTCACATTCTGGTTCTTAACCTTGTTCCCCAGCTCTTGCGCTAAACGTTTGGTATAAACCAGGTGAGCAACGCCCATTGGGCTAAAAGGGCTTTAGAAGCCCCACCCCCCTTGTAGTCGTTTTATCAGCCCAGGCGGCTGCAGCATGGAACATGGAATGTAGATTCTCCAGCCGCTCTGGGCCGCCCTGGCCGGGGCTACGGGGCCGCAAAGTCAGCTTCATCCAAAGTGCTTTGATGGCCTGTCAAAAGCCATTTACTGACTTATGAGGCTTTGTTTTCTTTTTCATTTGCTGACCCAGCTCTCAGTTCCCTTGAAAAGTAACCATCAAGGCAACCAGAAGTGTCTGGGGAAAGAACAGCAGGGGTTAAGCCACTCAATCTACAAATATATAGATGGTGTCCACTGCCACACTACAGCAAGAGGCAGAAAATGCACAATGGCATCAGTGCGTAATCAAGAGAGGGACAGATTAAGCATGAAAAGGATTTTGCCTTACAAGTAAAAAATAAAGTGTATAAAATGACGGAGTGGGGGGGCAGGGAGGGTTAGGGAGGGAAGAGACATAGCTGAATTTGTTATCTATGTTAATTGGAAAAGTAATAAACTATGCTACTAATGCAATGGGCAGCTATACAAGAGGTCAACGGACCTTATTTATTTCCCATTTCCAGCCTAACGATGGGAGGGGAGGAAAGATGGTAATTTCACGAAATATCTATGCTGTATCCATTGTAAGAGGAAAATGACTGCCTTTATGTACATTTTCATTGCATTGGATTTGGTATAATGGTCTTTAAATAAAGTATGTTATAAAAAATTTTTTAAAAAGTGTATAAAATGAAAATGTAATTGTTAATAATGATTTACTTTTAATGCTTTGAAACCATTCACAATGTAAGGCACTATTTAAACAGAAAGTGGGAGTAAGAAAAGTTGCATTCTGACACTAGGTGCCAGATTTATTAACACTTTGCACTGGTGCAATGTCACAAAAGTAATGAAAATAATTAATAAACTGTATACTTTCCAGAGCAAAACTTTGTTTGCACTGGAATTCTGTTTAAAAAATAACACAAATAGAGGTATGCATACATTTGCATCAAGGGGGGATATCATTGGTGGTACATGAGCATTCCCATGTTACCAAGCATGGTTTCTTCACAAAGCCGTATGCAGTAGGGAACTTGAACATGGGCCAGCACCTTAAAAGAGAGCAGCAGGGCCATATCTTAATTTGATTACTGAGCTACACTGTATGAAATAGTAGTAAATGTGCCCCTTACTTTTTGGTGCACAACTTGTTTTCACTGGAAAGCTCCCTAAAGCAAAATAGCGCTTTGCGCTGCTTTGCTTTAGTTTTTGTCAAGGGGTCATCCCACATGGCTGTTCCCTCTCTAACACCAATTTTTTTCACGCATAGCCCCCTCTATACCAATACTAGATAGGGCTTTGCACCAAAAAAAGTACACCCCCAGGAGGCAAGCACAAACTAGGAGAAATGTTTTTATTTTTCCAAACTTTTCAAACTTTGCATTTCTGCTGCACTGCAGAGCACACATACAAAGTAGTAAAAGTTTTCAAGTTAGCCTAAACATAGGCTCAGATTTACTAACATTTCATGGGCGTGCCACTTTCTTAGTACAGCCACAAAGCAAAATGTATTTCGAGATTTACAAAGCCACTCAAACCCCAATTTGAGAAGCATTGCAAAAGAAAAAGAAAATACAAGTAACTCTAGACAGTACACATAATCTGCATCAGGAAGGCGTTGCATGGGTGGAGCTTCTGCTTTTTGGTGCATCCACCCATGAATTTTGACACAAACCCAGATTTACTAAAGTCTGTAAACCTGTGTTTGCACCAAAATGGTGCACCTATCGTAGGCTGTCATGACGAGAAGAAACATCTTTTATTTCTCCTTGTTACTTCCTCTTTGCATGTGTCCTGCATTCTGCAGCACTCATACAAAGAGGAATAAACGTTTACAAATACATTTGTTCAGGAAGGTATAACTTCTTGCACAAAAACTATTCTAACCAAAACAGGCACATTTAAGTTGTGGCACAAAGGTGCCTGAATTGGCTGTCACAAGGGCCCCAGCACAAGAGAGATCAGAAATGTGCCATATGTTGGAAAATATGGAGCATTTCTGCTCTCTCCTTTTCACCCGATGCAACACAGTAAGTTCCTTTGCTGCATGAAAATTTAGTAAATCTGAGCCATAGTGTTTAGCATCAGAAGGGTATCCTTTTAGTACAAAACCAAATGCTAGACTTACACAAATACCTTCATACTATGATGCAAAGGTGTGTGCGTGGCACTAAGCAGACTGATTGTTCACCATTGCATAGAAAGAGAGCAGCAGTGGCATATCGTTGCAGCTATGGTGCTGTCCTGCTCTCTCCCTTTCACGCAACTCAGCGCAGCAACTTTGATTTCTTCACTCCGTGAACTAATAGTAAATTTGCCCCTGGTTCTATTACTGATTCGTATAAATACTGCATTCTGCCCAGTCAAAGTGCTCCTCTCATCCCATGTAAACACTGGCTTAAGGAATATGCATTTCAGGTGCTGTTGTTCCTGTTGTACTGTGTCATGCATATGTCTTTTTATTTGTATAGAACCTGTTTTGGTGTGATTGAGTAAACTCTTGGTCCTTGTAGCTGCCTGCACTGCTGAGTTTTAATGTATTCTGCCTCTCCCACCTTTTCTCTACCACATCCTCTGTTCCTCCTGTGTGCCCTTTTCAGATCAGTCTCCAAAGGGGAATACAGCTTAGTACCTGTGCTGCCCCTGTACTCCCAACCCATCTTCTCAACTGAACCCCAGTGAATGGACCTACCCATGTAATTGTGGGCATAGGAAATGTGTATTATAGGTGCTGCAGACTTGTGTACAGCACATATTTTCCCACACACTGCTCCTTTCCTGAATTGCCTGGTCCTTCTTAACCTACCCTCTCACCAACAAGTGATCTGATGGGCAAAGGAGAGTTTTTAGTGAGCAGGGCATAATGGATGTAGTTCATGGTCCTCAAATAGAGGTCAGAAGGAGAGAATCAGGGCTGAAGTTCCTCCACCCTTGGATTCAAAACCTATATAATTTTTTGTCAGCAATTCACAAACTTCTATGTACTAACACACATACCAGAATTTGAAAGCAATATTAGGCCCTACAAATGGTGCAACTACACTACACAAATGTTAGTAACTCACAATTAACGTTGTCCCACTTTTCTACTGGCAATTCCAGCCATTTTTCCACTCCTGGCCCCGGATGCCAGTTCCAGTGTATTCTCTGTTCACAATGTGGAGCTGCAGCTAATTTGTTTCTGATAAGAAGCTGCCATTAATTATACCGTGGCAGCCAAATAACTATCACGTCTCTAGCTAGAGGACAATTTAATGTTAACCAGGAATAAAAAGACCACAGTGACAGACTGCATAACATCACAAATACAATTTCCAGAACTATAATAGAAATGTTCAGTCCGACCAATCCAATCTGCACAGGTTTTCCTAGGGTGTGTGGTCTACATGGGAATTATGTTTACCCTTTGCACATATCAGTATAATATGGCAGAATTACTAATGTCCTGGTTATGTTCCAGTAATCTTCATTATTCCTAATCCTAATGGTCCTCGTCAAAATCATCAATTGTGAGGTGAGCCTATCTCCAGGGAGGGAGAACTCAGGAGCACGTTGAAAAGACAGGCCACCTCCACTCTACCGGGTGCTACAAAAGGGATGGAATTCCACCACACACCCTGACTTATTCTAGCTAAATCTAAATTGAAAGCTGACGTCACAGAATGGTGGGCTTTTTGTATTGTCTGTGATGAGGATCAGTTGCCTTACGGGTGATGAAGACTACTAGCAAGTAATTGAAATATTACCTCTACACGCCTCATCCTCACCATTACAGACCTAAACCAAAGCCAAAAAAACAGCCTTCAACCTATAACATAAGATAAAATTCACATAGTATATTACTTACTAATGAAAAATCCAGTGAATAATTTATTGGTGTCAATCACAATTTAAAGGCAGGACAGAACTTTGTATGCCCAGCCCGAAAGAGCAACCTTCAGACTATAGATTTTGTAGCCTGCACTGTTGTACAAAGGTGTGGGAACATTAAAGAAAACCATGGGGTTTCACCAAGGAGGTAACCACACCCCTTGTGTATCTATCCTTGAGGTTCTCAGGGAACAGGAGTAGAATCCAAGGAGTAGGCTAAAGCAATTGTGGAACAAATCTAAGGACTATTGGTTAATGAAGAATCCTTCACCCCTTTCAAACTCCTATAAAAGTTACAAAAAGATGATCAGATAAACACTTTTAGGACATTGCAAATAAATCACAATTTCCCGCTTTACACTATTTGAATGTAAAGCTTCCCCACCCAGAGAAGAAGGGGGAAGGGAAAAAGACAGACAGAACAATCTCTGTGTCTTTATGATCTAAGGTTGCTACCTTGGGAAGAACTTCAAGATCTCAACAAAGCACAATACCACCCTCAAGGATTTTCAGGAAAGGAGATCTGCACAATAAAGGAATCCGCGATCACCAATTCCGACTAGCGGATGAGATTAAAATCCAGAAAACAAACTTAATTGCAGAAATTTAAGATCAACTGAAGATAAAGGTTCAAAAGGGGATTCCCCGGAATGATTGTAAGACCAGATGCAAGACCCAAGGAGAAGAAGAAAGCCTAAACATGGAACAAGAGAAGAAAAAGCTTTCAAGCCATGGGAAACCAGAACCTCCTTGTCACCCAAGCTGACCCAAGGATCTTGAAACTGTCAAATAGTTGCCCATTGTGTTCTTAGAATGGGTATGGCAAGATTCTCCTGAAAACCCACCAAGCAAAACAGTAATACAGAAAGGAGTCTACATTGAGTAGAGGAGAGAGAGTGTTAGTACACCAATAGTGGAAAGATTTCCAATGCCAAGAATAGGATTTTTAAGGTAAATGGGCATCTAGATTTCTTATTGTAGTGGGCCTATTAAGATGTTTTGTGAGTGTGGTGTTCTGCAAACTGATTCTTTCAAACTCCACACTCAGAAAGAGAAGCAAACACCCTACTCAAAAACACACCTGGAAACTGAGGAGAAAGAGAAACAGAGGGAGTTTCCAAACTGAATAATTGGACATTGACAAAAAAAGGGAAACTGGGACCTGTTAAGCCAGAATGGAAGCACCAGACAACATCCAACGCTTCATCCTGATTTCAAAGAAGTATCAGAGGGATCAATAATAAAGGTGGAAAGGCACAGAGTAGATGACGAAGCCAAAGGAAAACTAGAAGCATCCATTTTCAAATGCACTGGCGAGGGATAGTGGAAGCAAAACATGGATAGTTGGGCTTTATCAGAGGAGGCACACAAATCTACAAAAGTCCCCTAAAACTTCAGCATAATATCTTGAAGATTTATGGATATGCACAGGTTTTGAGAGATGGCAATATCGTGCTTAATCTGTTCATCTGTCTGACCCAGATGTGAGAAGCCCTTAAGAAGAGAAGATGCAATTCTGCCCAAACTTCTTAATGTAGGGCAACTAGACAGAGAGAACTTGATTGAGGTCCAACTTGCCAGTTCAAATAAGCACAGTCACGGTATTGCCTTTTCTAGTACATTTTGTTCCTTCATTTGATGTTGGAAGTGACAGAGATCGATGTATTGCAGACAGATCCCTTCAATTTGAAGAGTGCCTGTGGCCTATCAATGACCATTATGCTGGAGCTGACAGTGGCTCTAAGGTGGCACCCCCTCCTAAGGAACTGACTTCCTTTGTTGGCACCATCGGAAAACCTGCATGAAGTAGAAAACCTCTCATTAAGGATTCTGGGACATACAGAACTTGCCACTGGAATCAACAAGTCATAGTTCTGTGGCTCTGGATTCCAATGATGTAGAATATGAAGTTGAAGTGGGTGAAATGCAAATGTACCCTAGAAACTGCAAATATGCTTGAGACCATATGCGCCTGAACTTTCTAGAACAGTCTGGCTTTAGCTTGAATAAGACACAGTAAATATGTTAGTGTGGTCCTTAATCTTTGTGCTCCAAATGCAGGCAGATGAAACATAGCCAGGTCTGTGCAGGAATGGGTCCAGTGGAATTTCTGTTTTGAGATGGCTCTGTCTGACATTTTGACAGATTCAAAAAATATCCTTGCAGCATCGGACAAGAGCAATTCTTTTCAAAGTCCCTTCAGGAGAAGAAGCATTCAGAAGCCAGTTATCCATATTCTAACTCTGAAGATGGGGTAGAGAAACATTGGGAGTTTAGCGGCAGAAAACTGCTGCTAAAGCAGCGATAATGGGCTTGATAATATGCCCGTGAGAATTCCCATAGAGGCCCATGTTCACACCAGAACATGGGCTTCTGTGGGAATTCTCACGGGCCCATTATCAAGCCCATTATCGCCGCTCAGCAGCCGGTTTCTGCCGCTAAAGCGGCGATAATTTTAACACCGTTTCTTGATAATATGCCCCCCAGTATTTTTGTTGGCATACAGCTATGGAACATGAAGGTAGGCATCCAGGAGATTGATCATTATCATGAATGCTCGCTTTGTAATCTTTCTCTATAGGGCCTTCACTTTTTGAAGGGAATCTTCCTTACCTATAGATTGACTTCCCTGATACAGATGATCATCTGGAATCACCCTGTTGACTTAGGAACCGGAAAGTCTATTTAGCAGTCTCTAGTCCCTTGTTCCTCTGTGAGTACATGAACTAATGCTTGCTTTTTTAACGTGAAATGGACGATTTGAAGCATGGCAGTCTTTTGGAGGGAGAATGTGCTCATGGAGTACGTATGGGCCAAGAATCTGTAGTAATACTGAAAAACTTGATCTGATATCTGTTGCTCATTTCCAGGGCACAAGTCCTAAAAAAAGAAGTGGGGGGACGCTGACGTCACGACAGGAAGTGACGTCACGAAAGGTGGCTTACACCATCAGACTCATTGCCTCTCCTCGCTCACCTCTTAGATGCGATTGCATCAGAGAAGCCAGCGCGTGAGCAGCGTTCTAAATGAGCTCCGATCTCACCCCAGAGAGGCCAAAGAGTGAATGTGTGGCTCCATTTGCTCCAGTTATCGAGCTCCCGTCCCGGTAAAATAAGTGGGGGGACGCCGTCCACCCGCGTGGTACCCCGACTCGAGCCCTGCTTATTCCCTTAAAGAACTCAAGCGTCTTAAGTAGATTTTCACAGCTGTCCATGAAATGCTGCCTCTGACATCCAACTGGTCAGTCAAAGTCATTCTGGCATTGTCAGGAAAGTCTTGTTTTTGCCAGAGAGTACGTTTTTTTCCCTGTTCAAAACAACCTGAAAAAATAACCTTATTCTGTTTATTTGAAGGTGTAGGCAGATGTCTTGAGGATTAGTAACACAAGTATGTGAGAACTGCTTAATGTGAGGTACTAACAGCAACTGCTTTGTTTTCATGTAGTAGAGTGCAGATACATTGCAGAGTAAGTAACAAGCAGTAATGTCGACAACTCATTGGCATTCCCTCAATCTCAGGAGGAAGGAAAAGGGTCTTAAAAATCAAACCGGTAATTTGCTAGTCACGACCCCACCCCCAGCATCATGTGTGTTAACCACTAAACTTCATATTTGGAGACATGCACACATATGTGCAGCGTCAAACATAGAAATAATGAATGTCCTTATGGACAGACTTAAAACATGCGTCCGGTAAACAAACAGGAGAAACTTCCTGGATCTGCCTGTGTTTATAAATATTTCACAGGAACTTTGTCCTGCCCCAGAAAGATTTGTGTGCGAATTTGCAAAATGTGTTATCTACTTAAAATAACTTTAAGAAAAAAGTTTCTAATATGCTTTAGAATCAAATGGTTAAAGGTGCTTTTTAGTTTTAAATGCACTAAATACCCTTTCAAAGATCATTGATAGTAGCCTATAAGGTGATATTCCCCAAAAAATCACATTTGTTGTAATCTCATCAGTTTCGTCCACTGTGTTTACAAAGCACAGTTTATTGCTCCATTTTGTCATATTGGCTCTGAGGTAGCTCTGCCCCATTGCTTGAAGTGTTACAGCCACCCCTTGCATGACGTTTAGCCCCGCCCACTAGGTTGAAGTGTTAGCCCCCCCCCCACCCCCCCCCCCCCCCACACACTCACACAGTTCAGGTCTACTTGCGCCCTTGATGCAAACGCATCTTAAATATGACATGTGGTATAATGTCATCACTGAGGGAATTTCGTGTAACAAGGCAAAGCAAACTTTTTGGCATTACACACCAGCTAAAACGTGAGTGTAGCTAACAGGTTCAATTAACCTGTAACGACATCAGGAAAGAAGTGGTGATCTCCACACCACTGTTGAGCACATGTAATGCATCCCATCTGGGCGTACCACCATCAGAATGAAAATTCCAGCTCCATGCCTCATAGATGCCTATGGATCTGTTATGTTATCCTTCCGAGTGCCTTGGAAACAGTAATCACTCGCTCTCCTACCAGGGGAGCAGAAGTCTGAAGCATCCCTCCGTGACCTCAGCGTGTGGGCGGAGCTTGGAAGTCCACGCAGATGAGGTCACCCCAACAGTGAACAGTCCATTAATCTTGTCCGCCAGTCTTCGCAGGCTCCAATTTACAGTAAATCAGGTTCTGGAGCGTTCCTCTGCAGGACCCACGCTGCAAGCAGAGATGCCTCGCTCCTGCTATAATGCCTGGGCACACATCCAGTCCAATTACAACCGCAGGCGCTCCTCTCCAACATCAGATGTGTTACATGTAATCTCCAGGGGCACAATCCAGATATTGGAATGTTGAATACTTCACATAAAATGACATCTGGGAATTGTACACAAATTACTCAAGGATTCTTAGATGTGATGGGAAGGCAAGCCCACTCACTGAACCTCTGGGACGCAAGTCTGCCAGAATCCAGCCTAAAGGGCTTCTTTTTTTGACCGAGAGTCCCAAGTTGCCAAATAGATATGGTCATAAATTCTTCACGGGGTTCACAGCTGTAGTACAGAGATTCATTTCTGTAAGATTGTGGAACAACGGTGGGTGTAACTACAGGGGTTTAGCTTCAGGGAGGTGTTCGGGATATTAAACATCCCCCAAATAAATGCATTCTTGACTTTGTAGTTGGGTTCGGGACCCAGGGTCGGGTCTGCTATGTCTTTGTCGGATTTTCTGCCAATAATAAAATACAAAGCAGTGACCTTTGATGTAAAAGAGAAGAGGGAGGGAGAGAGTGAGACTGAAAGAGATATATATACCTGATGGCAGAATTTCAAAATGTGGAACCGGATAACTTGGAATCAATACCGGCTTCCCTACTTTTTCACATTGTGTGAGCCTAGATAAACATTTTATTTCACACAGTCTCTTTTACCTTTGTTGTCACACATGAGAGCTCTTGTTCAAACTTGAGTTCAGGATGTGTGCTGTACAAGCACCTCTTATGTTTCATTTAGTAGATTATAATGTTGCTCCACCTATCAAATGAATCTAGGCTACATTTAGTTTTTACATGATTACCGGCCTGCCTATTGGTTCACTAATCGGATTGTCAGTGGGGATGAGCTGTTAATGTTTCTAAGTTCATGTTTAAAAACTAACACTTGCAATAAATGTCTGTTTATGCATTGATATAATCTGATGTACTACAGTGCAACATTTCCATATGTTAAAGAAATACACTTTTGTGAATTTTGAAAAGTCTGTCTCCCATTTTTACATTTGTAACATAATATACTTGCCAAAATGCTTCCTGGCTTGGCTCACGCACAGACTCTTAGAGCCAAGCCAGACACATGACTTGGTTCGCCATATTAATTTGCCTGCATGCCCTCCCACTGTGCCCCTCTAGACAAAGGCCTACCTAAGGCAAACCAGTACTGACCCTACTCCTCCGGGGAACAGTCTATCCTGAATCTTGTTCATCTTACCCCTTCACCCTGCAGCCCACTGCTTTTGTAGTTGGGAAATCTGAGATTCACATCCCCCCCCCCCCCGAATCTCACTAACTAAGCTATGCCCCTATGTAAGTATGCCAGTTACTGTGAGATTAAATTTTATTGCAAGACCAGAGGCTTCTATTATGCTTTCAATTCTTGCTTTATTTTAAGAGCAGCAGTCAAGATAACTAAGAAAAACTACAAATCCCATTAGAGTAGGGGAACACAGCCAATGGGAACAAAAATATAGTACAAATGAATAGCCAAAAGGACCATAGCAACACCTATAATATCTACACTGACTATGACCAGCCCTCTTTTCTTGCTGCTTACAGTTAAGATAAGTATTTACATATTGTTTTCACTATATAATGTTTGTTGATGGCTTACTTGATTTAAAACGTATTTCTTATGAATTTGCTTTCCCTGTGTCTATTTTCCGCCTAGTCGGGACGATGCAGCATTGTTCTTGCAGCACGTGGCTCCTCACTCTCACACAGGCTCTCTGACATGTTCCCGAATTGTGGTATCCATTTTGTGGCAGCCCAAGACGCACACTTCATATTTTCGACAACCTGCCCGGTAGTGTGCAGTTAACGCTCCTCACATGGCTCCATATGGCTAGCGTTTCTCCTTCCCAAGGGCGTGGCTTTTGTCTCCGCCTCCGTTCTTCTCTCAACCTCGACATTTGGGGCACAGCCATGCGAGAGGTTTTGACTGCTCCCTCACACATGCTAGCTTCTATACCCCTTGTTTCCCAGTTTCAATTTTCTGCACTGTTTCCCTTTCTTTCAATTATGGAGATAGATAGCTCTCCCATTTACAATGATAATGATGAGGAAGAGGATTCCCTTAAAGATAATTTACATGATTTTATTCATAATTGTGTGGCGCACGCTGTTGCAATCTCTACGGACAAAGTCACCAAAAATATAGAAAACAATGTGCTTTATTTAATGACCAAGACAATTCCGGTACATATTGCTGGTGAAAGCAGAAAGTGGGAAGCGATGGGTTCCCTCCTGTGGCTACTGTTAACACCAAAGCAGTTAATACTACTGCGCTCTTGACCGGTGATGTTTCTTCACTCATGGCAGCGGATGTGGTTACTCCCAAACTTCCTCTATTGAAAGGGAATAAGAAAAATATGTAAGACAAACTAATCAAGCATAATGCTAATATACAATCGTCTTCTAAATGTAAATCTAAGTCACAGCACATGTCTTCTCCTATTTCACATATCCCAGATACAGATGACGAAACGGGTGACTTAGATTCAGACAACAACAAGGTTGGGGATGTTTATTTTTGTGCCTCTACGCCTCCCAAAAAAGAAATGATGTACTTTTCATCACATGATCCTTTTAAAGCCAAGTTGGTTATGGACTCAGAGGGTGTTCCTATGTTTGACCCCATACTTATCCATCACCCTAATTCTACTGAGTTGTTTCCCTCTATTCACGTAGGGTGTTAAGTTTCTTCCAGATTGTGCTTACCACTGGACAAACAAACAAGGCTAAGATCAGGTCTGAGTGTTCCTCGCCCTTCTCTTCCATCCAAGATTACTGCTACCCCATCTATATATCCCTCTATGTTGACTTTATTTTCTAAGTTTGGTAAGGATCCTCACAAAGGGGTTGACAAGGCCTGGTCCACCTGCCAGGATAAACTATTAGACATTGTTGGTCTGTTAACACGAATATTTGATTTAGTGGAATCTACAAGGTTAGATAATTCTCCTATTAATCCTGACAACCTATCTCTTTGGGTAAAACAAGCTTTTTGTATGCTTGGGAACGCAAACTCTGCAATCCCGCAAAAACGCAAAAAAGGACTGCTGTAAAAACTCGAGCCAAAATTTGCCTGCCTTGCCTCTATAGATCCTGGTTTAAAGGCAGAGGGTTTATTTTTTGGAGATTTTTTCATTAAAGAAATAAGCAAATATGTGACAACTTTTGCTTTACTGCACAAAGCCCAGGAATCCTAATGGAAAATTTTCTCACAATGTGTTTTCTCCAGGGCCAGTAGAGGCAGAAACCACTTTACCGGCAGCAACTACAACAACCAAGGTTTCAGAGGATCATTTAATTCAGATGACCAAGAGTGCAAGCCTCAAGTCTATCCACAAACAAAGAGGCCAGATACCATATCCAACAAGGTAAGTCTGTCTTCTGGCCTTTCTTCTGTATGGGGTTGGCTTCGTTTCTTGGCCCTTCACCCTGACTTCCGGGGTGGCGAGAAACACAAAGCCGGCTCCGGTCCCGGGATCATCAGGTTCCTGACATATCCCCATCCCAGGATTTTCCTAATGGGGAAAAAGGGGAAAACCAGTGCTTAATTTGTGCCGGTGGTATCCGGTGCTTAGCACCGGCACTTATTTCTTAGGGCCGAGTCTACAGAGTACAGTTCACACGTTAACAACATAAGCTTTGTAATGCGAGATAACAGTCTCCTCCCTACAAATGGAGAGCCAGAAAGTGCTTGTGAGGTGACATGAGGCCCCCGCCTCAGCTCAGCATACTTAACAACAGTTTCACACATGCAGCAATAAAAAAATATTAGCACTAGTGCGCTACAGCCACTAAAATCAACTGCTGCAGTCCTGCTAGATGACGAATTATTAGCCTGGCCTCATGCCCCGTCGTCTCTCCTTGATGTTAAATCGTCCAGTGCTTGTGTTTCCTCCTGAGTCGGACTGACCAATGCAGATCAGGGTCCCAACTTTTCACCTGCCCCAGCCTACTGCGCAGCTGCAGCTTTAAACATTTGACAAAGCAAGCAGCGTGTCTAGCAGCAGAAGGCCTATAATTAAAAGTAGGGATGGGCAGAAAACTCCGCTCCGCCAGCGTAGCGGATAAAGCCAGCCACCCCTGCTCCCCAGCCCGGTCCCTGCTTTTCAAAGAAGCCAGGCCGGGGAGAGCCTCCCGGGCCCCGGTGGACCCCCGTCCCCAGCGCCCAGACCCTCAGTTGGCTTTCAGGACGGGGGGCCCGGTCCCAGCTTCCGAACCCTAGCCAGGCCGGGGAGAGCCTCCCCGGGCGTCGGTGGACACCCTTCCCCAGCGCCCGGACCCTCGACTGGCTTGCAGGACGGGGGGCTCCTGCACCCCAGGTCCCTCTGGACAGAGCATGAGCCCCGGGCCTGGTCCCAGCTTCCGAACCCTAGCCAGGCCGGGGAGAGACTCCCCGGGCCCCTGTGGACCCCCGTCCCCAGCGCCCGGACCCTTGGCTGGATGCAGGACGGGAGACTCCCGCACCCCGGAGCCCGCCGGACAGAGCACAAGCCCCGGTCCCGGTCCTAGCTTCCGAATCCCAATCCAGGCCAGGGAGATCATTACCGGTGGACCCCCGTCCCCAGCACTCAGACCCTCGGCTGGCTTGCAGGACGGGGGGCTACCGCAACCTGGGACGGAGCACGAGCCCCGGGCCTGGTCCCGGTCCCTGTCCCAGCTTCTGAACCCTAGCCAGGCCGGGGGGGAGGGGAGCCTTCCCTGGCCCCGATGGGATCCCCGGACCATCGGTTGGCTTGCAGGTTGCGGGGATCCCGCACCCCGGGGCCTGCCGGGTGGAGCTTAAGCCCCAGGCCTGGACCCAGCTTCAGAACCCTAGCCAGGCTGGGGAGAGCCTCCCTGGGCCTCGGTGGACCCCAGTCCCCAGCACCCGGACCCTTGGCTGGAACCAAGGAGGGTTAAGCCAAGGCCACGTCCTCGCCATGACGGCCTGCCCGGGGAGCCCATTTCTTTCGACTATTAACCCCAATGTAGTGGGGGCTTACCAAACTTTGGGGATGGACAAAAGTTGGAGCTGCAGGGCCATCTGGTCACCTGGCCTGCAGGGCCATCTAGTCGCTCATCCAGGCGACCAGATAGCCCGGGACGACCCAGCGCCCAGATGGACTGGGAGGGTGCTGTACCGAGTCGCCCTTGCAGTCTGGCGAGGGGTGGCCAGGCGCACCGAGGCAGCCACTTGGGAGGCTACTTCCCCGGGGATGCTGCTCGCCTCCCTGCCCAACTGGGGCAGCGGGAAGGAGAGGCCCGGTCAGCCCAGGCCATCTGGTCACCCTGCTGACCCGCAAGGGATGGTGGCCCAAATCCCCACACCCTGGTGGGACAGGGACGGGAGGGAGAGGCTCTCGTGCCGGAGGGCACGTGGTGGAGGCAGACTACCGCAGGCCCGCGTTACCCCCTTCACGTCCCTCCCGCCGGCCCTGCTGCGGATATGGGTACGGACCAGCGCGAGATTTACACCACCTCCCCCGGATTTTCAAGGACCAGCGAGAGCTCACCGGACGCCGCCGGAACCGCAACACTTTCCAAGGCTCGGCCCCTCTCTCGGGGTGAACCCATTCCAGGGCGCCCTGCCCTTCACAAAGAAAGGAGAACTCTCCCCGGGGCTCCCGCCGGCTGCTCCAGGATCGTTTGCGTTACCGCACTGGATGCCGCGAGGGCGCCCATCTCCGCCACTCCGGGTTCGAAGAACTGAACCCGCCTCCCTTTCGATCGGCCGAGGGCAATAGAGGCCATCGCCCGTCCCTTCCGAACGGCGCTCGCCCATCTCTTAGGACCGACTGGCCCATGTTTAACTGCTGTTCACATGCAACCCTTCTCCACTTCGGCCTTCAAAGTTCCCGTTTGAATATTTGCTACTACCACCAAGATCTGCACCTGCGGTGGCTCCACCTGGGCCCTTGCCCCGGGCTTCCGTGCGTACCGCAATGGCCCTCCTACTCATCGCGGCTTAGCCCCCGCGGCTCTCAGCGCCGGCGACGGCCAGGTATGGGCCCGACGCTCCAGCGCCATCCATTTTCAGGGCTAGTTTATTCGGCAGGTGAGTTGTTACACACTCCTTAGCGGATTCCGACTTCCATGGCCACCGTCCTGCTGTCTATATCAACCAACACCTTTTCTGGGGTCTGATGAGCGTCGGCATCGGGTGCCTTAACCCGGCGTTCGGTTCATCCCGCAGCGCCAGTTCTGCTTACCAAAAGTGGCCCACTAGGCACTCGCATTCCATGCCCAGCTCCACGCCAGCAAGTCGGGCTTCTTACCCATTTAAAGTTTGAGAATAGGTTTTTTTTTTTAAAATTCTTTTTATTTGCATTTTTCAGCAACAATAAACAATACAACTCACTGCTTTGTACATATGACAAGTTATTGACGACACAACTTCCCACTAGAGCAACACCATCAATAGGATTGACAGAAATCACCTCAGTATTGCTTAACCACATGCACCTGGCCCACCCATCTCCGCCCCCTCCCCTCCTGCGCAGGAGCCATATCACCAATATCTACCCCGTGTCTTGCGATCGCTCCGAATTTCGTCTGCACCCAGTCAGTCCAAATGAATAGCCCCTAGTTACAGTGCCTGGAGCGCAGTCCGCGCCAACCAGTGTGTGAAGGGTTCCCATATATCATGCGGTCGTGAGCGTAGCGGCATTAGTTCCCAGTACAAAGTGAGCTGTGTCTGGCAGTATACTACGCTTTTCACCCATGCCCTAATGCTAGGCGACGTAGCAACTCCCCAGTGCATTGCAACCTGTCGTTTGGCAAGCAATATTAGCATGGCCGGCAGTTTACGGTGTTTGGGTTTGATCATGTGTAAGATTCCTAGCAGCGCAGTCTGCAATTGATCGTACAAATTATCTCCATTACCCTGGCCCAAAAGGTCGCCAATGTGGGACATTCCCACGCCATATGCAAAAACGTAGCCCCGTGTGCATTACAGCGCCAGAAGTTCTCTGTGTCTCTTAGGCCCATGCGATGTAGCCGGCTAGGGGTGCGATACGTCATATGTATATATTTGAAATGGATCAGGCGGAGCCTGTAGTTGGGGGACAAAACCTCAAGGAGCCTACAACATAAATCCCAGTGTTCATCAGAGATGTCGGCGCCCAGCTCCTCAGCCCACATGCCACGCGCCGTTGGGACCACTACTGGATGATTGCTTTGCATACGCACGTACAATCTGGATATTAGTTTGCGCCCCGATTCCACCGTGAGCACATTTTCCAGGGCAAGCAAATCCGGTGGCGGTGTCGGAAAAGTAGGAAACAGCTTTCGGCACGTGTGGTGAAGCTGATAGTAAAGTAGCGTGTCAAGCATCGTCGGAGCTTCCGCACCACACAGCTGCTCCACCGTGAGGAACGTATCTCCCGGGAACAGGTCCCCCCCTTTGCGGAGGCCCCGCGACACAGCTCGCTCCCCGGTTTGCATGTGTTGTAACGGGGGCCACATCGGGTTCCCCCGCAGGGGCACCGATCTGGTGTAGAGGTGGTCCATCTGGGCTCTACGTCGCAGCCCATCCCAGGCCCATTTAAGCGCAAGTAGCGGGTCGATTCCCGTGCATCTACGCTTGTATGGCGTGTATAGGGCCACTGCTAGTGGTAGCGGGGCCGCTCTATCCATCTCTATTGCAAGTTTGAGAATAGGTTGAGGTCATTTCGGCCCCAAGACCTCTAATCATTCGCTTTGCCAGATAAAACTGGGGGCTCCGAGCTTCGGAGGGAACCAGCTACTAGATGGTTCGATTAGTTTTTTGCCCCTATACCCAGGTCGGACGACCGATTTGCACGTCAGAACCGCTATGGACCTCCACCAGAGTTTCATCTGGCTTCGCCCTGCCCAGGCATAGTTCACCATCTTTCGGGCCCTATCACGCACACTCATTCTCCACCTCCCCGACGAAGCGGGCAAGACGGGCCGGTGGTGCGCCCACCGCTGGAAGCGCGGTGGGATCCCACCCGGCCCTCACCTTCATTGTGCCACAGGGTTTCGCTCGGCCCTCCGACTCGCGCACGTGTTAGACTCCTTGGTCCGTGTTTCAAGATGGGTTGGGTGGGTAACCGACATCGCCGCAGACCCCTGGCGCCTGGCGTGGGCCTCCCTGCCTGGCGGCACGACGTGGTCGGGGCGCACTGAGAACAGTCTGCCCCAGTCGACAGTTGCGCCAGGAGCAGGGGGCCCCGTCCCCCCTTCAATCTCCCCGGTGCGCCTTGAGGGGCGGCCAGGAACAGGTGCCCAGGGGAGGGCGCGGAAGCGGTCAAATCTCCCTCGGCCCCGCGGTCACGGCAAAGCTGCTGCCAGATAGGCTGTAACACACTCCGCCGGAGCGGAGGGCCACCTGCCACCCCAAAGCCTTCCCAGCCAACCCACAGCCGGTCGCGGTGCACTGGCGCGGAGAAAACACGCAGTGCGGGGGCCGGGAGAGCCCGGGCACCAGTTCCGTGGAGGGAATCTGGAACTCCCGGGTCACCGACCTTCCCACCGTGTTGAATCCTCCGGGCGGACTGCACGGATCCCACCCATTTACCTCTCGACGGTTTCACGTCCTCTTGAACTCTCTCTTCAAAGTTCTTTTCAACTTTCCCTTACGCTACTTGTTGGCTATTGGTCTCGTGCACTTTATTTAGCCTTAGATGGAGTTTACCACCCGCTTTGGGACCCGATTCCGGCGCGCTGGGGGCCACTACCGGCCTAAAACCGTCCGCGGGGGGATCCTCGATCAGAAGGAATTGGGCCTCCTGAGCGACGCCGGGGAATCGGTCTTCAGTACGCCACATTTCCTGCACCCGCAGCCGAGCAGGGATTCGGCTCTGGGCTCTTCCCTCTTCACTCGCCGTTACTGGGAGAATCCTGGTTAGTTTATTTTCCTCCGCTTAGTAATGTGCTCAAATTCAGCGAGTCGCCACGTCTGATCTGAGGTCGCAGTCGGAAGAAAACGCCGGAGCGTTAAAAAGGAGCCGGGGAAGGCCAGCCCCCTACTGGAGCAGGGGCCTGGCGTACCCAGCAGTGCGCGCCCTCTTTCCCCGGATCGCATCTGGAGGGGTTTCGCCCTCGCAGGGAAGCCGGCTGCAGAGGGAGACGCCCAAGGCGCGTGCACACGGGTAGCCGGTGGGATACCATGGACAGCCACGCACGCACAGCTCGCAGCCAGGCGCCCTGGGACGGGCCCGGGGCGGACCGGTCACCAGGCCCCTTCACAGGGTCCTGGTGCGCCGGCGGCGTACCTCCACGGCAGGACCCTGCGAGGGACCCTGCCACGGGCGATCGGTGGGCCTGACCTTGTGGGGGGACGAAGGGGAAGCAGAGCTCACCCTTCGATGGCCCCTGCCTCGTCCCAGGGAAGCCCCAGGGCAATTGACGATCGAGCGACCCTCAGAGAGGCGTAGCCCCGGGAGGAACCTGGGGCCGCAAGGTGCGTTCGAAGTGTCGATGATCAATGTGTCCTGCAATTCACACTAATTCTCGCAGCTAGCTGCGTTCTTCATCGACGCGTGAGACGAGTGATCCTCCGCCAAGAGTCACAGGCAACTTTTCAAAAACGTTCGCCCCCCTGTGGGTGTAGGAGAGGTGGGAGGAAGGTGACGCCGTCCGTCTGCCGCCCGCGCGGCAAGACGGCCTGGGCGCCCCGTTCAAGGTTTCCCCTCTGGGAGTCAGACAGCACCGTTGGAAGAAAAAAAACATTGCCAGGTGCTCGGCCAGGGAGCCCACGGGGGGGGGCAAGGGAAGGAGCTCACGGAGCAACAAGAGCAGGCAGCCCCGCAGCCGGCGGTCCCTCCCAGGGTCACCCAGGAGGGTCTTCAAACCCCTCAGCCCGGCCACACGGGACCGGGTCGAACCAGGTACCTGGCAACAAGGGAGGGTTGCCACACCTTCACATCAGCCGTCCGTCGCCGGGCAGCCCGAGCTGTGCCAGCAGGTTGGCGATCAGCCCACCACCACCCTCGCCTGGGTTTGAGGCGCCGGAAGGGAAGAGCCAGGCGGCTCTCCATCCCGCACGCCTCCCACCAACAGGAGCCGAGGTCCCCTCGCAAGATGGGGGCCGCCCCCCGTCCCCAGTCCCTCGCGTGTCAGTTGGGCCTTCCTCAGGGGGGAAGGGGCCCACCGAAGTCCCGGTCCTCACCCAAGCGCCCCATGCGGCCGCAGACCGCTCCGCCGGCCGGGACGTGCCAGGGCAGGGCCGGGCCCTGTGCCCACAGTGCGTGCTTGCAGGAGGCGGGCCGAGGGCTTCGGGCTGGCACCGTCGGTCGCTCGGGCCTGCTTCGCCGTTAATGATCCTTCCGCAGGTTCACCTACGGAAACCTTGTTACGACTTTTACTTTCTCTAGATAGTCACGTTTGATTGTCTTCTCGGCCCTCTGCCAGGGCCGTTGCCAACCCCGGCGGGGCCGATCCGAGGACCTCACTAAACCATCCAATCGGTAATAGCGACGGGCAGTATGTACAAAGGGCAGGGACTTAATCAACATGAGCTTATGACCCACACTTACTGGGAATTCCTCGTTCATGGGAAATAATTGCAATCCCCAATACCTATCACGAACGGGGTTCAGCGGGTTACCCGCACCTGTCGGCGAAGGGTAGACACACGCTGATCCATTCAGTGTAGCGCGCATGCAGCCCCGGACATCTAAGGGCATCACAGACCTGTTATTGCTCGATCTCGTGTGGCTGAACACCACTTGTCCCTCTAAGAAGTCGGACGCCGACCGCTGGGGGTCGCGTAACTAGTTAGCATGGAGGAGTCTCGTTTGTTATCGGAATTAACCAGACAAATCGCTCCACCAACTAAGAACGGCCATGCACCACCACCCACAGAATCGAAAAAGAGCTATCAATCTGTCAATCCTTTCCGTGTCCAGGCCGGGTGAGGTTTCCCATGTTGAGTCAAATTAAGCCGCAGGCTCCACTCCTGGTGGTGCCCTTCCGTCAATTCCTTTAAGTTTCAGCTTTGCAACCATACTCCCCCCGGAACCCAAAGACTTTGGTTTCCTGAAAGCTGCTCGGCGGGTCATGGGAATAACGCTGCCAGATCGCTAGTCGGCATTGTTTATGGTCGGAACTATGACGGTATCTGATCGTCTTCGAATCTCCGACTTTAGTTCTTGATTAATGAAAAGATTCTTGGCAAATGCTTTCGCTTTGGTTCGTCTTGCGTCGGTCCAAGAATTTCACCTCTAGCGGCACAATACGAATGCCCCCGGCCGTCCCTCTTAATCATGGCCCCAGTTCTGAAAACCAACAAAATAGAACCAGAGTCCTATTCCATTATTCTTAGCTGAAGTATTCAGGTGACCGGCCTGCTTTGAACACTCACATTTTTTCAAAGTAAACGCTTCGGACCCCCTGGACAATCAGTCAAGAGCATCAAGGGGGCGCCAAGAGGCAGGGGGGTTGGAACATGCAGTAGCTCGCCTCGCGGCGGACCGCCAGCTCGATCCCAAGATCCAACTGCGAGCTTTTTAACTGCAGCAACTTTAATATACGCTACTGGAGCTGGAATTACCGCGGCTGCTGGCACCTGACTTGCCCTCCAATGGATCCTCGTCAAAGGGTTTAAAGTGTACTCATTGCAATTACAGGGCCTCGAAAGAGTTCTGTATTGTTATTTTTCATCACTACCTTCCTGAGTCGGGAGTGGGTAATTTGCGTGCCTGCTGCCTTCCTTGGATGTGGTAGCCGTTTTGCAGGCTCCCTCTCCGGAATCCAACCCTGATTCCCCGTTACCCGTGGTCACCATGGTAGGCACAGAAAGAACCATCGAAAGTTGATAGAGCAGACATCCGAATGTATCATCGCCGTCACAGGGACGTGCTATGGGCCCGAGGTTATCTAGAGTCACCAAAGCGGCCGGGCGAGCCTGGATTGGTCTTGGTCTGATAAATGCACGCATCCCGGGAGGTCAGCGCTCGTCAGCATGTATTAGCTCTAGAATTACCACAGTTATCCAAGTAACAGATGGCTCGATCAAAGGAACCAAAAATGATTTAATGAGCCATTTGCAGTTTCACTGAATCGGCCGTGTGTACTTACACGTGCATGGCTTAATCTTTGAGACAAGCATATGCTACTGGCAGGATCAACCAGCTGACAGGGTGGGTTCGGGGGGGCCGCGTGCCAATCTCCCCGACCGGACAACCTTTGCGCACCCCTCCCTCTCGGGAGCCTGCTGGGGGAAAGAGCCCACCCGCCTGGGCAGGAGGGCTCGCCGGAGGGGTGGAGAGGTGCGGTCGCAAGGGTACCGGCAGGCCCAGCTGTCTCCCCCGGAAGAGAGAGGCGGGACGAGGCGCAGCATGAGCGAGACACAGGGGTGCCGGAGCCTGGCGGCGGCAACACCCCTCGGAACAATCGTTCCGAGCTGCTGTGGAAATGTGCTGGGCGGAGAGGGGTGACGGCGTGGCTCACGGGGCCTACGGACCTGCTAGGCAGCAGCATCCGAGGGCCTGGCGCCACCCGACCCCTTCCGCTCGGGTCAGACCACTGGTGGACGTGAGCTGCCGGGTCAAGGCATCCCCTGGCAGGCCTCCCTGCGCGGGAGGATGCCGGCTTCACATACCTGCCTGCTCACGGGGCGAGCAAGCTCAAAGGAAAGGCCCATCGGGAAGGGGCCGAGAGGCAGGAGCAGACACGGGCCCCTGGGGGCCCCAGCGGGCGGGCCTGGCTGCTGCCTTCCCCTGTCTGAGAATCGCTGGACCTCACGGAGGTCTGACTGAGCAAACCCGGAGAAAAACGACCATCGGGAAGGGGCTGAGAGGTAGGCGCAGATTCGGGCCCCTGGGGGCCCCGGTGGGTGGGCCCGTGTGCTGACTTCCCCATCTCAGAATCGCCGGACCTCACGGAGGTCTGACCGAGCAAACTCAGAGAAAAAGGACCATCGGTAAGGGGCTGAGAGGCAGGTGCGTACGCGGGCCCCTGAGGGACGCAGCGGGCGGGCCCCGGTGCTGCCTTCCCCTGTCTCAGGATCGCCGGACCTCACAGAGGTCTGACCCAGCAAACTCGGAGAAAAAGGACCATCGGGAAGGGGCTGAGAGGTAGGCGCAGATCCGGAGGTGGGCCCGGGTGCTGCCTTCCCCCATCTCAGAATCGCCGGACCTCACGGAGGTCTGATCGAGCAAACTCTGAGAAAAAGGACCATCGGGAAGGGGCTGAGAGGCAGGTGCATACCCGGGCCCCTGAGGGCCCCAGCGGGTGGGCCAGGGTGCTGCCTTCCCCTGTCTCAGGATCGCTGGACCTCACAGAGGTCTGTCCCAGCAAACTCGGAGAAAAAGGACCATCGGGAATGGGCTGAGAGGCAGGTGCGTACCTGGGCCCCTGGGGGCCCCGGCCGCGGGCCTGGGTGCTGCCTTCCCCTGTTTCCGAATCGCCGGATCTCACGGAGGTCTGACTGACCCTCTCCCTAGTAATCCAGAGGAAAATGACCCCCCTTTCTTGTAATCCTTGCACACAAGGTGAAAGAGGGGACCCAAGGCGCGAATGTACCCGACCTCCTGGAGCCCTCGCTGGGATCGGGGAGGCAAATGAGCCCTCATCGGGACTTCCAGGCAAGCCCGGCCATCTGGTCGTCCCACTGGAAAGCATTGCGCGCGACCAGATGGCCGAGGGGATAGGCGCGACCAGATGGCCGAAGGGATAGGTGTGACCAGATGGCCGAGGGGATAGGCGCGACCAGATGGCCGAGGGGAAAGATGCGCCCAGATGGCCGGGCTCGAAAGGGAAGACATCTGGTCGCTCTGTGCCCCAACGAACGAGTGAGCGGGCGCCGGGGCATGGGGGACCGGAGGCCCAGGGCCTCAGCTGGGCCCCAGCCGTGGAGGCTGCGAGGGGGACCCGACAGGCCCTCCGACCTGGGGCCCGCGGACACTTTGACAGGCAGGGGAGGCCCGCACGGGACCGACAGACCCCTGTCCTGGGCCCATGGCAGAGCGGCAGGCCAAGGACGGGGCTCAGGGCCGGAGCCCCCGACCAGGGGCCCAGCGGGCCCCCTAGACCCCATCCCGGGCTCCCTGCCACACGGCAGGACCCAGGACGGAGCCCGGGGTGGGCAGGCCGCCCTCCCTGGGGCCCTCAGGGGCCCCGGCCGGAGCTCCTAAACCTAGCCAAGCAAGGGGAGGCTCCCCAGGCACAATGGAACCCTGTCCCGGGCCTGTGGCAGTGCCGCAGGCCAGGGGACGGGGCCCAGGGCTGGAGCCCCTGACCCGGGGCCCGACGGGGCCCCTGGACCCAGATGGGGCTCCCAGGCCCGGAGGCACAGGGGAAGCCTCCCCAGGCCTGCCGCACCCCCATCTCGGGCACCCTGCCACCCGGCAGGACCGAGGACGAAGCCCGGGGTGGGGAGGCACAAGGGAAGCCTCCCCGGTCCCACCGGACCCGTCCCGGGCACCCTGCCATGTGGCAGGACCCAGGACAGAGCCCGTGGTGGGGAGGCCGCCCTCCCCAGAGCCCTCAGGGGCCCCGGCCGGAGCTCCTGAACCCAGCCAAGCAAGGGGAGGCCCCCCCGGGCACAACGGAACCCCGACCCCGGCCTTTGGAAGTGGCGCAGGCCGGGGGATGGGGCCCAGGGCCAGAGCACCCGACCCGGAGCCCGACAGGGCCCCTGGACCCAGATGGGGCTCCCAGGCCCAGAGGCACAGGGGAAGCCTCCCCAGGCCTGCCGCACCCCCATCTCGGGCACCCTGCCACCCGGCAGGACCGAGGACGAAGCCCGGGGTGGGGAGGCCGCCCTCCCCGGAACTTTGGGAGACGCAGAACCCAGCCGGGCAGGAGGAGGCTCCCCGTGCACGACAGAACCCCGTCCCAGGCCTTTGGTGGGCTGGCAGGCAGGGGGACGGGGTCCGGGGCCCAAAGCACCCGACCCGGGGCCCGGTGGGACCCCTGGACCACGCCAGGGCTCCCAGACCCAGAGGCACAGGGGAAGCCTCCCCAGGCCCGCCGGACACTATCCCAGGCATCCTGCCATGCGGTGGGACTGAGGACAGGGCCCGGGGTGGGGAGCCCCGGGGCCGCAGGGAGCCCCTGAACCCAGCTGAGCAAGGGGAGGCTCCCCGGGCATGATGGAACCCTGTCCCGGGCCTTTGGCTGGGCAGCAGGCCGGGAGACGGGGCCCAGGGCTGGAGCACATGAGCCGGGGCCAGGCAGGGCCCCTGCACCCAGCCGGGGCTCCCGGGCCCGGAGGCTAAGGGGACATAGTCTGGGGTGTGGAGGCCGCCCTCCCCGGGCCCCTGGACCCAGCCCAGCAGGGGGAGGCCAGCCGGACCCCATCCGGGACAGCCTGCCATGCGGCAGGGCCAGGGACATTCCCAGGGCTGGGGCAGCATCCAGCTGACAGCTGAGGACCGCTAGGCCGAGAGGGGTCCCAGAGTACCCTCTCCCTAGTAATACGGAGGACGCAGTAGGGCTCCCGCCTGCCCACGCTGGGCTGGGGGGCTCTGCTTCTCGGGGGGGCTCGGGGACCCCGGCTGGGCCTCAGGCATGGGGAGGACCACCAGAGCTCTCGGGCCCGGATGCCCGGGGGAGGACTGCCCAGGACCCGTGGAGCCTGTCCTGGGCACTTTGCCACGCCGCAGGCTGGAGGAGGGAGCCCCGGACGCATGGGAGGTGTTGCCCAGGCATAGCCCATCTGGTCCCCGGCAGAGAACCGCCAGCCCAGGCGGGGTGTCCCAGTATACCCTGCCCCTAGTAATCCGGAGGAAGGCTACCCCTCTTTCTGGGAACCCATGTGCACCGTGAGGCTCAGGGGACCGTAAGCGCGAACGTGCCCAACCTCCTGGAGCCCTGGCTGGGATCCGGGAGGCAAATGAGCCCTCATCGGGACTTCCAGGCCGGCCCGGCCATCTGGTCGCCCCATTGGAAACCATTGCGCGCGCCCAGATGGCCGAGGGGAGAGGTGCGACCAGATGGCCGGGACCAAAAGGACTCCCATCTGCCTACCCCAAGCCTTCACGGCTGCCCACACAGGGCTCGGGGGCTCCGCTTCCCGGGGGCTCGGGGACCCCGGCTGGGACTCAAGTCCGGGGAAGGAGCACAGGAGCTCTCGGGCCCGGACGCCCGGGTATGACTGCCCGGGAACCATGGAGCCCGCCTCGGGCACTTTGCCACGCCGGAGGAGGGAGCCCCAGACGCCTAGGGAGGTTTCTGGGAACCCATGCGCACCGCGAGGTTTAGGGGACCCTAGGCGTGAATGTGCCTGACTTCCTGGAGCCCTGGCTTGGATCCGGTAGGTAAATGAGCCCTCATCGGGACTTCCAGGCTGGCCCGGCTATCTGGTCACCCCATTGGAAAGCATTGCGCGCGACCAGATGGCCGAGGGGAGAGGTGCGACCAGATGGCCGGGACCGAAAGGACTCCCATCTGCCCACCTCGATCCTTCGCGGTAGGGTTCCCGCCTGCCCACGCAGGGTTCGGGGGCTCTGCTTCCCGGGGGCTCGGGGACCCCGGCTGGGACTCATGCCCGGGGAAGGACCACCGGAGCTCTCGGGCCCGGACGCCTGGGGGATGACTGCCCGAGAACCATGGAGCCCGTCCCGGGCACTTTGCCACGCCGCAGGCCGGAGGAGGGAGCCCCGGACGCCTAGGGAGGTTTTGCCCGGGCATAGCCCATCTGGTCCCCGGAAGAGAACCGCCAACCCGGGAGGGGTGTCCCGGCATACCCTCCCCCTAGTAATCAAGAGGAAGGCTACCCCTCTTTCTGGAAACCCGTGTGCACCGCGAGGCTCAGGGGACACTAGGCGCAAACGTGCCCGACCACCTGCAGCCCTGGCTGTGATCCGGGAGGCAAATGAGCCCTCATCGGGACTTCCAGGCCGGCCCGGCCATCTGGTCGCCACATTGGAAAGCATTATGTGCGACCAGATGGCCGAGGAGAGAGGTGCGACCAGATGGCCGGGACCAAAATAACGCCAATCTGCCTGCCCCGAGCCTTCGCAGGAGGGTTCCCGCCTGCCCTTGCAGCGCTCGGGGCTGCAGGGCTCGGGCTGCAGGGCTCGGGGGCTGCAGAGTTCCGGGGCTGCAGGGCTCCAGGGCTGCAGGGCTCGGGGGGCTTGGAGACCCCACGCTGGGCGTCAGGCATGGGGAGGCCCGCAGGCACTCCTGGGGCCCAGCCGCCAGGGGGAGGACTGCCCGGGGCCCCTGGAGCCTTGCAGGTCTCCGGGGCTCTGCACAAGGGACCCCAGTCCCTGCTTCTCAACCCAGCCAGGGCGGGGAGATCGGGGAGCCTACCCAGGCACGAGGGACCCCTGTCCCGGGAACACGGACCCTCAGGATGTGCGCTCGTTTTCCACACATTTTGTCCAAAATTCTGCGTAGTGACGCAAGCCAACTACGCCCAGTCTTAATTAAAAGAAACAAAAGGCAGTAGGTAGTTAGTAATTATTTAATGTTTGTTTTGTAACATGCACTACTGTCTTGTACTCAAATGGTTGAGGTACCTGGAAAAGTGCAAGTGCACCGTGGTGTGGTCTGGTCATAGGTCAGGGCTCGTTTGTAAATTCCATTGCAGATGACGACCTGCTGAAGTAAAACCCTGATTGCCAGGCTATCCGACCAAGTCACGAGTGCTAATAAATAATGTGCCTATATTTCTTAGCACATTAATTCAACTAGAAAGGGAAACTTTACTGGTCTTGCATTTAAAATTAATTGGTTTTCAATCCCCTTCTCCTACACCGCACAAATTTTCCGAGTATTCCGTCTACAGTGCGTCCTTCAAAAAACAATTTACTTTTCCCCCGACAACAATAAATCAAGGTTTAAATGTACCTTTGTAAATGCCTGCAAACTTGCAAGTTTGTGGGTCTTCAAATAATTTGCAAGGCACTCTTGCCATTGAACGTCCACTCTCCAGGCTTCTCCCTCAGATTAGGGTAGAGGTTGTGGCATAACAGCCAGTGCTGACTATTTTGGAACTGAGGGACCAGGTTCGAGTCTGGGCATTGGCTCACCATCCTGTGATTCTGGACTAATCACTTAATCTCCCCTTGTCTACCAAAAATGAATGTGTCCTTGTGTAATGTAACTGGTGCTCATGTAAAGTGCTCCAATACCTTTGGGTCGAGTTCGTGTTACATAAAACTGCAAAAATAATCTGATTTACTCACAAGTCATATTATAGGAGCTATTAATATTAGTTGTTATTGTTTGAAGAAATGATTTAGATTTTCTTTTCAGAAGTGATATTTTTTAAATATCTAGGTAATACTGTGAGATAAGACTGTTATTGCTTGTCAGTGTGAGTTTTAGGTGCTACTGGCATTGATACTTGCGCTGCTTATTTTGTCCATGAAGATCTGATGTTTGTCAGTGTATATGTATAGTGTGAAATTTTGGCTATGAGGTCCTTTAGGGAGTAAATGACTAGGAGCCTTGAGAAGAACCTTGCATTTCGCAGTAACATGGAGTTTTGAGTTTAGATCATTGTTTGACTTTGCCACAGTGATGTGAGTTTGCTGCGCTCTGGGCTACTTTGAGTATAACAAGGGTTTGTGGTGCTAGGAGGTTCCTTCAGGTCTTTTAAAGCTTGAGGACGAAAAATTAGGAGTATCTGTATTTAGTGTTCAATATGTTTGATTCACAAGAGGCCATCACCCCAACTTTGTTTTAGCCAGCATTTTGACGTGTATAACACTACTAAAACTCTTTAAGGGCATATGTTACTTTTTCTAAATATCAGATGATGGATTAAAGAGTTACATACTGACACTAGATTAGTCTGTATCATGTAGGAAAGAAGACAGGTGACCTGGATGCATATAGGCCCAAAAATCCTCATGATGTGCATTAACATGTATTACTCTTGGATCTTGGGCAAGGCCCAGAAACAGATTGTTGAAAATTGAGTTCTTCAGTTTCATCAAGCTGACTTTTGAGAAGGATTCTGTAATAAATGAGAAGAGCAACGCAATCTAAATCTTTATGCAGCATTACTTGAGATTGCCCAGGCTTTCGTTTCTGTGATCCAGTACTGTTGTCAAAATATGGAAAATATGAGGATAGACAGGGGATTAATATCTTTGATTGGTATTTTGTACAATGATACCTCAATAACTGTACTCATGGCCTGGGGAGGGGATTTAGTTATTCTCAATATGACACGGGAGAGAGGGTGGGATAGGGCTGCGCGTGGGCTTCTGTCCTATTTTGTCTCTACATCACTGAATTTTTCCCATGGGAAGAAGGACTGGTATATGGGTGTGCCCATGTAAAGTTAAAGGGATGCCCTCCTTCATGAAGATTATAGAGCACAGGGTCTGCATTAAGGATACTGTGAACTGTCCTATTCTGTGCAGCCATGGACAATTAAATCTATGTGCAGACCGGGAAAGATTCAGAAGAGGCACATTTCTACAGTGGGCAACATTGTGAAGTGCTTGAGGTATAGACAGAGACGATCTAACGCGGTACTATATTATTATACATTATTATTTTGTAATATTGCTTCTGAAAGCATCTTCCAGGATTGGTGGGTCCCTCAATCTCTTGTCTATGCCAGTTGATGATGTGGGTGGAGCCAGTAATGGAAGTGGATGGAGGTGGGTGAAGTAGGTGTGGCCTCCTATAAAAATTTGAGCACCTGGACTTAATATTTTACAAATTAAGCACTGGTCCCGACTTTTCGCACGTCCCAGCCTACTGTGCAGCTGCAGCTTTAAACATTTGACAAAGCAAGTAGCGTGTCTCGTAGCAGAAGGCCTATATTTAAAAGAAACAAAAGGCAGTAAGTAATTAGTCATTATCTAATGTTTGTTTCGTAACATGCACTACTGTCTTGTACTCAAATGGTAAGGTGCCGGGAAAAGTGCAACCGCCGTGGTGTGGTTTGGTCATAGGCCAGGACTCTTTGTAAATTCCATTGCAGGTGACGACCTGCTGAAGTAAAACCCTGATTGCCTGGCTACCCGACCGAGTCACGAGTGATAATAAATAATGTGCCTATATTTCTTAGCACATTAATTCAACTAGAAAGGGAAACTTTACTTGTCTTGCATTTAAAATAAATCGGTTTTAAAATGGCGCCGTGAAAGAGATATCCGCATACTGCCAGGCACTGTTCATGACAGGAGCCCTGCTGAGTGCAACTTCACGGAGCTCTAAAGTAAATACCAAAATGTAAGTTTCAGTCTGACGTAGAAAAAGAAATACAAACTGAACTAACCATATCAGTCTCCAAATGGTTAGAAAACAACTTACACACAAAAGTTTCATTACCAGAGCAATGAACTACTACACAGTCCTGCAAGACGTGCGAGGAGCAAATACATTTTAATAATTTCTTTTCAAAGAAGGCATCTGCATATTTCCCTAAAAGCATTGTCACTATTAAAAGTTGCACTATGTCAAAAGACATTTTGACCAACAATATTATTCATTTTTAGTACACAAATTGTGATCTGCTAAATGCTCAGATGTAAATCATACATCTGCTCCTTTAGGCTTACACTTAGTTCAGGGTAGATGACACATAATTTGTAATTCGACAAAACATCCGAGAGCACTCCAGTGAGAGTATGACCAGAGCCTAAAATGGTAAAGTGTGGGTATTAACTATTCCAGAGTACCTTCTTGCTGTAGAGAAGTGTTGGTACTCTCCCATTAAACGTATTGAATCTCTGCTGAGAAGAGCGGGTACTCTCATTTGAAAATGAACGAAGTGCAGGTATGTGGTCCCTGAGTGTACCAGCCCATTTAAAGCACCAATTATCACTGCAGTAATTTTCCAGAAATACATACACATTTGTCAATGTGCATGGTGCACAGTTACCCATTTGTTTTAATGGTTATGAAAAGGGGGTTCACACATAACTTTTTTTTTCTTAGAGGGGGGATTCTGATTTTCCCTCCAGACAATCCCCTTCTCCTACACCTCACAAATTTTCCGATTATTCCTTCTACAGTGCACCCTTCAAAAAACAATTTACTTTTTCCTCGACAACAACACATCAAGGTTTAAATGTACCTTTGCAAATGCCTGCAAACTTGCAAGTTTGTGGGTCTTTACATAATTTGCAAAGCACTCTTGCCATTGAACATCCACTCTCCAGGCTTCTCCCTCAGATTAGGGTAGAGATTGTGGCATAACAGCCAGTGCTGCCTATTTTGGAACTGAGGGACCAGGTTTGAGTCTGGGCATTGTCTCACCATCCTGTGATTCTGGACTAATCACTTAATCTCCCCTTGTCTACCAAAAATGAATGTGTCCTTGTGTCATGTAACTGGCGCTCATGTAAAGTGCTCCAATACCTTGGGTCGAGTTCGTGCTATATAAAACTGCAAAAAAATCTGATTTACTCACAAATCATATTATAGGAGCTATTAATATTAGTTGTTATTGCTTGAAAAAACGATGTAGATTTTTTTTTCAGAAGTGATATTTTTGAATTAATTAGGTAATACTGTGAGATAAGACTGTTATTGCTTGTCAGTGTGCGTTTTAGGTGCTATTGGCGTTGAGATAGCGGTGCTTATTTTGTCCATGAAGTTCTGATGTTTGTCAATGTATATGTATAGTGAGAAATTTTGGCTATGAGGTCCTTTAGGGAGTACATGACTAGGAGCCTTGAGAAGAACCTTGCATTTCGCAGTAGCATTGAGTATTGAGTTTAGATCATTGTCTGACTTTGCCATAGTGATTTGAGTTTGCTGCTCTCAGGGCTACTTTGAGTGTCACAAGGTTTTGTAGTGCTATGAGGGTCCTTCAGGTCTTTTAAAGCTTGAGGACGAAAAATGGGGAGTATCTGTATTTAGTGTTCAATATGTGTTCAATATGTTTGATTCACAATAGACCATTACCCCAACAGCCAATCCAAACAATGGCGAAGCATGAGAACCATGGAAAAGCCAACAGTTGAACAGGCTGTCAAAAGGCATACTCTCTCTATGAAAGCACAAACTCCTTTCGTAAATCACTGCCCCTAGAGGGGTGGCGCGCAGACCGGCGGAGTAGACCGCCAATTAATATCCAACAACGTTTTTGAGTATAGTGTTAAGGTTTATGAATTGAATAAACCCCCTTTATAATTTGGAGCGTCGGCTTGTGTATCTGTGACCTCAGAGCATGCTATACTCAAACGTTTTTGGATATATATATAATTTATTTTTAAACAATGACACGAGGACTTGAGCCAGACAAAAGAAGGCGCATTTTGTCATAAAAAGCAGAATACCAGGATCATCCGGAAACAAGCATTGGCCGCGAGGCCGGGAAAGTGACACGGCCGCAGGGCAAAAGTGAAAGTGACCGCGATCAACGGAGGAAAGACAGATGGTGGCTGCGCGCGTGCACGCTCAAGTGCACGCAAGCTTTAGGCCCCCTAAAGCCTGTGGCAGCACTTTGGAAACCCACCTACTAAATGTCTCGCAGAGTAGCGCATGCGCTGGCTCAGGCGAGACCTAAAAAGGACCTTACTGCTTTTTTGTTCGCTGGAAAGGGGACCTCAGTGATTGCTCTGATATTTTAGGTTTGGGGCTCAATAAGTCCATTTCCTAACACATACCCCAGGTACTTTACTTTGTTAAAGCCCACTTTTGATTTTTTTGCATTTATATGGAGGTTAGCTCTTGTTAAGTCATTCAGGATTATGTTCATATGTTTCAAATGATCATTCCAAGTACGGCTGAATACAATGATATAATCTAGATAGGCAGAAGAGTATTCATGATGGCTTTCAAGACTTAAATTCATCAGCCTTTGAAAAATGGCAGGGGCTCCGTGGAGCCGGAAAGGGAACACCGTAAATTGAAACAGGCCGAAAGGAGTGGAAAAAGCTGTCTTCTCTTTATCTTCTGCTTTTAGGGAAACCCTTTGTGAGGCCTATTGTGGTAATATACTTAGCGTCTCTTATTCTCTCAATTAATTCATCAACCCTGGGAAGAGGGTATGCGTCTAATTTAGAGATTTTGTTAACTGATCTATGCAAAATCTTACTCTACCATCGGGTTTTGGGATTAATACTATGGGAGAGGACCAACTACTTTGTGAAGGCTCTATGACATTCATCTTCAGCATTTGCTCAATTTCCTTAACCACGGCCTGCCATCTTGTCGCCGGGATTCGATAAGGTTTTTGGTTTTATCACCCTCTCTTCTGCAGTGGGAATAGAGTGTTGGGTTAGGTGTGTTTTCCATGGTATATCGGAAAAAATAGAAGCGAAGATACCAGGCCAGTTAAAGTTTGTAAAGATTTCTTTGGTTGTTTTCTCGGGTCCAGAATGTCCAGCTAATAAATGCGAGTGGTCATAAAACATAATCTGTTCCTGAAAGTCTTTTGGCACCAGTAGTTGGGGGGGCTTGGTGGGTCCTGGTATTCGGTATAGGAGTCAATTTCTTATCTGGAAATAGGGAAAAGTTTGGATGTTGTTTTGTGTGGCTTTCTCCCAAATGGGTTGTAGGAGTACATCATTCGTCTGAGTGAAACGAAAATCACGGTCTATCATCCAAGGCTTTGGGGCTAACATGGCTTTTTTTGGTGTTGGGCCTTGGGCTTGATACAGAGCTTCTTTCACCGGGTTAAGCAGCTCACAAAACATATCCATGAAATGTGGGTTGTGAGTTCCCAGAATAATATCTTCTGGCAAATTAGGGAGTACACCTACTTCTACTCCTGCTCTTTTGTTGTATGTGGAAATAACCAGTATGGCAACAGGATATGTTTTGATGTCCCCATGTACACATCTAGTTTGTACAAATCTCTCAGATATAACCTGGAAGGGTAGGACTAGTTCTACTCAGACAACTGATTGATTACACCCGGAGTCCAGTAAGGCGGTCGTCCATTTCAGATTGATTTGTACAATTACAAAAAAATGGGTCCCATCTCTTGAGTGAAGTAGACGGAGCTTGGAGAGTAATTAACTTCCATCAGTTCACCTGTGGTTTTCTTGTTTTTACAAAAATGAGCTATATGGCCCAATTTGCCACACTCAAAACATTGAGGTCCACGTCGAACTTGAAATTCCGGTCTGATTTGGGTGGTTTTCTTGGCTTTGTTGGATGTTTTGTTTTGTTTCTGATCGGTGTGAAAATTAACGGTTTTGGAGGAGTTCTTTGTGTGTCTGTCTGTCTCTCGAGAGGAAAGACGGGGTTGGACCCATGAAAAGTTAGTAGCCATTTCGACAGCCTGTTCGCTACTGAGTCACGAATGTTGGGATAACCATTGTTGTGTTTGATGGGGTAGGGCTTCTATGAACTGCTCTACACAAATGTTTTCCATTATCTTCTCCTTGCTGTGGATATGGGGTTTCAACCACTTCTCAGCTGCTGATTTCAACTTGAAGTAAAGTACCTTTGTGCTATCACCTGGTTTACCCCTTTCTTGTCTAAATCGTAATCTGTAGACTTCTTCATCTAGTCCCGCCCTGTCTAATATCACTCTTTCGACCTCTTCATAGGTGGCTTCTCCTTGGGGGTTAGCTGTGTGGTATGCAGCTTGAGCATCACCTGACAATAAAGAGGCCAAATGCAAGGGTAAGTGTATGGCCTATATACCCTTGCGGCACGTTAAAAAATAACCAAAAAAGCATCAAGATCATCTCCGGGTAGAGGTTTATGAAAGGTTATCATGGGAGCGCTGAGTGGGACCACCCTATGACCACTAACCCAAAGGTCACCTGCAGTTGTTCTTGGGTTCAATTGTTCTGTTTGAGTCTTTAGTGCATCGCGAAATAGTTCTCGTCAGCCGTTGCTGAAGACATTTGACGTTCTATGGCCCATTCAAGTTTTAGTTTCCCTTGGACAAGGTGTTGGAAGGGGACTGCCCGCATTCTCCACCACTTGTCGCCGGAAGTAAAGGCTTAATATCCAATGACTACTCATAGGATTTATTGTGTTCTCTTTCTTTTATTTTCAAGAAAAAATAAATAAGGTTATACGGGACGGAGAAAAAAAAAGAGTCCCAAACTTGAGACTAACGAAGTCTTCTTTCTTTACAGGGCCTTCGGAGTTTCTGTCGCCGGTACCCTCGACAGAAGAAGAGACGCAGGTAAGAACCTTTCCTTTTATGATTTTAATTATTATGTGATGGGTTAGTGGGGTGTTCTCTTTTTATTCTCTCTGCGAGGAAAGTGGTTATTAATAAGAAGTGGGGGGGAGCAGAGGGAAATAAAGTGGAAAAATGCTTTTCCTTACTCTTTTTGAAGAACCTATACACCCCAAAGGAGAAATGTGAATTCCCCAAAGAGAGAAAATTGTAAGAAGGGAAAAGAACCTTTAGAACCTAGTATCCAATTATGGCTTTTCCAGCTTCTAAATATTAATTCTCCATTTCGTCAGCCTTGTTTACTTAAGTTTGCCTTTCTTCTTGATCCCCAGCCCTCCCTCCTTCCTAGTAGTCGATTCCCTTTGGCTCCGAATTAAGAGGTGCGCACGCACCTAGTGAAGCCACGTCCCTCCTGGGACGTGGCGTGGATCCAGAGACACTTGGCAGACAGGAGACTCCGCTTCTCCTTCTGGTATTCCGAAGTCTCTTCGAGCACTGACGGTTCGTTCAGCACCATGCCCGGGTCCTCAGCTTCCTCGGGAACCGACTTGCTGGTCACTTCCTTCTCCGGTTCTCCCACAGCCAATCCTTTGTCCTCTCTGGCTCTTTCCTCTCGCGTTCCAAAACATAAACGGCACTCTCTCTCTTCCGGCCTTACGGCATCGCACAGAGGTCCTTGGGCCCTCCCTTCAGCATGACTTCCGGGGTGGGCGAGAAACACAGAGCCGGCTCCAGTGCCAGGACCGCCAGGATCGTCACATGTGTGACAATTATATATCTAGACGATATTCTATTGATGAGTCAAAATTTCCAATCTTTACAGACTCACCTTCATCTTACATGTTCACTTTTATCAGACCTGGGTTTCCTGATCAACAAGGAAAAGTCTCCACTGACTCCGACAACCCAGATAGAATTCTTGGGTTTCCTCATAAAGTCCTCCACTGCCACTCTACATGTTCCCTCTGCAAAGGTAAAATCAATAACATTTGAGATTCTTCTTCAGTGATCTCCCTCAAAACTTAACAAAGGATTGTAGGACTTCTCTCTTCTTCCACGGAGGCCATCTTTCTAGGACCTTTTCATTAGCAGGCTCTTCGAAGGTTGAAAATCTGCCATTTACGAAGAGTCCTCTGGTACTCCAACAGTATTTTCCTAGATCAAGAGTCTCAGTTAGGACTCCAGTGGTGGATAGACCATTTAGATGCCTGGAACGGCATAAGCCTCCGATCTTGTGTTAGAATCAGATGCAAGTCATCAGGGCTGAGGCGCCCACTGTGGACCAACCTTGGCTGGAGGTACATGGTCTCTAGAGGAGTCAAAATTGCCTATAAATTGTTTGGAGATGCTTGCAGGCTCCGTTGCAATCAAAAACTTTGCAAAGAACAGAGTTCATTGCTCCGTTCTTCTCCGGATGGACATCTTTGCCATCCGGTACATCAATCACCTAGGCGGAACCAGATGCAAACCTCTAGCAGAACTAGCAAACGCTTTGTGGGATTTCTGCATATTAAGCAAGATTTCTGTACTTGCAGAATACTTGCCAGGAAATCTCAACTCTGTAGCAGATTAGCATTACCGCTACCTTCAAGCCACTCAGTACCTCTCCTTCCGTAGAGACCTGAAGACGTTTCTCTTCGACCAGGCCTTCCCTTCTTAAAACTCCCCTAAAACACCCCCACTTCCTCTCCTCTGGTCTCTCTCCCTCAGTTGCCAATCTCCCCAGCGCCAAGAAACCGCAAGGTGTACGCTGCGCTTTAGAAATATTTTAAATTAGAAATTAGAAATTAGACACTTCATCCTGTAGTCTTTGCTTCTTTTCAGCACAAATGTGGTCTTTTTCAAATAGTTATGTTCGCTTCTTGCCTCGATCATCAGAGTCCTCTTTTCTTCAGTTGGCAACCAGATCCTATGACCTTAGCATTGGATGCATTTTTTCAGAACTGGTTCAATTTGATTAATTACGCCTTCCCATCTTCCCATCTTTCCTCATGATAAACAGAGTTCTTGCCCAAATCAAACACCAACAAGCAGTTCTTGTTCTGATTGCTCCCTTCTGGCAGTCACAGGTGTGGTTTCCCCCTCTAATGGAATTAACAACGGACTTTCCAGTTCTGCTTTCCTCATTTCCCGATCTCCTCCTGGACCCCTCAGGTCTTCCTCACCAACTAGTCTTAGACAATTCCCTCATTCTATCCGCCTGGAAAATATCAAGAATTGCCAGTCTTTCCTACTCATTTCGTCAGAAGCTTCAGAATACATTAACAAATCCTGGGCCCCAGAAACTACAAAGGGTTACAAATCAGCTTGGGCTCTATGGACAAGCTGGTGTATGGGAAAAAATATCATGCCCTTTTCAGTGAATGTAACTTATGTAGTTCATTTTTTTGCAGTCAAGGCTTGCAGTGGAAAAACTTATTGGACTATTAATCTTTACAGATTGGCAATTTCTTCTGATCATCTCTACATCAACAGAAAACCAGTAGGAGAACATCCACTAATTTGTTTTCTGTTAAAGGTTGTAAAATGTTTCAATCCTCCTGTTGCTACATACAGTACTTTGTATGATATAAATGCGGTTTTGAACGTGTTTCTTTCCTGGTCTGACACTGAGCTTCTTTCTTAAAAATGTTATCAGCCAAACTTACAATGTCTTTATAATAATAATAATAATAATACTGGATTTTATAAAGCGCGAACAGCTACCTCGCGAGGAGGTGTCCCGGCGCTAGAAGAACCATAGAAGACCTGGGGCGGAGATGGAAGACCTAGCGTGGCTGTGAGAAGAGCCAGGTCTTTAGCATCTTCTTAAAGCAGTGTTCAGATGGAGCCTGCTGGATTGCTTGAGGTAGAGAGTTCCACAGAACAGTGGCGTTTGCTGAAAAGGTGCGTCCGCCAATGCGGGCCTTTTTTGCTCGTGGGACAGCCAGTAAGACACGGTCATTTGACCGTAGTGCCCGGCTTTGGGAATATCTTGGGAGGCGTTTTTTTAGGTAAAGTGGGCAGGAGCCATGCAGAGATCTGAACGCAAGTGTTAGAGCTTTGAATTTTATCCGGTTGACCACAGGGAGCCAATGCAGGGTTCGAAGATGCGGAGAGACTGACTGCTTGAAAGGAATTCGCAGTAGCAGCCTCGCAGCCGCATTTTGAACTACCTGCAGTTTATGGGTTAGGAATTTTGGGAGGCCCAGGTAGAGGCCATTAGCATAGTCAAGCCGTGAGGTGACTGTTGCATGGACTACCAGTTTCCTACAGCTCTCTGGTAGAAGTTTAAGAAATTTTCGGAGGTTTCTTAGTTTACTCAAACAGCAGCCAACCACTTGTTGAATATGGGAAGTAAAAGACATTCTATTATCCCATCTCACTCCAAGGTTTTTTGCCGAGAGACTGGGCGAAGGGGGGGAGCCCATCTCCGTCGGCCACCATAGCTCTGGGGCGGGGGTGGGACCTTTACCGAAAAAGATAACTTCGGTTTTATTGGCATTTAGTTTTAACTTGTTGATATTCATCCAGTGAGCAATGTCCTGGAGACAGCCTTTAAAGTTTGCGAAGGATCCCTGTGTCATCTCAGAGTAAGGAAATACCAACTGGGTGTCGTCGGCGTAGGAAATTGCCTTAACACCCCAGTTGGCAATTAGCGTAAAAAGGGGGGCCAGATAGACATTAAACAAGAGAGGGCTCAGGGCCGATGTCTTTCCATTAAGCATTTGTAGGAATCTGGGTGTCTGTTTCAGCAACACTCCCACTTTTTGCCACACTACTGATGTGGTAAAGACACTGAGGAGTTAGGAAAGGAGCATTGGGAATTAGGTCCTGAAACTGTTGAGGTAGGCCAGCTCCCCAAAGGGACTGACCTGGACAGACGGATGTAAGGCAGAGTAGGCCCTGTAACTTTCAAATCATCTCCTCTACTCTTTCTCGCCTGAAAGACTAGGAAGACTCTATCAGGTTTGGCTGAGTCTCCTGGCCTTTGGGCTGGGGGGGGCTTGTGTAGGAAGCTGGGTTTCTGTTGCAGTAACCCTTCCACTTGTTGCCAGACTACTGATGCCCTTTGACTTGATGTGCCCTGAGTCCCTGCCAATCAGGTTCCCAGGGTCTGTGTTCTTTCCCACAACTGTACCTTGTACCCCCAATAGGCACCTCTCTGGCCACATGTCAGTCCCTTTTAATAGGTACCATGGGTACCAACTGCACTGTGGCAAGGAGAGGCCTTTAAGGGCTGCAGCACTTATTGTGCCACCATTAGAGGCCCTGTACCTTTACAAACACACATTGCCATTGTAGTCTGGTGTAGAACAAAGTGAAGAGTCGACATGGCACACATCACTGTGTGCCATGCCTACAACCCACTTCCCTGGCATAGGTCAGCCACCCCTCTAGCTCGGTGCACTATACCAGTGGTGAGGGTACAGGTGCATGAGCCCTGTACCTCTACAGTGTCTAGACCAATTCTTAGACATTGTAATTGTAGTAATGCCATTAAGAGTATATGGTGCTGGGAGTTTGTCATTTAGAACTCCACAGCCCCATAATGGCTTTACTGAAAACTGGAAAGTTTGGTATCAAACTTCTCATCACACTAAACACACGGATTTAATGAAAAATGCACTCAGAGGGCATCTTAGAGATGCCCCCTGAAAAACAACCAGCCTCTGGTGGGTTCCCTGACTGGCACACACCAGCCTGCCACCACAAGACATGTTTCTGGACCCCTGAAGTTGGAGTCTTCGCAACAAAGCCTTTCCTGGGCAGAGGTGGTCACACCTCCCCCAGGCCAGGAAGAGCCATCTGTGGCAGGGGTGCTTCAAAGGCCTTGCTGCCTTTGTAACACTCCCCCAGCCTCTCCTGCTATCAGGAGCAGGCCCCTTTCCTGTCTCCCCTCCTTTTCAGCAGGAAGACAGGCAAGAAAAATTAGCACAGCGCAGAAGGTGTGCCCACCGCTGCCAACCCCACCCCTCAGGTGGGGGAGGCGAGGTGAAGTCCACTCTTCAGTGCCTGCCATCTTGCAAATGGCAGGCACTCTCCAATCAGGATTAGGGATTGTGCCCACTCCCCCACTTGGGGTGAGCACAACAAGGGTGTAGTCACCGTAAGGTCAGTAGGCTATTGGCTTCTGACCTTGAGTATCAAAAAGGCCCCTAAATACGTTATTTAGGGGGCAGCCCTTAACCAAGAACACAGACTCCCGCACCCTACGACGAATAAGGACAAAAGAAGACGCCCAGCAGTGGAAACAGCAGAGAACAACTGACTTGGCCCGAGTCCTACCGGCCCGTCTGCAGTTTCCAGAGATCCTGCGCCCCAAGTCACCTTGCCCTGCAGCCAGCGACCTCCGTAACCCCTGGGAGGACTGACTGCCTTCAACAAAGACTGGATCTCCTGTGAACAGCAGCTCTGTTCAAAAGAAACAGCCAAGAAAGACTCCGAGACTGCTGAGGACAAAGAAACCCGACGCCTGGAACAACTACTGCACCCGACGCCTACAACCCGAATCCAGGAGGCCCACCGATCCCAGAGAGGTCCCCCAGTGCTCCAGAGTCCAAGTCCACCATGGGTTGACCTCTCCAGGACTCCCTGATGTCACCTGCAGCCTCAGCATGGGGACCCCCCAACTACAAGTGGCCATATAAGGTGAAATTCGACCTCAAAAGACACCCCTGCATCCAGCCGCCCTGCGCCCTGGAGAAGAGAACCCGAAGTGCACTTAAGTCCCTAGGCCCTCCAACTTACATGCCCAGCTGTTGGTTCCTCCCGGAAGTCTTCCTGGCCCAAGCCTGCAGCCTAAATCCAAAACCGGCAACTCCCATTGAAAACAACGGGCACGTGATGCCAAAACACCATCCTGAACCCAGCCGCCCCTGTGCTGCTGTGGGTGTACTTTGGGTGCTAACTCAGATCCCCCTTTGCCCTGAGCCTAACACCAGGAGTTTTGGTCCCACAACCTTGTGGCCTGCTTGTGAGCAACCACCAACCGGAGGCCCCCTATCCCCATTGGATAACATTGGGAATCAGCACTCTGCACCCGGCCGCCCTAGTGCAGCTGAGGGTGTTCTGAGAGTGCATCCTTCACCCTGGGGGAACCCTGGTTCTAACCCCAGAATACCAACTCACACAAATTAGTACTTACCAGCAAACCGTTGACTTCATTTCCTTCCATAGATTGCATTGACTACACTTCCTTGAAAATTATTTTAAGTGTGGAGTTGGTTTGTATGAAACACTGAAAAACTGTAAATGTACTAAAAGTGAATTACTTACCTTTTGTCTAGCAAATGTCTCAGTGTAACATCTAAGCATTTTTCTTTATCACAGGAGAGAGTGAGAAAAGCAGCACAGTTGCAATCTCCCAAATACTGTACTATCACTAAGGGCAAGTGTTGTTTACTGTTTTCCCAAAGGGTATACAGTTTCACAAGATCGGTTTCTTACCAGGTGATCTTTGAACGACTGGTGTGTCCTATAACCACTTAATATGGTGGGATATCCAAAGATATTGGAGAAGACGCATCACTCACTAATAGTGACATGCTTCATCATAGGCGTCTCTCCACACCCAGGTAAGATGATACTGTTGTAAATTGGCAGCGATTGGATTAGCATTAGCGGAATCTATCTCGTATTTAGAGGCTATCTTGTCCATTTTGTGGAATCCATTTTGTATTTCTGGCAGCCATTTTGTTTGCCATGTGCTGCCACGTGCTCACCATGTGCTCTGTCCTCCCTCAGTGTTGACTGCTCTTGTAATCTGCCTAGAAACGAACTATATTTAGTATCTTCCACCTTTGCACATGCCCAGTTGAGTTTTCAGCTGTCCTTGCAGCTGTTAGTAGCATGTAACTGTCAGGATGTGTTTACTAGCATTGGCAAACTGTTAACTCCTCCTACTTGTCGACTGTGCATTTCTATATGACCTTATATGTGCATAAAACCTTCTTCTGTACTTGTACCGCCCTCTTTTGAGCCTCTGTGTGGGTATAAAAGGACCATGTTCCTTCTGTTCGGTGTGCTACTTCATTCAATACCGAAGGGTGCTGTGTGAATGTAGTTCTACCTCATGAGGTTTATTAAACTTTGTATTTTCTATTCCAGTTTCTGTGCCAACTTCTTCCTATTGGTCTGAGGACTCTGTGCAGAGAAGGGTGAACCCCTTGCACTGGTAGGCCTAGCTGAGGTCCACTTCTACAGTACTACCTGGACGGACTCAACCAAAGATGTTCTATGAGTTCTTATATAAAATAACAACTGGTTAAGCAGGGAACCAGATGGGTGATATATTAAAAATACCTCCAGGTATACCCAAAATCTATATTTTATTCCTAGGGTACCTGTGATAAAAACATGAAGTCAATAGGGTTCTTTTTAATGCAATTTATTCAAATGTACCCTCTCTATAATGCCAACATGTTTCGGCCCTCGGTAATAGCTCTACCGGGTCTGGGGCCTTCTTCAGGGCTAGGATGTCTACACTTCAATGTCCCTGCCTTATGTTAAGCATTTATTTCATGCACAATACAAATGAGGCCTATTGCACTCACCTAACTTTCTTATTCATTCAGTAGTTTTTCTAAAAGAGAAAAAGAAACAAAGATATACGAACAACTTGGTCAGTGTTTAGGGATCTGATAACAATGTGATGAACGTGTGTTGTTCACATTGTAATTTTTAAATTGCACCAAGTCGGGGTGATTTTTAGCAATAAATATGCTGTGAGCTGCAAACATCACCAGTGCTCCTACCTCAATAATTATTTTGTTTTCCATTCATGATTTCCGTGGGGAAAACAGTAAACAACAGTTGCCTTTAGTGATAATATGATATCTAAGAATATCACACTGATTATCGAAAGTAACTTAAAAAGTAATCTAAAAAGTAACGTGAACAGTAATCTGTTAAATAACTAAAAAGTAATTTCAAACTCTTGACTTACCTGTAATTCAACTAACTGCATTTGAACCTGCATTCAACTGTTAATCACTGCATAAGATTTTACAAAGTATTATTTCACTTACCTTCACCAGACTTTGCTTGGTTCGAGAAATAAAATAGCTAAACAATATTTTTGATTCAAACAAATTGGTCTGAGTTCAGTCTTTGAGTGTATGACATCATTTCTTGCCTGAGTGTGTACAACAAATGCTTAACACTACCCTCTGATAAAGCCTTACTGCTCACCCACACTACCACAAATAGGGAGTAAGGTGCTATCTACTTTTACCTATGCCTTCCGTTAGAGTTCCACTGGACTCTGTGCACACTACACCTCATTTTGGTATAGTATATACAGAGCCAGCTTCCTACAGTGTTTATATGATGTTAAAGCGCTAGGCATTTCCTCTCGGCAATTCACCCCTACAGGTGTTTTCTTTTCAGTCAGAAGGGGCACTAAAACCAATTTAACCTCTGTTTTCTATCCCTATTTTCTAAACCCAAATTATGCTTTGGACAATGCTTTAATGTATATTAACAACGTACCAGTGATCACAGAAAGTCTTCAGACACCCAACACCTGATTTCCTTTAGAAAAAACCATAATCCAGTCTCTTCCCCTACCCTTGCTAGCCAGGTGAAACGGATTATGTCCTTAGCGGGTATTAATACCTCTACTTTTAGTGTCCATTCTGTCCAGAGGAGCCATGGCAAGCAAAACATTTTGGGCTAGTTCCCTTCTCGAAGACATTCTGAGATCAGATGATTGGTCTAATGACACAATGTGTTTAGAACATTGTATAGAAAACCTGTACTTACTGTTTCTTCTGTTGTTGTTAACATGCTTTGAACAAGCATAATAGGAGCCTCCGGTCTTGCAATAAAATGTAGATTTTCCTTGTAGTTTATGAAGGAAAGTCTTAATTTTATTATTATTGACATCTCATTGTAAATTTATTTTCATATTTTTTTCCTCCGTGACAGTGCACCTCAGTCTGCTTCCTCATAAGGATCTTTCTTTTTGTCTTGGTTCTTCTCTACATTCTTCTGTTTTGGACTTATTGCATGATCCTGGTTCTGCCTCAATGTCTTTTATCCTTGGATATTAGTGGATTAACTTTTGTCAAGAACTTATTTCCATGGCTTGTCAGTGTTCTTTTTTTTCCATTTTTCAATACTTATTAACTTCACGCACAAGAAAAGAAGGCTGTTCGCTGTCAAGTTAGGTATTATAGGTGTTGCTATGGTCCTAGTGACTATTCAGTTGTACTACGTTTTTGTTCCCATTGGCTGCGTTCTGCTAGCCTTATGGGGTTTGAGGTTTTAGATATCTTGACTGCTGCTCTTAAAATAAAGAAAGAATTGAAAGCATAATATTCGCCTCCATGCTGTTAAAAAAATTAAGACGTTCCTTCATAAACTACCAGGAAAATCCACATTGTCATTTATCATCAAACTGTGCATTGCTGGAAGATGATTTCACTGAAGATGTGAAAAATCCATAGATGATGAAGCACGTTTCCCTCCACAGAGTTCCACTGCCTAGCTGATGTACCTCACAAGGATTGCCCAATGTTTTACTATTGCTGCATCTGCTCTGTTGCTCTACTTGAGCCACTGGCCTGTCACTAATTCTCTGTTACAATATACCTTAAAATTCAATACAGGTGCACAGTGAGAGTTAGTGGTGCACAATAGGGTACCCCTTACATAAGGCATAAAATGTGCCCTGCAGTACACTAAAAGGGTATCGCAAGACTTTAAGTAGCTTTCTGACAATATAGAGGAATGAGGCCAAATGCTGAGTTCCTTTATAAGGTCATGGAACTCCGAGGTGCCTTTCAATATCCTTTTAACATACAACTTTCTTTTAACACAAACTTTATTGCATTTTTCCCAGACATACGTATCACCATCATTTAGTAAATAACTTCAACCCACAATGGTTTACATATTATCACAGTCGACTATCCATTCTACTGATGAAGTTTGCAGTAAATACTTCTACTTGAACAATGTAATAAATACTTCAACTTGAACGACAAACCCAATTCCCACCCACCTTAAACTAGACATTGTCTCTCTAAAAAAACAAGTGTGTTAAACATCTTATACTTATCAATTTAATGTCATTCTACTGGCCCGAACCGTAGTACAAAGAAGGTCAGAGGCAACCGTGACAATATTATGTGATAGGGATCCTGGAATGTCCCAGCTGCTATGTTACACGTGTGTATGCATGCATGATTTGAGAGTTCCGTAGGATATGCTATGAAACATCTGCAGCAGGGTAGTGTAAGCCATTTTAGGAATCTGCCATGTGAAAGGTTTTAAAGGATTCCAACATGGCCTCCCATTCCAGTGCTATAGGGCTTTTTCATAAGCCAAAGTATTTCTCACGGAGTAACGCAAAGCTCTCCACCAGGCCCCTTTTCTCCACCTCTTCCTGCCGTTGGGAAACTAAGGGGGCGGAATGCGATTTCCAATGTTTCCTCAGAAGGTGTCTAGCCAACAATAGTGCTAAGTCAATAAAACGTGAGGTCACCTTAACATTTTTGGGTCTATGAAAAAGACCAAGTATACAGCATTCCAGTGAGTGCCAATGGTTCAGTTTTGTGAGGTCTGAAAGAATAGACGTGATTTGTGCCCAAAAGGAGGTCAATATAGGGCAGGCCCACAACCTGTATAAGTCAACATCCAGTGTTCGACATCACAAGCAAGTCGAGCGGACTGTTGGGAACGTAGTGTGTAATCTGTGTAGAGTGAGATAAGCTTGGTGTAAAAGGGAAGCTTTCAGCCTGTGTCTTTCATGCTGGATCGGGTCTTTAATTCGGGCGGGCTATAAGACTATAATAGAGAACCTTTCCAAGTATCCTTACCGTGGTGTCAATCAAAGAGATGGGTCTATAGCAGCTCAGTTGTGAGTGATCCCCCTTGTAAAAGATTGGCACTATAATAGAAGAGTTCCAAGAGCTGTGTAGTGAAGAGTGTGTTAGGCTGTTAAAAACATTCATCAATAAAGGTGCCCAGAACTCAGGACTGTGCTTAATAAGATCAACTGGGATGCCACCCGGGCAAGGGGCTTTAGGCACCTATATTCTGACAGATAGCGTCTTCACCTCACTCCAGTTTACTTGGAGTTCTGCCAGGGTATGCTCCATAATAGGGGTGCTCGGGCCTGAGTCGCAGCCTTAATTTTAGTAAGATGTGCTTCCCAGGCATCGCTAGTGATATATAAATATACTTAACGGTGGATATGCTATAAGGACCTGCACATCGTAGAGTATACGCTGTAATATAATAAGTTATTCATAACAGTTGTATTGGGTGCTAGCAAATCACCACATACTCATCCACTAAGAGTAATAGTCATCTCAGAGAATACAAGATTCCAACGATGTTGAAATTTGTCAAAAAGGCAATGCAGCACACCCCAAAAGTAACATACACCCCTAGATCAATCTTATCTCCGGGTATAGTCCATTAGTTGTAAATTTCATTCAAAGAACACAGTCGATATCCGTTCTTGATATAACTGGATATGTTATATTTATTCATTGGTAACCATACAGATGTCCAATTTTTACAGCGCAGCCGACGCGCGTTTCGCCCAACGGGCTTTCTCAAGGATGCATATATACAAGAAAAAAGAAAAACATGGTATCTAATACTCTGTATAAACAGATATGTAACCAGTATTATCAACTATGTTGTACCGTGCATACAAGTACAAAGCAAATCCATTATTTTTTCATATACAGACAACAACAAAGACCTCTCATATGGTCCAACAAGTTAAAAGCACGGCTCCAAGGGAAAGTACCCCCCAAAAAGAGTGATCCCCTAGATCGAGTAATTTATAGAGAGATAGATCCCGAAAGGTTCCCCAAGTGGACAGAACATAAGTATACGAAAAACAACTGAGTAACTTAGTCCTGTATACTTGAACTCCCCAAATTAATCATGTGTGTGCAAACGTGCAAACGATATCAACGGTGAGTGTTAATAAGGGTGCCCATGTTTAGTACCAAGTAAGCAAAAAAGGTATAACCCGTGAAGTACTCCGGGTAATGTTATACAAGGTGATAAAGTCTCACCTTGTAAGGTTCAATGTCTCGTTCGTATTCAATGTAAAAGGCTTGAAATAAAGTCTGTAAGAAAGATGTGACCATATATAAATGCTGATAATATTACTGACATGGTATTTCTTCCACGTAATCTATTAGGGCATTAGGTATTGCTTACCTAATCTCAACGAATTGGTCACGTGTATTTCACAAAAAGTGCCTCAAGTTAGACACTATTGGCGTTTTCCGTTGCTGTAATGTTTAAAGCGACAAATAGGACCAGGATCCGTCCCCTCTGAAAAAAGTATATAGTAAAAACAAGTATTCACTACGATGTCCCGTATATGTCATTTCCGCGAAGAAAATACAAAGCGCGTATATCCTTAATTAAGTTTTCAAAAGAACGTGAATTAATGTTACAGTCTGACAGTGGCCATAGCGTCAACACTAATCGTTTATTCGTACGTATTTATGGTTATTGTCCCTTGTGCGTTTGAAAGACCGCGTATTTTATAGAACATAACATCGCACCTATTGTACGCAATGTCTCGTATAAATCATTATTAATCCAAAGAAGCAAATAACCTCTAAGTATTAATCTAGGATAGGTACGAAAGTATAACAGTGGCCATTATAGCGCGCTTTGTCCCACTAAGTTGAATAACATGTTACGAACATCGCATCATGGAAAAACCCGTATCACACTCACCGCTAATGTCACTCGCTCTCCCACAGTTTCTGGGCGTTTGGAATCGGAGTGCTTCCCGCCATTGTTTAAAATATACGTGATACGTAAAGTCATCACAATAGAAAGTAGACTAGAGAATTAGGTAGTCGAAGTTAGTTTCCATATACTGGCGGCCATCTTGGAACGATCGAATGTATATATTAAGTCTTACGTCTGTCGTAATCTAGTCATGTCCCAAATCTCGTGAACAAAACCGCGAGTGTAAAGTATCATAATTACGTTTTTTTTATAAATAAAAACCGAACCTTATATCCACAGTGGTGTTAGACAGGCGAGAAGTCCTGATGTTATGTAATGGATATTTAAAGATCAGAAATAGAAAGGACAGATAGCAGCAGGTCATGCGGAGTAGGAATCCTGGAGCCACAACATATATAGAAAACACTGTTCTTTAAAGCATATATGCCAAATGATCTTTTGTCGCTTCGTTAGTACATATTTCATTGTAATCATTGACAATCAAGCTACACATCAGTTAAATAATATCCCAGAACAGGAAATTATGATTAACCATGTCCTTTGAGAGGTTTTTGAGATAAAACTGGGGCATAAAGATTGTCTAAGTGTATTGCCCCTGGCAAAAGTGATGTTAGGTCTGGGTCCCACCGCCTCCGAAATCTTTTCATCATCTGTCAATAGGTGCCAGTGTCTTTTCAGAATTTTAAATATTTCAGCACTGGCATTGGAGTACGGTGTAATGAATCTAATAATTTTTGTGCTACATGGCCTTTTATTGGTTTTCTTGCGGCCTTTCAACAAATCTGTTCTTATCATGTTGTTAACAGTGTTACGTGCCTTTCGGATATCTGGTGCTTTATATCCTCTGGCCATAAATCTTTTTTCAACTGTATATAATTCGTTCTCCAATATTTGTGTATCACTACAATTTCTTTTTATGCGGATCATCTCCCCCAAAGGGATTGCTTTGATTTGTGAGGGCGGGTGTGCGCTGGTGGCATGCAAAACTGCGTTGATGAAAAGATTTCGGAGGCGGTGGGACCCAGACCTAACATCACTTTTGCCAGGGGCAATACACTTAGACAATCTTTATGCCCCAGTTTTATCTCAAAAACCTCTCAAAGGACATGGTTACCAGCCAAACCCAAAGGGTTCTTTAAATGTGGGACCTGCAATGTTTGCCCCTTTGCGCTAAACAAGACAACCACCTTCAAATACAACTCTGAAAAAATCTATACAGTCAATGATTTCATTAACTGCAATACAAAATTTGTCATTTACTGTATTATTTGTATATGTGGGAAAATCTACGTGGGCAGCACTATCAGACCACTTAAGGAACGGATACAAGAGCATCTAAGGGCCATTAGAAACAACAATACCCAATATCCGTTAGCCTCACATTTTAACACTTCACATAACCATACAGAACTGATCAGGATAACTTTTCATGGCCTTGAGGTAATACTGCCACATCAGAGAGGCGGTAATAGAGTTAGCGTTTTAAGACAGAATGAATGCAAATGGATTATCTCCCTTAGAGCAGTAGAACACGGTATCAATATCGATAAGGAATTATTTGAATTTTTATAATTCAATGTTGTATGTACCATGAGAGATAATCATAATTTCCTGTTCTGGGATATTATTTAACTGATGTGTAGCTTGATTGTCAATGATTACAATGAAATATGTACTAACGAAGCGACAAAAGATCATTTGGCATATATGCTTTAAAGAACAGTGTTTTCTATATATGTTGTGGCTCCAGGATTCCTACTCCGCATGACCTGCTGCTATCTGTCCTTTCTATTTCTGATCTTTAAATATCCATTACATAACATCAGGACTTCTCGCCTGTCTAACACCACTGTGGATATAAGGTTCGGTTTTTATTTATAAAAAAAACTTAATTATGATACTTTACACTCGCGGTTTTGTTCACGAGATTTGGGACATGACTAGATTACGACAGACGTAAGACGTAATATATACATTCGATCGTTCCAAGATGGCCGCCAGTATATGGAAACTAACTTCGACTACCTAATTCTCTAGTCTACTTTCTATTTTGATGACTTTACGTATCACGTATATTTTAAACAATGGCGGGAAGCACTCCGATTCCAAACGCCCAGAAACTGTGGGAGAGCGAGTGACATTAGCGGTGAGTGTGATACGGGTTTTTCCATGATGCGATGTTCGTAACATGTTATTCAACTTAGTGGGACAAAGCGCGCTATAATGGCCACTGTTATACTTTCGTACCTATCCTAGATTAATACTTAGAGGTTATTTGCTTCTTTGGATTAATAATGATTTATACGAGACATTGCGTACAATAGGTGCGATGTTATGTTCTATAAAATACGCGGTCTTTCAAACGCACAAGGGACAATAACCATAAATACGTACGAATAAACGATTAGTGTTGACGCTATGGCCACTGTCAGACTGTAACATTAATTCACGTTCTTTTGAAAACTTAATTAAGGATATACGCGCGTTATGTATTTTCTTTGCGGAAATGACATATACGGGACATCGTAGTGAATACTTGTTTTTACTATATACTTTTTTCAGAGGGGACGGATCCTGGTCCTATTTGTCGCTTTAAACATTACAGCAACGGAAAACGCCAATAGTGTCTAACTTGAGGCACTTTTTGTGAAATACACGTGACCAATTCGTTGAGATTAGGTAAGCAATACCTAATGCCCTAATAGATTACGTGGAAGAAATACCATGTCAGTAATATTATCAGCATTTATATATGGTCACATCTTTCTTACAGACTTTATTTCAAGCCTTTTACATTGAATACGAACGAGACATTGAACCTTACAAGGTGAGACTTTATCACCTTGTATAACATTACCCGGAGTACTTCACGGGTTATACCTTTTTTGCTTACTTGGTACTAAACATGGGCACCCTTATTAACACTCACCGTTTATATCGTTTGCACACACATGATTAATTTGGGGAGTTCAAGTATACAGGACTAAGTTACTCAGTTGTTTTTCGTATACTTACGTTCTGTCCACTTGGGGAACCTTTCGGGATCTATCTCTCTATAAATTACTCGAACTAGGGGATCACTCTTTTTGGGGGGTACTTTCCCTTGGAGCCGTGCTTTTAACTTGTTGGACCATATGAGAGGTCTTTGTTGTTGTCTGTATATGAAAAAATAATGGATTTGCTTTGTACTTGTATGCACGGTACAACATAGTTGATAATACTGGTTACATATCTGTTTATACAGAGTATTAGATACCATCTTTTTCTTTTTTCTTGTATATATGCAGCCTTGAGAAAGCCCGTTGGGCGAAACGCGCATCGGCTGCGCTGTGAAAATTGGACATCTGTATGGTTACCAATGAATAAATATAACATATCCAGTTATATCAAGAACGGATATCGACTGTGTTCTTTGAATGAAATTTACAACTAATGGACTATACCCGGAGATAAGATTGATCTAGGGGTGTATGTTACTTTTGGGGTGTGCTGCATTGCCTTTTTGACAAATCGCTAGTGATATAGCAAGTTAGGGAGTGGCTCATGACTCAGGTACTTCATATGAGGCACTGGCCTCCAAAATGATTTTCCATTCCTTGTTGCTGCTGACAGCACTAGGGTAATCCCATTGATGTTGCAGCACTTCCCTGTTCCTTCTAAGGGTAACCTCTTTTTACTCTTTATGTCGTGTTGCCACTTCCAGGGGGACCTAGTGGTTTAAGTGAGCCCTTTGCGTAATTGCCGGTTAGCTGCAGAGCATTCATGAGTAAATCACCTGGGCTTGGTGACGGGAATGCCTGGTAGGCACAATAACTTATTTCTAATATTCGAACAAAGGAGGGTGAAAGCCTAGACCACTTCATGTTCGGAGTCATTGTCTGTAAAACAAATCGCAGCTAAATTTGGGTTCTCAGTAATCACATTTTGGAAGAGATGGGCGGGCTCAAAAGCTCTCCACCATAGTCTTAAGCTAGCAGTAGTTACTTGCAGATTGCTAGTTCCACACTCCACCCTAAATGTGGGCTTGGGGGCAAGATAATTACAACCTCAATGGAACTATGATCCCCATAAGTAGAAGGAAGTATCTTCCCTTGTAACACTAAGTCAGTCAAATTCGATGAAAGAAAAAAGTAATCTATTATGGAAGAGCAGTCTCTGCCCCTATAAGTAGGTATTGAATGGTCAGCTCCACCAGCTACATCCATTCTATTAAATAGTTCCAGGGAGACCAGTTGACTCAACAGCTCCGAACCTCTAGTATTGGTGCCAATGGTTGATTTTATTGGGATGCTTCCTACATCTAAAGTAGGGATCAGAAATGGCTCATGTCGGGCTATTGCCTGCAAGGTACTTTAAAAATCCAATAAAATCTGTTAAAAAAAAAAAGTGTTGTAATTACCACACAACACTTGTAGACTCTTCTCAAGTTTTAATACAGAAGAACAACAAGTACCTCACAACATGAGGCACCTTTCCCAAACCACTGTTTGAACTCGCCACCGCGTGACAGCATTCATAGTACCCTGTTACCTCACACAAAGACCTACACAACATTTTAAGGTGTACCTGAACAGCTAGACTGTGTAAGACCACAATATAACAACCTCAAATTCCGAAGACAAAAAAATGGCCCAAAATAAACAATATGACCTCCCTTTTCCACAAACCTGAAAGAAATATTATCTCCAAAAAGGTTTTGCTGGTTTCCACTTTTTGCTAGTGTTTAACTGTACTATGTGAAGAAAATCCGCATTTTCCCCATGATCACTCTGAAATTATTCCCCTTCAGCTGGGCCTCTAGCTTTTCAAATGCAGATAAATAATATTTATTTAAAAAAACTAAGTGGTGCAATTTAAAAAAAGTTATATTACTAAATTTAAAAGGAAAAGAAATGCAAGTATGCTTAGTACTAAAACTAAACCCTAGAAATTAAGTGAAACAATTAAACATTACAGGTATAATACTTTCAAAATACATTTGAAAAACCATAGAAATTCACTGGAAAAACCAAAGGTTAGAGGGACATTATAGTTAGGCTCGGATTTTACATGCACAAAACCATAAAAATTCAGCAGTTATAGTTACGTGAGCTATCTATAACTTATGCCCACGCAATGCACTGCTTCTGGCTCACAAAATACATCACTCATGATATGGTTAATGGCATCACTGATAACATCACTGATGATATCTCAAAAACCATCACCGATGTCCTTATGATGGTCTGGTAGGAGAAGCAGGTGGCCTGGGCGATGACAACCAGGAATATATGCAGCATGTGTTGATATGGGCCTGCTATTTTGATGATTTATTCTTACTTTGGATTGGCCCACAAGCGAAAGCGTATACTTTTGTGAACAAACTTAACAACAAACCTTTTAATCTTAGGTTCACCACCACTATGAACAGCAAGGAGATCAATTTCCTGGACGTGAGATTATCGGTGGAAAGTGGGAGAGTGCACACCGCTGTAACCTCAAGGCAACTGCTGGCAACAGCGTGCTACACTACAGTAACCATCATCCTCAAAATGTAATTAACAGCATCCTGTATGGGGAGATGTTACACCTCAAAAGGGTTTGTTGCACAGATACAGAATTTAGAAAACAATCAGCACACATGAAACTGAGATTCTGAAACAGGGGGTATACGGCCAAAATATTGAGCTTGGATGAAAAGAAGGCGGCACCACTCACTACGAATCAATTACTTACTCAAATGAGGACAGAAATCACAACAAAAATTCATGCATACGCTTCATTACAAATTATAATTCCTCCTCTGCTAGAATCAGCTGAGCAAAAACTGGGATATCCTAAAAAGGATGCAGTAATATGTGCAGAATTGTCATCTAAACCGCCATTACATTCAGAAAGGGGAGGACATTGGAGGATTACCACAGCAATCACACAGGGACCCGCAGCACCAAAACATGACTAACAAGATGTAATGGGTTCTATAAATGTGGCCATTGCAAGGCCTGTAGACATATTTCAAATACCACTGAGTTCCATACATCTGGGGGACACAAGAATAAAATCAAACAGTGCCTAACTTATGCATCTGATTTTTAAATTTATATTCTGCAATGTCCATGTTCTCTCATCGATGTTGGGAGCACTATTTTTTCTTTACGGAAGCGCATACTGGAACACCAACGAGCGATCTGGAACTTAGATTTTGCATACCCAGTTAAAAGACACTTCTTGCAAATGCATGACAAAGATGTTTCCAGATTGGGGTTCTTTGCAATTGAAAGAGAGGATGAGAGCACATGAGGAGGGGACAGTGTAAAGTAATATATAATATATTCACACAATCCCCCTGTAGCATCATGAATTAACTAAATTTGTATGCAAATCTGATTCAGCTTTCTGTATTGAATTATTTTTTGTTGTGTTTTATTGCTTTCTGATATTCTTTTTATTGTTTTGCCAGCATCTATATTGGCATCTGTTTGTCCGAGACAGACTATGTCTCATATGTGTTAGAAAGGGTGGAATTGGGGCACTTGCCCATTACGGTTACACCTACACACAATATTTGTAGATTACTGGTGGAATTCTTCTAACGTAAAAAAGATCTGACAAGGCGAGGTTGCTCGACATATGTAGTGTGTACAATACACAAGGCCAGGACGGGGGAACATGCCCAGATTACAATGATCCCTATTTTAGTTGCTTGTTGCTTAGTTCTCGAATGTGAGAGTGATGGATAAAAATACATTTCACTATTGAATATCAATGATTTACAAAAATAAGTTGCCCTGGACCGTAACCAACAAGTTCACTTGATGTGGAAGCCCGTCCCAAATTGTTGGATCACTCTGTGGTCTCAAGTGTCTCTTTATTTCTATGCTTCACCTGTCAATTTCTGATATAATGTGCTTTTCCTTTTTTCAAAAATTTAATATGGCACTGTAATTATGTTTGCGTGATTGTCAAATTATGTACATTAATTATGGTGAACCATGGACTTTGGTAACATGTAGGGTAGTGAAATGTGGGAGACTCATGCAGATGTGCAGCAGTATTTCCTCAGCTGCCATTACCAGTGTTCACATATTTATTTTCTATGGGGAATTGGGCTTGTTCACCTTGACAAAGGCTATTTACAGCTCAAAAGCGTTGGAGCGGCTGTGTTCCGTGCATTAAATAAAGATGCATTTTTACACGCCTCCTGGAGTGCCCACTTCTTTTGTTGGCATCGACCGAAATTGAATGTGTATATATATATATATATATATATATATTCAACACAAACAAATCTGAGATAGTTTCACATTACAAGCAAAGAAACAATATATGAGTCTTCTTATGTATTCATCTTCTGATGTTTATTCTTATTTTCTTTGTAGAGATTTACATATAAGAATCACAGTGATGCCTTCTTTTTCCTTTATGTTCAGATTTACATACAAGTATCACAGTAAAGCTTTTGAAGTTCTGCAACGACACATTGCTGGGGATTATTAAGAACTTTGGATGTCAGCAACACCCACTTGGGTTTTCTATGTGTCATCGCAGAACTTCAACCCCCAGAAGACACTTTGGTACACGCCCACTGGGGCGGGTTGGTGGAAAATTAAATAAGTATTCTGCAATGCTGTGGCTGCTCCGTTTGTGATGTGCCTATGATTAAGAACGAGATGTTCGAAACGCGTCAGGCTCTCCAGGGAGGACTCCTGCTGTGAGTTTGTGTAACCTGCAAGTCTTCAATAAAGTGGTGAATTTACCGTGTGTGCGGTCTCATGCAGGGCAACCTTTTCTTCTCATTAATAGCGGCTCGCCTCGGCCGCGAGACTGCACTGCCGCGAGGATGCGGATTTGTGGTGACTTTGGAATGAGGTTGCCGACGAAGTGGTGAGGTCCCCTTGTTGTTGACTACATGGGCAGTGTACTCGAGACTTTCAACTGTGGATTTTCTCTTTGCTGGGGATTATTAAGAACTTTGGATGTCAGCAACACCCACTTGGGTTTTCTATGTGTCATTGCAGAACTTCAACCCCCAGAAGACACTTTGGTACACGCCCACTGGGGCGGGTTGGTGGAAAATTGAATAAGTATTCTGCAATGCTGTGGCTGCTCCGTTTGTGATGTGCCTATGATTAAGAACGGGATGTTCGAAACGCGTCAAGCTCTCCAGGGAGGACTCCTGCTGTGAGTTTGTGTAACCTGCAAGTCTTCAATAAAGTGGTGAACTTACCGTGTGTGTGGTCTCATGCAGGGCAACCTTTTCTTCTCATATATAAATATATATATATATATATATATTCACTGAAAAAAACAACGTTATAGTTAGTTTGACATTTCACTCATATAAAACCATAGTAATTCCGGTGTTATAGTTATTTCAGCTAACTATAACTCGTGCCCCCGCAATGCACTGCTGATGACGTCACATATTACATCATTCATTACATGGTCAGTGACATTACTGATGACATCTCAAATACCATCACTGATGACATCACTGATGACATCTCAAATGGCATCACTGATGACATCACTGATGACCTCATCCAGTGACTGTGTGTTTCCGTAAAGTTTACATTTGTTTTATATATATGCCAAGCTGTATTGAAGAATGAGTTGGTGTATAAGTGTCTGTATGGAGGATTTAGTAGGTACATGACTGACTGTATAAGTGAGTGATTAAATGTGTCTTTCTGGATGCATGGGCTAGTGACTAAACTGTGTGAAAATCTGAATCAGTCAGTCTGTTGTTGTGTAAGCTACTGCATGAGTTGGTGAGTAGCTGCAGGAGTGTCTATATGGGTTATTGATTGCTTTCCTGAGTATTTGTATGGCTGCCTGAGTGTGTGTGTGGGTGGGAGGTGTGTGACTCTGTGCATAGATGTGTGAGTGGTTGATTCACTGGGTGTATGGGTTCAAGAGTGCATGTGAAAACAGCTGTATGGGTGGATGAGTGTGTGTATGGGTGTGTTGGTGAGTGAATGGATGTCTCAGTGGCACATGTGCAAGTAAGAACATATGTAAAAGGCAGTATATGTGAGTGAAGGTGTATATAAATAACTATATGTGAGAGTTAGTAATTGTGAGAGTGGCTGCATGGATGAGTGTGTATTTGTATCAGTGATTCTATAAGAGAGTAATTATGTGTTAGTATCTGTATGAATAAGTGAGGTGGTGTCTGAATAACTGTATAGATGAGTAAATGGAAGTATGATTGATTCTTTGCATGACTGACTAGGTGTGTGAGTAACTCTGGATATGTGGCAGTGTGTGAGTGTCTGTATAGGTGTATGAATGCATATGATAGTGTTATATTGAGGAGTGACTGCATGTATGAGTGACTGTATGGGTGAATGAGTGGATGCGTGTGTAGACCTAGGAATCAGTAAGCGCATATTTAGTGACTGGTATTGATGTGTCTGTTTTTTCGAAAATGGTAGTCTGTATTTTAGAGTTGGTGTATCAAAGGTTATATTCAGGTGTGAAGAGGTGCATCAGATTTTCACGTGGATGATGTCATCAGTAATGTCATCAGTGATGTCATCAGTGATGTCACTGACCATGTCATGAATGATGTAATATGTGACGTCATCAGCAGTGCAATGCGGGGGCGCGAGTTATAGTTAGCTGAACTAACTATAACACCGGAATTTCTATGGTTTTGTATGAGTGAAATGTCCAACTAACTATAACATTCCTGAAACCTATGGTTCTTTCAGCGAATTTCTATGGTTTTTTAAATGCTCATTTCTAACTATAACGTGCCTGAAACCTATGTTTTTTTCAGTGAATTTCTATGTTTTTTTAAATGCTAATTTCAAACTATAACGTACCTGAAACCTAGCGTTTTTGTGTGAAATTCTATGGTTTTTTAAATGCTAATTTCTAACTATAACGTGCCTGAAACCAATGTTTTTTTCAGTGAATTTCAAAGGTTTTTTAAATGAAAATTTGTAAGTCTAATGTACCTCAATCTTATGTTTTTTTTATTTTCTATACATATATATATATTTTAAAAAATTGTGAATAATTTTTAGTTAGGAAAACTATGTTCACTCTTTTTTTTGTTGTAATATTATTCAGAAGTCGCGCACCCTTCACGCATCCTACACGATGGCTGCACGCATTCCGCTAGCCATTTTGAAAAGTCGCGCTGGGGTCACGACTTTGGCATAATTTGTAAAGCATGAAATATCTTTAAATTAATTATAAATAAAAGTTTTCCTTTTAGTGTTCGTCTAAATTTATTAATAAATGTATTTTTAAAGTATTGTTTTCAATAAAATTTCGATTAAATTAAAGTTACGAAATGCGCTGTGTAGCCGCTTAATGTGTGCAACATCTCCCTACGCGTATTTCCGGGGTCGTGCCGTGATCGAGCTGAGATCGAGCCGAAGTCGAGACTTCGGCGTACTTTTAAAGTTGAAAAAATGACTATAGAAAGTTTGAATATGATATTAGACTGAACAGTTTTGCTAATATACTTATGAAAAGTTTATAGAAATTTTTATTTATAGTGTATAATGATATATATGATTTTCGCGGGTGCGTGAAGGGTGCGTGACGAGTGCGTACACCCTACGCGACTTCATGTCAGCAAAAGAAAAAAGGAATCTGATTGGTTGAAATCAATTTCATTGTGAAAGAGGGAGGATCCATCCTTCTGATATTTCTCTTACTTTTTGTCCTTGATAGAGAGATAACCTGTTTCTTGCTTCTCTTTATATTGATATACCTTTTTTGTGTGTTTGTTTATTTTTAATACAACTATGGCTTCTAGTTTTGTCCTTTTATAGTGTACAAAACGACATGCGATGTATGCCGCTTCTGCCTCCCGTAACCTAGAACGGCACAGTACGGTCAAACTGCGGTGGGACGCACACTCGTTGACCTCTCATGGCACTGCTCCACACTTCGGGGAGGACGCTTTCCATTAGCTGTGTTTTCTGATGACGTGTCGCGCTGGCCCCGTCCAACAACAGAACTCCTTTAGATCGAAACCGACTCTTCCACTCTCTCACCGGAAGTGAAACCAGGCCACGTGGACACTTTCACAATACAACAGCCGGGAATGCACTTTTCGGTAAACAACACATTCTTTCCTCCTAATCGAATAAAAGACTCACAGAAGAACAGGGGCCAGCTTCGATCGGTAAACAGCTGTTACAACGACTTTTTTACTTCGCAATACCATTACAACGCATGCATTACCATGCATGCGTTGTACGTTGCGAAGTCATTACTACGCATTTTTTTAAAATGCATGGTCATTTACCATGCATGACTTTACAACGAATTTCGTTGCCAAAGTTATTGGGAAACAAAAAACCTTTTCCTATGGAAACTAGGTCCTAACTATAACTATCTACTGGCAACCGCCAGTAGATAATACTGGCGACCACCAGTAGATAATATATACAGTGTAGGGGGTCGTGTTTTAGGGTTTAGGGTAGTGCAGTTGTGTTTGGGTAGTGTAGGGGGTCATGCTGGCGGTAGTGTGTTAGGGTTTAGGGTAGTGCAGTGGTGTTTGTGTAGTGAAAGGGGTCATGCTGGGTGTAGTGTTTTAGATTTTAGGGTGGTGCAGTGGTGTTTTTGTAGTGTAGGGGGTCGTGTTTTAGGGTTTAGGGTAGTGCAGTGGTGTTTGGGTAGTGTAGGGTTTCATGGTGGGGTAGTGTTTTAGGGTTTAGGGTAGTGCAGTGGTGTTTAGGTAGTGTATGTGGTCGTGCTGAGAGTAGATTTAGGGTTTAGGGTAGTGCAGTGGTGTTTGTGTAGTGTAGGGGGTCGTGCTGGGGTAGTGTTTTAGGGTTTAGGGCAGTGCAGTGGTGTTTGTGTAGAGTAGGGAATCGTGCTTGGGGTAGTGTTTTAGGGTTTAGGGTAGTGCAGTGGTGTTTGTGTAGTGTAGGGGGTCATGCTGGGGTAGTGTTTTAGGGTTTAGGGCAGTGCAGTGGTGTTTGGTTAGTGTAAGGGGTCGTGCTGGGGGTAAATTTAGGGCTTAGGGTAGTACAGTGGTGTCTGTGTAGTGTAGGGGTTCGTGCTAGAGGTAGTGTTTTAAGGTTTAGGGTTCAGGGTAGTGCAGTGGTATTTGTGTAGTGTAGGTGGTCATGCTGGGGTTAGTGTTTTAGGGTTTAGGGTAGTGCAGTGGTGTTTGTGTATTGTAGGGGGTTGTGCTGGAGCAGTGTTTTAGGGTTTAGGGTAGCGCAGTGGTGTTTGGGTAGTGTAGGGGGCGTGCTGGGGGTAGATTTAGGGTTTAGGGTAGTGCAGTGGTGTTTGTGAGGTGTAGGGGGTCGTGCTAGGGTAGTGTTTTAGGGTTTAGGGCAGTGCAGTGGTGTTTGTGTAGTGTAGGGGTCGTGCTGGGGGTAGTGTTTTAGGGTTTAGGGCAGTGCAGTGGTGTTTGTGTAGTGTAGGGGGTCGTGCTCGGGGTAGTGTTTTATGGTTTAGGGCAGTGCAGTGGTGTTTGTGTAGTGTAGGGGTCATGCTGGGGGTAGTGTTTTAGGGTTTAGGGTAGTGCAGTGGTGTTTGGGTAGTGTAGGGGGTTATGCTGGGGGTAGATTTAGGGTTTAGGAAAGTGCAGTGGTATTTGAGTAGTGTTTGAGGGTTCATGCTGAGGGTAGTACTTTGGGGTTGAGGGTAGTGCAGTGGTGTCTGTGTAGTGTAGAGGGTAGTGTTTTAGGGTTTAGGGTAGTGCAGTGGTGTTTGTGTAGTGTAGGGGGTCATGCTGGGGGTAGTGTTTTATGGTTAAGGGTAGTGCAGTGGTGTTTGTGGAATGTAGGGGGTCGTGTTTTAGGGTTTAGGGTAGTGCAGTGGTGTTTGGGAAGTGTAGGGGGTCACGCTGGGGGTAGATTTAGGGTTTAGGGTAGTGCAGTGTTTTTTGTGTAGTGTATGGGGTCGTGCTGGGGATAGTGTTTTAGGGTTTAAGGTAGTGCAGTGGTGTTTGGGTAGTGTAGGATGTCATGCTGGGGGTAGTGTTTTAGGGTTTATGGTAGCACAGTGGTGTTTGGGTAGTTTAGGGGGCAATGCTGGGGGTAGTGTTTTAGGTGAAGTTTGGGTAGTATAGGGTGTCATAGTGGGGTAGTGTTTTAGGGTTTAGGGTAGTTCAGTGGTGTTTGGGTAGTGTAGGGGGTCGTGCTGGGGATAGTGTTTTAGGGTTTATGGTACCGCAGTGGTGTTTGGGTCGTGTAGGGAGTCATGCTGGGGGTAGTGTTTTCAGGTTTTGGGTACTGCAGTGATGTTTGGGTAGTGTAGGGTGTCGTGCTTGGGCAGTGTTTTAGGGTTTAGGGTAGCCCAGTTGTGTTTGGGTAGTATAGGGTATCGTGCTGGGGTAGTGTTTTAGGGTTAAGGGTAGTGCAGTGGTGTTTGGGTAGTGTTTGGGGGTTCGTGCTGGGGTAGTGTTTTACGGTTTAGGGTAGTGCAGTGGTGTCTGTGTAGTGTGGGAGGTAGTGTTTTAGGGTTTAGGGTAGTGCAGTTGTGTTTGGGTAGTGTAGGGGGTCATGCGGGGGGTAGTGTGTTAGGGTTAAGGGTAGTGCAGTGGTGTTTGTGTAGTGTAAGGGGTCATGCTGGGGGTGTGTTTTAGATTTTAGGGTAGTGCAGTGGTGTTTTTGTAGTGTAGGGGGTCGTGTTTAGGGTTTAGGGTAGTGCAGTTGTGTTTGGGTAGTGTGGGGGGTCATGCTGGGGGTAGTGTGTTAGGGTTTAGGGTAGTGCACTGGTGTTTGGGTAGTGTAGGGGGTCGTGCTGGTGGTAGTGTTTTAGGGTTTAGGGTAGTGTAATGAGGTTTGTGTAGTGTAGGGTTAGTGTTTTGGGGTTTGGGGTAGTGCAGTGGTGTTTGTGTAGTGTAGGGGGTCATGCTGGGGGTAGTGTTTTAGGGTTTGGTGTAATGCAGTGGTGTTTGTGTTGTATAGGGGTCGTGTTTTAGGGTTTAGGGTAGTGCAGTTGTGTTTGGGTAGTGTAGGGGGTAGTGTTTTAGGGTTTAGGGTAGTACAGTGGTGCTTGGGCAGTGTAGGGTGTCGTGGTGGGGTAGTGTTTTAGGGTTTAGGGTAGTGCAGTGGTGCTTAGATAGTGTATGGGGTCGTGCTGGGGTAGATTTAGGATTTAGGGTAGTGCAGTCGTGTTTGTGTAGTGTAGGGGGTCGTGCTGGGGTAGTGTTTTATGGTTTAGGGCAGTGCAGTGGTGTTTGTGTAGTGTAAGGGGTCATGCTGGGCATAGTGTTTTAGATTTTAGGGTAGTGCTGTGGTGTTTTTGTAGTGTAGGGGGTCGTGTTTTAGGGTTTAGGGTAGTGCACTTGTGTTTGGGTAGTGTAGGGGTAGTGTTTTAGGGTTTAGGGTAGTGCAGTGGTGTTTGGGTAGTGTAGGGTGTCGTGGTGGGGTAGTGTTTTAGGATTTAGGGTAGTGCAGTGGTGTTTAGGTAGTATATGGGGTCGTGCTGGGGGTAGATTTAGGGTTTAGGGTAGTGCAGTGGTGTTTGTGAAGTGTAGGTGGTTGTGCTGGGGATAGTGTTTTAGGGTTGAGGGTAGTGCAGTGGTGTTTGTGTTTTGTAGGGGGTTGTTCTGGGGCAGTGTTTTAGGGTTTAGGGTAGTGCAGTGGTGTTTGGGTAGTGTAGGAGGTCATGCTGGGGGTAGATTTAGGGTTTAGGGTAGTTCAGTGGTGTTTGTGTAGTGTAGGGGGTCGTGCTGGGGTAGTGTTTTAGGGTTTAGGGCAGTACAGTGGCATTTGTGTAGTGTAGGGGGATGTGCTGGGGATAGTGTTTTCGTGTTTAGGGCAATGCAGTGGTGTTTGTGTAGTATAGGGGGTCGTGCTCGGGGTAGTGTTTTAGGGTTTAGGGCAGTCCAGTGGTGTTTGTGTAGTGTAGGGGTCGTACTAGGGGCAATGTTTTAGGGTTTAGGGCAGTGCAGTGGTATTTGGTTAGTGTAAGGGGTCGTGCTGGGGGTACATTGAGGGGTTTAGGGTAGTGCATGGTGTTTGGGTAGTGTAGGGGGTCGTGCTGGGCATAGATTTAGGGTTTTGGGTAGTGCAGTGGTATTTGGGTAGTGTTTGGGGGTTCATGCTGGGGGTAGTGTTTTAGGGTTGAGGGTAGTGCAGTGGTGTTTGTGTAGTGTAGGGGGTCGTGCTGAGGGAAGTGTATTAATGTTTAGGGTAGTGCAGTGGTGTCTGTGTAGTGTAGGAGGAAGTGTTTTAGGGTTTAGGGTAGTGCAGTGGTGTTTGTGTAGTGTAGGGGGTCGTGCTGGGGGTAGTGTTTTATGGTTAATGGTAGTACAGTGGTGTTTGTGGAGTGTAGGGGGTCGTGTTATAGGGTTTAGGGTAGTGCAGTGGTGTTTGGGTAGTGTAGGGGGTCATGCTCTGGTAGATTTAGGGTTTAGGGAACTGCAGTGGTTTTTGTGCAGTGTATGGGGTCGTGCTGGGGATAGTGTTTTAGGGTTTGGGGTAGCGCAGTGGTGTTTGGGTAGTGTAGGGGCCCATGCTGGGGGTAGTGTTTTAGGGTTTAGGGTACCGCAGGCAAGTTTGGGTATTGTAGGTTGTCGTCGTGGGGTAGTGTTTTAAGGTTTAGGGGAGCGCAGTGGTATTTGGGTAGTGTAGGGGGTCGTGCTGGGGATAGTGTTTTAGGGCTTAGGGTACCGCAGTGGTGTTTGGGTAGTGTAGGGGGTCATGCTGGGGGTAGTGTTTTGGGGTTTTGGGTACTGCAGTGATGTTTGGGTAGTGTAGGGTGTCGTGCTGGGGCAGTGTTTTAGGGTTTAGGGTAGGCCACTTGTGTTTGGGTAGTATAGGGTATCGTGCTGGGGGTAGTGTTTTAGGGTTTAGGGTAGTGCAGTGGTGTTTGGGTAGTGTTTGGGGGTTCGTGCTGGGGCAGTGTTTTAGGGTTTAGGGTAGTGCAGTGGTGTCTGTGTAGTGTAGGGAGTAGTGTTTTAGGGTTTAGGGTAGTGCAGTTGTGTTTGGGTAGTGTAGGGGGTCATGCTGGGGGTAGTGTGTTAGGGTTTAGGGTAGTGCAGTGGTATTTGTGTAGTGTAAGGGGTTATGCTGGGGGTAGTGTTTTAGATTTTAGGGTAGTGCAGTGGTGTTTTTGTAGTGTAGGGGGTTGTGTTTTAGGGTTTAGGGTAGTGCAGTTGTGTTTGGGTAGTGTAGGGGGTTGTGTTTTAGGGTATAGGGTAGTGCACTGGTGTTTTGGTAGTGTAGGGGGTCGTGCTGGTGGTAGTGTTTTAGGGTTTAGGGTAGTGTAGTGGGGTTTGTGTAGTGTAAGGGTAGTGTTTTAGGGTTGGGGTAGTGCAGTGGTGTTGTGTAGTGTAGGGGGTCATGCTGGGGGTAGTGTTTTAGGGTTTGGTGTAGTGCAGTGGTGTTTGTGTAGTATAGAGGGTTGTGTTTTAGGGTATAGGGTAGTGCAGTGGTGTTTGGGTAGTGTAGGGGGTTGTGCTGGGTGTAGTATTGTAAGGTTTAGGGTAGTGCAGTGGTGTTTGGGTAGTGTAGGGGGTCATACTGGTCTTAGTGTTTTAGGGTTTAGGGTAGTGCAGTGGTGTTTGTGAAGTGTAGGGGGTCATGCTGGTGGTAGTGTCTTAGGGTTTAGGGTAGTGCAGTGGTGTTTGGTTAGTGTAGGGGGTCATGCTGGGGGTAGTGTTTTAGGGTTTATTGTAGTGCAGTGATGTTTGGGTGGTGTAGGGGTTCATGCTGGGGTACTGTTTTAGGTTTTAGGGTAGTTCAGTAGTGTTTAGGTAGTGTAGGGGGTCATGCTGGGGCATTGTTTTAGTGTTTAGGGCAGTGCAGTGGTGTTTTTGTAGTGGGCAGCGCAAGCACTGCGTCGCTGGGCGAGACCTACAAAGCATTGCACCAAGATGGCTGCCAACACTTTCTGGAATGAAGTGTTGGCAGCCAATTAGAGCCAAGCTTATGCTTGTGTAGTTATGTGCCGCCCAGATATGTAAATATTTTTTTCCTTTAATATCTCAAAAACTACTGAACGGATTTACACTATTTAAAAAAAAAGGACGCTTTCTGAACCAAGCACTACCTTTTTGTCAAATTTGATGTAATTATGTTCTGCAGTTCGAGCTGTAGCCGTGTCTAAGGTTCCCTATGGGAAATGCATTTTTCGACCTCTTTTTTTAAAATTTCTCAGGAACTACTAAACGGATTTACACCATTTAACAAAAAGGTCTCTTTCTGAACCAATGGCTACCTTTTTGATAAATTTGGTGTAATTCAGTTCAGCTGTGTCTAAAGTTTCCCATGGAAAATAACATGGAAAACACGTTTTGAGACCCCCCTTTTTTCTCGGCCCCTGCCAGGCAAATCACCCCGAAACTTTCAGGGTAGGAGCTGACCGGAGCGGGCCATAAGTTTTGAAAATTTAGCGAAGATTCGTCAACCGGCACCAAAGTTATTGGGAAAAAAAAACGCTTTTCCTATGGAAACTAGGTCCTAACTATAACTATCTACTGGCAACCGCCAGTAGATAATAGTGGAGACCGCCAGTAGATAATATATATAGTGTAGGGGGTCGTGCTGGGGGTAGTGTTTTAGGGTTTAGGGTAGTGCAGTTGTGTTTGGGTAGTATAGGGTATCGTGCTGGGGTAGTGTTTTAGGGTTTAGGGTAGTGCAGTGGTGTTTGGGTAGTGTTTAGGGGTTCGTGCTGGGGTAGTGTTTTAGGGTTACGGGTAGTGCAGTGGTGTCTGTGTAGTGTAGGAGGTAGTGTTTTAGGGTTTTGGGTAGTGCAGTTGTTTTTGGGTAGTGTAGGGGGTCATGCTGGGGGTAGTGTGTTAGGGTTTAGGGTAGTGCAGTGGTGTTTGTGTAGTGTAGGGGGTCATGCAGGGGAGTGTTTTAGATTTTAGGGTAGTGCAGTGGTGTTTTTGTAGTGTAGGGGGTCGTGTTTTAGGGTTTAGGGTAGTGCAGTTGTGTTTGGGGTCTTGTTTTAGTGTATAGGGTAGTGCACTGGTGTTTGGGTAGTATAGGGGGTCGTGCTGGTGGTAGTGTTTTAGGGTTTAGGGTAGTGTAATGGGGTTTGTGTAGTGTAGGGTTAGTGTTTTAGGGTTTAGGGTAGTGCAGTGGTGTTTGTGTAGTGTAGGAGGTCATGCTGGGGTAGTGTTTTAGGGTTTGGTGTAGTGCAGTGGTGTTTGTGTAGTGTAGGAGGTCATGCTGGGGGTAGTGTTTTAGGGTTTGGTGTAGTACAGTGGTGTTTGTGTAGTATAGGGGGTCGTGTTTTAGGGTTTAGGGTAGTGCAGTTGTGTTTCGGTAGTGTAGGGGGTAGTGTTTTAGGGTTCAGGGTAGTGCAGTGGTGTTTGGGTAGTGTATGGGGTCGTGCTGGGGTAGATTTAGGGTTTAGGGTAGTACAGTGGTGTTTGTGTAGTGTAGGGGGTCGTGTTTTAGGGTTTAGGGTAGTGCACTTGTGTTTGGGTAGTGTAGTGGGTAGTATTTTAGGGTTTAGGGTAGTGCAGTGGTGTTTGGGTAGTGTAGGGTGTCGTGGTGGGGTAGTGTTTTAGGATTTAGGGTAGTGCAGTGGTGTTTAGGTAGTGTATCGGGTCGTGCTGGGGGTAGATTTAGGGTTTAGGGTAGTGCAGTGGTGTTTGTGTAGCGTAGGTGGTTGTGCTGGGGGTAGTGTTTTAGGGCTGAGGGTAGTGCAGTGGTGTTTGTGTATTGTAGGGGGTTGTGCTAGGGCAGTGTTTTAGGGTTTAGAGTAGTGCAATGGTGTTTGGGTAGGGTAGGGGTCATGCTGGGGGTAGATTTAGGGTTTAGGGTAGTGCAGTGGTGTTTGTGTAGTGTAGGGGGTCGTGCTGGGGTAGTGTTTTAGGGTTTAGGGCAGTGCAGTGGCGTTTGTGTAGTGTAGGGGTTCGTGCTGGGGGTAGTGATTTAGTGTTTAGGGCAGTGCAGTGGTGTTTGTGTAGTATAGGGGGTCGTGCTCGGGTAGTGTTTTAGGGTTTAGGGCAGTGCAGTGGTGTTTGTGTAGTGTTGGGGTTGTGCTGGGGGTAGTGGTTTAGGGTTTAGGGCAGTGCAGTGGTATTTGGTTAGTGTAAGGGGTCGTGCTGGGGGTAAATTGAGGGGTTTAGGGTAGTGCAGTGATGTTTGGGTAGTGTAGGGGGTCATGCTGGGGGTAGATTTAGGGTTTAGGGTAGTGCAGTGGTATTTGGGTAGAGTTTGGGGGTTCGTGCTGGGGGTAGTGTTTTAGGGTTGAGGGTAGTGCAGTGGTGTTTGTGTAGTGTAGGGGGTCGTGCTGAGGGAAGTGTATTAGGGTTTAGGGTAGTGCAGTGGTGTCTGTGTAGTGTAGGGGGTAGTGTTTTAGGGGTTAGGGTAGCGCAGTGGTGTTTGGGTAGTGTAGGGGGTCATGCTGGGTACAGTGTTTTAGGGTTTAGGGTACTGCAGTGGTGTTTGGGTAGTGTAGGGGGTCATGCTGGAGGCAGTGTTTTAGGGTTTAGGGTAGGCCACTTGTGTTTGGGTAGTATAGGGTATTGTGCTGGGGGTAGTGTTTTAGGGTTTAGGGTAGTGCAGTGGTGTTTGGATAGTGTTTGGGGGTTCGTGCTGGGGGTAGTGTTTTAGGGTTTAGGGTAGTGCAGTGGGGTCTGTGTAGTGTAGGGGGTAGTGTTTTAGGGTTTAGGGTAGTGCAGTTGTGTTTGGGTAGTGTAGGGGGTCATGCTGGGGGTAGTGTGTTAGGGTTTAGGGTAGTGCAGTGGTGTTTGTGTAGTGTAAGGGGTTATGCTGGGGGTAGTGTTTTAGATTTTAGGGTAGTGCAGTGGTGTTTTTGTAGTGTAGGGGGTCGTGTTTTAGGGTTTAGGGTAGTGCAGTTGTGTTTGGGTAGTGTAGGGGGTCGTGTTTTAGGGTATAGGATAGTGCACTGGTGTTTGGGTAGTGTAGGGGGTCATGCTGGTGGTAGTGTTTTAGGGTTTAGGGTAGTGTAGTGTAGTGGGGTTTGTGTAGTGTAGGGGTAGTGTTTTAGGGTTTGGGGTAGTGCAGTGGTGTTTGTGTAGTATTGAGGGTCATGTTTTAGGGTATAGGGTAGTGCAGTTGTGTTTGGGTAGTGTAGGGGGTCGTGCTGGGGCTAGTGTTGTAAGGTTTAGGGTAGTGCAGTGGTGTTTGGGTAGTGTAGGGGGTCATACTGGTGGTAGTGTTTTAGGGTTTAGGGTAGTGCAGTGGTGTTTGTGTAGTGTAGCGGGTCATGCTGGTGGTAGATTTAGGGTTTCGGGTAGTGCAGTTCTGTTTTGGTAGTGTAGGGGGTCATGCTGGTGGTAGTGTCTTAGGGTTTAGGGTAGTGCAGTGGTGTTTGGTTAGTGTAGGGGTCATGCTGGGGGTAGTGTTTTAGGGTTTATTGTAGTGCAGTGATGTTTGGGTAGTGTAGGGGTTCATGCTGGGGTATTGTTTTAGGTTGTAGGGTAGTTCAGTAGTGTTTAGGTAGTGTAGGGGGTCATGCTGGGGTATTGTTTTAGTGTTTAGGGTAGTGCAGTGGTGTTTGTGTAGTGTAGGGAGTCATGTTTTAGTGTTTAGGGTAGTGCAGTGGTGTTTGTGTAGTGTATAGCGCATGCGCTGCATCGCTGGGCGAGACCTAAAAAGCATTGCACCAAGTTGGCTGCCAACACTTTCTGGACTGAAGTGTTGCCAGCCAATTAGAGCCAAGCTTGTGCTTGTGTAGTTAGGTCCCGCCCAGATATATAAATATTTTTTTCCTTTAATATCTCAAAAACTACTGAACAGATTTAGACTATTTTAAAAAAAGGACGCTTTCTGAACCAAGCACTACCTTTTTGTCAAATTTGGTGTAATTACGTTCTGCAGTTTGAGCTGTAGCTGTGTCTAAGTTTTCCTATGGGAAATGCATTTTTCGACCTCTTTTTTAATAATTTCTCAAGAACTACTAAACGGATTTACACCATTTAACAAAAAGGTCTCTTTCTGAACCAATGGCTACCTTTTTGATAAATTTGGTGTAATTCCGTTGAGCAGTTCGAGCTGTAGCCGTGTCTAAAGTTTCCTATGGAAAATAACATGGAAAACACGTTTTGGGACCCCCCTTTTTTCTCAGCTCCTGCCCGGCAAATCACCCCAAAACTTTCAGGGTAGGAGTTGACGGGAACGGGCCATAAGTTTTGAAAATTTAGCAAAGATTCGTCAACCGGCACCAAAGTTATTGGGAAAACAAAAAACGCTTTTCCTATGGAAACTAGGTCCTAACTATAACTATCTACTGGCAACCGCCAGTAGATAATAGCGGAGACCGCCAGTAGATAATATATATAGTGTTGGGGGTTGTGCTGGGGGTAGTGTTTTAGGGTTTAGGGTAGTGCAATTGTGTTTGGGTAGTATAGGGTATCGTACTGGGGTAGTGTTTTAGGGTTTAGGGTAGTGCAGTGGTGTTTGGGTAGTGTTTGGGGGTTCGTGCTGGGGTAGTGTTTTAGGGTTTAGGGTAGTGCAGTGGTGTCTGTGTAGTGTAGGAGGTAGTGTTTTAGGGTTTTGGGTAGTGCAGTTCTTTTTGGGTAGTGTAGGGGGTCATGCTGGGGGTAGTGTGTTAGGGTTTAGGGTAGTGCAGTGGTGTTTGTGTAGTGTAAGGGGTCATGCAGGGGAGTGTTTTAGATTTTAGGGTAGTGCAGTGGTGTTTTTGTAGTGTAGGGGGTCGTGTTTTAGGGTTTAGGGTAGTGCAGTTGTGTTTGGGGTCTTGTTTTAGTGTATAGGGTAGTGCACTGGTGTTTGGGTAGTGTAGGGGGTCGTGCTGGTGGTAGTGTTTTAGGGTTTAGGGTAGTGTAATGGGGTTTGTGTAGTGTAGGGTTAGTGTTTTAGGGTTTAGGGTAGTGCAGTGGTGTTTGTGTAGTGTAGGAGGTCATGCTGGGGTAGTGTTTTAGGGTTTGGTGTAGTGCAGTGGTGTTTGTGTAGTGTAGGAGGTCATGCTGGGGGTAGTGTTTTAGGGTTTGGTGTAGTACAGTGGTGTTTGTGTAGTATAGGGGGTCGTGTTTTAGGGTTTAGGGTAGTGCAGTTGTGTTTCGGTAGTGTAGGGGGTAGTGTTTTAGGGTTCAGGGTAGTGCAGTGGTGTTTGGGTAGTGTATGGGGTCGAAGCTGGGGTAGATTTAGGGTTTAGGGTAGTACAGTGGTGTTTGTGTAGTGTAGGGGGTCGTGTTTTAGGGTTTAGGGTAGTGCACTTGTGTTTGGGTAGTGTAGGGGGTAGTATTTTAGGGTTTAGGGTAGTGCAGTGGTGTTTGGGTAGTGTAGGGTGTCGTGGTGGGGTAGTGTTTTAGGATTTAGGGTAGTGCAGTGGTGTTTAGGTAGTGTATCGGGTCGTGCTGGGGGTAGATTTAGGGTTTAGGGTAGTGCAGTGGTGTTTGTGTAGCGTAGGTGGTTGTGCTGGGGGTAGTGTTTTAGGGCTGAGGGTAGTGTAGTGGTGTTTGTGTATTGTAGGGGGTTGTGCTAGGGCAGTGTTTTAGGGATTAGAGTAGTGCAATGGTGTTTGGGTAGGGTAGGGGGTCATGCTGGGGGTAGATTTAGGGTTTAGGGTAGTGCAGTGGTGTTTGTGTAGTGTAGGGGGTCGTGCTGGGGTAGTGTTTTAGGGTTTAGGGCAGTGCAGTGGCGTTTGTGAAGTGTAGGGGTTCGTGCTGGGGGTAGTGATTTAGTGTTTAGGGCAGTGCAGTGGTGTTTGTGTAGTATAGGGGGTCGTGCTCGGGTAGTGTTTTAGGGTTTAGGGCAGTGCAGTGGTGTTTGTGTAGTGTAGGGGTTGTGCTGGGGGTAGTGTTTTAGGGTTTAGGGCAGTGCAGTGGTATTTGGTTAGTGTAAGGGGTCGTGCTGGGGGTAAATTGAGGGGTTTAGGGTAGTGCAGTGGTGTTTGGGTAGTGTAGGGGGTCATGCTGGGGGTAGATTTAGGGTTTAGGGTAGTGCAGTGGTATTTGGGTAGAGTTTGGGGGTTCGTGCTGGGGGTAGTGTTTTAGGGTTGAGGGTAGTGCAGTGGTGTTTGTGTAGTGTAGGGGGTTATGCTGAGGGAAGTGTATTAGGGTTTAGGGAAGTGCAGTGGTGTCTGTGTAGTGTAGAGGGTAGTGTTTTAGGGGTTAGGGTAGTGCAGTGGTGTTTGTGTAGTGTAGGGGGTCATGCTGGGGGTAGTGTTTTATGGTTAAGGGTAGTGCAGTGGTGTTTGTGGAGTGTAGGGGGTCGTGTTTTAGGGTTTAGCGTAGTGCAGTGGTGTTTGGGTAGTGTAGGGGGTCATGCTGGGGGTAGATTTAGGGTTTAGGGTTGTGCATTGGTTTTTGTGTAGTGTATGGGGTCGTGCTGGGGATAGTGTTTTAGGGTTTAGGGTAGTGCAGTGGTGTTTGTGTAGTGTAAGGGGTTATGCTGGGGGTAGTGTTTTAGATTTTAGGGTAGTGCAGTGGTGTTTTTGTAGTGTAGGGGGTCGTGTTTTAGGGTTTAGGGCAGTGCAGTTGTGTTTGGGTAGTGTAGGGGGTCGTGTTTTAGGGTATAGGATAGTGCACTGGTGTTTGGGTAGTGTAGGGGGTCATGCTGGTGGTAGTGTTTTAGGGTTTAGGGTAGTGTAGTGTAGTGGGGTTTGTGTAGTGTGGGGGTAGTGTTTTAGGGTTTGGGGTAGTGCAGTGGTGTTTGTGTAGTGTAGGGGTTCATGCTGGGTTAGTGTTTTAGGGTTTGATGTAGTGCAGTGGTGTTTGTGTAGTATAGAGGGTCGTGTTTTAGGGTATAGGGTAGTGCAGTTGTGTTTTGGTAGTGTAGGGGGTCGTGCTGGGGCTAGTGTTGTAAGGTTTAGGGTAGCGCAGTGGTGTTTGGGTAGTGTAGGGGGTCATACTGGTGGTAGTGTTTTAGGGTTTAGGGTAGTGCAGTGGTGTTTGTGTAGTGTAGCGGGTCATGCTGGTGGTAGATTTAGGGTTTCGAGTAGTGCAGTTCTGTTTCGGTAGTGTAGGGGGTCATGCTGGTGGTAGTGTCTTAGGGTTTAGGGTAGTGCAGTGGTGCTTGGTTAATGTAGGGGTCATGCTGGGGGTAGTGTTTTAGGGTTTATTGTAGTGCAGTGATGTTTGGGCAGTGTAGGGGTTCATGCTGGGGTACTGTTTTAGGTTTTAGGGTAGTTCAGTAGTGTTTAGGTAGAGTAGGGGGTCATGCTGGGGTATTGTTTTAGTGTTTAGGGTAGTGCAGTGGTGTTTGTGTAGTGTATAGCGCATGCGCTGCGTCGCTGGGCGAGACCTAAAAAGCATTGCACCAAGTTGGCTGCCAACACTTTCTGGACTGAAGTGTTGGCAGCCAATTAGAGCCAAGCTTGTGCTTGTGTAGTTAGGTCCTGCCCAGATATATAAATATTTTTTTTCCTTTAATATCTCAAAAACTACTGAACAGATTTAGACTATTTAAAAAAAAGGACGCTTTCTGAACCAAGCACTACCTTTTTGTCAAATTTGGTGTAATTACGTTCTGCAGTTTGAGCTGTAGCCGTGTCTAAGTTTTCCTATGGGAAATGCATTTTTACACCTCTTTTTTTTAAAATTTCTCAGGAACTACTAAACGGATTTACACCATTTAACAAAAAGTTCTCTTTCTGAACCAATGGCTATCTTTTTGATAAATTTGGTGTAATTCCGTTGAGCAGTTCGAACTGTAGCCGTGTCTAAAGTTTCCTATGGAAAATAACATAGAAAACACGTTTTGGGACCCCCCTTTTTTCTCAGCTCCTGCCCGGCAAATCACCCTAAAACTTTCAGTGTAGGAGTTGACCGGAGCGGGCCATAAGTTTTGAAAATTTAGCAAAGATTCGTCAACCGGCACCAAAGTTATTGGGAAAACAAAAAACGCTTTTCCTATGGAAACTAGGTCCTAACTATAACTATCTACTGGCAACCGCCAGTAGATAATAGTGGAGACCGCCAGTAGATAATATATATAGTGTTGGGGGTTGTGCTGGGGGTAGTGTTTTAGGGTTTAGGGTAGTGCAATTGTGTTTGGGTAGTATAGGGTATCGTGCTGGGGTAGTGTTTTAGGGTTTAGGGTAGTGCAGTGGTGTTTGGGTAGTGTTTGGGGGTTCGTGCTGGGGTAGTGTTTTAGGGTTTAGGGTAGTGCAGTGGTGTCTGTGTAGAGTAGGAGGTAGTGTTTTAGGGTTTAGGGTAGTGCAGTTGTGTTTGGGTAGTGTAGGGGGTCATGCTGGTGGTAGTGTGTTAGGGTTTAGGGTAGTGCAGTGGTGTTTGTTTAGTGTAAGGGGTCATGCTGGGGGAGTGTTTTAGATTTTAGGGTAGTGCAGTGGTGTTTTTGTAGTGTAGGGGGTCATGTTTTAGTGTATAGGGTAGTGCACTGGTGTTTGGGTAGTATAGGGGGTCGTGTTGGTGGTAGTGTTTTAGGATTTAGGGTAGTGTAATGGGGTTTGTGTAGTGTAGGGTTAGTGGTTTAGGGTTTAGGGTAGTGCAGTGGTGTTTGTGTAGTGTAGGGGGTCATGCTTGGGTTAGTGTTTTAGGGTTTGGTGTAGTGCAGTGGTGTTTGTGCAGTATAGGGGGTTGTGTTTTAGGGTTTAGGGTAGTGCAGTTGTGTTTGGGTAGTGTAGGGTGTAGTGTTTTAGGGTTTAGGGTAGTACAGTGGTGTTTGGGTAGTGTAGGGTGTCGTGGTGGGGTAGTGTTTTAGGATTTAGGGTAGTGCAGTGGTGTTTAGGTAGTGTATGGGGTCGTGCTGGGGAATATTTAGGGTTTAGGGTAGTGCAGTGGTGTTTGTGTAGTGTAGGGGGTCGTGATGGGGTAGTGTTTTATGGTTAGGGCAGTGCAGTGGTGTTTGTGTAGTGTAGGGTGTCGTCGTGGGGTAGTGTTTTAGGATTTAGGGTAGTGCAGTGGTGTTTAGGTAGTGTATGGGGTCGTGCTGGGGGTAGATTTAGGGTTTAGGGTAGTGCAGTGGTGTTTGTGTAGTGTAGGGGGTCATGCTGGGGTAGTGTTTTATGGTTTAGGGCAGTGCAGTTGTGTTTGTGTAGTGTAGGGGGTCATGCTGGTGGTAGTGTTTTAGGGTTTAGGGCAGTGCAGTGGTGTTTGTGTAGCTAAGAGGGTCGTGCTGGGGGTAGTGTTTTAGGGTTTAGGGCAGTGCAGTGGTGTTAGTGTAGTGTACGGGGTCGTGCTGGGGGTAGTGTTTTAGGGTTTAGGGTAGTGCAGTGGTGTTTGGTTAGTTTAAGGGGTTGTGCTGGGGTAAATTTAGGGTTTAGGGTAGTACAGTGGTGTTTGTGTAGTGTAGGGGATCGTGCTAGAGGTAGTGTTCTAAGGTTTAGGGTTTAGGGTAGTGTGGTGGTGTTTGTGTAGTGTAGGTGGTTGTGCTGGGGGTAGTGTTTTAGGGTTTAGGGTAGTGCAGTGGTGTTTGTGTATTGTAGGGGGTTGTGCTGGGGCAGTGTTTTAGGGTTTAGGGTATTGCAGTGGTGTTTGGGTAGTGTAAGGGGTCATGCTGGGGGTAGATTTAGGGTTTAGGGTAGTGCAGTGGTGTTTGTATAGTGTAGGGGGTCGTGCTGGGGTAGTGTTTTAGAGTTTAAGGCAGTGCAGTGGTGTTTGTGTAGTGTAGGGGTCGTGCTGGGGGTAGTGTTTTAGTGTTTATGACAGTGCAGTGATGTTTGTGTAGTATAGGGGGTCGTGCTCGGGTAGTGTTTTAGGGTTTAGGGCAGTGCGGTGGTGTTTGTGTAGTGTAGGGGTCGTGCAGGGGGTAAATTGAGGGGTTTAGAGTAGTGCAGTGGTGTTTGGGTAGTGTAGGGGGTCGTGCTGGGGGTAGATTTAGGGTTTAGGGTAGAGCAGTGGTATTTGGGTAGAGTTTGGGGGTTCGTGCTGGGGTAGTGTTTTAGGGTCGAGGGTAGTGCAGTAGTGTTTGTGTAGTGTAGGGGGTCGTGCTGAGGGAAGTGTATTAGGGTTTAGGGTAGTGCAGTGGTGTCTGTGTAGTGTAGGGGGTAGTGTTTTAGGAGTTAGGGTAGCGCAGTGGTGTTTGGGTAGTGTAGGGGGTCGTGCTGGATACAGTGTTTTAGGGTTTAGGGTACTGCAGTGGTGTTTGGGTAGTGTAGGGGGTCATGCTGGAGGCAGTGTTTTAGGGTTTAGGGTAGGCCACTTGTGTTTGGGTAGTATAGGGTATTGTGCTGGGGGTAGTGTTTTAGGGTTTAGGGTAGTGCAGTGGTGTTTGGATAGTGTTTGGGGGTTCGTGCTGGGGGTAGTGTTTTAGGGTTTAGGGTAGTGCAGTGGGGTCTGTGTAGTGTAGGGGGTAGTGTTTTAGGGTTTAGGGTAGTGCAGTTGTGTTTGGGTAGTGCAGGGGGTCATGCTGGGGGTAGTGTGTTAGGGTTTAGGGTAGTGCAGTGGTGTTTGTGTAGTGTAAGGGGTTATGCTGGGGGTAGTGTTTTAGATTTTAGGGTAGTGCAGTGGTGTTTTTGTAGTGTAGGGGGTCGTGTTTTAGGGTTTAGGGTAGTGCAGTTGTGTTTGGGTAGTTTAGGGGGTCGTGTTTTAGGGTATAGGATAGTGCACTGGTGTTTGGGTAGTGTAGGGGGTCATGCTGGTGGTAGTGTTTTAGGGTTTAGGGTAGTGTAGTGTAGTGGGGTTTGTGTAGTGTAGGGGTAGTGTTTTAGGGTTTGGGGTAGTGCAGTGGTGTTTGTGTAGTGTAGGGGGTCATGCTGGGTTAGTGTTTTAGGGTTTGGTGTAGTGCAGTGGTGTTTGTGTAGTATTGAGGGTCATGTTTTAGGGTATAGGGTAGTGCAGTTGTGTTTGGGTAGTGTAGGGGGTCGTGCTGGGGCTAGTGTTGTAAGGTTTAGGGTAGTGCAGTGGTGTTTGGGTAGTGTAGGGGGTCATACTGGTGGTAGTGTTTTAGGGTTTAGGGTAGTGCAGTGGTGTTTGTGTAGTGTAGCGGGTCATGCTGGTGGTAGATTTAGGGTTTCGGGTAGTGCAGTTCTGTTTTGGTAGTGTAGGGGGTCATGCTGGTGGTAGTGTCTTAGGGTTTAGGGTAGTGCAGTGGTGTTTGGTTAGTGTAGGGGTCATGCTGGTGGTAGTGTTTTAGGGTTTATTGTAGTGCAGTGATGTTTGGGTAGTGTAGGGGTTCATGCTGGGGTATTGTTTTAGGTTTTAGGGTAGTTCAGTAGTGTTTAGGTAGTGTAGGGGGTCATGCTGGGGTATTGTTTTAGTGTTTAGGGTAGTGCAGTGGTGTTTGTGTAGTGTAGGGAGTCATGTTTTAGTGTTTAGGGTAGTGCAGTGGTGTTTGTGTAGTGTATAGCGCATGCGCTGCGTCGCTGGGCGAGACCTAAAAAGCATTGCACCAAGTTGGCTGCCAACACTTTCTGGACTGAAGTGTTGGCAGCCAATTAGAGCCAAGCTTGTGCTTGTGTAGTTAGGTCCCGCCCAGATATATAAATATTTTTTTCCTTTAATATCTCAAAAACTACTGAACAGATTTAGACTATTTTAAAAAAAGGACGCTTTCTGAATCAAGCACTACCTTTTTGTCAAATTTGGTGTAATTACGTTCTGCAGTTTGAGCTGTAGCTGTGTCTAAGTTTTCCTATGGGAAATGCATTTTTCGACCTCTTTTTTAATAATTTCTCAAGAACTACTAAACGGATTTACACCATTTAACAAAAAGGTCTCTTTCTGAACCAATGGCTACCTTTTTGATAAATTTGGTGTAATTCCGTTGAGCAGTTCGAGCTGTAGCCGTGTCTAAAGTTTCCTATGGAAAATAACATGGAAAACACGTTTTGGGACCCCCCTTTTTTCTCAGCTCCTGCCCGGCAAATCACCCCAAAACTTTCAGGGTAGGAGTTGACCGGAACGGGCCATAAGTTTTGAAAATTTAGCAAAGATTCGTCAACCGGCACCAAAGTTATTGGGAAAACAAAAAACGCTTTTCCTATGGAAACTAGGTCCTAACTATAACTATCTACTGGCAACCGCCAGTAGATAATAGCGGAGACCGCCAGTAGATAATATATATAGTGTTGGGGGTTGTGCTGGGGGTAGTGTTTTAGGGTTTAGGGTAGTGCAATTGTGTTTGGGTAGTATAGGGTATCGTACTGGGGTAGTGTTTTAGGGTTTAGGGTAGTGCAGTGGTGTTTGGGTAGTGTTTGGGGGTTCGTGCTGGGGTAGTGTTTTAGGGTTTAGGGTAGTGCAGTGGTGTCTGTGTAGTGTAGGAGGTAGTGTTTTAGGGTTTAGGGTAGTGCAGTTGTGTTTGGGTAGTGTAGGGGGTCATGCTGGTGGTAGTGTGTTAGGGTTTAGGGTAGTGCAGTGGTGTTTGTTTAGTGTAAGGGGTCATGCTGGGGGAGTGTTTTAGATTTTAGGGTAGTGCAGTGGTGTTTTTGTAGTGTAGGGGGTCATGTTTTAGTGTATAGGGTAGTGCACTGGTGTTTGGGTAGTATAGGGGGTCGTGCTGGTGGTAGTGTTTTAGGGTTTAGGGTAGTGTAATGGGGTTTGTGTAGTGTAGGGTTAGTGGTTTAGGGTTTAGGGTAGTGCAGTGGTGTTTGTGTAGTGTAGGGGGTCATGCTTGGGGTAGTGTTTTAGGGTTTGGTGTAGTGCAGTGGTGTTTGTGTAGTATAGGGGGTCGTGTTTTAGGGTTTAGGGTAGTGCAGTTGTGTTTGGGTAGTGTAGGGGGTAGTGTTTTAGGGTTTAGGGTAGTGCAGTGGTGTTTGGGTAGTGTAGGGTGTCGTGGTGGGGTAGTGTTTTAGGGTTTAGGGTAGTGCAGTGGTGTTTAGGTAGTGTATGGGGTCGTGCTGGGGTAGATTTAGGGTTTAGGGTAGTGCAGTGGTGTTTGTGTAGTGTAGGGGGTCGTGATGGGGTAGTGCTTTATGGTTAGGGCAGTGCAGTGGTGTTTGTGTAGTGTAAGGGGTCATGCTGGGCATAGTGTTTTAGATTTTAGGGTAGTGCAGTGGTGTTTTTGTAGTGTAGGGGGTCGTGTTTTAGGGTTTAGGGTAGTGCATTTGTGTTTGGGTAGTGCAGGGGGTAGTGTTTTAGGGTTTAGGATAGTGCAGTGGTGTTTGGGTAGTGTATGGTGTCGTGGTGGGGTAGTGTTTTAGGATTTAGGGTAGTGCAGTGGTGTTTAGGTAGTGTATGGGGTCGTGCTGGGGGTAGATTTAGGGTTTAGGGCAGTGCAGTGGTGTTTGTGTAGTGTAGGGGGTCATGCTGGGGTAGTGTTTTATGGTTTAGGGCAGTGCAGTTGTGTTTGTGTAGTGTAGGGGGTCATGCTGGTGGTAGTGTTTTAGGGTTTAGGGCAGTGCAGTGGTGTTTGTGTAGCTAAGGGGGTCGTGCTGGGGGTAGTGTTTTAGGGTTTAGGGTAGTGCAGTGGTGTTTGGGTAGTGTTTGGGGGTTTGTGCTGGGGTAGTGTTTTAGGGTTTAGGGTAGTGCAGTGGTGTCTGTGTAGTGTAGGAGGTAGTGTTTTAGAGTTTAGGGTAGTGCAGTTGTGTTTGGGTAGTGTAGGGGGTCATGCTGGTGGTAGTGTGTTAGGGTTTAGGGTAGTGCAGTGGTGTTTGTTTAGTGTAAGGGGTCATGCTGGGGGAGTGTTTTAGATTTTAGGGTAGTGCAGTGGTGTTTTTGTAGTGTAGGGGGTCATGTTTTAGTGTATAGGGTAGTGCACTGGTGTTTGGGTAGTATAGGGGGTCGTGCTGGTGGTAGTGTTTTAGGGTTTAGGGTAGTGTAATGGGGTTTGTGTAGTGTAGGGTTAGTGGTTTAGGGTTTAGGGTAGTGCAGTGGTGTTTGTGTAGTGTAGGGGGTTATGCTTGGGGTAGTGTTTTAGGGTTTGTTGTAGTGCAGTGGTGTTTGTGTAGTATAGGGGGTCGTGTTTTAGGGTTTAGGGTAGTGCAGTTGTGTTTGGGTAGTGTAGGGGGTAGTGTTTTAGGGTTTAGGGTAGTGCAGTGGTGTTTGGGTAGTGTAGGGTGTCGTGGTGGGGTAGTGTTTTAGGGTTTAGGGTAGTGTAGTGGTGTTTAGGTAGTGTATGGGGTCGTGCTGGGGTAGATTTAGGGTTTAGGGTAGTGCAGTGGTGTTTGTGTAGTGTAGGGGGTCGTGATGGGGTAGTGTTTTATGGTTAGGGCAGTGCAGTGGTGTTTGTGTAGTGTAAGGGGTCATGCTGGGCATAGTGTTTTAGATTTTAGGGTAGTGCCGTGGTGTTTTTGTAGTGTAGGGGGTCGTGTTTTAGGGTTTAGGGTAGTGCATTTGTGTTTGGGTAGTGCAGGGGGTAGTGTTTTAGGGTTTAGGATAGTGCAGTGGTGTTTGGGTAGTGTATGGTGTCGTGGTGGGGTAGTGTTTTAGGATTTAGGGTAGTGCAGTGGTGTTTAGGTAGTGTATGGGGTCGTGCTGGGGGTAGATTTAGGGTTTAGGGCAGTGCAGTGGTGTTTGTGTAGTGTAGGGGGTCATGCTGGGGTAGTGTTTTATGGTTTAGGGCAGTGCAGTTGTGTTTGTGTAGTGTAGGGGGTCATGCTGGTGGTAGTGTTTTAGGGTTTAGGGCAGTGCAGTGGTGTTTGTGTAGCTAAGGGGGTCGTGCTGGGGGTAGTGTTTTAGGGTTTAGGGCAGTGCAGTGGTGTTTGGTTAGTGTAAGGGGTTGTGCTGGGGTAAATTTAGGGTTTAGGGTAGTACAGTGGTGTTTGTGTAGTGTAGGGGATCGTGCTAGAGGTAGTGTTCTAAGGTTTAGGGTTTAGGATAGTGCGGTGGTGTTTGTGTAGTGTAGGTGGTTGTGCTGGGGGTAGTGTTTTAGGGTTTAGGGTAGTGCAGTGGTGTTTGTGTATTGTAGGGGGTTGTGCTGGGGCAGTGTTTTGGGTTTAGGGTAGTGCAGTGGTGTTTGGGTATTGTAAGGGGTCATGCTGGGGGTAGATTTAGGGTTTAGGGTAGTGCAGTGGTGTTTGTATAGTGTAGGGGGTCGTGCTGGGGTAGTGTTTTAGAGTTTAGGGCAGTGCAGTGGTGTTTGTGTAGTGTAGGGGGTCGTGCTGGGGGTAGTGTTTTAGTGTTTATGACAGTGCAGTGGTGTTTGTGTAGTGTAGGGGTCGTGCAGGGGGTAGTGTTTTAGGGTTTAGGGCAGTGCAGTGGTATTTGGTTAGTGTAAGGGGTCGTGCTGGGGGTAAATTGAGGGGTTTAGGGTAGTGCAGTGGTGTTTGGGTAGTGTAGGGGGTCGTGCTGGGGGTAGATTTAGGGTTTAGGGTAGTGCAGTGGTATTTGGGTAGTGTTTGGGGGTTCGTGCTGGGGTAGTGTTTTAGGGTTGAGGGTAGTGCAGTGGTGTTTGTGTAGTGTAGGGGGTCGTGCTGAGGGAAGTGTATTAGGGTTTAGGGTAGTGCAGTGGTGTCTGTGTAGTGTAGGGGGTAGTGTGTTAGGATATAGGGTAGTGCAGTGGTGTTTGTGTAGTGTAGGGGGTCATGCTGGGGGTAGTGTTTTATGGTTAAGGGTAGTGTAGTGGTGTTTGTGGAGTGTAGGGGGTCGTGTTTTAGGGTTTAGGGTAGTGTAGTGGTGTTTGGGTAGTGTAGGGGGTCATGCTGGGGGTAGACTTAGGGTTTAGGGTAGTGCAGTCATTTTTGTGTAGTGTAAGGGGTCGTGCTGGGGATAGTGTTTTAGGGTTTAGCGTAGCGCAGTGGTGTTTGGGTAGTGTAGGGGGTAGTGTTTTAGGGTTTAGGGTACCGCAGTCAAGTTTTGGTATTGTAGGGTGTCGTGGTGGGGTAGTGTTTTAGGGTTTAGGGTAGCGCAGTGGTGTTTGGGTAGTGTAGGGGGTCGTGCTGGGGATAGTGTTTTAGGGTTTAGGGTACCGCAGTGGTGTTTGGGTAGTGTAGGGGGTCATGTTGGGGCTAGTGTTTTAGGGTTTTGGGTACTGCAGTGATGTTTGGGTAGTGTAGGGTATCGTGCTGGGACGGTGTATTAGGGTTTAGGGTAGGCCACTTGTGTTTGGGTAGTATAGGGTATCGTGCTGGGGGTAGTGTTTTAGGGTTTAGGGTAGTGCAGTGGTGTTTGGGTAATGTTTGGGGGTTCGTGCTGGGGGTAGTGTTTTAGAGTTTAGGGTAGTGCAGTGGTGTCTGTGTAGTGTAGGGGTAGTGTTTTAGGGTTTAGGGTAGTGCAGTTGTGTTTGGGTAGTATAGGGGGTCATGCTGGGGGTAGTGTGTTAGGGTTTAGGGTAGTGCAGTGGTGTTTGTGTAGTGTAAGGGGTTATGCTGGGGGTAGTGTTTTAGATTTTAGGGTAGTGCAGTGGTGTTTTTGTAGTGTAGGGTGTTGTGTTTTAGGGTTTAGGGTAGTGCAGTTGTGTTTGGGTAGTGTAGGGGTCATGTTTTAGGGTATAGGGTAGTGCACTGGTGTTTGGGTAGTGTAGGGGGGCGTGCTGGTGGTAGTGTTTTAGGGTTTAGGGTAGTGTAGTGGTGTTTGTGTTGTGTAGGGGTAGTGTTTTAGGGTTTGGGGTAGTGCAGTGGTGTTTGTGTAGTGTAGGGGTCATGCTGGGGTTAGTGTTTTAGGGTTTGGTGTAGTGCAGTGGTGTTTGTGTAGTATAGAGGGTCGTGTTTTAGGGTATAGGGTAGTGCATATGTGTTTGGGTAGTGTAGGGGGTCGTGCTGGGGGTAGTGTTGTAAGGTTTAGGGTAGTGCAGTGGTGTTTGGGTAGTGTAGGGGGTCATACTGGTGGTAGTGTTTTAGGGTTTAGGGTAGTGTAGGGTTAGTGGTTTAGGGTTTAGGGTAGTGCAGTGGTGTTTGTGTAGTGTAGGGGGTCATGCTTGGGGTAGTGTTTTAGGGTTTGTTGTAGTGCAGTGGTGTTTGTGTAGTATAGGGGGTCGTGTTTTAGGGTTTAGGGTAGTGCAGTTGTGTTTGGGTAGTGTAGGGGGTAGTGTTTTAGGGTTTAGGGTAGTGCAGTGGTGTTTGGGTAGTGTAGGGTGTCGTGGTGGGGTAGTGTTTTAGGGTTTAGGGTAGTGCAGTGGTGTTTGTGTAGTGTAGGGGGTCGTGATGGGGTAGTGTTTTATGGTTAGGGCAGTGCAGTGGTGTTTGTGTAGTGTAAGGGGTCATGCTGGGCATAGTGTTTTAGATTTTAGGGTAGTGCAGTGGTGTTTTTGTAGTGTAGGGGGTCGTGTTTTAGGGTTTAGGGTAGTGCATTTGTGTTTGGGTAGTGCAGGGGGTAGTGTTTTAGGGTTTAGGATAGTGCAGTGGTGTTTGGGTAGTGTATGGTGTCGTGGTGGGGTAGTGTTTTAGGATTTAGGGTAGTGCAGTGGTGTTTAGGTAGTGTATGGGGTCGTGCTGGGGGTAGATTTAGGGTTTAGGGCAGTGCAGTGGTGTTTGTGTAGTGTAGGGGGTCATGCTGGGGTAGTGTTTTATGGTTTAGGGCAGTGCAGTTGTGTTTGTGTAGTGTAGGGGGTCATGCTGGTGGTAGTGTTTTAGGGTTTAGGGCAGTGCAGTGGTGTTTGTGTAGCTAAGGGGGTCGTGTTGGGGTAGTGTTTTAGGGTTTAGGGCAGTGCAGTGGTGTTTGGTTAGTGTAAGGGGTTGTGCTGGGGTAAATTTAGGGTTTAGGGTAGTACAGTGGTGTTTGTGTAGTGTAGGGGATCGTGCCAGAGGTAGTGTTCTAAGGTTTAGGGTTTAGGATAGTGCGGTGGTGTTTGTGTAGTGTAGGTGGTTGTGCTGGGGGTAGTGTTTTAGGGTTTAGGGTAGTGCAGTGGTGTTTGTGTATTGTAGGGGGTTGTGCTGGGGCAGTGTTTTGGGTTTAGGGTAGTGCAGTGGTGTTTGGGTATTGTAAGGGGTCATGCTGGGGGTAGATTTAGGGTTTAGGGTAGTGCAGTGGTGTTTGTATAGTGTAGGGGGTCGTGCTGGGGTAGTGTTTTAGAGTTTAGGGCAGTGCAGTGGTGTTTGTGTAGTGTAGGGGGTCGTGCTGGGGGTAGTGTTTTAGTGTTTATGACAGTGCAGTGGTGTTTGTGTAGTGTAGGGGTCGTGCAGGGGGTAGTGTTTTAGGGTTTAGGGCAGTGCAGTGGTATTTGGTTAGTGTAAGGGGTCGTGCTGGGGGTAAATTGAGGGGTTTAGGGTAGTGCAGTGGTGTTTGGGTAGTGTAGGGGGTCGTGCTGGGGGTAGATTTAGGGTTTAGGGTAGTGCAGTGGTATTTGGGTAGTGTTTGGGGGTTCGTGCTGGGGTAGTGTTTTAGGGTTGAGGGTAGTGCAGTGGTGTTTGTGTAGTGTAGGGGGTCGTGCTGAGGGAAGTGTATTAGGGTTTAGGGTAGTGCAGTGGTGTCTGTGTAGTGTAGGGGGTAGTGTGTTAGGATATAGGGTAGTGCAGTGGTGTTTGTGTAGTGTAGGGGGTCATGCTGGGGGTAGTGTTTTATGGTTAAGGGTAGTGTAGTGGTGTTTGTGGAGTGTAGGGGGTCGTGTTTTAGGGTTTAGGGTAGTGTAGTGGTGTTTGGGTAGTGTAGGGGGTCATGCTGGGGGTAGACTTAGTGTTTAGGGTAGTGCAGTCATTTTTGTGTAGTGTAAGGGGTCGTGCTGGGGATAGTGTTTTAGGGTTTAGCGTAGCGCAGTGGTGTTTGGGTAGTGTAGGGGGTAGTGTTTTAGGGTTTAGGGTACCGCAGTCAAGTTTTGGTATTGTAGGGTGTCGTGGTGGGGTAGTGTTTTAGGGTTTAGGGTAGCGCAGTGGTGTTTGGGTAGTGTAGGGGGTCGTGCTGGGGATAGTGTTTTAGGGTTTAGGGTACCGCAGTGGTGTTTGGGTAGTGTAGGGGGTCATGTTGGGGCTAGTGTTTTAGGGTTTTGGGTACTGCAGTGATGTTTGGGTAGTGTAGGGTATCGTGCTGGGACGGTGTATTAGGGTTTAGGGTAGGCCACTTGTGTTTGGGTAGTATAGGGTATCGTGCTGGGGGTAGTGTTTTAGGGTTTAGGGTAGTGCAGTGGTGTTTGGGTAGTGTTTGGGGGTTCGTGCTGGGGGTAGTGTTTTAGAGTTTAGGGTAGTGCAGTGGTGTCTGTGTAGTGTAGGGGTAGTGTTTTAGGGTTTAGGGTAGTGCAGTTGTGTTTGGGTAGTATAGGGGGTCATGCTGGGGGTAGTGTGTTAGGGTTTAGGGTAGTGCAGTGGTGTTTGTGTAGTGTAAGGGGTTATGCTGGGGGTAGTGTTTTAGATTTTAGGGTAGTGCAGTGGTGTTTTTGTAGTGTAGGGTGTTGTGTTTTAGGGTTTAGGGTAGTGCAGTTGTGTTTGGGTAGTGTAGGGGGTCATGTTTTAGGGTATAGGGTAGTGCACTGGTGTTTGGGTAGTGTAGGGGGGCGTGCTGGTGGTAGTGTTTTAGGGTTTAGGGTAGTGTAGTGGTGTTTGTGTTGTGTAGGGGTAGTGTTTTAGGGTTTGGGGTAGTGCAGTGGTGTTTGTGTAGTGTAGGGGTCATGCTGGGGTTAGTGTTTTAGGGTTTGGTGTAGTGCAGTGGTGTTTGTGTAGTATAGAGGGTCGTGTTTTAGGGTATAGGGTAGTGCATATGTGTTTGGGTAGTGTAGGGGGTCGTGCTGGGGGTAGTGTTGTAAGGTTTAGAGTAGTGCAGTGGTGTTTGGGTAGTGTAGGGGGTCATACTGGTGGTAGTGTTTTAGGGTTTAGTGTAGTGCAGTGGTGTTTGTGTAGTGTAGGGGGTCATGCTGGTGGTAGATTTAGGGTTTAGGGTAGTGCACTTGTGTTTTGGTAGTGTAGGGGGTCATGCTGGTGGTAGTGTCTTAGGGTTTAGGGTAGTGCAGTGGTGTTTGGTTAGTGTAGGGGGTCATGCTGGGGGTAGTGTTTTAGGGTTTATTGTAGTGCAGTGATGTTTGGGTAGTGTAGGGGTTCATGCTGGGGTACTGTTTTAGGTTTTAGGGTGGTTCAGTATTGTTAAGGTAGTGTAGGGGGTCATGCTGGGGTATTGTTTTAGTGTTTAGGGTAGTGCAGTGTTGTTTGTGTAGGGAGCAGAGCATGCGCTGCGTCTCTGGGCGAGACCTAAAAAGAATTGCACCAAGATGGCTGCCAACACTTTCTGGACTGAAGTGTTGGCAGCCAATTAGAGCCAAGCTTGTGCTTGTGTAGTTAGGTCCCGCCCAGATATATAAATATTTTTTTCTTTTAATATCTCAAAAACTACTGAATGGATTTACACTATTTTAAAAAAAGGACGCTTTCTGAACCAAGCACTACTTTTTTGTCAAATTTGGTGTAATTACGTTCTACAGTTTGAGCTGTAGCCGTGTCTAAGATTTCCTATGGGAAACGCATTTTTAGACCTCTTTTTTTTTAATTTCTCAGAAACTACTAAACGGATTTAACAAAAAGGTCTCTTTCTGAACCAATGGCTACCTTTTTGATAAATTTGGTGTAATATCGTTGAGCAGTTCGAGCTGTAGCCGTGTCTAAAGTTTCCTATGGAAAATAACATGGAAAACACGTTTTGGGACCCCCCTTTTTTCTCGGCCCCTGCCCGGCAAATCACCCCAAAACTTTCAGGGTAGGAGCTGACCGGAGCGGGCCATAAGTTTTGAAGATTTAGCGAAGATTCATCAACCGGCACCAAAGTTATTGGGAAAACAAAAAACGCTTTTCCTATAGAAACTAGGTCCTAACTATAACTATCTACTGGCAACTGCCAGTAGATAATAGTGGAGACCGCCAGTAGATAATATATATAGTGTAGGGGGTCGTGCTAGGGGTAGTGTTTTAGGGTTTAGGATAGTGCAGTTGTGTTTGGGTAGTGTAGGGTGTCATGCTGGGGTAGTGTTTTAGGGTTTAGGGTAGTGCAGTGGTGTTTGGGTAGTGTTTGGGGGTTTGTGCTGGGGTAGTAGGGTTTAGGGTAGTGCAGTGGTGTCTGTGTAGTGTAGGAGGTAGTGTTTTAGGGTTTAGGGTAGTGCAGTTGTGTTTGGGTAGTGTAGGGGGTCGTGCTGGGGGTAGTGTTTTTGGGTTTAGGGTAGAGCAGTGGTGTTTGGGTAGTGTTGGGTATCTTGCTGGGGGGAGTGTTTTAGGGTTTAGGGTGGTGCAATTGTGTTTGGGTAGTGTAGGGGGTCATGCTGGGGGTAATGTTTTAGAGTTTAGGATAGTGCAGTGGTGTTTGTGTAGTGTAGGGGATCGTCATGCTGGGGGTAGTGTTTTAGGGTTTAGAGTAGTGCAGTGATGTTTGGGTAGTGTAGAGGGTCGTGCTGGGGCAGTGTTTTAGGGTTTATGGTAGTACAGTAGTGTTTGGGTAGTGTATGGGGTCATGCCGGGGTATTGTTTTAGTGTTTAGGGTAGTGCAGTGGTGTTTGTGTAGTGTGCAGCGCATGCGCTGCATGGCTAGGCGAGACCTAAAAAGCATTGCACCAAGACGGCTGCCAACACTTCCTGGACTGAAGTGTTGGCAGCCAATTAGAGCCAAGCTTGTGCTTGTGTAGTTAGGTGCCGCCCAGATATATAAAAAATGTTTTCCTTTAATATCTCAAAAACTACTGAACGAATTTACACCATTTAAAACAAGCATTGGCATAGCCAATAGGTCTCGCTTTTGGGACCTTCTAAGTATTTAGTTATGCAGCACAATATCCTTGGTGCAACCACATCAACTGTTGCATGGCTAAACACTTATAAGGTCCCAATGCTTGGTGTGGTTGTGTGTGTGGTTGTGTGTGGTTGTATGTGTGTGTGGTTGTGTGTGTGTGTGGTTGTGTGTGTGGTTGTGTGTGTGGTTGTGTGTGTGGTTGTGTGTGTGGTTGTGTGTGTGTGGTTGTGTGTGTGTGTAGTTGTGTGTGTGTGTTTGTGGTTGTGTGTGTGGTTGTGTGTGTGGTTGTGTGTGTGTGGTTGTGTGTGTGGGTATGGTTGTGGGTGTGGTTGTGGGTGTGGTTGTGGGTGTGGGTGCGGGTGAGATTGTGGGTGCGGTTGTGGGTGTGGTTGTGGGTGTGTGTGTGGATGTGTGGTTGGGTGTGGTTGTGTGTGTGTGGTTGTGTGTGTTGTGTGTGTGGTTGTGTGTGTGGTTGTGTGTGTGCGGTTGTGTGTGGTTGTGTGTGTGGTTGTGTGTATGGTTGTGGTTGTGTGTGTGTGCTTGTGTGTGTGCTTGTGTGTGTGCTTGTGGTTGTGTGTGTGGTTGTGTATGTGCTTGTGGTTGTGTGTGGGTGTGATTGTGGGTGCAGGTGTGGTTGTGGGTGTGGGTGTGGATGTGTGGTTGGGTGTGGTTGGGTGTGGTTGTGTGTGTGTGTGTGTTTGTGGTTGTGTGTGTGTGGGTGTGTGTGTGGGTGGTTGTGTGGGTGGTTGTGTGTGTGGTTGTGTGTGGTTATGTGTGTGGTTGTGTGTGATTGTGTGTGTTGTTGGGTGTGGTTGTGTGTATGGTTGTGGTTGTGTGTGGTTGTGTGTGTGGTTGTGTGTGTGGTTGTGTGTGGTTGTGGATGTATGGTTGTGTGGCTGTGGGTGTGGTTGTGTGATTTGGTGTGGTTGTGGGGTTGTGTGTGGTTGTGGTTGTGTGTGTGTGGTTGTGGGTGTGGTTGTGTGGGTGTGGTTTTGTGTGTGGTTGTGTGTGGTTGTGTGTGTGTGTGGTTGTGTGTGTGGTTGTGTGTGTGTGTGGTTGTGTGTGTGTGTGTGTGGTTGTGTGTGTGGTTGTGTGTGGTTGTGTGTGGTTGTGGTTGTGTGTGTGGTTGTGTGTGGTTGTGTGTGTGGTTGTGGGTGTGTGTGGTTGTGTGTGTGGTTGTGTGTGTGTGTGGTTGTGTGTGTGTGTGGTTGTGTGTGTGGTTCTGTGTGTTGTGTGTGTGGTTGTGTGTGTGGTTGTGGTTTTGTGTGGTTGTGGTTGTGTGTGTGGTTGTATGTGTGTGGTTGTGTGTGTGGTTGTGTGTGTGGGTGTGGTTTTGTATGTGTATGGTTGTGGGCATGGTTGGGTGTGGTTGTGGTTTTGTGTGTGGTTGTGGGTGTGGTTGTGGGTAGGGTTGTGTATGTATGGTTGTTTGTGTGGTTGTGTATATGTGGTTGTTGTTGTGTGTGGTTGTGTGTGTGTGTGTGGTTGTGTGTGTTTGGATTTGGTTGTGTGTGGTTGTGTGTGTGGTTGTGTGTGTGGGGTTGTGTGTGTGGTTGTGTGTGGGGTTGTGTGTGGGGTTGTGTGTGGTTATGTGTGTGTGGTTGTGTGTGTGTGGTTGTGTGTGTGGTTGTGTGGTTGTGTGTGTGTGGTTGTGGGTGTGGTTGTGTGTGTGTCTGGTTGCGTGTATGTGTGTGGGTGTGGTTGTGTGTGTGTGTGTGGCTGTATGTGTGGTTGTGTGTGTGGTTGTGGTTGTGTGTGTGTAGTTGTGTGGTTGTGTGGTTGTGGTTGTGTGTGTGGTTGTGGTTGTGTGTGTGGTTGTGGGTGTGGTTGTGTGGGTGTGGTTGTGTGTGTGATTGTGTGTGTGGTTTTGTGTGGTTGTGTGTGTGGTTGTGTGTGTGTGGTTGGGTGTGGTTGTGTGTATGGTTGTGGTTGTGTGTGGTTGTGTGTGTGGTTGGGTGTGTGGTTGTGTGTGGTTGTGGGTGTGTAGTTGTGTGGCTGTGGGTGTGGTTGTGTGATTTGGTGTGGTTGTAGGGTTGTGTGTGGTTGTGGTTGTGTGTGTGTGGTTGTGGGTGTGGTTGTGTGGGTGTGGTTTTGTGTGTGGTTGTGTGTGGTTGTGTGTGTGTGGTTGTGTGTGTGGTTGTGTGTGTGCGGTTATGTGTGTGTGTGGTTGTGTGTGTGGTTGTGTGTGTGTGGTTGTGTGTGGTTGTGGTTGTGTGTGTGGTTGTGTGTGGTTGTGGTTGTGTGTGTGGTTGTGTGTGTGTGTGGTTGTGTGTGTGGTTGTGTGTGTGTGTGGTTGTGTGTGTTGTGTGTGTGGTTGTGTGTGTGGTTGTGGTTTTTTGTGGTTGTGGTTGTGTGTGTGGTTGTATGCGTGTGGTTGTGTGTGTGGTTGTGTGTGTGGGTGTGGTTTTGTATGTGTATGGTTGTGGGCATGGTTGGGTGTGGTTGTGGTTGTGTGTGTGGTTGTGGGTGTGGTTGTGGGTGTGGTTGTGTATGTATGGTTGTTTGTGTGGTTGTGTGTATGTGGTTGTCGTTGTGTGTGGTTGTGTGTGTGTGTGTGGTTGTGTGTGTTTGGGTTTGGTTGTGTGTGGTTGTGTGTGTGGTTGTGTGTGGGGTTGTGTGTGTGGTTGTGGTTGTGTGTGGGGTTGTGTGTGGGGTTGTGTGTGGTTATGTATGTGTGGTTGTGTGTGTGTGGTTGTGTGTGTGGTTGTGTGGTTGTGTGTGTGTGGTTGTGGGTGTGGTTGTGTGTGTGTCTGGTTGCGTGTATGTGTGTGGGTGTGGTTGTGTGTGTGTGTGTGTGGCTGTATGTGTGGTTGTGTGTGTGGTTGTGTGTGTGTATAGTTGTGTGGTTGTGTGGTTGTGGTTGTGTGTGTGGTTGTGGTTGTGTGTGTGGTTGTGGGTGTGGTTGTGTGGGTGTGGTTGTGTGTGTGATTGTGTGTGTGGTTTTGTGTGGTTGTGTGTGTGGTTGTGTGTGTGGTTGGGTGTGGTTGTGTGTATGGTTGTGGTTGTGTGTGGTTGTGTGTGTGGTTGTGTGTGTGGTTGTGTGTGGTTGTGGGTGTGTAGTTGTGTGGCTGTGGGTGTGGTTGTGTGATTTGGTGTGGTTGTGGGGTTGTGTGTGGTTGTGGTTGTGTGTGTGTGGTTGTGGGTATGGTTGTGTGGGTGTGGTTTTGTGTGTGGTTGTGTGTGGTTGTGTGTGTGTGGTTGTGTGTGTGGTTGTGTGTGTGTGGTTGTGCGTGTGGTTGTGTGTGTGGTTGTGTGTGTGGTTGTGTGTGGTTGTGTGTGTGGTTGTGTGTGGTTGTGGTTGTGTGTGTGGTTGTGTGTGTGTGTGTGATTGTGTGTTTGGTTGTGTGTGTGTGTGGTTGTGTGTGTTGTGTGTGTGGTTGTGTGTGTGGTTGTGGTTTTGTGTGGTTGTGGTTGTGTGTGTGGTTGTATGTGTGTGGTTGTGGTTGTGTGTGTGGTTGTGTGTGTGGGTGTGGTTTTATATGTGTATGGTTGTGGGCGTGGTTGGGTGTGGTTGTGGTTGTGTGTGTGGTTGTGGGTGTGGTTGTGGGTGTGGTTGTGTGTGTGTGGTTTTTTGTGTGGTTGTGTGTATGTGGTTGTCATTGTGTGTGGTTGCGTGTGTGTGCGTGGTTGTGTGTGTTTGGGTGTAGTTGTGTGTGGTTGTGTGTGTGGTTGTGTGTGTGGGGTTGTGTGTGGTTGTGGTTGTGTGTAGGATTGTGTGTGGGGTTTTGTGTGGTTGTGTGTGTGTGGTTGTGTGTGTGTGGTTGTGTGTGTGGTTGTGTGGTTGTGTGTGTGTGGTTGTGAGTGTGGTTGTGTGTGTCTGGTTGCGTGTATGTGTGTGGGTGTGTGTGTGTGGTTGTGTGTGTGTGTGTGTGGCTGTATGTGTGGTTGTGTGTGTGGTTGTGGTTGTGTGTGTATGTAGTTGTGTGGTTGTGTGGTTGTGGTTGTGTGTGTGGTTGTGGTTATGTGTGTGGTTGTGGGTGTGGTTGTGTGGGTGTGGTTGTGTGTGTGGTTGTGTGTGTGGTTGTATGTGGTTGTGTGTGTGTGGTTGTGTGTGTGGTTGTGTGTGTGTGTGGTTGTGGGTGGTTGTGTGTGTGGTTGTGTGTGGTTGTGTGTGGTTGTGTGTGGTTGTGTGTGTGTGGTTGTGAGTGTGTGTGGTTGTGTGTGTGTGTGGTTGTGTGTGTGTGTGTGGTTGTGTGTGTGGTTGTGTGCGTTGTGTGTGTGGTTGTATGTGTGGTTATGTATGTGGTTGTGTGTGTGGGTGTGGTTTTGTGTGTGTGTGTGGTTGTGGGTGTGGTTGTGTGTGGTTGCAGTTGTGTGTGTGGTTATGGGTGTGGTTGTGGGTGTGGTTGTGTGTGTACGGTTGTTTGTGTGGTTGTGTGTATATGGTTGTGGTTGTGTGTGTGGTTGTGTGTGTGTGTGGTTGTGTGTGTTTGGGTGTGGTTGTGTGTGGTTGTGTGTGTGGTTGTGTGCATGGGGTTGTGTGTGTGGTTGTGGTTGTGTGTGGGGTTGTGTGTGGTTGTGTGTGTGGTTGTGGGTATGGTTGTGTGTGTGTGTGGTTGTGTGTATGTGTGTGGTAGTGTTGGGTATCTTGCTGGGGGGAGTGTTTTAGGGTTTAGGGTGGTGCAATGGTGTTTGGGTAGTGTAGGGGGTCATGCTGGGGGTAGTGTTTTAGACTTTAGGGTAGTGCAGTGGTGTTTGTATAGTGTAGGGGATCGTCATGCTGGGGGTAGTGTTTTAGGGTTTAGGGTAGTGCAGTGATGTTTGGGTAGTGTAGGGGGTCGTGCTGGGGTAGTGTTTTAGGGTTTATGGTAGTACAGTAGTGTTTGGGTAGTGTAGGGGGTCATGCCGGGGTATTGTTTTAGTGTTTAGGGTAGTGCAGTGGTGTTTGTGTAGTGTGCAGCGCATGCGCTGCATGGCTAGGTGAGACCTAAAAAGCATTGCACCAAGACGGCTGCCAACACTTCCTGGACTGAAGTGTTGGCAGCCAATTGGAGCCAAGCTTGTGCTTGTGTAGTTAGGTGCCGCCCAGATATATAACAAATGTTTTCCTTTAATATCTCAAAAACTACTGAACGAATTTACACCATTTAAAACAAGCATTGGTGTTAGAAGGCGACCTCAGAGGGGCCCGGAGGGGGCCCTGACTGTTCTGAGACCCACCCTCAAAGTATCGTAGCCGGGCACTGGCGGGAGACTCCGCAGGGGAGGAATCTCGTATCTAGGATCGTACACTCGGCACCACACGACAAAGAGACACCACACCGAGGGTTCTTAGGATTCAAGCTTTATCAAATCGAAGTGGTAGGATCTTTATGATCAGCAAGGCAGATATTTACAAGCAGAGCGTGGGCTCACAGAGTCTTGGCGGGGGTAGGAGGTAGCGGGACAGTCTTTGGGGGATATGGATCAAATGCAGGAGCGTACCCGGCGCACAGCTCACAATCCTCGAGCTGGGGGATACACGTGTCGTCGTAGGGTCCGGCGGGACCAAAGAGAGTCTGGGGGAGCCGCGAGTCACTCAGCAGGCTCAAGCACAAGTTCGGAGGTCTTACGATCTTCAGGGAGCCGCGAGTCACTCAGCAGGCTCAAGCACAAGTTCGGAGGTCTTACGATCTTCAGGGAGCCGCGAGTCACTCAGCAGGGCTCAAGCACAAGTTCGGAGGTCTTACGATCTTCAGGGAGCCGCGAGTCACTCAGCAGGGCTCAGATGTTCCAAGGCGAATCTCCCGGACAGTCCCAGAGCACCCCTTGTTATAGGTCGACCCCTCTTTGATGTCCGGAGTCTGTGTAGGCAGGGGTCTTGTCACCTGGGGGTCGCTTGTCGGGGTTTCCTGCCACTGTCTTTTGATCCTTTCAGGGCCGGGTCGGGAGGAGTCCCAGACACCCAGCAGGCGTGGAGCCAGCCCTCAGGGAGGCCGGAGGGCCGATCGAAACCCATCGTCCCAGGGGAGTTCAGAGGTGCGATAGAAACGGCTCCTCCCTCTCTCATCCCCTGGAAGCGTGATGTCCTCCAGCCGGAGTGGCGCCTCTAGGCCCGGGTTGTGCTGGGGCCGGGCGGCCATCTTGGTGCATGGAGTGGGCACGCGTGCCCGGGGTGGCCGAAAGGAGGGAGGCCATGGACGGGGATGCCCGGGTCGCGTGTGTGTGTTCTGGTGGGAAGGATCGGCTGGACCGTGTGCTTGGGGTCCCAGGTACCAGGTTAGGTAGTGCGAGGACAGGAAGAGCCATGCTACGAGGCCGGGTCTAACATGCGTCCCCCCCAGCTGAAAGCCGGAGAGAACTACACATCATCTTGGGGGGTTCTCTTCGCTGAGGCGGAAGAACCGGGAGAGGCCGTCAGCGTTGGCGTGGTCCGTACCAGGGCGATGTTCTACGGTGAAATCCATCCCCTGGAGGGAGATTGACCACCACAGTAGCTTAAGGTTTTCTCCTCGCATCTGCATGAGCCATCGCAAGGGCCGATGGTCGGTTTGGACCTTGAAATGGGTGCCAAACAGGTAAGGGCGCAGCTTCTTGAGGGCCCAGACGACGGCAAATGCTTCGCGCTCAATGGTGCTCCACCTCTGTTCTCTGGGCAACAGCCGCCGGCTGAGGAAGGCGATGGGCTGGTCTAGGCCTTGGTCATTCACCTGGGACAGGACGGCTCCAATGCCCTGCTCGGAGGCGTCGGTTTGGACTACAAACTCCTTGGAGTAGTCGGGAGCCTGGAGGACGGGGGCCGTGCACATGGCCTTCTTTAGGGCATCGAACGCTTCCTGGCAGGCAGTCGTCCACTGCACCCTCTTGGGCTGTTTTTTGGATGTGAGTTCGGTGAGGTGGCCAACCAGGCTGCCATACCCCCGGATGAATCTTCGGTAGTAGCCAGTGAGGCCCAGGAAGGCTCGGACCTCCGTTTGGGTGGTGGGTGGTCCCCAGGCTAGGATGGCGTCGATCTTCGGCTGTAGAGGGGCGACCTGACCGCTCCCCACCTGGTGCCCCAGTTAGACTACTGATCCTTGCCCAATCTGGCACTTGCTGGCTTTTACTGTGAGGCCTGCCTGGCGCAGGGCGGTTAGCACTCTCCGGAGGTGCTGGAGGTGCTCACTCCATCCGGAACTGAAAACGGCGATGTCGTCTAGATAGGCCGCACTGAACTGTTCCATCCCGGCCAAGACCCTATTCACCAGTCGCTGGAAGGTGGCCGGGGCATTTTTCATTCCGAAGGGCATTACGCGGAAGCGATAATGCCCATCTGGGGTGGAGAAGGCGGACCGCTCCTTGGCTTCCTCTGTGAGCGCAATCTGCCAGTATCCGCAGGTAAGGTCGAATGTGCTGAGGAACTGGGCCGCCCCGAGTCGGTCAATGAGCTCGTCGGCTCGGGGAATGGGGTGGGCATCGGCCCGGGTGACGTCATTGAGCCCCCGGTAGTCCACGTCATGGACACACCAGTCGGTGACTCGGGGGATCAGGGAGAAGAGGTCGGAGAATTGTCCTAGGAGCTGGCGACAGTCCGCTTGTTGCTGGTCACTGAGGGATGGGGAGAGGTTCACTCCTTCCACGGAGCCATCCTTCTCCTTGACACACAGGAGGTCTGGGAGGGGATCGGACTCATCTTCGGTCCCGTCATCGGTGGCCAGCAGGAGGCTCAGTTCTGTCCACACGAAGTGAGGCTTGAGGCGGTTCACGTGTAGGACCCGCAGGGGTTCCCGGGGCGACTGGACGTCCACCAAGTACGTGACGGGACTCTTCCGCTCAATCACTTTGAAGGGCCCGGTCCACTTGTCCTGGAGGGCGCCAGGCTTCACGGGGGCCATGACCCATACCTGCTGGCCCGGCTGGAACTCGACCAGAGTGGCATTCTGGTCGTACCAGCGCTTCATCTCTTCTTGGCTTGCCTCCAGGTTGGCCTCGGCCAGCTCTCGGAACTTCCTGGTCTGGTTCCGGAGGGCCAGAACGTATTGGAACACATCTCGTGGGGTGGTCTGGGGTGCTGCCTCCCACCCTTCCTTAACCAAGCTGAGGGGACCTCGGACGGGGTGTCCATAGAGTAATTCAAATGGGCTGAACCCCAAGGACTTCTGTGGGACTGCCCGGTAAGCGAACAGGAGGCAGGGGAGCAGGACGTCCCACTTACGCCGGAGGGGTTCTTCTAGGCCGTTGATCATCCCTTTCAGAGTCCAGTTAAACCTTTCTACTAGGCCGTTCCCTTGGGGATGGTACGGGGTGGTGAACTTATAGGACACTCCACATTGTTGCCACAGGGACGTCATGTATTTTGAGATAAAATTAGTGCCGCGATCGCTCACGACCTCGCGGGGAAAACCCACCCGGGAAAAGATCCCCATCAGGGCTCGGCCCACCACGGGAGCCGTGACGGTGCGTAGGGGGATAGCCTCAGGGTATCGGGTGGCGTGATCCACTAGGACCAGGATGAAACGGTGACCTTGGGAGGTGGGGGGATCCAGGGGCCCCACGATGTCGATCCCGACTCGTTCGAATGGGGTACTGATGACCGGGAAGGGTTGGAGGGGAGCCTTGCGCTTCCCCCCACTCTTCCCACTAGCCTGGCACGTGGGACAGGACTTGCAGTGGGCTTCTACAGCTGCTTTCATTCTAGGCCAGTAAAAGTGAGTCACGAGACGGCTGTAGGTCTTGTCCTGACCCAGGTGGCCGGCGAGGGGGACGTCGTGGGCCAAGCCCAGGAGGAAGTCTCGGAAGCGTAGGGGTACCACCAGCACCCGGCCGGATCCTAGCTCCACCGACTTCTGCTCACTGTACAAGAGGTTATTCTCCCAATAAACTCGGTGCGTTCCGGTTTGGTCGCCTGCGGCTTGGCCCTCGGCCTGGTGCCGCAGTCCGACCAGGGAAGGACAGGTGGCTTGCTCCCGGCAGAACTCCTCCCGGGTGGGAACGCCCTTGTGGCGCCACGGGGCCAATTCGGGCAGATCGCCTAACTCGGGGACCGGGGTGGTGTCGGACGGTGAGGGTTCGTCGCTGGCGACTGACCCTCCCGATGGGGGGACGGGAGGACCCTCGGCGGGGACTGCTCTGACTCCCTCGGTCGGGGTGTCCTCAACTTCCCCCAGGGGGGTGAGTCGGGTGGACATAGATCGGGTGGTGGCGCACACCCACTCGGGGAGTCCCATCATTCCTAGGTGGGCCTTGCGCTCGACGTACTTCCAGGGAGAACTCTCCAGGTCGTTCCCTAAGAGGCAGTCGACCGGCTGGGAGGTTCTTACGGCAACCCTCAGTTTACCTATCACCCCACCCCACTCAAACGGCACCAGGGCTACCTGACACATACTCTCTCTATTATCTGCGGAAATTACGGGGCAAAAGACGTTGGGTAGGATCTGCTCCTCGGGGACTAAGTGCCTGAGGACACCGGTGATGCTGGCCCCGGTGTCTCGCAGGGCTTCTATTTGGTGGCCATTGATCTTGACGAGCTGCCCGTATTTCTTCGTGTTGGAGGGCAGGAGGCTACCAGGGACCATCTCTCTATCTCCCAGGGATACTAGGGCCATAGCTGCGGGTTCCCACTCCCCGGTGTCCTCAACCTCCTCCCCCAGGGCTACGTTGGCTATCTGTCTAGCAGGGTTTGCAGCAGGGGGGACCTGGGGGGCCATGGGGCACTCCGGGTCATTGGCGTAGTGCCCGGGCTTCTGACAACGGAAACAAGTGATGGTTACCCGGTGCCCTCGTCTCCAGGGGGGTCCGGAGACTGGTGGGGGGGGCGCCGGGAAAGGTGGAGGTTGGGTCTTCGGGGGACTCGACTGGGACTCTCTCTGCCCTCCCTGGTTCCCTCCCCCTCTCTGGCGGGGTGGTCCCTGACTGGCTCGGGGGTATTCTCCTATAATGCTCCGGGGGACCCGGGTGTTGGTCCAGCGGTCTGCTTCCACCGCCAGCTTCCTGGGATCGGTGAGTTTGCTGTCGAGCAGATGCTGGCACAGTTCCACAAAGCAGTTCGCAGCCAGGTGTTCCCACAACAGGAGGTCGGTGAGTTCCTCGAGGGTGGTGACCTTGCTGCCCTTGATCCACCCATCGAAGGCCCGACTGAAAAAGTTTACATACTCCACCCAGGTGGTGCCCGGGATCTTCCTGCAGTCCCGGAATCGCTGACGGTACATCTCTGGGGTGAGGCCGTACCTGGTGAGGAGAGCCTCTTTCATGTGGCTGTAGGAGGTCTGCAGGGAGATGGGTAGGTCGAGCAGGGTGTCCCTTCCTTCGCTCAGAAACCGTCCCCACAGCCCTGCCCCCCAGTCCTTCTGCGGGACCCGATGAGAGGTCATGGCGACCTCGTAGGCCCTGAACCATTGTTGAATGTCATCATTTTTATAATATTCTTTGACCACGTCCTTGGGGATGTGGACCTTCTGTTCCGCCGGGGAGGCCGCCTCTCGGTTCCCCGGGGGCCTCCCTTCCTCGCTTCTGGCTTTGAGCTCGATCTCCTTCAAGCTGCGTTCGTGCTCTAGTTGGAGCTTCCTTCCTTCGTGCTCCCGTTGGAGCTTCTTCTCTTCCAATTCGCCTTGTACGCGCATTTGCTCTACTGCTAGCTTTTTTTCCGCTAATTTCAATTCGCCTTCGATTTTGAGTTTGGCTAACTTGAGTTCGTGATTGCGACCTCTCTCTCTGTCTGCGAGTTCTTCCGGGGAAAGGCCCCCGTCTGGCACGAAGCCTCGCACCTGATTGCTGCTGCTTTCGCCTTGGGGGGGGTTCTGCTTCGTCGTGTCGCTCCCCCATGCCTTCTGGGCGGGAGGCCCCGGCATCCACCCAAGCTTTCAGTGCTTTCTGCAAATCTTCTTTGGTGTTGAGACCGGTGGTAGCGATTTTAAGTTCTTTGCAGAATTGCTTCAGTTCTTTGTGCGTGTATTCTTCTAGTTGTTCCACCTGGAACACCCTGTTGGCGTTGGTTTCTGCGGGGCTCATGGCGCTTCCTTCTGCCATTTTTGTCGGTAGTGCGTCAGTCGTTCACGGTACGATCTCTAGGTTATGGGCCCGAATCCCGTCGCTTGCCACCAATGTTAGAAGAAGACCTCAGAGGGGCCCGGAGGGGGCCCTGACTGTTCTGAGACCCACCCTCAAAGTATCGTAGCCGGGCACTGGCGGGAGACTCCGCAGGGGAGGAATCTCGTATCTAGGATCGTACACTCGGCACCACACGACGAAGAGACACAACACCGAGGGTTCTTAGGATTCAAGCTTTATCAAATCGAAGTGGTAGGATCTTTATGATCAGCAAGGCAGATATTTACAAGCAGAGCGTGGGCTCACAGAGTCTTGGCGGGGGTAGGAGGTAGCGGGACAGTCTTTGGGGGATATGGATCAAATGCAGGAGCGTACCCGGCGCACAGCTCACAATCCTCGAGCTGGGGGATACGCGTGTCGTCGTAGGGTCCGGCGGGACCAAAGAGAGTCTGGGGGAGCCGCGAGTCACTCAGCAGGCTCAAGCACAAGTTCGGAGGTCTTACGATCTTCAGGGAGCCGCGAGTCACTCAGCAGGCTCAAGCACAAGTTCGGAGGTCTTACGATCTTCAGGGAGCCGCGAGTCACTCAGCAGGGCTCAAGCACAAGTTCGGAGGTCTTACGATCTTCAGGGAGCCGCGAGTCACTCAGCAGGGCTCAAGCACAAGTTCGGAGGTCTTACGATCTTCAGGGAGCCGCGAGTCACTCAGCAGGGCTCAAGCACAAGTTCGGAGGTCTTACGATCTTCAGGGAGCCGCGAGTCACTCAGCAGGGCTCAGATGTTCCAAGGCGAATCTCCCGGACAGTCACAGAGCACCCCTTGTTATAGGTCGACCCCTCTTTGATGTCCGGAGTCTGTGCAGGCAGGGGTCTTGTCACCTGGGGGTCGCTTGTCGGGGTTTCCTGCCATTGTCTTTTGATCCTTTCAGGGCCGGGTCGGGCGGAGTCCCAGACACCCAGCAGGCGTGAAGCCAGCCCTCAGGGAGGCCGGAGGGCCGATCGAAACCCATCGTCCCAGGGGAGTTCAGAGGTGCGATAGAAACGGCTCCTCCCTCTCTCATCCCCTGGAAGCGTGATGTCCTCCAGCCGGAGTGGCGCCTCTAGGCCCGGGTTGTGCTGGGGCCGGGCGGCCATCTTGGTGCATGGAGTGGGCACGCGTGCCCGGGGTGGCCGAAAGGAGGGAGGCCATGGACGGGGATGCCCGGGTCGCGTGTGTGTGTTCTGGTGGGAAGGATCGGCTGGACCGTGTGCTTGGGGTCCCAGGTACCAGGTTAGGTAGTGCGAGGACAGGAAGAGCCATGCTACGAGGCCGGGTCTAACAATTGGCATAGCCAATAGGTCTCGCTTTTGGGACCTTCTAAGTATTTAGTTATGCAGCACAATATCCTTGGTGCAACCACATCAACTGTTGCATGGCTAAACACTTATAAGGTCCCAAGGGCAAGACCTATTGGCTATGCCAATGCTTGGTGTGGTTGTGTGTGTGGTTGTGTGTGGTTGTGTGTGTGTGTGGTTGTGTGTGAGTGTGGTTGTGTGTGTGGTTGTGTGTGTGGTTGTGTGTGTGTGTGGTTGTGTGTGTGTGTGTGTAGTTGTGTGTGTGTTTTTGTGGTTGTGTGTGTGTGGTTGTGTGTGTGGTTGTGTGTGTGTGGTTGTGTGTGTGGGTGTGGTTGTGGGTGTGGTTGTGGGTGTGGTTGTGGGTGTGGGTACGGGTGAGATTGTGGGTGCGGTTGTGGGTGTGGTTGTGGGTGTGTGTGTGGATGTGTGGTTGGGTGTGGTTGTGTGTGTGTGGTTGTGTGTGTTGTGTGTGTGGTTGTGTGTGTGGTTGTGTGTGTGCAGTTGTGTGTGGTTGTGTGTGTGGTTGTGTGTATGGTTGTGGTTGTGTGTGTGTGCTTGTGTGTGTGCTTGTGTGTGTGCTTGTGGTTGTGTGTGTGGTTGTGTATGTGCTTGTGGTTGTGTGTGGGTGTGATTGTGGGTGCAGGTGTGGTTGTGGGTGTGGGAGTGGATGTGTGGTTGGGTGTGGTTGGGTGTGGTTGTGTGTGTGTGTGTGTTTGTGGTTGTGTATGTGTGTGTGGGGGTGTGTGTGGGTGGTTGTGTGGGTGGTTGTGTGTGTGGTTGTGTGTGTGGTTGTGTGTGGTTGTGTGTGTGGTTGTGTGTGTTGTTGGGTGTGGTTGTGTGTATGGTTGTGGTTGTATGTGGTTGTGTGTGTGGTTGTATGTGTGGTTGTGTGTGGTTGTGGGCGTGTGGTTGTGTGGCTGTGGGTGTGGTTGTGTGATTTGGTGTGGTTGTGGGGTTGTGTGTGGTTGTGGTTGTGTGTGTGTGTGGTTGTGGGTGTGGTTGTGTGGGTGTGGTTTTGTGTGTGGTTGTGTGTGGTTGTGTGTGTGTTTGGTTGTGTGTGTGGTTGTGTGTGTGTGGTTGTGTGTGTGTGGTTGTGTGTGTGGTTGTGTGTGTGTGGTTGTGTGTGTGTGGTTGTGTGTGGTTGTGGTTGTGTGTGTGGTTGTGTGTGGTTGTGTGTGTGGTTGTGAGTGTGTGTGGTTGTGTGTGTGGTTGTGTGTGTGTGTGGTTGTGTGTGTGTGTGGTTGTGTGTGTGGTTGTGTGTGTTGTGTGTGTGGTTGTGGTTTTGTGTGGTTGTGGTTGTGTGTGTGGTTGTATGTGTGTGGTTGTGTGTGTGGTTGTGTGTGTGGGTGTGGTTTTGTATGTGTATGGTTGTGGGCATGGTTGGGTGTGGTTGTGGTTTTGTGTGTGGTTGTTTGTGTGGTTGTGGGTGTTGTTGTGTGTATATGGTTGTTTGTGTGGTTGTGTGTATGTGGTTGTCCTTGTGTGTGGTTGTGTGTGTGCGTGGTTGTGTGTGTTTGGGTTTGGTTGTGTGTGGTTGTGTGTGTGGTTGTGTGTGTGGGGTTGTGTGTGTGGTTGTGTGTGGGGTTGTGTGTGGGGTTGTGTGTGGTTATGTGTGTGTGGTTGTGTGTGTGTGGTTGTGTGTGTGGTTGTGTGGTTGTGTGTGTGTGGTTGTGGGTGTGGTTGTGTGTGTGTCTGGTTGCGTGTATGTGTGTGGTTGTGGTTGTGTGTGTGTGTGTGTGTGGCTGTATGTGTGGTTGTGTGTGTGGTTGTGGTTGTGTGTGTGTGTAGTTGTGTGGTTGTGTGGTTGTGTGTGTGGTTGTGGTTGTGTGTGTGGTTGTGGGTGTGGCTGTGTGGGTGTGGTTGTGTGTGTGGTTGTGTGTGGTTGTGTGTGGTTGTGTGTGTGGTTGTGTGTGTGGTTGGGTGTGGTTGTGTGTATGGTTGTGGTTGTGTGTGGTTGTGTGTGTGGTTGTGTGTGTGGTTGTGTGTGGTTGTGGGTGTGTGGTTATGTGGCTGTGGGTGTGGTTGTGTAATTTGGTGTGGTTGTGGGGTTGTGTGTGGTTGTGGTTGTGTGTGTGTGTGGTTGTGGGTGTGGTTGTATGGGTGTGGTTTTGTGTGTGGTTGTGTGTGGTTGTATGTGTGTGTGGTTGTGTGTGTGGTTGTGTGTGTGGTTGTGTGTGTGGTTGTGTGTGGTTGTGTGTGTGTGGTTGTGTGTGGTTGTGGTTGTGTGTGTGGTTGTGTGTGGTTGTGGTTGTGTGTGTGGTTGTGTGTGTGTGTGGTTGTGTGTGTGGTTGTGTGTGTGTGTGGTTGTGTGTGTTGTGTGTGTGGTTGTGTGTGTGGTTGTGGTTTTGTGTGGTTGTGGTTGTGTGTGTGGTTGTATGTGTGTGGTTGTAGTTGTGTGTGTGGTTGTGTGTATGGGTGTGGTTTTGTATGTGTATGGTTGTGGGCGTGGTTGGGTGTGGTTGTGGTTGTGTGTGTGGTTGTGGGTGTGGTTGTGGGTGTGGTTATGTGTGTGTGGTTGTTTGTGTGGTTGTGTGTATGTGGTTGTCGTTGTGTGTGGTTGTGTGTGTGTGCGTGGTTGTGTGTGTTTGGGTGGGGTTGTGTGTGGTTGTGGTTGTGTGTGTGTGGTTGTGGGTGTGGTTGTGTGGGTGTGGTTTTGTGTGTGGTTGTGTGTGGTTGTTTGTGTGTGTGGTTGTGTGTGTGGTTGTGTGTGGTTGTGTGTGGTTGTGTGGTTATGGTTGTGTGTGGTTGTGTGTGTGTGGTTGTGTGTGGTTGTGGTTGTGTGTGTGGTTGCGGTTGTGTGTGTGGTTGTGTGTGTGTGTGGTTGTGTGTGTGGTTGCGGTTGTGTGTGTGGTTGTGTGTGTTGTGTGTGTGGTTGTGTGTGTGGTTGTGGTTTTGTGTGGTTGTGGTTGTGTGTGTGGTTGTATGTGTGTGGTTGTGGTTGTGTGTGTGGTTGTGTGTGTGGGTGTGGTTTTGTATGTGTATGGTTGTGGGCGTGGTTGGGTGTGGTTGTGGTTGTGGGTGTGGTTGTGGGTGTGGTTGTGTGTGTGTGGTTGTTTGTGTGGTTGTGTGTATGTGGTTGTCGTTGTGTGTGGTTGTGTGTGTGTGCGTGGTTGTGTGTGTTTGGGTGTGGTTGTGTGTGGTTGTGTGTGGTTGTGTGTGTGGTTGTGTGTGTGTGGTTGTGTGTGGTTGTGGTTGTGTGTGGGATTGTGTGGGGGGTTGTGTGTGGTTATGTGTGTGTGGTTGTGTGTGTGTGGTTGTGTGTGTGGTTGTGTGGTTGTGTGTGTGGGTGTGGTTGTGTGTGTGTCTGGTTGCGTGTATGTGTGTGGGTGTGTGGGTGTGGTTGTGTGTGTGTGTGTGTGTGTGTGTGGCTGTATGTGTGGTTGTGTGTGTGGTTGTGGTTGTGTGTGTGTGTAGTTGTGTGGTTGTGTGGTTGTGGTTGTGTGTGTGGTTGTGGTTATGTGTGTGGTTGTGGGTGTGGTTGTGTGGGTGTGGTTGTGTGTGTGGTTGTGTGTGTGGTTGTATGTGGTTGTGTGTGTGTGGTTGTGTGTGTGGTTGTGTGTGTGTGTGTGGTTGTGGGTGGTTGTGTGTGTGTGTGGTTGTGTGTGTGGTTGTATGTGGTTGTGTGTGGTTGTGTGGTTGTGGTTGTGTGTGTGGTTGTGTGTGTGTGGTTGTGAGTGTGTGTGGTTGTGTGTGTGTGTGGTTGTGTGTGTGTGTGTGGTTGTGTGTGTGGTTGTGTGCATTGTGTGTGTGGTTGTGTGTGTGGTTATGTGTGTGGTTGTGTGTGTGTGTGGTTTTTGTGTGTGTGGTTGTGGGTCTGGTTGTGTGTGGTTGCAGTTGTGTGTGTGGTTGTGGGTGTGGTTGTGTGTGGTTGTGTGTGTGTGGTTGTGTGTGGTTGTGGTTGTGTGTGTGGTTGTGTGTGTGTGTGTGTGGTTGTGTGTGTGGTTGTGTGTGTGTGTGGTTGCGTGTGTTGTGTGTGTGGTCGTGTGTGTGGTTGTGGTTTTGTGTGGTTGTGGTTGTGTGTGTGGTTGTATGTGTGTGGTTGTGGTTGTGTGTGTGGTTATGTGTGTGGGTGTGGTTTTGTATGTGTATGGTTGTGGGCGTGGTTGGGTGTGGTTGTGTTTGTGTGTGTGGTTGTGGGTGTGGTTGTGTGTGTGTGATTGTTAGTGTGGTTGTGTGTATGTGGTTGTTGTTGTGTGTGGTTGTGTGTGTGTGCTTGGTTGTGTGTGTTTGGGTGGGGTTGTGTGTGGTTGTGGTTGTGTGTGTGTGGTTGTGTGTGTGGTTGTGTGGGTGTGGTTTTGTGTGTGGTTGTGTGTGGTTGTGTGTGTGTGTGGTTGCGTGTGTGGTTGTGTGTGTGTGGTTGTGTATGTGTGTGGTTGTGTGTGTGGTTGTGTGTGGTTGTTTTGTGTGGTTGTGTGTGGTTGTGGTTGTGTGTGTGGTTGTGTGTGGTTGTGGTTGTGTGTGTGGTTGTGTGTGTGTGTGTGTGGTTGTGTGTGTGGTTGTGTGTGTGTGTGTGGTTGTGTGTGTTGTGTGTGTGGTTGTGTGTGTGGTTGTGGTTTTGTGTGGTTGTGGTCGTGTGTGTGGTTGTATGTGTGTGGTTGTGGTTGTGTGTGTGGTTGTGTGTGTGGGTGTGGTTTTGTATGTGTATGGTTGTGGGCGTGGTTGGGTGCAGTTGTGGTTGTGGGTGTGGTTGTGGGTGTGGTTGTGTGTGTGTGATTGTTTGTGTGGTTGTGTGTATGTGGTTGTCGTTGTGTGCGGTTGTGTGTGTGTGCGTGGTTGTGTGTGTTTGGGTGTGGTTGTGTGTGGTTGTGTGTGGTTGTGTGTGTGGTTGTGTGTGTGTGGTTATGTGTGGTTGTGGTTGTGTGTGGGATTGTGTGTGGGGTTGTGTGTGGTTATGTGTGTGTGGTTGTGTGTGTGTGGTTGTGTGTGTGGTTGTGTGGTTGTGTGTGTGGTTGTGGTTGTGTGTGTGTCTGGTTGCGTGTGTGTGTGTGGGTGTGTGGGTGTGGTTGTGTGTGTGTGTGTGTGGCTGTATGTGTGGTTGTGTGTGTGGTTGTGGTTGTGTGTGTGTGTAGTTGTGTGGTTGTGTGGTTGTGGTTGTGTGTGTGGTTGTGGTTATGTGTGTGGTTGTGGGTGTGGTTGTGTGGGTGTGGTTGTGTGGGTGGTTGTGTGGGTGGTTGTATATGGTTGTGTGTGTGTGGTTGTGTGTGTGGTTGTGTGTGTGTGTGTGGTTGTGGGTGGTTGTGTGTGTGTGTGGTTGTGTGTGTGGTTGTGTGTGGTTGTGTGTGGTTGTGGTTGTGTGTGTGGTTGTGTGTGTGTGGTTGTGAGTGTATGTGGTTGTGTGTGGTTGTGTGTGTGTGTGTGGTTGTGTGTGTGGTTGTGTGCGTTGTGTGTGTGGTTGTGTGTGTGGTTATGTGTGTGGTTGTGTGTGTGGGTGTGGTTTTGTGTGTGTGTGGTTGGGGGTGTGGTTGTGTGTGGTTGCAGTTGTGTGTGTGGTTGTGGGTGTGGTTGTGGGTGTGGTTTTGTGTGTATGGTTGTTTGTGTGGTTGTGTGTATGTGGTTGTGGTTGTGTGTGTGGTTGTGTGTGTGTGTGGTTATGTGTGTTTGGGTGTGGTTGTGTGTGGTTGTGTGTGTGGTTGTGTGCGTGGGGTTGTGTGTGTGGTTGTGGTTGTGTGTGGGGTTGTGTGTGGTTGTGTGTGTGTGGTTGTGTGTGTGGTTGTGGGTGTGGTTGTGTGTGTGTTTGGTTGTGTGTATGTGTGTGGTTGTGTGTGTGTGGTTGTGTGTGTGTGTGGCTGTATGTGTGGTTGTGTGTGTGTGTAGTTGTGTGGTTGTGCATGTGGTTGTGGTCATGTGTGGTTGTGATTGTGTGTGTGGTTGTGTGTGTGACAGTAATACTAAAGGCATCTCAAAATAAAGGAACACAAACATTGAGTTTTTGGGAAGAGAAAGCATTAACACAACAACAAAACAAACAAGATCACTTAGCGAAGACTGAGTGCTGATAATGGATACACACAGCCCATCATCTTAAGAGTTCGATTGCAGCCAATGTGCACTCAAACCTGCCCCTCCTTGTGAGTTGCACCCCATAATTTATGAGTTGTAACTGCTGCACCCACCATAGCGCTTTGAGATCTAAAGCGCTACATAGGTCTAATCGATTAACCAGTCGCCAACATGCTGTGCTTTTAAAGAGAATGTGCCAAACGTTTCCAGCTTCCTCATCATGTCCTCATGAAACCGCCAACGAAAGGACTCCCTGAATGGTGCAACGGACATGAAGCAGCCGCTGCGATCAGAAATAACACTGTGAACGTTGTCCAGTTTTACAGTAACATTTCTTTAATGTTCTTTAAGTCACAAAACAGTAATACTAAAAGCATCTCAAAATAAAGGAACACAAACATCGAGTTTGTGGAAAGAGAAAGCACATTGTAAGTCAAACAGGCGCAGCAAAGCATTAACACAACAACATGTTCTTTGATATTTGATGTTCTTTGAACGAGAACATCAAAGTGGCGCCGCGAAAGTGATCGCGGGCGAAAGTGAAAGTGATCACGGGCACTTAATGAGCATGACGAGGTTTGCCAGCCTCTGCTCCTAAGCACGCGCCCGCGCATATGCACTGTAGCTCTAGGCTGGCCATGGTAGCATTTTTTGAGCCCTCACAAAAAGTGTTGCCAGTCCAGCGCATGCACTGGGTCAGGCGAGACCTAAAAAAGGCCGCTTTCTGAACCAAGCACTCACTTTTTGCCACATTTGGTGTAATTACGTTCTGTAGTTCGAGCTGTAGCCGTGTCTAAAGTTTCCTATGGGAAATGCATTTTTCGACCTCTTTTTTTAAATTTCCACTAAACGGATTTACACCATTTAACAACAAGCATTGACATAGCCAATAGGTATCACCTTTGGGACCTTATAAGTGTTTAGTTATGCAGCACAATATCCTTGGTGCAACAACATCAACTGTTGGCTAAACACTTATAAGGTCCCAAAGGCGAGTCCTATTGGCTATGCCAATGCTTGTTGTTGATTGTAAGTGAGGTGTGCAGCATCCTGTGTCCCCACTTACTGCATATCGGAGCTGGCATCTGGCATGTTTTAAGGGAATGATGCCACAGCAGAAAACCAGTGGCCCTAAAAGTATCGTGTTTAAGCTGCATGAAAGGATGTTATCTGAGAATCCACAGCATTTAAATATCAACTAGTCGATATTAACATTAAGAAAATTAGCCATTAAAGTTTGAATTGGAGTGCAAGTGAAAGTAGGCTACTTATCATAGTAGTCGCCAACCTACATTCTAGGAGAATTCAGGAAAACCTATAATGAAACTGGAGCAATGGTACAGAGAATTACTTGGTGGTTATAAATGGGGGAAAACGTTGGTCTGCAGCTGTCATTCTTCTTTTATGAGATTATATTCACTATAGCATGAAGAGGGGGGCGTTTCATTACTGGGGACATTAACATTTTCATTACTACGGTCGAAGGGCGTAATTTTCCTGACTGGGGACATGAGTGGTGGTGGTTGGGCGGTGGAAGGGGGGACACAAGGTAACCTCCTAACTGAGATTATGCTGCGACGCTGATCCTCCCTGTGGACAGCAGAGGAGAGGGAACAAACTCAAGTGACGTCCTTAAATATGATTATAGCAGATATGTGCTTTCTTAAAGCCAAAGACACTTCTCACAATATATTCATTGGCATGACACACTTTACAGTTGCAAACATGTGTTCTTGGTCACTGGCGTAATGTGCCAGGGCCGATTCTCGCTGGGTACATGCACACCTATCTGCCTGTTGAGCTTTCGAGGAAGGGACTGGCAGTTTATTTTGACGGATTTTTCAATTCAGACGAATTGTGGTTTTCGAAACAGTGGTGAAGGTTAGGAGTGGCACGGATTCCAAATTATGAGAGTCGCTTATCTAGTTCGTGTGGTATCCTCTAAATGAGGGTGACCTGAAGCAAGGGCCTTTTGGCTGACATGGTCATCTTCCGGTAATGACCAAGGCATCAAATGAAGGTGACCGATCAACGAAGAAAAGGGCATTAACAAATAAACGTGCATCCTAAAGCACACTCCGATGTGGAATCCCAGCCTTCTTAAATCAATATTAATACACAACCAACAGAGGGGTTTAGTGAAGTGTCCCGCGGTTTATGCTTGCGTTACTGCAGCTCTCCTAACAAAAAGAGAGCCCTTTACTGCGTGTTCCGGCCCTCGAATACCCTGCCTCCCACCCACCTTACTCGAGTTCACCACAAACAACTGAGAAATAAACCCATTACCATTGTGGCTGCAAAACAAAGGCCCGAGAGAACATGGAGACTCTGATCAAGGTCAAGCTTTGCCTACAGCGCAGGCGCCGAAAGAGATCGGAAGCCGGGTGCCGGAAGCAGAGAGAGAAGAAAGACTAGAAGGGGTTGAGCTTAGAGTCATAAAACAGCGGTAAAGATTATGAGTGAGTGCAAAGAGAAACACTAAAACATTAATTCTATAGGAGCGAGAAAGGTGTAATGCGTGTCTAGAGACGATATTGGTAATGCATGTGCTATATAAATTTAATACATCAAAAAGGAAGTCCCCAGTGATCAAGAAATTGTATCCTGACTTGCAGGATAAGCAATACAAGCACGCGAAAAGAAAAAAAAAAAGACACGAGCACAGTGCAGGGCGAGGGGGAAACGCAGGGGGCAGGATTACAAACACCACGGGAGAGGGGAGCAATAGGAGAGCGGCGGAAGCAACAGAGGGCAGGGAATGCATGGGGGGAAGGGGAGCAACACGGTGGGTGGAGGGAAGGGAAGTAAACTAACAGGGAGAGATTAACATGGAGCAAGCTGGCCGCGTGAAAGCAAGCGCTAGGCCAGCAGACGCCTGGGGTAGCACTTTTATAAGCACACTACAAAATGTCTCGCAGATCAGCGCATGCACTGACTCAGCGAGACCTAAAAAGGTCTCTTTCTGAACGAAGAGCTACCTTTTTGATAAATTTGGTGTAATTCCGTTCAGCAGTACGAGCTGGAGCTGTGTCTAAAGTTTCCTACGGAAAATAACATGGAAAAAAACGTTTTGAGACCCCCCTTTTTTCTCTGCCCCTGCCTGGCAAACCACCCCGAAACTTTCAGGATAGGAGCTCACCGGAGCAGGCCATACGTTTTGAAAATTTTGCGAAGATTCGTCAACCGGCACCAAAGTTATAGGGAAAACAAAAAACACTTTTCCTATGAAAACTAGGACCTAACTATAGCTATCTACTGGTGACCGGCAGTAGATAATACTGGAGACCGCCAGTAGATAATATATATAGAGTAGGGGGTCATGCTGGGGGTAGTGTTTTAGGGTTTAGGGTAGTGCAGTGGTGTTTGGGTAGTGTAGGGTGTTGTGGTGGGGTAGTGTTTTAGGGTTTAGGGTAGCACAGTGGTGTTTGGGCAGTGTAGGGGGTCGTGCTGGGGATAGTGTTTTAGGGTTTAGGGTAGCGCAGTGGTGTTTGGGTAGTGTAGGGGGTCGTGCGGGGGGTAGTGTTTTAGGTTTTAGGGTAGTGCAGTGGTATTTGGGTAGTGTAGGGGGTCGTGCTGGGGTAGAATTTTAGGGTGGTGCAGTGGTGTTTGAGTAGTGTAGAGGGTCATGCTGGGGTAGTGTTTTAGGGTTTAGGGTAGTGCAGTGGTGTTTGTGTAGTGTAGGGGGTTGTGTTAGGGGTAGTATTTTAGGGTTTAGGGTAGTGCAGTGGTGTTTGTGTAGTGCAGGGGGTCGTGCAGGGGGTAGTGTTTTAGGGTTTAGGGTAGTGCAGTGGTGTTTGGGTAGTGTAGGGGGTTGTGCTGGGGGTAGATGTAGGGTTTAGGGTAGTTCGGTGGTGTTTGTGTAGTGTAGGGGGTCGTGCTGGGGTAGTGTTTTAGGTTTTAGGGCAGTGCAGTGGTGTTTGTTCAGTGTAGGGGGTCGTGCAGGGGGTAGTGTTTTAGGGTTTAGGGCAGAGCAGAGGTGTTTGTGTAGAGTAGGGGGTTGTTCTGGGGGTACTGTTTTAGGGTTTAGGGCAATGCAGTGGTGTTTGTGTAGTGTAGGGGGTCATGCTGGGGGTAGTGTTTTAGGGTTTAGGGCAGTTCAGTGGTGTTTGGTTAGTGTAAGGGGTCGTGCTGGGGGTAAATGTAGGGTTTAGGGTAGTGCAGTGGTGTTTGTGTAGTGTAGGGGTTGTGCTAGGGGTAGTGTTTTAGGGTTTAGGGTAGTGCAGTGGTGTTTGTGTAGTATTGGGGGTTGTGCTGGGGGCTGTTTTTAGGGTTTAGGCTAGTGCAGTGGTGTTTGGGTAGTGTAGGGGGTCCTGCTGGGTTAATGTTTTAGGGTTTAGGGTAGCGCAGTGGTGTTTAGGTAGTATAGGGGGTCATGCTGGGGTAGTGTTTTAGGGATTAGGGTAGCACAGTGGTGTTTGGGTAGTATAGGGGGTCGTGCTGGGGTAGTGTTTTAGGGTTTAGGGTAGCACAGTGGTTTTGTGTAGTGTATGGCTTGTGCTGGGGATAGTGTTTTAGGGTTTAGGGTAGCTCAGTAGTGTTCGGGTAGTGTAGGGGGTCGTGCTGGGGATAGTGTTTTAGGGTTTAGGATACCGCAGTAGTGTTTGGGTGGTGTAGGGGGTCATGCTGGGGGTAGTGTTTTAGGGTTTAGGGTACTGCAGTGATGTTTGTGTAGTGTAGGGTGTCGTGCAGGGGGCAGTGTTTTAGGGTATCCCACTTGTGTTGGGGTAGTATAGGGTGTTGTGCTGGGGGTAGTGTTTTAGGGTTTAAGGTAGTGCAGTGGTGTTTGGGTAGTGTAGAGGGTCGTGCTGGGGGTAGATGTAGGGTTTAGGGTAGTGCAGTGGTGTTTGGGTAGTGCAGGGTGTCGTTCTGTGGGTAGATTTAGGGTTTAGGGTAGTGCAGTGGTGTTTGGGTAGTGTTTGGGGTTCATGCTGGGGGTAGTGTTTTACAGTTTAGGGTAGTGCAGTGGTGTTTGTGTAGTGTAGGGGGTCGTGCTGAAGGTAGTGTTTTAGGGTTTAGGGTAGTGCAGTGGTGTCTGTGTAGTGTAGGGGGTAGTGTTTTACAGTTTAGGGTATTGCAGTTGTGTTTGGATAGTGTAGGGGTTCATGCTGGGGGTAGTATGTTAGGGTTTAGGGTAGTGCAGTGGTGTTTGTGTAGTGTAGGAGGTCATGCTGGGGGTAGTGTTTTAGATTTTAGGGTAGTGCAGTGGTGTTTTTGTACTGTAGGGGGTCGTGTTTTAGGGTTTAGGGTAGTGCAGTTGTGTTTGGGTAGTGTAGGGGGTCGTATTTTAGGGTTTAAGGTAGTGCAGTGGTGTTTGGGTAGTGTAGGGGGTCGTGCTGGTGAATTGAATTTGATTTTTCTTTTTTTTTTTAATGTAGGGGGTCGTGCTGGTGGTGGTGTTTTAGGGTTTAGGGTAGTGTAGTGGTGTTTGTGAAGTGTGGGGGTAGTGTTTTAGGGTGTAGGGTAGTGCAGCGGTGTATGTGTAGTGCAGGGGGTCATGCTGGGGGTAGTGTTTTAGGGTTTGGTGTAGTGCAGTGGTGTTTGTGTACTATAGGGGGTCGTGTTTTAGGGTTTAGGGTAGTGCAGTTGTGTTTGGGTAGTGTAGGGGGTCATGCTGGGGGTAGATTTAGGGTTTAGGGTAGTGCAGTTGTGTTTGGGTAGTGTAGGGGGTCGTGCTGGTGGTAGTGTTTTAGGGTTTAGGGTAGTGCAGTGGTGTTTGTGTAGTGTAGGGAGTCATGCTGGGGGTAGATTTAGGAATTAGGATAGTGCAGTTGTGTTTGGGTAGTGTAGGGGTCACGCTAGTGGTAGTTTGTTAGGGTTTAGGGTAGTGTAGTGGTGTTTGGTTAGTGTAGGGGGTCATGCTGGGGCTAGTGTTTTAGGGTTTAGGGTAGTGCAGTGGTGTTTGGGTAGTGTAGGGGATCGTTGTGCGGGGGTAGTGTTTTAGGGTTTAGGGTTGTGCAGTGATGTTTGGGTAGTGTAGGGGGTCATGCTGGGGTAGTGATTTAGGGTTTAGTGTAGTACAGTAGTATTTGGGTAGTGTAGGGGTCATGCTGGAGTATTGTTTTAGTGTTTAGGGTAGTGCAGTGGTGTTTGTGTAGTGTACAGCGCATGCACTGTGTCGCTAGGCGAGACCTAAAAAGCGTTGCACCAAAATGGCTGCCAACACTTCCTGGATTGAAGTGTTGGCAGCCAATTAGAGCCAAGCTTGTGCTTGTGTAGTTAGGTCCCGCCCAGATATATAAAGATTTTTTTCCTTTAATATCTCTAAAACTACTGAACGGATGTACACCATTTAAAAACAAGCATTGGCATAGCCAATAGGTCTTACCTTTGGGATCTTATATGTGCTTAGCCATGCAACAGTTGATGTTGTTGCACAAAGGATATTGTGCTGCATAACTAAATACTTATAAGGTCCCAAAAGCGAGACCTATTGGCTATGCCAATGCTTTTTTTTTTTAATTTACCTCTCCAGTTGGCTTTGGACGTTTTGGAACACCACATAGAAAATAAGAAAAATGGTGGCTGCACTTTGCTGTGTATCCCCAATTGTGGTGATGCATGCACGCAGATATTTCATCATGCTAAAATGCCATAGCTTCATTAGACTTTTGTATGTGTACTCGCAAATACATGTCATCACGTTCTTTTTTGCATTTTTTGTACTTTTTGTTGCTGCACTAACGCAGTGGTAAAAAGCATTTATTTTTACTGAAGCCACATAACATCGGGAAGAAACATTTCAAAGTCAATAGGTTGAAAAGCAAGACCTTTTGGGTTTGCCAATGCTTTTCACATAAGCAGATTATTTTGTAATCTATAATTGCGTAACTGTTTGGCAGTATTGCATGTTTTTGTTTGATTGACATATGCTCGGAGAAATTAACACGGGCACAGCACTGCCAGTGCATAGAGCCCGGGGGTTGTGACCTCTGCACTGAGTACTTGTTGGAAAGGCGTTCGTCGGAGGGGGGTTCGATGCCCGTCTTGCCCACCCCTTTGACCCACCTCTCCCACGTAGGCCGAACTAGGCGCGCACACCCTGATATGCACTACGTACAGAGTGACACCACACGTATTCTTTGTAGGACGATAGGTCTTTTTTATCGATGATTTTCAAGGGATCTTTATGATCCAAGATGCAAGTAGTACAGCAGTGGCACGAAGTACCACAAATCGGTCGTGGGGAATGGGGGTAGCGGAACAGTCTTTCAAGATAGGGTCTCTGCGAAATACCCAGCGGATAGCTCACAATCCTCGAGCTGGAGGGTGTCGATTCTCTGGGCGATCTCTTACCGAGTCGTCCTCAAGGGGAGCGCCGCGAGTCTCTCAGCAGGCACAGGTGGTCGGAGTTCGGGAGCCGCGATTCCGTCAGCAAGGCTCAGATGGTTCAATAGCTGGGGGCTGCGAGTCACTCAGCAGGCCCAGGTGGTTCAGTGCTCGGGAGCCGCGACCTCGTCAGCAGGGCTCAGATGGTTCGATAGCAAGAGGCCGCGAGTCACTCAGCAGGCCCAGGTGGTTCAGTGCTCGGGAGCCGCGACCTCGTCAGCAGGGCTCAGATGGTTCAATAGCAAGAGGCCGCGAGTCACTCAGCAGGCCCAGGTGACTTCAGCGTTCAGGAGCCGCGACAGCGTCAGCATGCTCGGATGGTTCCAGGTCTTCTCTGCCTTCGTTTCTCCGGCACCCCTTGTTATACTCCGCTTGCTCTTTGAAGTCCGGGGTCCTCGCAGAGGGGGGACTGGGGTGACGGAGGGGGTTCGGCGGGATTTCCTGCCGCTCACTTCTTTGGTCTTTTCAGGTGGGTCTGGGAGGGACCCCAGACGCTCGGCAGGGGAGGCGCCTGCTCCCCAGGGGCCTGGTGGCCGATCGAGTCTTTCCGGGGAAGGCGACCCGAGGTGTGACTGGGCTGGCGCCTTTGGGTCTGGCTCGAGGGTTCCCGCTCCCTCGGTCGGACATGCGTGGTAGGGTGTCGAGTCTGTCAGGGCTCTGGCCGGCCCTCGGATCTGGGTGGCTGGGGCGGCCGGAGTCGGAGATGTCGTGTCTTGAGGGTGGTTGCAGGTTGGCTGGATGATTGGGAAGGCAACGCCGTGAGGCCGGTCTCACACGCGTCCCCCCCAGCTGAAAGGCGTGGAGAACTACCCATCCACTGGGGGATTCTCCTCGCCGAAGCAGAAGAACCGGGACAGGCCGTCAGCGTTGGCATGATCCGCCCCGGGGCGATGTTCGACGGTGAAATCCATCCCTTGGAGAGAGATGGACCATCGTAGTAGCTTGGGGTTCTCCCCCCTCATCTGCATTAGCCACCGCAAGGGCCGGTGGTCCGTCTGTACTCGGAAATGGGTTCCGAACAAGTAGGGCCGTAGTTTCTTGAGGGCCCAGACTACGGCAAAGGTCTCTCGTTCTATAGTACTCCAACGCTGCTCTCGCGGCAGCAGCCTTCGGCTGATGAAGGCTATGGGCTGATCGATGCCCTTGTCGTCGAACTGCGAGAGGACGGCCCCGATGCCGTGTTCGGAGGCGTCGGTCTGGACCACAAACTCTTGGGAGTAGTCGGGGGCCGTGAGTACGGGGGCGGTGCACATGGCGGTTTTCAAGGCGTCGAACGCCTGCTGGCACGGGGTGGTCCACTGCACCTTCTTCGGAAGCTTTTTGGAGGTCAACTCCGTGAGGGGCCCCGCGATACTACCATAGTTTTTAATGAACCTCCGGTAGTACCCTGTAAGGCCCAGGAAGGCCCGGACCTCCGTCTGCGTGGTGGGGGGCTCCCAGGACTTGATGGCGTCGATCTTCGGTTGGAGGGGGCGACCTGGCCGCTGCCCACCTGATGCCCCAGGTAGACCACGGAGCCTTGCCCGAGCTGGCATTTGCTGGCTTTCACTGTTAGGCCGGCTTGGCGCAGGGCCATGAGTACTTGTCGGAGGTGCTGGAGATGCTCGTGCCATTGAGAGCTGAATACGGCAATGTCGTCAAGGTATGCTGCGCTGAACTCCTCGAGTCCGGCCAGGACCTTGTTCACCAACCGCTGGAACGTGGCCGGGGCGTTCTTCATCCCGAACGGCATGACCCTGAAGCGGTAGTGGCCATCTGGTGTGGAGAAGGCAGAGCGTTCTCTCGCTCCCTCCGTGAGAGCAATCTGCCAGTATCCGCAGGTCAGGTCGAAAGTGCTGAGGAACCGGGCGGCCCCCAGGCGGTCGATGAGCTCGTCGGCGCGGGGGATAGGGTGAGCGTCTGCTCGGGTGACCGCATTGAGCCCCCGGTAGTCCACACAGAATCTTAGTTCGGGGGCGACCCCCGGGGAAGCCGCCTTCGGGACCAGGACCACCGGGCTGGCCCAGGGGCTGTCGGAGGGTTCGATTACTCCAAGGGTGAGCATCTTCTGTACCTCGGTCTTGATGCAGGTGCGGACCCGGTCAGGCACCCGGTAGGCTCGGTGTCTCACAGGCGGGCTGTCGCCGGTGTCCACGTCGTGGACACACCAGTCGGTGACCCTTGGAATGAGGGAGAAGAGGTCTGCGAATTGTCTGAGCAGCTGGCGGCAGTCGTCGGACTGTTGGGGAGTGAGGGTGGTTGAAAGTCTTACTCCCTCCACGGAGCCATCCAGGTCTTTAGCGCACAGGGGTTCGGGCAGGGGTTCGGTGTCTTCTTCCGCCCCATCATCGGTGGCCAGTAGCAAACTTAATTCCGTTCTCACAAAGTGGGGCTTGAGACGGTTAACGTGGAGGACCCGGAGGGGGTTCCGTGGGGACTGTACATCGACCAGGTACGTGACCTGGCTCTTCCGCTCGATCACCTTGAAGGGACCAGTCCATTTGTCTTGTAGGGCGCAGGGCTTCACCGGGGCCATGACCCAAACCTGCTGGCCCGGCTGGAACTCGACCAGGGTTGCGTTCTGGTCATACCAGCGCTTCATTTCTTCTTGGCTGGCCTCGAGGTTAGCCTCTGCGAGTTCTCTGAACTTCCTCGTCTGGTTGCGGAGCGCCAGGATGTAGCGGAACACATCAGGGGGTGTCCCCCGGGGGCTTGTCTCCCAGCCCTCTTTGACCAGGCTCAGGGGCCCTCGGACGGGATGCCCGTATAGCAGTTCGAAGGGGCTGAACCCCAGAGACTTTTGGGGAACTTCTCGGTATGCGAACAGGAGGCAAGGGAGGAGGACGTCCCATCTCCGGCGCAGGGGCTCTTCGAGGCCCAGGATCATTCCCTTTAGGGTTCGGTTGAAGCGTTCCACTAGGCCGTTGCCCTGGGGGTGGTAGGGGGTCGTGAACTTATACGTGACTCCGCACTGCTGCCACAGGGACTTCATGTAGCGGGATATAAAGTTAGTGCCGCGATCACTCACAACCTCGCGGGGAAATCCGACACGGGAGAAGATCCCCATGAGAGCTCGGCCCACCACGGGAGCCGTCACTGTGCGGAGGGGGATGGCCTCGGGGTAGCGGGTGGCATGGTCCACCAGGACAAGGATGAATCTGTGGCCCTGGGCGGTCTTCGGATCCAGGGGTCCCACGATGTCGATGCCGACCTGCTCGAACGGGGTACTCACAACGGGGAACGATTGTAAGGGAGCTTTGCGTTTTCCGCCACTCTTCCCACTGCCCTGGCACGTGAGGCAGGATTTGCAGTGTACTTCTACATTCGCTCGCATCTTGGGCCAATAGAAGTGGGTAACCAATCGCTGATATGTCTTGTCTTGGCCTAAGTGTCCTGCCAAGGGTACATCGTGGGCCAGGCCCAGGAGGAGGCTCCGGAAACGCAGGGGTACCACCAGTACCCGGGCTGCGCCTAGCTCGGCGGACTTTTGCTCGCTGTATAGGAGGCCATTGTCCCAATAGATCCAATGGGTTCCGGTTCGGTCACCGGCGGCCTGGGCTTCGGCTTGTTGTCTGAGTCCCACGAGGGAGGGGCAAGTGGCCTGTTCCTGGCAGAACTCTTCCCGGGAGGGCCCCCCCTCACAGCGCCACTGGCCCATCTCGGGCAGTTCTCCGAGCTCAGTCAGGGCCTCCGGGGCGGAAGGTTCTGGCCCTTCTCCCGGGTTAGTGTCCTCTTCTCCCTCCGAAGGAGGGTTGTCCGCTTCTGGTAGAGTGTCCCGGCTCTCGGGGATAGTGTTCGGTAGGAGTGCCTCACTGCCCTCGGAGAGAGGCAATCGCGCGGTCACGGAGCGCGTGGTGGCGCAGACCCATTCTGGTAGGCCCATCATCTCCAGATGGGCTCTTCGTTCTACTTGCCCCCACGGGGAACTCTCCAGGTCGTTGCCCAGGAGGCAGTCTACGGGCTGTGATGTCCGGACCGCTACCTTCAGTTCTCCGGAGACCCCTCCCCACTCGAAGGGCACCAGCGCCATCTGGCAGAGGCTCTCAGAATTGTCGGAGGATACGACGGACAGAGGGCACCGGTTAGGATCTGGTCTTCGGAAATTAGGCTGCGGTGGACCGCGGTGACACTCGCCCCGGTGTCGCGGAAGCCCTCGACTCGGTGGCCGTTGATGGTCACTTGCTGTCGGTATTTCTTTGTGTTGGCGGGCAAGGGTGTCCCGGGGACCATTTCTCGATCACCAAGGGAGACCAGGGCCATGGCCGCCGATTCCCATTCTTCGGAGTCCTCCATCTCTTCCCCCAGAGCCACGGAGGCCATCTGCCGGGCCGGGGGGTTGGTCGTTGTGGTTCGCTGATACTGGGGACACTGGGGGTCATTGGCGTAGTGTCCGGGCCGTTGGCAGCGGAAGCAGGTGATCCTAGCTCGTGGACCTAGCCGTCCTGCGACTCCGGTGCTTGCTGGAGACGGGGCTGAACCCGCCGCTGGTGGGCTGCTGGGGGGGCTGGTTGAGGACCCCCCGGGGAAGTCTCTTGGTCGGCCGTGGTTCCCTCCGCCCCTCTGGCGGGGGGGGCCTTGATTGTGGCGGCCGTAGTCCCCCACGGGGCCTCGGGTGGCTCGGGTATTCACCCAACGATCAGCCTCAGCGGCCAGCTTCCGAGGGTCGGTGAGTTTGCTGTCCAGGAGATGCTGGCGCAGTTCTACAAAGCAATTGGCCGCTAAATGTTCCCAGGCAATCAGATCAAACAGTTCTTCGAAGGTGGAGACCTTGCTGCCCTTGATCCACCCGTCCAAGGCTCGGCTGTAAAAGTTCACGTATTCTACCCACGTGGTGCCCGGTATCTTCTTACAATCTCGGAACCGTTGTCGGTACATTTCGGGGGTGAGTCCATACTGGCCCACGAGGGCTTCCTTCATGTGGCTGTAGGAGTTCATGACCGTGGAGGGCAGATCTAGCAGGGTGTCTCTTCCTTCGCTTAAGAACCGGCCCCATAGGCCAGCCCCCCAATCCTTCTGCGGGACTCGGTGAGAGGTCATGGCAACTTCGTAGGCCTTAAACCACTGCTGGATATCGTCGTTCTTGTAATACTCTTTTACCACATCCTTGGGGATGTGGACTTTGGTTTCCCCGGTGGGAGCGGGCGGTGGATTCCCGGGTGGCTGTGACTTTTCGTTTTTAGCCCGCCACTCGATCTCCTTCAGGCTGCGTTCATGTTCTAGCTGGAGCTTCTTTTCGTCGTGCTCTCTTTGGCGTCTCTTCTCTTCGAGTTCCCCTTGTAGCCGTAACTGCTCGACGGCCAACTTTTTCTCTGCTAGTTTTAGTTCTCCCTCGATTTTTAGTTTTGCCAGTTCAAGTTCGTGGTTGCGGCTTCTCTCTCGGTCCGCTAGCTCCTCGGGGGACTGGTTCCCCTCTGGCCCGTTGTTTCTCGCCGGGATGCTTTGTGGTTCATGGGCAGAGTCTCCTTCCGTTTGGGTCGGGGGTGCCCCCGTCTCGACCCAGGTTTTCAATACTTTCTGGAAGTCTTCCTTTGTGCTTAATCCGGTGGTAGCGATGCCAAGGTCTTTGCAAAACTCTTTTAATTCTCTATGTGTGTAATAGTCCAATTGATCCTCTCGGAACGGTGAGCTTATTTCAGTACCTGCGGCACCCAGGGAGGTTTCTCCTTCCATCTCTGTTTGGTAGTGTGTCAGTCGTTCACTGCACGCTCTCTTTCGGTGTCGGCTCGGATCCCGTCGTCTGCCACCAAATGTTGGAAAGGCGTTCGCCGGAGGGGGGTTCGATGCCCGTCTTGCCCACCCCTTTGACCCACCTCTCCCACGTAGGCCGAACTAGGCGCACACACCCTGATATACACTACGTACAGAGTGACACCACACATATTCTTTTTTTATTTTTTTTATTTTTTTATTTCCATGACAGTTCCATTATTATAAACATACATAGCTGACTTCAGAAAAGGAAAAAAAAAGACATGACTTGACAAAGCAGCAGACCACAAAAAAGCCGAATCACAGATACTACGATGTACTAGTGTTATCAGAGAGAAAATTCATCAGGGCTCCCCAAATTAACATTCCCAGACATTTCTTCCTTGTTCCTTTCAAGAGATACAAATGCATTTCAATTTCATAAATACGATATAACTTCGCTCTCCAAAATTCAAAAGTAGGAGGTTCAGGTGATAACCATTCTGTTGCAATACATAACCGGGAAACCGTCATTGCAAGGAATAGAAAATACCGGTGTTCTTTTAAGATCTGATAGCTGTATGTTTTTTGACAGCAGCCCAGTATCATAAGTGAAGGGGAAATCTTCAAAGGACAAGCCAGTACCAGCGATATAAATCTTTCAATATCCGCAAGAAAATGCGAGAGTTTTGCACAGTTATAAAAAATATGGAGCATGTCAGCTTCCTGATCTCCGCACCTAAAACATTTACCATTGTATTTATCTCCCCAAGTTGCCATACGTTTAGGAGTATAGTATAACCTAAAAATCGTTTTATAAACCTGAGCTTTTAGATTGGCTGCCAGACAGATTTTTTTAGCGAAGCATAGTGATTCCACTATTTCAATTTGAGAGTCTCCCAGTTGGTTAATCCAATAGTGGTTATATTTTTGAATATCATCGTTCCTATGTTCCATTAAAATCGCATAAAGTGGGCCAATCCTTTTTGCAGACGGATCCCCTCAATTAAGTTATTAGGGAGAGCGTCAATCTGGTTTTTCAAACAAAAGTCGCGAAGTTGAAGATATTTAAAGAATAGCGTCCGTGGAAGCTGATTTTGCATTTGTATCATATAAGTCACCAATTCTTGAAATCCCTTTTCTAATCCAAATCTTAACATTGTCGTCCCAAAACACAGAGGGAAGTATTTTATTGGCATCAAATGGGGTATAATATATGATTTTACCTAGTTTAATCCTTTTCTTAACATTTCTCCAGACTTTAAATGCTGCAGCAAATACCTTAAATCTTGTATGTTTATAGTAGTTACCCTCTAGTTCTTTTAATAGACAACCTTTCACCTGTTCTCCTAAAAGTAAAAAAAAGATGGAAGGGGCATCCGCCTCATTTTTTGGAGATTCTCCTGTCAATAGATAGCCCATTTTTTGTAAAAAGCAAATCTAATAATAACAGAGAAAATCAGGCAAGCCCCGGCCTCCTCTTTCTTGCGGTAACGAGAGCCATTTCATGGCTCTACGAGGTTTACCAGGAGACCACACAAACTTCCCACATATATTTTGTAATTGCTGTATATGCTTGGGTGAAAATTCCAGAGGTATACTTCGAAATACATACAAGATTTTGGCTAAAATATTCATCTTAATTATGTTCCCTCTTACAATTATTGATAATTGAAGTCTATTCCATCTGTCTAATGAATCTTTAATTTGGGTTATAGTCACCTCCCAATTACTTTCAACAATCTCTTGCATCTGGATTTTAATCTGAATGCCTAAATAAGTAACCTCATTTGTAACCCGGGAGTCATTAAATTGTATGTTCTTTGTACAGAGAATTTGGTTTTTTTCAGCATTTAACTTATATCCAGACGTTATTTCAAAATTTTTAGATAATAATTCGATCTCCACCATGGCCTCTCTAGGGTCAGTAGTCACTATAGCGATGTCATCTGCATAAGCAAATACGGTATATAAAATACCTGTAGCTGAAAAAGGCTTAATATATGGGGAGTTCTGTAAACTAATAATACTGACACCACACGTATTCTTTGTAGGACGATAGGTCTTTTTTATCGATGATTTTCAAGGGATCTTTATGATAGTACAGCAGTGGCACGAAGTACCACAAATCGGTCGTGGGGAATGGGGGTAGCGGGATAGTCTTTCAAGATAGGGTCTCTGCGAAATACCCAGCGGATAGCTCACAATCCTCGAGCTGGAGGGTGTCGATTCTCTGGGCGATCTCTTACCGAGTCGTCCTCAAGGGGAGCGCCGCAAGTCTCTCAGCAGGCACAGGTGGTCGGAGTTCGGGAGCCGCGATTCCGTCAGCAAGGCTCAGATGGTTCAATAGCTGGGGGCCGCGAGTCACTCAGCAGGCCCAGGTGGTTCAGTGCTCGGGAGCCGCGACCTCGTCAGCAGGGCTCAGATGGTGCGATAGCAAGAGGCCGCGAGTCACTCAGCAGGCCCAGGTGGTTCAGTGCTCGGGAGCCGCGACCTCATCAGCAGGGCTCAGATGGTTCAATAGCAAGAGGCCGCGAGTCACTCAGCAGGCCCAGGTGACTTCAGCGTTCAGGAGCCGCGACAGCGTCAGCAGGCTCGGATGGTTCCAGGTCTTCTCTGCCTTCGTTTCTCCGGCACCCCTTGTTATACTCCGCTTGCTCTTTGAAGTCCGGGGTCCTCGCAGAGGGGGGACTGGGGTGACGGAGGGGGTTCGGTGGGATTTCCTGCCGCTCACTTCTTTGGTCTTTTCAGGTGGGTCTGGGAGGGACCCCAGACGCTCGGCAGGGGAGGCGCCTGCTCCCCAGGGGCCTGGTGGCCGATCGAGTCTTTCCGGGGAAGGCGACCCGAGGTGTGACTGGGCTGGCGCCTTTGGGTCTGGCTCGAGGGTTCCCGCTCCCTCGGTCAGACATGCGTGGTAGGGTGTCGAGTCTGTCAGGGCTCTGGCCGGCTCTCGGATCTGGGTGGCTGGGGCGGCCGGAGTCGGAGATGTCGTGTCTTGAGGGTGGTTGCAGGTTGGCTGGATGATTGGGAGGGCAACGCCATGAGGCCGGTCTCACAGTACAAAGGAGAAACCTCACGAACAAGGCCGAGGAAACCGAATTGGCGCGAGTTCCGTGGGGGAGAGGAATTACAATGTAAACAATTTGTGAGAATCCAGAAAAAGGAAGCAATCCAGCCTTACAGTTTATCATTTTTACCTGATTTACTTCCCGTCAGTGTTTACGTACAGTGACTAGGATGCCGCAAAACGATTGTCTAAATCATTAGGGACCGAGTGTTTATTCATCTAGTACATCATCAAGGAGCGGCAAGATGGCAACAATCATTTTGTGTATTTATACCGACGACATTCCGTTCGATGGAAAACTTGCTGATTTTTTTAGTGAAAAGTTGTGCTTCAGTTGCCTTTGCCGAAAAAGGTTTAAAATTCTAACGAGACATAATAGTAACAATGTTGAGTGGGCGGGTGAGCGGCCGAGGAGCCTGAGGCGGGGTAGGAATAATAAAATGGAAGTGACTTGGGAAGCAAAGGATGAGGTGGGGCTGGGTGTGGGTTTGGGACCTGCTCTATACAGTGCTGTTGTTTACTTGTCACGCTTCGGTTGGTGGGGAGAAGTCAACAGAGATGAACAATGTTGAGTGGGTGGGTGAGCGACCGAGGAGCCTGAGGCGGTGCACATAATAAGTGGGATAAGGGAGGGGGGTAGGGTACGTTGCGCGCACCAAGGCGGAGAGAGGCACGCAGGCTGGCAAATGGTGTGCACTTTCGCGGCCGCTTTGATGTTCTCAGTGGCCGCGCGGCTCACTGAGAACATCAAAGCGGCCGCTTATTGTTAGAGGGGTATGAGTCTGAGATTTTTCAACAAACAACAAGATGTACCCAACGAAAAGGGTAGGGCAGATTGGGACCACTGAACGGTGGTAATGGACAGGGTTAGGTTTAATTTATTTGTAAAACTAAGAGCAGTCAGTGTAGGGCCTCCATGAGACAGTCTGGGCTATGTTGCCCACACTAGTCCAGTTCCACGCCACAGCAATGTCATTCAGAGAGGCCATTGAGACCAAGCTAGCATAAGACAGTACCTAACATCAGCAGACCAGCCTAAGGGACATATTTACAAGGCCCTATCATCACCACAGCGTCAATTTTTCAGACGTCGTGGTGGTAATAGGGGCTTCATCTTATTTACAAGGCAGGATTAAGCCACTTAACATGGCTTAACGCTGCCTTGTAAATAAGGCTGCTTTCACTCTTCACTTAGCGTGAAAGGGGAGGGCAACGGGTGTTGCAGTGAGCATTCCACTGCAACACCTATCGATTTTGAGGCTCCCCCCTATTTACAAGGGTAGCGTAAATAGGAGGCAGTGCCAAAATTAAGACCAGGGAAAACCTGGCGAAACGAGGAAAAATGCTTTATTTCTCCTTGTTTTTTCTGTTTCTAAATGTGCTGCGTTGTGCAGCAGACATATAAACAGCAAAACTCCTATAATTCTTTATGTTCAGAAAGGTATGCCTTCCCACACATAAACAATCAAAAAAACAAATGACGTTTTGCAACTTCAATGTGTGCTGCATTAAGCAGCACATATAGAACTTACAAAACACAATTTCAAGATTGATTATGTGCAGGAAGGGACACCTTCCTGCACATAAACAATCCTTCCCCTCAATGCAGGCCCCCTTGCACTATGGTGCAAGGGTGCCTGCTTTTGTGCTTGGCAGCTATATTTAGAGCCAGCGCAGGAGGAAACGCTGGGCTGCACCATATTCTTGTAAATATGGTGCAGCCCTGCGTTTCTAAAGTGAACAAGCATGTTGTTAGCCTTCTCGGCTTAACGACACACTTCACCACTTTCTTGTAAATATGCCCCTTAAATTGGCAGTGAGAGCTGTCCTTTTAGCAGAATAGACACAGCAGCAGACTACACATTCAAAAACACCCAACCGTTCCAATATACCTACATGCATCAACTCTGCTGTGAGTACCAGAATAAATAATACAAATTTAAATGCATTCCTACCTCACACTCTCCATGCAACAAATACACAAACAGCTCAATAGACAACACGCACTCACATGTCTGTCATCTATTGCTAATTTTAGAGTCATAAAACATGACGTTCATGCTCCACCATCACCCCTAACCCATAAACCTTACACCTTCAACATAAGCAAAAGAAAGCAACTCCACAACACTCATCATAATCTTGCACCACCTTGTCTATCGCACAACAAGCCTACCTTTCAGACAAAACCCCAAATACCATGCTCTCAATTTCAACTAGACTCACCACAACACCCACACACAGACCCAAAATAATTTCTTCAAAGCCTTTTGGAGGAAAATAATGATAAACAATAGCAAATGTTTCTTTGTCCTGCAATAGTTAACACCACAACCAATAGCAAAGATAACTTCTAAGGACAATACTCAATCTCCTGTGGCATAGACTCACCTCACCGTCCCAAAAATTATTTTGACTGCTACTGATAAATGCTCATTCTGTTTAAAAAAAATACGTACCACATATTCGACCCATTGATGGACACAGAACCTGATTTACTTTTCGTAACTAAATCAAGGCTAGGGGTGAATATGGCACAGTTATTGCATGAAGCAATTCTACCAGGCTATCAAAGAATGACATAAAATCACATTGGCAGAAGAGGAGGTGGCTTAGTCTTTATATTTAAAGAAACAACACATCTTACCAAAGTTGAGGATATTTATTTACAAGGTTTTGAGGTCCTTCTTCTCAAATGCAGCTCTATCCCAAATTATTCATGTAACTTTCTCCCTCTTTACAGACCACCATCTAGCAATGCAACATTCCCAGACAACTTTCTGGACACTATCTCTAACCTTATTACAATTTAATCAAACCTATGCATCATACCAGAACATATGGTTTGACCAGCCTAATAAGCCACACAACACATAGATTTTTACTTGCCTATACAAACATAAACAGACCATTTCCACATTCACACACATCACAGGACACACAATACTTGTCATCTTCTGCAACTCGGACCTAGTCACATCCCAAACAATTTCTAAAGTCACATGGTCAGACCACAACCTGGTTGCCTTCCAACACAAGACACCACACCTCCCCCCAGCTAAATCCATCTTACCCGCAACTACATATTGACCTTGGAACAAGCAGAATTTGGAGGAACTAGAAAATCTGCTTACTTCCAACACAGATCTGGTCACAATCAATTCTGTATAAACACTCTATGGATGGCTTTAGGAAGGTTTTGATCTCTTAATTCAACTGAAAAAAGATGCACATAACAAAAGAAAACAGACCTCTTGGATGAATGCAGAAATAAAATAGATCAAAAAACAATTGCTTGGCTTCAACACAACTGGCTCAAAACAAACAACCCTCATGACAAAATACACCTACACTGATCAAGCAGAATGCACAACTCAATGATCAAAAAAGCAAAAAAACTATACTATCCCAGCCAATCGCACAATACAAAATGTACCAATAAAGAAATGCATCAAATGCCGAACTCTGTAGGCCAGAATGCACAGAAGGTACCAATCCCATTTCTAACAGTTTTTTAAACAACCTGGCAAATCATTACACAACTAAAGCAAACGTACTGGTTTTGTACATACCCAACAAAAAAACTGCAGCTACAACCCATTTGAAACAAACCCCACCCCCCCCTCCCCCACCCCGGGGAAGATTAACACAGACCCTACAAAGAACTCTCACCAACTGACCAACTCATCAACTGAATTTCCGGATTTTGTCAAAGTGAGCAAGCCTGCCAGCTGCCCATCTGTGGCGTAAAACCTTCAAAAACATTATTTTCACAACTTCTACGACTATTCCAGTCAGAATGCTCATTGATAACTCCTTAACCACAGCAGTTTTCTCAGAAGAATAAAAACGTACATATGCCTGTTACTAAAGAAAACTAACTTGGAAGCTCAAGAATCCAACAACTACAGACCTATAGCAAATGGACCATTTCTGGGCAAATGTATAGAAAGAACAGCTTTTGTCCAGATGTCACAATTCATTGAAGACCATTCCCTTTTTTTGACTTCCAAGTTGGATTCCATCTAAGAGAGCCATAGAATCAGCCCAAATCTCAATATGGGATTACCTAAAAAACACAGTAGACCAGAATAGGGTTGCTGTCCTTCTTCGCTTGGGCCTTTCTGCAGCCTTTGACACAGTTGATCATTACACACTAATCCAGAGACTTGAGGATGCCGAAATAGCGGGCACAGCTCTTTCTAGGATCATATCCTACCTACACACTAGAACAAATGTCATTCATATTCCTCCATTCTACCCCAAACCATATAGTATTAAAGCAGAAGTGCCTCAAGCCTCAATCCTCTCACCCATGCTTTTCAACATCTTCATGAAATCATTACCAGAACTGATCAATGGTTTTCACTTTACCTGCTGAAGGACTCAGACAACAAGTAGATACTTCTGAAACTGGAAAGTTCCAAGGACATTGAAAAATCCAAAATCATTTTCCTTCAGGCCATTGGCCAGTAGATGCTATGAAGCCACCCCAAATTGCACGCGTCCAAAACTGAACTACTCACCTATGGTGACTGGAAGACCTATGACCCTTTCTGCACCTGATCTAATGATCTAGGACCACTGTCAAAAATATCTAAGGAGGTAAGAAACCTCGGAATTACCAAGGTTGCCAATCTATCAATGAATGTCCAAGTGGATAAGGCAACCAAATCAAGCTTTCTTACAATGAAAACTCTTCAATGCATCTTTTCGCACCGAGGATTTGCACACAACGTCCAAGTGACAATTTCTCTTGTCCTATTAAAACTGGATTACGCTAATGGACTATACCACGGCTCACCGTTATCAACTACGAGAAGATCACAGAGAATTCTGAACTCTCTGCTGTTCTCCTTGTACATATAAAGCCACAAGCACACATCTGCCCTTTCTTGAGGGCCTTACACTGGTTACCAGTTGTCTAAAGATCCACCTTCAAGCTGTTTTGTATCAACCACAATGCAATACACGGCAAAGGATCACTTCTCATCATGAGGAAAATCACAAAATACATATAACAAAACGTGTGTGTGAATGTATCTATGTCTAAATATGTGTGCACATGTGTGTGCTATATGCATATATGTTTATACACTTGGGTGCATATATAGATATGTATCTCTAGAGACATCATTATGAGTATGTACATATAAGGAAATATATGGATCTATACTTCACATAGGGATGGCACTGCCATCTATATGTATATGTGAACATGCATATATAAATATGTATGTTTTCTGTGTCTACATATATTTATCTAAAATCTAACTACGCCATACTTAACAAGACATCATGGTATTTAGAAACGATAAAAAAAGATGGGTGCCTGCATTCAGATTTCTGCCCCTTTCTAGGATAGTACATGTAGTTCACACTAAAGTATGTAAATAGGATTATAGGGAAAAGTAACTCTAATCAAAGTGTTTAACTATATATTTGATATAAAAAAACATTTTTAAAAATGCATATAAAATCTATGTATACACACAAAATACATAGGTATGTCTGAAGATGTAACTCTTAATATTCGCATCTACATATGAATTGGATGCAGATATATAGGGATTTCAGTCCTTGTCCATCAATATGAATTAGAATAATAATTATGTGTGTATGTTTTCTCTATTACTATACACACATTTAGTTCCAGATGTGTGGATATGTCTCTATCCATCTATATGTTTTTTTATTTTAGTTATAACAAAAAAGGGCACTATGGTGCAAGGTTGCCTGCTTTTGTGCTTGGCAGCTATATTTAGAACCAGCGCAGGAGGAAACGCAGGGCTGCACCATATTCTTGTAAATATGGTGCAGCCCTGCATTTCTAAAGTGAACAAGCATGTTGTTAGCCTTCTTGGCTTAACGACACGCTTCACCACTTTCGTGTAAATATGCCCCTTAGATTGGCAGTGAGAGCTGTCCTTTTAGCAGACTAGACACAGCAGCAGACTACACATTCAAAAACACCTAACCGTTCCAATATACCTACATGCATCAACTCTGCTGTGAGTACCAGAATAAATAATACAAATTTAAATGCATTCCTACCTCACACTCTCCATGCAACAAATACACAAACAGCTCAATAGACAACACGTACTCACATGTCTGTCATCTATTGCTAATTTTAGAGTCATAAAACATGACGTTCATGCTCCACCATCACCCCTAACCCATAAACCTTACACCTTCAACAGAAGCAAAAGAAAGCAACTCCACAACACTCATCATAATCTTGCATCACCTTGTCTATCGCACAACAAGCCTACCTTTCAGACAAAACCCCAAAGCCCATGCTCTCAATTTCAACTAGACTCACCACAACACCCACACACAGACCCACAATAATTTCTTCAAAGCCTTTTGGAGGAAAATAATGATAAACAATAGCAAATGTTTCTTTGTCCTGCAATAGTTAACACCACAACCAATAGCAAAGATAACTTCTAAGGACAATACTCAGTCTCCTGTGGCATAGACTCACCTCACCGTCCCAAAAATTATTTTGACTGCTACTGATAAATGCTCATTCTGTTTAAAAAAAATACATACCACATATTCGACCCATTGATGGACACAGAACCTGATTTACTTTTCGTAACTAAATCAAGGCTAGGGGTGAATATGGCACAGTTATTGCATGAAGCAATTCTACCAGGCTATCAAAGAATGACATTAAATTACATTGGCAGAAGAGGAGGTGGCTTAGTCTTTATATTTAAAGAAACAACACATCTTACCAAAGTTGAGGATATTTATTTACAAGGTTTTGAGGTCCTTCTTCTCAAATGCAGCTCTATCCCAAATTATTCATGTAACTTTCTCCCTCTTTACAGACCACCATCTAGCAATGCAACATTCCCAGACAACTTTCTGGACACTATCTCTAACCTTATTGCAATTTAATCACACCTATGCATCAAACCAGAACATATGGTTTGACCAGCCTAATAAGCCACACTCCACATAGATTTTTACTTGCCTATACAAACATAAACAGACCATTTCCACATTCACACACATCACAGGACACACAATACTTGTCATCTTCTGCAACTCGGACCTAGTCACATCCCAAACAATTTCTAAAGTCACATGGTCAGACCACTACCTGGTTGCCTTCCAACACAAGACACCACACCTCCCCCCAGCTAAATCCATCTTACCCGCAACTACATATTGACCTTGGAACAAGCAGAATTTGGAGGAACTAGAAAATCTGCTTACTTCCAACACAGATCTGGTCACAATAAATTCTGTATAAACACTCTATGGATGGCTTTAGGAAGGTTTTGATCTCTTAATTCAACTGAAAAAAGATGCACATAACAAAAGAAAACAGACCTCTTGGATGAATGCAGAAATAAAATAGATCAAAAAACAATTGCTTGGCTTCAACACAACTGGCTCAAAACAAACAACCCTCATGACAAAATACACCTACACTGATCAAGCAGAATGCACAACTCAATGATCAAAAAAGCAAAAAAACTATACTATCCCAGCCAATCCCACAATACAAAATGTACCAATAAAGAAATGCATCAAATGCCGAACTCTGTAAGCCAGAATGCACAGAAGGTACCAATCCCATTTCTAACAGTTTTTTAAACAACCTGGCAAATCATTACACAACTAAAGCAAACGTACTGGTTTTGTACATACCCAACAAAAAAACTGCAGCTACAACCCATTTGAAACAAACACCCCCCCCCCCCCTCCCCCACCCCGGGGAAGATTAACACAGACCCTACAAAGAACTCTCACCAACTGACCAACTCATCAACTGAATTTCCGGATTTTGTCAAAGTGAGCAAGCCTGCCAGCTGCCCATCTGTGGCGTAAAACCTTCAAAAACATTATTTTCACAACTTCTACGACTATTCCAGTCAGAACGCTCATAACTCCTTAACCACAGCAGTTTTCTCAGAAGAATAAAAACGTACATGTGCCCGTTACAAAAGACCTATAGCAAATGGACCATTTCTGGGCAAATGTATAGAAAGAACAGCTTTTGTCCAGATGTCACAATTCATTGAAGACCATTCCATTTTTTTTGACTTCCAAGTTGGATTCCATCTAAGAGAGCCATAGAATCAGCCCAAATCTCAATATGGGATTACCTAAAAAAACACAGTAGACCAGAATAGGGTTGCTGTCCTTCTTCGCTTGGGCCTTTCTGCAGCCTTTGACACAGTTGATCATTACACACTAATCCAGAGACTTGAGGATGCCGAAATAGCGGGCACAGCTCTTTCTAGGATCATATCCTAACTACACACTAGAACAAATGTCATTCATATTCCTCCATTCTACCCCAAACCATATAGTATTAAAGCAGAAGTGCCTCAAGCCTCAATCCTCTCACCCATGCTTTTCAACATCTTCATGAAATCATTACCAGAACTGATCAATGGTTTTCACTTTACCTGCTGAAGGACTCAGACAACAAGTAGATACTTCTGAAACTGGAAAGTTCCAAGGACATTGAAAAATCCAAAATCATTTTCCTTCAGGCCATTGGCCAGTAGATGCTATGATGCCACCTCAAATTGCACGCGTCCAAAACTGAACTACTCACCTATGGTGACTGGAAGACCTATGACCCTTTCTGCACCTGATCTAATGATCTAGGACCACTGTCAAAAATATCTAAGGAGGTAAGAAACCTCGGAATTACCAAGGTTGCCAATCTATCAATGAATGTCCAAGTGGATAAGGCAACCAAATCAAGCTTTCTTACAATGAAAACTCTTCAATGCATCTTTTCGCACAGAGGATTTGCACACAACGTCCAAGTGACAACTTCTCTTGTCCTATTAAAACTGGATTACGCTAATGGACTATACCACGGCTCACCGTTATCAACTACGAGAAGATCACAGAGAATTCTGAACTCTCTGCTGTTCTCCTTGTACATATAAAGCCACAAGCACACATCTGCCCTTTCTTGAGGGCCTTACACTGGTTACCAGTTGTCTAAAGATCCACCTTCAAGCTGTTTTGTATCAACCACAATGCAATACACGGCAAAGGATCACTTCTCATCATGAGGAAAATCACAAAATACATATAACAAAACGTGTGTGTGTATGTATCTATGTCTAAATATGTGTGCACATGTGTGTGCTATATGCATATATGTTTATACACTTGGGTGCATATATAGATATGTATCTCTAGAGACATCATTATGAGTATGTACATATAAGGAAATATATGGATCTATACTTCACATAGGGATGGCACTGCTATCTATATGTATATGTGAACATGCATATATAAATATGTATGTTTTCTGTGTCTACATATATTTATCTAAAATCTAACTACGCCATACTTAACAAGACATCATGGTATTTAGAAACGATAAATACAGATGGGTGCCTGCATTAAAATTTCTGCCCCTTTCTAGGATAGTACATGTAGTTCACACTAAAGTATGTAAATAGGATTATAGGGAAAAGTAACTCTAATCAAAGTGTTTAACTATATATTTGATATAAAAAACATTTTAAAAAATGCATATAAAATCTATGTATACACACAAAATACATAGGTATGTCTGAAGATGTAACTCTTAATATTCGCATCTACATATGAATTGGATGCAGATATATAGGGATTTCAGTCCTTGTCCATCAATATGAATTAGTATAATAATTATGTGTGTATGTTTTCTCGATTACTATACACACATTTAGTTCCAGATGTGTGGATATGTCTCTATCCATCTATATGTTTTTTTATTTTAGTTATAACAAAAAAGGGCACTATGGTGCAAGGTTGCCTGCTTTTGTGCTTGGCAGCTATATTTAGAACCAGCGCAGGAGGAAACGCAGGGCTGCACCATATTCTTGTAAATATGGTGCAGCCCTGCATTTCTAAAGTGAACAAGCATGTTGTTAGCCTTCTTGGCTTAACGACACGCTTCACCACTTTCGTGTAAATATGCCCCTTAGATTGGCAGTGAGAGCTGTCCTTTTAGCAGACTAGACACAGCAGCAGACTACACATTCAAAAACACCTAACCGTTCCAATATACCTACATGCATCAACTCTGCTGTGAGTACCAGAATAAATAATACAAATTTAAATGCATTCCTACCTCACACTCTCCATGCAACAAATACACAAACAGCTCAATAGACAACACGCACTCACATGTCTGTCATCTATTGCTAATTTTAGAGTCATAAAACATGACGTTCATGCTCCACCATCACCCCTAACCCATAAACCTTACACCTTCAACAGAAGCAAAAGAAAGCAACTCCACAACACTCATCATAATCTTGCATCACCTTGTCTATCGCACAACAAGCCTACCTTTCAGACAAAACCCCAAAGCCCATGCTCTCAATTTCAACTAGACTCACCACAACACCCACACACAGACCCACAATAATTTCTTCAAAGCCTTTTGGAGGAAAATAATGATAAACAATAGCAAATGTTTCTTTGTCCTGCAATAGTTAACACCACAACCAATAGCAAAGATAACTTCTAAGGACAATACTCAATCTCCTGTGGCATAGACTCACCTCACCGTCCCAAAAATTATTTTGACTGCTACTGATAAATGCTCATTCTGTTTAAAAAAAATACGTACCACATATTCGACCCATTGATGGACACAGAACCTGATTTACTTTTCGTAACTAAATCAAGGCTAGGGGTGAATATGGCACAGTTATTGCATGAAGCAATTCTACCAGGCTATCAAAGAATGACATAAAATCACATTGGCAGAAGAGGAGGTGGCTTAGTCTTTATATTTAAAGAAACAACACATCTTACCAAAGTTGAGGATATTTATTTACAAGGTTTTGAGGTCCTTCTTCTCAAATGCAGCTCTATCCCAAATTATTCATGTAACTTTCTCCCTCTTTACAGACCACCATCTAGCAATGCAACATTCCCAGACAACTTTCTGGACACTATCTCTAACCTTATTACAATTTAATCAAACCTATGCATCATACCAGAACATATGGTTTGACCAGCCTAATAAGCCACACAACACATAGATTTTTACTTGCCTATACAAACATAAACAGACCATTTCCACATTCACACACATCACAGGACACACAATACTTGTCATCTTCTGCAACTCGGACCTAGTCACATCCCAAACAATTTCTAAAGTCACATGGTCAGACCACAACCTGGTTGCCTTCCAACACAAGACACCACACCTCCCCCCAGCTAAATCCATCTTACCCGCAACTACATATTGACCTTGGAACAAGCAGAATTTGGAGGAACTAGAAAATCTGCTTACTTCCAACACAGATCTGGTCACAATCAATTCTGTATAAACACTCTATGGATGGCTTTAGGAAGGTTTTGATCTCTTAATTCAACTGAAAAAAGATGCACATAACAAAAGAAAACAGACCTCTTGGATGAATGCAGAAATAAAATAGATCAAAAAACAATTGCTTGGCTTCAACACAACTGGCTCAAAACAAACAACCCTCATGACAAAATACACCTACACTGATCAAGCAGAATGCACAACTCAATGATCAAAAAAGCAAAAAAACTATACTATCCCAGCCAATCGCACAATACAAAATGTACCAATAAAGAAATGCATCAAATGCCGAACTCTGTAGGCCAGAATGCACAGAAGGTACCAATCCCATTTCTAACAGTTTTTTAAACAACCTGGCAAATCATTACACAACTAAAGCAAACGTACTGGTTTTGTACATACCCAACAAAAAAACTGCAGCTACAACCCATTTGAAACAAACCCCACCCCCCCCCTCCCCCACCCCGGGGAAGATTAACACAGACCCTACAAAGAACTCTCACCAACTGACCAACTCATCAACTGAATTTCCGGATTTTGTCAAAGTGAGCAAGCCTGCCAGCTGCCCATCTGTGGCGTAAAACCTTCAAAAACATTATTTTCACAACTTCTACGACTATTCCAGTCAGAATGCTCATTGATAACTCCTTAACCACAGCAGTTTTCTCAGAAGAATAAAAACGTACATATGCCTGTTACTAGAGAAAACTAACTTGGAAGCTCAAGAATCCAACAACTACAGACCTATAGCAAATGGACCATTTCTGGGCAAATGTATAGAAAGAACAGCTTTTGTCCAGATGTCACAATTCATTGAAGACCATTCCCTTTTTTTGACTTCCAAGTTGGATTCCATCTAAGAGAGCCATAGAATCAGCCCAAATCTCAATATGGGATTACCTAAAAAACACAGTAGACCAGAATAGGGTTGCTGTCCTTCTTCGCTTGGGCCTTTCTGCAGCCTTTGACACAGTTGATCATTACACACTAATCCAGAGACTTGAGGATGCCGAAATAGCGGGCACAGCTCTTTCTAGGATCATATCCTACCTACACACTAGAACAAATGTCATTCATATTCCTCCATTCTACCCCAAACCATATAGTATTAAAGCAGAAGTGCCTCAAGCCTCAATCCTCTCACCCATGCTTTTCAACATCTTCATGAAATCATTACCAGAACTGATCAATGGTTTTCACTTTACCTGCTGAAGGACTCAGACAACAAGTAGATACTTCTGAAACTGGAAAGTTCCAAGGACATTGAAAAATCCAAAATCATTTTCCTTCAGGCCATTGGCCAGTAGATGCTATGAAGCCACCCCAAATTGCACGCGTCCAAAACTGAACTACTCACCTATGGTGACTGGAAGACCTATGACCCTTTCTGCACCTGATCTAATGATCTAGGACCACTGTCAAAAATATCTAAGGAGGTAAGAAACCTCGGAATTACCAAGGTTGCCAATCTATCAATGAATGTCCAAGTGGATAAGGCAACCAAATCAAGCTTTCTTACAATGAAAACTCTTCAATGCATCTTTTCGCACCGAGGATTTGCACACAACGTCCAAGTGACAATTTCTCTTGTCCTATTAAAACTGGATTACGCTAATGGACTATACCACGGCTCACCGTTATCAACTACGAGAAGATCACAGAGAATTCTGAACTCTCTGCTGTTCTCCTTGTACATATAAAGCCACAAGCACACATCTGCCCTTTCTTGAGGGCCTTACACTGGTTACCAGTTGTCTAAAGATCCACCTTCAAGCTGTTTTGTATCAACCACAATGCAATACACGGCAAAGGATCACTTCTCATCATGAGGAAAATCACAAAATACATATAACAAAACGTGTGTGTGAATGTATCTATGTCTAAATATGTGTGCACATGTGTGTGCTATATGCATATATGTTTATACACTTGGGTGCATATATAGATATGTATCTCTAGAGACATCATTATGAGTATGTACATATAAGGAAATATATGGATCTATACTTCACATAGGGATGGCACTGCCATCTATATGTATATGTGAACATGCATATATAAATATGTATGTTTTCTGTGTCTACATATATTTATCTAAAATCTAACTACGCCATACTTAACAAGACATCATGGTATTTAGAAACGATAAAAAAAGATGGGTGCCTGCATTCAGATTTCTGCCCCTTTCTAGGATAGTACATGTAGTTCACACTAAAGTATGTAAATAGGATTATAGGGAAAAGTAACTCTAATCAAAGTGTTTAACTATATATTTGATATAAAAAAACATTTTTAAAAATGCATATAAAATCTATGTATACACACAAAATACATAGGTATGTCTGAAGATGTAACTCTTAATATTCGCATCTACATATGAATTGGATGCAGATATATAGGGATTTCAGTCCTTGTCCATCAATATGAATTAGAATAATAATTATGTGTGTATGTTTTCTCGATTACTATACACACATTTAGTTCCAGATGTGTGGATATGTCTCTATCCATCTATATGTTTTTTTATTTTAGTTATAACAAAAAAGGGCACTATGGTGCAAGGTTGCCTGCTTTTGTGCTTGGCAGCTATATTTAGAACCAGCGCAGGAGGAAACGCAGGGCTGCACCATATTCTTGTAAATATGGTGCAGCCCTGCATTTCTAAAGTGAACAAGCATGTTGTTAGCCTTCTTGGCTTAACGACACGCTTCACCACTTTCGTGTAAATATGCCCCTTAGATTGGCAGTGAGAGCTGTCCTTTTAGCAGACTAGACACAGCAGCAGACTACACATTCAAAAACACCTAACCGTTCCAATATACCTACATGCATCAACTCTGCTGTGAGTACCAGAATAAATAATACAAATTTAAATGCATTCCTACCTCACACTCTCCATGCAACAAATACACAAACAGCTCAATAGACAACACGCACTCACATGTCTGTCATCTATTGCTAATTTTAGAGTCATAAAACATGACGTTCATGCTCCACCATCACCCCTAACCCATAAACCTTACACCTTCAACAGAAGCAAAAGAAAGCAACTCCACAACACTCATCATAATCTTGCATCACCTTGTCTATCGCACAACAAGCCTACCTTTCAGACAAAACCCCAAAGCCCATGCTCTCAATTTCAACTAGACTCACCACAACACCCACACACAGACCCACAATAATTTCTTCAAAGCCTTTTGGAGGAAAATAATGATAAACAATAGCAAATGTTTCTTTGTCCTGCAATAGTTAACACCACAACCAATAGCAAAGATAACTTCTAAGGACAATACTCAGTCTCCTGTGGCATAGACTCACCTCACCGTCCCAAAAATTATTTTGACTGCTACTGATAAATGCTCATTCTGTTTAAAAAAAATACATACCACATATTCGACCCATTGATGGACACAGAACCTGATTTACTTTTCGTAACTAAATCAAGGCTAGGGGTGAATATGGCACAGTTATTGCATGAAGCAATTCTACCAGGCTATCAAAGAATGACATTAAATTACATTGGCAGAAGAGGAGGTGGCTTAGTCTTTATATTTAAAGAAACAACACATCTTACCAAAGTTGAGGATATTTATTTACAAGGTTTTGAGGTCCTTCTTCTCAAATGCAGCTCTATCCCAAATTATTCATGTAACTTTCTCCCTCTTTACAGACCACCATCTAGCAATGCAACATTCCCAGACAACTTTCTGGACACTATCTCTAACCTTATTGCAATTTAATCACACCTATGCATCAAACCAGAACATATGGTTTGACCAGCCTAATAAGCCACACTCCACATAGATTTTTACTTGCCTATACAAACATAAACAGACCATTTCCACATTCACACACATCACAGGACACACAATACTTGTCATCTTCTGCAACTCGGACCTAGTCACATCCCAAACAATTTCTAAAGTCACATGGTCAGACCACTACCTGGTTGCCTTCCAACACAAGACACCACACCTCCCCCCAGCTAAATCCATCTTACCCGCAACTACATATTGACCTTGGAACAAGCAGAATTTGGAGGAACTAGAAAATCTGCTTACTTCCAACACAGATCTGGTCACAATAAATTCTGTATAAACACTCTATGGATGGCTTTAGGAAGGTTTTGATCTCTTAATTCAACTGAAAAAAGATGCACATAACAAAAGAAAACAGACCTCTTGGATGAATGCAGAAATAAAATAGATCAAAAAACAATTGCTTGGCTTCAACACAACTGGCTCAAAACAAACAACCCTCATGACAAAATACACCTACACTGATCAAGCAGAATGCACAACTCAATGATCAAAAAAGCAAAAAAACTATACTATCCCAGCCAATCCCACAATACAAAATGTACCAATAAAGAAATGCATCAAATGCCGAACTCTGTAAGCCAGAATGCACAGAAGGTACCAATCCCATTTCTAACAGTTTTTTAAACAACCTGGCAAATCATTACACAACTAAAGCAAACGTACTGGTTTTGTACATACCCAACAAAAAAACTGCAGCTACAACCCATTTGAAACAAACACCCCCCCCCCCCTCCCCCACCCCGGGGAAGATTAACACAGACCCTACAAAGAACTCTCACCAACTGACCAACTCATCAACTGAATTTCCGGATTTTGTCAAAGTGAGCAAGCCTGCCAGCTGCCCATCTGTGGCGTAAAACCTTCAAAAACATTATTTTCACAACTTCTACGACTATTCCAGTCAGAACGCTCATAACTCCTTAACCACAGCAGTTTTCTCAGAAGAATAAAAACGTACATGTGCCCGTTACAAAAGACCTATAGCAAATGGACCATTTCTGGGCAAATGTATAGAAAGAACAGCTTTTGTCCAGATGTCACAATTCATTGAAGACCATTCCATTTTTTTTGACTTCCAAGTTGGATTCCATCTAAGAGAGCCATAGAATCAGCCCAAATCTCACTATGGGATTACCTAAAAAAACACAGTAGACCAGAATAGGGTTGCTGTCCTTCTTCGCTTGGGCCTTTCTGCAGCCTTTGACACAGTTGATCATTACACACTAATCCAGAGACTTGAGGATGCCGAAATAGCGGGCACAGCTCTTTCTAGGATCATATCCTAACTACACACTAGAACAAATGTCATTCATATTCCTCCATTCTACCCCAAACCATATAGTATTAAAGCAGAAGTGCCTCAAGCCTCAATCCTCTCACCCATGCTTTTCAACATCTTCATGAAATCATTACCAGAACTGATCAATGGTTTTCACTTTACCTGCTGAAGGACTCAGACAACAAGTAGATACTTCTGAAACTGGAAAGTTCCAAGGACATTGAAAAATCCAAAATCATTTTCCTTCAGGCCATTGGCCAGTAGATGCTATGATGCCACCTCAAATTGCACGCGTCCAAAACTGAACTACTCACCTATGGTGACTGGAAGACCTATGACCCTTTCTGCACCTGATCTAATGATCTAGGACCACTGTCAAAAATATCTAAGGAGGTAAGAAACCTCGGAATTACCAAGGTTGCCAATCTATCAATGAATGTCCAAGTGGATAAGGCAACCAAATCAAGCTTTCTTACAATGAAAACTCTTCAATGCATCTTTTCGCACAGAGGATTTGCACACAACGTCCAAGTGACAACTTCTCTTGTCCTATTAAAACTGGATTACGCTAATGGACTATACCACGGCTCACCGTTATCAACTACGAGAAGATCACAGAGAATTCTGAACTCTCTGCTGTTCTCCTTGTACATATAAAGCCACAAGCACACATCTGCCCTTTCTTGAGGGCCTTACACTGGTTACCAGTTGTCTAAAGATCCACCTTCAAGCTGTTTTGTATCAACCACAATGCAATACACGGCAAAGGATCACTTCTCATCATGAGGAAAATCACAAAATACATATAACAAAACGTGTGTGTGTATGTATCTATGTCTAAATATGTGTGCACATGTGTGTGCTATATGCATATATGTTTATACACTTGGGTGCATATATAGATATGTATCTCTAGAGACATCATTATGAGTATGTACATATAAGGAAATATATGGATCTATACTTCACATAGGGATGGCACTGCTATCTATATGTATATGTGAACATGCATATATAAATATGTATGTTTTCTGTGTCTACATATATTTATCTAAAATCTAACTACGCCATACTTAACAAGACATCATGGTATTTAGAAACGATAAATACAGATGGGTGCCTGCATTAAAATTTCTGCCCCTTTCTAGGATAGTACATGTAGTTCACACTAAAGTATGTAAATAGGATTATAGGGAAAAGTAACTCTAATCAAAGTGTTTAACTATATATTTGATATAAAAAACATTTTAAAAAATGCATATAAAATCTATGTATACACACAAAATACATAGGTATGTCTGAAGATGTAACTCTTAATATTCGCATCTACATATGAATTGGATGCAGATATATAGGGATTTCAGTCCTTGTCCATCAATATGAATTAGTATAATAATTATGTGTGTATGTTTTCTCGATTACTATACACACATTTAGTTCCAGATGTGTGGATATGTCTCTATCCATCTATATGTTTTTTTATTTTAGTTATAACAAAAAAGGGCACTATGGTGCAAGGTTGCCTGCTTTTGTGCTTGGCAGCTATATTTAGAACCAGCGCAGGAGGAAACGCAGGGCTGCACCATATTCTTGTAAATATGGTGCAGCCCTGCATTTCTAAAGTGAACAAGCATGTTGTTAGCCTTCTTGGCTTAACGACACGCTTCACCACTTTCGTGTAAATATGCCCCTTAGATTGGCAGTGAGAGCTGTCCTTTTAGCAGACTAGACACAGCAGCAGACTACACATTCAAAAACACCTAACCGTTCCAATATACCTACATGCATCAACTCTGCTGTGAGTACCAGAATAAATAATACAAATTTAAATGCATTCCTACCTCACACTCTCCATGCAACAAATACACAAACAGCTCAATAGACAACACCCACTCACATGTCTGTCATCTATTGCTAATTTTAGAGTCATAAAACATGACGTTCATGCTCCACCATCACCCCTAACCCATAAACCTTACACCTTCAACAGAAGCAAAAAAAAAGCAACTCCACAACACTCATCATAATCATGCATCACCTTGTCTATCGCACAACAAGCCTACCTTTCGGACAAAACCCCAAAGCCCATGCTCTCAATTTCAACTAGACTCACCACAACACCCACACACAGACCCACAATAATTTCTTCAAAGACTTTTGGAGGAAAATAATGATAAACAAAAGCAAAAGTTTCTTTGTCCTGCAATAGTTAACACCACAACCAATAGCAAAGATAACTTCTAAGGACAATACTCAATCTCCTGTGGCATAGACTCACCTCACCGTCCCCAAAAATTATTTTGACTGCTACTGATAAATGCTCATTCTGTTTAAAAAAAATACGTACCACATATTCGACCCATTGATGGAAACAGAACCTGATTTACTTTTCGTAACTAAATCAAGGCTAGGGGTGAATATGGCACAGTTATTACATGAAGCAATTCTACCAGGCTATCAAAGAATGACATAAAATCACATTGGCAGAAGAGGAGGTGGCTTAATCTTTATATTTAAAGAAACAACACATCTTACCAAAGTTGAGGATATTTATTTACAAGGTTTTGAGGTCCTTCTTCTCAAATGCAGCTCTATCACAAATTGTTCATGTAACTTTCTCCTTCTTTACAAACCACCATCTAGCAATGCAACAGTCCCAGACAACTTTCTCTAACCTTACTACAATTTAATCAAACCTATGCATCATACCAGAACATATGGTTTGACCAGCCTAATAAGCCACACTCCACATAGATTTTTACTGGCCTATACAAACATAAACAGACCATTTCCACATTCACACACATCACAGGACACACAATACTTGTCATCTTCTGCAATTCGGACCTAGTCACATCCCAAACAATTTCTAAAGTCACATGGTCAGACCACTACCTGGTTGCCTTCCAACACAAGACACCACACCTCCCCCCAGCTAAATCCATCTTACCCGCAACTACATATTGACCTTGGAACAAGCAGAATTTGGAGGAACTAGAAAATCTGCTTACTTCCAACACAGATCTGGTCACAATAAATTCTGTATAAACACTCTATGGATGGCTTTAGGAAGGTTTTGATCTCTTAATTCAACTGAAAAAAGATGCACATAACAAAAGAAACCAGACCTCTTGGATAAATGCAGAAATAAAGTAGATCAAAAAACAATTGCTTGGCTTCAACACAACTGGCTCAAAACAAACAACCCTCATGACAAAATACACCTACACTGATCAAGCAGAATGCACAACTCAATGATCAAAAAAGCAAAAAAACTATACTATCCCAGCCAATCCCACAATACAAAATGTACCAATAAAGAAATGCATCAAATGCCGTACTCTGTAAGCCAGAATGCACAGAAGTTACCAATCCCATTTCTAAAAGTTTTTTAAACAAACTGGCAAATCATTACACAACTAAAGTAAACGTACTGGATTTGTACTTACCCAACAAAAAAACTGCAGCTACAACCCATTTGAAACAACGCCCCCGCCCCCATGGGGAAGATTAACACAGACCCTACAAAGAACTCTCATCAACTGACCAACTCACCAACTGAATTTCCGGATTTTGTCAAAGTGAGCAAGCCTGCCAACTGCCCATCTGTGGTGTAAAACCTTCAAAAACATTCTTTTCACCACTTCTACGACTATTCCAGTCAGAACGCTCATAACTCCTTAACCACAGCAGTTTTCTCAGAAGAATAAAAACGTACATGTGCCCGTTACGAAAGAAAGCTAACTTGGACGCTCAAGACTCCAACAACTACAGACCTATAGCAAATGGACCATTTCTGGGCAAATGTATAGAAAGAACAGCTTTTGTCCAGATGTCACAATTCGTTGAAGACCATTCCCTACTTTTTGATATCCAAGCTGGATTCCATCTAAGAGAGCCATAGAAGCAGCCCAAATCTCAATATGGGTTTGGTGTAGTGCAGTGGTGTTTGTATACTATAGGGGGTCGTGTTTTAGGGTTTAGGGTAGTGCAGTTGTGTTTGGGTAGTGTAGGGGGTCATGCTGGGGGTAGATTTAGGGTTTAGGGTAGTACAGTTGTGTTTGGGTAGTGTAGGGGGTCGTGCTGGTGGTAGTGTTTTAGGGTTTAGTAGTGCAGTGGTGTTTGTGTAGTGTAGGGAGTCATGCTGGGGGTAGATTTAGGAATTAGGATAGTGCAGTTGTGTTTGGGTAGTGTAGGGGTCAAGCTAGTGGTAGTTTGTTAGGGTTTAAGGTAGTGTAGTGGTGTTTGGTTAGTGTAGGGGGTCATGCTGGGGCTAGTGTTTTAGGGTTTAGGATAGTGCAGTGGTGTTTGGGTAGTGTAGGGGATCGTTGTGCGGGGGTAGTGTTTTATGGTTTAGGGTTGTGCAGTGATGTTTGGGTAGTGTAGGGGGTCGTGCTGGGGTAGTGATTTAGGGTTTAGTGTAGTACAGTAGTATTTGGGTAGTGTAGGGGTCATGCTGGAGTATTGTTTTAGTGTTTAGGGTAGTGCAGTGGTGTTTGTGTAGTGTACAGCGCATGCACTGTGTCGCTAGGCGAGACCTAAAAAGCCTTGCACCAAAATGGCTGCCAACACTTCCTGGATTGAAGTGTTGGCAGCCAATTAGAGCCAAGCTTGTGCTTGTGTAGTTAGGTCCCGCCCAGATATATAAAGATTTTTTTCCTTTAATATCTCTAAAACTACTGAACGGATGTACACCATTTAAAAACAAGCATTGGCATAGCCAATAGGTCTTACCTTTGGGATCTTATATGTGTTTAGCCATGCAACAGTTGATGTTGTTGCACAAAGGATATTGTGCTGCATAACTAAATACTTATAAGGTCCCAAAAGCGAGACCTATTGGCTATGCCAATGCTTTTTTTTTTTTTTTATTTACCTCTCCAGTTGGCTTTGGACGTTTTGGAACACCACATAAAAAATAAGAAAAATGGTGGCTGCACTTTGCTGTGTATCCCCAATTGTTGTGATGCATGCACGCAGATATTTCATCATGCTAAACTGCCATAGCTTCATTAGACTTTTGTATGTGTACTCGCAAATACATGTCATCACGTTCTTTTTTGCATTTTTTGTACTTTTTGTTGCTGCACTAACGCAGTGGTAAAAAGCATTTATTTTTGCTGAAGCCACATAACATCGGGAAGAAACATTTCAAAGTCAATAGGTTGAAAAGCAAGACCTTTTGGGTTTGCCAATGCTTTTCACATAAGCAGATTATTTTGTAATCTATAATTGCGTAACTGTTTGGCAGTATTGCATGTTTTTGTTTGATTGACATATGCTCGGAGAAATTAACACGGGCACAGCACTGCCAGTGCATAGAGCCCGGGGGTTGTGACCTCTGCACTGAGTACAAAGGAGAAACCTCACGAACAAGGCCGAGGAAACCGAATTGGCGCGAGTTCCGTGGGGGAGAGGAATTACAATGTAAACAATTTGTGAGAATCCAGAAAAAGGAAGCAATCCAGCCTTACAGTTTATCATTTTTACCTGATTTACTTCCCGTCAGTGTTTACGTACAGTGACTAGGATGCCGCAAAACGATTGTCTAAATCATTAGGGACCGAGTGTTTATTCATCTAGTACATCATCAAGGAGCGGCAAGATGGCAACAATCATTTTGTGTATTTATACCGACGACATTCCGTTCGATGGAAAACTTGCTGATTTTTTTAGTGAAAAGTTGTGCTTCAGTTGCCTTTGCCGAAAAAGGTTTAAAATTCTAACGAGACATAATAGTAACAATGTTGAGTGGGCGGGTGAGCGGCCGAGGAGCCTGAGGCGGGGTAGGAATAATAAAATGGAAGTGACTTGGGAAGCAAAGGATGAGGTGGGGCTGGGTGTGGGTTTGGGACCTGCTCTATACAGTGCTGTTGTTTACTTGTCACGCTTCGGTTGGTGGGGAGAAGTCAACAGAGATGAACAATGTTGAGTGGGTGGGTGAGCGACCGAGGAGCCTGAGGTGGTGCACATAATAAGTGGGATAAGGGAGGGGGGTAGGGTACGTTGCGCGCACCAAGGCGGAGAGAGGCACGCAGGCTGGCAAATGGTGTGCACTTTCGCGGCCGCTTTGATGTTCTCAGTGGCCGCGCGGCTCACTGAGAACATCAAAGCGGCCGCTTATTGTTAGAGGGGTATGAGTCTGAGAAACACAACCTTTGCCTTTGGCGTAATATACATAGCCTTTATGGATTTCATGAGACAGGGCCCTATTTTATGTTGCTTGAGTATCGCCCAGAGAAATGCCCATGAAACCCTATCAAAGGCTTTCTCTGCATCCAGAAGGATCATCGACATCCGGCCGCCCGAGACACCCACGGCCTCGAACAGGGCAATGGCCCGACGGATATGATCCGTGGTGCCCCTGCCCGGAACGAAGCCATGCTGCCACGGGGAGACCAGACGCTCGACGATCCCTCCGAGACGATTAGCTAGAATCTTAGAGTAGAGCTTCGAGTCTGAATTTATCAGAGAGATTGGGCGGTAGGATGTGGTCAGATTGGGTGGTTTGTCTTTTTTAGGAAAAATAACTATATTCGTTTCCCGCCAAGAATTAGGGGAGCTGGCGCGTAACTGAATACTTATAAATAAGTCTAGAAGGAGCGGTGTTGTGATATTATCGAGAATTTTATATGGCTCCAGGGGTATTTTATCTGGGCCGGCAGCCTTGCCTGGAGCAAGCTCGGCAAGGGCCGTTTGTAGCTCTAGTAAAGTTATGTCTTTTTCTAAATCTTGTATAGTAGCTTCCTCTAGTCCTGGGTTGTCTGCTTGCTCGATTACCCACCTAATAAGTTCATCCTTAATTGTTTGAGGGTCAAGCATATCCTCGTTTTGATAGAGTTTCTGATAGTATTTTTTGAACGCTTCTAAGATAGCATCGGATGTTGTATGATCTTTACCGTCTACCTTAATACTAGCAATTAAATTTCGGGATTGTTTTTGTCTAGTACGGAGAGCGAGCTGCCTGCCAACCATCTCACCTGCCTCGTATAGCTCGTTGCGGTGGGATTGATAAATCTCTGCTGCTCTCTTAGTTAGTCTACTATTGATTTCCATTTTAAGAATTATCATTTCGTTTAAAATCTGCCCTCCATCTCCACCTTGCATTATTATAGCCATATGTTCCTCCTCCTTGCCAGCTAGTTCTAGAAGAAGTGATTCATTAGTTTTAGCCAGCTCTTTCTTTTTTCTGGCTACATAACTTATTGTTTCACCACGAATTGAAGCTTTTAAGCAATCCCAGACCACATCCCGTGGGGCACTAAAACGATTAGCGTCTATAAATCCCTGTGCCCATATCTTAATGTATTCTACATAATCATTATCAACTAATAATTTTCTATCGAAGGACCAAGTTGATCGTGGTCTTAGAATATTATTAGTCTTTAGTGTGAGTATTAGGGGATTGTGGTCCGAAATGATTTTTGGAAGTTTATTTATTTGCACCTGATTGAGCTGGCTACTTGTCATCCAGATATAATCGATGCGGACATATTTTTTATGTGGATGTGAAAAATAAGTATATCCCGGATCTTGATGTTGTATCTTGTCCCACACATCGACTAAGCCTAGACTCTCTTTTAATTGTAGTATGGCTCTATATACTTTCGGTTTGTATCCCACATATTTGAATTGCTCATGAGTACATACCAGATCCCGGTGGGTCAACGAAATATTGAAATCTCCACAAAAAATTAATGTGGAGGGCCATGATGCTAATTCCAATTCTAAACTGAAAAAAAAAGAAGGATCGTCGTGGTTGGGCGCATAGATAGAACATATAGTGATACCTACTTTAAGCTCGACAATCACCCACCGGCCAGACGGGTCAACTGTCTTACGTAGAGGCGGTCCTAAAAAAGATTTTGCCAATATCGCTACTCCCCTTGTTCTAGTAGTATGGGTAGTGCTTGCCATTAGGTCGAACCCAGGAATCCTCAATGTGTTTCTTTCTGCCCAAGGAATGTGAGTCTCTTGGAGACAAACTATATCAAACAGATTATGGGAAATCATACCCCACATTCGATCTCTTTTTCCCTTATCATTAAGGCCCGCTACATTCCAAGAACAAAGTTTTAAGCTAGCCATAGTTTACGTCTACTGACCAATCCAACTCAACCATATGACCAAATTTGATAAGAATAATTACATAAAATCCATTTCTAGCTCTGCTTTTATTTCTATAACTACAGTTGCATTTTTTGTATATTTTCGCCCCCCTGAGTCCCAACCTACCCCCCAACCCTCTCCCCTCCCTCCCTCCACCCAGCCCCCCCCACCCCCCTCTCGGCAGGGCAATTAGACTCCATGAGAGTCTGTAATGATGGACGTGCAGTGAAAAGGCCAGTGCTCACCAATAAATCTATACCCAACTTTTAATTTAAATAGAAGTTCATTTAAACTTCAATTAACCGTAAGCGCTAAGAAGCTAAATCTCAGCCCTTAAAAAGTGTCGAGATATTCCTTGGCTTTTATCTCAGAGGTAAAAAACTTAGTCTGATTACCATTGATAACTTTCAGGGTAGCCGGATTAATCAAGAATGCCTGAAGTTTTTTATCTTGAAATGGTCTAATGAGTTGGCGAAGACGCCACCTCCGCTCAACCGTTACATGACAAAAATCAGGGCGTACAAAATAAGTTATGTTGCCACTAGTTTTTTTTGCCTCAGGCCTAGCTTTTTCCCATATCGCTTGTCTCAGCAAAAAATTGCCGAAGTAGACCAATATTGCTCTTGGATATGCCCCTGGTTTAGGCGTGCCTCTCATATTCAAAGGTACGCGATGAGCGCGTTGTATCTCAGTGTCCCAGTTCCAGTTTGACAACTCTGGGAGAGAGTCTTGAAGCAGTTTGACCATGAAAGAGCGGGTATCTCCCCCTTCAATTCCCTCTGGTATTCCCAGAACTCGTAAATTACTTCGCCGTTGGCGATTTTCCATGTCCTCCAGTTTCCACATCAAGTCTGAGAGTCCCTTATCATGCGCCTCAATCTTCTCATGATTTAGCGCGGTTTCTGTTTCGTTAATTACTAGTCTTGACTCCATCTCGTTCATCCGATCATTGAGAGAATCAATTTTTTTAGAAAGCTTACGAACTGCACCCTGCACCTTGCGTAGCTCTGCTTGAGCCTTGCGACTGTCATGAGAAGTCTCTTCCCTATGTGAAGCAATGGCTGACAGAATCGTTTCTAGCGTTGGTGCAATCGTATCTTGAGTGGTACCATGTTCTTGATGCTCTTGGTGTTGATTAGAATCAGAAACAGGCGCTTGTGATTGTAATTGTGTCGAAACAGCCCCTAGGGGGGGAGGATCACTAATAGGGGTATAATCCCATGCCAGGTCTATTGAATCACGGCGACTTTTTCTGTGTTTAGGTCTCAGTCTCTGAGCAGTTCTAACTTTGCTGGTATTAGTTTCTTCATCACTTGACTCAGACAAGTTAGATGTAGTATCGGTTGACCACCCCAACTCATCAGAGAAGGAATAAAAATCACTGGGTTCTTTATCCCTCTCTTTATCTTTATCTGTATCGGCCTCACTCTGATCTCCACTTGGTATTCCGGATCCGAGTAGCGTAGTCTGCCGATTTCTTAATACAACATGTTTTGTTTGTCGACCTTCCGGGTTATTTATTTGGGTAGGATGAGGTATTAGAGAGGTATTATTTCCAGGTTTAAGAGTTCCAGGTTTAGGAGTTGTAATTAAATGAGGACTGTCATTAATTTTCCCATTCAATACACTGTTTTGTGGGTGCTTGTGCTTGTGTCTCATCATTGCCCCCCCCCACAGGGCCCCTGCAGTCTTCACCCCTTCTCACCGTCAGTTTCTGTGTTTGACTCCGTCTGTTTTCCTCTGGAGGAGCGTCGCTAATGCAGCTGTTATTTCCCTTCTGGTCAGCGCTCGCGTCGGCTTCAGCAGCTTCCAACACGTCTCGGGTGTGAGACTTGCACTGCTCACCTCGACCCGGAAGAGAACGAGCCGGAATCCCACGGAGAAGTTCAATCACGGAAGAGACCTTCTGCCCGCTTTTCCGGGTAGAGCCGCTCGGACCTTTAGATGAAATCTTCTCTATTATTCCTGCAGCCGGAGCCTCCACTGTATCACGAACGATCAGCCTAGTCGTTCTCGCTTCCTTTTGTTTTATGGTGGCGGAGGTTGTATTTTTTAGAGCATTTTTCGGAGCCATCATATTACACAGCTGGACCTCAGTATCAGACAGGTGAGATTGTGTATGGGTCTTGCAATTCTTGTAGTTCTTGCTTAAGTTACATAGATACCGGACTATAGAGAGACCGATCGCTGTAGCGAAAATAGAAACTCGAGTCTTAGACAGTATTTCATTCCCATTTTTGTCAAGTGAATCCTCAAGCAACATCCCTCTGTTCCTTAACGTGAATAAATCCTATATGTTAAATCGTCGCATAGCCCGTAGAGTCTGTTGATGAGCACCAGCCGGAGCTCACTGCACTGCGGTCTCAGGTATCATAATCTTGCATCACCTTGTCTATCGCACAACAAGCCTACCTTTCAGACAAAACCCCAAAGCCCATGCTCTCAATTTCAACTAGACTCACCACAACACCCACACACCGACCCAAAATAATTTCTTCAAAGCCTTTTGGAGGAAAATAATGATAAACAATAGCAAATGTTTCTTTGTCCTGCAATAGTTAACACCACAACCAATAGCAAAGATAACTTCTAAGGACAATACTCAATCTCCTGTGGCATAGACTCACCTCACCGTCCCCAAAAATTATTTTGACTGCTACTGATAAATGCTCATTCTGTTTAAAAAAAATACGTACCACATATTCGACCCATTGATAGACACAGAACCTGATTTACTTTTCGTAACTAAATCAAGGCTAGGGGTGAATATGGCACAGTTATTGCATGAAGCAATTCTACCAGGCTATCAAAGAATGACATAAAATCACATTGGCAGAAGAGGAGGTGGCTTAGTCTTTATATTTAAAGAAACAACACATCTTACCAAAGTTGAGGATATTTATTTACAAGGTTTTGAGGTCCTTCTTCTCAAATGCAGCTCTTTCCCAAATTATTCATGTAACTTTCTCCCTCTTTACAGACCACCATCTAGCAATGCAACATTCCCAGACAACTTTCTGGACACTATCTCTAACCTTATTACAATTTAATCAAACCTATGCATCATACCAGAACATATGGTTTGACCAGCCTAATAAGCCACACAACACATAGATTTTTACTTGCCTATACAAACATAAACAGACCATTTCCATATTCACACACATCACAGGACACACAATACTTGTCATCTTCTGCAACTCGGACCTAGTCACATCCCAAACAATTTCTAAAGTCACATGGTCAGACCACTACCTGGTTGCCTTCCAACACAAGACACCACACCTCCCCCCAGCTAAATCCATCTTACCCGCAACTACATATTGACCTTGGAACAAGCAGAATTTGGAGGAACTAGAAAATCTGCTTACTTCCAACACAGATCTGGTCACAATCAATTCTGTATAAACACTCTATGGATGGCTTTAGGAAGGTTTTGATCTCTTAATTCAACTGAAAAAAGATGCACATAACAAAAGAAAACAGACCTCTTGGATGAATGCAGAAATAAAATAGATCAAAAAACAATTGCTTGGCTTCAACACAACTGGCTCAAAACAAACAACCCTCATGACAAAATACACCTACACTGATCAAGCAGAATGCACAACTCAATGATCAAAAAAGCAAAAAAACTATACTATCCCAGCCAATCCCACAATACAAAATGTACCAATAAAGAAATGCATCAAATGCCGAACTCTGTAGGCCAGAATGCACAGAAGGTACCAATCCCATTTCTAACAGTTTTTTAAACAACCTGGCAAATCATTACACAACTAAAGCAAACGTACTGGTTTTGTACATACCCAACAAAAAAACTGCAGCTACAACCCATTTGAAACAAACCCCCCCCCATCCCCCCCCCCTCCCCCCCCCGAGGAAGATTAACACAGACCCTACAAAGAACTCTCACCAACTGACCAACTCATCAACTGAATTTCTGGATTTTGTCAAAGTGAGCAAGCCTGCCAGCTGCCCATCTGTGGCGTAAAACCTTCAAAAACATTATTTTCACAACTTCTACGACTATTCCAGTCAGAACGCTCATTGATAACTCCTTAACCACAGCAGTTTTCTCAGAATAATAAAAACGTACATATGCCCGTTACTAAAGAAAACTAACTTGGACGCTCAAGACTCCAACAACTACAGACCTATAGCAAATGGACCATTTCTGGGCAAATGTATAGAAAGAACAGTTTTTGTCCAGATGTCACAATTCATTTTAGACCATTCCCTTTTTTTTGACTTCCAAGTTGGATTCCATCTAAGAGAGCCATAGAATTAGCCCAAATCTCAATATGGGATTACCTAAAAAACACAGTAGACCAGAATAGGGTTGCTGTCCTTCTTCGCTTGGGCCTTTCTGCAGCCTTTGACACAGTTGATCATTACACACTAATCCAGAGACTTGAGGATGCCGAAATAGCGGGCACAGCTCTTTCTAGGATCATATCCTACCTACACACTAGAACAAATGTCATTCATATTCCTCCATTCTACCCCAAACCATATAGTATTAAAGCAGAAGTGCCTCAAGCCTCAATCCTCTCACCCATGCTTTTCAACATCTTCATGAAATCATTACCAGAACTGATCAATGGTTTTCACTTTACCTGCTGAAGGACTCAGACAACAAGTAGATACTTCTGAAACTGGAAAGTTCCAAGGACATTGAAAAATCCAAAATCATTTTCCTTCAGGCCATTGGCCAGTAGATGCTATGAAGCCACCTCAAATTGCACGCGTCCAAAACTGAACTACTCACCTATGGTGACTGGAAGACCTATGACCCTTTCTGCACCTGATCTAATGATCTAGGACCACTGTCAAAAATATCTAAGGAGGTAAGAAACCTCGGAATTACCAAGGTTGCCAATCTATCAATGAATGTCCAAGTGGATAAGGCAACCAAATCAAGCTTTCTTACAATGAAAACTCTTCAATGCATCTTTTCGCACCGAGGATTTGCACACAACGTCCAAGTGACAATTTCTCTTGTCCTATTAAAACTGGATTACGCTAATGGACTATACCACGGCTCACCGTTATCAACTACGAGAAGATCACAGAGAATTCTGAACTCTCTGCTGTTCTCCTTGTACATATAAAGCCACAAGCACACATCTGCCCTTTCTTGAGGGCCTTACACTGGTTACCAGTTGTCTAAAGATCCACCTTCAAGCTGTTTTGTATCAACCACAATGCAATACACGGCAAAGGATCACTTCTCATCATGAGGAAAATCACAAAATACATATAACAAAACGTGTGTGTGTATGTATCTATGTCTAAATATGTGTGCACATGTGTGTGCTATATGCATATATGTTTATACACTTGGGTGCATATATAGATATGTATCTCTAGAGACATCATTATGAGTATGTACATATAGGGAAATTCATGGATCTATACTTCACATAGGGATGGCACTGCTATCTATATGTATATGTGAACATGCATATATAAATATGTATGTTTTCTGTGTCTACATATATTTATCTAAAATCTAACTACGCCATACTTAACAAGACATCATGGTATTTAGAAACGATAAATAAAGATGGGTGCCTGCATTCAGATTTCTGCCCCTTTCTAGGATAGTACATGTAGTTCACACTAAAGTATGTAAATAGGATTATAGGGAAAAGTAACTCTAATCAAAGTGTTTAACTATATATTTGATATAAAAAACATTTTAAAAAATGCATATAAAATCTATGTATACACACAAAATACATAGGTATGTCTGAAGATGTAACTCTTAATATTCGCATCTACATATGAATTGGATGCAGATATATAGGGATTTCAGTCCTTGTCCATCAATATGAATTAGTATAATAATTATGTGTGTATGTTTTCTCCATTACTATACACACATTTAGTTCCAGATGTGTGGATATGTCTCTATCCATCTATATGTTTTTTTATTTTAGTTATAACAAAAAAGGGCACTATGGTGCAAGGTTGCCTGCTTTTGTGCTTGGCAGCTATATTTAGAACCAGCGCAGGAGGAAACGCAGGGCTGCACCATATTCTTGTAAATATGGTGCAGCCCTACATTTCTAAAGTGAACAAGCATGTTGTTAGCCTTCTTGGCTTAACGACACGCTTCACCACTTTCGTGTAAATATGCCCCTTAGATTGGCAGTGAGAGCTGTCCTTTTAGCAGACTAGACACAGCAGCAGACTACACATTCAAAAACACCTAACCGTTCCAATATACCTACATGCATCAACTCTGCTGTGAGTACCAGAATAAATAATACAAATTTAAATGCATTCCTACCTCACACTCTCCATGCAACAAATACACAAACAGCTCAATAGACAACACCCACTCACATATCTGTCATCTATTGCTAATTTTAGAGTCATAAAACATGACGTTCATGCTCCACCATCACCCCTAACCCATAAACCTTACACCTTCAACAGAAGCAAAAAAAAGCAACTCCACAACACTCATCATAATCTTGCATCACCTTGTCTATCGCACAACAAGCCTACCTTTCGGACAAAACCCCAAAGCCCATGCTCTCAATTTCAACTAGACTCACCACAACACCCACACACAGACCCACAATAATTTCTTCAAAGACTTTTGGAGGAAAATAATGATAAACAAAAGCAAAAGTTTCTTTGTCCTGCAATAGTTAACACCACAACCAATAGCAAAGATAACTTCTAAGGACAATACTCAATCTCCTGTGGCATAGACTCACCTCACCGTCCCCAAAATTATTTTGACTGCTACTGATAAATGCTCATTCTGTTTAAAAAAAATACGTACCACATATTCGACCCATTGATGGAAACAGAACCTGATTTACTTTTCGTAACTAAATCAAGGCTAGGGGTGAATATGGCACAGTTATTGCATGAAGCAATTCTACCAGGCTATCAAAGAATGACATAAAATCACATTGGCAGAAGAGGAGGTGGCTTAATCTTTATATTTAAAGAAACAACACATCTTACCAAAGTTGAGGATATTTATTTACAAGGTTTTGAGGTCCTTCTTCTCAAATGCAGCTCTATCCCAAATTGTCATGTAACTTTCTCCTTCTTTACAGACCACCATCTAGCAATGCAACATTCCCAGACAACTTTCTCTAACCTTACTACAATTTAATCAAACCTATGCATCATACCAGAACATATGGTTTGACCAGCCTAATAAGCCACACTCCACATAGATTTTTACTGGCCTATACAAACATAAACAGACCATTTCCACATTCACACACATCACAGGACACACAATACTTGTCATCTTCTGCAACTCGGACCTAGTCACATCCCAAACAATTTTTAAAGTCACATGGTCAGACCCCTACCTGATTGCCTTCCAACACAAGACACCACACCTCCCCCCAGCTAAATCCATCTTACCCGCAACTACATATTGACCTTGGAACAAGCAGAATTTGGAGGAACTAGAAAATCTGCTTACTTCCAACACAGATCTGGTCACAATAAATTCTGTATAAACACTCTATGGATGGCTTTAGGAAGGTTTTGATCTCTTAATTCAACTGAAAAAAGATGCACATAACAAAAGAAAACAGACCTCTTGGATGAATGCAGAAATAAAATAGATCAAAAAACAATTGCTTGGCTTCAACACAACTGGCTCAAAACAAACAACCCTCATGACAAAATACACCTACACTGATCAAGCAGAATGCACAACTCAATGATCAAAAAAGCAAAAAAACTATACTATCCCAGCCAATCCCACAATACAAAATGTACCAATAAAGAAATGCATCAAATGCCGAACTCTGTAAGCCAGAATGCACAGAAGTTACCAATCCCATTTCTAACAGTTTTTTAAACAAACTGGCAAATCATTACACAACTAAAGCAAACGTACTGTATTTGTACTTACCCAACAAAAAAACTGCAGCTACAACCCATTTGAAACAACGCCCATCAACTGACCAACTCACCAACTGAATTTCCGGATTTTGTCAAAGTGAGCCAGCCTGCCAGCTGCCCATCTGTGGTGTAAAACCTTCAAAAACATTCTTTTCACAACTTCTACGACTATTCCAGTCAGAACGCTCATAACGCCTTAACCACAGCAGTTTTCTCAGAAGAATAAAAACGTACATGTGCCCGTTACGAAAGAAAGCTAACTTGGACGCTCAAGACTCCAACAACTACAGACCTATAGCAAATGGACCATTTCTGGGCAAATGTATAGAAAGAACAGCTTTTGTCCAGATGTCACAATTCGTTGAAGACCATTCCCTACTTTTTGATATCCAAGCTGGATTCAAACTAAGAGAGCCAAAGAAGCAGCCCAAATCTCAATATGGGATTACCTAAAAAACACAGTAGACCAGAATAGGGTTGCTGTCCTTCTTCGCTTGGGCCTTTCTGCAGCCTTTGACACAGTTGATCATTACACACTAATCCAGAGGCTTGAGGATGCCGAAATAGCGGGCACAGCTCTTTCTAGTGAGGAAAATAAAAATCTATGAGGCCTATGTGTCCCCATGTGCCCCCCCCCAACTCTTATGTGCACATACATGTAACCTATGTATTTCCCCTCCATGGCCTTTCTATCATGATGCTTATGCTATAACGTGGCCTGCCATCATCCAGTCTCCCATGAGAGAAACGACAAATCTGTATTGAGGCCTACACGTTTTTCATCATGTTTTCCTGCATTTTCATGAAGCCCATGTTTATGGCTCAGCCAGAGCCGAAAAGAGGTTTCATGCCTCAGAACGCTCTGAAAGCTGCAGCTACGTATCCTTGGCCTTGCACACTTGGGCCTCAGCCAAAGGGGCCCCGACCGAGGTGCCGAGACAGTATTGAGCACGGTTATCTGCTTACTCTTACTGAAACCACATTCTTGCCTGGTGAAGGAGGAATGAACGCGACCCATCTGCAAGGAGGGAGCCCAGCCCTACTGTCTCTCTTTGTGAGATTGCAAAGCTCACGTCAGTAAAAAGCCCACAGCCCCCATGTAAGGCCTCTGCAGTAAATGAAGTAAATGAAAAAATAGATGCCACATCGGCTCTTGGTGATGAGCAACCTATGTCACAAATCAGTCCCTGCTCCAGACATCGGATATCAGATAATACAAGATGTGCTGGTCGTCCTGACACTGAAGGCCTCACTCACTGAAGGCCTCACTTCCAGACTTGTCCGGTTGCATAGCAACCCTCCCCACGTCAGTTACACGTCATGCTCGAGTTGAGCACAAGTAAGGCAAAGTTCCAGTACAATTCCAGCAGATCACGCAACCCCCTCCAGGTATCCACCCACACATGACAAATTACCCATTATCATCAAGTGGACGCCCACATGGACGCCCACCTTCACGCCTACTTACACGCCCACATGCTCTTATCTCATTCTCTCTTGCTCTTTTGCTTACGTACAATTGAGAAATGTATATATACTGTACTCTGTGAATAATGTTTTGAGAATATTGAGAATACTTTTGAGTCCCTTTCCAGATCCTTTTTGGTGATGGGAATATTCTCCCTTTGACTCGAGTTATTGGAATAAAGCCCTTTATGAACCTGATACCACAGACTCAGCCTCTTGCTTTATGCATGATCTTATTTATATTTTAAAATTCTGAGAGCGTAATATTTTATTTACCACATAATGGCGCCCGAACAGTTACTTCTCTTTCCCCACACGCCGGAGATGAAGGTCCAGTTTTGCCCCCTTCCATAGCCGTGACGGACTTCAAGCGCGCACGTCGCGGGTCTTCCCGCCAACTCCCTCAGGCCAACGAAGGGGACAGACTGCGACCAGGCATCCATACGAGGCGGTGAGGAACGCAGATTGTCCTACCCAGAGCCCACCTGCGAGAGAGCTGTGTCCGAGGTATACAGAGGCCCACCAGATTCCGAAGTTCCGAAGTATCCAAGTCACGAGTCGAGTCCAGTCCAGTCCAGTTTGGTCTAGTCCAGTTCAGTTCCGAGGCCTTCCGTTCCGTGCTACCCGGTGAGTACCGTTGCTGGGGAGGCAGTTAGACGTGCACATTAGGTTGTGCCGGTCAAGACGGGTTTGGGTACACAAATCCGGTCTGCACTGTTTCAGCAGTGTATCTGTACTGTTTAGCAGTATATCTAGTATGTCTTGCATATAATTCAGTATTCTCTAGTGTTAGTATTATGTCAGTAACTAGTTTCCTATTAGTTATCATCGTTCGTTAAATGTTAAATGTTAAATGTTAAATGTTTTAATATGTTTTAAAAATTGTGGTATGAATGAGTGTTCATTATTGTGTTTATTGTAATTTATTGTGTTCAAAATCAAGTAGCAAAGTTCAAAGATGCCGTTCTTTTCAAAATTAAGACAGATCAAAACTAGAAAAGGGGTACTCGAGGAAGCTGTTCCCATTCCACCTAGGGACACTCCAGGGTACTTTTTGTATCATAAGCATGGCCTAGATGCCGTATTATTTCTTGATTTATGGGTGGACTACACCAAGGATTTACCAGAAAGTCAGAGGTGGCCCGCAGCTGGGACCTGGGATGCAGATTGCATCATGAGAGTAGAAGAAGAGTTATGGAAAAAGACAGCCAGACAGTCACAGAAAAATGCCATTGAATTATGGCGTAAAGAATTGCATAGACGCACAGAGAAAGCGCTCAGAGAAGAAGAGAAAAGTAGGGAGGATTCAGACAAAGCCCGAGAAAACGTATTAGTTGAGGAAGGTATCCGAGTAAAAGCAGAACAAGTAGACAGACAACGAAACACTCTTATGAAAGAGAAAATGTAGACCAGCTCGGAAGGATGCCATTGAGTTTTGGCGTAAGGAGTCACATAGGAGGACAGAGTAAGTGTTTCACGAAGCAGAGAGAAGTAGACTGGAGTCTGGAAAAGCCAAGGAAAAGATGTTACAGGAGGAAGTGGAGCAGGTAAAATGAGCGCAGGCTGACAGAGAAAGAAATACTGACGTTGCTGGTATTTATCCCGTCCTTTCAGAGGACCTAGCAAGAGTGGCCCCAGTAGAAGGTCCAGTTAGAGTGCCACCGCAAGTACCACGATACATATAATAATGATATAGTAGCCCAAAGGTTCTTGAGCCTCCCACCAAACGAACAGCGCATAGCTGGTGTTTTCATGGTCCAACATTTGATTACGTTGTTAAAAGGGACTTGAGAGGGGTGTAGCTAGGGTAATAGCAACACCTGTGATTTGATGACACCCCTAATGTACAAAGTGTTAACGAAAAAATGATTAGTGAAAAGTTTGGCTTGAAAAAAGAATTGTGGGTATTTCGAATTTGCAAATTGTTCAAGAATACAGGTTTGTGTTCTTGGTGGTCCAGTGAGCCAATGTGCTGGGTCAAGTCGGTGAGATTGTGACCCCCTGAGTGCAAATTGTATGTAAAAATAATTTTTCAATTGGGCGAATTATTGCAGTTTTTATGGAATTGAGTAGTCTTTTTGTCTTTGACAGCTTCAGAGTGAGGAGAAGGTGGGGGCTGTGTAGAGCAGAATGTGATACAGAAATCGGAGACAGATTCTGACCTTGTAGCCAGTGTAGGTGGGGGCCGGTGAGAGGAGCAGAACAGAGGCACTGCTTAGAAAGCTTCCCTGACATCGCATCTGTGTAATGCCTGCAGCCGGAGAGCCTTGGGGGCCAGGAGTAGGAACAACAAAAAAGTTGGCTGGCAGCCCAGGCTCAGGCCGCGCTGAGGGGCTATTTTTAGCTTCTCTGATAAGACAGGGCAGCTGAGAAATGTAAGTCGAGAAAGATTCCCTTGGTCTATTCTGTGCTAAACCAGTGCCCCGGGGAAATGTCTATGGAGAAGATTTGTTTTATTTTTTAGCAAATGTTATATTGCTTCTGGCCAGAAAGTAAAATGTTGCTCTTGCTTGGAATTTTAAGGGCTATATGCCTATATAAAAACGATTTTCAAATTCAGACATTTTTTAATTGTGGCCACAAGCTGCCACCAGTTGCATTGGATAAATGATCCAGTGGTTAAAAGTCTGTGAGGAGAGATGAGAGGTGCGTCTTCGTCTGGGACATTAGGGTACATTGTGTTGACGAAGATGCATAGCTCATTTTTATAAAAAAAAAAAAACAGGTTTGTGTGTTCTTCGTTTTTGATTATTCTTGCTGATTCTGTGTGTCAGACTTGACACGGTGATTTCAGATGGGGGTGTATAGGGCAGGTAAATCAGTTATTGATTATAAGCCTGACAAATTAAGCAGGCCAGAATGTTCGCCTCTGAGCTGTAGGTACTGTAATTGCGCATCGCTGCTCATTTATATATGTTAGTGTAATTGTCTATGCTTTCTGTGCTTGGTATACTGATGGCTTGGCATATGTATTTTATATATGTTTTGTTTTTGTGTTGTATTGACCAGTATGTTTGGCATTAATACAAGTTCTCCTGGGCGTTACAGAGATGGACGTGACGACGTAAATCTTTGCGCTGCGCTTGGCTGGAACTTGTTCACAATTACTAAATTTCACAGACATGATATTTCCTTTATCATGCTGTCAAAATAGCAGACAACACGTTATCAGTGTATGTCTAATTGGTATTGGAGATGAATAAAAGAAGAAAATAGTTATGCAAGACTTAAATATGTATCACATGACTGCCTTTCTCTTATAGACAGGCAGCCTCGGTCATATGTTTCCAGATTGGACATTAAGGAACCATTATGATCTGTGCACTCGCATCTTACCTCTTGAAAGGCCTGTTTTAAATAAGGACTGCCACCCAAGAGTGACAAATGAGGCTCGGTATTTAGGGTAATGAGAAAATATCTGACAGGATTTCCTTTTTAAAGTTTGCTTTAGTAAGCTCATTCTTGTAAGTGGTGGCCCCAAAAGTTGACTTGTTTTTAAATTAGGCTGTTTATTGTATAGGTGGAAATTATTGCAAAATGACTGATTTCTTTAGCAGATGAATTATTAATTATCAACATTAACAACTGTTCTTAAACTTGGTTTTCCGAATATTTAGGTAATTTAGCATTCCTATTAGGGCCTCCTAGCATTAATATTGACTTCAGGTTGGTGTAGGTTCATGTAATAGGGACATTTGCATATGAGATGTCATTTGGCCAGCTTATGAGCTAACACAATGAGGTTTGTACATTAATTTGAAAGATTTCTCGCCGTTTCAAATACGCTGTGTATCTCCTATAATTTTGCTTACGCCCAGTAGCTACACACAGGGATTAATAGTGTTGACAAGACACAGGGTTTGATAGTGTTTGACAGCAGTGAAATCTGTTTCGGATTTCCTCCTGTCAAAAAGGGGGGGAAGGAGGAGAATATTGGCTTTCTGCTGGCCCCTGAGGAGGTTCGCTTCCCGCTAGCCCCTTAAGAAATTAAGCCCCTTAGAAATTAGCCCCCTTAGAAATTAAGCCGAGGAAATAGGTATGGTGCTTTCCCCTTTTTCTCATGTTTTATTGTGATCTTTTAGGGGAATTAGTCCAAGCCCCTAATACAGCTTCTACTAAAGTCCTCCCTTGGACACAAGAACACACTGTGGCATTTGAAGAATTAAAGAGAGCTTTATGTCAAGCACCAGTTTTAGCAAACCCTGATTACAACAAATCGTTTATGCTTTTTGTGACAGAGCGGGATGGAACAGCACTATCTGTCCTAACACAAGATCATGCAGGAAAACACGAGCCCTGTGCTTATTTTTCTAGTACATTAGACCCAGTAGCACAGGCTTTGCCTGCGTGCCTAAAATCAGTTGCAGCAACGGCCTTAGCCATAAGACAAAGTGACTCGATAGTGCTGGGCCACCCTCTGACAGTACAAGTACCACACGCAGTAGAGGTTCTCTTGAACCGGACACAAACACAACACCTGACTGTAGCTAGACTGACAGGCTATGAGCCAACGTTATGTCAACCACACATAGAGATCAGACGATGCAACATACTGAATCCTGCTACCCTTTTGCCCTCCAGTACAGAAAGCGTTTCACCACACGACTGTGTTGAAGTAATACATACCGTGACTAAACCAAGACAAGACTTGACAGACGTTGCACTCCCAGACCCCGACCTAACACTATAAGTTGACGGCTCATGCATGAGGACAGGGGTGGGAGAATTAGTGGCAGCATATGCAGTGACTACTGATACTGTAATAATAGAGACTAAAAGAATAGACATATTGTCAGCACAAGCAGCAGAGCTCATCGCCCTGACACAAGCGTGCATAAGAGCTAAGCACCTGAGAGTAAACATTTACACCGATTCTGTGGCGAGAAAGAGGTTTCTTGACCTCTCATGGGGCCAAGATACAGCATGGCCCCCTTATTCAAGCCCTACTGGAAGCAATACATTTACCAACAGCCATAGCTATCCTAAAATGTAAAGCACATACTAGAGCCACAGATACCATTTCCCAAGGCAATGATCTGGCAGACCGAACAGCTAAACAGACAGCTCAGACCCCACTAGACATGACAAAATCACAGATACTATCACTGTCCAAAGCCATGACAGTTAGGGATCCTTCCAAGGATGTACAAGACATACAGACACATGCTACTATGGACGAATTAAAGAAATGGTCGGAACAAGGAGGGGTACTGACTGATCAGGGTTGGATGAATAAGGGCAAATCCACATGGTTTCTTCCTGATTCGATGGTACAAGTGATTATAAATACCGCACATAGTCCTGCACACTTAGGAGAGAAAGCAATGATAGATAGCTTACAGAATATATGGTTCAACAAGCACCTGCGTGCAGCAGCGAAACAAAAGGTCAGAACATGTATGATCTGTTGCCAATTCAATCCAGGTAAAGGCATTCCGATGGAACAAGGTGGATTCCATCCACCTGACCACCCTTTTGAAGTGCTCCAAATGGATTATATCCAAATAAACAGATGTAGAGGTTACAAATATGTCCTGGTACTAATGAAGCAGGTGTCCCTTCTGTTAGGGTATACCTGGAAATTCCATTGTGTGCGACATCCTGAAGCAGCAGGCCTTGTAGAAAGACATAATCAGACATTAAAAATTTGCGCAGACAAAGGTGTAGATTGGATGGGAGCCCTGCCGGTTGCCCTCTTTTACATGCGAATGGTGGCCCATTCTAGAACAAGCTTATCTCCCTATGAAGTGGTCTTTGGTAGACTACCAAATATGTGGGGCACTCCAATGCCTAAAAGATTACTGATGTTGATAGTAACATGCTGACAGATTACCTGGCTTCCTTGATGTCTGCACTACTCTCTTGTTGTTCGCAGGTTGCTGCTGCCTTCCCTGACAACACCCAGGTCAAAGAATACTCCATCGCTCCTGGATGGAAGGCGCCAAAGTCAGTGCTCTGGACCACGGGGACGGCCGTTAAAGTCAAAGGGCGGAAAGGATGGTTGCACCTTCACCACTCTTTTACAAAGGAAAGACTTTGAACACCATTTTCTAGAGGAGACTCCCCAGCAGTTTCCACAAAGCTAAACTTAGATCTAAAAAGTCAGAACCCGTTTGATCAATTAAGTCCACTAGGTGGTGAAGCGGTTGAACATGTATTCTGGCTTGCATAAGATCTTGGACAATAACATTGATAAAAAGAGCAAGATAAAAAAAAAAAATAAAAAAAAATACTGTAAAATATTACGTGGTAGATGTATAGTGACTGTAATTTTTCTATCTCTTCTGTGCATCACGATAATATGTATCAGCTTAATACTACATGCTATTTTTCCTCCTATTGCCTCACTTTTACACTCCTCCACTAATGATATCATAAAGCACACATTTAGTGATCTGCCATCCTATGAGCTATCATATCGACTTGCCTTACGCAACAATACCTTTATTCAGATGCTGCACCATTCACATCAGACTAGCAATGCTACAGACTGCTGGGTCTGTGGCCGATTTCCCCCGTATCAGAAGGTAAAGGGAGTGTTGCCTCTTTTTCCTTCTCCGTTCTCCCATGATGGTTCTTGCGGAGCATGGTTTGCCTTAATGACATCCATCAACGGTGATGCCAAAGAATACAAAGCAATAACAAGGCTCCACAAGATTGCCCAAAACATACATCAAGACCCAGGCACGTGGACATGGTCCGGTTGGCTCTGGGGATTAATATCGGCTTGGGGATGGAAAGTGTTGACCGTCTGTGGGATGATACTATTAATGATATTCAGTTGTTGCCTATGTCTGCAGTGTGGCCCGGCCATTTGTGGCCTGTGTGCTACTGCATGTGTTCCACATCCCTATTTACAAAGCATTGAAAATGGAAAAATAATGCTGCAAGAACAGATCGACTGTCTCATGAAAATAGACGTTACATAGGGGGTTCACTAGGGTACAAGGAGGGAATGAGGAAAATAAAAATCTATGAGGCCTATGTGTCCCCATGTGCCCCCCCCCAACTCTTATGTGCACATACATGTAACCTATGTATTTCCCCTCCATGGCCTTTCTATCATGATGCTTATGCTATAACGTGGCCTGCCATCATCCAGTCTCCCATGAGAGAAACGACAAATCTGTATTGAGGCCTACACGTTTTTCATCATGTTTTCCTGCATTTTCATGAAGCCCATGTTTATGGCTCAGCCAGAGCCGAAAAGAGGTTTCATGCCTCAGAACGCTCTGAAAGCTGCAGCTACGTATCCTTGGCCTTGCACACTTGGGCCTCAGCCAAAGGGGCCCCGACCGAGGTGCCGAGACAGTATTGAGCACGGTTATCTGCTTACTCTTACTGAAACCACATTCTTGCCTGGTGAAGGAGGAATGAACGCGATCCATCTGCAAGGAGGGAGCCCAGCCCTACTGTCTCTCTTTGTGAGATTGCAAAGCTCACGTCAGTAAAAAGCCCATAGCCCCCATGTAAGGCCTCTGCAGTAAATGAAGTAAATGAAGAAATAGATGCCACATCGGCTCTTGGTGATGAGCAACCTATGTCACAAATCAGTCCCTGCTCCAGACATCGGATATCAGATAATACAAGATGTGCTGGTCGTCCTGACACTGAAGGCCTCACTCACTGAAGGCCTCACTTCCAGACTTGTCCGGTTGCATAGCAACCCTCCCCACGTCAGTTACACGTCATGGTCGAGTTGAGCACAAGTAAGGCAAAGTTCCAGTACAATTCCAGCAGATCACGCAACCCCCTCCAGGTATCCACCCACACATGACAAATTACCCATTATCATCAAGTGGACGCCCACATGGACGCCCACCTTCACGCCTACTTACACGCCCACATGCTCTTATCTCATTCTCTCTTGCTCTTTTGCTTACGTACAATTGAGAAATGTATATATACTGTACTCTGTGAATAATGTTTTGAGAATATTGAGAATACTTTTGAGTCCCTTTCCAGATCCTTTTTGGTGATGGTAATATTCTCCCTTTGACTCGAGTTATTGGAATAAAGCCCTTTATGAACCTGATACCACAGACTCAGCCTCTTGCTTTATGCATGATCTTATTTATATTTTAAAATTCTGAGAGCGTAATATTTTATTTACCACACTAGGATCATATCCTACCTACACACTAGAACAAATGTCATTCATATTCCTCCATTCTACCCCAAACCAAATAGTATTAAAGCAGGAGTGCCTCAAGCCTCAATCCTCTCACCCATGCTTTTCAACATCTTCATGAAATCATTACCAGAACTGATCAGTGGTTTTCACTTTACCTGCTGTAAATACTCAGACAACAAGTAGATACTTCTGAAACTGGAAAGTTCCAAGCACATTGTAAAAATCCAAAATCATTTTCCTTCAGGCCATTGGCCAGTAGATGATATGAATCCACCTCAAATTGCATGTGTCCAAAACTGGACTACTCACCTATGGTGACTGGAAGACCTATGACCCTTTCTGCACCTGATCTAGGGGCATATGTATCAAACGATTTTTTAATCGCAAACGCTGCGATTCGCAAAATAACAGCGTTTGCGATTAAAAAATCGGTAATCGGGATGTATGAGCCAAATCCCATCGCAAAATTAAGGAATTGCTAATTTAGCGATTTCTTAATTTTGCGTAAGCATTTAAGAAATCGCAAATTGCGATTTCTTAAATGATATGTAAAAAGCACCCAAGTTGTGCGAATTATCCTTAAGAAATCGCAAATTACCACCAACTTCCAGTTGGTGGTAATTTGCGATTTCCTTTCAAAATGCACTTTTGTGAATTTTGCAAGGTGCCACGTGGCGCTCATACATGCCCTTAGGGCATGTATGTGCGCCATATGCGCACACATGCTCATTTCAGGGGTGCATCAGGGTGTCATCATGACACCCTTGCACCTTTGAAATTATTCTCAAATAGCGATTAGCAAATTGCGAATTCGCTATTTGAGAATTACTTCCCATTCATTCCTATGGGTCTCCTGGCCCATAGAAATGAATGGGCAGGTATTCCTTAATTGCGATTTCGCAATTTGCTAATCGCAATTAAGGAATTTTAAGAAATCGCAAAAAGTTTGCAATTTTTTAAATACATCCCGTTTTGCAATTCTCAAATAGCGATTCTTTAAAAATCGCTATTTGAGAATCGCAAATGGTGATGTTGATACATATGCCCCCTAATGATTTAGGACCACTGTCAAAAATAATCACCAAGGTTGACAATCCATCAATGAATGTCCAAGTGGATAAGGCAACCAAATCAAGCTTTCTTACAATGAAAACTCTGCAATGCATCTTTCCGCACCGCTGATTTGCACTCAACGTCAAAGTGACAATTTCTCTTGTCCTATTAAAACTGGATTACGCTAATGGATTATACCACGGCTCACCTTTATCAACTATGAGAATTCTGAACTCTCTGCTGTTCTCCTTGTACATATAAAGCTACAAGAACACATCTCCCCTTTCTTGAGGGCCTTACACTGGTTACCAGTTGCCTGAAGATCCACCTTCAAGCTGTTTTGTATCAACCACAAAGCAATACACGGCAAAGGATCACTTCTCATCATGAGGAAAATCCCAAAATACATATAACAACACATGTGTGTGTGTATGTATCTGTGTCTAAATATGTGTGCACATGTGTGTGCTATATGCATATATGTTTATACACTTGGGTGCATATATAGATATGTATCTCTAGAGACATCATTATGAATATGTACATATAAGGAAATATATGGATCTATACTTCACATAGGGATGGCACTGCTATCTATATGTATATGTGAACATGCATATATAAGTATGTATGTTTTCTGTGTCTACATATATTTATATAAAAATCTAACTACTCCATACATAAGAAGACATCATTGTATTTAGAAACGACACATAAAAATGGGTGTCTGCATTCAGATTTCTGCCCCTTTCTAGGATAATACATATAGTTCACACTAAAGCATGTAACTAGGATTAGAGGGAAAAGTAACTCTAATAGAAGTGTTTAACTATTTATTTGATATAAAAAACATTTTTAAAAATGTATATAAATCTATGTATACACACAAAATGCATAGGTATGTCTGAAGATGTAACTCTTAATATTCACATCTACGTATTAATTGGATGCAGATATATAGGGATTTCAGTCCTTGTCCATCAATATGAATTAGTATCATAATTATATGTGTGTATGTTGTCTATATTACTATACACACATTTAGTTCCAGATGTGTGGATATGTCTCTATCCATCTATATGTGTTTTTATTTTAGCTATAGTAAAAAAGGGGAAAACAAATAAAGTAAATTACATATAAATATATATATATATATATATATATATATATATATTTATATATATATATATATATATATGTGAATATATATATATATGTATATATAGTCCTACATATATATGTGTGTCATAGCACGTAATAAATAAATCTTATGTCCATAATATATACGTGGATGAGTGTGTATGTATATGGCTTTATGCTTCTTTCTATGAAAACACATGTATATCACAATATAGCCCTAAGAGTATTACAATATATTTAGACTATAAAATGTAAAAAAAAGAAGCATTGTTTACTTGTGTAGGAAAGTGCCCAATTTCGACATGGTCATCCCCCACGTTTTGCCTGGTATTTGATGAGATTTAGACTGGAAGTGTACTGGGTTCCTGCTAACCAGGTCCCCAATGCCAGATCCCCATGTGCCATGACCACAAACACTGCATGCAGTATAGGTATGTCACCCCTACAGCAGGCCATACTGCTCTAAAGTCATGGTCACTATACTACATGTGAGAACATATCTGCAGGAGCAGGGATGCCCCTGTGCTAGACAGCTCTACTGCTGCCAGTTCAAGTGAACAGGGGTGCCATTTTATGTGCATGTGCTGGACACTTTTGAAAGTGAGTTCCTCAGCTACATGATGGTTACCCGAAAATAGAGATGTTTGGTATCAAACATCTTGTATTAATAAACCACCACTGATGTCAGTGTTGGATTTATTGATACATGCACACAGAGGGAAACCTACCAGCCACTGTTGTGCTGACTGACTGGTTTTTGCCAGCCTGCCACCAGAGGCAAGTTTCTGACCCCCAAACATGAGGGTCTTTGCTCTCAGGAGGATAGAAATCAAGCGTGCTTGAGCAGAGAGTGCTTACACCTCCACCAACAGTATTATGACCTGCAGATTAGTATTCCAAGGCAGGGGAGCTTCAAAGAGCGCACTGCCTTTTGTATGCAAATCTGGCTTCTCTCCCAGGAGAGAGAGCTGACTTCATTATCCAGCACCCTTTGGCATCTTTGACATGTGGGAAAAGTAGCTATTTCAATAGGTGTGTCCCCCCTCAGGCCAGTTCCACCTCTAAGGTGGGCTATCTGAAGTGGAGGCGACTTTTCAGAGATATCCATTTTGGTGATGGCAAACTTAGGAACTCTTGGACAGGGCTATACCCTCTTCTCAAAGTAAGTGGTCATACAGGGAGCGTAGTGACCCCAGGGGTAGGTGGCCCATTGGCTACTACCCTGAACTCCCCTAACGCCCCTAAAATCAGTATTTAGGAAGACCCTGGCACCTAAAAATCAGATCCTGAAGACCTACAAAGAAGAAGGAAACTGAAGAGCAACAAAAGCAGAAGACTGAAGAAGAGCAACTGACTTGGCACCAGCCCTGCCAACCTGTCTGCTGTTCCCCATCAAACCTGCACCAAAGATTTCTCATTCTGCAGCTGTCATGCCTCCAAAGCCTGGGAGGATGGCCTACCTTCAATAAAATCTCAAGAACTCCTGTGGAGTGGCGAAACTGCTCCCCTGCATCCTGCTGGAACCCCAAGAAGAGCTGTGAGGACTCTGGAACTGCCAAAACCTGCTGCTGCCAAGTACCACTGCATCCAAGGCCCCAGCCCAAGTGGAAGTGGGTCAACGGTGTCAGTGTGCTCCCCAAACCCTCAACAGACAGAACCAACTTTGGGATCACCCCTCATGAACTTCCCGGCATCGCCTTCAGCCTCTGCTTTGAGGCCCCCTCAACTGTGAGTGCTCCTGGATGAAGAAACACCAAACCTCAAAGACCTTCTGCACCCGGCTGCCTTTGCCCGAGGCGAAGAGGACCACTGGTGTCCTCACGTCCCCTAGCATCGCAAGACTCAAACCCTCCTGTTGATTCAGCAGGTACAATGTACAATTACAAAACAAATCAGGGAGAGCAGACTAGGAGAAAGCTGCAAAATAGTAGAAAGTATGTCACCTTAAACTCCAGGAAAGGAAAGATCGAAACTTCCTGGACTATAAAACCCTTACACACTGTGGTGATCTGTACATCAAGAAACAAATGATCCATATTTCTTTCACCCTTTAATAGAAAATATAGAAATGATATCAGAAATTAAAAGATAGAGGAATGATGTCAGTGGATTCATGTGCTCAAGTGCATTGCAATTTATTTAGTTCCACTGGGGTGTACAATTGTCCATTGCTCCATTTCAACTTAAATTTTCAGCTACCTTTTCTAATTATGTGGCACGTAGGGGCAGAATTGTTATGTCAATCAAAAAAAAAATACAGAGGGTGTTAAACAAACTGCTATTTAATAACCAACTTCCGACCGTTACACAACTCCTGACCCTTCCATAACTTTAGAATACATACACACGTCCAGTATTTTCCTCCGAGAAAGGTGGCAATCCTAACTGCAGGTCACAGACAACGTATGCTAACCAAGATTCGAAGTCACATCGTGAGGCACCCCAATAGCCTCAATAGACATGTACACAAAAGTGGGTGTGATTAATGCTTTTGAAAGTACAAGCTTTCTTCCCACACAGAGTAGGTACTGCACTCAATCAGCAGTGTAAGAGTAATGTATAGAACAAGCACAGCCTGTCATTAGCAGTGCACCTTTCCCTCTCTCACAGAACAGTTACACCATGTGCATCCCCTCACTATGTGCATTACCTGATAAGCTTCCCATCTTCACAGAAGACATACACCACAGCATCCATCACATAACTGGTACAGCTGGCATCAGCAGTACAGACTTCCAATCCTCATGTGGTATATACAGCCTGGGCAAAAGTGCATATTCATTCATGGAACAAATACAGCATGGTAACAGCAGTGGTAGCTTCTCTTCCAAACACTGCTGAAGCAGTACAAGGATCCTACCCAGTGACAGGGCAGGTAAAACTCTAGAAGCATCAGTGAAGACCAGTGGCGGCTATTAATTTTACCAGGGAAGAGGGGGCACACATGTGAATCCCCCTCTCTCACATAACAGGTACAGCACAGCAGCAGTGCTAACACCTTTGCCCAATTGATGCATTTTTCAGTATAGTTGTGTGGACTGGCAAGTGCAAGGCTATTTGAGCAGGTAAAATGATTAAGTATGATAGCGCGCTGGTACCTACACCTTAATCTTTGTGTAATATCAACAAATATATTTCCCCATTGGTCGTATGGACCTTTATTAGTTGACTTAAAGCGCTGTAGGGGAGATAAATACATTTCTAACTTGTGAAACAAATATGACTCCACAATAAGGATCAGTAATCAATAATTAGGATGAAATGGATTTATTTTAGAATATTGATCAGTCAGTATGTTAGCAGAATAAAAACAAGCCCACAAGATACAATAATATAGATTGCAGGCTGAAATGTCTCAATAAATTGAGTAGTAATAATGTGAGAAACAGAATGGTAACAGTCAGAAATAAAACAAAGAAAATTGTTGCAACTAGGTGTTCCATAAAGAAACTTCCCTTTCTATTCTAAACATAGATAGAGGATAGAATTGCTGAAGGGGGAGAATTGAAGTTTGGTAAAAGTTCAGGATAAATTAAAGAAGTGTTCAGCATGAAGCTTTACACTGTTGCGGGGATTCCGCTCATGCACAGAACTATGTGCAGGAAACCAGCACCTCAGTAAATTGTGGTGTACCAAAAAACTCACCTCAGTACCTAGAACCCCTATCCAACTAGCATCAGTGTCTCATTCGTTCTCCGCATCATATCGGAGCTACCAATGATTAGAAAACCCAGAACAAGCGACTTAGAATACTCTCAGGAATGGTGGGAATCAAGAACACCTTTTCGTTATTGTTCTCATATCAGTCCACAACGTGAGTAATCAGAGACACAGAAAAGTTTAAAATGTTTATTTTTAACTACGTGCTCTAAGGTGCAGTACTTTGGCTAACATAAGCAAACAAATGATTAGAAATAAAACCATCAGCATTGTTACAATACCATAAAAAACAAAGGGAGAAATCATATTACAATGATCGTGGAAACAGGTCTTATAATACCTTGTGTACCACCCTCCCCTGGCTAGTAAGCTAGTTTTATAATAATAATAGAATAGTACAAGGTCTCTAGGTTTGAATGGGGAACCCCATACCTCAAAGATCAGCTTTGGTGAATCACATCACAGGATCAGCACTGCTCTCTGTATCTGGAAAGGTTTTTTCCAAGTGTGTCAGAATCATGCATGCAAATGCAATATTAAAGGCACCCGAGTTTCAGATATGTGCAGCTGTGTGCTTGTTGTGTCTAGAGCGTGGGCCGATCAACCTGAATTCAACAGCATACATTGTTATTTGACCGTGACGGTTTCTGCACACAGTGTTCAGACTAAGGTTGCGGTGCATGTCTAGGGATGTGAACAACAGACCGTTCTCATGTGAAGAAAAAGCAAGCAAGCAGTTTTACTTATAATAACAGCTACCTTTAGTGTTGTGTGCAAAAGCAGCAAAGTGGCAAGATGGCGTTTAACTTCTAAAAACAATTAGGCTGACATAGCAATGTGTGCAGGCAAAACCCTGTCTTCACTACAACCCCTATGGAAAGCCCAGCAAGAGAGATCTAGTCCCTCTCAGAGTCGGGAAAGCCTTCATAACTAACTATGGAAAACACCAATTCGATATAACAGTAACATCCTCATCTCTCTTTACACCACTAGGAAGCAACCAAATGGTTGAATTTGAGGGGCATCAGCACGCTCCCGTAAGTTCCCATCTCATCGAAACTGGTACTGCAGCGTGCAAGCTTGCGCTTCCCACCATCCTGGTACGTGATAAACAGGCGGCCTCCTTTGATTATTTATTTACCGGAGTATGTTGCCAGATTCCTTCCTGTAGGCCTCTCTATCAGAAATCTAATACAGACAATGAGCATTTCTCTAACTAATGGGAAGCAGGATAACACATCTGCAAAATGAAGAAAGGGCATACTGGCAGGGTTAAAACACATTTTTCTGTTAGGGCCTAAAGTCTTGCTAAGTTAACTCAATAATCAACATGAAATTTGGTTACACGATTACACATACTGAGGATAAATGTTAGAAATGAATATAAAGAACACATGATTGCATTGATCAATTCTTCAATCTAATAAATAGCTTATGATTGGATTTTTGATGCTAGTATGATTGCATTTTATTACTTGGTCTAAATGCATCATACATAAGTTAATAAAGTCACAATTGACTATAAATGTCGTATATTAATATATAAGTGTATATTTTTGATGCATAAAGGGTCGAGCCTAAATTATGCTGCTCAAAGTATTGATGGTTGATTACAAACATCTATTATTTCAGTGCCAAAATGCCCCAACGGGTGAACATCCACTTACAAATACATGTCATGTCATGTTACGTTATGTGTGCAGGGGTGACTGGCTGTATTAATGCGTTAATACATGGATGGGGAAATGGATAGCAGTGTCAGTTGGTGGACAATTGTGTAAGTGGGAGACAGGGTCGTTCATGAAGGCTGAATGTGGACAGATGAATGACTAGATGAATGGAGAATGTGGATGGAGAATACATGTGGAAGGAAAATATCTGTGGATTAATGCGTATTTGTGCAAGGATGTTTGATGGTTAGTATGCGCGTATGGGAGGATTAAAGGTCACCTTGTGTATGTGTGCCTGTGGTGTGTTTTTGGATGTGTGTACGCTTAGAAGGATCTTATATAAGAGTGTGCATCTGTACCCAGATGGATACATAAGGGGGTGTATGTTTCTAAATGACCTTGATGTTGCTGCGTTTGGAGCTGCTCCCTTGTGCACGTGCTGAACACTTAGGTCAGGCTCCAGCTCAGCTCGATATTTAAGGACCCTCAAGCCCAAAACAACTGAGCTTTCATGTGGCTCCTGCCTGTCACCCACATTCGAACCTAATGCGCCAATAATTAACGATAAAGCAGTGACCTTTGATGTGAAACAAGTAAGAGAAAAAGATACCTGTCTAGTAACTGAATTTGCCAACGTGAAACAAGAAAATCTGGGATCACTCCCTGCTTGAACAAATTGTGTGATCTTAGGCAAATATGTTATTTCACTGAGCCTCCTTTTTCTTCATTATCACACATGACAGCACCATCAAATATGTGATTTCAGGATGTGCGCTGTAACAAACCCCCTTGTATTTTCTCCATCTCTTATAAAAATCAAGGCCACATATAGGATGCAGTGACAACTGGCGTGTTTCTTAGTAATGAAACTGTTGTGGGGGAGAGAGGGCAGGAATGTTTCTACACTCATTTTTAAAACTATCACTTTCAATAAGTATCTCTTAATGCAGTGAAGTGATCTAATGTACTAAGTTGAAAAGCTTCCACATAATAAAGAAATACACAATTTGCATTTTCAAGAAACTAAATTTTTTCGCATGATGTTTGTTGCATGATTGCCAGACCCTTGACTAATTTCTCCCTGTTAATATATTAGCTCTCCGCTTCTATTCAATCTGCATAATGATTTGATGTTACTGTTGTTGCATACGACTGTCACAGCCAGGTCAAGGCAAAATTAAGAAATTATTAGGGGGGTCAGGCTTGATGCCAATTGAAGATGGCCGCTGATTGAGGAGGCTCCGTGGCGGCTCGGAAGAGGTACAGGCTTTTCCAGAGGACCCTCTCCTCGTAGCTGCACTTTAATGATACTTTTCGGGATACAAAAGTTTCCAGAACAAGTATATGCCCTTGTGCAGCTTTGGTGAGCTTTCCTTCTCTTCAAATACGGCCGGCTCGTTTATCCTCACGAAACTCACACCCGCCATTTTGTTTACGTAAGCTCACTGGTTCCATCGCGTAGCAGCGTGAAAACACTTCAAATGAAGCAGTTCTCAGCTCCATCCAAGTTTTCTTACCAAACTCGTGACATTTAATGCACTCAGTCTAATAATAAAACATTATTTACGTTATCGGTGCTACGGAGTCTGGAGACATCCTGGCTATGGTCTCATAAAGCTCACATCTACTTTATGGCTGAATTTCTACACCACAGCTATGCTTGACAGGACAAAGGTTTCTAATGCTAAAGTCCTTTGACATTTTTAATTAAATATAGAAGACTCCTGTTCCTCACTATTTTACTTCAATTTTTGTGGTCATTGTGGTTCTCTGAGGTGACGTTCACACTTCTGTTACGGAAAGGTGTGTTATAATGAATCTTCGTCTTGTTTTTAAATAAAGGACATGGTTTTTTCAGTACTCCTTTGTTATTTTGACCACTTGGAGATTGATTTTCAAATAATAATTATTCTCAGTCACATTACATTACAACTCTATTTTTTGAAGTGATTGACACTGTGTTTTTTATGAAGTGTTCCATTATTATCTGGAGTTTCATGGGGAGAACGAAAACCACACGTTGCGTCGTTGGCCCTCCTTTACCATTTTCATCTCTGGCAGACCACACCCCTTATTCAGTTCTGTCAACAAATATGGAAAATTCTGAGGGTACTGCATCATTCCCTCACATGGAAGATCCAGCAACGTCTTCGAGTAACCCACTTTCCTCAAACAATCGTGCTCCGAAGCTGACCACTTAATTCTCGTTATCTTCTGGCAAACAAGTTAAAAAAGATCCTCCTTCACCTGCTGCGTCTCTTTCACCAAATGCTATGGATGTACTTCTTGAGAAAATACGCTCTCTTCGACCTTACATGGAAGAAACAAATAGACGTTTTCAATCCTTAGATGACAAATGGTCTACTATGGAATATAGGGTCATGCTGATGGAGCAACAAGTAGATTCTGTCCAAGTTGTGGTGAACCAGGTCCCTTCCATGAAATCTGATAGTCTAACTCTCAAAAAAGAAGTGGAGAATCTTGAGAACCACAATTGATGCAACAATCTGCGAATATATGGTCGGGCAGAAGGTTGGAAGGCTCAGACTCCATCTCTTTCTTTAAGTCATTCCTTCCTCAAATCCTCGTTATTTCTGAGACTCCTATTTTGAACATCCAAAGGGCTAATTGTCTGGGTCAAAGTCCAACTTTATTGACCTCTTCATCCAAACCTAGGAGAGTCATTAAATATTTTTGGGAATAAACAGACTTATTGAAGGTCTTACAAGTTGCTAAAACCAAAGACCGTATCACTTGGCAAGGTTCCAATCTTTTTTTGCTCAAGATTACGCCAAGGAAACAGCAGATCGTAGGAAGAAATTCCTAGACATGACACCAGCTCTTCGTGCTCTTAATGCTAGATTTGACCCTTTTCATCCTTGCCTTTTCAAAGTCACATATAAAAACAAAACTACGACTACGAAGACTCTGTTTTACTACAAAGATTCTTGGACCAATGCCAAAAAGAAGAGATGGATGTATCCAGATTTTCTCCTGCTTAAATTTGAACTGCTAATGACTTAATATGTTTTTTCTCTGTAACAGACTTTAGCTGTTTGTCTCTCATCTTGTTCTATATTTTTTCTAAAATGCCCTTATATATGCTTCTCACGTGTCATGTTTTTTCTCTTTTGTCTATTAGGTGCGGTTACTTTGCGTATATGATTTATGTCATCCCTCGTCTGTTCTGGATGATGTCCTCCCTCCCGGATCCGCTCTGAGTTGCCTGGTTAGTTGTGCCATTTCTCTTATGTGGCTTCATCACCCTGATCATTTTCATGTTATTTGTAGTTAGTCATTGTGTTTTTGAGTTTTATGGCTTATATTGCTTCCTTGTTGTACTTATCTCTCTTCCTTTTTTATATCTTTTTTACCTTTTTTATTTCCTTTCTGAAACCTTTCACTTTTCATTGATGTATTCTCCCCTTTTCTGCTATTTCTTTTTTCTTTCGTTCTTTCTTCTCTCTTTTCTCTTTTCTTCCTTCCCTCTCTTTTCTTCTTTTATTTTTCTAATTTCCTTCATTATCTTTTCATTTTTCATAACTGCTATTCTTTATTTTCTTTCTATTAATTATTACTGGTACAGCTCTACATCTTCTGTGTTAATTACCAATACTTCTATACTATTCTTAATTTTTAATTGTTCTAATTATTGTTATGCCATGCTAATATTATCTCATTTGTTATAAATGCCGCTAAAGGTTGTTTCATGGAATGTTAAAGGTTTAGGTTCTTCGATAAAACGCCAAAGGGTATTCTCTCATTTATCTAATTTAAAATGTGATATAGCGTTATTACAGGAAACTCATGTTGTGGATAAGGAAATTCCTAAACTTAAAAGACAATGGGTAGGTAATGTTTTTGCCTCCCCAGGCACAGGGAATCGTAATGGCATTGTTATTTTATGTCATAAACATCTTGACTTACAGATTAACACATAAGAATCAGACAATTTGGGTAGATGGGTCTCTGTTTCACTATTACTTAACAGTATCCCCATTACTCTTTTTAACCTCTATGCCTCTAGTGCCACAGATGTCACCTTTTGGCCTGCAATTTTATCCAAATGATAAATTTTTATTAGTTGGTGATGATTGTAATATGGTTATGGACCCTATTATAGATCGTCAATCTAAATCTAAATGTATCCCTTCTGCTATGTTTTCCCAGTTTACATCCACTATTTAACAACAGTCATTAGTAGATGCATGGCGATTATCAAATCCCACTCTTTTAGAATATACTTTCTTTTCCCCAGTACATTCCTCACAATCGCGTATTGATTACCTAGTTGCCTCAAAAGCACTCACTCAACATATTACACATTCTGACATTGGCTCTATACTAATTTCTGATCACGCACCGGTTACTTTAAATCTAGATCTCTCTTTTCCCTCACAAGGCACCAGAAGATGAAGATTTATTAACTCTCTGCTAATTTTACCCAGACATTTGAAGCGTTTGCCACCACTTTCTTTCTTGCGAATGAGACTCCTTCCATATCTCCACAAATCATCTGGGATTCTTTTAATGCGGCCTCCAGGGATTTTATTATCTCTTTTGTATCCCATTGAAAGAAATCTTCCCTTTCTAAGATACAATCTCTTATGAAGCAAATTAAACAATTAGAACATTCCTTTTTTCATACTAACTCTAAATCTTGTTTAGATGAACTTGTTCGAGCTAAATTTTTTACAGACAACGCAAATTCATTTTTACTCAAATCTTCTGCCAAATAGTACGGTGGTCAAAATAAGGCTGAAAAACTTTTAGCTAATTAACTTAAAATTAAGAAAGAGGGCACTAAGCTTAGCTTAGCGCGCATGATTTACAAAAATGAAGATATCTTATCAGAATTTACTCAATTCTTCCAATTGCTCTTTACCCCTGAGTCCTCTGTATTTCCAGATGGAATAACTCCATATCTATCCTCTATTATTTCGCCTTCTTCCCCAGATGCTATCCGTACTATTAAACGTGGGAAAAACTCCAGGAACTGATGGATTCACAATTGAATTTTACTCCCATTTTTCGCACCTTCTCATTCCTAAATTATATCAATTATTTAATTTCTTTATTTCTTCTGGAAAATGCAGTGGATCTTTTCAGGAAGCTTTAATATGCTTAATACCTAAAGACGGCAAAGATCATACTTTATGAAAAATTTTAGACCCATTTCCTTAATTGACTACAAGATTTTTGCTAAAATTCTAGCTCTTCGCTTAGAGAATTTTCTGCCTCTATTAACTGGTCATGAACAATGTGGTTTTATTAAAGGTAGGCATATTTTGGTTTTTGGATAATGCTACACTCTTTTTTAATGTTCTTACCAAACCTAGATCATATAAAGATTAGTTAGCTGCCATTTCTTTGAATGCTGAGAAAGCTTTCGATAGAGTTCTCTACCTTGTCTTGGTTTGGGTTTGGTCATAGTTTTATAAATTATATTTCTTTATTATACTCTTCTCCAGTTTCCTCTGTACTATCAAATGGTTTTATTTCACCAATTTGTCGTTACATCGTGGGGTGCGACAAGGTTGTCCTCTTTCAACACTTCTCTTTATACTTGCCCTTGAACCTTTCTTGATAAAGATTTGTGCAAGTTCTCAAATCACAGGTTTTAAATATGGTTCTAACCAACTAAAATGATCTGTTTATGCAGATGATATTTTACTCTTTTTATCACACCCACAATCGTCTCTTCCGGCTTTATTAATCTGAAGAAGCGTTATTTGCATCTGTGTCCGGCTATAAATTAAAGTGCCGATTCCGATCCGTTAAAAAAATTTACTGTCCGACTTGTATCCGTATTTTTTTATGTATGAATCGTACAAGTACCGTACAAACTGCGAAGTACGAATCGTACGTGTAAAATACATACGAATTGCGTCGGGAAAATGGTCCGAGAGGGAGCCGTAAATTTTCACGTCCGAATAGCATCGGGAAAAGTGTCCGACAGGGAGCCGGACATTTTTACGTGCAAATCGTAAAACAGAAGTCCGAGCGCGCAAGTACGATCCGTACCGCCCGTCCGAATACACAACCGCATGTAAAAGGCCCCGTACGGAGTGAACGCTGTAGCCTACATGTACACGGGTAAACTTGTGCCCGAATACGAGTCGTACAGCCCCCCTCACCCCACACATGTCAGCACCGTACCCCCGTATGTCAGCACCGTACCCCCCCTCCGCACCGTACCCCAACACCGTAGCACAGCCCCGCACCTGTACGGGCCGCACCCCAGGCCCGTCTCCCAGCCCCGCACCTGTACGCCCTGTACCCCAGGACCGTACCCCAGCCCCCCACCTGTATGCGCCGCACCCCAGGCCCGTCTCCCAGCCCCATACCCGTACGCACCGTACCCCAACACCATAGCCCAGCCCCGTACCTGTATGCACCGTACCCCAACACCGTAGCCCAGCCCCGTACCTGTACGCACCGTACCCCAACACCGTAGCACAGCCCCGCACCTGTACGCACCGTACCCCAACACCGTAGCACAGCCCGCACCTGTACGCTCTGTACCCCAGGCCCGTCTCCCAGCCCCACACCTGTACGCCCCGTACCCCAGGACCGTACCCCAGCCCCCCACCTGTACACGCAGCACCCCAGGCCCGTCTCCCAGCCCCGTACCTGTACGCACTGTACCCCAACACCGTACCCCGGCCCCGAACCTGTACGCACCGTACCCCAACATCGTAGCCCAGCCCCGTACCTGTACGCACCGTACCCCAACATCGTAGCCCAGCCCCGTACCTGTACGCACCGTACCCCAACACCATAGCCCAGCCCCGTACCTGTACGCACCGTACCCCAACACCGTAGCACAGCCCCGCACCTGTACGCACCGTACCCCAACACCGTAGCACAGCCCGCACCTGTACGTGCCACACCCCAACACCGTAGCACAGCCCCGCACCTGTACGTGCCGCACACCAACACCGTAGCACAGCACCCTCACCCAGCATCACGTATGTACGGACCGTACCTACGCAAAAAAGACTCATACAGAACCAGGACACTGTACAGCACAAGGAGGGTCAATTTGACTCGCACAGCACCACAAAACACGTCAACATGACAAAATACATCTCTATGACTGACCTGGCATATCCATACAGGCAAACAGAGGACCAAATCACAACCACCTCTTATAACACACCCACCACAAATTCAAACACAGCCACACCCACAAATGGACCAATAAAAAGGGCCCACACACACAACCCATGAGCCATTGCAACAGACCCACTGCTCACAGACACCACAGACAAACAACTGCACCTTACTCACACCTTAACTACACCTTAACTTACACACCGTCACACAACCTCCTTCACAAACACCCCCTCTTCACCTTCACACACACACCGTCACATTCACACCCACACACCCACAACTATCCACACCCACACCCCACACCATGCCCACTGACAAGAATCCAAAGTTCACAACAGCGGAGCTGGAGCTCCTTGTCAACGAAGTCATCAGAGTCGAGCCACAGCTGTTTGGAACATTGGTCAGACAGACCAGCATAGCCCAAAAAACCAGCCTGTGGCAGAGGATCGTCGATAAGGTGAATGCTGTTGCGCCCATCCGAAGGACCAGGCATGAATGCCAAGCCAGGTGGTACGATCTGCACAGGGCAGTCAAGAGGAAAATGAACGAGGAATACGCCCAGAGTAACATCACTGGAGGTGGGCTGCCCCGCAGACCCGTACATTACCATCCCTGGGAGGAGAAGGTGATGGTCACGCTTCCGCCGGTGGGAGTACACGGAGTCGAAGGAGTTGCAGAGCCTAGTGAGTACACAAACAACTCACGTAACATGGGGGGAATGCCATCCACACCACAAATACACCAAATGCACGCAACTACCCCCAAGCCCTCACCGCACACAACCACACCCAAAAATCACGCTCATGCCACTAACATCTCCATGCCCCATTCACAAATAAAGGCAATGCCATGTCCCAGGCCACACCAACCACAAACCCAAGACTGGATGTCCGGGATGCTGGGAGGGTGGGGCTCACACAACACATTGTGCAACTCAGAACCAGACACCAATGCCCACAGCCCATATGGCCTAGGTACATACCCATGCACCATGACCAATGCACAGGGACTGGCAAAGTAATGACAAGGTAGCTGACACTTGGCCCTGCTGTAGGCAGCACAAGGCCCTCCTGTGACCACTGTACACTCAAACAACAACTCCACTAGCTCACATACCCAGCACAGGAACTCACACACACTGTCATGCCAGCATGCACCATGAGGGGACAGACACATCACCTGGGAGACCCAATGACAAATAACACTACACACAACAGCAGGCCTGGTCACACACCCCCCCCCTCACACAAGCACACACCCCCGGGGCAGGCAACGTATTTACCCACTCTCACAATGGACATGTGACACAACAAGACCAATCCATAGCCAAATAAGCATCCCAGCCAAAAATCTACTTGCAAACACTCAGGAGCACATACCAATCTGTCCCCCGCAACATACCCATCCCCAAGTTTACATTGAGAGGAATGCTAGGCACATCCAACCACCTGGAGGAACTGTGACTACTTGAATATGTATGAAACATGGATGTGGCATGAAACAGCATTAACATTGTCTCTCTCTCACACACAGGGCAACATCATCGACCTCCCCCCAACAATGGGGGGGGAACAATCACAGTCCCAGGCTCAGCGTGAAGATGATCTCACCGGCAGCGACGACTCTCATCACTCCGTGCATGACCCCGACCAACCTGGCCCCTCTGGTGCCCAAGCCCCTGCAGCACCTGCGTCAGGTACATCTGTGCCAACCCCCACCCCCATTCCTGCCACATCCCAGGAGACACCCAGGAGCCCTGCTCGCACTGAACAACACAGCCAGTCTGACCAGGAGGGACAAGGTTCTCCGGGCACCCAGGAGGAGGCAGACGACCACGCTAATGCCATCCCTCAGGGGTCCCGTAGACCTGATGTGCCCACAACGGCAGGCCAGGCTCGTGTGGGCAGGGGTGGTGGGAGTGGAGGCAGGCCGAGGCGAGAACCTGACAAGCCAGCTGAGGGAACCGGTATGGCACACATGCGCCATATCCTGGACACATACCGGCGTGACACCAGGGGCATCAGCCAGGTTGTGTCGAGCCTCACAGACATCAAGGGGACCCTCGACGAGATGAGGAACCTGCAGGCCGAGCAACATGCCAGTCAACAACAACACCAAGGACGGATGGAGGCAAGACTGGCTGAGCTCCTGGCGGTGCAAACGGACATGAGCCGTTCACTCCGTCGGATCGCCGACAACATGGGCAACCCTCCCTGTGCCACCAGGCGAAGACCACCACCAGCCACAGGGAGGGAGGAGGAGGAGGATTCGTCCGATGGAGCATCACAAGCATCGTTAAGGCCTGCATCTGAGGGTCCCCGGAGGAAGGTGGGTCGTCCACGGAAAAGACCGTGAGAGTCAGCGGACCATCCACATCTCCCAGGTCACCAGGCCTGGCACCTGGCCCTCTGGCGCAACAGCACCACCTCACCCAATGACATTCTCTGCCACATGGACTTGCTGGTCACAGTCTGACCAATGATGACCAACACTGTTGTCTGGACTCTGATGACTCCAACTGACAAGGATGCCATCTCCCGCTGTGAACTTTGGATTCAATGCACCCGGTAGAGCACCTTACTTCATCCACCAAAAGACTTACCCCACCAAAAATAAATACTTTATTTTGTCATGAGATGTTGCTGTCATTTGGCATTATTCACCAACATGTGTGTGTGTAAATGTCAAACTATGCCTGAGTGTTGAACTAACTCCACACATCCATACCCTGGGATCGGAGTCTGGTACAGGACACACATGGGTCACAATGTATCATTCAATGCAGACATGGAGCACAATACTCACCTGTGATGGCCTCAAGCTGCTGAGGGGGTGCTAGGGAAACTGTGAGGACACACCTATTTGGAAGAGTAACATTAAGGCGTAGAGGTCATGCCTCATTTGGAGGTTCCCGGGGAGGGAGTCCCAGGTATGTGTTCCCAGGTGGGAGAACTATGTCCTGCATGCAGGAGTACGGTGGATCAGAAGAATGGTGGCCAGGTCAAGGTTGGATGCATGGAGAGGGCACTACGGGGTCTTGGATGACAGTGGTACAAGGTTGGTTTTGGGTCAGGGTTGTGGCCTGCCTCCTGAGTGTGGGTGAGGAGTCTGAAGGTCATCCTGCAGCACACAGTGATCCATTGCAGCTATCTCTGCTGGACGGTGATGTGGCTGGGGCGCGGGAGGTTAATACTGAGGCGTGCAGATGCAGCCTGGATGTGGACAAGTGTCCCTGGATTTTGGATGTGGCTGCTCCGTAGAGGGCAGGGCAGTATTTGACACGGATGTTGTCGTGGACCTGGGGGATGGTCCGTCTTACCTTGGAGTGGATCTATCTGGGGATCATGTGTATAATGCTGAGGGTGTTGCAGGGTGAGGTACAGATGCTGGTGATTACCATGGCAAATTAGAGCAAGCAATCCATGATGCACAACATCTTGTATGCGTGGACACTGGGTGCCTGTGCGGGGCTTCTGTGGGTGGGACACAAGCAGTTGAGCCAGCTGTAAGGGGACAATCCTCAGATGTTGACCTCAGTCCTGTACAAGTCCAGCCTCAGGTGGCTGCTGTTCTACCTTTCATCTATGGATCCCATGCAATCTTGAATATTGGAACTGGAAATGTCTGCGTCCTTGGTGAGGGTGAGGAGCGCCTGGCTGTCAATGGCATACGAGTTGATGATGAGGTCGTGTGCGCATGTGATGGTGGATAGGGGGGTCCTGGACACATTGTAGATTGACACGCTGAAAGATGATACCTGTGCCGTGTGCCTCACGACGAAAGCATACTACATGCCGGAGCCTTGAGTCCCACTCCCATTGCCTTGCAGGGGTACAGATCCGGTGGGGAGTAGGAGGGACATGACCTGGTGGGTGTGACAGGTCCTGGAAGGTGTGGCAGCGCTGTGTAGGCAGTCGGAGTTGCACACTCATCATGCAAAGGTGTTGTGTGTGCGCTCAGTGCATGCCTGAGAGCAGGCGGGAGATGTGTGGATGGACCTTGCTAGGAGGGTGGCTGCAACATCACACTGTAGTGTGATGTGGGTCATGCAAGGACCTGAGGGTCGTGCAATGTGCACGTTGCATGTGCAGACGGTCCAGCCTTTGGTACCGCGTGGCCGCAACTGTGGCACAGACAAGCCGAAGACAGCCAAATGAATGTGTTGAGGGAGGAAGGGAGGAGCACCTTTGATGTGTGTGTGTTGCCAAATCTGGAAACTACGTGCGCCCTTGCTGCAGTGGCTGCAACAGCAGGCGGCATGTCCTGGGAATTATGCCACAATATCCACACAAAGACTAGGATGTCAGAAAGGACTACTGCAACAGGTGTATGTCAACGAAGGAGTTGCCGGTTTGCAATGGCACACCCAGAGACAAAGGATGCACAATCACCAAAGATGACTGACACCGGATCATGAAACTGAAGGCCGAGCTGCGCACAGGAAACACACCCCAGAAGGTGTTGACGGCCCGTGGGGGGGACTAACATGCCAAAACACATACACAGCTATGGACATCATGCACAATAGAGAATCAAATACATGAAGAACAGCATGCAGGTTGCTAATCTACACATAGACTCATATGCACAATCCTTGACAACCATGCCAGAGATGCCGCATGCACAGTGGCAAGAGACCTGCATTGACAGAGATGAGGCACCATGGAGGCTGAGGAACACCTTTATTACTCAGGCTCACACCTATGCAAAAGCATCAACATTAACAGACTCACAGGTCTATTGTATTAACATGTGGGACCTACACCGGACACCCCCTTTGCACCACAGATGCTGTAAATCCATTGTACTGGCACACAAGTGAAGGGGTTGAGCCAAACATCCCCTGCTGCACATGGAGAGGCTGCAATTCCCCATTGAGCATCATATCTGAGTACATCACTACACCAATGTCAATGAACTGAGCACATGTTCAACAGCTAATACACATATGCCACATACAGAGTCTGGTCTGTGCAATACATCCTGCACACGTATGCCAGCCAGGTGATACTCCTACCAAGAGCCAGCTACAAACATGGATTGTCAAGGTCTACATGACATGCCATGAAAGTAGCTGTGGGCCAGTGTAAGTGAACAGCCAGACACATTACAGGTTTGACATACATCCACATATGTGCATTTGAAGGATGTCATCTCATACAGACAGCTGCCAGCAAGCTAGACGCACAGGTCACATGTCATGGAAAAAGGTCAGACCACACACCTTGCCATGAAGGGGTACATGCCAAATATGATCACACAGACATTGAGACTACGCAGATATGTCCTAAGCTCTTAAGTCCCTGTTGGATGCATACAGACACACGTCACGTGTTATTCCACATGTGTCCTGGTGTGCGTAATAGTGTAACATGGGCATCTACACACAGACACATGTTGGATGCAGCTACAGCAGATGCCGTTGACGGAACACCAACAGCAAGATTATGGGAACACATGACACACACATGACATAGTCACATCGTGGCACGCTGGTAGTGGGATGTCAGGTGTCATCATCCATGTACCTGGCATCAGGGGACAGTTGCGGGTGTTGGGGACTGTGCCATGCCAGTGATGCAGTGCTTGACAAGTTTGAAATACATGCCCACATATAAAAGGTGTGAAGGGGAAGTGTGCCACATGGTGCCCCATCACACATGACATGTGTACACAGGCCATCACACAACTATTGGGTTAAAACATGAGGAGACATGTGCCAGCTCACTGCCTGACACACCTAGGCCCTACACACGATGCACTGCACTGACAATGACTTGATGTCCATCCTTGTGCGAGTCATACACCTCCATTCCTTTCCTGTGCGCCTCCTATCACCAGTGTAAGCTGTGAAACGCAGCGTAAACACGCTCTGAGGGCGTGTGTACGGTCGTATCACAATATGGGGTTTGGGTAGGAGTACGCATGTGTGCAAGGACCGTACACACGTACGTGTACACACTGGTCCTATCCCCATGGTAGTGTTGGCGTAGGAGTACGCCATAGAGATACGGCTCGTACCCATGTATGTACGGCCCGTATCTCTATGGCGTACGCCTACAGCAACACTACCATAGTGCTACGGGCCCTACACATGCGGGTACGGCCCGTAGCACTAGGGTAGTGTTGGCGTAGGTGTACGCCATAGAGATAAGGCTCGTAACCACGTATGTACGGCCCGTAGCACTATGGCGTACAACTAGGGCAACACTACTGTCAGGAACCTGGTGAGTGCCCTTACCATAGGGCAGTGTTATCCCAAGAAACGTAGAGTGGTAATTAAACCGGCTACTGTAAATTATTGGGTTAATGTTAACCCGGTGAAAAAGACCCTTTCAAGATGGCCGCCGCGTTGCCCGCGAAGTATCAGAGGCCCCAGAAGAGACGTTCTAGTCTTGAAGGCGCTTCGGAATGAAGCGGCTCGCGAGCGCGCTCAACGGCGCACTTCAATTTGAATCTGAGGTAGAGAAGTTCGAATTCGAAGCGCGCTTCCTTTCAAGTAATTCAGTGGAAGCGGCGCTTATTCAAAGACATTATTTCTCAGAAGGAATTCTTTCCCATTCAAGGGTTAGTATTCTAGTGTCCAATCCTTAGTTGGGATATTAATAATTCGTCTCTTCAGAGGCCAGTTGTTCCAGCCTTCCAGGAGTTCCAAGAGTACAGCGTTGGTGAGCCCAAGAATCTTCATAGTCAAGTAAGCCAAGAATTTGCTCTGCTACAGCGCTAAGGAGACTGCAACTTTGGAGTAGCGCGTTAACCATTGTACCCTACCTTCCTAGCGTTCTTCCCTTCTCCTTTCCTTCCTCTCTATCCTTCCTTGATCCTTCTTGCGCGTACTTCCCTGAAGCAATTTACCTTCACTAATTCAACGAGAACTGTTCCAGATTTCAGAGAAGAGAGACTTATGTGAAACTTCAATTTATTAGACAAATATTCCGAACTTTATGAGAAAACCTAAGTGATAGGTCGAGCTACCAGTAAGGTAGGAGAAGTCCCTTTCTCAGTTATTAGAGGAAAGGTTGAAAGTAAGGTTGTGATCCTAATGTAGTGTCTTCCATGTGTGCTAGGAAGCTCCAGTTCCAGAACAGTAGGAACTAAGAGACCTCATTACAGAAGAGGAGCCTACACTCTAGCAATACCTGGTAGGACAGTTAAGAAATGTTAGATATGTAATGAGCTGAACTGTTGAGTGTACTTGAATGCTTATTTCCCCTTATGTGCATTAGAATCTCTGAAGACAGAAAAACAGAAGACCAGGGATTTCAGGACCAGCTCGAGTGTCTTTCTCTTCTCTGTCCAACTCCCCTTTCCCCCTGCTTAGAGCAGCTGCTAAACGCAGTGTGTTCTGAGAGGAAGGAATTGGGAACAAGCATCTTCTGCCTCTGTGGAGAATCAACGGCCCTGACAGATTGAAGTGCCCACGATTTCACTCCACCCAGGCAGAATGGCAGAGGGTTTTAGTTTGAAGGCGTTAGGGGACATGTTAGAGAGAATTCAGCGGGATGTGGGACACCTTAGCGCAGAGAATAAGAGTCTTAAACAAGAAATGGTAGCTTCACGACAGGAAACAATGATGCTATCCCAAAGAGTTAGTGAAATGATGCCTTCAGGCTCTCCTCCTTCTGTAGCAGATGTAAAGGGTTCCTTGCCAGAAACTAACCCTCGCACAGTGGCCCAAGTTGTTCATTCAGTTTCACCCCTTATTCCTTTAGCACCACCTGAAAGGTTTAGTGGGGATCCTCAAAAGGCCCAATTGTTCCTCACGCAATGTTCCCTTCATTTCATGTGTCGCTCAACCCTATTTCCAGATGCTCAATCCCGAGTGGCTTTCATTTTGTCTTACCTTAGTGGGGATGCCGCCAATTGGGCTATGCCTCTGGTTTCCCGAGATGATCCTTTTTTATATGATTTTGAACGCTTCAAGACAGAGTTTCTTCGTATCTTTGACAGGAGAAGAATTTCCCAGGCCACTGACAATGAACTTTTGGAACTGCGTCAAGGATCCAAAGATCTCCTCACGTACTTAACGCAATTAAACAAATTGTTAATGGAAACTAATTGGCCACCTGAGAAGAGGGCTGCACTGTTTTATCGAGGCTTACGGGATGAGATAAAGGATACACTTGCACAAATTCCAAACCGACCTACAGATTTTACAGAATTAGTAGACTTAGTGTTAGAAATCGACTTTCGCTGTACGGAGAGAAAAGGAGAAAGGAAGTCTAGAGATATCAAATGGAATTTGTCACGTTTTGACAGACCTAGAGTTGAAGGGAGTAAAACTAATGGATCCACATCGGAGAGTGAACCAATGCAGATAGGAACAGTGAGGGGTCCCTTAAGTAAAGAGGAAAAGGAGTCGAGGAGAGCAAAGAAGTTATGTATGTACTGTGGAGCAGCAGGACATTTTGTGAAAGAGTGCCCAAAGAGACCTAAACCTGTTGTGTCGGGAAACTCTCAAAACCATCTGTAGGAGGAGCCGCTCAGATGGCGAAATGTGAAGAGAAGGTTCCAGAATCTCATTGCATAATGAACACCCTTCAAACTCAAGCACCGCATTTGATCCTACAGATGACGTTGAAGTTCCGTGAACAAGAAATCACAGGAGTAGCCATCATGATTGATTCCGGAGCTACGGGGAACTTCTGTGACATCAAGTATGCGAAGAGGATGGGAATCCAAGCGAGGTTAAAGGAAAAGAAGGAGTTGGTTCGAGCTGTAGATGGGACCAATCTTTCATCGGGTCCCATCACCCATCACACTGAGTTGTTAGAATTGGTCCAATCAAATGGACATCGAGAACATCTTCAGTTTAACTTGATTGACGCCCCACAGTTTCAGATCATTCTGGGTATCCCGTGGCTCACCACACACAACCCGACAATTGACTGGGAGAATCGGACTGTTGAGATGACTTCTGTGTTTTGTGCCGAACATTGTTTCTCCTCAGATGAAGAGAGTCTAGAACCTTCCACAGCCACCTTGTTGTCTTACACAGGAGATCCTATTGGGGTGGTCGAGTCCATACTTGTTCCGGAGGAATACAAGGAATTTGGAGATGTGTTCAGTGAATGTGAAGCGGAACGATTGCCCCCCCATCGCTCTTACGATTGTGCCATTGACCTTGAACCTGGGGCCGTTTTGCCCTGCAGTCGGATTTATGCATTAACGGAGGCCGAGAACTTGTATTTGAAAGATTATTTGGATCGTTATTTAGCTAACGGGTTCATTAGACCATCCCAGTCTCCGGTCTCCTCACCATTGTTTTTCATTCCAAAGAAGGAAGGGTCTTTGAGGACTTGCATCGATTATCGAGCCATCAACAGAGCAACAATTAAAAACCGCTATCCGTTACCTTTGATTTCCGTCCTTTTGGATCAGATCAAAGAGGCTCAGATATTCACGAAACTAGATCTTCGGGGAGCTTACCATCTTATTCGAATGAAGGAGGGTCACGAGTGGAAGACAGCCTTCAGAACCAAGTACGGGCTCTTCGAATATCAGGTGATGCCCTTCGGGCTGTGCAATGCTCCCGCAGCCTTTCAACATTTTATTAATGATGCCATGGGAGATTTGTTGGATAAGGTAGCGGTGATCTATTTGGATGACATTTTGATTTTTTCTAAGACTCCACAAGAACATGTGAGGCATGTGAAGTTGGTCCTCGAAAGACTTCGACAACATCAGCTCTATGTGAAACTAGAGAAGTGTGCGTTCAGTGTTCGCACTGTTGAGTTTTTGGGGTTTGTACTGTCACCAGACGGAATTACCATGGACACCAGGAAGGTGCAGGCTGTGGTCGAATGGCCATCTCCCACAGACGTCAAGGAGGTCCAGCGATTTTTGGGGTTTGCCAACTTCTATCGTCGATTCATTCAAGGATTTTCTCAAAAGATTCTCCCCATCACAAGATTGTTAAAAAAGGGAGAAAAATTTCAATGGACAGAAGAGGCGGAACAGGCCTTTGTCTATCTCAAGACCAGTTTTACATCGGCCCCAATTCTCCTTCATGCAGATCCTTCTGAACCTTTCTTTGTAGAAGCGGATGCCTCAGACCAAGCCATAGGTGGAATCCTGTCTCAGAGACACCGATCTACGGGACAACTACATCCAGTAGCTTTCAGGTCTAGAAAGTTGAATGCAGCAGAGCAGAATTACACTATTGCGGAGAAAGAGCTGCTGGCTGTAAAGGATGCGTTTGTGGAATGGAGGCATTATTTATTAGGAGCCCAGCATAAGGTCACAGTTTTCACCGATCATAAAAACCTTCAGTTTTTGAAATCAGCCAGAACCTTGACTCCTCGTCAACTACGCTGGTCCCTTTACTTTGCCGACTTTGATTTTGTGATTACTTATCGCCCAGGCAGTAAGAATGGCAAGGCGGACGCTCTGTCTCGAATTCAAACAGAGGCCTCAGAACATCCAGTGGAATCACGCCCAATTATTCCTGAATCCAAGATTGTATGCACACTTAGTTTCACGAACTATAAGGAAGAAATTGGAAGACAAATGACTACAGAGGAAATGTCCGAATGGGCAGATCAAGAAACAGACCGAGAGATTGTCAACTCCTTGCCTTACCATCGAGGTGCGTTATATTTGCCAACCAAAGCAATCCAAGAACAAGCCTTGAAAGACTGTCATGATCAACCATTAGCGGGGCATAAAGGCATGGCCAAGACACTCGACTTAGTCCAGCGATACTTCTGGTGGCCGAATATGAAGGCTCATGTGAAACGCTATGTGGAATCCTGTCACATCTGTGCTCGAGGGAAAACCAATAGGCAAGCACCCCAAGGATTTTTACAACCCCTACCTACTCCCACAGAACCCTGGCACACAGTCACATTGGATTTAATCGTAGACCTTCCAGTGAGTAGGGGGTATGATACCGTTTTAGTAGTAGTGGACACCTTTACTAAAATGAGTCATTTCATTCCTATCAAAGGGGTTCCCACAGCTAGAGAAATAGCCAAACTTTTCAGTGAACACATAGTTAAGATTCATGGGGTGCCTAAGATCTTGATTTCTGACAGGGGTCCTCAGTTTGTCTCTCGATTCTGGAAGGCTTTCATGTTGGGATTAGGGACAGAAGTCAGGCATTCTACCAGTTATCATCCCGAGACTGATGGTCAAACGGAACGAGTCAATCAAGAATTGGAACAATACCTACGCCTGTTCCTTTTGGCTCGGGATGGTGAATGGTCAGACCTGCTGTGGATGGCAGAATTCGCGCACAACAATGCGAAGAATGTCTCCACTGGATTTACTCCATTTTACCTCAATTTTGGAAGACATCCAAATCCCTTCAGTTGTAGAGAAGAGTTTGGGGTTCCGGCAGCAGATCAGTATTTGAAAGAACTATCCCGAGCTCACAAATCTGCAGAGTCTAATATTCTAAAGGCTAAGGAGAGTTATAAGCGACAAGCAGATAAACACAGAAAGAAGGCCCCTCAGTATCAGGTAGGAGATTCAGTGTGGTTATCCTCTCGACACCTGCGATTGAAGGGGAATAGAAAATTTCAACCACGGTATATTGGTCCCTTCTCTATAGAACAGGTGTTAGGGCCAGTGACAGTTAAGCTAAAGTTGCCTTCACAATTAAAGATTCACCGTGTATTTCATGTTTCCCTCCTTAAGCCAGCAGTCCCCTATCTTCGCAAGGGTACCCCTCCCCTTGCAGTGAGAATCAAAGGACACACTGAGTATGAAGTCAAAGAAATCTTAGACTCAAGAAGGATTCGAGGGAAACTATATTACTTGGTGGACTGGAAGGGGTATGGGCCTGAAGAGAGATCTTGGGAACCGGCCTTAAATGTGCATGCTTCCCACTTAATTCAACGCTTTCATTTGCAAAATCCTCTCAAACCTAGACCGATGAATCGGTCATTGAGAGGGGGTACTGTCAGGAACCTGGTGAGTGCCCTTACCATAGGGCAGTGTTATCCCAAGAAACGTAGAGTGGTAATTAAACCGGCTACTGTAAATTATTGGGTTAATGTTAACCCGGTGAAAAAGACCCTTTCAAGATGGCCGCCGCGTTGCCCGCGAAGTATCAGAGGCCCCAGAAGAGACGTTCTAGTCTTGAAGGCGCTTCGGAATGAAGCGGCTCGCGAGCGCGCTCAACGGCGCACTTCAATTTGAATCTGAGGTAGAGAAGTTCGAATTCAAAGCGCGCTTCCTTTCAAGTAATTCAGTGGAAGCGGCGCTTATTCAAAGACATTATTTCTCAGAAGGAATTCTTTCCCATTCAAGGGTTAGTATTCTAGTGTCCAATCCTTAGTTGGGATATTAATAATTCGTCTCTTCAGAGGCCAGTTGTTCCAGCCTTCCAGGAGTTCCAAGAGTACAGCGTTGGTGAGCCCAAGAATCTTCATAGTCAAGTAAGCCAAGAATTTGCTCTGCTACAGCGCTAAGGAGACTGCAACTTTGGAGTAGCGCGTTAACCATTGTACCCTACCTTCCTAGCGTTCTTCCCTTCTCCTTTCCTTCCTCTCTATCCTTCCTTGATCCTTCTTGCGCGTACTTCCCTGAAGCAATTTACCTTCACTAATTCAACGAGAACTGTTCCAGATTTCAGAGAAGAGAGACTTATGTGAAACTTCAATTTATTAGACAAATATTCCGAACTTTATGAGAAAACCTAAGTGATAGGTCGAGCTACCAGTAAGGTAGGAGAAGTCCCTTTCTCAGTTATTAGAGGAAAGGTTGAAAGTAAGGTTGTGATCCTAATGTAGTGTCTTCCATGTGTGCTAGGAAGCTCCAGTTCCAGAACAGTAGGAACTAAGAGACCTCATTACAGAAGAGGAGCCTACACTCTAGCAATACCTGGTAGGACAGTTAAGAAATGTTAGATATGTAATGAGCTGAACTGTTGAGTGTACTTGAATGCTTATTTCCCCTTATGTGCATTAGAATCTCTGAAGACAGAAAAACAGAAGACCAGGGATTTCAGGACCAGCTCGAGTGTCTTTCTCTTCTCTGTCCAACTCCCCTTTCCCCCTGCTTAGAGCAGCTGCTAAACGCAGTGTGTTCTGAGAGGAAGGAATTGGGAACAAGCATCTTCTGCCTCTGTGGAGAATCAACGGCCCTGACAACTACCATAGTGCTACAGGCCCTACACAAGCGGGTAAGGCCTGTAGCACTAGGGTAGTGTTGGCGTAGGCGTATGCCATAGAGATACGGGCCGTACCCACGTATGTACGGCCCGTAGCACTATGGCGTACGCCTACGCCAACACTACCATTGTGCTACGGGCCCTACACACGCGGGTACGGCCCGTAGCACTAGGGTAGTGTTGGCGTAGGCGTACGCCATAGAGTTACGGGCCGTACCCGCGTATGTACGGCCTGTAGCACTATGGCGTACCTGTGTGTGGATAGTGAAATTACATAGGGGACACATGAGGGACAAGTATAAGGGCCTGAATGCATGCTGGTTGTCATGGAGACCGAGTTTCCAGTTTAAAATTTTTCATCAGGTGGCCAGCAAAAGTCAGTTGGAGACAATATACTATGTTGCAAAGTGGTTGTTGACTTGACATCATGCTCAAATTTTTAACCATGCAAAGGCCCTCACTGGGGTAGGTTTAAAGGGATTGGAGGAAACATAGGATGCAAATGAGATTGACCAATCACTCTGTACTCCTGTAAATGAAACAGCCCAGCAAGGGAGATATAAGGCAGCCAGGACCCATGAGAGAGCACTTGCCTGCACAACCTTTCATTCCACACCACTGCTGCTGCTTGTGATTCCTCTGGCACCATGTCCAGGTCTGTGGAGAGGGCCCAGTCTTTCACCCAAAAGGAGAATGAGGCGTTACTGGACGTCATCCTCCCACAGTACCCCTGCCTGTATGGGAGACCAGGGGAGCAGGTGAGTGCTGACTCCACTAGCTGTGACTGTGCCCCTTTTTTGTGTCTGTCACTTCTGGCATTGTGTCCAGGTGTGACAGACATGCAATGTTATTCATGGTGGGTCCCAGGGGGGGAATGCCTTATGTCTCCCATGCAGAGCCTGATGTGGTTCATATCTGCACTCCTCATTTGCATTGTGCTTACTGTGACAATCACTGCATGGCTAATCCTCTTGGGAATGTTGTTTCTGTAGTCCTGATGTGATTCTGTGGTCCCCCCAGTGTGACAGGTGACTGTACACACAGATGTGTGTGAGTTGAGTGTACCTGTGGTGATGGTGTCCAAATGATGTGTACGGCCCCTGGACATTGGTGTGTGTGTAAGTCCCCCGTCATGTTGGTGAGTGTCTATGTGGAGTGTTGCACCCCAGCTGCATGGAGGATGCATATGCCCTACCCATCTGATGTGAGCAGGGAGCCGTGCTGTGTGTCTGACGTGCTGAGCTAGCCCCACACCTGTGACTCCCCCCAGTCAAGTGGCACATGTGCAGAGTGATGTTTGTATCCGCAGTTGCCAATGGCAGGTGATTGTCCTGTGCCTGTGTGTGTCTGTGTACTCCGCTGAGATTGCGTCAGTGGCCTGGGGCATGTGACTGCTTTGAGGTGCTGTCTAGGCCTGGGCGGCAAATTCCGTTCCGCTCGCTGAATTTGCGGAATTTCAGTAATTTCGCCTTCCGCGGAGAACGCGAAATTGCCCAAAATTCTGCTTTCCGCGACTTCGCGAATTTTTTTCTTGTTCGCGTTCTCAAAATGCATGTTCGCGAGATATTTCTCCCCGAGCACGCAATCAGCAACTGTGAACAGGAAAAAAGCATCCGGAACATGCAATTCCGCGTGTTCACGGAATTTCTGCATGTTCACGGAGATTTTTTGCCGTTTCGCGGAGATTTGCGTAACACGATTACGCAAATTCCGCCCACCCCTAGTGCTGTCCATAATCCTGGTGTTGCTTGTGATGCACAGTGTGAGCCATGATCATTGATTCTGTCGCACCCCTCATGCCACCTGTGTACTTTAAATGCCACGTAGTGCATTTGGCCTTCCCCAGAGGATAATGTCCCTATGACAAAGGTGCAATGAGTTGGCTGCATACTATGCCCTGTTCAAACAAGCCCAATTGTTCTAATGTGTGTCTCTGTGACATGGAGCAGGTGTATTGATGTTGTCTCACTTTGTCATCCTCACAGGTAGCCTCCTACGCCAAGGGGGAGATTTGGAAGCGGGCCGTCAGAGCCGTGAGGTCGGTGGAGGGTCTCAGTCGGCGCCTGGCCCAGGTGAGGAAACGCTGGCAGGATATCCGGTGCTGGACCAGGAGGATCGCTCGGGTCCTGCTGAAGGACTCACCTCCACACAAACACGGCGGGCGCCGGCGCCTGACCCACCAAATGAAGTGTGTCCTGGCGGTGGTCTTCCCTGACATGGATAGGCGGTTACAGGAGAAGCAGCAGCAGGAAGGGGGTAGGTACATGTGTGTTTGTTGTGTGTCACCAGCTTTTGGAAGTGCTCAGTCGCCTGGATACACTGCCAGGGTTTATATGTGCAGTGCATATCCTGTTCCCCAAAGTCAACCGGTCCTGTTCTTCCTCCCTTCCCCTCCTTGACATGTGTTCCCTGGTCTGTGTGTAGTCACTCTTGCACAAGGTAATCTAGGCTGGCAGTTAATCCAAGTGCCCAATGCTTGCAGCATCATGTGTGGGGGTGGTCTGTGACATGTGTTGGGACCTGCCCTGTGCCCTGTCCAGTTCAGTCATTTGGGGGTCCATGATTGTTGGCACTGATGCAGAGTCTCAACATAGGAGTGTGAGGCTTAAAATGTACTGCCTTGCAGCATGCATGACCGATGTTGTGGCCTCAGACATGATGTGCATGAGGGGGAGATATGCATAGTGCGGGGACAGTTGCTCCTGTTGTGGAAATATGGATTTTTCTGGTCAGTTATGTCCCCTATCTTGGACCCCAACGGTTCTATGTGCATGTTACAAGTACATGTATGTTCCCTCCAGTTCCAGTTATGAAGACGCAAATACATGTGCGTCCACCGTTAACATGTCCTCTGTCAGATCCGCCATGAATAGGCCGGATATTCCATTCCTAAGTATGAAAGGCCACCGGCTTTATATGGTTCACTTATGCCATTTTTCAGTCCAGGCAAGTAGGCCCTGATTCTGTCATCAAACTCTTCTTGCCTTCTGCCTCTGAAAGCTCCAGTCTGAGCCTGCATCTGTGACCATGAACTTTGTCTCATTCTCTGCGCGGCTCACGAAGCCTGACATCAGCCTGCTGCCTGCCAAAAACTGTATTTCACCTTCGAAGTTATCTGCTCCGATCCCTGCCCAATGCATTCCTGTCTAGTAGTTTAAGTAAACATTCTGCCAGCTACCGAGCAAAGGCCCGGTTTCTCTGTCTTCATGCAAGTAATTCATAGCCCTATTACTATGGAAGATTCCGCCCTCGCATCTAGTATAGACACTTAGACGCTTGTACACGCACTAACAGTCAGTATAGTCAGTATAGAATAAGATTCTACTCGAAGAGACCTCTCTTTTGGATAACTTAGTTCTTTAAACATAGGATGTTAGATATGATTTGGGATTAGGTTGACTTGACCCTCCAGACTTCTGTCGCCACATGTAGAGCTAAATGTCAAGTCCCCTTCACCCCCTAGTTGCACGTCAATTACACGTCATGCTGCTGCGCGCGCATATCTGCCAAGTATTTCTGCTGACATTGCGAAATTCTTTCATGTAACCACCCTCTTATGACATCACATCTGATGACGTTCCTTAAATCACTCCCAGTTACGCCTATTTTGCTACGTACGAATACATTATCACCACTATCAATTGTTACGCCTCTTGTATTTGCCTCACTGTAATGCCTATTGTATAAAAGTAATTGATTGTTAATAATGTATGTACTTCACTTCCTGAACCTTCGTGGTGATGGAACCTGGAGCAACCGATTATAATCGACCACTGGAATAAAGCCCATTCCGAACCTCTAATACCACGGATTCTGCCTCTTATTTACTGAGCTATTTTATTATGTTTCTGTATCAAATTAAGTCCCGGTAATTAAATTATTTACCACATGAATGGCGCCCGAACAGGGACACTTTCTCATCTCACGCGCCGGCGGTGCGTTGCAGGCCCCGTCTCCTGCCACAGCTGGACGGACAATAACGCGTACCAGCAGGATTTCCTGTATCTCCCTCCGGTCAAGCGGGGGCGACTGAGGCTGCGATCAACACCCAGACGAGGCGGTGAGAAGTGCGAAGTATCCCGACCAGAGCCTAGCTGAGAGAGCAAGATCCGAGGTATACAGAGGCCCACCAGTTTTCCGAAGTCCCAAGTCGAGTCCAGTGTCCGAAGTGTTCGAGTCGAGTCCAGTCCGGTTCAAGTTCAGTTCAGTTTCCGAGGCCTTCCGTTCCGAGCTACCCGGTGAGTACCATTACTGGGGAGGCGTTCTGGCGTGCACATAAGTTGTGCCGGTCCAGACGGGTTTGGGTACACAAATCCGGTCTGCACTGTTTCAGCAGTGTATCTGTACTGTTTAGCAGTATATCTAGTATATCAAGTATATAAATTCAGAATAATTCAGTTCAAGTCGAGTATTATGTTTAGTGATTACGTTTTTCTTAGATCATCATCATCATCGTTGCTCAGTTAAATGTTAAATGTTAAATGTTTTAATAACGTTCTGCATATTGTGGTGTGAATGACTGTTCATTATTGTGTTTAATGTATTAAGTTTGTTCAAAATCAAGTATCAGATCAGTTTTCAATATGCCGCTCTTTTCGAAATTAAGACAGATAACAACAAGAAAAGGGGTACTCGAAGAAGCCGTTCCTATTCCTCCTAGGGACACTCCAGGGCACTTCATGTATCATAAACATGGCTTAGACGCTATATTATTTCTTGATTTATGGGTAGACTACACTAAGGAATTACCAGAAAGTCAGAGGTGGCCCGCGGCTGGGACCTGGGATGCAGAGTGCATCGTGAAAGTAGAGGAAGAATTATGGAAAAAGAAAGCTAGACAATCACAGAAAGACGCCATTGAATTATGGCGTAAAGAATCGTATAGACGTACAGAAAAAGCACGTAGACAGGAAGAGAAGAGTAAAGAGAATTCAAATGAAGTCCGAGAAAATCTATTAATTGAAGAAGGTGCACGAGTGAAATCAGAACAAGTAGACAGACAAAGAAATGCCCTTATGAATGGTATGTATCCCCTTCTGGCCGAAGGATTACCCAAGGCTACTCCAGGGATACCAAAAGACTTGCCAACCCCATTATTTCCAATAAAGGTACATCCTAAGGGGCATCCTAGAACCGCAGAAGATGTTTTTCTTTCCTCATATTTAGATGACGCAGCTCCCGAGTATGCTAATCCCGCCCCACATAGACCGCCTGCCAGGGAGGTTCAACGCCAAGATCCAGTACCCGTATCCCTACAGCAACAAGTTCTGACACAAGTTCCGGCAAGCACATCTGTTTCTGCATCTGTTCCTACAGCTACTTCTATAGCTGTATCCACACCTATAGTTGCTGTATCACGTTCAACGAATCCTTTCACACCAGATACCCCAGACGGGGCTACCGGAGGTGCTACCAATATCTTTTCTACGCCACCTAGAATAAATAAACTTACTTTTCAAGAGTCAGCACATTCACGTACCCCCAAACTCATAAATGCCCGTACGCTTAAGGAACTTCTTATAGATTGTAGATATGACCCTGTGCCCGGAAAAGAGGACGAAATGACCCTAGCATCATTACGTATCAGACGAGCCGCGGTGTATTTAGGGAAGTTACCAGGAATGACTGCGCATCTAGATAATATATACCATTTTGTCCAAACAGGGCGAGATTCTGAATGTATTAACAGAGCTATGGAATACCAGAAAGTGGAAATACAGGGGGAACTGTTACGTTTCCTCATAAATTGTGTGATCAGAAATCAAGACCGACCGGGGGTAGACCCGGAAGCAATGCAAATTCTTACCAGATGGAGCCAGAATATATCAGAAGGGAGACATGATAAGCAAAACTGTATAATAGCCATGTGCCGAAAGATCCGTAAAGAAATAGAACGCCTACACGAAGAAAGATTAGCGGTAGACCAGTTCGAACAAAGCGAGGAAGAAGCATCAGGACTGCCCACAGGACAGTCAGAAACTATAGCCTATGTAGGTAGAGGAAGATCTTGTAATAATACTAGATGTCTTACTGACCCGATACGTCCGATATGTCTAGAAAATAACAGGAATTTTCAAACACCTATAATAAATATAAGGTCCCCCGAGCATTCGTTCCAAGCCGCTGACAAATTACTGCGAGAACGAAGGGGTTATCATTTTCTCGATTCTATGGATGAACAAGAATTAGCCAGGTCAGCTGTCCATTGGGTTGACAGTCCCGGGAAGTATAGTGATGATACAGTAGCACACACATTTTTGAATCTCACCCCAGATGAACAGCGTTTAGCTGGGATTTATATGATTCAACAACTTCTTATACTATATAAAAGCCAACATTCAGATCCTGGTCCCTTACCTGATATATTGACTGAATTACTCACGAATAAATGGAGAGGTTCAGGTACTAAGCTAATTAAAGAAATACTAGAATCAAGAAAGCAGTACATTCTTTTTGTATGTACAGGACATGTCTCACTGCCCATTAAGGAAAGAACCACGTATTACATGGACAGACAGAATCCCTTACGAGAAGTGCACCCAATAAAAGGCGAGGACAATGAGTTTAAACGTGTATTTGTATATACACCCATATCGAAAATAGAATTGTTAGAAATGAAGAAAGTGGTACCCAGTCATGACAAAGACCCAGCGGGTTTCCACCGAGAAATTAAAGACATGTTACTCATGGGAGAGTATACCTATCCCGACATTATGACAATATTAAAGGTATTAATGCCTGCTGGCATTTATGAAAAACTCAAGGAAAAAGAGTGGGAGGTGGGAGACCAAAAGATAGATTGGACAGCATTGGAAAATGAAGAAAAGGCCCGAGGTCCAGGTTCGGGGCTTGGGGACAAAACTAAAGCACTACCAGGTTTACTAGTACAGGTACTGCCACGTTTATTAACCACGAAAAAGGAAGACTGGGGTGCAATTTCAGCCTGTAAACAAAAGCAAGATGAAGACACTAGTGATTTCTATGCACGATTTGAAAAATGTTTCGGTATAAATAGTGGTATAAAAGCAAGTAGCGAATCATACCCACATCTGTTTGTGACAAAATTAGTTGAAAATTCCTTGCCCCAAGTGAAGAATAGAGTATTAAAATTCGAGAGTACCTGGCAAGGTAACACTCCATCACAAATGTTACAAATGTTACAGTATCATCACAATAGAATTAGAGAGGAACAAGATCATGAACAAAGACGCATGAAAGACACGAAAATGAAAATGCTAGTCTCCCAGACAGTTCCAGCTGAAGGACATAAAAAGGGTACGACACATTCTGGCGATTTAGCAGGACCTGTAAAAGGGACATGCAACTATTGTAAACAACTAGGTCATCATGTACACGATTGTCCAGTCCTGAAGCGTAATATCGCCACGGGTATTACAAAAGAAAGACCACGGCCACTTAGACAGGATCAGAATGAACAAGGAGCCTTGCAGCATGCACAGTCCATGCCAGCTCCACAACAGACTATACAGTTTGTGCCAGCTGCACCAGCGCTGCCTGTTGCTGCCACGCAAACCACGACACGACAACTGTACCAGACCGCACAGTATGACTATCCTGATTATCAACGATATGCATGAACCAGCCTAGAGAGGGAAGTTGACTTACCCCTTATCGAGATCCCTGTAGATCAAGAAGGACCTTATGTACATAGTGAATTATTAGGCCAAGACAGAAAATTTTTACTCGATACAGGGGCAAGTCGAACAACTATAAAACGTAGTGAAGTTCCAGGGGCACCCCTCTCAGGCTCACAGAATATTTCCCTTGGTTTTTCAGGAAAACCTATTGTTAATGAAGTGTCACAACCTCTTCCACTTACGATAGGACCTTTGACCCGAACTACAGATTTATTGCTTACTAAATCATGTCCAGAAAACCTGTTAGGAATAAAGACATTGAAAGCTCTAGGAGCTATAATATGTTGTTCTCCGGAAGGAGTAAGATTGTTTTTACGTGATTTTAAAGGTCATTATGTGTCTAGAGACATGGATCCCCGATTGCAGACTTTACCTACACATCTATGGGCACAAGGCCCTACTGATGTTGGTTGCATGAATATTACACCATATCGAGTTACACTAAAGGCAGGAGTGGTACTACCACGAATGCGACAATACAAGTTACCACCAGATGCTGTAGTGGCTTTACCACAAATAATTGACGAGCTCATTGCCCAAGGAGTGGTTGTAGAAACAGACTCCAATGTATGTAATTCACCGATAATTCCGATTCTCAAACGAACAGATCCGAAGGCCCCGCCAGTATATCGATTGGTTATTGATCTGCGCGAATTAAACAAGTGTATTGTGCCACAATTCCCTGTGGTCCCCGATATCTCATCATTACTGACAGCTATTGATTCCGAAGCAACATTCTTTACTGTAATTGATCTCAAAAATGCCTTTTTCAGCGTCCCAATAGATCCGGAAAGCCAATATTTGTTCGGATTTAGTTTAAATGGACGTAGCTTCAAATTCTCACGCGCACCTCAAGGATTTACAGAAAGCCCCAGCATCTATAGCCAAGCACTGAAACGAGAACTCGACAGTATCCACATGCCAGTTAACACTGCCTTGCTTCAATATGTCGATGATCTGCTGATCACCGCTAGAAGCGAACCCGAATGTGAGAAAGCATCACTGACAGTTTTACAATTTCTAGCCGAAAAGGGGCACAAGGTGTCCCCTTCTAAGCTGCAATTCTGTGTCCAGCGAGTTGTTTATCTTGGACACTCGCTGTCCAAGGAGGGAAGGCAGCTTACACCCGACCGCATTCAGTTAATAGCTAACATGCCAATACCCAAGACACAAAAGGAGGTACGGGCTTTCATAGGCCTCACTTCATATTGTAGGCAGTGGATCCCTCAGTATGCATTTCTAGCAAAACCACTCATTCAGTTGACAACACAGGAGGCAGCCACATCGACTGTTCTCCCTTGGACTCAGGAACATACACAAGCTTTTGAAAGCTTAAAGAAAGCTTTATGTCAAGCACCTGTTTTAGCAACACCATGTTACAGTAAACAGTTTACACTCTTTATTACAGAACGCGAAGGTACTGCCTTGTCAGTACTCACACAGGAACAAGCAGGAGCACACAAACCATGTGCTTATTTTTCTAGTACATTAGATCCCGTAGCTCAGGCTCTGCCTGCGTGCCTGAAATCAGTGGCAGCGACAGCTTTAGCAATCAGACAAAGCGATGCCATAGTGTTAGGACATCCATTGACAGTACAAGTACCACATGCAGTGGAGGTTCTTGTGAATCGAACGCAAACACAACATTTGACTATAGCAAGACTTACAGGGTATGAACTAACACTGTTTCAGCCACATATAGAAATCAGACGTTGTAACACATTGAATCCTGCCACACTTCTACCTGTAAATGGAACAGACCCACTAGCACATGATTGTATTGAAGTTATTACAATCACGACGAAACCCAGACAAGATTTAACCGATGTCCCATTATCAGACCCAGACCTGACGTTGTATGTAGATGGTTCATGTATGAGAAAAGGTACAGGAGAACTAGTGGCCGCTTACGCAGTCACAACAGACACTGAAATCATTGAAACAAATTGCATAAATACCTTGTCCGCTCAAGCAGCAGAGCTCGTCGCTCTGACACAAGCCTGTATTCAAGCCACAAATAAAAAAGTCAACATATACACTGATTCACGTTATGCATTCGGAGTCGTACATGACTTCGGCGTGCTGTGGCGAGAGAGAGGTTATTTAACTTCTCACGGTGCCCACATTCAGCACGGACCCCTCATTCATGCTTTATTAGATGCAATACATCTACCCACTGCAATATCAATTATGAAATGTAAAGCTCATACGAAAGTTACTGATATCATTTCTCAAGGCAATGATTTAGCTGATAGAACAGCTAAACAGACTGCTCAAACTCAAACATCCGACATGACAAAGACAATAGTCCCGACGCCAACACATTGTATGACGGTTAAAGATCCTACTCTTGACGTAATTGACATACAGACACATGCTACACCAGACGAAATAAAGAAATGGACTGAATTAGGAGGGATCCAAACCGATCAAGGATGGATGATGAAGGAAAAGTCTGTGTGGTTCCTTCCTGATTCAATGGTCCAAGTTATAATTAACACTGTACATAGTCCAGCACATCTAGGAGAAAAAGCTATGCTAGATAGCATTCAACACATTTGGTTTAATAAACATTTACGAGCTGCAGCCAAACAAAAAGTTCGTACCTGTATGATCTGTTGCCAGTTCAACCCAGGAAAAAGCGTTCCCGTAGAACAGGGTGGATTTCATCCTCCTGATCATCCTTTTGAAGTCCTCCAGATGGATTATATCCAGATGGAACGATGTAGAGGATTCAAATATGTTCTCGTAGTTGTGTGTGCTCTTTCCCGTTGGACGGAGGCATACCCGGTTTCAGATTACACTGCCCCGACTACTGCCAAACAGTTGGTTCGAGAATTCTTCCCACGATACAGTTTACCACGTGTTGTTCACTCAGATAACGGCCAGCCGTTCTCATCCGAATTAATGAAACACGTTTCACTTTTGTTAGGCTATCAGTGGAAATTCCACTGTGTCCGACACCCCGAAGCAGCAGGTCTCGTAGAAAGACATAATCAGACTCTGAAAATAAGATTATCCAAAATATGCAGAGAGAAAGGTGTCGACTGGGTAGTAGCATTACCAGTTGCACTCTTTTACACAAGAATGGTAGCACACTCTCGAACAGGGCTATCCCCGTATGAAGTGATCTTCGGCAGACCACCAAATATGTGGGGGACGCCTATACCACGCAAAATAACTGATATTGACTGTAACATGCTGACAGATTACTTGGCTTCCTTGATGTCTGCACTACAATCTTGTCGTTCACAGGTAGCTGCAGCTTTTCCTGACAACACTGAGGTGAAACCCCATGACGTGGTTCCGGGAGACTTGGTCCTCGTGAGGAACTTTGATCGAAAGACTCAGCTGGAACCTAGGTGGAGGTCACCTCAGCTGGTGTTGCTCACCACAAGAACAGCCGTGAAGATCGAAGGCAGAAAAGGATGGATTCATTCAAGTCATATCAAGAAATTTCATGGACTAAAATCAGATGTGAATACCACACCTTGTGTGTCTTCACCCATTGACTCAAAACTTCCTTTTGTGGAAAAAAGTGATTCCGAACATTATAAATTAAAGCTCAGGCCCAATCAGTCGAGCAATTTGATTGTTTAAGTCCTCTCCAAGGTGAAGCGGTTGAATTGTCTCTGACATGTATCCCTTGGACCTGAATAGAGAAAGCACCCGAAAAATGTTGAAACGACAGGCGTACTGTAAATCACTGCGTAGTCATTGCATAGTGACGTTATTAATTTTGTTTTTCTCAAGTCTTTTAATAATTACTGCAAGTATATTGTTGCACATATATTATCCTATTTCTAGACATGTTTACAATGTTACTGCTGAACATTCTTTTAGTGAATTACCTCCGCTTGAGTTGTCTTATAGATTTGCACTGCGCAATAACACGTTTATTAGTATGTTGCATCATTCCCATCAGGTTAGCAATGCTACAAATTGTTGGATATGTGGCCGACTCCCTCCCTATCAGAATTATAAAGGAATTCTACCTCTCTTTCCATACCCGTTCACACACAACGGCTCCTGTGGAGCATGGTTTAGTTTAATTAATTCTCTAGATTCGAATTCTGCAGTTTATCAAGATAACTGGGTATGGGGAAATTTGAACTTAGTTTTGCTTAAAGTCTGCCACCCTAACAAGGAGGGACTTCCCCAGAGAACAGGAACTGATCTAGAAAATGAAGTGTATGGATTAGGTAATTTTACGCTCAATCTTATGATCCTAAATGTCGAATCAGAAGCTACTTCAATTTTGCCCGCTATGTCAATATTTCCAGTAAAAGGTGAACTATGTATAAGAAAGAATGGTTCCATACACATGGGCCATAGTAAATGCACCACTGTAGTAGAATTTAGTGATCAAGGCAAGTCTACATTTAGAGCTTCCCGCCATTCCTATTTCATATGTGGTCAGACGGCATATGTACGTTTACCTCTAGATTGGGATGGTACTTGCTATATTGGATTCCTTTTGCCACCTGTTTTTCTAGCTCCTGCTGATTATCACAGAAATATTCATTTAGTATATAATAGAGTAAGGAGAGATCTCCCGATAGTCGATTACACTGAAACAGCATGGGAAAAATACACAGATTTCAATAAAGGTCTCTTTCCCTATATAGGTACCGTTACTAATAGTAAGCTGATACGTAGATTAACTAGAACCCTTGAAGCAGTAGTGAACGAAACTATTTCCGCCTTAGGCAATTTAACCGAAGAACAGTCTGCTATGCGGATTGTTGTGCTTCAAAATCGTCTTGTCCTTGACGTCATCCTGGCCGATAGGGGCGGAGCTTGTAGGGTCATCGGATCAAGCTGTTGCATTTTCATACCAGAAAATTCGCCATCTGTATATAAAGCCATAACTCGTCTTCATAAGATTGTAAGCCAGATACACCAGAATCCAGGCACCTGGACTTGGTCCGGTTGGTTTTGAAGTGTATTATCTACCTTTGGATGGAAGGTCCTATCTTTCCTAGGTATTGGCCTTCTCATACTATTCAGTTGCTGTCTATGTCTACAATGTGGACCAGCGATTTGTGGTCTGTGTGCCACATCGTGCATTCCACATCAAGATTTTCATTCAAGATCCCGGAAGAAGAAAGAAGAACAAATGATGCTATATGAACAGATCAATGGATTAATGAAGATTGATATCTCTTGACGGGCAAGTAGGGGACAAGGAGGGAATGTGGAAATATGGATTTTTCTGGTCAGTTATGTCCCCTATCTTGGACCCCAACGGTTCTATGTGCATGTTACAAGTACATGTATGTTCCCTCCAGTTCCAGTTATGAAGACGCAAATACATGTGCGTCCACCGTTAACATGTCCTCTGTCAGATCCGCCATGAATAGGCCGGATATTCCATTCCTAAGTATGAAAGGCCACCGGCTTTATATGGTTCACTTATGCCATTTTTCAGTCCAGGCAAGTAGGCCCTGATTCTGTCATCAAACTCTTCTTGCCTTCTGCCTCTGAAAGCTCCAGTCTGAGCCTGCATCTGTGACCATGAACTTTGTCTCATTCTCTGCGCGGCTCACGAAGCCTGACATCAGCCTGCTGCCTGCCAAAAACTGTATTTCACCTTCGAAGTTATCTGCTCCGATCCCTGCCCAATGCATTCCTGTCTAGTAGTTTAAGTAAACATTCTGCCAGCTACCGAGCAAAGGCCCGGTTTCTCTGTCTTCATGCAAGTAATTCATAGCCCTATTACTATGGAAGATTCCGCCCTCGCATCTAGTATAGACACTTAGACGCTTGTACACGCACTAACAGTCAGTATAGTCAGTATAGAATAAGATTCTACTCGAAGAGACCTCTCTTTTGGATAACTTAGTTCTTTAAACATAGGATGTTAGATATGATTTGGGATTAGGTTGACTTGACCCTCCAGACTTCTGTCGCCACATGTAGAGCTAAATGTCAAGTCCCCTTCACCCCCTAGTTGCACGTCAATTACACGTCATGCTGCTGCGCGCGCATATCTGCCAAGTATTTCTGCTGACATTGCGAAATTCTTTCATGTAACCACCCTCTTATGACATCACATCTGATGACGTTCCTTAAATCACTCCCAGTTACGCCTATTTTGCTACGTACGAATACATTATCACCACTATCAATTGTTACGCCTCTTGTATTTGCCTCACTGTAATGCCTATTGTATAAAAGTAATTGATTGTTAATAATGTATGTACTTCACTTCCTGAACCTTCGTGGTGATGGAACCTGGAGCAACCGATTATAATCGACCACTGGAATAAAGCCCATTCCGAACCTCTAATACCACGGATTCTGCCTCTTATTTACTGAGCTATTTTATTATGTTTCTGTATCAAATTAAGTCCCGGTAATTAAATTATTTACCACACTGTTACAGTCAGATCTATCCAGGACCATGGAGCAGTGTGGCCACTACAGTCCCCTGAGACACCTTTTCCTAGGAATCATGTGTGTCATCCAACACTGTGGACATTCTCAGTGTCTTCAGCATAGGTTGGCCTCTGTGGCATTGTACCCTGGCCTCATTTGTATTTACATAAAGTGTGCTACATGTGTACACTGTACAGGGTGACCCAATATGGCTTGTGCATCCTCACACTGGCCAGTGCCTGTGTGTCTGTGTACAACTATCTGATGATGGTTGTTTGTCAATAATATGTGTAGTCAGCCCCACGAGGGGTAATTAGAGTGCAATTAGGATTTAATGGAGCCCATTTTTGTGATCCCTGATTAAGAGGTGTAAGTCCTTCCTCTGTCTCAATCACATTGTCTCAGGTGGGGGAGGTTTGTGCGGGCAAGGCCTACATGTCCAAAGCTTATGTCTCCTTGCCAGGTCTGGCCTGTGTGTGATGATAGTCGGAACGGACACTCAACAAGTATTGACCCAGTCATGTTGTGCAGGGTTTAATGTTTGTGCTTTGCAGCATGTGTCAAAAGTTAAAAGACATGGTTCCTGTTCATCCATTTTTGGCAATGGTGTGTGGTCCAGATGCTGTGCTCGACTGTCCATAGACACTAGCTTCTCTGTATAATTCGATATCAAGTTCTTTGCTGTTGTGTCATGCTCTCCATTGTTTCAAAGTGGCATGGTGGGTCAACCAACTGTGTAGTGCAGGGCCTACATATGTGCGTAGTATTGTAGATGTTACTCATGATGCTTTTCATGCTATGCACTGTGACCTATGTAGTTTGGACTCATGTGTCATATGTATACAGGTGTCTGATTATTTCCTGTCTCTTCACCTTTCCCACAGCATCGTCGGGGGACACCGGCACGGACGTGGAGGAGGGATCCAGCACCGGTGCCACCAGTGCTGGGGAGTCTGGCGCAGCAAGTGGCAGGGAGGGTGAAGGGAGTCAGGCGGAAGACCTGTCCAGTCCCAACACCGACTATGATGCTGACGGGTCCGAGGCTGAGCTCCCAGAGGGGGCGGAGGCTGCTCCCACAGCTGAAAGCAGCAGTACATCTCTCGCCGCCCCCTCCATTCCCATCACCGCCCTCCCACTTGCTCGGGTCCCTTCTGTCCGTGCTAGGCAACCACATGTCTCCTTCGTGCCAGGCACCGCACCCCCTGCCCCTGTCTCCCCTGCTGCCGTCAATGTCTGTGGACATCCTGCGGCAGTTGCAGGTTGGTCAGACATCGCTGCTTAATGTCCTCCATGGCCACACCAGACTGCTGACATAGATGGTGTCGTACATGGAGGGCATGTCAGCAGCGATGTCTGACCAACGGATGTTGCTGAGGTCCATGGACTCGTCACTGACGGCAGCAGTGGGTCTCCTGCAGCGCTCCGTCCCCCCCCCACCCCTGCACCATCCACACTTCCCACTCCCATGCCTGTCCCAAGCACACCCAGACATCCCCATGCACGCACCCCACCAGACACAGGCAGCACAACAACAGGGAAGGCAAGCGCACACCTCCAGTCACGCACACACAGGGGGAAGTAGGCACACCCACTGGGTCGGGGGGCAAACGGCAGCCACGCAGCCACAGTGGGAGTCCGCAGTCCTCACGACCCACTTCCTCCAAAACCACTCCTCTTAGCTCCCCTGCCCAATAGTCGGACAAAGAGTCCTTCATGGCCAGTCTGTCCCTCAGCCCCAGTGTGACACCACCCCACAAGCGGTCGAGGAAGTCCCCAGGCAGGGGAGTTGAGTCCCCCCCCTGTCCACACCCTCCCCCAGTAGCGCTGCAACCCATTCCTCCGACCACCCCCCATCCTTGGGGCCTGTGGTTCCTTCGGGTGCAGGGGAGACGCTGGGAGACCTTGCAACCATGTGCAGCGCCATCCTAACCACCACCTTTGGCGCTGCCCCACCCCCTGTGGTGGAGTCGTCCGTCCCTGCACCCACAACGCCTACCCTTGCCCCTCCTGTCCCTGCGGTGCCTGGTCCTTCCCCCCCACATGATGCCCCCCCCCTGTGGATGGAAAGGAACTCTGAACTGTGCAGGCAAGCTAGGGGAGACGCGTCCCAATGTGCCCCCCCCCCCCCTGAATTCACATATGGACTGGCCTATGGGCCTTGTATATAGTGTACATTTCAAATCCAATCTTTTTTTATGCTGAATAAAGCATTTTGTTTTTCATTTGCACATGAATGCTTTTCTGGTATTGCTGTTGGTGCTGCTGCTCCCTGAGTTGGGGTGGTGATAATGTGTTAGGTGTCTGGGAAATGTTGTAGTGTGCTGCTCATGGGGAGGACCCTGGTATCTGCGTACCATCACAAGGTCTCTGCAAATAATCTTTGGTCATGTAAGCTCTTACTGTATGTTGACATTGTCCCAAGGAGTGTTCCTTCCTCTGTGGCACCTGACTTCTTCCCTGCAGGGTGTTTCCCAATTGTTGTGCTGACCTGTGTCTACATTTCCTTGCTGTGTGAGGGATCCCTTCAACTTTGCCCATGCCCGCTCAGCAATGTCTCTGCCTGCATCGTTTGTGCCATCCTTGGTAGTCACTGTACTTGTGTATGGAGTATGTTGCCATGGCTTAATGTGGACATGGTCCCTTTTCCGCACTATGCATGTGTGTACTCCCAGCCTAGCACACATGTGTTACTTGTTCTGCAGGGTATTTGGGCACCTGACTGACAATTGTGGGCATTGTATCTGTGGGTACTCCACTCTTTTCCCTCCATGGGAGGCAACAACTTGTTGGCAGCCCCAGCACCTGTACATTCCTATCAGTCCTGGAATGTGGGTGACCGTGTGTGTTCCCTTAGGCTCTCTTAGTTGAGTGGGGCTTAACATGAGGATACAGTCTTGTTGCATGATCTCAGTGTGTGTATTGTGCTGCCACCGCGAGGGGTGGGAATGCATGTGTAATTTGTCATCACACCCACATGTGGTGTGTCATGCAGTGGGGGAAGGACATCCATCCTCATGGGAGAGGGACACTGCTGTCAGTGATGTGTTGTCATGGCACTATCAACATAGTCGCACATTGTGGATGCCTTCATGTACCCATGGAGTTTTGCTAATAGGAGGATGATGTACACACCCCCATGTCTCTATCCACTGCAGGGAGACATCTGCACCCACCCCTCATATGTCTGGGCACTGCTGGAGGTCCTCTGCACCCACCCCTCATATGTCTGGGCACTGCTGGGAGTGATAGGCACCCACCCCTCATATGTCTGGGCACTGCTGGGAGTGATAGGCACACACCCCTCATATGTCTGGGCACTGCTGGGAGTCCTCTGCACCCACCCCTCATATGTCTGGGCACTGCTGGGAGTGATAGGCACCCACCCCTCATATGTCTGGGCACTGCTGGGGGTCCTCTGCACCCACCCCTCATATGTCTGGGCACTGCTGGGAGTGATAGGCACCCACCCCTCATATGTCTGGGCACTGCTGGGAGTCCTCTGCACCCAACCCTCATATGTCTAGGCACTGCTGGGGGTCCTCTGCACCCACCCCTCATATGTCTGTGCACTGCTGGGAGTCCTCTGCACCCACCCCTCTTATGTCTGGGCACTGCTGGGAGTGATAGGCACCCACCCCTCATATGTCTGGGCACTGCTGGGAGTGATAGGCACACACCCCTCATATGTCTGGGCACTGCTGGGAGTGATAGGCACCCACCCCTCATATGTCTGGGCGCTGCTGGGAGTCCTCTGCACCCACCCCTCATATGTCTGGGCACTGCTGGGGGTCCTCTGCACCCACCCCTCATATGTCTGGGCACTGCTGGGAGTGATAGGCACCCACCCCTCATATGTCTGGGCACTGCTGGGGGTCCTCTGCACCCACCCCTCATATGTCTGGTCACTGCTGGGGGTCCTCTGCACCCACCCCTCATATGTCTGGGCACTGCTGGGGGTCCTCTGCACCCACCCCTCATATGTCTGGGCACTGCTGGGAGTCCTCTGCACCCACCCCTCATATGTCTGGGCACTGCTGGGAATGATAGGCACCCACTTCTCATATGTCTGGGCACTGCTGGGTGTGATAGGCACACACCCCTCATATGTCTGGGCACTGCTGGGAGTGATAGGCACCCACCCCTCATATATGTCTGGGCACTGCTGGGAGTCCTCTGCACCCACCCCTCATATGTCTGGGCACTGCTGGGGGTCCTCTGCACCCACCCCTCATATGTCTGGGCACTGCTGGGAGTGATAGGCACCCACCCCTCATATGTCTGGGCACTGCTGGGGGTCCTCTACACCCACCCCTCATATGTCTGGGCACTGCTGAGGGTGATAGGCACCCACCCTTCATATGTCTGGGCACTGCTGGGGGTCCTCTGCACCCACCCCTCATATGTCTGGGCACTGCTGGGGGTCCTCTGCACCCACCCCTCATATGTCTGGGCACTGCTGAGAGTGATAGGCACCCACCCCTCATCTGTCTGGGCACTGCTGGGGGTCCTCTGCACCCACCCCTCATATGTCTGGGCACTGCTGGGAGTGATTTGCACCCACCCCCCATATGTCTGGGCACTGCTGGGAGTGATAGGCACCCACCCCTATGTCTCTGTCCACTGATGTGGATCGTAGCACGACACCCACCCACCTGCCCACACGCTCTTCAGACCTGGGTACGGGCCGTACCCCAAATGTTGGGGTGCCGTAGGGGTACGGCCCATACCCAGGCCTTCAGAGCATGGGTACGGGTCGTACCACGCCTACCCCTACGTTACCCCAACATTGGGAGTACGACCCGTACCCAGGCGTTAAGAGCATGGGTACGGGTCGTACTCAGCCTACCCCTACGTCACCCCAACAATGGTGGTACGGCCCGTACCCACGCTCTTCAGGCCTGGGTACGGGCCGTACCCCTACGTCACCCCAACATTGGGGGTACGGCCCGTACCCAGGCCTTAAGAGCGTGGGTACGGGTCGTACCACGCCTACCCCTACGTCACCCCAACAATGGTGGTACAGCCCGTACCCACGCTCTTCAGGCCTGGGTACGGGCCGTACCACCATTCTTGGGGTGACATAGGGGTACGCGTGGTGCGACCCGTACCCACGCTCTTCAGGCCTGGGTATGGGCCGTACCCCAAATGTTGGGGTGCCGTAGGGGTACGGCCCGTACCCAGGCCTTCAGAGCATGGGTATGGGTCGTACCACGCCTACCCCTACGTTACCCCAACATTGGGGGTACGACCCGTACCCAGGCCTTAAGAGCGTGGGTACGGGTCGTACCACGCCTACCCCTACGTCACCCCAACAATGGTGGCACGGCCCGTACCCACGCTCTTCAGGCCTGGGTACGGGCCGTACCCCCAATGTTGGGGTGACGTAGGGGTACGGCCCGTACCCAGGCCTTAAGAGTGAGGGTACGGGCCGTACCACGCCTACCCCTACGTCACCCCAACAATGGTGGTACGGCCCGTACCCACGCTCTTCAGGCCTGGGTACGGGCCATACCACCATTCTTGGGGTGACGTAGTGGTACGCGTGGTGCGACCCGTACCTACGCTCTTAAGGCGTGGGCACGGTGCGTACCACAATTGTTGTGGTGAAGGGACGCGTCCACGTCCACTTCCGTTGTGGCGGGACGCAGGCCTTGGTGGACACGCCCCCCCCCCCCAGGAGTGACCAGTCCCTGGAGGTACGGTATGTACAGGGCATGTATACATTTTGCCTTGGGTGTGGGTTATGTTTCCTGCCCCTGCCCCCCACCTTTGCCCCTGGGTGTTGTTCTGACCTTCTGCAGCGTCTGCGTCGGTTCCTGTGCACCAGGTCATAGGCTATGAGGGCCGGGATGACACGTAGGATGGGGTCCATGGCTGTCCGTCGCGTACAGGTGCTCCTTCCTCGCGTCCTCCTCAATTTCCCGGCAGTTTTTGGCTCCCGTAAAAAATGCTACGTGCGGAGTGACGTAGGCACGAATCGTACTTGCTGGTTCGTAAAACGCTGCCTGACTCTGTACGGACGTCACGTACGCGGTGTCCCGGATCGGAATTGTGGGTATATTTTAGCCGGTCGGTGTTTTGTACGATTCGTACGGAAATGGTATTTCTGTACGAATCGTACTTGCGGGTTTGTAAGGTGGTTTTCCCGGGTACGAGTCGGACGGAGAAAACGCTCCGTACGACGGTTCGTACCCAGGTTTTACAGGATCGGAATCGGCACCTAAATGTTGATAAATGTGAAATCCTTCCATTAAACAAGTTGTGTTTTTCATCAGATTATATCTCCTCTGGTTTTAAATGGAACGCTGATAAAATTAAGTATCCAGGTTTGTGGTTTAAATCCTCCATTAAAGATTCTATCTTAACTCATTTAGAAGAACTGCAACTTCTTTCAAGATCTACCACATCCAAATGGAATCCTTTGTTTTTATCATGGCGGGCCATCTTGATACGATAAAATGATGTTAGTTCCTATAATTATTTTTTTATATTTCCAATATCCCGATAAACATTGCGAACTCTCACTTTAAAACAATATACTCTATATTATCAAACTTTTTATGAAATAACAAAGGGGTCTATTGCGATGGCGCAATGGCTAAAGGGACCGCCCGCCATAGGTGTGGCGGTCCCGTGGTTGGCATTGGGATGCGCCCGCCACACTGGCGGGCGCATCCCGCATTTTTTACATTGCGGCAGGTGGCGCTGCAAGTGGTGCTGCAAGCAGCACCCGCCGCAAGGTAAAAAATGCATGTTGTGCATTTGAATGCACAATGTGACAGGCACCGTGCGGCGCCTGCCACCTTGTGCATGCAAATGCTGGTGCATCCCCCAACACCCTGTGGGCCCACTACGAGCCCCCAACAGCAAAGTCTGCGAGCCTTTCCATGCCGGCAATGCCGCCACAGAAAGGCGAGTGGCCGCCTGCATCGTAATATGGATGGCGGTGTCTTGAAGACACTGCCACCATATTAAACACTTTTTCTGCCCGGTCGACGAGTCGACCGGCGGAAAACGGGCGGACGGTCAGTGAATGTTGGCGGGTGGATCGCCACCGCCATGCGGGCGGTGGCGATCCGCCCGCCAACATAATCGACCCCAAAGTACCTCTCATGTCCTTACATAAACTTAAACGCCCTAAACATTTAGGAGGCGTTAAGTTCCCAGATTTTCAATACTATCATACCGCTTTCTATCTTAACACCTTTGGTGCTTGCGTCGGCAAATGGCTGACGCAAGCCATACTTCCCTGGTGCGGCGCACGTCCATTGGCCGTCACCAGGGAGGCCCCCATTTAAACCTCTGGTGCAAAGCACCGTAGATTTCTTTTTTTAATTTCCCCCGGGGGAGACATGGAAGGCTTTTGCATCCCTCCCTGCCCCCCTCCCTCACATCTATAACGTCAGCGTACCGTGAGGTGCTCTGACGTCACTGATTTCCCCACCGGAGCCGAGGACAGCCGCAGGTAAGGCCGCGCTCGACTTACGATGGGGAAATCAGGCTGAAAACAGCCTCCCCAGCTTTTAGGGAGGCCTCGTTTAAAATGGGAGAGTCTCCCCTTTCAAACCAGGCCTTCCTGAAAGGGTTTCCTGGCCGTGGATCGCAGGAAACCCCACTAGACACCAGGGATGTCTTTTTGGGGGGTCGGCCCTCATGGTAATAGGTCGCACCTCCCCCCCCCCCCCGGCATATATTTTTAAAAAAAATATTGGCTTTCCTTGGGGGGCGCGCCCCCCCCCCCCCCAATTGTAATAAAACCTAGTTTTCAGAAATGTGTGGGTTTGGTAGGTTTCCCTAGCTAGCCGCTGAGCACGGGGCCAAAAACCCAGGTCAGCCCCCTTGCAAAACCAGGTTGTTTTGTGACAGGCACTTTTGATGTTGCCTCAATAAGTTTTGGGCCCTTGCCTGTCGTGGGTACTTGGGCCTCCCACACAAGTGAGGTACCATTTTTTTAGGTAGACTTTGGGGAATGCGTGGTGGGTGGAATTTTGCTGATCCACACAGATTCCAGAACTATTCACCACAGAAATGTGAGGAAAATTTGTTTTTTGGACTAATTTTTAGGTTTGCAAGGAATTCTGGGTAACAGAACCTGGTGAGAGCCAGTCAAGTCACCCCATCCCGGATTTTCCTGGGTGTCTAGTTTTCAAAAATGTATAGATTTGATAGGTTTCCTTAGGTGCCGGCAGAGCTAGAGCTCAAAGTCTACAGTTAGGCACTTTGCAAAAAAAGGGTCAGTTTTCACTGTGAAAATGTGGTGTGTCTATGTTGGGTTTTGGGCCGTTTCCTGTCGCGGGTACTTGGGCCTCCCACACAAGTGAGGTACCATTTTTCTCGGAAGACTTTGGGGGACGCGGGGTGGGTGGACTTTTGTGGATCAACGCAGGTTCCAGAAGTTTCCACCACAGAAATGTGAGGAAAATGAGTTTTTTTCACCATTTTTTAGGTTTGCAGGGGATTCTGGGTAACAGAACCTGGTGCGAGCCAGCCAAGTCACCCCATCCTGGATTCCCCTGGGTATCTAGTTTTAAAAAATGTATAGGTTGGATAGGTTTCCCTAGGTGCCAGCAGAGCTAGGGTTCAAAATCTACAGCTAGCCACTTTGCAAAAAAAAAGGTCTGTTTTCACTGTGCATATGTGGTGTGTCCACGTTGCGTTTTGGGCCGTTTCCTGTCGCAGGTACTTGGTGCCTCCCACACAAGTGAGGTACCATTTTTCTCGGAAGACTTTGGCGAACGCGGGGTGGGTGGAATTTTGTGGATCCACGCAGGTTCCAGAACTTTCCACCACAGAAATGTGAGGAAAATGTGGGTTTTTGGACAAATGTTTAGGTTTGCAAGGGATTCTGGGTAACAGAACCTGGTGAGAGCCAGCCAAGTCACCCCATCCTGGATTCCCCTGGGTGAATAAATTAAAAAAATGTATAGGTTTGATAGGTTTCCCTAGGTGCTGGCAGAGCTAGGGTTCAAAATCTACAGGTAGGCACTTTGCAAAAAAAGGGTCAGTTTTCACTGTGAAAATGTGGTGTGTCCACATTGCGTTTTGGGCTGTTTCCTGTGGCGGGTACTTGGGCCTCCCACACAAGTGAGGTACCATTTTTCTCAGAAGACTTTGGGGAACGCGGGGTGGGTGGAATTTTGTGGATCCACGCAGATTCCAGAAGTTTCCACCACAGAAATGTGAGGAAAATGTGTTTTTTTATGATTGTTTAGGTTTGCAAGGGATTCTGGGTAACAGAACCTGGTGAGAGCCAGCCAAGTCACCCCATCCTGGATTTTCCTGGGTGTCTAGTTTTCAAAAATGTATAGGCTTGATAGTTTTCCCTGGGTGCTGGCAGAGCTAGGGTTCAAAATCTACAGCCAGGAACTTTGCAAAAAAAGGGTCCGTTTTCACTGTAAAAATAAAATGTGTCCACGTTGCGTTTTGGGCCGTTTCTTGTCGCGGGTACTTGGGCCTCCCACACAAGTGAGGTGCCATTTTTATCGGGAGACTTATTGTAACACAGAATTGTAGTGTAGAGCAACTGTTATTACCTATTGACTTTTGATGCAATTCTGCCTTCCAAATGAAAGAAAATGAATAAAAAAGTAGCCATTTTGAAAAATGACCTATAATTCTCATGCTAGTATGGGTACTCCCAATTTCGGAAATGTGCAAATATCTACTGTTTCTAAACTCTATAATTTGTTCCCATTTCAGAAATACATAGGTGTCTTTCATACCGATTTTTCCAAGTATACATTTTCCCAGATTAATTGCTATATACCCGGTACATAATAAAAACGATTGCAAGACGCTGCTCAGTTATTGGCTCTGGGTTCGTCGGGTTCTTGGTGAACCTACAAGTCCTATATATCCCCACAACCAGAAAGGTCCAGCGGATGTAACGGTATATTGCTTTCAAGCAGCTGTCGTAATTAGAAGAAGTTACAGGTGAAAATGTTGACACAAATGGTTTTTTTTTTCAACAAATTTTAAATTTTTCCTATATTTAACGGTTAGTTTCTATAAAGAAACCTTGAAGGATCTACACCAATGACCCCTTGATGAATTCAGAATTTTGTCTACTTTTCTAAAATGTTCAGCTTTTCAGAATCCATTCTTTTATACCCATTTCTACCATTAACTGGAAAGAATTTGAAAGCACAAAAAATAGCAAAAATAGGCTATGTCACAGAAAAAAAAAAACTGTGTAAAAAATTTTGGTTTTCTGACAAAAGTCTGCTTGTCCCTGAAAGCTGGGAAGATGGTGATTTCAGCACCACAACCCCTTTTTTGATACCATTTGCAGGGGAAAAAACAGACACTTTCATCAGAGGCCTTTTTTTCCATTAAACATAAGAATAATAATAATAATTTACCTGTATTTTGGCTAATTTCTGGGTCCCCTCCAGGGGAATCCACAAACCCTGGGTACCTTTAGAATCACTATGATGTTGGAAGAAAAGCACGCAAATTTGGCTTGGATACCTTATGTGGTCAAAAAGTTACAGAGGCCTAATTGCGAACTACCCCAAATAGCCAAAAAAGGGCTAGGCACTTGGGGGGAAAAGTTAAGGGGTTAAACAAACTTCTTTAATGCTCTTAGAAGATGAGGATACCTCATCTTTATCATTATGCACTACAGTTGAAAAATCCTTCCTTCAACCTTTATCTTTTACCCATCGCCCTCTGACACTTTCTCTTCCAATTCTTAATCATTCTTGCAAAATACTTCAACCTCTATTTACTAATCATCTTTCTCTTAAGGATAAATTCCTGCAATCCTCAATATGGTACAATAAAGACATTAAAATAAATATTAAGGGTATTTTTTGGAAAGTTTGGTATCTTAAAGGACTTCATTGAATCCACCAACTTCATCATGATGATACTTGGATGTCATTTACTTCTGCCCAAACACGTTTTTCTCTTCCTTCGTCATATACATATAAATACACCTCCTTAATTTCTCTAATTCAATCAGTTTATAATAGTGTGACACTCATATCTACTCATTCCTCTCCACCCCCTAATGTTCTGTCAATCCTGCCCCTCTTACCATCTGCATCACAGATATCCAAACTTTTATCACCTTTTCCACTTATTAGGGATAAAACAGAAGTGGAACTCATCTGGGAGTCCGATCTCCAATCTTCCTTTTCTATTTCTACGTGGAATAAGATTTGGACTAAAATTAGAAAATCTTCAAGAGCTGCTAATACCACTCAAACTTTATTTTATATTTACAACATGCGTTTACTTACTCCTGTTTCATTACACAAAATGAACTCTAATCTCTCCCCCTCCTGCTGGTCCTTTAATACAACTCCAGCAGATTTAAAACATATGTTATTTATGTGCTCTCACATTCATGATTTTTGGAAACAAGTCTGGAAACAGATCAATATCATATTTAATACACAAATTCCCTTCTCCTTTGTTAATATATTTCTAGGTAGTTACTCTGAGGATTGGGTCTCACACTCTCACAATTTCCATATCCTTGACCTACTCCTTGCAGTTGCTTTCCAACAGATTACCCGGGTGTAGGAGAGTAGGATCTGCTTCTTATAGTTACCCCCTTTTTTTGCTGATGTTTTACTGTTTTTCGACATTAGTCTGGCTGGGGCCCTGCTAACCAGGACCCCAGCCTAGCTGCTTCCACTCTAAAATGATTACCAGTACTTTAGGTACACTCCAGATTGGATTCTGGGGTACCCTTATAAGTCCGTAGCATATGGTATACTATGTACCCAAGGCATAGGTAACCCAGAGGCCTACCAGGGGCTGCAGCATGTATTATGCCACTCCTTGGAAGCCTTCCAAAATGACACCACAGAACTGCTACTGCAGCCTGGGTAAGGTGGTGCATGCACCCCTTACTAAGATATAGGTTCACTAGATCTCTCAATATCACTGCACATATAAACCTATCAGTCACCCCTATGGCAGGCCTTACTAATCCTGAAGGCAGGGTGCAGGGTTTTATGTGAGAGGGTGCCCATGCATGAGCAGGGCCCCTCTGCAGCCTTCGGAACCTTTACTCTGGGGTTGTTTGTGATGCAGCCAAGCCATATACTCTTAAGTGCATTATGACCAAAGGGTAAATGCTAACTTTGGGATGGCTGCACGGAAACATGTCGTGTTTGGTGTCAAACAACTTGGAATCATACCCCCACCCTTCTAGATTGAGAGACATGACAGCACCGGTATACCCAGTACCAGCTAACAGAGCCCTGGCATCACAAAATGGATGCTGCCAGCTACAGACATGAGTCTGCCCTCCTGCTGCTGGACAAAACTCCGGCAGGGGAGGCCTGGACAATAGGTTTCCTGTCACAGGGAGGTGTCACCACCTCCCAGACAGGCTTTAGTGTATTGGGGCTGGATGGGTGCACTCCAAGAGTGCTTTGAAGTTTAGCACTGGGGGCACATTTGGTGTCCCTGTGCATAGTCCAGTTCAAACCACTTGCAGGGGAAACCAGCCCCTGCTCTGGTGCAAAACTAGACAAAGGAAATGGGTGTAGCCACCCCTCTTTCCTGACCCTCCCATACGTGGGTCCCTAGAGTTTGTCCAACCCCTTCCTTGGGTATAAGAAAGAAACCCTGGCTACAGGACTTTAGATTACACCTGGACAAAACTAGATGACTGAAGAAACTCCCTTGGAGTAAAGGAGTTACTCCCCTGCTTGGCAGGTACCAAAGACTCATCTGACCGATTTGCATCTCTGAAGCTCCCGCCGAGCTCCGAAGAATTTTGCAACACAGGAGGTGGGTTTCCATGGTCTCTGAGGTCGATCTGGGCTCTCAGCAATTCTGAGGCCTGTATTCCTCATGGAAGATCGTGCAACCCAAGGCCCTGGACACCGCGACCATTTGCAGAAGCATCAGCTTTCCAACAACTCCTACAGCTGAGCTTTGGGTTACTTGTAGCCCTGACCCCGAGCAGCATTTGCACTGAAGATTGGCCGCCTATACTCCATGAGTGTTCCGTGAGCTGGCCCTTTTTTTTTCTCTCAAGGTCCCTTCGCGATCCCTAGTCCGTGAACTGGTGGGTCCCTGTGAAGGCAACTTTACTGCTAATTGGGCTTTACTTGGTTGCTCCAGATGTGCCCTGACTTTCCATTGCTTGGGGAGTCCTTAGGACCTTGCTGGTCCACACCGAAGCATCTTTTCTTTTCCTGCATGGGTTGCTGTTGCCAAGGCTTGTTAGGTCCAATCCGTGCACCAACACAGCAGAACTCTACATCTACTGTGGGACAGCTCGAATCCAGCTCCTGGTCATCATTGACACCTCCTGGTCCTCGTGGCTGCAGAGTCAAGCTTCACCTCTTCACACCTGAAACACCCGGCATTGGTGGGCATTCGTCAATCGTGCTTCTGGTCACTGGCAAGTGACCCAGACTCTGTCCCCTCTGCTTTCAGGTTCTTTTGATCTTTGATCCAGGCTTGGATCACACCGGACACGTCTCTCCTTCCCGGCAGCAGCACTTTGCAGCAGATCGCCATTGAAATCAACGACGATTCCCGACACCATTTGACACCTATGCATCTGGTTTCCCTGGGAGAGGTAACTCGAGTATTACGGTGCTCCTGTGGGTGCTGGCCCAAGAACCCCCTAAGTCTAAAGGGGTTTGATAAATTTCCTCTCCTAAGTGTACTTAACTTCTAAAATTCCAACCGCGACTTTCTCATATAATAGTACGGGGCTCGCGGCTGTGTTCTCACACTGCACACGTCCCCCGTGGGTCTCCTGTGTCACTACCTTGGGTGGTTCCTTGGGGTCCCAGCGATTCTATGTGCTCTAGGCACTGTGTCTAGTCAAGTCGTGGTTCTTATCCCACTTTCCTAATATATGGTTTGGTCCGCCTCTAGGGCCCTTTGTATATTGTGCTATTTACTGTCGTTTTAGAACTGTATTATTGTGTGCCTGGCTCTCTAATCTCATAAAGGGATTAGTAGAGAGTGTTTAGAAATAAATACATATATTTTATATATATACCTTGTGTGGTTCTCCTTTCATTTAGTGATTCAGGAGGTTATATTCTGGTAAACCAAGCTGCTTTACACTCCTTCTAGACTTAGCCTGAAGGCTGCTCTCCATAGCTTCCACTAGGATAGCTTTCAATAAAGGTTGTCTTTAAACCTATCATCAATAAGGGTTGTTTGGACTGGTGCAAGGTGCCCACTATAACTAGTGGACAGCATATGCCAGGCCAACTTCTCACATTTTATTTATGTGCTCTCACATTCATGATTTTTGGAAACAAGTCTGGAAACAGATCAATATCATATTTAATACACAAATTCCCTTCTCCTTTCTTAATATATTTCTAGGTAGTTTATCTGAGGATTGGGTCTCACACTCTCACAATTTCCATATAATTGACCTACTCCTTGCAGTTGCTTTCCAACAGATTACCCGGGCATGGAAAGATAGGTCTATTATTTCCTATCGTGCTTGGTGGTATGGGGTTTGTTATAACCACAGATTAGATAGAGCATATGTTCATCCCATTTTACTTGCAATCAAAAGAGAGTCCCTATGGTCACCCATTACTCATTTCCTTGATGTATCTGCAAATTTATCACAAGCTCATAATCCTCGAGTTGCATAGGTTTCTAAACCTCCATGAGTTATAACTAGTTTATTCATACCTATTTTTCTTATCAGTTTATCTATTCGCCGTTTTGCTTTTTGTCTTGTTTTTTTGTTAATTCTTTGTTAGTAATTATATAGTATTTATGATATAATGCCAAAATTGAATACTTTTCTCTTTCTCCCTTCTTCTTTCAGTTTTTCTCATATTGCCTTACCAGATTGCATAGTTATTAGTCTATGTTAAATTAATATATTTTATTGAAAAAACCTTTTATATCACATCAATAGACATTTTCTTAAACAAAAAAAAAAGAAATTATAAGGGGGAATCACACCCCATAGACCCCCAAGCTACGTCCATCTCGAGGTATCACACGTTTTTTGTGCCTTTTATTTCCACATAAGCAAGAGACATTCTTCAATAAAGTACAGGGTGTGGTGGGAGAATAGTTTTGACAGAATGTGGTCTGATATAAGCCTCATGTCCTAAATATCATCTACAAAATACCACACTATTGGAACTAAAAATATAAAATCTACACCTAATTGGACGATATTTTTGTAAATGATATTTATGTTCATGGTATTCTACCACAAACTGGCGACAATAATACTTGCAAACAGAATCGTTGTCTGAACGGTAAATGAGCGTAACTTGTCCCTCTGCAAATGTAAAGGGTGCTTGGAAGCCTTATTGTCTTTAATTGGAGGAATAACTTGAAGCTTCCTGATGACACATATTTATTCTCTTTCAGTGGTTTCGCAAGTGAGTTACCAGCTAAGCAGTCAAGTGTGTGCTTTTTAAAGGCCAGTTATAAAAAAAAATGCTTTTTTATATTAAAGCTTCTTGCACATTTTGTAGCACTATCTTATACAGCATATACTGCCAGTTTAAAATAATGGCTTAAATATTCACAGTGCTTTCTGTCACAGACTGGGAACTCTTAACACTAAACATATACAAGCCACTATTTTCAGAAGCATAACGCTAAATGATGGGGGTTTCTCTGCAAAGTTTGATGAGGGGCCCCTACGTCTCCCATATCACATAGATATTCAATGTCAAGAATGGGAGACCCCTGAAGAATTGGGGGGCCCCTGAAGGAGTGAGGGCCCTCTTGTGACACAGGTGCTGCAGAGTCATGTGTTAAGCCTCTAACTGGTTATAGACACAGACGTCTGCAGTGCATTAACTAATAGAGGTTTCATAACGTACGATTTTCCCAATGACCAGCTCAACTTGCATTTACTTTTCATTTAAGGTGTGTGTCATTTTATATACAGTTACCTGAAGGTGAAATGCTGAAAAAAGTTACAAAATATTTGTTCTTTAAGGCATGCCTTGGACCTCACCTCAACGATCACACACCATTGCCACCATTGTGCACATCATCACAGTTCCCATACTTTTTAGGTAGCAACCTACCAGACAGCACAGCTGTCTAGTTTATTAAAGACATCTTGGGGACAATCAGAAAGTTGACCTAGAAAAGGATTCCGCCCGTTACTTACAATTCGCTTTGTGGTTTGCAACTCACATTTTCTGGCTTTCTATTTGTTTGCTTTATTTGCTTTAGGATGTCTCACTCGAGTTCATTCCTTTGTTTACTGTATTCTTCCAAAAACTCAATTTCTGTAAACAGGCCTTCAAACCTTGTTCTTATCTTGTCACATTTGCTGTGCATTCAAAGACAGAGGTCAAATGTCAGGCTGTGTCTTCCAGGGAGCTTGGTGTTTATTTTTCTTTCGCTGACTTCAAAGTGAGAGATTTATGTGACAATCATGCTGGCTACTGTGATGATGGTGTAATTAATACATTGGGTGACGACATTTCCCCACATTATCGTTTGTGCACCGTATACTTTTATCAGTAAAACTGTATGTGAGTGCCACTGTAATGGTCATTTCAACTGAAGATGTGCTGTCTGTAATGGCAGTACGCTACCATACCATGCATAGTCCATTTTATTATACAAATCCAAGCATTCAAATAATGATATGTACAATAGTATCTTATTAGCAGTCCACTTCAATCCACGTTCAGGCCAAAATAGCATAGTCCAGATCTTCACATTGAGTTTGTAGTAGATATCATTTACAGTTATATCCAAAAGGAAGACAATCCAAAATAATTGTTCAAAGCGATGAGCAGTTGAATAATCAGCTTAGAGACAACAAGCCAACACATGTTTCGTCGATAGGTCATTAACACCTCAACTTCTTCAGGGCTGTGGACATTAAATAGACCATGTTACGAATATATATTTTACATAAAGATTGTACTCCATCACCACCCACTGGTATATGGAAAAAGTAAGATAAAAAGGGTCGCGTAGTTAGGTCAGTGAAATATAGGAAAAGAAAAATAGGATTTTATCAGAGTCTCAGCAGTCAATAAAACTCTATCACATGCGATCTAAACCTCCATAGGTTTTGTAAGGTGAAATCCCAAGTGCATGTGAGAGGAAAGAGAAGTTATTAAGAATAAAGCGAGGAGAAGCAAAAGGGGGGAGGGGAAAACACCCATAAGTGAGTAAAAACGTCGAGCCAATGTGGTCGGGGTTCACAGCAAAGTCTTGCACCACCGAGAAAAAGTGCCACAAATTATAAGTGATAAGGGTCCTCTCATTCTGAGTAGCCTATAGGATTATAAGTACCAGAAAAGTGGTCATAATAACCTGGTCAGACGGTGTATGAAGATCCTTTCACACGATTAATGTCAGATCTGTAGGGCAAAATAATGCCAGAGTCCAGTAGAAACCGAAGACACAGAGTCCTAAGTCAAAAATAGCAGCCGTCAAGAGTATGGTGAATCAAATTATCTTAGAAATGGTTGTACACAAATACAAACGTGGAAAATAATGGAACTCAAAAAATTAATTATCTCAACATTACAAGTACGAACATAACATGCAGTCAATTTATATAGAAACGGTTAAAAAAAACGGACCCAAATCTTTTCAAATAAGAAGATTACATATATCTTAAAACATGAGCACAAGAATATGATATCAGTAAATTATTAAGCTACAAACCCGAATATTGTGAGACATCATGATAGTAAAAATTCGGCATAAACTGACAAGGAGAGTACTTCATTAAGAGAAAGAAATAAGAACCAAAGTGGTATTCAAACACAAATTACTCACATATATCCAAAAACATCAGTGCCTCCTAGAGAGTACTCCTCCTGTACAAGTAGCGTGGGCCACCCATGCCATATTGGATGTCCTATATGTAGCCCTCCATACCTAACGCTCTAACACGTCTATCAGGTAAAGGTCGCGGCCATCTTTGAAAGGTAAGACAGTGGTACATGCCAAGTCTTAAGACCAGTCAGTAACTTCATGACAATATAAATAAGGGGTATTTGTAAAGATAATAAATAAAATGTGGGGAAATAAAATGAAATAGAGTTAAGGACATTACCGGGTCATAGCCATTAGTAACCTCTATGTATAAGAGTAACGTGCAATACATTCACAGCATAAACAAGTAAGTGCTCATGTATGAAAAAAATATATATGTGATAATTGTCCTAATATACGGCCTTTATACCATACTATATTGGTGAAATCGAATGTATGTATATGAGCAGGAATTAAACTACCGTTCACATTAGGCACGGCGGCCATATTGTAATAGCCTCTGCATGGTAGATTCATGCGCCTAGTAACTATCTACCATCACTATCACTCAAGTAATCTATGCTGTATAATATTAGTGGATTCGAGCATGTAAATGAAATAAAGTAAAATACCGTCCACATTGGACACAACAACCATTAAGTAATAGGCTCCGTATAATAGGTTCAAGTATCTGGTAACAATCGTCTACCGTCACCGGATCTCACAGCGTTCTGATTAAACATCTAAAAATTATGGTAGAACCAACAGTATCTACATCGCCTAAGCATAAGAAGTCCCATAATAGAATGTAGTTATCCAATAAATGTATCCCATTAACCAGAAGCAAGAAAGAAGGAAAGCCTGTAAGTGTATCAGAGGAAATAGGAAGTAAATAGAATATGTGGACAGTGCCAGATACAGTAAATTTTTAGATACAGGATAACTGTGTGTCACATATATGAAATACATCAGGTCCCCTTCATTGACAGTAATCATGTAAATATGATACAATTGTAGTAACAAAAGATACTCAAGCGCATTATAATTGTAGTCACAAAAGGATACTCAAGCCCGTTAACATGTTAAGATTTAACATTCATTAACAATTTAATCTCATAACAATTCGTCCAGTCACATTTATGAGCTTGTGCTAAAGAAAGAAAGGGGGGAAAATTCAGGATGATCTAATCCCCTAGAAAATGCTGCATCTCATTGTCAATATTTAACCCCTGTTCCACAGCACGCAATATCATTATCCAGGACGTTTCACAACGTCTACGTTGCAATTCTCTATTTCCACCACAGATGTTGCTTTTCACATGATCTATAGTATGAAATTTGAACTTATGTGCATGCCCCTGTATGCTTGTATCCATGGTGTGCATGACAATCAGATATTTATAATCATTGCTTTTAAGTACCCTTTAATGTTCATCAATACATTTTCTCAAGAGCTGTATAGTACTTCCCACATATATATTTAAACATGTACACACAATCACATATACAACAAATCTTGTTGCACAATTAATATACATGGGAATCATAAAGTTGCCTGTATTATTGTAGTTGAAGCATGTGACTTTGTCTACCATCCACTACATACATTGCAGTGACCATGCTTATAAAAACCCTTAATGTTGTCACTAAGCCAATTGTCTTGTCTGGATGGTGCTGGATAGCTGGGACTAATCATGTTAACAAGTGTACATCCTCTCCTAAAAGTCATACTTGGATGTTCAGTCAAGAAGGTAGCCAGTATTTTGTCCGAATTAAGAATGTGGCATTTTTTTTCGTAAGATGTTATATAGTTCACCATGTTAGGGTAATAGTTTGTCACAAGTCTCACCTTAACACTGGTACTGAAGGTTTTCTTATAATTCTGTTTTGGTTTCAATGTGTTCTTACGTGATAAATTCCACGCTCTTTTTGCTGCTCTATTAACAATAGGTCCTGCATATCCTCTTTTAAGGAATCTAGATTTTTATATCTGTAAGAGTTGTGTCAAAATCTGCATCCTCACTGCAGTTTTTTCAGGTTCTGCCCATTTCAGCAAAGGAGATTGAATTGATCTGAGACTTGGGATGACAACTGGATGCATGTAATAGAGCATTACAAGATGTGCTCTTTCTGTACATTCAACTGCATATCCTGTTTCCTACTATGAATAGTTCCACATCAAGAAAGACAATGGTTTTGAAACTATATTGTTAAGTGAACGATAAGTTCCAGTCATTGTTCAAATAAGTAAAGAATTCCAAAAGGAGTTGTTGTGTACCCGTCCAAATCATAATTCAGTCATCTATGAATCTGTCCCAAAAATATATATGTTCCATCCACTTTGCCCCCATATACCCCAGATCTGCTCTGCCTCAAACTGCCCCATAAAGAGATTGGCGTAAGACTGGGCGAATCTGGAGCCCATGGCTCTCCCAAGTAGTTGCCTGTACCAATTCCCATTAAATAGGAACACATTATTTTCAAGTTTTAGTCTAGTCATATCCAATAGCATTTCAGTATGTTGTAAAAATTCTATTGGTCTATTCCGCAGAAAGCACTTCAAAGCTGCTATTCCTAAATCAATTGGATATTGTTGTAAAGAGAAACCACATCCATCGTTGCAAGTATCAGGCCTGTTTCCCAAACTACATCTGATAACAAATTTAGGATATGTTTAGAATCCTGGATATATGATGGCAGTTTCATCACAAAAGGCCTTAAGGTAGATGTCAATGAATTGAGACAGCCTTTCAGTGGCCCCCCCATACCAGAGACAATTGGTCTACCTGGGAGTGGGGTCACTGGGTCCTTATGGATTTTTGGAAGTGTATATAAACATGGAAAACGTAGATGTTCAATCTGTAGATACAAGTACTCATCATAATATAGTAAACCTTGTTCGTACCAGAGTTTCAGATCTTTATTAACCATCATCGTTATTTTGGAGTGGGGGTTCATGTCCAATTTCATGTAATAGATTTGGTTGTTAAGTTGTGAAAGCACTGATTGATCATAATCTACTTTATTCATTAGAACAATATCAGCTTCCCTAATGATAAGGCCATTAATGTCCTGTAAGGACTTCGATGCATTACATTCTGAGGGGCATATGTACAAGCCTCTATCTCCACCACGTCACTTTTTACCGACATTGTGGTGGTGATAGGGGCTGTGCCTTATGTACAAGGCAGCGTTAAGCCACTTAACGTGGCTTAGCGCTTCCTTGTACATAAGGCACCCTTTCACACTATGGTTAGCGTGAAAGGGGCGTGAAGTTTGTGTTGTGGTGGGCGTTCCACTCCAACACCCATTGTATTTGATGCTGCCCCCTATATACAAGGGTGGTGTACATAGGAGCCAGCACCAAAATTAGGACCAGGAAAATCCTGGTCTTAAATTGGCGAAATGAATTATTTCTCCTTGTTTTTGCTTTTTCCATGTGTGCTGCCTTGTGCAGCACACATGGAAAAAGCAAAATGCCATGGTTTGTTTATGTACAGGGAGGAGTCCCTTCCTGTACAAAACAAACCTTTAAAAAAAATGCCATTTTGTAACTTTCATGTGTGCTGCATCAAGCAGCACACATGAAAGTTACAAAATGGCATTTTAGGATTGTTTATGTGCAGGAAGGGACACCTTCCTACACATAAGCAATCCTCCCCTGCACGCAGACACCCTTGCACTCTGGTGCAAGGCCTGCTTTGGCGCTAAGTTGTTAAACTTAGCGCCATCGCAGGGGAAAATGCAAGGCGGCACCACATTCTCGTAAATATGGTGCAGCCTTGCGTTTCAGAAGTGGCAGGGCGTGTCGTTAAGCCAAGGAGACTAACAAAACGCTCTGCCACTTCTGAGTAAATATCCCCTTGAGTGTGTAAGGTTGTCATATTGGAAGACTTTCTTTTTGCATCTTTCTGTGTCAATCTTTTCAACAATCTCAAACATAAGAGCCCTATGAAAGATGTCAATACTATCACCCGTTGTGAGTTGTGGTGTCCATTTTGATTTTAGTCTTTGTCCGCTATCCATACGTAAATCAGTGTTAAGTTCTAAATCTAATAGAAGTTTATTTAATGTCAGTGGATGTTCCTCACAATCTGCAAGTGTTAACAATGTGTGGGTGTCATATACATCTTAAATTACTCACTTTAGAACTCATAGTTGGATATAGTTCTTTCTGCAGATTTATTGCAAAAAACTTTTTGAGTTTCAACAGTCTCGGAAATGTATGCAAATCTATTTTCACTGCGTACCAGTCGCATCTTTGGACTGGACAGAAACCTAAAGCACGTTTCAACAAGGAAAGCATTTCAGTAGTCAAAACAACAACAGACAAATTAACAACATTGATTTCCTCACATTCTAGATCACAGTGATCAGTATCTATTGCTTCCTCCACAAGCGTGTCTGCATGCCCCTTCTTTCCTTTTCGAGACCCCCTTCCCTCTCGATCCTCTTCTGGTCTTACAATTTATTTTCCTCTGTTTCTCGATCCTGTTTCCCTGTTGCCCATTCTTATTCGCTTTACTTCGTTTAAAGAAGTATTCTTCATGACCTGGTTAGATGTACCCTCTCCTAAATCCTCACTCTCACTACTGGAAAGATTACTTGAAGGAGTAGAGGCTCCACTATTATGGGAGGAGCCACCATTTTTCTCAGTGGGAGTATCTTTTTTAACTAGGTGCTCAAACTTTTTTACAAAAGTAAAGATTCTCCCAGAGTTGTAGTCAATTTTGTCACGTTTAATCTTCCTCGCTTTCCATTGTTAAATTTCAACTTGTAATTTTATTAGAATATCCTCGAGTATAGCATCATTTTTTGGGGTGGCTTCAGGTAGGTTAAGTACTTTGATTTCTCACTCAAGTGAACTAATATCTAGAAGTACTTTAGTTATTTTCCTCTCCACGTTCTCAATAAGTATGTCAATCATCGATCTATTGGTCAGTTCTTTTTGCCATTGAAACAGTAAATCTGCTTCCAAATCATCAGAAGTAGGGAAAATTTGTGACCGAAGGCCACAGGGAATCCTATTCAACGTAAAATATTGCTTTAAGGTGGCTACGTCCCACCATTTGGACATTTCTGTCCTCTTAAGTTTTTCCAAACGTACAAATTTGTCCTTTCTTTCTGCTTGGAATACTATTACCCAAAGCTTTCCCTACTGTAATACCTGAACTTAAGTTTTTGAAAAGATCCTCTGCAATTTTGTCACGATTAATTTTAGTAATAACCCCTGCAACTGCCAAAACCTGACATAAACTAAGTGAAAAGATATGGTAACCAGATATAAAGCAAGAAATGGGCACGCGGCACTCTTATTTAGGGGAGAGTATACAGCAAATACAAAATATAAGTGCTGCTCCTAGGAAAGGTTTGGTTACCATCCACAATCCTTCCAATGCTCTCCCCAGGAAGAGCAAAAATAATCAATATACAAATCAGGGCACTCGAATAATCATATGTACGATAGTATCTTATTATTAGTCCACTTTAATCCAAGTTCAGGCCCAAATAGTGTAGTCCAGATCTTCACATTGCGTTTGTAGTAGATATCATTTACAGTTGTATCCAAAAGGAAGACAATCCAAAACAATTGTTCAAAGTGACGAGCAGTTGAATAATCAGCTTAGAGACAACAAGCCAACATGTCTTTCATCAATAGGTTTAACACGTGTTGGCTTTATTCCACTTTGTGCCACTTCACTCTACTCCACTGCACTATGCGCCACTGCACTCTACGACAATGCACTCTGTGCCAATGCACTCTACACCACTTTACTCAAAACCAGTACACTCTACGCCTCTGCACTCTATGCCAATCTACTCTGCACCCCTGCACTGTATGCCACTATACTATACGCCACTGTACTCTCTGCCATTCTACTTTACCCCACTGCAATCTATGCCACTTTCCTCTGCATCCCTGCACTCTCTGCCACTGAACTCTATTCCACTCTACTCCATGCCACTCTACTCAGCGCCACTCTTCTCTGTGCCACTCTACTCTACTCTGCACCACTCTATGCCACTCTATGCCAATGCCCTCTACACCACTCTAATTTACTGTGCACCTCTACACTATGACACTGCACTGTACGACACTTCAGGTTATGTGACTCTACTCTGATCCACTCTACTCTTTGCCAGTGCAATCTACCACACTCTACTATGCACCACTGCACTCTTTGCCACTGCACTCTACACCACTCACGTTTAAGTCACTCCACTCTGCACCACTTCACTCTATGCCACTCCACTCTGCAACACTGCATTCTACACCAATACACTCTACGCCACTACTCTATACCTCTCCACTGAACCCTGCACCACTCCACTTTACTCCACTTCACTCTACTCTGAAACAATCTACCCTATGCCACTGCACACTATGCCACTGACTTTTACACCACTATGCTCCACTCTATGCCACTGCAATCAATGCTGCGCCACTCTCCTCTACGAGACTCTACTCTACACCCCTGTGCTCTATACCACTGCACTCTACCCTGCAACCCTATACTCTACCCTGCACCACTCCACTCAATTTCACTCTACTCTGAAACAATCTACTCTATGCCACTGCACTCTGCACCACTCTGCTCAACTCTGTGTCACTCCACTCTACACCACTGCACACTATGCTGTGCCACTCTATGCCTCTGCACTCTCCCCTATGCCACTCTGCTTTACCATTGCAGTCTACACCAATTCACTCTACACCACTTTACTCAAAACCAATGTACCCTATGCCACTGTACCTACGCCAAATACGTTGTACACTGCACTTTACACCACTATACTTTACAACATTCTACTCTATGCCACTGCACTCTACACCATTGTATACTATGTCACTCTACACCATTGTGCTCTATGTCACTGCACTCTACACCACTCTATTCTACTCTGCACCACTGTACTCTATGTTCCTCTTGTCTGCACCACTCTACTCTGCACCACTCAATGTCACTGCATCTACACCACCCTACTGCACTCTACGCCACTGCAATCTGCACCACCCTACCATTCTCTAAACCACTGCACTATATGCCCCTCTACTGCACTCTACACCACTGCACTCTACACAACTGCACTCTATGCCAATGCAACACTTAACTCTATCCAAACGAACTCTACACCACTCTACTCTGCATCACTGCACTCTCTGCCACTGCACTCTACCCGGCATCATTCCACTCTACTTTGCACCACTCCATTCTATGCCACTGGATTCTACGCCAATCCACTCTAAACCACTCTAATCTACTCTGCACCACTGCACTCTATGACACTCTACTCTATACCACTGCACTCTATGTCACTTCACTCAACTCTGAAACAATCTACTCTATGCCACTGCAGTCAATGCCACTCCACTCCACACTATGCCACACTATTGTAGACTGTTGCACTCTATTCCACTGCACTCAACACAAATGCTCTCTACACCACTTTACTCAAAACCAATACACTCTATGCCACTGCACTCTATGCCAACCTACTCTGCACCACTGCACTGTACACCACTATACTCTACACCGTTGCACTCTGTCACTTTACTCTCCGTCACTGTGCTCTACACCAGTGCACTTTACGCCACTCTACGCAGTAGCGTCCCATCCCCAGCCAAAGCGGGGGGGGCGGCCGGTTCAGAGGAGGGAGGATGGGAGGAGGGAGGAAGAAGGTGGAGAGGGTTTGGGTACAAAATAAATAAATAAAAATAAACTTACCTTAATGCTGATGCCACCGTTCCCCATGCATCAGAACTTCCTGTTTCCGAGCACAGGCTCCCAGCCTGCCCTGCAGCCAATCCTGAAGCTGCTCTCGCATGAGAGAAGATTCAGGATTGGCCTGAGCATCGGCAATATGCCCTCCCAGGCAGCAGCTGAGGCTGGCGAGAGCTTCACTGCGCATGAGATTTTTGGCCAGCCTGAGACGACCGGCCAAACACCTCATGCGCAGTGAAGGGACAGCCCATCACTCCCCCACCAGCAGTGTCATCTCCTGGACCCACCCCAAGACTCATCAGAGTCCTGGGGGAGGGGTCCAGGGGATTAAAATAAAACGGTAAGAAAACAGGTTTCCAACCCGTTTTATTATCGTTTTATGCACTGGTGGTGGGGGGATGGGGCTCCTCCGCCCTAATGGAGCAGCTGCCACTGCTCTATAGTCTATGCTATACTACTGTTCTCTAAACCACTGCACTCTACGCCAATGCACTCTACACCACTTTACTCAAAACCAATGCACCCTATGCACCCTATGCCACTGCACCTACGCCAACCACTTTGCACCACTGTACTTTAAGCTACAACATTGTACTCTATGCCTCTGCACTCTACGCCACTGCACACTACGTCACTCTACACCTTTGCACTCTACGTCACTGCACTCTGTCACTGCACTCTACGCCACTCTATCCTACTCTGCACCATTGTACTGTACGTCACTGATATCTGTACCACTCTACTCTGCACCACTCTACAACCCTGCACTCTATGACGCTGCATTCTACAGCACTCTCTGCACTGTGACACTCTACTCTACTCTGCATAACGGCACTATGTGCCACTGCACTCTCTACCACTGCCCTCTATTCTGCACCAAACAACTCTACGCCAGCCTACTGCACTCTACACAACTGCACTCTAAGCCACTGCACTCTACGCCACTGCACTCTCAGCAATCTGTTCTGCACTACTGTACTTTACGCCTCTTCCCTCTAGGCCACTCTACTCCACTCCACTCTATGATACTTCAGTCCATGATACTCCACTCTATGATGCTCTATTCCATTAAACTCTGCTCTCCTGATACTCTACTCCACCCTATGCTGCTCTACTCTACAGCATTTTACTCACCTCTGTGCCATTCTACGACACTACTCCATTCTGCGAGGCTCTATAAAACTCCCTCAATGCCACTTCATGCCACTTTATTCCACTCTATTCTATCACACACTACTTCACTCTACTCCACTTCACTCTACGACAATATACTCCACTCGATGCCACTCTACTCTACAACACCCTACTCCACTCTACATAACACCTTCTATGCCACTCCACTCTGCTCTGCACCACTCCACAATACTCAATGCCATTCCACTCGATGACACTCTTCTCAACGTGGCACTGTACTCCAATCTACCCCACTTAACTCTACCACTTCCACTCTACCATACTCTACTCCCTTCGTGACACTCCACAACACTGTATCCTACTACATGACTCTCCACTTCCCTCCTCTCCACGCCACTCAACTCTACTGCACGCCACTGTTTGCCACTTCATAACACTCCACTCTACTCCACATTATGACACTCAACTCCACTCCACACCACTTTCCTTTACCCTACTAGCTTTTATCCTTGCAGAACAGCAGCCACTGTGGTGTGTACAACACTGCTAAAACATATTGGCATAGTCAATAGCTCTTGCATAGGCGAGACCTATTGGCTTTGCCAATGCTTGTTTTAATGCACCTCTGCCGCTGTACCAAATGAAAGGTGAGAAGTGGGGGTAGAGGCCTGCACGATCCCCAGCACATGTTTCTGACTGTGTAGATGTTTACTCAGTCGAGTGAATGCCCGAGTGATGAATGACCCTCAGGGTCTTTGTCCAGGAACATTTGGAGAAATCCGGCGAGGTTCATACCGGGCGGCGGCGGCGGCCTGACTGTACAGGATGTTCCCGCAGAGTGGAACAGAAAAGGTATTCACGGAAATGGCGCAGGCTGCAGGGCAAGACCGTCTATGGGCGAAGCCGGCCTGCAAACGTTTCTAAATAAATAACCAGACGAACATTACTCAACTGCTACTTCAAAACATAAATTTTCCTCAAGTCATAACGTCTTAATGCCCATGCTCACTCCTCCAAACGCCCCCTCCCATCCCACCCCCAGAAGCCTGTTTCATTCCTGAGGACAAGGGCACGTTTTACGTTTTTCTGACTTGCGTCGTCACATCATCGTATATTACACAGCAGGTTTCAGTGGGTCCGAAGGAAGCTGAAAAAATACAACGGAAATGGAAGACAGCAGCAAAGCCAAAGTTCGTAATGCAAAGTTGCTCTGACACCTCGCACGACCGACAGGTGCCAAGACAAACAGGGGCAGCCGCCACAAGCCATTCAACAAGTCAGGCGATGGGACACATCTGCATGCACACTATCTAGCATGACGAGAATGGTACAACCTGCAGTAGGCTAGTGTCAGGACACACCAGAGCAGCATGTGTATCCGCCTGACAGCCAGACATGAGCAATTCACGCACTCCAAAATGTCAGTCCAAGGGCTAGTGCTTTAGGTGGGCAGGTACTGCCCGGTACTGAGTACCTGCACTTCTTTAATTTGAAAGGGAGAGAACTTGCACTTCTCAGCTCTGCTGCAATACATTTAATGGGAGAGTACTGGCAATTGTAAGGAGGAAACAGGTACTCTAAAGAGTGAGTACCTGCACTTCTATATTTCCACCTAAACCACTGCCCCGGACACATGGTCATGTTTCCTCCACCAGGGCAGCAGCTGGTAAGAGCTCACATATACTCTAGCATGACAGGTGCCACTACTGCCTATCTATCACACAGAGCCCATGGCCACAGCAACACTTCTAACAAAAGAAACTATGTTCCTATGTAAAGTTTTTATAACTTATAGCTGTCAGAGTCGCCTCAGTAAACTTCCAATGAATGATGAAATGACCTGTAATTGTTTACTAAATCAATGTATTCAATACCAGCATATCAGAGTGGAGACATTCACATGGAGAATACGTACAGAAATACTTGTAATCTTGGCATATAGTGTGCAAAAGTGCTGGCAGTGCAGTGAAACGAAACAATTCAACACAGCACACTAAGGTCCTGATTACGAATCTGGAGGTCCCAGGGCCGCCAGACCACGTGGGCTTGGCGGCAGTCGGACTGCCCCATTAGGAGTTGGGTGATCGGACCGTCCTGGGACCGACAACATCGTGAGGGAACCGTCGTTCGCTGCAGGTGGCACGACGGTCAAAGGACGCAATATGCTGTCCCGCCAAGCATTTTATGAGTTTCCTCTCCGCTGACTGTGACATGGAGGTTTCTATCCATGTCAAGTCTGGCGGAGAGGAAACTGGTACCTCGTAAACTTGTGGATGCACACAGGGGGGCCTAATATATGTCTCCCCTGTGTGCATGCACAACAGTTCCTGCACGGCATGGACCTTCGAGTCAATGCCTTGCTGGAAATTTGTGAGGCATTCCCATTGCGAAAAGGCACCGCAGCCTTTCAAAGAGGCACCGCCCTGGGACCACCATCCCGCCCGCCCAACAGACTACTTTAAAGTCGTAATCTGGCGGGCAGGAGGCAGTGAGCCTCGGCAGAGCGGGGCACGGCAGTGCCGAAACTTGTTATCGGACCCTTATATGTATACAAGAGACGTAGGCTCTAATTGCAAGTCTGGCGGACTGAGGACTGGTAAACTCGAGTGGGCACGGCAGTCCAGCCACCTCCGCACCAGCAGTCTGACCGCCCCATTACGAGTTGTTGGGTCGGACTGCCCTGGGACCGCAGCCAGGGAACCACCGATCCCTGGAGATGGCGCAGCGGTCAGAGGCCACTATATGCTTGGTGGAACCGCGGCGGTCTTGCCAAGCATATTATGAGTTTCCTCTCCGCTGGCGGTTTCTACTCCATGTCAACACTGGCGGTGAGGAAACAAAAGGGGCCCTAGATTCCCCCCAAAGCCTCCTCTACTTGTGAATGCAAACAGGGGGGCATAACATGTGCCCCCTTGTGTGCATGTGCAACAGTTCCTGCAAGGCATGGACTTTCAAGTCCATGCTGTGCAGGAATCTTGTGAGGTGTTCACATTGAGGTGCCTTTTTCAAAGGCACTGCAGACTTTAAAAGAAGCACCGCCCTGGGACCACCCCATCGCCCGCCTGCCCGCCAGACTACTTGAAAGTTGTAATCTGGCAGGCAGCGAGTTTCGGCGGTGCGGGGGCACGGCGGTGGCATACTGCCCACCCTCACACGGATGAAACTCATAATTGTGCTATGAATGCTCTATGAATACTTATTAGATAAGATTTTCCAGGAAAAAAGAATCAGTTTGATGCTTTGATCTTAATGTCTGAAACGGGGCAAGGTCATCATCTGGGCAATTGATATGATAAGTCTTCACAAACTCTGCCACCATTCTAACAATTATAGCTGACAGTTCATAAGGCAGGCTATAGGAACAAACTAAATCTGTAAATAATTGCATTTAATATTAGGTGGGCCTTTCAGGGACCTCATGTAGTGGGATGCATTAGATCACTGTGATTCATGGACATCCTCAATATGCAACAAGCACATGATTTAACTTACATTCAAGGAAACCATCTGAGCTACTCCTTAAGTATGAACTCAAGCAGCTAGGACATGGAAACCACCAAAAGTCTATATTTATACTGTGTTAGCCCAGGATGTTAAATATAATTAGACATCTTCTCCATGCCTGACACAATAGCAACTCTAAAGCATTGTGTCAAACACATCTATAGTAGTGTGGTACGCGGTTTTAAAACACCCTTGGTGATTGGAATTAAAAAGAATAAAATGCTTACAAAATCGATTAAGAAAATGGTGCAGTGTACTGTCATCACAAAAAATCTGGATAAATGCACCATGGGGAAGGTGCTCTCCACACATGGAGGTATAAGCTTTTGTAGTAAATGTGGAAGGGCCTGGGGGAGTAATCGTGAAATGGGTAAAGATTACTACAAAATGGTGTTGGTGGGAAATGTAAGGAGGAGTTTAGGGAGGAGCATGCTAATACAATCTAGTTAAAGGTAAGACTATTGAAATTCACAAAATACACTGCTTTTCGGCATGCAAAAAGTAGTAATCCAGTATTACTATTTACTCATTACAAAATGCAGTGTACAAACCTATGAGTGAAGATCTCACCCTCATCCTCTTCTGTCTTTTCTGTACGAAGAGCTCTGTCATGGTGAATGTGATCGCCACAAATACATGTATAATTTTTTTATGTAAATGTGGTAGGGACCGAGAGTAAGCTTAGAACATGGATAGTAATTATTACAAAATAGGTAGGATTAAGGAAAAATGAGCGAGGGGCATGCTAATACACCCCACATAAAAATAAGTACATTGAAATTAACAAAATACACTTCTAAATTAACCACAGTCCTACTAGTGTCATAAAAGGCTTAAGTGAACTCTAACTCAGCCTTAGACTTACCCTCCCATAGAAACACATGAGGCAAAGATTAAATTAACACTAGAAGAATTACATGAATTCTACATTTATAAGTATATCTTTGCTTTTTTAGTGATTAAGTATTAAGTATAGCTATTGGTTAATTTGTTAGATTGAACAATACACTTAATTAAAAAACAAAATACGCTTTCTAGGTATCTTTAATATTTAAAAAGTATTTTCATTACGTAAATACACAACTTTTAGCCTTGACTACAAAAGCTAAACAAAAATTTAAATGTTATTGAGGGTGGATAATTCTATTTTTAAATTACTTTTTAACGATCAAAATGAAAAAATTGAAAGAACATATTTTATATTATTTCATAATGTAATACAAATTTAATTTAAGGAGGTTACATGTTGTAACTTTTTATTTTGTTAGTTTCAGGTAAATCTTCATTATTTTCAATTATTTCACATTTAGATTTTACATTAAGAAAATGTAATTTTGTTAAAAATAAAATGTATTACATTTCCCTAAACCTTCCTAGGGGAGATCTCCTCCCTAATGGCCCCTGAAGGCCTAAGACCCCTGAGAACAAGCTGCAAACGCAGGTCCAACAGGAGACTTCCAGAGGCCTTCATACGTATTTTACAATACTCTTCAGTAAGAGGAAAGGCATCCCTCTTGTCTGAATACGGTTTGTTCAGCACTTAACCGATAGAAAGGGTCCACTTGAATAGCTAATACTGATTTTGAGTCTTTGTGAGCAATGGCAGAAGAAATGGAGGCGATAGATCCGAAGACAATAGATATACCTGAATACCATCCTTCTGATATTCAGGAGATTTTCATTAAATGGGGGAAAATCACACTTGTGGTGGCGCTCATCTGGCAGATACTACTGAAGTATTCTGTGGATGCAGCACAGCTATTCACAAATTATGCAATAACAAAGAATCCAAACTGCTATAATCCATATGTTTTTTTATTTAGGTGCCTTTAAAATTTAAAGCACATGACTTTAGTCCTTAGAAGACTAACACATGTGATGCAAAATGAACATTTAGGTACTCTGACACTGCCATGGCAGAAATGTCCTTTGGTAGCTACATATACACCACACCCGGAGAGGGATCGATTATCTATAGCAGAGACTAGGGAAATGCTGATGGAAATAATAAACACATATAGACAGTTAAGACGGTATGTTTTACAGCAGTGAGAAACTGAGGTCACAGGCACTATTAAGACACATACGCATGCACAATCAACTGTCATTTATCCACAAACTATAAATGCAGTAACGCGGTACTGCACCAATAAAACAAAGCTCTGTTTTAGGTGGCTAGAAAGACTTATAAGCTAGAAACGGCCTACCTCACTCACAGGATAAGCACCAAAAAATGAACATATGCCTTCCAATGGGAATGGTACATAAACCATAGCAATACTGGTGACCAGCATCTGTGAATAGCCACCAGAAAAACTGGGCAACAGAGTGGCAACTTTCTAAAAGTTGCTTTTCCGTGAAAGTCACATTAAATTCAACTTGGGCATCAATTCAGGTTCAATGCCACAATTAATTTGATACCTTGAATTACCCATTTAATAGTACCCCTCAGAAGTTACCAGGCCTGAGATGTGAGCCTGCAACATGCCACCGGGGCTAGTTGCCTTTCCACAGTAAAAACACCAGTTTTTTTTATTTTTATACAGCTTTCTGCATTAGGGTTCGATAGGCCTTCCTTAGGGGAGACTTATATATATTTTTAAGGGAAGTGTGGGCTTCGCCATGAAATTAAATGTCACAGTCGAACGGGCAGCTTAAAACTGCTCTTCCAGGCTGCAGTGGCATACTGGGAGCCATGTTGTACTTTGTCACACTCAGGGTGGCACAATCAGTGATGCAGTCCTAGGTGGACTGGATACACCTGGATACACTGGGTACCATATAATAGGAACCTATAGCTATGTTAAGATGTCAATTGGGGGAGCCAATTCAACATATATTTTTTTAATAGTTAGAACACTGGTACTGAGGTCTGGTTAGCAGGCATCAATGCACTTTCAGAGTCAAAAAACCAGCATCATCAGTCCAAAACTTTGGGGCATGCAAGCCAGCTTTACCTCTAATGCAAAAGGATAGATGCCATCAACCTGCTTATGGACAATATATGATCCAAACTTGACAAGCATGATAATAGAATCACGGAGGTGGAGCAAAGAGTGTCAACTATAGAAGACCTGCAAAACATACCTGGTGAGAAAATGCTAAACATAGACAAAGTGCTCAGGCTCATTAAAGTTAAAAATGAAGACTTAGAAGCGCAGTCACTTCATTTTCTTGGAGTGGCGGAGTCCAGAGACACCAGGAAAACTGAACTATTTGTTGAAACTAAGCTCACAGCGCTTTTCGGGGCTGGACACTTTTCCTAGCATCTTCACAGATCGCTGACCCACCACCCACCTCCAGGGGCCCCTGTGTCCTATCATAGCACGAATCCTGGACTACAGGGATAAGAACAGTGCATTCCAAGTGGCATGTGAACAAAGAGACCTACAACACAAAGGCCGCTGAATATTGCAGTACCCTGACTTCAACCTGGTTGTTCAAGAGGCCCACTAGGGATTTACAATAGCAAAATGCTAACTACAAGAACTTGACATCTCATATGCCACGCTATACCCAGCTTAATTAAGAATCACAGCATTTCTTCAACAACAGAAAGACAAGTCTAAGCAAAGACAGCACACCAACAAAGTGGAAAATAAATATGCAGTAGAAGAAGAATCACCCAATGAATCATCTCATTAGGGACATGTTGACACAGGCACTGTCTCTAGGCTCCAACAAAAGAAGAACATAAATTGTTTTAATATTTTCCCTGCTCCCAATATTCATAGCTGACATTTTGGTAATGTTTCGCTAGCACTGTCTATGGGGACTGAGTCGGTTGATGGCCTTAAAAATAAGCCAGGTCCTGGGATGCCCCTACTGGTGGTGTTCGACCCAGAGCAAAGCGATGAGCTTGCCTGGCTTCCCCTCTATCTGTAAAATCCAGGGGAGAAGTAGATTGAATGATTAAGTTATTGAATTTGCTGTTGGTTGATTGGTTGGAATGAAGTGGTGGAGGGGCATGTAGGTGGGGGTATAGCATTCGCCAGCAATGTTTGGGGAAGGGTGTGGAAGGGGGAAGTATGGAAAGAAGGATAAATGCAACTTCACTATGACAATCTCTATACTAAATTGCCTCTGATTCACTCACATGAGTACTGCCAAGACCCAGCTCACACGGCTCTCAAACACTTGGCTTCTATTACACCATGACATAGACGACAGGTAGTTGTGTCAAAGACAAGTAATTTTCCCTCCTTACATGGAATATAAGGCGCTGAACAACCCTCAGAAATCCAGGCAGGTAACAGCATACTGGCAAAGGCAGGGGCCGGAGATTGTCTTCTTGCAGGAGATACATCTCACACCTGCAAAAGACAATAACATACACAGCAAGCGGGCAGGACTCACAATCATGCTTCCTATTCCCTGCATGACAGGGGCAAAGTTATTTTAATTAATTTAGAAGTTCCAGGCCGCCTTTTGAGATCAGTGTCTGACAATGAAGGCAGATATGTTTTGGCGCAAGGCCTACTGGGCTCCAAACATGTCACACTAGTAAATGCATACAGTCCAAATGTGAACAAATCTGAATTTTATTACATATTATAGGAGAAAATACAGGAGTTGAACCAAGGAACATTGATATAATGGGATTATTTTAACACAACCCTATCACATCTCTTGGATAGATCACACTCACCAGCCAGAGGCCACCCCATCACCAGTGGCACTCTCCAAAGTATCATTACAGAAAGGACCTCGCTATGGAGATTAAGGGCCCCTACACACAGCACACACATGTGGTCCACGTTAGGTTTTTGGATAATCCCTAATGATGTCAGCAAGTGGACAACTGATATCGTACACATGGCACGCACCCTTTCCGATCTCTCCCCTGTTATCCTAAAGCTCAAGGTCCCTCCAAGGGTATCCCTGTGGAGAGAAACTCTGGCAACTCTCCACCCCAATTGCTGCTGGATTTTCTGTTTCCTGAGGCAATTAGAACATCCATCTCTCACTATTTTGAAGATAATAAAGTATCAGTAGCTCACAGGCAATCCTTTGGGAAGCCTTCAAGGCAGTCTTTAGGCACATATGTATATGCAAACAACAAGGGATCCTAAAAACCTTGGCTACACTAAGAAAGAATATTAAACCACTAGAGATGCTGTTGGGAACACAAGATGACAATGAGATAAGAGAAAAGATCAGGAAAAAGGTAATTGAATATAATGAAATAGGCAATAACGAAGTAAACTATCTTTGGCAAATATGCCAAAGCAAAAGCATTTAACGAAGAGGGAGGCCGGGCAGGGCTCTCGCCATTGTCATCAGAAATCCCTCGGCAACTAATGATGTGATATAGATTATAGATTCCAAAGGAGATATAAAATATGCAGTTATCAAGATTGAAATCGTGTTTATTGACTTTTATGAAACTCTATATATGTCACAGTGTCCACCGAACTTGGTGCAATTTGCTTGGTTGAGTGGGATCAGCAGGAGTTTCTGGCTAACCCCATTACATTGGGTGAAGTTACAGATGCAATTTAGGAGGTGCCTACTGGTAGGGATGGGATACCGGCTGAGCTATCCAAAACATATCTAGACCTGCTTACTGTCCGCCCACTCAGTTTTGAGCCAGGTGGACAGTTATGATTCCGACAGTGAGGCCCCTGTGGCTCTTCTGTCGGAAATCCCACACCGACGGCCCAATGGAGTTGGGGCGATCAGTGTAGGTGTAACAGACCCTCCACCATATTTGTAGCAGATGATCTGATGCATTTTAAGTTGGGTAAGTCAGAGAAGCCCTAAAGGCGATTTTTTAATAGGAAAAAAAGGAAAAGAGGCAGCAGTGCAAAGAAGGAAGTAATAACTTGATAGCATTGAGCAGCTCTTGGGAATATGTAAAAAAATATATAGTTGACGGCAGAGCATATCTGAGAACGGGAAAGTGAGAAGGGAGCAGATAGAGAGCACACTAGAGGGATACAGGAGCAAGCAACACATGCAACATGCAGGCTAGAAGGGAGGGAGGAAGTAGGAAGAAAGATATGACAGCAATTAAGGAATCACTGTTATCTAATATATCCTATCACGGGGATACCAAATGTACTCAACACCAGCAATACGCTGGCACCAGTAGCGCGTGACTGCCCACCCCCTTCTATCAGCCTCCCTTCGTGCTGCCCTCTTACGTCACCTGTGTGGCACTGTGTGCACCCCACTTCAGGGAGCCCTGAACGTGCGCCTGCTAACAAACTCAGCAGAGACGGTGAAATGAATGACAACGAGTCGCAGTTAAATGTTCACACTACTCAGCAGGTGTGGTGAACGTAGTGTACACCTAATAACGTCATGTAAAAACCATTCCCCTACAGAGGCAAGCCTTTCCGAAATATTCTTTTACAGCCTTTTATACAATATGGTGCTATATAGGATAAGTATAACTTAGATTATCAACGTCCCTGCACTTTAGAAGCACCGAAAAATGAACAAGTTACCTCCCTACAGCGCAACCTGAAGGGAGGGCTCATATGCAATAACTCGCCCACATGAAAGGACTAAAATTCAACTGACACATAGTGAGTGTCTTGATGCCCATTTAGCTGAACACGATTGAAATCACTGCACTGAATACATCTCAGGATAGTGCTCGGTCGAAACGCAATGGTAAGTCCAGATCCTAACTCCTCACTAAACACCCTCAGCTTCTCTCATTATGGTTCAAACCTGTGACCAGAAGATTTCAGATCACTGTATATAGCAAATGTATCAACCACCTGGTGCTGTCATACTAGCATTTTAGTTTGAGAAACGTGGATAAAGATAATTCTGTCAATCAGGTGTCTTAACAAGATCCTCTATCTCCCAGTTTTTTGTGGTGCAGTTTGTAAAAATCAGCGCACTCGCAAGTAACAAGAACCTCTGCTGACTGTTACTTGTGAGGCTCACCTGGATTTACTGCAGGGACGAAATAGATGGAAGTAATGCTAGGTCCCAACTTCCCTCACCTACCTCCTTCGCCCAACTAGGTCAAAGCAAAAGAGGGGAGGTGGTGAAGTGGGGGAACAAAACAAGGGAAGGAAGAAGGGGTTGACATTAACTGGTTCTTCTGCAGGGTGGTCTCCAAGAATCCTAAAGGAGAAAACACAAAGTCAGTACTAATCCAGTGTGCAAGTAACTAGCCGTGCATTAACCCCCTACTCCTAATGAGATACCTGTAAATCAATATGCTAAGCATGTGTGGGGGAACATCTACCATGGACTGTAGAACACTCCCAGTATCTGAAATAGGAAGTACAATGTTCAGTATGTAGAAGGAACGCAAGAGTTTGGCAATAAACAAGAGATGAACATTAATATACTAGCCATGTTAAAAGCACCATAGGAGTATATAAGACCCTTTGAATAGTAATCATCCGTTACGCCTGAATTTGGGGAAAACCAAAAACACTCATTTCCCAGGAGAGAACACAGAAAAAATAGGGCAAAAAGCGTAGGGTCACTTTAAACAAACACAAAGTGAGTTATCTCATACTATTAATATAGTCTCTCTTTTCCCTTTGCAGCAAGAAAAGATTAAACTGAAACAAAGAAGACCACCAGAATCACACTTTTAATCAGATAATCATCAGATAAATGTGGCATTCCCTATATTTCAAGTAAGCAGCAAAAAAAACTAGGGTTAAGAGGCTGAGAAACAATGTTGTCAGCTGGCAAGAAGCTATGTGATAAAATTGGTCCGGAAGAGCACCCTGGAAGGAGAAGGTATCCTAGAGAGGCCCTGCAAGCTAAGAGCGAAGCGACTACAAACAGCAAACTGCTGTTGGGAGATTCGGGTAAGTGCAGCGGAGTAAAATGGTGGGAGGCCTGGCGGGATCCATGCTGGAAGGCAAAGCGCATTATTAATGCGGATCCCTCCCTTAAGTACGCCTCAGGCGCTGCCCTCGCCCGCTGACAGAAAACAGCAGGCAGGGCTCGCGCTTATATTCTCGAGCGCGGGAAGAAGTGCTGCCACAAGCAGCGCGCCCCGTAGAGCACGACATTACTGTCTCCACCCCTTCTGGTTCCACCCTCTTTTTGCTTCCTCCCCCTAATATAAGGGTATCCCAGTGCCATCATAAGGATTTTGGAAGCACCGGTCTGGAACAAATTTGAATTTATTTATTAGTCCCTGATAATTTAACACAGCATGATTTTAAGCAATAATAAATTATATGTTAAACTTTAAGAGAGTCACTCAAGAACATTTAAAATATTTCTTGCTCAGGACCAAAAAATCCTTAACATGACGAACAGTAGCGAGACAGAGGTAGAGGTAGGCAGAAAAGGAGAGAAGGATAGATACAGAAAGAGGAGAGACTGAGGTCAAATAGAGAAAAAGTTAACTTTTCCAGAGTGCTCTTTGAAGGTTGGGGCACTGAGAAATTGCCCACTTTGCCCATGCCTTAAAAGGTCTCTGGGGTGAAGTAACCAAGTGCAGTTTTTCGCAAATTCAGACTTACTGGAATAGGGTCAGTAGTAACACACTTAAACATCTTGTACCGGCTAAAACATATCCGTGTGCAGGATTGAGTCGTCTTGCAGTCGGTCATTACAGTGATGCCTTTTAATGCTTGATGCTGTGTAATGAATAACGCCACAGTATATCCTCCCCACAACTTTAGATGAACAAAACAGCTGTACATGACATTGTATTGCAGGTTGTCACAGTTACTAAGCTTGGTGTGGGATAAAATACGCTTTCTTGGTCGGTTTGACGCTAGCATCCTTTTCTACTAATTTCTCGACCAAGTGCTTCAATGTAAGTAAACTGAGGCAAGTTGGGGCCACTAACAGAAAAATGGGGGCAGCAATAAATACTTGCAATGCCCACAACCTAAAAGTTGTGTCTAAATCAACCATCTCCAAGCAGCTAAGTAAATAACATAAGAAGATATCAGAGAGAAGAGAGGTAAGAACTATGCAGCTATTGCATAAAGTCAAGGCTGTGTCTGTTTAGGATTATGAATTGCATTGCCTTAGTAAACTGTGTTTTTTGTGCATTGGTATCAATACATCACAAATCACTTCAATGGCCCATACACATTCAACCCAGAAATCCGTGATTGCGCCGGGGGTCAATTTGTTTCGAATTGTCGTTTCTGTTACTTTAATCCTTCCTAACTAATTAATTTCTTTGTCAACTCTCATAATGCTTTTAGGTCACAATTACTTAAACACCAAATTTCATGAAAGGGATTCATATACATTGATTACAGACTCGATATTCAATGACAATATGCAATGAAGGAGTGGATAGAGTAAGAGACATAAGGGTTTGGCAAAAATGAATAAGCCAAACAACATATATATAATACCTAACGGAAAGATAGATGAAGAGACAATTGATTCATCTAGAAATATACATAACCATTCATTGTTGATGGAGTGGATAGGTGGAGAGACAAAAGCTCGAAAACAGATACATCAATGCTAAGAGATTTAAAGGACACCTAAGCTACATACGAACCTAATGGTATGAAGGGAAATAGAAAGACCACCCCTGGTCCCAAGGGATGACCAAGATTCCCCAAAGGATAATCATGAATATGCAGAGACTCTGGACAGGTACAGGACAAGATGGATCAGCTAGGCCTCTCAGGGAAACCAACAGACAGCGGCGTATCTCCCTCCTCCCTCTCCTAACAGCATTCCCCCATCAACTCTCCTAAACCCGCCCATAAAGTCCCAAATGTATATAGCCTAAATCTACAAGGTCATCCCTTAAAATGTTGCATTTACGCTCTATCTCGCAGTGTGATTGGTGGGCAGGGGAGGTGGTACTGTCACACCACCATTACTTTACATTTTTCTTCATGACTTCTTTGTGTATAACCGTTCCCAGGGTCTGGGTCTCAACTTTATTAACATGTTTACACATTAGTTACAAATGTATATTTCTTTATTAGTGAAATACAGTTCTTTTGCTGAGGGCACCTCCGGTCCCACGCTCATGTACAGTAGTTGGCAGGCGATACACGCACTGGCCTTCACCCCTTTATGTCATTGCACAGCACAGCCTTCTGTCCTCATGGCAGAATGAACTCGCTCCTAGCAATCCCTCCTCCCTCCATTGCCAAGTTAGAATAAAATGGAGTCTTCATTCAGCTCACTAAAGTGGATAGAAATGAACATTTATTAATTATGTGTTAATATAACCATCACTGTTCACCTCCCACCATCCACTATTTAATGGTACCTTGCAATAGCAAAAATGCGAACAAGCAGCATTAATCATTACTTTTCGAAGCAAAATGCAACATGCAAATACTGAAGCACTTGTGGCCTTCTCATACAGTTTCTTCGTTTCTTCAAAAACACAACAGTTATTACAATACAGTGTGATTACGGGTTAGTTTTAAAACATGCACAAAGCAATTCCCCTGTGTTTATGTGGGTGCACGTTAGGCTTACTACGTCTACTTACTGTTAGTACGAATTATGGGGATACATGATCTGAGCAGGTTTCATTTTTGCGAAACCCTGCTCCATCAATTCCCACTCTGATGGCTTTTGAAAGCCATCATAAAATACCTACCATACCGAGTGCCATCTTTCGTTTCAGATTTTTTTTAAACTCTGTATTATTTCCACTTTTTATGACACTCTCATTTAAATCTTTCATTAAATCATAATATTCTTCATTCATTTCCTCTAACTCTATCTGTTCTCTCTTTCTTTTTCTGGTTCTTCGTTCCTTTCCTGATTCTGTCACTTATCTTTTTCTACATTTGTACTTACAACATTTGTATGTTGTTATTATCATCAAGGCTATTGTTGCTACAGAAACAATTGGAATTATTATTCTGCCTAATAAACTACTTCCAAAGGTAGAAATCCATTTACTCACAGAGGAGAAACCCTTACCAAGTTTCTCCCATACACCGTCAAACCCCAGTTGGGTCAGGTCTGTATGTTAATGTGTAATATTCTTTATATAATCTTCTATTCTTTTACTCTTATCAGGAATATATGTGCAACAATGTTGGACTTTTAACATTCCACAGACTCCGCTCTCTTTTGCCAATAAATATACCAAGGGCAAGATTATTTTGCTAAACCATTGCAACCATTTCTGTGTCAATCATCAACAACCGTCCAGCAGTATCTGTAAATAACCGGTCAACCACTGTGGACAATTTTCGAATTTTGTTTGGATTCAGAACGACTCCACCTGAGGGTATTAGTGCACCAAAGATATCACCTACTATTTCTGAAAAACGTGCTCTTTTGTTACGCGTTAGTCCTTGCTCGACTCCATTCAGTTTATGTTTACTTCGGTCCATATGGCAGACCTTAGGAAAGACGATAGCAAAATAGCAACTTCCATACCAGTGTTCAGGCAACCTATATTATGCTTTCTTACCACACACATAGTAGATCCCAGGGAAAACAGGATCTGTTCCACCTTTCAATCCCCAACCTCCAGTTATTTGGAAGGTATGCTCACATTCACTAGAACCTATAAAGTAGTTATTATAGTTAGTTTTAGTTCTAAACAGACAAATATTTCCTTTCTGTGACCAGTCCATGGACATTGCAGCATAGCCCTCGCCCTTTTCATAATTTCCTTCTCTAAAATCCCATGGAGGTATTTGGGAATTTTGTTTGGCGGCTTTCTTCAGAAAACTTTCTCTTCTTATTTCTACCATCTCAAGAAATACCTTTGCTTCAATCTACAAGTCAAGTTATTCTTGTGAGCATATTCTATATCTAGAGTTTAGTAATATGGAAAAATTCTCCCATATATCATGCATTCCTAGCACTCAACACCTTGATCAATTCTTTTATGACAGGAATTTCTGAAAATACAAAGTCTATATTAGAATAGTGGTACTCAAGTTTCCCTGTTGCATACAATAAGCTGGTAAGTATACTACAAGACACACCATATGTTAATGGAACGTGGTGATAAGTCACCCCTTCAGAGATGGACGAAGGTAACTGCGTGCACACATAACAATCACTCACATTCATTGTTTCCACATACTCATACAATAACTTAGTGAAAACATTTAACGAGAAATCATTAACTGATTTGTCCTTATGAAGTATGCTTCCATCAATAGGTTCTATTTTACTATCTGGGGTTTGATTAGTGACATCATTCATCCTATCACTTATTACGTTTCTTTTGTTTGTCACCGTTAGAATAGGTACAAGAACAGTTAATAACATCCACATAAGTGTTAGTCCTAAGACACTACATAAGCAAGCTTTAATACATTAACGTTTTATACTAGGTTTTGGAAAGTCAGTCACTTCTGCTTCTGCCATTTTCTTTCTATATCATTCAAATATATGTAAAAATCTATCTATTTGTCTATCCTTTTGACTATTAAAAAAATAGAAAATAATGATGTACAATAGTTGGGTAATACACTTCAAGACTTTCTTCTTTACACCCCTTCTTCAATTTTTCTTTACTTCTTTGGTTTGCTTTTGTAGGTTTTTATTCTTTTGAGTCACCAATGTTGTACCTTATTTTATTGCATTTCTTTTATGGAGGCCTTAGTTCTCTTACATCACCTTGCTCAGTATCAGTTTCATCCTTTTCTTCACTTTGTTCAATTTCTTCCAAGATAAAGTAAGTCTACTCAGGTGAGTTATATTTTCTACTTGGAATTCTTACCCTTCGTATTTTTCTTACTAGTCCTTTTCCTGACCTTTCTTGATATGATTGACTGGAGATCTCATTACTGTGTTCAGGTCTTTTTCTCAGTCTTCTTTTGACAAGAGTGAATTTTAATCTTTTTACTCCCTTTGGCCAATTATCAGTTTTCTACTTTCACCACTTGAGCTACGTTTGCTCATTCTTCTTCTGGTTCACAAGTTCTTTTGCTTGCCCTTTCTTCTGACTGGGTTTCTTCTTGTTCTTTCGTTTCTTCTATCACTTCCCTTTCAACTGTAAATTCACTTTCCTCAGGTTCAAGTATATTTTCACCTGTTTTAGATTTGGATGAGAGTTCACTTTCTTCTTGTTCTGTTATATTGTCACCTGTTTCAGGTTCAACTGGAAATTTGTTTTCTTCTGAATAATCAGTGAACTCACTTTTTCCAGTTCGACGACAGTCTTTTGAACCCCAGAATTATCTGTCCACCCTGCTTGACTTGTGCTTGGCTGTTCACCATCGGTTGGTTCATTAGAATCTGTCACTCTAGATTCATCAGCTTCACACACTTCAGCCACTGACCTTTGATTCTGGTTTTTCTCTAGTGGCCCTCTCGGTCTTTCAGGAGGGTCAAGGGTTCTTTTGGTATGGCTTGCTTGAATCCAGTTTGGCAAGCCAGCACACTTCACTGCTGTGGTCGTCACCAGGATAATTTGATACGGTCCATTCCACCTGGGGTCTAAACATGTTTTTCTTACATGCTTCTTGACGTAGACCCACTCAGCAGGACTCAGATCATGAGATTGATTCTGATGTATTGCTGTGGCGTCCTCTCCAACCTGGTGAGACACAGAACGTACCAGTTCAGCCAATCCTCTGCAATAGTCAAGCACCAGATCATCAGATATATTTATCAATTTGTTACCTGGTACATATGCCTGTCTCATGGCCCTTCCCATTAGGATTTCATGTGGACTCAATCCAGTCTGTTTGTCAGGAATGCTTCTTAGACTCATCAGTACATGGGGTAAAGCATCAAGCCATTTCAGTGATGTGGATGCACATACTTTCCCTAACCTGGATTTTATAGTGCGGTTAATATGCTCAACCACTTCAAATGCTTCCGGTCAATAGGCACAATGCAGCTTCTATTCTATTTTAAATGCTTCACAAATCAGTTTTATTACCTCTTTATTAAAATAGGTTCCTCTATCTGTCTCCAAAGTGACTGGAATTCCAAATCTTGGGATTAATTCTTTCAAAAGCAGTTTGGCAACAGTGAGACTATCATTTCTCCTCATGGGGTAGGCTTCCACCCAACGTGAGAATAAACAAACAATGACCAAAACATATTTTAGTCCATTACAAGGGGGAAGCTCGATAAAATCAAGCTTAAGTCGGGTGAATGGACCTTCTGCTCTCCCAATTGTTCCCCAACTTACAACTGCCTTTCTCCCTGGATTCTGTTGCTGGCAGACAATGCACCTTTGACATAGGCTCTCTGAAATTACTCTGAACCTCAGATTATACCACGTCTGCCTAAAGAGTCTGATCATGGCATCTCTTCCAATGTGTGCATGTCTATGGTACATCCTAGTCATATAGGAAAGCAAAGAGTCTGGTAGAACTGGTCTTTCATCATGATATACCCATAGGTCATCTTCTGATCTTTTTCGACAGCCTGTAAGTCTCCATATTTCGTTATCCTTATCACTTGCCTCATCCTGCATTTGCCTCACTTCATCCCAAGTCTCAAACATAGTGGCAGTTACAGACAGAAGATGGCATTCAGTATTTTGTCTTTCAGTTGATCTGTTCAAACCAACTGTATTCTGGGCACAGATCGCGCAATTTGGCCCGCATATCTATTGCCTTTTGTCACCAGATCACTTCCTGATTGGTTGACAGCACATTTAACTACTGCAATTCTTTTAGGCACTTGTAATGCTTCCAATGATTCCTTCATTATTTTTCCATTCCTTATAGGAGAACCTGAAGTAGTCATGAATCCCCTCTGCATCCATAGCTGGCCAAAATCATGAACAATACCATATCCATACCGACTGTCTGTGTAAATGATTACTTTTAGACCTTTTGCCTTTTTGCAAGCTCTAATCAGAGCTGTCAGCTCAGCTATTTGGGCTGAGTTTATTCTTTTCTGACAGGATGCTTCAATGACTCCTTCTAGGGTGCAAACAGCATAGGCAGTGCTTAATTCTCCTCTTCCATTCCTCAAGCACGACCCAGCCACAAACATTTTGCAATCAGAATCCTCCAGAGGATCTTCCTCAATGTCGGGCCTAGGCTTAGTGTACCACTCAGTCACATCCAGACAATCATGGTCAGCTTCCTCCTGTACTTCCTCACAACGAGAATTGGGCAGCACAGTCGCTGGATTGACTGTAGTACACCTGATCACAGTCGCGTTTTCAGCACCTAGAATCACTCTCTCATATTTAGTCAGCCGACTAGAAGTGAGGTACTGAGTTCTGGTTCGTGTCAAAAGAATCTCAAGAGAATGTGGCACGTACACCTTAACTAGGTAACCCATAACAATTGATTCACTCTGTTCCAGACTCATGCAAGTACCTGCCACCGCTTTCAACCATCCAGGCAATGCAGTTGCCACCATATCTAGGGTAGCAGAGAAATATGCTACTGGACGTCAGGCTATTCCATGTTTCTGGGTTAAGACTGAGAGTGCACACCCATCTCTCTCACAGCAGTATAATGCAAATTCGTTTGTATAGTCTGGCATTCCCAGTGCAGGTGCTCTACAGAGACTGTTTCTCAATTGTATGAAAGCATTCATACCCTCCTCATCCAAAACAATCGGATCTTTCACATCCTTTCGGGTCAATTTCTGCAAACGTTTAGCAATCAGTGAAAAACCACATATCCACTGTCGACAATATCCAACCATTCCCAAAAACATTCGCACTTCTTTCTGGGTTTTGGGTAGTTTCATCTGTTTTATTATGCTGATTCTTTCTGGGGTTACTTTTCTAGCTCCCTTTTCAATTTTATGTCCAAGGTATTTCACTTCTTGTTTACAAACTTACAATTTTGCTAGGGACACCTTGTCTCCTCCACTCGCTAAATGGTTCAATAGGGCAATGGTATCTGTAACACATGCCTCTCGTGTCTTTGATGCCACCAGTAATGTATTGAACCAAAACTGAGTTGCCTGGCAAAATTAAAGTCTCTAGGCATTTTTTCAAGATTGAGGGGCTTTCAGTGTACCCTTGAGGGACTCAGCACCATGCCAAAACACGGTCTCCAAACCTGAAAGCGAATAAATACTGGCTATCTGGATGCAAGGGAATTGAGAAAAATGCATGGCCCAAATCAATGATGGTGTACCATTCTGCATCAAAAGGAATTTGGTAAACAATCACTGCTGGATTTGGTACTACTGGACAGCAAGGCACTACAATTTTATTTATTTTGCGCAAATCCTGCACTATCCTGTACTTTCCATTTGGCTTTTTGATACCTATGATAGGTGAATTACAAGACTGCTCATTATTTCTTTCAGGATTCCTTGTTCAATCATTTGGGTAATTACTGGTGCAATTCCTGCAACCACGTCTAGACTCATTTTATATTGTGGGGTGTTTGGATACACAGCACCTTTTTTCACTGTTATCTGTACTGGATCTACCTTGTCCATTAGACCAATTTCCTTTCCTGTAAAATTCCACACATCTGAGTTTACTGTACTTTTTAATTCATCAGGCAGATTTTCTTCAGTGAGAAGTGAAAACAACTCATCCACTTCTGTTCCCTGTTTTGCTAACATCATTTCAAACTCTACATCTTCGTCTGGGGTTTGAAATGCAATTCCATCTGGGATACAATAGTGTGGCATGTGAGTAACATATGGAAACATGTTCTCCTGCTTTTGAGTCTTCTTTCATCCACACTACAAATAGATGATGCAATTAATTTTGCACAATAAATCTCTTCCCAAGAGATTTACCGGGCGTGAGTCACATACTACAAACTGATGCATGTCTTTTAAATTTCTAATATAAATTTCAATTGGATTTGTGACTGGGGGTTCCAATATGTTTATTCGAAACACCTACAACTTGGATAGTTTCTCCCGAGAGGGGTAGGTTTGGAATTTCTGCTGCTCTAACAGTAGAACGGGTAGCACCAGTGTCCAATAAGTATGTAATATCATTCCCTTCCACCTTTCCATCAATAAATGGACCTGACTGATCTACCGCTAAGGAAGCGCAAAGTACGCACTCTTCCTCCCCCATCAGGCACCGTCATTGAGAAGAGTCTGAATCAATTCCATTACACTGCATCCAATACTGCTGACTCACACTTGTACCTTTGCACCTGAGCATTCACATTACTTTGAGGGGGAGCATGCGGCACCTGTAACTGTTGCGTAACTATCTGCTGCTGTTGATGCTGATTTATGCCCAACTCATTCTGCATGTGTGGAATTAAATTTTGATTTCCGTCATTATTCTTTTTGTTTGATCTACACTCATTCCTCCAATGTCCAAACTTTCCGCACTCATGACAAGATAATTTCTTCATAGCTTCTTGTTTATTCATCATACCTCTTCCTTTACCTCCACTGGAATTCTGTCCGTTCTGATTCTGTCCATTCATTATTACTATTTTCTTGTTGCTCTGCTACCTTTACTTGTGCCCACATCATTTTCTCCTTTAACTTTTTATGTTTACTATCAATTTCATCACTACAGTATTTGGCAAACGAAGTATTTCGTCCACTGTTTTGCTCTGCCAGCATATAAAATGCTGCTGTATTATACTGCTAATCTCGGGCCTTAGTCCAAATACAAAACGATACACCAAATGTCCCATGCCCTTGTCACCAATATTTTTAAAACCACTATACTGTTTGAATACCTGAAATAATCCTTCATAGTAGGCATGAACTGATGCCTTCGGTTCCTGGGTAGCACTGTCAATTTTAACCCAATCTGTTTCCTTCGGTGAAATTTTCCCCTTTAAGAAAGTAATTACTTGATTATACTTTCTCATTACTTCTTCTGATGGTGTACCTGTTTTGAGATCTCTGGGGTATTCCTATTTAGGCCAATCAACAGTAATCTTACATTCTGTCCATAAATTAGCTGGAACAACAATATCAAACAGACCATCTAGATCTTTCAGCAGTACTTTTGATACCTTCACAAACCTATCTACCTGTTTGTACCATTCAACAGGTTTTTCTCTCAATCTGGGAAAATCATTCGTAAAAGACAATATATCCTGTTTTGACCAAGGGACATGTACATATCCACCACCTGACACTTCACTCATCGAATATGCTTTTTCAACCTGTTCTGTTTCTTTCATGGGAACCATGGATGTTCCTTTACTAGCTGCTTCTTCCTTCTTTTTCGACCACTTAGCTTTCCATCGATCCACATCTCCCCATTTCTTCAAAATATTCATTATTTATTTTATCTGTAATTTTTTCCTGAAGCATTAAGACTTTCTAAATCTTTATCGATAAAAGCCAATCTGTATGATTTGTGCAAAACTTTCGACTTCTCTATATCTACCCCACACTCATTAGCAGCTTCTATTTTCATGTGTACATTCTTTGCTCACCAAGTGATACTTTTACACAAAAACAACAATTCTTCTTCACTATAGATGCCTAATTTGTCTGGGCTTATTGTTCCAATAATCATTCTTCCATATCAACTTTCAATTGACTCACATTTATACTCTGTGACTGTGGTTTCGATTTTGTCATTTCTTTTATCCAATTGTTCAGCTCCTCTGGTGAGAGCCCTGTTGAACTCCCTGCTATCGGAGTATCATTTGGTCCTAGTCTTCTCGGCTCAAGCTGAACATTTCTCTGAGGGGTCTCAGTTATTAGTTCATTGATTGGGAGATCTAACAATGTATTATCTGTATTAGGTTGTCTATCCCCATCACACTATTTCTGATGCTACTTCCAGGTACTGTTAATGCATGCACTTCAGGTACAGTTTGTTTATTTCCAAACAATGGAAGTACTGCTCCAATTGTTACCGGAACTGTCAATGATTCTGCATTTAAACTCAACTGATTCAACCTCTGCACCTGTTCTGATCTGGCCTTATTCAACATTTTGGTTTCATTCTCTTTTATCACTTTCGCTATATCTGTTATTTGTGGAGTCAAGGGTGTTCCCATTGGAGGGGCACTTGGAGTTGTTACCCCTATATTTTCTACATATGGGGGAGGTTTTTTATTCATAATGACTTCAATCAATTCATCCTTGTCTGAATCATTCATGTCACCTCTTATACTTGGGGTCTCTAAATGATTTCTTTTCTCTTTGCACTTATTGCTGTCGGCTCATCCACTGTTAAAACTGGGTATAACCCTTCGGTCACTACTGCTCTTCTCCATCTTTTCAATTTGGTATCTCTGCTCTCAAAGGGATTTGCAAACATCATACTCTTATAACCTCTATTACCAATTCTGTATTTCTCTCTCTCAAATGCTTCTACCTGCCATTCTTCCAATGCTTTGTACTGAGTCAATCTAGGGTTTGGGATTAAAGAATTAATTGTGTTTCTCAGATTCTGCAGAATTCTCACATTAAAGGTACTATATTGGGGAAAAGCCAGAACACCATAATTCTTTGTATATTCGATCCAGTTTTCTAACCACAGACACATGTGATATCCTCGTTCTAGCATCATAAAAGAAGCAGGTGTTTTAGGAGGCGGAATTGGAATTCCCTCTCTAGTCGTAATGGGTATATCTTTCTTGAAAAAATTCTTTATTTCTGTATTAACTTCATTTTTCTAGCCTCTGCTAATAGGTTTTATTAAATAAACAACCTTTCCGTAATTTCACTCACTCGTCCTATACCAGCGCGACTCACACCAACCAACTAATCCGAGTATTGCTACGTAAGCAAAGTCTCAGGCAATACCAGCGCGACTCACACAAACTAACCAATCTCAGTACAGTATATGCCTGCAGCCTGAGCAATATCAGCGCGGCCCTTTTGTGACGTCAGTATCACTCCTGCTACTGAACCTCCCTTTACAAACATTTACGGCAATGTTTTTCTGAGTTTTCTTAATCAAAATTTTTGTTAGTCAAAACACAAAACAATGGTACTTTGTCTGTTCCACTAAATAAAGAGATTTTTTTTCAGTTTTCCAAATATTTTTCTCACTCAGAGTCCTAATAACGACCAGCGCTATTTTACTCTTCAAGTAAGCTTCAGGTGGACCTATTACTTTTCTAGGGATAAAACCAGAATTTCACAAGAGGACTTTTTGGTATGAAAAGGAGTCTTGCTAATTTCCTGGAAATTTGGCTAGAATTTTGGAAGTAAACCCTTCGCTATTCAAGCTCTCTATACATACGAAATTCCCTAAGTATAACACCTACAGCCCTCTGTAGCTTTTAGGCATTATTCCAACAGACAAAGTACTTCTGCAATGTGATTCTTTTAACTCCCTCTTCTTCTGCCTACTTCCAGCAGATTCCTTCCCGGTATTTCCTCAGGTATCTCCGTACCATGAGTCCTAGACAACATAAAACATGGCACTAACACTTCTTATTAAAACATATAACCAATAATAATAATCATCACCAAATGTATTAATAATTAACCGTCCTCTGCTACGAAGAAACTGATTCAGGGATCAAAACATCACAAATCACTTCAATGGTCCATACACATTCAACCCAGAAATCCCTGATTGCGCCGGGGGTCAATTTGTTTTGAATGTTCATTTATGTTATTTTAATCATTCCTAACTAATTAATTTATTTGTCAACTCTTCCTCTACTTGATCGATGGATCAATTAGTTGAATAGTTGATGGCAATGATAAAAGACTGATTTTAAACATCGGTTTAAATAAACTTCAGACTCTTGGTATATGAGGTTTATCTCAAATTCAAAGTAAAATGCTCATAATACTTTTAGGTCACAATTACATAAACACCACATCTCATGAAAGGGATTCATATACATTGATAACAGACTCGATATTCAATGACAATATGCAATGAAGGAGTGGATAGAGTAAGAGACATAAGGGTTCAGCAAAAATGAATAAGCCAAACAATATATATATAATACCTAACGGAAAGATAGATGAAGAGGAAATAGATTCATCTAGAAATATACATAACCATTCATTGTTGATGGAGTGGATAGGTGGAGAGACAAAAGCTCGAAAACAGATACATCAATGCTAAGAGATTTAAAGGACACCTAAGCTATATACGAACCTAACGGTATGAAGGGAAATAGGAAGACCACCCCTGGTCCCAAGGGATGACCAGGATTCCCCAAAGGATAATCAAGAATACGCGAAGACTCTGGAAAAATACAGGACAAGACGGATCACTTAGGCCTCTCAAGGAAACCAACGGACAACGGCGTATCTCCCTCCTTTCTCTACTAACAACATTCTCCATCAACTCTCCTAACCCCGCCCCTATAGTTCCAAATATATAGTCTAAATCGACAAGTTCATCCCTTAAAATGTTGCATTTATGCTCTATCTCGCACTGTGATTGGTGGGTAGGGGAGGTGGTACTGTCACACCACCATGACTTTACATTTTTCTTCATCACTTCTTTGTGTATAACCGTTCCCAGGGTCTGGGTCTCAACTTTTTTCACATGTTCACACATTAGTTACAAATGTATATTTCTTTATTAGCAAAATACAGTTCTTTTGCTAAGGACACCTCCGGTCCCACGCTCATGTACAGTAGTTGGCAGACGATACACGCACTGGCATTCACTCCTTTATGTCATCTTCATTGTACAGCACAGCCTTCTGTCTTCATTGCAGAATGAACTCGCTCCTAGCAATCCCTCCTCCCTCCATTGCCAAGTTAGAATAAAATGGAGTCTTCACTCAGCACACTAAAGTGGATAAAAATAAACATTTATTAATTATGTGGTAATATAACCATCACTGTTTACCTCCCACCACTATTACCCGTTAATGTTAACTAGCATTTGCAAAAATGCGAACAAGCAGCATTAATCATTAATTTTAGAAGCAAAATGTGACATGCAAATACTGAAGCACTTGCGGCCTTCTCATGCAGTTTCTTCGTTTCTTCAAAAAACACAACAGTTATTACAATACAGTGTGATTACGGGTTAGTTTTAAAACTTGCATGAAGCAATGCCCCTGTGTTATGTGGGTGCACGTTAGGCTAACTACGTCTACTTACTGTTAGTACGAATTATGGGGATACATGATTCGAGCAGGTTTCATTTTTGCGAAGCCCTGCTCCATCATTAATATGGAGTCGTATATGTTTTAGTTTTTGGGTGTTTATACACTTTATAATCAGAGTTGACAAACTTAAAAAAAATGCATTTTCCAAAAACCTATAATGTAATCTTTTCATAACGCATTTTTACCTTGAATTGAGCACGGAAGGGTGCTAAACCTATGAATGATATGCAGAGTTAGTGCTGATGTGCTATTAACCCAATAGGAAAAAACACACACACACTTTTTACGTGGTTTTTGCAAAACCTTGTTTGCATAGCTGCCACGCCTTCATCATGTTCCATGTAGATTCTTTTGTTTCGATCCCACGCTCCCTCCTTTTGTGGTACTCCAGTCTTTGACTCCTATAAAATTATTATAATAATTTTTTTACCCTCATTATAGACGATTAGGAATAGGGGGCTTCATACTTCATATTTTACTGTTTAGGTGTTTTGTTCTCCCAATCTCGCTCCTCATTGCGGGTGCGTGTTTTCTTTTATCCCTCTCCCTTTCTTCCCTCCATGGTTGTGTTATGTTCTTCTTTTCCCTTTGTTTGTATTATTACTCATTACCTGCTTTTATGGTGTGATGATTTATTTGTATATCTTTATTGTGCTACACTTGTTACTGTAATGAGGAAAACTCAATAAAGAATTGAAACACTAAAATCTAAAGAAAATTGGATAAAGGCAACAATTTTTTTTATATCATAATGCATACATTACCAGTACTTCGTGATACGGAAGGGAACTACTTTGTATGTGGAAGTGCTTCTTGTGAATAGGCAGCATACCGTAACTCATTGTGAATTCAGCCAGTGGTTGAAGTAGTCTGACACATTTCCCCTTGATGTACACTCAAGTGGGTGGAAGAAAAATGTGAATGGCACAACTACAGACTAATGGATGAACTGTGGCTGAAAACCCCTGTTAGTAACCATGTCATACACATACTTTTAACAAAACAAAATGTTCTTGACTAACACAGATCTAAAAACCCAATTCTTTCTTTTTGCAAGAAAGGAAAGAAGGGAAGGGAAGGAAGGAAAGAAGGAAAGACAGATAAAAGATGGGAAGGAAATAGGAAAGCAAGAAAGATGGAAGAAAAGAAAGAAAGAACAAAGGTAAGAAAGAAAAGAAAGAAAGAAGGAAAAAACAAAAAAGGTGTGAAGGAAGAAAGGAGGGAAGAAAAGAAAGAAAGAAAGAAAGAAAGAAAGAAAGAAAGAAAGAAAGAAAGAAAGAAAGAAAGAAAGAAAGAAAGAAAGAAAGAAAGAAAGAAAGAAAGAAAGAAAGAAAGAAAGAAATGTTACAAGTGCTGCAGATTAAACTCGACAAGGAAAGTTTTTTTTCTGGGGCAACATTTATGAAAGAACAATAATTGAAACTGAGCCCATAATAAACGCACTCGAAAGAATTGTCTGCTTATGAATCTGCATTGTATAATATTGAAGCTTTCAGTTTGTATACTGCCTGCATAGCAAACAGAGGATAACTTAATATAGAAGAGCTTCAAATGGACGCAATTTGTTATGCTGTGAAATACTAGTAGTTAGGTGAACAGAGGACACCCCAAAAAGGAATTTACAACAGCATTGGCAGGAAACAAGAAATAATAAAGCCTCTGCCCTGTACTCACATCTGGTAGAAAGTATCATGTTATCACATCAGGCTCTAAACACAAAGTCAGCACCAAAGTATTTATAAAGTAAAAACCAAAACACTGGGGTCGAAGAAAACTGCCTTGTGTGTGGATTGTGAGAGAGCAAAATGCAGTCACTCAAAGTGAAGTTAACAAGTGGCTATAGTAAGCTGACCCACTGCCCCATGTTGTATGAGGTAGTGGGCAGAGGCAAAATGTATATGATACAATGACAACACAATGGATGAAGAAATCTGATGGAAAGCCCCTTTAAGTATATGATACATATAATTTTAGTAAAATCATAGGTCTTGGCTAACTCCAAACCTAAACAGATCTAACCATGTTGGCATAGCAGCTGCTTTTCAATGTGTCACAGGCAGTCACTTGGCTGACCAGGTTTGATGAGACTGTGTATTAGCAGTGAGGCTGTTTACAGGCTGCCCTTCCACTTTTTGCATGTGAAATTGAGGACAGAGAAAAGATGAAGTGGCAAGCCATCACCTCCCTCTCCCATCAAAGCCATCAACCTCTTTGGGGGAGACTGCGATGCCACTTTGAGAACGACTGCAGAGACTAGCAATTGGTCGCTGCGTTATTCTTGGCATGTAAAGGTGTGGCACAGGCACAGATGGGCTGCACGAGAGGGCGTAGCCCAGGGTGCTTTCAAGCGCTCAGAACATCAAGGAGATGTATGAGATGTTGCTGATCTTGAACAGTGCATGGCAGAGATATGTGAGAAATGTGGCTTCACACATCATTAACAGCAACTGGGCATGGTGGGTGGGGGGGAGCAGTACACCAGGAAAGCAACATGGGAGACTGCCACAAGTGACAGGGCAACACAAATGAGGAGAAGTCACACAGGGTGGCAAAAGAAGCACAAGAAAAGAGAGAGAAAATGGAGCACGGTTAGGAGGAAGAGAAGGATATGGGCAAAAGTGAGCAATGCAGAGCTGGGATGGGAGAAGCACATGCATGAGAGAGAGTAATGTGGGGGTCCGTGAGGGTTAAGAGAAGCACACTAGGGAGACAGCTGGAAAAAACATGCACTGTAATGGAGTGCTTAATACAAAAGAAAAAAAGTAGTTCCCTAAAAGTTAGCAGTGGAAGGATACAGCTAACTGGGAATGCTTTAGGGAAGGACAGGCACCAGATGGACAAAGCAAGCCATCAAATAAGAGGCAGGCAAATGAGTGTGACTGTAATGCCAATTAATGGTAAGCAATGGACAAGTTCCAAAGACCTATTCTGTCCTTGGCAGGCCACAATATGTCTTTCGCAGCCAGACAGCTTGTGCTGGCTGGTAGGCTCACCTAAGAGTGACCCCCACACTACCAGGATGTCAGTGTCATTTATTTTTTGTATTTCAAAAACAAATTCCTACTTTGGGAGTTTGTTTTTGAAAAAGAAAAAGGTTTGATAAGCAGCCACCTGAAACATGACAGCCGTGCATATACACCAAACTTTCAGTGCCTTCTGAGGAGCTCTTCTGAAGACACAGAGATCTTGGCAGGGCTGGCGGAGAACTTAAAATATAGGGTCCGGTGGTCCAGCCAGGGTGGCAGAGGAAATTACCTCCACCACCCTCAAGGATGGCAGGCCTCCGCCAGTAGTCATTTTGAAAAGCTTCAACCATCCAAATAAAATTTACATTTAGCATTTTGTATATATTTTTTTGTTTGTTAAGTAAACATTTAATAATTTAAGTATTTGTTCAACATATATTTGTTTCTCAATGTTTGTGTATTATTTTGTCATTCAAATCATAGATATTACACTGGCCTGGGTCCCTGGCTTCTAGTAGTGATTTAGTGGGAATCTACGGAAGTCAAAAGATGAAGAACTGCTGGCCAATCCATCTTGTGTGATGTCTGTAAGTCTTTGGTTAACTGGGTCACGGTTAACTGGGTCACGGAGGAGATGGGTCTACTATTGTAATACAGGGCTACGATGTGTTGTGTTTGTACGCGAGTGCTGTCATCATCTTGTACATATGTATGGTCCTCCTATGTTGAAATTGATCTTTGAGCATTTCTTTCGGCTGTACCGATACTGGAGAACATTAATAAAGTTTGTTAAAAAAAAAAGTCAGTAAGTCTTTGGGTGATGAGAGGGAGTGGAAAAGGGGGTGCAAGAATGAGTGAGGTACAGGAAGAGTGTGAGAGTTTATGAGTGGTTAGGTGAGTGAAAGGGAGGTAGAGCACTGTATTGAGTGAGGAAGAAGGTGAGAGGGCAAAAGGAAGTGAGAAGAAATGGAGAGTGTGCAGTTGGTAAGGAGGTCTAAAGTAGAGGTGGAGGAGCCAACAAATTAACAGGGAAAACCGAGCCAGAACCGAGCCCTGAAAATATTTGCTATGTAAATCGTACAACAAACATCACATAAAATATTTATTCAGTTGGCAATGCAACATTCCAAAGGAAAAAAGCAATCTTATTTTTCCACCAAGGCATATGCCAAGCCAAGGGGCTGTACAATTTACAGTTGCATCATTTAGATTTAGATTTGAATACAAGTTCCATTAGCGTTTTCCACCAACACGTGGAGCTTGAGTCTTAGCAAACTTTTGCTTGGGTGCAGATTTTGAAGGAGCCTTTGCAGTGGATGTGGTGGGTTTTTTCGTTGCTGCTTTTGCCTTCTTTGCTTCTTTTGCAGCCCTTATTGCCTGTTCTCGCTGCACTTTTCGCACCTCTGGCTTCTGATTTCTCTTTGCCATTATTTCAGCCAAAGATGCTCCAGTAATGGCCCATTGGAACTTGACAGCACGGCGGCTGCGTTTCTTTTGAATTTCTTCAGATTGCCCCTTCTTGTGCTTCCGCCTTTAGAGGACAGTCCAGTTGATTTGTCGAGGATTCCTCTTTGAGAGGAACGCAGACTCGCATTTTGCATTCAAAAATTGGAAAACCTTTCCATCGATCCTGGCATAGCGCCGACCGTGTCCAGGATACATTTTATAACCACTATAACTGCACAGTTCTACCTTCATGACTGCAACAAAATGGAGGGGAAAAAAAGCATAAAATATGATTACGGCTTGTCAAAATTCTAAAAAGTGTATTTCTTTAACATGTAGACCTTTTGACATTACTAGTGCACAGTGAAATACATGAATTGCCTAAGATCAGACAATTTCAATTAATCCGGTTTTTCTGGTTTCATTCTGTACAATTCAGCCAGTAAATCGGGTATCCACTGTTTTCTCTTATGTTAAGTTTTTTTTTACCTCTTAATGCTTTTTTCTGCAGTTTTTTAAATATAGCATGAACTCGACCCGAAGGCATTGGAGCGCTTTACATGAGCACCAGTTACATTACACAAGATCGCATACATTGTTTAGAGGGCTGGGGAGATTTAGTGATTTGCCTAGAATCACAGGATGTTGAACCGATGCAGAGACTCGACCTGGTTGCTCAGTGCCAAAGTCTCCAGCTCTGGCCGTAACGCCAAATCCTAGGCAGAGGAAGGAAGGCAGGCAGGCAGAAGCCACATGAAAGCTCGGCTCGTTATGGGCTGGAGGTTTCAACAGAACCTCGCGCCAAGCTTCAGGCTCCAGCTTTCAGAGGCTCACCAGCACCCACCTTCAGTCAAAAGATAAGAGGGTGACATAGGGTACAAAGATATAAGAGCAGGCAGAAAGTCAGAAGGTAGAAGGAGGGCATGAGGGCAAAAGAAAGAGAAGCAAGGAGTATAGGAAGTCATGAGTGGAGGGCGAAAGAAGGGAGAAGGCAGGATGGTGAGCAGTGTGAGGGAGAGAGTAGGGGTAGTCAAGTAGAAAGAGGTTGAGAGAGAATGGGTGGGGAAGAGGCCTAGGCTGGAAAGCAGAGTAGAAAGGAAGGGGAGTAGAACATTTAGGAGGAAGGTGTAAGATGGAAGTGAAGCCGAACAGCTGTGTGACTGGAATCAATCATGGTGAGGATACACTTCTGCTAAGGCCAGCTCAGTCTGTCCCCTTTCCTAATCGCTGGGTTACCAGCACAACTTGGCCTTTGAAGAATGCTTTGGCGAAACTACTTAAGAAATGCACCATTTCAAATAAAGTGCCTTGCTGAGAACTCAAAGCACTAATACACCTTGAGTGTACAGTGTTGCCGTCCAATTGTGAGTTAAAAAGGCACAATTTGCACTCGTTTACAAAAAAGATCTAAAGAGTTCGACCCACACTGCCTCCCGCCCACAACCCCTCTGCCCTGTAAAGTTACGTTGGAAAGTATCCTGTTGCTATATTTTACACCAGAAGAAGTTCCGATTTTCTTTTCAGCGTGACGTGGGCTGCAGTAAAAATATCGCGGTTCTGCTCGGATATCAGTCCCAGAGGCTAGCGCCTTCTGGGAATTAAAACAACACATTTACTGATACCTAGGAAGGTGTTTACCCTGTGACGTAATGCATCCGGGGACTGCCCGAGGACATAGACGCATGAGTCAATGGCGATGCACGTAGACCTAGCCTGACCTCAGACGTCGAAGTCCCCCGGCTCCAGCCACGGTTCAAAGTGCAGGCAGGGACTGTCAACACAGCAGAAAGACTCGGCAAACAACTCCCTGCACCCCTCGCCACCAGCTGAGTCACCGATTTAAGAGTATGCTAGTTGTTTGAAACCCATTTTTTTTACATTAATGAACACATAACCTATTGTGGAAAGTGCATTTGAATAAGACAATGGCAAACTCTTTGAGACGGTATCGATTCCACGTTGTTATATTGACCTAGTGCACGGCTGCCAGTTGCAAGGGCTTGGGGAGATCTTTTATTATCAATGGATAGCACATGCCAGAGCTTGTATCTGTGTTTGGAATGTGCACATGTGAAGAGTGGTCTGCTTGGGAAGTGTGTGGTGTTGTCTGTGAGGCCCAAAGAAGACTTTGAGACTATGCATGTTTGTGCCACAGGAAGTATGCATTGGTTAATGCCGTAGTATATGTACAATTGCAAGTTGCAACGGTGGGTTTGTCGTGTAAGAGACAATACTGAGGGTCAAACCTTTGCTCCACCATGTCACTGCAAACTTAGTGCTGCGTCTGTTCATGCTGATCTCCTAGAAAGGTATATTATAATGCCTAGATGTTGCCCTTTTATACATATACACACACTTTGGTGAGATGTTTGAGGTTAAGTAATGGATTTCTAGAGTCCCATGTGAATAACCAAGTTCGAAGCGACAGATTAAAGTCAAAGCGAAGGATTCTTCTCGATATAATCCAGGGGACATTTGGGCAAGTGACAGAGTTACCTTATCCTGGCACCCTTGACAGGATGAGCATTCCTAGCTCGGTGAGACTTAGTAAGAGTGTCAGGATACCAGAGAGGCGATCTCTGCCCACATCACTTTCAGTTGCGTTGAATACTTAATCTGCTATGCAGATCGCCCATGCGGCATCCCGACCATCTCATTCTGACACTACATTAAAGTATCACAAAACCTAACTTCAGAGAACTTAGCACAAACATTCAATGGGCTTCAGCCCTTAAATACATGAGGTTCTTCCTTTGATTGAAACATGTGCATGTGGAACAGCCACACTGTGGACAGCGTCCTGCCCATACGTGCAGATGAGGCGTGCTATCCTGCACGGCGGCTTGACAACAGCCAGCAGTCATTCAAACATTAACCTGCGAGATGTTTGCAAACCATTGGTTTGTTCTTGCTACAGCTATCAGCAGGTCAGCAGGGGGCACACACAGTGCCTTCTGAAAGCCAGGTTGGCAGTCGTGATAACCTCATTTGATTTAGGTACAGATTTTGTGGACTCGAAAGAAATACTGGCAGAAGTTGCAGGATGCCCACAATATTAGGCTCCTGAAAAGTGCAGTAATATCTACTAGGGTACGAAGCCACAAGTGTCAGGCAAGTAGAAGTGCTTAAATTGTGCAGGAGGTTGTGAGTGGTCAGCATTGTCACTTATTTTGGGGACCATTATCAGCGTTTGACCTGCAACAATTGAGAGAAAGAGAGAAATAGAGAAGGAGGAGGAAGAGAAAGAAAGGAAAAGATAGTTAAAACGAGAAAGCATTCATGAAAAGAAGATTCTGCACGAGTAAGATGAACAAGCATTGAAAATGCAATAGGTCGCGCCTTTGATTACGTTGAAGCCATTTGCTTTGCTAATGGTATTGTACAGCAAAGCAAATGGCTTTAACTTAATCAAAGGCGAGACCTTATGCATATTCGACAAATGTTGCACTGAATTAAAATGGCCATAAGAACCACAGAAACAGTTAATATAGTTAAGCCATATGCACGGGCCAGCTGAAGCTGACGGCACATGTACTGGTTAATAAACAAAACTAGTCACACTGAGGGGTGGGGGTTATGTTGAGGCGGGATGAAGGAAGTAGGCAGGGTAGGAATGTAAGATCGTCTTGCCTCTGGGCAGCCTCAAGCAGGGTGTGAGGGCGAAAGAGTAGGTGTGTGAGAGAGAGTGCGAGTGTGTGCGTGAGAGTTAAAGAGAATGTGTCAGAGAATGAGAGAGAGAGCGCGTGTGTGAGAGAGAGAGAGAGAAACTGTGTGTGTCTGATCTGAGGATTTTACCCAATCGTACAGCAAGAAGACATAGATGCCCGGGCCAGCCCCATCACCCTGCTTACGTCCACACACAGGACACCAGTCGGGCAGATGAAATCGGATATGCAGCTGCATCACTATTCACTGACCACTGCCGGACGGGTGTGCCAGCTTGGAGAGATGCTCAAGGACAGGGCTGGGGTCTCCACATGCCATGATGCAAGACATAGCAGCATCTGGGGGTAGAGTGAGAGTGAAGAGAAGGACAGGCCCAGTAGTGCCACCCCTCTCCAGCCCTCCACACACGCCATGATGCGAGACACAGTAGCGGGTTTTAAGTGGGCCGGGTCCTGCCGGTGTTCAGCACCGGCAATTCTAAAAAGCAGGTGTCCCTGATAATTGTTGGAATGCTAGGAGGTGAAGCTGTTGGATCTGCAATGTTCGGGAAGCACCGTGTGCACTGATAGTTTGCAAGCACAGCAGAGGGTTTCCCAGGGGTGAAGGTAGGGGGCGGTGGCGGACCAACGCTCGAGATCCGGAGATCTGTCTAAAAAGTATTTAATGGGGTGGTGGCACTCTCCCCAAAAGGAGTTTTCCTGCCAAGCTCTGATCACCTCGCCCCCCACCCAAGTTTCTTCGGGGCTCCAATGTGGTTTTCTATTGTTAAAATGGACGTGCTACTCTCCCCAAAAGGAGTGTTACTGCCAAGCTCTGATCACCTCGGCCCCCCACCCAAGTTTCTTCAGGGCTCCGATGTGGGTGTCTTTTGTTAACATGGACGTTTGTACTCTGCCACGGTTCTCCAAGAGCTAGACGTAGTCAAAGTAGGTGTCTGAGATAAAAAGTTGCTGTTCAGCTCCCCGCGCCTAATAGAAAAGAATGGGTCCTTGTGTAGCACAACTGTTAAAAAAAAAATAATCATTGCACATAATTTTGAGGAGGTTCCGAAACCAGTACTTATAATGTATGTGGGGTTACGGCGAGCACTAACTGCTAATGTTTAAACAACGAAACGAGGTCTGAGTCTTGGCTTGCTTGGTGACGGGAGAATCTCTTTTAGGGAGAGGACTTGCCGGCCTAACGGCTAGAGCGGTTGTCCGTAAAGCTGTGGGACCGGTTACGAGATCAGGGCAATGACGTGGACATCCTGTGATTCTGGGCAAATATCTTGATCTCCCTGTACCTAACAGAAAGGAAAAGAACACAGTTACCCGATACCTCGGGCCATCGAGATCCGGAGATCTGTCTGAAAAGGTAACAAGTATTCCCGTATTTAATTGGGTGGTGGCACTCTCCCCAAAAGGAGTTTTCCTGCCAAGCTCTGATCACCTCGCCTCCCACCCAAGTTTTTTCGGGGCTCCGATGTGGTTTTCTTTTGTTAAAATGGACGTGCTACTCTCCCCAAAAGGAGTGTTACTTCCAAGCTCTGATCACCTCCGCCCCCCACTCAAGTTTCTTCAGGGCTCCGATGTGGGTGTCTTTTGTTAATATGGACGTTTGTACTCTGCCACGGTTCTCCAAGAGCTAGATGTAGTCAAGGTAGGTGTCCGAGGTCAAAAGCTGCTGTTAAGCTCCCCGTGCCTAACAGAAATGAATGGGTCCTTGTGTAGCATGACTGTTAAAAAACCATTGCACATAATTTTGAGGAGGTTCCGAAACAAGCACTTATAATGTATGTGAGGTTACGGCGAGCGCCTACTGCCAATGTTTAAACAACGTAATGAGGTCTGAGTCTTGGCTTACCTGGTGGTGGGAGAATCTCTTTTAGGGAGAGGACTTGCCGGCCAAACGGCTAGGGCGGTCGTTCGCAAAGCTGTGGGACCGGTTTGGAGAGCAGGGCAATGACGTGGACATCCTGTGATTCTGGGCAAATCTCTTGATCTCCCTGTACCTAACAGAAAGGAAAAGCTCGCAGTTACACGATACCTCAGGCCAATTTAGCAACAAAAAAAAATAAAAATCGAAATCCAGCGTAATCAACAGTCCCTGCTGGCAAAAGTATACTTCATCCGGTGTTGCAAAATTTCTTGTCTCTGAAGGGCTATTTGATGCCAGCAATGCCAGACATGCACTCGCTTTAGAAACTATCGCTCCTAAAGATAATGTCTGACTAGAAGCTGAATTCAGGGCTCAATCCCCAGAATTGCCCAGCTAGTCAAACTCTTCAGGGAGCTCCATGGCTGTGCACAGGTTTTCGCAGCTACGAGGCCCCGGTTTCAATCCCAAAAAATAAATAAATGTGTGAGCGAAAATTTCATGGCTCAGTATCCGGTGAGTCTGGGGCAAACTACTTAAGCGCCACGTGAGTAAAAGTTTTGAACAGGTCTTGTCGGCTGGTGCTCAGGTATAGCACTCGGTTACCTTCAGGCCGAGTCCGTGCTATATAAAAGCGGCAGAATCCAACCCATGGGGGTTAAGGGTACAAAAAAAAAACCAAGTGCATTCCCGAAAGTGAAAGAGGACCGTGCTGCAGCCGGAGCTTGGGGATCTCTTGTCTTTATAGGGCCATGTGTTTCTAATTAGAAACACATGCCCCATAAAGATAAGAAAGTGCTTTGCGACAGACACAAAGCAGGCAAGCCAGTCCGGTTGGGCCGGCACAAAAAGCGAAAGGGAGGCAACCCAAACACCTAATTTCCAATGGCAGGCCACTGTTTAACATAAACGGTGATGCCAGCCAATGGAAATAAGGGGCGGAGCTTCAAGCCCTTTTCTCAAACTCCTCATTTACAATAAATCTCGGCGAACGAGCTGCGCATGGGCGCAGCAACGCTAGGCGAGACCTAAAAACCAGGAAGTTTAGGGTGGTGGGAGAAAGAGGCCTCAGGTGGATTACAGATTAGGTAGTCTGGATTTTCGGCGGACTTTAGCAGACTACTGAAAAAACCTTTAGGCCTCTGTGCATTTATATATATATATATATTCACTGAAAAAGACATAGGTTTCAGGGGCGTTATAGTTAGCTGGACATTTCCCTCGTACAAAACCCTAGAAATTCCCCTGTTATAGTTAGTTCAGCTAACTATAACTCGCGCCCCCGCAATGCACTGCTGATGACGTCACATATTACATCACTCATGACATGGTCAGTGACATCACTGATGACATCCATTGAGTATGTGTTTCTGAACAGTTTTATTATGTTTAATATATATAGGGAAAGGCCTGTTGAAAAATAAGTGGGTGTACAAGTGTGTGAATGGATGATTTTCTAGGTGCGTAACTGAGTCTATAAGTGAGTCATTAAATGTATCTTACTGCAGACTAGTGACTAAACTGCGTGAATGTCTGTATGTGTCTGTGTGTTGGTGTATAAGTGGCTGCATGGTTTTGTGAATAGCTATATGAGTGTCTATATGGGTTATTGATTGGTTGTCTGGGTATCTGTATGGGTGCCTGAGTGTTTGTGTGAGTAGGGTGTGTGTGACTCTGTGACTAGATGTGTGAGTGGGTGATTCAGTGGGTGCATGTTTTTAAGAGTGTATCTGTGATGGACTGTATGGTTGGGTGAGTGTATGTATAGGTGTGTTAGTGATTGAATGTATATCTCAGTGGTACATGTGTGAGTAACTACATATGTGAAAGGCAGTATATATGTGTGTAAGAGTATATAAGTGGGTATATGTGAGAGTATGTGATTGTGAGAGTGGCTGTATGGATGAGTGTGTGCTTGTATCAGTGATTGTATAAGAGCGTAAGAATGTGGTACTATTTTTATGAGTAAGTGAACTTGTGTGTGTATAACTGCATAGGTGAGTAAATGGGAGTGTGATTAATTATTTGCATGACTGACTAGGTGTGTGAGTATGTCTATGGATGATTGGCGGTGTCTGAGTGTCTATATAGGTATATAAATGCATATGATAGTCCTGTACTGAGTGACTGTAAGTTTGAGTGACTCTACAGGTGAGTGAGTGGAGGTGTGTGTAGACCTAAGAGTCAATGAGTGTGTATGTAGTTATTGGTATTGGAGTAAATATGGTTTTGAGAATGGAAGTCTGAAATTTTGAGTCGGTGTATCAAAGGTTATATTAGGGTGTGAGAAGATGCACTAATTTATCACATGGATGACGTCATCAGTGATGTCATCAGTGATGTCATTTGAGATGTCATCAGTGATGTCATCAGTGATGTCACTGACCATGTCATGAGTGATGTAATATGTGACGTCATCAGCAGTGCATTGCGGGGGCGCGAGTTATAGTTAGCTAAACTAACTATAACAGGGGAATTTCTAGGGTTTTGTACGAGGGAAATGTCCAGCTAACTATAACGCCCCTGAAACCTATGGTTTTTTCAGTGAATTTCTAAGGTTTTTTAACTGCCAATTCCTAACTATAACGCCCCTGAAACCTTTGGTTTTTTCAGTGAATTTCAAAGGCTTTTTAAATGCCAATTCCTAACTATAGTGTGCATGAAACCTATGTTTTTTTCAGTGAATTTCAAAGGTTTTTTAAATGCTAATTCCTATCTATAACTTATCTCTGAAGATATCATGTTTAATGATTTTGATTGGATTTCTATATTTTTCAAATTCAGTGTGCCATTTCATTAATTACATTTTTTTAAAATACTTTTTTATCACCATTTTTAAATGTATTTTTTCAATTAATTCTTTTTAAAAATTAAAAAATATTATTTGAACTTAATGGGTTTTTCAAACATATTTTTTAATATTTTTCAAAATATTTTTTTAACAATATGTGCAAAACTTTATTTTATATATATTTTTTCCATGTTTTTGGATCCGCGCACCCAACGCGAGAGAATCCGTGCACCCAACGCGTTAGGATGCGCGCACCCTGCGCGCATTTCGCCATTTTTTTTTAACAAAAGGGGGGCCCCAAGGGGTCCTTCTGGGACCCCCTAAGCACCTCTAGAGGGTCAGAGTATTTCCACTCTGCCCCCTTTATATGTTTTACACACTTATTCCCCTTGCTTCTTCAGCCTCGCTTCTACCGAGGCAGAAAATGGCCGCCAACAGTTCCTGGTTTCGAATGTAGAGAGACACTCGACAGCCAATTAGCATTCAGCCTGCGATCGGGAGGGTGCGCGCTCGGTTCGGGGAGGGTGCGCGTATGGTGTGTGTACGGTCCGCGGATCCTCCACGGCCATAGATATCACTAACTTTTTTACCTTAATTTTCTCAGGAACTACTGAACAGATTCACACCATATATGCAAAAGGCACGAGTCCAAACTGAGGACTACCTCTTTGCCAAATTTGGTGTCACTCCGTTCAGCGGTTCGGGCTGTAGTTGCGACAACAGATCCTATGGGAAATTGCACGGGGAAAACGCGTTTTGGGACCCCCCTTTTTTCTCGGCCCCGCATGACGGATCACCACGAAACTTTCAGGGTAGGAGCGGAGCGAAGCTGGCCAAAAGTTTGGAAAATTTTGTGAGGATTCGTCAACCGACGCCAACGTTATTTCAAATAGAATGTTGCGGATTTCCTATGGAAAATAGGTCCTAACTATAACTATCTACTGGCGACCGCCAGTAGATAATATATATATATATATTCACTTAAAAAAACATAGGTTTCACACATGTTATAGTTAGGTGGATATTTCACTCGTAAAAAACCAATGAAATTCCACCGTTATAGTTAGTTCAGATAACTATAACTCGCGCGCCCGCAATCCTCTGCTCATGACGTCACATATTACATCACTCATGACATGGTCAGTGGCATCACTCTTGACATCACTGATGACATCATCCTTGTGAAAGAGTGACGTTCGCGCGAGTTATAGTTATCTGAACTAACTATAACGGTGGAATTTCATTGGTTTTTTACGAGTGAAATATCCACCTAACTATAACATGTGTGAAACCTATGGTTTTTTAAGTGAATTTGCAAGATTTTTTAAATGCTAATTCCTAACTATAACGTGTGTGAAACCTATGGTTTTTTCAGTGAATTTGTACGGTTTTTTAAATGGTAAGTTATGTATGTATTATTATTTTTTTTATATATTTATTTTTCAATAAACTACGTATAAAAATGTATTTAATTTTTTTATGGTTTTTCACCGTGCGCGCACAGTGCGCGCACCCCCGCGATTTAAAAAAAAACAAATTAAATGTTTTTTTCTGCCTTCGGGGTCCTTCAGGGACCCCCTGAATAAGGCTAGGGGGTCAGGAACTCTCTACCCTGCCCCCTTTTCACGTTCGCCACCTTCCTTTTTCACTCTCGCACTGAAAACAAACAAAATTGCGGCTGACACTTCCTGATTTCGACCGATTCGAACGTTGACTAACATGTAACCACCAATCAGAATTACGCTCGCGCACGTTAGGGTGCTCGCACGGTGCGCGCATGGTGCGCGCTTATAGATATTTATATGCTTTTAAATGCTATTTTCTCAGGAACTACTGAACAGATTGACACCAGACCTGCAAAAGGCACTTCCCTGACCTGAGGACTACCTCTCTGCCAAAGTTCAAGTAATTCTGTTCAGCCGTTCGGGCTGTACCTTCGACTAAAGGTCCTATGGAAAAATGCATGGGGAAAACGCGTTTTGGAATCCCCCTTTTTTCTCGGCCCCCGCTTGACGAATCACCCCGAGACTTTCAGGGTAGGAGCTGAATGGAGCGCCCCATTAGTTTTAAAAATTTCGCGAGGATTCGTCAACCGGCGCCAAAGTTATTCAAAATAGAATTTTCAGATTTCCTATGGAAACTCGGTCCTAACTATAACTATCTACTGGCGACCGCCAGTAGATCATATATATATATATATATATATATATATATATATATATATATATTCACTGAAAAAACCATAGGTTTCAGGGGCGTTATAATTAGCTGGACTTTTCACTCGTACAAAACCATTGAAAAGCCCCCGTTATAGTTAGTTCAGCTAACTGTAACTCGCGTGCCCACAATGCACTGCTGATGACGTCACATATTACATCACTCATGACATGGTCAGTGACATCACTCATGACATCACTGATGACATCTCAAATGACATCACTGATGACCTCACTGATGACATCATCCAGTGAATGTGTGTTTTTCTGAAAATTAAATATGTTTTATATATGTATATCTCAAGGTCGATGGAAGAATAAATGGGTATATAAGTGTCTAAATGGATGATTTGTTTTTGAAAAATTGATTGTATAACTGACTGATTAAGTGTATCTTAGTGAATACATGGCTTAGTGAGTAATGTTTAAATATGTAAATATCTGTATCAGTCTCTCACTTTGTGTATAAGTGGCTGCATGGGTTGGTGAGTAGCTACATGAGTGTCTATATAGGTTATTAGTTGGTTTTTTGAGTATCAGTATGAGTGTCTGAGTGTCTGTATGGTTCGGTGGGGGGTATTAGGTAGTGCATAGGTGCATGAATGAGTGACTCACTGTTTGTATGTGTTGAAGACAGCATGTGTGCAGGACTGTATGGGTGGATGAGTGTGTGCATGGGTGTGTTAGTGAGTGAATGACTATCTCAATAGTGTCTTTATGAGTAACTACATATGTTTTAAACTAGTATATGTGACTATTGGTGTATATAAGTGAGTATATGTGAGAGTGAGAGATTGAAAGAGTTCCTGTATGAATAAGTATGTGTTTCTATAAGTGATTGTTTGAAAGACTAAGTATGTGTAAGTTTCTGTAGAAGTAAGTGTGGTGGTGTGTGTATAACTGTATATGCAAGTAAATGGATGTTTGATTCTTTATTAGCATGAGTGACTATGTGTGTGAGTAACTCTATGGATGAGTGGCGTTGTGTAACAGGATGTATAGGTGTATGAGTACATATGATGAGTGAGTACATGTATGAGTGACTGTATAGGACTGTTGGTGAATGAGTGGATGTGTATGTGGATCTTAGAATTACTGAATAGGTTGTTGTAACTGATATTGGTATGTCCATTGTTTTGAAAATTTTAGTTTCTATTTTTGAATGTGTGTATCAAAGGTTATATTAGGGGGAGAGGAGGTCTGCCACTCTATCACAAGGATGATGTCATCAGTGATGTCATTTGAGATGTCATCAGTGATGTCATGAGTGATGTCACTGACCATGTCATGAGTGATGTAATATGTGACGTCATCAGCAGTGCATTGCGGGCGCGCGAGTTATAGTTAGCTGAACTAACTACAACGGGGGAATTTCAATGGTTTTGTACGAGTGAAAAGTCCAGCTAACTATAACGCCCCTGAATCCTATTGTTTTTTCAGTGAATTTCTAAGGTTTTTAAATGCTAATTCCTAACTATAACATGCCTGAAACCTATGTTTTTTTTCAGTGAATCTCAAAGGTTTTTTAAATGCTAATTTCTAACTATGCCTACAGAGATAGGACATGTGAAGAAAGAAGAAAAAACGCACAGAAAGAAAAAAGAGAAATGCAGAAAGAAGCAACAGAAGTCCTCAAAGACGAAGAAAAGTGCAGGAAGAAGGATAATGTGCAGAAAGAACAAACAGAAGAGCAGAAAGAAGCCTTGTTGCAAAATCATCCTGTACCCTCAACTTTTTCAGACGGATACTGGTGGTAACTGAGTCTGACTAACCAGTCCTAGAGCCAGTGCTATGTTAAAAGACACTCAGAATACAGTGAAAACACCTACATACACTAGGGGACACTATGCGTTGGGATCCCCCTGTGATCAGCATGACCTCCTCTGTAACCCCCTAGTATATAATAGGGCAGGGGATTAAAACAACCTCTTAAAACGCGCCACAGGGCGTGTTTGCACACGTCATCTCAGGCCCCGTCCCCTCATTTCCCCACTATGTAAACACATCCTGTGGCCGTTTTAAGTTGGGAGATTAAGTCCCCTTGAATCCTGAGGGTCCCTAAGGTCCAACTAGACCACTAGGTACCTCCAGTAAGCACCACAGAGCTGCGTTGCAGAGAGATGTAAAAAGGGGCACGGCCTAGACCACCTCTTTGCAACGCAGCGCAGTGGCGCTTACTGGAAGCACCTGGTGGGCTAGTTGGCCCCCAGGGTCTTTCAGGATTGAAGGGGAATTATTTCCCCAACTTGAAACGCGCCACAGGGCTTGTTTGCACACGTTAACTCAGGCCCCGTCCCCTCCCTTCACCACTGTGTAAAAACGCCCTATGGCCGTTTTTAGTTGGGAGATTAAGTTCATTTGAATTGTGAGGGTCCCTAGGGTCCAACTAGCCCACTAGGTACCTCCAGTAAGCGCCACAAAGCTGCTTGCAGAGAGGTGTAAAAAGTGGCACGGCCTGGACCACCTCTCTGCAACGCAGCTCAGTGGCGCTTACTGGAAGCACCTGGTGGGCTAGTTAGCCCCCAGGGGCCCTCAGGATTGAAGGGGAATTATTTCCCCAACTTAAAACGCGCCATAGGGCGTGTTTGCACACGTCACCTCAGGCCCCGTCCCCTCCCTTCCCCACTGTGTAAACACGCCCTGTGGCCGTTTTTTAAGTTGGGAGATTAAATCCCCTTGAATCTTGAGGATCCCTAGGGGCAAAATAGCCCACTAGGTACGTCCAGTAAGCGCCATTGCGGGGAGGTGTAAAAAGGGGCACGGCCTGCACCACCTCTCTGCAACGCAGAGCAGTGGCGCTTACTGGAAGCACCTGGTGGGCTAGTTGGCCCCCAGGGTCCCTCAGGATTGAAAGGTAATTATTTCCCCAACTTAAAACGCGCAACAGGGCGTGTTTGCACGTGTCACCTCAGGCCCCGTCCCCTCCCTTCACCACTGTGTTAACGCGCCCTGTGGCCGTTCTAAGTTGAGAGATTAAGTCCCCTTGAATCCTAAGGGTCCCTAGGGTCAAACTAGCCCACTAGGTACCTCCAGTAAGCGTCACATAGCTGCGTTGCATAGAGGTGTAAAAAGGGGCGTGGCCTCAGAACACCTGTCTGCAACGCAGCTCCCTGGCGCATACTGGAGATACCTGTTGGGCTAGTTGGCCTTCAGGGACCGTCAGTATTGAAGGGGAATTCATTCCCCAACTTACAACTGGCCAGGGGGCGCGTTTGCAGAGTGCTGCAAGGAGGGGGCGTGGCCTCTGGCGCGATGCCGGTCTTTTATTTATTTTATTTTTTTAAGAAGGAGGGCTGTGTGGCCCCCCTTCTTTTTCTAATTTACTGGCCCTGGGGACCCCATCCCCCAGGGCCTGCACCCTATTTTTTTTTGTTGAAAAAAGTTAATTTGGCCCTCCTAAGGCCTTAATCGGCCCGGGAACCCCAACCCCCGGGTCATGGCCTTTTTAAAAAAATGTTTTCTTTAGGAGGGGTCTGCGTTGCCCCCCTCCTCAGGCCACTTATGGCCCCGTGGACCCCATCCCCCGGGGCCGGCCTTTATTTTTTATTATTTTTAAAAATATATATATTTATAGAAAAACCTAGGACATGCTGGACAAACCGTATGTACCTATCACCATGACGAATTGCGTGATATTCATTTAAAGGCGACTATGCATAGAATGAATCCACATGGAATGTATTTACACTGCTAGTGAAGCTCTGATGTGTCTGATGCCCTACCGTGCCTAATCCCGGCGCCCCCGCCGGTGGGTACTCTCCAAGTAGACACCCTTGTCGTTTATTTATACAAACATGGATAGCTATTGATGGGCACATTTAATATACACGCACACCAAGCCATTCAAAGGGGATTCGACAAAAATTCGACCAAACTATGCAAGAAACCCCCCTCACGGTTAATAAAACACACATCCACTGCCGGATGTGTAATACTTTTTATTTTACTCTCTGGAAAGGAGACGAACCTCACTTGAGAGTCACAGCGTGCTCCTGGCTGAGCCCAATGCTGTGTTACACCCACCAGTGGCCGCCGAGTGCCTCACACCTCTGTGTTGTATTCCACCAGCTAGTGCGTATGCTATGACACTCTCTAGCCCATGTGCACTGTAACACAACCCCATGAATATGTCATGCCACACTTGCCTTCGCACGGGTTATATTGCCCCATCTAACGTGCCTTCCTCGATGCCTATGTTATAACCCACAGAGCTATGCCATACATATTACTATCTGGGATCCATATCTTTGTCACAGTGCATATGCAACGTTACACTCCCCAGCACATATTTTATATTACAACTTTAGAGACTAGTTAGGTTACACAACACTGCCCTGTGCATATTACACTCCAAGGCGCATATCGCGTAGCATGCGCTAGTGCCTGTGCTATCTCGCGCTCTCCAATGAATATGTCATTGCGCACAATGTATTGCATATTATATTTCACGCCCTGGTTCATCTTATATCACACTTTTTGGTGCATAGTTTATACCATATACTATATCTAGTTTTCATTTTCAATCGTGCTCTCAGGACTATGTTCTATATAACACTGTGTCCACCTACCCTTTTCACGGGCATTACATTTTGCGATGGGGGTGGAGGGTCAGGGGGTGGTTCTGCCAAGTGAGCCCGGAGTCACAGTCACAAACGTCCTCTTCTTCTTGAATAAAAGTGAGATTATGCTGCATACTTGTTCATATTTTAAGTAGTTCGCACAGACACACATTTTAAAAACAATAAAGTTCCTAATACCCACCTTCTCTGAACAGTTAGCTTGCTGCCCCATCCACCTCCTCCCTATCCTCTGTTGTCTGAATCCATGGACTAGCCTCCTCCCTCCTGCCATGCATGGTCTGATGTGCTGCCACTGCCCTCCATTTAGCATGATGTACCAGTCCACTCCTCCTGCCCTCCATTGCCCAATTCTATGGCCCATCATTGACCTCCTGCTTAGCCTCCGTGCTTAGCTGGCTGCCCCTATTCTCCTTCCCCCTGCCCTCCGATGTCTTTGTGCATGCCCCTGCTCCATGCGTTTTGCCAACCATGTTCCATGGACCTGCCACTCCTATCTACTCTGAGTGTTCTGTTGAGCTGCCACTCCCCTCCCACCTGCCTAGCATTGTCAGATGACTGTAACCTGTCGCTGCCACCTCCACCCTGCCTGTCCACATGCCATGCCCCTATCCCCTTCCTCCTGTCCTCCATGGTCCATTTTTTCTGCCACACCCTTCTGCCCTCTCTGGTCTGTTGTGCTGCAATTGCTCCTCCTGCCTACCCCGCGCGGTCTGTTGTGAGGCCCCTTCCCCTGAACTCTCTTGTCTGTGCCCAGGTCCTGACCCTCCCTTCTATCCTCCATGGTCCTTTGTGCATGCCCCTGCACCCTCCTTCTTGCCCATCATAGCCATTGTGCTGCCACTAACCCTCCCGCTTGCCATGCATGGTCTTCTGTGCTGCCATGGCCCCTCCCACCTTCCCTGTGTGGTCAGCTAGCTGCCCTTGACCCTCTCCCACCTTCCCTCCATGGGTTGTGTGTATGCCATCATAGTCTCATTGTTGCTCTCCATGGTGTGTCTTGTTTCTAGTGCCCATCCTGCCTGACCTCCATGGTCATCTTGCTGCTCCTGCCCTGCCCCCTTGCCCCCAGCCCTCTGTTTCCATGTGCAGACCCCTATTCCCTCCCTCCTGGCTTGTCTGTTCCATTGTAATGCCCCTGATCCGTCCCTCCTGCCCTTTATGGTCTGTTATGCTGCAGCTTTCTCTCCTGTCTGTCCATTATGGTCAGCTGGCTACCATTGCCTCTTTCCCCTCTGTTCTCTGTTGTCCATGTGCATGGTCCTGTCCCCTCCCTATTGCTTTCTATGGATTGTTGTGCTGCACTCCCGTCCCGCATGTGCTGTGTGGTGTATTGTGCTGCTGCAAACCCTGATGCCTGCCCTGTAGGGTCAGTTTGGTGCACCTCTCCATGTCCCTCCTGTCCTCTGTTATCCGAGTCCATGTCCCTACCCCAATTCCTCCTGCCTACCATGATCCAATGTACCATACTTGCGAACATTTTGAACTTGGTAAGAGATTTTGAAAAAAAACTGGCGTATTGATTTTCCCCTTTGAGTTACATTGAAAAAGAGGAGATTGTAAACAGGAGACAGATCAAATAAAGCCCATTTGAGCTTAAAAACATTGGACGTTTCCTGGCTGAAACGGTTCTGTTGGCATGTATGGTTGTACTACCACTGCCTCTTCCTTCTGCCCACAATGGTCTATTATATTGCCACAGCCTCTCTTGCCAGTCCTGTATTGTTGGTTTGTTGCCCCTGCCCCCCTTTCCACTGCCCTCCATAGACTGTTGTGCTGCCACTGCCCTTCCTGCCTGCCCAGTGTGGTCAAATTGTTGCATCTGCACTCTCCTACCTGCCTTCAATTGTCAGAGTCCGTGCCCCTGGCCTCTGCCTCTCAACAGTATCCCAATGAACAACTAGATTGCTAACATTCTATATTTATTACAAAAGTGTGGAACGCCTGACGTCATCTTGATGTAATCAAAACTGTAATACCTAGAGTATTTCCTTTAGAAATGACATATATGAGAGGGTCTTATTTGCATCAAAATTATGGTTAGTGCTCTAAAAAACTAAAATGAGGACATATTTTCTGAGTTTTCAAATAGCGACAAAGAACTTTTAAATTATTTGTAATCTTTATGTTTTTTTATCCAGTTGACCACTTGATTAAATGTTGCACCTAGGGGAGAGGATGTGGTGTTACTTCCAGAGCTGCAGACTTTGCAACTGGGGAACCAGGTTGGAGTTTCTGCTTCAGCTCAACATTCTGTGATTCTAGTCAAATCACTTAATCTCCCCATGTCTACAACCAAAATGAATTTGATCTTGTGTGATGTAACCAATGCTCATGTAAAGCACTCCAATACCTGACAAGTCTGCACTATATAAAACTGCAAATACACAACAAGAAAATAAGTGTTTTGCACACTTCTGTCATTGAGCTACATGTGGGCTACATCTGGGTGATATTTGTGCTGCATTTGGGCTCTTTTGTCTCTGGTGGCCATCTTGGGAGATTTATTTGTTATGAAGTTTCCTAATTTCCTCATTTACTGCAGTCTCCTCAGTAGGAAATGCTTTCAGTTTTTTACTTTGATTCCATCAAGAAGGTATTCAGATATGTCACACATTTGCCATAAATTCTGAATGTTAGCACTCTAGTTGCTCATTAGATCACTGTAGTAAACCTATTGCTCACCACAGAAGTCTGCTGCTGGTATTAAAAGTGCATGTTTCAGTCTGCATATCAGAATTTTTTAATGAAATAGAAGAGGATTTGAGAAGTCAAAATGTGCCCTAATATTTCTTTCTGCAGAACTAATCATAATTTCTATGGCAATATGAACCCCCTCATTTTGTTCCTTTGTAAATTAAATGTTTTAAGTGTTACCACTTTATTCCAATCAAGATGGCTTCAGGTGTGCCATACTTTTGTCATAAGTAAGACAGTAAGCGCTCTAGTTGTTCTTAAGAACACTCTGGGACATTCTGTCATTGGGCTATACTTGGGCTACATCTGGGTGATATTTGGGCTACATGTGGGCTCTTTTGTCTCTTGAGGCCATCTTGGGAGATTTATTTGTTATGAAGTTTCCTAATTTCCTCATTTACTGCAGTCTCCTCAGTAGGAAATACTTTCAGTTTTTTACTTTGGTTCCATCAAGAAGGCATTCAGATGTGTCACACATTTGCCATAAATTCAGAATGTTAGCACTCTAGTTGCTTATTAGATCACTGTAGTAAAGCTACTGCTCACCAGGGAAGTCTGCTGCTGGTATTGAAAGTGCATGTTTCAGCCTGCATGTCAGAATTTTTTTATGAAATAGAAGAGGATTTGAGGAGTCACTCAAAATGTGCCCTAATTTTTCTTTCTGCAGCACTAATCATACTTTCTGTGGCAAAATGAACCCCCTCATTTTGTTCCTTTTTAAATTAAATGTTTTAAGAGTTACCACTTTATTACAACCAAGATGGCTTCAGGTGTGCCATACGTTTGTCATAAGTAGGACTGTTAGCGCTCTAGTTGTTCTTTAGAACACTCTGGGAAGCTGCAGTAGAACACAAAGGAATCAACTGACAGTCTCTGCCCTTGTTGGATGTACATGTTTTACTGAGAATGTCATACTTCATTCTCACATGACTGAGAAAGATAATGTGAATTTACAGAAAATATGCTCTCAGTTTAGCTTATGGATCACCTTCCAAACCTCTGTGGGAAAAGCATGAGAAAATAGTTTTCTCTCAAACATGATTCATGATATCACAGCAGAAGGCTTTTCACATGGTAAAATCACCTTAGAACACACCACAATTCCTAAAATGAGTATGGTACCATCAACAAATGATTTATAATGTAACTAAAGTCTTAAAACCTTAACTGCAATGCTTTTTAATGAGGTGCTATCATGTATATTGGTCCCAAGATGGCTGCCAACACTTCTTGGATGAAGTGCTGACAGCCAATCAGATCTCACGATGAGATGTGTGGTTAGGCTCCGCCCAGATATATATGTGATTTTACTTTTGATTTTCCCAGGAACTACTGAACAGATTTACACCATTTAAGCAAAAGGCACGAGTCTGAACTGAGGACAACCTCTTTGCCAAATATGGTGTAATTCCGTTCAGCACTTCGGGCTGTAGCTGCGTCAACAGGTCCTATGGGAAAAGGCATGGGGAAAATGCGTTTTGGGACCCCCCTTTTTTCTCGGCCCCCGCTTGACGAATCACCGTGATATTTTCAGGATAGGAGCGGACTGGAGCTGGCCAAAAGTTTGGAAAATTTCGCGAAGATTCATCAATCGACACAAACGTTATTCCAAATAGAATGTTGCGGATTTCCTATGGAAAATAGGTCCTAACTATAACTACCTACTGGCGACTATATATATATATATTCAAATTTAAGCAATACGTGTTACTGTTATTACAAGTTAATGGGTGGTTGCACTCGAAGTGCTGCAAGATTTGATGCTTCTAAAAAAGTGACTCTTTTTTCTCAGGTAGCCCATGTTAGTACTAAGGTCTGGCATTCAATAACATATTGGACTCCCTTAACCTATTTCAAGAGTGAAAAGCTCAATTATACATTTAATTTAATTATGAAGCTGACAACACGAGCACAAGTGAGATGATAACATATGGAATACATATATTATACGACAAAAGTATAAAAAATGCATCTGAAAAAGCTACAAGCCAAGGACGTGCATGAGGCAGCAACAATTGTAGGGGCTCTGCTTGCAGGTCGAGTGCTGAATATTTAAATGTGTACACCAGAAATCTAAGTAATCTTGATACAGCGAGAGACGATTTGTGGCCTTGTATAGCTTTGTTCGGCAGGTAAAGGAAGAAAAATATGGCTTTTTCTGGACCAAGGAGGCTTGGCTATTCTTAACAAATGAGATCTGAAATGTATTTTATTATCACTGTGCAATCATCATTTGTCTTGAGCACTGTTTCTAAAGAAGGCGTTTAAGTTGACTCTTTATGAGGTTGAAACGATTTTGAGGAACCTGGGTATTGGGAAGGGTTTTTGAAATCTTGCAGTACAGTTCTGGATTTTCTGTAGTTTTTTGGAGGTTATCGATTGGAGCCAGGTGCTGTCTAATCCAATTTTTAATCCAGATTTTATGTCTCCTTTGTTATGGGAGTAGAAGGGGTAAAGTTAGCATTGGGTTGCACCAATGCCTGAAGTGTACTAATATGGAATCCTCTATAATCAGAGCATAAAGCTTTTCTGCCAGGTTGAATTCTGGAAAATGCTGGTTTGAATTGCAGGGTTGTAGTATAGAATAATGGATAAGGCGTAGGGAAAAAGATTAGTTTAAGTATTAGATTTCCATTCACCATGTTAAATGGAAAAAATTGTCTAAAAGACAGGAATAAAGTTAGAAGCTGTAAGTATTTAATCTGTCTTGTTGGGCATCCTGAAACCTTTTCTTTTTCTGTACCCTGATATAGCTCAACCCTCATGTACTTTTGGAAATGGAAGCTGCCTTTCCTCCTTATGCTAGCAACATTGATCAAATAAAATGCGCATCATCTGACAGTACACTGGTCTAATGGTGTATAAATGGAATATTGAAAATGTCAGTCTGAGTAACTTTCAATAAATTGGACACTTTGTTATTTTGATAAGAGATTACTTTTAAATTACGTTTCTACCAGAGTTCAGAAAAGTCACATTTCTATGCTTGTGTTGAATAGAGGTATGCAGAGAATTCCCATACAAGCCCATGTTCTGGTGTGAACCTGGGCTTCTATGGGAATTCTCCAGAGCATATTATCAAGCCCATTATCGCCGCTTTAGCGGCACTAAAGCGGCGATAATTTTAACGCCGTCCTTGATAATATGCCCCGAAGTGAGAGGATTTGATTGGAGTTCCTCTCACCTGCAGCATAATACTTCAAGGGACCCATTCTACCACATGGAACCTTTTCTACTGTGGTTTTCATCTCCACTGCCATAAGCCAGAAAAGAAGGGAGAACATTTGTAAAAAGCGCACCTTTTTCCTTTTTTTTGTTATAAAAAAAGAAAGATATAGGTTCAAAGAGGGCTTCCTTCATCAGAAAGAATCTGTTTAGAGGAATAAAGCTGCAGTCTTCAATTCTGCGTTGAGAAATGTATGGCGACATTCTCCGGTGCCTCGCAGAATACAAGATTTATGAGACAAATAGTTGCAACATGAAACTTTCACCGAGGAAGCTATAATAGAAAAGCCATGTATGGAACAATTTATGAAGGCCCAGCCCATTAACACACAACGATAGATAGGACACCATGAGGCAGACCTGCATGCGCTTGCCACTGAGTTCAATAATTAAAACTTGGACCCCAAGCGTAAACCAAGTGACCTGGAGGACTTTGCAGAACTGTCCATAGGTCATAGGGGGGGGGGGGGGGAGTTTAAATCGGAGCTAAGTAGATCGAAATGACTCAGAAAACTAAAACTTTGTACCCCCTTACCACATCCATACCTCAAGGCAGACCGTGGTTCGAGTGGGGGGAGTGATTATTTCTGAAGAGAAATAGATTTCTTGGAGGTTTGGGGGCAGTAATATGTACAGGAGAAAAAAAACTCCTCCTCTAAATAAAACATCATCACCAAGGGAAGGACAGTGCAAGCTCTTGTATATACAAGGCACAAATAAAGAGTAATAAAATGACACTTCGTTGAGGACAATCTGGTCATTAAAGTCCATGAAACAATTTCTTTAGGGTACTAATAATACGCAATTCTGTCAAAGTTTGGAGTCCACTGTGAAGAAAGTCAGAAATCTGGCAGTCAAGAAGATAGTTTTTCTAATCTATAAATAATGTGTGGCCCATAGCCATTTAGGGGTGTTCAGTTTGGAAGAGACAAAACTAAGAAACAAATGATTTTATTGGTCCAGAATCTTTCTCATATCCAACAATATTACAAACAATGTTGTGTCTATCAATATAATAGCCCAGGTAGAGTTCCAAAGACCGCTCTACAGTTCTTCCCCATAAGATCCCATTTCACCTAGCATAATTGGATTTAGCAGGTCATTTACCAACCTTGTCTTGAGAACATAAATATATACTATCATAGTAGACAATGGTGCAAGATATCCGGATGCCCTAATTATTATAAATATTACTTATTATAGTAGGTAGCAATGGGCAAGATGTACAAAGAGTTGGAATAGCGGTTTCAAAATAGCGATTTTCTCCTAATCTGTAAATCACTATACCTCATGGATGAAACTTTTTGTTTCATACTTGTGATTGCTGGTGGATTGCAAATCGACTTACCTCAAATATTAATGAGGTAGGTCGCAGTTTCCGACCCATTAGGAATGCCTGCCATCACAGAGATGGTTTGCTTGATTGGGAAACAAGGAAACCCTACCCACAAGGAGCCTGGGTATTATGTGCTGTAAGGAAACAATAGCTCATGCGGATTAATACTTAACAATATGGTATGTAATCTAAAATAATGATCAAAAAAGAAAAGGGGATTACGAAAGATGTCAGAAGAAAAGGCAAAGCCATACACGTTAGGTCTTTTTTGTGAAGAATGTTCTTCGTTTATATTACTAGAATATTTACACAGGAAGTGGACATGAATTCACAATACAAATTGACATTAAACAAACAAATTACAAATTACAAATTAGTGTCCCAATGAAAAAAACCTAAACAGACAAATAACATAAAATGCGACATACAAACAAGGTTTCCATTTCTCTTTACAAAGGCAATCACAAACAATTAATAGTTCAAATTTGGTTTTTTTCATTGGGACACTAATTTGTAATTTGTAATTTGTTTGTTTAATGTCAATTTGTATTGTGAATTCATGTCCACTTCCTGTGTAAAAACTCATAGCAAAGAAAGGAGCCCACTGTAAGCATAATAAGGGCACCCCTCATGAACCCCCCAGGTCACAGGACAGTTACAGGGCCTCACTCGTGTCAAGGGACAGTGTAGGTCTCTGCACACTCACTGGATTAGTTCGATGCTAGGGCCAAAATCAAAAAACAGGATACCACATACTTGAAGTCAGGCACTCAGGGCAATGGAAGGTGACTGTACACCATGCAGCAGACATTCCCATCCCAACAATTCTTATTCCCCATCATGAACAATTGATCCCAGGGACAAACATACAAGAGAAATAAAAAAAGAAAAACTAAGACAGGCTGGACAGAACAATGTTTAATATTGGTATCAAAACTTAACTCTACTCTTTAAGAATATTCCCAACAAGATAAAAGACTTTATCCCCTCGGCCCTATCACAATCACGTTTTGAAAAAGTCTCACTGAAAAGTCCCATAGAGGCAATAATTGTTTCACCAAACATACTTCTGCCCATAAATGTGCATTGGTTTCCATAGGCGCCCATGATCACAATGCCTTCTATTGTCAGTCATATGAAGATTAATCCAATTGTGTGGTAGCTAATAAATGTCATTTTTGTGAACTTCTCTTAAACGTTTAAGCAGTTATTCTTTCGGCTGTAGAGCCGTTCGAATGGCCCTACCCTATTGTGAACTGCACACCAACACTTTCCAGAGAAAATCTTGACTTTGGCCAGACTACCCAATAGATAAAGATACTTCTAAGGATTCTTTAGTTTGATTCTGGAGGGCTCATTTCATCAGGCTATTGAACATATAATAAACACTAAATCCACACATAAACACACCCCACCTGCCAGAAGGATTTCTAACAAGACCCAACAATGTAAGAGTTTGTAGAGCTACTAATGTTTACATAAGGTTGAAGAGAATCAAAGATTCAAGCTGATGTGATGATAATTACGGATGTCTGAGTTTTGTTGAAGAGGCAGATGACCCATGGACAATTAGCTTACAAAGTGGTGAACACCTCTATATCACTTTTTTTTAAAACCATTCTTATGGTTTTCATCATGACATACAATGTTGAAACAATTAGCGATGGAAAGCACTGATATATTCAGTGCAGTTCGGCATAATAAAATATTGTGGTAAGGAGTAGATGGTTCAACATATAGCAATAATAAGTTATAATCAAACTGCAGTCCACAACAGCAAAGATAGTTCCTCCACCGCAATAAGTGTCTGCACTGTTCAAATTCACAAGCATTGATGCCTCCTCTATGTTCCCACTGAATGAAGAAAAAAAACAGTCCACATCATTGTACCTCACCTCCCTCCTCCTACAGAAAAGGAACAGCACAGGGGACGAACACCCAAGGCTCCAGTCATCCACTCATAGGAGAGGGCCATTTTGTAAGAGACCAACAGCGTGTAGTGTTCTGAGGTGAATGCAAATTGACCCCTAAAGCCTTCAAGGCTTCTCCGAACGATTACACCGCATTCAGCATTCCATCCCACTGGTAAGCTATAGGGGCCCTGCGTAGTCCCTCAACCTCGTCTCTCCTCAGTGCTTTTGTCTCAGCCCTACCACACTTGTGGGTCGCCGCCTACCAGTGTTGGAGGGTCGGCAGGACGCATGCCTCCCAATTCATTGCTATGTACCTATGGGCGATGAGTGGGTCTAAATCCAGGGATCGATTTGTTGCCTGCTGTTTTTTTACGCTTAAATGATCCCAGCATCACCCCTTTCATGGTGAGAAACCCTTCTCAGCCCGTAACTTCTGATAAAGCCCCTGCGACCTTCTGCCAGAGGGATATTGCCGCTGGGCAACTCCAGAACAAATGGGTCATATTAGCATTTGGCGCGTTGCACCTAGGACATAGTGACGAGGAGCCAAACATTTTATGTAGACTGTCGGGTGAGATAGGCCCTATGAAGTATATTGTGTTGAATGAATTGACATTTTGCATTTCTCGATACCTTACTCAGATAATGCAGGGCTTTATCCCATTCCCTAGGTGTCAACTCGCTCCCCACATCAATGTCCCATAATCTACACATTGCATGTAGTGGGTCTACTGTAGTGTGCGCCTGTGCTCTAGCGAACCACGTTATTAGACAAAGCCCATCCCCCATAATGTGTATGGCGTGTACTAGTGGATGCTGCTCCGGTTCTAAGTCAGTAATGTTCCATAACCACCCAAGTGTGGCTAACAACCGTCCGTGAACAAGAAAATGCCCAGGTGAGAATCCACAATCCTCTTGTAGCTGTGGGTAAGGGGTGAGTGCGCCCTCCCTGAACAGGTCGCCCAGAGTACCCACCCCAGCCTCAGCCCAAGTCTCCAACCCCTCCCGCCCAAGTGATTCACAGAATGAGTCTGTGGCACTAAGTCTAATTGTCGGTGAATAATGAGGTATCAACAGCATGAGTCACAATCCCTGCGATAGAAACTATATACTGCGTGCAGTAAGTTATTAGATTTTTGGGGGGGTCTTGCCTGTGGGAGTAACATCCCACCAATCACTGTCTGCAGACCCAATTCCTCCATCAGCCTCCCTGCCAGCCATCTTGCAGGTCACTGCAGATGCGCTGCGAAATAGTAGTGCTCTAAATTGGGCACTCCCAGGCCCCCGTTCCACAGGCAATTGTAGTTACCTTAACCCCACACGTCTCCTGCCCTTATTCCAAATAAAATTGCCCAAAGACATATGTAGAGCCCGAAAGGTGGACCTAGGGATGTTTACCGGGAGGTTATGGAAGAAATACAGATTGCGAGGGGGCATCACAATTTTATTTAAGGAGATACAGCCTTATGGCTCATGTTAGTTTCCCCTCATTAAGATCTTGCATATTATGGTATATTAGGATCTCCAAATAACGGACGTACGGGGATCCCATTTCAAAGCATGATCACCCACACTTAATTGTTGAGGGGGGCAGTCTTCGTGAATTGGGAAGACACACAATTTTGTCCAGTTTACCCCCAGTCCTGAAGCCTTTTGGAACTCCACAAGGGTTTCTGTAACTCCCTCGATCCGGTCCTGTATATCTCAGATAAAGATGAGTCGATCATCTGCATGTAGTGATACTATATGAAGCTACCCGTTCAATGGTATGTTCCAGTCTCTGCCGAGCTGCCGTAATCTCTGAGCTAGGGGCTCCATCCCAAGAGCAAATAGCAACAGAGCAAGGGGACAGCCCAATGGGTTACTCTGCTCACATGAGACAGGGGTGACATAAGCTGGCTGATTTTAATGCAAGACTTAGGCTTCATCTAGAAGAGGCAGATGAGTCGTTGGAGGCGTCCAGTGATGCCCATTGCTCCCAGAACCGGGAAAAGAAGGCTTTAGTACACCATATTTAATGCTTTTTCTAGTTCTAAAACTAAGCGAGCAGAGTATGGCCACTAGGCAGGGGCCATTTCCATTACTTTGTGCAGGCGTAGGACATTAAGGGTGGTGGAGCACCCAGGAATAAACCCATTGGTCTGAATGCACCAATCGTGGCATGTGTTCTAAAAGGGGGACCTCTATCATTTTGCTAAGTTTTTTGTTGTCTGCTCCTAACATGGACAACGGGCGATATGACATTACTTGCATTGTTTTGTATTTGTCGGGCTTGGGCAGGGATACCAGAAATAACTCCCTAAGCGAATGTGGGAGAAGTACCCCTATGAGTGCCGTTTGATACAACTCCAACAATTTAGGGGCTAAGAGAGATTCATTAGCCTTATAAAATTTAATGGGCAGTCCATCAAGCCCAGGTGTCTTTTACATGTCAGCTGCTCTTATAGCCCTGCTAATTTCCTGCAGCATGAGAGGGACATTGATATCTTCTCTGTCTAGGGAATGCAGAGTTGGCAGTCTTACATGTCAGATACATTTGTCAATATATACCTGCAAGACTGTGGGGAGGGGGTTATATAATGTTCTGCAATGTGCTGTTAAGGCCGCATGTATATCTGCTTGGGTGGCGAGTGTATGTGTCAGGAACTCCCCGATCAAGGTGATGGGAGTAGCAAGTGTTGCTCTACCATGCCAGTAAGTGGCCCGACTTGTCGCCATTGGCATACATTTTGGCCTGATAGGCAACACTTCTATCTCACCTTCTGTCTAAAGTGGCTTAATAAGGATTGAAATATTATTAAGCCTCTTTGATCATTGCCATCAGTCTGTTCCACACCTAATTAAACAAATGTTTATGTGAGAAAAGGGAGACAGCACTTACCCGTGGGAAGAGAGGAGGAAATGACTCTGAAACGTAGGCATGTGTAAGCAGGTAGGAAGAACAGCAAGGTGGCTGTGTTGCAACTGAAAAGACCAACACATAAAGATCAACACTGACTACAAGTCTGCCTGAGCCTCTGTAGCTGGAAAGTAAAAACACTGAAAAAGCTGTCATAACTGATGCTGACAGGATCAATCCTTTTCGGTAAATTGTACAGTTAAGCTTTCAAGTCTTATTCCACTGTACAAAGCAGAGAATGGCAGCAAGGTTCACAGACACAGAACTACCAAATTTAGTCACTTTGTGTATTTAAGCACACGTATTTCCCACCTCCAGCGACCAGCTGCTGCATGGCCACAAATAAGATGCAGTTTAGACAGAAAGATGAGAGGCAATACAATATATATGTTGATATTACAATGTACAATAACAGTTCTTTCACTGGTTTTTCATGAATGTAGAAGATTCTTTATTTCTTAGATTTTTTTGACAAGTGGGTATGGCCAACGTGTTTCACCCTAGATAGGGCTTGTTCAGGGCAAAATCTCAGCACTTTTCACGTGTTCTAGGTAGGAAACACCAGCATCAAACTATACCAGTACTGTCCCTTGGTCAGTAATAGTAATCATGTAGTACATCCAGTGTTGTGATCTGGTGGCCTTAATAAAATCATTCAGATAAGGACAAAACGTTGTCTTGTTAAGCGACCCGGGCATTTCCGGGTTCTTGTATTAGAGGTATGAAAAACACATGTGTAGTTTCGATATAGTGTCAGTCTAATCCGGTGTCCGGAGGATCGTCAACTACCATGCCGCGTTTCAATGCCAGATTATACAACCATGTCTCTTTTCATGCCTCTTAGAAAATAATACAAGAACCTGGAAAAGCCGGGGCTGCTTAACAAGAAAACGTTTTGTCCTTATCAAAACGATTTTATTAAGGACACCAGATCACGACACTGGATGTACTGCATGATTACTATTGCTGACGAGGGGACAGGACTGGTATAGTTTGATGCTGGCGTTTCCTACCTAGAACTCGCGTAAAGTGCTTACTGAGATTTTGCCCTGAAGAAGCTCTTTCTAGGGCGAAATGAGTTAGCTGTACCCACTTGTCAAAATAATCTAAGAAATAAAGAATCTTCTACATACACGAAAAACCAGTGAAAGAACTGTTATTGTACATTGTAATAACAATGTATATATGTAAAAATCAGATGTGTTAAAAGTAATTAAGAGAATAGTATTCATTTTGTATGGTTTAAAAATAGAGTTTATTTAATTAGTTTTAACAGATAAAATATTTTAAAACATTTTTAAAATAGTTAAAGGTTTTAATATGTGCATAAAAAAACTTATTTTTCAAAAGTACATGATTTAATAGTATTGCATGTATACATAATAATTATTAATATTCACAAATTGATGCATTTACTACATTTGTATGCAATTTAATGATATATTTACATATGAACAGAAAATAATTTTCCACTAACATGGTTTAATCAGTAAAACAACTTAGTACATTATTTGAACATACTTGTTATGTTAGTTGAATCATGAAATAAGTATATTTGTTAACATGTAATATTCATTTTTTGAAGCTTGCAATTAAGACATAAAAATTGACCTTATACAAACAAACCTCTAAATAAAGTAATAATTTGTAAGCAAATATATTTCCAATATATATTTACAAGTGAATCTTCGTACAATTTTTTTAGATTTTTGTAAACAATATTTATGAGATATAAACATGCTTACGTTACTAAAAAATATTTAAATACCTTTTACCTATCATTTCAATGTAAAGATTTTTTATTTATTTCAATATGCCCCCATTATTTACCAGTATATTTTCGTTTTTACTTTTTTTTTAGCATGCAGTGGCAGTCAACTGGAATGACCGTTCTGTGGATGGTGTTCTGCAGGTAGAAAGTGTTGTGTATTCTAGCTTGATTTTATTTAGAGTGGTTTGGTTAGTTGGGTTATGGAAATTATTATTGTATGGTTAGGAAGTTTTTCGTAAAGTGAGTTTTTCTAGTTAGACTATTGTCAAGTCAAGTTTATTTCAGTTAATTAAAACCAAAAATTACACATCACTCTACAGTAAATTAAAAAGGTTCACAGAAATTAAAGGCATTTACCATTATTGCTTGGTACCATTTCTAAACAGCGGTAACGCCCCATCTCCTCTTGTTCCACATTGTTGACTATTGTTTTACACTGCCTCCTTCATAATACCAGATATAAAGTGCAGATGTGATAAGATACAATGTGCTAAAAATGGAAGAGGACATTTTATCTGACAATGATCTATCCATAAAACCAGTAATATAGTGCAAATGTGACATCGCAAGATATGCTAAAAGATTAAGGGCCACATAAAAAAGAAACAGGGCAAGGAAAAAACTCATTCTGGACAGCAGTATCGCCCCATATTTTCTTGTTCCACATTATTGCCTATTGTCTTGCATACCAAATATAAAGTGCAGTTGTAGCAAAAAGACATCAAGCTAAAAGACATGCTCAGCACCACTCATACTGAGCTTTCTGCAATTAGCATTTTAACTGAAAGTGGCCGGGTTGGTGAAAAATCCACTCCAAAGTGTTAAAGATAATAATAAGAAGCGTCAGATCAGAATATTTCTTCAATAGTGTCCCCTCATGCTCCCTTGGGCCTTGTTGTTTCACATCATGTCCTGAAATGTCACTTCCATTATATCTAGAATCAAGTGCTGAGGTACCTTTACAAGGCGCTAAAAGAGTGCAATGGTGAACATTGGAAACATTGAGCGGCGTCAGTGTGGAGCTATTTCTCATTCTTCCTTCACACTGCAGTGTCTAAGCCTTTATCTGACAGCAGCCTGTCAGTTTTTATATGATAATTTTTGTGAAAAGCGCAACCACTTGGGGACATTCACCTTTTAAACAAAAGAGTAAGGCATGACGGCAGGTTCTGAAGCCGTTCTGATTAAAAAGATTGTGCAACAGAGCCTTATGTTCAGTCAGTAACTTGGTACAAGTTGATGCAATATGACTCAGACTTTGAGTGTGTAGATGACAAAGCCTGCATTTGGAACAGGTCGAAACGCGCAGGAAGCAACTTGCTTTTATAGAAGAATCTCAATAAAGCAGTTAATTTATGACTGTGTGCAGGTTTATTTTTAAGAGCCAATGACTGTCCACGCATGGCTTCTTTTACCAAAGTCGCTCTTGTCCCTATTCCATGAGATCTTTATTTGCTTGTTTAGAGATGTTTCAAACAGTGCATGTGTGAGTGTTGATTCCCATAATTCTTTTGCCTCAAGGGCTTTCACGACCAGATCAAAAGCCCTTGACCAGCTGTTTGTTTTTGGTATTGCAGTTTGAATTTCTTCCCATATCTCAACACGCGGTGTCGAATAATCAGACAGCCTTAGTAGTGACATATACTTAAGTAAAGAACCGTGCTGTACTACCACTTGGTTTAGCGGACCAAACTCCAGGCGCAATTGGGCTGGGGCAGCACTTTGTGGTAGGCAAAGAAAAATGCGAAATGCCTTACTTTATGCAGAATTTAAAAAGGCCCAAAATTACCCTGGGAAAGGCACTGAGTCAAAGCTGATTGTCGGTATAAGTTTGGCTTTTATCACTGCAAGAAGAGGCAAGGCACCAAGGCTGGGCTTTGCAATTTACGGAGTAAGGATTGAAAGCCGCAATTTAAGTGACAGTCTATGGCTTTAATGAGTTTAGATGCAAACAAAAAGAATGGCGTCCCTACAGCCACACACCCCAAGGTATTTATAACAAGTGTCTCTAGCGACCGGCAGTCCACCTAGGAACCATCTTCGGGGCATATTAACAAGGGCTTTATCTCAGCTTTCCTGGCTTTAAAAGCCATAAAGCGGAGATAAAACTATCGCCCTATTTACAAGAGGGTGCTAACATGCATAATTGCATGTTAGCACCCTTTTTCCCGACGCCTCCCTTTGCATCTCTAATGAGATGCAAAGTGGGCGTCACTGGGCAGTACAGCCTTGCAAATATCGCTGATGTGCACATCGCGATATTTACAAGGCTGCCCCAGCATTTTAGCAGACGTTAGTTTTTGGAGAAAACCGCTGTTTTCTCCAAAAACTAACATCTGCTAAAATTCTGACTTACCCATCGCTAACATAGGGGGCGGATTATGCTGCTACGACCACAGGGTCGTATCACCAAGTTTATCGCCCTTTTGAAGGGAACATCGCTGGAAAACCAGCGATGTTCCGTGCAAAACGGCGGTTTCCCCCGCTATCTCTGGAATTTTTATCGCCCTGGAGCAATGCGTTGTTGATAACGCGCTACCAGGGCAATACATTCCAGAGATAGACGGCGATGAATAACAAAGCGCTAAGCGCGCTTTGCGGTATTCATCGCCGTTCCTTGCTGATATGCCCCTTCACTTCTTCCTGACCTTCCTTCTGAACACCGCGATCTGGGTTTTTGTGAGATTCACCAGCATTACATTATTTGGCACAATAAGCATGGAGACTGTTTAAGAGCCTCTGAAGCCCAATGCCTGTCATCAGAACTACATCATCAGTGTACTGTAATGAGGTCACCTGACGATGTTCATGCCTTGGTGGATGGGATTTACTTGCTCAAGGATTGCACTTAAGTTCGATATAAACAAATTGAAAAGCATTGGGGCCAGAACGCACCCTTGTTTCATGCTCCTTTTGCCTTCTATTTTGTATGACAAGCCATTGTTGGAACCGAGTTTGACCACTGCCCAATTATTTGAATACAAAAGTTGGATGGCGGATAATAGTTTTGCAGGGATGTTCCAGCTGGCCCGCTTTCCCCATAAGAGGTTACAGTTGACATGATCGAACGTTTTGGAGAAATCCACAAAGCAGACATATAAAAGTTGTTTTCTATTGATGATATATTTCTCAGTAATAATCAAGAGCATGACTAAGTTATCTGTGGTACTAGATTTACCACTGAAACCAGTTTGATTGAAAGCAATTTATTTTTCTCTTTCTGCCCAGGCTTTGAGGTCTTCTAGAAGTAAACTAGCATAGATTTTTGAGCCTATGTTCAAAAGGGCAATCATGTTATAGCTGTCGGGGGAGTCATACGGGCCTTTCTTCTAGTAATACTACAGTCCTTATATTATCTAGGGTGTGTATGTATGTTGTGTTTTTTTACTTTGACGATTATTTGTTTTGTGAGTGGGAACATATGTTTTTTGTTTACAGGTAAAGTCAGCTACTGGAAAAAGGATTTTTTGATCGATTATGCATTTTTTTATTTTACAAAGAAAATTATTTAGATTTTTTAAAATCCAAAGTTTAAGATTCATTTTCTTTGATTATTAGGTTTTCCTGGAGCACTTATTTTTTCAAATATATTTTGGGGTTTTGAAAGGGATTCAAAGGATTTACAGAGATACTTTCAATGGATTCGTTTTTTATGACTGTTATTTGTGTTTTTATTTGAATTTGCGCTTGTGAAAAACGTTTTCGACTTCATGGGTTTTCAGCTACTAACATATGAGCATCAGCGTGTCAGCATAAGCCACTAGTTATTTTGTTGAATTTGAAATATTGGGTGCAATAGATGACTATGTTGCTCAAATTAACAATTTAGGGCCTCATTTTGATGTCGGTCGGAAAGCCTCCAACCGCTGGTCGGAAGCTTTCTGACTGACATGGAAAGTTTACACACCGACCGGCGAATTACATTGTCGGCGGCTGGAGTGTAAACCTGCCGGGGAAACCAACTCAGTTCTGACGGGCTCAAGGAGCCCGTCAGCCAGTCAGAAACTGCTCATAATCCCTTAAGGATAGCGTTTCTGCTACCAGGATTATGAGGTCGGTTTCCGACAGCCATTCCATGTCGGCCTTTCCAACATAAAAAAGCTGTTGGAAAGTGACATTGGGGGCCCCTAACAGGGCTCCCTTTCCCACCTGGCCCTCCGGATGTGGCCCTCGATGGCACCTATGGTGCTCCCCTTCACGTCCCAGCACCGTGTGGCAGCCACCATGAGGTCACCACGAAGGGAACCTGCATTGGTTCCATAAAGCTGCACAGCCCTTTAGTAGCTTGAATCCAATGAATTAAGTTCATATGCTTTTTAGTCTTTTCACAATTTTATCCGTTCATTTTTTGCTTCTTTTTTGTTCAATTCATTTTAGTCAAACCATTTAATCATCCATTTTCAAACAAAACTCGAGAGCAGAGGGTGAATTTCATGCCATGGTTTATTTTCAAAAGCCCAATGCATTTCGGGATTAACACTCCCTTCGTCAGGGGCATCTAGAAATACAAAAAGAATATTCCATTTAATTACAGTATACCAAAAAGATATCTCGTGGTCACTTTATCGAGCGCATGTTTATAAAAAACATATCTTTATGTGAAGCACTCGAGGCTGGTAACTATTACATTCCCGAGTTTTACTTTCATTCATGTTCTGGCCATATCCATTTATACCAAATTGCTCCGTATTCCAAAGACTAGGTACACCCCTTAACTGTGTGACTAATTGTACTAATCGTTGACAAAATAAAACAACCATCTGTGAAATTTGGTGTGCTTTCCATAACATGCTGGCATCAGATGAACGCTTCCCGTTCAACCCCGACCATCTAGAGCCAGTGACTGCATGTTTCCTTTTCATATCCTGCCATCGCGCGCCTATTCCATTTTATTACAAACGTATTCTACTTCCCTTAGCTTGGTGTTTTATATCTGTCACCACCCTTGATAATGACCTACAGGTGGTTAGTTCTGTCTATCAAATGCCGTGAACACTCGTTCCTTAAAGCTGCAAAACAGGTATACTGCGCAATTGTACAGGAGCTACTCAATGTCCCAGAATGCACTACCTTGAATGCTAGTTCATTCAGACAATTGCCATTACTGCTGTTTATTTTCCCGGCAGTAAACATGAAACATTAAAACATAGTGAACCCGTTATGTTAAAAAGGTGCGCTCTAGCTAATTTGCATCTCACAAGTTGAAACATGAATGCATATGCCACAAATTATCCTGAACTTCCTACGAATCACTGAATTGTATTCCAACATAGCACAATACCCGCCCCATGCTCCAAGTGTTCTTTCTAATTTGCTTGTTACGATCCACGTTCTCTGGTCTTCTTTTGTTGCTACTTATCAAACGTTTGCCATTGGGTGCTATCTCATGTGAGACGAAAATGTTTGTGACATGAATTCAATGAAAATGAGATGCACACCATTTTAATTCGAATAATGGATTAAAATGGTGTGCATCTCATTTTCATTGAATTCAAGCCACCATGAGGTGCCTGCCACACGGTGCAAATAATGTGCAAAAACTTCCATTGTACAATGGAAGCTTGTGTTGAGGGCAGTTTTGGACCACTGCATAAACTCCCATTGTAAAATGGAAGTTTGCAACCACACCTTGTTCAGTCACATCCTAATTGTGGTGTCGGAACCGCCGACCATAGGTCGGTCGATTTCGCATCCGCGGCGATGTCGGTCGGAGGCAACACCGACCGACATTGTAATCAGGCTCTTAGATGTCCCTATACTAATCCATCACTAATCCACTTTGGGTTCCAGAAGAGCGTGCTACTCACCGAAAATCGCTTCAATGCCTTGTCAGGAGTAGTAAGCACTATACAAATACGATTACAATTAAGATATTTATCTAGAAATGCATTTTTTCTGTTGAGACAGTATAGTAATTTCTATCGCTGTATATTTTGTATGTTGTGTTTTACAGTAATTCTGGTATATATATGTACTTTAATTATAGTTTACTTAAAATCATTGTTACGAATTCATTTTGTTTTAATGTTCCTAAATAGTAATTTTTTTAATCTGGCTTGCATAAGTTTATAAAATCTTTTTAAGAGAATATTGAAATGTTAATTTAGAATGATAAAAAATTCTACTTTTAGTAATTATTTTTCAAATAAATAATAGTTTGGTATAGATTGTTTTGTAAATTTGCTTAGTATGGTGTTTTGTATTCCTATAGTCGATCTTAGTATTGCTTGAGCAATTGTCCTTAGGTAGCATAGTCCCAGGTGATTTGGCAAGAGTACGAATTTTGGTAGCTAGTTTGTCATAATGTGGCAAGCTTATTTGACTATATTAGTGCATATTTGTTATAGTAATGCTTGACTTTGGTATAACCCTTGATAGCCATGTTGTTTTTGAAAATGTCTGTGATTTGGTATACTGTAGGGTAGCTCATTCCAAAAGTGTTAAGGAAGGAGTTATGCCACCCTACAATGCATTATCTGGGATAGTGTACTGTTGCCACATTTGAAACTTGGGTTGGTGCCTGTGCCCTGCAAGGTGCATGCATCCTATCCAAGTGTCCTCAAAGTAGCCTAAGAAGGATGTTAGATTGTTCTCATTTGCTTGATAGGATGTGGATACTATTCGTAAGTCATAATGTATTGTAACCTCTGATGGTGCTACATATGCTTGAACAGTTAATGTTTAATTTCAAAGGCAGAATGAGCATTGGTAGAATAATCTACACTAATAGTGGATTTTTGGAGCTATCTCTTTAATGTTAGGTTGAAATGGCAATAACAGTCTTGTATTGCTTGTAATGTTTGAACCACAGCCTGCTCAAAATCCATAACCATTTTGGGTGGGTAGTTGTTGCTAGTTTACCCTTTATGGTTGATATTAATTCCTGATATGTGATGTGTAGGAAAGTGACGCTTTTAACATGGTCACCCCCAATTTTTGCCTGGTATTTGAAGTGATATCGACTGGAAGTGCACTGGGTTCCTGCTAACTAGGTCTGCAGTGCCAGATCTTTTTCCAAAAACTGTGCGATTGTACCCCAATTGGCAATACCTTTGGCACTCCTTGAAAGCCCATATTAAGAGGTACCCCTAGTACCATGGGCAAGGAGGCTAAAGAGGGTCCTTGAGGACTGCAGCACAAAGTGTGCCACCCTACAAGACCCGTCACCAAGCACATAGTGCCACCTACTACAGGCTGCGTATCTTGGTACAGACAAAATTGAGAACCCATAATGGCACAAATTCACTGCATGTAGTATAGGTAAGTCACCCCTATGGCAAGCCTTACAGCCCTATGTCAGGGTGCACTATACAACATTAGGACCTATCTGCACAAGCAGATATGCCCCTGTGTTGGTCCTCTCTGCTGCTCCAAGTACAAGTGAACAGTAAAGGCATTGTGAGTACATGTGCTGGACACTGGTGAAAACGAGTTCCCCCACTACCTGATGGCTTCACTGAAAATAGGGATATTTGGTATCAAACATCTCATACTAATGAACCCACATTGATGCCGGTGGTAGACTTATTGATACATGCGCACAGAGGGCACCTTAGAGGTGCCCCTGAAAACCTACCAGTCACTGGTGTGCTGACTGAGTGTTTTTGCCACCAGAGACATGTTTCTGACCCCAGGGGTAAGGGCCTTTGGTCTCAGGAGGCTAGAAATCAAGGCTGCTCAGGCAGAAGGTGCATACACCCCCCCCCCCCCCCGCCCACACGATGGCCTTCAGATTAGCATTCCAAAGCAGGGGAGCTTCAAAGAGCCCATCACCTTTGGTATGCGAATCTGGCTTCTCTCAAAGGAAAGGAAGCCAACCACCTTCCTCCAGAGCCTTTTAGCACCTGGACAGGTGGGAAAATCTGCTAGTCAGATAGGCCACAGATTAGATTTAGGGGCAGATTTACTAAAAGTTCACATAATGCACCATGACCTGTTGCTGTGCTAAGTTGTGTGAACGAGAGGGAGCTAAACAGTGCCATCTTTACAAAGATATGGCATTGTTTATCTCTCACCCTGCGCTGGTGCACTGCTGGCTACTTAGCATCAACGCAGGCTCCCATGCGTCATATAGAAAGAGTGCCTGCATTGTCAGGATTGTTTTTGTACAGGAAGGGATGCCTGTCTTCACACAAAATAATCCTCATAAGCATATTCCGCTTTGTATGTGTGCTGAAGTGCAGAAAACATGGAAAGAGGAAGTAACAAGGAGAAATGAAGATATTTCTCCTTGTTATACTTCTCTGAGGTAGGCGCACCTCTTTGTGGCAAACTCAGGTTTACTGCCTTTAGTAAATTTGGGGTTGCCTCAAAATACATGGGTGGATATATGGGAATGTCCATGCTGCATCCATGTAACACCCACCCAACTCAGTGTAAAGCAACGCAGAGAAAGTCACTGTGTTGTATTACTTTTTTTACAATACCTAACAAGGTGGCGCAAATCGCCCCTTATGTTGCTTTGTGAATCTCAACTACCATTTTGCATCATGACTGCGCCCAAATAATTGCACAAGCATGATGTAAAACGTTAGTAAATCCTAGCCCTAATGTCCATTAAGAGTGAAACAAATATAAAAATGAGCACTTTTAACCATTTGACCAAGAGACAAAGGACTTTATTTGACAAACAAAAAAGAACAAATAAAACTGGAGAAAATGAGCCCACCCACAATCTCAAGAAGGGATAAGAAGCTCATTTTTTAACAAAAACAGAAATACCCTGTAGGGGTATTTCTTTTTGGTTCTAGCTTAGGGGGGTTGCCAATGGCATAGAGAGATGAAGGTTGAAGAAGGTCACACATATAACATAGCTGTTTTTATAGGAAGAATCTTTGAGTCACAGTATAGAACACATGAAACATTCACAAAGCAGGAAAAGAAAACAAAATGGAGATATAAAATTGCACTAAACTCAAGTACAGTACCAACCAGTTAAGAATAAAAAAAAAAATTAATGAGATATCTTGAAACATATTTAGTCCGCAAAACAACAAGAAAAGAAAATACTTTTTGAATGCATCGAAACACAAAAAGCAGATGTAGAATGCCTTTAGGAATCATATTTGACCAATAAGACACCCAGAAAATTAATTAATCATATCTGACGGGAAGGTATTTGCATAAGGATCAAAGAAACACTACTGCTATTACAGCGAGGTACTCAGAAGATTGAAAATCACTTTTTCAAGGGAAGGGAGTGTATGATTTTTTGCAAGAATGCAGTATTCTTTACAATTAGGCATCAATGCATAGCCCATATATGGAAAATAATACAGCAATTAATTTGAATGTGGTTTCTTCATGTTATAACTAGCATTGTAGCAAATGCTGTATATTAGAGCTAGCAATCTTTACTTGCCATCCCATGCCACAAATATATTTGAATAGGACCTGCATACAAATATCAACTACCAATTGTTTTAGGTGTTTCCAGCATCTTGCGGGCAGTTGGAGGACTATCTGGCCCACAATACACTGTGTCTGACCTGGAGGAGGGGTTGCATCATTCTATAAGAGTGATTTGCCTGTCCTGCAGTGCAAGATGTGTGCAGGACATGCCAGGGTATGTATCTGGGTGAAGACCAGGGCAAAAGGGAGAGGTGTGGCGCAGTGCCCAGAGCAGCTGACTCCAGAGCACTGGGCTCAGGGTTTGATCCTCGGTGACAGTTCAGCTCGGGATCATGCGACTCTGGGCTATAGCTCACTTAATCTCCCAGACAGCCTCCAGCCCTTGGAACCTTAAGGGGTGATATGTTCACGCTTCACAAATCAGAATTATTATGATTAAAAGCGACCTATCTGTGCCTGTCAGTGGCCAACTGAGAACCTGAAGTGTTCTCTTCAATAAAGTTGTGGAGCAATTCAAATAGACCAGGAGTCTTCACTCTTTCAGTAGATTTATTGCAGCCAAAAGGATAGGCAAGGATACAGGTGAAGAGGGCTCAAGGTGGCTGCTCCAACTGCTAGAGAAGCAATTCCATCCTCTAACCCAAACATTCCAAACATGTAAAACATAGAATACTTTGGCAAGTACAATGTAACATTCCAACATTTATATGTAAAATAAGTGCACTGAGAAATGATGCATAGATACCACAGAACCCTCTTGTTTTTTTATTTTTCTAAGTTCTTCAAGTAAAATGTAAATGTAAATGTAGGTGTACTTGTAAAGCGCACTGTGACTCCATGGAGTATCCTGGCGCTGAAGCCTGCTGGGGAACCTGTCCTGGTTTTCCCTGTGAGATGGTCCCTTTCTGGGTATCTCCAAGGTGAAACCAGGCATCCCCGGCGTCTGTGGGGGGCCGTTGTAGAGATGAGGCAAGCTTAATGCCCAGAGTTGCCGAGTGTGTTCCTGGTTAGAGTAGGTACCGAGGTGAGAATTATTGAGTCTTTTTTGACCCTGGTCCATGACCCTGCCGCATTGGGAATTGAACCCTGGTCCCTGGCTGATTCGCTGCTTACAGGTCGGCCGCCTCTAACCAGTGAGCCACACCTCTCCACCAAGTGGAGAGCAAGTAGGCAAGTGTAAAACTCTACTCTCTCTCATGGCCACAAGCAGGTATGTAATGGTTCTTGCATTATGTTATACTGCAGTGGGGGTCATTACTGATTAAATTATTACAGTGGAAGAGAAACTGAGACTGGTGCAGGATGCTAAACGCAGGGGTGTGTTGTCTGCATCTGAAGTTACTGCCACAGCTTTGGGCTTCCTATGGAACGCTGTGTGCTAGCTTTCGGCATCTGCTGAAGAAGGAATGAGCTTGCTCAGTATTTCAAATCTGGCAACACAGCGGCAGTCATCAAGCAGCTGCAAGCAGGGAATGCAGACAGATAGGTGGTATCTGGGACCCAGAGGGAGGGATGCGTACAGTGGGTAATTGGTGTTTAGGGGCACAGTGCCTTAGGGCACTTGCAAGAAGTAAACTGAGTGAGACACTGTAATGGGGCTTCTGTGGAAAGGGTAAGTGAAAGCATCAGACAGGTATGTAATGCATCTGGATATTTCACTGGAGGAGATCATGCTGTTCACTGTGGATAAACACACTTTTTCATACTATTCATCCAGCAGAGTAGGTTTAGGGTATTGATGCTTATTGATCCCATGTCAAGAGTGTTCCCTTCATGCACACTGACTGTTTTGTCACCTGCACAATGCATCTTGGGAATAGTAGTTTTGATTTTTAACATGTTAAGCAGTGTAAGGTCCTGTCTCTTCTGGGTCCTCACTTCTGTACTTGACTGTGCTGTCTCAGCAACAACAACAAAAACTGGAAGCCAAAAGACATCTGCTTGACAGAATTGAAAGCTGGACTTGACTAAAGTCAGTGTGAAGAGGTGCCAGGGAAAGGGGAAAGAAGCAGTAGGAGGAGGATGAAAAGTAAAAGAATAAAGGCCAAGGGTGAACCACCAGGAGGGATAGGACGACCAGAGCCATGAGGACCAGAACAAGAAGAACCGGGCCCAGGAAGACCTAATCTATGAGGACCAGGGTCATCAATGTCAGGGGAAACGAAGAACAATTGGATGATGAGGAACAGGACAATAAATAACAGCACTAAGGGTTCCGAGGCCAGGGTTAGAAGGACCAGGAGGGCCAGGAAGGCCAGGAGGATATGTTACAGGTGTATCTGGACCCAGTGGACAAGGGCCCAAAGAAACAGAAGGACCAGAGTTAGAAGGAACATAATGCCCTGTACCATAATGACAAAGAGGGATTTGAGGGTCAGCACGCACTGATTAGGACCAGAGAGATAATGACAACCAGGGCCCGGAGTAGCAGACTGAAGTAGACAGACCTAAGAGGACCAGGAAACCAATTGGGAGAAGGACCAGAGACTGAAGAGCCAGGACTACAGTCAGATCAAGGAGGACAAAGGAGCCAGAAGCAAAAGGACCAGGAACATGAAGACCAGGGCTAGCAAGACCTGGAGACTCTAGATTAGAATGACCAGGGGTTATAGAGGACAAGAAAGGCTAGGTTCACTGAGAGCTGGATCAGAAGGACCAGGAGTATCTCTGCAGGATTCTAAACCAGGGTGACAAGAACTACATGAAACAGGGTGACCCACAACCTAGGAACTATGAGGACCAGTGCTAGAGGTCTGAAGAACACCAGAACGAATATACCCATAACTATGAGGACCACGATAGAGGGCCTCACGACCAGGTGGACAAGAACAAGGCAGAATAGGCAAACCAGGAGACCAGGAGGACTAGTAGGAGTAGGATGGTGTAGGAGGGCGGGGGACTGGGAGGGCTAGGGAAACCAAGGCCAGAGGAATTAGCATCAGAAGACCCAATACATGAGGGCCAGACAAAGCAGTACCAAAACTAAGAGCAGGCCGACATGGACCATGGCGACCAAGATCAGAAGGATTAGGTACATGCAAACGAGGAACCTAGATAAACCAGGGAAGCAGGACCAGGAGGACTGAGGTACGAGAATTAGGGTGAGGAGGATGAAAAGGTCCAGGGCTGTGGGCCTGTGAACAGGATACACAGGATCCAAATGACTAGAGGCAGGAGTGCATGGGAATAATGACCGATCAAACCAGGACTAGAAATTACAGGGCCAGGAATTCTTAGACTAGCATGAAACGGAGGTCATAGAACATCAGAACTAGGAAAGGCTAGGATGATCAGTGACAGGACAAGTTATTACAGAGCCTTGCAGACAAGGAGCAGGAGGACAGATTGAAGAGGACTTTGAAGATCACGACCTGAAGGACAACTACCAGTATGTCCATGATACAACGATAAGCAAGAAAGGGAGAAAGACCAAGTGGCAGTACCAAGGATACCCAGAAGACCAGAGCAAGAGTACTAGGTAAATTAGGATGAGGAGCACTGGAAACAGGGCTAACAGGGTCAAGAAGATAAGGACCTAAGGAACCAGGGCTCAGTTGACAAGTGGAACAGATCAATCATTACAAGTAGCAAGACCAGGGTGAGGAGGCTCTGAGGCATAAAGGCAAACCAGCATCTGAAAGATCAAGTGGAATGGACGGTGGTTGGCAGTAGGACCAGGACCAAAATGATCAGGGTAAGGAGGACCTGAACAGAGAAAACATGGATCAAGAGGACCTGGATCCTACCACCAGGTCTAAATGGACAAGTAGCAGATCCAGGAGAACAAGGACAATACAAACTAGGAGGAAAAAGACTAAAAGTGCCAGGACACAAGAAGCAGCATGGACCAGGACCTGTGGTAGCAGGGCTAGGAGACTGACGGTGAAGAAAACCAGGAGAAGGTGACTAAGACTAAGAGGACCACAAAGGAATAGAGCCAGATGCGCAAAGACTGTGGAAATGAGTGACAATGCCCACTGAATAACGAGTAGGACAATCACTATGAAAAACAAGAATAGCATGACCTTGACCAGGAGTGCCAGGAAGCTGCGGCCAGTGACACAGTCAGCCAGAGTCAGAAGGAATGTTCTAAGAAGACCAGGAAATAAAGGACTAAGGGGACAGGAAGATCAGGGCAAAGGGGATCAGGACCTTGAATATGAGGACCAGGAAGACCAAGGGGAAGAGGAAAAGGAGATCTGGACAAGGACATTAGGACCAGGATGATACCAGCTTAGAGATCCAGGCCACAGAGCCAGAAACAAGATGGCCATGAAGATGAGCAACAGGATGGCCAGGCCAAGGAGGGCCAGATAAAGGAGGACCATGATACGTTTGTGTAGCAGCACGAAGTCAAGCAGCAGGAAGATAAGGGCAAAGGGATCAGAACCAGATCCAGGAAGACAAGATCCAGGCCAAAATGACTGGGTGCCAGAATAAGCAAAGAATACAAAGGGGGTCAGTACAAAGAATACCAGGAGGACCAGCACTAGGAGGACAAGGACCAGAGCTAGGAGGATTCAAAGGGTCAGCCCTAATTGTACCAGGAACAGGCTTAGGAGTGCCAGGAGGACCATAACCATCGGACCAAGGCCCAGAGTACCAAGTGGAGCAGAAAGACCAAGCACTAGGGGCAGCAGGACCAGGAGGAGGACGATCAGGTGGACCAGAACAGCCGCCAGAGCCAGGAAGTCTAAAGGGACTAGATCTGGATGTCCAGGAGGACCAGGACCAAAATGACAAAGCTCAGAAGGACCCAAACAAAGAGAACCAGGACCAAGAGGGCCCAAACCAATGGGCGCAGTGCCGGAAAAACCATTGGACCAAAGCACAGGGCAAGGAGGACAAAGATGATCCAAAGCAGGAAGACAAGAGCTAAGAGGGCAAGACCTAAGAGGACAAGGACATAAGAGGCCAGATAGACCGAGGGGGCCAGCAGGTGAACTGATGTACTGGGGATCAGGTGAGCATGGTCAGAATGATCAGAAGGACCAGATAAATGGATGAAGGTGAAGAGAATCAGAAAAAAAGAACGAGCTAGGAGAGGGGCTGAAAGCACCAGAAAGGCCAGAATGAACAGAACCAAGAGGATTAGTCATACAAAGACCCAAACAAGGAGGACCAGAAACAAATGGATCAAGTCAACTGTGCACAAAATCAGGACGAGACCACTGTGAGGACCAGGAATAGGAACACCATTGCTAGCAATCCAGAGTAAGAGTGGGGAAGACTAGGAGAACAGGACCTGAGGAATAAAGAGGAGATGGCCAGGCAACCAGAGCCAACAGGACAAGCTAAGAGGACCAGGGCAATGAGGACCAGTGGAACCACAACCAAGGGGGAAAGGAATCTCAACTCACAGAGGCCTAGAGTATCAGGACCTGGCATACCAGGAGAAGCAGGAACAGGAAGAGGAGGAAAAGGAGGACCAGGACAAAGAAGGACAGGATGGCATAAGCCATGATGAGCCATCTGGGTAGGTAAGAACAGTTGAGAACAGAATGACCTTAAGAAGAAGGATTGGGATAAAGTGGATATGTTAGTTCTAGATGACAATGAGCAGGAGGACCATGTTCAAGAATATTGTGACATGTTAGAGAGGACCCAGAGAACCCTGAGAACTAGTCAAGTCAGGAGTTGATGGACTAGGAGCATTAGAACCAGATGGGTGGATTAGGTAGACTAGAAAGATCAGAATAAGCTGGGCCAGGAAAGTGTTAGGAGGACCAGAGAGGTCAGAACCAAGGGATCAGGACCTGAAGTTCCAAGTGGAGCAGGAGAACTAGGAACCGGGGTATTAGGACCAAGCTGCAAATGATCAGGGAAATCAAGAAAACCAGAGGCATGAGGAACAATGGGAAAAGACCAGGACCGAAATGACCAGTCCAAGCCCAAGAGAACCTAAAAAGGAGGACCAGGAACAGAGGAGGTAGTACTAGGAGGACCAGATGGACCAGGGCAAGGAGAATCAGGATGACCCAAACCAGGAAGACTAGCAGTGCCAGCCCTTGGAGAACCAGGACAACAGGGCTAGATGGATAAGGATCCAGCAGACCAGCAGGATCAGGATGATGATCAGTAGTACGAGGTTCAGGAGGCCCTGGAAGGGCCAAAGCATGGATAAGCCAGGAGCAGGAAGACCAGGGTCAAGAAGGACTACAACCAGATTCAGGAAACCAGGGTGACCAGTACTAGTTAGGCCATGATAAGGATCAGAAGAACCAAAACAGCCCAGAAAAGAAGGACTTGGAACAGGACTGGGAGGAGGACCAACACCAAAAGGTTCAGATGGGCCAAGAAGAGAAGAAAGACAACAGGAAGCAAGAGGACACCTATGTGAGTCTAGGCCACATGTATTGGGATATCCCTTTTGTAAATGGTTCTCATTCATGCTTCCTATGCTGCTAACCCCGAGAAACCCCAACCTTATAGAACTGGTAAGTATTTGCTGACAAATCAGAGCATGGAAAGTGAATAAATAGCTAGGCCTGTTACACACTGACCTGTGAGTGTAGAAGATGAAGAAGATGTAGTCTGATGCTGGCACAGTAGTCTGAGGGTGGATCTGAGGGCATATGCACTGAAACGTGGCAGAGGAGTTTAAAGGTCCATGGGTACACATGAGTGTGGTCTGTGAAGGATAGCAGAAAGGGTTTAAGAAACTCAGAGGGCAACTTCCTGCACAAAAACAATATTTTAGAGCATTTTCCTCTTTCTATGTGTGCTGTAGATATTTCTCCTTATTGCGCCTCACTTGAGAAGGCACACCATTTTGATGCAATCCCAGGTTTTCTCACCATAGTAAATCTGGGATTGCGTCAATAACCATGGGCGGATGGGCACAAGCTCCAACCTTGGAAAGCCTTCTCAACACGGGGTAACACAAGGTAGCGATTTGTACAGCCTTGCGTAACTCAGGTTTTACTAAGCCACGCAGAACCACGAAAGGTGGTTTTGCGTTGCTTAGTAAATTCCATTTAGGGCTTGCATTGCCTTGTGTGACGCATGGGGAATGCAAGCCCTTACTACAGCTTCTCCTAAGTGCGTAGTAATAAGAATCCTTGTGTGATGAAAGTCTTAGTCAGTGTTGGACCATTGGGATGCAGTTTGCATGATGTGACATGATAGGAAATACAGCTTCCCAACTCAGTGGGTATTTTTTGACTGCATCCTTGTAGATAGAGGGTGAAGACCCAGAACTGAAGTGAGGCAGAATGGAAAAAAGGCTTCCCAAAATAAATGATGTGATGTCCTTTTCAGCAAAGGGCTGCTGATTAGTTCTTCCTGTGTAACTATACAGGCTACATGGTAAAAGTGAGGGATATGTCATATGTTTCTCTTGTTAAAGATGTCAAAGTTTCTAAGAAGGGCTGCACTTTTGTCAGGGACTGATGACTACTTAGAAAGGCAGATGACAGCTAGGTGCTGAGATCTCATGCTTCATTGTGACCTGGTTTTAGCAGTGACGGCCACCACAAATAAAGGGTGGTGTGGCGGGTGGAGAGAGTGCAGGAGAAGGAGCACGGGGTCTTCACAATGGGTTGAGTGTGTTAGTAATAATATATTTAAAAAAAAGAACTTACCTGAAGCGGACGGCCACCTTTAACGTTGTGCCACCTGTCCTCTTCCTGGTCCGAGCAGCCCCTGGGACGGAGAACCATCCAATCCCCATGCTGCAGAGCAGCACAGCGATTGGCCTGAGTGGGCTGGAACGACACTCCACTCATGCCAGGGAATCTTTGGGGTTTCCTCAGCTTGGCTGCTCAATGCAGCAGGGCTGGACAAACCTACGTGCACATGTGTGTTTTGGACAGTCGTCTCACATATACACCCTTAGGGAGTGCACATAGCACTCCTCCTCCCCAGACCATGCCTCAGCCCAGCCCCTCCATGCAGCACTGTCTCAGGGCCAGCAAATGAAAAATAAAACGATGATAGAAAATCCTTTTATTTTTCATTTGCTGGCTCTGAGCTAGGCAGTGGGGCAACGCTCCTCCGCCATTGAGCTGCTGCTGGGTTTTAGAACCTCTCCTTGGAGCCAGCACTATTGCAACTGCTATGAGGGCCATCTCTCACACTCTGTGTCTGAGAGACAGCCAGAACATTATTTTTTAAAGAGAAACACCCCAAATCAGTTCTGAAACCCCAATCCCCTGTCTGGAAAATGAGTATAATTGTGGAGCTACGAAGCGATCAATTATAAATTGTCACTTTTTCCCAGTCTATATCTAGTCTATCCGGTCGCAGTTCCGCCAATAACTTACATATTGATGTCCAATCCTTCTATGTTCTCGGAGACCCCTAAAATGCGAACATTATTGCGCCAGCATGTATCTCGAGCCTTTCCATATCATCTTGTAAGGACTTATTCTCCTCTCTGAGGCCGTCAATTTCCTTCGCGTTTACACCGGTGAACTCCCCCAACACCTTCACCTCCTCCTCTAGCACTGCCGTGCGCTGAGCTATTCCATCGATCTTTTGTTCCAGAATCGCACATTTCGCTTGGATCTCTTTCTGATTGTGCTCTGAGGTCTCAAACCTAAGAAGGATATCCTGTCTCATACCGAGTAATAGCTCCATTACTTGAGTTACTAAGGGAACCCCCGCCGGGGTGCTGTCATCACTCCTTGCCCCATCTTCGCCATCCGTACACCGCCACTGAGCAGGTTGTACCATCAGCCTAGACGGGCTTTGCAGCGGAGTAGTCGAAACTCTTGTGGGGCTAATAACATGTTCTTCCAGACTCTCTGCTCCGATGTCTAGAAGAGGGGCAAACTGATTTTCCAACCTCAGTTGTTCACTGTGATCAATACACTCCGCTTCCTCCGAAACCTTCTCGAGTCCTACTGAACCAGCCACCTGCTCCATGATTTTAAAATACGACCTAAGAGAGGGGGGAGGTTTAGGCGCAAGCCCTGCTTCTTTTGATCTACGCTTTTTTATTCTGCCTCCCTTCGGAGGTTTCTTAACTGGCGTTACCGCTTGAAATGTGCTTGCTTGCTTTATTTTCACAGCGCTCTTTTTCTCCGTGCGTAAAAGATATCTACTTCTTGTAGGCAACTCGGGCTGTGACCCTTTCCGAGGATCCTTAGGCCCCTCTATGACCCCGAGGTCTCCCACAGCATTTAGAATCTTCGCTGTATTTTGATCCAGCACCTGCTCCTGGTTTTGACTCAACACGCGAGTCTCCGTTCCTTTTGGAGGATTAGTATTGTCCGATCTCACTTTACCCGGTAAAGGTGTGACACCCGGCGTCCGATCTTGCTCCATCCACCCCGGAAAAAGGCTGAGGACAAAGTGCTGGTCCCGCGGGAACGGGGTAGATATTACTCGGAGAGACGATCCACAACCACCCCCGGTGCCCCCTCTTATCGAAACATTTACTTCCTCTTTACCGGCTTTAGTTTGTCGAGGGAGAATCTTGACTGCGTCCCCCGCCTCCCTTACAGTGCCTCTCCATGTACCATATAGCTTAACCACGCTCAACCGAGCATGCTTTAAAGAAGCTGCAGCCCGGCTCCAACTTCCCTGTAAGGTGGAAACAGGGTCTCGAGTCACTGGTTCCGCGAGACCTCCGTACCCCATATGTCAGGAAAGGGGACAATATCAGCAAAATGAGCAAATTATAATAGTTATAGTAAATGTCTCGTAACCCGCTTACTTCAGGATTGGAGCCCTCGCTGTCCCTGCTCACCGAGTCACTGAATCTTATCGTAGTCCCGGCACCAATTTAGGAGAGGTAGAGGATGAAGTCACATCCCATCAAGAAAATACCCAAAACCGGCTCAGGCGCCCAATTCTCGGGTGACTCCCACAACTCAATTATCACAATATAATTACAGCTCTCACCACCTAACATGTTTCATATCTTCTTCGCGCTGAGGCACCTAAAATCTACCAAATGGCCCCATCTCTCCGTGGCGATCTCCCGACCGGCGTTTACTCGGCCGCCATGTTCCCCGATCACGTGACAGGGTGGAGCTCCGTCTTCATGACTAGATATAGACTGGGAAAAAGAACTTCAGAGAGTCCATAGAGATCCCTACAGGCTTCATCCAGGAAGAAAGGCTCCTAGATAAATATTGGTCAACTTTTTAACTTTTTCAGTGAAGGAGTTGGTGTTGGGGCGCGCATTGAAAGAACGGCAGTTAAAATTTGGAGATGTAACATATCAGATTTGTTCGGATTTGGGGAAAAGGACTGCGCAGAGACAGTGGGAACTTGGTTCTAAAATGAATTAATTACGCTCCAGGGGGGCTCAAGTACAAATGAAATTTCCTGCTATGCTTAAGATCATGTGGCAAAACAAAATGCATACTATTAGAGACCAGCGTAGGGAACAGATGTACAGGGTTCTATATACATACATAGTCTAATAAGTAACCTGGGTAGTCACGCTCTCACCTATAAGTATGACATTACTGGGGAGAGCACCATTTGTTTACTCTTTTTCTTTTTTCTTCACTTCACTCTCACAGGGCGAGTCCTCATAGGCTTTGCCGGTAGGATAGGTTGGGGGTTCCCCGGGGGGGGGGGGTACGGGGGGTTGGGAGCAAGTGGGAGAGAGAATACAAATATTGTCCTCATTTCGCTATATAGTTGGCGGTCCCTTCCTCTGTAGAGAGTACGTATTTGTAGAGTCTGTTGAATGCATTGTGGTAGCATACCGGATGAAGGATTTGGAAGGATTTGGTAGCAATTCGGTTCTAATAAGGGACAATTGAAAAATAATCTAGTGCACTTTATGTCCTGGAACGTGAATGGTCTGAGGTCTAAGAGAAAGGTGGCCCGTGTAATGGAATTTTTGAAGAGAACAGAGGCCAGCGTTATTCTGCTGCAAGAAACACATTTAATGAAACATGAATGTATTAATGTCTTTAAGAAATGGGCCTGGGTGCAGGATATTTGCTGTTCAGATCAGAATTGTAATACTAAGGGGGCTGCTATTCTTATCAGATGCAACAAGGGTATTATTTTGGAAAGTCAGCAGACAGACTCTTCAGGGAGATGGGTAGTGATTAAAATCAGGATACAAGGCATTCCTGTAGCTGTGGCAAGTTATTATGGGCCAAACGAAGATAATCCCGATGCTTTGATTAAACTGGAACTATGCCTACTGTCCTCTAATGCATCGGTGATACTTGGAGGGGACTTTAACTTAGTCTTGGATAAAAGTTTAGATAGAACCTCCAAGGCTAAATATGTTATCCCTGGTAAATCCATGACAGTTCTTAAAACTATGATCCGGGAGGCAAATTTAATTGACATATGGAGATTCAAGATGGGGGATAAGAGAGGATTCACCTTTTTTAGTAAAAAACACGGGCACCATTCACGTATCGATTATTTTTTATTAGATCGCGAGTTGGTGTCTGGGGTTGAAACGGTTAACCATGTACCCGCTATATTATTGGATCATTCGGCTGTTCTGTTATCATTGAATATCCCATATAAGAGGGGAGAAATCAGGTGGACGTTGGATATGACGATTTTATTAGACGAAGGGGCTATAGTTAAACTGAAAGAAGAGGCTGTTATTTTCTTTGAGGCTAATATTGGGTCTGCAAAATCTCAAATTGTGTAGGATGCTTTTAAGGCCTTTTTAAGATCTAATGGTACGGTTATAATGGCGGGTAAAAAACGTAGCTTGAGGCAACAAGAAGAACTTTTTTGGGAAAATATTAAAAATAAAGAACAAGAGGTACAAAAGGCCTCACTGGAGTGCCCCAGTCTGGTGATCCCTCTTACAAAGCAATTAGAATCATTGAAAGTGGAATATCATGGAGCCCTTGATAAAATATTATTGGACAGATGGAGGGCTAGTAAATTACAGCATTTTGCTTATGGGGAGAAGAGCGGTACATTACTAGCATGGAAAGCAAAGACAGATCGAGCTCGAAATTTAATCAAAAGTCTTAGAGAGGAGGTGACAGGAGATATAGTTGACACCAATGCCAGTATAGGGCGGGAAATCTCGAGACATATGAGCCATCTCTATACTGAAGATATTTCTCCTGGGATGGCCAATATTGAAGGTTTTTTTAAAGATATTGAAGTTCCGACTCTAAGTGAAGAGCGGGTGAGGATGTTATCGGCTGAGATAACAGAAGAAGAGATTAGACAGCAGCTCAGGAAAATGGCGAGAGGCAAGGCCGCAGGGCCTGACGGTCTTCCAACTGAGGTGTATCATGGCCTCTCGGACGAAGTCATACCTGTATTAAAGGAGCTGTTCAACTTAATTCTAAAAGATGGAGAAGACCCTCCATCAACCTGGGCAGAGGCAACAGTAACATTAATTTTAAAACCAAATAAGGATCCCATGCTGGCGGACTCATATAGGCCTATATCTTTATTGAATACGGACTATAAAGTTTTCGCTGGGGTTTTAGCTACGAGGATCGCAAAGGTTATCAAGTATATCATACACAATGATCAGAAAGGCGAGGGAGGCAGCTTAACGAACTAACTATTTTATTACTTGGAGTAGTTGATCTGGCGGAGACATATAAACTCCCAGTGACGGTTGTGGCAGTAGATGCTGCTAAGGCCTTCCACCAGGTACACTGGCTATACCTCTGGGAGGTCTTAAGGAGATTCGGATTTCCAAATAACCTAATTAAAGCTGTCCAACTCCTCTATCGTTTACCTAGAGCAAGGGTGCTTATAAATGGTGAATTGACCAACTGGTTTAGTATTTCCCGTGGAACTAGACAGGGATGTCCGCTATCTCCCCTTCTGTTTGATATGTATATCGAACCATTAGCTACTTGGATCAGAAAGGACGCCGCTATTGTTCCATTTAGATACAGGAATTTCGAGATTAAGTTATCCCTTTATGCCGACGACCTATTACTTTATACTCAGAACCCTCAAGTGTCTATCCCCCTTTTAATGACCAAAGCCGAAACATCTTGGCCTTATTGTTACTCAGAAATTGATAGATGTCACCACGGTTAATTGGAAAAGGATTAGTCAGGAAGTAAGGAGATTGTTGGTGAGATGGGCAAACTTACCTTTGAACTTATATGGTAGGGTGAATCTTATCAAAATGGTGATTTTGCCCAAATTACTTTTTTGTTCAATTCTATTCCTCTATTATTTGATAAAAGAGAGATAGCCAAGCTTCAGGGAAAGTTAGGCAGTTTTATTTGGGCTTCTAAGGGTGCCCGTATATCATGGAAGAAATTAAGGAGGAGGTTGGAGAAGGGCGGGCTGGCCCATGTAGATTTGTTGATATACGGGTATGCGTTTTTCTTTAAGAACTGCCGGATGCTTTTAAGTAAACTAGACACCTCTGCGATAGGAACTCTTTTTGGGGGAATGCTGGGTGATCTGAGGGAGGGTCAAGATCAATTTTTGTTTAAGTTTGGGGACCCCAAGTTTTTCAAAAAAGTTAGGTTAAAGATTTTATCGGATGCTCTGAAATTATAGGTCCAGATCCGAAAGAAGCTGGGAATTACGTACTATTCTTCTAGGTCCCCGATTTGGGAATCCCCTGGGACCCCGGAGTTTCTGGATGATTCTCTCAGTCTTCCCCTAAGGAACGCGGGTATTTCTTGTTGGGGTGACTTGAAGGTGGCAACCGAGTTGGTTGATTGTGGAGCCTTGAATGCAATCACAGGAGGTCAACTCACCAGGTTTAAATATTATCAGCTTTCTGCATGGTGGGTGCGCCAAGATTGGAATGAAGAAGAGGGTGATTCCTGGTTAGACCAAGCATTAAATACGGGTTCAGTTAAGAAGGAGGTAGCTTTGTGGTATAGTACTTTGATCAAGGCTGAAGACGATATAGATAGTGATCTACAGAAGCTATGGGGAGAAGTAATCCCAACTATTAATTTGAGGGAAACCTGGAAAGCCTCATTTACCTTACTCAGGGAAACCGTTAAACCAGCATACCTGAAACGTAACCACGTTTTTACTGCACACAGGGTATATTGTTCTCCAGCTAAACTAGAGAAATTTTCAGGGACACATTATGCATGTCCAAAATGTAGAAATATCGTTGCTGATGACTTTCACATGTTTTTGACATGTCCCTACATTGTGAATTTTTGGACTGAGGTGTGCGAATTTATTTCTGAAGTTATAGGTTTTGTTGTGAGGGTAAGTCCTGCCCTGGTGTTTTTTGGGGTCTGGCTAAACAATGATATTGCAATTAATAGGTTGGATGCAAGATTTATATTTTATGTAATTATTTTAGGGAGGCGGGAGATTTGTATATTATGGAAGTCAGACGCCCCACCTCAGTCGCTGGATTGTAAAAAAAGCGCCTTATATATAAGTAAACAGGAAATGCTATGTGATGCAAGTAGCTGAGAGAAGGTATGGGCTAAGCTGGTGGACTGGTCGCAAAAACTAAAGTCCAATGATTAAGCTAATGTGTAGCCGTTGGTCCTGTCTCCTTCCGTGCTATGGGCACTTTAGGGAAGGATGGAAGCGGAAACGGTCTCCCTCTCGTGTGGAACGACTCTAACTTAGCCTGGACTACCAGAGAAGGTCAAGAGTATTGCCAACAAGTGAACTGGCAGAATGAGAACTAAAAAAAAAAAGATTTTTTTTTTTTAATAAATTGTCACGGTTTATTAAGTGTCTTATTTCTTACATTATTTGTGATGAAGTCAAATAATAAAAATCTCTGTGAGTTTCTTTACTTCTGTGTCTTCAATGCCTATATGTCTTTCTCTAATTTACTGGGAAAATGAATTCATATTCCAATGATATTCAGTTCAATTTATTATTGTCCAATTCCTTTGCTTGTGGCTTCCCAACAGAATACTTCATCTGTGGCCCAGCAATGTACGGGCTGTCAAACGAAAGACTTTATACCATCTACCCTATTTAGGGTAGAAGCTTGCTCTAAGGGACAGGAAAAAAACATTTAATGACCCCCTCATCTTGGCAGAAAATTCACAGTGTGTGGGACCATTTTGTTTTTCAAAAATAAATTCTTCTTTTGGGAGTTTGTATTTTGAAAACAATGTTTTGTGCATACACAGGAACCGCCATGACAGCAGTACCCATAGGGCCGGTGGACGTCCCTCAGGATGTCGGAGGTACTGTCCTCTGACATCCTGACAGAGTGAACTCCGTCCTCGAAATTCTGAATCAGGCTCAGAGTTTTTCTTACTTCTGTCATGAAATTGGAATGAAGCCTCTCAATTATACTGGATTGGTCACTTCATAAGAGGCCCTTTGCAATTGTTTCTATTTTGATAAAATCACCGTAAATATTAGATGGCTATATGTTACTGGGATGCAGCGTTCAATTTCAGTTTTTTACTTTAGCTAATCATTGTTTTCAGGTGTTTTAATTTGAATTGCATATTTGAACTGAACAAGATTTCATAATTCCAGAATGCACTGGTTTGCTACCGAAAAAAGAGGTGTTTTGATAACATGGAGCCTTTTGGTAATACTATAACTGACTCTGGCTCATTCCCATGGCTTTGTGATTAAAAGCGTGTCAGGGGTTGCTTTTACTCATTTCATTGGTTGGTATTTTACTAATTCTGGCAGTCGCCAGTAGGTAGTTATAGTTAGAACCTAGTTTCTATAGGAAAAGCGTTTTTTGATTTGCTAATAACTTTGGCGCCGTTTGACGAATCTTCACGAAATTTTCACAACTAACTGTTCACTCATGCCAGCTCCTGTCTTGAAGTTTCGGGATTATTCGTCAAGGGGGGGACCGAGAAAAAAGTGGGGTCCCAAAACGTGTTTTCTCCATGTTAATTTCCATAGGAAATTTAGACACGGCTACAGCCTGAACTGCTGAACGGAATTACATCAAATTTGGCAGAGAGATAGCTCTTGGTCCAGAAAGCATGTTTCTTTTAAATGGTGTAATTCCGTTCAGAAGTTTTTGAGATATTTAAAGATTTACAGATATCGATATTTGAGAATTGTGAGATCTGATTGGCTGAGCCCTCCCTAGCACGAGCTTGCCTCTGATTGGCTGCCAAAACTTCAAACCAGGAAGTGTTGGCATCCATCTTGTGCCTCGGACCAAAGGAGAGGGAAAAAGGTAGGAGAAACATTAAACAACTTTAAAAGTGGCAGGGTAGAAACACCCTGACCCCCCCAGGCCTGCTCAACGGTCTCACAGGGACCCCCAGGCCTAAAAAAAGCATTTTCTTAAAAACATTTTCGTCGGGGTCGCACTGGGTGCGTGAACCCTGTCAAAAATGAAAACAAGCATTTGCAATGCAATAGGTCTCAAATTTACGCCAGTTTGAGCTATTGACATGGTAAATAACAATGCCTTCTATTTTTGTTTTAGTTTTTAAAACACAAATAAAAGGCATTGTCATTCACAATGCCAATAGCTTAAACTCGCGTAAATGCGAGACCTATTGCATAGCCAATAGGTCTCGCTTTTGGTATCTTGTAAGTGGGTAGTTAGTCAGCAGATATTCTTATGTGCATGGCTAAAGATTTATAAGATCCTGAAGTCGATCCCTATTGTTATTTTTTTATAGCAAAGAGACGTAAAGCAAAAACTTTGTATGTGTAGGCGTACATGTTTGTAAATGCAACCTACTGTTTTTGTAATAGCATTTTAGCATTTTGTTCCATGATTGTATTACCTTGTTATTAGTATTGTTTATATTTACTTTGCACTATAGTTCCCATACAACTAAAAACAGCAAAAGATAATCCTTCAAGCTGACAGTTCTTCACTGAAATCGCCAAAAGATGGATTCACTTTAACCATACTAAAATTCAGGAGAGAATAAAAGACTTAGGGGCAGATTTATGACGACTGGCGCATCCCTGCATATCAGCAGGGATGCGCCAGTTATTATGCGCCACAGCTGCGCCACCATGGATGCGCCGTATTTATAATGCGGCGCACCATGGGGCAAAAACGGCACAGATGCGTGACGCATCTGTGCCGAAAAGTGGCGCATTGCTGGAGTTGGACGCAGCTCCAGCAATGATCTGGGGGGCCCTATCTGTACAATGCTGCGTCAATCCTTACGCATGCTTCAAGCAGGCGCAGGGTTTTGACGCAGCATGGGCCTAAAAGTGACTGAGTGAAATCTTGTAGATTTCACTCAGCCACTTTTAGGAGGCGTTCCTGCGCCGGAACGCCCCCACCTGCCCTGGAACGCCTACATGTGGCGCAGGGCTTTACAACGTGACGCATCTGGAAGATGCGTCACGTTTGTAAATGCCCCGCACCATGGCGCAGGATTTGCGCCACTGCTGCGTCACAAAAGTGGCGCAACGGCGGCGCAAAAGTGCCGCAAGTGCAACATAAATCTGCCCCAGTGTGTTGGAAAATGTATAAAAAATGGATTCTCTAGTTGGTAGCCTCAAGGTTCGAAGACAACGCAACACCACAAATCTAGAACGAGTCCAGGATTCTCCTTTTGAACGCCTGTAATCTGGGCTAATTACCTCTCCCTGGCTCTGAGCTGCAATTACCTATTCCTGATAAGTGTTTATTTATGCAGCACAATATCCTTGGTGCAACAACATCAACTGTTGCATGGCTAAGCACTTATAAGGTCCCAAAGGGGAGACCTATTGGCTATGCCAATGCTTGTTTACTACAGCAATGTAGGATGCCATATCAGAGAGCATGAGCCCTGCAGAATACTTAATTTCAGCATCAGGAGATGTGTCTAAACCACTAACCTCTTTGAAGGCTACTAACTCTGAGAGGGTAATATCGCTATGGTCATCAGTATCATGCCTGGGGGCATCATCCAATGAGCCAGTCAGTCATGAATTGGTTTTATAGCACACGCTTGTACCCTGAGAATTTAGACAGAGAGTATTGGTGTTCCTCATTCACCTTTTGAGTTTTCACTTTTGAAGCTAGCGATAGGATGAGTTTTTTTTAGTCTACAGGCTTGGAGCCGTAAACTGCGCAAGTTGCAGTGCTGCGGGCTCCAGAACCAGAGGCAGTGCCAGGGCATGCAAAAGAAATGGGATTAAGGGAATTGTAGGAAGCCCCGCCGGAGGAAATCCAAATTGCACCTGTTGAGGTCCCATGGAGGACGAAGGCAGACGAAATCCGAGTGGCCTTGGCCAGTCTAAAATCCTCATGGACTGCATTAAAAAAGAATGCTGGGTCTGAGACCGGAGTCAGAATCTCATGGAACAACTGAAGTACCTGGGGCCCTGGCAATGGCTCCTGCAGAGGTGCAGGGCCTGGCCCCGGAGACAGTGCCTAACAGTGCTGGTCCCACAGTGGCTGGTAACAATGAATTCTGGTTCAGAGGAAGTCCCTACAGTGGAAGTAGAACATTGGGGCAACTTACTCTTCGGAAACACACAAAACTTTGCGAAGTCCCCGTCCCTCCTCTTTTTCTTGTGCATCTGCATCTTTTCTTTGAATGACTTAGTGGAAGAGTACTCTGGTGCCCTCGTGTGAGAGCAATTTCTGAGGCGACTTCAGCAATTATCCCGGGCTTTAACCAAATACTATTTTGCCCATTTCCTAATGGCTTTCAATTTCATGTGGGGAGCTGTGATTAGTATAACCTCATGTCATGGTCTGCATTGCTGAAACTAAATACGCAGTAAACCACACAGAATAACGGAAAAGTCATAACTGCAGTATATGTTGAAGGTATATTCAGGAAGGATTGGACAGAACCAAAGGATAGGCCCCCAGCCTCTAAAGCAGTCTAGTCCCCTAAGAAGTCAAGCTCATTTAACAGACCCTTTGCCATGGCTGCAATAATTCATTTTATGATTATATGAGCATAGGGAGGCATTTGGCCAAGTGTAACAAACATGCTCTGGGTTTACTGTCTGCACCCCAAGCCCCTGGTCTTCTAAAAGCACTGCATAGATCTTTTGTCTAGGGGTAGTGGGGCCTGGAAACATGATGCAACCTTTGGTCACATGAACCCAGCCCCCATTGCAGTTCCACATACCTGGAACCCAGCCTCTGTATCTATAGAACCACTGTGCATGGGTTGACGCAGGGTGCTGAAATATTTTTAAAAACAAATCTGTGAATCTTAGGTTGGATCTATGGAGGATCCAAAATAGCACAGAGGATCCACATAGGGAATCACGGCTCTCATGTTCAGTGATTCGCACTTTTTAAGTTGTTTGTGTCCTACCAGCTCCCGCCACATCCTCCCACTGGACTATGGGGATGCTCCCCTTTCCTGTTTATATTGCTTGCAATTTTCTGTGACACTTCCATGCGAATGATTGTAGAGAGCTAGCAACACATAATGGTGATGAAAACTATATTTTCAGTCATGGCCAGCCAATCATATTGACCTTAACCCCAGTTTCGATTCAAATATGTGGATCCCACAATGAAAGACTGCAAAAAAACACTTCCTTATCTAATCAGATTGGTTTCATTTTAAAATTCCACAACCTCATACCTGCGGATATTCAGCTATCTGACTGTCAAGATCTCCTTATCATCATCAATTCCCACCTCATGTTTGGAATGCAAATGCAAGTATCTAAAAAGCTATTGAATGGATTTACAACAAACCACAAACGTCTCTTGTTCTGACTAATGTTCTATCTTTATTTCATTTTTGGTGTAATTCTATTCAGGAGTTTTTGGTACTGTGGAGAGCAGAAATGCATGTGGGACTTAAAATTATAACTACCTGTGACAGATCTGCATGAAAATTGAAACAGCAAAACTAAGCAGAATACCCTAATTTTCGGCAAAATTGAATGTAGATTTGGCACAAGGTGCAAATTTTATTAGCAAATCAGAAATGTTTTTTTTAAAGTGCAACATAACCATAACATCCCTACTGCCACTCTGTGCTATTATCCATGTGCAGCTGTGGTGAGTCAAAACCAGAAGTGCATAGCCTTTGGACAGACCTTGGGCTTAACCCAGCAGGAGTGAGCATCCCATGCGCTGCGCTTGTGAGCATCAGGGGTTGGCAGGAGCATGTCAGATATGACTTTTACTGCCCCCTATGACATCAGTAAAAAACAGATATGAGGCACTACATCGTGGTCTAAACTCACCATCCACGCAACCCGCAGTGTACGGCCAACAAGAATGCCTGCAGAAGTAAAATATTCATGTGTAGAGGACAAGGGTAACACTGCTACATGTTAAAGAAAAATATTTTACAAGCATGTGGAGAGGGAATATACTCAGTGCGCCAGAGTGAGAGACAAAGCATGCTGAGATGAGACTTGACAGAGAAAAAAGGTGGAAGAGACATGAATATTACGGATGTTGATGGAGGGTGCACATGAACACTAAGAGTCTGTGTTAAGATTCAATGACTGCAATGAAAATATGTGGAAAGCAAGTATGAGATAGAAGGATGCACAAACAGCGTTTGCCTTCTAGAGTTGGGAGTAGAAGCTACTTGCTACTAGATGACTGCGTGACGTGGCAGATCGCAGGAGAATGGGGCCTGACACTGGCACATAAAATTGTATTGTACGTGTGTCTTTGTGAGACAAAAAGTACTTGCTTCATACATAGGTCTAGATAACACACAGATGATGGGGTGTGTGTATATAAATGGCACATAGGTATCACTAATGTGTACAAAAAGGATAGTTTCCAATCTGCACATGCTAGCTTGTACTGAGAGGTCATCAGTAATGTTACAGATGATGATGCGCGTAATCAAGAGGGGAAAGCAGGAGCCTTAAGGTTCCATGGCTTTGATAACGACTAAATTCTATAGGCTTAATTCCACTTTAACTAAACATATTTCATGCTACTTGTATGGTCGTCTACTAACATCACACGACCCTTCTTGTAGTCAGGTAACAAAAGGTTCCCACAAGTATGTTTTTTTAGAGAATAGACATTTACAAAGTTGACTGTCTTGAACCCGACAGTGTATACACCTTAGGCCAGACAAGGGGATTTCCAGAGGTTGTTTCCCCCATCACATTACATTCTCACCCTTAATGATGAATACCGATCTGTGGTAGGCTGCTCAAGTCCAAGGTGTTAAATCTAGCCACGACTGGTCAGTCTCAGTCTCCTACGCTGCTTAAATTCTCTTTGCCGAATGCTGCGAGCCATGTTGGAATTGCAAACTAATGAAATGGAAATTAGTTCTTTCCCAGAAAGAAAGACCTCTATGGTGCCGAATGCCTTATCTGACGGCTTTATGACCAAAATACAACACACTCACCAACTGCCCAGAGATGGGTAACAGGCAAACAATACACATTCTAACCACAAAAACCCAGCACCGCACCACTGTACAACAACGTGACCTAAATATGAACCTTCGCCAACGCACTAAATACCCCATTCTCAAGGCTTGCAAGCCAGCCGGAGATACACGAGCAGAGCCAGGCACGTTGCCACAAACCTCACTGCACACCAGTGCCTACCCTGTGGGCAGCACACGCACTTAACAGCACTCGCTCGAAATCCACTAACCTGGTAAGATCATCTCCTTACTAAGAATTGCGAAGAGAGGTGTAATTACCACCAGAGTCCCTTCGGGAAAGGCGCAGATAGTCCACATTCCACCACCAGAGACTCAGGCAGTGCTCCTGAGTGAGAAAGCGGCCGGCGATAGTGCGGCATCATGGAGGCGCTGCATCTGGGCGGCGGGCTGGCACCGGCTGAAGGAATTCTGTGCACCACGCTCCAACGTTCTCATTTTCACAGCTGTGTCATGTCACATACACTCTCACTGTCTAATCATTCATGAAAAATAACGAGACCTATAAAGTGGCATTGAACCCGATCGCGAAAGTGAAAGAGATCGCAAGCAAAGAAGCCCGCGAGTGGTGCGCACGCGCGCGCCACAGCGAAACATATGGTTTCAATTATCGCGCCCGTGTCTGGGCACAATAATTGGAAACATATGCTGCTGCTGCACGTAACAGGCACCAGTAGGCCATGGGCAGAGCAATACGCCCGCCTTTGGCCTATTGCGTGCTGTCCAAGGTCAGTTTCTGAAACCCCCTACAAAATGTCTGGCGCTGCGCGAGCAGTGCTTCGAACTGCAACGCTAGGCACGAGACCTAAAAACACGAAGGCGGCATCCTGCACTTCGTTTTTTAAAGCCCCGGGGTGGGCTAGGTCCTGGGGGCAATACTTAATTCTGTAGCAGAGCCCCGGGGGCCGCCTCCTCACCGGGGCTTTATAATTTATTCATTGCGGCACGTGGCCCCCCAAGCCCCGGTACCGCCATCTCCCCGGGGCTAAAATAAATAATGTGTGTGGGGGGCTGGAGCCACCCACACTGCCCCAGGGACAGCCACCTACCCGGGGCACTGTTTATTTAAATTCAGGGGTCTGGGCCCCATAGACCACCACCTCCATGTGGCTTTACAAATGAAGGGAGGGGGACCACGCGGACCCCTCTAGGAGCCCTTGATGGCCCTGGGGACCCCCACCCCCCAGGGCCGGCTACTGCAATGGCCCAGGGTGCCCACCCCATGACATCTCGGTGCACTGCTGGTGGGGCGATGAGGTCTTCTTGTGTCCTGAGGACACAAGTGGACTTCATCCTCCGAGCAACAGTGTGCCAAGAGCTGCGTTTTCGGAGTGGTGTAAAAAGGAGCGTGTCCTCAGACCACCTCTCTACAATCCAGCTCTTTGGCACTTACTGGAGGTACCTGGTGGGCTAGTTGGCCCCCAAGGACCCTCAGTATTCAAGGGGAATTAATTCCCCAACTTACAACGTGCCAGGGGGTGCGTTTGCAGAGTGGTGGAGAAACGGGGCGTGGCCTGGTATGAGAAGTTAGCAATCCTGCTGTGTGGGATTTACTGGAGGTAACAGGAGGGGTAGTTAGTCCCCAACATCAACCGTGGATTGCTAAGAGGTGTTCGGAGGCCATGCTCACCTTTCTCCACCACTTTGCAAATGCGACTGCTATGTTATAGTTAGGAATTAGCATTTTTAAAAAACCTTAAAAATTCACTGAAAAAACCATAGGTTTTAGGGACATTATAGTTAGAAATTAGCAATTAAAAAACCTTAGAAATTCACTGAAAAAACCATAGGTTTCAGGGACGTTATAGTTAGAAAATAGCATTTAAAAAACCTTAGAAATTCACTGGAAAAACCACAGGTTTCAGGAACGTTATAGTTAGTTGGACATTTCACTCATACAAAACTAGAGAAATTCGGCTGTTATAGTTAGTAGAGCTAACTATAACTTGCACCCCCGCAATACACTGCGTCACATATTACATCACTCATGACATGCTCAGTGACATCACTGATGACATCTCAAATTACATCACTGATGATATCACTGATGACATCATCCACGTGATCATCTGATGCACCACCTCACACACTAATAAAACCTTTCATACATTCACACTAAAATACAGACTACCACTATCGAAACCATAAATACACCAATAGAAGTTAGTACATACCCGCTCAGTGATTTATACAAACATCCACCCACTAACCCATACAGTCACTCATACACGCAGTCATTCATCAATACAGCCACTGATATATCCACTCATACAGCCATATAAACACTCACACACTGCCACTCATCCAAAGAGTTACACAAAAACCAAGTCAGTCACCCAAAGAATTAATTACACTGCCATTTACTCACCTATACAGTTATACACACGCCACGTCACTTATTCATACAGATATGTACTGTCTTCAACAATTACTGACAAAAGCACACACTTATCCATGCAGCCACTGTCACAATCACTCACTGTCACATATACTCACTTATATACTCCAACACTCACAAATACTGCCTTTCACATATGTAGTTACTTACACATATACCATAACATACACTCCCTAACACAGGCACTCATAAACGCATACACCCAGTGAATCACCCACTCACAGATCCATGCAGGGAGTCACACAGCCCTCCACCCACACAGACACTCAGGCACCCATACAGGTTCTCAGACAACCAATCATTCTTCAATATACTTTGGCATATATAGATATAACATTCTTTAAATTTTTAGAAACACTTACTTAGTCACTGGATGATGTCATCAGTGATGTCATCAGCGATGTCATTTGAGATGTCATCAGTGATGTCACTGAGCATGTCATATATATATATATATATATATATATATATATATATATATATATATACACTAATCATGGATAACCAATCACAATCATAATTTACACAGGGAGACTTGCACTTTAGCACTGATCAGCAGTGGTAAAGTGCTGATTGTTCTAATACCAGCAAAAACTAAATACGGCACACAGTCAAAAACAGGAGGCCAGATGCAAAAAAAACAGGGGGAAAACACGCCAAAGATGCCAGGTCTAACAATGGGTAAAGTGCACAGAGTTCTAGAGCCAGCAAAAGATATGGTTCTGCGTCTATGAAAATAGGAATAACTCTGTTGAGCATCATATTTATGAACAGTGGGAGCGGTGCCTTGAGACACAGCAGCTGTTAATGGTAAATCCAACAGAACCAGTATCTTGATTGTGTTTTGTAGAACATTGCTTTTGGAGTTTCACACAAGTACCAATGTGATGTTATATGGTTAGGAATGATCTATGTATATAACCAGAAAAACAACAGGTATTTAAAAGAAAAAAAGAAGACTTTTAGTCATTTTAAAACTGTCAGAGGTGGTAGAATTAGATGAATGGACCACCTCTGTCCACGCCATACCTAAGTGACAGAAAGACAAAGGACTGCTGATGTATCATCATTAGCCTGGATTAGTGGACTGCTACAATAAGGAGAAGCAGATCGATTGGTCCCGCCAGTTTCATACCTTGTGAGTTGCTATGCTTGATAAGAAATTGAGTGAGTTCTTTTGTGCAGCACACACACCACATCTAAACACTCTGGTGAATTCAGTTGTGGGTTTGATTTGTGGAAGGTGTCAGATTGGAATAGTTGGAACTTTTTGCCACCAACGTTAGTATGAGCATCTCCCACTGCCAAACCTTGGTAAAACGGATGAGAAGTGACTTAGTGAAGAAGCTGAAGTTACATCTAATGTATTGCAATTTAGCAATATCTATCAAAATATATAATCACAGGTAGGTTGATTTCCTTCTTGCAACTACTGATTAATCTTTCTTGAAATGAAAGATCAGTCTGCCAGCTGGTATGTACCTATTGAAGCCACCTCAGCTTCAACCTAACAGAACATCATACAGTGTGTTTGCATAATTTAATTAGTAATTCACTGCTTGGGGGGCCCTGCCATGGAGCCCGAGGAATATGGTGGTGTGAGCCTGCAGCTACGTTCCAGGGAGGCAGTTCTAAAGAAATAACTCTATCTTCACACCGATTCCGTCAACAAGGATGACAGAAATGACGACATTAGACTATCGTGATTAAAGTGGTATAGTTAAAGTCATGTAAATCCTCAATATGAGATAAAGCACACGGCCGCTCAGGCCATCCGATCGCATGCTACTCTCCACATGGTCGAGGGAATCGAAAAACATTGGCACAAGAACTATGGTCATCAACGACACTGGAAACCCAGCCGGTGTACAAATCAAACAAGTAAGATCATATCCTGCAGACACTAGCTCAACCGCTCGGCTTAATCACACATAGGCAGATTCAAAGGAATTATTGACAAGTGCCACAATGCTCGACTGACCTCAAAATGGCAGTTCCCTATCCAGCGCACACCTAATTCATCGAATGTGGCGGTCCCAATTCATTTTTCGTGATCACATTGTCTGATTTGATCCCTCACCAGACATTACTCCAAGCATTATCCCTGACAATACATGGCCAAACACAAGAGATCACCACGTAATAGTACATCATTAGCAACCCCCTGATCCCGATCATGTCAATAGCCACGTGACACTCCAGCATATTTACTGCAGCATTGAGCGCTAATGTTAACAAGCACAACATCTAATGTCTGCCTGACTATATTAGACTTTTGACTAAAACAGCACATTCCCTCAAGCGTTACTGCCAATGTTGATGTTAGTACTAAAGTTGAAGCCCTAGTGCGCTAATACCGATTTGAATGCCCGATTCAGGCTCAATCGTCTTAAGATTACAGGCATTAACTGATTTCAATGTGGATATATCTGATGTGACTCTGTGGTGTACACCCAATGTGTGGGTTCACCCTGGTGCTCGCAGTGTTACCCACCTGATATCAACCATTACCAAATATCAGATATCAATCATTATCAAAATGGCAGTTTTCAATGCGACTGATGTTATCATCAGTACCAAAGTTGAAGCGTAAGTGTACTAACATACCTTGAACAATACAAGATCAATTTTACATGTGTTGCCCCACTCCTTGATGACTCTCAATTCACCAGCTAACACCATAACAGGGCGGATAGCACGATCAACCTGACAGAATGTGTCTACTGGCAACACTGTTTAATTAACCCAAGTTGTGGCGTATGACATCAAAATGGAGGACTAGACGCGTAACCATTATCAGAGGGCAAATGTGAGAGTGAACAAGAGAGCTCTCAACTGTAATGTAAAGTGATACACTGCACAACAAAATAACCCCTGCTCACCTCCTTGGTAGCTCGGCATGTGCAGTCCAGTAGGCAGTGTGTAAAGCATTTGCACATCACCAACAGTAATTCAGTGAAAACACTACAAAACACTACAAGAGGACACCACACCAGTTTAGAAAAATATCCAATATTTTTATATATCCAAAACGAGACCAAAAGGATGAGAGTCCAACATACAGTACTTAAAAATATATACTTTGCAAGCTATCTTTAACATTGCAGAAATGTCTCAAATGTCTAACAGTTCCAACCGACCTGTTGGTACGGGCCAGCAAAAGCGTGGACAGACTTGTGAACAGTACCTATCTCATTGAGGCTAGCACTTTGGTGTGAGCCAGTTGAGGCAAACGTCGCAGTTGCATTGCAAAATGGAAGCGGTGCAGGGTGTGATGCCCTCACGATGCAGTACAGGCAGCGGCTCAGTGACGATCATCCAGATGGCATTGGTGAGACCAAGGCTTACTTTGCAGGGCAAGGCGGTGCTTGATGCGATGTTGGCAGGTTGCGGTGCAAGCGACAGAGCCGGTTAGCGGGAGCTGGCTTCGGTGAGCCCAGACTGCTGGGAAACAACCTTTACAACACATTCATTACATCGCACTAGATTTACAACGCAGTCATTACATCTCAACATCCTTTGCAACGCATGTCGCTACAATGCAGTCATTACATTGCATGTCACTACAACGCATGTCATTACAATGCATGTCACTACAACGCAGTCATTACATTGCATGTCATTACAACGCATACCATTACAATGCATAGTACCCCTACACTATCCAACACTTACACAGCCTGGAGTTAGAATAATAATTTTTAACCCTACACTATCCAGCACTTACCCTACTGTTGCACCTCTGGAGTAAGAATAGTAATTTTTACCCCTACACTATCCAACACTTACCCTACTGTTGCACCCCCTGGAGTTAGAATAGTAATTTTTACCCCCATACTATGCAATACTTACCTTAAATGCAATGTAATGGTATGCGTTGTAATGGTATGCATTGTAAAGGTATTATGCGATGTAATGGAATGCGTTGTAAAGGATGTTGCGATGTAAAACTGTGTTGTAAATGCATGCGTTGTAAATGTATGCATTGTAACATCATACATTCCAGACTGCTTTGTGAGACAAGGCAGTACATCGTGAAACTTACGATCGGTGCCCCCCAGCCACGATGGGGTCATGGGTGTTGAAGTCAGCAGCAGCGACGGGGTCGGTGAGACCAGGATGACAAAGTGAAGCGAGGCGGTGCGGAGTGGGATGCCCAACGGTCACGGTGCAAGCAGCAGCTAGGTGGCGGGGGCGGCAGTCGTCGGTCAGACCAGGGTTGCGGTGCTAGATGTGGACCGTGCCTTCTGCGGTACCAACAGGACACTGAGCCAGCAACTGAGTCGGTTGCGTTTCCCTTCTCTGTGGCAACTGAAACAGTGGTTCCAGAAGCAGCACGAGAGGTTGGTAAAGTCTTTGCAGTCCCTGAGACTTCAGAACAGGAGGCAAGCTCTACTTCAAGCCTTTGGAGATACTCAGCAAAAGTCTAGAAAGTTCAGTCCAGTCCTTTCACTCCCCAAGGCAGAAGCAGCAACTGCAGGCCAACCCAACAAAGCAACAACAAAGCAAAGGGGCAGTACTCCTCCTGGCAGCTCTTCCAGCTCTTCTTCTTGGCAGGTTCCTTGATTCCACCGAGTTCTAAAGTTCTGGGGTCTTAGTCCCAACAGGTATAATCAAAATTCCTTTGTTATCTCAGGCAGAGAGTGTCTTTGCGTAGTCCAAACCAGTTCTGTCCTCTCTGGCCCAGCTTCCTAGCAGGAGATGGAGACAGCATTGTTCAAGGCAGACCAGGCCCATTCAGGCGCAAGTAATCTCCTCCCACTGCTCTAAATGCAGCCCTGGTCTATTCAGCCCAGCCCGACTCTTCTAAGAAAGGCAGGACACATCTCGGCCCCCCAGTGGCTGTCTGAAGAGAATGCACATCCCTGCCTCTGTCACTCCAAAGCCAGACAGTCAATCCACAAACCCAGTAGAGGCACACAGGATGGCTAAGCAAGAAAATACCTACTTTCTAAAAGTGGTATTTTCAAACACAGAACATAAAAATCATCTTTACTAAAAGATGTATTTTTACACTCTGAGTCCATGCATAGTAAACTCCATTTCCCTATCTGATCCCAATGGGAAGTTATGCTTATAAGTAAAACTCCCATTCTTCCCTATGGGACAGATAGCCTTGCAGTGATGAAAAACAAAATACACTATAATTCACCACCAGGACATGTCACAGAAACCAGTACATGTCTTAACTTTACAATACACAGCACCCTGCCCACAGGGGTACCTTGAGCCTACCATAGGTGTGACTTATGTGTAAGAAAAGGGAAGTTTAGGGCCTGGCAAGTGGGTGCACTTGCCAGGTCGACATGGAAGTTACAAACTGCGTGCAGACCCTGCAGTAGCAACTCTGAGATACCTTCCCATGCCTACTCGTGTGGGTGGCGCAATCAGTGCTGCAGGCTCACTAGTAACGTTTGATTTACAGGCCCTGGCACACTCAGTGCACTTTACTAGGGGCTTACCAGTGAATCAAATATGCCAATCACGGAAACACCAATCCATAATACCAATTTACAACAGGAGCACTTGCACTTTAACACTGAACAGCAGTTAGAAAGTGCGCAGAGACACTAAACCAGCAAAAATAGAGTCAAAACCGGGAGGTCAGAAATCAAAAAGAAAGGGGAAACATGTAAAAACATGCCAGGTCTAACAGACAGCAAGCGCCCACTGCTGCAATATTATACATAACACACAGGCAACTAAACATCCCGGGAAATCTGGTTCTGAATGTGAAAACAGGAACTGCGCAGTCAACTGTTAAAAGTAATTGAACTGTAGGTCATTGAACGTTATTTGTTGTCACTATATAGTAGTGGTTCAATTAGATAGACAAAGCACCTCAGGTTCCTCCTTCAAATCTGCCAATGCAACTTTCAAAGTGACACACTGTCTGCTACTCATAGGAACAGTCTTAACTGACACAACATCTGGGTGTAAAAAAGAGCCGCTCGCCAGAAAAGTGTGAAGCCCACAGCCATGGCAGAAAAGGCTAATAAAGAAAACTTGAAAAGAATGAAAGCTGACCCACTGAACCCAGATTCACCAAATAAAAATCAAACACAACATTAATGTCACCATGGAGATGATTCTTAAACCACTATCAGATGTCCATGACCTAGCTAAATCCACCACAAAATAACACTGTTGTAGTGCAAAGCAAGTTCTGTGCTATCAGTCAGGCAAATTAGACAAACTTACACCAGAATTGCAGAGGCTGAAAGCAGAATTAGCAGCCTGGAAGATGCAGAGAACAAAACTCGGAAAAACCAAGGCTCTCAGAGAGCTGGAAGACAGAAATAGACGTGGAAATGAACATATCTGTGGGATTCTGCAAGTATAGAAGACTCATCAGGCTTCTGCATCCTCTTCTTAGAGGAATGCTTCACACAAAATACAGACATAATTTTTGATAAAGGCCTAAAATTTGGCATGGCTTACAGAGTTCCAATGAGGAGGATTCCCAACTAAAGATACCCACATCCAATTGTGTGTAAACCCTTGCGCTATCAACATGTTGTTCTCATTCATGAGGAAACAAAACCATTTACAATGGAAATACAAAAAGATCTTCATTTCACAAGCCATATTCCAAAGCAACAGTTGAAGTGAAAAAATGCTTTCTCGCACTTTGATCCAGACTGAAAGTGATGAACTACCAGTTATCCTTTGTATACCCTGCAATGCATCGAGTTGTTATTCAAGGTGTTCCACACATCTTCACGGACCACACTGATCTCAAGAAATTTCTGGATGAAAAAGAGGAAGCGGCCATGGCCACTTCATCAAATAAACCTTCATACACAGGATACAGACTTCGCTCCTCAATTCGAACTCGCTACTCCGAATACAGAGGCATGCACCAAGCTATGACATTGCATACCTGCAACTCTATTCCACAATAAAGTCATAGGGCTCGATTACGATGCCGGGCGGACTCACCGTCACGGTCTCGGGACCGACCGACCTCCGGTCGGCAGTCCCGACACCGCTATTACGATGCGACCGCACATGGTGCAGTCGCATTCTTCCATTCATCTATGGGAGCTTGTGTTACGGCCATAAACCGGCCATAATACAAGCTCCCATAAAGAAATGGGAGATTGTGTAAATCCCTCCCCCGTGGCAGGTACTTAAATCTGCCTGCCACGGGGTGTAGTGCTTAACAGGGGGGCACCATAGGTGCCCCCCTGTTAATCACCCTGTTTGATTATAATAACGACTTGTTTAAAACTACTTACCACACCTTAAAGAATGCTCCCCTCAATGAGAAAATGTACATTATCACAAACTTATTGACTTGTTGCTCTGTTTCTCTGAAGGAGTGTTTCTTCTTCCTAACGCCATTCTTCCTGGATACCTAGGGGGAATGCAGGGGAGGGGATGGGCATTAAGGGGAGGGAATTCTGGGTTTTAGCGCTTAACTTCATTATTTTCATTCTCATCTGCTGTCATGACTTTACTTTAAACATATTGTTTTGTCAACACACATATGAAGTGGTCTCCCTATAATAATGTGAGTACTGTATTCAGAAAACTGCACATCTCACTCTGGATCCAAACGTGTCTCAGGTATGGACATCAAGGACACTCCATGAAGAAAAATATTACCTATGCCACACCACACTCAGTTTCCAACCAGACCCCACAAATTGATCTGACCTACAGAGCCTTTAACGCATTGATAACTTCGACCGATTCCAGCATGGGTCCCCATGAATGTAAAAATTCTGATAGCACTCCCTCCACAAAACATTAAGATATAGTACTGAATGTAAATGGAATCAACCACCTGTGCAAAAAAAGGAAAATCATTGACTATTTATCAAACTGAAAGGGGATATCATCCTTCATCAGGAAACCAAGATTAATTCTACACAGATCACGTCACTCAGAAATAACCAATTCTCAGATGTTGCATGCTGTGTCGCAATTGGCAAAAGAATGGGGTTCTGAAACTGATCACTATGAAATCAAGAAAATAAATGGTTTCAATTCTTGCAGACATGCAAGGTGGATGGATTGCAAAAATAACACTGAGTTCTTTGTGATCAATGTGTGCACCCACAAAATATGACCCCTCCTTCCGGAATGAGCTCTCGTCACAACTCAAGATGATCCCTGACTCAGCTACACTCATACTGGCAGGAGACTTTAATTTACCCTTGGACCCCATAGTAGATAGAAATTCACAGAATGCATTCCACCCTAATAAAATAGATAAAGCACTCAGAAACCTCTGTAATAAATTCAATCTGATTGGTGCTTGGGGAACACAGAATCTGGTGGAAAGGGATTATACCTTTTACTTATTTCCGCATAATTCATGCTCATGCATTGATTACCTGCTAATATCCGACCACTTACTAAGTAAGCTAGATCAAACCACAAGTGATTTCAGACCATTCATGTATGTCTATATTTATCACCAACCCATCACCAAACCCAAAATAAACGCAGTGGAGATTCAATGATGATATCCTCTCTCATCAGAACAACAAAGAACTTATTGAGGACTTAATTTAGAGCTTTCTTATAAACATTAAAGAAAATGATTCCTCTGATCTCATAAGATGGGAGGGGCTAAAGGCAACAGTGAGAAGGGTTATTCTTGAAATCAGATAGAATAGGAATAAAGCTAACTCTTAAAACTGGAAAATGAAGTCATTAAGCTAGAAAAACAACATATCACGAGCAGAGACATCCTTATTCTAAACAAGATTGTTGTGAAAAAGCACCAATATAATAAAATTATAAGCAGTAGAGCGGGCATATGAGTTAATAAACAAAAAAGTATTAAGCTATGTGAATCCAACAAGGCAGGCAAATCCCTAGCATCATATTTGAAATTTAAACGACACAAACATACTATCAATGCCATAAAGGACGAGAAAGGCCTCATACATATAAATCCCATTAAGATTGTGGAAGTATTTAGAGACTTCTATCACAAACTGTATAAAAATACTACAACGCTACACTATACAAAATGTAAACAATACTTAGATCAAGCTAAACTACCTACACTAACAGAACAAGAAAAAGAGTTGATTAACAGTCCAATAACACTAGAGGAAATATCAGAAGCCATGAAAAAACTTAAGTCCGGCAAAGCACCTGGACCAGATGGCTATAATGCCCATTTGTTAAGTACTTGTCTACATCTGTATTCCCACCCCTTTAAAGCTCTACATATATTTTTTGTTACAGGTACTCCAGCAGAGGTTATAATATCAGTAATTCCAAAGGCAGGCAAAGATACCCTGCTCCCAAAAAACTGCAGGCCAATCTCATTAAACAACTTGGATTGTAAAATATATGCTATGATCTTATCTTATAGGCTACAAAGATACATCTCTAAACTTATTCACCCCTTCCGAGTGGGTTTCCTGAAAAATAGACTTTCTAGTGATAATGCAAGAATTCTGTGCCATGTTCTGAAGAAAGCAAAAACAAAAAAGTCTAACATATATAAATGTAACACAGGAGAAATTTAACCTCGGAGAACCCTTGATATGCATGATCACGGCCCTCTATAAAAAAAACAGTTGCTAAAGTTGGAGCCGGAGGCACTATCTCCTCTACCCTCTATTTGGAACAAGAGATGAGACAAGGCTGCCCACTTTCACCCCTCTTTTTCTATTTGTGCTAGAACCATTTTCACACCATCTGAGAGAGGAGCAAAACATATCCGGCATCTCATTCGGAAAGACCACATTCAAAATTGCTGCCTATACTGACGATATTTTAGTTGTCTACGCCCTGATGTCATTAAACCAAAAATTCTCTGAAATTTCCGGCTACACACTTAGCAAGGACATATTCGAAGCTAAGCTTCTTACTAACTGTGGAAATAAAGACATATTAGGTAGCTCTGGACTGGCATGGCAACCTGGCTGCATTAAATACCTAGGAATAGAATTCTCCAATGACCTCATCACTATGTTACATGTCAATGAAATCTCCCTACTTAAAACAATTGTTAAACTTCTTGAAGGATGGTCAGCTAAATTCCTTTCATAGTGGGGGAGGGCTGAACATTAAAAATGATGATTACCCCCCTACCCCCTTGATTAACTACCTAATCAGTATGATACCTATAATCCTATCTGAAGTCTTCTTGAAGAAGATTGGCAACATCTTCAATAAATTTCTCCTGCAAGGAAAGAAATCCAGAATCTCACTTAAAAAACTCAGACTGTCCAAAGACATAGGTGGTTTAGGCCTCCCCAACTTCAGAAATGACCAGCCTTTCTCTTTAAGCAGGTTACTAACTGGTTTGTTGAGAGTATGGACTATCAGCCAGTTTGGGTAGCACTGGAAAAGTCACTACTAAAAGATATTCCCCTTACTACATTCCTGGCAATGCACATTCCACAACTTCCTCACACCAGATATATCACTTAACACTGAAAAACTCTTCAAAATAGATTGCCCCAAAAAAGACCAAAATGCGAAATTCCAACATGGCATCTATATGGCACAACTGCAAATTTAAAATAGACGGCCACCCAGTATACTGGCCGGACTGGTAAAAAAAAGGAATCCATCTGATCAGGGACATCTTTGGGGGCAGGCTACAGCAGCCCTACTCTACTTCACAAGCACATTTCAGACTAGATAACAGGGACTATTATGAATTCTTGAGATTGAAAGTACAGATCTCAAAACATCTGCTACAAACTGAGAAGCCTTCACTACTCACTCTAATTGGACTCTTAGTCAAAGCTGGACACACTGTGTCCAAGATATATAAACTCCTCCTACAGAACCCCCATAAAGCTCACATTCGGAATTAACTATAGTGGAAGGTAGAACCGAAGAGTAACAACATAATATTTGGCTGGAAATGCATACATAGATCCCCTTTTACAAACAGGATCTCACCTTCACTATCCCAAACCATATACATGATTATTAATAGAGCCTACTGGACTGCAGTCAAACTCCACAAACTTAACCTTACACAGGACCCTAAATGCTGGCATAGGTGACATGATGGTGACTTGCCCCACATGCTTTTTTATTGCCCTATTCTACAGTCTTACTGGGACAATATCTTTAAATGTATAACATACACATTGAACATTGACCCCACCATAGAATTCTCTTAGTACTGCTGGTCTACCTAGACATGCAACTGAAAACCGAAAATTACCAATGCTTACTGGATTTAATGGTGACCCTTTCAAGCAAACTGATTCTGAATAATTGGAAAAACATTATTATAGTCTCATTCCAGATGTGGCGAGAGTGGCTCACCTTCCTCAGAGGATCAGACAACATATCACTGCAATTCTCCCCATGGTGCCCACCACACAGACCGATGTGGGACTCACTTGACGCCACCTCCTTAAACTCAGAGATACTCTCTATATGCGGTATATTTTAGGCTACATTCACACTATCACGAGAGACCTTGTATCTACGACTTATCTTATGGACCCTTTAGAGATTTAAACAATCCCGGTACTCATTCAATCATCACCTCGATCGCTCTCATATTGTGTTGACAGTTATTTTCACTGTGCACTCATAATCATGAGAAACTGATATCTTTTACACCTTAATGTATATGAATACTCAGTGGGCACATGAATCTCACTATGATTAATATATATATATATATATATATATATATATATATATATATATATATATATACATATATATATATACATACATACATATATATTACCTACTGGCGGTCGCCAGTAGGTAGTTATAGTTAGGACCACGTTTCCATAGGAAATCCGCAACATTCTATTTTGAATAACTTTGGCGCCGGTCGACGAATCCTCGCGAATTTTTCAAAATAGGTGGGGCGCTACGCTCCGCTCCTACCCTGAAAGTCTCGGGGGGATTCGTCAAGCGGGGGCTGAGATAAAAGGGGGGTCCCAAAACGCGTTTTTCCCATGCATTTTTCCATAGGACCTTTAGACAGGGCTACAGCCCGAACGGCTGAACAGAATTACTTGAAATTTGGCAGAGAGGTAGTCCTCAGGTCAAGGAAGTGCCTTTTGTTGGTTTGGTGTAAATCTGTTCAGTAGATTCTGAGAAAATAGCCTTTAAATCAATATATATATCTGAGCCAGCTTACGGTGCGCTTACGGTACGCTTACCGTACGCGTACGGTGGCGTGCGCGAGCGCGATTCTGATTGGCTCTTAGATCTTAGTAAACATTCGAATCGGTCGAAACCAGGAAGCGGCGGCCGCCATTTCGTGTGTTTCACTCAGAGTGATAACAAGAAAAGGGGGCAAGGAGGAGAGTTACAGACCCCCTAACATTTGCAAGGGGGTCAAAGAAGGACAGAAAAGTACAAAGAAAACATTTATTGATTTTAAAAAAAATCGCGGGGTACGCGTACGGTAAGCTCACCGTAAGCGTACGGTAAAAAAAAAAAAAAAGAAAGAAATGAAATGCAGATTTAAGTGTTTAGATATTAGGGGGCTCTAAAAAGAGCCGTTGTGTTTATGAAGTGATTTTTTAGTGGTACCTACAAGTAAGTACCGATGCAGAGTCTAAGGTTCAAGAGGAAGACTCTGTTCCCTTCATCATTGAAGTGCACACCATCTCCTCTATAAATGTCTTGCATGTCGTAACGCAAGTTGTTGTGGTAAATGGAACCCATACCATAGTCACGGAGGAAAGCAGAAACAGATTTGTTGACGTGCTTTCTTGCTTTGTCAATCTGCGGACAGAAATGATTGGACCAGTTCCATTTTTGCCTTTGGCATATGTTAGAAAACACAAAGGCAGTTTTAGGGAAAAGTGAAAACAGTTGTGCAAAGGTGTCCTTCATAAGCATTTCCAGACCTACCCCAGTCAAAGTGCCTAGGTCATTGCCACCACAGTGCACTATTATGAGGTCAGGGTGTTGGATGTGCATGAAGGATTTCACCAATGGCATCAATTGGTGCCACTTTAACCCTCTCTGACCAATCCATTTAATGTCTACATTTGGCAAAGCAAGGTCTCTCACCATATCTGTTTTCTCTGCATACTTTTCACTCCAGAAGACATAGCTGTGCCCTACAATCCACACTGTGAACATCTTCAAAGGAGAACTGGATGCACTCAGGAGGTGTCTTTCAGTAGAATGGCAATATGAAAAGAAAGACAGTTTGGAAATGGAGGCATACATATTTTTTTCATAAAAAAAAGAACTGATTGGCTGTTTCATACCATTCTAGAATAAAAACTAGGCTGTATGTGTAAATTAATAGAAGCATGTTTTGTATTGGTACAGAAAAATGTATTACCAAAGAACAGTACTATGGATTTGCTGTTAGGTTTGAAAAGTCAAGCACTCTTGCTCTGTGGAATTGAAACATTGTTTGGTGAACTTCTGATCTAACTCCACACAGCAGTGTTCCATGAGCTGTTGCTATGGTAGCAGGCAGAAGTCAAGTTGGGGGAAGGGTACTAGGCAGAAGTCAAGTTGGGGGAAGGGTACTTTTGGAAAAGGGTTGGTTTTCAACCAATAGAAATGTGTGATTACATTTGAAAAAAAGGGGGAAGCACTGAGATTTGAAACTAACATTTATATGTGTGGAAAAAGAGAGGGAAAGTTTGCCATTATCTGGTTCTGCTGAGAGGAGAGAGGTGTAAAGAACAGAGATCCTGGCTCTGATAATCTGCTGTTTGAGTGCCACATTTCTTTCACAACTAACTAATTTTAAAGGTGAGTTTAGAGTTTGAGAGGGGATGTATATGGTAAATTAAGAAATGAATAATAGAAATGGGATTCCTTTTGTTGAAGTTGTGTTTATTATTTTCTGTTGAGGAAGAAATTTAAATGTGAGGAACATGTAAAATAATATGGACTATGTTTTCACGATAAATTAAGGTGTACTGGTATAAAAAAAGAATAGTTTAAGGGTTTGAGGTTGGACTCAGTAATGCAAATACATACAGCATCACTAAGGCTGGTTGCCCTTGCTGGAGTGTAGGCAGTCACCCAGGTTACAAATGGTGCTGGTCTGAAAAAGCAGTTTGGACATGTGCTTTTTTAAGAATCTGAAAAGTGGATTCATAATGTGTCAGTCTGTAAAAGTGATTATCACTTGCCAAAAAAAAGAGTAGTAAGTGTGCTTTCAAATTGGCAAAGAAATTTCGTTTTGTGACTAATGTGAAAACATGACTCTGTGTGCAAATAGGAATTACAGGCAGAGATTTATTGCGTATTGCTCTGGTGATTTCACAGTTGCATTAGATGGAAAGGGGGAGCCATTTTTTGGTGCAGAAGCAGACTCTTAGCACACACCCAGCTGCTTACCATGTGGAATCATGCACAGTATTCACAAGCGAGTGGGGTTTGAGGTTTCAGTCAGTAATGCAAATACATACAGCATCACTAAGGCTGGTTGCCCTTGCTGGAGTGTAGGCAGTCACCCAGGTTACAAATGGTGCTGGTCTGAAAAAGCAGTTTGGACATGTGCTTTTTTAAGAATCTGAAAAGTGGATTCATAATGTGTCAGTCTGTAAAAGTGATTATCACTTGCCAAAAAAAAGAGTAGTAAGTGTGCTTTCAAATTGGCAAAGAAATTTCGTTTTGTGACTAATGTGAAAACATGACTCTGTGTGCAAATAGGAATTACAGGCAGAGATTTATTGCGTATTGCTCTGGTGATTTCACAGTTGCATTAGATGGAAAGGGGGAGCCATTTTTTGGTGCAGAAGCAGACTCTTAGCACACACCCAGCTGCTTACCATGTGGAATCATGCACAGTATTCACAAGCGAGTGGGGTTTGAGGTTTCAGTCAGTAATGCAAATACATACAGCATCACTAAGGCTGGTTGCCCTTGCTGGAGTGTAGGCAGTCACCCAGGTTACAAATGGTGCTGGTCTGAAAAACCACTTTGGACATGTGCTTTTTTAAGAATCTGAAAAGTGGATTCATAATGTGTCAGTCTGTAAAAGTGTTTATCACTTGCCAAAAAAAAGAGTAGTAAGTGTGCTTTCAAATTGGCAAAGAAATTTCGTTTTGTGACTAATGTGAAAACATGACTCTGTGTGCAAATAGGAATTACAGGCAGAGATTTATTGCATATTGCTCTGGTGATTTCACAGTTGCATTAGATGGAAAGGGGGAGCCATTTTTTGGTGCAGAAGCAGACTCTTAGCACACACCCAGCTGCTTACCATGTGGAATCATGCACAGTATTCAGAAGCGAGTGGGGTTTGAGGTTTCAGTCAGTAATGCAAATACATTCAGCATCACTAAGGCTGGTTGCCCTTGCTGGAGTGTAGGCAGTCACCCAGGTTACAAATGGTGCTGGTCTGAAAAAGCAGTTTGGACATGTGCTTTTTAAAAAATCTGAAAAGTGGATTCATAATGTGTCAGTCTGTAAAAGTGTTTATCACTTGCCAAAATAAAGAGTAGTAAGTGTGCTTTCAAATTGGCAAAGAAATTTCGTTTTGTGACTAATGTGAAAACATGACTCTGTGTGCAAATAGGAATTACAGGCAGAGATTTATTGCGTATTGCTCTGGTGATTTCACAGTTGCATTAGATGGAAAGGGGGAGCCATTTTTTGGTGCAGAAGCAGACTCTTAGCACACACCCAGCTGCTTACCATGTGGAATCATGCACAGTATTCAGAAGCGAGTGGGGTTTGAGGTTTCAGTCAGTAATGCAAATACATTCAGCATCACTAAGGCTGGTTGCCCTTGCTGGAGTGTAGGCAGTCACCCAGGTTACAAATGGTGCTGGTCTGAAAAAGCAGTTTGGACATGTGCTTTTTAAAAAATCTGAAAAGTGGATTCATAATGTGTCAGTCTGTAAAAGTGATTATCACTTGCCAAAAAAAAGAGTAGTAAGTGTGCTTTCAAATTGGCAAAGAAATTTCGTTTTGTGACTAATGTGAAAACATGACTCTGTGTGCAAATAGGAATTACAGGCAGAGATTTATTGCGTATTGCTCTGGTGATTTCACAGTTGCATTAGATGGAAAGGGGGAGCCATTTTTTGGTGCAGAAGCAGACTCTTAGCACACACCCAGCTGCTTACCATGTGGAATCATGCACAGTATTCACAAGCGAGTGGGGTTTGAGGTTTCAGTCAGTAATGCAAATACATTCAGCATCCCTAAGGCTGGTTGCCCTTGCTGGAGTGTAGGCAGTCACCCAGGTTACAAACGGTGCTGGTCTGAAAAAGCAGTTTGGACATGTGCTTTTTAAAAAATCTGAAAAGTGGATTCATAATGTGTCAGTCTGTAAAAGTGATTATCACTTGCCAAAAAAAAGAGTAGTAAGTGTGCTTTCAAATTGGCAAAGAAATTTCGTTTTGTGACTAATGTGAAAACATGACTCTGTGTGCAAATAGGAATTACAGGCAGAGATTTATTGCGTATTGCTCTGGTGATTTCACAGTTGCATTAGATGGAAAGGGGGAGCCATATTTTGGTGCAGAAGCAGACTCTTAGCACACACCCAGCTGCTTACCATGTGGAATCATGCACAGTATTCACAAGCGAGTGGGGTTTGAGGTTTCAGTCAGTAATGCAAATACATTCAGCATCACTAAGGCTGGTTGCCCTTGCTGGAGTGTAGGCAGTCACCCAGGTTACAAACGGTGCTGGTCTGAAAAAGCAGTTTGGACATGTGCTTTTTAAAAAATCTGAAAAGTGGATTCATAATGTGTCAGTCTGTAAAAGTGATTATCACTTGCCAAAAAAAAGAGTAGTAAGTGTGCTTTCAAATTGGCAAAGAAATTTCGTTTTGTGACTAATGTGAAAACATGACTCTGTGTGCAAATAGGAATTACAGGCAGAGATTTATTGCGTATTGCTCTGGTGATTTCACAGTTGCATTAGATGGAAAGGGGGAGCCATATTTTGGTGCAGAAGCAGACTCTTAGCACACACCCAGCTGCTTACCATGTGGAATCATGCACAGTATTCACAAGCGAGTGGGGTTTGAGGTTTCAGTCAGTAATGCAAATACATTCAGCATCACTAAGGCTGGTTGCCCTTGCTGGAGTGTAGGCAGTCACCCAGGTTACAAATGGTGCTGGTCTGAAAAAGCAGTTTGGACATGTGCTTTTTAAAAAATCTGAAAAGTGGATTCATAATGTGTCAGTCTGTAAAAGTGATTATCACTTGCCAAAAAAAAGAGTAGTAAGTGTGCTTTCAAATTGGCAAAGAAATTTCGTTTTGTGACTAATGTGAAAACATGACTCTGTGTGCAAATAGGAATTACAGGCAGAGATTTATTGCGTATTGCTCTGGTGATTTCACAGTTGCATTAGATGGAAAGGGGGAGCCATTTTTTGGTGCAGAAGCAGACTCTTAGCACACACCCAGCTGCTTACCATGTGGAATCATGCACAGTATTCACAAGCGAGTGGGGTTTGAGGTTTCAGTCAGTAATGCAAATACATTCAGCATCACTAAGGCTGGTTGCCCTTGCTGGAGTGTAGGCAGTCACCCAGGTTACAAATGGTGCTGGTCTGAAAAACCACTTTGGACATGTGCTTTTTTAAGAATCTGAAAAGTGGATTCATAATGTGTCAGTCTGTAAAAGTGATTATCACTTGCCAAAAAAAAGAATAGTAAGTGTGCTTTCAAATTGGCAAAGAAATTTCGTTTTGTGACTAATGTGAAAACATGACTCTGTGTGCAAATAGGAATTACAGGCAGAGATTTATTGCGTATTGCTCTGGTGATTTCACAGTTGCATTAGGTGGAAAGGGGGAGCCATTTTTTGGTGCAGAAGCAGACTCTTAGCACACACCCAGCTGCTTACCATGTGGAATCATGTACAGTATTCACAAGCGAGTGGGGTTTGAGGTTTCAGTCAGTAATGCAAATACATTCAGCATCACTAAGGCTGGTTGCCCTTGCTGGAGTGTAGGCAGTCACCCAGGTTACAAATGGTGCTGGTCTGAAAAAGCAGTTTGGACATGTGCTTTTTTAAGAATCTGAAAAGTGGATTCATAATGTGTCAGTCTGTAAAAGTGATTATCACTTGCCAAAAAAAAGAGTAGTAAGTGTGCTTTCAAATTGGCAAAGAAATTTCGTTTTGTGACTAATGTGAAAACATGACTCTGTGTGCAAATAGGAATTACAGGCAGAGATTTATTGTGTATTGCTCTGGTGATTTCACAGTTGCATTAGATGGAAAGGGGGAGCCATTTTTTGGTGCAGAAGCGGACTCTTAGCACACACCCAGCTGCTTACCATGTGGAATCATGCACAGTATTCAGAAGCAAGTGGGGTTTGAGGTTTCAGTCAGTAATGCAAATACATTCAGCATCACTAAGGCTGGTTGCCCTTGCTGGAGTGTAGGCAGTCATCCAGGTTACAAATGGTGCTGGTCTGAAAAAGCAGTTTGGACATGTGCTTTTTAAAAAATCTGAAAAGTGGATTCATAATGTGTCAGTCTGTAAAAGTGATTATCACTTGCCAAAAAAAAGAGTAGTAAGTGTGCTTTCAAATTGGCAAAGAAATTTCGTTTTGTGACTAATGTGAAAACATGACTCTGTGTGCAAATAGGAATTACAGGCAGAGATTTATTGCGTATTGCTCTGGTGATTTCACAGTTGCATTAGATGGAAAGGGGGAGCCATATTTTGGTGCAGAAGCAGACTCTTAGCACACACCCAGCTGCTTACCATGTGGAATCATGCACAGTATTCACAAGCGAGTGGGGTTTGAGGTTTCAGTCAGTAATGCAAATACATTCAGCATCACTAAGGCTGGTTGCCCTTGCTGGAGTGTAGGCAGTCACCCAGGTTACAAACGGTGCTGGTCTGAAAAAGCAGTTTGGACATGTGCTTTTTAAAAAATCTGAAAAGTGGATTCATAATGTGTCAGTCTGTAAAAGTGATTATCACTTGCCAAAAAAAAGAGTAGTAAGTGTGCTTTCAAATTGGCAAAGAAATTTCGTTTTGTGACTAATGTGAAAACATGACTCTGTGTGCAAATAGGAATTACAGGCAGAGATTTATTGCGTATTGCTCTGGTGATTTCACAGTTGCATTAGATGGAAAGGGGGAGCCATATTTTGGTGCAGAAGCAGACTCTTAGCACACACCCAGCTGCTTACCATGTGGAATCATGCACAGTATTCACAAGCGAGTGGGGTTTGAGGTTTCAGTCAGTAATGCAAATACATTCAGCATCACTAAGGCTGGTTGCCCTTGCTGGAGTGTAGGCAGTCACCCAGGTTACAAATGGTGCTGGTCTGAAAAAGCAGTTTGGACATGTGCTTTTTAAAAAATCTGAAAAGTGGATTCATAATGTGTCAGTCTGTAAAAGTGATTATCACTTGCCAAAAAAAAGAGTAGTAAGTGTGCTTTCAAATTGGCAAAGAAATTTCGTTTTGTGACTAATGTGAAAACATGACTCTGTGTGCAAATAGGAATTACAGGCAGAGATTTATTGCGTATTGCTCTGGTGATTTCACAGTTGCATTAGATGGAAAGGGGGAGCCATTTTTTGGTGCAGAAGCAGACTCTTAGCACACACCCAGCTGCTTACCATGTGGAATCATGCACAGTATTCACAAGCGAGTGGGGTTTGAGGTTTCAGTCAGTAATGCAAATACATTCAGCATCACTAAGGCTGGTTGCCCTTGCTGGAGTGTAGGCAGTCACCCAGGTTACAAATGGTGCTGGTCTGAAAAACCACTTTGGACATGTGCTTTTTTAAGAATCTGAAAAGTGGATTCATAATGTGTCAGTCTGTAAAAGTGATTATCACTTGCCAAAAAAAAGAATAGTAAGTGTGCTTTCAAATTGGCAAAGAAATTTCGTTTTGTGACTAATGTGAAAACATGACTCTGTGTGCAAATAGGAATTACAGGCAGAGATTTATTGCGTATTGCTCTGGTGATTTCACAGTTGCATTAGGTGGAAAGGGGGAGCCATTTTTTGGTGCAGAAGCAGACTCTTAGCACACACCCAGCTGCTTACCATGTGGAATCATGTACAGTATTCACAAGCGAGTGGGGTTTGAGGTTTCAGTCAGTAATGCAAATACATTCAGCATCACTAAGGCTGGTTGCCCTTGCTGGAGTGTAGGCAGTCACCCAGGTTACAAATGGTGCTGGTCTGAAAAAGCAGTTTGGACATGTGCTTTTTTAAGAATCTGAAAAGTGGATTCATAATGTGTCAGTCTGTAAAAGTGATTATCACTTGCCAAAAAAAAGAGTAGTAAGTGTGCTTTCAAATTGGCAAAGAAATTTCGTTTTGTGACTAATGTGAAAACATGACTCTGTGTGCAAATAGGAATTACAGGCAGAGATTTATTGTGTATTGCTCTGGTGATTTCACAGTTGCATTAGATGGAAAGGGGGAGCCATTTTTTGGTGCAGAAGCAGACTCTTAGCACACACCCAGCTGCTTACCATGTGGAATCATGCACAGTATTCAGAAGCAAGTGGGGTTTGAGGTTTCAGTCAGTAATGCAAATACATTCAGCATCACTAAGGCTGGTTGCCCTTGCTGGAGTGTAGGCAGTCATCCAGGTTACAAATGGTGCTGGTCTGAAAAAGCAGTTTGGACATGTGCTTTTTTAAGAATCTGAAAAGTGGATTCATAATGTGTCAGTCTGTAAAAGTGTTTATCACTTGCCAAAAAAAAGAGTAGTAAGTGTGCTTTCAAAATGGCAAAGAAATTTCGTTTTGTGACTAATGTGAAAACATGACTCTGTGTGCATATAGGAATTACAGGCAGAGATTTATTGCGTATTGCTCTGGTGATTTCACAGTTGCATTAAATGGAAAGGGGGAGCCATTTTTTGGTGCAGAAGCAGACTCTTAGCACACACCCAGCTGCTTACCCTGTGGAATCATGCACAGTATTCACAAGCGAGTGGGGTTTGAGGTTTCAGTCAGTAATGCAAATACATACAGCATCACTAAGGCTGGTTGCCCTTGCTGGAGTGTAGGCAGTCACCCAGGTTACACATGGTGCTGGTCTGAAAAAGCAGTTTTCTGCCTAATTTCAAAGCATGACTTTGTGTGCACACAGGAATTATTTTTAGAAATTTAATTTGTGAAGGTGTTATTGTGATTTTCATTTATAGGAAAGGGGTTTATAGTATTTTAAGATTTCTAAAGAACATAAAAAATGTAGTAATATATTTAAATAAAATAAAGGAATTTTTTTTAGTTTTTTTCAGGTATTGCTGAAGAGCAGTGAACAAAATTTAAGATGCCTACAAAATCCAGAGTAAAGAAAGACCACAAAAAAAACCTATATTTGAAGACAACTGGAGGACCTAAGTTAGTTGGAGATGCTCATGTTGGGAAAAAGAAAAAATCTTCTGGTAAGCAAACAAAAGATTTTTTAAAGAACATATTCAAAAAAAGGAAAAATGTACAAAATGTCTGTACTGGAAAAAATGTTTTCAATAGAAAAGGAGAGGAAAAAATTGAGCATTTAGTTAATGCAAATATACCTTCTGCAACTAAAAAGATAAACTTAAACAGAAAAACAGCATTTAAAGAGATACGTAGAAAAATGTTTCAGAGAAGAGTTATGTCCAATTTGATAAAGGATGTGAAGAAATATAAGCAAAAGGCTAAGTTTTATAAGAGAAAAAAAGAAATTGAAGCCATTGCAGCAAAGGCATTAGAATTAAAAAGGAAACTATTCATTTTAATTTTGAATAGGATGCGTACATTAGATAAAATGGTTAATGTACTGAAATCACAAAGCAAAAGGAAAAGAGTAGTGAACAGAACAAACTTTTGTAAAGTGTTTTTAGGAAAATGGATGCATAGTTCAAGTAGTGAACCTTTTTTTAATGAAGAGAGCTATTTTCAAAGTAATAGTTTGCTGCATGCAGTTGACACCAGAGGTCGTGCTTACGAAGTGAAAAATGGTTGCATAATGGAGAAGGAGATAATGGTTCCAAGAGATGAGGTACAAGTGATGGCGGATGAGGCTATGGGGAGACGTCCTAAAGCCCCAGTGTACACTTGGAATTGTAGTAGTATTTGCCCTGTGCGTCAGGAATCTATTGATAAATTTCGTGAGTTTCTAAGAGAATATAGTAAAAAAAAGTGTAAAACAGAAGATTAAGGTGCTTCAAAGTCTGGATCCATGCAGGGTGAGAGAGAATACTGGTTTGCAGGGTCATTCTCTGGCTTGTCTATCTAGAAAAGTGTGTAATAGTGTTTTCCATCATTTTAGGATGCTGGCTGTTCATCATACTGAAATGAGAAAGTTTGTGAGACGGTTGTATTTTGCTAAAAGTCCAGCAATAAAGTTAGATGAATTGAATAGGGCTCTGTTCCGTGGAACGGTATCAGATGTAGAGAAGGTTGTTGATGAAATTCAGTTTTGTTACTTTGGTCCTGAACAAAACAGTGCAGAAAAGGACACAGTAAATGAGGAAGAAGTGGAAGAGAATGTAGAACCCTCTGTAAGTAAGACATTTAATGATCACATAACAAAATTTGCAATAATCTCTAATGAAAGACCAAATATTACTTGTATTTGTTGCCGCAGAACTCATTATAGAAAACAAACTAGGAATGTTGATCTCTACAGAAAAAGTGAAAATGAAGATAATTATAAGTGGAAGGATTTTGCCACATATATATTTCTTGAAAATTGTTTTGAATTGGGTGAAGATCAGCGTATTTGTAAATACTGTTACAACAAGTTAGAGGAAAATAGAATGCCGACCAGAGCTGTACATAATAATTTAGAATTGGATGCTATTCCTGCTGAACTTTCTGAATTAAATACATATGAGTCTATACTCATTCAATGTGTTCATCTGTTCCAGACCATAGTACGTATGGAGCCCAAAACTGGTAAATTACCTCCTTCAGATTTACTGAGAGGTTTAAAAGGTAGAGTGGTGTATTTGCCCTTGGATTTGAAAACAATTATGGAAACTATTGATGCGGATACTTTGGAAACTGAACCATTAATTATTCTGGTTAATGGTGTACCTACAAAGAATAAGAAGATTTGGCAGGAGCTGGTAGATGTACGGAAAGTACAAAGAGCAAATTTGTATTTGAAAAGGAATAACAAATGGTATGAATCAATTTATATAGAAGAAGAAGAAGATTTACAAGAAGACACAGAAACACCAACTGGACAAATTGAAAAAGTGGACAAGTCAAAGGAAGAAGAAATTTATGAACATTTTAGCATACATCCTCTTCATTCAAAAGAAGTTATGGGAGACAATATTGATCTATTTCAGATGAAGAAAGCAAAAGGAACTCCCGTGAGTGTATGGGAGGAGAGCTTGGAAGCTCGATGTTTTCCCCAGCTGTTTCCTAAAGGAAAAGGAGGACGATACGATGAACGTCCGGAACAGATTCCAGCTTCTGAGTATCGGACTACAAGACTATATGCTGAAGATCCCAGATTTCGACAAAGTATTCCTTATTTGTTCCATCTTTTATTTGAAAGCGACTTGTCTGCATTGTCTTATGCAGTAAATCACATTTTAAAAAGTGGAGTACATTTACAAAATGTGTCTGCTAAGGATTTTATGGAGAAAGTGCAGCACCGAGATGATCATTTGGAAACACAACTGATCAATCTGATGGCTTGTCAGCGTGGGACAAATGAATATTGGTACCGACGCCATGGTGAATTAAAATGCATGTTACGGAATTTAGGAACACCAACATGGTTCGTTACCCTAAGCTGTGCGGAGTACGCTTGGGATGATTTACTGGATTTTCTACGAGAGGCAAATTCAAACATTAAAAACATCGAATACAAGACAGCAGGAGAACTGTGCTCATTGGATCCGGTTAATGTTTGCAGATATTTCAATCATAGATTTGAGGCTATGATGTCGTTCATCTGCAATAAAAAAAATCCACCTCTAGGAGAAGTAGTGGATTTCTTTTGGAGAAAAGAGTACCAGGCAAGAGGTGCTCCTCATATTCATATGCTGTTGTGGATCAAGGATGCCCCAAAGTTTGGAACAGATGCTGATGAAGCAGTGTTATCTTACATTGAAGAATATGCAACATGTGCTATACCAAAAAGCACAGAAGAGAAAAAGTTAAAGGAGCAAGTTTTACGTTTCCAAAGTCATCGGTGTGGAAAATACTGTCGACGGAAATACAAGAGCAAAGATAAATACTACACTAAATGTCGATTTGGATTTCCTAGACCTGTTCTTTCAAATGGAAGAGTAAACAGTTTTATGTCATCTGTGAGACATACTATCACAAGAAAATCACCTAAGATAACCTACAACCTTAAAAGAAAAGAAGAATCAAAAAATATAAATGACTACAACCCAGTCATTTTATCCATGTGGAACGCTAACATGGATATACAGTATGTAGCTGACAATTCCATTGCTGTTGCTCGATATGTAACGTCTTACATTACGAAATCAGAAAAAACAGAATTGAAGGAAATGTGGGAAGAGATTTCTCACGAGAAAACTGTCAGTAAGAAGCTGTACAGTTTCAGTTTGAAGATGTTATCGCATCGAGAAATTGGATCCTACGAATGTTCAGATAGGTTATCTTCTGCAAGTCTCTACTCGAAATCAAGAAGAATAATTTGGGCAAGTTTAGGCCTTGCAGCAATGAGAAATCGGGTACTGAAATCTGTTGGAGAAATTGAATATTTGGCCGAGAATGACCCAGAAAGTACAGATATTTTGAAATCAAACATGTTGGACACATATTATCCCAAGAGAAGTCATCATCTGGAGAACATGTGTCTCTATGAAGTGCTGCAGAACTACATTTATTCACGGAAAGCCACAGAAGACATCAACAATGGAAAATATAAAGTCATTAGTGAGGAAGGATGTTTGGTGAAGCAAACAAAAGGAAGTTTGATAAATCACAGGAAGCTGAGTTGCGACACTACTGACAAAAAGGAATTTTACTACTTGGCTCTTTTACAGCTGTTTAAACCATGGCGTACAGAGGATGAATTACTGGGAGAATTTCAAAGCTATGAAGATTCTTTTAATGCTTGCAAAGACAGCAGACAATGCAGTACATTCTCAACTTATCTGCAAATGTTAAATGAAGAAATTGAACAGGAAACTACAATTGCAGCAGAAATAGCTAGAGACAGTTCTCAGGACAGCCAAAGTTCAGGAACACTCAGTCAAGATCCCCTAGGACAACCAATCGTTGAAAATGAAGCATCAATAGCCATGAATGAAGTGGAAACGGCTATGAATCAAGCTCAAGAAGAATTTATAGACTTACAAAATTTGGAAAGACAACTGAACGAAGAGCAGCAACAAATTTATGAAGAGATCAGAAACAAAATTGATCACTGATTTCTACATGAAAAAAAAGAGTGCTCATGCACATCATTTCATCCAATCAGGATGTATGTAAGCGGACAAGCTGGAACTGGAAAAAGTTTCCTTATAAAAGTCATCAGAAGCTACCTACAGCAAAAAACGGATTCTACTTTGTCTTGTGTGGTTACTGCTCCAACTGGGTTAGCAGCATATAACATAAAAGGAATCACTTTACATCGTTTGCTAATGTTACCAGTGGAGCATGAGAACAAAATACAATACAACAAGCTAACTGGAGAAGCATGCTTGGAAGTTTCAAGAGTATTGAAGAAGATGCAAGTTCTCATTATTGATGAGGTGAGCATGGTATCAAACTTAATGCTTGCCTTTGTGCATTTAAGAATGCAGCAAATTCTGAAGACAGACTATGACGTGTTATTTGGAGGAAAACACGTCATAGTTTTTGGAGATCTTTTGCAACTTACTCCAGTTAAAGGACAACCAGTGTTTAATACTGTGACACATGAAGACACGAAGAAGTCATTGGGAAGCATCGGTAATACAAATATTTGGTCCTTCTTTGAGTACAAGGAACTTACTACTAATATGAGGCAAGCAAACAATGAAGAATATGGAAGTATTCTGAAAGATACCAGAATTGGACTACTCACTGAAGCTGGCAAAAAAGCATTACAGAGTCGGCTGCTACATAATTTATTTCCAAAGGAAGAAATAGTTGCAGAGAAGATATACAAGAACATTGCAGAAAAGAAAAGTGTCATCTGCTTAATGCCAACTCTACGTGAATGCTCAATATTCAATGAGGAGCTTTTGAAATTGGAAAAGGAAGATATCAGGAAATTGGAAGCAGTGGACAAAATTGAGGCTGGAAGAATTACTGTCACATTAACAGGCACACTGAAAAATAAATTGGATTCACTAGAGAAGAACATTTCCAAAACAGCTGGATTAGAAAAAAATCTATATGTTTGCATGAACTGTAGAGTATTTTTAAGGAGAAATTTGGATGTTGAAAAAGGTTTAGTTAATGGAGCTATGGGAAGAGTTGTGGGTTTTATTAATTATCAGAAAAAAGATGGAATTGAATGTTTAAAAATAAAATTTGATCAGATAGAAGAAGTTAAAGACATTTGTCGTTGTTCAGTTCGTTTCATGCTTGTGAAAGATTTATATGTACGTAGGAAGCAGTTTCCGTTTTCTCTAGCATATGCTGTAACTATTCACAAGTCTCAAGGATTGACTGTAGATTGTGCATTTGTGAACATTGGTTCAACTGTGTTCAAAGAAGGTATGGCATATGTTGCTTTGTCACTAGTGAAAACATTATCAGGTTTATTCATGATAGACTTTGATGACTCAAAAGTTAGTGCTGATGCAAATTGTGTAAAGGAGTATAATAGATTAAGAAGAAGCTATGCTCCTCATTTAGGTCAGTATCCTGTGTTGGAGAAACGTGTAGTTTCTCGTAAAAGGAGAAATGAGAATATCTGTAATGAAGATATAGAGAGGAGGAAAAAAAAGAGGAGTGATGTAATTGCAAGCAAAAAGAAAAAGGAAAATGAAGAACAGGTTGTAGGATGTCATTTTGAAAATAGCTCTGGTGTCAACTGCTACGCAAATGTAGTGCTGAATGTTGCATTTTATCTGGAAAGTGTGCAAGAGCAGATAATAGTAAATCAGGGAAAAAGATTCTGTTCTGAGTTGAGTCTCCTTTTTCAAAAGCTGAGTAATGATAAAACTCAAATAGAAAGTGCTACTGAAATTAGAAAACTTTTAGATGTATGTTCAGGACGAACACAGTTTTCTCAAAATGTACAGCAAGACGCACAGGAATTCTTGATGTTTTTTCTTCAGGTACTGGAAGAAGAAGGGGTTCCCATTGAAAATGTATTTGGTCTCTCTTATAAATGGGAACATAGTTGTGAAAACTGTTATAATATATGTGGCTCTAATGTTGATTCTGAAAGGTTTATTTATTTAACATTGCCAGAAAGTAAAACAGTCACTTTTGCTAAATTAGTTAAAGATGCTAATCATAGCATGGAATGCAGTGAGTGTCAATCTGACATGTTTTCAACGTTAATTTTAAAGGAATACGGACAGTATGTAATTTTAATGATGCAACGCTGTAAAGCTGATGGTTCAAAATTAGATACTTTAATAAAGAAGTTTACAGGACAGCAATTATCAATTTCAGGGAAAACTTTTGTAACAGTTGCAATAATTTTCCATGATGGACCTACTGTAACTTCTGGACATTACACAGTTTATCTTAAATGTGAAAAAGGCTGGACACTGTGTAATGATTCCCAATTGATTTTTAAGCAACGTTTGCCTTTTGATTTAGCAAATTCCTATCTACTCTTCCTGAAACCTAAATTTTAGAGAGATTTGGCAAGATCTGTACAAAACAATTTTACCATTTTATTGGATTACCATTGGAATTAAAAAAAAAAATGATTTTACAAATTATCATTTGGCCTAATGGAAAGGTAACCAATTGTAATGTGGACTTTTTCAATTTTTAATGAAACTTTGGAAAACCAAAAATTTAGAAAAAATCGGTAACATCTGCACAATTTAAATTTTGGAATGTTATTGGATTGCCATTGGAAATTTATTGAAAATGATTTTTAAAATTACTATTTGGCCATGCGGAAAGGTAAACAATTCTATTGTGGACTTATTTAACTATTAATAAATCTTTCGGAAACCAAAATGTTACAGAGAATCGGTGAGATCTGTACAATTGAAACTTTAGATTTTTATTGGATTACCATTGGAAATTTAATCAAAAAAGAATTTTAAAATTACTATTTGGCCTAAAGGAAATGGAACCAGATGTATTGTGGAGTTATGTGAGATATATTATTGTGATTATACTTCTGAAACAAAAATATCAGACGGTATTTTAAAGAAATAAGTATTGATATTAGATGATATTTTTTAAGAATATTATGCATTTCTATAAAGTTATGTTTATGCAAAAAGAGATTGTGGGCTTTTTTAAAACAATCTTTGAGATTGTTAATTTTTTTTTTGCCCGCTGTTAAATGATGAATGCAATTGCTTTCACAATTTATAGTGAAATGCAATATATTCTGAAAACAGCAAAAAAAAGGCAAAAAATTTTTGGGGAAAAATATGTAAATATGTGTACTGTATTATAAAATGTTTTATTAAATATTAATACTTTTTTCTTTTTTTTTAGATTGAGATAGAAAATTTTTGAAAACTAGAACCATTTTTAAAGCAATTTAAAAAAAAATTAAATGAATAAATATTTTTTTGAGTGGGTATGGTAAGTCAAAAATATCATGGTCCCTTTTTTCCACTTCTCTACAATCACATTTTCAGTTTTTCATTGTAGTCTCTCAAGGACCTTGTAATGTGATAATTGATTTTTAGTGTTTTTTTAAAAAAAAATAAAAAATTACGCGTACCGTACGCGTACGGTAAAAAAAAATTTAAAAAAGTTTTTAAAAACATATATAAAAAATAGATGAAAGGTAAGGTTGGCTCTTAAAAGAGCCGTTGTGTTCATGCAGGGACAGAGGAAAGAAAGAATGGGAATATTAGACGGTACGACAAGTGTGCTGATCTATTAAATTGTTCACTAGGGAAATACTGGTCTCCCTATAACAAATTAGATCATGACAAGTGGCGCACCGTATTTCAACCCTCAGAAACCGAGGGTTAGTTTCCAGAGGACCAGAAAAAGGAGATGCTCCCCCCACAGATGAAGGGCTCACCTGACCTGCAGAAGAAGGACTCGGCACTGCAGATGATGGTCCAGGCTGAGCTGCTGTGGATGTGCTTGGTTGATTTACTGAAGGGTTACCTTCAGTAAGTCGAGCATGTGTCCTTCTGTGTACATCCTTAAGGTGTCTCATCATGGTGTGATTCCCAAAGGAATACTTCCTGTCGGGATTCCCTCTTGAAAGTACACGGCCACACAGCTTACAAGTCACTAAGGGTGCATTTACCTTTTGCTGGCCTTCTGGAAAAGAAAAATACTCCCATATGAAAGAGGTCTTTTGTTTCCTCGCTCTCTGCCTCAAGGTAGTGCTGCTAGCCTCACTCTCAGAAGGGCTCTGCTGTTCTGCCATCGTATCACAAAGACAACCCAGCTCCTTCTCCTAAGGGATCACAAGCAGAAATGAGGGGAATGGGTGTGGTGTAGGAGAGTTCTAGAACTGAAAGTAGTTTCAACCAATCAAAAGTTGTGTTTCATGATCACATGACCTACCGTACGCTTACGGTACGCTTACGGTGCGCTTACGGCAAAAGTATGCATGCGCGTAAAAAAGACACGCGCACGCGCGCATGCGCAAAACAGGCACGCCCCTTCACTTCCGCGTAACGTGCGCGTGCAGCGTACGCGTTACGCACTGTGCGCGAGTGACGTGCGTCTATGCAAATTACGTAAATGAACGCAAACAGCGTAGAAATCTAACGTAATTACAGCAAGACGTGTGCTTACCGTACGCGCACGGTAAAAAAAAAAAAAAAAAAAGGAAAAAAAAAATATGTATTGCTAATAAATTTTACCTGTTTATTTTAAAAAAATTGTAAAATAAAAACATATTGTAGAGTTTTTAAAATTTAACCATAGTCTTTAAAAAAGGATAGACAATTAAAATAAAAATATGTTAAAAAAAAGAAGAAAAAAAAAAAAAATTAGCATTTAAAAAACCTTGCAAATTCACTGAAAAAACCATGGGTTTCACTCACGTTATAGTTAGGAATTAGCATTTAAAAAACCTTGCAAATTCACTGAAAAAACCATGGGTTTCACACACGTTATAGTTAGGAATTAGCATTTAAAAAACCTTAGAAATTCAATGAAAAAACCAAAGGTTTCACACATGTTATAGTTAGCTGGACATTTCACTCGTAAAAAACCATTGAAATTCCCCCGTTATAGTTAGTTCAGCTAACTATAACTCGCGCGCCCGCAATCCACTACTGATGACGTCACATATTACATCACTCATGACATGGTCAGTGACATCACTCATGACATCACTGATGACATCTCAAATGACATCACTGATGACATTATCCTTGTGACAGAGTGGTAGACCTCCTCTCACCCTAATATAACCTTTGATACAAACATTCAAAAATAGAGACTGAAATTTTCAAAAAAATGGACATACCAATACCAGTTACAACAACCTATTCAGTAATTGTAAGATCCACATACACATCCACTCATCCACCAACAGTCCTATACAGTCACTCATACATGTACTCACACATCATATGTACTCATACACCTAAACATCCTGTAACACAATGCCACTCATCCATAGACTTACTCACACACATAGTCACTCATGCTAATAAAGAATCAAACATCCATTTACTTGCATATACAGTTATACACACACCACCACACTTACTTTTACAGAAACTTACACATACTTAGTCTTTTAAACAATCACTTATAGAAACACATACTTATTCATACAGGAACTCTACCAATCTCTCACTCTCACATATACTCACTTATAAACACCAATAGTCACATATACTAGTTTAAAACATATGTAGTTACTTATGAAGACACTATTGAGACAGTCATTCACTCACTAACACACCCATGCACACACTCATCCACCCATACAGTCCTGCACACATGCTGTCTTCAACACATACAAACAGTGAGTCACTCATTCATGCATCTATGCACTACGTAATACCCCCCACCGCACCATGAAGACACTCAGACACTCATACTGATACTCAAAAAACCAACTAATAACCTATATAGACACTCATGTACCTACTCACCAACCCATGCAGCCACTTATACACAAAGTGAGAGACTGATACAGGTATTTACACATTTAAACATTACTCACTTAGCCATGTATTCAAAAAGATACACTTAATCAGTCAGTAATACAATCAAGTTTTCAAAAACAAATCATCAATTTAGACACTTATATACTCATTTATTCTTCCATCGACCTTGAGATATACATATATTAAACATATTTAATTTTCAGAAAAACACACATTCACTGGATGATGTCATCAGTGATGTCATTTGAGATGTTATCAGTGATGTCATGAGTGATGTCACTGACCATGTCATGAGTGATGTAATATGTGACGTCATCAGTAGTGGATTGCGGGCGCGCGAGTTATAGTTAGCTGAACTAACTATAACGGGGGAATTTCAATGGTTTTTTACGAGTGAAATGTCCAGCTAACTATAACATGTGTGAAACCTTTGGTTTTTTCATTGAATATATATATATATATATATATATATATATATATATATATATATATATTATATTTCCTGATTGCTCCTTCTATCTCTCCTCGCCCAAGGCAGGCAGGTCGTTCGGTGTCGGCGGAGCGCGCCGACGTTTAAATTCCCAAATCCGCAAGTATAACGACCACCACCGAGCTGTTCTTTCACCAGATCTTTTTATTTAGGTAACGCATTTCGCCTGACACAGCAGGCTTGATCACACATAGAATGGTGGGATGTGTACACGTATATACCTTCAGGGAATTAAAACTGAAAACGGACTGTATTCAAACTGAAATAAGTTTCAACAGTGTATGTTACTGTGGCGGCCATTTTAAGCTAGTCATAAACATGGACGACAGCATGTATTCAGCCTAGTGCTATATAGGTCCTTATACATATGTTATTCTTGTATCACCAAAACCTGAACTATTCGATTCATAATTCCAATCAGACCTATTTTGATCATAAATACATGTTTCTCATGTTAACTCATTATTATATAAGCATAGTGCTCTGAATGAACATACACTTGAAACAATGTAATAGAATTGCTGTTTCTACATACAGTAGCTTATTATGCTATGCTAGTTACTGACACAGTGTCAAAAGAAAGTTTGTCCGCTGTTAACTCATTCTCCTAGAGTACGTGACATAATTTTGTCCCCACCATCACAAAAGATTCACACCCTTGTCAACAAAAATTCAAAAATATGAGCCACCTTTACCCTATATACTCTACAGGTTGCAGAAAAGAACTGAAACATATCATTAGGAATATGAAGGTTCTCTTATCTGTCATGTGATTCAATGTTCATGTTCTGGAAGAAAAGGGTAGGGGTGTGTTTCGATTCCCTTCCGGAGTCGGCCCCTTCCTTTCCTCCTAAAATTAAAACAAATTACAAAATTATTAGACTTCAATAATTGCAATAAAAATTATTCAAAATTACCTCTTAATACACAAACATACAGATCAATTAGATATACAGAATACACAGTCAAATGTTATTCTCGTAAATGTACACTTAACACTGTGTCAGTAACTAGCATAGTATAATAAGCTACTGTATGTAGAAACAGCAATTCTATTACATTGTTTCAAATGTATGTTCATTCAGAGCACTATGCTTATATAATAATGAGTTAACATGAGAAACATGTATTTATGATCAAAATAGGTCTGATTGGCATTATGAATCGAATAGTTCAGGTTTTGGTGATACAAGAATAACATATGTATAAGGACCTATATATCACTAGGCTGAATACATGCTGTCGTCCCTGCTTATGACTAGCTTAAAATGGCCGCCACAGTAACATACACTGTTGAAACTTATTTCCGTTTGAATACAGTCCGTTTTCAGTTTTAATTCCCTGAAGGTATATACGTGTACACATCCCACCATTCTATGTGTGATCAAGCCTGCTGTGTCAGGCGAAACGCGTTACCTAAATAAAAAGATCTGGTGAAAGAACAGCTCGGTGGTGGTCGTTATACTTGCGGATTTGGGAATATATATATATATATATATATATATATATATATATATATATATATATATATATATATATATATATGTATATGTATATATGACGCGTTTCGTTAAATACAAACTTCCTCAGATGCCGCCAAGATTTACAAATGGCTCACCAGCCCAACTTTTTAAGCTACCTGCCCCTCTGCGATTGGCTGAGGCACCGCTGACGTGATAACACAGGGAAAACCCGAATCCAGAAGTCCAAGTCCGCACGGAGCAGACACCAAAACATAAGTACTGGCCCCAGCAGGCGGTGTCTGCTCCCTTCTCCCCATGTTTGCCTTGATCTTTTTGTTGTGGGTGGCGTGGCGGCTCCCCTGGTCCCTCACCCCACCGCTGAAATCCTGACTGAGGCCCGGTAACACAGTTTCAGTAAACAGCGTATTTCCACAAAGTCATAGTACATTGTTTAATGGCCGGGCACATTCCGGGTATGCAGCGATCCGGTGTTACCAAAAAGTTTTTAGTTTCTCCAAAGTTGCCACAAAAATACAACCGGACACTTGGGGGTGTGTACTCCAAAGGAGCTTGCGGCTGCACCCCAAACATCCATATATATATATATCCATATTCATATATATATAAATATATATATATATATAGATAGATATAGATATAGATATAGATATATGTATATAAATATATATATACATTGGAAGATTCCAACTCCCGCTACTTCCAACCTCCATACTGCGGCGGCAAAGAAGGAGACTCAGATACCGCAGAACTTCTGGCAAGATTTTTATTCATTAAACAACAACCGACGCACGACGCGTTTCGGGCCTCAGGAGCCCTTGATCACATCTGTATATATATGAATATATATATGAATAGGATATATAACTATACCAACAGGAATGCAGATCAGGATCTTGGTGAAGACCTATGCACCCTCTCTAACCCCCCCCTTCTTTCTTCTGTACCCCTTATATATAAGTGCCTACAAATGATAACCAATCAATACTATATGTTTCTTGTGATGAAGGCATTCTTTTTGTTAATTTAGTTTTATCACTGTCTTTATGTTGTTTGTTTATTGCAATAAAACCAAAAAAGACTACTTGAGCAAAAACAAAAAAGTAATTCACTGCTTGAAATAGAGCCCTTAACATGAATTACTCCTTTGCAGCCAAGTTAGGGAATGGCACTGCTATAGCCGACGTACTGCACACAGAGATTTCTTTTTGCTGTAGAATAAGAGATCAGGAGACTCAAATATTGATTTCCTTTTTCTCTGGGCCAATTTCTGCCTCCCGGCTGGGTAGGCACTTTCAGGATGGGATCCAACTACCCACTGGGAAGGATGTTGTCATGGTTCAATGTTTCCTCACTGCCTCTCCCCTCTAAGCAAGAACTTAGTTAAACTGGTTTCTTTGGCAATCGCTCCCTCTGAACATGCAGAGCTTGCCAATGGCAGTGATATTTGGCAAATACAGTAGCAGGCTCTGGGAGTTGCTGATGTGCCTTGCTAGGCTATTAAGTATGGGCAGTGGATTTATGAAAAGGAATACTCAGCTCTGTTTTGTGTCAGATGTAACTCCAGAGTAAACATGCCTAAATGCTTCCTTTCAGTGTCATGCAATTAGTTCAGACTGTTTTGAACAGATCATTGAAAAAATAGTACATGGTCAAGGAGATTAAAAACATCGTGCACAAGAAGGAGTTGAGCTGAAGAATTTAGGAACAAGATAAGACTCAGAATAAATAACGGGACTAATAGTAATTATGCAATGTGGCTTACACTAAAGGTGCTCAGTTTGATGTTATATTTCCTTTCTTAACAATCATTGAGCTTCTTTTATTTTTATTAAATTGTAATAAATCCAGGAGAATCACAATTAGTGAGCTCAGATTTCCCATAGAAGGACTTCCACAGAATCTAGAGCTGGTATTAGTGGTGCAGACCAATCTCCCCAGTAGAGTCAACAATTTACTGTATATGGAGGCAGGGTGATGAGAAACGCAATATTTGCTGCCGGAGACTTTATGTGGGCATAACAATAATAAGCTCTGCAAGGAGATCTCTTTTAACAAAGACGTCGTCGGTATTCAGGGTACGCTATTTTTTCTGAGAACACAGTGATCTTAAAGCAGTCTTTTAAAAGAGCACCCGCAATAGTAAGAGTATAAGATGTAGATTAAGGGTCAACTTTTTATAAACTGCATGTTGTGGTACGTTTAGTAGTTCTACAATAGTACAACTAAAGTACTACAAAATGCTATTCACAAACCTATGGGTGTAAATCTCCACCTCTAACTCTCCTATCTTTTCTATGGGGAGAGCCTTACACATCTAAATTTACTACATTGGGGCAGATTACAATTTTGGTCGGAAGGCCTCCGACCGATGGTCGGAAGCTTTCCGACCGCAGTCGGAGGCTTTCCAACTCACTGTCAAGGCCCACAAGAAGGGGCCTCAAAGAACACTGCCAAGCCGCGCTCGAGCGCGAGGTGTCCGGCAGAAACTACAACTCCCGTGAGCCTTGGCGAATCCCTGACGACGGTGACGTCAGGACGTAAGCGCCATGGTGCTCAAAGAGGTTCCGGGGCACAGAGCGGGTGCCGCTTACTCATTCACGAGAGCTGCGCTGGACATCGCGGAGGCTGGTAAGGGTGCTCTGAGCACCACGCTATTTTCCCTACGGATGTGCGCAGCCTTGATTATGGTGGCGTTGCGAGGGGGCAGTCCTTTATCGCCCATTTAGAACGGAGACCCGGACTGGGTGTATCTGTGTCATGTTTCTTGTTAGAGCCTAAGGCAATAGGCTTGAGTCTTGCCTCGTTCTCTACATACTGATTCACCCTTCGAGATCAGTAGTGTCAGATTACGGGAGATCTGGTGTAAAAAATCCTAGGGTGCATTCTTCCTTCGTTGGCGAACTCGTAGGCAGTAGTTCATGCGAGGAAGAAGGGCACCTGTAGTAACCTTGGTGACATTGCTCAGTTGACAACCACGCTGGAGGTGGTATTGTGAAAAAACACTGCGCTGCTAATATTTTGAGTGTCATTCGTTATCATGTGAAAGTATTTGACATTTACCATATCCCGAGTACGTGCCTGAACTGTCCTATACTTGTGGTAGTGGAATCTGATGTTTCTGAAAGGGGCACAACGCACTGTGATGAACTCTAGCCACTGTCTCATGAATCAATGCAGATGTGTGTCCAAATTACCAGTGCATATTACCTAATTGTGGAATGCTACAGACCCACGGAATTATTGTTTTCTCTTCTTCATATTGTGCTGCAGGGGTTCCGAGAGTGAGCTGGAGGTCGGCTCTTCCGCTCCCCTGTCTTCTCAATGTGCTTACACTCTTGGGTAGGTGTCCTTCTGGCGATAGGTTGCTGTGCGACCAGAGAGGGGTAAGGGCGTGAATGCTAATGCTGCATCTTCTTTACCTTTAGAATCACTGAGAGTACTCCTTAAGTGTTGTGGGTCCACTGTCCGAAGCTGTGTATTTTCTTCCTTTACAGGTACTGTTCCTTTCACTAGAGAGGGGTGGAGCAGGGTGGAGTAGATAGGAAGACAGGCAGGGAGTTACTGATTGCTGTCTGGTTCTGTCTCCACAGGTCTCCCTCCCTGCTGTCCCCATCCTTTCCTTCCCCCGCTGGACCACTCCATGGAGTCTGTAATTATAAATCAGACCATGAGGGTGTCGAGAGGTGGACCCCTATAGAGCAACGTACGGTCCTGAGGATTCCGGCCACAACACTCACACAGTCGGTTTGCTGTCTGACCGCCGAATTACGATGTCGGTGGTCGGAGCGTGAGCGGATTTTTCATTCTGACACGGTTCCAACAAGCTCTCGCAGTCTTCTGGCCGGTCCGAACCACACCGGAAGGCGTTTCCGCCTATGAGATTACGATGCCGGTTTACCACAGCCTTTCCGTGCCGGCCTTTCCGACATGGAAAGGATGTCAGAGAGCGACTTTGGTGGCCCCTAGCAGGGCCCTCTTCACCCTGCGGCGTACAGTTGGTGGCTGAGGAGGTACCTAGGGTGTTCCCCTGTAAATCCATGCACTGTGTGGCAGGCACCATGGTGTGCCCGCCACAGGGTGCAGAGTTTTACAAACACCACCATTTCTTTATGGAAGCCTGTATTATAGGAGGTTTATGGCCGTAACACAGGCTCCCATAGAGAAATGTGAGTCTCTGACAAAACAGCGTTTGGTCACATCATAATCAGGCGGTCGGAACTGCCGACTGGAGGTTGGTTGGTCATGAGATGGAGTCAACTCTGACCGACATCGTAACAAGGCCCTAAGGGCCCCGAAGGGCTTTTACGATGACAGTCGCAGTTGCCCCTGAACAACACTGTCTTGGTCTCGGGACCGAATGACCTCCGGACACTTGACATTAAACAGAAAACAAAGTAATTCAATTGGGCGTCTGTTTATAACTCTTTAGAATGTTCAAACATATATCCTTGATTGTTGGTAGTAGATATGCGAGACATTGGTATAGAACACCTATTCATATCGTCGACATATTGACCCTTTCAACAACGTGTGTTCATGCAAAACATCACAGTGGGTCTTCATCAGGACTAGAGAAAATCAAAACAGCCTGGTCAGAAAAGTATCATGTAGCTTGATACTACATTCAGAAAAACACTTCTTGTGTTATAGTGGAATGCAATGGATCGAGCTTATCCAGGAAAAAGGCGGGTCCTCAATGGGGACTTTATTCAAAGGAACTCTCTCTTATCTGGATATTTGACATGATAATATATCCAAACTAATGGGCGCCACACAAGATGGGCCCCACATGGAGGTTTCGCTGAGCAGCAGATACCTCTGAGATCTACAAAGAACTCTCATTAGTTTTGCGAGAGGCAATGAAACCAACCTCTAGCCCGGAATGCGATGTCCAATGTGTAAAGCTTTGTAACTTGTGCATCACTGTGAGTGTGTGTGTGTAGGTGTGTGTGTGTGCACACATTTGCATGATGCATGCTTGCACATGGGTCATGATGCACGGCAACTGTTTTTAATAAACCATTCTAACATGGCAGATGGCCATGTTAGATGGTGAATGAAAATGATAAAATGACAAAAATAAGTGTGTGCAAAGCCTAAAAAGAAAATGAGTAGTCCAGAAAAGTGTGGCGGGCTGCAGGCCCTCATAAATAAATATTCAGTGAAAACATATCATAAATATTTAACACAGAAAACAGAATGAGAGGGGGTTCAAAAAGCAGTACATGCAAAACACAAAGCCAGTGATCCAGCAGCACTTTCCAGCCAAAGGTCACTCACACAAAAAAGTGTAAAATAGAAAAAACATATACATTACCCAGAACAGAAAGGGGAGTGGGATGGGGCACAAATAGGAGTGTGAATTATAACATTACACAGGGAGGAAAAAGGGGGAGATATAACGAAAACACGTCCTTGCATGGAGTTCTCAAGAGTAAATAGAAAATAATTCCATTAAGTTTGCAGAGGAAATATATCACATAACCAATCATAACACTGTAAGACCAAAATGCTCCACGGTGGGAAAAACAAAAGAATAGTGAGGAAAGCCATTGATAACAGAGAAAGAGAGTATAGCCATCCAATCATGAGCAATAGGCTTATCCAAAGCCCACAGTAAGGCTCTCATCATGAGTGGCCTGCAGAATTCCGGGATGTGCAGTAAGGAAATGTTACATAAGAAAATGAAGATTACAGGCTGTGAAAGTCACATATCATCCATACTAATAGGAATCATATTTTAAGAGTTTTTGGTCTGGGGAATCACAAACTCAGGGTTCAAAATGTTGTCTTTACTAATAAGAATGTATTTCTACCCAAATGCACCCTTTTTAGCAACAATAGAAGAATGAAAGACTGGAGAAAACACATAACGTTCTAACCTACACCATACATTTTACATACAGCTCTTTGATGACAGTTCATAGGTCACTGTGCTCTATTAGGATTATAACTTATGAACTGTAAGTAATAAAAGGATCTCTGTGACAAAATCAGTAATCCAATGAGCTATCCACATAAAATACAGTTCTGTGATCTGCATGGTACACATTCTTAGCAGCAGGCTTATTAACCCTCTGCGCTACTTTATGATAACTCAAAACTAGAGGTGGGTGAAATATTCCGCTGAAGGCAAGATGGCCGCTGACTGACTGCAGCAGGCAGTCGCATCAGACCACCCTCCTCTAATATGCTTAAATGCTGAAAAAACTAGGATAATGCCGGTATGAATAATCAAATTGATCTCTCCTACCTGATTGTGGATATTACAGCGCTTCGGTGGTTTGCCAAAACGAGAGCACTCCTCGGCGATCGGCTGCTGTTTTCATCTCGTGGCAAAAGCTGCTTGGGTAGAGTCGGCAGAATCGGGAGCGCTATGCCAACCCAAAGCAACAAAACTACAGAAGGATGCGGAATCGGCAAAGCGGTCGCAACCGCCAGTAACCAACACCAAGGAAAACTCTGTGAAGGAAAACGACAGAGAGACCTCGATGGCGGGTGCCCGTGCAACGATGATGCAGCGCAAGAGCCTTCTAAAATCAGCAGAAACATCGCGTGGCAATGGCGGAAATCAGGAACTCCGCGGTGGAAAAGACAATAATAAGGGGCTTTCAAGCCTCACATCGAAGGGCAATGCGGCGGGAAGGGATCCGACTTTTAGGCAGCCCTCAGTTAAAGAATCTTTTGCTGCGAAGGCGCCAGAACCTGCGGTGCCTCCGGCGGCGACAGAGATGCAGAGCGTAGCGGCGCCTGCAAGCTCCGAGCCGAGGCAGAGGCAGAGGCAGAGGCAGAACAGGCAGGGTGATGCAGAAGCGGATGCTGCCCATTCGAGTGAGGAGACGGAGGCGAGGCAACGGAGTGAGTCCTCTGATGGAATACAAATTCAAGACACAAGTAAGCAGGCACAAAAAATACCGCCACAGAAAGAACTGATGGTAGAACATTGACAGGGGGTTCAAAAGGGGGAGGCATAGCGACCATAAGGAAAATTACGAATATGGCAGTCATTTCTGAGAGGGAGGCCCCTGCTACACCTGATGGGGAGTGTTTTTTCTCTGTCAACGAGGACTCTGGGTCCTATCTTTCTAGCGAGCTGAGGGATGAATGCCAAGAAATAAGCTCTAACTCTGACACTGCAGCCAAATCCTCTATCCAGAAAGCTCCACCAGGGCATGCAAGTTATCAGAGAAGTAAAAAACGAGCTAAAACAAACCCCTCAAGCAGCCCTCAACTGCAACCCTCAGATTCAAAACTTTGCTGGGATTACTCAGCAACGTTATCATTATATCAGGAGGAAGAAACTGAGGGGGCAGTCAACGGGGCAGGTAACTTAGGTGCACCCCCCTCGACACCCTCACTGGGCTTGTTGTATGAGACTCTGATGCAGATGCAAGCAGAGGCCAGAACCGAGAGTCGGAGAGCTAAGGTGGCGACAAAAAAAGATACAGAGCTCCATGAGAAAAATGAACAAGCTGTATGAGGAAATGGCAGACAGAGTATCGCATGTGGAGGAGCGTACAGCCAGGCTAGAAGACGACGTTACTCGCTGGCAGGCTTTCAAAGAGACACATGAGAAGATGTCAGAGGACATAAGATGGAAACTCGAGGATTATGAAAACCGGCAGCGCCAGAACAACATAAGACTACTGGGGGTGGCCGAAGGGTTGGAGGGGGAGGATGTGAGGGCCTATGTAATCAACCTGTTAAAGGGGGCTCTCCCAGATATTACCAAATGGAACTGGGAGAATGAAGTTCAGGGGGTCCACCGGTTTCCATTGATACAAAGGAACACATATGGGGGGTCGCAATCCACGAAACCTAGAGCTATCCTTATATATATTGGAAACTTTTTAGCTAGGCAAGATATAATGAATAAGGCAAGACCAGAGGCTAGGCGTAGCTTTGAGGGGGCCACATTCTTTGCAAGACCAGATTTTTGTCATGCCACGGTGGAGAGGAGGTGGCGCCTTAGGCAACTGATAGCTCCTGTACAGAGCCTAGGCCATGAAGCATACCTACTCTACCCAGCGAGGCTCAAGATTATTGTTAAGGGATACGTAAAGATGTTTACTTCTGAGATAAAAGCGCAGCAATACATCGACGAACTTAAGGGGCAGAAGGTGGGATAGGTGATTTTTGGATACAGTAGGTTTAGTTAGGAATTATAGGGGTCTTAACCCTTTTAGCCAGTACCTCCTCCTTTTCATACAATGATTCTTGTTTCACATTTAGGCTGATTACTTTTTCGTTTCGTTAGTGGGGGAGTGGGAGGGAGAAGGCAGGTTAACAACTGGCTTTCAATGAGGGGGGGGTGGGACGCGACTGCTGCTTTCAAAAGCTGCCACACATAGGTCACGGCTGACCTATTTGCCTGTAGATGGGGGTGGGGGGAGGGCGGGAGCCCGGGTAGGGGGGAAGGGGGGGAGAGGGGGGAGAGGAGGGGGGTGGTTGTATATGTAAGTTATGCACTTTTCACAGCATGTACGGTACTGCATACTCTTTATTGCTTTTTGGTGTTCACTCTAGTTACTCTAAAGGTCTGGTTTTTCTAAGTGGTTGTACATTTGACGTGTTTTAATGTCGTGCAGAATTGCATCAATTAACATTTGTGGGCTGAACGATGTCAACAAAAGAATGAGAACTGCTGCAATACTTAAAACACTACGGATAGATATTTTGTGTCTCCAAGAAAAGCATATTGAGGGGGGTAAGGGATATCTCTTGGAACAACTGGGCTTTTATTTGCTGGCTTATTCTAAGCAAGGGACAAGGACAAGGGGAGTGGCAATCTTAGCCAAGAGTAGGGAGGCTGTTGTAAATAGAAAAAAAGAGGATCAATGGGGGCGATGGGTGGTGGTGGAAATAACATATAAGGGAGAGAAGTGCACTTTGGTTACAATATATGGTTCTACCGGGGATGATCCGGAGGTCTTTCAATTTCTAGACACTGAGCTGGCTCACTGGCCAGAACCCATAATATGTTGTGGGGATTTTAATATACACGACCCACTTAGCTTTTTTACGCAAGAAGGGGGGCAATACACTGGTAGAAAGAAGAAAATGTACAGGGCTCTGGCTGCAATGGTACACCACAACTCTCTGATTGATCCGTGGGTTAAATTGTACCCTGCACCGCATAAGGTTTTGGTTAGGCTTGACTATTTTCTAATCTCTAGTTCTCTCGCTGCGAGCTTTTTTATGTAAAAGCATCCTAGGATTATTTCAGACCATAATCCCCTGATTCTAGTAGTGAATTTAGGGCAGTCACAAAGACAGGTTTAACAGTGGACCTTCGAGAGAGCAGTATTAAAAGATGAGGGATATAGAGAACACATGAACATGTGGATCAAGAGTTTTTGGGTAATGAACAGAGGGACAGCATCCCCAGGAAGGGTATGGGACGCGTTTTAAGCTGGGATTAGGGGGGAGACCCTCAGTTATACTGGCCATAAACGTAAGGGGGACAAGGTTAGATTTGATGGCCTGACTAAAGAACTCTGTAAGGCGGAAAACGAGTTGGTTCAAGGAGTTCAAATACATCTACCTCTGGAGGACCAGCTGCTCAAAATTATGTTGATCAAAACTGAAATCATTGAGAACATTGCTACAAAAGCAGCAGTTAGTTACCTAATAAGAAAAGAGAATGCATATGAACTAAGTGAGAGAGTGGGGCACATATTAGCCGTCCGTACAAGACAGAATGTATCCGTGGCGGATATCAAGGAGGTTACAGATGGACAGGGTAATTTGATCTCAGACCCCGACGCCATAAGAGAAGTCTTTAGACAGTTTTATTCTGATCTGTACTCCCGGGAGGGTGAAAACCAGGGATTTGATGTTGCAGGGTACACTAGTAACTTACTGCCACCTAAACTTCCGCAGGAAGAGAAAGCAGCCTTAGATTTACCAATTCAGCTGGAAGAAGTCACAACAGCTTTGAATAGTCTTCCCTCAGGCAAAGCAGCCGGCCCTGACCAGATCCCACTCGAATTCTATAAGGTGTTTCAAGATATACTTATGCAAGATCTTTTTGATATTTTGAGCCGAGCACAGACAGGGGAATCAATTGCTAACTCTTGGGGGGGAGCAGACATCATAATAATTTTGAAGAAAGGAAAGTCCCCGTTACTTCCCGGGTCTTATAGACCTATCACGTTAATGAACGCAGATGTCAAGATATTTTCTAAAATCTTAGCTAAAAGATTGGGTAGAGTCATTGAGAGCATGGTTAGCCCAACGCAGCATGGTTTTATTCCTGGGAAAAGCACTACCCAGCATATTAGGAGGTTAGTCACACTATTTGATGCAACAGAGGTCTTGGGAGACCCTATAGCAGCCTTATTCTTAGACGCGGAGAGGGCGTTTGATAGGGATTCCTGGGATTACCTTTGGGCAATTATGAGATGGTATGACATAGGGGAGGGATATATAAAAGCCATTCAGACACTATATAGAGATCTTATGGCTAGGATAAGGGTCAACAGAGGGTATTCTCCAACAGTCAAGATAAGCAGAGGGACTAGACAGGGGTGTCCGTCATCCCCCTTGGTATTTGCCCTTTTTATGGACCCATTCTTACGTAACCTGGAGGCCAACAATAAGATACCTGCAGTAGTGATTAATGACAGAGTGTGTAAAACCTTGGCCTATGCGGACGATGTAGCCATTATAACGTCTAATCCATCGAAGGCCATCAGGGAGGTGGAACATGAAGCCTTCCGCTTTGGGCAGCTCTCAGGGTATAAACTTAACAGCACTAAGACACAGATTGTTAAAAATGGGTATACACACTGTAATGATAATCGAGTTCTTAGGACGGCAGTATATCTCGGCGTTGAGCTTTCTGCAGAGGTGGAAAATGTGGTGGAGCAGAATATGACCCCTCTCATGGCAACGGTACGACTAGATTTGGAACGATTGAACAATCTTCATTTATCTTTGGTTGGGTGTACCAATATAATTAAAATGGTAATTTTGCCGAAATTTCTTTATCTTTTTAGATCTATCCCCTTGTATTTTGAGGCTAGGTGGTTCCATGCATTAGAGTTAATTTTGAATAGATTTATATGGGCTCAGGGGAAAACACGGAGGGCTTATAACTTTATTTCTCTTTCCCGAGAAAGAGGGGGATGGGGTGCACCTGATTTTAGATTGTATTATTGGGCCGCGGCACTACAATATATGCAGGGTTTAATTGGGGGGGGGTGGGGTTCACGACCGCAGGGTCACTAATAGCTCCACGGATGTATATGCAGTGGTTTTTGGTGAAGAGGCTGAAAACTGTCTCCTGAATTGTACCGACTTTTCATATTACAAGAGGACTAGGTTTAAGACAGTTAGTGCAGTTATCAAGATCTGGACTGCATTCATGAAAAAATTTGGAATAAGTAGATTCAATAGATATACCCGATTATATCGGAATAGGTCATTCCCGGAATTGATTTTTGCGGATAATGTTATGGCAGAATGGGCGAGCAAAGGGATAGGGCAGATAGGGGACCTGTTGGATCAAGAGGGAGTAGTGCAGTTTGCGGATCTAACCACCAAGTACCAATTGGATGTTAGAAGTTTTTTTAAATATCTTCAAATTAGGAGTTTTTTGAACACTAAGAAAGGGGGGCCTGCCGGATTTGGGAATAATGCAATACTGGATAAAATAAGCAAGGAGGGGGATTGTACAATACGTAGTTTTTATGCAGTATTAGCAGAAGCAAAACCAGATGATATCTCCAAATATGACGCTAAATGGATGGGGAAGTTATCCATTGAATCGGGATTGTTTCAGGAATCATTGGTCCTTGGACATACCGTCCTCTGTTCAGCTCCACTGCAGGCCCAGCACTACAAAACAATATATGCTTTGTACTATACTCCTGCTAGAATTGCACAGTGGGGGGGGGGGCACCAAGGGGACTAGTTGCCCAAGATGCAACTCTTTAGGAGCAGATATTACTCATATATTTGCATCTTGCCCTCAGCTATATACATTAAGGTGCCAATTCCGATCCGGTAAAAACCGGGTACGAACCGTCGGACGGAGCCTTTTCTCCGTCCGACTCGTACCCGGTGCGAAATCCATCCGAAAATGCAAGTACGATTCATACGGAAACACCATTTCCGTACGAATCGAACAAAACACCGACCGAACAGAAACTAAACACAATTCCGATCCTGAAAGGTGCCGACGTGACGTCGGTACGCATCCAGCCTACGTTTCACGAACCAGGAAGTACGATTCGAACCGACGTCATCCCGCACGGTAAATATTTACCGGCTGCCAAAAACTGCCGGGAAATCAGGACGACACACGCAAGGAGCAGCTGGACGCGACGAACAGACATGGACCCGAACCTACGTGCCATCCCTGCCCTCCTAGCAGTCCACCTGGCGTACAGGAACCGACGCAGACGCCGCAGAAGGTCAGCACAACAACCAGGGGCAAAGGGGGGGGCAGGGGCAGGACACACAACACCAACACATGGTACCAAATCACACATGGCCTGGACATACCTGACCATCAGGGCCTGGACACTGCCAGGGTGTGGGGGCGAGGCCAGCAACGCAAGCGTCCGCCACAACGGAAGTGGATGGTCACGCGAACCGGTACGTACCCTACCCAGGCCGCAAGAGCGTGGGTACGGAACGTACCACGCGTCCCCCTACGTCACTCCAACAATGGCGGTACGGCCCGTACCCACGTCAGAAAGGCCTTGGTACAGCTCGTACCAGCATTGCTGGGGTCATGTAGGGGTACGCGTGGTACGACCCGTAGCCACGCCCCCAAGGCCTGTGTACGGTGCGGACCCCACGGCACCGCAACAATGGGGGGACGCACCGTACCCACCCACCAAAGGCATGGGTACGGCCCGTACCCAGGCACGCAGAGCGTGGGCAGGGGTATGTACGGACCGTACCCCCACCCGTGGAAGTACGGCCCGTACCCCCACCCGTGCATGTACGCCCCGAACCCCCACCCGTGCATGTACGCACCCAAGCACCACCCGTGTATATACGCCCCGAACCCCCACCCATGTATGTACGCCCCGAACCCCCACCCGTGTATGTACGCACCGAACCCCCACCCGTGTATGTACGCCCCGAACCCCCACCCGTGTATGTACGCCCCGAACCCCCACCCGTGTATGTACGCCCCGAACCCCCACCCGTGTATGTACGCCCCGAACCCCCACCCGTGTATGTACGCCCCGAACCCCCACCCGTGTATATACGCCCCGAACCCCCACCCGTGTATGTACGCCCCGAACCCCCACCCATGTATGTACGCACCGAACCCCCACCCGTGTATGTACGCACCAAACCCCCAGCCGTGTATGTACGCACCGAACCCCCACCCCACCCTGGTATGTACGCCCCGAACCCCCACCCGTGTATGTACGCACCCAAGCGCCACCCGTGTATGTACGCACCAAACCCCCAGCCGTGTATGTACGCACCAAACCCCCACCCGTGTATGTACGCACCCAAGCGCCACCCCACCCTGGTATGTACGCCCCGAACCCCCACCCGTGTATGTACGCACCCAAGCGCCACCCGTGTATGTACGCACCAAACCCCCAGCCGTGTATGTACGCACCAAACCCCCAGCCGTGTATGTACGCACCGAACCCCCACCCCACCCTGGTATGTACGCCCCGAACCCCCACCCGTGTATGTATGCACCCAAGCGCCACCCGTGTATGTACGCACCAAACCCCCAGCCGTGTATGTACGCACCAAACCCCCACCCGTGTATGTACGCACCCAAGCGCCACCCGGCCACCCGTGTATGTACGCACCGAACCCCCACCCGTGTATGTACGCACCAAACCCCCAGCCGTGTATGTACGCACCGAACCCCCACCCCACCCTGGTATGTACGCCCCGAACCCCCACCCGTGTATGTACGCCCCGAACCCCCACCCGTGTATGTACGCACCCAAGCGCCACCCGTGTATGTACGCACCAAACCCCCAGCCGTGTATGTACGCACCGAACCCCCACCCCACCCTGGTATGTACGCCCCGAACCCCCACCCGTGTATGTACGCCCCGAACCCCCACCCGTGTATGTACGCACCCAAGCGCCACCCGTGTATGTACGCACCGAAACCTCACCCGTGTATGTACGCACCGAACCCCCACCCGTGTATGTACGCACCAAACCCCCACCCGTGTATGTACGCACCGAACCTGCAATAAGAATGGGGTGTGCCAAACACCCCCAGCAGTGCCCAGACACAGGAGGGGTGGGTGCAGGGTCCTCCCAGCAGTGCCCAGACACAGGAGGGGTGGGTGCAGGGTCCTCCCAGCAGTGCCCAGACACAGGAGGGGTGGGTGCAGAGTCCTCCCAGCAGTGCCCAGACACAGGAGGGGTGTGTACCTATCACTCCCAGCAGTGCCCAGACATAGGACAATATACCCCATCAACAAGTTCAGTGACCTACAAGGGTGATACCCCAGATGCAGGCGGAGCCATCGCTGAGCCAGCATGGCTATATTGAACGGCAACCCTCACACATCCAGGAAATGTAGACACAGCACAGCACAGCATTTGGGAGACACCCTGCTGGGAAAATGGCCTGCTCCACAGAGGATGGAACACACCTTGGGACAATGTCACCATACAGTGAGAGCAAACATGACCAAATACCATTGGCAGAGACCTTTGTGATGGCACGCAGATGGCAGGGTACACCCCATGAGCAGCACACTCCAACATTTCACAGACCCCTAACACATTATCACCACCCCAACGCAGGGAGCACCAGCACCAACGGCAAGTCCAGGAAAGCATCAGTGTGCAAAACCAAAAGAAAAGGCTTTATTCAGCAGGAAAATATATCTGAGAAAATGTCCACTATGTACAAGGGCCATGGGCCAGCCCAGCAGCAAAGTCCGGGGGGGGGGTACACATCGGGACGTGTGTCCCCTAGCTTGCCTGCACAGTTCACAAGTCCATTTCATCCACAGAAGAGGGGGCATCAGGGGGGAGGGTGGAAACAGGCACCGCAGGGACAGGAGGGGAAAGGGTAGGTGTTGTGGGTGCAGGGAGGGATGATTCTGCCACAGGGGGGGTGCCAGCGCCAAAGGTGGAGGACAGAATGGCGCTGCACACGTCGGCAAGTTCCCCCAGCGACTCCCCCGCACCCAATCCAACCACAGGCCCCAAGGAGGGGGGGGGGGCAAAGGGATGGGTCGCAGCGCCACTGGGGGAGGGTGTGGACAGGGTGGGGGACTCAACTCCCCTGGCCGGGTCCCGCCTCCACCGCTTGCGGGGTGGTGTCATCCTGGGGCTGGGGGGCACACTCGCAGTGGATGATGCTGTCACTGACTGTTGGCCAGGAGAGCTAAGGGGAGTGGATTTGGAGGGAGTGGGTTGTGTGGAATGTGGACTCCCACTGTGGCTGCGTGTTCTACGTTTCCCCCCCGACCCAGTGGGTGTGCCTTCCTCACCCTGTGTGTGCGTGACAGGAGGTGTGCGCTTCGACTTCCCTGGTGGTGTGGTGCCTGTGTCTGTTGGGGTGCGTGCACGCTGACGTCTGGATGTGCGTGGGACAGGCACGGGAGTGGGAATTGTGGATGGGGCAGGGGTAGGGGGTGTTACGCAGCGCTGCAGGAGATCCAGTGCTGCAGTCAGTGTGGAGTCTATGGACCTCAGCAACTGCCGTTGGTCAGACTGCGCAGCCGACATGCCCTCCATGTATGCCTCCATCTGGGTCAGCACCTGGGTGTGGGCATGGAGGACATTTAGCATCGCAGTCTGACCAACCTGCAACTGCCTCAGGATGTCCACAGACTCCGCACTCACCGCAGCAGTGGTGACAGGGGCAGGGGGTGCGGTGCCTGGCAGGAAGGAGACATGTGGGGACCGAGCACGGAGGGAAGGGCCACGAGCATGTGGGAGGCCGGTGATGGAACCTGAGGTGGCGGGGGGATGTGGAGGGCTGCCATCAGCTGGGGGGGGCAGACTCCGCCACCTCTGGGAGCTCAGCCTCGGACCCGTCTGCGTCATAGTCTGTGTTGGCAGTCGACAGGTCCTCTGCCTCACTCCCTTCGGCCTCCGTGCCACTCCATGTGCCAGACAGGACAGCACTGCTGGCACTGGTGCTCAATCTCTCCTCCCGGTCCGTGCTAGTGTCTCCTTCCGTGTCCCCCGGCGATGCTGTGGGCAAGGTGAAGAGACAGGAGAAAATCAGACACCTGTACACTTATGTCACATGAGTCAAATATACATAGGTCACATTGCATAGCCTGAAAAGCAACAGGAGTAACACCTACAAAACAATGTACACATGTAGGCCATGGAACACACAGTTTTTCGACCCACCATGCCACTGAGACACAATGGAGATCATGACACAACAGCAAATCACTGCACCTGAAATTTTAGAGAGGAGCCAGCCTCTGGGGACAAATGTGCACAGCACCTGCACCACACTGCGTCGTCAAAAAGGGATGAGCATGAATCATATCCATTTACTCTTGCCGCATGCTGCAAAGGCAATACATGAAACCCGGCCACACATGACAGGGTCACTGCACCTTGAGCGTATGTCCAGTCAAACATCACACACAGGCTAAACCCAGCAAGGAGGATGAAGCTTCTGACATGTAGGCCTTGTACGCACAAACCACCCACACCTGAGACAATCTCATTGAGACGGAGAAAGTATGTACACCTCTTACTCTGGGATGGAAACACATGGCCTCCACTAATTCATGACTGTACACACACAGCCCCTGGTGGCCATGTCCACACATCATTGACAGGCAAACATCATCAGATTGTCTCAACAACACACACAGGTAATGCCCACTGTGAGTATGCACAAGCAAAATGGGTCCCCCTGTACAGTGGACACATGTAGCAACCTGTAGGTCCTAACAGTTGAGCCCAGGGTACAATGCCACCCTACCCAACCCATGGTGAAGACACAGTGAATGGCCATATTGTTGGATGACGCACATGATACCAAGGAAGAGGTGCCCCAGGGCACAGTAGTGCCCACACTCCTCCATGGTCCAGGATGGACATGACTGCAAATTAAGCAACCGTCCCTGCACTTAGCAGGCCTCCCACTCAGGCACATCATGTCAGAGGGCACACAATTGGACATGCATGCTGGAAGGCTGTACATTTTGGAGACACACCCCTATGTCGTGATTCACAATCAGTGCCAAGTGACATGGACACCACAATGACTGAAATTGGCCATGGCACACGCAAGGTCCCCATACCTGTGGCACATCACCCCCACACATGATGCTGATAGCATAGGGCACCTGCATGAACTGCCTGCCTAAATAACCTTGTGCAAGAGTGGCTACAGACAGACCAGGGAACACATTGCAAGGAGGGGAAGGGAGGGAGTGAGAACAGCACTGTGCTACTTTGTGGAGAAGTTGACGCACTGCACAATCAAACCCTGGCAGTGTATCCATGCAACTGCACACTTACATTGGCTGGGGACACACAACTGACACACATGTACCTACCCCCTTCCTGCTGCTGCCTCTCCTGTAGGCGCCTGTCCATATCGGGGAAGACCACCGCCAGCACACGCTTCTGGATGTGGGTCAGACGACGGCGCCCACGGTTCTTACGGCTCTCAGGTGAGTCCCCCAGCAGGAGCCGTGCAATCCTCCTCGTCCAGCACCGGATGTCCTGCCAGCGTTTCCTCACCTGAGACAGGCTGCGCCTCCGACCCTCTGTACCCCTCACGGCACTGACGGCTTCCCTCCAGATCTCCCCCTTGGCAATGGCGCCTACCTGTGAGGATGCAAAAGAGAGAATACAGTAATCCACATGAGCAAAGACACAGAGACACACATATAGAACAATCCCCATTATGAACAGGCCATGGTATGCATGCAACTAATTGCACCTTTGTCATAGGGACATTATCCACTGTGGAAGGCCAAATGCACTACGTGCCAGTGAAAGCACACGGGTGGCATGAGGGGTACCACACACTCACTGACCAGGGATCACACTGTGCCTCACAGGCTACACCAGGATTATGTACAGCACCTCACAGCAGTCACCTGCCCCAGCACACTGATGCTACCTCAGCAGAGTACACAGACACACACAGGTACAGGACAATCACATGGCATTGCCAACTGCGGGTACACACCTCACTCTGCCCATGTGCCAGTAGACGGGGTGTCACAGGTGTGGGGCTGGCTCAGCACGGCATGCACACAGCACTGCTCCCTGCTCACATCGGATGGCCAGGCCATATCCATCCCTCATGCTGCTTGTGTGCAACACTCCCCATATGCACTCACCCACATGACAGGGGACTAACACACACACCAATGTGCAGGGGACGAACGCGGCCTTTGGACACTCACAGCACAGGTACACTGAACAAACACACATCCATGGGTACTGACACCTGTCACACTGGGGGGAACACAGGATCACATCAGGACTGTGGAAACAACATCCCCAGGAGGAGTATGCAGGCAGAATGTGGCATGCACCTTGCATTCATTGTCACAGTAGGCACTATGCAAGTGAGGAGTGCACACAGGAAACACAGCATGCTCTGCATGGGTGACATGAGGCCTTCCACACCCTGGGACCCACTCCAAACAACAGTGCATGTCTGTCACACATGGACACAATGCCAGAAGTCACTGTCACACAAAAGGGGCACAGTCTAAGCTAGTGGAGTCTGCACTCACCTGAACCCCTGGTCGACCATACAGGCTCTGGAACTGTGGGAGGATCACATCTATCAGGGCAAGGTTCTCCTCCTGGGTGAATGGCTGTGACCTCTCCACAGTCCTGGACATGGTGCCAGAGGAATCCCTATCAGCAGCAGTGGTCATGGATGAATGGATGTGCAGGCAAGTGCTCTCTCATGGGACCTGGCTGCCTTATATATGCCTGGCTGGCCTGTTCATGTATAGGAGTACAGATTGATTGGTCAGTCACATTAGCATCCTACGTTTCATCCAATCCCTTCAAACCTACCCCAGTGTGTGGCTTTGCATGGTTTCAGTTTTGATAATGATGTCAAGTCAACATCCACATTGCAACAATGTAGATTCTTTCAAACTGACTTCTGCTGTGCACCTGGTGCTCAAATTCAAAAATGTAACTCAGTCTCCATGGCAACCATCAGGCATTTAGGCCCTTATACTTGTCCCTCATGTGTCCCCTATGTGTTTTCATACATTTACACACAGGTACGGTGCGTTCCACGCCCTAGGGCACCCCACAAGCAGTGATACCGACCGTACAAGCGCTTGTACGGTCCGGATCACAATATGGGCGCTGGCGTATGCGTACGCCACAGTAGTACGGACTGTACAAGCGCTTGTGCGGTCCGGATCACAATATGGGCGCTGGCGTATGCGTACGCCACAGTAGTACGGACTGTACAAGCGCTTGTACGGTCCGGATCACAATATGGGCGCTGGCGTATGCGTACGCCACAGTAGTACGGACCGTACAAGCGCGTGTACAGTCCGTACTACTGTGGCGTACGCATACGCCAGCGCCCATATTGTGATCCGGACCGTACAAGCGCTTGTACGGTCCGTACTACTGTGGCGTACGCATACGCCAGCGGCAATATTGGCCCAGGGACCCTATACACGCACTCCGAGCGTATGTACGGTGCGTTTCACAACTGTCAGTGGTGACAGGCGGCACACAGACAGGAATGGAGCGGACAGGTATTGCCAAGGGTGGACACCAATGCATTGTCTGTGCAATACCACATGTGTGTGACACAGGTGTGTCAGGATGTGATGTGGCACTTTACCCCTGAGGTGTGGGCAAAGCACATGTACGATGAGCTGTGTACACATGTCGTGTGTGATGGTGCGCATTGTACCACACATCCCCTGCACTCCTTTGACATGTGTGCATGTCGTACACACTAGTGGAGCCATGAGTCACTTGCATGTCCCAGTCACGGACACCCGCACCTGTCCCCTGATGCCAGGTACACGGAATATTACACATGACATGTGTATGGCTGCGTTGCACGCTGCAACCATGTCATGTGTGTGGCATGTCTTTCCATGATTTTGCTGTAGGTGTGTGGTTCAATGCATCAGCAGTTGCTGCTGCCAACATGTGTCTGTGTGTCGATGGGCATGGCACACTGTTCCGCACACCAGCCCACATATGTGATTTGCCATGAGGTGTGTATGTATGCAACTACACGGAGTATCAACACAAGTACATATCCACATGCTCCCTATGTATGTTCTGTCTCGACATGTACTCCTCAAAGGCAATGTGTGTGGCCTGTCCTATTCCTATGACATGTGACCAGTGCATATCGCATCCAACTACCTGTCTGTACCATACGCATACTACTTCTGCACATGTGTGGATGTCTGTGAATCCTGTGATGCGTGTGCATGTTCACTTACACTGGCCCACAGCTAGTCTCATGCCATGTCATCGTGATCTTGCCCCCCTCCGTTAGTGGCTGTCCCTTGGTAGGAGTGTCACCTGACTGGCGTACGTGTCCAGGAAATGTGGCACAGACCTGACTCACAACGTGGCATATGTGTATTGGCTGTGTAACATGTGCTCAGTGCATTGACGATGTTGTTGTACAGTGCTCACTCTTAGGTGTTCCTTCCATTTCACTGCAGGGCTCCGCCTCTCCCTCGACGTATGCCAGACATTGCTGCCCTGCATGAACGGGACTGTATACGCCGCTACAGATTCAGCCAACGGTTGATTGATGAGTTGACTGGCCGGCTGGAAGCACAACTCCTCCCGTGCCACAGGTATCCCAGTGCACTGACACCCAAGTTGAAGGTGATGGCATCCCTACATTTCCTTGCCACGGGTACGTTCCAACATACCATTGCTGATGTCGGGGGCATGTCCCAGACGATGTTCAGCCGTGTTCTGCATGATTTCTTAGAGGCCATGTTGGTTCACCTGGATGAGTACATTAAATTCCCAATTCGTGAGCAGTTGACAGATGTCAAGCGTGAGTTCTATGCCCTGGGAGGGATGCCCCATGTCATTGGGTCCATAGATGGGACACATGTTGCGTTGGTACCACCACAGGCACAGGAGGTGGTGTATAGGAATCGCAAACATTATCACTCCATTAATGCCCTTGTGGTGTGTCTGTCCAACATGGGGATTTCACATGTCTGTGTTCGCTTTCCAGGATCAGCACACGATGTCTTCATCATGAGGCGTAGCAGGCTGCCTGAAATGATGCTGCAGCTGCGGAACGAGCGAGCATGTATTGTTGGTGGGTAGACTCTGGCAGTTCAGTGTTTGGCGTCATCTTCCAATCTCACTGCCTGTGCTGACACACTTCTGTCCATGATGTTTCCTTGTAGGGGACGCTGGCTATCCCAACATGCCATGGCTGATGACGCCTGTCCGCAACCCCAGCACGGCTGCCGAGCACCGCTACAACAACGCACATGGGCGGACCAGGAGAGTCATTGAGAGGACGTTTGGACTTCTGAAGAGCCGATTCCGGTGCCTCCACAAGACCGGCGGAGCACTCCCATATGCCCCGGTGAAGGTGTGCAAGATCACCATCGTCTGCTGCATGCTGCACAACATGGCAGTGGAGGAAGCTGTTCCACTCATACTGGGTCAAGATGACCAGGACCATCCACCCGTGGAGGATGAAGGCCTTGGTGACGGGGCAAGTGATGTGGAGGAGGAGGAGGCTGTGGAGGACATGCGGAGTCGGCTCATACGCAACTTCTTTGCTTAGTGGTGAGTTCCAGTGTCTGAGTGTGCACGCATTGGGCCGTGTGTGGCATGTGTTGCAATGTGTGTGTCCATCTGCATGTCTGCCAAGTGAGTCAGTGGTGTGTATTGAAGTGTCACTCAAGTGATGGCGCAATGGAAGGATGTTGTCTGAGGGTCATCATTGTCACCTGTCATGTTAACAACATGATACGTGTTGAGTACATGCTTGCGGATGTGCTCCTTTGTGCTGAATCCTTGTGTGTCTCTCTTCCACAGGTCCATGTGCATGCTGTCTGCTGGTGGCATTGTTGTGCTCCTGCTACTCCTCATGAACACAGCAACATGTGCTGATTCAGCGTCACATGCACGGGCAAGTGTTGAAATCTCCTTAGGGTAAGGGATGCCTCACGTCGTTTTGGGTGTGTGAATTGTTTGTAGTCTGTGTGCACTTCTCAGGTTCATGTGTGTTCCATTTGCATACATGGTGATCCTACATGGGGAACATGACATGGGGCAGGCTTCACCTGGAGCCATGGTCAGACTTGGTGACTGTCATGTGGCAGGGGATTGGGGATTGTAATGAGGCCATCATTGTGTGTAACACTGGCCTCGGAAACATACAGGTTGCACCGGGTTGACATGGTGTGTGATTGCCCCATCAGGGCCTCAATGGTGTATAGCGGCCTCTCCGTGGCAGCAGGGGGTGTTTAGCTGTTATCCGTCACTTGTGTGCCAGGTCAATGGGATACCAGCATCTGTGTTGCAATGGGGGGTGCCAGTGTTGCTCCCACATGTTCATCCACATGACCTGTGTATGTGTTGACAGAGTATCATTGTCATTCCAACACACATGACTAATAAATTTGTCCCTCTGTCTCCAAGGTGCCTCTTCCCTGTCAATGGTGGCCTGTTGCCACTGTGCGTGCGGCATGTCTGGCATAGTTTTCATAGGTGGTGCATATGTGTCTATGTGTAGAGTGACAAGATGCTAGGGGTTTGTCAGGGAGTGGGAACTGTATTATGCACAAGATGCACAGTTCCATCCACCTCAAGGCAAGAGAGACCATCCCCCAGGGCAACTACAACATCCGTGTCGAATCCTACCCTGCAGTCTACGGACATGTGCCTTACGACTCCCATGGTACTTGTCCATATCCGGAGTGCATCTGCACAGCTCTGCTACTGCGTCGGGCAACCAGGCCACATCAACGTCCAAACGGGATGGGGGGAATGTTTCACAGCCAGCTGCAGGATGACCTTCTCGATCCACGCCCACACTCATGATGCAGCCCACAACCCCAACACAACCATGTGGCACTGTGATCCTAAACTGCATTCTGGCATCTCCATGCATCCAACCTTGGCCTAGCCACCATTCTCAACATCCGCCTGACGCAAGCATGCTGCACATTGTAGGGACACATGTCTAGACATACCTGGGAGCGGCAAGCCAGGTCACTCCACATGATCCCTGACCTCTGCGCATGACTGTTGCTCCCCTGAATGTGTCTGTAGCCACAGTTGTGCGGGAACCACTCAGCTGGTTGGGCCCAGCACAGGTGAGTATGGTACTCCATGTCTGTATCAGATGAGACATTGGGACCCATGTGTGTCCTGGGCAAGACTGCGACCCCACGGTTTGGATGGTTGGAGTTAATTCTGAGATCAGGCATGCTTTGACTGTACGACACACACATGTATTGTAATAATGTAGAATCACGGCATCATCTTGTAAGTGTGATTAATTTATTTGTGGTGGGGTACGGGTTTGTGGGGATGACAAGAGGTGCACAGCGGGAGTGTAGAATCCAAAGTTCACTGGGGGAGTTGGTATCCTTGCCGTAGCAAAATGTCAGAGTCCATGCCACAGTCTTCGTCAACATAGGTCAGACAGTGACCAGCAAGTCCATGTGGCAGAGAATGTCATGTGCTGCTATTGGGCCAGAGGGCCAGGTGCCAGGCCAGGTGACCTGGGAGATGGTGATGTTCTGCTGACTCTCACAGTCTTTTTCGTGGACGACCCACCTTCCTGCGGGGACCCTCGGAAGCAGTCCGTGACGATGTCTGTGACGCTCCGTCGGATGAATCCTCCTCCTCCTGATCCCTCCCTGTGTCTGGTAATGGCCTTCGCCTGGTGCCACAGGGAGGGTTGCCCATGTTGTCGGCAATCCGACGGAGTACACCGGTCATTTGGGTTTGCACCGCCACGAGCTCAGCCTGTCTATCCTCCATCCTTCCTTGGTGTTGCAGTTGACAGGCATGTTGCTGGGACTGCAGGGTCTTCATCTCCTGGAGGGTCCCCTTGATGTCATTGAGGGTGGACGCAATCTGGTCCATGCCCCTGGTGTCACGCCGGTATGTATCCAGGATGTTGCTGACCTGGGACACTACCGGGTCCTGAGCTGCCTGGTCAGGTTCGCGCCTCCGCCGTCCTCCACTCCCGCCACCCCTGCCCACGTGTACCTGGCCTGCCGTTGTGGGTGCATCGGGTCTCCGGGACCCCTGAGGGATGGCATCTGCGTTGCCGCCTGCCTCCTCCTGGGTGCCCGGAGGACCGTGTCCCTCCTGGGCAGACTGGCTGGGTGGTCGTGTGCGGGCAGGGCTCCTGGACGTCTCCTGGGATGTGGCAGGAATGGGGGTGGTGGTTGGCACAGTTGTACCTGACGCAGGTGCTGCAGGTGGTTGGACACCAGAGGGGCCAGGTTGGTCTGGGTCATCCACGGAGTGGTGAGAGTCATCGCTGGCGGTGGGGTCCTCATCCCGCGGAGCCTGGTCCTGTGAGACTTCCCCCCCCAGTGTTGGGGGGTGTTCGTCGACGTTGACCTGTGTGTGAGAGAGACAATGTTAACAGTGTCACATGTGGCATCCATGTTGCATGCATTTCTGATTTGGCACTCTTCCTCTGGGTAGTTGGATCTGTCCTGCATTCCTCTCACAGTGCACTTGTGCATGGCTATGTCCCTTGGCCACAGCTGTCAGGGCTTTACGCATGTGTGAGACACAATCTTAGTTGATGCATCTATTTGGGTACACAGTCAGCAGTGTGGTGTGCGGGCGTAGCGAGCCATGCAGAGGCGCCTTACGTGTTGCACTGTACGTGGCCAAATGGTGTTTTGCCAAGGCAATTTGATGTTGCAGGTAGGGGACTGAAGCATTTGTGACAGGGTTCTTACCGACACAGTGGGTGGGTATACTGGGTGTGTGGTTAGGTCTGTGCCTGCAGCACGGATGGACTCGTGCACAGATTGACACATGGACCGGTCTTCATCTACGGAAGGGGGGGTTGAGGCACTGCCAGACCTGGTCTGCATGCACACAGTCCACCGGCTGACGAGTGGACATGGCCACACCACCCAAGGGTGATTTAGTCTCCCTGTGTCTCCCTTCCTCCCTCCCTCTGTCACCCTCCTCCCTCCCTCTGTCGGTCTCCCTCTGTCACCCTACTCCCTCCCTCTGTCTGTCTCCCTGTGTCCCCCTCTGTCTCCTTCCCTCTCATTCCCCCTCTCCCTCCCTCTCTTTGTCACTCTCTGTCACCTCAGGCCAGCTTCCTGGGCACACACAGTTAGCCGGTCTTTGAATGGCCATTGGCTTGTTCATGTGAGTTAGTCCCTGTTCTCCGGGCACCCATTGGGCAGTGTGTCTGAGTGTAGGCTGCTGCTGTGGCGGTGTGTGCTGAGACTCTATCAGAGCGATGCATCTTCATTGTCTGCTGTTATGTGCAAATTGTGCCTTCAGACCCATGTCATCCTGCATGGCAGCCACCATTTGCAGGCAAGACAGTACTGTGTGGGTACACACAGTTTGTATGGCTGTGCCCTGGGCCATATGGGCTGAGGGCATTGTTGTGTGCTTGTGAGTTGCTCAATGTTAGTTTTGATGCCCCCACTCCCAGCATCGACCACATCCTGTGTTGTGTTGGTGTTTTGTGTGGCCTGTGACTTGGCATGGCCCTGATTGATGCATGGGGCATGGAGGCGCTAGTGGCATGTGTGTGTTTGTGGAGTGTTGTTGTGTCCGGTGGTGGCTTGGGGGGGGGTGGCATGCATGATTGATTGTGTATGGCATCCCCCCCATGTGAGGTGAGTTGTTTGTGTACTCACCAGGGTCTGGGAGTCCTGGCAGTCCGTGTAGTCCCTCCACCGCCAGCGTGGACATCACCTTCTCCTCCCAGGGATGGTATTGTACCGGTCTGGGGGGCGGCCCTCCTCCAGTGATGTTCCCCTGGTTGTGATTGTCAGTCATCTTCCTCTTGACCGTCCTCCGCAGATCGTACCACCTGGATTGGCACTCGTGCCTGGTCCTTCTGGTGGTCCCAACAGCATTCACAGAATCGACGATCCTCTGCCACATGGCCGTTTTTTCGGATATGCTGGTCTGTCTGACCAATGTCCCAAAGAGCTGTGGCTCGACTCTGAGGATTTCGTCGACAAGGATCTCCAGCTCCTCCTTTGTGAACTTTGGATTCTTGGTGGTGGACATGGCGTGGGGTGTGGGTGTGGATGGTTGTGGGGGTGTGGGTGTGGATGGTTGTGGGTGTGTGGGTGTGGTAGTGGAGGTGTGTGTGTGAATGTGATGAGGGGGTGTTTGTGTAGGTGGTTGTGTGAAGGTATGCAAGTGTGAGGTTCAAGTATGGTGGTGTGGGTCGTCTGTGGGCTCTGGCAGCAGTGGGTCTGTTGCAAAGGCTCATGGTTTGTGTGTGTGGTCCATTTGTATTGGTCCATTTGTGGGTGTGGCTGTGTTTGAAATTTGTGTGGGTGTGTTATGAGGAGTGATTGAGTTTTGGGCCTCTGTTTGGCAGTTTGGCAGTTGCAGGTGAGTGTATGTGATGTTTGTGGGGTTGTTGGGCATGTTTGGTGGTGTGGGGAAACTCTACTTGACTCTCCTTGTGTAAATATGGATCGTCCTGGTTCAGTACGTGTTTTTTTGGCGTCAGTACGGTCCGTACATGCACTGGTGGGGGTGCGGTCCGTACATTCCCTGGTGGGGTGGGGGTTTGGTGCGTACATACACGGGTGGTGGTTCGGTGCGTACATACACGGCTGGGGGGCGGGTTCGGGGGCGTACATACACGGGTGGGGGTTCGGTGCGTACATACACGGGTGGGGGTTCGGGGCGTACATACACGGCTGGGGTGGGGGTTTGGTGCGTACATACACGGGTGGTGGTTCGGTGCGTACATACACGGCTGGGGTGGGGGTTTGGTGCGTACATACACGGGTGGTGGTTCGGTGCGTACATACACGGCTGGGGGGGGTTTGGTGTGTACATACACGGGTGGGGGGGGTTTGGTGCGTACATACACGGGTGGGGGTTCGGGGGCGTACATACACGGGTGGTGGTTCGGTGCGTACATACACGGCTGGGGTGGGTGTTTGGTGCGTACATACACGGGTGGTGGTTTGGTGCGTACATACACGGCTGGGGGGGGTTTGGTGCGTACATACACGGGTGGGGGTTCGGGGGCGTACATACACGGGTGGTGGTTCGGTGCGTACATACACGGCTGGGGGGGGTTCGGGGGCGTACATACACGGGTGGGGGTTCGGTGCGTACATACACGGGTGGGGGTTCGGGGGCGTACATACACGGGTGGGGGTTCGGTGCGTACATACACGGGTGGGGGTTCGGGGGCGTACATGCACGGGTGGGGGTTTGGTGTGTACATACACGGGTGGTGGTTCGGTGCGTACATACTCGGGTGGGGGTTCGGGGCGTACATACACTGCTGGGGTGGGGGTTGGGTGCGTACATACACGGGTGGTGGTTCGGTGCGTACATACTCGGGTGGGGGTTCGGGGCGTACATACACTGCTGGGGTGGGGGTTGGGTGCGTACATACACGGGTGGTGGTTCGGTGCGTACATACTCGGGTGGGGGTTCGGGGCGTACATACACTGCTGGGGTGGGGGTTGGGTGCGTACATACACGGGTGGGGGTTCGGTGCGTACATACTCGGGTGGGGGTTCGGGGCGTACATACACTGCTGGGGTGGGGGTTGGGTGCGTACATACACGGGTGGGGGTTCGGTCCGTTCATACACGGGTGGGGGTTTGGTGCGTACATACACGGGTGGGGGTTCGGGGGCGTACATGCACGGGTGGGGGTTTGGTGCGTACATACACGGGTGGTGGTTCGGTGCGTACATACTCGGGTGGGGGTTCGGGGCGTACATACACGGGTGGGGGTTCGGGGCGTACATGCACTGCTGGGGTGGGGGTTCGGTGCGTACATACGCGGGCGGGGGGGGTGGTGGGGTGTTCGGCGCGTATGCGGGCACATGTCTCCATGGTTGCTATGGGAGTTCGGTTCGGACTGTGTTTTTTGCGTACGGTTGTGAAATGGGGAGGACGGGAGGGATCGTACTTGCGCAGTCGGACTTTATTTTTCCGCACGGTGGGTTTTTCGCCCGGGGACGTGTCGGTGACTTTTCCCGACCCGAGGACGTGTGGGGAAATCTTCCCAATGCGATTCGTATGGACTTTTTTCCGTTCGAATCGTACTTGGCAGTTTGTACGCTACTTTGACGATTCGGACGGAAAAAAATCCGGATACGAGTCGGACGGGGAATTTTTTTACCGGATTGGAATTGGCACCTAAGTCGGGATTTGGAAATGTTCTTAGCTACATATTTAGGTATCCAAGTCTCGCTTACACCGACTTTGGTTCTGCTAGGGGTTAGCCCAGACCCGGGGGTCCCACATCGTGAATTCCTGTTTATAGCAATGGCAGTGTATAGATTAATTATTGCCAGGGCTTGGTTGGATACAAGACCCCCTGTCATGCACCAATGGCTGGCAAGCTTACTGTACGCCTACAATTTGGAAAAAGCAATCTATGCACGCAAAGGCAAAAAGAAGAGGCAACTTGGGTTGAAAATTTGGGAGCCTATAAGGAAATGGAAGGAGGAAATGGTGTCATTTTAAGGACTTTTTTCTTATACACTTGAGCTTTTTCTCTGTTCCATCTGTATATATATTCATTATATCTTTTTAATGTTCCTTCAGGTTATGAAGTGATGATCAAAAAATATCAATGATGTATGATTATTTTGTTATAAAGTAACGTCAATATTAATTGAGCTAATATTGTATATAGGTCTATTTCATTGCAAAGTACTGGATAATGCTGTGATAATGATGCATTAATGATGGAAGATAAGTAAAACTTTTAAAACTAATAAAAATGGGTAAAAAAAAAAAAAAAGATAACAGAGAAAGAGAGTATAGCCATCCAATCATGAGCAATAGGCTTATCCAAAGCCCACAGTAAGGCTCTCATCATGAGTGGCCAGCATAATTCCGGGATGTGCAGTAAGGAAATGTTACATAAGAAAATGAAGATTACAGGCTGTGGAAGTCACATATCATCCATACTAATGGGAATCATATTTTAAGAGTTTTTGATCTGGGGAATCACAAACTCAGGGTTCAAAATGTTGTCTTTACTAATAAGAATGTATTTCTACCCAAATGCACCCTTTTTAGCAACAATAGAAGAATGAAAGACTGGAGAAAACACATAACGTTCTAACCTACACCATACATTTTACATACAGCTCTTTGATGACAGTTCATAGGTCACTGTGCTCTATTAGGATTATAACTTATGAACTGTAAGTAATAAAAGGATCTCTGTGACAAAATCAGTAATCCAATGAGCTATCCACATAAAATACAGTTCTGTGATCTGCATGGTACACATTCTTAGCAGCAGGCTTATTAACCCTCTGCGCTACTTTATGATAACTCAAAACTAGAGGTGGGTGAAATATTCTGCTGAAGGCAAGATGGCCGCTGACTGACTGCAGCAGACAGTCGCATCAGACCACCCTCCTCTAATATGCTTAAATGCTGAAAAAACTAGGATAATGCCGGTATGAATAATCAAATTGATCTCTCCTACCTGATTGTGGATACACATTCTTAGCAGCAGGCTTATTAACCCTCTGTGCTACTTTATGATAACTCAAAACTAGAGGTGGGTGAAATATTCCGCTCTACTGGCAGAGTTCGCAGAGTTTTGCCCACTCTGGCAAAACTCTGCCAACCACCACGTGGTGGAGTTTTTTCTCGCATGCAGCACATCAACTTCAAGCTGGTGAGTACGAGCGAGAATTTGCATCCCCTAGTGCGATGTTCGATCACTGGAAACCCTCTCATGAGATTTCTCAATGTGGGCAGTCATGGCAGGAAGCTACTGTTTGTGATGAGAAAGCTTCCACTTTAAATAGAAAATCTACTCGAGCAGCAGAAAGAAGCAGCACCCTCTAGCATGCTGAATGGTGCAGTTTGTGCTGATTTTGCAGCATGGTACAAGCTCCCGGCACTAGCCTTCAGCATGAGTAGCACGATGTGCCAAATTCTGCCTGCTTGCGGAACTCCGTAGAATCTCGGGGGAGTTTCTAGGTAACTCCATAGAATTAAACTCTGCGAGTTCAACCCACCCCTGCTCAAAACTGCCCGAGACAAAACTCTAATCAGCCCATAGGAACATTAATTACCAAAGTTATCTTGACATTTTTATTAGCACCAAAAAACTAATGGGCACTAGGAACTCTGCAGCAGGTGCTTTTAAATCCATAAGTTATTTCTAAACACAGCGCCTCTCTTGCCCACCCATCCCCCGAGCTCAGTGCCAGGTGAGGGTGCACCATTTGTACCACCCTAAAGCCGGCCCTGATTGCACTGATGACATCTGGCCCACCGGTGTAGGATCTCATCAGGTGCAATAAATATCGGTCCAATCACTGGCTCACTCATAATGATGGCTTAAGTGCATGATATATATTAGAAACAATAGGTCAGCGTTAGAATTTCTACTGGCAAGATCTAAAAAGACTTTGCACAGACACCGACTGGTAATTATAGCGTAAGAGCAAAGACATAGCTGGGGCCTAAGTAAAGTCTGTAGCGTTACAGCATCCCGAGGCATGGCCGGGCGAGACAGGCCGGGCAGTCTTCAACAGTTCCTAGGTGTCCCCTTCAAAGTCTGGCTCATAAAATATTTTCTGGCACCAGTCACTAAAGGTTATATTTTATGACAGCTAACATCTGTTTGCTACAAGCCAGAAAAAAAACTCAGAGCCTCAGACTTGTAAACATTACATGATGAGGAGCGACGCAATATTACTAAAATGTGCCTTGCGATTCCACACACTACCCTCTGCCGAGAAAGTTTCAGACTGCCAGACTTTAGGTGAACAAGGCTGTTTTATATGCAATGTTTGTAGTTCTTTAAATGGGTTTTAATGCGCGCTCTGCTAAAGGCCTCTGTATGACATGGGGCAGGGGAAGGGGCAGGAACGCAGCCGTCAGACCACAAGGTCAACTAAAAGTAGAAGAAAGTGGCTATTTTGTCTCAGTTCCTTCTGATCAGACCAGCCTCAATGCAGGTACTCGGAGAGTCACGGCAAGCGAACAAGTCCGGGCAATGTTTTATAACGTGCGTCACGAAGCTGCCAACCAAGGAAAACATCCAGTGAGAGTGCCCGGCTTCGCTGACGTATTTTGATGACTGGGCAAAAGGAAGCACAGCTCCTGTTGATATTTAAGTTAATTAACAAGGACAAACCGGCAATAGAGCGAACTAAATGTTTTAATTACGATTGAATAGTTATCATTTTATTCACTGATTTTTTTTCCTTACTGAATAAGAGAAGTCTAAGGGGCATATTATCAAACACAGCGTTAAAATTATCACCGCTTTAGCGGCAGAAAACTGCCGCTAAACCGTCGATAATGGGCTTGATAATATGCAGCAGAGAATTCCAATAGAAGCCCAGGTTGACACCAGAACATGGGCTTCTATGTGAGCTCTCTGCGGCATATTATCAAGCCCATTATCGCCGCTTTAGCGGCAGTTTTCTGCCGCTAAAGCGGCGATAATTTTAACGCTGTTTCTTGATAATATGCCCTCAAGTTTGTAGCCTTGTACAGTCCACAGAGCCCGTGTTACTCAGACTTTTTATTCTTGTGGATGTAGGGACTGAAGTTCTCGCATTGTGCAGAAGCATAGAGAGTCCTCCCCCCAGCCTCTTTTTCAGGCTGCGCCTATGTTTTTCGCCCACCAGGCCGTCGTAAAATCATTTTCCAGCACGGGAGTGGCTGTACATTCCTTTGGGTCACCCCTGAAGACTGCTGGGGGGCCATCCAAAGATTACCTTCACCTGCCATGGAGTGATTCTGCCCCCCTCACCACTTTATGGGAGACCTTGTGCTTGTGGCAATATGAGATGAGCACAAGGCCTTGGGGCCTGATGTATGAAAGATTTGTAAGTTGGTAACCAGTCGTATACTAGCTACCTACATCTAAATGGGATGTTTGCAGTGTCAAAGACTCGCTAAAGCAGTAATCCAGAATGGCACACTGCAGTAAATAAATTGCAATTTTTTTTATTTTAGCAATAGGAAATATCTAGTCGCTTTTTCGATGTATAAAGCATTCGCTATTAGGAAATGTGTTCAAATGCAGTGGTTTGCACGTGCAAAATACCATCGGTTTGACACAGGTGGTAACTTGGTAGAAAGGATAAATGGGGTCCCAAAATGCCTTGCAATCTTTCACATTGGCTGCAATGTATAATGTAGTGCGGAGGATGCGGATTCTTGAAAGTCAAGAGAGGAGGAAGAGGAGGAGAGAAAGGATATTCAGGCAGAAGGAGACTTTGACCAAAGAGGCGAGGATGTTTTTTGCCAGACACAGGTTTACAAAACACAGACTTTTTAGTTTAGATAATGATTGAGGCCCTGTATTAAGAAGGCATACCCAGTGCAGTGTAGCAATTCCTACCCATATGTAGGTATCGTGTAGCTATGTTATGCCATGTTATGTTATGCAGATTTGTAGAGCGCACTATCATCGGAGAGGTATCCTGGCACTGAGCAGGTATGTGAGGGCCTAGTGGGACTACTCAAAAAGGCAGGTTTTCTGCTTCTTGCGAAATTAAAGAAGTGAGGCGGAGGCTCTTATATGTAGCAGCAGGTCATTCCACACTTTAGGATCGATGTAGCAAAAAAGACTTGATACCCAGAACTGTTTTTTGTTGTGCATGTGATGTGTACACGTAGGAGTCTGGATGACTGGTGGGTCTGTAAGGTTTGTGAAAGCAGATGCAATTGTTGAGGTATGCTGGGTTGAGGTTATGTAGTACCTTGAAAGTGTGAGTGAGGAGTTTGAATTCTGCTCGGTTGTGTATGGGGACCCAGTGGCGCTCCTCAAGGGGTGGTGTGGTATGGATGCAGGTTGGGAGGTTGAGAGTGATTCTGGCCAACCAGATCTGAATGGTCTGCAGCCTATGGCTGAGTTATTTGTTGATACCGGCATATTTATTTATTTATTTATTTAAAACATTTGTATAGCGCATCTGTCACCTAGCAGGTATCCTGGCGCTGGGAAAGTTGCTCCTAAGGTGGAAAGTGATGGGAAACTGAGAAAGGTTTGCCAGAGAAGTAGTTAAGGGAAAAGCCAGGTTTTAATCCGCTTTCTGAATGGAAGGAGTTGCGATGTTTGGCGGATGTCGACAGGCAAACTATTCCAAAGTTTTGCGGCTGCCACTCTGAAGGATCTTCCCCCTGTCCTGACCTTGTTGAATCTTGGTACAGTGACAAGGCAGGCTGAGGCTCGGCGGAGAGTTCTGGTAGGGGTGTACCAGGTGAACATGGTTTGCAGGGATCTAGGCCCGACTCCGTGTAGTGCTTTAAAAACAAGACAGAGTGCTTTGAAAGCTACTCGCTGCTTCAGAGGGAGCCAGTGCAGCTCGGCTAAAGCTGCTGTGGCCGAGGATCTCCTGGTCCAGCCAAGGGCTAGTTTGGCGGCGGCCGTCTGGACTCTTTGGAGCCGGTCTAACAGTACAGCTGGGGACTCGAGCAGCAATGCGTTGCAATAGTCAAGGCGACTAAGAATGGTACACCTGACTATTAACGCTCAGGCCTGTGCGGGAAGAAGTGGCATGATCTTGCGTAAAGAACACAGTAAGGCCGAGCAGGTGGACACTGTTTTCGCGACCTGCGTTTCCATGCTAAGCTTGTTGTCCATCATGACCCCTAGGTTGCGGACAGTGGTGACCGGCTGTGGTTTTTCTGGGGCTTCCGGGGGCCAAAATTCGGTAGGGAACAGGCGAGGGATCCAGCTTCCAGCGCAAAACAGGACCTCGGTTTTGGAGGAGTTGAATTGCAGGGAGTTTTTATGCAGCCAATCAGCTGTGTCTCTCAGGCAGTCGTGAAACGATTCTAGAGGGATCGATTATTCCCCCTCCCAGGAGAGGATGAGCTGGGTGTCATCTGCGTAGTTAATAGCTTTTAGCCTATGGGATTTAATTAATGTGACTAAAGGTTTAAGGTAAACGTTAAAAAGGATGGGGCTGATGGACGAGCCTTGAGGCACCCCGTGGGGCACTGGGGAGAAGGCGGATTGGAAAGTGGGGAGGGATACAGCCTGCTTCCTATCTCGCAGGTAGGACTGGAACCAAAGCAGGGTGGTGCCATCAACCCCTGCCTCCCTTAGTCTCTATAGCAAGATCACATGATTGACCGTATCGAATGCGGCAGACAGGTCCAGTAAGATCAAAGCTACTGCTTGGCCCCTGTCTGCACGCATATGAAGTTCCTCCATGGCCGTGAGGACAGCTGTTTCGGTGCCATGGGCTGGACGAAAACCAAATTGGATGTCGTCCAGAATGTGATTCTGCTCCAGATGTTTTGAGAGACAAGAGCTCACCCAGCGCTCGGCAACTTTCGCCGGGAAAGGTAGGAGAGAAATAGGCCGATAGTTTGATAAACACTCAGGATTCAGTGAGGGTTTCTTCAACAACGGGGTGATAAGTGCTTGCTTCCAAGGAGACGGGACAAATCCGCAACGCAGGGATTGGTTACAAATCCTGCAGAGGGTGCAGAAGGGTTCTGTTCCTAAAGCTTTCCAGGTTTTTGGGGGCAAAGGGTCGAGGGGGGAACCCGAAGTGATCCTGTGTGCCAGTCTATCGAAATCCGCTTCCAAGATAGGGGGAAATACCCGCAAACATTCCCTAGGTGGGTGCCCTGGGCTCACCGGATCAAGGTCAGTAGTGACGGCCCCGGGGCCGTTGAGACTATCCAGTGAGGGGGAGGTATTCAGGTTGTGGATAATGGTCGCAATTTTATCCTTGAAAAACAGTGCGAGATTATCGCAGAGTGTTTGTGTAGGAGGGATTGTTTTTTTGGCACAGTCAGGGTGGACGAGGTTGTTAAGAATCTGGAAGATGCTTTTGGAGCTATTAGCGGCATTAACTATAGTGGAGCAGAAGTAGGTAGATTTACTTTTAACAATTGCCGATTTGTATTCCAGGAGTTTATTTTTCCAAAGTGATTTATTTGTGTCGGAGTAGCCTTGCCTCCATTTCCTCTCAGCCTGTTTACAGGCTAATTTGAGGACTTTCAAAGAGTTGTTAAACCAGGGGGCTGATGCTCTGCCCTTAGGTTTACATCTTTTTAAGGGAACCAGGGAGTCGGTAGTTGAGGATATCCTCGTACAAAAGGCCTTGTAATTGTCCTCAACCGGATTAGCGGGGGAAAAGCTAACTTCCACGCAAAACACGGCACCGGTAGAACTCAGTTTTTCCAGAGCTTTCCAGTCTCTGTACATAAATTCTGAGGAGGTGCTGTGTGCCGGCATTCTAGCCCCTATACAGGTAATATGAAATTTGAGAAGGGCATGATCAGTACAGCCCATAGGCAGGATGTCGTTCAGGTGTACTAACTGAGGGGTAGAGAAGATGAGGTCGAGTCGATGACCTGCTTTATGAGTGGGTTCCTTAACCAGTTGATAGAGTCCCACGCTTTCGCAAGAGAGCAAAAGATTATGCAGTCCAGTATCCAGACTACCGTTTGGCCAGAGGTTGAAGTCACCTAAGATGATTAATTTGTTGTGGGAAGTTGCCATGTTTGTGAAGGTGGTGAGTAGCGATTGTTGTTGTTGGGAGGTAAAGGTCCCAGGGGGGCGGTAACAGATAATTGCCGTAAAAGTGGCTCCAATGTGACAGTTTATGGAGAGGCTGAGGAGCTCGGTCCCAGCGACCGGATCCACATCTATGATGTTGACGAGCCAAGAGGCTCTGTAGATAATACCTACTCCACCACCGCGGCCTTTGGGTCTAGGAAGGTGCAAGATTTTAAAGTCCTGAGGACAGGCCCAGTCTAGTTCAATGTCACAGTCGGCGTGGGTCCACGTCTCGGTTAGAAAGAGAACGTCTAAGTGATGGGTGTCAATAAGTAGTTGAATTTCATTAGCGTGCTTTGGCAGTGATCTGACGTTAAGAAGACCTCCCAGGAGCAGACTCCTACTGGCGAAGTCATGCAGTGGAAAGGCGGTGTCAGTAAAAGTAAGCTGACCTTCGTGCGCATACTCTCTCAGATTGATCAAGGTCTCACGAGTATAAAGCGGGGGCCTCGTGGGGACCTGAGCAGAGTGGTCCACGCCAGTCGCGTCCTTGTCGCGGACGAGCGCAGACGAGCTTTCCTTAAGGGCGCCTTCGGCGCGCCATCGTCGCGTCCGCTGCGCTCGTCCGCTGCGCTTCCGGCCAAGACTCATGATTTATGGTAGATGCTCTGGGCGTTGGAGGGGGGCGTGGCCAACCGAGGTGGGCATGTCTCGTGGCTCCCTCGAGCAGGAAATGGCGGCAGAAGCGAGCGTTTTGGCCGGAACAGCGTTCAATCTGCTGCTCGGCGACAATTTAGGTAGGTGCCAGGGGTCAGTGCAAGGGTTTTTAAAAACACAGTATCTCAGTTTTAAAAAGTGGAAGAATTACGAAATCACAGCTCCCGGCTTTTCGCCTCAGGAGGTTCTCAGTCTAACAATCGGTATTCTAGACCACTTGTGACAAGGGCCTGTGTGATGATTTTCTGGATGCTGGATGGGAGCCATTTGAAAATATTCCTCAGCAGCTTCAGGGTACAGAGGCATGAGGTGGTGAATGCATTGATGTGGGCTGTCGTGGCGTTTGCTGTCGATGACAATCCCAAGGTCCGTGGCTTGATTGGTGGGGGTAGGTGTCAATCCTAGCTCAGTTGGCCACCAGGTGGAGTCCCACAGTGAACAGCTCTTCCTTAAGATCACAATTTTGGTCATGTCAGTATTCAGCCTCAGACAGTTGGTCCACATCCAGTGGGTGAATTCAGTCATGCAGGCATTGAACTTGATCTGGGTAGTGGACGTCATACTCAAAAAGGATGGGAATGAGCTGGGTGTCATTGATATAAGAGAGAACATGGATGTGTCAGTGCAGATGATGCTGGATAGAGAGATCATGAATGTGTTGAATAGAGTTGGGCTCCTTGCAGAACTCTGCAGATGATGTTGCAGGCATCTAAGGTGTATGGTGCCAGGGTAACTGACTGAGTCCTTCCAGTCAGGGTGGAGCAGATCCATCGGAGTTTGTGTCCATGGATTCTGATGTGGAGTAGCCGTTGGATGAGGATGGAGTGGGAAACTGTGTCAAATGCTATGGAGAGGTCAAGGAGGATAAGGGCTGTCGTGTTTCCTCTGTCCAGAGTCATGCAGATGTCACCCGTGGCGACGATGAGGGCAGTTTCCTTGCTCTCGTTGAGTCTTAAACCCGACTGAGCGGTGTTGAGGAGTTGGTGGTCAGTGAGGTATTCGGTGAGACATCTGTTCATGTTTTACTCTAAGACCTTGGCCGTTAATGGTAGCAGGGAAATCGGGCTGTAGTTGGTGAGCATTTAAGGGTCAGCAGAGGGTATGTTTAACAATAGGAGGAATGTGTTTCCAAGCATCTAGGAAGGTCACAGAATAGATGGAGACACTCAGAATGGGAGTGAGCATGATGCTGATGGGTTGCAGTCCTCTGGAGTAGGTGTGGTGGGGGCAGGGTTCCAATGGGGCTCCTGAGTGGACGGACTTCATGGTGGCGGTGATTTCTTCTGGGGTGATGACATGCCACGTGGTTAGCATTTGTTCTTTGGATAAGATTGGGAGTTGACTGATAAGGCCTGTCAAGTCTGATTGTGGGTTGAAGTTGTTGTAAATGGCGGGGATTTTGTGACTGAAAAGTTGAGAGGGATTGTTTCAGAGGACATGCGATGGAGTGATCAAGTTGCAGGTGGACGCTGGTGAGGTGAAATCGTTTATGATGGCGAAGAGTTCTTTAGTTCTTTTGGTGCTGGCATCAAAGCAGTCCATCAAAACAGCACATTCGGTGGTCCATATCATTTGCTGGTAGCATCTCAGGGCATATTTGAACGTACTCCTGTCTCCATTGTCCTGGCTCATTCTGTATTTGTGCTCCAGTTTGATGCAGTGGCATTTCATCAGTCTGAGTTCCTCTGTGACTCAACCGGCCTGGGGCCAAGATCTTGTTGTTTTGCTATGTTTAAGGGGGGGCCAAGGAGTTGGAGCAGAAGGTGACCCAATTATTGAAATTCTTGATGGCTTTGGGGAAGCTGTTGTGTTCAGGTCGGTGGCTGTTGAGAGTGGTATTCCAGTCTTTGTTAATGATGTTTGTGTAGCTTAATGCACTCTGGTTGCTGCAGAAGGGATAACTCAAAGTGCATTATTCAGTGTTTTCAGAAAGTTTCTGGATATAATGTTCGCTACAGCACATTCCCACATTTCATTTCCAAGTAGCCCTGCAGAGTTGGAAAATACAAAAATTCAATTATATCCAATAGCCTATTTCCCACAATTGCTTGGATGTGCAGTCAGTAGGGTATGTGTATCATGACAGAAAGAGCCAAAATCCCTTAAACATACAAGTTGAATGTAATGGAAAATATCTGATCACAGACTTAGGGCCTCATTTAGTACTCGCAGGACGGGTTTACGCCTCTCACAACAGTGATGGATATGCTGTCCAATGAAAGATAAATCCCATTACATCCTATGAGATTTATATTTCGGCATACATGATATCCGTCACTGTTGTAATGGAGTAACCCGTCTGACAAGGTCTAAATCAGGCCTTTAGTTGCACGATACCCTGGGAGCACTCATGACTTTAATATATTTAGCCACTGTGGACTGTATGAGCGGTTATCCAAAGAAGAGTTGGTTGTTAGGTAATTTTACGTCACATTTAAAATTACTTTTCATATCTGTAGATTTTTTGAAAAAACAAAATCAGCTATTCTAATTTTCAGGTGACAGTGAATATTCGTTAGGGCCATGGATTATGACTCCCTCATTTCAGCTTAGATTCCATAAACAAAGGAAATACAATGTTGCCTACAGACAAACATGGATCATTATTGAGAGTACTTTTGGCCCACTCAAGGGCTGATTCAAATGTTTGCACAAAAGTGGGGCTGCCCTTAAGAATAATCCTACAATGTTGTAGGAGAGTGGCATCGACTGCAAAGTTGCCCCCAACTTTTTGCTGATGTTTGGACTGTTTTATGACACTATCCAGGCTGTGGCCCTGCTATCCAGGACCCCAGCCTATCTGCTTCCGCTCTAAACTGATGTGAGTACCCTAGGTACCTTCCAATTGGATACTGAGGACACCCTATCAGCCCCTTGTAGATGGTACCCTAGGTACCCAGGGCATGGGTCCCTCAGAGGCCTACCAGGGGCTGCAGCACTTATTGTGCCACCCCTGGGACAGCCATACCAAATGACACCACCAGACCACTACTGTAGTCTGGGTAAGGTGGTGCTTGCACTCCTTACAGGGATATAGGTATCCTGTATCCCACTTAATACAACACATATATCCTCACAGGTCACCCTTAAAGCAGGCCTTGCTAATCCTACAAGGCAGGGTGCTGAGATATGTGTGAGGGGGGATCCCTACCTGAGTAGGCCCCCTCTGCAACCTCCGTAAAATCATTGCTGGGTTGTTTGAAGTGTAGCCATACCATATACTCTTAACCGCATTATAAGTATATCGCGATAGCGTGATAACTTGAGAATGGCTACACAGAACCATATCGTGTTTGGTGTCAAACATGTAGGAATCATACCCCCAATCTAGCCATGGGACTGAGGGCATGATTCACCCCTGCTAGAGGGGCGATATGGGAAAAGCGCCAGAATTTAGATACCAATTTAAAAGTGCACACGTAGTACAAAATGGATGCTACTCGCCACCCACACGACTCTGGCTGCCTGTTGCTGGGCAGAACTCCAGCCACGGCAGCTGGACAATAGGGATCCTGTTGCAGGGAGGTGTTCCCACCTCCCCAGACAGACTATGTGGATTGGAACTGGGTGGGTGCACCGTAGGATGCCTTTCAGAGTTGCACGTAGGCTTCTCCAGTGCCTACATTCTGCATACACCGCCTGGAACCGGTTCAGGGGCATCCTGTCCCCTGCCCTGGTGGGAAACACACAAAGGGGAGAGGGTGTAGCTACCCTTCTCTTGCCTGACCTCTCATTGGTGGGCTCTGATCTGGACACTCCCCTAATCTTTGGATAAAGGTGAATACTGGTGTCAAGAATTCCTGTCATGCGAGGGGAGGAAAACGGTAACCAGCGAAAACGGACTACATCTCCCAGGATGCTTAGCGGTTGAGAGGTTATGTAAACAGGAGAGCTGTTACATAACTCAAGGAAAACACGCCTTTATGTAAACAGGAGAGCTGTTACATCACTCAAGGAAAACACGCCCTTATGTAAACAGGAGAGCTGTTACATAACTCAAGGAAAACACGCCCTTATGTACACAGGAGAGCTGTTACATAACTCAAGGAAAACACGCCCTTATGTAAACAGGAGAGCTGTTACATAACTCAAGGAAAACACGCCCTATAAAGGGAGGAACCGGGAGGTACAACGCTGTCGGATATTGTGTTTACACCGACGTACCTGCTTAGTGAAGAGCAGTGTTCCTGAGTGGTGCTCCAGTAAGGCAAGAACGGAGGTAGGTCGAGTCGATACTCCCTGGGCCGTGTCTTGCCCCATCGTCACCTGTGAAGGACCCGGAAGCTCTACCGGATAACCATTGAGCTTCGCTTTTTGACTCGGCTGAGTCAAAGCGCAGTGGCGCTTTTGCTGGTTGGAGTCGTAACTCCCAGCCCGACCAGAGATACAGGGACTGCCAGCTGTAACGCACACCAGGAGGTGTTTGCCGCGTTACAGACTCGGAAGTCCACGGGATCGATCGAGCGGCTGCTCTCGGTTCAGTCTTCTTTGCTTGTGATTGGGGTATCGGTGACGCATCACCAGGAGTTGATTCCGCGTCCCGGTGCAGTCTGAGGAAGAGGTTGAGCGGCTGCTCCCTTCAGGTAGAGACCCCGGCTGGGTGTTTCCCTGACTCCTCGATTTTCCCCAACACTCTTCGTGCCCCTCACAGCCTACCGATTGGCATTGTCGGCCATTTCATTTCTGCCCTCTGTTGGCATACGCCGGGATCGGCGTATATGCAGAGGACGGTTAGGACCATCCGTGCTGTGGGCTGGTAACGTACTTAGCCTGGAGGATTCCAGTGACTATAACCTTTGTTTATCCCTTGTATTATTTTTGCCTTCATTAAAATAACTAAACCTTCACAAGTGGTTGCGTTCTCATTATCGTGTCTGTTAAACGATCCTGAGACGTTCAGGGCGTTACAAAATATCCGACCTTAATAACACTAACTGTCTCCCGGTCGATAACAGACATGGCAACACTTGATGATGTGCTGGCTGCTTTGGCGACCGTGCAAATTGAATTGGCTGCCTCCAGGCAAGAAACAGCCGATGTAAAAGCCAGACTGGATGCTATCCAATTGGACCCGCTCACGCCCAGCACCTCCCTCACGAACCAGACCCCTGCGGTAGTAGTGGAAATGCCGGTAGCCGTCCCCTTGGCAACACCAGAGAGGTACAGTGGGGATCCTAACACAGTGCAGGTATTCCTCACACAAGTGGCGCTACATTTATCGTGCAAACCAAGGGCGTTCCCCACGAGTCAGGCTTGTGTGGCTTTCCTTATATCCTATTTGGCTGGAAACGCGGCACAATGGGCCGTACCTCTGGTGAGCAGGGACGACCCCATCTTATGTGATTGGGGTGCTTTTCGCGAGGAATTCCTGAAGGTCTTCGACAGAAGGGCTGACTCATACACGGCGGACCGTGAAATGCTTGAGTTGAGACAGGGATCCAACGACCTGGTGCAGTATCTCAACGCGTTCCGAAGGCTGGTTGCGGAAACCAAGAGGCCTGTTGCTAAACAGACGGCGCTCTTCCATCACGGGCTGTGCGATGAGCTCAAGGACGCCGTGGCTCATATTGACCCACAACCCAAGACATGTGAGGGCCTTATCAACCTGGTATTACGGCTGGAACATAGGCTAAGTGAAAGAAAGGGGGATCATGGGAGAAAAGGAAAATCCCTTCCATCCTATGTGACAGTGGGAAGTCCTGAAACTTCCACCGCATCCAAGGGAGAACCCATGGACATCGGCGCAATACGAGCGAGCCTCACAGCCACGGAGAAAGAGTCACGCCGTAAACAAGGATTGTGCCTATATTGTGGCAAAAAAGGCCACTACGTACGTGAATGCCCTGCCAAACCGAAGACGTCACGTTATCGGGCCAACCGGTCGGTAACAGCCGTGGTGGACGTACCGGCGGAAAACTAGAGGACTCCCAGACCAAAGAAGGGGCATCTCGGAGTTACTCATCCATCCCTTCACTTTCCAACTCGGTCACTAAGGGACAACGACACCTGTTTCTCACGGTGCACGTGGGAGTGCATGACCAGTGGATACCCGTTGTGGCCATGGTGGATTCAGGGGCCACTGGCATGTTTATGGACCACAACGAGGCATGCAGGCTAGGGCTAGTGCTTCTTCCCAAAGCTGTACCCGAAGACGTCTATGCTGTAGACGGAAGGCGATTGGTGACGGGGCCCATCGGGCAGCACACGGGGGTCCTTCCGATGAGATGTGGGAGGAACCATTTGGAACAAATCGATTTTAACATCATCCGAGCGCCCCAATATGGCGTCATATTGGGATTGCCGTGGCTACAGAAACACAACCCCTCTGTGGATTGGCCAACACATCGCATCGAACTGACGTCACCGTATTGCATCCTGCATTGTGGAATAAGAACGGTGGCTACAGCGGCAGAAAAAGATGTGGCTCTCCCCCAGGCTTATCACAGTTTTGAGGATGTATTTGATGAGGTGAAAGCGGAAGTGCTACCACCACATAGACAGTTTGACTGCCAGATCGACCTGGTGCCAGGGGCCAGCGTTCCCAGCGGCAGGCTGTATGCCCTGACGGAGCCTGAAAACGTGCATCTCCGGGGGTACCTGGATAAACTCCTCAAGCTAGGATTCATCCGCCCGTCCAAGTCTCCGGCCGCCTCGCCACTCTTCTTCATCCCAAAGGCTAATGGGGAGCTGAGAGCCTGTGTGGACTTTAGGGCATTGAATGCGATAACCGTAAAGAATCGGTACCCCTTGCCTCTCATCAGTGTACTTCTGGAACAGGTCAAGAAAGCTCGTATCTACACCAAGTTGGATTTAAAAGGGGCATACCATCTGGTACGCATGAGGGACGGAGACGAGTGGAAGACCGCCTTTAAGACCAGGTTCGGCCTTTTTGAGTACCTCGTCATGCCGTTCGGTCTGTGCAACGCCCCGGCAGCCTTTCAGTACTTTTTGAATGAGGTATTCAGAGAGGAGTTGGATATCTACGTGGTCGTATATATCGACGACATCCTCATCTATTCGTCCAGTGTGGAGGAGCACGTACACCACGACAAAGCTGTGCTCCAAAAGCTGAGGGAAAACATGCTGTTATGTAAACTCAGCAAGTGTGACTTCCACGTCACATCCGTGGAATTCCTCGGAGTGATGCTGAGTCCAGAGGGACAGGAGATGGCAGAACGAAAGATCAAGGCGGTGAAAGAATGGCCGGTGCCCCAAAGCGTGAAGGACGTCCAAAGTTTCATTGGCTTCGCCAACTTTTACAGGCGGTTTATAGATGGATTTTCAGGATTGGTGGTCCCAATCACACAGCTACTGAGGAAGTCCAAGGAGTTTGTCTGGTCCCCTGAAGCGAACAAAGCCTTTGAGGCCCTGAAAAGCGCCTTTGGTAAGGCGCCGGTGTTGGCTCACCCCGATCCGGATCTCCCCTACGTGGTGGAAGCGGACGCATCGGATGTGGCGCTGGGGGCTATCTTGTCCCAACGCAACCACGACACAGGGGTGCTTCATCCCGTTGCGTACATGTCCCGCAAACTCAACGACGCCGAACGCAACTACCATATTGCGGAGAAGGAGCTTCTCGCAATCAAGGACGCCTTCACCGAATGGAGGCATTGGTTGATGGGGGCAAGACATGTGGTATCGGTGTACACGGACCATCGGAACCTACAGTTCATGACGGCCACAAGACACCTTTCTCCCAGACAGCTGCGGTGGATGATCTTCTTTGCGGGGTTCAACTTCCGCATCACATATCGGCCGGGGACGGAAAACCGGAAGGCGGACGCCCTGTCCCGTCAATCTGCAGTTAAGGAACCATTGCCTGCGACCGAGCATTCCATCATTTCCCCGAGGATGGTATTGGGGGTTATCCAACCGGATACTTTCCTGAGGGGAATAAAAAGAGGGATCAGGTCATTCGCATGGCGGAGGTGGCTCCTCAGTCACAGAGAATGGCAGCTGAAGGACGGGATACCCCTGAAGGGCAGGTGCCTATTGATACCCACGCCTAGGCTAAGGAAACAAGCATTCATCTGGTGCCATGACTCTCCATGCGCAGGTCATTTGGGCTTTGAAAAAACGGTGGCTAGCATGGGACGGCATTTCTGGTGGCCAACCATGAGAGTGGATGTCAGGAGGTGGGGACAGGAGTGTCCTACGTGTGCTACCATGAAGGCCGACCATGGCCGAACCCAAGGGCTCTTACATCCACTTCCGACCCCGGATAGACCATGGGATAGCATATCACTGGACTTCGTGGTGAGCCTACCGGTAGACCAGGGGATGACGGCAATACTGGTGGTGGTGGATTACTTGACGAAAATGGGGCACTTCATCCCCTGCAAGAGAGTCCCTACGGCCGGGGAATTGGCGTCACTACTCCTAAAGAATGTGGTACGGCTGCATGGATTACCTGGGGTGATCGTGTCGGACCGGGGGTCGCAGTTTACTGCGCAATTCTGGAAGACTTGGTGCACTGCGCTGCATGTTAAGACCGCCCTGTCCACCAGCTACCACCCTCAAACGGACGGCCAAACCGAGCGTCTGAACCAAACGCTCAAACAGTATCTGCGATGTTTTGTGGACCAGGGCAGGGAAGAATGGGTCGACTTGCTATGGGTTGCAGAGATAGCCTATAACAACGCCACTCACAGCTCCACACAATCATCTCCGTTCTATAGCAACTATGGCCAACATCCCAGGTTCTTGCCATTTCTACATCCGTTCAGAGAGGACAGGATTCCCGCCACAGCGGACAGGGTGGCACACATAAAAGACACGTTGATGCGCTCAAGGGCTGTCCTAATAGAGGCCAAGAGAAGATACAAGGCTGCGGCAGACAGGAAGAGAAGGCCCGGGCCACTGTACCGCACTGGAGACTACGTCTGGATATCCACAAGAAACATGAGGTTTCGAAAGAACAGTGTGTTCCATCCCAAGTACATGGGCCCCTATCGAATTACCAAGTGTATGGGTCCCGTGAACGTGAAGGTGTGCTTGCCCCAGTCATTGCGGATACACCCTGTCTTTCATGTATCATTGCTCAAACCAGCACCCTCCAAGCCGTCTGGGACACCTAGGCCGGTATGCGTGGAGTCGGAGGTGGAGTATGAAGTGTCGGGCATACGGGCGTCCAAATGGCGCAGGGGGAAGCTGTGGTACCTGGTTGCGTGGAAAGGCTATGGCCCGGAGGAGCAGTCATGGGAACCGGCTGAAGGGGTTCATGCTCCGCGCTTGGTCTCCTTGTTCCATCGGCGTTTTCCTGCCAGCGCTGGACCCGGGAGGAGCCGCTGAGAGGGAGGATGTACTGTCAAGAATTCCTGTCATGCGAGGGGAGGAAAACGGTAACCAGTGAAAACGGACTACATCTCCCAGGATGCTTAGCGGTTGAGAGGTTATGTAAACAGGAGAGCTGTTACATAACTCAAGGAAAACACGCCCTTATGTAAACAGGAGAGCTGTTACATCACTCAAGGAAAACACGCCCTTATGTAAACAGGAGAGCTGTTACATAACTCAAGGAAAACACGCCCTTATGTAAACAGGAGAGCTGTTACATAACTCAAGGAAAACACGCCCTTATGTAAACAGGAGAGCTGTTACATAACTCAAGGAAAACACGCCCTATAAAGGGAGGAACCGGGAGGTACAACGCTGTCGGATATTGTGTTTACACTGACGTACCTGCTTAGTGAAGAGCAGTGTTCCTGAGTGGTGCTCCAGTAAGGCAAGAACGGAGGTAGGTCGAGTCGATACTCCCTGGGCCGTGTCTTGCCCCATCGTCACCTGTGAAGGACCCGGAAGCTCTACCGGATAACCATTGAGCTTCGCTTTTTGACTCGGCTGAGTCAAAGCACAGTGGCGCTTTTGCTGGTTGGAGTCGTAACTCCCAGCCCGACCAGAGATACAGGGACTGCCAGCTGTAACGCACACCAGGAGGTGTTTGCCGCATTACAGACTCGGAAGTCCACGGGATCGATCGAGCGGCTGCTCTCGGTTCAGTCTTCTTTGCTTGTGATTGGGGTATCGGTGACGCATCACCAGGAGGTGACTCCGCGTCCCGGTGCAGTCTGAGGAAGAGGTTGAGCGACTGCTCCCTTCAGGTAGAGACCCCGGCTGGGTGTTTCCCTGACTCCTCGATTCTCCCCAACACTCTTCGTGCCCCTCACAGCCTACCGATTGGCATTGTCGGCCATTTCATTTCTGCCCTCTGTTGGCATACGCCGGGATCGGCGTATATGCAGAGGACGGTTAGGACCATCCGTGCTGTGGGCTGGTAACGTACTTAGCCTGGAGGATTCCAGTGACTATAACCTTTGTTTATCCCTTGTATTATTTTTGCCTTCATTAAAATAACTAAACCTTCACAAGTGGTTGCGTTCTCATTATCGTGTCTGTTAAACGATCCTGAGACGTTCAGGGCGTTACAACTGGGTCCCCAGAGCCTCAGATTATTCTTGAACTTCACAGACTTGAACTTCAACTTGCTGCTGCACAGCTGAATGAAGAAATCTCCCTTGGGGTAAAGGAGTTACCCCCCTGCTTGGCAGGCACCTGAAACACTGCAAGTGACCCGGTTGGAACCTCGCTGCTCCTACGGACATCAACTACTCTTTCCTACCTAGAGGTGGGTTTCCAAGCATCCCAGAGGCCAGTGAGTGTGCACAGCAAAGCTCAGCAACATGGACCCCGTGGGTGCCGAGATCCCCAATACCCCAGGACACCGGCCACCTCTTGCACAGCACCCAACCCCAACAAGTGGGGAAGTTGTGCTTTGGCCTATTTTTGAGCCAACCTCTCAGCATCATCTGTGCCAAAGATCGACACCCTAGCCCACTCCGGCGACCCGTGGGCGCATCTTTACGCATACCAAATTGCTGGCTCCCGCGGTCCCTTGTCTCTCGACTTGTGGGCCCTAGCAGAGGTCAATCTTCAATTCCAAGAGTTCCTCTGGTTGCTCCAGGCCTGCTCTTCAGTTTCCTTGCTGAAGACCTAGCTCAATCCTCGTGGGTCTGCACCAGTAGCAGTTTTGTGTTTCTTGCATGGGTTGCGGTTGCCAAGGCTTAGTGGATCCGATCCGGACACTAACACTGCAGCAACCCTCATCCTTTGTGGGACAGTCGCTTTCCAGAAGCTGGCCTTCCTTGATGCCTCCTGGACCCTGTGGCTGACGATCCAAGCTACACCTCTTCTACCTGGAAGCACCCGACATTGAAGGGCTCCTTCTCTTGAGCCCCCTTGTCACTGTGCCGTGACCCAAACTCTGTCCCCTCTGCTTTCAGGTCCTTCTCTACAAGATCTACATTTTCATTCTTCACGACAACGACAACGCTTCTTGCTAGCAGCAGTTCTTCACGTTTTGCCATTGAAAATCAGCCCGCGACCCGACATCGAAAACAACCTATGCACCCGGCTTCCCTGGGGCAGGTAACAGTGGTACCTCGGTACTCTCGTGGGTGTGGGCTCTTCAAAAGCTTAACTCTAAAGTATTGAACTTGAACTCCTGCTAGAAGTGTTTTTAAACTTGTAAAATTCAACCGCGACATTCTCCATAGGCTTTAATAGAGATCCCGACAGTAGCTTTAGCCACTGCACACGTCTCCTGTGGGTCCTTTCCTCACTACCTTGGGTGGTTTCACAAGGGGCCAGCGACCCTAAATGCCCTAGGCATTGTCTGTAGAATTGTCGTGGTTCTTATACTACTTTTTTAATAAATGGTTTGCCCCCCCCGGGGCCCTGTGATTCCAGTGCTATTTATTGTAACTATCAATGCTTGTTTGAATTGTATCTTCACCTCTAGCCACATAAAGAGACTAGTGGGGTTATTCCTAGAATAAATACATATATTTTATATATATACCTGTGTGGACTACTCTTTCATTTGGTTATTCAAGAGGTTATCTATGGTAAAACAATAAGCTTAACACTCCTTCAAGACTTAGCCTGAAGGCTGCTCTCCACAGCTACCACTAGGATAGCTTTCTTTAAAGGTTGTCTTTAACCTATTACCATAAGAGTCGAATTGGACTGGTACAAGGTGTCCCCTATAACTAGAGGACAGCATATGCCAGGCCAACTTCTCACATTGGTGTGCAGCAGTTGGATTCAAGCTTGCCATTGTTTTACTAGATAACAAATTGAATTTCTAAAGTGAAAGCCACTTGGTACTAAAGGTACATATAAATTTAAGCTTAGAATACAGTAAGTTCTACTGAACTTAGGAGTTGTGTGTAGAGGGCTTAGCACACCTTGACTACAACTCAAGAAAGGGTTCAGTAGGCCACACCTAGTGTAGGTAGATACACCAGTACCGCTACACTAGACATGTCTTCAGGTTCAGGAGCCCATAAGGCCCTGGAAGGACCCTCAAGGGTTCCAGTCAACAAGTATGACAACCTCTCTTTTGCAGAGCTTAGGGAGATGTGCACTACTAGGCAACTGAAGACAAAAAAAGGTGCCAACACTCAACGTCTCAGGGAAATCCTGCTCATAGCAGACTTCAAGCAGACTCTAGTGTCTGAAGGGGTAGACAGGTTGGGTGGGCTTCCTGTTGAAGAGGACACCCTAGTGGTGGACTCTGATGAGGACCAGGAAGAGGAAGTTGAACTTGACCTGGATGAATCAGACCATTCACAACATGGAGGTGATGGCCCAAGAGGCACTCCCTCCATCCCTAATGGGAGAGTGGTGGATCCAAACAGAAGGAACAGATCCCCCTCAGAGGGGTCTAACCATTCTGGGAGATCCAAAAGGATATCTGCCTCTTCTCAGAGAAGAGAATCCTCACAAGAGAGGAAATACAGACTGATCCAGTTTGAGCAAGCCAAGCTTCAGCTCAGGAGAGAACAGTTCGCATTAGACAGGGAGTCCCTGGAGCTTCAGAAAGCTTCAAGAAAATGGGGTCTAGAGACCCCTGGTGACAGTAATAATACCCCTAGAGTTAGAGAGAATGCTCCTGTCAATAGGAACCTGCATAAGATTGTGCCCCCCTATCAGTCAGGGGATGATATCCATAAATGGATCACTGCACTTTAAAGGTCCTGTAAAGTACAAAGGGTCCCAGTAGATCAGTGGGCAGCAATCTTATGGCTCTCCTTTGCAGACAAAGGAAGAGGCAAACTCCTCTCTGTCAGAGAAGAGGATGCATATGATTATTATATCTTGAGAGATGCTTTAATAGATGGGTTTGGCCTAACCACTTATCAATACAGGTTAAAGTTCACAGATACCCAAAAAGCACAGAATCAAGATTGGGTAGATTTTGTAGATTGTGCTACTAAGGCTCTGGAAGGTTGGTTAACTGGCAGCAAAGTCAATGATTACAAAGGATTGCACAATCTCATTATGAGGGAGCAGATCCTCAACAATTGTCAGAATCTGCTCTTGCATCAGCACCTGGTGGACTCAGATCTGACCTCTCCCCAAGAATTGGGAAAGAAGACAGACAAATGGGTCAGAACCAGGATCAAGCAAAAGGCCCAGGCCTTGGGGGGTTCAACTAAAAAGAAAGATGCCAAAAACTCTGAGAAGGGTGGGGAAAAGGGAAAAGACCAGCAGTCTTCAACAGGCCCCCCCAAATCAGCATCTGATAATTCCCAAAACAACAAAGCTAAGCAGCCAAGGAAGCCATGGTGTAAAATCTGTAAACAGAAAACCCATTGGACTTCAGACTGCAACAAGGCAAAAGACTCCACAAGTACCACTACACCTGCCCCTAAGGCATCTGTTCCTCCTAGTCCAGCTATAGGTGGAGGTACACAGAACAAAGGGATAGTAGGGTTGACCCTGGGATCTGGAGAGGAATGTATTAGTTTGTGATGGGGACCTGTCCCTATTTGTGAGTCCCAGTGGTCTGGGCTAATACAAGCAAAAGCCTAGAATAAATGGAAGGGAGTCTCTAGCTTACAGGGACACAGGGGCCAGTGTCACCATGGTGACTAAGGACCTTGTGGACCCTAGCCAGATCATACTTGGAGAAACTTACCAGGTGACCAATGCAAGCAATGTCAGTACTAACCATGCTCTGGCAGTTGTTAACTTCTCTTGGGGAGGGGTAACTGGCCTAAAGAAGGTTGTGGTGAGTGCAGACCTACCAGTAGAATGTTTGCTAGGGAATGATTTGGAGACCTCAGCATGGGCTGGGGTGGAGCTAACTACCCATGCAGTGATGCTGGATATCCCAGCAGAAGTGTTTGCCCTGACAAGGTCAAAAGCAAAGCTGACACAAACTGAACAGGCCTTCGATCCTGGAAAAATGGACCAAGGACATTCCAAGAGGAGGAGTAGCAGGGGTAAGGCAGTGCCTTCCCCCCAGGCTCAGTCTGAAGAGACTCTTTTAGCAGAAGAGTATCTGACACCTGAAGAAGGAACTGTCCCAGATGAGCTTGAACCTGATCAGGTTGAGTTCTTGGGGACAGGGGGATCTTCTAGGGCAGACTTGAGCCTGGAGCAGCAGAGCTGCCCCACTCTTGAACCCCTCAGACAGCAAGCTGCTGCTGAGGCTGCCGGGAATGCCAGTGGAACCCATAAGATATATTGGGATGATGGACTCCTGTACTCTGAGGGTCGAGACCCCAAGCCTGGTATAGCCAGGAGGTTGGTCATACCTCAGAAGTTCAGGGGTTTCCTACTCACATTGGCCCATGATATTCCCTTGGCAGGACACCTAGGCCAAAACAAGACTTGGGACAGAATTGTCCCTCACTTTCACTGGCCTCAAATGAGTGAGGACTGTAAGAGTTTCTGTAGCTCTTGCATTACCTGCCAGGCCAGTGGCAAGGCAGGTAAATCCACAAAGGCCCCCCTGATACCACTAACTGTGGTGGGGGTTCCCTTTGAACGGGTAGGGATTGACATAGTTGGTCCCTTGACCCACCAACAGCATCTGGGCACAGGTTTATTCTGGTGGTAGTGGATCATGCCACCAGATACCCAGAAGCTATTCCCCTTAGGACCATCACAGCACCTGTGGTGGCAAGGGCCCTCCTGGGAATCTTTTCCAGGGTGGGTTTCCCTAAGGAGGTCTTATCTGACCGAGGAACAAACTTTATGAGTAGTTATCTCAAAGCAATGTGGAAGGAGTGTGGTGTCAACTACAGGTTCACCACCCCTTATCATCCTCAATGCAATGGGCTTGTTGAGAGATTCAACAAGACCCTCAAGTGTATGATCAAAGGGCTCCCAGAAAAGCTCAGGTGAAAACGGGATGTTCTTCTGCCCTGCCTTCTCTTTGCATATAGGGAGGTGCCACAGAAGGGGGTTGGTTACAGCCCTTTTGAACTTTTGTTTGGTCACCCTGTTAGAGGGCCACTCTGTCTAGTGAAGGAGGGATGGGAGTTACCTCTCAAACCCCCTAAACAAGATATTGTGGACTATGTACTTGGTCTCCGCTCCCAGATGGCTGAGTATTTGAAGAAGGCGACAAAGAACCTTGAGGCAAGCCAGGAACTGCAAAAAGCCTGACATGACCAAAAAGCTGTACTGGTGGTGTACCAGCCAGGACAGAAGGTGTGGGTGTTGGAGCCAGTGGCCCCAGCAACCCTCCAAAACAAATGGAGTGGCCCCCATACCATTTTGGAAATGAAGGGAGAGGTAACATACTTGGTGGACCTTGGCACTCCCTGAAGTCCCTACAGGGTGCTTCATGTAAACAGACTGAAACCATATGTGGACAGGGCTGACATGGGCTTGCCCATGGCAACGGATGAGGGACAGGAGGAGGAGAGTGACCCTCTCCCAGACCTGCTCTCTCACAACCCTGATGATGGGTCAGTGGATGGTGTAGCCTTGGCAGGCAGCCTCACTGCCTAGCAACAGTCTGACTGCAGACAAGTTCTACAGTCATTCAGGCATATGTTTTCACTGACTCCAAGTCAGACCACCTGGTGCACTCATGAAGTGGACACTGGGGACAGTCTGCCTGTGAAGAATAAGATCTACAGGCAACCTGACCATGTCAGGGACTGCATACGGACAGAAGTCCAAAAGATCTAGGAATTGGGAGTCATTGAGCCCTCAGATAGCCCTTGGGCTAGCCCAGTAGTCCTTGTGCCAAAACCTCACACCCAAGACAGTAAGAGAGAGATGAGGTTCTGTGTCGACTACAGAGGACTCAATGCAGTCACTAGGACTGATGCACATCCCATTCCCAGAGCAGATGAGCTCATAGATAAATTGGCCTCAGCCAAATATCTGAGCACATTTGATCTGACAGCAGGCTACTGGCAGATGAGGTTAGCTGAATCTGTAAAAGTCAAAATTGCATTTTCTACCCCTGGTGGGCATTATCAATTTATTGTGATGCCCTTTGGTTTGAAGAATGTACCTGCCACTTTTCAAAGGTTGGTGAACCAAGTCCTCTCAGGCCTGGATGACTTTAGTGCAGCATATCTAGATGATATTGTTGTCTTCAGCCCCACCTGGGAAGATCACCTGATCCACCTGAGGACAGTTTTGGAAGCCCTGCAAAAAGCAGGACTCACTATCAAGGCTACTAAGTGCCAGATAGGGCAGAGTCAGGTTGTGTACCTGGGCCACCATGTAGGTGGAGGCCAGGTTCAACCACTACAGAGCACAATCCAGACCATCATGGACTGGGTTGCTCCAACCACCCAGACTCAGGTCCGAGCTTTCTTAGGCCTGACTGGTTATTACAGAAGATTTGTCAAGGGATATGGATCCATTGTGACCCCCTTAAATGATCTAACCTCTAAGAGGATGCCCAAGAAAGTTCAGTGGACTGTCAGCTGTCAGAAAGCTTTTGATGACCTAAAACAGGCAATGTGCTCTGCTCCAGTGCTCCAAAGCCCCAACTACTCCAAAGAATTCATAGTTCAAACTGATGCTTCTGAGGTGGGGGTAGGTGCTGTATTATCACAACTCAATGAAGAGGGCCAGGATCAACCAGTAGCTTTTATTAGCAGAAGGTTGACCCCCAGAGAGAATCGTTGGTCAGCTATATAGAGGGAGGCCAACGCTGTGGTCTGGGCCTTGAAGAAGCTGAGGCCATACTTGTTTGGCACTCACTTCATTGTTCAAACCGACCATAAGCCCCTCCTATGGCTAAAACAGATGAAGGGTGAAAACCCCAAACTACTCAGGTGGTCCATTTCCCTACATGGGATGGACTATACAGTGGAACATAGACCTGGGAGCAACCATGCCAATGCAGATGGCCTCTCCAGATATTTCCACTTAGAACATGAAGACTCAACTGGTCAAGGTTAGTTTAATGTCCCTGAGTTTGGGGGGGGGTTATGTAGGAGAGTGGTATTGACTGCATAGTTGCCCCCAACTTTTTGCTGATGTTTTGACTGTTTTATGACACTAGCCAGGCTGTGGCCCTGCTATCCAGGACCCCAGCCTATCTGCTTCCTCTCTAAACTGATATGAGTACCCTAGGTACCTTCCAATTGGCTACTGAGGACACCCTATCAGCCCCTTGTAGATGGTACCCTAGGTACCCAGGGCATAGGTCCCTCAGAGGCCTACCAGGGGCTGCAGCACTTATTGTGCCACCCCTGGGACAGCCATACCAAATGACACCACCAGACCACTATTGTAGTCTGGGTAAGGTGGTGCTTGCACTCCTTACAGGGATATAGGTATCCTGTATCCCACTTAATACAACACATATATCCTCATAGGTCACCCCTAAAGCAGGCCTTGCTAATCCTACAAGGCAGGGTGCTGAGATATGTGTGAGGGGGGACCCCTACCTGAGTAGGGCCCCTCTGCAACCTCTGTAAAATCATTGCTGGGTTGTTTGTAGTGTAGCCATACCATATACTCTTAACCGCATTATAAGTATATCGCGATATCGCGATAGCGTGATAACTTGAGAATGGCTACACAGAACCATATTGTGTTTGGTGTCAAACATGTAGGAATCATACCCCCAATCCAGCCATGGGACTGAGGGCATGATTCCCCCCTGCTAGAGGGGCAATATGGGAAAAGCTGCAGAATTGAGACACCAATTTAAAAGTGCACACGTAGTACAAAATGGATGCTACCTGCCACCCACACGACTCTGGCTGCCTGTTGCTGGGCAGAACTCCAGCCACGGCAGCTGGACAATAGGGATCCTGTTGCAGGGAGGTGTTCCCACCTCCCCAGACAGACTATGTGGATTGGAACTGGGTGGGTGCACCATAGGATGCCTTTCAGAGTTGCACGTAGGCTTCCCCAGTGCCTACATTCTGCATACCCCGCCTGGAACCGGTTCAGGGGCATCCTGTCCCCTGCCCTGGTGGGAAACACACAAAGGGGAGAGGGTGTAGCCACCCTTCTCCAGCCTGACCTCTCATTGGTGGGCTCTGATCTGGACACTCCCCTAATCTTTGGATAAAGGTGAATACTGGGTCCCCAGAGCCTCAGATTATTCTTGAACTTCACAGACTTGAACTTCGACTTGCTGCCGCACAGCTGAATGAAGAAATCTCCCTTGGGGTAAAGGAGTTACCCCCCTGCTTGGCAGGCACCTGAAACACTGCAAGTGACCCGGTTGGAACCTTGCTGCTCCTACGGACATCGACGACTCTTTCCTACCTTGAGGTGGGTTTCCAAACATCCCAGAGGCCAGTGAGTGTGCACAGCAAAGCTCAGCACCGTGGACCCCGTGGGTGCTGAGATCCCCAATACCCCAGGACTCCAGCCACCTCTTGCACAGCACCCAACCCCGACAAGTGGGGAAGTTGTGCTTTGGCCCATTATTGGGCCAACCTCTCAGCATCATCTGTGCCAAAGATCGATGCCCTAGCCTGCTTTGACGACCCATGGGCACATCTTTACGCACGCCAAATTGCTGCCTCCCGCGGTCCCTGGTCTCTCAACTTGTGGGCTTTAGCAGAGGTCAATCTTCGATTCCAGGAGTTCCTCTGATTGCTCCAGGCCTGCTCTTCAGTCTCCTTGCTGGAGACCTTGCTCAGATCTCGTGGGTCTGCACCAGTAGCAGTTTTGTGTTTCTTGCATGGGTTGCGGTTGCCAAGGCTTAGTGGATCCAATCCAGACACTAACACCGCAGCAACCCTCATCCTTTGTTAGGCAGTCGCCATCCAGAATCTGGCCTTTCTTGACGCTTCCTGGACCCTGTGGCTGATGATCCAGGCTAGACCTCTTCTACCTGGAAGCACCCAACATTGAAGGGCTCCTTCTCATGAGCCCCCTGGTCACTGTGCCGTGACCCAGACTCTGTCCCCTCTGCTTCCAGGTCCTTCTCTACAAGATCTACATTTTCATTCTTCACGACAACAACGACACTTCTTGCTAGCAGCAGTTCTTCACGTTTTGCCATTGAAAATCAGCCCGCGACCCGACATCGAAAACGACCTATGCACCCGGCTTCCCTGGGGCACGTAACAGTGGTACCTCGGCACTCTCGTGGGTGTGGGCTCTTCAAAAGCTTAACTCTAAAGTATTGAACTTGAACTCCTGCTAGAAGTGTTTTTAAACTTGTAAAATTCAACCGCGACATTCTCCATAGGCTTTAATAGAGATCCCGACAGTAGCTTTAGCCACTGCACGCGTCTCCCGTGGGTCCCCTTCCTCACTACCTTGGGTGGTTTCACAAGGGGTCAGCGACCCTTAATGCCCTAGGCATTGTCTGTAGAATTGTCGTGGTTCTTATACCACTTTTTTAATACATGATTTGGTCCCCCCCTGGGGCCCTGTGATTCCAGTGCTATTTATTGTAACTATCAATGCTTGTTTGAATTGTATCTTCACCTCTAGCCTCATAAAGAGACTAGTGGGGTTATTCCTAGAATAAATACATATATTTTATATATATACCTGTGTGGACTACTCTCTCATTTGGTTATTCAAGAGGTTATCTATGGTAAAACAATAAGCTTAACACTCCTTCAAGACTTAGCCTGAAGGCTGCTCTCCACAGCTACCACTAGGATAGCTTTCTTTAAAGGATATCTTTAACCTATCACCATAAGAGTCGAATTGGACTGGTACAAGGTGTCCCCTATAACTAGAGGACAGCATATGCCAGGGAAACTTCTCACAAATGTGTTGGAAAATTATAGCCACAAATGGCATACTACACAATTTAGCAGTATATAGTAGTCTACCAATTGACCCTGATGTAGCGGAAATCAAATTTTATTTGTAGAGGTGAATTATAATAACACATGTAGGGTGCATCCTCATTTAATCCTTTGTCATATTAACGTTCATTGTTGGAATTTCAAAATGTAATACATGAAACATGATGTATTTAGGCCATTGAATAGTAACTTGAAGAATTAACGTAGAAAGTAAATGAAATTAGCAGATGTTATGAAAGGAATGGATACCAATTGTTACAATAGGCAGCACGATCAAATTCATTTTATCTCTTTCTTTTAAAATGTAAGGTAGTAAAATATCATAAAAGCCATAAGAATGCGAAAAAGACGCATTCTCTGATTTAAAACTGAGTTTAAGCAGGGTTCTTGTGCAAATGTACTTAAACAATTTCATAGGCCAAGCTATTATACATGGTAAGTGACTTTCTTATGGTGATATCACGAGTAATAAAGATCAAAACAGCATGGTGGATGTTATCAAATTCAAGGTACACAAAAATGTATAGGCTACCTTATGCAATAAGAAACTTTCTGATAAAAACAGTGGTTGCAAAAAACGTTTTATAATATCACAGTAAAACTTACTGAAGAAGATAAAATGCATTGTTGATTGGGTAGCTTTCCCATCACATGGTCACTTTGGTAAGTTTTTGAGCCATGCATCTCTTTTTTAGAATGCAATGTGTTGATGTAAAATACCCATTTGGAATCTTATAAAGTAAAACCTCTTCTGTACATCCGTGGACTTTATAAGGTAAGCAGGCAAACCTTGGAATAATGACCCTTCCAGATATCGGGATACTGTTTGTTTTTCTATCTCTTTGTTCTCTCGCCCTGAATCATGTTTATTGGTAAAACTCAGTTTGAGCTCCTTTTTACTGTACTGTAAGACACTAACAGAGCATTCAATAGAAGCATTTTGATTGAATTCCTTAAGTAGTCTATTAACATGTGCCAACCAGGGCATTTTGCCATAGTGGCAGAGTGCAAGGCATTCGTTTATTAGGTCCCTTGTAAATTTAGTACCAGCTTTGCTCCACGTGTTATGCCACCCTACTAAGGCACATTGATCTACGGTGTCATCAAGAAAAGCTGTACCCACTTCTCTGTGGGGGATATAGTGTGGTATAGAATGAGGGACTGCCAAGAGTCTGCACAAGAAAGAATGTCCCTGTTTTTGCAAAATCGAATGCCCTGCCAGGCCCTCTAGGGATGCCCCATATGTAGCAGTGGGGATTCAATTACTCCTGTACAGCTGCAGCATCTCACAAATTGGTTTATTTCCAATTTGAGTAGCAAACCTAAAAACTGAATCTATTGCCCTTTTAAATTTAAAGTTAGCTAACTCTACATGAGGTCCCTAATGGATAGTGCTTGAAAACAACACACCAAGGTAAGAGACATTATGGACCTCTTCCAGTTTATTACCCTTCATATAATGAGATTTTTTCTTCGCCTTCCCCCTCCCACACACCATAATGAATGTTTTTCCCAGATTTAGTTTTAAATCCTTTTTTTCATATATGTAACACAGCTATTAATCAATAGTTGGAGTCCATTTGCGGTTTGTGGTAGCAATACTGCATCACTGGCGTATAGGAGTACAGGGGTAGGGTGCGAACCTACTCTGGGGGCGTCTACAGCTATTTCTTGTAGCTTCCTATCACCCACATTTATATAGAGGGAGAAGAGGGGGTGGGCTAATCGACAGCCTTTCTTATGTCTTTGGTCACTTTAAAACTTTGGGTACATTCTCCCTCTATCCCAAATCTCACACGGGTGGTTAGTGAGGCATGGATCTGTGATAGGATTGAGATTATATCCGCTCGGGTGGCTATTTCAACCAGAGTCTTCCACAGTTTAGTGTGATTAACACAATCAAAAGCACTGCTTAGGTCAGCAAAGCCGAGATGTGGATGTTCTTTCTTTTCTACGGTATATTTGAAGATTAGGAGATGAAGGTTAATACATTACTTTTGTGTACCAATATCTTTCCAGAAACCATACTGGGAGGCTGATAACACATTATTTTCAGCCACCCAAGAATCTAGTCTCTCTAAGATAATTCTCCCTATCAGTTTTGCAGATGAATCTAAAAGCGATGGGCAGTAGCTCTTAACATTTCCTCGTCCCATTTTTTTAAAATAGGGACTACAATATAGTCAGTCCAGGTGGATGGAATTAACCCTTTCACCGCACCATTAAAAACCGGCACCAAAATTGATGCCCACATTGCTGGGCAAGATTTGAAGTCATCCGCAGGAACCCCGTCGGGGCCCAGGGCTTTCGCCGCAGATTCCACCACAGTAAGACTAATTGCCTGTAGGAGGGGTGACATTTGTACACAATTGATACCTTCAGTAGTAATAGAATCCTCGTTCTGAGGATGAAATATGCCTTCGAAGTGAATTATTAATATTAAGGAACAACATATGTTAATATTTTCAAGTCTAAAATTGTTTCTAACATACTGTTTCAATTTTATAGTTGAGGATAATTTTACAATTACATGAATCATTAACAGTATTTTCTTGCTACGCCATAAACCTACAACTGGAACTGTTTTACAAAAGGTTTTGTTAAAGTATTAGAACTACATTACCCACAATGCAGTGTAGTGAGCACAATGAAAACCTGAAATGTACTATTTATGCAATGTTGCTTGAAGTTCTATGAAACAATTTTAAAAAACATTTCTTTCCTTAATAAAATATGTTAAAAACGTATTTATTATTATGTATTGTGTATAAATGTTCTATAAAAAGTTTTTCCGAGCTTTATATTTATTAAAGCAAATTGCAAAAAAATTAACCATCCGATACTGGTACAAAGGTGTCAATATTAAAGACTCATGAAATGTATCCTGGATTAAAAAAGTGGGCTTTATCATTTCTACCACTACAGTGGGTGGTGATTCATTGCTCTGTCCTCATACAGTAGCTGCTGTCTCCTTCCTTCTATTCACAATCTTCTCTTTGGTGTGGGAGTGCAGGTCGTACCACCTCTTCTTAATCTCTTCAACAGACCTTTTGGCCATTTCAATTGCATTGATACGTTGCTGTATCGGTTCACTGATAGAATATCGACCCCCAAAATATCCCCATACACAAATATGGGGTTTTAAATAGCGATGTCAAAAATATTGACATCCTTAATTTATAATTGTAAATACAAAAATATTGAGAGAAAAAATATCGATGTAAAAATATAGTTGTACAAAATATCTATTTTAATATATGTATAAAAAATAATATTAAATATATTAAAAAATACAATTAAATTAAAAACAATAAATTAGATTTACTATACATTTTAACAACTATAACAAATAAATGTAATTAAAAATATGTAAACATACATATATAAAATGTAATATATATAACACTAAAACAATTCATAAATTATTAATTTCTATTTATTTTATAATTGTATATATGACCATTTAAAAATAAATATAGATATATACATGTTTTACACCAGGATATGATCCGGGTATTCTCCGAAATAAATCCAGCGGCACACCAAGGACAACACAATACGCCTTTATTGTGTCACAAAAACAGAACTACGCGTTTCGGCGAAGCCTTTGTCAAGTTACTGACCTGTGCCCAAATTCCCCTAGAAATACAGGTCAAGGTTCATAGACATGAAAGAAAAACTTTGCGAGCGCCCCGTTCGAACCAAAAACAATTACATTCGTCAAAGATAGTGTTTCATACCGTATATGTGCAAATAGAATTCACAGTTATATAATTTACAATTTCTTTTCAGTTTTCGAAAGAACATAAATAATAAACTCAAAGTTATTATTATCTTCTGGGCAAGTGCCTATGTCATCCATTGTTGCACATTTTTTTAAAACAGAAAAGTTTCATGATCAAATTAATTAATTACGGGCAATGACTCGAAATAAAACTTGATATACGGCACTTTCAAATTCATGGAAGATACGAAAATACATACAAATTAAATAATTATAATTATAATTATACAGTATTAGCTTCTGATAGACAAGTGCCTATGTCATACAACTGCCCATATTATGCATATTTCATCAGAATTGCTGTGGGTAATGTACCCATTCTATTTGCGAACAATCAAAGCAATCATTATGCACCGGGCTATTTCAAAAGGTTCAGATTTCGTATCCAATCCCAAACAATTAGACGTTAGGACACGTACGTATGATTTTTCTGCCAGTCAAGTTCATATAACCTTCCACATCATCGAGGGGGAATATATAAGTGGGCATATAGGTCAATTACTGTTTGTGATATGTGCAGGGCGACCCTAGTGAACCAAAATTATACAAATAACCAATGAAAAAGCCACTAAGTGAAAAATAACAATAAAGATAAAAATAAGATAGGTACAGATAATCTCAGTTACTATGCTAAGCCTAGCTGATAGTATGGAGATAATGAAAAATATTCAATTGATCAAATCACTTTTCCCATGCAATCATTATATCTGTTTACTCTATAATGTCATGTTAAAAATAGTGTGATGTTAAAAAGAACACTCAGTATGGTAGTGCAGAGAGAAACAAAATAGCACAGTGATAAATCAATTAACCTATATGGGTGGCAAGTTCTTCTCCATAATTCATCCCATTGGGAATTTTTGTGTTAAGTTCAATAATGTACTTGGACTCAGTGATTCTCAAAAGTTTTTCACGGTCCCCTCCTCTAGGAAGAGGTAGGATTCTATCAATGCCGAAGAATTTAATCAAGTCGGCGTTGCTCTGATGTTTATCTTGATAATGCCTCGCTACAGGGTAATTGAGATCATTATTTGTTACAACCCTCATATGTTGTAGTATTCGGGTTTTTAACTGCAGTTTGGTACTGCCCACGTAGTTTAACCCACAAGGGCATTCCAGGACATAAATCGTGTAGTCACTGGTGCAGGTGATGAATTTCCTGATAGGCTTTCTCAATATCGTATTCTGGCCCGGAATGTAGCTATCGCGATTATTGCTGTGTTTACATGCCTTGCAGGAACCACATTTTTTGAAACCCTTTGCTGTTCCCAACCAACTTGTGTTGTTAGATACATTTTGGTAACTATGTACCAGTTGGTCTCTCAATGATTTGGATTTTCTATATGTTATCGCAGGTGTTGTGCCTATGTCTGAGCCAATTATAGGGTCCGATTCCAGCAATCCCCAATGTTTTTTCATCATGTACCTTAGAGTATTAGATCTACGATTGTATGTGGTAATTAATCTAGGTGTCCCTATATTTTTCTCTTCTTTTTTATGTGATGAAAAGAGGGCTTCAGTTCTTGGGATGTTTTCAACTTTTTGACTTGCAGTGGCAATCACCTTGGGCGCATAACCTCTCTGTTCAAATCTCCTCTCCATGACACGTTTTTCATTCAAGAAACCTCCTTTAGTATTGCAGTTCCTTCGAGCTCGTAGGAACTCCCCATAGGGAATACTATTTAGTAAAGGTATAGGGTGATTACTAGTTGCATGTAGCAACGTATTCCCCGAGGTCTCCTTACGAAAAAGGGTGGTCATTATTTGATTGTTTTCAATGTTAATGGAGATATCAAGGAATTCACAATGAGAGCTGCTAATAGAATGGGTGAAAGTTAGGTTGAGATCATTCTTCCCCAGAATGTTAATGAATTCTTGTGCTAAATCTAGGGGTCCATCCCAAATCAGGAACAGGTCATCAATATACCTGATCCAAATTGGGATGTGTTGTATGAATCTTTCATTCTCCTCCACCAACACTACACATTCCTCCCACCATCCTAGGAACAGGTTGGCTAGGCTGGGTGCAAAAGATGTTCCCATTGCTGTACCGGACTTTTGGCGATACAGTGTTTTGTCAAAAATAAAAATGTTTTCCTCTAAGCAATAGAGCATCATCTTCTTTAACATCTGAGTATGTTCCCATAATGACACGTGTCTTTCTTTCAGGAAATACATACAAGCCTCCACACCTTTTTGTTGTTCTATACAGGTGTAGAGGGAACAGACGTCTAGTGCTATCATGTGATAGTTACTTTCCCATGTAATGTCATGGATTCTACGCAAGAAGTCAGTGCTATCCTTGCAGAATGATCTTAGTTTGGAGACAAAAGGTGCAAGAAACAGATCTAAAAATATCGATGTATTTTCTAACAGTCCTCCATTGGAGGACACAATAGGTCTCCCCGGTGGTCTAGTGGGATGTTTGTGCACCTTAGGGAGCAGATAGAAACAGGGGACCCGTGGATTTTCATTCTTGAGCCAGGAGAATTCATCTTTGGATTACAAACCATCCACCCTCCAGCTTTCCAACAGTGTATGATACTTAGTAATTGAGGCTCTGTAGCTTTCCCAACTTATCTCCTCATAGCACGAGGTATCCTGTAGTTGTCTTAGAGCCTCCCGGTTGAACTGGGAGACATCCATGACAACTACATTCCCCCCTTTATCCGAGGGTTTAATGATTATGCTGGTATCATTACATAATGCTCTTAGTGCTTCCCTTTGTGTCTTGGTTAGATTATCCTTATATCTTCTAGTTTTCTGTTTCTTTAGTTTGTTAATTTCCCAAATCATAGTCTGATTAAAAGTCTCGATGTTATCATGCGGAACATTCGGATTAAATTTGGACTTCGGTCTTAGTCCTGTACAACAAGTTGCATCAGTCCGGAATCCCAAGTCCATCAATGTTTCACTTTTTTCTTTTATTGACATTTCCGTCACATCTTGCTCCATGTAATGTAAATTCATGATCAAATTTGCATCTTCAATGTTCAAATTGTAGTCGTCTTCTCCCAGTACACCACCTGTTCTTAGTTTTTTTGATTTGGTATTCATTTTATAGATCTTCATCAGTTTAAGCTTACGAATGTACAAGAATAAATCGATACGTGTGTTAACAAAGTCCATATCCATCGAGGGACAAAAGGAAAGTCCTAATTGCAATAATGATACTTCCTCCGATGTTAAAACCCTGGAGGATAGATTAATTACTGACTTGTTGTTCTGTTCTTCCGTTGTGGATATATGCAATCTCGATTTAGTTCTGCCGCCCCGTCTGTTCCTTAATCTGATTCTTTTCTTATTCCTGCTCCTCTCCCTCTTTTTGCGCCCCTTCCTCTTCCCCTTCCTCTCTTGGATTGTGGTCTTTCCTCCTGGTCCTTTCTCTGTTTCAAAATCTGAAACTCGTGTAGGAAGGTTAGTGGTCGTACTCCTAAAGGGACACTTTGAGCCTCTGTATCAGAGCTTAGTTCAGAACTAGAACCAGTTGATATTAGTTCTTGTTGTCTCTGTCTCTGGATAGTATGTAGATTTCTCTGAGCCCAGTCAAAACGTTTAGCATATGTTAAGATGCGACCTTCAGCATAATCTTTCTTATCCCGTAGGAATTTCCTCTGTTTTTTGGCCTTGATAGTATCTTCGTAGGTTTTTAAATTGTTTTCCAGCTGTTTTAGGAAATCGATGACAATTTTTTCAGTTTTAGATTTGTCCAGTTCTTGTCTTAATTCTGATAATTCCTTCCTGGTTGATTCAAGATCGATTTTGGCATATTTAACTAACATTTCTAACATGCCTTTGCAGGTTTTGGCCATAAATGAAGACCATTCTTTCAATAATTCTGGATTCGGGTTTTCATAAGTTGGAATGATGGCAATCCTGAGTCCTCTGGGTACTCTATTTACCTCTATGTAGTTGGTTAACGATGTTATTTCCCACCATTTATTTATCTCTCTTTTTGATAGCTTTTCAAGTTGGAACAACTTCTGTTTCAACGAGGATTCCGCTGTGTTTCCACTGACATTTGTCGTTGTTGGGACACTTATATTATCCAAGCCTTCATCGAATAAGGATAGTGCTTCGTTCCTTCTCTGAGTTTCCCATTCATTCATGTTATGTACTTATATCAAAAGTCTATTCACAAACGTGTCCCACGGCACCCAGCGCAAGATTCTGTGCCAGGGTGCTGCGTCTGCTTCCCAATTGTTACGATACCGGTAGCGTAGGCGGAAACGAGATACAGACAGAGATACTGCCTCAAACCCCACCCTCCGGTGTGAATTCAGGACACCTCCCCGCCTGTTCCCAAACACGCCCGCTTACCCAAGAATATCGATGTCACTGTAATGGAAGCGGCGACATATATACATACACCAATAACATAAAATCTAGTTAAAAAAAAATATTATATTATAAATTAAAACTTTAAACTATTTAAAAGTCTTTAAACTTAAACTTTCCACTTCAGTGAGTGCAACAGTTGGTAATGTGTTGGATAGCGGAAGGGTAAAAATTACTATTCCCACTCCAGTGAGTGCAACAGTAGGAAAACTGTTGGATAGTGGGGCAGGGGGGGACAAAATACTATTTGCACTCCAGGGAGTGCAATAGTAGAGAAACTGTTGGATAGCGGAGGGGTAAAATTACTATTCCCACTCCAGTGAGTGCAACAGAAGGGAAAGTGTTGGATAGCAGAGGGTTAAAAATTACTATTCCCACTCCAGTTAGGGCAACAGTAGAGAAAGTGTTGGATAGCGGAGGAGTAAAAATTACTATTCCCTCTCTAATTAGTGCAACAGTAGAGAAAGTGTTGGATAGCGGATGGGTACAAATTACTATTCCCCCTCCAGTGAGTGCAACAGTAGCAAAAGTATTGGATAGTGGAGGGGTAAAAATTACTATTCCCACTCCAGTGAGTTCAACAGTAGGGAAAGTGTTGGATAGCGGAGTAATAAAAATTACTTTTCCCACTCCATTGAGTGCAATAGTAGGGAAAGTGTTGGATAGCAGAGGGGTAAAAATTATTATTCCCACTCCAGTGAGTGCAACAGTAGGGAAAGTGTTAGATAGCGGAGGAATAAAAATGACTAGTCTCACTCCAGTGAGTGCAACAGTTGGGAAAGTGTTGGGTTTGCGGAGGGTTAAAAAATACTATTCCCACTCCAGTGGGTGCAACATTAGGGAAGGAATTTGAGATAAATATAAATATAAAAATATTTCAAAAATCTAAAATATAGAAACATACTATAATGTTAAATATATATTACAAATACCTAGAAATATTATGGTAAATATATTTAAAAATAATTTACAAACAAATAACTATTTTTAATTGGAAAACATTTATAAACGAAAACTTTAATTATTATATAAATATTATATTTTTTCTTTAATCCTACCCTGTAACGCCACATAATTCACAACACACATCTAAAATTAAAAAAGATACCTCCATAATTAACATAATTAACTATCAATTAAAGAAATATTATTAATTAAAAAAACAAACTAAAACAGATAAAAGTTAATTTACTCCCCAAAGATTACCCCTCTAAAACCAAATCTCACACATAAAAATCAATTACCCTAATTAATTATCAATTGATGAATTAATATAATGATCAACTATTTATTAATTAATTAAACATAATTTACTTTCCACCCTCTAAGCCTATCAACCCCACAACCCACACCTAAATTCATTACGCAATATTCTTAATTATTTTAAAAATAACAAATTAATGTCAATTACCAACTACCTAATAATTAATTAAAAATAAATTACTTCCCACCCTTTACCACTATAAAGCCCACAGCTCACATCTAAAATTAATTACACAATTAACATATGCAAATTTTAAATAATTAATTCACATTAATTAACAAATAATTTAAAATTAATTACAAATTAATTACTTCCCACCCTTAACCCCGCTATTCTGTCAGCATACCTGCTGTATCCTGGTCCAAATGGGTTTTAGGTGGCTTCTGGTACAGACATTGAATCCTGACCAAACTTAGTCTATTATGTGCTGTCACCCACTCCTACACTAAAATCTCAAGTTCACTCATTAAATACTATTTTTCTTTTCCTCCTCACCTAATCCTGTGGCTCCTTGCTCGACATCTTGGTATCAGATACTCCTAGAATGGGAGAGAAACTCAGTCTGGGCTCTGCTGTTCCAAATAAAGAACTTCGTGAATTGGGTGCGGTCAACATTCGCTGCAGGTGTGAGATTTGCAAATTGCAGTTCATGCTGAATCGCACTTTACTATTTGTTATCTTATAACACGGAATAATTGCAAATTGCTATTTACCTAGAGTAAAGATATGTAAATCATCTTTAGCGTTTTCTAATTTGCAACTCATTATCAAACTGAAAAATGTAATTTTCGTACATCAGGCCTACAGCAACAGGGACCGGGGGTGAGCTGAGAGTGCTGAACCACGGGCGTAAGTCTGGTCACTCCAGCCTTTGATCTCAAGGCTGATTAATATCTGTGAGATATGTGAGTGTCACGGAAATCTCACAACATTCTGGTGCCGATTCTGATCCGGGTCGGAAAGCACTCCGACCGAGCCAGATCCGGAGTGTTTTCTGACCGAGCCGGAGTCCTGCAGTCCGACCAACCGAGTACGATGCGGCCGTATGCTGCCGGACTTGGTTCGGTCGGACTCCCGTAGGAGTCAATGGGAGCCGGTCGTACGACGCGTACATGGGCTCCCATTGACTAAATGGGTACATCTCGCACAAGGGTGCCCCCTACAGTGGGTACGTGTCGGTGCCATCCGCACTGTCCATGCCTGTGTTGGGGGTACCCTTGGGTCTCCCCCTGTGTCTGAGTCATAGGGCTGCGGGTGACAGGGGGTCTGACGCGGACCCCCAAAGGTAACCACCCGGACGTTTTGTGAGCCGGACACTCCGGCTCGCCCCGGCTGTCCGACGCGTGCATCGTACACACTTGGTCGTGAATCGCATCCATTGCACGCCACGGTTAGCTTACGAACGAGATGTACGGAGCGGTTCGGACCTGGAAACGACTCGGTCGGTGAATTTCACATAGCTTGCATCGTACTTGCTCGCTCGTACGAGTCGGGGGGGGAAACACACGTACGGCTCGCAGTTTTACCAGCAGGATCGCGTTCGCTGCCCTTCCGACCCGGATCGGAATCGGCCCCTAAGTAGGGGGCTTTATCATTTTGCGTTAGAGAACTGGCAAGGGCCACCCCATTTTAATGTTCCGGCCTTCAAATGGCCCATGTAGCTAGGTGAGTTTTTTTAGACAAGAGTGTTGATTTAACAAACTGCATGGGAACTCAGTCTAGGGGCTTTGCGGTGGTTTACATGGGCACCAGTAACAAAACATATGGTCAGGTTAATTTTTTTAGGCACTGGAAGATTCAGTGCTTTGCCCAGAATCAAAGGATGTTGAACCAACACCAGGACTCGAACCTGGTTCCTCAGTCCCAAAGTCGGCAGCTCTGGTTGTAATCAGTTGCTGCCAGTCTCAGAGGAGAGGGGCGGGGGAGGAGCAGATGACGACAACAACAAAAAAGGGGGGAAAAGAGAACTTGCCTGCAGCCTGCCACGTCACTGGTCTTCAGCTCCTCTTGTGGCTCCACTGCAGGCGCAGGCTCCCAGACTTCCCTGCAGTCAATACTGAAGCTGCTCTCATGCATGAGATCAGCTTCAGGATTGACCTGAGTGCCTTCGATTTGGGAGACTGTGCTTGTTCTCTCCAACCCAGAAACACAGCTGTGTTGGAGAGAGCTTCAGTGCACTTCTCGGTTTGGCCGGCCTGAGACGGCTGGCCAAACCGACATGCGCACTGATAGCAGTGCCCACAACTCCCTTGCGGTGCCTGTGATCCCCCACACCCCACCCCAAGACTCGGCCAGGAAAAAAAAAAAAATGATAATAAGCAGACTATTATCGTTTAAAGAAAATAAATGTTACGCTGCTGGCAGGGGTGGGTTGAGCGATGCTCCTCAGCCATTGCGAAGGAGCTGCCGCTGGTCGTAATGCCACTTCCTCTCTCCTTTGAATACACCAGGAGTGGCTCCTTCAATGGGGTAGAGGGGCGTCGCCCCGCTGCTTTCTTGCAGTGCGAGAAGCAGAAACATAAAATTGTAAAACTACCATTTTATGTTTCTGCTTCTCGCCCTGCGAGAAAGCAGAAGTGCCTGGTTGTGGGCGAGCGAGTGGGCGGGTCTGCTGAAATCAGGAGAGGCGTGTGTAGCCCACTGTTGCGGGTCCTGACTGTTTGGACCAGTCATGCGCACTCTACCTTTTCTCTCTGTAGGCTGCATGCAGCCTACATAGAGAAAATGGCCTCCCCAGAAGGCGCCCGGCTGGGGGCTGTCCGCATCAACTACACTGCCTTAGCAGTGTTGTGATTGGCTTAGGGGAGGGAGGCTGCCTGTGGGTCGCTGCTTTCTGTTCAGGAGAGCAGCAGGAGTGGGAGTCGGACCCAGCCAGGAGCTGAGGCGGCACAGGACCTGAGGGAAGGTAAGTTTCATATTATTTTTATTTTTATTAAACCTTTGCCACCCTTCCGCACCTGTCGTGCCTGCCATGACTGGATAGTTCTGTAGAGCAGATGTGTGTGCCAGCCGCTATACATCACTTTGGTTTCATAAGACTTTGAGAATGGCTATAGTGCTGTGGAGTAGACGTGCAAGGCTTGCTGATTATTCATGTATAGTGCAGTGAATTCACAAACCTTTATGAATGTAGCCAGGTATGTGGAGCAGGGGTGCCTGGCCTGATGCGGTATAGAACAGTCTACCTCTGTGCTGCACGGTGCATTCACGAGGACTTCTAGGGAGTGCTGATAGTGCTTCGCTGCAGGAGCACCATGCACAAATGCAGCATTGTGAATTGTGTTAGCTCTGTGTACCGGATGTGCATACCTAATGGTTATTTCTATTTAGAATGGTTCATTCATGAGGCCTTGGAACTGATGATAGTTGGAGGGCAGGCAGTGGCTTGTTTCTGTTTAGCACAGTGGCTTTCGTAAGTCTTGAGAAAGGTGAAGGTGTCGTGGGGCAGAGGTATATGTTTTTTTGTGCAATATAGTGCCTGAACGTAGTTCTGTGGAGCGCAGTGCGCGCGGATGGCTGCTGCACACAACAATGCATGCGCAGGCCTTTGGATTGGTGATAGTTGTGTGGAGCAGCGATAGTGATACACGGTCTGTTGCTGTTCAGTATGGTACATTCACGAGGCCTTGAGAACAGTGAAAGCGATGTTGAGCAGAGGTACATGGTCGTTTGCTCTTGTGCAGTACAGGCCCGGCTCTAGAAATTTTTATTTGGGTGGGCCAAGGGTCCTTTCAGGTGGGCCACTGCAGCAGTCACGGCCGGCATGACTTGGGGGGGGGGAGGGAGGGCGGAGAGGGATGGGGGTTGGGGGGGTGTCGCGCTGTGGTTTAATTTAATAATATTAATTTTAATTAATCAGCATGGAGAAGGACAGAGTGTGCATGAGGGCCGACCAAACAGTCTTTACGCTTTCAGGAGTGGGCACACCTCTCCTCCCCTGCCCTGCTCGCAGAGCAGCCCTACCCACCCGCAACCAAACATAAAATGGTAATAACTGAAAGTTATCACCATTTTATGTTATTGCTTCTCGCACTGCGAGAAGCAGTGGGGCGACGCTCCTCCGCCCTAGTGTAGGAGCCGCCCCTGCACTGCGGGCTCAATTTGTTGCTTCTGGAGGTAGCCTACAAACCCTAGATTACATCATATATATTTGCAAACAGTCGGCATGATACAACGGATTGCTTCTGAGTGTATACAGAGCATGTGGAGAGTTATTTGAAAGTAAGAGCGATGTCTGGACCTAACGGCAAACCCTCGAATTCCAGCAGGCCAGGCTTCAATACAGGTACTTGAATACCAAGCATATTATAAAAGTTCAAGATTAAGAAAGTCCCTTTTACCACACGAAAGCCTTGACATCATTGTATTAGAAAGGCTGGCTACTTACTTGTTGCAATTTGTCCAACACTTATTTCTCTGCACAAATGTTACTTGATACATTTTACTTTCTTGTCATTCTTTTGCGATGTACTTTTAAAGATACAAATAGTTGAAAAACAGTAACGCATTTGAAAAAAGAGAAACGAGTATTTTTGAGAACTGCCAGCAGTTTTCACACCGACCATTTCAAAACTAGCAGTCCAGTCATAGAGGTAACCTTCTATTATTCTTTGGAAACTTCCTCATAAACTCATCCATACATAGGTTTCCTTGAGCTCCTTTCTCGTGTGCTAAAACAGTCAAATTATGAAAGATAAAGCATTAATATGTAATGCAATTCAGGAGAATGAGACACCCATCTAGTTGCTGAATTGCACAATGTGAAACTAGAAATCCTGGGATCAATTCTGGCTTCCATGCTTGATCAAATCATGAGATCCTAGCCAAATCATTGAATATAACAGTAACAAAAATTAGCACACACTTTAAAATATATTCCACAGTGGTCCTAATGACCCGACTGCTAATTAATTAAATAAACAAAAACAGAAAGGCCATGACAGGACCGGATTTAGCGCTGGTGCACAAGTCTTTATTGGTGCCCCACCACTAACCTCTTTCTCCGTAAATACCTTTACTACCACCCTCTAACAGTGCCCTTCATCTCTCCATAGCCCCTCCCCCTCATGCCCTCCTCCTCGGATGTCCTCACTGCCACCCTCCAATAGTGCCCCATATCTCTATGAAGCCTCTCCCCCTCATGACCTCCTCCTCAGACTTCCTCATTACTACCCTCCACCAGTGCCCCATATTTCTCTGTAGCCCCCCTACACTCCATGACCACCTCCTTGGATTCCGTCATTGCCACCCTCCACCAGTGCCCCTCATCTCTCCATAGCCCCTCCAACTCTAGACCTACTCCTCAGACTCCCTCACTACCACCCTCCACCAGTGCCCCTCATCTCTCTGTAGCCCCTCTCTCATATGCACTTCATTGGTAGTATAGCGCTACTCATAGTGTAGGATATTACAGTACTTTACATCGTACCCACATTATGCAGAGACAATGAATCATACAAGTATGTAAATCAGCCTATATGGAATGTCGCATAAACCAATGGGGATTACCAGTAGGAATCACATGTCATCCATACTGGTGGGCATGTTTTAAGAGAGTTTGGTCTGGAGAAGCACAAACACAGGATTTAAAGCACACCCCAGTAATGGTGGGGGGGGGGGGGGCTTTACTGATTAAAATGTATATCTGCCCTAACAAACTCTTTATAGCAACATTAGAATAATGAAAGACTGGGGAAATAACTACACAAAAAAAGAAGTTCTAATTATACCTTTCAGGTTTGTATGCGGCTCTTTGATGACAGTTCATAGGTCACTGTCCTGTTAGGATTGTAACTTCTGAACTGCAAGTAACATAAGGGTCTCTGTAAGCAAGGCAGTAACCCACTGAGGTGTCCACATAAACTACAGTTTATCTGCATTTCAAAACTACCAACAGACAAAGGATTGCTCTCCAGCAGGATAATTAATCACCAGAGTTATTTGGACATTTTTAGTGTTGTCTTGCATTTGTGTCAAAGAAAGGATTTGTCCCCTTCACCATGCCCCTATTCTACCTGCACGGGTGGGTGGGGGCACAGCCCACCTTTCTAAAACGAGATGCGTGATTGGGGGGGTGGGGGAGGAGCTGTGAGAAAGAGCCCAGGCCCAATCACGCAACTCCTAGAAGAAGAAAAATAACGTTCAGAAGAACGTTTTAAATTTCAGTGGCCAGTTTCTGTTGGCCTTCTTAATGTCGCTGCCAGTGGCAGCTAGTGACATTTGAAAGTGGTAAGGTGTAAAGTTAAGGATGACTTAAGTAGCAAGCGAGCACTGCATTTTCTTTTACTCTACTTTAGCCTTATTATTTTGAAGACTGTGTAGCCCCATCAAAAGAGTCCCATTTCAACAGAATCATAATTACAACAGGAGTATGTGACAACTATGTGCTCCCTGCCGAGAGGCCAAGAATGGATGGCCATGTATTCTGAACACATTTTTGACTGACTGCAGGCACTATGAGAAAAGTGCAGTGGCCTCAGTCTCTGCTCCAGAGCTCTCAATTGTGTCATAAGCACGTAGCGCTGCTGGTGCGACTCGATCCAAAGGACAGGTGCCTGGAATCTTGAGTGATCTGATTTATAAGGCGATGTCTGCCACATTTCACGTTGAATATTGCCATATTATTGGAGTGCTTTGCCTCAGCACCAGTTACTTTACACAAGGAGAACACATTCAATTTTGGTTTCCACACGCAGATCACAGACTATGCCACTTCCCACCTTGAGGAAAGTCTCCTCACCAAATGCAGGTAAATAACTGCCACCGCATTTTAAACAGCAGAGGAATCTCTGCTGCATCCAGTTTGCTTGGATGAGCCTGAATGTGCCCGATAACATCAATATGGCATTAAATCTAAAGTGGTAGAATACCTCACTTCAGCAAAACCTGACAGAAATCTTTGGGAGACCTGGCATTGCACATGCACGACTTCCTCTCACTGGAGAGCTTCGGAGTTTTAAGTGGAAGATAGGAATGGATCCTGGCCGACGAAGGACAAAACATGACAAATAATTCTATTACAGGGCCGGAGGCTTCAGATTATGCTTCTCTTTCATTTACTGCAAACCAACAGCAACCAATAAGAGACATTATAACAGTATAACACAACATTCCCAGAATTCTTAGTGTGACAGGAAAAAACAATAACCATAGAGACTAGCTCTATATAACAGTCCTCAAACCGGAACACCTTTCTTTGTTGCTCTTCATAGAGATAAGTGCTCAATTTACATCTTGCTTTGTCTCTTGCTTCGTTTATGTCTGTGTTATTGTATTTTTGCAGCCTGTATTGTTTCAGCATTTGAATATTGCCGCTGGTTTGGCTCGGCACGCTTGGTTCGATTTTTTACATCGCGCTGTGCTCGCGCGCCTATGCGATCGCCGTTTTCCCAATGCCCAGTGATTTTCACTGTGTTACCGGCTGCGGGCGGTGCTTTCCCTGATTCAAGCCCGCATTTGCTGTGAGCCTCGCGTTGCGTAGCCCAATTGGGCTCCTTTTGGGCTTCTTTTGGGCTATGAGACGCCTACTTTGTTTCCTCCTTGCTCCGCGCGCTTATACCCTCGCGCGTCGGAGCTACAGGTTGTTTTCCTCTGTGGTACCCTTGTTTGACGCCTTGTCCAGGCTATAAATCGTTGCATGACCCCAGCTGGGTGCAGGCTGGTAGAAGGTTTGAGGCTCTGACTGCCCTCTGGGTTTCTGATTACAGCATTGCTGAGGAGCACAGTTTTTCTTACGTCTGAAAGTGACTTTTGTACAAGGGTTGCTCCCCCTTGACTAATCTCCTTGGGATTCATACTTATATAGTTGGTCTTAACTTGTCACCTTCTCTTCGGTGGACATGGAAGACTGGGCCTATTTTCAGGAGGATGAATATGGGTACTATGAGGAGGAGCATGCCCCCCTCCTCGAGGACAACCTTGTGCAGGCTTTAGACGCCTCTGTCCAGGACTCCAGGTCCCTAAGACCGTAAATAAAGCCTTGGCTGCGGCACTGAAGCCTATTACAGCACAGCTAGAAACTTTTGCGAAGCGCCATGGCTTATTGCAGCAAGATGCAACACAGGCCTCTACTTCCTCTGGGGGCATATCTAAGTCTTCCAAAACCTCCTAGTGGCCGCATGCCCAAACTATTGATCCAGCGCGAGACTGAGAAAAATGGGGAATAACATTTACCGATACCCTCCCTGCGTCGCAGACCCGATGTCACACTAGCTCATTGACACACGCAGTCATTGGTGGGGCCCATAACACCAACACTCATACGTCTCTCTCACGAGTCTGCACACAGGAGGGATGAGTAATTCAAGCGCTGGACATGTGGAGGGAAAACCTTGTAACCTATAGGGAGAGAAAAGTTATTTTACAAAATATACATTAACATCCTTCGCCTATAGATCCCTAATCCTAAACATCAGGGTACTCCACCCACTTGGGTGTCGATTCCAATCCTGTAAAACCCAGGTACGAATGGTCGGACGGAGCGTTTTTTCCGTCCGACTCGTACCCTGGAAAAACGCCTTACAAACTCGCAAGTACGATTCGCACAGAAACACCATTACCGCACGAGTCGTAAAAAACACCGACCGGCAAAAAAATACATACAAATCTGTGTCTGGACGGCGCAAACGCGACGTCCAGACGAAGTCAGGCAGTGTTCTACGGACCAGCAAGTACGATTCGTGCCGACATCACTCCGCACGCAGCAGTTTTTACGAGAGCCAAAAACTGCCGGGAAATTGTGGACGACGCGAACAAGGAGCACCGGTACGTGACGGACAGTGATGGACCCCAACCTACGCGTCATCCCGGCCCTCGTAGCCTACCACCTCGTGTACAGAAACCGACGCAGACGCCGCAGAAGGTCAGAACAACCCCCAGGGGCAAAGGGGGGTGTGTGTGTGTGTGTGCAAGGGACAGGAAATATAACCCACACCCCACAAATTACTAAAACATCCTGCACATTAATTACTTCCATGGTCTGGTCGCTTAGGGGGGCGTGTCCACCAATCCCACGTCCCGCCACAACGGAAGTGGACGTGGACGCGTACCCGTCACCACCACAATGGTGGTACGGGACATACCCACGCCCCCCAGAGCGTGGGTATGGACCGTACCACACCTACCCCTACGTCACACCAACAATGGCGGAACGGCCTGTACCCACGTCCCAAAGGCATGGGTACGGGCCGCACCCCCAAAGTTGGGGTGGCCTAGGGGTATGGGCCCTACCCAGGCCAACAGCGCGTGGTTACTGCACATACCACGCACACCCCTACGTCACACCAACAATGGCGGCACGGCCTGTACCCACGTCCCAAAGGCATGGGTACGGGCCGCACCCCCAAAGTTGGGGTGCCCTAGGGGTACGGGCCCTACCCAGCCCATCAGCGCATGGGTACGGCTTGTACCACGACAGTGGACAGATACATAGGGGTGTGTGCCTATCAATCACAGCAGTGCCCAGACATGTGAGGGGTGGGTGCCCATCACTCCCAGCAGTGCCCAGACATATGAGGGGTGGGTGCCCATCACTCCCAGCAGTGCCCATACATATGAGGGGTGGGTGGCCATCACTCCCAGCAGTGCCCAGACATATGAGGGGTGGGTGTAGAGGACCCCCAGCAGTGGACAGAGACATGGGGGTGTGTACATCACCCTCCGATGAGCAAAACTCCATGGGTGCATGAAGGCATCCACAATGTGCGACAATGTTGAGAGTGCCATGACAACACATCACTGACAGCAGTGTCCCACTCCCATGAGGATGGACGTCCTTCCCCCACTGCATGACACACCACATGTGGGTGTGATGACAAATCACACATGCATACCCACCCCTGGCGGAGGCAGCACAATACACACACTGAGATCATGCAACAAGACTGCATCCTCATGTCAAACACCACTAAACTAAGAGAGCCTAAGGGAACACACACTGTCACCCACATTCCAGGAATGATAGGAATGTACAGGTGCCGGGGCAGCCAACAACTCTAAGCCTCCCATGGAAGTAAAAGGGTGGTGTACACACAGATACAATGCCCACAATTGTCAGGCAGGTGCCCAAATACCCTGCAGAACACGTAACACATGTGTGTGAGGCAGGGAGTACACACATGCATAGTGCGGAAAAGGGAAAATGTCCACATGAAGTCATGTCAATATACTCCATACACAAGTACAGTGTCCACCAAGGATGCCACAAACGATGCAGGTGGAGACATTGCAGAGCATGCATTGCCAAAGTCGAAGGGATGTGTCGCACACTGAGGAAAGGTTGACACAGCTCAGCACAACAATTGGGAAACACCCTGCAGGGAAGATGTCAGGTGCCACAGAGGAAGGAACACACCTTGGGACAATGTCACCATGCAGTAAGAGCTAACATGACCTACGAATATAGGCAGACACCTTGTGACGGCATGCAGATACCAGGGTCCACCCCATGAGCAGCACACTACAACATATCCCAGACACCCAACACATTATCACCACCCCAACTCAGGGAGCGGCAGCACCAACAGCAATACCAGAAAAGCAATAGTGTGCAAACGAAAAACAAAAAACCACATTCAGCATCTCGAAGAAAAGTAGCCACAGTACACCATTCAACAAGCCCATAGGCCACGCCAGATGCGAAGTCCTGGGGGGGGACACGTTGGGACGCGTCTCCCCTAGCTTGCCTGCACAGTTCACTGTACCATATCATCCACAGAAGGGGGGGCATCATGTGGGGGGGAAGAACCAGGCACCGCTGGGACAGGAGGGGCACGGGTAGGTGTCGTGGGTGCAGGGACGGATGACTCCACCACAGGGGGTGGGGCAGCGCCAAAGGAGGAGGGCAGTATGGCGCTGCACACGGCCGCAAGCTCTTCCAGTGTCTCCCCTGCACCCGAAGGCACCACAGGCCCCAAGGGGGGGGGGCGGAGGGATGGGTGGCAGTGCAACTGGGGGAGGGTGTGGACAGGGGGGGGGACTCAACCACCCTGCCCGGGGAATCCCTCAAACGCTTGCGGGGTGGTGTCACACTGGGGCTGAGGGACGGACTGGCCATGAAGGACTCTCTGTCCGACTGTTGGGCAAGAGAGCCAAGGGGAGTGGTATTGGAGGTAGTGGGTCGTGAGGACTACGGACTCCTACTGTGACAGCGAGGCTGCTGTTTGCCCCCCGACCCTGTGCCTGTGCCTTCTCCCCCCTGTGTGTGCGTGACAGGAGGTGTGCGCTTGGCCTTCCCTGGTTGTGTGCTGCCTGTGTCCGGTGGGGTGCGTGCATGGGGACGTCTGGGTGTGCATGGGACAGGCATGGGAGTGGGAAGTGCGGATGGTGATGGGGTGGGGGGGACAGAGCGCTGCAGGAGACCCACTGCTGCCGTTATTGACGAGTCCATGGACCTCAGCAACATCGGTTGGTCAGACATCGCTGATGACATGCCCTCCATGTACGACACCATCCGTGTCAGCAGTCTGGTGTGGCCATGGAGGACACGCAGCAGCGATGTCTGACCACCCTGCAACTGGCGCTGAATGTCCACAGACTCTGCATTGACGGCAGCAGGAGAGACAGGGCCAGGGGGTGCGGTGCCTGGCACGAAGGAGACATGTGTGGTGTACCACAAACTCCCCTCAGAACCCAGAACCCCTTATCCGACTAGCTAAGTGTCCCATTCGTTAGCCGAGGTTGAGCTTGGTGGTCCGAATGTATAGAGAACCCAGAACAAGCGACTTACAACATTCTCAGGAATGGTGGGAATCAGACATACCTGTTCGTCATTATTCTCAGATCAGTCCACAACAGAATAGACACAGACAAGGTAAAGTTGAAAGAGTTCATTCAATGAACCTCGTGTGCTAAGATGCAGTACTGTGGCTAACATAAGCAGACAAATGGTTAAGTTCAGAAGCATCAGCATTGTTGCAATATCATAGACAATGAAAGGAGCAATCATAAGAAAATGACAGTGGAAACAGCAACCTTCCTGTCGCCAGTAAACCAATAGCAGTATCATTCGACTAATAGAAGGTCTCTAAGCTTGAACGGGGGACCCCTCACCGTACAGATCAGCTCAGTGGAATCACATCACAGGATCATCTAGCCCCATCTCCTGCGAAAGTCCTCCATTACAATGAAACTAAAACGTGCTGCACTGCAATATGGCAAGCACTCGTCTATCAGGTATCTGCAGCTGCGTGCATGTAATGGCTAAATAGTGGGACGATCAACCTGCACACAACAACATGCACCGTCTAGTCACCCAGACTGTTTGTGTATACAATGTACAGTACAAGCTCGCTGCTCACTGTGAAGGAAGTCAAACAACAGACAGTTCTCATGTGAAGCAAACTCGAGTAGGCATTTCAAAAGTAATAACACGCAACTACAGTCTCGCATGCAAAAGCTGCAACATTGGCAAGATGGCTTACTAACAACTAACGCGGTGGTGCCAACTTAGCATTGTACATAGGGAGATATGAATCATCACTACGACCCCCCCCTTGTTTGTACCACTAACCACTAGGGGCGCAAATTCGAGAACGCAGAGTTCAAGTTTGATAGAACGGAACCAAGGGCATGAACTGGAAGTCCATAGAAGGGAAGCGAAAAAGTCAGAAAAGAAATGTCAATTATGAACGATGTTGAAGGGAAATTAACCATGTAAAAGGGGAAAAAATATGACATCGATGGATGCACCATGAAATGAGCAGGGCTAAAGTCAATCCATCAAGGTATAAGCACAATAAGTCGCAACAGCTTCCAAGAGGAAATCATTCGAACGTTCCGCAAAATTATCTGCCATCCAGTTCAGCAGGGGCAAAGAACACACGTGTTCCTCAACAATCGGGGCATCCAGCACCATTTGTGGACAACAGGTGGGGACATCAAGATAACTTCTGGATAAGAATTCATTTGCAGCCGTTCCGATGTCCCAATTGCCTAGGACTCCATGTGCAGCAGCACAGGCCATGATCCTGACGCCAGAACAGTCCAACTCATGAGCCACTAAGGGGCTCATCAGTCGATCATAATCCGGGTCAGGAGCCACCGAGTTAGACAGGCACAAATCCAGAGCCCATTCGAATGGACAATCTAGGCAATGAAAGACAGGTTGCACGCAGGTAAAGAAGGGAACCCGGAAGGACAATCCATAGGCACTGCTTAAGGTCGCCAGCGGCAGAGTGCCGTAGAATGCAAGCATCTGTTTCCGAAGATGGAGCAGCCGGTGCATGCTGTCTTGTAACGCAAGTTGTGAAGCCACAGCGTAGTACGCAGATCAATTATGGCACCCCAGCTACGAGGGCGAGAAGCAAAGGGACACCACCGAAGACGCTAGAAAAAATCAAATGATGAAATGCGGGGATCACACCAAACAGAGTTTGGAAGGAGGTCACAAGGCCGGAGCCCACAATTTATAAAAAAACAGTCAGGCCACTTGTTGATGAGGCATGAAAGATAGTCTGAATCCGAGTCCAAAATATGTAGTGGGAGATCAGTGTTAAAAAGCACTTGCACCTCTGTGCGCGTGTGAGCTACGTGAAGGACAAATGTTTCTCAGGATGAAGTCAACATGACTTGTTTTTGAGACAATAGAGCCCTTATTCTGCTCATCCTGTTGAACTCTGCTTTCAAGGTTGGAATGGAAGGCCAGATGGATACATCGAGCCGGACATGCGGGGTGGGAAAAGGACGTAATGACAGAAAACCACTCGTAGTGATACAGTCACGATGTGAGGAATTCCCGGAAGCATCCCACAGCAAGCTTCATCATTGAATAGCACATAATTACCGTTAGCAAGCAGCGTACAAGACGGGGTCATAACTGGCACTCAAATCCCTTTCAGAATACAAGCTAAATCATGAGCGTGCATGTGAAAAGCACCATGCAATTGAATGTGCCTACACACCACAGAATGATCCGGAGTGGAAGTGCACCCTTCACCTCTTAAATACACCTCCTTGCCTTCTCTCATGCACCTGTTGTCGCCTAGCACGGACACAAGGGACCCGAGCAAGTGGGAGGGCGGTGATGGGAATGGAGGGTGCGGCGAGGGATGGAATGGTGCTTTAAGCTCTGGGAGCAGCCTCCGCTCTCTCTGGGAGCTCAGCCTCGGACCCGTCAGCATCATAGTCGGTGTTGGGACTGGACAGGTCCTCCGCCTGACTCCCCTCGGCCTCCGTGCCACTTGCTGTGCCAGACTCCCCAGCATTGGTGGCCCCGGTGCTGGATCCCTCCCCCACGTCCGTGCCAGTGTCTCCCTCGGTTTCCCCCGACGATGCTGTGGCCAAGGTGAAGAGACAGGAAATGATACGACACCTGTATACATATGACACATGAGTCCAAACTACATAGGACACAGCGCATTGCATGAACAGCAACATGAGTGACATCTACAATACTACAAACATATGTAGGCCCTGCACCACACAGTTGGTTTACCCAGCATGCCATTGGGAAACAATGGGGAGCATGACACAACAGCAAATTACTGGATATCAATAGATACAGAGGAGCTACTCTCTGGGGACAGTCGAGCACTGCATCACTGGCATGGCACAGTCACCTACACCCGCAACTGTCCCCTGATGCCAGGGACACGGATAATGACACCTGACATGTAATACCGGCGTTGCACGATGTGACTATGTCATGTGTGTGTCATGTGTTCCCATGAGCTTGCTGTAGTTGTTCCGTGACATGCATCTGCAGTTGCTGCATCCAACATGTGTGTGCATGTCGATGGGCATGGCACACTATTACGCACACCAGGCCACATGTGGAATCAGACGTAACGGGTGTATGTATGCATCGCACATGGACTTGCGAGACAAGCACATATCTGCATAGTCTCAATGTATGTGTGATCATTCCTGACATGTACCCCTTCATGGCAAGGTGTGTGGACTGTCCTATTTCAAGGACATGTGACCTGTGCCTCTAGTGTCCCGCAACCGGTCTGTATGATAAAACATCCTTCTTATGCACATATGTGGATGTCTGTCACTCCTGTAATGCGTCTGCCTGTTCACTTACACTGGCCCACAGCTAGTTCCATGGCATGTCATGTTGACCTTGAGCACCCACGTGTGTAGCTGACTGTTGGTAGGGGTGTTACCTGGCTGGCATACGTGTCCTGGATGCATTCCACAGTACAGACTCTGTATGTAGCATATGTGTATTAGCTGTTGAACATGTGCTCAGTTCATTGACAGAGGTGTAGTGCTGTACTCAATCTTCGTTATTCCTTCCAAATTTCTGCAGGGCACCGCCTCTCCCCCGACCAATGCCAGACTTGGCTGCCATGAGGGAACGTGACTGTATACGCCGCTACCGCTTCTCCCAACCGTTGATTGACAACTTGACCACAAGGCTGGAGCCACACCTCCAACCGCTACACAGGTATCCTACTGCACTGACAGCCAAGATGAAGGTGATGGCAGCCCTACATTTCTTTGCCACGGGTACGTTTCAATTGACCATAGCTGATGTAGGTGGCATGTCCCAGACCATGTTCAGCCGTGTCCTGCATGATGTGTTAGAGGCCATGTTGTTACACCTGGATGAATTCATAACTTTTCCAACTCGTGAGCAGTTGACAGGTGTCAAGGGTGAGTTCTATGCCCTGGGAGGGATGCCTCATGTCATTGGGGCCATTGATGGGACACATGTGGCTTTGGTACCACCACATGCACAGGAGGTAGCCTTCCGTAACCGCAAGCATTACCACTCCATCAATGCCCTTGTGGTATGTCTTGCTAACATGATGATATCCCATGTCTGTGCCCGTTTTCCAGGATCAGCACACGATGCCTACATCATGAGGCATAGCAGGGTGCCTGAAATGATGCTGCAGCTGTGCAACGGACGTGCATGTCTTGTTGGTGGGTATACTCTGTTAGTCCTGTATTTAGCGGTTTCTTAATATCTTACTGCTTCTCCTGAACCACTTCTGTCCATGATGTTTCCATGTAGGGGACGATGGCTATCCCAACATGCCATGGCTGATGACGCCTCTCCGCAACCCCAGAACAGCCGCAGAACACCGGTACAATGACACCCATGGGCAGACGAGGCGCGTGATTGAGAGGACGTTTGGACTCCTGAAGAGCAGATTCCGGTGCCTCCTCAAGACCGGCGGCGCCCTCCCATATGTCCTGATGAAGGTCTGCAAAATCTTCCTTGTGTGCTGCATGCTACACAACATGGCAGTGGAGAAGGCCGTGCCACTCATCCTGGATCCGGATGAGCAAGATCATCCACCCGTGGAGGATGAAGGGCTTGGACACAGGGCAAGTGACGATGAGGATGAGGATGAGGACATCCGGAGTCAGCTTATCCGCAACTTCTTCTCATGATGGTGAGTCCCTGTGTCTGAGTGTGCACGCTTAGAGCCTTGTGTGGCATGTGTTGCAATGTGTGTGTCGAGCTGACTGTGTGCCAAGTGACTTGGAGGTGTGTTCTGATGTGTCATTCAAGTGATAATGTCATTCCCCAAATTTTTGCGGGAACACAAAATTCATTATTACCATGGTGACAACATCAATCCTGTAGTGTGCATGTACATGTCTGCGGATTACTGGCTCTTCGCTGACTTGTTGTGTGTCTGTCCTCCCCAGGTTCCTGCGGCTGTCGTCTGTTCATGTCATCATTGCACTCCTGCTATTCCTCATGAGTATTGCAACGTGTGCTGGATCAGAGACATGGTGAAAAGTCATTTTGGGTAAGGAGTGCAGCAAAAAGTATTGTGGGTGGTACGTGTTTGTGATATGTGGGGACTGCCCCTGTGCATGTTGTGTTACCATGCATACATGTCGACTCACCATGGGCGACGTGACGTGTTGCATGGCTCCCATGAATTAATAGTCACCCTTCCTGACAGTCATCTGTCATGGATTGTGGATTCTGATGAAGGCATCAATGTGTGTATAACGTCCCTCAGGAACATACGGGATGCTCATGGTGGACATGGTGTGGGACATCCCCATATGAGGCTCAATGGGGAATTGTAGACTCTCCGTGTGCAGCAAGGGGTGTGAGGCTCAACCCCTTCACTTGTGTGCCAGCTCAGTAGGATTTACCACATCTGTGTGTTGCAGGGGGTGTCCAGTGTAGGTCACACATGGTCAGCCGAATGACTTGTGATTCTGTTCCAATGGATGCAATTCCATTACTGTGAGGACGAGTAATAAAGGTGTTCATCACACTCCAAGGTGCCTCATCTCTGTCAATGCAGGTCTCTTGCCACTTGGCATGCGGCATCTCTGGCATACTTGCTGTAGAGAATGCATAGGAGTCCATGTGTAGTTTCGCGACATGCATGCAGTTGTTCATGGATTAGGCTCCCTATTGGGCATGAAGTACATGGTCGTGTATGCTTTTTAGCAAGGTCGACCACACAATGGGCCATCACCAGCTGCTGAGGGTGTGTCTCCTGTGCGCAGGTCGCCCTTCAGTTTCCTGATCCGGTGTAATGGCTCTTTGGTGATTGTGCATGCATTGTCTCTGGGTGTGCCATGTGACACTGGACACTCCTTACTTTACACACGCGCCTGTTGCAGTTGTCCTTCTGACATCCTAGTCTTTGTGTGCAAAATGGGGCATTTGGCAGGGAGATGGCGCCTGCTGCTGCGGGCCCTGCACAAGCACCCAGTGGCCACACACACAAGATGGTGTGCATCATGTTTGTCTCGCTCACATATGCCATGCTAGTCCACTGCATCTGTACCTCATGCTGCAACGCCCTCTGCATTATGCACATGATCCACAGATAGATCCACTCCAAGTTACAACAGACCATCCGCCAGGTCCATGACAACATCCATCTCATATACTGCCCTGCCCTCTACGGAGCAAGTACATCCAAACTCCAAGGAGACTGGTCCACTTCCACGGGGCATCTGCACACCTCAGCTTCTACACCCTGCGCCCCAGCCACCTCACCGTCCAACATAGATAGCTGCAATGATTCACTGTCTGCTGCAGGATGTCCTCCACACTCCCCACCCACACTCAGGAGGCAATCCACAAACCCGACCCCACACCAACCTTGTACGTCTGTCATCCTAGATCCCGTTGGTCCATCTCCGTGCATCCAACCTTGCCCTGGCCACCGTTCTTCACATCCACCGTACTCCAGCATACAGGACATTGTTCTCCCACCTGGCCACACATACCTGGGTCTCCCTCCCCGGGTACCTCCACATGGGCCATGACCTCTACGCCTTGATGATGATCTCCCAAATAGGTCTGTCCGCACAGTTTAGCAAGCACCCCCTCAGCAGCCAGAGGCCATCACAGGTGAGTGTTGTGCTCCATGCCTACATTGAATGATACCTTGTGACCCATGTGTGTCCTGTACCGGACTCTGTTCCCAGGGTATGGATGGCTGGAGTTGGTTCAACACTCAGGCATAGTTAGACATTTCCACGCACATATGTCGTAGAATAATGCAAAATGACAGCAACATCTCCTGTGCAGAACAATATGAATTTATTTTTGGGTGGGGTGAGTCTTTTGGTAGATGTGTAAGGGGGTCTACCGGGGGAATAGAATCCAAAGTTCACTGGGGGAGATGGCATCCTTGGCATTGGAAGTCATCAGAGTCCAGACCACAGTGTTGGTCATCATTGGTCAGACTGTGACCAGCAAGTCCATGTGGCAGAGAATGTCATTGGGTGAGGTGCTGCTGTTGCGCCAGAGAGCCAGGTGCCAGGCCAGGTGACCTGGGAGATGGGGATGGTCTGCTGACTCTCACGGTCTTTTCCGGGGACGACCCACCTTCCTCCGGGGACCCTCAGATGCAGGCCTTGACGATGCTGGGGACGCTCCATCAGATGAATCCTCCTCCTCCTCCCTCCCTGTGTCTGGTGCTGGTCTACACCTGGTGGCACAGGGAGGGTTTGCCAGACTTTGGGCGATCTGATGGAGTGATTGGCTCACGACCCTGTGCACCGCCAGGAGCTCAGCCAGTCTTGCCTCCATCCGTCCTTGGTGTTGTTGATGACTGGCATGATGCTCGACCTGCAGGTTCTTTATCTCATCGAGGGTCCCCTGCATCCCGGAAAGTCTGGACACAACCTGGTCCATGCCTCTGGTGTCACGCCGGTATGAGTCCAGGATGTTGCGTATGTGTGACATACCGGGGTCCTGAGCTGGCTGGTCAGGTTCGCGCCTCCGCCTGCCTCCACTCCCACCACCCCTGCCCACACGAGCCTGGCCTGCCGTTGTGGGCACATCGCGTCTACGGGACCCCTGAGGGATGGCATTTGCAGGGTTGTCTGTCTCCTCCTGGGTGCCCGCAGAACCTTGTCCCTCCTGGTCAGACTGGCTGTGTTGTTCAGTGCGAGCAGGGATCCTGGGTGTGTCCTGGGATGTGGCGGGAATGGGGGTGGTGGTTGGCACAGATGTACCTGACGCAGGTGCTGCAGGTGCTTGAACACCAGAGGGGCCAGGTTGGTCGGGGTCATCCACGGAGTGGTGAGAGTCGTCGCTGTCGGTGGGATTGTCTTCACGCGGTGCCTGGGACTGTGATTCTTCCCCCCCAGTGTTGGGGGGAGATCGTCGACGTTGCCCTGAGTGTGAGAGAGAGACAATGTTAATGCTGTTTCATACCACATCCATGTTTCATACATATTCAAGTTGACACAGTTCCCCCAGGTAGTCGGATGTCCCTAGCATTCCTCTCAGTGTCCACTTGGGGATGGGTATGTTGCGGGGGACAGATTGGGATGTTCTCCTGAGTGTGTGACCTGTAGATAGTTGGCTCTGTTGCTTACTTGGCTCTGGTTTGGTCTTGTTGTGTCACATGTCCATTGTGGGAGTGTGTGTATCCGTTGCCTGCCCCAGGGGTGTGTGCTTGTGTTAGGGGGGGTGTGACCGGGCGTGCTGTTGTGTGTGGTGTGAGTTGTAATTGGCTTTTTGAAATGCAAATACCTCTGACACCATTAATCACAATTTCAACTTTTCTCAGCAGGCCTATTTATTGACTGCGAGTTGTGTTTGATTTATAACAATTTAAATTGTTATAAATCAAACACAACTCGCAGTCAATAAATAGGCCTGCTGAGAAAAGTTGAAATTGTAATTAATGGTGTCAGAGGTATTTGCATTTCAAAAAGTTATATTACAGATTCTGGCCTCTGAAAACCTTATCGAATCCCCCCCTTTTTTGTTATATATCCCTTTGGTGAGTTGTAATTGGGTCTCCCAGGTGATGTGTGTGTCCCCTCATGGTGCATGCTGGCATGACAGTGTGTGTGAGTTCCTGTGCAAGATACCTGTGCTTGTGGAGTTGGTGTTTGAGTGTACAGTGGTCCCAGGAGGGACTTGTGCTGCATACAGCAGGGCCCAGTGTCAGCTACCTTGTTAGTAGTTTGCCAGTCCCTGTGCATTGTGCATGGGTATGTACCTATGCCATATGGGCTGAGGACATTGTTGTCTGCGTCTCATTTTCACAATGTGTTGTGTGGGGCCCACCCTCCCAGCCTCCCGGACATCCAGTCTTGTGTTTGTGGTTGTTGTAGCCTTGGACATGGCCTTGCCTTGATTTGTGAAGGGTGAATGGTGACGTTAGTGGCATGGGCGTGGTTTTTGAGTGTGGTTGTGTGCGGTGAGTGCTTGGGGGTAGGTGCGTGCATTTGTTGTGGTTGGGGTGTGGATGCCATTCCCCCCATGTTACGTGAGTTGTTTGTGTACTCACCAGGCTCTGCGACTCCGTCCACTCCGTGAACTCCCACCGGCGGTAGCATGGCCATCACCTTCTCCTCCCAGGGATGGTAGTGTACGGGTCTGCGGGGTGGCCCACCTCCAGTGATGTTGGTCTGGGCATATTCTTCATTCATCTTCCTCTTGACCGCCCTGCGCAGATCGTACCACCTGGCTTGGCATTCATGCCTGGTCCTTCGGCTGGGCGCAACAGCATTCACCTTATCGACGATCCTCTGCCACATGGTGGATTTTTCAGATATGCTGGTCTGTCTGACCAATGTTCCAAACAGCTGTGGCTCGACTCTGATGACTTCGTTGACAAGGATGTCCAGCTCCGCCGTTGTGAACTTTGGATTCTTGTCTGTGGGCATTGTGTGGGGTGTGGGTGTGGGTGTGGATGGTTGTGAATGTGAGTGTGTGTGTGTGTGTGAATGTGAAGGGGGGATGTTTGTGGAGGTGGTTGTGTGAAGGTGTGTGAGTGAAGGTGTAGCGAAGGTATGAGTTATGTGGGGTGGTTTGTGTGTGGGCTCTGTCCGCAGTAGGTCTGTTGCAAAGGCTCATGGGTTGTGTGTGTGGGCCCTTTTTATTGGTCTATTTTTGGGTGTGGCTGTGTTTGAATTTTGGTGGGTGTGTTATAAGAGGTGGTTGTGTTTGGGGCCTCTGTTGGGCTGTTTGGATGTGGCAGGTCAGTCGTTGAGATGTATTTTGTCGTGTAGGCGTGTTTGGTGTTGTTGTGCGAGTCGATTTGACCCTCCTTGTGCTGTTTTACAGTGTCCTGGTTCTGTACATGAGGGGGTGCTGCGCGTACATGGGGGGGTACGGCGCGTACAGCTGCAGTCCTGGGGTGCAGTGCGGACAGGGTGGTGTACGGTGCTGACATATTTGGGGGTGGGGGGGCTGTACGGCTCGTACGCGGGCATGAGTTTACCCGTGTACATGTGTGCTACTGCGTTGGCTCCGTACGGGCCTTTTTACGTACGATTGTGTATTCGGACGGACGGTCGGGATCGTACTTGCGCGCTCGGACTTGTGTTTTACGATTTGTACGTGAAACTGTCCGGCTCACTTTCGTACACTTTTCCCGGCGATATTCGGACATGGACACTTACCGACGCACTCTCGTAGACTTTTCCCGACACTATTCGTAGTTATTTTTCACGTACGAATCGTACTTTGCAGTTTGTACGGTACTTGTGCGACTCGTACGTAAAAAAATACGGATACGGGTCGTACGCAAATTATTTTTACCGGATCCGAATCGGCACCTTGGTCAATGGACCAATTTAGTTGGATTGATTGATGGTGATTTAGAACCAGCTAAAACACATTTAAAGACTCTGAATCCTTAACTTTCTTAATGAAAAATCACAACTCATTATTTCTCGTTAATCAATAATTGTTTATCTAACTTTTCATAATGACTTATTTTCACTTTTGTCTCGTCAAAGTTTAGAATTTCTAGATCAATTCAAGTAAATCGCAGAACATCATATTTACCTAATCTGGCTATTTGAAGTCCTCTAATTCATTGGCTCTGCATAACCAAATTTTGACGTAAATTGTCCGGAAAGCAGGCCAAAGCTCAAAGTTCTTTGCTCAGCATGTTACAGTCCCAATTTCTCAAACAACCAGAAATCGTGCAAGCATCTATCATAGTTCGTGGATTTAGAAAAAGTTTGCTGTCATCAAGCGGTCAGGCCGCATCTGGGTCATCAGGAAAGGCGTCACAACGAAGGTAGAAAACGAGCTCTCTCCAAAATTAATGAAGAAGACGACCAAACCACGAACGACAACCCCTCCCTATTCTACCACTCTTTTATAATAATAGCAAGTTAAAGAAGATACAATTTTTATCTCTAGGACAGTCGTGATTGGCTGGTTGGGATCGTGCGATTTATATTCCCAGATTTTCAGTACAGTTCAAGGGGTGAGGTCATTTGTCAGCGAAGAGTTGGCTTGTTCCGGATTTCTGTAAGGTTGATTGTTCCCCTATCTTGGCGAATGTCTCGTTCCATATCCTTGACCGGGGACACGTTGTACAAAGGTTGCCAAGAGGTTCAGGATACACACTCGCGCATGCGCAATTGATTCCGCGCCTCACGAGACAGTGGCCACTTCTACGTGCGATGTTAGCGGCTATATTGGATTTAGGCCCAGATGTCAACTTAAGTGAAACAAACACAAAAGAGTAATTAATACATAGAAATAGTGATTCTAATGTTAACCCTTTACTAAGATGCAGGTAACTGCATGCAGACGTAGCAGTCCCTCACTCGTCTTTACATATTCATACAATAATTTTGAAAATACATTGTTAGAGAAATCATTTATGGACCTGTCTTTATGTAAGTAATTTCTATCTATTTTAGTCGGATATACAACCTGAATCTTTTCTACTTTAGTTTTATTCTTACTATGTCCTTCTATTGTTTCTAGTGTAACCTTAAATGAAACCATTAGCACTAACGCACTCCACAGAAGCATTAGTAATCCTGTACAACAACAACACATTTTAAACCATCTTCTAAGAAATACACATTTCGTTTTTCTACTTTCTGTGTTTGCCATTTCGAAAAATGATCAGTGTCTTTTGACTTAGCCTCTTCTACTTCACAACTAGTTTTGTCTAACCCAAGGCTCTAAGCACCTACTTGGTTCTATCAGTTATGTCCTTTCCAGTTATTTATTGTCTTTCCATTAGTATCACTTTTGGTCTTTTCAGTTTGGTATTTGATCGTCTTTCACTTTTCTCTCACAATCTTGATAAAGAACTTCCTGAACATCCGTTTCTTCTCCAATCTAGGACAATATAATTCTCAGGATTTCTGATTCTTCGTTTTCCTCAACCACTTCTGGTCCAGTCACCTCTGGATTTTCTTGGCTATCCGCCTATTCCTTTATTTCAGGCAGCGCCACATATGACCATTCCGGCGACTTATACTTCTGGTTAGGTTTTCTTGTTCTCTTATTTTCCTCTGTTGTCGTTTTTCCCTCGTCTTTCAACTTTTCTTGACAAGATACTTCATTCACTTGTTCAGCTCTAGGTGAATTTACTCGTGTCAATCGGTATCTCAATCTCTTTATTTTGTTTGGTCAAATTTCATCTTTTGCTGATCTTTTCAATTTATTTCCTTTATCATTCTTCTCAGCTCTCCATGCTCGTTTCCTCAGAACTCGACCTTCTGGTACTTCTTCATCACTGTCTTCTGATTCTGTTTCAACTTGACTCTTACCTTCAACTGTTTTTCTTTCCACCACCTTTTCAATTTTCACTACTTCTGTCCCTCCTCGTGTTTCTTGCACACAATCTTCCTGCTGACTAACTGTCCCTTTCTCTAACTGGATGTTAAAATTCCCTACAACTCCTCGGGGTCTTCCGCAAAAATCTTTCCCTCACTATCTGTATCTGGCACCTGACCATCTGCTTCTGTTACTTCAGGTGGAATTTCTCTCAACTTTTTATCAGGGACTTCTTTATCGAAAATGTCTTTAATTGTCTCTTCACTGCTTTTCTCTTGTCCAGTATGTACTTGGGCTTGTTCAGTTTCTGAGTCTGAGCTGGTGTCTGAGATCTGCAACTTTCGTCTCAAGGGAATGTTCTCTGGGGCAATGGTCAAATTTGGTTCTGACTCCCCCCTTTCAAGATTTTGTCTTGTTCTGGTGTCCTCAGTATCAGATTCGGAACTAGTTTCTGACTCTTCAAAGTACTCTCCTTCCTTGTTATCCACTGGGTTTGGAATTCGCAAGGTTGACTAGCATGGATCCAGTTCTTTACTCCTGCACACTTCACAGCTGTGGTCGTAGTTAGGATCACTTGTCGTGGTTTTCCCCAACGTGGGACCAAACAGTTCCTTCGTCTGTGCACTTTAACTCTCACCCAGTCACCTGGGCTTAGATCATGAGCTGGCTTCTTTTCAAGGGTGGTGGCATCCGATCCAACCTGATGAAACAAAGAATGTACGGCGTCAGCCAGCCCCTTACAGTAAACCAACACCAAGTCATCAGAGATAGGCAATAACTTGTTGACTGGTATGAATACATGCCTCATTGCTCTCCCCATCACAATCTCGTGGGGACTCAAACCTGTGCTCCTATCTGGAATTGATCTAATAATCATGAGTACCAGAGGCAAGAAATCAGGCCATTTCAGTCCTGTGGCTAAACAAATTTTTCCTAATCTGTTTTTAATAGTGCCATTTACCTGTTCCACCACACCAGAAGCCTCTGGGCGATAGGCACAATGCAGTTTTTGTTGTACATTCAATGCTTCACAAATTAGCTTCATGATTTCATTATGGAAATGTCTTCCTCTATCTGATTCAATTGTAACTGGAAACCCAAATCTAGGGATGAATTCCCTCAAAAGCAGTTTTGCTACTGTAATTCCATCACTTCTTCTTGTGGGATGTGCTTCTACCCATCTAGAAAACAGGCAGACCATCACTAAAACATACCTCAACCTGTTACAGGGAGGCATCTCAATGAAATCGATTTGCATTCTGGTGAAAGGCCCTCCTTCTCTACCTATCGTTCCTAGACTTACAACTGTTTTTCTTCCAGGATTGAACTGTTGACAAAAGAGGCATCTTTGACAAAGGCTCTCAGCTACAAGTCTGAATTTTGCATTATACCATGTCTGCTTAATCAATCTAATCATTGCGTCTCTTCCTACATGTGCTTGTCCATGATACATCCGTGCCATGGCTGACACCATGCTATCAGGCATAACTGGTCTTCCATCCCGATAAACCCACACATCATCTGTTTCTCTTGGTGCACATCCTGCTTTTACCCATTGTCTCATTTCCTCATCTCCTGCTTCTTCCTGTAACTGCCTCACTTCTTCCCACGTATTCGCAATGTTAGTGAACAACAAGGGACATGAATTCATTTCCTTTTCCTTTGCCCTATTTACTGAATTCTGGTTTCTCGCACAATATTGAGTCATATCGTTTGCATATTTGTTCCCTACTGCGATGTAATCTCCGGTCTTCGAATGTGCAGCACACTTCACAACAGCCAATTGCTTAGGCAGCTGTATCGCCTCAAGCAATTTCCCAACCACTTCAGCATTCTTTATAGGGGTTCCACTTGAAGTCAAAAATCCTCTCTGTGACCAAATTTGGCCAAAGTCATGCACGACACCAAAGCCATACTGACTATCAGTTATCACAGTCACTCTCACATTCTTTCCCAATTTACATGCTCTTTGCAATGCGAAGAGCTCAGATACCTGGGCTGATTTTACTCCTTTTAGGTAAGATGCTTCCATTACTGCTGCAACTGTGAATACTGCATATGCTGCACTCAGAATCCCTTCGTCTGTTCTCAAGCATGACCCGTCCACAAACATCACGTAGTCACTGTCTGACAAAGGTACATCTTTTATATCAGGGCGTGGTTTGTTACAGAAATCAAGTACATCCAAACAGTCATGATCCACATCGTCTCTGACTTCCACATTCTCTGCATCTGGTAATAACATTGAAGGATTCACATTCAAACATCTCACAAGGCTTACATTTGTTGCACCTAATATGGCTTTCTCATATTTAGTCAGTCGACTATGCGTCATGAACTGAGTGCGGCTCCTTGTTAAAAGGATTGCCACATCATGAGGTACAAACACTCGCACAGGATATCCCATCACAATTCCTTTACTCTGTTCCAGACTCTTACAGGTGGCAGCCACCGCTTTCAAACAAACTGGCAATGCTACAGCTACATGGTCGAGTGTAGCTGAAAAATATCGAAATGTCTTTAATTGTCTCTTCACTGCTTTTCTCTTGTCCAGTATGTACTTGGGCTTGTTCAGTTTCTGAGTCTGAGCTGGTGTCTGAGATCTGCAACTTTCGTCTCAAGGGAATGTTCTCTGGGGCAATGGTCAAATTTGGTTCTGACTCCCCCCTTTCAAGATTTTGTCTTGTTCTGGTGTCCTCAGTATCAGATTCGGAACTAGTTTCTGACTCTTCAAAGTACTCTCCTTCCTTGTTATCCACTGGGTTTGGAATTCGCAAGGTTGACTAGCATGGATCCAGTTCTTTACTCCTGCACACTTCACAGCTGTGGTCGTAGTTAGGATCACTTGTCGTGGTTTTCCCCAACGTGGGACCAAACAGTTCCTTCGTCTGTGTACTTTAACTCTCACCCAGTCACCTGGGCTTAGATCATGAGCTGGCTTCTTTTCAAGGGTGGTGGCATCCGATCCAACCTGATGAAACACAGAATGTACGGCGTCAGCCAGCCCCTTTCAGTAATCCAATACCAAGTCATCAGAGATAGGCAATAACTTGTTGACTGGTATGAATACATGCCTCATTGCTCTCCCCATCACAATCTCGTGGGGACTCAAACCTGTGTTCCTATCTGGAATTGATCTAATAATCATGAGTACCAGAGGCAAGAAATCAGGCCATTTCAGTCCTGTGGCTAAAAAAAATTTCCTAATCTGTTTTTAATAGTGCCATTTACCTGTTCCACCACACCAGAAGCGTCTGGGTGATAGGCACAATGCAGTTTTTGTTGTACATTCAATGCTTCACAAATTAGCTTCATGATTTCATTATGGAAATGTCTTCCTCTATCTGATTCAATTGTAACTGGAAACCCAAATCTAGGGATGAATTCCCTCAAAAGCAGTTTTGCTACTGTAATTCCATCACTTCTTCTTGTGGGATATGCTTCTACCCATCTAGAAAACAGGCAGACCATCACTAAAACATACCTCAACCTGTTACAGGGAGGCATCTCAATGAAATCGATTTGCATTCTGGTGAAAGGCCCTCCTTCTCTACCTATCGTTCCTAGACTTACAACTGTTTTTCTTCCAGGATTGAACTGTTGACAAATAAGGCATCTTTGACAAAGGCTCTCAGCTACAAGTCTGAATTTTGCATTATACCATGTCTGCTTAAACAATCTAATCATTGCGTCTCTTCCTACATGTGCTTGTCCATGATACATCTGTGCCATGGCTGACACCATGCTATCAGGCATAACTGGTCTTCCATCCCGATAAACCCACACATGATCTGTTTCTCTTGGTGCACATCCTGCTTTTACCCATTGTCTCATTTCCTCATCTCCTGCTTCTTCCTGTAACTGCCTCACTTCTTCCCACATATTCGCAATGTTAGTGAACAACAAGGGACATGAATTCATTTCCTTTTCCTTTGCCCTATTTACTGAATTCTGGTTTCTCGCACAATATTGAGTCATATCGTTTGCATATTTGTTCCCTACTGCGATGTAATCTCCGGTCTTCGAATGTGCAGCACACTTCACAACAGCCAATTGCTTAGGCAGCTGTATCGCCTCAAGCAATTTCCCAACCACTTCAGCATTCTTTATAGGGGTTCCACTTGAAGTCAAAAATCCTCTCTGTGACCAAATTTGGCCAAAGTCATGCACGACACCAAAGCCATACTGACTATCAGTTATCACAGTCACTCTCACATTCTTTCCCAATTTACATGCTCTTTGCAATGCGAAGAGCTCAGCTACCTGGGCTGATTTTACTCCTTTTAGGTAAGATGCTTCCATTACTGCTGCAACTGTGAATACTGCATATGCTGCACTCAGAATCCCTTTGTCTGTTCTCAAGCATGACCCGTCCACAAACATCACGTAGTCACTGTCTGACAAAGGTACATCTTTTATATCAGGGCGTGGTTTGTTACAGAAATCAAGTACATCCAAACAGTCATGATCCACATCGTCTCTGACTTCCACATTCTCTGCATCTGGTAATAACGTTGAAGGATTCACATTTAAACATCTCACAAGGCTTACATTTGTTGCACCTAATATGACTTTCTCATATTTAGTCAGTCGACTATGCGTCATGAACTGAGTGCGGCTCCTTGTTAAAAGGATTGCCACATCATGAGGTACAAACACTCGCACAGGATATCCCATCACAATTCCTTTACTCTGTTCCAGACTCTTACAGGTGGCAGCCACCGCTTTCAAACAAACTGGCAATGCTACAGCTACATGGTCGAGTATAGCTGAAAAATATGCAATTGGTCTTCTCAGTTTTCCATGTTTCTGTATTAATACAGAAAGTGCACATCCATTTCTTTCGCTGCAGTATAGTTCAAATTCTTTTTCATAATCAGGCATACCAAGTGCTGGTGCCTCGCACAAACTGTCTCTCAATTGTTTAAAGGCTGTTAGTTCTTCCCTATTTAATTCAATGGGGTCTTTTACATCACTTCTCGTCAGGCGTACCAAAGGCTTTGCAATCAGGGAAAAGTTACTTATCCACTGACAACAATATCCAACCATTCCAAGAAATATTCTTACTTCTCTTTGTGTCATTGGGGCTCTCATTCCTTTTATTATCTTGATTCTCTCTGCTGTTATTTTCCTCAGTCCTTTTTCAAACTCGTGGCCTAAATATTGTACTTCTTTCTGACAAAATTGCAATTTCGATGGGGATACTTTAAGTCCACCATCTGCTAGATGATTTAGCAATGCTATTGTATCCACTGTGAGAAGTTGGCCTGATGTATGATGTCACTAGTTATAGTGTACACCTTATATCAGTCCAAATACCCTTATGGTGATTGGTTGTAAAGTCAACCTTATAGACCAGCTATCCTAGTGGTAGCATGGACAAGAGCAGTCTTAGGCTAAACTCTGAATGGCATGTGAAGCCAGCTGTGATACCATATATAATCCCTTGAATACCAAATGAAAGGACACCACAACAGATATATATATAAAATAAAGTGTATTTATTCTAAGCAAACCCTCAGCACTCTTTATGAGTTTAGAGGTAAGTACAACACAGTCTTATTAATGCATACAGTAAGTCACACAGGTAAGTAATACAGTTAGGCCCTAGGGGCCACGCAAACCATATACTAAATAAGTGGTATAAGAACCACTGTCACGGAAATAGAATAGGCCTAGGCCTAGGGAATCGCTGGGGCTACACTACACTAGCGTTAGTTAGGAAGTGGGAGGCCCACGGGATTCGTGTGCAGAGTGGAAACACTCACGCGTAATGCGTAAAAGTCAATAGCAATAGTACAGTTTAGAAAACGGTAGATTTAGGACACTTCCGGAGTAGCTAGGAAGTTGAGACTTGAAAACTAGACACTAGGATAGTCACTATCCTGATGAGCACCGGAGTACCCAAGTTACCTAGCCCACAGGCTGCGGGTGCATAGGGGTGAAGATGCGTCGTTTTCGTCGTCGACTCCTATGGATGCCTGAAGAAAGATGCTGACAGGCAGTCAGTGACGAGTGTCCGGTGGATCCCAAGGCTGGGATCAAGAAGAGAAGAAACCTGCAAGCAGAGGGGACAGAGTCAAGGTCACTAGCCAGTGACCACGTGGAACCAGGAAGGAACCAGGCGATGTCGTGAAGAGTTGCAGGTGAAGGTGAAGCTTGTCGCTGCAGCCAGGAGGACCAGGAAGCGTCGAGGACGACCAGGACCAGGAGGCGAGCTGTCCCACGAAGGCTCTTGCTGTCGGCAGCGTCGAAGTTGGACTAGGACTCACCAAGCCTTGGCAAGCGGAACCCACGAAGAACAAGGGACTTGCTTCTGGTGCAGACCAGGAAGGTCTGGGGTGCTTCTTCTTTGCAGAGAAGCGGGAGCCAGTCTGGAGGAGCCAAACCAGCGCAGAAGATTTCAGGGAGCGTCGTCACAGAGGCCACTAGCCAGCGGGCAAGCAACCGGACAGACGCGGCAAGCAGGAAAATGCTGAAGGGCCCCACGCAGGACTCGTGGAGTGTGGGGGGCTGGTCTTCGGTGCAGATGGTGCTTGGGGTTGGGGCTTCTCAATCCCCGGTGCACAACTTCGAGGGTACCTCAGAAGCTGCGCTGTAAGTTACTAGCCACTTTTCCCAGGTAGCCGGTCCCACGTCGCTCGTCGCCTCCACGGATCTCAGCTCTGCTGCAGATGTGGATGAGGGTCGGAGAAGTCTGGAAATCAAGGCTCTGGTCGGGCTCTGCAGTCGGTTCCTCGTCGAACGTTTCACAAAGCAAAGGGTAGTCTCTTGATGGTGCCTGTTTGCACAGGGTAGCCACTCCTTGGCTACAAGGGAGATTCTTCAGTCTTCTTCTTTCGTCGAATGTCGAAGGTCCAGAGTTTCTGTTCAGTTTTGCAGGTTCAGGATAATCTAAAGTCTTGAGGCCCAACTCCCACTCTTATACTAATCTGGGGGGCTGGGATACCTGCTAGGTCACGCCTTATGGGTGGGACCTGGGAGGGGGTGGTTACACCCACTTCCCTTTGTCCAGTTTCGCGCCAGAGCTGGGGCTGGAGTGCCCCAGCGCCGGTTTGAACTGGACTATGCAAGGAACACCTTGTGTGCCCCAGGCATGTCTCATTCCTTTCAGCCCACCCTGCCCCAATACACTAAAGGCTGTCTGGGGAGGTGCTAGCACCTCCCCAAGCAGGAAACCTATTGTCCAGGCCTCCCTGGCTGGGATCACTCCCAGCTGCAGGAGGTCAGACTTGTGTCGTGGCAGCAGCATCCATTTTGTGATGCTGAGGCTTTGGTCAGAGGCTAACAGTTGAAGTAGGATTTTAACATGTCTTTCCCTCTAGAAGGGGGGAATAATATTCTCATGCCCAGAAATGGCATGGGGGTATTATTCCCGAGTGTTAGACACCTTACACAACATGTTTTGATAAAGCCAAACCATAGTTACCATAACCGTCTAAGATTATAAGGCACTTTAAGAGTATATGGTAGGCTATATCATAGAACAGCTATAAGGACATGGTTCCGAAAGCTGCAGACAGGCTCAGCTCATGCTAGAGCACCATCTCACATGTTACCAAGCACTCTGCCTCCAGGATTGTCAAGGCCTGCCATAGGAGTGACTGATAGGTACACATGTGTCTATATGTAAGTTAGGTATAGGAATACTACACCTAAGCAAGGGGTGATTACACGACCTTGCCCCAGCTGAGTGATCAGCCAGTTGTGTCAAAATGGGAGGCCAGGCCAGGGGTGGCACAATACATGCTGCAGCCCCTGGTAGGCCTAGGGTACACCTATGCCCTGGGTACCTAGGGTACACTGTACAGGGGCCAATAAGGTGATCCTATCCAAATGGGTTATGCACCTAAAGTACATAGTATTAATTTAGAGAGAGAACAGCAGGGCTGTGGGTCTGATTAGCAGGCCCACAGCCACATCTAAGTCGAAAACCAGTAAAGCAAAAGCAAAAAGTGGGGGTGAACATAGAAAGCAGACCCTACTCTCCTACACAACCCCCCCCAAACTTAGGGACATTAAACTAACCTTGACCAGTTGAGTCTTCATGTTCTAAGTGGAAATATCTGGAGAGTCCATCTGCATTGGCATGGTCAGTCCCAGGTCTATGTTCCACTGTGAAGTCCATCCCCTGTAGGGAAATGGACCACCTAAGAAGTTTGCGATTTTCACCCTTCATCTGATTTAGCCACAAGAGGGGCTTATGGTCTGTCTGAATCTTGAAGTGAGTGCCAAACAAGTATGGCCTCAGCTTCTTCAGGGCCCAAACCACAGCAAAGGCCTCCCTCTCAATAGCTGACCAACGTTTCTCTCTAGGGGTCAGCCTTCTACTTATAAAAGCAATGGGCTGGTCTTGACCATCTACATTCAGTTGTGAAAGAACAGCTCCCACACCTAACTCAGAAGCATCTGTCTGGACAATGAACTCTTTGGAGTAGTCTGGACTTTTCAGAATAGGTGCACTGCACATGGCCTGCTTCAGGTCATCAAATGCTTTTTGACAGCTTACTGTCCACTGAACTTTCTTTGGCATCTTCTTGGAGGTCAAGTCATTAAGTGGTGTCACTATGGACCCATAGTTCTTAACAAACTTTCTGTAGTACCCAGACAGGCCCAAGAAAGCTCTGACCTGAGTCTGGGTAGTTGGAGGAGCCCAGTCCTTTATGGTCTGGATCTTGCTCTCCAGTGGTTGAACCTGACCCCCACCAACTAGGTGGCCCAGGTATACAACCTTGCTCTGCCCTATCTGGCACTTAGTGGCCTTGATAGTGAGGCCTGCCTTTTGCAGGGCCTCTAAAACATTCCTCAGGTGGACCAGGTGATCCTCCCAGGTGGAGCTAAAGACAGCAATATCATCAAGATAAGCTGCACAATAATCATCCAACCCAGTAAGGACTTGATTCACCAGCCTTTGGAAAGTGGCAGGTGCATTCTTCAAACCAAAGGGCATTACCACAAATTGATAATGTCCTCCTGGGGTCGAGAAAGCAGTTTTGGCCTTTGCACTCTCAGCTAGTCTGATTTGCCAGTAGCCTGCTGTTAGGTCAAATGTGCTCAAAAACTTAGCAGCTGCCAGTCTGTCAATGAGCTCATCTGCCCTAGGTATTGGGTGGGCATCTGTCCTAGTGACAGCATTGAGACCTCTGTAATCCACGCAAAACCTCATCTCTCTCTTACCATCTTGGGTGTGAGGTTTTGGCACAAGGACTACAGGACTAGCCCAAGGGCTCTCTGAAGGTTCAATGACTCCCAGCTCCAACATCTTTTGTACCTCAACTTTTATGCAGTCCCTGACATGGTCAGGTTGCCTGTAGATTTTACTCTTCACAGGCAGACTGTCACCAGTGTCCACCTCATGGGTGCACCAGTTTGTCTGACTTGGGGTCAGAGAGAACATATGTCTGTAGGCCTGCAGAACTTGTCTGCAGTCCTGTTGCTGATGGACAGTGAGGCTGTCAGAAAAGACCACACCATCAACTGAGCCATCATCAGGGTTCTGAGTCAACAGGTCTGGGAGAGGGTCACTCTCTTCCTCCTGCCCCTCATCTGTAGCCATGAGTAGCCCCATGTCTGCCCTGTCAACATATGCCTTCAATCTGTTGACATGAAGCACCCTGTGGGGGCTTCTGGGAGTCCCAAGGTCCACCAAGTAGGTGACTTCTCCCTTTTTCTCAACAATAGTGTGGGGTCCAGACCATTTGTCTTGGAGTGCTGCTGGGGCCACTGGCTCCAACACCCACACTTTCTGCCCTGGCTGGTAAACAGTCAGTACAGCCTTTTGGTCATGCCAAGCTTTTTGGAGTTCTTGGCTTGCCTCAAGGTTTTTAGAAGCCTTCTTCATATACTCTGCCATCCTGGAGCGGAGACCAAGTACATAATCCACTATGTATAGTTTGGGTTGTCTGAGAGGTCTCTCCCATCCTTCCTTCACCAAACACAGGGGTCCTCTTACAGGATGCCCAAACAAAAGCTCAAAAGGGCTGTAGCCAACCCCCTTTTGTGGGACCTCTCTGTAAGCAAACAGAAGGCAGGGTAAAAGGATGTCCCATCTTCGCCTAAGCTTGTCTGGTAATCCTTTTATCATTCCCTTTAGGGTCTTGTTGAATCTCTCAACAAGCCCATTGCACTGTGGGTGATAGGGTGTGGTGAACTTATAGTTAACACCACACTCCTTCCACATTGCAGTCAAGTATCCTGACATAAAGTTGGCACCTCTGTCAGAAATGACCTCCTTTGGAAAGCCCACTCTGGAGAATACTCCAAGCAGGGCCCTTGCCACAACAGGAGCTGTTGTGGTCCTCAGGGGAATTGCTTCTGGGTACCTGGTGGCATGGTCCACTATCACCAGTATGAATCTGTGCCCAGATGCTGTTTGTGGGTCCATTGGTCCTACAATATCTATGCCCACTCTTTCAAAGGGGACCCCCACCACAGGTAGTGGTATGAGGGGGGCCTTTGTGGTGCCACCTGATTTGCCACTGGCTTGGCAGGTGACACAGGAGCGACAAAACTCCTTAGTATCTTCTGACATATGGGGCCAGTGAAAGTGAGGGACAAGCCTGTCCCAAGTCTTGTTCTGGCCTAAATGTCCTGCAAGGGGAATATCATGGGCCAAGGTTAGAAGGAAGCCTCTGAACTTCAGTGGTATGACCAACCTCCTGGATGCACCAGGCTTGGGGTCTCTAGCCTCTGAGTACAGTAGCCCTTCATCCCAATACACTCTATGGGTACCTTGAGCATTCCCTGCAGCCTCAGCAGCAGCCAGCTGTCTGAGGGGTTCAAGAGAGGGGCAGTCTAATTGAGCCTGCCTCAGATCTGCCCTGGAAGGTCCCCCTGTCCCAAGAAACTCAACCTGATCAGGTTCAAGTTCTTCTAGGACAGTTCCTTCAGGGCTCTCAGAATCATCCTCCTGGGAGGGCTGATCCACCACCTGAGGCAGGGGGGAAGGCACAGCCTTAACCCTACTGCTCTTTCTCTTGGATTGTGACTGGTCCATAGTTTCAGGATCCAGCACTTGTTCAGTGTTGCACTTTTTGGCCTGTGACCTGGTCACAGCAAGGACATGTGCATCTATCCCCAGCATTTCTGCATGGGTCCTATACTCCACTTCAGACCAAACTGAAGTTTCAAGATCATTGCCCAGTAAACACTCTACAGGAAGGTCTGAACTAACAACAACTTTCTTGAGGCCAGTTACCCCTCCCCAGGAGAAGTTAACAATAGCCACACTATGGGAGGTAGTGGCATTGCTAGCGTTGGTCACTAGGTAATTCTCACCTAGTATGATCTGTCCAGGGTCCACAAAAGCAGGTGTCACCATTGTGACACTAGCCCCAGTGTCCCTGTAGGCCTGAGCCATTCTTTGGTTGATAAAAGGTGTCTGTCTGTACTTGCCCAGGTTACTGGGGCCTACAGTAGAGGACAAAGCTAAGTCCCCATCACAGATCAGGACAGCCTGAGTAGGTACTCTGACTAGGCCAGAATCCTCCTCAGTTCCCAGGGTTAACCCTACTACACCCTTTTGCTGGGAACCACCACTTACAGCTGAACTAGGGGGTACAGTTGCCTTAGGGGCAATGGTGGTTGGGGGCTTATCCTTTTTGGTGCACTCACTAAACCAATGTGAGGTAGACTTACAATAGTTGCACCATGGTTTCTTTTGGCCTTCTTTCTTCTTATCCTTTTTGGAACCACCCTCCCCCTGAACCTTTTGGGGGCCTGGTGAAGACTTCTGGTCTTTTTGTTTCTGCTCATTACCCTTCTGGTCTGCCTTTTTCTGATCACCGCCCTGGTTCTGGTTTTTCTGCTTAACTCTAGTCCTGACCCATCTATCTGCCTTCTTTCCCAATTCTTGGGGAGAAGTCAGATCAGAATCAATCAGGTGTTGATGCAATAGCTGGTTTTGACAGTTGTTAAGTATTTGTTCTCTCATGATCAAATTATACAATCCTGTATAGTCCTTAACCTTACTTCCCATTAGCCAGCCTTCCAGAGCCTTAGTGGCACAATCTACAAAGTCAGTCCAGTCCTGAGTCTGTGTCTTCTGGGTATCCCTGAACAACAACCTGTATTGTTCAGTGGTTAGGCCAAACCCATCAATCAGAGCACTCTTCAGGACAGTGTAATTATCCGCATCCTCATCACTAACTGTGAGGAGCTTGTCTCTTCCTTTCTCAGAGAAGGAGAGCCACAAGATAGCTGCCCACTGACTTTGGGGTACCTGCTGTACTTTGCAAGCTCTCTCCAAAGCAGTTATCCATTTGTGGATGTCATCCCCACACTTGTAGGGAGGGACAATCTTGCTCAGGTTTCTATTATCATAGTGCCTGTCTCTATCTCTAGGAATGTTGCTGCCACCAGTGGGTTCTAACCCACTTAACTTTTGTTCTCTAGCCAGAGCAAGCTTCTCTTTGGCAAGGGCAAGTTCTTCCCTCTGAATCCTCAGATTAGCCTCCCTCATTCTGGCTGCATGCTCCTTTCTCTCAGGTGAAGTCATTCCCCTGTGAGAGGAAGCATTAGAGATGTTAGAGACATGGGAGTGGATGGATTCCCCTGAAGGGGATCTGTCCCTCCTGTTTCTCTGTGAATGTCTACTTGTGGGTCTGTATGGGGGGATCCCATGCAAACTCCCATGTAAACTTAAGTTAGCCTGGCTAAGTCTCCTTACTTGGCTCTGGCTGTCTACCTCCCCATCTGAAGCCCCATCTGACTCCTCTGTGGTGGGTAGACCCTCCTCTGTGCCTAGGGCACCTTCCTGAGATGCCCTCTGAGCATCATACTCCTCTAGGAGTTGTCTTAACTGAAGGAGGGTAGGGTTTGCACCCTGTTTTATTCCTCTGGAGGTACACAATTGTCTCATCTCCTGGAATGCTAAGGTATCATACCTAGAGGGGGTTTTCTGCAGACCTGCCCCTCCTGAGAGAGCATCTACTTGATCTCCTCCCAGAGGCATGATCTAGTGAGGGTGTGGTGTGTGCACCTACCTACACTAGTTGTTTCTACTAAACCTCTCTAGTAGTTGTAGTCAGGGTGTGTTACTCCCTTCAACCTACAACCACTAAGTCCAGTAGGACTTAAGTATTATAAACTATGTTATATGTACCTAGACAATATCTGTGTGATCTTTCAATTTAGTATCTCAAGATTACAATGGTATTACAACAGCAAGCTCAGATCCCAACCGCTGCTCACCAATGTGAGAAGTTGGCCTGATGTATGATGTCACTAGTTATAGTGTACACCTTATATCAGTCCAAATACCCTTATGGTGATTGGTTGTAAAGTCAACCTTATAGACCAGCTATCCTAGTGGTAGCATGGACAAGAGCAGTCTTAGGCTAAACTCTGAATGGCATGTGAAGCCAGCTGTGATACCATATATAATCCCTTGAATACCAAATGAAAGGACACCACAACAGATATATATATAAAATAAAGTGTATTTATTCTAAGCAAACCCTCAGCACTCTTTATGAGTTTAGAGGTAAGTACAACACAGTCTTATTAATGCATACAGTAAGTCACACAGGTAAGTAATACAGTTAGGCCCTAGGGGCCACGCAAACCATATACTAAATAAGTGGTATAAGAACCACTGTCACGGAAATAGAATAGGCCTAGGCCTAGGGAATCGCTGGGGCTACACTACACTAGCGTTAGTTAGGAAGTGGGAGGCCCACGGGATTCGTGTGCAGAGTGGAAACACTCACGCGTAATGCGTAAAAGTCAATAGCAATAGTACAGTTTAGAAAACGGTAGATTTAGGACTCTTCCGGAGTAGCTAGGAAGTTGAGACTTGAAAACTAGACACTAGGATAGTCACTATCCTGATGAGCACCGGAGTACCCAAGTTACCTAGCCCACAGGCTGCGGGTGCATAGGGGTGAAGATGCGTCGTTTTCGTCGTCGACTCCTATGGATGCCTGAAGAAAGATGCTGACAGGCAGTCAGTGACGAGTGTCCGGTGGATCCCAAGGCTGGGATCAAGAAGAGAAGAAACCTGCAAGCAGAGGGGACAGAGTCAAGGTCACTAGCCAGTGACCACGTGGAACCAGGAAGGAACCAGGCGATGTCGTGAAGAGTTGCAGGTGAAGGTGAAGCTTGTCGCTGCAGCCAGGAGGACCAGGAAGCGTCGAGGACGACCAGGACCAGGAGGCGAGCTGTCCCACGAAGGCTCTTGCTGTCGGCGGCGTCGAAGTTGGACTAGGGCTCACCAAGCCTTGGCAAGCGGAACCCACGAAGAACAAGGGACTTGCTTCTGGTGCAGACCAGGAAGGTCTGGGGTGCTTCTTCTTTGCAGAGAAGTGGGAGCCAGTCTGGAGGAGCCAAACCAGTGCAGAAGATTTCAGGGAGCGTCGTCACAGAGGCCACTAGCCAGCGGGCAAGCAACCGGACAGACGCGGCAAGCAGGAAAATGCTGAAGGGCCCCACGCAGGACTCGTGGAGTGTGGGGGGCTGGTCTTCGGTGCAGATGGTGCTTGGGGTTGGGGCTTCTCAATCCCCGGTGCACAACTTCGAGGGTACCTCAGAAGCTGCGCTGTAAGTTACTAGCCACTTTTCCCAGGTAGCCGGTCCCACGTCGCTCGTCGCCTCCACGGATCTCAGATCTGCTGCAGATGTGGATGAGGGTCGGAGAAGTCTGGAAATCAAGGCTCTGGTTGGGCTCTGCAGTCGGTTCCTCGTCGAACGTTTCACAAAGCAAAGGGTAGTCTCTTGATGGTGCCTGTTTGCACAGGGTAGCCACTCCTTGGCTACAAGGGAGATTCTTCAGTCTTCTTCTTTCGTCGAATGTCGAAGGTCCAGAGTTTCTGTTCAGTTTTGCAGGTTCAGGATAATCTAAAGTCTTGAGGCCCAACTCCCACTCTTATACTAATCTGGGGGGCTGGGATACCTGCTAGGTCACGCCTTATGGGTGGGACCTGGGAGGGGGTGGTTACACCCACTTCCCTTTGTCCAGTTTCGCGCCAGAGCTGGGGCTGGAGTGCCCCAGCGCCGGTTTGAACTGGACTATGCAAGGAACACCTTGTGTGCCCCAGGCATGTCTCATTCCTTTCAGCCCACCCTGCCCCAATACACTAAAGGCTGTCTGGGGAGGTGCTAGCACCTCCCCAAGCAGGAAACCTATTGTCCAGGCCTCCCTGGCTGGGATCACTCCCAGCTGCAGGAGGTCAGACTTGTGTCGTGGCAGCAGCATCCATTTTGTGATGCTGAGGCTTTGGTCAGAGGCTAACAGTTGAAGTAGGATTTTAACATGTTTTTCCCTCTAGAAGGGGGGAATAATATTCTCATGCCCAGAAATGGCATGGGGGTATTATTCCCGAGTGTTAGACACCTTACACGACATGTTTTGATAAAGCCAAACCATAGTTACCATAACCGTCTAAGATTATAAGGCACTTTAAGAGTATATGGTAGGCTATATCATAGAACAGCTATAAGGACATGGTTCCGAAAGCTGCAGACAGGCTCAGCTCATGCTAGAGCACCATCTCACATGTTACCAAGCACTCTGCCTCCAGGATTGTCAAGGCCTGCCATAGGAGTGACTGATAGGTACACATGTGTCTATATGTAAGTTAGGTATAGGAATACTACACCTAAGCAAGGGGTGATTACACGACCTTGCCCCAGCTGAGTGATCAGCCAGTTGTGTCAAAATGGGAGGCCAGGCCAGGGGTGGCACAATACATGCTGCAGCCCCTGGTAGGCCTAGGGTACACCTATGCCCTGGGTACCTAGGGTACACTGTACAGGGGCCAATAAGGTGATCCTATCCAAATGGGTTATGCACCTAAAGTACATAGTATTAATTTAGAGAGAGAACAGCAGGGCTGTGGGTCTGATTAGCAGGCCCACAGCCACATCTAAGTCGAAAACCAGTAAAGCAAAAGCAAAAAGTGGGGGTGAACATAGAAAGCAGACCCTACTCTCCTACATCCACTACACAAGCTTCTCATGTTTTTGACGCCACAAGCAGGTCGTCAATGTATTGGACTAGTACTGAGCTCTCGGACATTTCTAGATCTTCTAAGGACTCTTTCAATATCTGGTTAAATATTGAGGCGCTCAACCGTATACCGCTGTGGGATTCGGCACCATGCCAAGATACGTTCGCCAAAATGGAACGCAAAAATCTGCTGCCTGTCATGATGCAATGGGAATGAAAAGAAAGCATGGCACAAATCAATCACTGTGTACCATTCTTCATCATGTGGAATCTGATACAAAGTCACAGATGGGTTTGGTACAATAGGACAACATGACACAACAATCTTGTTTATTTTTCTCAAATCTTGCACTATTCTAAATGTTCCATTAGACTTTTTCAGTCCCATAATTGGTGAATTACATGGACTACTCATTATTTCTCTCAAAATACCTTGTTTAATCATTTTCTCTATTATAGGAGTAACTCCTTCAATTATTTCGGGTTTCAATTTGTACTGAGGAATATTTGGGTAACTAATTCCTTCTTTTACTGTCACTTTTACAGGATCTACATTTTTAATTAATCCCACATCTTCTCCGGTGAAATCCCAGACTTCTGCCTTTACTGTCTTTTTCAGTTCTTTTGGTAGTTCTTCAGGGTTAAATACAGCAAATGCTTCAGTAATTTCGTTTTCCATATTAGCCATAGTCATTTTATACAGTACATCTTCATCAGGGGTCTCAAATGCGATATCATCGGGAGTGCAAAATATGGTGCAATTCATTTTGCACAACAAATCTCTTCCTAACAAATTTACAGGGCTTGAATCACACACGACAAAGCGGTGCATTTCAGAAAATTTCCCTATGTTAACTTTTACTGGTTCAGTGAGATACGTTTTAATCTGTCTGTTGGATACTCCAAATACTTGGATTGTTTCGTCCGAGAGAGGAAGGTTTTTAACATCAGCTGACCTGACTGTGGATCGAGTAGCACCAGTATCTACTAGGAAAGTAATATTTTCATCATTTACCTTTCCATCCACAAAAGGACCTTTCTGGTCTACTTCTAGAATTGCCCCAAGTACGCACTCTTCTTCCTCCCCTCGGCACCGTCAATAACTTTCTTCTGACTCACTCTCATCGCGTTTTAGCCAATACTGCGAAATAGAACTAGCGCTCGGCAGCTTAGTTACCTGTTCTTCGTTGTAGACGGACTGCAGACGCGGCGAATACTTTGGGAGAGTCTGTCTCGTCGGATATATAACCACGAGCGAGTGAGCCCACTGTATAAGACGTGGTGATTGACTGATTCCTGACACGTACGGTCACTTCAGGATCGAAGAACGAGCCCGAGGCAAAATAAGTTTAAGTGCTGTTTTAGTTTGTTTATAACGCGCAGTTTCTATCAGGTGGTCAAGAGCTTGGGGAAGTGCCCCAAATTGATATTGATTTGCTGGCGTCCACATAAAGGTTTTAATCCATAAGAGACAACTAATATTTTCGTGATCATCGTATTATGGGATTGAGAGTGGTCAGAACAGACTCCAACTGAGTGCAGTTGCACCGGCAAATATGTGATTTGGCCTTTTAAAGTTGAGGAAGAAAAAAAGTATTGTCCTAAAGAAGGTGGTATCTATTGGTATTATACCATCGAAACGCGTTGACGCCTACATATATGGTTAAATTTGGCGAAGTCAGCAAATAGTTACAGACAGGGAATTTAGGCCCATGCTTGATGCTGTCTATACAAATGTCCAAATTAACGCCTTAAAAGACACAGTGCATTGTCTTTTTTCTGTATTCTTCCTTTTTATATGTTTTTATATGTTGTTTAATGATTTTGAAAGGTACATGTTTTAATTTGGTAAATGTTTTTGCTTACTATATATGAATTTTGATGAATTTTAATGTGATTGAACTTATATGGGCAGTTCATATTTATGTATTTGTAATATTGATTAAAAAAACACTGATATCTCTATGAGACTGCAGTTGATCTATAAGTGCCTCAATCATTAACCTTGTTTGTGAGCCGTGTGTGAGCTTTGTGGTCTATAAGGAGGTTTTATGTGAATGACAAATGCTGAATATCTGATTTACCCAAAGGGAAAACTTCTTTTAACCTAACGAATCCTGTCTCATTACTGTATTTCTGAGAATTTACGCTCTGGGGAAAAGGCGGTTTTGGTGCCTGATTCTGTTGGGCAACAACCTGCTGCTGTGGTTGACAATCCACCTCTTTCTGCACCTGCGAATTCAATGATGCATTATCACCATTAGTACTCGGAGGATATTTACACTCGGATTTCCAGTGCCCTATTCTTCCGCAATTATGACATGGCCACTTCTTTTTGGCTTCTTCTATATTAAATTGTCCCTTTCCTTTTCCAATATTAAATTTTGGTTTCATACCTGCACTATTGGCCTGTTCAATCAGTTGAGCTTCCTGTCTTTCTGCCACCTTGACCTGTGTCCACATTGCCTTTTCTTTTAACTTACGCTGTTTGGCTTCAATTTCATTACTAAAATATTTTGCATGTCTCAGTCCTTCATATATTTTCTTATTTTGCCAGTCCACTGTATGCTGTTTAATCACTTCACTTATTTCTGGACACAGCCCATATACAAATCGGTATACAAAATGACTTAAATCTTTTTCACTCAAATTTTCATCACCATTAAACTGCTTAAAGGCGAGGATTAACCTCTCATAATAAGCATGTACCGACTCCTTAGCTTCCTGATGAGTCCTGTCAATTTTTACCCAATCAGTCTCTTTGGGAGGTACTTTGTTTTTCAGAAAGGCAATTATCTGTTCATAATTTTTCATAACTTCGGGATCAGGGGCACCCGTTTTTGGGTCTCTAGGGTATTCTTGTGTAGGCCAGCTAATCATTATCTTGCATTCTGTCCATAAATCTGCTGGTACTATTATGTCAAAAAGACTATTTAAATCAATCCATAAAACTTTTGATAACTTTACGAACCTATCCACTTGCCTATACCACTCGACTGGATTTTCGCATAGTGGAGGGGAATCATTGGTAAATGACAAAATATCTTGTCTAGTCCAAGGGACATGTACATATCCTCCTCCTGGAATTTCTCTCATGGGACATTCTGTTACTATCTTTTCCTTTTCTCTTACAGGGAAAAGCAAAGGTTTTGTCTGAAACATCTTCTCATTTCCGGAACCACCTACTTTTCCATTTATCTACATCAAAGATTATGTCTTTAATCTGAATTGTTCTTCCTGCGGTGTTTAGATTTTCAATATCCTTTTCAGAAAAATCTACTCTGTAGGGTTTTGTAAAGCTTTTACTCTTTCAAAGTCTATGCCCATTTCATTTGCTACTTCTTCTAGTCCTTCATGTAGATTCCTTGCTCTCCAGGTTATACTTTTACATAAAAATAGTAATTCTTCATCCTGATAGGCTTTTAACTTCTCCGTGGGGATAGTTCCTACTATTAATTCTTCCAAAACAATCTTCAGCTTGGCCACATCTATAGATTGGGATTCTTTATCTTTGTGCTGTAAACTCCTTAGCCATTCACTTAATTCTTCTGAAGTAGGCCCTACACTATCTTTCTCAGTATTTTGTTGTGCTAATCTCCCTGGTGATCCTGGAACTGATTCTGTTGTCATTATTATTCTATCCACTAAACTTTGATTTACTGTCAAATTTTTAGGTGTACTTTTTACTGAAAACTTGTTGTTTGTCTCCATGGGTTCTTGTCTATATTCTTTTCTGGCCTCTCTGTTTGTTTATTACTGTTTTAAGGAATTGTCAGACAATGCTCACTATCCTTCTGTTTATCAAAAATAGGCATTACAGGTCCTATGGTTACAGGAACAGTTACAACTTCCAAATTTTTAGTCAATTCCCTAATTTTTTCAGTTAATTCTAAAGTGGTTTTCGCTAATTCAGCTGAATTTTCATGACCTGTTTTACCACGTTGTGTTTGCTCTATTTCTTTAAAAGGATTGTATCTTCCTGTTTCTTGTGATACTGATTCAAATTTTATATTCCGTGGAGTCTCTCTCATTGGGGCACTTGGTGTCAATAATGTGGAATCTGACTGATAAGGGGGTGGATTTTTATAAAACATGTCGTCAAGAACATCATCCTCCGATTCATGCACACCATACCCTTTTGACTCGATATTTATTTTTTCTATACATTTTCTATTGCTAATTTCTTCAGCATTTCTCACGGGAAACAAACCCTCAGTCATATTTGCGCTTCACCATCTCCTCATTCTATCATCATGATTGATTCTCCTGTCCATATGATCTACGCCACTCCTCTGCCGTTCTCTGTCATGCATCTCATCTTCCCATTCTGTCAATGCTTCAAACTGTGTTGGGCTAGGTCTCGGTTCTAGTTCCATCATTCTCTCTCTCAAATTTCTTAAAACCGCTAAATTAAATGAACCATGTTCCGGAAATGCTAACACTCCATCATCTTTTGTATACTTTGCCCAATTGTCCAACCAAATACATGTATCATATACGTATTTCGCAACCATAAAGGATGCGGGCGATTTTGGTGGAGGAAGCAACTGTCCCTCTCTATTCACAATCGGTTCGTCCTTTTTGAATAAACTCTTGATCTTTCCAAACCAGGTCTTTTTCTCTTTTTCTGGTGGATTGTAATACATCATTTTGTCTTCCATGTATCGCTAGATTTTTCCTACGACTATTCTGTTGTTTTAACCAATCATAGCGCGACTCACACGAACGCACCAATCCGGAGCGTCTAAGTCACTTCTGTAATTCTCCAATCCCAACGCGACTCACACTAACGCACCAATCAGGAGCGTCTGCGTCACCCTGTAATTCTCCACTCTCAGCGCGGCATACACTAACGCACCAATCAGGAGCAGCTATGTTTCTTACTGACTGGCCAATCCCAGCGCGGTCTTTCCGACGTCAGCTTTTTCTCGCTACTCCTGCTTCTGCTGACCCCTCCCTTACAAAATGTATCTGCAAACTTTCTTACATTCTTTCTGACTCATAAATCTGTTAGTAACGACATGAAAACACCACCATTATCTGTTTCGCTAACAAAAGAATAGTTAATGACCTTTCTTACAAGAATTTCGTCTTTCCCGAGAGCAGCGCTTACCTCTGCCCTACTACGGTACCACATCCCTCTACTTTACCCTTCTAGCAAGCATTAGCTAACCGTTTCTCCAGAATTAAGACACCTAGTTGGAGACGCTCTGCTCCTGAGAAATAAAACCAGAGTTTCACAATTAACCTGAATGCTATTTCATTCACGCACTTTCAAACGGAAAATGTAGTTCATTCACACAGAATTCTGTCTTTCCCGAGAGCAGCGAACAGTCTGCCCTACCTCAGAATTATGACATTTGTTAATAAAGTAGCATTTCCCTCTACTTTATCCTTCTAGCAAGCTTAGGGAACACCTATTACCTTTCCAGTGATAAGCGTAATCAGAGTGCCTTTTGGACTCCTGGTACCTAAGACAAAAATTTCACAGGTGGCCTTCACTACCCATACACCTCTTTCATACAGTAACACACAACGATGTTACCAAATCGAACCCAGACAATGCGCCGTGCAACTTCAATCGTTACACGTTTTCCCTGTGTACCTACAGGGCAACAATAATTCTGTCTTTCCCAAGAGCAGCGCTTACCTCTGCCCTACTACGGAATCATTACAAACATCCGACTTCCTACATCCCAGAAGCCGTCAAACAACATAGAACTCGACGTGACTCAACATAGAGTGTTAATACATAAACCAATACTTATCCACAATCAATAATCAATAAGCAATTTATAAGCAATAATCACCAAACCAAAACAATAAAACCATCATACTGCTAACAGAAAAACTGATCCAGTGCGAGACTGGGAAAAATGGGGAATAACATTTACCGATACCCTCCCTGCGTCGCAGACCCGATGTCACACTAGCTCATTCACACACGCAGTCATTGGTGGAGCCCATAAAACCAACACTCATACGTCTCTCTCACGAGTCTGCACACAGGAGGGATGAGTAATTCTAGCGCTGGACATGTGGAGGGAAAACCTTGTAACCTATAGGGAGAGAAAAGTTATTTTACAAAATATACAATAACATCCTTCGCCTATAGATCCCTAATCCTCAACATCAAGGTACTCCACCCACTTGGTCAATGTACTAATTTAGTTGGATTGGTTGATGATCATTTAGAACCAGCTAAAACACATTTTAAGACTCGGAATCCTTAACTTTCTTAATGAAAAACCACAACTCATTATTTCTCGTTAATCAATAATTGTTTATCTAAATTTTCATAATGACTTATATTCGCTTTTGTCTCGTCAAAGTTTAGAATTTCTAGATCAATTCAAGTAAATCGCAGAACGTCATATTTACCTAATCTGGCTATTTGAAGTCCTCTAATTCATTGGCGCTGCATAACCAAATTTTGTCGTAAATTGTCCGGAAAGCAGGCCAAAGCTCAAAGTTCTTTGCTCAGCACGTTACAGTCCCAATTTCTCAAAAGACCAGAAATCGTGCAAGCATCTATCATAGTTCGTAGATTTAGAAAAAGTTTGCTGTCATCAAGCGGTCAGGCCGCATCTGGGTCATCAGGAAAGGCATCACAACGAAGGTAGAAAACGAGCTCTCTCCAAAATTAATGAAGAAGACGACCAACCCACAAACGACAACCCCTCCCTATTCTACCACTCTTTTATAATAAAAGCAAGTTATAGAAGATACAATTTTTAGCTCTAGGACAGTCGTGATTGGCTGGTTGGGATCGTATGATTTATATTCCCAGATTTTCAGTACAGTTCGAGGGGTGAGGTCATTTGTCAGCGAAGAGTCGGCTTGTTCCGGTTTTCTGTGAGGTTGATTGATCCCCTATCTTGGCGAATGTCCAGTTCCATATCCTTGACCGGGGACACGTTGTACAAAGGTCGCCAAGAGGTTCAGGATACACACTCGCACATGCGCAAATGATTCCGCGCCTCACGAGACAGTGGCCCCTTCTACGTGCAATGTTAGCGCCATATTGGATTTAGGCCCAGATGTCAACTCAAGCGAAACAAACACAAAAGAGTAATTAATACATTAGAAATAGTGATTCTAATGTTAACCCTTTACTGATTTCTCTATGTGTTTGTATTTATCTAGCATATAGCGACTTTTAAAGCCATTATATTCACCTTTTTCGATCCTCCTCAAGGATGCAACATCACAAAGCAATATATATCATGCAATATTCTATTACCACATATACTATTACTTATATGCGTACAGATTTTAGTTATAAAGGTTATTTAGCCATGCAAAATGCAGATCCCACATGTACCTTAAGTATTAATATTGTTGATTAGTATACATGCAACACTTGTTTAATAATATTATAGTTAATAGATTATATATATTTAGTATTTTCATGCAAGAATAGAGGAGGTATACAAAACTTTGCACTACCTGCTCCATCAAGATCACCACACTACCCCCCCGTCGAACAGAGATCACACATATTCGGGGGCTCCTAATCATTTACCCGCTGCATCCAAGGTGGTCACAGATACAGATACCGACACGGACTCCTCCAGTCACACTCTGTCCCCCAAAAAGGAAAAAGCTAAAAAGTCGGTGGTGCGCCCTCAGTCTCCCCCGGTCTATCAGCTTTCTACCCCCTTTGACTTCAATCCACAAGACATAGTGCACCCCAGGTCTTCGGATTGGGCCCCTCCGCCGGAGGTGGCGGACTACATCCATCAAAACCTGCGTCGTAGCTTCGACAGGGATGTTAGGAACCGTCTAAGATCTGAATGCCCCCGTCCGGATGTTCCGGACAAAGTCGCGGAAACCCCTGATATTGATCCTAATATGTTGGCTTTCTTGAAAAAGTTCCAGAATGATCCTAGGAAAGGCATCGACCGCGCTTGGCGCGGATGCCAAGATAAGTTATTAGACACCATCGGCCCCTAGTCTAAGATCTTGGAGATGGCTCTGGTGGCCAAAGAGTCTGGAGCATTGATTGACCCAGACATCCTCGCAGGTTTCTTAGGCAATGCAAATTGCGCCTTTTCAGCCGAACGCAGGAAATCTCTCCTGATGCGCATGGATACTAACTTGACTGAGTTGGCTGGGGCTGAACCGGGTCCCATGGCAGACGGCTTGCTGATCGGGGACCGTTTTGTGAAGGACGTCTCCAAATACGTGGGGACTTTCACTAGCTTAGACAAGGCCCAATCGAATATCAAGAGAGTATTCACTACTGGCCTTTTTGGAAGGGCCAGGCGAGGCAGGGGCCGCTCGCCAGGCCGCCAGTACCACCAGGGTCCCGCGAGAGGTGGCTATGAACGAGGCCGCGGAGACTTTCAAGATTCTATCAGAGGTGGAACATTCTATCCTACGAGGCGCTCCAACCATCGTGGTTTCCACCGAGGGGGCCAGAGAGGAAACTCCCGTCCTCAAATTACCTCAGGTAAGCCCAATGCCTTTGTCTGTTTATCCTCTGGGGGGTCGGATTCGCCATTTCATTCACAATTGGCAGGCCATTACTCAGAACGCTTGGGTTCTTCAAACCGTGCAGGGATTGCACATAGACTTTTATCAAACTCCTTTTCAAGGGTCTCCTCCCCCTCCGCTATATTTTTCCCAACAAGACGTGCATTTTATAGATCAAGAATTAGACGAGTTGCTGCAGAAGCACGCGGTGGCCTAGTGCGAAGACGACGGTCCTGTGGGTTTCTGAAGCACCGTCTTCCTCGTGCAAAAGAGGGGTGGAGGTTTTCAGTTGGCCCTCAACCTGAAGGGGTTCAATTGCTTTGTTCTTTATCGTCACTTCAAGATGGAGGGTATCCATCTTCTGGCGGATCTCTTGAGGCAGGCGGACTGGCTAGTCCGCCTCGACCTCAAGGACGCATACCTTACAGTGCCCATTTTTCATCCCCATCGCAGATTTCTACAGTTTATGTGGCGCGGCAGGCGCCCGGAATATTTGGTCCTACCTTTTGGTCTTTCCTCGGCTCCATGGTGTTTCACCAAACTCCTGAAGCCGGTGGTGGCGCATCTTCGGGAGCAGGGTATACGTCTCATAATCTATCTCGACGATATCCTAATTATGGCTCCCTCGGCGCATCTAGCATCCCTTCACCTTCGGATGGCAATGTCGCTATTGGAGTGTCTGGGCTTTGTAGTGAACATGGAGAAATCAGTGCTCACTCCGACGCAATCCCTGGAGTTCTTGGGGTTTGTGATCAATACGCAATTACTTCTGCCCAACCAGAAAATCAGGGACCTGAAGAAGGAACTGAGGAAGACTCTGGACACGCAGGTGATGTCACTGAGGGCAATCGCGCGTCTGGTGGGCCTACTGGCATCAACCATTCAAGCAATATTTCCGGGTCCTTTACACTACCGAGCCCTACAGCGTCTGAAAATCAGACACCTCCAGAAGGGACTCTCTTATTCAGACCTCGTCCCACTCACAGAGGAAGCCTGTGTGGAGATCCAATGGTGGTTGACCCATGTGGAGGCATGGAACGGTCGGGCAATCTTCGGATCTCACCCCGAGGTGATCATGGAGTCGGATGCCAGCAGGTCGGGCTGGGGAGCCCGCTGCAGAGAGGTGACTACGGGGGGCAGGTGGTCTCTCCAGGAGTTGGATCTTCATATCAATTGTCTCGAAATCCTGGCGGGCTCATTTGCGATTCGCACTCTCTCCCCCAGGAAGTTTTCATGCTGTATTCTGTTGCGAATGGACAACATTTCAGCTGTACGTCATATCAACAAACTGGGGGGTACCAGATCCCCGATGTTGGCAGAGATCGCCAAAGACTTTTGGCATTATTGCCTAGCGCACCAGATATCGGTGATTGCGGAATACCTTCCGGGGCGAGACAATGTGGTGGCGGATTGGCAATCGCGCCATTTGAAGGATTACAGTGATTGGAAGCTTCACCCATCCCTGTTTCTCCAGATCCAAGCTCTGTGGGGTCCATTCCACACGGATCTTTTTGCCTCCAGACTGAACTTTCAGTTGGCGGCGTTCTTCAGCTGGAGGCCGGATCCCTTAGCGAAGGCAACGGATGCATTCACTCAGGATTGGTCCCTGAGTCTTCGTTACACATTTCCCCCTTTTGTTCTGATACCCAGGGTGGCGAATTAAGTTTCCCGGCACGAAGCGGAGATTGTGCTGATTTCTCCGATTTGGAAATCGCAGCCGTGGTTCCCAGTTCTCCTGGAGATGGCATGTGATTGTCCGCTTCGCCTCCCATGCTCCCCTCGGATGCTCCAGAGCCCTCAGGGAGAGCTCCACCCACTAGTTCTAGCGGGTCAACTAACCCTGATGGCCTGGAGGCTTTCCGGCAACATGGGTTGTTGACAGGAATTTCGGAGCAAGCTTCCAGTTTTATTCAACAAGCTTGGGCCCCTTCAAACAGAAAGAGATACGGGTCTGCCTGGAAGGCTTGGTTGGGTTGGTGCTTGAAGAAACACCTGGATCCTGTGGAAGCAGATATCTCTCACATATTGAAATTTCTCTCACACAAGGCCGCCGAAGGTCTATCGTACAGATCAGTGAATAATTTTCGTTCAACCATTTCAGCAGGTCACGCGCAACTGGATGGCATGCCGGTGAGCATGTATCCGGTGGTGTGCAAGCTTTTGAAAGGAATTCACGTCTCCAATCCACCTAAGGCTAAGTATACTTCCTTGTGGGATGTTTCAAAAGTTTTGAATCTCTTTGATGCATAGCCTAATAATTAATTATTATCTCGTAAACAATTGTCAGCTAAGCTAGCCATGTTGTTATGTTTATCTTCCTGCCGCAGGGTGTCTGATGTTAGAGTGCTTGACTTAGAGGGTAGAATTTTTTCCCCTGAAGGAGTGACCTTTGTTATCACTGCTCATACCAAAACCTTTTCCAGGTCGATTGATTACAATGCGTTTCCTTTGAATGAGAAACTTTGTGTGGTCAGATGTCTTAAGGTATATGAAGATTGTACACGTTCTCTTCGCCCTTCTGGTTGTTCCAGGTTGCTTATTGCCTTACAGAAACCGTTTAAACCGGTTACTTCCGCTACTATTGCCAGATGGTTGAGATTTGTTATGTCAGACGCAGGCATTGACATTAATTTGTTTGGAGCACATTCAGTTAGAGGTGCTATTGCCTCTAAGTCATTCATGCTTGGTACCAGTATACACAATATCATGAAAGCTGCCGACTGGTCTTCCAGTTCTACTTTCAAGCAGTTTTATTACAAACCTGTGGGCAATGTAGCCTCTGTGGTGTTACATAAGCGTTAAACTAGCATAATCTGAAGCCTCCGGTCCTGTAATAGAATAAAAAATTAGCTAGCATTTGCGCCAAGAATTTTCAATTCTATTAAGGACACGGAGGCGAGGATTATCCCGCCTGGGTAAAACAGACTAACTGTTAAGATCCATACTGTCATGTTACCCACCCGGAGTTACCTGTCAATGGCAACTATTACGAATATGATCTTTCTGTTTCAGTGGCTGATCAGAAAGGAGATAAGACCATGGTGGGGTCCTCGGAGGAGTTGGTTTGACGATCTTCACTTTCCAGTTCTACGGTTCCTATGCTTCCAGCATCCTGGAGTGGTTTGGATGTTTTGCCGTTGTTTCTTGGACTTATACTAATAGACTTGGACTCTGCTGGTTGGGCAAAGAAAGGGGAGGTGTTCCGGTTTGAGGACTGTTATATAGAGCTAGTCTCTATTGTTATTTCCTGTCACACTAAGCATTCTGGGAATGTTGTGTTATACTGTTATAATGTCTCTTATTGGCTGCTGTTGGTTTGCACTAAATGAAAGAGAAGCATAATCCTCACCTCCGTGCCCTTAATAGAATTGAAAATTCTTGGCACGAATGCTAGCTAATTTTTATCCTCCGTCTCCCTCCCCCCACCTCTTGGGCGCAACAAGAGATACATTTCAGGGGGTGGGGAGGGGGGCTACCAAAAATTTCGGAGTGAGGCTGATTCTTCCAGCAATATGCAGGGGCTCTAAGAAGGGGTGAAAAAAAAACAAAGCCTCATTAGCACGTAAATGGTCTTTTAAAGACCTGTGAAGTACTCAGTGCGGCTGTGTGTGTGCCCGGGAAGATGTCTCAGCCGGGCTGACACACACGAGGGGGGGCGAGGGCCAAGGTTCATGTTTGGGTGGGCCAGGCTCATGTTTGAGTGGGCCTGGCCCACCCGCTAGAACCGGGCCTGGTGCAGTACAGTGCCTCCCCGAGGCCTTGGGAGAGAGTTCTGTGAGCAGAGGCGCGTGTCGACAGCCACCGTACAGCAGCGCGTGATTGTGTGAGCAGGTTGCATCAGACTCCAAGGAGGTCTTATTCCTCGATCACTGCAATGCGTAGCATGCGACTTTAGCCGAGAAGAGAACGCGTGGTGTATGTGGTTATTTATTTGGCACTGTGACACGTTCTGATGTGACTGGTCATTGCATGTGTGCACGTGAGTTATTGCATGTTCATCGCACAGCACTGACTAACAGTTTATGAAAATGAGCCAATGTCTGGTTACATGTTTTTGAAAACATGCCACTTGCGTCACGTCACACGACTGTACTATTAGTACCTTCAGAAATGTGAGAAACTGAGCGGTGGGCTGTGTAATGAAGAATAAAAGTGTCCACAACTGGCCACACAGTGTGATCTGGGACACATTATTATAACTTGCTGTGTTATTAGGTTAAAAAGATCATTGCACAGAAATACTATAGAAATATTGCATTAGAAACCAATGTCCATAAAAACAAGAAGAGGCATATAAATACATCACTAGGGCAGGGTCCTATCCATTGCTGTTATGTGTGATTCGTGTGATAGACTCGCGTTTTACACCGAATTACTTACTGTACTTACAGTTTTATAGACTTGATTAAATGTTAAGAAATAAAGGGGAAAATATTATATTTTTACAGCGATTATTCCAGAAGGAAATGAATGTAAATACAAAGTATACTACTGCATTTTCAGTTTTTACTAACAACAACCAGTTCACTAAGGGCCAGATGTTCGACCAGCAAAATTGCGACTTATTTGCGAGGTCCAATTTGACATGCACAACAGTGTGTTTAACACTGTTTGCGATTCCCAATGGGGTCCTAAATTGCGAGGCTCATTAATATTAATGAGCCTCTCGCAATCTGTGAGCCATTGGGAATAACATTCCCTCCCAGGTATGGTGGTCTGCTGGGCTCAGCAGACCACCATGTCTGAGACAGTTTTTTTTTTTTTTTTTTTAAATGCAGCCCGTTTTCATTTAATTTTTTAAGGGCAGGTAGTGGTCCCTGGGACCAATGCCTGTCCTTAAAAAGTATTTTTAGAGACAGTCACAAAGTGGAAGGTGTCCCCTGGGGACCCCTTCCAAATTGCGACTGCATTACCACCCTCTTGCAGAGGGTGGTAATTTGCGAGTGTTTTCCTACCGCAATTACGGTCACAAAACATTCATACACTGATTTGCGGATGCAATTAGGAAGGGAACGCCCCTTCCTAATTGCGACTCGCAATTCCTAAATAGTGTGTCGCAAATAAATTGTGACTCGCTATTTAGGAATTGTACATGGCCCTGGGCCATTTTGCATGCCCAAACGGGTCGCAAACCCGTTTGCGCATGCAATTTCGAGTAGTACATCTGGCCCTAAGAACCGAAAATATATGACACTCATTGGATCGATTGGGCCCCCTCTGTACAAAAACCAAGAAGAGGTATTCAGTGGGTGATCTTTCTATTACGTTACCAAGCTCATGAATGAGCACATTTACCACCAGTAGTTATATAACTGTAAGCAATTTCCAATCAGCAATTTCCTCTTCACACTGTTAGGTACCTGTCGGATTGTAGGAGTAAGATTTTGTGCAGCTATTTCTGGGTGGCATACTTGCGGTAAAGAGAAAAACATGAGGGCCTATTCACAAAAACTATTTTAATGTGAATATATGCCCCCAAATACTATTGTATCTGACTAACTTCTGAATTCCAGGAGGACGCCTTGAGTACTCCTAACTTACTTTAGAATTCAGGATAAAGTATGAACGACTCCAAGAGTAAGTGGGAGTCATTGTGCCCTGGGGAAGTCCTCTGACCCCTCCAGTGTCTCAGGTCTTTTGTGCGGGAAACGTGCAGTAGACGGCGTCTTAACACTGATTCCACCCTGTTATTCCTTACTCCATATATTAAAACACAAAATACCACAATTTGACCACTAATTTTTCAAAATTTCTCGGGTGGATAACACCCCCGAACGGCCCCGTTCGGGCTCGCTACCCTCGCTCACCGCCTTGTGCTCCACCACAAATTTTACACCGCACCACTTTCAAATGTCACCAGCCGCCACGGGAATAGACCCAGTGGTGTAACTAAACTTGAGGGGGCCGCCCTGCAAACTACATGAAGCCCCCTCTACCCCCCTCCGGACTCATTCAGGAGGTCTCGAGCCAGGATACTGTCCTGAGGAGACCCTCTGGAGATCGGGCCCCCGCTCTGTGGGTGCTATGGGGTCCTTTATTACACCGCTGAATACAGCTATACTGCATACCCAGCAGAATCCTAAGATTTGTTCTCCATCATGGGTGTTTTAGTTGGGGGAAGAGAGGATGAATGGGTGAAGTGTGACATTGACAGCCCGTTCTTTTCTGGGAACCTGTACTATCTGCTTCCGAACTTCTTAACTTTTTCTCAAAGCCACAGAAACTATTTTAGGAGCTCCACTAGGGCCTGGCTGACATTCGTATGTTCCCACAGAAAGCAAAGAGGGAAGGAAAATGGAGGCACTGATGAAAATTGAAAATTTGGACACAACCACTTCCTCGTATCTTTTCATGATGAACACTTTTATTGGCAATTGGCTTTTTCCGTTGTTTTTCTCCTAGGGAAAATATTTATTTCCGGTGGAAAACCCCAATCCTGTTAGCCAACCTATTTTTGGGGTTGCTGCAGGCCCAGTCCCACCGTGATCAGAAACCCCTGCCCCTTTCAAAAGTATATCCCCATTCGTTTCAGTGAAGGAGATGGGCCAGAAAAAATGTTTGTAAATAGTCACATACTTGTGAGTTTGTAACTGTCCTAAAACTTTTCAGGGCATCTTTAAGGACCCACTCCCTGACCCTCTTGTAGGATGTACTCAGGCACAAAAAGATGCGATCATGGCCTGAGTATATGGATTTGCCAATGCAAAGTCACTGTGAATACATTGCTTCTATATCAAGGCACTGGCATGTTTAAGCTGAACATGCATGAGAAAATGGCTTTTAAGAACCGGACCATGAAATGCTTACAAACAGGCTAGTATGGAGAGACATACATATATACATGGATAACTAAATATCTGTGACATTGCTAGCAGTCTTATAGAGGCCAAACATTTATATTCCTGTGTAGGTATGAAGCACACTCATGGCCAATGTGGAAAGCAAATAGCAATTTTCTGCATACTTGCTATTGAGACTTAAATGGAAATTGCCAGTGCTTCCAGGTTGGGCTTGTTAAATTATGCATGCAGTACCAGTACTTCCAAGCCTCTCAGTTACAGATTTAAAGGGGCAGAATCAGATCTTCTCACAAGGACTGTGATACATTTCTCAACTGGCCTTTTTCTTTCAGGGCCTCGCTGCATTTAATATCACTTTTAGGACTGCTATAGTTTTAATGATGTAGTACAGGTACTAGTTAATAGTCCCAAGTGAGAGGCCAAGAACTGAATGGGTATATTCTAAATGCCTCTTTCACCTTTCCCATGAGGTGTGAGAAACATGAGTTTGCAGTGTGAAAGGATTGAACACTTGCCTGGGAGATCCAGTCCTGTTCTTAATCCATCACCTTTCATTACATTTTACATGCCTGATACATAAATGACTGCCATAGTCCAAATGCTAACCGTCTTTCAGAGGCAATGTCCAACTCTCCAGATTCTCATATAGAATAATCGTTTGTTTGCCCAGTCGGGACGAGGCAAAGTCAGGCACAAGTTATTTTACATTTAAATTTGTCTGTCAATGTTCCTGCCTATTGTCTTTCCTGGGTCACTGTCCTGGCGTGAAATATGGTTTGTTGGGTTAATGTACCTGCTGCAGTAGCCTTTATTTATTTTACAGAGGTCAGCTTTCACTCATAGCAAGATAGTTTGTTTGGTAAATGGGCCTGCTTAAGAATTCCGACAATATTTCAGTAGTTTGAGTATGCAATAAACGGACACAATCATCCATTTCACAGATATGTGCTATCAATATTTCAAAAATGCTTTAATATCTGCATAACAATTAGAGGGTCACGTTACAAGAGAACATGCTAAAACGACTTGATTTCATGTTAACATCCCTAAAAAAAAAAAAAACAGAAAGAAAGACGGACTATTATCCCGCCTCAATACATTTAAACGTTCTTAAAATCGAGATCTCAAAGTGCACAGACTACAATAAGGTTTTACTTTGGAGCCTACCCATACAATATTCCGCACAGCACAGGTTTGTCTAGGGTCAAGGATTACAAAGAATGTAGTGCCTCAAGGTAGTTATGCAAAAATTAATCTTATTGCCTACCCAAGCAATTTCTTTGCCTTATTCACCAGCCTTAGGAAAGTATAAGCAGTCAACACAATTTCTTCTGATCCCAGGGATTGCAGAAAGTGCAGTGCTTCTGTTCAATGATGCAGGGAATATTTAATCAATAGGGGCCCGATTCACAGAAGTAATCTGAGACCTAAATTTACTACTTTTGTTATTCACAGAAGGCATTTAGTAGTAGTAAAGTTAGGATTTTGTCTTAAGTCTGTCTTAAGTCTCTCCTAAGTTTGTCTTAAGTTTGTCATAAGTTTGTCTTAAGTCTGTCTTAAGTCTGTCTTAAGTGAAACTTGAGTCAAACTTAAGTCAAACTTAAGACAAAATCCTAACTTTACTACTACTAAATGCCTTCTGTGATTACCAAAAGTAGTAAGTTCGGGATTTTGTCTCAGAATAGTTCTGTGAATCGGCCCCTAGGTGTTTTATAGTATGGGATCTGTACCGGGAATAAAAAGTGCTGAAAAACTTTATTTGTAAAGTGTTCTGTGCTGATTTCTGATCATACGGACAGGGTAAAAGATCATGTGACTAGTCATTGCGTCAAATCTTAAGTAGAATAAAGTGCTATTAGTGCTGTACATTATGTAGCAAAAAGGGTTGAACATCCCTAAGTGGATTAAGTTACATATATGAAGTAACGAAAGGGGACTCCGTTACTTTTACCCACCCCTTTTCTTCCTGATAGGTGTAGCAGATGGACCTAAGCAATTTTTTAATCACCGAAATTAAGCTGTAGATGGGCGTTCCAACAAATCCCGCCTGCCCAAAGCTACGGCCATATCCCTAATTCCCCTCAACCAGGAAATCTCAAGTCCTCTGGTCAGAGACAAAGCGTCCTTGATTATCATTCTGTTCAGTGATAGAGCCTCATTGGTCCAAACCCTGTGCCACAACATTATTGACTGTGTCATTAGAATGTTCTCAAGGTATAGTAGCCCTAACTCCCTATGACAAATAAAAGTAGAGGTACATGGGGGAAGAGCCAGTAGGCGGTGGATACATTTATTTTCCGTTACCTGTAAGGACGGGGCTACCTGTACACTCTATACCCCTGTTCCATAGGATGCCAGGATAGTACATTTCGCTCAATAGATGGTCAACATGTGTGCAATCGGTTTTTACCCAGTTTGGATGCGAAGAAGAAAAGAGAACTAATATTCCTCGCTAATTGATTGTTTCAAACTTTTCTTCCAACTAATGAAGACACGAGCCTCTAAAATTAAAGGTTACCCCTAGATAATTGAAACTGCATTTTGTTTTAATGGGATAGAGTGTAGCTTAAAGGATGATTTTGGTCTACTTTTATATCCACAGGACATTACAAAGGACTTGGTTGTATTGATCCTCAGATCTAGCCCTTCCATAAAGGAGCTAAAGGCATCCCATTGTCGCTGCAGGGCAACAGGAGTGAGGCTCATGAGGATGGCATGGTCTATGTATAATAATGCTGGTATGGGATGCCGTCCAATCTGGGGCATGTCCCTTCACCTTATCACTAACTCCCTCTTCAGATGGTTAATATGTTGAGGGAAGAGGAAAGGCGCAAGGACACTTTCTTGACTAACACCCCTGCTTACTCCAAACATCTCGAAACTCTGTCCCCTAAATTCAAACCTGACTGCAGATCTTGAATTGTTGTAAATTTCCCTAATGGTGTTGATGATGGGTCTGACAAGGACCAGATCTTCCAATATATTCCACAAATTAGTGTGGTATGCACAGTCAAAGGCGCTTGACAGATCCATGAAACCCAAAAACAGGGAGCCACACTTAGCAACTGTTTATTTATCCAATAAGTTGGAAAGATTGAGGCATGGATCCTCAGTCCCCATCCCTCTCCTGAACCCATACTGGATGTCCGGGAAGTTACTGGTATTCTCAACCCACACCTCAAGACAGGCGAGTAAGACACAGCCCAAGACATTTATCGTGGAGTCCAAGAAAGAAAAGCTAAAGTCCACCCGATTTCCAAACGAGTCAGACCATGATGGAATTTTAGCACAGAAACTTACCGACCTAAAGACTGTTAGCAATGGAGCCCACAAGTCAAGATTACGCTTGAATAAAGTTAAAGGAACCCCATCGGGGACAGGGGCTTTCCCACAAGCACTAGATCTTATAGCCTCCATCACTTCTTCTAAGAAGGGGCCAAACATGGGGAGGAAGTGTTTCTTTACTGCAAAGAACGAATCCCTTACACTTCCCACTCCTTAACTGATGGAATAGACCTCCACAAAGAAAGTGGCCCATTCGTGACCAGATATGGCTGTTTAGATCGTGGGTTTTTTAGGGTCTTTAAGAAACGGTTGGTTTATAACACTCAAGAAGACTTTCTGATCATTCTTGAGGCTAGCATCCTGCACATCTTTCCAAGCCTTTAATTGAAATCCATTTTCCTGTCAACAATTTCCCTCATAGGCCTTCCTACAAAATGCAACTTCAGGGACAGATCTAGGTTTTTATGGAGAGACCATTAATGCTTTGTGGGATCTGGAGCATATTGCATCAAACTATCCCCTCATCTTCTCCTAACCTCTGTCTGTTGATCTACATAGTGCTGCCTTAACTGTGTCCGATAAGGCGATGAACGCAGTCTTTATATTAGCCACATCATCCTCTGCATCTAAACAAGCGGTAAATAAGGTGTGGTTTCATCTACAAGCTGGGACAAGAATGTTTCGGCATTAACACACTCCCATTTAATGCGAATACCTTTTTTCTTTTGTGCGAAATATGGGTGACTCATCTAGTTGGACAGATCACCACATGTCAATTGGGAATATATAGAATTAAACTCATAGTGAGTCACTCATAGTAAGGTTATATAACAGATGATCCTCTACCTTATTTACTAAGTTGGTAAACAATCAGATATATTCAATACCTGAACCCTCACCTTTACCCTTACCTGACACTCATATTGAATTTCACCATTAGGTGATTAATTGTATTCCCAAATGTATTATGAGAGAAATGTAACATGGAATTCCCATCAACATCCCGGTAGACAGTGGGGAAAAGAAGGACATTAAAATCACCTCCCCACAACAGACCCAGCTCCTTGCCACATTTTGGTCTAAGAGAGAGTCCAGATCAAAGTCCAGCTTTGACCATAAGTAGCCTCTATCTGCTTTAGAAATTCACAATGCCCAAGCGTAAGCCATTCGCAAATTCAAGTCCAAGAATCTGGCAAAATAGTGTAACAGCTTTGGTAAAGAAGAGTTTGGCATTGACCATGACCGAAATATATAACACCAAGCGCGCCTTGGGGTGGCCACAAGGAGATGGAGTAGCTGCTAGATGGAATGTTTTAAAGCCATTGATGTGTTCAGGCAGTACAGCCATGCCTTCTGTAAACGGAGCACCAGAAAAGAGTACATAAAGTCGAACCATGTAAGGATACCTTTCAAATTTCTTTATTCGATAAAAAGGTTTATCATAAAAGAAGACAATGAGCAATACAATACAATAAAATATACAGAACAGGGAAACATCGGTATAAAATACATCCATCAACTCCCATTACACCATAAATGAATAGAATATGAAGACAATAAGAACAATGTCGGGCAGGGTGGAAGTCCTAACCATTGACTTTACACTGTTGGATGGAAGTGGGGGAAGCTTTACAACGCCTCATGCGTGACCGCCAAGCACTACCCAAAAATTTTGCGACTCCGCAAACCATAGCAATAGAAGAAGTATCAGTGCTGAGTATCCGCAGAGCCATTCGGTGGCATCTAAGGCCCATCCCCTTACATAGCGGTTTTAACCAGGTCCTCCTCATACCCACTCATACCGCCACATTCCAGACCAAGAGTGAAAATCTAGATATATTGCTGCTAGACAGGTGGAAAGTCAAAGTATTCTTATGATTGGTTCAATAAATTTTTTTCCTTTACTTGTACCAGCATTGTCTCAAGTTCCTGGTTCCTTTGGATTTGAGGAAATCCAGGGCTTGCTGAGAAGGATGTATGAAAGGCATGCTACACTAAGTTCCTTGTACCAAATCTGAGGTTTCGCATAAAGATGAACGAAGCCCAGATGACGCATTAATCTTTTCACCAAGTTTATAGCGAAATTCAGAGTCATGTTCACGGATGTGTACTTTTTGTTCCCCACAGAGATTTCATGCATAAGCAAACTTTTTCCATAATTCTCACCCATGGAACCTTCTCTATCGGTCCGGTGTATTTGAGAAATAACTTTACAACAATGACACTCTGTGTGCACACTGATGCCTTCCAAAGGAGTAGGTAGATGCCTTTGGAAAGCAGAGCCAATGGCTCCTCTCAAGATTCAACTTCTGGAGCATTGAAGTTACTAGTGCTTGATGACAAAGGGCTAGGATAACAAGGTGGAATCAAATCAATGCCCCATGAGAAGAATTTGTCCTTAAGCAGCCAAACAAGGTTGGCTATCTCCAGGGAGGACCCGGTAGTTATAGTAATATCTCTTCCTCTCAGGTTTGGATTTATCTTAAACTCTATTGCCTTCAGATGCATTGTGTCAATGTGTCTAGAGCTCTCCAATGTCCCAAGCAGTTTCAGACTCATGCCCCTATTTAGAATATTGTGCCTACCTTTGGATGTATAATGCAAAATAATCTCGAGCTTTATAGTTGGAAAAGCAAAGATAGATGTAGACTCTTGACTTGCCGCATTCACTGCCGCAATACTATTTCCCTGATTTCTTGCTGGTTTTATCGTACTCCTACCTGGAAAAAGGTAGGCCATTAGCAGGTTAGGCCACTGATGATCAATATGCAGTCTGGATGGCACAGATTCGACAGTAGGTTGGGCTAGCTGATGTCCGATTTCTGGCATTACAATTAGAGCCATTGACCACATTGGCAGTTGGATGCAGGAAGGTAATGAATCCTCATTCAATGTGGTGAGCACATTAGGTCTTAAGGGGGCAATAATAGGGCTCTTAGGATGTAAATTCACAGGGTGACTCTTTGGTGTTAATACATCAATAGCAGATAATAACGGTGAGCCACTAACATCCAGATACTCCTGGAACATCCTGTGAATGGTCATTTGTGTTGCCACTTGCTCAACCTCTTTTGCCTTCGCCTCTGCATTGGACTTTAGCCCTGCCATTTGATACCAAATCAATGCAGAGGTTGTGGACAGTTCTTGTGTTCCTGTTTTTGTTGCTGGTGGTGAATGCTGTCAGACAACAGAACTGCCCTCTCTGGAAGTTGAATGCAGCACTCCAAAACGTTCCTCTTCCAGGTATCCGACTTGCTTAACAATTCACCTCTTGTAATTTGAAATATCGCCTTCAGAAAGAGGAATGAAAGTGGGCAGAATTTGTTTGTACTGTAGATCAAGTAGTGGGAAACAGATGTCCTCCTTGGACGAGATGATGTCATTTTGCAGCCTTGCATTACAAGCCAAGGGGAGGATTAAGCTTTCAACCAATGCATGTGTTTCTGTGTTTTTATTCACACCTGCGAGTGCGAACCTTTCAGACGCCCTTTTTACCTGGTCCTTTAACAGATGTAACAATGGAATAGCTTGGCCCATCGTACTGTCCTCTTTGCTAACTTCCCATGTGAAAACCTCAAAAGGGAATAGCACTTGTGTCAGGCATTTGACTAGGCCCCATTTGTGCACATCCATAGTCATAGCTTTCCCTAATGCATCCCCTCCTCTTTGAATGACATAGTCATTGATCAGTCTGTACTGCTCCAACAGACGTTCCAACATGTAATATGTCGAGTTCCAATGTGATGGAACTTCCTATATCAGGGCCTTAATTGGTACTCGATTAGTACGCTGAATAATCTGCCACTTCCTCTGGGCTTTAAAAGAATGACTGAAATGGGTGCAGATTCTACTGCAGGTGGTTAGTATGTTGCTAACTAGGTCTTCTTTTTTTAGAAAGTCTTGCACAACCAGGTTGATGCAATGCGCCAAACAATGGACTCTGAAGTAGTCACCCTCTGCCATGGCCTTAACTATGTTACTGCCATTGTCTGTGGCAACAAATCCAATTCTGAGACCTTTGGGTTGCAGCCATTCAGACACCTTGCTGTTAAATACGTCCAAGATGTTTGCAGCAGTATGTGATTTCTCTGTGGTGAACATCGCTACTGTTGCATGCCACCGAACACTCCTAAAACTTTCTTCAGGGCCAAGACCTGAAGATTTCTTTTGCTCTAACCCTGCAAAAGAGATCCAGTGTACAGTGTTGCACGTGTAATCAGTCGCCTGACAACTGGTCCCTAATGTCTGTCATCAGGTGGATGGTGTGAACAACACTTTGCTGTAAAGCTTGTTGTAGTAATCAATGAGGATGAATTCAGATAAGTTTGAAGTAACTTTATTGAAGTTACATATACAGCTGCAACAACCTCCAGCTCACAGACTGATACTGGTTACATTTAGAACTCCAGTCATGATGCAGTTCTTTTACATCATACTTGCATCATGACATTCTAGATATTGCCACATATCTCCCCCCTTATGGAACATAAAGAATAAAATAAAGGAACAATCTATATAGATCTAAACCGTGAGCTACAAACATTGCTAATAAACCTGTTAACAGTCGTGTATAACACAATCAAAGCACAAAAGATTTCTATAATGATACACATTATGCATATGTCACAAATATTCATAGATGAGAAACCTTACATAAGTTCCCAAAACTCCAGTTCCTTCCATCATCCAACTTGGCCACTGAACCTTTGACAGATATAACTTTATGAGGTTGAGAAAACTTACTTTCACCCTTCTTTACAAATCCAAATTTCTTTACTACAACCCAATCACTTTCCATAAATTCTAGTTCTTTAACATCTTTCCTAATGTCAAAGGCAGTCTTATTGCGTCTTTGACACTCAGCAGCTCTAGACCTCATGTTATCTCTGTCCACCCAAACCTTGTTCTATTCTTTTAACCACATGGGAGATTCCTTGGTGCCTGGTTCTCTTCCCTTTAAAGCAACAAAAGGAGAAATACCAGTCACTGAATGTGGTGTAATTCTGTGTGCCCACATCATCCTCCTTAGTTCATCTTTCCATGCTAGACCATTGGATAATGAAAGCTGAATGCACTCCATGACAACACGATTTACTCTCTCCACAAGACCATTTGCTTGCGGACGGAATAACGCAACTCTGTCATGAGAAATTCCAAAACTATCAAGAAAACTACTCATTTCAGAAGAAATTAGTTGAACTCCATTGTCTGTCACTAGTACCTTCGGTACACCTTCTTCTACAAAAACCTCTTTAAGAAATGTTATCACATTAGCAGTCGTGACCTGACCCATAGACTTACATGTAAACCATTTGCTATGATAGTCCACTAATACTACTAAAAATCGATTACTTGAACCTAATTTTTCAATTGGACCTAATACATCTAATGCAAATTTCTCCCATGGTCTCCTTGGCAATTCAACACATTTCAAAGGTGGTTCTCTCGTAACTTTCACTTTATCGCTATTGCTACATGCATAACAATCTTTCACCAAATACTCAACATTCCTATCCATTTCAGGCCACCAGAAAGACTCTCTCAATCTCCTCTTCGTCAAACTCCTACCTAAATGTCCTTCATGTACAATCCTTAACAACCTTCCCCTCAACTGCACAGGAGGTATTATCCTGTTCCTTCTCAACACTTTATCACCCTGTACACTGAGCTCATCCTTTACTGATAAATAATTTTTATGTGATTCCACCTCACTAGAACTTGCCCAGCAATTCATAATGAGCTCTTTCAGTTTCTTATATTCCTCATCTGTTCTTAGAGCTTCCATCCATTCCTCCTGAGTAATAGCAAATTCATTATCAATATTTACAACTAAATCCTCTAGAATCTCCACACAAGAGTTGTCCTCAATTGGCATCCTAGAAAGACAATCCGCAACCACATTCTTCTTTCCACGCACATATTCAACTACAAAGTTATAATCCAACACAGACAGTAACCACCTAGAGATGCGAGGAGTCACACTCCCACTTGTGGAGGAGTGTGGCTCAATGGTTAGAGCGGCAGACCCTGAAGCAGAGTTCTGGCCAGGGACCTGTCTATTCTCGCCTCGGTGCCTATTCTAATCACGGGCCCCATGCTGCAACTCTGGGCAATAGCTTGCTTAGCCTCCACACCGGCCCCAACAGTGCTAAGGATGCCTGGCTTCACCCTGGGGGTGCCCAGGAGTGGACACTTCACAGGGAAAGCCAGGAGGGGTTCCACAGCGATATGAGTATCAGCGCCAGGAAACCGCAAAGGCGACACTGCAAGGTGGCCATCTGGTGACAGTGCGCTCTATAAGTACCTTGACATTTACATTTACTCCCATCTAGTCCACGTCCCCCTTTAAAGATATGGACCAAGGGTTTATGATCCGTCTTGACCACAAAAGGTATCCCCCATAAATAATACCTAAAATGTGCTATTCCCCAACAACATGCCAGGGCTTCTTTCTCTATTGTAGAATATGTCTTCTCAGCCCCCTGTATTCTGCGTGAGGCAAAACCAATCATCGTTTCTTCTCCTTCAGAGACCTGCAGTAAAACTCCTCCCAAACTAACGTTGCTAGCATCCGTGACCAATATGGATTTCTTTTTGCTGTCAAAATGACCTAACGACCGGGCACTAGAAAGACACATTTTTACTTTGTTAAACGCATCATCACATTCAGAATTCCACTCAAATACAGCCCCTTTCTTTAACAAAAGTCTCATTGGTTCTACTAAATCTGCAAATTTAGGAACAAATTTAGAACAGTACTCTGCTAAACCCAAAAAGGACTTCAATTGTTCCTTATTACTTGGGCACGGTGCATCCTTCACAGCTCTCTCAATACTACCTTTTGGTTTAATTCCTTTTGCTGACACTTGATGACCCAAATAATTGACCTCACTCAACCTTAACTGACACTTTTCCTTTTTTATAGTCAGGCCACAATTACCAATCCTTTTTAAAACTTCTTCTATAAGTTTATCATGTTCCTCAAAAGATCTTCCTACAATCATTATATCATCTTGAAAACACAACACTCTATCCATTCCTTTAAATATGTCCTGCATCACTCGCTGAAATACAGCAGAAGCTGATGCTAAACCAAAAGGCATCCTACGATACCTAAATGCACCTAGTGGAGTTACAAACGAAGTCAAAGGACGTGATTCCGGATGTAGGTCTATCTGGTGGTAAGCTGAAGACATGTCTAATACACTAAAGACACATCCCCCACCCATCATGCTCAACATCTCTCCAATGTTTGGCAAGGGTTGCCTGTCCACCCAAATATTTCTATTCAGATCTCTTAAGTCAATGCATAGACGGATTTTATTATCATCCTTTGGAGCAACGACCACCGGAGATAACCACTCTGATGATTCTATCGGCTCTATGACCTTTGCCTCCAGCAGTTTCTCCAATTCTTTACGAAGCGGTTCCCTCATCATATGAGGTGTTGCTTAACCTTATGTACAATAGCTTTTGCATTTTTCTTCAAGATAATGCGATGAACAAATCCCTTTAACATTCCTAATTCATCAGTGAAGACACTACGATACTTCTCCATTAATGTCTTCCCCGATCCTTTGTCATGTTCAACATTTTCAGATACATTTTCTACATTCGGTTCAACAGTCATGCCTGGTTCTACAGCATTAGGATTGAGTATGATATTCAGATCTTTTTGGTGTCGCCACCCCAACAGATCTGACCCCTCCTTAGTTATATATACTCTACCATAAACTCCATTGTTTTTTAATATAATGTTTACCCATTGCATTCCTAAAATATTAATTTTAGATCCACCATACCCAACCGCTCTTATATCTGCTTGCAGTAACTCCTTCATTTTTCCTTCCATCTTTTCTTGAAAAGTTTCTTTTGTAACAAGGGTAAATAAGCTCCCAGAATCAGCCAACAATTTTACATATCTCTTTCCCAACCTTATCTCACAATGAGGTTTTTCCAATTTTTCAGTACTCTCTCTTTTTAGATTTATATAATTACTATCCACATTTCCCACAAGATCAGAATCAAATTTGTTTCTGACTTCATTTCCTTGAGACATATCCAATTCCACTCCATCTATGGTTAAAAACAATTCATCACCATCTTCGTCTTTATTCTCCACTTCCTTGACGCTAGTCATTTGACTTGTACCTTTTGATCTACATGCTTTTGCTAGATGACCTTTCTTCCCACAAGCCCTGCATGTAGCATTCCTCGCACCACAAGCAAAACTTGAACTCACATGACCAGGACAGCCACACCTATAACAAATAATGGGTCTTTTTTCTCCAAACTTAATGGCTGTATTCCCATAATTTTTGTTTGTCACTTTCTTAAATACCTCCATCTTAACCTCTTTAATTTCTCTAGGAATTTCCTTCCCATTAACCACCATTGAGTTATCAGTTGTACTTTTCCCTTTATCAATTTCTTTGATCCAATGATCAGTGTTTTCCATACTCCTGGCGATTTGAATATAGCTTGCTCTAACGTTGGATCTTTAGACAACAGTTTTTCCTTAACTCTTTTGTTATTCGTGCATCTTACAATTTGATCCCTTATTAGAGAATCACATAACCCCTGAAATTCACAGGTGACAGCTAAACCACGTAAGGATGCTACGTATGTCATAATATTTTCATCATTTTTCTGTACTCTGCAAAAAAATGTATGCCTTTCAAACACGATATTAACTTTTGGAGTAAAATGTTTCTCTAACATTTGTAAAGACATCTCGTATATATTCACCGGTTGACCATCTCCCATTCCCAGGGATATTTCAGGCAAGTCATCATATATCCTCCTTCCTTCCACTCCCAAATGGTGCAAAAGTATGGCTTGTCTCCTAACTGGACCATACTTGTCTCCCCCGATTGCCAGTAAATATGTGAAGAATATATTCTTTCAAAGTTTCCACGGAATAGAAGGTTCCCCTGGAATAGGTAGAAATTTGGGGGGTGCAGACATAGACTCGTCAGACATATCTGTAATAAAAATGTAAACAAGAAATAAAATAAGGATTTAAAATAATTAACTAATGTAATAGACTAAAATAATTAATTAAAACAATTAAATCTAGTTTCTAACAATTTTCTTCTAATAGTACCTTTTTTGTCTCCCAAGAACAAGCTAGGAGATGTTTCAATTGTCCTTCTTCTATTTTTCCTAAAATATCCTGATGCTTTAATAGTCCTTCCTCAATTTCTTTCCTTCAGTTAAATTGAGAATTCATCCAGTGAATGCCCCTGAAGTAAACCCAGAGAAAACGGTAAATAACTCTTGTGCTTCCTTTAATAATGGCTACATCGATGGTTCATGCTTGTAGACCATGTTTAAACCTTTAAGTGTTTTAATTCAGTGCTTCCTCATATTTTACTTTACTCGAGCTTTGTTGACATAAAAAAAAAGAACTGCCGAGGTTTATTTATTTACTGGGCTCGTTTCAATACCCTCGCGCTAGGCTTCACTCGCGCATTGTTTATTCCCAATTGAGGAAAAAGCTTCACGTGTATTGTGAGACAGCTGATTTGCTCGCGCTAGGCTTCATGCGCGCATTGTTTATTTTCAATAAAAAGGCTTCTATTCACAGCAGCCCTCGCGCCGGATCCTAATGCGCAAGCTTTCACACGTGCAAGATATTCTTGAAGCATTCAATGGTACGCGCGCATTGTTTACTTTCAAGACGATGTTTACTTTTAAATCGAACGTCCCCAGCCTTCAATAATGACACATGTCAGTTTACTTTTACTCCGCGTTTCAAACTTATCTGAATTCATCCTCATTGATTACTACAAATAATCAATGAGGATGAATTCAGGTAAGTTTGAAGTAACTTTATTGAAGTTACATATACAGCTGCAACAACCTCCAGCACACAGACTGATACTGGTCACATTTAGAACTCCAGTCATGATGCAGTTCTTTTACATCATACTTGCATCATGACATTCTAGATATTGCCACACTTGTCCAACCAAATGCAGCACATCGTGATGCAGCACTAGAACAGCCACTTTGGCAAAATAGTTCCGACTTGGACCCTTCCAATTCAGACAGATGGCTGCCACAAATCCTAAGAATCACACTCCATCCACAAAAGAAAAGAGAGGAGGCCCAGGGTTAACATTTTTGCCAGATTCCCATTGTACGAACGTGCTGTTGGGTAGTTGCGGTCGTAGGACCCCCACTGCCCTAACATGCCCATAATAGTAGCCTGGATTTTCTTCTTTTCTTGTACCACTGATGCAGGTGACTTTTGAGAAGGAGGTGGTGGTAGACTCAATGTGCATCGTGCTGGGGCAGTCACTCTATGCTGTGGTGTCTCCATCTGACTATGACTCTTCTTGTGATATGGTGAGGTCGCTGAGGCAGGTGGTTCTGCTGGCGCACTGCTGGGGACAGGGCTCCTTTACCTGAGGATGACACCCTCTTCTTCCTCATCACCTCCCACCATGATTGGACTTGTAGCTGATGTTTCCCGACTATTCTCACCTTCACAGCCACGATCAGGTTCAGCAATTATTTTAAGGTGGTCCTCCCACTGGATTGAGTGATGTTTCTTCATATGGATCATTTGGCTTCCAGTACCATATTGTGAACCAGGATTACCACAACGAACATCTATGTGGCAAATGGTGCAGATTGATATGTGCTTCCCCTCTTTACTAAGAGTAAAAAATTCCCAAAATGGGGAGGAGTACTTTTTTACTGGTCCACTGCCTATGCCTGAAGAAGAACTGACGGTAAACGAGTGTGTTGTCAATTGCCTCTCTACAGTGCATACTTCTACTGAGGTAGGGGTTGGTGCAGGTCTCAACTGGGGCTTTGCAAATATGGTAGCTGGCATAGCTACCTGTGCCACATCCCTCTGAGCAGGTTGGATAGTAATTTCAGAAACCTCTGTGCCATCTTCCACGACTAACTCAGCGTCATCCTCCTCACCATTTCCTTCCATAATTCTAAGGCTTTCAGGAATGCTTCTTTTCCCTAGCTACTCCTGATATCTCACGGACGCTGCCGTGATCTACTCCATGTTCCTATCATCATCATCAGAAATGGTGCTTGGAGAAGATGGTGGAGTATTACCCTTCCTTTTCCTAGATCTGGGAGCAAATGATTCTAAAAGAGAAGGGTCTTGCTCGGCAAGAAGCTCGACCTCCTGTTCTGCTCCAAATTCAGGAGGATGTACTATTGCTGGCTGCAGTTGTTGTACACTTTGCTCTGTTTCCTTAAATGATTGAGTACTACTTTAAGAAAGGGACAAATCAAATTCAGTGCCACTGTTTGTGATTGCAGTGGCTGCCTCACTGCCAGACATGATCTTGGGCTTAGGTTGGGGTGGTGCTGTTGATGCAGGAGTGCTGCTCCCAGGTTCTTCTCCTGAAAATGTTGGTGGTTGCCACGCCAGTGGTGAAAAGCTTCTTATTCTCACTGACTGCTTTCTTGGGAGCAATTCTCTTTGGTACCATGTTAGAGCTCTCACTTGGCAATGGCACTAAGCTGCACAAGCGGGAGAGATTGGAGGACTGACTTCACTGTACAGGCCTTCTATTTGGCAGCACTGGGAGTGATGTATCTTCTTCTCTTGTGCACCTAAAAGCAAACAAGGCAAGAAAAACATTTAGTGAAAGTGGCATTGTTACAGTTTGAATTAGTACAGACAAAGGCAATATTAGTGTGGTTGGTTATTTAGGTAATAATCAATCAACCACTTTAAAGCCAAATCACACCACCATACCATAAAATGTATCAGCGGCCAGGGTGGTTTTCAAAATATGTCGGCAGACTGTTAGGCGGTCAGGCTGGTGGATTAGATTGACCGGGGAAACTCCTCCCTGGCATGGGACTGTTCTGTGCCAAGTAGCTGCACTATCATGGTTGCGGGAGTGGAACCTCATAGCCCTATCTCCATTAGGAGACATCATGAAAGGATCAGTGCCAAAGTCCTGTCAACAACTACAAGATGAATATCAGCTCCACCGCAGCCAATTCTACAAGTATCTGCAGCTCCGACATACCCTGTCCCCATATCTTTGGAGCCTGGAGGATTTGCCAGGGTTCAGCCCAGTAGAGGGTAGGTTGCTGTTGGGGGATCTGGGTTCCCACAAGATTCGACAAATATACCACAATCTAGTAACACATAGCCATACAACCCTGTCAACACTAAGGGCAGCCTGGAGGGGTGACATACACAACCTAAATGATGATGATTGGGCTGAGGCCCTGGCGACCCTCTGTGGTGCTGCGATATCGTCACGCAACAGCCTGATCCAATTCAAATATTTACACAGGGCCTACTATACTAGACACCACCTATGGCAGATAGGAGCCATACCCACCCCTGTGTGCCTCAGCTGCGATATGGAGGAAGGGACCTTCATACACACAGTCTGGAGTTGTTTCCCACTACAGTTATTCTGGCGCTGGGTGACCTCTTGCTTGACTCAGGTGTTGTCATGGGAGATCCCCCTAGAGCCCAAACTGTTCATTCTTCACAGCATGGAGGTGGTTGGGAGGAACCAGAACCAACAACATCTTTTGTTCTTGGGGATAACACTAGCTAAACGAGACATTGCTCAGCACTGGCAAGTGACAGACCTGCCGTCGGTCGGAGGGTGGAAGGCAGCAATCGACAGAAGCATGGGGTTGGAGATTGCAGTCTTCCAGGCAAGAGTGTGCCCCCAGACGCATGGTAAAATCTAGAAGTGCAGGGTAAACTACAGAGGAATTTTGCTGCCCCCCCCGTGCAGTCTGCTGAAACCCTTATTGAGATAGAGGTACAGTTGTATGGTTCTGAGTGATAATGGGAAATCGCTGCTAGATGTGCATCATCATGGGTGTCTGGGTGGGTAGTGTTTTCTCTGTGCAGGTTTTATGGGGTGTTGTTACATTAGAACCATTGAGGCCTGTTGTATCATTGGCAAAACTATTAATGCAAGGGTTTTTAACACCCTGATGTATTTAAAACCTCAATAAAATGTGTTTTAAAAAAAACAAAAATGAAGGTTAGTGTGTTCCTATGGCAGGCAATGTGTTGCGGGGGGAAATGGAATAAACATTAAAAAAAATAATTATGCTGATGTGTCTGCACTGCACGGCAGCCAGGAGTCCAGAAGGAAATTAAATTATACCCCAAAAAACTGAATGCTGTTGCGCGACAGTGTACCTATGGTGGATCAATCAATCGGGCGATACTTATATAGGACAGCTTATCACCAGAGAGGGTATCCAGTTGCTGTGCTGTGGGTGTTAGACGAAGAGCCAGATCTTGAGTCCCTTTCTGAAGTGAGTCTACAAGGGTGAACAACGGAGGTGGAGGGGAAGGGTGTTCGAGGATTTGGCAGTGAGGTGGGAGAAGAAGCGTTCACCGGTGCAGCAGCAACAGATGCATGGTATTTGTGCGAGGGCAAGGTAAGCGGAGCTTAGGTTCCTGGGAGGTAAGTGCAACTTCAGGCCATGGTTCATGTAGGTGGGTCCTTGGTCATGGAGGGCTTTGTAGGCATGGGTCAGAAGCTTCAACTAGCATCTTTCCTGGGTGGGAAGCCAGTGGAGGTCTTTCAGGTCCTGGGTGCTGTGGGTCTTCTTGCCTGGCTACTGCGTTCTGGATTGTCTGGAGTCGTCTAATGAGTTTTGTGGTTGTACCTTCATAGAGTGTGTTGCCGTAGTTTAGCCGAATGGTGATGAGGGCCTGCGTTACAGTTTTGCTGGTGGGGAGCCACTAGAAGACTTTGTGGAGCATTTGGAGAGAGTGGAAGCAGGCTGAGGAGACAGCATTGACTTGATGTTTCATGGAGAGTTCGCTGTCCAGGATGATGCAGAGGTTGCAGGTCTGGTCTTTTAGGGTGAGGGTTCTGATCACTGCGTGTTTCTAGAGATCGGTAAAGGTGGCTGTGGCAATAGAGGTGTTGAGGATGGAACTGAGCTGGTGGCTGATCTTGTCTCTTCCGAGGTTAAAAAGTCAGTGGGGGTATGTGTCAGTGAGTGCTCCCGAGTGGATGAGGTTCATTAGAGTAGTTGTGTTTGTTGTGCTGAGTTGTTTCCACTTGGTGAGTAGGTTTTCGGCTGCAGTGGTCGATGGGATGCTGAGGAGGTTGGTGGGTTGGGGATCGAAGTTTCTGTAGATGGTTGTTATCTTGTTGTGGAAGTCGTCGGTGAGGGCATCGCAGAATTCCTGTGAGGAGAGGATCGAGTTTTCGGTGGCTGATGGGTAGGTGTACTCTCTGACAATGGTGAAGAGTTCCTTGGCTTGGTTGGTGCTGGTCTCGACAGATCGAGATCAGCACCAACCAAAGTGCGTCAGGGCCTCCCTTTTCGCTGCTTTGTGCTGGCAGTGGCTCGGTCAGTGTAGTTCCTGCTGTTGTGCTATCTTCTTTCCAGTTGCTTGCACCTGTGTTTCGACAAGCTAACTTTCGAGGTTTACCAACTGGCTCCTTTGGTGGATCCGTGCGTTTTGGCTGGTTTGGTTGGAGTGACTCGGTCAGTGGTGCTAGTGATCCAGGATGGATGGATGGATGGAGCAAAATGCAGAAAAAAGAATCAATATAAAAATTGCATTACAAAAATTTAAATGGTAAAAATAAAAATAAAAGTTTTTAATTACAAAAAATTTAAGTTACAAATTAAAATGAAATAAACGAGGAATAATTACCGATGTTTGTATGAGAGGATCAGAAGAAACCTATTATGAGGCAAGGAGGTGCAAAATAAAAAATACATATAATATATAAGCCCAATTCATCAACAATTTGATCATATTCTTAATATACATATCCTACAATCACCCTCAAGGATATTATTAAACTGATATCACACATCCATCCACGCAAGCCTATTGCAAAGGCACACTGGCTAGATGCACAAAATAGCTGCCAGACACATGGTCAAACAACAACAACAGCGAAGAAGGAGGCCTGGGGAACAAAGAACACATGCTAGGCTATGGCAAGATAGAACATCGTCTGGAGGCACAAAATGCCTGCCAGCCACATAGTCAATCAATAAACAACAGAGAGCAAAGAGGCATGGGGAACAGAGAACACATGCAAGCCTATGGCAAAAACACAGTGGCTGGATGCACAAAATGACTGCCAGCCACATGGTCAAACAACAACAGATAGGGAGGAGGTATGGGGAACAAAGAACACATGCAAGCCTATGGCAAAAATACACTGGCTCAATCCACAAAATAGCTGTCAGTCATAGGGTCAAACAACAACAACAGTGAGCAAGGAGGCAAAGGGAACAAAGAACACGTGCTAGCCTATGACAAAAACACACTGGGTGGATGTACAAATTTTCTGCAGCCACATGATCAAACACCAACAAGGAGGCATGGGGAACAAACAACACGTGCAAGCCTATGGCAAAAACACACTGGGCGGATGCACAGATTAGCTGACAGCCACATGGTCAAACAACAAAAACAGTGATCAATGAGGCATGGGGAACAAACAACATGTGTAAGCTTATTGCAAAAACACACTGGGTGGATGCACAAATTGGCTCCCAGCTACATGACCAAACAATAAACGACAGAGAACAAAGAGGCATGGGGAACAGAGAACACATGCGAGCCTATGGCAAAAACACACTGGCAGGATGCACAAAATGGCTGCCAGCTACATGACCAAACAATAAACGACAGAGAACAAAGAGGCATGGGGAACAGAGAACACATGCGAGCCTATGGCAAAAACACACTGGCAGGATGCACAAAATGGCTGCCAGACACATGGTCAAACAACAACAGTGAGCAAGGAGGCATGGGTAACAAAGAACACATGCAAGCCTATGGCAAAAATAGACTGATTGAATCCACAAAATGGCTGCCAGTCACAGGGTCAAACAACAACGACAACGAGCAAGGAGGCATGGGGAACAAAGAACACATGCAAGCCCATGGCAAAAACACATTGGCTGAATGCACAAAATGGTTGCCAGACACGTGGTCAAACAACAACAGTGAGCAAGGAGGCATGGGGAACAAAGAACACATGCACACCCATGGCAAAAACACACTGTCTGGATGCACAAAATAGCTACCAGCCAGACAGACAAACAGCAAGAACAGCGAGCAAGGAGGCATGGGGTACAAAGAACACATGGTGGCCTATGGCAAGCACACTCACTGACCAGACAAAGGAGGTATGGTAACACTGAAGAAAACACTACCGTTAATTCAGCAATGACAAAAATGAAAATTAACTGAGCTATCAAAGTTTTACAACACCACACACGCGCTATCAATTCGGTGCCATACTACTGACCCGCGAGCCCGCCGTGAGGGAAACGGCCATCATTGGGGGTTTCTACTTCTTCCAGCCCACCAATCTTCATTATCGCCGCCGTGAGGGGAACGGCCAGCGGCAAACTACATCTCCCAGCAGCCTCAGCCCCAGGTGCCTGCCGCTGAAGTCATCAGGCAGCGCCTGGGACCCACTTAAGCGCCGTAGTTGCCCCGCAGCGCGGGACGCGCGCTATCAATTCGGTGCCATACTACTGACCCGCGAGCTCGCCGTGAGGGAAACGGCCATCATTGGGGGTTTCTACTTCTTCCAGCCCACCAATCTTCATTATCGCCGCCGTGAGGGGAACGGCCAGTGGCAAACTACATCTCCCAGCAGCCTCTGCCCCAGGCGCCTGCTGCTAAAGTCATCAGGCAGCGCCTGGGACCCACTTAAGCGCCGCAGTTGCCCCGCAGCGCCGGACGAATGCGGGCAGCGCCCGGGCGGAGCCCGGGCCAAGGGCGGGCCCGTCCTTGCCCGTCTAAGGCCGAAGGAGGCCGGGCTGGGCAAGCCCTCTGACACCCGAAGTAGGAGCTTACATCTGTAAGTACTGTTGCGGTTGTGGATGAGATAACTGTTTACTTCAGCTTGCGGTCCTTTGTGACTTGGTGACTGTGCATCAATCTCCGGGTTCTGTGGCCCATTATCAATGGGGAAGAGGAAGTTAACTGAGACTGGGGGCCCACTGACGAGTAAAAAAAAGGAAGGAAAGCCAAAAAAGTGGCCCATGCTGCCAGTAACTGTGTCCTAACAAGGATCAAGGGCATAGTGAATGATTGTGAGGAGATTTTGGGTACTAACATTGATACTACTTTAGCCATTGATGGAAATCAGCCTGTGGTTGCGCCAGCACGGACACTTCCACATGAGAGACTTATTCCAGCTATGTTTACTAAGAAGCCATTAAATAAATCTTCTACTCATGAGGGACATAGCCCAGCGGAGATCATTTGTGGACTTTCACCTCCACCTAAAAATGTTGATCCAAGCGTCCCCGTAATTGCTAATAGTGAATGCATGTCTGCCCAATTACCCTGTTTTAATAGGTATGCTGTTTTAGATCTCAGTGCAGAGTCTACTGAAACTTCCACCCCTAGCAATGCAGGGACGGCCAAGCCCCTTGTTAGTTCATCGTCCTGTAGCGTTTGTGGCCCCCTGAATGATGCCCTTCAATTAAGAGTGGATTCCCTTGAAAAGGAATTGGCTATGTTGAGGGTTAAGGTGGATCTGCATGGGAATATATCTCCCGGCCCAGCCCCCCCCCCCACCCGACTACTATTAGATCATGTCAGGTTTTGGGGGGAAAGAACTCTGAAGGGGCTGAGCGAGGACTAGTGAAAGGCCAGGGGTCCCAAGTTTGGCCCTCCTCTGCTACCTCTGACCCCCTCACTCTATCTAAACTACACCTTGATCCGGGTTCCAGTAAGGGTAGTAGAGATGGCTTACTGGATCGACCCCTCCTGGGAGCCAACCGTGACTACATGGCTTTGACCAGGGAAGAGCAGTTCGTCCGGCCCCATCCAATGCCCAACAAAGGCAATATACATTCAAGGGGCCCTACTCCCACAATCTTTATGACCAAGGTCCCAAACCCTATGAGCCCCCACAGTCATGAAACCCAAGAATCCCTTCATAATAAAGTAATTCACTGGATAAGATATGTGAGGGGTTGCAGGTCAGTAATACGGGAGGATCTGGCAAAGGTATCGAGGATCAAAAAAGATGGCTCATGGACAGATTGTATTGAGATCAAGTTATTCAATGTTGAAATAGCTGAAAATTTGGTGGTATTAGAATTTCGTACTTCTCCGCCAGGACCATCGACAATTCAGTTCCGCAACTCTCCTTTATGGTCATTTGTTGGGGAGGAAACCGAGTCAGGCCTAACCACAGTAGATTGACTGGAAAAAAAACTTCCCTATTAGCTCCCGACATTAAAAACAAAAAGGGGAAAAAGGACGGTATAGCCCCCTATTCAAATCTTAGGGGGGTAGGGCAAGTGGAATGGGGGATTTCATCGGCTGACCCCAACACCGATGTAAGCGTAGGAGGTATTGGAACTGTGGCCAACTCCAAAGGGCCACTGCGCTTCCTTTCCTGGAACATTGCTGGGCTACAAAAAAAACTGTTGCTCCCTGAGTGGAACACATTCATAGATGGCCAAGACATCTGTTTGTTCCAAGAAACTTGGAGCACGGTGCCCCTCCACAAGCATGGGTTTGCCACCCACTATATTCCAGCTACGAGAATTGGGAAAGGCCGCCCAGCGGGGGGACTTCATATTTGGATAAATGTGTGTTTAAACTGGGCAGTATCCTCCTATCCAACCCCCTCGATTGATATTTTACATTTGACGATAAAAGGCCCAAAAAAAGGCCTCAAACTGGAAATCTTTAACGTCTATGCTAGAGGGTCTCCTGGGGCCCAATTCTCATCAATCATAGTACTATTAGAGAGAGACCTATCCAAAATTAACCCCAACTCAGCGGTTACTGTGGCTGGAGATTTTAATTGCACCTATGAACCTCTCTGTACCGTGGATGTTTTGGGTATTGGTGATCAGGATACTAAATTTGCAATCCCTCCCCTTAGCTTGGCTCCAATCAAGAAGTGGTCTCAAACGGCCACACAATTGTGTGCCCTCACCCTGGAGCATAACCTCAGAGCCGTAAACGGCACGTCACGCTCCGATATGTGCGGGGCTAACACATACAACAGAGCTAGCTGCCAGTCCAGGATAGATTATATCTTGTTGGACATACGACTCTGGCATGACTTAGTGGACATGGAAATTATACCAACTCAGGATAGTGATCATAATCCACTCTGTATGCTCCTAAACAATTCCTGGTCGGACTCCAAATCTGTTAATGCAACAAAACTGATAACAAAAGAGGTAGTCCCTTCTCACTGTAACCGACGCCTTAAATGGCATAAGGTTGCACATGATGAGGACAAACAGTGCAAAATAAGAACCTTGGTAGAGCAGAAGTCTAGGGAGCTTGGATTTCTTCAAGAGCCCCTTATGGGTGCACAGAATTCCCCCCTCACACATTATTACCAAGATTTTATTGATAAAATGGGTCTTCTTCTCACCATTCGAGAGTCCCGCACTAATAAACCAATTATTGGGTCCACTAACCCGTGGTATTCCAGGGATTGTAGGGAGAAGAGACGTAAGCTAACTGTAGCCCTCCAAAGTAACAACATCTCTCTTGTTAGGCATGCTAGGAAAGAGTACGCTAAGTCTATCGAGCTAGCTAAGCGTATATGGGAGGAAGCGCACTAGCAGGATCTTCGATCTGCAGCTCTTACGCGGGACGCTACGCTGTTTTGGGGACTTGTTGATAAGGGTAGCCGCATGGGCGAGGCTTCGATCCCCAACCATATCTCCTCGCAACAGTGGCACACACACTTCACTAGGCTGTACAGTGAGGCTAATCGCCACTCACAATTGCCCAGCGATGCGCCCCTCCCACTCTCTGAGGATTCTCCAACAGCTGTGACCCCTGTTTCGGTCAGTGCTTTGGACCTTTTTAAGCTTAGCGAGGTCTCTTCTGCCATCTCAGGGCTGACATATGGGAAGGCGGCAGGCCCAGATGGCATTCTGGGTGATCTCCTTCTCCATGACCCAAAAATTTGGGCAGACCTTATTCTTTCCATATTGACTTTAATTGCTAGAGGTCATCCTGTACCGGACTCCTGGAAGGGCGCCGAAGTGGTAGCCATATTCAAGAAGGGGAATAGGGAGGAGCCTGCCAATTATAGGCTGATAAGCCTAATTGATGTAATTCAGAAGGTGGTTGGCAGGGTCCTTCTTATGAGGGTCAGGATTTGGCTGGACGAAGCAAATGTGCTTTCACATTTCCAGGCGGGCTTTAGACACAGGGAGGGCACGATGGACCAGGTCTTCCGGTTTTTCACAATCTACTGGAAAGCGGTCGTTATAGGGAAAGGCAGTTCATATCTGGCCTTTATCGACCTAAAGACCGCTTTCGACCTGGTCCCTCGTTCCAAACTCTGGGCGGTCCTGTCCGATTTGGGCTTTCCACCTTTGATCCTGGATATCATCATGCGCCTCCACAAGGGGAATTATGCAAAGATCCGGTGGGGCAACCAGGGCCAGCTGACAGACAGGATGGCAGTTGACAGGGGAGTTCGCCAGGGATGTGTGCTGGCCCCAACCCTGTTTTCTCTCTACGTAAACAGGTTGGTTGATTATTTGAGAGAGCTGCCTTCAGACGCCCCAGCCCTGGTAGGGGAAAAAATCCCCACTCTCCTTTTTGCCGACGACACCCTTTTGATGTCAAAAAGTCCAAGTGGTCTCCAAAAACTGCTTGGTAGGTTCTGTCAGTTCTGTGACGCACGGGGTTTAGTAATTAATACTTCCAAAACTAAACTAATGACACTCTCCCCTTCCAAACGTTTCAAGAATGACATTTCACTTAATGGCACGCCTCTAGACATCGTAGACTCCTTTGACTATTTGGGAATCAGGATCAACAAGTCTATGAAATGGAATGACCATTTAACCAAAATGTTCCTTAATCACAAGAGGGTGGCGGGTGCTATATTAAGAAAACAGCGGCTCTCCTTTAGCAGACCAATTGTTGCGGCCCTTGAGATTTATGATGGGAAGGCTCTACCCTCAGCACTATACGGAGCGGAGTTATGGGGGTTCGAGAACTCATGTGATCTGGTGAAATCAGAGAACCATTTTTTGAGAGGATTGGTCTCTTTCCCCCCTTCCACCCCTTTGTTATCACTCCGTATGGATTTGGGTAAACATTCCATTAGGGATATTGCAAGATTACGCCCACTGCTTTTCTGGGTCCGCTTGAGACGCACCCCTGAATTGGCCAGCTACGCTGATGCCCTGGATGAGATCATCAAGTTAAACACAGGCAACAAGATCAAATGGATCTGTAATTTAAAGCGATTGGTGACCGATATTGGCTATGGGGAGGCATGGCTCAATCAGACCCCACCGGCAAAGCATGTCATTAAAAAAGCATACTGGGTCTGGGTGAAGGGAGAGGAAGATAGGAACCCCAAAAGGGGTACTATTACTAACCAGTTCCTTGAGCACAAGTTGGTGGTTAAAGCCGAGCAATACCTGGATTACATCCAATGCCCCCGAGATAGAACGCTCTACATGAAGCTTAGGTTCGGGACCCTCCCTCTTAACTCCTTGGTAGCAGGTTGGAACTGTCAGACTCCAACATCTGCTGACTGCCCTGGGTGCCCTGCTCCTAGCGAATCTATTCCCCACTTCCTCTTTGCATGCCCAATTTACAGGGCGGCTAGGAGGAAGTGGCTTAGACCCATTTGCAGGAATCTGGGCTTTGAGAATTACAGGGTGGCACTTCACTTCCTCTTAACCGATGTCTCTTCCCTGGTGGTGGTTTGCGGGGTAGCCAAATTTTTGGGGTGTGCCTGGTCGATTCGAAACAAACTGTTAAGATCCCATAAGAATTTGGCCATTGGAGATATTTGAGCATCTGCCCCTACTATAATAGGAAGTGTTTTTACGGTTTACTAATTGTACATATTTACCTTTTATATTTTTAACGCTTATGTTGTACTATTATGGATTTTTAGGATGACCTCACAATGTACATACTTTTATGATATTTTTATATCGGATAAAGTCATTCAAACTATAACAACACACACCCTCCCAAGACATCAAATATTACCCCACCTATACACTTTTTGTACACAAAAAAACATGAAATACAAAAAAACAAATTGCTAATGTAATCCAATGCCATCCCAGCCTAAATTGTATTCTAAAACAACATATACCACAGAAACAGTTGTTTCATGCACCCATGACTAGAACTCGCTTGGGCTTGCTGACTGGATGGCCTGTTGGCAGACTAGGCCACATAGTAAAATAAATAAATATTGCACATTTAACACACATGGAGAAAATGTACTGGACTGTGCAACACTGTTCCTTTACAAAAGAAGAACATTTTAATGCTAAAATATAACTAGGCTCCTACTGAAACTGAAGGCCACCCACCATGATAAATTTGAAAAATCGAATAAAAGTACAAATTAATACTGTTGCATGCCCTCCATCAAACAAACAACATCCTTATACCAGAGTTTTTTTTAACTTACTTGTGAAATCTCAAATACAAAGCCCTTAAATCCAATGGTATATATGCATCAGACAAAGAGAGTGATTCTTCCAGCTCCAAATCCAAATGAAAAGTGACCAGGAGATGGAAAAAGCACCAGGAGGAGCCTGATGGAAAAGACAGAAAGTTCCTTTTTTTTTAAAAAGGCTTCTCGCACTAAAAAAGTCAACTTGAACAGTCAGTTGGAGAAGAAAATCCACTTGAAAACTTTTTTGGACTAGATTTATCTGGTTTCTGAGCTGATAAACGGCTCGAGGTGCGTTCGCGAGCGGCACCATACTGGCGCCTTGGCAGCCAGGAGTCATGCGAGCAGGTGCAAAATCTCGCGTGCACTCGCTATCGCCCCAACTATATCATGGCGAGAGTAACTAGCCAAATCTTGAGTGCACAAATGGAAACAGAAACTCCACTTTGTGCCGGATAGCAGAATCCAGGAACTCCACGCTACTCTGCGTAGCACGGAGTGCCAGAATTCCAAACACTCTGTGAGCAAACACAGTTTTTCACCTGGGCCTAGATATTTTGGTGTCAATTTGTTTATTATATTTTACTCTATTTTTCTAATTTTGTTTGGGATTTTTATTGTTTTTCATTTCGACTTTATTACTATTTTGGTACGGCCTATATACTTTACACATCTCCCATAGTTAAGCTTGTCTACTCAGTGCTATAACTACCAGTGGGTTGAGATCAGATTCATTCAGTGACTTTGAGGAATCACCTTGTCAAGATTATTTCTTAAGATAGGTAGTCACACAGCCCAAATAATAACCCGATTTCTTTGGACCAGTATTGGGAAAAATTTCCACCAACAGCAAATGGCTGCTAACATTGCTCCTTTAAAAAAAAATACCATGCACTTCAGAAATTTTGAAAATACAAAAGATTAAGAGACAGCCAATTTTGCATCTTTCCCCACTTCTACTTCAAATCCTATCATGTTGAGGATGGAGTTACTAGCCTAAAGGCTCACTGACACAATATCTACACAAAAATTATTGTGATGCAGAAATATCGTCTCAAAAAAATTGATTACAAAAATATCATTTACCTACTCAAAATATGCAACAATAAAATCCCTAGGGGCCGATTCACAGAACTAACTTAGGACAAAATCCTAAACTTACTACTTTTGGTATTCACAGAAGTTAGGATTTTGTCTTAAGTTTGTCTTAAGACAAACTTAAGACAGACTTAAGACAGTCTTAAGACAGACTTAAGACAGTCTTAAGACAGACTTAAGACAAACTTAAGACAGACTTAAGACAGACTTAAGACAGACTTAAGACAAACTTAAGACAAACTTAAGACAAATTCCTAACTTAAGTCTGTCTTAAGTCTGTCTTAAGTCTGTCTTAAGTTTGTCTTAAGTCTGTCTTAAGTCTGTCTTAAGTCTGTCCTAAGACTGTCTTAAGTCTGTCTTAAGTTTGTCTTAAGACAAACTTAAGATAAAATCCTAACTTCTGTGAATACCAAAAGTAGTAAGTTTAGGATTTTGTCTTAAGTTAGTTCTGTGAATCGGGCCCCTAGTGCTAGTGGCTGCATTTCTGCTGTGTGATAGCAGCCGCACCCACGATCGCACAGCAGGAATGCACTGCAAAGAGACACCGAGGGAAAGGAAAAACTCCTTTGTAGGAAGCTGGCTCTCTATATTGTGCACTTAAAAGAAGTACGCTGTGCAGAGAGCCCAGTGAGTCCCCAATTGGTTGATAGAGGCAAAAGTAGATAATACTGACCCTCTTTTTGTGGTAGTGTGGGTGAGCAGTTAGGCTTATCGGAGGGTAGTGCAGAGCATTCGCTGTACTCATAGAGGCAATAAATGAGACACACACTCAAAGAATAAATCTGAGACCATTTTAGAAAAATAAAAATTCCTTTTATATATATTTTTGAACCAAAAACTATGTTCAAACATAAGTACTGTATTTCTTATGAGTTTTAAAAGTTAGGCAAATAGATCAAAGACATGTGCAATTACAAACCACACATTCCTATGGGAGGAAAATGAAGGTAGGTAAAGCAAACACCCCCAGACAGTTGTAGGGGGTTCACCTTCTGGGTTTGGAGTAGCAGGAATCCAAGTTTCAATGTTCTACCAACAGTTTGTCGAGCGCGTCCCAAATTCCACCGTGAACAGGTTGTTGGTGGAGTTGGTAGCTGGCGCACTATGGGGAAGAGGGGCCCTCCTAAGACCGGCTACACAAGGGGACAAATCTGAGAGCTCCCGAACATTGGTTGAGATCGCAAGAGCCTTAGGGACAAGGTGACTCAGTGGGCTGGGTGAAGAGCAGGTAGGTCGGCTGGCCCCGGTGCATAAAGGTGCTCCTTGCGGTCAGGGCCCAACAGCTGGCAGGGGCAAATTTAGTACTGCTCGGCCACTCTCGGAGTGGGTCTCATGGGTCTTGATGTCCCTCGGCGGCTGCTGGGCTCTGGTACAGTTGGAGTCCTGGCTGGACTCTTCGAAGTCAATGTTGGTTGCAGGGCATACGATACCCTGGGGATTGATGTGCACAGTAACGGTTGGACCCTGGTGCCTCCACACTTGGTTGGGAGACAGATATGACCTTCCAGAGCAAGGGTACCTCTTCCTGGTTGGTTGCTGTGCCAGTCGGGCCTGGGAGCTGCAAGTCAGTGGACCGGACTCTGCGGTTTTGGTGCCCGCGGTCTTCAGGGGATTAGCTCCTCTACTCCGAGGGAGTTCTTGGGCAGTTTGCAAAGGCCGGTGGTCTTCTTGGATTCTTGGAAGCCACACAGCAGCAGGACGAGACAGTTCACCTCGATTGTCGAGTCTTGAAGCGGCAGGCAGGGGTTCATGCCAGAATTCCACAGCTGGCACTCCGTTCTCGGGTTCAACAGCTCTTCTTTGTCCTCTTCTTCTTTAGGTCCATCAAACCTGAAGTTCGGGTTTGAGGGGTGCCATCTAAATACTCAATTTAGGGGTGTTAAGGGGAGTACCAGGTAGTAGCCAATGTGCTGCCTACCTTTAGGGTGACTACACCCACTAAATAAACACTTCCTGTGGGAAACAGGGATAACCCGGACCCTAATAGGCTGATTCTCTCAAACACAAGATGGAGGATTTTGAAAAGTGGGGTCAACATCAGCTGCCCCACCTTAGGGGTGGTGCTGGTTAGTTGTGGGCACACCTCCTAATCCAACTAATTTTCCTATCTGTCCTCCTGCCAGAAAGTGGGGACAGGACGGGGGGTTGGCATCTTCCACTAGCTGGAGATGCCTGGGTCACATTTCAAAGGCGGCATGGCCTTTGGAGCTTCCCACCCTGGAACGCAGTTCCTGCTTGGATGAGGTGCAAACACTAAGAGCAGACTTTACTCCTGGCCTCTGAGAGTGAAGGCTCTCACCCCAGGAGGCCAGAAACATGTCTGGTGGTGGCAGTCGGGCTGAGAACAGTCGGTAATCACACTAGTCGGTAGGTTTTCAGTGGGCACCTCTAAGATGCTGTCTGGTTGCATTTATTAATAAATCTGACACTGGCATCAGTGCGGGTTTATTAAGACAAGATGCTTGATAACAAACATCTTGGGGTACAGCGAAGCCATCATAGAGCTGGGGAACCTGTAATGACAAGTCTCCATACCATGTACTCTTTATGGCTTCCCTGTGCACTTACAATGTCTAAGAAAATACTTGAACCTTCCAGGGTCATATTTTCTCAAACAGATATGTCCACACATGGGATATAGTGCACCCTGCCTTAGAGCGGTAAGGCCTGTTGTAGGGGTGGCTTAGCTATAACTCATACAGTGTCTGAAGGCATGGCACACAGGGATGTGTGCCATGTTAACTCTTTGGTTTTGCCTGCACCAGGACATGCAGCCTTCAATGGCAGTTTGCATGCTCTTGATGAGGGGTCCCTAGAGTGGCACAATCTGGGCTGCAACCCTAGTGGACCCTCTTTATTCCCCATGCCCTAGGTACCAGGGGTACCATTTACTAGGGACTTACATGGGGCCGAAGTCATGCCAATTGTGGAACAGTTTGAGTGAAAGAACACTGGTACTGAGGAGCTGGTTAACAGAAACCCAGTACACTTCAGTCAATGGTGCATTAATACCTGGCAGAAAATGTGGGGGTGTACTGCAACAAGTACCCAGCTTTCTACACAAGTCCCCTGTTACCCCACAGTCAACAGGCCAGAAACCTCAGCCACAATCTCGTAGAGTCTTCCTAGTCTGTCAGGTGAGGAAGAGTTAGGAAGCACATTGAATTGTTGCAGGGGCTCCTCTACCCTACATCCTCCTGTCTGGATCATTCCCTTTGGGGAGCTGACCTACCTCAACAGTGAGAGGACCCAATATCCAATGTCATGTGTCTGTGTCTTTAGCTTCCTTGCCCATTCTTTTTGGTTTGGGGTCAGAGATATCCACCTCTGCTAACCCTAACTTAGCCAGGGCAGCCCCTAGCTTACCCAAAGGGGTTACACATGACTTGAGGAACCCCACCATGGCCAACAGGGTCAGGGCATCTAACTTGCTATTTGACATGGGGTCAGCCCACTGTGACAAGAACAGCGCAGCTATAAAGGCTAACCCCAGCAGAGGCCACTGGCAGCTGTCAAAAAGTGCTTCCGCTTCCATTCCCGGTGGGGGCCCATAGATGGGCGGCCGACAGGGGGAGTGCAAGTGCTTCCAGTGTGGGTTGGTTGCGAGGCTGAAATGGATTTGCCTCAGCACCTGCCCACCATGACTGAGAATGGAACCGTTCTATCCTCAGCAAGGAACGGGTAAATATATGTGAGTTTCTAGAAGTTGATAACTACATGTCTCACTTTTGTTGATATTCAAAAGAACACAATCTCCTAGAATGAAAATAATTGAAAGGGCATCAGGCTACTTTCTTTCAATTGATTCCAGTAAATGTTCTCAACAGAAATACGATTATGTTATAAAATTTTAACACAGAACCTGAATGGCAGAGAGGAGTCTTCACACTAGGTGACATAGGGACAGGTCCAACATCATAATTCTGGTTCCTATTGAAGACTACGAAAACAGGAGGCAATTTAGCCTTCATGCGCTGATTTATCATATCAGCCAGTCACTTGAGATGAGAATAGCAGACAATGCTATTTCCTTAAACACAGAGCTTAGTTGTTCAAACAGTAATGCAGGTGTGTGCCATCGCTGAAACTCACAACAGATTTTATTTTCTACTTTGCTAGAATTCTAGAATCAGACAGGTGCTTAGAAGTAGCAGAAAGAGTGAGGGGTTGCTACATATTAATAACAGCAATCATTCTGGAGTGGTATCTATTAATCAAGCTTCTAATAGCCGTTGCGGCTGCCATATTATGTGTCTTGTGCACTAGACTAAGAATTTGAAGGAAAAAAAATTACAACGTATCCTTGGTGTTCTAATGTTTTAAGTGTGTTATTCCTTAATGAAAGAGGGTTTGGGGTTCCACTTGCTGTCCATGTAAAATCTCAAGTGATTGATCATTACCTAGAACACCTCTCTCTCAAATATTTCTCAATTGGTTGTGTAATGGTTGCAGTAAAGTTGGGATTCTGATTCAGGTTGGCATATAGTGCAGGGGGGCCTAGAAAATCAAATCCGCCTATGTGTTTCTAGAAACATTTTGAAAACGTATCACTGGGTGTCTCTCCATGGAGCATCAGCCACATCCACCAGGAGAAGCCCTTGACCTGGGGACCTGTCCGCCACTGGGTTAAAAGGTTATAGTGAGCATCACCCTGCCCTATTTACATTAGGCAACCGTCACTGTATTTCCTTCACAAGACTGTCATGCAAGACATGGGGTCCCATGGAGGAAAATGTTGAAATGCCCCTTCTGGAAAGCAAACCTTGTATCAGTGGATGCACTTTCATTACAGAGTTGCCCTCCAAGAAAGCAGGGATCTCTAATTATGTCTTGCAATCCCTCATCAGGGGTGCGGATGCTGGGTCGTCACTCATCAGTCTCACTGGGATGCCTGCCAAGGCCTAAATAAGGCCACAATTCTCAGTTTTGTGGATTGCTCTGTAGGCATTGTGCTCTTACAAACCCCCAGGGGGTCGCATGGTGAGGTACCCTGCTGGACGGAAGGGCATCAATGCCTCCATTAGCCACATGAGGAATCTCTGCACTGGACTCATTCTGGCATGAGTGACAGAGCCTGAAAATGACTAGTTAGATGGGTGCCTGGGGAGAGTCGAGTATGGCAGAAAATAAAATGGTGGAGTAAAAGTTGTGAGGTTTGGTTTGTGTGGAATATCCAAGCAGAGAGGGCTCATTGTGGGGCTTTCGATAGGCTGTCCTCTGAGGAGGGAAGATTAGTTCTTGGAGGCCACTAGCCTAGAAAGGAGATTTCCCCAAGAGATGGAACTATGCCAAGGCTGTATGGGTTAACACTGGGCTGGCCCAAATCATCAGTGGGCAGTTCCCAGAGGGCCACCAGAGTCCTGCACTATCTTGACACTCAAAGACATGGCTCAACATGGAAAGGAGCTTTTTAGACCTCGATCTTCTGGACACCTGAGAGGCCTAGTTACGAGTATGTAGTGTTTTTATACACAACATTGCAATACAATAGGTGGCCAACAAATAGCAGTCCGCTAGCGGGCATAGTACCAGTGCTTGAAATGGAAAAATAGAAGTGCGGGTACTCTGTACAAGGGATGTTTCTGAGAAGTGCCGGTACTCTCTAATTAAAAATATAACGTCTCCTATCGAGGTCCTATTGAAATGGATTTCCTTGTTAGGGCACCTCTAAATCTCATAGTTCTGTCCAGGGTTTTCTCTTGAAAATACAAAATATCACACGGGTGCACAACGAGTTAAATCCCTTAAGAGCATGCCAAGCTTTTTCAGTAGATATTTGAGAGAGATTAGGGATCTCTACATGCTATGAAACTTTAGAAAATAAGTCTGAATAATGCATTTTCAAAATGATTTCTTCAAAATACATAGCCCCAAAGTCGAACGTCATAAAAACATTCACTGGTGATGGAAGGGAATATCACTGTGCATTTTCTACAGCACCCTGGGGCATTATTCTTCTGTAGCAGCAAAATACATTTATGTTCCCCACAGAAAAGTCGTGCTTGGTGCGAAAAAGGTATATAAGTATTAACAGTGGTTCACGGAAAATCTTTTCCTAATCACTTAAAAGGGCCATCAATGTGATTAATATAAAAAATAAGAAAAGATTTACACATGAACAAATAATGAATAATTAGACGAAACAAAAACGTGCCAGGTATTTCAAACATCGAGTAAGTTTAAGTGATAAATGGAACGTGAATTAAGAGTATGAAAAAACTGCTCGGTGCTCACACCTGGCAAACACTTTTTCAAAACAATTTTTTGCGTGTGAATAGCAAAGCAGAAGACTCCAAATGGCCACATGAAACGTATGTTATTCTGTATCCACTCTTAGTCCGATAACTCAAATAAAACAGGGAACACTCAAGGAAAAGGCTCATGGAGTAGAGTCGACTCGTGTGGATCCAAACACGGCCGAGGGTCATCATCAGATCAGAGGAAGTTATTTGAAAGGCCGAAGAGAGAGGAGGGAACAAGTAGGCCACGGTCCCAGGTTAGCCAACACTGCGAAGCCAGAGATATGTTGGGGAGGCACCGACCACTGGGGAGTCCAAAAGAACAGGATTGAGTCCTGGACCATACCCAGTTGGTCCCACATTAATGTCGTTTAAGGAGTGACCAAACTTGAGCTGCAGGAACCTTTTAGGTGGGCTGTGCAGGGAGTAGTTTATGAAAAATTGATAGTGCGACAATCAGGCCCAGACAAAAATCTATTGCGCCAGTACTGCGTCTACTAATCTCAGAGCAGCAATGAGTGCTACAATAGCCCCTGATGAAGGCCATCCGAAACTGGGCAGGCAAATGCTGAAGGCGACAACATGGATGTGGAATGCACACTTGAAGGACCTCGGCCTGAGAGAAATCTGGTAGAAGGATATGAAGAGCGGCCTATGCAATGGAAACCATCAGCGAAGCAGGAGCAGAGCAGCCAGTCGCCGCCAGGTTCCGCTTCTGTCACAACTCCGAAGACCAGGCGCACGCCCTCATTTACCAGTCCGTTATTAAAGAGTGAGTGGGGTTCCTTGAATACCATGAAAATAATTCTAACCAATATATTTTAATAGATAGCCCCAAAAGTCACAAGTCATTCGATGAGGAGGGAGTGACATATGCCATCGTGAGTCTTCCACTTGTCCAGGAGCATTATTCATCTGCCGCAGTAAAAGTTTCCCTAATAACATTTGGGATTGGTGCAAATAGATACGCGCTATAGAACCGTATGTGGCAGTGGAGTGACTTTATGAAACGGCAGATGTTTGCTGGTTTCCTCAGTATAGATGGTGAAAACAGGTCCTCGGCTACTCAGGGACGCTCTTGAGGGGGTGGATCATTCAACAGTCGAGAGATACAGGGTGGCATTGGGTCTGGGCTGCTATTGCGATCATGGGTTAGCCGATAACATGTCTTTTGGGCCGAAATTGCTTATTGGAACGAAGTGGTTACAGTGTTTTTTATTTTATTAGAGCCCATTTTGAAGGGCCATGTTCATTCAATTAATAGTAAAATGGGGGCTTTCAGAACTGGCTTAGAGGTGGTTTTTCAGGCACACTTTGCAGCAGGTTTTACAAGGGACATCTTAAGGGTTTTGGTGGCCCCGCGCCACATTTATTTTGGGGGTCCCTGTTCGAAGCAGCTTTGAATTTATGATACAATTTAAGCTCTTCATGCCCTCTTGGGCCGCTTCACTGATAGTTCACGTGCACACTCATTCAAATTCTAAATGTGTTTTCATATAATAATGAGGGGTAGTGACGTGTGTGTTCACGATTGTAACACATCAGCAGCTCACAAACATTACTGCAATCTATCTTTGTGGCACCCTCTCATTTCTCATATGTGAAATCCTGCTTTGATCTAAGAGAAACTTTTTTATGGATGTTGCATGATACATAAACACAGCATTTCTCTGAAAAATGTCTCAAATAGACTCTCACAAATCTCCACATTACAAATAAATGAAAGGAAAACGGTATTTAAAACAATGTATTTAAGAATGATTCAAGGTCACCCGAGCAATGCTCCCTGCAGAACAGAGCTGGCTCTATCAGGGGGTCGGCCCCCCATGAACGTTTAGGGCCCTCGGCCAGTGCCCACTTCTCCCAGGACTTAAAACGCCTCTGGGTTTTACATATATATTTCGTTGGAGCCCCGAAGCATGTCATAATGGAAGTTCCGTAATACTTTCGGGGGCTTCAGGTGGCAATTTGTGGAAAGTCGGGCTTTTTCCATCCCTGTCTCCGAATATTAGCTCTGCCTGCTGACACCTCAAGGAGAACAGCTGTTGGCCCGTGTCTTTTAAGTAATCAGTAACGTTGCACACTACAATGCCCGTGGCCTCCCTTACACTTATCACAAGACAACGTGTTATCAGCTCTCCCAAAAAGTCCATGAGCCCCTCCTTAGAATGACCACAAGACAGTATGACGTCATTTGGTTAGCGGTTCCTCCTTCTGCTAGGAATAGAGGGGAAGTAAATATTAGATTAACAGCCACTCCACAAAACACGTTAAGAATGCGTGTGAACTACTGGCCTTCCAGACAAAACAATCAGATTACTTTTGGCTGTTTCCGACCTTTATCATCCCATTTACCTTTCAATGTTGACTTCCAAGCTCTGATGATGTTTTGTTTAATTGGCTACTGATCAGTTTGACTCATTTTCTTCTGTTTTACTGTCATTTTGTATTCAATTTACGTATTGCAAAGATTGCTTTTGCACCTGTTTTGTTGTGTCCACTTGCCCATTCTGCAAGTGGATATGACTGACCCACAGATGGTAACCAAACAGTTTAGACCTTGGAAATATCAACTACTTTTATATCGGTTAGGAAATTTGGACAGAATCTTTTGAGAAACCTGCATGTTTCTGCCTGACTCCTTGTCTCGCATTCACTTCCTCTGGGTACCCAGTTGCGTAAGGAAGGCCCCCGCAGCCCTCGCAGTGCTGGGGGGCCCGAGCTCCAGGGGGCCCCCTCAGCACAGTACCCTGACCTGAGAGCTCCTGAATGAGTTTGGAGGGGGCCTTGCAGAGGACATGATTGACTGGTCCTAAGGGCATCATTACGATGCCCACTGTAGCGGAAGCGTGACCGCCCAACAAGGAGTCAGCGGTCCCGCTGCCCTTATTACAATGAGGCCAAAGGGTTTATTTTCTATTGTGGCTTGTGTTGCAGGCTGCAGCACAAGCCAAAATAGAAAATGTACATTTTAAAAACATCCCTGCACCATATGGCAGCCTCCATGCGGTGCCACATGGTACAGGGATGTTTAGGGTAGGTGCCCCCCAGCCCCCTAGCGGAGGGCCATGAGGAAGGGGGGCCACTAGGTGCCCCCAAAGTCACTTACCGCCTGCCTTTCCATGGTGGGCGAACCGCTAAGAAAGAACAGGCAGAAAGGGACATTGTAATCCCTATGGCAGTGCCTGAGGAGGCACCGCTCCTATTGTAGGGATTACTGACACTCCGACAGTCTGATGGGCTCCTCGAGCCCATCAGAAAGCTTCGGACTGTCCCTCTACCTGCTGCCTCCGACCACATGCATTGTAATGCGTCAGTCAGATCACAGCAGCAGATGGCAGTTAGACCGCATCAGATGAGCCGCCGGGTGTGGACTGGCCGCCATCAGAATGACCCCCTTAGTGTGCATCGGTACAAGGCAGATTAAGTCCTGTATCAGGTCTTACCACGACTTTCAGAAGAGCACACAGAGGGCCCTGATTAGCCAACACACACATCCAAAATAGAGCTTTTGTACCCAATACGCCAACAGGGGAGCTGGGCAAAGGTTGTGGAATGAACCCATAAGCAGGTAAAATGATAACAAGCATTGTCCACGCCAAGAGTTATCTGCCTAATTGGTGTCACCTGTCCAGTAGTCGCCCGTTGACCCATCACCAGCTTCACACCCTAGAAACCAAGCCTGGATCACAAACCTTTCATAAGACAGGTGACCCCCGCAAACACTCAGTGGTGACAGGAGCAGTAATGAGTTGGGAATTTCTTATACGACCACACAAGGGTAGGGCATAATCTCCCAGACATTCAATGGAGATATTTTTCATATAATTGGCCTGTAAATGAGTGGGTCGGTTAACACCGACCCATGTGTATACCCCTGTTTATTTATTTAGAAATCTGTTTATTGAGTTTGCAGGTGGAATCACATATTACATCATATATAATCAGTGAGCATCATTACATATATCACTTGGCTAAATGTCAGCGCACAACGCATGTAGTCCGGCTGCGTTACATTAACTGAAAAGTAAACAGCAGTGCCCAAATTTACAACCTGCGAGGTTCTGAGCAAATCTCTCACCATGCGTGATGCTGTGGCCGTAGCCCTCGTGGAGAGCATCCGCTCACCATCTCCTGTATCAGTTACGTGCTAATCCCGGTGCATCCCCAAACGGTTATACAAACAGTGCTAAACTCCCCGCTCAAGGACCGGGTAGCTGTCTCCTCAACAGCCTAGCAACTAAAACAACTTCCAACAGCAGCTCGCAAGTTCTATTCTAAACGGCCCCTCCCTTCTGATCCCCTTCCCCGTCAGATTCCAAACTCCCCAGCCCCCACCGTCAGGACCAATTCAAGCACTAAGATTCAGTCCGCGACATGCACTGGCCTCACTTCTAAGCCTGCCACACCCGCCAGCGCAGCATCTCCACCAGGCTGATTGCGCCCCCTCGCCTAGCTCAGCTCCGACAGCGCGTCCCTGCCACCACCCGGGGTCACCCCTTCCGATTGCAGCAGAGCCTGCAGCATCTCCCCCCATTGGGATGCGATGGGTGTCACTCTAAGGCCCAGCGTCTCCTCCCGCCGAAGTGCCACCTCCTCCGCCTTCGCCCACACCAGTAAAGAACTACGCCATGCTCGCACATGTGGCGCCACGTCTGCCTTCCAGCGTTTGGTGATAAGTCGCTTAGCCACTACGATCCCCAGATCGAGAAAACGAGAGGCCACCTTAGCCGGGGGCGGCCGGTGAAAGAGATGTAGTAAATAAGTGGGCCACTCAGATGGAATTTCCCGGCCCGTACACCTGCGGAGCTCCCCATGTATCGCCTGCCAGTACATTTGTAGTGCTGGGCAGCCCCACAGCATGTGGAGTAGGCCGGCGTCAACCACTGCGCAGCGGGGGCAGCATGCGTCTACGCGATGAAAATACTTATTAATGGCAGCCGGCGTAAGGTAGGCCCTGTGCAGGATAAAAAACTGTATTTGACGAAATCTCATGTTTCGAGGTATCCTCCTCGGCCCCTGTAGCACCCTCTCCCACTCTTTATCTACCATAGGGCGAACAAGATCCCCCTCCCATTTCTCGCGCAGTGCCCCTAGGCTCGGCGCCGCGTGTATCCGCAAGGCCGCAGCAAACCATTTGATTAGATGCCCCCCTCGGCCCATGACATGGAGGTATTGCAGCACTAAGTGTTGCTCCGGTTCTTCCCGTAAGTCCCCCCAATGACCCGTCAGCGTCTCTACCAGAGCCCGGTGTCGGAGAAACTGGCCCTGCGCCAGCCCGTCTCCTCCGCCAGGGTCGCGAACGGCAGGAGGCCCCCTTCATGGTATAAGTCCGCCAGTGTGTGAATATCCGCCGCATGCCAATCCCTAAGTTCTGCAGCACCAAGCGTGCCTCGCCCGCAAGGGGAACCCTCCAGAGGAATGGCCGGTGCGTATGGGATCCCGGCCCGTGTCAGCCGGAGACATCGACGGTAGCATTTATACGCCACCATTAGCAACAACGGTTCGGGCTTGTGCGCGCTAGTCGTCGGGTGAAAGATTCTGAGGAGCTCCGTCAATGCCAGCGGCAGGTTCACCACCGTCGCCGTGTCCTCGCGGCATCTGTCAGCTAGCCAGTGGGCCACCCATTGCTGCTGTGCTGCCAGATAGTAGTGCTCAAGACACGGCATCCCTAGCCCGCCCCGGCCCACAGGAAGACACAGTTTCGGCAGCGCGACCCTGTGGCACGCCGTTCCCCATATGAAGTCACGGAGGGTGCGCGTGAAGGGCGTGAAGAAAGACACCGGTATGTATACCGGGAGGTTGGCAAAATAATACAGCAGCCGGGGCAGTACTACCATTTTAACTAGCGCTATTCGGCCGGTCACCGAAAGGGCAAGCGTGCTCCAGAACGCCATCTGGGTCCTGACCGCTGTCACAGCGCGCCCCAGGTTACCCTCCACCAGATCCGCCGGGCGGCGATATATCTGGACACCCAGATAGCGAAAGGTGTCCGGTTGCGATTGGACCCGCACTCCGCCAAGGTGGTAGTCTGGGTCTTGGACGTCGTCCCGGAAGGCGAACAGACAGGATTTAGTGGCGTTGACTCGGAGGCCTGAGAGCTGCTCAAAAGAGTGTAAGATGCAGCCCAGCCTCGCCATGTGTATACCCCTGTTTAGGCACAGGTCAGAATTACGAGTTTGGTTGTATTTATCACATCCGATAATTATCAAATGCATACCGTACCTTAACCTTCGTTACATTCCCTCAGGTTAAACCTGCTGAAATTTAAAGGGGTAAAAGCATACAGTATTTACAGTACTTATCATGCAGATTTTGTACCATTAAACACCATGTTATTCAACTCAAACTCGTAAAAGGTGCTATTTGTCACACCTGATAAATATTGTACCCTGGTGTATCAGTATGTATTAGGTGTGAGAAACAGCGCCTATACCTGTAATCAGCCCTATGTGTTTTGCACTATAAAAAATTTATATTAAGAGGTTTTTGACTTGTCTGTTAAGGCTGGAGTGACGAACTGTGAAGTGCTATCGCCACACCAAGATAAAGACCTATTGAACTACCATTGTGCGATTGTACTAACTGAGATAGGTGTTTGGCTGATCCTTTGTGCACAGGAGTAGCTGTGACAGCCAGGGTGGGATCCCACCAGTTGTGAATACACTTTGTATGCTTGATAGTGCTAGGAGGGTACTTTCCCCCATATTCCTAGAGTGATTGCCAGCTTTGGTTTTTCTTTAGCAGAACAGTCAAGAGTGATTGTTTATTTTTTATATTTTGCTTCTGTGCAGCTGATCAGTGTGGAGTAAAAGTCACTGTGAGGTGCTGCAAGTTACATCATTATGTGGTGAGCTGTGATTGGTTGGTTAGCATGTGTGCCGCGCTGCGATGGTTCGTTACGTCACTGGCTGACGCCCTTCGAGTAGTCGGTTCAGTGATGTCATGCTAGGATTAGATGCTTGCGCTGCTGAGTATTGCATTGTAATTTTTTGGGAACTGTTGGTTATTTCAATTTAAAGTTTACAAATTCTGTGTTGCATGGTGTAAGAAAAGAAAAAGAAAGTCTTTAGGAATATAAGAGCCATGTTGAGAAATGATGTGAAAATACCTCTCCGAGAGGTTGAGAAGGTCCCTCGAGAGGGCACACCTGCACATTACATTACCAACAAGGTTGGAGAACACACCTGCATTTGGATCAAACAATCAAATAAGATCACAGTGAATGAAGGGTGTTTGCAGAGTCCCCCACATTGCCGCAACCATACACAGCTGCACCCCCTCCCTCATTATTGTCAACTAAGGAGAAAGACCAAAAAGAGTTACAAGAATCTCGAAGGGGGGTACTATGCAGGAAATGATTCACAGAAAGATACTGGTGTGGCAATCAGGTCCAGCCGAAAAACTGCCATGCCAGTACTGGGTCTACTGGACTCACAGCGGTGACGAGACTGCGTAATAGCGTAACCCCAGAGCGATCAAGGCCATGCCGAACTTTGGACAGCAAATGCTTGCAGGGACACATGGACGTGGAATGTACACTTCAAAGACCTCTGCCAGAGAGACACTTTGGTAGAAGGATTAGGAGAATAGCCCAGGCAGGAGAAAGCAGCAGTAGAGTGGCCAGTCTCTGTCAGGTCCTGCTTCTGTCACAGCCCAGAGGATCGAGAGCACCCCTATATTTTCCAGTAAGTTATTTAAGAGAGGGAGTGTTCCCTGCATCCCACGAAACCTTAGAAAACAAGTCATGAAGAATGTATTTTTAAAAGGTCTTTTTCAAAATACGTAGCCCCAAAAGTCACAAATCAAGGTGCTCGTTTTACACAATACCCAAGCAATATCCCTCCGTAGTAGCAAATACACGTATGGTTCCCTTAGAAAATGTGTGCTTGGTACAAAAATGTATGCACGATAGAAACGTATATGCAGCAGGAGAAATAGTACCTTTTTAAAACAGCAGATCGTTGCTTGCTTCCTCGCAGTGAAGATGGTGAAAGCAAGTCATCGGCTAAGAGAACCCACACTAAAGAGATGGGTCAACAGAGGAGTGTTACAGGGTGGCAAAGAGGCACTGGGGCTGCAATTGTGACCACAAGCGAGTCCCAATAAGATGTCTCAGGCTGAAACCTTCTAACTGGTACGAAGTGATTGCAGATACTTGGAATGTGATTGGAGTCCATTTTCAAGGGTCCTGTTCATTCAATTAATACTCAGATGGGGGGGCTTTCGCGGCTGTCTTAGAAGTGTGTTTTCAGGCACATTTTACTTTGGCAATGTCATGTTGCAGCTTTTACATATATTTGATTGAAAAGGTGAGGCGTGTGATAATGGAAGTTCTCTAGTACTTTGGGCTGCGCCAGGCGGCGGCAATCTGTGGCAAGTCGGCCTGTAACTGAATAATCACTTTGAGGAACTTTTCATCCCTGTCTCTGGACATTAGCTCAGCCTGCAGACCCGCCCGGGAGAACAGCTGTTGACCTGTGTCTTTTAAATCACCAGTAACCATTCCACCCTATAATCCCCGTGGCCTGCGCTTACACTGATCACAAGACAATGTGCTATCAGCCCTCCCTACCAGGACCCCTCCTTAGAATGACTACAAGACACTATGACGTCATTTGGTGAGCGGTTCCTCCTTCTGCTGGGAATAGAGGGGAAGTAGTTAATAGATTTACAGCCACTCCACAAAACACGGTAAGAATGTGTGTGACCTACTGGCCTTCCGAAAAACCAAAAAGATTACTTTGGCTCACATTACGACCTTTATAACCACATTTATCTTTCACAGTTGACTTCCAAGCGCTTTAGATGCGTTGTTTATGTGGTTACTGATCCAGTCATTTTATTCTGTTTTATTGTCGTTTTGCATTCAATCCACTTATTGCAAAAATAGTTTTGGCGCCATGGTTGTAGTGTCCCCTTGCCCACTTTCTACAATTGAATATGACTGACCCACGGATGGTAACCAGATGCTTATAACTTGGAATCGTCGGCAATATTTATACAGTGCAGCAAATGTTAGCAGAAACTCTCTTGCTGCCATAACATATAGAGAAACCTGTATAATTCTGCCTAGCTGCTTGTCCAGTATTCATTTCCTCTGGGTCCTCTCTTGCACAGGACATGAGTGACTGGACCTGAGTGTGGAACTGAGTGTGTATTGGAACAAGACTGTATTATGCATTACCAGAACTTCCTTAAGAGCGCTCAGAGTTCTCAGAGGCTCGAAGGGGGCGCTTTAGAGTTGGTGTTATCTCTTTTAATCTGAATAGCAAGCAGGCGCAGGGGCCTGGGCTGAACTTTGCCTGGGGGTTGCATAAATAACCCGGAAGCAGGTAAGATGATAACGAGCATTGATAAGAGCCCAAGCAGGGAGTAATCCGCTCGATTGGCGTCACCTGTCTGATAGCTGCCCCTGGGACCCTTCACCGGCTTCACCCCCTAGAACCCGACCCTTGACCACAAACCTTTCATAAGACAGAAGACCCCACAAAGAGTCTTGGTTGACGGGGAAACCAATGAGTTGGTCCTGCATTCTTATAGATCTCCACGAGGGCAGGGCATACTTCTGTGACATTCCACTACCCACACCCACTGTAAAGTGTGATAATACCACTTTTCACGGCGTTACAGGGTGCAGAAGGGGCAGATGGGGCCCAACTGGAAATAGGGAGACAGGCATGTATGCACTGGGGGTTAGATTGGGGCACTGTGGCCTATTTTATTGTTTAGTCTTTGTTTTTAGGTCTCGCTTAAGGCAGTGAATGTTGCAAGACATTTTGTTAGCTTACACTGGGCTTGGAGCACACCCATTGTTTGTCATTGGTTGGCCTCATTGTCACTCTTATTTGCTTGCTTTTAATGGATGGCTTGTGTGGTCATTATGTCATGAATTTGTAGATGTATTACTGTGTCTTTACACTGCTGGGATTTTTTGGGTGCTGCTTTATTCTTTTAGTTAAGCAGTCTTCAAAAGTGCATATGTCTTCCACCTGATTCCCTCATGTGCTTCAATTCTCCTCTTCTCCATGTTGCTCCATCTTGCTGTGTGCTTCCCTTTCCCCATCTTTATGTTACTCTGTCTCACCCTGTGATTCTCTTCTCTGCACCCGTCTCTTTGTTGCTCTGTCTTGCGTGTGCTTGTGTACTCCCCAATCTGTGGGCTACAGTCTCAAAGGTAAACTCACACTTTTGTGTAAGTTTATGATTGTTTGCTTTTCTCTAAGGGATTTAAGAATGTTATCTTTACGAGTGCGGAGTCTCTGCACATAAAAAGACCTATGATTTATATGCAGAGAGTACCCACTTGTAAATATACTACTCGTAAATCCGTTTGAGAATCGCAAACAATCGAAAACTTACACGAAAGTGAAAGTTTACCTTTGTAAATCAGACCCTTCATATTGATCTGTCTTGACATGCACTTCGTTGCCCCCAACCCCCGGTCTCCCTGTTGCTCTGTCTCACCGTACACTTCGGTGCCCCCCATCCCCTGGATCTCCGTGTGGCTCCGTCTTGCTGTGTTCATCTGTGACACTCCTGTGTTGATTCCGTCCCCAATGCTGCTTGCAGCCCATCTTCATGTTGCTCTGTCAAGCCGTGTGCTTCTGTGCTCCTCTGTCTCCTTGTTGCGCTGTCTCGCCGTGTGCTTCTGTGCTCCTCTGTCTCCTTGTTGCTCTGTCTCGCTCTGCGCTTCTGTGCTCTTCTATCTCTTTGTTGCTAAGTCTCGCCGTGTGCTTCTGTGCTCCTTTGTCTCCTTGTTGCGCTGCCTCGCCGTGTGCTTCTGTGCTCCTCTGTCTCTTTGTTGCTCTGTCTCGCCGTGTGCTTCTGTGCTCCACTGTCTCTTTGTTGCGCTGTCTCGCTGGGTGCTTCTGTGCTCCTCTGTCTCCTTGTTGCACTGTCTTGCCGTGTGCTTCTGTGCTCCTCTGTCTCCTTGTTACTCTGTCTTGCTCTGCGCTTCTGTGCCCTTTTATCTCCTTGTTGCTATGTCTCTCCGTGTGCTTCTCTGCTCCTCTGTCTCCTTGTTGCTATGTCTCGCCGTGTGCTTCTGTGCTCTTCTATCTCCTTGTTGCTCTGTCTCGCTCTGCGCTTCTGTGCTCTTTTATCTCCTTGTTGCTTTGTCTCTCTGTGTGCTTCTGTGCTCCTCTGTCTCCTTGTTGCGCTGTCGCGCCGTGTGCTTCTGTGCTCCTCTGTCTCTTTGTTGCTCTGTCTCGCCATGTGCTTCTGTGCTCCACTGTCTCTTTGTTGCGCTGTCTCGCTGGGTGCTTCTGTGCTCCTCTGTCTCCTTGTTGCGCTGTCTTGCTGTGTGCTTCTGTGCTCCTCTGTCTCCTTGTTACTCTGTCTCGCTCTGCACTTCTGTGCTCTTTTATCTCCTTGTTGCTATGTCTCTCCGTGTGCTTCTGTGCTCCTCTGTCTCCTTGTTGCTATGTCTAGCCGTGTGCTTCTGTGCTCCTCTGTCTCCTTGTTGCGCCGTCTCGCCGTGTGCTTCTGTGCTCCTCTGTCTCTTTGTTGCTCTGTCTTGCCGTGTGCTTCTGTGCTCCTCTGTCTCTTTGTTGTGCTGTCTCGCCGTGTGCTTCAGTGCTCCTCTGGCTCTTTGTTGCGCTGTCTCGCTGTGTGCTTCAGTGCTCCTCTGTCTCCTTGTTGCGCTGTCTCGCAGTGTGCTTCTATCTCCTTGTTGCTATGTCTCGCCGTGTGCTTCTGTTCCCATCTGTCTCCTTGTTACTCTGTCTCGCTCTGCGCTTCTGTGCTCTTTTATCTCCTGGTTGCTTTGTCTCTCTGTGTGCTTCTGTGCTCCTCTGTCTCCTTGTTGCGCTGTCTCGCCGTGTGCTTCTGTGCTCCTCTGTCTCTTTGTTGCTCTGTCTCGCCATATGCTTCTGTGCTCCACTGTCTCTTTGTTGCGCTGTCTTGCTGGGTGCTTCTGTGCTCCTCTGTCTCCTTGTTGCGCTGTCTTGCCGTGTGCTTCTGTGCTCCTCTGTCTCCTTGTTACTCTGTCTCGCTCTGTGCTTCTGTGCTCTTTTATCTCCTTGTTGCTATGTCTATCCGTGTGCTTCTGTGCTCCTCTGTCTCCTTGTTGCGCTGTCTCGCCGTGTGATTCTGTGCTCCTCTGTCTCCTTGTTGCGCCGTCTCGCCGTGTGCTTCTGTGCTCCTCTGTCTCTTTGTTGCTCTGTCTCGCCGTGTGCTTCTGTGCTCCTCTGTCTCTTTGTTGTGCTGTCTCGCTGTGTGCTTCAGTGCTCCTCTGTCTCCTTGTTGCGTTGTCTCGCAGTGTGCTTCTGTGCTCGTCTGTCTCCTTGTTGCGCTGTCTCGCCGTGTGCTGCTGTGCTCTTCTATCTCCTTGTTGCTATGTCTCGCCGTGTGCTTCTGTGCCCATCTGTCTCCTGGTTGCTCTGTCTCGCTGTGTGCTTCTGTGCTCCTCTGTCTCCTTGTTGCGCTGTCTCGCTGTGTGCTTCAGTGCTCCTCTGTCTCCTGGTTGTACCGTCTCGCCGTGTGCTTCTGTGCTCCTCTGTCTCTTTGTTGCGCTGTCTCGCCGTGTGCTTCTGTGCTCCTCTGTCTCTTTGTTGCGCTGTCCCGCCGTGTGCTTCTGTGCTCCTCTTTCTCCTTGTTGTGCTGTCTCGCCGTGTGCTTCTGTGCTCCTCTGTCTCCTTGTTGTACCGTCTCGCCGTGTGCTTCTGTGCTCCTCTGTCACTTTGTTGCGCTGTCTCACCGTGTGCTTCTGTGCTCCTCTGTCTCTTTGTTGCGCTGTCTCGCCGTGTGCTTCTGTGCTCCTCTTTCTCCTTGTTGTGCTGTCTCGCCGTGTGCTTCTGTGCTCCTCTGTCTCCTTGTTGTACCGTCTCGCCGTGTGCTTCTGTGCTCCTCTGTCTCTTTGTTGCGCTGTCTCGCCGTGTGCTTCTGTGCTCCTCTGTCTCTTTGTTGCACTGTCTCGCCGTGTGCTTCTGTGCTCCTCTGTCTCCTTGTTGCGCTGTCTTGCCGTGTGCTTCTGTGCTCCTCTGTCTCCTTGTTACTCTGTCTCGCTCTGCGCTTCTGTGCTCTTCTATCTCCTTGTTGCTATGTCTCGCCGTGTGCTTCTGTGCCCATCTGTCTCCTGGTTGCGCTGTCTCGCCGTGTGCTTCTGTGCTCCTCTGTCTCCTTGTTGTACCGTCTCGCCGTGTGCTTCTGTGCTCCTCTGTCTCTTTGTTGCTCTGTCTCGCCAGGTGCTTCTGTGCTCCACTGTCTCTTTGTTGCGCTGTCTCGCTGGGTGCTTCTGTGCTCCTCTGTCTCCTTGTTGCGCTGTCTTGCCGTGTGCTTCTGTGCTCCTCCGTCTCCTTATTACTCTGTCTCACTCTGCGCTTCTGTGCTCTTTTATCTCCTTGTTGCTATGTCTCTCCGTGTGCTTCTGTGCTCCTCTGTCTCCTTGTTGCTATGTCTTGCCTTGTGATTCTGTGCTCCTCTGTCTCCTTGTTGCGCCGTCTCGCTGTGTGCTTCTGTGCTCCTCTGTCTCTTTGTTGCTCTGTCTCGCCGTGTGCTTCTGTGCTCCTCTGTCTCTTTGTTGTGCTGTCTCGCTGTGTGCTTCAGTGCTCCTCTGTCTCCTTGTTGCGTTGTCTCGCAGTGTGCTTCTGTGCTCTTCTATCTCCTTGTTGCTATGTCTCGCCGTGTGCTTCTGTGCCCATCTGTCTCCTGGTTGCTCTGTCTCGCTGTGTTCTTCTGTGCTGCTCTGTCTCCTTGTTGCGCTGTCTCGCTGTGTGCTTCAGTGCTCCTCTGTCTCCTGGTTGTACCATCTCGCCGTGTGCTTCTGTGCTCCTCTGTCTCTTTGTTGCGCTGTCCCGCCGTGTGCTTCTGTGCTCCTCTTTCTCCTTGTTGTGCTGTCTCGCCGTGTGCTTCTGTGCTCCTCTGTCTCCTTGTTGTACCGTCTCGCCGTGTGCTTCTGTGCTCCTCTGTCTCTTTGTTGCGCTGTCTCGCCGTGTGCTTCTGTGCTCCTCTGTCTCTTTGTTGCGCTGTCTCGCCGTGTGCTTCTGTGCTCCTCTTTCTCCTTGTTGTGCTGTCTCGCCGTGTGCTTCTGTGCTCTTCTATCTCCTTGTTGCTATGTCTCGCCGTGTGCTTCTGTGCCCATCTGTCTCCTGGTTGCGCTGTCTCGCCGTGTGCTTCTGTGCTCCTCTGTCTCCTTGTTGTACCGTCTCGCCGTGTGCTTCTGTGCTCCTCTGTCTCTTTGTTGCGCTGTCTCGCCGTGTGCTTCTGTGCTCCTCTGTCTCTTTGTTGCGCTGTCTCGCCGTGTGCTTCTGTGCTCCTCTTTCTCCTTGTTGTGCTGTCTCGCCGTGTGCTTCTGTGCTCTTCTATCTCCTTGTTGCTATGTCTCGCCGTGTGCTTCTGTGCCCATCTGTCTCCTGATTGCGCTGTCTCGCTGTGTGCTTCAGTGCTCCTCTGTCTCCTGGTTGTACCGTCTCGCCGTGTGCTTCTGTGCTCCTCTGTCTCCTGGTTGTACCGTCTCGCCGTGTGCTTCTGTGCTCCTCTGTCTCTTTGTTGCGCTGTCTCGCCGTGTGCTTCTGTGCTCCTCTGTCTCTTTGTTGCGCTGTCCCGCCGTGTGCTTCTGTGCTCCTCTTTCTCCTTGTTGTGCTGTCTCGCCGTGTGCTTCTGTGCTCCTCTGTCTCCTTGTTGTACCGTCTCGCCGTGTGCTTCTGTGCTCCTCTGTCACTTTGTTGCGCTGTCTCACCGTGTGCTTCTGTGCTCCTCTGTCTCTTTGTTGCGCTGTCTCGCCGTGTGCTTCTGTGCTCCTCTTTCTCCTTGTTGTGCTGTCTCGCCGTGTGCTTCTGTGCTCTTCTATCTCCTTGTTGCTATGTCTCGCCGTGTGCTTCTGTGCCCATCTGTCTCCTGGTTGCGCTGTCTCGCCGTGTGCTTCTGTGCTCCTCTGTCTCCTTGTTGTACCGTCTCGCCGTGTGCTTCTGTGCTCCTCTGTCTCTTTGTTGCGCTGTCTCGCCGTGTGCTTCTGTGCTCCTCTGTCTCTTTGTTGCACTGTCTCGCCGTGTGCTTCTGTGCTCCTCTGTCTCCTTGTTGCGCTGTCTTGCCGTGTGCTTCTGTGCTCCTCTGTCTCCTTGTTACTCTGTCTCGCTCTGCGCTTCTGTGCTCTTCTATCTCCTTGTTGCTATGTCTCGCCGTGTGCTTCTGTGCCCATCTGTCTCCTGGTTGCGCTGTCTCGCCGTGTGCTTCTGTGCTCCTCTGTCTCCTTGTTGTACCGTCTCGCCGTGTGCTTCTGTGCTCCTCTGTCTCTTTGTTGCTCTGTCTCGCCAGGTGCTTCTGTGCTCCACTGTCTCTTTGTTGCGCTGTCTCGCTGGGTGCTTCTGTGCTCCTCTGTCTCCTTGTTGCGCTGTCTTGCCGTGTGCTTCTGTGCTCCTCCGTCTCCTTATTACTCTGTCTCACTCTGCGCTTCTGTGCTCTTTTATCTCCTTGTTGCTATGTCTCTCCGTGTGCTTCTGTGCTCCTCTGTCTCCTTGTTGCGCCGTCTCGCTGTGTGCTTCTGTGCTCCTCTGTCTCTTTGTTGCTCTGTCTCGCCGTGTGCTTCTGTGCTCCTCTGTCTCTTTGTTGTGCTGTCTCGCTGTGTGCTTCAGTGCTCCTCTGTCTCCTTGTTGCGTTGTCTCGCAGTGTGCTTCTGTGCTCTTCTATCTCCTTGTTGCTATGTCTCGCCGTGTGCTTCTGTGCCCATCTGTCTCCTGGTTGCTCTGTCTCGCTGTGTTCTTCTGTGCTGCTCTGTCTCCTTGTTGCGCTGTCTCGCTGTGTGCTTCAGTGCTCCTCTGTCTCCTGGTTGTACCATCTCGCCGTGTGCTTCTGTGCTCCTCTTTCTCCTTGTTGTGCTGTCTCGCCGTGTGCTTGCCGTGTGCTTCTGTGCTCTTCTATCTCCTTGTTGCTATGTCTCGCCGTGTGCTTCTGTGCCCATCTGTCTCCTGGTTGCGCTGTCTCGCCGTGTGCTTCTGTGCTCCTCTGTCTCCTTGTTGTACCGTCTCGCCGTGTGCTTCTGTGCTCCTCTGTCTCTTTGTTGCGCTGTCTCGCCGTGTGCTTCTGTGCTCCTCTGTCTCTTTGTTGCGCTGTCTCGCCGTGTGCTTCTGTGCTCCTCTTTCTCCTTGTTGTGCTGTCTCGCCGTGTGCTTCTGTGCTCTTCTATCTCCTTGTTGCTATGTCTCGCCGTGTGCTTCTGTGCCCATCTGTCTCCTGATTGCGCTGTCTCGCTGTGTGCTTCAGTGCTCCTCTGTCTCCTGGTTGTACCGTCTCGCCGTGTGCTTCTGTGCTCCTCTGTCTCTTTGTTGCTCTGTCTCGCCGTGTGCTTCTGTGCTCCTCTGTCTCCTTGTTGTACCGACTCGCCCTGTGCTTCTGTGCTCCTCTGTCTCTTTGTTGCGCTGTCTCGCCGTGTGCTTCTGTGCTCCTCTTTCTCCTTGTTGTGCTGTCTCGCCGTGTGCTTCTGTGCTCTTCTATCTCCTTGTTGCTATGTCTCTCCGTGTGCTTCTCTGCTCCTCTGTCTCCTTGTTGCTATGTCTCGCCGTGTGCTTCTGTGCTCTTCTATCTCCTTGTTGCTCTGTCTCGCTCTGCGCTTCTGTGCTCTTTTATCTCCTTGTTGCTTTGTCTCTCTGTGTGCTTCTGTGCTCCTCTGTCTCCTTGTTGCGCTGTCTCGCCGTGTGCTTCTGTGCTCCTCTGTCTCCTTGTTGTACCGTCTCGCCGTGTGCTTCTGTGCTCCTCTGTCTCTTTGTTGCGCTGTCTCGCCGTGTGCTTCTGTGCTCCTCTGTCTCTTTGTTGCTCTGTCTCGCCATGTGCTTCTGTGCTCCACTGTCTCTTTGTTGCGCTGTCTCGCTGGGTGCTTCTGTGCTCCTCTGTCTCCTTGTTGCGCTGTCTTGCTGTGTGCTTCTGTGCTCCTCTGTCTCCTTGTTACTCTGTCTCGCTCTGCACTTCTGTGCTCTTTTATCTCCTTGTTGCTATGTCTCTCCGTGTGCTTCTGTGCTCCTCTGTCTCCTTGTTGCTATGTCTCGCCGTGTGCTTCTGTGCTCCTCTGTCTCCTTGTTGCGCCGTCTCGCCGTGTGCTTCTGTGCTCCTCTGTCTCTTTGTTGCTCTGTCTCGCCGTGTGCTTCTGTGCTCCTCTGTCTCTTTGTTGTGCTGTCTCGCCGTGTGCTTCAGTGCTCCTCTGGCTCTTTGTTGCGCTGTCTCGCTGTGTGCTTCAGTGCTCCTCTGTCTCCTTGTTGCGCTGTCTCGCAGTGTGCTTCTGTGCTCCTCTGTCTCCTTGTTGCGCTGTCTCGCCGTGTGCTTCTGTGCTCTTATATCTCCTTGTTTCTATGTCTCGCCGTGTGCTTCTGTTCCCATCTCTCTCCTTGTTACTCTGTCTCGCTCTGCGCTTCTGTGCTCTTTTATCTCCTGGTTGCTTTGTCTCTCCGTGTGCTTCTGTGCTCCTCTGTCTCCTTGTTGCGCTGTCTCGCCGTGTGCTTCTGTGCTCCTCTGTCTCTTTGTTACTCTGTCTCGCCATGTGCTTCTGTGCTCCACTGTCTCCTTGTTGCGCTGTCTTGCCGTGTGCTTCTGTGCTCCTCTGTCTCCTTGTTACTCTGTCTCGCTCTGCACTTCTGTGCTCTTTTATCTCCTTGTTGCTATGTCTCTCCGTGTGCTTCTGTGCTCCTCTGTCTCCTTGTTGCTATGTCTCGCCGTGTGATTCTGTGCTCCTCTGTCTCCTTGTTGTGCCGTCTCGCCGTGTGCTTCTGTGCTCCTCTGTCTCTTTGTTGCTCTGTCTCGCCGTGTGCTTCTGTGCTCCTCTGTCTCTTTGTTGTGCTGTCTCGCTGTGTGCTTCAGTGCTCCTCTGTCTCCTTGTTGCGTTGTCTCGCAGTGTGCTTCTGTGCTCGTCTGTCTCCTTGTTGTGCTGTCTCGCCGTGTGCTTCTGTGCTCCTCTGTCTCTTTGTTGCGCTGTCCCGCCGTGTGCTTCTGTGCTCCTCTTTCTCCTTGTTGTGCTGTCTCGCCGTGTGCTTCTGTGCTCCTCTTTCTCCTTGTTGTGCTGTCTCGCCGTGTGCTTCTGTGCTCTTCTATCTCCTTGTTGCTATGTCTCGCCGTGTGCTTCTGTGCCCATCTGTCTCCTGGTTGCGCTGTCTCGCCGTGTGCTTCTGTGCTCCTCTGTCTCGTTGTTGTACCGTCTCGCCGTGTGCTTCTGTGCTCCTCTGTCTCTTTGTTGCGCTGTCTCGCCGTGTGCTTCTGTGCTCCTCTGTCTCTTTGTTGCGCTGTCTCGCCGTGTGCTTCTGTGCTCCTCTGTCTCCTTGTTGCGCTGTCTTGCCGTGTGCTTCTGTGCTCCTCTGTCTCCTTGTTACTCTGTCTCGCTCTGCGCTTCTGTGCTCTTCTATCTCCTTGTTGCTATGTCTCGCCGTGTGCTTCTGTGCCCATCTGTCTCCTGGTTGCGCTGTCTCGCCGTGTGCTTCTGTGCTCCTCTGTCTCCTTGTTGTACCGTCTCGCCGCTTGCTTCTGTGCTCCTCTGTCTCTTTGTTGCTCTGTCTCGCCATGTGCTTCTGTGCTCCACTGTCTCTTTGTTGCGCTGTCTCGCTGGGTGCTTCTGTGCTCCTCTGTCTCCTTGTTGCGCTGTCTTGCCGTGTGCTTCTGTGCTCCACTGTCTCCTTATTACTCTGTCTCACTCTGCGCTTCTGTGCTCTTTTATCTCCTTGTTGCTATGTCTCGCCGTGTGCTTCTGTGCCCATCTGTCTCCTGATTGCGCTGTCTCGCTGTGTGCTTCAGTGCTCCTCTGTCTCCTGGTTGTACCGTCTCGCCGTGTGCTTCTGTGCTCCTCTGTCTCTTTGTTGCGCTGTCTCGCCGTGTGCTTCTGTGCTCCTCTGTCTCCTTGTTGTACCGTCTCGCCGTGTGCTTCTGTGCTCCTCTGTCTCTTTGTTGCGCTGTCTCGCCGTGTGCTTCTGTGCTCCTCTGTCTCTTTGTTGCGCTGTCTCGCCGTGTGCTTCTGTGCTCCTCTTTCTCCTTGTTGTGCTGTCTCGCCGTGTGCTTCTGTGCTCTTCTATCTCCTTGTTGCTATGTCTCTCCGTGTGCTTCTCTGCTCCTCTGTCTCATTGTTGCTATGTCTCGCCGTGTGCTTCTGTGCTCTTCTATCTCCTTGTTGCTCTGTCTCGCTCTGCGCTTCTGTGCTCTTTTATCTCCTTGTTGCTTTGTCTCTCTGTGTGCTTCTGTGCTCCTCTGTCTCCTTGTTGCGCTGTCTCGCCATGTGCTTCTGTGCTCCTCTGTCTCTTTGTTGCTCTGTCTCGCCATGTGCTTCTGTGCTCCACTGTCTCTTTGTTGCGCTGTCTCGCTGGGTGCTTCTGTGCTCCTCTGTCTCCTTGTTGCGCTGTCTTGCTGTGTGCTTCTGTGCTCCTCTGTCTCCTTGTTACTCTGTCTCGCTCTGCACTTCTGTGCTTCAGTCGGTATCGTTGCTTGGCTGCCTATCTGCTCATTTAAATCATTATTGCTGCCTGCTGTGTGCCTGGTTGCCGCGCTGAACAATTTGCATTTCTGTACTGCTAAAGCGCCGCTTTTTCAGCATTTGCGCATTTCCGCTGGGCTCCCCCCTCCGCCTCCATTTTGCCTGTGTTGTTGTTGTTGTTGTGCTCATCTCTAGCCCGCCCCGCCTCCCAGCTGAGACGCCCTCCCACTGACCAGAACAGCGCTCCAATACCTGAAAGCGCCGTGACTCGCTCCTGTCCCTCGGGCTGAGTGGTCGCTCCCCAGTGCCTCCCTGCTTCAGTCGGTATCGTTGCTTGGCTGCCTATCTGCTCATTTAAATCATTATTGCTGCCTGCTGTGTGCCTGGTTGCCGCGCTGAACAATTTGCATTTCTGTACTGCTAAAGCGCCGCTTTTTCAGCATTTGCGCATTTCCGCTGGGCTCCCCCCTCCGCCTCCATTTTGCCTGTGTTGTTGTTGTTGTTGTGCTCATCTCTAGCCCGCCCCGCCTCCCAGCTGAGACGCCCTCGCCCCTCCCCCTCCGCTATCCATATATGACAGTAGTTCCCGCGCGCAGCGTCCACGCGCAGCGTCCGCGCCCAACCCGCGCCGAAGGTGCGCCAAAGGTAAGCCCGTCTACGCCCGTCCGCGCCTGGACCGCGCCCAGCGCCAGTCCCCCGGCCCCTCGCGCTGCCCAGCCCTCCCGCATTACCTACGATGCCGCCTCCCTCCTAGCCCTCGACCCCGGTCGCGCCCCCAACTGCGTCCAAGCCGCTCCTGGACACACCCATGGACCTTTCTCTTGCTACTCCTGCAAATTCATCGGCACCGACAACATCTCCGCTACTACCACACCACAGATTCCCGACCCCAACCACCTACAATGCATCCTTCTCAACACCCGATCTGTCCACAGACACGCCATTGACCTATGGAATCTACTAGACACCACCTCCCCGGACATCGCCTTCCTAACGGAAACATGGATGAACGCTTCCTCCGCCCCAGACATCACCATTGCCATCCCTGAAGACTATAAGATCACTCGCAAAGACCGTACCAGCCACACAGGAGGAGGAATCGCTATCGTCCATAAGAAATCAATCCGCATCTCAACCAGCTATGACGCCAACCTCGCCAACTCCGAACACCTTCACTTCCAGATCCACATCGACCCCAAGACCACACTCAGAGGCACCCTCCTCTACAGACCACCAGGACCCCGCGCAAAATTCAGTGAAGACATCACGGACTTCATCACTCCACTCGCGCTCCCCTCCAAAGAATACATCCTTCTGGGAGACCTCAACTTTCACCTTGAAAAGATCAACGACCACAACACCACCACCCTCCTGGACAACCTCGCCAACCTCGGACTTAAACAACTGGTCACTTCCCCCACCCACATCGCAGGTCACACACTCGACCCCATCTTCTCCTCCAGCAATCATGTCTCCTTCAGCCACACTACGGATCTCCTCTGGACTGACCACAGCTGCGTTCACTTCACCTACAACAAGCCCAAACCCACCAACCACCTCCAACCGACTCTGCAAAGAAACTGGAACAAAATCACCTCCGACCAGATCTCCTCATCGCTCCTTCTAAACACCCCAGCCCACTCCTCGGACCCAAACCTAGCCGCCGCCAACTTCACCCGATGGCTATCCAACACCGCAGACACCTTAGCACCACTGAAAAAACGTCAAAGCAAACCTGGCAACAATAAGGCCTCATGGTTCAACGATGATCTTAAGAAGTCCAAGAAACTCTGCCGCACCCTTGAAAAAGCGTGGAAAAAAGACCCAACCACCAGCACCAAGGACGCCTTCAAAAACGCCACCCGCACTCACCACCAACTAATCCGAAAGGCCAAGAAAACAGCATTCAAGGACCGACTCGACAACAACGCCCACAACAGCAAGGAACTTTTCAACATCGTCAAGGAGTTTTCCAATCCCTCGGCCAACTCCAACGACATCACCGCCTCTCAAGCCCTCTGCGACTCCCTAGCCTCATTCTTCCACAACAAGATTGCAGACATCCACAACAGCTTCGACAACCAACCCGGGGCCCTACCCACCCAACCACATGCTGAACACTCTCCCCCCGCGAACACCCTTAAAGACTGGAACCCAATCTCCACTGAGGACACCATCCGCCTAATGAACTCCATCCACTCAGGATCCCCCACAGACCCATGCCCTCACCACATCTTCAACAAAGCAGACTCCGTCATAGCACCGCACCTCCGAGACGTCATCAACTGCTCCTTCAACTCCGCCACCTTTCCGGAAACCTGGAAACACGCTGAACTCACCGCCCTTCTGAAAAAACCCACAGCGGACCCCACCGAACTCAAAAATTACCGCCCCATCTCGCTCCTTCCATTCCCGGCCAAAGTAATCGAGAAAGCTGTCAACAACCAGCTCACCGCTTTCCTCGAAGCCAACAAATCCCTCGACTCCTCACAATCTGGCTTCCGAGCAAAACACAGCACTGAGACCGCCCTTATCGCAGCAACAGACGACATTCGAACCCTACTGGACAATGGAGACACAGTCGCCCTCATCCTCCTCGACCTCTCTGCTGCTTTCGACACAGTCTGCCACAGCACCCTGTTACAACGCCTCAATAACATCGGAATAAAAGGAAAAGCACTTGAATGGATCACCTCTTTCCTCACCGGAAGAACCCAGAGAGTCCGTCTTCCACCATTCAAGTCCGAGGCCACCGAAGTCATCTGTGGCGTACCACAAGGATCCTCTCTCAGCCCCACCCTCTTCAACGTATACATGAGCCCCCTCGCGACCATCGCCCGCCAACACAACCTCAACATCATCTCTTACGCGGATGACACTCAACTGATCCTTTCTCTCACCAAGGACCCCAGCACCGCCAAAACTAACCTACACGAAGGAATGAAAGAAGTTGCTGAATGGATGAAACATAGCCGTCTGAAACTGAACTCAGATAAAACAGAAGTCCTCATCCTAGGTACATCCCCCTCTGCATGGGACGACTCATGGTGGCCGGTAGCCCTTGGAAAAGCACCCATCCCGACAGACCACGCACGGAACCTAGGCGTTATCCTGGATTCTTCACTCTCAATGAACAGACAAGTCAGCGCCGTATCTTCATCTTGCTTCAACATTCTTCGCATGCTCAAAAAAACATTTAGATGGATCCCCACCGAAACCAGGAAAACAGTCACCCATGCTCTAGTCACGAGCCGACTGGACTACGGAAACACCCTCTACGCAGGCACTACCGCTAAACTCCAAAAGAAACTCCAACGAATCCAAAACGCCTCAGCCAGAATCATATTAGACATCCCACGCAACGAACACATCTCTGGTCACCTGAAAGACCTCCACTGGCTACCCGTCAATAAGAGAATCACTTTCCGACTGCTAACCCACGCACACAAATCACTCTACAACATCGGACCAGAATGCCTCAACTCAAGACTGTCCTTCTACACCCCCTCCCGCCAATTACGTTCCTCCAGCCAAGCCCTCGCCACCGTACCTCGCATCAACAAGACCACCATGGGAGGCAGATCCTTCTCTTACCTGGCTGCTAAAACATGGAACTCACTCCCCACTCACCTTCGCCTTACCCAGAACCACCTAGCTTTCAGAAAGCAACTTAAAACGTGGATTTTTGACAAGTAATCCTCCCCCCCCCCCCTCCTTAGCGCCTTGAGACCCTCTGGGTATGTAGTGCGCTTTATAAATTCTCTGACTTGACTTGACTTGACTTGTCTCGCTGTGTGCTTCTGTGCTCCTCTGTTTCCTTGTTGCGCTGTCTCGCTGTGTGCTTCAGTGCTCCTCTGTCTCCTGGTTGTACCGTCTCGCCGTGTGCTTCTGTGCTCCTCTGTCTCTTTGTTGCGCTGTCTCGCCGTGTGCTTCTGTGCTCCTCTGTCTCTTTGTTGCGCTGTCCCGCCGTGTGCTTCTGTGCTCCTCTTTCTCCTTGTTGTGCTGTCTCGCCGTGTGCTTCTGTGCTCCTCTGTCTCCTTGTTGTACCGTCTCGCCGTGTGCTTCTGTGCTCCTCTGTCTCTTTGTTGCGCTGTCTCGCCGTGTGCTTCTGTGCTCCTCTGTCTCTTTGTTGCGCTGTCTCGCCGTGTGCTTCTGTGCTCCTCTTTCTCCTTGTTGTGCTGTCTCGCCGTGTGCTTCTGTGCTCTTCTATCTCCTTGTTGCTATGTCTCGCCGTGTGCTTCTGTGCCCATCTGTCTCCTGGTTGCGCTGTCTCGCCGTGTGCTTCTGTGCTCCTCTGTCTCCTTGTTGTACCGTCTCGCCGTGTGCTTCTGTGCTCCTCTGTCTCTTTGTTGCGCTGTCTCGCCGTGTGCTTCTGTGCTCCTCTGTCTCCTTGTTGTACCGTCTCGCCGTGTGCTTCTGTGCTCCTCTTTCTCCTTGTTGTGCTGTCTCGCCGTGTGCTTCTGTGCTCTTCTATCTCCTTGTTGCTATGTCTCGCCGTGTGCTTCTGTGCCCATCTGTCTCCTGATTGCGCTGTCTCGCTGTGTGCTTCAGTGCTCCTCTGTCTCCTGGTTGTACCGTCTCGCCGTGTGCTTCTGTGCTCCTCTGTCTCTTTGTTGCGCTGTCTCGCCGTGTGCTTCTGTGCTCCTCTGTCTCCTTGTTGTACCGTCTCGCCGTGTGCTTCTGTGCTCCTCTGTCTCTTTGTTGCGCTGTCTCGCCATGTGCTTCTGTGCTCCTCTGTCTCTTTGTTGCGCTGTCTCGCCGTGTGCTTCTGTGCTCCTCTTTCTCCTTGTTGTGCTGTCTCGCCGTGTGCTTCTGTGCTCTTCTATCTCCTTGTTGCTATGTCTCGCCGTGTGCTTCTGTGCCCATCTGTCTCCTGGTTGTACCGTCTCGCCGTGTGCTTCTGTGCTCCTCTGTCTCTTTGTTGCGCTGTCTCGCCGTGTCCTTCTGTGCTCCTCTGTCTCCTTGTTGTACCGTCTCGCCGTGTGCTTCTGTGCTCCTCTGTCTCTTTGTTGCGCTGTCTCGCCGTGTGCTTCTGTGCTCCTCTGTGTCTTTGTTGCGCTGTCTCGCCGTGTGCTTCTGTGCTCCTCTTTCTCCTTGTTGTGCTGTCTCGCCGTGTGCTTCTGTGCTCTTCTATCTCCTTGTTGCTATGTCTCGCCGTGTGCTTCTGTGCCCATCTGTCTCCTGATTGCGCTGTCTCGCTGTGTGCTTCAGTGCTCCTCTGTCTCCTGGTTGTACCGTCTCGCCGTGTGCTTCTGTGCTCCTCTGTCTCTTTGTTGCGCTGTCTCGCCTTGTGCTTCTGTGCTCCTCTGTCTCCTTGTTGTACCGTCTCGCCGTGTGCTTCTTTGCCCATCTGTCTCCTGGTTGCGCTGTCTCGCCGTGTGCTTCTGTGCTCCTCTGTCTCTTGGTTGCGCTGTCTCGCCGTGTGCTTCTGTGCTCCTCTTTCTCCTTGTTGTGCTGTCTCGCCGTGTGCTTCTGTGCTCCTTTGTCTCCTTGTTGCGCAGTCTCGCCGTGTGCTTCTGTGCTCTTCTATCTCCTTGTTGCTATGTCTCGCCGTGTGCTTCTGTGCCCATCTGTCTCCTGGTTGCTCTGTCTCGCTGTGTGCTTCTGTGCTCCTCTGTCTCTTTGTTGTGCTGTCTCGCCGTGTGCTTCTGTGCTCCTCCGCTCCTTGTTGCTCATGACCCTTGCGGGTATCGGAGCGCTTTACAAACTTACAGAGAGTAGAGCAATCATCACAATGCATATTCGAGAAAAGATTTAGGGTAAGGTAGTACCAAAATAAGGGGAGGGTAAGCTTACAATGTGCAGCGAGCAGTGGAGATTAACCAATAAAAAACAAGAATATAATAGTCGAGAAAGCTGCTTGATCAGGCAATGTCGAGAACAGGGAGAGTAATGTCAGGACTGATGAGTCGAAAGCACTAGAGTAGCCGGTGAGAAGTAGCCATGCGTGTGATTGAGGCATTGCGTTGGGTATCTTAGGGTCTAGGGAAGATGTTTGTTCATAAGGAGTAGAGTAGATGTTTACTGTGGAAGATTTCAAGATGTGAAAAGGGATGTTAGAAGTTGTAGATATTAACAAAACTCTTCAGTCCTGTCTCTATTAATAGGCAACAGAGCCTCAAATCTGTTATATGCTAGGATCAAACAAGTGGGCTCGGATGCAATCTTATTTCTGTCCTATAATGTTAAGTGCTTGTTGACTTTAATCTTTTCCGTTTTTTTATGGTCACACATTACAATGAAGATATTGGTATCTTTAGAAGAGTCTTGGTCTTATGTTGTTGTTTTTTTATTTTTGGTGCAACAATGAGCGGAAATATCATGTCGTGGTATTGACGCATATGAGGATGTTTGCCATGCGTCGCTTTTTGAAATCCGTCAGTGCAGACGGCTTGTCGTTGTTTAGCATAACTAAAATCAATAAAACAAAGTTTAAAAAAGGCTTGACGCAGCACACAGGAACTGGAAATTAAACTTGCGCAACAGTGAGTGATGTTATAGAAGGCAAACTACAACATAATACATGAATGGAAATAACGCCATAAATAAACTAGCATAGGATAATAACCGAGGGGATATGTGAGTGTAGGCACAAAGTAAACAGTGTCTGTCACCCGTTTCTTCAGTGACCGGCTCTGGGCATGAGGCTGGCTGGCGCGACGGTAGGTGTATTCTATGGACTGTCCATGTGCGGTTCGTTGCATTGAAGGAGCAGGACAGGCACTGAGACGGAAAGAAATATGGGTCGATGTAATGTGAGCTCCTCAAAACTGGATTAGGGCAGTGCTAAAAGACATGAACTTGCAAAACAGGAATTAGTGCGTTTTCTTAAACTCAGACCGAGGGGTACCAACACTTGTGCAATTGGAAATCTGCAGCGTTTCGCGAAGCACATACAAATGTGCAGTGATGTATTTGCTATACGTCATGGACGATGATGTCATCAGCAACATTCGTGCTAAAAACACCCTTTTTTGCACAATGCAAACACATTCTGACCAACGTATTTCTTGTGTCAGTTTGGTCCTCGAGGCTCACCCTCAAGTATAAATCTCTCTGTGCACAAACCACCCGACTTAAACGCATAATATGTGTCATTTTGCAGACACACCTGTTATATGGCAATATATCACGTGATAGACATGTGGCCCAGTGTCTCTCTGGTGTTCTTTCATTTGAAGCTAGATTTGCCCACAAAACTCGGGCGCTCTACTTCGTGGGATTCCAGTCGATCAGTCTCTACATGGAATTGTAGGGATGTTTGCCCTTCTGTGCCATTTGCAGTGGTGGTCAGTATCCTACGCCACAAAATGATGATTTAGCGCTGTGGTGATCAGGTGATGTCAACTTTAGAGGCAAAAATCCTTGTTTGCAAAAGTAGACTAAAACTGTTCTTTGTTCCTCTTTTGCCCGCTCCAAATTGTAGTTAATCTGGGCTTCAGTTTGAGACAAATTCTCTAGAGCCAGAAGACCAAAAATCTGTCAATTCCTCAAGGTCACTCAATCTTCCTCCTTATATGAAGAAACAAGTACCAGGTTCTTCTTCTCTTCGTCCATTCACTGGAAAATGACTTTCACCTGGGTCTTCTTTAGCTCTGGTGGTGCCCGGTGTGACAATATTTCTTGGCTCCCCCAACCCCCCATGACGTTCTTCTAGATTCTTGAAGGACTCCCTCACTACCAGCCTCCAGCAGTGACCTTAATCTCTAGATAGCCCCTCTCTCTTATGTATTTCATTTGTTTTATAGTGCTATTCACACCAGTGTAGGGTGTCAGAACACTTCATATCACACACACATTATAGAGACAATAAAATGAAATATGCGTGTGTGAAGCAGAGTATGGGAAATATTACCTAAAACAAAGAGGATTACAAGGTGTAGAAATCACGTCATCCATAAAGGTAGGCAGTATATTTTAAGAGTGCTTGGTCTGGAGAAGCACAAACTCAGGATTTAAAACTTAACACCGTGGTTGGGGTTAGCTTACCAAATAAGAATTTATTCCTACCCAACTTAACATTCTTAACTATACCGTGCAGTTTTCATGCAGCTCTTTGATTACAGTTCATAGCTCACTGTACTATATCAAGATTATAAACTATGAACTGCAAGTAGTAAAACCATCTCTATGACAAAAGCAGTAACCCACTGAGCAATATACATAAAATACAATGTTGTGTTCTGCATGGTACACGCTCTTTGTCGCAGGCATGGTAACCCTCTGAAATACTCACTGATGAGTGAAAACTGCGATCTCTCTCCCCAGTATACAAGCAGATGTGCAGAGCATAATATGCAAATCACTGCCACAGTTAAGTGTGCACCAGGGCATGATCAACTAGAGGCAAAGTCATAAGTGGTTCATGATAGCCTCCGGTCACACAACAATAGTAATAAATACCATATCAATCGCAGCAGGTCTGCATATAAACACTTTGTTCTTTCATCTGTAACCAGAACCAAAGAATAAATAAGTTAGGGCTTTATTTCGAGTTTGGCGGATAGAATACTCTGTCAAAATGTGACAGATACACTTTGGTCCAATGGTAAGATTACTATTGGTCGGACGATGCTTCGATGGACACAATAGTTGAGGAGGGGGATTCTGATAATCGATGACCTATTTGCTAAAGATATATTTCGATCTTTTGAGTTGTGTCAATCATATTTTGGTTTGCACCAATCGCAGCGGTGGAAATATTGGTACTTACAGCATTGTGTTCGAGGAATGCTAGCTAAGGATCCAGTCTCTCTCCCCGGCTTTTCTAATCGAGGCTGTAACTCAAGGGGTGCAGTCTCTAATTTATACCAAATCTAAGTACATGGTATGCACTCCAGATATCCTGGCAGGTGCATCTTAGGGTCGCTTACTCTGATGAAGACTAGGCTGAACTCTTGACTGCACACGACCGCCCCTAACGGGAGGAGCAGGTAACATTCTCCAACTTTAAATTTTTTACATGACTGGTCCTCCTACAAGTTACATACAGCCAAACTGATACCACACAGCACATGTTGGCACTGTGCTAAGGAGGTCAGTGACCTCTACGATATTCTGTTGTCATATCCTCACTTACCGCAAAACTGGTGGGACATCTGGCAGACTTCACAATAATAGTGCTATCCATTTCCCAGACTCAGCAGAGCTCGCTCTTTTATGCAACGTTTTGGACATAGATGACACTACCTCACACTGGCGGAGGTTATTAGTGATGGCCCTTGTGGTAGTCCACAGGTGCCAACACAACAGAATGGTTCGGTGAACTTTATTGCTTAGCCACTTACAAAAGGCGCATTTATGAACTACATGACCAAATGTCCCAATTTGATAATGTGTGAGGCCTTTTTCTGCACCTGCAAGAATCATAGAGGGAGTTCGAGAGGATGGGTGCCGCCACCTCACCCCCCACCTTATGCTCTATTTTTCTTCTTTCTTTTTTCTTGCTTCCTTTCCTTTTCTTGCCTCCATGCTCACACATGAGGCCTGAGATATATGTGTTTTTGGTGTTCTCATAAGGGATCATTTAGTTTCACTCCTAGATAGTAAAGGACAGTATTTGATGATTCTGTGAGATGAATCGACCGGTTGCTTGTTGCTTCCTGATGGTGGTGTTGTTTCTTTCCCCACCATCGATTTGCCTGTTTTGGAAGAGGGAAGAAGAATTTCACCATCTTAAGAAGCATGTGCAACCTTTGGGGTGGAGATTCGTGGGGAATGGCGCTATTTTTGATGGGGACTGGGCCGCGAGTGTTGTATAATACTATTATTTTGTTTTATTTTCCATTTTTTATTGTGCATGTCTATAGATCCTTATGTTGGGTCATTTATAATGGTCTGCCTTGTTCTGTGTCATAGTCATAGAGTTTTATTGAGGGCACATATCACCCGGAGGTGTCTCAAAGCGCCGCAGCGAATGCTGGTGAAGGCGAAAATAGAACAGTTGAACATGGGGAAAGGTGAGCGGTCAGAACAGCCAGGTTTTAAGCTTTATTCGGAACTGTTTATGCTCTGAAATAGTGCGAAGCTGCAATGGGAGTTTGTTCCACAGGCAGGGGGCTAGAGAGGAAAATGATCGGCCACTGTGCCTAGCGGTTTGCACCCTGAGTGGAGTGAGAAGATGTTTAGTTCCAGACCTAAGGTTTCTGTGAGGGAGATACCAGTTTAGTTTTTTGGCCAGCTAGTTTGGCCCATTTTCAAAAAGGTCTTGTGTACCAGACAGCTGATCTTAAAATTGATCTGTTTTCTAATTGGAAGCCAGTGAGGAGTTTTCAGACTGAGCGCTGACGGGGACCGAGGTGGAAGGTTTAGTACCAGCCTGGCAGCTGTGTTCTGTAAGACTTGAATCCTGGTGACAAGCTCTTCATTAATTGAGGCCATCAAAGCATTTCCATAGTCAAGACAATTGAATATTAAGCCTTGGACAAGCGGTTTTCTTGACTCTAATGGGAACCATTGGAAGATCTTATGTAGGCTCCTAATTAGGCCATAACTAGTGCTCACTATTTGGTTTACCTGGTCTTTCATGGATAGTTTATCATCGATCTTTACTCCAAGGTTGCGTACTATGGGTTTAGGAGAAGGACAGGGGCCAAGACTATGGGGCCACCAGTCGTTGGACCAGTGTTCATGAGCCTTGCCAAATAAGATGATCTCGGTCTTACTGGCATTGAACTGCAAATAGTTAGCTTGCATCCAGAGGTTAATTTGAGTCATACAGTTTTTAAATCTAATTCTGGGAGCAGTTGGGTTGGTACCAAGGGTGATTAGCAGCTGGGTGTCATCAGCGTATGACAATACGTCAAACCCATATGATCTAATCACCTTGGACAGGGGTGCCACATAAAGGTTAAAAAGCATGGGACTGAGGACAGATCCCTAGGGGACTCCCTTGTTTACCATCCGGCTACGTGGAGCTAGGGTGCCCAGTTTTACTATGCTAGTTTGGTCTTTTAAATACCTTCTGAGCCAGCTTAGGGCTGTTCCTCTGATACCCATCTCCCACAGTCGTTGTTCTATTATACTGTGGGAGATGGTGGCGAAGGCGGCCAACAGGTCTAACGGGACAAGTATGGCTGACTGTCCAATGTTCTGGGCGAGTCTTATATTGTCGACTACCTCAACCAGAGAAGTTTCAGTGCTGTAACCAGCCCTAAAGCCTGACTGAGAAGGATCCAACAACTTGTGGCTTTTCAAATAGGTTGTGAGCTGTTTGTTGACCAGAGAGTCAAGTACCTTTCCAAAATAGGGGAGTAAGGAGATAGCCCGATAATTGCTGGACTAATTGGGATCAGCTGACATGTTTTTTTAAGAATTGGCTTGACTCTGGCTTCTTTCCATTTAATACGGACCGTTGCTTGGGTTAAGGACATATTAAAAATGTCAGCGAGACTTTTGAGAAGCACAGGGGCCAACTTTGCCAGAATATGGGGTGAAACAGGGCGACCGGGGAACCAGATTTAATTTTGAGAAGTGCAGTGTTAACCTCTTCTTGAGTAAGTTCAGCAAACTCTTCTAGCACTGCTGTGGGGGATGCCTGGGTGCCGCAGGCTTAGGGTCTTGCTGTTCAATGTGTTATGGATACTGTCAATATTTTCCACAAAAAAGGTAGATAGTGTGTCTACCCAGTCTTGTGTGAATGGGCTCTCAGATTGGCAGGGAGAGGGATTAGTGAATTCTTTTAAAATCTTGTGAAGTTCCTTGTGTGAATTACCAGTCTTATCGATTCTATTGATAATGTCGTTCTTTTGGCTACTTTAATATTTTCAAGATAACTTTTGTGAATACGTTTATAAGCCTGTCTATCCTCCGTACTCTTTGAGGTTCTCCAGTTGTGTTCAGCTTTCCTGCTAGCTAGTTTATCGGATTTTAATGATTCTGTGCACAAGGGTGATGCTTTATGTTTGTATTTGACCTTTGAGAGAGGGGCAATAATGTCAAGGGCCTGTGTAATTGCATTCTCAAAGGTGTCTACTGCATGGTCTATATTTTCGAAGCCTATTCTACAGGGGAACTGAAATAGGATAAAAAGGCTTCTAAATTAACTTTCCTCCAGGGTCTGATAAGTTTCTGTTCATTGCTAGAATTTTCATGTATAGTAGCTATTTGTATAGAAAACTTCAATAGGCTGTGGTCAGACCAGATTAGAGGTGTGGGAGGATCGGCCTTAGTGTTGGGGTCATTGGTGAACAAAAGGTCGAGAGTGTGGCCCGCCTGATGATTGGGACCAGTTACCCTTTGTTCTAGTCCCAGTGTGCTGAGGTTACAAATCAGCAGGTTTGTATCAGTATCAGAAGAGAGTTCTGCATGGAAGTTAAAATCTCCGATGAGAAAGATATTGTCGGCCGCTAGTACGTGTGAGGCAATAACCTCCGTCAGACGGTTAGTAAAGTTATTTTTTGGACCCGGGGGTCTGTAAACTAGGGCGCCTCTCAAGATTCCCTTAGTTTGGTTTTCAAACCTAAAGATACAGATTTCGATCCAATCTAAACTGATGGTTTCCAATATGCAGACCTTTAGTCTGTCCCTTAAGGCTATTGCTAGTCCGCCCCTCTCTTATAACTTCTGTCAAGTTTAGACAGGTGATATTCAGGGGGGGAGGCAATTGCCACATTGCCTCTGAAGCCAGGTCTTGGTTATAAAGCAAATATCTGGCTTTTCTGAGTCCAGCAAACTCCATACCTTGAGTGCATGTTTAGGGATTGAACGTGCATTAAAATATAGCCCAGCTAGTTGCTTTGGTCGATCGACAAAATTCCCTCCTGTAGTCTTTATAGACATTAGTTTAGCCTAAGGGATGGATTCAAGTTGAGTGCTTTTCAGAGTGATTTTAGGAATGGATGCTAAGTTGGAAATTGCCTCAGGGCAATGTATCAATTTATCCATATATTGTTTATTTAGTTGTTTGAGTTATTCGCTCGAGTATCGGTAGACTACCATTAGGTGGCGGACAATGTAATCCACTATTGATAGAAGGGGTAAAAAAAAATAGGCAGGGATCCTGGCGGCTGTGAGACCTGCAGATGAGAAATTTCAGTCAAGGCAAAATGACTTCGGCTTCAGTCTAAGTTCCTTGTAATTCTTGACGTGGTTTAAAATAATAGTTCCTGTCCCAAATCAACAACTCTGAGTATTACCATAATTTCACATGATGTATCGGCATATGCAAAGTACAATTGCTGATCCCGGAGACAAATTTCCCAGGTCAAGTGTTCAGGAATTTGTCCCCTGAAACTATGCCCGGAATGCAGGAATTTGGTGTGGAAATACAGATTTTAAATGTTATTCCCCATTTCATGGAGCACAATTTGTACTCAGTTGATAATATCACATTGTGAAACTACACACATTACAGTATTGGTAATTTTTTAGAGTAAACTTCTATATTGTTCCTGTTGTTCTCCTAACTGTGGCTTTAAGCACTCAGTTTAAATTTATGGGGACCACCAGCTCAGATTTCCTCATTGGTAGGTAATGATAGCAGGGGCTGCTCGGACTGTCGCCCCACTGCTCTTTGAGCAGGAAAAATAAAATGATAATAACATAGTTATCATTTTATTTTTCACAGGGTCAGGGCTGGAAGCACAGGAAGAGGAGTGGTTTGCACACTTCGAGTGCTCATGATTGCTTGGCCGGCCTGTCTTGGCCTCGCCAAACAGTAAGGCACACTTTGCATGTCCGCCACCAGGCTGCATTTCACTTGTAACTTGCGCCGTTCACTTATTTTTTTCACGAGCACTAATGTGCACAAGTCTTTACTGGTTAAATGTACATTCAATGTAACTGAGTGCCGTCATATTGTCCTGTCTTATTGTTATTATCTCTGCTTAATACAGACTAGTTCTTGCATTTATTTGCCATAAGTGATTTTTGTCTCTCTGTCTCCTCCTTTTTGCAACTTTTATGTGCATGCTTTCTTGAAAGAAATTTGTACTTAATTAAGACCTGTTGAGACATTGTTGTTTGCTAAACATAATATCTACCCAGGTCTCAACTGGGTTTAAGGGTATCCTCCTGTTGTTTAATTTAATTACCTTTGTGGTTAAGGCACACAAAGCATTCAAAACAGAGGTATAATATTCTTGGCTTAAATTCCTGCCCGCAGATGCACACACACGGTTATTTCATGAATACATTGAAGTTGAACCACCTGATGAATATTTCCCATACATAGACTTAGAAGTCCCGTTAACTTACCAAGAGCACATTATTTGGTTTAAAGGCGCCCTAGCCCACACCACAGAACACGTGAGACTTGGTCCGCTCAGCAGAGAAGGAGCGACCTGGCCGGTCTTAGCTTCATATACACCGCATCCAAACATTGCTGCATTATCGGCAACAGGAATGTGTACACTCTACAGAGATTTAGTAAAACGTTACAGAAATCTTACGCAATACATAATAAGAACATTAATAGTTCAACCTACAAGACTGATCAGGCTGCACAACCAAATATGGCTTCAACAGGTATTAGCCCACAAACACTGAATGCTGCTATGGGAAAGATGAACAACTTTGAGGAGACACATCGATTCCCAATGATGATGAAGAGGAAAGAGACACAGGCTCAGGCTCAGGGAGGAACCCAGAGACCACAGAGACCAAGAGCTATATTGATATTTTTTGGAAACTTCTTATTAAGGGAGGAAGTGTATGCCAAAGCCCGTCCCAACTCTAAATGCTCGTTCGATGGCCAATCCTTCTTTACAACCCCAGATTATTGTCATACAACAGTGGAAAGGAGATGGAGGCTGAGAGAGTTGCTAGATCCATGCCATCAAATGGGATTGCAGGCGTATTTGATGAACCCTGCCAGGTTGAAGATTATATATAAAAACACGGTTAGAGTATTCACTTCTGAAGTACAAGCAAAGGCGTATATGGATACATTAAAAAAAGACTAGTACCACTGCCTGAAGCAGGAAATATAAGAAATATTATGGGCCTCATGGTCATGTAGATCTATTCAGATATTGGTGATGGGGGGAAAGGTGATAGCACAATGGACCTTGGAGACTGTATGAAGAGGGGGAAAGAATATTCTGCAGGACAAAAAAAAAAAAAAAAAGGGGTAGAAAATGAAGGAGGGGTATAATAACAGAAGAAGAAACGGACGATATTGTTGTATAATGCACCAGAAAAAAAAAAAGTTAAAGGATTTAAGGCTTAGGGAGGCTGACAGTCAGACTCCATCACAGAGACCTATTGGTCTGCTTGCCCACTGGGTGGAGGGGAGGGAGGGAGGGGCTTCCCTTCGGGGGGACCCTGTAGGAAGGGTGGGCTAGGGGGGGGGGGTCTAGGGGGAGAAAAGAGAGAGAAAACGACATCATCATCAAGAAATTATACAGAAGGAGGAAGGAGGGGATTAAGTGGGAAAAGGGGAAAAAAAATCAAACTTTATGCGGATAGTCACAATCAATATAAGTGGTCTGAACGATGCTAAAAAACGGAGAGAGCTGAAAGAATACTTTAGGGCAATACACGCCGATATTGTATGTGTACAGGAGACACATATTGAGATATCTCAAAAATTCCTGCTAGAGCAACTAGGGTATCAACTTTTAATATGTACAACGCAAGGGTCTAGGACACGGGGGGTGGCTTTATTAGCACGGGGCGGCATGGTGACAGTAAAAAAAAAGAAGGCAGATCCCCATGGTCGATGGGTCATAATAGAATGCAAGGTGCAAGAGTTTGTCTTTACACTTTGCTCCATCTATGCTCCAATAGTCGATGATCCAGAGGCCTTAGATCATATTAACGCACAATTGACAAACTGGCCTATGCCGATTATAGTTTGTGGAGACTTGAATATTAACAGCTTATATGGTCTGTGGAAAAATGATCCAACTAGATTTACAGGTCGAAAAAAGAAAAGTCATAGGGCACTAATACAGATGATGCAGGATAACGGGCTGATGGATATATGGGAACAGCAAAATACTGGGGGAGGGGGAAGCACCTATTATTCTGCGCCACACAAATCTTTAGCTAGATTGGACTATTTTCTGGTATCACCAGTATTGATGATGATCTCTAAGGTTAGAAAATTACCACGGGTGGTATCAGACCACAGTCCTCTGATATTAGATATTGCCATCTCAAATCAACAAAAAGAGAGATCTAGCTGGACCTTCGAGAGAGCTCTGCTGCTTGATTCTAAGTATGTTACCCAGATGGATAGCTGGTTAAAAGAATATTTAAAGGTAAACAGAGGATCTGCTTCCCCCAGAATAGTTTGGGATGCTATGAAGGCTGGCATAAGGGGGGAGACTATCAGCTTTACATTAAAACGAAATAAACTAGAGAAAGAAGAAATGGAGGGTAAACAGAGATCAGTCGCTGCTATTGAAGAAGAATTAATTAAAGCAATTGAGGCCAGACAAGAGGTCGCTGGAATACTACAAAGGGTGGCAATAGCAAAGGCAGCTGTGGGCGAGTTGCTCGCAGTCAAAGCGGCCGGAAAAAAATTTGGCGTGGAAACAGGACCAATACGAGTTTAGCGAACAGATAGGGCGTATTTTAGCTATTAGGACACGACAGGCGGCCACTAAAGGAGAAATTTTACAGGTCAACTCCGTGGCAGGGATAGCAGCGACAACACCAAGGGGGATATGCTCTATTTTCCAAGAGTTTTATCAGAATTTATATAATCCTGAAAGTGGCGCTGCAGGTGGTGAAATAGAGAATTACTTAGAAAGTGCGCAAGTAGAGAAATTGACAATGGAGGATAGAGCGGAGTTGGAAATCAATTTCTCGATAGAAGAGGTACGGGCAGCAATTAAAGATTTACCTGCTGGGAAAGCTGTGGGTTCTGATCTTATACCGCTTGAATTTTATAAAAAATTCCTCCCTAGTATAGAAGAGGATCTCTATCAATTAATGGTAGCTACGCAAAGAGGGGAGACACCTCCCGAGTCTTGGGGGGAAGCAACTATGGTGGTATTCCTAAAAAAGAACAAAATTTCAACCGATCCCGGGTCATACAGACCTATAAGTCTGATGAACAGCGACACTAAGGTTTACTCTAAGATATTAGCTAATCGCCTTAGTGTAGTCATAGGCAAGATTATCTCTCCCCGACAGCATGGGTTTATCCCAGGCAGGGGTACAGCGGACCATATTAGAAGAGTGTGTGCATTGTTTGACGGGACGGCAACCTCACGAGACCCTATGGCTTTAATTTTGTTAGATGCTGAAAAAGCGTTTGATAGGGTCTCGTGGGGCTTCCTCTGGGCGGCTTTGGGGAAGGCAAACATAGGAGATGTCTGTATTGGGGCTCTGAGAGCTCTATATAAGAACCCCACGATAAGATTAAGGATTATGAGAGAGCAGAGCGAGATAATAAAGATTGGACGGGGTACCAGGCAAGGGTGCCCCTGCTCCCCGTTACTCTTTGCCTTTTATATAGACGCTTTCATAAGAAAGATAGAGTTAAATGAAAATATTCTGCCTGTTGTTTTGAATGGATTTGAAACTAAATTTTAGGGTATGCCGACGACCTAGCCATAACATCTACGGATCCAGCAGTAGCGCTGTTAGAAATAGAAAGGGAAGCAATGGCTTACAGGGCGCTCTCGGGGTATAAATTAAACCAGAGCAAAACTCAAATAGTAATCAATAAAAAGGTAACGATGGTGGATCAAAGAATTACAGACTCAGCTACCTATTTAGGGATAACAATAACTTCAGATCTCTCAAAGGTAGTGGAAATTAATTTGGGGCCGGTAATAAAAAAGGCTAAAGGGGACTTAGATAGATTAAATAATCTACATTTAACAACAATTGGCAGATGCAACTTAATAAAAATGATTTTTTTGCCTAAAGTACTATATCTGTTCCGCACCATTCCACTAAAATTTAATAATAACTGGTTTTGTGAAATAGAAGGACTCACAAATCGCTTCATTTGGGCTAAAGGCAAAACGCGGCGAGCATTGAAATTTCTGTCGTTACCGAGAGAGCGAGGGGGCCTGGCGGCACCTGACTATAGGGTTTATTATTGGGCGACTGTCCTGCAATATATCAGAGGGTTAGTGGGTGGAAGTATGGAGGATCGGTGGAGAGTAGGAGAGAGCGTCCCTGATATATATGAGTTATTGATTAAGGACTCTAATACGTGGCTTCTTTCGTTTAATGAAGGTAGCTATTACAAAAAAGTCAAGTTCAAGACTCTAGGTGCGGCAATGGCAGTATGGTCAACTGTCAAGAAGAAAATGAAAATGGGGAGGATGAATTATTACACCCCGTTATTTAATAATCAGCTGTTGCCAGAGGTATTTCATGATCCAGTTATGAAGAGGTGGGATATGATGGGGGTAAAAATGATTGGTGACATTATGGGTATAATAGGTTTCATAACATTTGATCAAGCACAGCAGTTATATAGCTTAGATCGCAGGGACTTTTTTAAAGACCTTCAAATAAGATCAGTTTTGTTAAAAAAACAGGGAGGGGATATTAATTATAGGAGAGTAGAAATCATGGAAATCCTAAGAGATAAGAAGGGTTGCTCAATATCCCAGGTATACGGGGAATTGACCAGGCATAAGGAGGACGATTGTGCAAAGGTTATAGAAAAATGGAACATTAAATTGAATTTATCTGGGAACGAGGTTGAAAAAGCGTTCAAGCTATTAAATTCAGTGTTAAGAGTAGCCACCTTACAAGTCCAGCAATATAAGACCATGTTCGAGCTCTATTACACCCCACATAGAATTGCTCAATGGGGTGGAACGACGGGAGTGGTTTGCCCAAGATGCCAGGCAACACAGGCAGATACTATACATATGTTTGTTGCATGCCCCGCCTTGGATTTATTTAAGAACTCAATAGAGCAATTTTTGGATAGAGCACTAGGGATTAAAATTACTATAACTAACGAAGTTATGGTTCTGGGGGTAACTAGGGATGGTGTAGAAATACCCCAATTTGAGTTTATATATATAGCGATGACTTTGAGCCGACTTTGTGTCGCAACAATGTGGAAAGACCCTAATCCGCCAACATTTCAACAATGGCTATCACGATTATTAGCTGTATATGCATTAGAAAAAGCCTTGTACGATAAAAAAGGATGGAAGACAAGGCAAATGGGGAATCGGATATGGGCCCCTATCACTTATTGGAAAGAGAGGCTTGAAAAAGATTAAAATAATGACATTCTCTGTTTTGATTGGGGGCAATTGGCTAGCTTTTCATTAATTCTTGGCTTAATCATGTCTTGTTTTTCTTTTTTTTAACTCTTTGGTTTTTTTTCTTTTTTTTGATGAAACTGCATAATGAAATGTATCATTAAATGTAATTCTTGATGATGATGAATAAAAAAAAAAAAAAGGAACTGAATGAAGAATTAAACAAACTAAACCTCATAGATGAGCGCAGACAATTCACATATGAAACCCAAGAACAGAGTATCACATTTCAGGACATTAGAATAACAAAAATTCCCAAAGGTTTTGAAACAGACAAGTTTAGAAAAACCACAGACAGAAATAACACGTTACACTATGGCAGTTTCCACCAACCGGCAGTAAAACAACATCTACCGTTTTCTCAAATGCTGAGAGTCAAGAGAATAGTATCTGATCCAAACAAATGTATTGAACGTACTGAAGAAATGGTTCAACGTTTCAAAGCAAGAAAATACCCAGACAATATTATCAATCAAGCTGTAGAAAGAATAAAAAATTACACCAGAGAAGAACTGTTGATACCCAAAGAAAAACTCACCAAAAATCGGATGACAGTTGTTAGAAGGTGGTTCTGACACTATGGGCCGCCCGGATTTTTCGCTTTTTGAGCACCTAATTGTTGAGCTTTTACTGTGGGGGAGCCTCATAAGTTGGGACTCACCAACAGTGAACTCAGGATGTAAGACAATGCATGGGGATTTTACTGCTGTTCCCCTGGCTTGAGCACACCACTGCGCAGCAGCTGGAGTAAGGGACACCGGGCTGGTTACATGCAGACACGTATACATGCATGTGCACACATGTACGGGCTGTGCAGGGGAGATTCCTAGCGTGCACAGTCCAGGAGCAGCTACAAAGGGAATGGTGTGGCAGGACTTATGCAGTATTGGGTGGTGACATGGAATAGGCTTTATACACTGGAAAGAAACATGCCAGGGAAAGTCAGTGTGTCTTACTGTTTTTTCACTTCATTATTCCCCTATGGGGATGTGGGGCCCATGGCTAGATTAACTTCCATTAGACCTACAGATTCCAGACACACACTTAAGTCCAATGTAGCTAATGTAAAAATAAGTATTCCGCAGAGTCCAAACTCATATTTGTACTGGTTTTGGGTCATCCAGAACTGTCATATTTCTCTCAGCCAGCCATGACCAGACCCAGGCTGAGGGATGACCTCAGCTGGGTGGATTGATAACCTTTCTTCCACAAGCGAGGGCCTCCTCTCCATGAAGAGATGATGGGTGAGGCTACAGGCTCATCCATCACTAGGTGCCAGGCACCAGGCTGCACCAAGGAGGGAAGGCAGCATGGGGGGATGGGGCTTCAGAGACATGTGGCCCGAGACCCTGGACGACGCCATTCTGAACAAACCCAGAGGCTGGACAAGAAGGAGGGAGCAGGGGTGTGGTCTGCTGAGGCTGAAGGTGCTGGAGCCTGGCGCAATGGGCAGTTGGAAGGAGAGACCCCCTGACTACCCCCAGGACCCTAACAGCACCAGAAGAAGAGCCCAGGACCGGTGCGCAGGAGCAGTGGCCTCTGCGCAGGGAGAAGAGAGGCCAAGGAGGAGAGCCAGACGAAAGGCTGGCGCAGGGAGCCAGTGAAGACAGCTCCCTGCTGAATCCACCCTCTCAGAAAAGAGACCCCCTGACTGCCCCCAGGACCCTAACAGCACCAGAAGAAGAGCCCAGGACCGGTGCGCAGGAGCAGTGGCCTCTGCGCAGGGAGAAGAGAGGCCAAGGAGGAGAGCCAGGCGAAAGGCTGGCGCAGGGAGCCAGTGAAGACAGCACCCTGCTGAATCTACCCTCTCAGAGACCCCGAGGGCGGAGGAGAGTGTTCCCAGTGGCTGGGGCTGGTAAAGAGGAGCAGGAAGCGCCCCATAATGCCTCACCAGGCATTTGGAAATCTGCTGTTTTGGTGCTTTGTGGCCCCCAGAGGAGGGGGGTCACCCTCACTTGTGAAAAGGTGCTGGGGGGAGCTGCTGGAGAAGCGCAGTCTTTTCCCCCCAGCATGAAGAAATATGCCGTTTTGGTGCTTTGTGGCCCCCAGAGGAGGGGGGTCACCCTCACTTGTGAAAAGGTGCTGTGGGGAGCTGCTGGAGAAGCGCAGTCTCCCCCCCCCCCAGCACAAAGAAATCTGCTGTTTTGGTGCTTTGTGGCCCCCAGAGGAGGGGGGTCACTCTCACTTGTGAAAAGGTGCTGGGGGAGCTGCTGGAGAAGCGCAGTCTTCCCCCCCAGCACGAAGAAAAGTCCCACCCTCAGTGTCATGGGGACCTAAAGGAAACTACCCCTCAAGGGCTCAGCTAGTATTTAAACACATTCTAGGCTGGAACTTTTATTCTACAGCGGAGGGTGTGTGGAGAAGTGCATCATGAAGTGAAGGGCTGAGTTGGGGATGTGTGAAGAAGTGCATCCCCTGGAGGTGAAGTGGTGTAATTGCACCGAAATGCATTTACTAGTGGCTATTTCTTTTTAGGTGGACTGAAAGTCACATGTGTAAAGTGAAGTACCTGTGTAAGGTGATGTTAAGATAAATGGAGTTATGTTGCTGGACCTTCCTGCCAGGAGTCTGGCTGTATTTACGTAATCCCATGCTTTTACCTGTGATTCCTTTTAAAGTGAAAAGGTGCACTGCAGGAGAAGTGTAGTTGCCAGGAGTACTTCTTTTGAAGGGATTGTAAGTCACATGTGTAAGGAGATGTCATAAGCCAAGTGGGGTTATGTTGCCAGACAGTCCTGTTAGGGTGTCTGGCTGTATATGCGTAACCCTGTGATTTCATCTGTGATGCCTTTAGGGGCTGTAATTGCAATGCATTCAAATGATCAACCAAGGTGATGAGTACTGTCATTCTAAAGTGTGCATAAACATGGATTCTTGCTGCTGCGCTTAGGTGAAGACCCCAGACTGCTAGCCCTTAAGATATAGAGGTGCATACTTTATGGTCAGTAGGAGATGCTCAGTCAGGGTCATGTGTCACCAAGGTAGGTTTACCCCTTTTTAATGCTTGTTGAGGTAATGGGGTGGGTCGCCACTGGGATGGTGCCAGTGCGCAGGGCCCTCGCTCCAGGTTATGTTCAACTAACTGTATTGGGGGCAAGTTGATGTGCATACATGGGAGTGGTGGTACTAGACCCCACCCACCCTGCGAGAGGGGTGGAGATGTTATGCAATGTCACAAAGTAATTCCAACAGCTTATATATATTTGTAAATTGGTGCATAGTATTGAAGAGTGTGTGTGTTTAATAAATGTACTCTTACTTTTATAAAGCAAAGTACAGACTGGACAATCAATTATTGAGTGTTATTTTTGGCGCACCTGCAAATGGCGATTACTAGCCCACACCACCTCCCTTGAGTAAGCCTCAGACTGCTCTGCAACGCTACCCTCTGAGAGTCAGGCGCTACAATTGTGTGCTTGGTTCCCAGTGAAGGACAAATGTAGTCATGTTATTTGTGCAGGCCTCACAGATGCTGCCTCGTTTTCCAACATTGGTGTCTAGCGGCGTGAAACATAGTATCCCATTCTGGTGCGCATTTATGCATTTGATAAGTCCAGTTTTGCCACACATTACCTATGCAGCAATGAACAAATGGAAGAGCGCAAGGGTCTGAGAAAGGTTAAAAGTTTTGATTATGTGAACTAAAGGTATGGGAAAGGAAAGCCCCGCGCCCATATGTGTCATGTGAAGTTATTATGGTTTAAATGTAAGCTGTATTGATATGACCGCGCTATGTTGATTATAATGTGCTAGCGGGATGGTGCTTTCCAGGAAATGATTGCATACAAATGTTCTAAGCCATATTGTACACCTTTGAACCCTAACACTTCATACACTACACCTGCATGAGGAGGGTGTCTCCTCAAGAGATAGGGACAGCAACTGATACCTACATCACAGGTGGGGGTGTAGGAGTAGATTTACCATCAAGGGGGACAGGAGAAGTAGGGGTCCTGGGAGGTTCCCGCGCTTTTTAAGGGCAGGGAGGGTTTCCACAGGAGGGGCCCCAGATATCCTTCCCCCACTGGAAGTTTCTTGCTAATGGCGCAGGCCAAAACCACTGGAAGGGTGGGGCAGGAGGTTTCTTTACCCCGGGTAGTAGTGCCTCAGGGGTTCCCATGGTGGGAGACCCCAAGAAACTTTTCCCACGGTGGGAGGAGGGTGTGGTAGAGTTGAGTGTCCAGCAGGTCCCCCAGGTTAACCGGTGGGGAGGTGAGCAACCCAGGGGTGGCCCCTGGTAGTGGGTGGCCCCCAAGGAGGGTAGTTCTTGAGTGATGGTGTGTAGTGGGATACCCTAGGTGGGCTAGGTAACTGACCCTGTGGAGATCTGAGTGGGGGCGATGTGCTCCCTAGTTCCAGGTGAAGGGTCAGTGGTGGACCCTGAGGTGTCAGGGTCGGGTGGCTGGTGACCAGTCCGGTAGGTCCGGTGAGACTTGAACCCCAGGACCAGGAGCTCGAGGAGGGAACCTGAAGTGGTGGCTGGGGCGATGCCTAGCCGGTAACCAGTCAGGTAGGTCCTGTGGGACTTGGACCCAAGGACCAGGAGCATGGGGGTTTTCCCTAGCTTGAGGCAGGAGGTGGACTTCTGCCAGGTATTACCACCCTGAACACAGGTGGGGCCCATCTTAATTGAAGGGACCTTGTGTTTCGTGAAGGGGTGGTGCAGGCCTAGCCGGGATCTTTAGGGTCCCGGGCTGAGAGTGGTAGTACTACCCTGAAGGCAGGTGGGGCCTATCTTAAGTGAAGGGACCCTGCTCTTCAGAAGGGGTGGTGCAGGCCATCCAGGGACCATGTAAGTCCCTGGGCAGTCTCCCAAGTTGCTGCAGGGAGACCGGGGAGAGCCATGAGAGGTGGGCCTGGGTCTTGCTAACTCGGGGCCCACAGGCTCTCTAAGGGTACTCCAGGAGGAGAGCGCGCCTCTCGGAGGGGAGGGTGCATAGGCCCTGTTCTCGCAGCGGAGAACAAGGAAGGGGTCTAGGTTCCCGGGGTAGTTTCTGTGTGGAGCTACTGACGGGGGGTATGAGCTGTAGGATGTCTGATGAGGCACCGTCAGTGTTCCTTCCTGGCACTGCCAGTGTGGTGGTGAGGCCGGTCTGAGCTCCAATCAGGGAGCCAGGCCAGTGGCCAAAGGGTGCTTTTCTGTGTAGGAAAAGCATGAGTGGCTGTGCTTTCTTCAGGGAAGACAGTCATCCCGAAAGGGTGGTGGCAGCAGAATGACCACAGCGGCAGGCTGAGGGTCCAGAGAGGTTGCATCTTTGGGGTGCAAGGACCAAACGGAGAGAGGGTACTGGTTGGAACAAACTCTGGTAGGGAGACCAGCTAGTGACCCAGGGGATGGGATTTAGACCTATCCCAGAAGACCGCATCGGTGCTGAGGCACTGTACCATTGTCCAGAGAAGTGGTAGGCATAGTGTTGCATGCCCAAGGGCAAAGTGGGCCTAGTTAGGCTGAGTCCATGTAGACCATGAGTGACCTAGAGTTATCTAACCTAGAACCCGGAGGGTTCTTAGGGTAGTCTGGGATCCCTGTCATTGGTGGAGATTTCATAGATGGGAGGAGTAGGTGGTCTGAGCGGATAACTGGTCAGTAAGGGGGGTCTGGTCAGAACCCCTTATAACTAGTTATCGCTGACAACGGGAAGTGTACACATGTAGAGTGGCTACTTCTTCCCTGTAGGAATCAGCTGGGCGCGGCGTGTGTTAGAAGGTGGTTCTGACACTATGGGCCGCCCGGATTTTTCGCTTTTTGAGCACCTAATTGTTGAGCCTTTACTGTGGGGGAGCCTCATAAGTTGGGACCCACCCACAGTGAACTCAGGATGTAAGACAATGCATGGGGATTTTACTGGTGTTCCCCTGGCTTGACCAGGCCACTGCTCAGCAGCTGGAGTAAGGGACACCGGGCTGGTTACATGCAGACACATGTGTACATGCGTGTGCACACATGTACGGGCTGCGCAGGGGAGATTCCTAGCATGCGCAGTCCAGGAGCAGCTACAAAGTGAATGGTGAATGGTGTGGCAGGACGTATGCAGTATTGGGTGTGACATGGAATAGGCTTTATACACTGGAAAGAAACATGCCAGGGAAAGTCAGTGTGTCTTACTGTTTTTTCACTTCATTATTCCCCTATGGGGATGTGGGGCCCATGGCTAGATTAACTTCCATTAGACCTACAGATTCCAGACACGCACTTAAGTCCAATGTAGCTAATGTGAAAATAAGTATTCTGCAGAGTCCAAAGTCATATTTGTACTGCTTTTGGGTCATCCAGAACTGTCATATTTCTCTGAGCCAGCCATGACCAGACCCAGGCTGAGGGCTGACCTCAGCTGGGTGGATTGATAACCTTTCTTCCACAAGCGAGGGCCTCCTCTCCATGAAGAGATGATGGGTGAGGCTACAGGCTCATCCATCACTAGGTGCCAGGCACCAGGCTGCACCAAGGAGGGAAGGCAGCGTGGGGGGATGGGGTTTCAGAGACATGTGGCCCGAGACCCTGGACGATGCCATTTTGAACAAACCCAGAGGCTGGACAAGAAGGAGGGAGCAGGGGCAGGAAAGTGATGTGTCGCTGTTTGATAGGACCAACAGGGACTTCCTGCCAGCCCCCTACTCAACTTTTAAAAAGTGCTTGCACAGGAAGAGAAGCTCTCTCTGGGGTGTGGTCTGCTGAGGCTGAAGGTGCTGGAGCCTGGCGCAATGGGCAGTTGCAAGGAGAGACCCCATGACTGCCCCCAGGACCCTAACAGCACCAGAAGAGGAGCCCAGGACTGGTGCGCAGGAGCAGTGACCTCTGCGCAGGGAGAAGAGAGGCCAAGGAGGAGAGCCAGGCGAAAGGCTGGCGCAGGGAGCCAGTGAAGACAGCTGAATCTACCCTCTCAGAGACCCCGATGGCGGAGGAGAGTGTTCCCAGTGGCTGGGGCTGGTAAAGAGGAGCATGAAGCGCCCCATAATGCCTCACCAGGCATTTGGAAATCTGCCGTTTTGGTGCTTTGTGGCCCCCAGAGGAGGGGGGTCACCCTCACTTGTGAAAAGGTGCTGGGGGGAGGTGCTGGAGAAGCGCAGTCTTTTCCCCCCAGCATGAAGAAATCTGCCGTTTTGGTGCTTTGTGGCCCCCAGAGGAGGGGGGTCACCCTCACTTGTGAAAAGGTGCTGGGGGGAGCTGCTGGAGAAGCGCAGTCTTCCCCCCCCCCAGCATGAAGAAAAGACCCACCCTCAGTGTCATGGGGACCTAAAGGAAGCTATCCCTCAAGGGCTGAGCTAGCATTTAAACACATTCTAGGCTGGAACTTTTGTTCTACAGCTGAGGGTGTGTGGAGAAGTGCATCATGAAATGAAGGGCTGAGTTGGGGATGTGTAAAGAAGCGCATCCCATGGAGGTGAAGTGGTGTAATTGCACCAAAATGCATTTACTAGTGGTTATTTCTTTTTAGGTGGACTGAAAGTCACATGTGTAATGTGAAGTACCTGTGGAAGGTGATGTTAAGCTGAATGGAGTTATGTTGCTGGACCTTCCTGCTAGGAGTCTGGCTGTATTTACGTAATCCCATGCTTTTACCTGTGATTCCTTTTAAAGTGAAGAGGTGCACTGCAGGAGAAGTGTAGTTGCCAGGAGTACTTCTTTTGAAGGGATTGTAAGTCACATGTGTAAGGAGATTTCATAAGCTAAGTGGGGTTATGTTGCCAGACAGTCCTGATAGGGTGTCTGGCTGTATATGCGTAACCCTGTGATTTCATCTGTGATGCCTTTAGGGGCTGTAATTGCAATGCATTCAAATGATCAACCAAGGTGATGAGCACTGTCATTCTAAAGTGTGCGTAAACATGGATTCTTGCTGCTGCGCTTAGGTGAAGACCCCAGACTGCTAGCCCTTAAGATATAGAGGTGCATACTTTATGGTCAGTAGGAGATGCTCAGTCAGGGTCATGTGTCACCAAAGCAGGTTTACCCGTTTTTTATGCTTGTTGAGGTAATGGGGTGGGTCGCCACTGGGATGGTGCCAGTGCGCAGGGCCCTCGCTCCAGGTTATGTTCAACTAACTGCATTGGGGGCAAGTTGATGTGCATACATGGGAGTGGTGATACTAGACCCCCCCCCCCGCGGGAGGGGTGGAGATGTTATGCACTGTCACAAAGTAATTCCAACAGCTTATGCATATTTGTAAATTGGTGCACAGTATTGAGTAGTGTGTGTGTTTAATAAATGTACTCTTACTTTTATGAAGCAAAGTACAGACTGGACAATCAATTATTGAGTGCTATTTTTGGCGCACCTGCAAATGGCGACTACTAGCCCACACCACCTCCCTTGAGTAAGCCTCAGACTGCTCTGCAACGCTACCCTCTGAGAGTCAGGCGCTACAATTGGGTGTTTGGTTCCCAGTGAAGGACAAATGTAGTCATGTTATTTGTGCAGACCTCACAGATGCTGCCTCGTTTTCCAACAACAGTCATATCTAAATTTTTAACTAAAAGTACCACATTCAAACGCATCATTAAGAAACACTGGCCAATTTTAGTTTTGGAACCAGACTTTAATCACATCTATGATGAAGAACCCATTTTCGCATACACCAGAATATAGGAGAAATCATCAAACATCAAATACAAAAAGAAGATCAACCGTCTACATTTAAAGGAACTGTTCCATGTTGGAATTGCAATAACTGTCATAATGTGATTAAAGGGTCCCAAATAACACATCCCATGAGAGGACATGAGATTAAGTTGAGAGTCAATGCGACTTGTGATACAGCTAACATAATCTACATGCTAAAATGCCCATGTGGCAAAGTATATGTAGGCCAAACCGAACGTAAACTTAAAACAAGAATTAACGAACATAAAAGTAACATCAGAACCAAAGCACTAAAATCGTCCATAGCAAGCTACTTTATTGAAGCTCGCCACAATGTCAGCCAGCTAAAATTTTGTGTACTTGAGACAGTGGCACAACAGGAAGGAAGGGACAATCATAAACATTTGTTACAGCGCGAAAATCAATGGATTCGATTCTTAAATTCTCTGAGACCCCACGGACTGAGCGACAGAATGGAATATGAATGTTATTTATGAATGTCATTTATGTTCATTCTATCTCTGAATAGGTCTCCCACTAACATGGAAAACGCAGAATGAATAGTCAGCATACACCGTGAGCTTATCATCAAAGATGTGTCTTTCCATAGAATGATTATATTTATCTACATTCTTGGTTATTGTGATAATCCAGAAATAATTGGTTATCAAGAAGGAAGGTTTAGTGAATATGAATAGTCCGTTGTTTATGTTATTGGTAACCACGTGATTGGATTGTAGTTCATATAAACACATCCCGAACCCGTTAATTTTATCAGGCGGTGAGAAATATTAAAAACACATTAGTAGTTATTTTTTCATTTAAACCATTAGTTTATCATTTAAACTGACGCCAAATAGTCCGTTTTCTATATCGCTAGTAATCACGTGATCGGACTCGAGTACGTAATACGGAAGTCCGTTAGGTGAATCTCCATAACGCCGACACGCCGACAGTCCACAATGTGCAGAGCAGTTTGAGCCAAACATCCGAAAGTAAGTACAGAAAGCAAAACAAAACACATAAATATTGTAATAGCTCACCAGCTAAGTTAAGCTTGTTAAGTGCAGTAGGGTTTAACATTAACAATACGAAAGGGTGAAGACTCTTACATCCCAGTTTACTAGCTGGACTACATTTAGCTATACGATTGGTCATTCGTTAACCTTTTGATATTGAACACTAAGACCACGTAAGAATCCCTGGGCTTAATAAGTTTATGTAAGTACCGTTAGATGCTTCGACAGAATTCACAGTTAATCCTCAATTAAAATATACAGACACTCGGGACTAACTGCCATACATAAATAGACGTCGTATTGGGCATACCACACGCATATCATCACTTGGATTACAGTACGATCACACCCAGTATAATCACGAGCAGGAAGTAACCGCCATATTAATCATCTCTGCATATAGAATGTGATATATCATAATGACCAGAAGTTATGTAGAAATAAGATGAGCATCACTAAACCAATGGTTATACCATTACCACAGAGAGATAAATGTCGATAAAGTTTCAATCAGAACCATCGAGTTGTTAAAAGATTACAGGCTTTGATATTGTTTGATAAACTGCATATTATTTACGTTTTGTAAACTTCATGTATGGTGCACAAAGGTTATTTAATTGTTGTTACAGATCATCCCCAGATGAAGGCCACACTAAGTCCGAAATGCATTGGGAATTGAAAATGTTGTGTGTAAAAGAATGAACTGCAGTGAAAATAAACTACAGCGGTTCTATAAGGATTAAAATAAAAACGTATGAATTGAAACATCGGGTTGAAAAATTATTCAAACAAAAGGATTACCTATATAATTTGGAAATCAAACAACCTCCAGTTGGAGGTCATCTCGTAGCCCTGGGGACACACCCCACAGGTAGTTGGGGTGCAGTCTGTTAGTTTAAGTAAAATCATTCTGTTCGGAGAATGATACCCAGGAGGCACAAGAAACTTTAATCACACCACGTATAGAATAGAGGCAGTGCAAGTACTCACCACTTTTGCTTTAAAAGATTCCCACAAACCAGTAGCAAATCCCATTCTGGACAGCACAGAAAACAGCACAGCTTGAAGCAGTTTTTCCCTATATGGGCCCGAAGGAAAAACCCAGAACATTGACAATTTGCTTGCCAATGGGGTTGGCTCCCCCAATAGAAGATTGTGTCACTTGGGGTTCACTCTTCACTGCCATTTATACCAGAACACATGATACCCCTTTTAATTGTCGTCACACCAGATGTACTGAAACAAATTCAGAATGAGTACCAGGCAGAGCCTGCCCTGGATCTGGGGATAAAACTGATGGGCAATTTTGCCCAGGTATCGGCCAGTATGTTAGGTAATATAAAAGGGGAAGCAGCAGCGGTGGCAATACACCAAAGTCTGAGGAAATTCACTCCCGCACAACAGGAGCGAGAATTACCTAAGATTATCTAAGATAAATATGCTTTGCTTGGTAGAGATAATTTGGGAGCCAGACCTGGGAAACCAATAGTTAAGAGCAGTTCTGAAAACGATAAGCACACGATTCTTCAAAGAAGAAACGGGATAATAAACAAAAAAATAAACAAAACAAAGCACAGTCACGGGGTGGGTCTCCTCAACAGGAGTGCCCCGAGAAAAAATACAATTTGAGAAAACGTGACAATATTAGGAAACCTGACAGGTATCAGGATACTGATATACGTTCACCTCTTTCCTTTCAGACGAAAAATGTTTGGAGAGAAACAGATGATCAGAACACACCGGAAGAGCGAATCAAGCCAACCTCAGTCCCCTCATCACTAAATCCCATTAAAATCAATTCCTCAACTACAGAGACACTACCCAATTAAGCACGAGGTAAAGAAACAAGTCACGGAGATCCGAGATCAACTTGAGTACCAGGGTGTGATAGAGAATTGCACCTCACCTATGAATAATCCCTTGTTTGCCGTAATGAAACCCGATAATTCATATCCGCTAGTCCTAAATTATAGACATTTAAACACATCCACAAGAACAATTGCAGTTCAAAATGCACATAGTGCCGCACTAATAAATAACATCATGAGAAAAAAATACAAAATAACACTGGATATCTCAAATGGATTTTTCTGCCAAAATATAGCACCTGGGAGCAAAATATCCCCACCGGCATTCGAGCAGCAGAGGGCAGGTTAAACGCTGTGTTCCTGGGGATGCTCAATAGTCCTCTCCATTCAGCACTCTGCGCCGATGAGGCCAGCCTTTCTACTTGTTGGGGTTGGATTTAGAAACTCCTAGTGGGCATTCTTCTCAGGGTGATTTGACACCCAGACAGTAAACCTGAATATAGGTACCATAGGGATTACTGCGCGTCGTCGTCTCAGATTCCTATTTTTTTACTTCTTTCAGTATTAGCATGGTCCTGATGAAACACCTAAGGATCCATTAGGGACCGATTAAAGGCGTGAAACATGGTGACCTAGCTGATCCACCTTCCACTATCACTTTCACCTTGACAATAAGCAGAAGGAAAATACTCACCCCTCTGATAAAGTTAATCAAGAGGCCATCTCTTGTCACCTGTTTGAACTATACTACACGGACCCCTGAATAAAGTTTTTTAGGGTACCAGTGCCGTAATTTTTTTTAATTCACTCACCTCTTTCCCCTCCACACACCCGCACTCACCACTGCGGCGTTTCTCTGAAAAGAACTCCATCAAAGAGCCCTCTCGCGGGTCCCGTGGGGGACTGCAGCATCACCCCCACGAGGAACAATGCCCGATGATCAAGCATGACACCCGCATGTGTGTGTGTGAGGGCACTTTTTTCAAAAGGAGGGATTCCCCGCCTTAATAATGTCTCACTTCCAACCCACTCTATGAGATAGTCTCTCTCACTAGTCCTTCTAGCGAATAAATAGGCCAGATTTTATTCGTTCAGGAACAGTCACCCTCCAGTGATTTTAAAGTTAGTCTTGGGAGCTCGGGGTCCATTTGCTCCCAGTCCCCCCTCTTTTTGTTTTTCAAGCAAAATATTTGACCGCATTCTAGGCTCTCCACGCCAATTTTGTCTATTACCACAGGGGTACATAGTAGTCCTGGGCTATTTTTTCAGCCAGGTAACAGAATTACTTCAAAATTTTGATGAGGGGGCATTCTTCTATGTAGATGACATCTATCTGACAGAGGATCAATTAAAGGAACACTTGTCTAGAGTGAATAACATAATACTTGGGTTTGCTCACCGGGTTACAAATTAAATTTGAAAAAATAAAAAAATGCTCACTTCAGTGTCCTATTTCTAGGGTACTAGTTGTCAAGCGAAGGGAAAAGCCTGGCGGTACAATTTTTAGAAAAATGTGCACTGCTCCAACCTCCAACGACTCTGAAGACACTACAATCCACTTTAGGATTTTTTAGTTTTGGCAGAACATACATTTTGGATTATGGAGAAAGGGTGAAACTTTTCAACGACTTAATCAGACCTGATTTTTCAGTACATCATTGAACACAGGAACATACAGATATTTTACATTCCGTACAAGCTGATATCATAGCTTCTAAACATTTACACACACATGTGTTAACATGACCAACTGGGTACACCTACATCACTTACAATTAAGGTGATACAGTCCCTATTGCATACAAATCACATTTGTGCACTTTGCACCAAATAAGAAGATACTCACAGCAGTACATACTGCTGTTGTGAGAGAGAGAGTACTAGCACAGGGGAAACAGATAATAGTCGTGACCCTGGTACCAACCATGTATGCTGTTGCAAAAGCAAGCATCCCAAATGCTAAAGCATTACATCCACAATGGATTCAATGGGCTAACTCCCTCACTGCAACAGATGTAGATTACAGATTTGATTCTACATTACAAACACAATCATTTCTGCAGTACAAACAAGAATATCCTCTGCCGAATTAAATTATGCCTCTAGATTGATATGAATGCAACATTTATACCAATGGTTCTGCCCAGCCGGCCGTAGGAATGAAACAGAAATATTGGCGGCATGCACAATTGTAAAAGGGCCCATGCAGGATGGAAAGTTCAGTCTTGGGAAAACACACAGCCAGTTCCCAGGAGACTGTACGCCGCAGCTGATGGAACTAAAAGCATTAATACTGGCAGTTCAAAATACGGATCGTGAATTCTCCACACTAATTGTTTGAGATTCATTTTACTGTGTCCAGTCCTATAGCGAATATTTACATTATTGGGGCCAGAATGGATTTAGGGATTCCAAAGGTTGCACAATAAAGCACTATATGTTTTGGGTATAAATGTCAAAGCTGAAAGAATGCCTGCCACTGGCTCACGATATTCATACATTGAGTCAGTAACAGGTTGGCATTCACGTGGAAGGGAATTCGATGAAGGATGAAGCCACCAAGACAACAGTATGTGCTGCTGCCGTTTCTGCAATAACTTGATCCAGTATGAGGATAAACGGAACAACTATTCTGTATGCTCAGATTACAGGAGGGGGGCTAGAGTAATGGCAAACACTGATCGCAGATTGAGATTGAAACTACCTGCACATTAGGGTCTGGGTTCAGTTTACGCTGGGATTATGGCTACAGTTTCACTACTAAAGCAGCGAAATTGGTGGCCAGGTCTTACAAAACAGACCAAAGGACTTTGCCCTCAAATGCAACCTCTGACAGCAGATGAAAGGCTCCATTGTAGCACGTCCACCATAAACATCTTTATTGATCTCAGACAAACCTAATGCATGTGTATATTAGGATCACTGCATCCCCTTACACTCAGACACAGCTTACAAGTACATCTTGGTGGCAGTAGATTCATGCTTCAGATTCCTGTGGGTTTGGCCCCAAGGCTCGGCTGACGCTCGAACTGTTATAGAGGATTTGCGAGTCTTTATCGGGGCATACGCAATTGGCACACTACATTCCGACCAGGGTCCGATGTTTAGCTCTCGGGCTTACAAAGAAACCATAGGAAGTTTGGATGTGGCTTGCGGTACTCCTCCCCCTACCATCCTGAGTGAAATTAGGTCATTGAAGGAAGAACCGGGACTTCAAGCAAATCTTAACAGTGAGGGTATTAGGTTTGGGTGGCAGTTAGGTCAATCACCTATATGGGGTCTAGAGGGCACTAAACAACATGCCAAGAAATCCCTTGGGGGTTCGTACACCGTGTAAACTCAACCTTAATAGTGTCAGCACCATGGCGGCTGAAACCCCATGTGACATCAATGATCGCTTGGATGTTTTGCAGGACCTTAAAGAATACTTTACAAAGCAATGTCCAAGTAAAACGCACCGCTACAAGGGAAGGGAAAGCAGTACCGGTAAGACCTGCCTGGGTCCCGAAGATTGGGGACCTGGTCAGAGAGAAAACTGTGGACAAGAAAGAATTTGGGCCATCTTACAGAGCGCCTGTAGCTGTCCTGGCCGTCGAAGGTACCAGAACTGTGCTTCTTCCGCCGCTTGCCAGTTGCTGAGACAAGAGGTTTGTCTCAATTGATCTGATCAAACCACACTAAGGGGATCATTATGATGGCGGCGGTGGCGGTCCTTCCGCCATCATACAGAAAATTCCCACTGCCAAATTAGGATGGCGGTGGGAATCCCAATGGTTCCGCGGCGAACGGAAAGTCCTTCCGCCATGGCTCCGCAAGGCGGTCCTTTTCCACCCGCCTTGCGGAACCCAGAACCAGGGCAATATTGCAGCGGTGCCGTGCAGGCACCGCCGTAGGGATTATGGTATCCCTTTCTGCCTGTGTTTTTGCGGCAGATATCCCGCCTCAAAAAGACAGGAAGACTGGCTTTGGGGGCCCATTGCGGGCCCCCTCTGTGTGTGGGGGGGTGCACTGGAGGGTACAGATGGAACCCCCCTGCATTTCCCTGCACTGTGTGGCAGGCACCGTGTGGTGCCTGCCACGTAGTGCAGGGAAATGCTCAGCACGGCCTATTAACATTGCGGATGGTGCTGCAGCCAGCAGCACCGTCCGCAATGTTAAAAGGTCAGGATGGGGGGGCGTGGCTAACCGCCGACGGGAATGGCCGCTCGGTAGTTCCACTCTGATGCGCCACTCCCGCAACATCCGTCTTTACTGCTTCTCTGCGGGCCTACCCTCTGCCCCGAAGGTAGTATCCTGCTGCGGGGGGGCCCGTGGACCCCCGGGCCGAGTTTGACGAAGATCAGAGCTGGTTGGGGGTCGGAGCACCGAGGGCCCGGGCGTCTGGAGGCCCCTGGCAGGCGAAGGTGCCGCGGCTGGAGCGGTGCGCGAGCCCGGGGCTGCGGCCTGGTCCAGCGTGGGTGAGCACGAGGAGCTGAGAGCGCGTCCGGATGGTGTTCCACCCCCTCATGGCTGCAGAGGGTGGCGAATGAATGCCCCCTAAGTAACGAAGACCCGCATGCCCCATCGGAGGTCGGGGTCCGGACCCTACGATACACGGATTGGCGGACATCGCCAGGAGGAGGCGGCCTGAGAAGCGGCGGTGAGTGGCGTATGTGGAAGAGATCTGGGGCCGCTGGAGCCCCGAGCGCCAATTGAGGAAACCTCGGCCCCAGTGGGGGGTGAAAATTTCTGGTGGCTGCAGCTCGCCTGGGGGCGGGGGTCGCTGGAGGGGGGACGCCCGACCCTCTGCTCATCTACCGCCGGGAAGGAACTGCTGGGGGCCCTTGAGCGGTGTGAATACCGAGTAATGGCAGGCTGGTGGTGAAGTGCCCTTGGAGGAGGAACAGTGGACCAGATCGGGGGCTTCCCCAACGGGATACGCAGGTGCACCAGAGGGAGGGCTCCTGAACACGACAGGGGGCCTGGCGGGGACATTCGGGGTGGAACTTTGCAGTGGTAAAGGACCCCTTCAGCGTCCGGCCCTAGATACCGCAGACAGAAGAGGGCAGGCCCCCCGGTTGGAGATCTGGCCGCCGTGATTGCGCCACGGCAGACGAGGCGACATCCGCAGTTGGAGACGTAAGGAGACGCCGGTGGTGGCGGGGGGTCGGGACCCCTCAGGCTCGTGACCGCGGTGGGGTCTCCCGGCGGAACATAGGGTCTTGGCCAGCCAGAACTCACCCCCGTGAGGGAAGCCTCCCTTGAAAACCGACAGGCCGAGTGGCGATTCCCACGGCAGGCGGCGGCAACTAGCGGGGGCGCTTGGACCTCAGACGTGGCCCTTGGAATCTAAACCATGGCATCTGGCAGGACGAACAGGACTGCGACCCAGGCGAAACTGGACAAATTCGCATGGCAGAAACAGCAGACGGAGAACAAACAAGAGTCTGCGCCACCGGGTGACACCCCGGAACCTTCAAACAGGGAGCTTCTGGAGGCAATCATGGGGGTCAGGACCTCCCTGGAGGTGAGAATAGACACGGTGGCCACGGAGGTGACTTTGATCCGCGAGAACATGAATAAACTTACCGAGAATGGGGACGGCGGAGAGCACCGCCAAAGATCTAACTGCTGACACGGCCCAGCTTAAGGAACAGGTTAGGATACTCAGCTCAGCCCAAGAGGCAATGGCCCTACAGTTGGACTATTATGAAGGACGAATGCGCAGAAATAATATACGCATAATTGGGGTCCCGGAGCGGGCGGAGGGGCAGGCGGTGGACCTGTTCGTTGAGGACTTGGTCCTCAATCGTCTGCAACCCAGGGGGCTTTCTAAGTGCTTCACCATTGAGAGAGCTCACCGTGTACCCGGGGGCCCCTCCAAGGCCGTTGTTGGCAAGGGTGTTCAACTTCCGCGATCGGGATGTAATATTGCAGACGGCAAGGGCGGCCCCACCACTCAAGTTGGAGAACAGTCAGATCAGGTTCTTCCCAGACTTTACGCTGAGAGTACAGAAGCAGAGGCGCGGGTTTCTCGAGGTTAAGAGGGCGCTTAGAGAACAGGAAATCAAGTACGCTATGATGTTCCCAGCGAAATTACGCGTGGAGGCAAACGGCAAAACGTGGTTTTTCACCCGTCCGGAGGAGGCTTGGGACTGGTTGGATGGGTGGCGCAAAGTGGAGAAGAAAAGGCATAAGACACCCTCGGCGGCGGATACGGAGGAGGAATGGCGCCAACACCGGCACCCCAGGGCGCATTCTGACTCGACCCACCATGAACAGGAGGAAGGGTGCCAGTCGGGCGCCGGGTGAGGCTGGTAATGGTTTGCCTATCTAACCCTGGATGCCATATGGTTGCTGGAAAAGGGGACATTGGCGCGAGGAAGCCCAGTAAAGAGGTACCTTCTTGTCCGGGGCTGCATGTGGGTGGTCTGGTTCGGCTCCAGGGGGAGCATAATCGTCACTGACTTGTTGGGACGGTCCCCCAGGGACCACCACGTTCTTTGGCAAATAAAAGGGTTGCCCAACGGAAGAGAACTGAACTGCTCCTTAAAGACCGGGGCTTGTACTGGTTTAAACTGTGTATGGCAATATTGGTACAAGGAGACCGGATGTGGGGGTATTGGGCCGGAATCGGATTACATTAAAATGGGTTCGGGCGGGGGCGGGCAGGGGAGGAGAAGGGCATACCTGACCATCGACTGCACAGGAAGTGGGGTCATCTGCGTTCCCTAGAGTTATATATAGGGGGGGCGACAGGCACTCTGCAGGTTGGGGGGGCGGGCAGTTTTAGGTCCGCAATGCAGGGAAGCAGGGAGGGGGGCTTGTGATCATGGTTTGCATTACAGGGGAGTTTGATTAGTTGGGGGGGGAGTGGGGGGGGGTCGGAGGAAAGTATTGACGGTAACGTTAGACTTGATATAAGTTGTGGTTTTGTTCAGTCGACAGCGGAAACCATTCAACGTCTACGAGTCACTAGGGGATGTCCGGTTGACATGCAGTTCACTTCACAGACAGAGATCAGCCACCAAATGCCCCCGGGACGGGCAGACCAGTCGCGACTAGACAAATATGGCAGTAGGGAAAGGACTAAGATTAGTAACCTGGAACGTTAATGGGTTGGGGGATAGGATAAAAAGGGGGGTGGTGTTGCAGTATGTCCATCGTCAATGACTAGATATGGTGCTCCTACAGGAGACCCATTTGCATGGCAATTCATGTAGGGCCTTGGATAGGAGGGGGATAATTGGCACACTCGGGCTTCACCTCTGGCTCAAGAGGGGTGGGCATACTCCTGAGAAAATCCTGTCCCTACATACACCACAGAACCTGGACGGATCACTTAGGGAGATTTGTAGCCTGCACAGGCAGTTGGGAGAGTAGAGTTCTTAACTTAGTATCGGTTTATGCTCCACCTGGACTGCAGTGCACGACATTGTCAGACGTAGCAAAGCTGCTCCTGGACCTCCCAAATGGGACACTAGTGGTAGGGGCCGACTTCAACTTGACTATGGACGGCTTAGTGGACAGATCCCCCCCCAGACCTGATCCGGCACGTGGTTCCCGGTTGCGTGGCTTTGCCGAGGCCCTGGGGTTGGTGGATATCTGGAGGTGGAAACATGTTAGGGACACACACTTCACATTTCAATCGGGGTCCACGGGAGTCAATCAAGACTGGATTACCTATTTACACATGCGCAACACGCCCAGGACTTTTCGGACACAAGGTGTCTGGCGCGGGGCATCTCGTACCACTCCCCGGTGGGTGCGGTCCTGGGGTTGCGGCACCCGGCACAGCCAGGCCCCATTCGGATACCACCTTGGGCATTTAAGGTCCCTGAGATTAGGGAGACTCTACGGGCAGATACGGAATACTATTTCGCAGAAAATACCGGTTCGGTAACATCAGCGGTTACATTATGGGGAGCATATGGAGCGCATATGGAGCGGTAATCAAGGGAAGGGCGCTGTCGGTAATGGCTGGCCTCAGGGATGAGCGCCGTAGGAAAGCGCGGGAGTTAGAGGCAGACATCCTATGGCTCGAAGGAGGGAACTGCCTAGAACTGGGGAGGACACGCACCACTTACTGAACATAAAACGGCAGGAATCCAAACAGCTGTTATTTGAGGACGCAAGCAGGAGACTGTTGGTCAGCCGACATAGAATCTATGAGCAAGGGGAGCGCACTGGGAAGCTATTGGCCTGGCTGGAGCGGAAGGAACAGGCATCACGTTGGGTGCGTGCACTCCAAGGGGCTGGTGGTAACCAGATTACAGATCCGCGAGAGATCGCGGAAACATTTGCCCGACATTATGCAACAGTCTATGCAGCGCCGGAGGCCTCCCAGGCGGCCTGGGCGGCTGACCTCCTGGCCACTATCGAAGTCAGGGGCCTGTCCGAACAGGACGGTAGGGCACTAGAGGCTGAGTTGTCCACGGAGGAGGTCCATAAAGCCATATTAGATGTCCGGTCCAGGAAAGCGGCTGGCCCTAACGGCATCCCGGTGGAATTACTTAAACCGATGGCCTCATTACTGGTGCCCCACCTGCTCGGCCTCTATAATGAAAGCTGCGAGCTTGCCCTGCTGCCAGAAGATGTTCGAGAGGCCGCTATTGTGGTTATCCACAAACCCGGTAAGCCGGCGGACGAGTGACAGTCATATAGGCCTGTCTCTCTGATTGCCATTGAGGCAAAGATTTTGGCCAAGTTATTGGCGAACCGACTGCTCCCCTTTTTGCTGGACTTGATCCATCCGGACCAGTCTGGATTCATGCCTGGGCGGAATACTGCGCGTAATCTGTGTCGGGTCAACGGAGTCATTGGGCGGGTACATACCCTTGAGGAAGAGGCCATACTGCTGGAACTTGATGCGAGTATGGCATTTGACACCGTGGCATGGGAATACCTATTTGCTGTCCTTGACCGGATGGGATTTGGCCCCAAATTTAAGGGATGGATTTGGCTGTTTATGCGCAACCTAGGGCACACGTCGTGGTGAACAACTATCGATCCTCCTCCTTCCCCCTCGGGCGTGGCACCAGGCAGGGCTGCCCACTGTCGCCCCTACTCTTCGCTATGGTTCTCGAGCCACTGGCGGTGTGGATAAGGGTGGACCCCGAGATCAGAGGCTTGAGGTGGACGGACAAGCACGAGGACCGTATATCGCTGTATGCCGACGATATCTTGCTATGTCTAGCTTCCCCCGCTCGGTCGCTCCGTCGGGTACTTCATATCTTCCACATTTTTGGGGCGCACTCAGGGTACCAAATAAACTGGTCTAAATCCCAGATGTATTCCCTCTGGGGTGAACCTCCCCTAAGTCCTAGAGGCTACACCATCCCGATGGGCCGTCAGGGGTTCCTTTATCTAGGGATATTCATCACCACAGATGCTGGGTTGTTCTTGGAGAGGAATCTCCTGGGGGTATTACGGCGATTTTGCGCAGATGTGGCACACTGGAAAACCCTTCCTCTCACATTGTTGGGGAGGGCGTCCTTATATAAGATGCTCGCTCTACCCCGCTTTTTGTACGCGTTACAGAATACGCCCCATCCGGTGCCTAACTCCTATTTTTCGCAGATCGAGGCCGCGGTGCGTGAATTGCTATGGGACAATAAGCCGCCACGTATTGCAATGGCTAAGCTAACTATGGGATGGTACGATGGGGGAATAGGACTGCCGGACCTGCGCCAGTATTATCAGGCCACGCAACTGACGGCCATAAACAGTTGGGTGTTTGGGAGACACGATGACCCGAGCTTCCGCACGGACCACTGGCTGTTGGGAAAAGGGGGTTACAACAGAGCCCTATACACCAATCACAGGAAGTTCGGACTGACAGGCCCGACGGCGTGCACGGTGGAAGTTTGGCATGGGGTACAGAATCAGATGGGATGGAGGGGTTGCCTTCGTCAGGCGACCCCTCCATCCCATCCCATCCCGGGAGCCGGACATACTGGGGAGACTCAGTTCCTACACAGGATTCGATAAGTGGGACTTGATCGGAATCTCTAGGGTGGGCGACGTGTGGGTAAAAGGGAGAAAGGCATCTTTCCCAGAGCTTCGGGCCAAGTACCAGTTAGCCCCAACAGAGGGATTCCGCTACCTACAGATTAGCCATGCTATAGAATCGGCTCGGCCCAAAGACGCACCCCTTCCGGACTCCTCTCCCCTGGAGGATAGACTCCTGTTGGACCCTATGACCCGCAAGGCCATATCGCTCACGTACAAGAAGCTGATCAATAATAGAGGAGACCCTATGACTAAGCTTAGAGCGGCCTGGGAGGCCGACCTCAGGGTCTTACCCGACGAAGACTGGAGGGAGGCATTGTCCTCGCCCAGAGAAGTGGCTATCCCTATGCGTCTTCGGCTGGCGCAACTCAAAGTCCTCCACAGGGTATATTTCAACGCCATATTGTTGCACAGACTCAAGAGGCGGCCAGACTCGCAATGCCTCCGGCAATGTGCACTGACTGGCACATTCTTCCACATCCTATGGGAATGCCCCCGCATACAGGAATACTGGGTCAATGTCACCAGGCAAATGGCTAGGGCTTGAAATAAGACAATACACCCGACACCCACGCTATGCCTGCTAAACATCTGGGTAGTGACGGACCTCATGCAAATTGAGCAAGAATGGGCCTCAGGGGGTTGGGGTGTAGCCAAGAGGAACATTGCACAGCGATGGGGAACTGGCACCTCACCAACAACAGTGGATTGGGCCAAGGATATGGATCATGCCATGCTAGCGGAGAAAACGGTGTTCAAGGAGAGGGGGAGCCCGCGAAAATGGGATCACAAATGGGGAAAATGGAACAAGTATAGGGGTAATATCTGTATCTCTCCGACGATTGAACTCAGGAATGAGCGAAAACGGATACAGGGAGGGGCAGCACCGGATCAGCATAATACTGAGTAAAGGGTCCAGAGAGGAAGCTAGACAGGAGGACCCCTGGTTAAATGGATGGTACAATAAAAACCAGTCACGGGGGGCGACCTCTATACACGGATTTGCAATGATGTTGGTCGGCTGTGGGGTGAAGGGGGCGGAGGAATGGTGGTAATGGTAAAGATAGACATCTTCGCATTGTCAATGTATTTGTTATTTTCGCTGTCTTGGTTATCAATAAAAAGTGTTTTTTTTAAAAAAAGGTCAGGATGCGCCAGTATGGCGGGCGCATCCTAATTGCATTGGTGGGACCGCCGCACTTCTGGTGGGCGGTCCTAGCACCACTATGATGGTAGGCGGACTGATGTCTGCCCGCCATCATAATGAGCCCCTATGTGTCCAATTCTCAACAGTAGGCCACGTGGGCTCCTGGGTAGGCCTGGGCGAAAATTTCGTTCCGTTCGCGGAAATTGCGATAATTTGACATTTTCGCGTTCCGCGGAGAGCACGAAAATGTAAAAATTTCCGGTTTCCGCAGCTTGGCGATAATTTGTTTCTTGCTCGCGCTGTAAATTAATACATTCTCGCGCGCGTGCGATCGCCTTACCTGAATCCCTGCGTTCGCCGACAAGTTTTCTTGATCCGGTCGCGTTCTCCATGAGATGTTGTATTGTTTTTAGCCATTTGCGCTGTCTCGCGACAGTTCGCGCCCGCAGTGACGTCTTTCTTCTCGCGATCATGCACCGCGAGACAACTCAAAACAAGATGGCCGCACCCGCAAGCAACCACATGGGTAAGTTGGCGACCCGCAACCATGCAGAAAATCTCGCGAACATGCCGGAAAAAAACTTCCGCATCTTCGCGATATTTCCGCTTGTTTGCGATAATTTTAAACATTTTCGTGATAATTTGCGAAAGTTAATTTCGCAAATTCCGCCCACCCCTACCACTGGGTATCCGACGCACTCCTCTTGCTAATGTGCAGGAAGTTCAGATGGAACTTTAATAATGACTGAAGACTCCACGTTGCAAAGAGAAGCTGTAAACAACAGCAATGAAATTATAATTCTTTGTGTTGAAACAACTAAAACTGTACAATCACCAAGTACAGAAATTTAAATTCTTAAAATTGACAACATCTACGTAAACATGCCGCAGGTTTGAGTCATTGACCAGTTCTTCAAAACCTGTGGAGCTGCCAAGAATAGACTGGAGGGCGTCTGGCTACTTCTTGCACTTTGATGATTTCTCATCTGATCCAGGTGAACCTGAATTGCCAACACCGCCTCTCCCGTTCAAGCTACAAGTGCATGCTTTCTATCTTTTGTTGAGAAAGACTTACTTAGTTGTTCCCTGGATACATCTCTGGATTACAATTGGATTACTTTTCCTGGTACTTTGGATTGGAATAGTGACTGTCTTTTTCCTGCTTCTGAATGGACACTTTCTCCCAGAAATCTACGCAGTGCAACTTGTGAACTTGGTTCTTAAGCCGCATGCATCATCACACCGTGAATTATGGGACCTGTCCCTGTTGAACATTAGAGCAGTTCCTGATTAAATTGTATGGGACAGGGTATTGTATGATGTATAAGGTCCTTAAATGACATCATCACCTCTAGTACTTTCTCTGAAAATTAGGACATTGAAACTGTACATAATTTGCTGGCAGACCTAGAGCAATCAACTGCATTTTCTAATGATGAATTATATGATGGTACAAGTAATTTTGGAGACATGTTCTGTTATCGGCATTACGGTCACCATTTTTTTAAAACAATTGATGAAAAGAAAAGAAAAACATAAAGCAATAGTAAAGCAATAGTTGGGTCCACAGTACAAAATTACAAACTTCAGTGCAGATGGGATTTGAAAAACACAGTACATGCCCTATCGTTTAATCATGGTAATAATGTCCGGTAGGTCCACTCTGTAACCAACACATAAGAGATCAAATTTACAAAAGAGATGCATGCACCAATTGTTACTTATCAAATGGGCAATCACCTTATTCAGTTCCGGGTATGAGCACAGTGTCAATATCAGAAACGTCCAATAATGTATGGTGCTCACGTTGTGCTTTAACTGTCGGAGATAAGCAGATATTGCCTCTGTATTTATTCCACTTCCCCCATTTGTGGTCTCATTTCTTAGTGCAACCCCTGTGTTTGAATACATCCTTCTCAGCTATCATTGCCCTGTCCATGTCAGCTGCCCAGTCGCGTAGGGTCGGGGCCGCCCCTCCCCCCCATTTTTGCGCAATATTACGTTTTGCAATGGCCCACCTCAGTGAAGCCCACATTTTCTCTGTTTGCATTAAATCAGTGGCATCCCATATATTTGGCATGGTAACCTTTTTTTGCATAAAGCTAGTATCCCGCATGCTGTTTATAATTACACACAATGGGAACACTGCCCAACACCGCCAAAAGATAGCTCAAAGGCATTTGCACAGAAGTTTGTTTATTTTTCAGGTTTTGAAACATCAGACCCAGCCATGTACTAATATAGGCTTGCACCTACACCTGCAAAGAAAAATATGCTTACCAACACCAAGCTGATATACTCTGCTTCCTTTATTTCCCAACTGTCTACACAGGATTACGACTTTTGGAAAGACGCCATAGACACAAAATCTGGGGGAAAAAGTTGGCAGGATTCAGGGAACAGAGGCTTTATTTAGAGCATGCCTCATACCACATCAAATGATTTACCTGAACAAAGCAGTGCAACAAACTTCATGTTTTGGTATATAAAAAATGAAGGATTTGAACACACCATATATTCCCGCATTCTCACGCTACGAGAATTGGATACACTAAACACCATGATACGTAATGGTTCTTTCGATTCATCAGATCCCAGTTACAAGGGATGGTTGGTTTGGCTGATAGATACAAACAGGTGTCCATCTAGATTCCAGGGTAATACCGAAGGATTTCAATAGGTCTGGTCAACGATATGTACAAACAGAACACTCGACGGGTGACGTCATATAGTGTTGGGAAGTTGTGCCTTGAGTGGCTAAAAACCTCAACACTTTCCCAGGAGAAGCAACACCTGTCCTTTATTTCTAATTACATGAATCTCAGGGATTTTTTATTAGGTCCCCGGAACCCACGTCAAAAGCGCTGTTTGTACAGAATATACAAGGAGCTATGGAAGATTTCTCAATAGGAAGCTGCTGAGAGACTGCGCGAGGGTTAATTTAGAAAAGTCTTTGGCTGTGGTTGACAAGGGTATGACCACATTATAATCCATAATTTATTCACTGTGCAACAGTGTCTTCCGCAATTGACATAATACAGCAAGGCATATCTATAATATAACATGGACAGTTACAATTACAGTCAATAGTAATACTGACCTGGACGTTGCAAACTTTATGTTCCGCCCATGTTCCATGGCGTTACATCCCAAGTACAAATCTGTTTTCGTCATATGATCTAACGGAAAGACAGATAGTAATGGCATGCAGAGATGCAAAATATTCAAATTTGCACATTGAAAAATTAGACCAATTACCTTTCACCGTGGCTGAGACACCATCCACTGACTGGATAATCCATAGTTACATCACCCTACGGGTCACAACTTTCCAATTCCAATATTGTCTTCGATACCAACAGGTAGGCAGATATGAAGCACTAGGGGAAGGATACGTGAACGAGTATTGGGAATTACCGTTCAGGTTTGGATGCAGGAATGGGGGACACAGAAGTTCTACTAGTGGCTCCAACTGTGAAGATGCTTTAACGGCTCCTTGGTTTGCAAGGACATTTCTCTACATGGGGCAGGCAATGTTTCAGTAGCAAGCCATTCTTGTTATCTGAAGGCTTCCCCATCTGCCGTGATTCATCCTGTGTTCAGACTGCTCTCAATTGGGAGCTATTTGATGCTGAATGATCAAGGTTGCTGCAGAATGGAACCAGGCATCACTTATCTGGTGACGGTTAATTCCATAGTCAGTTGCTGTACACAAGTACTGTTTCCACCTGCCCGCAAAGTCAGGGAGGCAGTACTATGGCCTTCGATAAATGTTTCGAACATAAAATTTGATTCTCTGAGCAAGCTGAAAGCTATGTTTTTTCAAAAGAATGTGGCCTTAACTTCAGTCAGAGAGACGTTTGATCTCCAGGTTGCAAGGTCCTCCTCCGAGACACAAGCATTACTCCACACTAACTTCCCACTGCATTTTGGGGAGCTGGTCCATCATACCTTTAACATGTCTGATATGAAAGGAATGGTGCACTTTTAAAAATGTATCAGCTCTGGTTTGGTTAGCAACTTTCATACGATTTATACCATCTTTCTTACACTCCGTATTGGGAGGCATTTTTTGAGGACTTTTATTTATTTATTTGATCTGCTCCACAAGAGATATCACAGTTCATCTCAGAGAGACAGCACTGCTTGTGCTGCGCTGCCATAACCGCATGATACACTTCTTCCGCACACCTCGGCTTCAAAAACTAAATGAGCATTGGTTCTTATCCTTCAGGCCTGGTTGGCTTGACTGCATACAACCTGTCATCCGCTGCCTTCTTTGCAGCCATGCTACATCCTGGACATATGTCTTGGATCAGAATTGTTTGCGCCAGTGGACATTGAAGTACTGATGGACCCCTTAAAGGCCCATGTGTATTGCTGTCCCCAGTGTATTCCATTGATGATGAATGCATTCTTAGAGCCACACTGGGATGCTTCAGCTTCTAGTGATGTGAACAACGGCTCCCTCAGCGGCTGCTGTGGGAATCGGATGGAATCACCTTTGCTCCAAAAACATGCTACGAGGTACGCCTCTGTGAACATCTGCGAATGAGGGCAACGTCAATTTTGCGTCTGCAACTCGGAACAATTTGGCCTCTTTTTTAAACAAAATGAACTAAAACAGCTTTTTCTTTTTCTAGGCACCATGACATTCTGAGTGCTTGGGATCCCAAATTATATAAATTACTTTTAAACAGATATCTTAAAGTGAAACACGCTTTTTAGATGCTTTTAAGAATAGTTTAAAAAATATATACATTGTCTGGTGGCTTTTTAGATAGCTTTTGCACAAGCACAGTGGATCAAATCTTTAGACTCCTATGCATCATCTGGAAATACGTCAAAGTAAAGGGGGGCCACATCTACGTAGCATTTGTAGATTTGAGGGTGGCCTTCGACCTCATACGAAGATGCTTACTGTGGGACTGATTAAAAAAACAAGAAGCTCCCCCTAGCTCATTAACACAGATAAAAAAGACTGCGCAGCGATAATTATGTGAGAGTCCGCTGGGGCGTGAATGGGAAACTCACAAAACCAATCCCAATAGTTAGAGGAGTGAGACAGAGATGTGTACTCGCTCCCACCCTGTTCTGGCACTATATCATTGACGTGGTAAACCATGTACAAAAAACAGAAAATTACCCCCCTAAGTTGAACAGGAACCTGGTTCCGGCGCTGCTATTCGCAGATGATACTATTCTGATCTGGCAGACTCGAAAGGGTTTACAAAACTTGATGGATGATTTTAATAGATAGTGCCATGCAAATGGCCTAGAAATAAACATTAGTAAAACTAAGTACATGGCCATTAATCCACACAAGGGCTTCAGATATAATTTTAAGTTGAATAACCGGAAAATAGAACACGCCCCTAATTTTACCTACTTGGGTATACTACTCGATTCTAAATTAGCATGGAAGCAGCAGGTAAATCCTTCAGAGTTACAGCTAGCCCATGGAGCAGGGGCTGTCCTTAGAAAGTACAGTTTGTGCTCAAGCAAACCCATGACATCAGCCCATGAGCTATATAAATGTAAGGTCCAGGCGACAGCGCTGTATGGATCAGAGCTTTGAGGCATTGGCGACACTAAACAACTAACAACTGGGGAAAACAAGTTTGCAAGGAGGCTAATGGAGCTGCCCTCATCCACACCACTTATCCCAATGTTCCATGATTTAAACATGAGGCGCATAGGGCAAATTGTAACACTACCACCACTGCTTTATTGGATACGCTTGTGGACAACACCAGAATCAGTGGCATATAGAGAAGGTGCAAGAGAACTATTGGCTATTGATATATGTCTCACCTTCCCTTGGTTAAGATTTGTAAAGAAATGGCTCATAGAGTTAGGCCTCAGTTCATATTGGACAGAGCCGCATGGCCTAACATCTAGTTGCAAAGACATACTAAAGAGAACATATTGGCTACATACCCTGAATGCACTTCATTGCGAACCAAGATCGGGAAGGTTAACAACTCAAATCCTTATTATTAAACCAAACCCTAATTTTGAAGAATTTCTCGATAATGTACAGCCGTACTTAGCAAGAACTCTGTAACTGAAGCTAAGGTATAACATCTTACAGACCAAAGGAAGACCGTTCCTGCACTTTATGCACTACACGCACTTTAGGGTCCACGGAACATACAGCACATATCCTATTCTTCTGCCCGGCATATGGCAGGACAAGGAGGATATGGATTCAATGGTTGTGCAACTCATTGGGATTTAGGAAGCACCAAGAGGCACTGAGGGTACTAACAACTAGCACCGCACTGCACGTAATATTTGCCCTACCCCGAAATTTGTTTGTAGTGGGACTAATAAGAAGCAAAATGGGGCTAAAGTTGTAATGTCGTAACGACCAATGCACCCATAATTGGGAAAGTACCTCGAACTGAATGAAATAAACATTTTCTTTTCTTTTACTGTATTATACGAAGTTTTTAGCTAATTTTAAAAAGAGAAGTCTTCAGGGGTGGATGTAATGGAATGTCTAGTGACTGGTTTAAAGTGTTTTACTCAAAGATTGAGGATTAATTTATTGAGAATAATTATATATACACTACTTGTTGCATTTAGATTGTATTGTGAATGTTTGTACTATTATGAAACTTTTATGGCCCTTGGCCGAAATAAAGTATTTACTACAACAAGATAGCTTTTTAGATAGCTTTTAGATATTGACTCTTAGTATGAGGAGTGGGTGTCATATTCCCCAAGTTAGGAACAGGTAGCAAAGCAGCATATTTCTTACATTGTCCTCACAAATAACATTTTCAACTGTGACCTTTTGCACATGTTTGCGTGATTGACAATGTTGGATTTGTTTCCCTGAAACTAATATTGTTTTCACATCTTGCTTAGCACAACATTATCACAACGCCCTGAACATCATGTACTATGTACAAATGTCATCTCTATCTTTATCCAAAGGGCAACAGGGCTATCTACATATCTATAACATTACTAATCTATACACACATCACAAGGCTTCTTTCTATTAAAAGATGAGCATTCTGATAGATTAGCAGAGAAGGCACTTCCACTGACACCAAGGATCCATGCAAGCTGAAACTTCACCACACAGCGGTCTGACATCTCGTGAGGGGAGTCCAGTTCGTGGCCAAGATGGGGTCCTTCATTCTATCCCATCAGGAAATGTGGTTGGATCATCCCTTGGGGGCATTCTTTGCCCCACACGTACACACACTCTAGGTAAACTTAGAGTAGTGTTCACATTGTAGGAGTGCACTGATACAGTATCTGCTTTTAGAAAATGTTCATATTCCCTCTGGAGATGCTTTCTCTGGTGTGTAAGATATTCGCTCTCAGCTTCATGCGCTCACTAATACAGAAATTTGAGGTTGAATTATTTTCTAGATATTTAATACCATTTCCAATACAGGGAGATTTTCCCATTTGTCAAATTGTTCTTTTTTCTAGTCATATGATGCTAGCAATTGCAAATCGTAGCTTAGGGATCTACTGTCCAATATATTTAGTTTGTGAGTTTTCATGATATTATCAATTTTATCATTTATTATACCCCTTGTGTACATGTATGAGTGAGCAATGTACAAATCTGACGTTTCTCTAAGGCATAATAGATTGTTGATTTTGTTGATTCTTTTTGTTATTCACAGCTATGGTTTATTTAAGTCCCCGTTTGATCTGTTTAAATAGAGTAGACTGTTGCAGGTGTATGCAGGCAGGTGGAGGAAGTGTTTGACATATTTCTTTATTGTGTGGTCTAACTCAATGGTAGTCTTTGCTTCTGGGACTGCCATCTTTAGTTTAAATGACAACTTAGGAACCAGGTATTGCCATAATATTTCAACCTTTAGCGTGGCTTGAGTGGTAAACTGTTAAGTATTTCATTCCATCTTGTTAGTACGTCATTTATTTTGCTGCTTCGTGTATGACCTGTGTGAGGATCAAAGTTCAATCCAAGCTCACTGTCACCAGGCTGTATGTTTTTAATGTTTTGTTTTTGAATTACCATGGTTTGCAATTATTCACCAGCAGTTTGTCTTTATGATGAAATCTGTGTGCCTTTTTCACATTAAGTTTTAGGCCTGTCGTATTTCTGAATTTTTCAATGGTCTGCAAATTAGTTCTCATTCCTTCCAATGTGCTGTGTCGTTGGCAAAGGCTAGAGTGGCGATTTGCTCAGTGGGTCCATCTGAACCAAATGTAAAGCCCCTGCCTTTTTTCAGAAAATCACATATTCGAGGATTTATGGCAATATTAAACAACAGTGGGGCTAGTGAGTCATGCTGTTTTATTCCAGATTCCATCGCTATTTCTGGTGTAGATTCACTGCTTTACCCTTGAAGAATATTGATGAACCTGAGTATGTCTTTTAATAAATATGAGATGTATGACACAATTCTTTGCCTTTTAAGACTCCTTGTAATGTGACAGTGACTGACAGAGTCAAATGCTTTTGATATGTCCCCATCTGACACGCTGGTTTGAGAGGAATTGCACTAAAGCCTCAGTTAACCTCTGCAAAGCATTAACAAAGCAACCTAGAGATAAAGACCTTATTAGAAATCTTAGGAACACATATAAAAAACTTAGGAGAAGGCAGCTTCGAGCCGAGGCCTGGGAGAAGCCAAGACAAAGCAAACACAAGTAGATGATGGACGAGCAATGAAACTTTTCAGACACTCAGCCCCAGTCACAGATCTGGGTTGAATCCATCACAGTTCTTTAGCTCACTTCACCACCCCAGTTCAGACCCAGATATATGCAAATCAGTGTTGACCCTGTGCCTCATGGGAACAGTCAAGCCCGAACATCCAAGCCAGGTCTTCCCTGGACTGGAAAAAAGCATCCTGGGACCAGTTTCAAGGTAACACCCCACATCAGCCAGGCTAGCATGAATCCCGTGGCAAAGTGAGCAAGGGACCCACATCTGGGCATACCCTACCAACTTACCCTACCAACCAGGTCTTCCCTGGATCGGAAGCAAGCGTCCTGGGATCGGTTTCAGGGTAACCGGTAATATTAGTTTGCGTTGACAGTGCAGAAATTGTTATTTTGAAAAATACACACTGTTTGTTTTTGCTCTACTGTGAGGTTTAAGAAAGGTTTAAATCAAGTTTAACCCATTTTGAGCAAATTCTTTGTCTGTTAAATGTTATATGTTATATGTCTTGTCTGAGTCATGTGTAGGATTTGTCTTGGTTTATGTTGTTAAAAATAATTTGCTGTGCAGATTCCAATTCATTGAATGTATGTGGCATTTTTGTGGTGGTTTTGTAATATGTGGAAGTAGTATAATTGCATTTTAACTAAGAAGAGATGCAAACATTTTTCAAAAAATTGAATAAAAAGCATTTTTGAAATAAATATAGTCGGGTCACATTGAGTGGACTACTTGTGCCCGTACGAGTGTCTATTAAAACAGATATCAGTATTGGTAAGTGTGTTGGTATTTTAATTTCATGGACAGCATTAAAATAGCCCCTCTACTTTTATGGATATCGATATGGAATAGGAGCTCGGTCCATTTAAACCAGCTTGTCATAAAAGATATTATGTCCCTTGGCCTTGCCTCATCTATCCCCTGGTTAAGTTATATAACACAGTCTTTTTGTGCCTTGGGGTTGGCGGATGTTTATGAATCCCCTACCCATTGTGTAACTTCCCCTAAATCTAGATTGAAAGATATTTTTATAGCCAAAGCTAGTCTAGACAGATGGAATAAAAACAAAGCAAAAAGTTCAATATTAACATACCAGACGATGCCCCCCTGTACTGTCCTGGCATTCTTCCTATCATTCCATTGTAGATAACACTCACCACCAATTTTTATTGATAAGATTCCATTTAAATTATATCCCTGTAATGCTAGGTTATCAATCCAATGTATATTAATTAAATCAGCTTTCCCGATGTCCCTGTGACGATAACTCAAACCAAACTATCTCCCACATTTTGTTTTTTTGTTCCCTCCATATAATAGAGAGAAATAGGTTAATTGTTCCGATACTGCAAAAATGAACCTTACATTCTCACAGATTAGCTCTTTCAGTACTACAACAACTGGAATCGCCATTCATGTGTTTTATTATTGTATCATTTTTACAGGCTGCTTTAAAATCCAGAAGGGCTGCTACTGTCACGTTAGCTCAATGAGACGTAGTTAAATCATAGCTCATGGACATATGTATGGGTAATTTTAATCTTATTAGGTATCTAACGTGATGAAATTAGATAGTTACTAATGGCTCTGTAGTTACACCGTTCAGATAGCATAATCCTGTTACATTGTTAAAGTGTATACAGGCCATTAAATGTAACCATAATTGCAATATGGCTATCGTATAATATATATGCTGTGTTGTTGTTTTAAGCTTTTAGAGATTGTTTAGTATTTTTTAGAAATTGTATTGTTATTGAACTATTGCAAATAATATTTATATGTAATGAAATGTATATAGTTTTTATGCATTTTTAATGTGAAATAAAGTTGATGATGATATGTCAATGAACACCACTGTAAGAGAGTGTTTATTCTTCGTGCCACTTTTTTTGATCTTTTGTAGTAATGTCAGGTTTTTGAGACATCCTCCCACTTTCATAAATCTTTTTTGTCTTGTAATCACATTAACAAAAGAGGTTAGTCTTTTGGTCAGTATTTTTGTAAAAACTATGAATGCTGTGCCAGTTGTAATCGGTCTCCAATTGCTTATTTTATTTGGCTCATTAATTGGTGCATTCTTTGGAATTATAATCAAAAGGTTTGTATTTATACATCTGGGTCTCTTTTTATTATTAACCAAGTTAAAAATAATTTGGGCAGCATCCTTCGTTCATTTTAGTGAAATTCGTGTAGCTCATTCAAGACAATATTATCAGGCCCAACTGCTTTGTTTAAGTTAGTCTTCAAATGCTTCTTTTATTTCAAAACGTGCAATGTCTTTACACAGACATTCGAAATCCCATTCTGTCTGTATTTTGTTAATAGGGATGCATTTTGGATTTTACTTATTTTCTCTTTTCAATCATGTCTTTGTAATACTCAAAGATATCATCAGCACAGATTTGGCAAGTGGCATCTTCTGCACTGTCAGTGATTATTCTGGCAATTGTCTTTTTGTCTTTCTTGAACATTGTCTGATATTTCTTATAGACGCCCATTGCTTTTGCATATTTTTTCTTATGCGTTTTATTGAGCCTTTTGTTTTTCATATCTTTTTTTTGGTATGTTACTTTGGACTGAGAAATTCTGATTCTTATCTTGGACAGTGCTCATATGCATTCTATAAATGTTTTATTTGGATGTTCATTGCGATTGATTGGCATTGGATGTATATCAGTGGTATTTTCTGAAATATAAACCTCAATCTCTTCCATCAGGTCCATAGCAGCTTCATGACATTCCGGATTGTTGGAGAATTTTTGAGCTTCTGATATTCTGTCATTAAGATCATGAAAGTTAGTAATGTTAGGTGCTCGCTTCCTGTTCATAAAGTCTTTACCCCTTTCTTTTGTTAATTCAACTGATATTTCAGGTTCATCATTGCAGTCGCTTTCACTATTGGTGGATACTTGCTGTACATCTTTTGCAAGTGTTATGCTTTTTTCTCTACTAGCCCCTCGTTTCTCTGCAATTTGTTTTCAGTTTTTATTGTCAATATGCGGAACCAAGGGCGCATGTATATTTCTTTTGTTTTCATACACTTTTTCAAATTCAGCTAGCAGCAATATTTCTTCTTTTGACCATTGTTTTGATGGTTTGTTACTAGCTATAGAGGTAAGTCTAGCATAATTTTGTGCTTTTGGTTGTGCATGTCATGCATGTTATGACATTCCAATTTTTTTTATGAATCTGAGGTCACAGAAGCTACAAAATAATTGTAGCGCTCCTTAATTTATCCTACCTTTGCATTTTTCACATTGGCATGCAATGTAGTGAAATTCGGCTTCCTTGTCACATTTGGAGCAATATTTTTTTAGGGAGAATCCTTTGTGTTTATTGGAGACATGTTTTCTATGATTTTTGTAAGTTCCAATTATGTATCAGCACAAATTACAATTGTGTTATTCATTGGGATATTTCAAGTATGTGACTTTTTGGGTGAAATCACTTCTCTTGTCATTGGGTTTATCATCGACATTATAGACATCTTGCAGTTTTTTAAATCTTGATGCAGTTGTGTAAATCTTGACTGATGAGGCTACAAATTCAATGTTTTCACTTATTGTCTACTTTACGAAAGATGAGCAGGGCAACATGGCGTGATTCGATTCCTTGTTATTTGTTGTGTTTTTAGAACAAGGTTCAGAGTTGATAAAATAGGGAAGGAGGTAATGATTTGTGGAAAAGCAGATCCTCCTTTTGCCACCATCTGAGCTAAATTTTTGGATTTACAGGAACTACCCGATCTGGAAGTGGGATCGTTAGATTGGTCATTTCTCGTTATTATTCTGATGGCCTGAACCTTGTTTGACCTATCTCTATACATTTTTCCTCAAAGAGTATAGTGGAATAGAAATAGTTATCAGCGGGTCCACTTGGATATAATGGCCACTACCACTGAGAAGACATTAAGAGAGTCATAGTTACTCCCGACGTTTAGCCATGCTTCATTGAATTTCTTCACTTTGACATTCAGAGCACCTGGAAGAAATCATATTGCGTCAACACCCACTTCAGGCCTTCGTGATGATTTGTTTTAATTTGATGAAACAGCCAGATTCCTCTGGTGTGCACCAGTTCTAAGTCAGCTGCAAGGCTCCGGCAGAGGCAGAAAGCCAGCCGAAGCGCCCCAGGGAGAGGTGACCACTACAGCTGTGGCAATCTACATGAAGGGCCAAACTCACATCCAGAGTCTCCCCCAGCCCGAGGGCAACACCTCATCCAGCTGCAGCGCATGTACATCCCCGTTTCGTACCCCGGCTCTACCTACCCAGCCCTTAGAGCAAATCCTTTTCCTAAAGTTACGGATCTGACTTGCCGACTTTCCTTACCCCCATTGTTCCAACATGGCAAAGGCTGTTCACCTTGGAGACCTGCTCAGGATATGGGTGTGGCTTGGCAAGATATTGACACCATCTCCCCTGGATTTTCAAGGACTAGCAAGAGCTCATCAGACGCAGCCAGTACAGCAACATTTTTCAAGGTTCGAGCCCCTCTTTTTGGGTGAACTCATTGTAGGACATTCTGCCCTTCATCAAGACAATAGAGATCTTCCCCGGCTCCCACCAGCTTCTCCAGGATTGTTTGTGTTGCAGTACTGGACACCGCAAAAAGCAGCCATTTACACCACTCTGTGTTCTGGGATCTTAACCTGACTACCCTTCAGTCGGCCAAGGGCAGCAGCGGCGTCCCCCATACCTTCTCAATGGCGCTCGCTCATCTCTTAGCACCAACTGACCCATGTTCAATTGCTGTTCACATAGAACCTTTCTCCGCTTCAGCCTTCAACTTTCTCATTTGTCGATGGCATTCTGAAACATGGTGGGCATAGTAACGGGCCCTAGGACCAGCCTCTTCTACCCCAGGGTACTCCGTGGTTCTAACCCAGGGCTTGGTCAGAGCTTCTGAAAGCAGACAAGCAGGGGCAACCTTCCGGGTACTCCAGGACCTCGTCCCATGCACTTTGTGACAAAGCAGACTGGAGAAGGGAGCCCAGGGCTGGAGACCTCCACCTAAGAGCCCGCCAGAGCTCTGTCCCAGGGCCCGGTTAGAGTTTCTAATCCCAGGAAAGGAGCAGAGGCCTCCTGGGCATGCAGGTCCCTGTCTGGGGCTCTTTGACACACTGCAGGCCCGGGAATGAAGCCCAGGGCTGAGGTCTTCCACCCTAGGGCCTGGACAGAGCTTATAAACATGGACAAGCAGAGGAGATCTGCCTGGGCCTATGGGTACCTGTCAGTCAAACCCAGAGCCCAGATGGAGCTTTTGAACCCAGACAAGCAGAGGAGACCTCCCCTGAACTGTGGGACCCAGTCGTCGACACTTTATGATATAGTGGGCTGGATAAGAAAGCCCAGGGCCTGGGGCTTTCACCTCTAGGCCTGCAGGGGCCTTGCCCTGCGGCCTGGTCAGAGCTTCTGAACCCAGACAAGCAGGAGAGACTTCCCCAGGCCTGCGGGACCCGGTCTTTGGCACTTTGTGCCACGGCGGGCCAGAAACGGGAGACAAGGGCCTGGGGTTGTACTCCTGAGTCTGCTGTGGCTCTGTCCTGGGGCTTCATTAGAGCTTCTGAACCTGGAGGAGCAGGGGTAGCCTCTCCAAACCTGCAGGTCTCCATCCCGGTAACTTTGCGACATGGCACACAGAAGCCATGTCCCAAGGGTCCTCACCCTTGGCCTGCCTGAGCACTACCCATTCTTGTAATCCATGCACACCAAGTGATAGAGGGAGACTTTCAGAGAATGTATCCCACCTCCAGGAGCCCTGACTTGTATTCAAGCTTCAAATAAGCCCCCATTTGGACTTCCAGGGTAGCTTTGGAATTTGAACACTGCCTCACATGAAGGGAATGGCATGTTTTTTTATTTATTTTTTAAGCACAACACATCACCAGTGACATTGGCATGGCACATTTTGAATAATCCATGTAGACATTGTAAAGGATCCCTAATTTGAATTATGCTCAGGCCTAATGCAAAGTGTGTCTTTGCTTGCCGTATATCTGATAAGGAAGTGATCAGGCCAGTGCCCGGCTATAGGGCTTTTAGCCACAACCATGGGCATTTCAAGCTCAGGTCAAGAAGGCCACGGCCAACTCATACCAGGTGGTGTGATGGTTGACACCGGAAATATTCTGATACTAATTTATCATAGTCCTCCTTCTCCAGAAGCCTTTGACCATTGCCTAAGGTAGATCTAGGGATGCATGACGTTAATACTGTCTCAAAAAGATCGGCAGACTCAAATATCGCCAGTAAAATATTGTGGTAACACGAATATCACGGTAGAGAATATTGCAGGTAACGATATAATTGTTTTCACTGTCTCATATAGGATTTTTTAAATATCAATTTTGTAATATGTTATAATGTTCTATGATTTTGTGTATTTTAAGTTATTAGTATGCTCATTTTAGTTTGTAATATTTTAATAGAATTATTGTTTTGGTAATATTTTCAAAGTGTTGTTTTTGAGTGTATTCTAATTGTTAAAAATGTTTGGTGGGTTGTTGGGCTCGTAGTGCAGTATGGTGGAAAGATTTTGAAATATATATTAGCATTTTTTATACATTTTTTACAATTTTCATATTTTAACTGATTAAGTAGATCCATAATTATGTACTTTATTTAATGGTTACATTATTTAATTGTAATCATTAAAAATAAAACATTGCTAATGATTAATTACATTATCGGTTATGGATTTTTACAAATGAATTATTTGATGTGTTTAATTAATTATTTCTTATTAGAAAATCACATTATTAATAATGTACTTTATGTTTATTTTAGTGATTTATTCACAGTTCTTAGTATCATTTGACATTTTTTATGGCTTTTAGGGGAGAAGGGTGGGAAGGGTTGTTATTGTACATTTTAGTGTGTTTAATTGATAAAATATATTTAATTTTGTCATTTGTTTAAAAAAAAATTTTTGTAAAAAGATTAAGTAATGTCAGTTTTTTAGATTCATTAGTTGTTTATGAAAATATTTGCAATAAAAATATAACTTTTATATTTTTTTACTTTTTATATTCAGTTTTTAATGTTGATATTCTTAAATATTGTATAGGAATTGATATGTATTATTCAACACTTTACCCCTTGTTGTTTGGTTGGAATGAGAACAGTAAGCATTTGATTGGAGTGGGAATAGAAAATCATACCCCTCCAGAGTCCAACACTGTCTCTACTGTTGCTTAAGGCTGGACTGGGAAGAGTAAATCTAATCCCTTCAAAGTCCAATGCTTTCCCTACTGTAGTTCAAGTTGGACTTTGGAATAGCAAATCTCAGCCCTCCAAAGCCCAACGCTTTGACTAATATTGCTTAAGTTGAAGTGGGAATAATCCCACCAATGTCAAATGCGTTAGGGTAAAGTTGGGTAAAGTGGGAATAGCAAATTTCATACTATTGCCTCGGTTGAAGTGTGAATAGTAAACCTCACCCCTCCAAATTTCAGTTGCTTCTCCAATGTTTATTAGGCTGGAGTGGGAATAGTGATTTTGACCCTGCAAAGTCTAATGCTGTTAGTTTTGTTTGGAGTGGGAATAGTAAATCTGACCCAATCACATTACAACTTCCCTTCTGTAGCTTAGCCTGGAGTGAGAAAAGTAATCTTTATCCTTCTAAAGTTCAATAGTTTTTTTCTACTGTCTTTTAGGCTGAAGAGTTGGTGGTAAACATTATTTTTCAAAATGTAACATTGGTTAACATTTTGTGGGGAGTTGAAATGTAAATTTTGTTTTATTTATATTCTGTTTTAATTTACTGTAGTTTGTTTGATATTTCTTTTTCTTTTTATTTCCTTTCGATACACCATTTGATATATGCTCCCCTTTTTTGTTCGAAATATATCTATTTATATAAATGTTTTAGTTGTTTTATATTGGTATTTTCTAATTTTGTTTAACTTTCTATTTTAATGGTTTCCCTTTTATAACCTTTGTTTTAAATATGTTTTTGTGATCTTACTTTACAGCATATTTGTATTCTAAATATATTTTGTTTATTAACTTTTTTTATAAATATTAATAATGTGTTTTAAAAATGTAATTATATCATATATTTATATATAATTGTATCATATATGTTTTACTTTTTATATTCTAAATGTATATTTTATATCTATTTATGTTTTGTTTTTAAAATGTTACAGTTATTAGTGTTTATGCTAATTTTTGTCAAAATAATTTTATTTAGTAAAAAGTATTTATTAAATGTATTTTTAAGTATTATGTTTTAAAAAATGTATTACCTTTATTATTACTATACATATAAATGTGTGTGTATATATATACAAGAGGAAGGGGCTACGAGTAGTGACAATCAAATGATTGTTCCGGCTAGAACGGGAATTGTGAGTGTGACACAAGAAAGTATGAAGAAGTCCTTTCAAATCTGCGTCGAAATTCATCCCTCAGATGCCAAATGATGCTAATGATTTAGTCACAGATCTGGTGATAAAAGATCTGATGAAACTCAGAATCAATGAGGATAAACAAGACATTGGAGGCAACATCACAAAACAGCAAAGGGAAGCAATAAAGGGCTTGCAGGAAGACCGAACGATCGTGTGTAAACCCTCTGACAAGGGTGGCAACATTGTGCTCCTTACATCGGAGTATAACTGCAGGGAAGCACTCAAACAACTATATGATATTTCCAATTAAAATGAAAGATTATGAGGAAAGTATTGAGGAATACAGATGCCTCATAAACAAACGGAAACAGAAAGGCATGCTGGACAATGAGGACTTTAAGGGGCCGATCAGGATGGCGGGCGGACCGGAGTCCGCCTGCCATCCTCGCGGTGTTGGGACCGGCCGCCAGACATGCAGCGGTCCCGCATCGCGAATTAGGATGCGACTACCACCCTGGCAATCGCATTCTGCATTTTAACATCGCGGCGGGTGATGCTTACGTGGTGCCTTCTGTTGCAGGGATTCTGCTGATACACAGAACTATGCGAAGAACCCCAGGACCTCAGTGAATTGTGGTGTACCAGAAACTCACCTCAGAACCCAGAACCCATTATCCGGCTAGCATAAGTGTCCCATTCGTTATCCGAGATTTAGCTCGGCGGTCCCAATGAATAGACAACCCAGAACAAGCGACTCAGTACATACTCAGGAATGGTGGGAATCGGAAATACCTGTTCGTATATTATTCTCACATCAGTCCACAACAATAATCAACAGAGACACGTTGTAAATAAAAGGGGTTTATTTTTATAGACCACGTGTCCTAAGATGCAGTACTTTGGCTAATACAAGCAGACAAATGATTAATATCAAAACCAGCAACATAGTTACAATACCATAGAATATAAAAGGGGTGATCATATTATAATGACAGTGGATACTACCACCTTCCCTTCACTAATAAGCTAATATTATTATTATGCTAATAGAAGGTCTCTTAGGCTTGAATAGGGGACCCCATACCTCAAAGATCAGCTTAGTGAAATCACATCACAGGAGCATCAGGAGACTTCTCGCAGGAAGGCTCGTCTTCGGTCTGAATAATAAACATGATGTCTGTGATATTAAAAGCATCAACTTTCAGGTATGTGCAGCTGCGCGTGTGTTATGGCTAAATAGTGGGTCGATCAACCTAGAGTGGAAAACATGCATTGTGTAATAATCCAGACTGTTTATCACACCATGTACAGACCAAGGTCGCTGCGCAGAGCTTTGGGATGGTAACAACAGATTGCTCTTGTGTGAAGCAAGTCTCGAGTCAGCAGTTTATTATAAGAAATAACATGTAAACGCAGTGTCGTGTGCAAAAGCAAAAAGATGGCTTTCTAACATCTAACGTGGTTATGCTAACTTAACAATGCCTGTACGTATTCAGAGAGAACTCACTACACGCCCCCTTGATCGAAGCACTATTTAGTAGGCAAGAAAAGAGAGAACGCAGAGTTCAATTTCGACAGAGCAGAACAAGGCGTAACCAATCCAAAGGTTCAGAATGAGTTAAAGTCTGAAACGAAAAAATTGAAAAGCAAAAGGGGAAAACAGTGGTGTCCGAAAAAAAATATAATTAATTAAAAAAAAACAAAAAAAAAAAACTCAAAACAACCATCAGGGAGAAAGCAAAAAAGAAAAAGGCTAATGCCACGGCAGGGTGCTGTCCAGGGGCGTCAGGCGCCAAGGACGACAGTGCAGTCAATCCATGAATGTATAGGCAGCATATGTGGCAACCGCCTCCAACAAAAAATCATTTGCAGGGCCAGCGAAAGTCTCAGCCATCCAATCCATCAACGAAAAGGAGCACACGTGTTCTTCAATCAGCGGAGCTTCCAGCACGATCAGAGGGCACCCGGAATGTTCCTCCAAATAGCTCATAGCCAAGAAGTTGTAGGCAGCTGTAGAGATGTCCCAATTACCCAGGATCCCATGTGCTGCTCCACAAGCCATTATCCGGACACCAGAACAGGTCAACTCGTGAGACACTAAGGGCCTCATTAGTCGATCGAAATCCGGCACCGGAGACACCAGGCTGGTCAAGCACAAATCCAAAGGCCATTCAAAGGGGCAATCCAGGCAGTGAAGCACAGGCTGCACGCAGGTGAAGTAGCAATACCGGAAGGATAATCCATATGCCAGGCTTAATGTCGCCAATGGCAGAGTTCCATAAAAGTCAAGCATCCTATCCCGAAGAAGATGCAGGCGGGACAGGTGCACGTGTGGCACAGAAGGAGCAGCCATTCCGTAGTATGAAAAGTAAAAGCAGCACACCTGCCACCAGCGCCAGAAGCAGCGGAACACCTCCAAAGATGCTCGAGAAAAGTGAATGAAAAAATGCCGGAATCACACCAAAAATAGTTTTGAAAGAGGTCACGAGACCCGAGCCCACAAGTTTAAAAAAATGAGCCAGGCCGGTCGTGGACGAGGCATTAAAAATAGTTTGGATCAAAGTGCCGAAATGTAGGGGGAGGTCAGTATTCAGAAGCGCCTGTACCTCAGTGCGCGTATTAGCAACGTGAAGGACAAATGTTTCACGAGAGGAAGTCAATGGCACCTCTTTTTGGGACAATAGAGCTCTTATTCTGCTCAACTTGTTGAACTCTGCTTTCAAGGTTGGAATCGAAGGCCAGATAGAAACATCCAGCTGCCCATGCGGGGGTGGAAAGAGAACATTATTGCAGCAGACAACTTTCTGCGAGACAGTTACTATGTACGGGATTCCCACTAACATCCCGCAGCAAGCTTCATTATTCAAAATTAAATAACTACCGTTTGCAAGCAGCGTGAAAGAAGGCGTAATCACAGGCACTGGGATACCTCGTAGGACGCAGGCTAAGTTCGGGGCTTGTACATTGCATGCGCCGTGTAATTGAATGTGCCTACATACCAAGGAATGGTCTGGTGTCGTTGTACATTCCTCTCCTTTCAAATAAACCTCAGTGCCGTCCCTAGTACATCTATACGTAAAGGGGAGGGACCAAACCTCATGTATGAAAGCGGTGCCCAGCGGTTCATATCTACCCAAAGCATAATGTTTCATACAAGAAGTGAACTTAAAAAGCGCAAAAGGGAGAGTTATCAATCCGTGGACTAACCACGTAGCTGAATTGATCTCCGCTACAGAAAAAGGCAATGGTTCTAATTTTTCAATATGTAACAATGAATATGTAGCATCCTTCATGGACATAAATCGCTGCTTGTCAGTAAGGTTAAAGGGAAGAAATAACGATGTAGTGTTAAGATAGTCCCAAGGGACTCTCCCCGCTTTTAACGTCTGCAATGTCCATGCAAACTGCATAACAGAACGCAACTGGTTTTGACCATGATATAACACAGACATATCATCATGCACAATATCAACCACAGAAGAAACAATATTATCTAATGTATAAATCCTAGAAGAGAGAGTGCTAATGCTATTATCTATAACGGCTAAAACCTTTTCCATGTTGGCTTGGTCAATAGCCCTCAATCTGGAAGCCGCCTCAATCTGTGACAACTTCCAGACTTCGTTGTAAATAGCATACGCCCACCTCTTGGTTCTGCCACCCACAGGACCCTTAACAAAATCATTCAAATCTATTTTGTCATGTAATTGTGATAAATGAACTTTGACAGACGCCAAAGTGGAATGTCGCAGCCAAGATTGACACAACTTGCCCACAGAGTATGTAGTTACAGTATGTGAAGACTCAAACCGAGGGTCTACGCGTTCCTGAGTATACCCCGGTTTCAGTCCCAGAAAACGTCGTTGACAGATATCTGAACTGCTTTGCCAAATTAACCAACCCTCACTATTAACTTTCGAAATATTGAAAGATGTATTTGAAACTAAGGAGCGCAAAGCAGCAAGGGACAGATCTGTGTGGTTATCCCAATTGGGATAAGCGCCCAGATCCGGCACAGAAGGTGACTTTAATTGTTTAGAAGTAGCCAATCCAAAACAGGTGGTTTGGAAGATGGATGAATTTAAAAATAAAATATGATTTGGTATAAGACAGGCACGATGTAAAGCCTCTGTACCCTGTACCTGCCACGGCTTGGAACCCCAAACCGACTTTAGATCAATAGTAGCCTTCCATACATCATAACCTTTGATTGACAACTCGTCCATAAAGGACTTGGAATAAAGTAACTTTGTGTGTGTCAGTCTAACCTTTGCGGCAGACTCAGGCAGCACCTTAAAATAAAACGCTGCCGGGTCGGAAACACTGAAATCGGTAAAATATGAATACTTGTTAACTAGTGTATGTGAACTTCCGAATTCGGGAGTAGGACAGTGTTCCCATTGGGTAAAATTTACAAAATTTCTAAATGTATTTGCTTTGTGCAGGAAATGATTTCCATAATGTTGAAAACAATACTGTTCCGCATAATTAGCCGCATTTTCGTATAAATCTTCAGCATCAAAAGCGGCATAATATTTCAAATCAGAAAACAGTGATTCAATGGCGTGTACATCCCAATCATCAGAACGTATGTTCTGCCTAACCACATCACCCATAGAAACACGAAATACATTAGGTACATTAATGACCTCTGTAGGCCCATGAATTTGGAATTTAACAGCATCCCATGCGATTCCATCCAAGACGGGCCAGGCAGTAATATTCACAGAAGTCTGGTCCCTCTTCATGATGTGGGACGAGGAGTGGGGGGCCAAAGTTCCATTGATAAGTCTAATTGTCGATCTCTCACTCAGATAGTGGCCATCCACAAGACGGAAAAAAACTATTATAAATCCAATTGACATAAACAAAAAAATAGTGAAAAATATCAACCAGATGTATGTCCAAGGGGCAATCAAAAAATGTCTCTTAAACCAGCTGAAAAAAACAGCAATGTTTGATGGGGGGCTTGAGGGTAATGAGTTAGTGTCAAAGGAGAAACGGGACTGGCCAAGTGCTGTAGATTGTAAAATAGGTGAGGGACCACGTGTAGGATAAGCATACTCAGTCTCTTCGGGCAAACCACCAGCCGATGGTATCAACAAGGGATCAGTAACAGATTGCATCTCGATGGCAACCTCAGGCAAGGTGTTAGAAGCAAGAGTTAACATTGAATTTCGTTGCATCGTCTGGCATGAAACTGCTGGAGTCACACTAAGTAGTATCGGCCACTCGCTGAAGTTTGACATTGTCAATAGAGATGTACCTGTTTTCTTTGCGACCAGGAAGTGGAGGTAAAATGACTGTTCTTGTACCCTGCACTCCAAGCACTGGAACTGGTGCACGATAAGAGGGGCCGAACTCCTTCTTGTTCTCCACCTTCTCACGGACCAGATCACCAACTCGGGGTAGCCAGCCGACTACCGGAATCTGAACTTCAGCTTCAGATGTGGAGGGCAAATGTTCCTTCGAAAGAGTGTCTCTGGCTTCTTGTAGAGTCTGTAAAACAGCACAGTGATCATCTACGTCAAAGGGTGCGGTCGACGCCGCCATGTCTAGACCATCAAGGTCCGGGACAAACATTCTGATTCCGAAGAGCATCATGTACGGGGTCCGCCCACCCAGAGACCTTCTAGGGAGATTATTAAGTGCACGTTGGACGTTATACAAATGGGCTAGCCAGTTCCGGCCTGTGCCTAAAACACGTGCTGTCAATGATTGCTTTAAGTCACGGTTCATTCGCTCCACCACACTATTACCCTCAGGTCGGTAGGGGGACGAAAATTTGACTAGGACCCCCAAATTTCTCATAGCCTCCTTGTAAGCCTTAGAGGCGAACGCAGGGCCCTGATCAGAATGGAAGGTACCACACGCAAAAGTTCCCACAAAGACACGCAAATCCCTGATGACAGTCCGCGAGTCAGCACTCCTTTGTGGCCATACCCATAGAAAACGTGTGCACGAATCCACTGCAACCAAGATGTACTTGTACGCAGTATCAGAGGAAAAAGGACCGCAGTGATCTAAATAAACACAACCAAATGGCTTATTAGAGATGTACAGCTGTGTCTGTGGTGGCCGCGCAACAGTAGAAGGTTTAATCTGTTGGCAAATGTCACAATCAAGAACATAAGCACGCGCTTGTTTATATAAACCAAACCACCAGTAACGTTGTTGTAGCAGAGATATTGTAGCTGACACACCGGCGTGGGCAGACGCCAACCCCTCATGTGCAGCCAAGATCAGTGCTGACCTGCAGTCCGCGTTGGGAATAATTCTGTCACCAACGTCGTTAATCCTCACTAATGGGACATTATCAGGACTTAAATGGTAAATGTAACGAGAAGGAAAACCCTTCGGGTAATCGCCTCCCTTTTCCGTAGCAGCAATAGCTGCCAAGATGTCATCATCAATCTTACTTTTTGATCTGGTAACTGCTGCCACTAAGTATGTAGCCACTGCTGTTTTTGCTGCCTCGTCAGCCAAGCTGTTGCCGACAGCATGGACACCAAGTCTTTGGTGACCAAGAGTGTGAATAACATTCACGAGAGGGAGACGGTCTTTAAAGTCTGCCACTCGAACCCAAAGCGTTTTATGCTTAATTGTGCCACCTTTTGTGTCTCGATAGTCATTCTGAGACCAGAAGTGTAAATTGTCATTGTAGGACTGGACACAGTAGAAGGAATCACTCACTATAAGAGTAGTGACCCGGGGATCAGCAAACTCCAGTGCAAGCACCAGAGCCCGAAGCTCCGCCAATTGCGCGGTACAATCACCCAATGACTGCGTATGCACTGCATCAGATTGGAATTCACCATTTACGAATGTACCTACGACAATTGCGCAAGCCGCTGAATAAGCGTGCTTCGATCCAATCGCGGGCTGCGCAGACCCGTCAGTGTATATGACACAATGGTATTCTTCGAGCGGGCGCAAAGACAGAGGTGCCGGATGAACGAATTCATACTGCAAGAACTCTTGAGTCTGTAATGAGGCATCAAAGATGTAAGTGACGTCTGGCGACGTCAGTGTTGTGGCCCATTGTATCCACCGAGGATGCAAAGCTTTAGAATTTGGTACACTTGCCTTTGTCACTGCCTCTAAGGCAGGATAGGGTGTTACAACCAGAATCTGTTTCCCATGCGACAGTGCGCGTTCCTTAAGGATCGCCATCTGTACAGCAGTCAGAACTTTTTCGACCGCGGAAAAACGTAATTCAGCAGAGGTGTACAAGTGTGATTTGTACGCAATGGGGACTGTATCGCCCTCATTAAACGTCAAATACGTGAAACCCACGGCGCCTGGCACAATTCTTATGACCAGGTTAGTGCGGTTATCACGCGTCAGCAAATATTGAGAAGCAAGAAGGTCAGCCTGTAAAGACTGTAAAATTTTAGAATGTTCCAGCTGCCAGCTAGACTTCGAAAATGTGGGTTGTACCAAGGCGTAAAGCGGCTTGATACGCTGGGCATAATCAGGAATGTACGTACGGCCGAAATTCAGAAAGCCCAGCAGAGATTGTAATTTCTTTAGCGTCGTTGGCGCACTCAAGCATGCGCACTTTTCCAGAAAGTGGGGAGCTAACCCCTTTCCTTCATTATTGAGCTCGTAGCCCAAAAACAACACTGTATATTCCGCGATGTGTGACTTCGCAAAATTGAATTTGTAGCCATAGTCAGCAAAACTCACTACAATATTGTCGACTCGAGACAGATGCGGCAACAGCTCATCATCCGTGAGGTAGATATCGTCAACATAGGAGTATGCCTCGGGGTCTATTCTTTCTAAGAGAGAAACCACGCGAGCGGAAAAGACGCCAGGGCTATTTTTGTAGCCCATGGCTAATCTGGTAAACTGTTTTTGTTTTCCGCCCGAAGTAAACGCTGTCCACTGGCTACTCAGTGTGGACAGGTTATGGCTAAAAAAGCCATTGGAAATGTCAAGTGTCGTTTTAAATCGTTTACGCACGAGACTGTCGACTAGAGCCGAGCTATGTGTATTTTGTACCGCGCAGGTCCGGCAATGGGAGTTTAGGTGCCGGTAATCCAAAACTAAACGGTACGAGCCGTCAGGCTTCGTTACAGTGAATAAAGGGTTATTCATAGGGGACACACAAGTTTCAATTACACCCTGATATTCCAATTGTTCAAGGATCGCCGCGACGTGAGGTCTAGCTTCACGACGCATGGGATATTGGGGCTGAGGCTGGGGCATAGACCGCAGTGGAATCTCATGGCAGGGGGACAACCGGTCCCAACCCACTTGAGTACGATATACCGCTGGCGCAAGCGCCAGCGCCCACTCACCAGCGTACATTTCAGCTTGTTCCTTAGGCACCGTGTGCGCAAAGGACGGGAGGATTTTCTCCTCCCCTCTAGGAGCTTCCAAAATGAAGGCTGGGGGCCAATCCGCCTCCGCTAGGAGGATATCATAGGTGGTGGTCAGATTATCCCAAAAAATCCCTTTTATGGTACGTTGTATGTCACCCTCAATTAATAAGACTATTTCATAAAGTCTATCAGGGGGAGCCACTCTGGTGTCAGCTGTTTCAACAGTAACCAAAACATCAGTTGCTGTCGCCGCCAGAAATGGACGCAGAGCTTGACGGACTATGGTAATTTCCGCCGCGCTGTCTAGTAGCGTCAGCGCCCATGTCCGGTTCTGAAGCTGTGTCCGCACTATCTGAGGCATATTTTGCCGTCAGAGCCGCCACTTTCTTCTTCTGAAACGGGGGTCTTTGTCGAGCAAACTCGTCCTGCTTGCCTTTACCCTCAGTCTGTCGGGGTTGGTCACGCTGTTGTGGAGCACCCCGACCTTTGCCACCGCCTCCGCCACCAGACTGTGTAGCCGATGTTTCCTGTGAAGAACGAGGAGAACGCGGTTCAGAAACCTGAAATCTATCAGGAGACTTAATAGTAGCACGATCTCGCAGATCATAAGTGCGTTCACTACTTGACTGTACGGGAGAGGCAGGCCGAGAGCCCTGTTTCTGCTGCTGCTTGCCCTGTTGTTTAAACGGCCACTTTTGTTTTGGAAAAATGGGACGTTCATCCTTACCAGAAGTTCCTGCCTTACCCTGCTGCTTAGAATCGGGATTTTTGATCACAGGCTTAACTCCTAAAGAGCTACGACCCAAATCACGATATGCTTCTGAAATTATTTTTGCAAATTCCTGCGGAACTGCACTAATTGCAACCGGGGCCCGCAAAAGGCCCCCACAGGCAATCCCAGCCACCATGGAAAGGCCTGGCTGCAAGCCACATTGTAATATGGCTGGCTAGGCCGACCAGCGGAAAACCAGTGGAAAAGCGGCGGAGGGACTTTGCGTCCGCCGCGAAGCCCCCCGCCATCATAATATGGAGGGGGGATTTCAGGTTATTTCAGGTTATTTCAGGTTGCGATGGCATAACGGTCACCGTTATGCCATCGTAATGAGCCCCTAAGTTTCTAAATTGTAAATATCCAATCATTTCCACTTTCTGCAATCTTCCCAAAATTCATAAGGACAACGTGAATCCCCTGGGGCATCCTATTGTTTCTTTTAAGGGAAGCTTGACTGAAAAGATGTCTACTTTCATTGATTACTTCCTGTTTGACTTTGTTGTATAGCTGGTCTCCTGTATTCAAGACACCAAGGACTCTTTGAAATAAATTGAGGGGATGTCATGGGAGTCTGATTTTGTCATGATCACATTAGATATCTCTAGTCTTTACACGAGTATCAATCATAGAAAGGGCTTGGAAGCTATTAAATACTTCCTGAATGGTTGCTCCTCAAAATACATGGAGCATAATGCTATGTTACTCGAATTTGTTGAGTATTGTTTAAATAATAACATCTTTCTTTTCCGAGAACAGCTGTTTAGACAAATACAGGACACGGCCATGGGCACCTGCTTCGCCCCCAGTTACGCTAATCTTTTCGTGTGCTGGTGGAAGAAGCAGGTGGCCTGGTCAGATGCCAATGAGCAATGGACCAGCAAATTGGTTGGTTAGAACCGATATATTGATGATTTATTCATCATATACAATGGGACTGAAGAATCAGCTAGGGAATTTGTGGAAGTATTGAATATGAACAACTTAAATCTGAGGTTCACTGGGGAGGTGAGCAAAACATCTGTCAACTTTCTAGATTTACAAATATTTGTATCCAATGGGAGGCTTTATACAATTTTACATAGAAAGCATACAGCGGGCAACTCTGTTTTACATGCCACCATCTGGACAAATTAATAAAGAGCATTCCGTATGGTGAATTGTTGCGGAATAAAAGGAACTGCACTAGAGAGTGCGATTTCCAGGTGGCAGCTGCTGATAGTATGGCCAGACTTCAAGAACGGGGTTACTCGAGTGAGGTTCTATCAAGTGCCAAGAAGAAAGTAGATACCAAGCCAAGAATAGAACTGATCAGTGGGATATTTACCACTATAATGAAAAAAGAACAATCCAGAATATCTCAAACTCAGTTGAATGACTGTAGAATGATCACGGACTATTCCAGCAATGCCAATGACATAAGAAGGGCATTGAGGAAGGGTTGGCACATCCTAAAGCAGATCCAATCACAGGGGAAGATCTGGCTAGATCCCTCTTGTTGTCATTCAGAAAGGCATGATCTTTGAAAGATAATTTGGTACAAAGTCACTATGCAAAGGAGAATAGACAGTCATGTTTTGATCAGATAAAAGGTTTCTTCCCCTGCAAGAAATGCAAGGCCTGTAAGAACAGTCACAAGGTTTTGTCTTATGAGGTACCTGGGCTAAACTCTCCCAAATTAATAGGCAAATTCATGAATTGTAATACCAGCCACACGTTATACTGTTTAGTATGTTTAATACATCCCACTAAAATAAGGAGCCATTTCCACCAAGGATGTCACATACCCGGTGACAAGGCATTTCTAAAGACATCATAGCAGCAACAGGGATCTGTTGCGCTTTTTCTGCTTGGACCATGTGCCCAAAGATATTAGAGGTGGGGATAGACAGCAAAAACTTCGGAGATTGGAGTCCAGATATATTATAGATATACAGACAAAAATGCCCTGTGGATTGAACAGTGGGGAAGAGTTAGCCATATATTTGCTGGTTCTCTGTACGCCATTGTCTAAATCACGAGCTGCCCATGAGGAAGGGCTATGGGCTTGAAACGCGTTGGCAGCTAATTTAGTGGGATTGTGCCTGTTGAGCTGAGTGATCCTGAGTGTGCCTCCACCCAAGGGGTAACCTTATATATATATATATATATATATATATATATATATATATATATATATATATATATATATATATATATATATATATATATCCACACGAAACCTCCAGCAAGCAGAAGGAAGAGGCCACACAGGGAATCCAGGAAAAGATCTTTAATTGGAATGCAGTTCTGGCATAATACATTTCGACGTAGTGTCTTCCTCAGATGCCACTGCTACACTGAATCCACCTCTCGCCACCACTTTTGAGTGATACTGCAGTCCTCCCTTGATTGGAGAGACACACCTCCCCTGCCATGTGATCGCTCACCTGATGTAGTTCGGAAAGTCCTACAACTCCCACAATGCATCATCTCTGGGCGGGTAATGCGTGGGGAAACTTGATGATGAAAAATTCATGTGGCTTCGGTGTACTGCAGAGCAAGGCGTGCTGTATTCAGTGTAAATTTAGTGCTCAGACCTCCTTGGGTCCCCGCCTACGTTCCAACCCCCAGGCACAAGTCCGCCGGGTCGTGAGCTGAATTAATAAATCAGTACTCCTTGTGAAGTCACGAGCTGCCAGCTGGCAGCGTCCCTTGCTTGGCCCATACTCAGAAGGTGGGCTGGAGCAATCCAATACCTTGGAAATATATATTTCCTACTCAGGGGATGAAGTCCACTTTAGTCCAGAGGTCCTCAGGACACAAGAGGACCTCATTGCCCCACCAGAAGTGCACCAGGAGGCACGTTTGCATAGTGGTGTAATAGGGAGCATGGCCTCGGACCACTCTCAGCAATCTAGCTGTGTGGGGCTTACTGGAGGTACCTGATGGGCTAATTGGCCCCTCTGGACCCTCAGGATTCAAAAGGGACTTAATCCCCCAACCCAGAATGCGCCAGGAGGCGCGAATGCATAGTGGTGGGGAAAGGGGGCATGGCCTCCTATGAGAACTTAGCAGTCTTGCTGTGTGGGACGTACTGAAGGTAATAGGAGGGGTAGTTGGTCCCCAAGGTTCACCTTGGGGTCCAACTACCCCTCATGCTACCTCCAGTAAGTCCCACACAGTGGGATTGCTGCAAGGTCTTCAGAGGCCACGCTCACCTTTCTCCACCACTCTGCAAATGCGCCTCCTGGCACAGTACTGGTTGGGGGTGAAGTCCACTTTACACCTGAGGGACTTTGGCGGCCAAGTAGCTCTCCTGGTACCTCGTGTAAGTCCTACACAGTGGAATTTCTGAGCGCTGGTTGATGGCCCAGCCCCCTTTCTCCACCACAAATGTGACTACCAGTTAAAGAAGCATTTGTAATGTAATAGGTCTTGCATTTGCAAGAGTTAGAGCTATTGGCGTTGTAAATCTAAGTTTTTTACGAATGTTTTTTGGAGTGGAGTGGATGTACTTTGTGTGTAGTGGAATTATGTGGAATGTTGTGCAGTGGAATTATCTAGATAGAAAGTAGGAGGTATTTAGTGTATAGAAATTATGTGGAGTGGGATTATGTGTTATTTAGAGTAAATATGTGATATGGTGCCTAGATATGGTAGCGAGGGGGAATACAAAATATTAACATATACAAAATAAAAACACTAGGAAAACATAAAATATAACTTACCTGATCTGAGGCTGCATCTGCTGCCTTGCTCCTCTCCCGATCCTCGACTGGGGCACACTGCGTAGGCTCCTAGATGTCAATCTCAATGCTGCTCCTTGCTGGGAATGCTATTACCCGGAATGAGAGAATCGCTGGGATTGGTCTGAGCAACCTGGTTTGCCGCTCAGACAGAGCCTGGGAGCCTGTGTGTTCTCCAGCCAGCTGTGCAACACACCTCCGGTTGGAGAAATGTTAAGTGTGTATGTCGGTTTGGCAGACCTAAAACAGCTGGCCAAACCGACATGTGCACTTAGCAGTGTCCATCACTCCACCTCCTCCTCCCTGAAGCCCAAGATGGCCCGGCCCTGCCCCACCCTGTGATTCAGTTGGCTCAGTGAGAAATAAAATAATAAAATATTTTATTTTTCACTGTTGCCTCTGCTGGGTAGCAGCAGTGGGGCATCGGTCCTCTGTCATAGCTGAGGAGCCACCCCGGCCAGGCAGAGTCTCTGGGTGGAATACCAGGGAAAAACATGCAGAAATAGTGAGCTTTAACTCTGATTTCAGTATGCTAGTCCCCAACAACTAGTAATCCCCATTCCCCCCCTTCATTTTTAAACAAGGGAAATAATGGGGATTTTTACGTGTCGCTTGTAATGAGAGACTGAGGGGCTGATTACGATGTTGGGTGGATCGCCACCACCCGCATGGTGGCGGCGAACCACCCGACATTTTCCTCCGCCCGTCACCCATTTCCACCCGCCATATTAGTATGGCGGGGGGAACCCCGGCGGACGGAAAGACCGTCCGATGGTTTTCTGCCGGTCGACTAGTCGAACAGGCGGAAAAGGGGCTGGATATGGTGGCAGTGTCTGCTAGACATCGCCATCCATATTGCAATGGGCAGCGGTGCAGGGCTTTCCATGGTGGAGACCCTCCCATGGAAAGCCAGGCGGAGTTTGCTTTCAGGGGCCCGTTGCGGGCCCCCAGGGTATTGGAGGGCTGCACATTGGGGTACCTATGGTACCCCCTACATTGTCATGGACAAGGTGGCAGGAACTGCGCGGTGCCTGTCACCTTGTGCATGACGTGCATTCCCAGCATTGTGGCGGGCAGTGCTGTGAGCACCGCCCACCACAATGCTGGGAATAGCGAATACCACCGCCACGGTGGCGGGGCATCCTAATTGCCGGTGCGGGACCACCGCATCACTGGCAGCCGGTCCCAGCACCGCTGCGCCATCCTAATCGGCCCCTAAATGTTCATAGGAAAAATAGGAAGTGAGACACATTATAACATGTCATATGGCTTCCATAGGCTATGTTAGAGCCATGTTTTGTCTAATGTGTATTTTTGTGCTTTGAAATATTTTTAGGTAACTATATATTTTAAATTAATAATATTATTGATTTATTTTAATTGTATAGTAATATATTTCATGACTATGTTTGTAAGGTTTTGAAATGTAAAGTTCATTTAAAATTGTAAAAATAGTTTTTTAATCTCTATATTTTGGTTTTTGATATTTTGGGTATTTTAAATGTCAATTTAAAATGTCTGTATTGGTCTTATCTATATTTGGGGTTTTGATATTTTTAAACGTTAGATATTTTAGTCAACGATATTTGGATTTGATATTTTAGTAATTTCAATTAGAACTATGGGGTTAATTACATTTTGGGTTTCGATATTTGGTCTCCTATATTAATGTACATCGATATTTTTATTATTGGTATTCAGTAATTTAATCCATTTAATCAGGAAGAAAATGTCAAAATATATCCAACACAGGAACCTACGCTCTAAACTGGTACCACATCTCAAAATCCTAAACATACATGAAAACAACACCATGGGTGGCATATCGCTTTCTGGCAACCGGCTAAATTATGGAATTGTCACCATAACAAGGTATACTGAAAACCATCTCAGCTTCAGAAAGCTAGTCAAGAGACGGATCTTTTCTACATGATCACAATGCTCACAGCACAATTTACAATAATAATGTGAGAAAGAAAGTAAAAGTTAACCTCTGCTATGTATATAACAATGCATGAACATTTAGATGTTTGTATGTATATGAGTTCAGACTTTGTATAGGGATGCACTGTAATTTGTATGTATATGTGAATGTATATATATATGTGTGTATGTATTTGTTATATTATGTTGTTATGTTATGTTATGTCACGCAGATTTGTAGAATGCTATATAAGCTTGGAGGGTATTCTGATGCTGAGCAGGTGTGAGTCTAGCCAAACCTAGAGAATAGTGGGACTACTCGAAAAGCCAGGTCTTCAGCTTCTTGAAGTATTCAAGAAGTGAGGAGTATGATGCTCTTCTGTGTAGCAAAAAGATGTTCCACACTTTAGGAGTGATGTAGAAGCTTGTCCACTGGATCTGGTTTTTTGTATGTGTGGGATTTGTGCTCATAAGAGTCTGGATAAGTGGAGGTACCTGGAAGGTTTGTGAAAGCAGATGCAATTGTTGAGGTATGCTGGGCCAGTGCTATGTAGTGCCTCGAAAGTGTGGGTGGACTTTGAATTGTGCTTGTACGTGAATGGGAAGCCAGTGGAGCTCTTTGAGGTGTGGTGTGATGTGAGTACGGTGTGGGAGGTTGAGTTATTCTGGCCACTGAGTCTGAATGGTCTGCAGCCTTCTCGTGACCAGCTTCTTTGTGGCCAGGTTGTGCGTGATGGTTTTCTCGTGCTAACTGGGAGTCATTTGAAAATCTTCCTCAGCATCTTCGGGACGTGGAAGCATGAGGCGGTGACGGCATTGACTTGGGCAGTCATATTGAGTTTGCTGTTGATTATTATCCAGAAGTTCTTGGCATTGATGCAGCCCTACATTGATGCACTATTCCTGAGGATCAGGATTTCAGTCTTAACAGTGTTCAGCTTTAGACAGTTGGTCTTCATTCTGTGGCTGATTTGAGTCATGCAGGCTTCCAGTGAGTGACAGAATGAGTTGCATGTCATCAGTAAAGGAAAAGACGTTGATGTTGTGAGAGTGGATGATGCTGGCTAGAGGGATCATGTATGCACTGAAAAGGGTCGAGCTTAGGAAGATTCCTTGTGGAACTCAGCAGATGAGGTTGCAGGCGTTCAAGGTCTATGGTGCCAAGCTGACTAACTGTATTCATGAAGAAACAGATCCAGTGAAGTGCATTTCCTTGTATTCTGATGTCATGTAGTGGTTGGATGAGGATGGGGTGGAAACTGTGCCAAATGCTGTGGAGGGATCCAGGAGAATGAGGGCTACTGTGTCTCCTCTGTCCATAGTATTGAGCATATCATCTGTGGCAGTCATGAAGGCAGTTAACATGCTGCGGTTGGATTTGCAACCGTACTGAGAGGAGTTGGTGGTCATTGAGGTAGTTGGTGAGGTTAAAGATTTTCTCTAAGACCATGGCTGCAACAGTAGCAGGGAGATTGGTATGTAGTTGGAGAGCATTGAAGGGTCCCCAGAGGGTTTCTTCAGCAGTGGTAGGACAGTTGGTGTTTCCAAGCATAGGAGAAGGCCTCAGAAGAGGTGGAGTCATTCAGAATGGGTGTGAGCATGGTACTGATGTGTTGCAGTCCTCTGCAATAGGCATGGAGGTAGGGGCCTGATGGGTCCCCTGAGTGGATGGACTTCATAGTGATGGCAGTTGCTTATGTGGTTAGTACTGGTTCTTTGAATCAGATCAGGAGGTGTTTGTTGAGGTCTGTCAGGTCCGGTTGCAGACCTAAATTGCTGTACATAAAGATTATTGCAGTGGTCCTGCGAGGGAGTGATGGAGTTGGAGATGGCTGATGGTAAGGTGAAATTGTTCACAATGGTGAAGATTTCTTTGCTTCTGTTGGTGCTGACTTCGATAATGTCCACAAGAGTGGCACGTATGGTTGTCCGGATCATTTGGTGGTAGCGTCTTAGGGTGGATTTGAATATGCTCCTGTCTGCATTGTCCTGGCTCATTCTCCATTGTGCTCCAGTTGTTTGCAGTGGTGTTTCATCAGTCTTACGTCATCCATGTAACAACTGGCCTGGGGACTGTATCTTTTTGTACTGCTGTGTTTTAGGGGGCCAAAGGAGTCAGCACAGGAGGTGATCCAATTGTTGAAATTCTTGATAACTTCAGGGAGGGTGTTTCAGTGTTTGGGGCTGTGGTTCTTGAGAGCAGCAGCAGTTCCTGCCTTACGGCACTGGGGCTTTGCCCCGCTGATATTTTGGGCCCCATGCCCCAAATACATGTGAATAAAAACAAACATCGAACTTCCAAAATATGTATTTTATTCTTGCGCTGGGGCAGTCAGCTTTCAGCCACATGAGGTTTCTGTTTGGCTCTGAAGGGAGTGGGGCTTCATAGACCGACACATAATCATACTACACCGGTACATCAATTGATTGATGAATCAGTAGAATCTTATGTGTCTAATTTAAGAATTCTGATGCTGATTGTGATTTTGGTGCTTAAGTGGATACCTATATCAGGGAACAATTGATAATATGTTGTTTCAATAAGAAAACACAGGAGCAATTGTTGAGCCAGTGTAATCCAACATTGCGGACCACTATAGAAATTACAAAGAGTGTAGAACGTTTTATTGCCTCATTTTACACAATTAATGTTCAGAATGTATCAGTTGGAGTGGCTGCATTGGTAGCGAAATATTTACAAATGTCATCTATGTATAAAGTGAAAGTGTTTAAACCTAATTCACCGGATGCTTCGTTTGGTAGACATCTGTGTACTCTTTGTGGTTCAAGGTCACATTCTTTTCAATGTAAACTTTGTCCAGCTAAAGGCAAAGAACGTTTAAAAAGTAGAAAAATTGAGCATTTTGGAGGTATGTGTCAAAGTACAACCAAGAGAGTATCTAGTGTTTTGGAAAATTCTATGGAAGAAGTTGGGGAGAATTAAGTAGCTTTTGAGAATGCTATACTTTGTGTGAGAGAGGGAAGCATGACTGCAAATGTACATGGTCTTGTAATGTGTACCTCTATAGAAGCAGATGTAGTTGATAATGAACCTTATGTACCCCCTTAGAGGTTATGGTTGGATTCTGGATCCCCGTATACCATTACTTCTGATTCTTTCTTTGACAACAATTGAGAGAACAGAATGCTAGAACCTAATGATATATGTGAGTATGGTTTTGGAGGGAAGGAAATTAAGATGTTAGGATATTTTATCTCTGAGATATTTTGCAAACACAAAACCATTATTAGGAAAGTGTATGCTGCTTTGGATGGGTTACAAGTACTTGGTTGGAGGCATCAAGGAAAATGTAATATCACGGTACATCCCAATCCTCCAATGCTAAAGTACACATGTGCATGGCGGAAGAGTTATTGATGGTAAAGAGTGTCAATGAGGGCGACAGTAAAGATATGGAGAGTATTCTTGATAAACACAAGGAGATGTTCGGCAAGGAATTATAGAACGTGAAAGGTTTCCCCATACATTTCAGTTGAAAAAGAATACTACACCTTCTAAGCATAAGTTGAGGAATGTGCCGTTAACTTTGAGACATGAATTCTCAGTGATGATCAAGAGGTTATGTGATGAAGGTGTAATTGAACCTGTAGATGTGTCAGAATGGGTTTTTCCCATAGTTTTGGTTAAAATAAAATGGGAGCTCAGTATGTGCATTGACTTGAGATCAGCCAATAAACAAATTGGGGTTGAAACGCATCCTCTACCTAAAGTTCAGGAACTGTTAGCAAAATTAGATGGGGCTAAATACTTCGCCACTGTCGATTTAAAAGCAGTGTACCATCAAATAGAGCTGACAGAAGATTCCAGGCATATTATCAGGTTTGTAAATGTTTCAGAAGCTGATGAATTGTCTCTTTGGGAACATGGGGTAGTGCCATTCCAGGATGATATTTCGATATATTCTGATATGGCGGACAAACATCATGAGCCTGTGAGTAAAGTCTTTTGATACTGGAAGAGAAGAGGGTGGCAATTCAATTGAACACATGTACATTTTTTGCATTAGTTAGAATATTTGGGTCCTCAAATTAAAGGAACAGATATATCTCGAAAGAAAGATCTTCTTGACTCCATAAGGAATACGAGTGACCTCAAAACAAAGATCAGCTCAAGCTGTTTTGGGGACTCTGTGAATATTATTCTAGGTTTGTGTGCATTTTTTTAGACATAGTGCACCCATTAAGATTGTTGTTGAAGAAAGGAGTTAAATTTGAGTGGACAGATGAACATACCCAGTCAGTGAAAGGGATCAAAAATGCCATTGTGGAGGGCAAACCCCATTCTCCTTTTTCACAATCTCCTGACAATATAGTTATTATTGATGCTAGCACCACAGGGTTGGGTGCAGTTTTGAGTCAGGTTAAGGGAGGGATTGGAAACACCATTGCTTTTGCTTCTAGGCCACTTTCTTTAACAGAAACTAGATATTCCACAATAGAACGACAGGCATTAGGATGTGCATGGGCTGTGCAACATTTCAAAACATATTTGGGAGGGTAAACCTTTTAAATTGAAGGCAGACCATAAACCTTTGATATCCTTGTTGTCAAACAATGGAGTGGGAAGGGCATCATCTATTTTATTTTATGTTGGGATTTGTAAAGCACAGGACTCACCCCTACAGGGGTATCTCCGCGCTAGCAGCAAAACATGAAAACAAGGAGGGGAAAAGCTAACAAGATTAAAAGAGATCGGTTTTCAGTATTTTTCTGAATTTAGGCAAGTCAGGGCACACACGTAACGCAATGCGCGGGGCTACATAAGAAAAAGATTTGCCTCCCGCACGCAACTTGTTGACCCGGGGTACTACAAGCAGAGCCTTTTCACTGGAACGTAGAGATCCGTTGGGATGATAGGGGACAAGACTATCGGTCATATACTTAGATTCACTATCATTAGGAGTTTTGTGAATCGAACAGCAAATTTTAAACTTGATTTGATTCGAAATAGGAAGCCAGTTATGGCTTTTTAATAATGGCTGGCAAGGGGTCCTGGGTGGTTGATTTAAAGCCAATTGAGCTGCAGTGTTCTGCAATACCTGGAGTCTATTAAGTGTCCCCTAATTCGCTGCACCCAACAGTGCATTACAATAGTCCAGTCGACTAACTACCAGGGCTTGGAGCAGAGTCTTGCGTACCGATAGGGGGAGAAGATTGAACACTCTCCGTAGGAGTTTTAGCAAACCAAAACAGTTACCTGAGACAGCCGCCACCTGCTCCTTCATAGATAGAGAAAGGTCCAAAAACACTCCTAAGTTTTTTGCCTTGTTGGTAGGCACAGGAGCGGGGCCTAATTCTGCTGGCCACCCCTCTGGGGACCAGAGAAGTTGAGCTTTGCCAAAGAGAAGGACTTCTGTTTTGTTGGCCTTCAACTGGAGGAAGTTCTTAGCCATCCAGTTGGAGATTGCACACATGCCCTCTGCAAACAACTGTTTGGTAGCATCCGAGTTGTTATCAAATGAAAACAGGAGCTGCGTGTCATCTGCATATGAGAAAGGGACAAAACTGTGATTTCTGATGATCTTTGCCAGGGGGGCCACGTATATATTAAATAATGTGGGACTGAGGCAGGATCCCTGTAGAACCCCTTTGTTAAGTGGTTTAGCTCCGGTAGCTGATATTCCCCAGGTTCATAGTTTGGGTGCGTTGTTGCAGAAAACTGGAAAGCCACTGAAAGGCAGACCCTACTACGTCAATTTCCGTCAGTCTTTGTAGCAGTCTATGATGTGCTACAGTGTCAAAAGCTGCGGATAAACCCAACAGCACTAGAGCTATAGCTTTGTCCTTGTCTAGAGCAAGCTTGATAGAGTCTGTGACACCAAGTAGGGTCGTTTCGGTCGAATGTTTAGGTCGAAAGCCGAATTGTGAGGGGTCCAAACATGACTGAGCTTCCATGAATTTCATGAGCTGCGCATTGATATGTTCCTCCGTAGGTTTGCTCATAAGGGGAAGAACCAAGATAGGATGATAGTTGGATAGCTTGGAGGGCGATGGAATGGGGTTTTTGATAATTGGTAAGATTTATGCAGCTTTCCAAGCATGGGGTACTGTGCCCTCACTCCATGAGTAGTTGATAAGTGAGCCAATAGGAGAGGAAAGAGGCCACGCCAATACGGCAAACCATTTTGCCGGCATTATATCAGTGGGGCATCCTGATTTTGCTGCTTTAAGCAGCTCTTCTACTTTGGAGTCCTGTAAGGGTGGAAAGCGATCCAGCACGTTTTCTTCTCTTGGACTCTATACAGGGTACAGTGAGAGTATCACCGACACATAGCCCACTAGGAAAAGTATCATAGATTTTTTCAACCTTATCAACAAAGAATTTAGAAATATTATCACATAAGGTCTGGGAGGCAGGGATACGATTAGTACAGGCCATAGGAGAGGTAAAAGATTTGAGAATAGTGTATAGCTCTTTCCCTGAGTTACCTGCTTCAGTTAGTTGTGCAGAGATGTATCTCTTCCGTGTTGGCTTGATATTCTTATGGTATGTGTTGGTTGCTGCCCTAAAGATTTCTTTCTCTGACTGTAGATGAGATTTATGCCAGGTTCTTTCTAACTTTTTACAGTGCAATTTCTATTTACGTAATTCTTGGGAGAACCACACTGGCTGTTTTCTTTCCGATTTGGGCTTTGATGGTTTTAGAGGTGCTATCATATCTAAGGACGACTCTATGGCATAATGAAGTTTATAGAGTCTACTATCTATATCTCTAGACATAGAGTAATCAGGAGATCTGAACACCTACTGAAAGCTCTCCTCTGAGATTTTATAGGGAAGATATATTGGGTGAGTTGGTAAGAATAAGATCAAGGGTGTGACCTGCTGTATGGGTCGGCCCTGTGTAGTTCATAACTAGCCCCAGCGAGGTCATGTCAGCTAAGAACCGCGCTGCATCGGCGTTCTCTTTGACTTCACTGTGTAGATTAAAATCACCAAGCAGGAGAAAATACTTGGATGCAATGACATGGGGGGCGAGCCTGTCCATCAGTTTTAGGGAGAAATATTTTAGCGGCCCTGTGGGGCGACATACTAGAGCACCCTTCCATTAGTTCTGGATAGAGAATTCAATTTTAAAGACACAGATCTTGCTAGAGTTATCTGGGAATGTGTCAATAATAGTAGCTTCAGTTCATGGTTTAAACACAATTGCCACCGCTCCACCTGCTTTGCAATCTCTATTTAGTTGCAGAATGCAGTACTGTTCTGGCATGGTCGAGGCGATGGCCGAGATAGAAGAGGGTTTCAACCAGGTTTCCGTTAGGAAACCTATATCTGGGGCCTTGGAATTCACTAAGTCCCATATCTCATTGTGGTGTTTGGGTAAGGACCTTACATTTAGTAAAATTGCTTTCCTAATCACGTTTGTCTCTAGAGTAGCCTTTTTCCGAGCCACCAACTGATATCCAACTGACTCTGGTAGTGACAGTGTCTGCAGGCAAAAGGCCCCTCCAAATAGGCGAGGCATGAATTAGCACGACATATGAAAGAAGTGCCATCCCTCCTTCCTAAGTGATGTATTTGTATACGTTCTGCATGAGTGTAGGTAAGCCTGGATGTAAGGTGGAGGTTCTAAGGACCAGGGGTCCTGGCTCCTGGCAACGGCTGGGCACAGGCGGGCGCAGACGGGCTTGCCTTTGGTGCGCCGGTGGCGTGCCCGCTGCGCGCCTCTGCTGTGCGTCCGTGTGCTTCGGTGCATTAAATGGGCTTGCCTGGGAGGATTTGGGCTGCCGTCCCTGCATCCCGAGGCCGGAAGTGGAATGCCGGGAAGTGAGGGGAATTCAGCCACTAGACCGCACGCACTCTCCACACTAACAGGAAAAAATCCCAGGGTGGACCTGAGTGCCTGCGTCGGCCAGACAATGCGCTACTTGAGAGATATAGGTCGGACTGAGGAAGCCTCTAAGTGCGGGGGTTTAGCATGTGCAAGGTATGAGCTGCATATGGGGAAAAGCAACCCAATAGCTCACAGGTTAAGCCAACCAAAAACTGACCCACCCCTACAACAGACCCTCACACCTAAAGTAATAAAAACAAGTAAAACTTTTAAATCCTTAAAACAGAATGAAGACCACTAAGAGACGTGCTACTCGCCTCTGTGTTTCATATTCGCTAATCTGGGCTAGTGAGATGGCTTGCAAAGTTATATGAGTATATATGCCTAGAGTACAAAATGTGAGAGCTGACTATTTGTCTAAACTATCAAGTGATCTGCAATCCATGAGGAGTGTATTTCCTCACGAAGAATGTGTTATAGCAATGATTGAAGATGTGGTTCTTTCAGTGGCACATGTGGTCTCTAAGGAAGAGTGGTTAAAGGCTAGTTTGGAGGATGAAACCATTCCATTGGAGGAACATTTGTCTAAAGAACTTAGGACCTGATTACGATCGTGGTCGGATGTTTGTCTGACCACCATCCTTTTGGGCAGATGACCGTCTGACAATGTGTCAGTGGTTCCACCTGCCCGATTACAATAGGACCACCATGCAGGCAGCCCTAAAATGCCTTTTTCAACAGCGGCTCGTGCTGCTGCGCAGAAAAGGGTCACCACACAAGCCACTGTTAAAAAAGGCACTTTGTGCACATCCATGCACCGTGTGCCAGGCATCATCTGGTGCCTGGCACATGGTGCATGGATGAGCGTGGGGGTACCACAGGTACTCTGTTGGCCACTGCACAGTGGCCCAATGGGTACAGGGGCCTTGCTTGGGGCCCCCAAATTCCTTTTCCAGCAGCCTGTACACGGCGGTCGGACCACCATGAACAGGCTGTTGGAAAGGGACATTCTAATCTCTACGGCGGTGCCTGTACAGGTACCACCCTCTATGTAGGGATAGGAGTCCGACCTCCACGCCGACGGGATTCTTCATCCTGTCGCATGCAGCGGTCTTTCCCCCCGACAGCCAAGCTTCGACTGCGGGCATTGATTAGTAGAAATGTTCAACAGAACATTAGTCAACAGACCCTTAGTTGAAGGTATTCAATTGGCTCTAAAGGCACTTATAGATGTTAAGAAACATGTAGCAGATTTGATATGGTCCTATCATTGTACACCACAGTGCACCACCAAGTTTTCACCTTATGTGTTACTTAAGGGAAGGAAACCAAGACAAGAGTTGAATCTGAGTTGGTTGCGTTCCAATGATAAAACTATTGATATTCAAAAAAAGTATAAGTTGGCAAATAATAATAATATTGTGAACAAAGGAAAAAGTGTGACATATTTCAATTCTGTTAAAAAAAGTATCATTTAAAGTGGGCAACAATGTAAAAATTAAATTACCTGTACATGTGAAACAAAAGTGCAATTTTTCTGATGAGTTTAGAGTAATGAAAGTAGGAAAAACATCTGTGTTGTTAAGGAATGGGTCTTGGTGGTGTATTGCCAGGTTGGCAAAAGTAAACGCAACAGTTCACAAAGAGTCCTGCAGTAGCAATGAACTGAATTTTGTGAGTGACACTGTAATGATAAAGAATATGGAAGTGCTTCAACATGCTTCAAACATGTCAAGTGCGGTTCCCAATGAAATAGAAAGGCGGAACAGGGTTTTTCCTAAAAGGTTTATGAATGTTGTAATGTATTAATAGGGTTATTAGATTTTGCCCAATTATTATTATTATTGTTTTTGTTTTTATGAGGAAGGAAGGTATGTAGTAGTGTGCATTCTTTAGTCAGAACACAGATTGTTCTACATAGGTGTTCCACTTAAGTGTTCTACTATAAGTTAGGATGCATTTCAGTTGGCAAGCCTACCTTCATGTTGTATACATTCAGTACTATTGATCTTGTTGTGCTGGTCTTCAATGTACACTCCACCCTCCATGGAGGGTTTCGGTGTCAGTTGCAATGCTACGCTCTTGGTGCATGGGTGCTCCAATAAGGTGCTTACTATCATTTCACTTTGAGGAGTTTTCTCTACTATACCTACATCATATAACCTACAAAGGATCTATCTTTATTTATTACACTGGCAACGATCTGGAAAAAGAATCGATGTATAGAGGGAAATTGAAGTGAATCTGAACCTGATGAAGAAATTGAAGTAAAGAAATGTGAAGCCTGAAGGAAGAGAAAGCCCACCAGTGTCTCTTAACATCTGACAGCCTGCATTCTGGGGCGTTTGACCTTCTTTACATGCTACTTGATGAACTGATGTCAACACAGCTTTATCCAGCGCACGCTTAACAGCGCCTAGTAGACAGACCACGTTTAGCCATAAAAAGCCCAGTTTTACTTTGCAGTATTGAAGTTAAGTGAACTAACAACATTGATCTTGGAGTGGCTTTGCAGCCTTTGATGGTATCAGCTGGCAGCGTTTATTTAGAAGAGCGCATCAGCGTTCATGTGAAAGGAACCAGCAGTGTGTTCTGCTGACCCCTGTGGGTAGCGTATGGACACATTCCTGGCCAGTGCTACACCGCATCTATGGAGGTGCCTCAGAGGTTCCAAGAAGTTCTGATCGGAGGTTTGGAACGGGGCACTCCTGCTGTGATTGACATCCCATCAGTACTTTCTGGAATCTCTAGTGGGGTGTACCGGAGGATTCCTGGAGGCTGTGATCGAAGTCTGTAAGGACTGTATGGTGATCAATACCGTGGATGTATGACGTTACAACGCACACTTTTACAACGCATGCACTTACAACACATTTTTTACAACGCATAATCCATTACAACGCACTACACTTACAACGCATGACACTACAACGCATTTTAAAAAACTACCATTACAACGCATACCATTACAACGCATAATATTTAATTGCATTTAAGGTAAGTATTAGATAGTATAGGGGTAAAAATTACTTTTCTAACTCCAGGGGGTGCAACAGTAGGGTAAGTGTTGGATAGTATAGGGGTAAAAATTACTATTCTAACTCCAGGGGGTGCAACAGTAGGGTAAGTGTTGGATAGTATAGGGGTGAAAATTACTATTCTAACTCCAGGGGGTGCAACAGTAGGGTAAGTGTTGGATAGTATAGGGGTAAAAATTACTATTCTAACTCCAGGGGGTGCAACAGTAGGGTAAGTGTTGGATAGTATAGGGGTAAAAATTACTATTCTAACTCCAGGGGGTGCAACAGTAGGGTAAGTGTTGGATAGTATAGGGGTAAAAATTACTATTCTAACTCCAGGGGGTGCAACAGTAGGGTAAGTGTTGGATAGTATAGGGGTAAAAATTACTATTCTAACTCCAGGGGGTGCAACAGTAGGGTAAGTGTTGGATAGTATAGGGGTAAAAATTACTATTCTAACTCCAGGGGGTGCAACAGTAGGGTAAGTGTTGGATAGTATAGGGGTAAAAATTGCTATTCTAACTCCAGGGGGTGCAACAGTAGGGTAAGTGTTGGATAGTATAGGGGTAAAAATTACTATTCTAACTCCAGGGGGTGCAACAGTAGGATAAGTGTTGGATAGTATAGGGGTAAAAATTACTATTCTAACTCCAGGGAGTGCAACAGTAGGGTAAGTGTTGGATAGTATAGGGGTAAAAATTACTATTCTAACTCCAGGGGGTGCAACAGTAGGGTAAGTGTTGGATAGTATAGGGGTAAAAATTACTAACTCCAGGGGGTGCAACAGTAGGGTAAGTGTTGGATAGTGTAGTGTAATATTATGCGTTGTAATGGTAGGCGTTGTAATGGTATGCGTTGTAAAGGTATTTTTTAAAAATGCGTTGTAGTGTCATGCGTTGTAAGTGTAGTGCGTTGTAATGGATTATGCGTTGTAAAAAATGCGCTGTAAGTGTAGTGCGTTGTAACAGTTGCGTTGTAAAGGTTGTTCCCCCAATACCATATCTCTCTAGTTGGACAGTGGTGAACTCAGGTAAATGTTTTGTTGTCCCTGATTGCATCGTTATCATCTCTGAGATGTTTCGTTTGCTTCTTCTTCTTGCATCTGTACAGAAAGTGCCATGCTACTATATGTCTGAGTGTTATTATTATTTAGCTGCACTTGCTGAACTTGCTGCATGAGCATATGTTTATTTATAAAATGCTGAAATAAATGCCCAAATGTGGTTTTTGCCATGCTTAATTTACTGCCTGAGAGTCTTCACTATGCTAGTATGGATTTGCTCCATGTGTTTATTTTAGATATTAGTATGTTTCTGTGAGTTTGTGGATTTCATTCTTACATTGCTATCAAAATCCATTTTTGTATGCCCTGCAAAATTGGATGCCTGTGAATATTGTAATGAATGCTATGTTGAATTTGCTGTGTATACCGTGTTACATTTTCTGCTGTGTGAAGTATTTCTTATACTATTCTGGGTTGTACTGTGTTGGGGCATGTGAGTTGTACCTAGACAGTTAACAATGCTTATAATAGGCCACGTTAGGTGTGCCAAAACGTTTACTTAAAATTGATTGTGCTGGGCCGTGAGAGTTGAGCCTAAACAGGTACCTACAGTTGGGTTGCACTGTGAATCTGCATATGAGATGTACCTATACCGTTACTTACAATTGCTTGTGCTGGGCCATTAGAGTCAAGCCTTAAAAGTTACTTAAAGTTGCTTGTAATAGGCCGAATGAGTTCTGCCTACATTGTTACTTAATATTTGCTTGCAGGTGGGGGTGAGGGGGCTTTAGCTTCGCCTAAACATTTGCTTAATGTTGCTTGTAATGGGGCATATTTTGTGCGCCTGTATGGGTCTTTCTGTGTGCAGAAAGGGGGGGCGGGGGGTGGGTTAGCACCCCGGTGATCAGTTCTCCAAGTCCTTACTGTTTTCTTGTTGTGATCACAAATTTGGCTCTTGTTGTAGGACTGCTTGGCCAATATTTATTTCCTTCCTCGGTCCTTTTAGTTGATGTATTTTTAGATGTAATGTTTACTTGCACTCTTGTTATGGATGCCGTTCGTTCTTATTTTGTTTTTCAAATGATTTCCTTTAGGAGGGGAGATGTGTGGTATCTTGACTTGTTGCCATGCCCCCTTTCCTTGGTTACCAGCTTTCTGCTGTTCAGAGTGTGAGTGTGATGCCATATAATGTTTATGTATGTTTTGAGAGTGCAGTTGGAGAGAGTGGGCTGAGCAGCAGGAGGCTGCTCCTGGTGGGGCTTTACATTTACCATCTTAACTACGTGTAACCTGAACTTATATTTTATAATAAACCTTCATCCTATTTTCTACATTACCGGCTACATGACTACTTGCTTAATAGTACCTATCACAACACGTGCAATTTAAAAGCCTTTGAGTGTCTGCTGATATGAGCACAGCCTTGTATATAAAAGGATTTCAAGGCTCTCTGTGCTCGGGAACCATTTCTTTCAGAACACAAAGGAAAGGCTCTCTGTAAACGAATGTCGCTTCACCGTGATTGACTTCTAGACATTCTGCTGAAGACCCTTAAACTTGAATCACTCGAGGCTGCCAACCTTCTGGCGCATGTGCCAAGAAGTGCCGGCTGGCAAGTATTCAGAGTGGTGAGGCGGGTGGTACCAAAATAAAAAAGAAATTAAAAAATGGCACTTACCTCCATGGTTTGTCTCACAACGTCCTCCTCGTCTCTCCTCGGAGCTCCAGGACCCAGGAAACTGCACTACCCAGTCCTGGTGCTGATCTCATACTGTTAAACAGTATGAGAGAAGCGTAAGAATTGGACGGAGCAGCCTCTCAGCGCTCTTAAGAGCACTGGCACCCTGTGCTTTCTCTAACCCAGCTGTCTAAGACAGCAAGGTTAGAGATGTTTAAAATGTGCATGTCAGGGGCGTGGCTTGGCGCCCAGTGGATACAGCAGCGTCTATGTAGGGCTCTCCGGATTGACGCGGTGGAATCGCGTTCGGCGAACTTCTCAACTGAAGCTGTTGGGTGGCAAACCTATCTGAAATGCTGCCCATCAAGAAAATAACCTCAACAGGACTCTAATTTACGCATTTGGGCCAAAATTAAAAGGTATTTGTCCGCATACGCGGCCGCGATATCGCGGCCGTCATCTTGGATTTCGGAAACGCGGTGTGTTCAGTTTTTTTTCCTCATGATGACGAACATACCTTATTTTTTCAAATGCCTCAATCCTATTTAATACACGAAGCCCTGCTGACTCTGCCTCACAATATCTCTGCATAATATTGAAGCCTGTTTTTATTTATTTTTTATTTTCCACACCTTATGAGTGAAAGGAGCTGCAGCCGCCATTTTGTGCAACTTTCTTCCAGCTTCACTGTTGCTCATGCTGGGTTTACAGCCTAGGCTATGTATATCATCCTGTGCCATCTTGGGCATAATTTCTACTATGTTCTGGTAATTTCCCCTAATTGGATGATTTGCAGCCATTGTAGCAGTGCCGTGTATTGGGAAGTTCTTTGTCTTCGGTGCTGATATTGCATTTTCGGTTGGAGATCTCACCTGGTCGTCATAACTGTTACCTCCTAACCCCAATTTTTTTTTATCTTCTAATGCGCACTCCTCTTATGCTCTGCAAGTTAGTATATACAAACTCTTTCCCACTCATTCTAAAATTTAATGGGCAGAACAAAAGGCTCCTTCCTTGTTAAATTCAAACCAAGACGCTCCTTCATCAAAAACTCTAAACTTTTTTCGGAATTTTCCAAACTGGATGACCCCAGTTTAATCGCACCGGAACATACAGCTACCATAATGGATCCCACTCCAGTGCTACCGGGGAAATCCAACGTGAAATGTTTGAAAAAGGATCCCCCTTCGCCACCTAAATCAAATCCGCCGGTTTCAATGGAGTTACTATAACAGGAAATTAGGGCCCTTAGACCTTTTGTCGAGGAGACCAATTCCAAACTGCAAGTTCTTTCGGACAGTTGGCTTCAACTGGATACAAGACTTACAGTTGTTGAGCAAAATGTTTCTTCCTTAGAGGATGCTACCAAAAGTGTTAGTTCTCTGCAGTCTTAGGTTTCCACACATCAAAGGCAGGTCGAGGACCTCGAAAATCGCAACAGAAGGAATAATCTACGCGTTTACGGTTTGGTTGAAGGGGCCGAAGGGTCAGACTCTCTTGCATTTTTCAAATCCTTCCTGCCCAAGATTCTTCATATGCCAGAGGACACTTCGTTGAATATACAACGCGCCCACAGATTGGGCCGCATTCCTGCAAATTCTTCAACATCACAAAGGCCGCGAGGTGTTATCCTTAATTTTCTAGAATACACAGATCTGCTGAGAGTTTTAGCGGCTGCTAGGGCCATAAATAGGATCTCCTGGTCTGGTTCTACGTTGTTTTTTGCGCAAGACTACTCTAAAGCCACTGCAGCTAGACGGAAAGCCTTTCTGGACATGAGGCCAACTCTTCGTTCCATGGGGGCTAGATATGGCCTATTCCACCCATGTCTTTTTAAGGTTACCTACAACAACAGAACAATATCGTACGAGGACCCAATCCGATTGCAAAGCTTCAACTCGCATGATATGGATCATATGGTGATCTCAGGTCCCTCGTCCTCCAGCACTACCTGACTTTTCTTTATTTTACATTTACACTCTCTCTACTTTTTTGAGCTTACAAATTGCGAGATGTTTTACTATTTTTTCTCTGTACTGCCTTTCCTTATTAACAGGTTTATATTACTTTGGTTATGAATATTAATGATAGTCTGATGTTATTGGGTTTCATTGATTCGTTGTTATCGCAAATTTTTTTACTCATGATTAATTATGCTCTCCCTCGCTTCCACAGCTACATCTTCATTGTGATGTGATTCCCCCTGGTCTGTTCCGGTTATCCCCAGACGTTCGTTTGTTCCTTTTGGCTCCGCCTACCCCTACCTCCACATCCCTTTTTGTAGGTATGTTTTGTGTTTTACCCTTTGTCATTTCATTTTTCTTGCATTCCCTGTTTTGTTTTCCTGGTGTCTCTAATATTTTCTTTTCCTTCTGTACTTTCATGTTCATCCTTCTTTTCTATATTGCATTCCTAAATTTTACTATCTCTCTGCCTCTTCATCACTCCTGTCTTTTTTTCAGCTATTTTAGCAACTTTTTCTATGGATTATATCTCTGGCTTCGACCATGTGTTCTTCTCTTCCTTTTTTGCTTAATCGTCTACATTTATCTTTTTTCCTCTTTTTTAATCTTTTATACCCTTAACGTACTGAATCTTTATTTCATAGTTATTTTTTTGGGTACCTTCTTCTCGACCTATTACCCCAATAGGTTTGTTACTCTTCATGTCCTCTGGTCAGTGCTTTGTATTGTTTTCCTTTACTTCTTTCCCTTTTTCTCATTATTATGCACCACTTATTTTTCACAAGACTAACTTCTCACTCCCCTCTCATTTTTACTTATTTCTTCTCTATACCTTTCCTTGCTGTTCTTGTGTTTGCCTTTATTTTCCTTATCTTCTTCCATGTTCTGAACTCTTCTTCTTCTTTTTTACCTCTTCTATCTTTTTTGTTGCTCTACATGGTATTTGCAAAGAATTGGACTTTAGTTTTTTATGCTCAAGTTATTTTATTCGTTTGACCTTCATCTTATTGAAAAGATTGTGAACATCTATTGTTTTTCTTTTTCTACCTTCCTTTAATGTTTCATGCCACTTAAACTAATCTCCTGGAATATTAGGGGTCTAAACTCCCCTATCAAAAGGCAGAGGGTTCTGTCACATTTGCTCAAGTTAGATGCTGATATAGCTTTTTTACAGGAAACTCATCTCACGGACACAGAATCTTTCAAATTGAAAAGAGGTTGGGTGGGTGAGGTTTATTTCTCCGCAGGGGATGGTAAACAAAATGGAGTTGCGATTTTGTGCCGTAAGAATCAGATGTCGGTGGGAGATGGCTCATTGTTAAATTATCCCTAAAGGGGGTCCCGATTTCACTTCTTAATGTTTATGCTCCCACGGGTAGTGATACTTCCTATTGGCCAGCTTTAGATAGGCACATATCCGTCTGTATTGAGGACAATTTTATTTTGGCTGGGGATTGCAACCAGGTGTATGACCCTTTTTAGGACAGGAATTCTAAGGTGCCCTTTATCCCTAATAAGATGCATAAATCCTTCACTCATGCTATCCATCAACATAAATTACTTGATGCTTGGCGCCTTTGTAACCCAACCTCTAGAGAATATTCTTTCTATTCCCCAACCCATCACACCCAATCCAGAATTGACTATGTTTTTGTCTCACATAACATTTTGCAGTCTCTCACTCACGCAGAAATTGGTCCTATCCTCCTTTCTGATCATGCACCTGTCTCTATAGGCTTTGACATACTGCCGAGAAGTACTGCTCCCAGAAGATGGCGTTTTAACAATGCACTCCCAGATCCCAAATTCACTGCTGTCTTTACTGTCTTTTTTAAGGACTACTTGGAGAGAAATCAAACAGATCACCTTTCTCCTGCAACTGTCTGGGATGCCTTTAAGGCATCAGCGAGTGGTTTTATCCTGGGCTTTGTGGCTAAGAAACGTAGTTCGGCACGAAAGATTACGAAAGACCTCCTTCAAGACATTAAAACACTGGAGCATTCATACTACACATCCCACTCAGAGGATTGTCTCAGAACTCTCATCAATGCTAAACTGAAATTTAATAAACACTCAACGGAAGATGCCTTGCTTTATCTATTAAAATCCAGTGCAAAATTTTATGGAGGTAAAAATAAAGCAGGGAAAATTCTGGCTAATTACTTGAAGATCCGCCAAAATAAGTTAAACATTGATTCTATATTTGACGAACACTCAATTCTAAAATTCAAAGATACTGAGATTCTAAATGAATTTTCTATCTTTTATAAATCATTATATTCATCAGAGACCCAACCTACGGATCATTTGCTATCGCAATTCTTTGCGGACACTCAAAGACCCCAACATGATCCTTTGGACTTCTCTCCTTTAGAATTGGAAATCTCCCAGCTTGAACTTCTCAAAGACCTTCAAACTCTTAAAAAAGATAAAGCCCTGGCCCTGATGGTTTTACCGTCGAATTTTATATTAATTTTTCTAAGATTCTCATACCCCAACTACACTCGCTCATAACTTATTTTTCTGCTTCAAAAAGTTCTTCGGGCTCATTTCCTGATGCTCATATCTGCCTCATTCCGAAAGAAGGCAAAGACTCTAGGTATTGTAAAAACTATAGACCTACCTCAGTGGTTAATATCGATTATAAAATTTATTCTAAAGCTTTACCTATACGTCTTGATTCTTACTTGCCAAATATATTAGGAAAAGAACAATCTGGTTTTGTCAAAGGCCGAGTCATCGCGGATAATGCTAGACTCTTTTTTGATGTCTTGTCCAAATCTTCACATTTTAATCATCCTTTAGCTGTAATCGCATTAGACGCCGAAAAAGCTTTTGACAGGGTTGAGTGGGGATATCTATTTTACACCCTCAAATGGTTTGGATTCGGTCCCAATTTTATAAATTTATTATCTCGCCTTTATTCCAATCTGCGCGCTGCAGTTTGTGCTAACGGCATAATCTCCCCATTTTTCGACTTAAGCAGAGGAGTGCGTCAAGGTTGTCCTCTCTCTCCTTTTCTCTTTAAGCTAGCTTTAGAACCTTTCTTATCTAAAATACGGCAAAACTCCAGTATACATGGATTTCAAATACCAAACGTCCACATCAAACTTGCAGCCTATGCGGATGATATTTTACTTTTTATGTCCAAACCAGACAAATCAATTCCGGCTGTTTTAGCAGAGGTAAAATCTTACTCTCTCATTTCAGGTTACAAGCTAAATAATGATAAATGTGAAATTTTACCTTTAACAAAATATACTTTCAGCTCACAGTTCCAGGCTTCTCATTTTAAATGGAGCCCAAATCACATTAAATATTTCGGTCTGTATTTTACCCCTTTAATCTCAGATACAGTAACACTTTGTATGAGTAAGTGTCTTCATAAGATCACGGATTTAACCTCTAAATGGCATCCTCTTTACATGTCCTGGTGGGGCCGTCTAGATACCATCAAAATGATGTTATCTCCCATAGTATTATACACCATTTCAAACATTCCGGTCCCCATCACTGCCAAATTATTTTAAAAAGTTAATTCAATTTTACCCTCATTCTTGTGGAACAATAAGAAACCTAGAATGTCTTTATCAAAATTAATATGTCCTAAAACGGAGGGCGGAGTCAATTTTCCAGATTTCCAGGCTTATCAGAAATCTTTCTTATTACGTCAGGACTCACTTTGGATGCTTGATCCTGAAGATGACTGATCCCTATGGATTTTAATAGAACGTTTGTTTTTGTCTCCATATTCATTTCGGGAATTTCTTTCTTTTTCACGCAAGCCACAATCCATTTCTACTCCTATATTAAAGTTCACTTCCAAATTACTTGACTTACTTCCCCACCCCCCTCATTGTCCTAGGGACTCCTTTTTGAACTCTACAATTTGGCATAATAAAGGTTTGTTGATCCGCAATAGACCATTTTATTGGCGGACCTGGAGAAAAAGGGGTTTGGTTTGGGTATGTCAATTATTTTCAAATTCAGAATTCTTACCTTTTGCCACACTCAAGCGGACGTTTAATTTACCGGCCTCCTTTATTCATAAATATAACTTACTCAAAAGTTCAGTGTTGGAAACTTATTCTCACTTCCACACCACAACCGTTACTCCCAATAGCCAAACCTCCTCTTCACGACTTCGTGCTTTGTTGTTGACCACGCCCAAGGCTTCTATTATTTATAATCACTTGCAAGACAATGATCTTGATCAACAGAAAACGAAAACGGAAGAGGCATGGGAGCAGGACTTTGCGGTATGTTGGTCAATTTCATTCTGGAAGAGTATTTGGTCCAAACTATGTAATGCTTCTAGAGCAGCAAATACCATGCAAACTTTATTTTTTGTTTATAACAGACTCTTATTTACGCCAGCCATTTTAAGTAAGCACTTTTCAAGCGTTCTGGATGCATGCTGGTCCTGTTCCTCCCCTAATACTAACTTGTTCCACATGCTGTTCACCTGTCCTCAGGTGCTTAGCTTCTGGAAACAAGTATGGTTTCAAATTAACCTCATTTATGGCACCAAATTTCCTTTCTCTTACATTCATATATTTCTGGGCAGTCTTTCTTCTGTGTGGGATGTGACCTCATTCAATGTCAAGATTATTGATTTATTATTGGCAGTCGCCTTTCAACAAATTACTGTTAATTGGAAGGATTTTTCGAAAATTTCATACAAAGCTTGGTGGTATACTGTTTGCCATAATCACAGATTAGACAATGCTTTTGTATTTCCCCCTCATATGGCCAATAAGCGTGCGGAGCTGTGGTCGCCTGTTACCCTTTTTATTGATGTCAGTGCTAGACGATATTCTTTACCAAAGCCCTCTCAACAGGTTCCCAAGTCTCCCTGACTTCCCTAATAATTCCACTAATTTCTTGAGGTACCTTTATACTTTATGCATTTCATCTACTTTGCCTTTTTCTTTTATATTGTATATTATTTTGCTTTCTTAGTCCAATTCTTTTTCTCTTTTTATTTTCTCTCTATGTATTAACCATGGAACATGATGTTGTACGGTTTACAGTATATATTTTGTGCTGACACCCTGATTTTACTCTCAATAAAAACTTTCTGAACGTAAAAAAAAAAAATGTGCATGTCTGGCTGGCTGTCGCAACATGGCCAGCGAAAGGGATTTCGCACTTTAAATCATTCTGACACTCGGTTAAGGCCAGGTTGCTGAAAGATAAAATGGTAATAAATTAAATGAATTACTATTTTATTTGTCAGCTCTGGGGGCTTATTTTTTTAGGGGGCGACGATCCTCCACTCTCATGGAAGAGCTGCTCCTGGTGCCAAAGACACGCTGGCATTGCCGATGGCGCCCTCTCACTCGAACTAGGGAGACCGGGCATCCCGGTTTTTCAAGGACTGTCCCAGCATCCTGACACTTTTTACTGCAACAAAGACGCCTTTTTTACTATGACATTTTTAGGTCTACCTTCAAAAAATCCAGGCAGAGTATGGCAGTTTCCAGAATTCATTCTGATTTGTCTGTGTATTGGTGCATATGTCTGCCTGTGCATTGGTCTGTGTATGCTTGTGATTGTGTTATTGTGTCTCCTTGTCATGTGGTTGTACCTCGACAAAGAATGGCAATGCGTAGAATGTGATAGGTGTACATGTTCTGTGGTTATATGATGCATTTCAGATCTTGTGATGGCCCCTGCCGGGCATATAATGCGACACAGGTCACTCATTCCAAACCTTTGCGCCGAACCACTTTCAGATGTCACCAGCCGCCACTGGTTGAGAGCAGCATTCTGGTGCTTGTAAATGATGCTGTTCTAGTTTTGTCGAGCTGGACTGGCGGTGGTGTGTACATTGCACTGAGTCAGTGATGCTGATCTTGACGAGGGCGTGGTCTGTCCAGTGGACTGGTGTGGACTTGTTGAATCAGATGTTAAAGTTGGTGAAAATAGGGTTCAGGAGGTGTCAGGCGAAATAAATAAGTCCCTTCATTAATTGGGTGAGGCTCAGGATTCCAAGATCTTCAATGAGTGTTCTTGAGTTGCAGGTCGGCATGGTCTTCCAGATGGAAGTTTAGGTCTTCAAGTAGTTATTGCTAGCATGGAGGGTGAGTGGTGCACAAAAGTCTGTGATGGTGTCAGTGAAGTTGGTGCACGGTCCCAGTGATCTGTAGATGAAAGTTCCGCTTAGGGAGAAGTTGGCTGTGATGTGGAGCTTGAACAACAGATGTTCCATGTTGGAGGATGACGTGTCCATCGATGTGGTGTAGCTGATGGTGTTCTTGTAAATGATGGCGATTCTGCCTCCGGTCTTGTGAAGTCTGTATTGCCTGGCGATCTTGTAGCCAGGGAACTGGGGGGGTGGCTATGGCTATGTCTGGTGCCGATGTAGGGATTAGCCACGTTTCCTGCGGAAAAGTAGGTTAGGGGCATTCTTGTGCAGCATGCTCCAGATCTCTGTTGTGTGTTTGGTGAGTGAGTGAGTTTTGAGGAACATGCATGTATGCAGTGTTGTGTGGGTGATTGCAGGCATGTGTAAGGTTGAGAGAGTGGGGGGATGGGTGGTGTCCGTGCAGTGAGTTGGGTGTGGGTAAGTGCATAAAACTTGCAGGAAGAACAAGAGAATACTCCCTTACTGTTGTGTAGTGTGGTGAGACAAAAGCGTGAGTAGTGTCGGGAGTTGAGGGCATGGAGGGTTGGTGCGTGGGAGCTGTGGGAGGGGGAAGGACCAGGGTTCCTGGTGTTTGGCGTGGTCCAGGAGCAGATGGATGCATATGGGCATACCTTCAATGCGCAAGTGGCATGCACAATGGGCACATTCAGTGAGCATCCATCCTGTGGCAGCCATCTATGTGTAGATTTTTTTAAATCTGTTATGTATATTGCAATGTACATATATTTAAGCATTACATGCCTATACCTCTCTGGATATGCAACAGTTGTTTTGTGCATGTGTGCATTGATATGGTTTTATCCTCTGTATAGAGATGTAGATGTATATCTGTTTATGTATGCGTATGTACACGTATTTTATATGAATATGTATATATGAATACATTGTTTACATAAAAATCTGTTATCTATATGACAGTAAATGCATGTATATATATATATATATATATATATATATATATATATATATATATTCAAAAAATTAGTTCGCGGGTCTCTCTGCCACTAATGGCGGCGGGCTGGATCGATCGAGGGCGCGATTCCTCAGCAATAACAATAAGTTTCTCGTCAATGATGACAAAAAGGATGTTTCAGCCCAATTCCATACACGCAAAAAGATTTATTTTAATATGGCATGTAGCAAGTCAAATGCCCGACGCATTTCAGTGCAGCCGCACCTTGATCACGGGTCAAAGGTTTGTTTGTAAAAATCACATATATATATAGTGCACTTTTCAGATTAACATCAAAATAAAGGTAGGACTACATATCCCAAATGCTCTGATACAGTGGAGGCAAATTGTCGGCCATATTGGAACGGTCGCAAACCCATACAAAATATATTGTTTATACCGGATTACTTAAACAATGTAAAAGCGAGTGCTATTTTGTAAATAATTTCATGAGAATATCCATGCCTTATAAATAATTCAACATTTAACAAAAAACCAATTGATGATTCTGCCCTAGTGGGCCACTGTTTATATCTACATCTCTCTGGTGGAAAAAATAGTCCATCTATAAGTCCACAATCATGCCTTAGTGGGCAACTTGATACCTTCCTAATCTGCTTTTGGCCTTATAGATAGTCATAATTTACAATTAATGCCCAATTTGGCAACCTTATAAACCACAATACTGATGTTACAAAATAGTCCATCAATCAATCCACAATTCAGCCCCAGTGGGCCTATAATCCAAATTGTAAATCATGGTTTTAACACATGTAATCAAAGGCAAACCTGACTTCCCAATGACTTCCCTTCATCATAATAAGAAGCACTCATTACAATCAGTAATCCATAATTCGATATTTTAGCTCTCTTGTTTTTCTCCACAAAGCAAGCTGATATCTTCGTCTCCTACAACAAAATATAAAAACAGTGTAATTAATAAATTCAGTGATGATTAAAATTAAACATGGCTAATACTGATGTAATTTTTCGGAAGTGGACAAGAACCTACAAACAACAAATCTTTTCCTAAATGAACTGATAACTCTTCGTCTTTGTTCAGTCCTTAAGGAAAAACTGTTCTGAATTTTATAATCATTTTAGACTCAAGCCGTCTAAGTTCCCTCACTCTATTTCCTCTTCTTTCAGTTACTGGAACTCTGTCTAATGCACAAAACTGCAGGAGACCACTGTTTTTATTGTGGAACTCCTTAAAATGTCTTGCGACAGGATAGTTTTTGTCTTCATTATTGATAGCTCGCATGTGTTCTAAAATGCGTTTCTTAACTTGATGTACTGTGCTCCCAATATAAACTAGGGAGCAGGGACAACAAAGAGCATACACACAATAGTCAGATTTGCATGTTAGATGTTTTGAAATGTGAAAAGGTTTTTGTATTGGAGAAAGTTTTATATATTTACGATTAGTACTGCCTTTGCAAGCCTTACATGAACCACAGTTATAAAATCCTTGTATAGGGTTCAAGACCATATCAGTAGGTGGGGTATTATTACATAATAAATCGCTTAATGCCCTGCATTTTCTGAAAGTAATTTGGGGATTACCTCCTACAAAGTTTTTCAAAGTTTCATCTATGTTGAGCACATACCAATACTTTTTCAAGCATTTCCTCAATTCCCACGATTGATTACTGAAAGTTGTTATAAACCTAATAGGTTCTTCTGCAGCTACATCCTTAGTGACTGTTTTTAATGCGTCTGCTCTCTCAACTACATGGCTACATGCCATATTAAAATAAATATTTTTGCGTGTATGGAATTGGGCTGGAACATCCTTTATATATATATATATATATATATATATATATATATATATATATATATATATATATATATATATATATATATTCACTGAAAAAACCATAGGTTTCACACATGTTATAGTTAGTGGAAATTTTACTGATAAAAAACCAATGAAATTGCCCCGTTATAGTTAGCGCAGGCAACTATAACTCACGCGACCACAATCCTCTGCTGATGCTAATACTGTATTTAGACACTTATTTGCCCATGCCTTCTTCCATACATTTTTAGCTATACATATATTACAAATATTTTTTTTTCATAAAGACACATATGTCATCAGCAGAGGATTGCGGTCGCGTGAGTTATAGTTGCCTGCGCTAACTATAACGGGGCAATTTCATTGGTTTTTTATCAGTAAAATTTCCACTAACTATAACATGTGTGAAACCTATGGTTTTTTCAGTGAATTTGCAAGGTTTTTTAAATGCTAATTCCTAACTATAACGTGTGTGAAACCTATGGTTTTTTCAGTGAATTAGTACGGTTTTTTAAATGCTAAGTTTTTTTCCCTTATAATAAGCCCTGTACATTTGGTGGCCTACGGCCACCAAAAGCACAGGGGGTGGGGTAAGTGTGGATAGTGTTTTTTTCCATTGTAAGAAGCCCAGCACATTTGGTGGCCTTCGGCCACCAAAAGCACAGGGGGTGGGGTAAGTGTGGATAGTGTTTTTTTTATTTTTATTTTTTTACCGTACGCTTACCGTAAGCGTACGGTAAGCGTACCCCGCGAAATTGCCGAAAAAAAAATAAAACCGTTTTTGCACTTGGGGGATGTTTGGGGACTCCCTCAACATGACTATGTGGAAGGGAGTTGTCAAAACAGCCCCTTTACATGTTTTTGGGCTTCCGATTTTAAAAATCTCTCTCAGTGCGAGAGACAAAATGGCGGCCGCCGCTTCCTGGTTTCGGCTGATTCGAATGTTTACTAAGATCTAAGAGCCAATCAGAATCGCGCTCGCGCACGCCACCGTACGCTTACCGTAAGCGTACGGTAAGCGTACCGTAAGCTGGCTCAGATATATATATTGATTTAAAGGCTATTTTCTCAGAATCTACTGAACAGATTTACACCAAACCTACAAAAGGCACTTCCTTGACCTAGGGACTACCTCTCTGCCAAATTTTGAGTAATTCTGTTCAGCCATTCGGGCTGTAGCTCGTTCTAAAGGTCCTATGGAAAAATGCATGGGAAAAACGCGTTTTGGGACCCCCCTTTTATCTCAGCCCCCGCTTGACGAATCCCCCCGAGACTTTCAGGGTAGGAGCGGAGCGTAGCGCCCCACCTATTTTGAGAAATTCGCGAGGATTCGTCGACCGGCGCCAAAGTTATTCAAAATAGAATGTTGAGGTTTTCCTATGGAAACGTGGTCCTAACTATAACTACCTACTGGCTATCGCCAGTAGGTAATATATATATATATATATATATATATATTCCACTGTATGTACCTAAATGTATGTATATAGGTTTAGGCTTCTTTATATAAGAATACATCTTCATACAGGTCAAGGTATGTAAATATGATTATCGGTAGGTACCAGTACCTATGTATATTGTTTTGTGCTTTCCATAGGAACATACCAATATTGACAAAAATATGTATGTCTGGGAATGTAGTGGATGCTGTGTATAGACATGTGTATGCAAATAGGTTTATGCTTCCTTGTAAAATGATATACATACATGTAGATATTAAAAACAACAGTAATCTCTATAACAGCGTATTTATTTTAATAGATTACATATATGTGTACGTCTGACATTGTAAATATTATTACATATATGTACCTGTGGGTTTATACATATGGGTAAAGCTTTGTATAGCGATATGACTATGTATCATGGTATGTATGTAAGGGTATGTCTAAGATTTCCCTTTTCCTCCACTCTCTTCTTTCAGACTACAATAAGCTACCATACATGCTTTCCAAACTTCTCTCTACCTCCTCATCCAACTAACAATTCACTTGTTCATCACTCCCAATAACATCTTGCATCTTGCATCTTTCCTTCACTAATCCATTTCAATTACTCTACCCCTAGTCAAAACAGTACAATGCTTAAGATCTTGTGAGCAGGGGACTAGTCAGGTCGTCCGTCCCTTCTTGTTGTACCAAAAGAAAATAACACTCTGGAGGTATTGTCAGTGGGAGTAACATGTAGGGATTTTATTAACGGAAAAAGCAAAGTTTTGTTAGCCCCAATGTGTCTCTTGGGTGTCTCCACCGGGAGTCCCTTTGTTTGGGATTTGTCGGAAAAATAAACAAATGGATGAAACTTAAAGCAGTCAGAGAGTAAAAAAAACAAATAGCAGGACACAGTCCGTGTCAACTGGTAGTGGCTTGTTGTCCCTCCTTGCTGGGCTTGTCTCCGCTTGGTTTTCGGTTTCCTTTGGCGGGGGGGGGGGGGGGGGGGGGAGGGTGAAATGTTGGCAACAGGATCCCCATGAGCAGGGCAAGGAATGAAAAACAGCAAGAAACAGAGTCAGGACACCACTCTGAGTTACTAATACCGAAAAAGGGAAAAGTGCTCCCTTCACCTGTACTCCCCTAACATGCTGTGCCTAGGTGCCAGGGACTTTTAGTGATTTGGGGTGGTGTGGCCCTTAAACCCCGCCCACCAACCCCTCAAAGCAAAGAACCCGGTTTTGGGACCTGCCTGAACCCACGACCCTCCTGGGCCGTGGGGCTGGAAGTCGCAGCCTCTCCTTCCCTGGTTGGAGTGCTGAACTCGTCCGTGTTGCTCCCAGAGTGGTCGTCGCTGTGCTGCTTCTCTTCACAGGTGATGGTAATGGTTCCTGGCACTTCTTCCTCGTCTGTGTCACCTCCTTCCTTGTCTGCTTCGCTTCTCCTCCTCCTCCTCCTCTATCTCCTGGGTGAAGCGATCGGTGTCTTCTTGTGCTCCACGCCTTGCTCATCCCTGATTGGAGGAGGGCCATCGACTTCCGGGTGGCCCACTAGACTGCCTCTCCTGCGTTACGTGAGGGGAACCCTCACAGATCTCTAGAGCACAAAATTAATACAATTAATATTACAATGAAAAGGAAGTCTTATTACTAATCTATCGATGTACCTCTAACCTTAGGCTCCAGAGTAGTCATACAGAGCTTCAACGCCTCATCAGGGGAGTAAGCATTATATAAATACAATTTATAATTACAATTACAGTTGTGAAAATCTGCTTAAATGGGTCTGGATATGAAATGAAAGGTAATAAAAAGTAGATCAACATACTATGTTCATTTAAAAAGAAAATGATACTGGGAAACAACTGCAGAATTATTTGAACTCCCTGTAAATTAAAACATGCCTGAGAATTGGCCAACTTGTGTGGCACACCACTAGGGCATTGGGCATGTCATGAGTGCCCATTAAGAACTGTGTGAAAGCGTATAGTATTTTAGCTAGCTTAAGAGAAGTAGTGTTTTCAAACGAACCATTTGGCTCAATGCAATTTCAGCTTTGAATGATGCCCGCCACTTTCTGTTTATGTTTATATGTTACTAAAGCGCTCGAATGCCGAGGCGTCTTGGCGCTAAAAAGGTGCTGTGGCAGGGGAAGGGCAGAGTTTTAGCGGCCTATGTAGTTGCAAAGAGCTTGGTTTTTAGATGGTTTCTAAAGATCTGAAGGTTGGATTGGAGCCTCATGGACTGGGGCAACTTGTTCCAAAGTCTGGCTGCACAATATGTGATTGTGCGACCTCCCCAGCCTTCTCTTTTGATCTTTGGTACTCTAACCAAGCCTTGAGTGGCTGATCTTAGGTCGCGCAGAGGAGCATATGGTATGAAGAAGCTTTCAAGACCTTCAGCTGCTCCACCGTAAATTGCCTTATGCACATATGTAAGTGCTTTAAAATCTATTCGTTGTTTTATAGGCAACCAATGTAGGGAATGTATCCCGTCTGAAGTAGATTGCCCTTTGTGTAAACCCAAAGTCAGCCTAGCAGCCGCATTTTGCAAGGACTGTAGTTTCAGCAGTTGAAACTTGTTTATCCCTAAGAAAAGGGCATTTGAGTAGTCTAGCTTGGAGAGAAAAAGGGCCACCATTACCGTTTTTTGAAGTTCCTGGGGTATGTAGGGAAAGAAAATTCTTAACGTCTTCAGTAGAAAAAACACAAAGACGTCAAGCTGTTAACTTGAGCACCAAAATTAAGCTTGCTGTCAAAAAGGACCCCAAGGTTTCTGACCTTCTCTAAAATGCAAGTTCCCTACTTACTGGGATCTGGATATTCCACAGTATGCAATGCCTGTGATTTATGTATGGTTCCCAGGTCTCCACGGAGTATGGGGGCGGTTCTGAGGTCAGACCAGTGTCAGCCTAGGTGAGGTGCAGTAAGTGTGCTGTGGGATGAAGGGTTACGTTGAGAAGCTCCTGAAAGGTTATAGCATATTTACCTCCATGGCACTACTTTTGGGTAAACGTTGAGTTGCCGTAATGTGGAGGGGAGCTGAAAGTCCTAATATTTCGGGACTGGCTAAGGATATGTCCCTCTGTGAGAAGTAGTTAAGGACTTAAGCCTTAACTCTGCCACTGGCTGGTCGGCCGAGGGACCTTTGGGACATTTGCGCTCCTATTTGTTAGCGTTAATCCCTGATTAATGGGTGAATTGCTTCAGTGTTGCCCCTGATGTGAACTTGGTGTTCCATGCTGTTAAGTGCTGTGCTCTTGGCTTGGGATACCGTGTTTCAGCGGAGTAATAACACTAAAAACAAGCATTTAGTTTGAGCTATTGACATTGCAAATGATGATGTCTTTTATTTTTGTTTTCGTTTTTTAAACATAAATAAAAGGCATTGTCATTTACAATGCCAATAGCTTAAACTCGCGTAAATGCGAGAACTATTGCATTGCAAATGCTTGTATTAGGAGACTTCAGTTGTATATAATGTTTACTAGGTTATATATAACGTGACAAATGGTTATAACACTTTTTTAATTATTACTTATAACTTTTAAACATGCTGCGCAACATTCACAATGCTTTGCAACACATATTAAAAACGTTAACAAAGCCAAAAGCTCTCTCTAAACACATATAAGGCCCCAAAGGCGAGACCTATTGGCTGTGCCAATGCTTGTTTATTATTATTTCTAGTGCACGGAATGTCTTTTGTTTTATTTATTGGATCTTTCGTTTACAGGTCGCTACTCCAGCTGGTGGTGTCAAATGTCACAAGTAAAAATACAGTTAGAGCTCCCACACAGCCTGCCCTGTGTGTGTATATTTAGTCGCCCAAGATGGCATGTGTTTGATCAGACTCTGCGCCGTGGCTAGTGTGAGGCGGCTTGTGGCCTACTTTCCCACGTAGACATGACGCATATTATTTACCCCTGAAAGGCCCTGTTTCGTGTGCCGTTGAGGGAGAGGAAGGCCCGTTTGACAGGAGGACAAAGGAAATCCGCCTTGGGTGAGTGTTTTGTGCGCGTGTGTGAGTTTGTGTCAAACGGTGCATGCGTGTTTGAATCTGTGCGTGTTTGTGCGCATGTGCCTCTGTGTTTGCGCTAAGGGTATATACATGTTTTTGGGTGTATGCGTGCGTGTGTGTTTGTGTGCTGAGCGTGTGTGTGTGTGTATGCCTGGCTGTGCTTGTGCCTATGTCTTCGTGTGCTTGGTTGTCATCAGTTCCTTCTTATGCACCTTTTCCTGTAACCTCTGTACGTTATTGATGTTCGAGACAGCAGGTCAGCTAATAACCTCATGCAAAGACATAGAACTACGAAGATAACCCGGGGGTGTGGCTGTGACGTTATGGGATTCTAACCACCGGGTTGAAAATGGGATCTTGACCACCCGCAGCGCCACTCGTTGATGCAGTGCGAGTTCAGCTGCTTGCAGAATCCGTGCATTTTAAGAGTCTGCTGGGCGGTGCTGTACGAAGGCTACCATCTTTTCCCGAGGACCAAATAGAGAGGGGATTCCGGCCCTGGAACAAAGGCTCGGTGCATCGAAGCCGCCTCCTCAGGGATAGGAAGCGCTAGATACAAATACAATTTCTTGCAAGCGCCTACTTAGGTAAGATGTCTTCTAGCAGTGCTCTGGAGCAATATTCTAATGGGAAGGGGTGTTGGCATTATTAACTAAGCATATTTACTTAGGGAGGGTGTGGCGTAACAGTCAGAGCTGCTGACATTGGCGTGGCGTCTGCTAAACATCCTGCTCAACATCCAGTGTCACACACACTCACTACAGACACTTGAATATTCACTATGAGCAGGCACTCTCAATGGGCTCTTTGATGGTCTTTGTGTGATTTCACATTCATTAAGTATTTGCAGATGTTCAGCTTGTCAATAGACACTCACTGCATGCCCTTGTATGTTAAGTGTGAACAAACACTCGTATTTGCTCCTAGACGATCAGCGTGAACACACAGTCACTACAGACTCGTGGGTGTGCAGGGTGTGAGCTCACGTTCCGGCTCAGGAGGCTCTCGGGTGATAGTGTGACCTCATGCTAGTGGAAACACAGATTTTTAATGTATGAGCGCTCACTCTGAGGACAATGAGATGTCAATGTGTGTGAACACACTCTTTAACAACAGTAAATATATTAGTGTTTGTGCACCCAGCAATGACTCCGGGGGGATGTATGTATGCAGTGCTCACCCACAGAGGGTTTGGGGATGTTTTGTGTGAAAGCACGCACACGTGACCGCCAAAGAGAAGTTCAGGTGTGAAAGCCATGATTCAGGGCGATGGGAGGACGCACACATGAAGGGCATTGGGCTGCTGACTCTGTTAGTACACACTCTCCGTGGTAGTTGTCAACTCACCGACTCCTAAATTACACCAGGATGAGCATTCACTCTTGAAACCCAAGGATAGCACTCATACAACCGCACTCTCGGGGCAGAGGGGAGGCAGAGGGTTCCGTGCAAGTCACAGATGCTGGGTGGGGTTCACCCTCTTGTGAACAAAGGAATTATGATGAGCGCGTAAGCGTATACTCATAAAGAATCATTCCTGGATGCAAAGTGAGTGAGAACAGCCTCATAGACAACCCAGGAACGCAGGTATATGCACAATCAGTCTAGAACGAATGATGGGGGAGGGGAGTACCCCTAGACTTCACCTGTGTCAGCACACATCATTGAACCCCCGAGAACGCGAGGCGTGTGTTCTCACACTCACGCAAGACATATGTATATGCATTTATTTAATATCTCTGGATGCCACCTAGGTGAGTACATTCTCCCGAACAATCCAAGGAACTCATGAAAAACCCAAGATGTGTGGTTTCTGGCACACACTCTTGTGTAACCAGGGATGGCAAGTGTGTGCCTGCTCTGAATCCAAGGCTTAAGCCTATTTGGTGTCAGCCAATGAACGGCTTGCTTCTTCTACCGCCCTGCGGCTGCAACAGATGATCAGTTTAATGCACACTGGCTAATACTCACATGCTATCAAGTAATTGCTGCTTTCCTCCCATTTCTAAAAGTATTTGGGGTGGCGACTTGAAAGAATGCTCTATACAATTATGACAGGTCACGTACTCCGCCTGTGCAGGCACACACTTGTTAACAGTCCGAAGGCGGCATGCTGTAAGTGCACACACTCGTGAAACGCAAGTGTTGGAGGCGTGTTAAAGGATGCTATTGTCTGAACCAGACAGAAAGCCATCTGCTTCAGTGGATGCTGGTGAACAACCTTGGTGCACCAGGTGTGTGGGTCTGTGTGATGTATGTGTGTGCGTGCACGTGCCAACAACATAGTAATGCAGGAACTGTGTGCAAAGATTTCTGTGCAACCCAGGGAAAGGCAGATGCATGTGCACGAACAAGAATGGCATTCTAGATGCGTGTTTGTGTGCGTGAGCACTGAGCACACAACTCACTCCTCACTGAAGGTGCCAGATGTCCCCTGCTGGAGGTCGGTGATACAGCTGCACACTACAGTAGCGTTGTTTGAACAGATGCGGTCCATCTACGATGCTGGTGTGCTGGCCCGCTCTAAAGGGTTACCTTTGCACGAGTAGCGTGGCACTACACTGTGTTCCTGAAATACTTTACAACTTCGACTGTCAGAAGACATTCATCATGTGTGGCACACGTTGGGAATGATTTGCCAATACTTACAATGTTCTTGCCAATGTTTTATGATTAATAACCACCTCCGCCCCTCCCCCACACAAAATTACTTTCACAGACGCGCGTATTTATTTAAAATAGAAAAAAAAAATTCACAAGCGAACCTGCAGCAGTTACTCGGAGCGGAACCCAATGTGTGGCAAGATGGTGTTAACAAAGGCATGTGTGTGTGTGCAGCGGGAATTACTTCGCGAAGGCACCCCCTGTCATGCGCAAATATTGTACTCTCGGGAATGTGCTTAGAACAGAAATGCATTCCAGTAGGAGTGAGGCTTTAGAGTGTGGAATGATGTCATTATCAAACGTCCTGTGAGGTGGTTGTAGAGGGGAAGGCTTGCACTGCTATTGGGGAAATGAGGGAGCTTTCACCAGGAAGAAGCTCTTAAACAAGCATCGATCTCCTGTCTTTATGGGGCCATGTGTTTCAAACACATGGCCCCATAAAGATAAAAAGTGCTTCACGACAGCCGTGAAGCAGGCGAGCCAGTCCGGCTCGGAGACAAAGAGCGTGAACAGGAAACCCTCATTTCCAATGGCAGGCCACCGTTTAGCATAAACGTTGACACCGGCCAATGGAAATGAGAGGCGGGGCTTAAAGCCCTCTTCTCAAAGTCCTCTCTTACAAAATCTCTCACGGAGGCGGAGCAGCGCTTTGCGCTGCAACGCATGTGAGACCTAACAAGCATCGATCTCTTGTCTTTATGGGGCCGTGTGTTTCAAACACATGGGCCCATAAAGATAAAAAGTGCTTCACGAAAGCCGTGAAGCAGGCGAGCCAGTCCGGCTCGGAGACAAAGGGCGTGAACAGAAAACCCTCATTTCCAATGGCAGGCCACCGTTTAGCATAAACGGTGACGCCGGCCAATGGAAATGAGGGGCGGGGCTTAAAGCCCTCTTCTCAAAGTCCTCTCCTACAAAATCTCTCGCGGAGGCGGACAGCGCTTTGCGCTGCAACGCACGCGAGACCTAAAAAAACAATGGTGTTACCCAGTGCTGAGGGCAGCAGCTTCTGAAGGCCCTGCCTGATGTCACAGATAATAGGCCACCCCTTCGATCACATCTGCCAGGCAACCCCACGCTGTTACACAGGAAGCTTGCTTTGTTTTTCACTGAGTCTCCTCGTACCGCTCCCCATCTTCTTTGATCTTTGTTCCTCCTACTTTCCCACACTATCAGCCTCCATCAACAGCAATGCATTTTGGAGTTTTCCTCAACACCAATCAGGCCATCTACCTTGGAAAACGACAGAGCATCTACAGCAGTTTTCCAAAGTAAGCAGGGCCAAGTAACCCTAGATGCGATTAGAGGGCATGGCGAGATTAAGCCTCAGCACTTGGTACCCTGAGCCACAACATCAGGAGCCGTTATAGCGCCTGGCTCACCTGGAGCTTTGTGGAGTTCGAGTACATAGGGTGGGGGTAGTACACCTTTAGATAAGCCTGTGGCAAATATTGTTAGTTATTACTAGGCTTATTTATGTACCTCACTATTTATTTATTTATTCCATGGTTTTAAGTATGTTTATGCTACGTTCGAGGGTTAGGAGGTACAAATAATTGCAACTAACAAAATCCAGATTAATCAGCGTCACCCTCCCACTGTCTGTTTTGCTTCATCCCTTCCTGCCCTCCCATTGTCTGTTTTGCTTCATCCCTTCCAGCTCTCCCATTGTCTGTTTTGCTTCTGCCCTCCCACCCTCCCCCTGTTGTATGTGTAGACTCCCCCCACACACCCTCCAAAGGGAAAAAACGCGATACGATGTGACCAGTGCTTGGTTTTGGAGTTGTAGCCAAGCTACACAGTCACGATGCAGTACAAACATGGGTAAAAGACATTCCGAAGCTAGACCTATTGGTTTTGCCAATGCTTGGGTTTTTGTTTGTTTGTTCTTTTTACTTTCGGCCATGCTACACAGCATCTAGCCGATGTTGCATGGCATCATCAAAAGGCATTAGAAAAGCCAATATTTCCCCAAGGCGAGACCTATTTATCTTTGGCAATGCTAATGTTTTTATTAACATCCTCTTCTGTTTCTCTTGGTCGCCTGGCTGCTGTGCTCTGTTCTTTCATGCGTCCATTTCGCCTTCAACCACTGGCCAAAGGTAGGAAGCTGCACATAAATACAAAACATACAAAAAAGCTTAAAATCTCTTTTTCCCCCTTGCTTGTGCTTGTTTTTTCACCCTCTCCAACCCCCGTGCTTTCATTTCTTTCCCAGACACTGCATTTTAGGCCCCATCCCACTGGCTGTACACTGTAATTCTTCTGATGTTCTCATTACACGTGTCCCATGGCCCGGGGCCACGTCATTATCCTGCCAAAAATCACAGGCTTTTGATGTGCTGTTCCAAAACATGCACAAAGAGCATGATAACGAGCCTTGAGCACGGGACATCGCCGGGTTTACAGAAATAAGGCCCCCACGCTTTCTTGTCAGTGAATCAACTTCGTTCAAATAATTTACCGCTCACGCGACTGCTGGCCAAAACCCAAAGCAAAGTCCTGAGGCTCAGAATGATAAACGCTGGTTGGATAGAGAAAGGGGGGGGGGGCATAATACCAGGTGTCCTGGGAAAACCTTTACTGTTGTCCAATTCAGAATCTCAGAGGCACCAAATGATGACGCAATTATACCCGAGGCTCCATTCCACTGCCTCACTAGCTCACAGGAAGGGTGACACATCAAAGGTGGGCTGGAGAGCCTCGCAGTGATGCAAGAAAAAGTGAGTTGCCCAGGCGTGCCCCCAGGACCCTCCTACGACTACAGTGAAGGCCTTTAATTTTAGGGCGCTGCTTTCCTGGGACAGCCGGGCAGAGGATCTCTGTGAAGATGAAGCCTGAGGGTATGAGGTCTGTCAGGCAGAGCAGACATCATGTACAAGAAAGACGGCATTAATCACTGAAGGGGCGAGGGGGCCTCGAACCTCACTGCCCACCCTCGCTCTAAGCTCACATCAGATACTTTGGGAAATTCTCCAATGTGTAGATGTAGATACTACAATGTAAACGGCTAACATCTTTGTTAGCCTGGTAAGTGTGTGATCGCCTACACGCGTCACCGTTTGTGTGCGTGTATATCTGTATGGTGTCCTTGTGTCGAACAAACCCACAAAAATGTTGCTGATTACATTACTGAACTTGGAGATGTGTGTTCTGTGCTTCCTTTCTGCTGGGGCCGTGCTTCCTCCCACAGCACACCTACTGCACCTCACCTAGGCCGACACTGGTCTGAGGGCGATCACACTTATTCACCCCAGAACCGCTCCCAAACTCCGTGGAGACCTGGGAACCAGACACAATTCACAGGCATTGCATACTGTGGAATATCCAGATCCCAGTAAGTAGGGAACTTGCATTTTAGGAAGTGGTGGACATCACATAACCCAGAAGTATCATATCAGAATTGTGTTGAAAAGTACGGTCTGTTTTATTAAGTATTGCCTCTATAACCAAAGCCCATAGTGCGGCAGCAGCCGGGCAATACCATGCTTGATAGAGTAAATCCGATCCCCAAACACGACAGCGCCTACATCTAGTATAATCCATGTGATAGTATCCATCTCGGTCCACCGAGGTCAGGTACATCCTATGCATCAATTTGTAAGACCATGCTTGATAGAGAAAATCCAGTCCCCAAACACAACAACAGCGTGTAGATCTAGTATAATCCATGTGATAGTATCCATCTCGCTCCACCGGGGTCAGGTACATCCTATGCACCAATTTGTAATGAATTAAATGATATCTGACATTTGGAGAAACCTCCTTGGTCTGCTGGCAACAATATCGCCACTGTTCATCAGAAATGGCCAACCCCAAATCTCCCTCCCATAACGGACGCGCCTTGGGGGCTTCCACCACTAGGCAGTCCATTGTAGCAGTGTACAGTCTGGTAATATGCTTGTAAGGTTGAGGATTAGACGCCAATATTGCCAACACTGTCCATTCCGGGGACTGCTCAGGGAACATGACAAAGAGGCGGCGGGCTTCGTAGGAAAGCTTACTATAGGTTATAACATCCATCCGAGTGGCGAAGGAATTACCAAAGTATTCTTGATATGTTTTGAACCTATGCGTTAGAAACAAATCCCCAGTGTAATGATGTGTCTCTTACCAAGGAATGCCATCAGATCAGAGGAGCAACCTAGCTGTAACACACGATAGTTTGCAATGGGTATATGGGGTGAAGAAGACACCAAGATATTGCATAGTGAAGTCAGCGTGTTCCAATCCCGACTAGTACATCTGACAGTATGTATTTCGCACGATGGCCTGGGAAATTATGCATAGGGGCAGCTCGAAGTTTGAGGGGGAGAAACTTGCCCCTGCTCGAGGACAACGTGGGGGGCCTTTCTGCTGCTGTGAATCCAGTGATGGATAAACTGCCCTTGTGCCACCAGGTAATATACCTCAAAATGAGGGGCCGCAATACCTCCCCCATAATAAGGGAGTTGCAGTGAATGCCAACCTATCCTAGGCTACTTTTCTGCCCACACCAACCTGATCATGAGTGAGTGCAGTTCAGCGTCTTATTTAAGGGAATTGAGATGCTCTGTAACAGGGTAACACCATTGTTTTTTTTTTTTTTTAAACTCTTTTTATTAACATTTTCATTTGTAACCAATACTGCAATACCATATCGTGCAAAATAAAGTACATCATAGTTTGCTCGTGTCAGCCGCTGCCGCGCTTCAAAGGTTCCATTCTGTCTCCTCAGGACCCCAACACCCTCTTCCCACACCGTGTCAAACCTCTCGTGTCATGCCACCCCAGACACCCCAAGTTAGTCTGAGTCATCCATTAGGGATTCATCCTGCGGGGGTTCACAGATGTTCCCTCGATAGTCATTCCACTTCCCCCATATCTTAGTCCATTTTTTGGGGCATCTTCTGTGCACATAGACCGATTTCTCCGTCACCATTAGGTCGTCCATACCATTGCACCATTTTTGGAGGGTCGGAGCTTGCCTGGCTCCCCATTGTTGCGCAATGTCTCTTTTCGCCAACGCCATCCCCAACGCTACCCATGTTTGCACTGTCTGCGTGATATCCGCTTCGTCCCAAATATTCAAAATGCACCCCCTGGGTTCAGGGACTAATGTTGCCCCCGTGACCTGCGCAACTGTACGCATGACTGCTTTCCAATATTTCTGGATGTGTACACACTGCCATATTATGTGCCAGAACGTGCCTGGCTCTCCGCACTGTCTGACGCAAAGTGGTGTGTCGGCTCTATGCAGTTTATGTAGTAGTGTCCTGGTATAATAGGTACGGTGTAGTATCTTAAGTTGTATTAATTTAAATCTGGATGAGATCGCCACTTCTCGTGGCGATGCCAGCGCGTCCTGCCAATCCGTCTCATCCAGCTCCCCCACGTCGGCCTCCCATTTAGTTTTGAGGGCTTGTGTCAGGTCTGGTTGGTTGTTTACTAGTTTTTTATATGTGAGTGAGATAGCCTTCTTCGACATATGATCAGTAAGGAGCCTATCTTCAAGGGGTGTGGACTCTGGGAGCCTAGTGCCTTGTGGTATAAGCGCCGTAAGGGCATTCCTTATCTGTAAGTAGCGAAACGCCTCAGTGTCCGCCATCCCATAGCTACGCTGCAACTGCTCAAACGGGACGGGGCTCCCCTTTTTCCACACATCCCCTACCTTTGAGATACCGATCAAATCCCACTGTTTGAACCCCTTCGTGTTCCGTAGCCTGCCCAGTTTATTGGTGTCCCAGAGTGGCGTCGCCTGCGTGATGACTCCTTCCCATCTCATCTCCTTCTGTACTGCGTGCCAGATCTTAATTGTATGTGCTGTAGGGCCTATAAGATGCTTGTGTTGATTCCTATTGTATAGTATTCCCATAAGGTTGTCCTCCCCCAGTAGGTGTCTGTCCATACGGTAGGCCGGGTCTCCCTGATCAGCATGGAGCCATTGGTTGATTACCATCAGGTGGGAGGCCCAGTAGTACAGCTTAATGTACGGGAGTGCTATCCCTCCATCATACCAACCTTTCACTAGTTTGTGCATCGCTATACGTGTCGCCTTGCCATCCCACAGCAGCTTACTGAGTTCACTATTCACTTCCCGAAAATATGCTGGGGCGACCGGGAATGGTGTATTTTGTAGGGCGTACAGAAACCTCGGGAGCGCCATCATTTTAAAGAGGGCTGCCCTGCCCAATCGGGTGAGCGGTAGGGACCGCCAGCACTGCACATCCCTGCGCAGACGCTCCAGTGGTTTTTTAAGGTTTTCAGCTATGAAGCGGGGTTCCTGCGCCGTGATGAAGATGCCCAAATACATGAATCCCTCAGTCACTATTTTAGCCGCACAGTTACGTGGGAGTCGGGGCCTATCGCCTGAGAGTATATAAATATGTGATTTTCCCCAGTTTATGGTATACCCTGAGACCCGGCCGAACGCTACACAAATATCCATGAGGCAATTGAGTGATCGGGCCGGCGAGGCCAAATAGAGGAGTATGTCGTCCGCGTAGAGTGATATTCTGTCTTCCCACCCCAGCGCCCATTTAAGCCCACGGATTACCTGGTCTTGTCGTATCCACGCCGCCAAGGGTTCTAACACTAATGCGAATAGAAGAGGGGATAAAGGACAGCCCTGCCGGGTCCCCTTAGCCAGAGGGAAGGTGCCCGAGATCCTCCCATTAGCCACAACCTGCGCCATGGGTTTTGTATAGAGCAGCTCCACCCATTTTATGAATTTGGGACCGAAACCTAGGTGGTGAAGTACCGCGAATAAAAAAGGGCCATTCCACCATGTCGAACGCCATTTGCGCGTCCAAGGAGAGAATTATGGCGTCCTCTTGGATGAGGGGTTTGCGCGCCATGACACTATTCACTCGCCTCAGGTTCAGCGCCGTGTTCCGCTGCGGCAGAAACCCCGATTGGTCCGGGTGAACCACCGACCCCAGACAAGGCTGGAGCCGCCTCGCTAGCACTTTTGCTAGTATCTTCGCCTCTGCGTTGATCAGGGATATGGGCCGGTAGGACATGCAACTGGTTGGCGGTTTCCCGGGCTTGTGTATTGCTACTATCGTGGCCAAGCGCTGGTCTCTGGGAAGCTCCCCCCGTTCCAAGCTGTCATTATACATGTTCAAGAGGTGGGGCGTTAAGACCGTAAGCAGGTGTCGGAAGAGCTCCACCGGGATACCATTAGGCCCCAGAGCCTTGCCCGTGTGGAGTGCGAGTATGGCCTGAGTCGTTTCTTCCAGCGTGATGTCCGCCTCAAGCGCCTGCACTGCCGTGGGAGCCAACTTTGGCATTTGAATGTCGTGCAGGAAAGCTATGTTTTCTACCATAGTGGCCGTTGCGTTTGGCGTGTAGATGCGTTCATAATGTGCCGCGAGCTCCTCCACAATGTCTTGGGGGTCTGTGATTGGCGCGCCATTTGGTGCGGCCAGCTCTGCTATCCACCTACCAGCTTTGTCTTTCCTATCTAACCAGGCCAGCAGCTTTCCCGCTTTGTCCCCCTGCTCGTAGACTGTGTGTCTTGTGGTCTGTAGTCTAGCTTTCGCCTCCTCCCATACAAATGTCTTGTACTCTTGTTGCGCCAGCTGTAGCCCATGCGCTGCCGCCTCGGTAGCATCGGCGGCGTAGTCTGCCTCTGCCCGTTGCATGTTCTCCTCCAGCGCGTGGAGTTGCTGGCGCTGGCGCTTCTTGTGGTGCGATATTGAGGAAATGGCCTGGCCTCGCAGGACCGCCTTATAGGCTTCCCAGAGTGCCGTTGGCGATTCCACCGAGCACTCATTCTCACTAAAGTATTGTTTTGTGGTGGTGACCAACGTTTTCTTGATCTCTTTAATCGCTAAATAATGTGGGTAGATTGGGTAGAGTCTGCGCCTTCCCGGGATGTCTGATGAGTATGTGAGCATGATTGGGGAGTGGTCCGAGATTCCCCTGGGCAAGTGCGTCACCTCTGCTACCTGTTCCAATCCCAGCATCTGGGTAAACATGTGATCTATACGCGACTCACTGTTGTGCACCCCTGAGTGGAAGGTATACTGCCTATCGTGTGGGAATTTCGTTCTCCAGGTATCTGTGAGGCCGACCGTATCTACAAAATCTTTAAGTTTCGAACTGGCGCTACAGGGGCCTCTGGGGGGTCGCCTATCTATCGTTAACTACGGCGTTGAAATCCCCCCCTATAATCGTTGCACCTTGTGGGAGCGACAACAGGAATGCGCCCAGGTCCGGGAGCGCGGTGCCATGCAATGCTGGTGGGATATATACTGATACGAAGTTGTAGCGTTTCCCTTCCCATTGGCCCGTCAAAGCAGCGAATCTGCCCTGCGCATCGGTCCACGTCTGTTGTACTATTAGGGGGCAGCGCTTATGAAGTAGTATACCTACCCCCCGGGATCCAGAGGTGAACTCCGAGTGTACCCCCATTTTATACCCCCACCTGTCTAAGGCTTGACATGCAGTGCCCACCAAGTGCGTTTCCTGCAGCAGTGCTACCGTCGGCCCTTTTCGTTTAATGTATTGAAGCACCAGTCCCCGCTTAATCTTGTCCCCCAACCCGTTGACATTCCAGGACAGAACCACTAGGTGTTTGCCAGTACTGGTGTGGTCAGTGGTGTGCGGATTGCCGGTCGTCCCTAAGGTCTGTTCCGCGTCCAGCCCCATGTGTTATCGTATGTGGTATGCGCGGTGTATAATGGTCGGTGTATGGCGAGTCTATGCAGGTGCTGACCGAGCTTGCGGTATGCAGATAAAACTTTGTGAACCAGAACCCCGTGTAAACCCCTCAGCCCCCCCCCCCTCCCTGCTGCCCTGCCCGGCGGATTTCAAACTACCCACCACCCCCAACTGAGCAGAGTGCTTTATCCCCATAACTATGTACTTGCGTGCCAGGGGGGAGATGCCCGTTGCACCCAGTCTTAGTCTCCCCCTCAGAGCTTCATCATGTCCACGGTTGCGAAGAGGGCTCAGGCTCCAGCCGTGTAAGCCTCCTCCTCAGTCTTCTACAGTATGTCACCGTCTCTAGACTCCGTAGGCCTTCTGAGCCATCACCTGCGAGAGTCTCCGGGGTGACAGCCAGGGCCAGCCCCCACGGCCTTCCTCCAGGAGCAGCCGAGGTCGTCATTCCATTCTCGTTGCCTGGCGAGCACCACGTTCATATCGTACTTGGCCCGGTGTCATAGTCGTACGTCCGCCTCCTCTTGCAATGGGTCCGATACCTCCGCCCTGCCCGCGGACTGTCCGTGTCTCTGCGCCGCTCCCGTGCGTCCCGTTGGCTTCCGCCAGCCCTCCAGCCACTCCGTGGCTGCCGTCGGGGACATGAAAAACCAGGTTTTTCCCTCCGCCTCCACCCGGAGCTTCGCGGGGAAGAGCATTGCATACTTCAGTTCTCTCTTTCGTAGCTCTTTCTTCACGTCCAGGAAGTCTCTGCGTTGCCTCGTTACCAGCGCTGTGTAGTCCGGATATATCTCGATTTTGCTGTTCTCCACTCGAAGTGGGGGAGCGACTCGCGCTGTCTGCAAAATGGCGTCGCGGTCGCGGAAGTTGAAGATTCTTGCTAGTATCGGTCGTGGTGGGGCTCCCGGCTTGGGCGGCCCACCTGGCAACCTGTGCGCCCTTTCCACCGAGAAAAACTCCGACAAGCCTCTAGGCTGGAGTTTATTCTTGACGAGGTCTTCCACATACAAGTCCAGCGCCGGACCGCGCACGGTCTCCGGCACTCCCACTAAGCGGATATTGTTGCGGCGGGCGCGCCCTTCTTGGTCGTCCAATTTCGCCTCCAGTTGTTTCTGCGCCAGTTCCAGTGCCCTTACTTTGTTTGTGAGCAGCGTTGTCTCCGTGGACAGAGTGGCCGTCGTGTCTTCTACCTCCCTCAGCCTGTCGTTGATTTTTGACACGTCTGCTCGCAACAGTGTAATGTCCGTGGAGATCGTGCCTATCGCCGTTTGCATTTGTGTCAGTGTGCGCATTATATCCTGCAGGGTAATCTCCCCTGGCTGACCGGCCTGCGTCGCGTCTTCATTCTGCCTGGGAGCCTCTGGGGTTTGCGAGGTCTCTCTGCGATAGGCATATTTATCCAATTTGCCAGTCTGCGGCCCCCGTTGGCCTTTACCCCCCATGGTGCTTGCTTCGCCTCGCGGTGTAGCGGGAAGGTCGGTAGTCGCCGCTGCCAGACTGCGCCTTACAGGTCAGCGCTCGGCCTTCCGGTTTTCCCTTCCCTCCTCGCCTCCGCACGTGCAGGAGGTCGCCGTCCAGAACTCGCACACTTTCCTCAGGTCTCGACAGGGAGCGCCCTATGCATCCCCCGGTGCGTCGCGTCCACTCTGTGCCGGGGGGGGGGGTTTAGGCGCTTGATACGCTCACCAGTGTTGTCCCCGCCACGCTTCGAGGGAGTTCAGGTAGGCAGCAGGGCCCTTTATCCGCTGGTGCCGGGGTGGGGGTGGCCAGGACGCCTCTGTGACTCGCGTCTGGGCCCGCGTCTCTATTCCTTTGTGTGTGCTCCGTCCCGCAGTTCGACTCCGCACCGCAGGGTCCTGAACGCCACGGGGCCTCGGTCCACGCCGGTCGGCGCCCCCACGTGTCGTGTTCTGCTGCCGCTTTGTTTCGCCCTACGCGGCGTCCCGGTCCTCGGAGCGAGCCCGCTCCGCGCGTCCCTTCCTCGGCCTCGCCCTCGTACTCCAGGCCCCGGTCGCGATCCCGGATAGTAGGCCGCACCGCCGGCCTCGTCGATGCTGATCCTGCGGCTGCACCCCCAGCTCCCAGACGGCACTCGATCAGCACCGGAGCCTCCCGGTAGTCAGAGCAGCTGGTCCTTGTCACCGTGGACGCGGATAAGTGTCAGGATTTTTGGGGAAAGAGACTAGCGAGCGCGGAGCTCTCCTAGGCTGCGGCCATTGCTGTCGGCTGCAAGCCACGCCCCCCCGGTAACACCATTGTTAACCATGTGCAGTAAAGAATCACAGAGGCACGCAGGGCGCATTTCAGCCATTGCCTGAGACATTTAAATCATGACTCAGGGCCATCCAGGATACTGGCAGAGGCAGACACCAGAGAGACGGGTACAGGAGGAGCTGAAACAGCCACTGAGGAGCAGAAAGAGCCTGCAGGACAAATGGGGGCTACAAACAAACAATGGAACTTACACTTAAGCCTGTATCACAAGGGTGTGATTTCAAAAGTCACATGGACAACAGGAGGATGGAAGGTGGTAGGGAAGAAGCAGCATGGAAACCAGGAGGATGGAGGTGGGGAAAAAAAGCCACACAGGGGGAAAAATAAATAAAATAGTACCTCAATCACAACACAAGCAGCAGGACTCTAATCAAAATGATTGAATCAGTACTTGGTCCACGAAAGACGAGTATATGAAATCGGCATGCATTGGCAAAATGGGAGGATGCAAATACAAGTGACAATGAATGTTCAGCAATGGGCAGGTTCTAAGCGCCATTTAGTAAACAAAATGTGCTGCAAGTGAGTGTGCATGCCCTGTCTCAAGCAAGACCTATAAATATAGAAGTGATGGCATAGCCACAGTGGGTGCATCATTTTATAGGCACACACATGCACGCTTACAACATGATGTGGTCCACATCTTCCTATTTTTATTTTTTTTACTGATCTGAGCTGGCTCGGTAAATAAAAAGAATAAAAAAGAATTAGCAGGAAAGTTTTTTATTGGGACGAGCCTATTCACCCCCTCTAAAAAATAAAGATATTTAATGCAAAAAACGGTGGATGTGGGGCAGCAACAGAGGAGGAAGTCGGACAGTAATGAGAAGTGGGCAGATAGAGCAATGGAACATGGGCAGTGGAGAACCACATGAGGCAGAGCAACACATATGGCGGGGCAGAGGCACCTTAGCAAAAAAGCAACACGGTGGGCGGAGGAGACAGGGAATTATTGCGGGGGGGGTCGCACATGAGGAAAATAGCAGGAAAACATGCACTCTCACGGAGTGCTTAAGGAGAAAGAAAAAAGCAGTTCCCTGAAGTGAGCAGTGGAAGGAAAGAAGATAACCAATCACAGAGATGGTTAAAATACCATGCTTCAGGGAAGGCACGTGAAGGACAAGCTGGCACAAGGAAAGCCATCAAATGAGAAGCAAGCAAAAGAGAACGACAATAAAGAAACCAATGATAGTAATCGACTGGCTGAAAGCCCTTGTAAATTCTTGGTAAGCCCTTAATAGGACTTTTGCCAATAGCTGAAGGCTGCATTTTCATGTCCTCAGCTGCCTTCTTACCCTTATGTGCTGTATTTGAAGCTTAACAGCATGCCCGGCCCGAAACTCACCTTCTTGCCAGGTCCTCACTAATTTGGGACCGCTGGTTTGCACATATACTAGGTTTCTGTACCCTCCACGAGGTTAACGATGCCCCTCTGCAGGGCAGGCCTACACTAAAATAACAAAAGAGACAAACAAGCACTGGCAAAGCCAATTGGTCTGGCTTTTAATGTTCTAAAGCATAAAGTGCAAGTTCATTAAAGTCAGGCAAGAAAAGGAAGGTGGACTGTATTGAAGGGCTGCTTGCCTTCAATATAGTCTAATCTGGTTTCTATTTTAAATGAAGCGCGCTATAGTTGTAAAGCAGTCCCCAATTCAGTGCTAGCACTCTTATAGCATTATGTGAGAGATGAATACTCCACTTGACAAAGTCTCAAGCAATAGATGAAATATACTAGTTAAAGAAAGACCGAGTTTGAAAGGGGTGGATCCAATGTCCACTCTATGTATATTGTACGTAATACGTTCATTTGACAGCTATGTTTATTGTAAGCAATATGTCATTTGACAGTTGTGCTTTCAAAACCCAGACCTAAAAACTGCAGAGGTTCTGGGGTGAATAAGTGTGATCGCCCTCAGACCAGTGTCGGCCTAGGTGAGGTGCAGTAGGTGTGCTGTGGGAGGAAGCTCGGCCCCAGAAGAAAGGAAGCACAGAACGCGCATCTCCAAGTTCAGTAATGTAACCAGCAACACGTTTGTGGGTTTGTTCGACACAAGGACACCATACAGATATACACGCACACAAACGGTGACGCGTGCAGGCTTTCACGCACTTACCAGGCTAACAAAGATGTTAGCCGTTTACATTGTAGTATCTACATCTACTCATTGGAGAATTTCCCAAAGTATCTGATGTGAGCTTAGAGCGAGGGTGCTCAGTGAGGTTCGAGGCCCCCTCGCCCCTTCAGTGATTAATGCCGTCTTTCTTGCGTGGTCGGTGGGGGCCGGGGGGGACCCCAGTGATGTGGGCCACCAGGAGTCGTCCCATGCGGAGGGGTTGGATCCGAGGATAAGGATTTCCGTTTTGTCTGTGTTCAGTTTGAGGCGGCTGTCCTCCATCCAGTCGGCGATGGCCTTCATTCCCTGGTGGAGGTTGGATTTGGCGGTGAGGGGGTCCTTAGTGAGGGAGAGGATCAGCTGAGTGTCGTCGGCGTAGGAGATTATGTTGAGGTCGTGCTGTCGGGCGATGCGTGCTAGTGGTGCCATGTAGACGTTGAACAGTGTCGGGCTGAGGGAGGATCCTTGAGAGACTCCACAGATGATCTCGGAGGCTTTGGATCGAAACGGGGGAAAGCGGACTCTCTGCGTTCTGCCGGAGAGGAAGGAGGTGGTCCAGTCCAGGGCCTTGTTACGGATCCCTGCATCATGAAGGCGTGTGCGTAGTGTGAGGTGGCAGACGGTGTCGAAGGCGGCGGAGAGGTCCAAGAGGATGAGGGCCACCGTCTCGCTGTTGTCCAGCAGGATCCTGTTGTCGTCTGTGGCGGCGATGAGGGCGATCTCGGTGCTGTGGTTGCTGCGGAATCCTGATTGGGACGGGTCAAGGATGTTGTTGTCTTCGTGGTGCCGGGTGAGCTGGGTGTTTACTATCTTCTCGATGACCTTAGCTGGGAACGGAAGCAGGGAGATGGGCCGGAAGTTCTTGAGGTCGCTCGGGTCCGCCTTGGGTTTCTTCAGTAGGGCGTTGATCTCTGCGTGCTTCCAGATGTCAGGGAAGGTGGCGGTCTCGAAGTAGAGGTGATGATTTTGTGCAGGTGGGGAGTGATGGACTTGCTGGCTTTGTTGAAGATGTGGTGCGGGAGAGGGTCGGATGGGGATCCAGAGTGGACTGTTCCCATGGTCTTTATTGTGTCCTCGATGCTCACGTTGGCCCAGGTTGTCAGGGTGTCGTGGGCGGTGGGGTGCGGTGGGTTCGGTGCGGTGTGGTCAGTAGGGGTCGTCCGGGGTCTGAAGCTGTCATGGATGTTGGTGATTTTCCGGTGAAAGAAGGTGGCGAGGGAGTCGCACAGGGCTTGCGATGGTGAGATGTCGTTCGCGTTGGAGCTGGAGAGTTCCTTCACGATGGTGAAGAGCTCCTTGCTGTTGTGTGCGTTGTTGTCAAGGCGGTCTGTGAAGGAGGTTCTTTTGGCGGACCTGATGAGGTGGTGGTGGTTGCGGATGGCGTCTTTGTGGGCAGTGCGGCTGTCTGGCGTCTTTTCGTTGTGCCATATGTTTTCCAGTTTTCTGCAGGTGCGTTTGGAGTTGAGGAGTTCTGGGGTGAACCAGCTGACTCTTCTGCTGGTGTCTGCATTGGTGGGGCTTTTCAGAGGAGCGATGGTGTTGACGCAGTCGTTCATCCAGCGTTTGAGGGCGAGTGCCCCTTCATCCGGGTCGGTTGGGGTCGTCGGGGGGTTGAGTGCGAGGTTTGTGTGTAGTTGTTCTTCAGTGATTTTGCCCCAGCGGCAGCGGGGGGTCTGTAGGGTGCGGTGGTGTGTGGGCCAAACAGTCAGTTCTCAATTAATTTGGCCATCTATCATCCGTAGTTTTCTCTCTTTCCTTTCTTCATCCATCTTACTTTTTACCAGCCAGCCACTCTTCCTCCCTTGTTCCCATCAATCCATCCTTCTCTATAATCTCGCCACCCCTCCCTTTTGCCTCGTCTTCTTTTCTCTAATGTATATTGTTGCATTTTACCCACATCATGCTATTGTCTGGAGTCTCTGCTCTAAGTGAAAGGAGCCATAAACAAACATCGTAAAGGTTTTATGTTGCACACACTGCCATCCACTCCATGGACGTCATTTAGGGATCACCAGGGGGTCACAACTGCAACCCCTGGCTTGCCCTTTGCTAACCCTAGCACTGCCTTTGCGACCCCTGGCCTCAGAGGTGGAAAATTCAGTGCCAGGAACACAGGGCAGCTGGAGCTCCACTCCTTTTATTAGCTGTCAATTTTTTTTCTTTTACTACAATAGTGAATAAATAAAATGTATTATTCACTAATAGTGTAATAAAAATGGAGTACAATAAACTGGAATATGCCCTTCCATGGCAGCTGAGGTAAGTGAAAAATGCTTTTGAATGTATGTTGTGTTCATGCTTGCAGGTGAAAGTGTGTTAGAGAGTGTTTGTTTGAGAATTTGTGTGAATGTGTAAGTATGTGTGTGTGTGAGTGAAAGTGGAGGCTAAAGGGCGTGTGATGTCATTTTCACTACCCCTGGCATTTCAGTGAATTGACGACCATGGCCCACTCCTTATTCAAACTGCAAATATGGGTGGTTCATGACACCTCTGTGGGGAAGCTTTGTAGGAATTATTCTTCTCCATATCAATCCACACAGAACAAGCTTCTACAAAGACCAGATTGGCTTGCTCTGAAGCCAGTCACTTCATATCTTACCTTTCCAGGAGACCCAGATCCTGCAAGCTGGATGCTTCACCTTCATGTCTCCACCAAAGATCAAATCTGCTTGCCTCACATGAAAAAGTCTTCCCAATGGCATAGTCCGATGTTTCATCCCCAGCACTTCTCCCACCACACAGCTCCTCCCCTTCCCTGCAGACTTAATGGGTTCCTGTTGCTATTCCGCCCACATGCCAGTTGTTTCTGAAACACACAGGTTCTCTTAGCTTACTAATTCCACAAACCTATCATTCCAGCTGCCACAAAGGCCCACTTTCATGTCTGGCATAGGCTAAAACTCTGTCCTTAGATCCCAAAATTATTAATTGCGAATAATAGCCATACCTACCCACCGTGCCAAAGACAGCTATCTTGGAAAAGGAGCACATCATGATCTCGATGAAAACCCACATCGGGAATATTGTTAAGGATACAAAACATCACATCTCGTGCATGCATTCCAATCACTGGCCAAATATATTTCACAAGGCCGCTTTACAACTTACCTTTTCACTTAACTTGCAAACACTACATTGCCCTTGTAAATAATATCTGAAAGCTCTATGACTATTCATGCCTTCATATTAGACTATGTCTAAAACTTCTCAAACTTAAAAATCCAGTACCCTTCCTCCACGTGCCAGTTTCACAATGGTGTTGCACGAAAAGGTAATCAGGTTAAACAGACTTAAGAATTAGTTTTGACCACACAGCACTACTAATCTACAGAAAAGCATCATATGCACTCATGAACATTTTATGTCAAAGAGCAAAATTGTGAAACAAATATCCCACGGCTGTTTATTTCAGTCACATCCCAACTTAAAAACATTATTGAAAGTTCATGAGCAGAAAGCATGGCTGAAAACTAAAGTCATGGCCATACAATCTAAATGTACCCAATTGATCCTAGTCCAACACAATTAGGTCTTCATCCAGCATAATCCATAACTGACAAGTCTATAGCCAACAGACCAATAAGATGTGTGCACCTGAAATGACAGATAATTATACCATAATACAAGCAATGCACAATTCAGATAGCGATGTAGCCATATGGCCAATCCAACATTAATATGGACTTGATTCAGCACTTTCGTGAAGTCCTAGACTTACATTAAAGCAGGCTTCCGCCTTGCTTTTCCAGTGCTCTTTTTCTCTCAGTCCTTCTTCCATCCTTCTGTTTCTCACTCCCTTCCTTCCACATTTTTTTCTTTCCAGATTTGGTAGCTCCTACTCACCATTTCTCCTTCCATATCCCCATATCTTCCTTAGTACCTCTTCCTCGTTCTCAATCTTTTCTCTTTTCCCATGAATAGCTCTGAAGTGACCGCTTAGCTTGCATAAAGTGTGGTCCAAAAAAATCATTATCTGACCTGCCAATGCACGGCCTTCCTGTATGTAGCTATCAGCATGAGTGCACAAAGCCACTGCTACATCACAAAAAAATGACACCCTCTCAACACTGTTAACTCAGTAAATGATGCATCGTACAAAACCTAATGTTCCTCTGCCTGTGCCCACCTCTCAGCGGGCTTACACAGACATATAAAGTTATTGTAGCATCACCCCTCTCTTCTTGGGTGGTTGTTTGCTTGCCCCGAAGAAATGATTCTCAAATGCAAAATCCTGAATACAGCCATACAAAACATAAAACTATAGACGGGTAATAGTGAAATACAGGGATGGTTTTCATCAAGGGGTTGTAAGTGACATCAAATAGACAACAAGAGCGAAGCTCGAGTTGTCTATGATGTCACTCAGAGCCCCGAGGTGAAAACCATCCCTGTAATTCACTTTTTACTCATCTATAATTGTATGCTTTGCATAGCTCCCCAAATCACCTGCCCCTCTGCTTTCAACTGCTACTCAGATGCAGGGGAGTATTGGGTGACTGTTACATAACATGACCTCTGTTAATTATCCCTGTCCCAAAGGTTAAAATAAAACCTTACCTGCAATCACTGACCAACCCTGACCATCCTCCCTGCCTTCAGCCCCCTCCTGAAGCTGTGCTTTCTGCTTTAATTTAAAGCAGATAAGCAGAGGTGCACTGACAGGCTCCCAGGGAGCTCTGGCAGCCTGGCCTGGAAGGCCCTTATAACATCACAAAAGTAGGAAACCAGTTTTGTTATCAACTGTTGCTATCTCATAGGAGTGAGTTCTGACATTTAGAAACTGAAATAATCGATAGAGGTGCTCTATGAGAGTCATAAGAAATATTACACCTGAGAATAATAACACAACCTATAGTACTCCCACAGAGAATTGATTTGTCATGCTGTGCCTAGTTGTGAAAAATAATACTGAAAACTGCACATCATACACAAGGTTGCCATTTGCACCCTGTCGGTATCCTCTATCGTTTGCTCGCCATTGGAAAATTGCCATGCATGGCCCACCTCTTTGTCAACATGAAGCTACCCAACAAGGTCACTAGGCAGATCTCCTCATATTGATGACATGATTTCAGACCACTACAGTTGATGTCTGTTTTATTTCATGGGAGGAACATTTCAACTGAGTCCCAGAACCTCATACTTTTGTTTTCTAAAGAGCATTCTCCAAATCCCTTGCATGCAAGAAAAACTGGACACTTCAGTTGCAACATAATTGGTGGCACGTACTGGAATACTGAGTATTCACCACCCAAAGCCATCCTTCTGGCAGAACAAATGAAGACTTAATTCTGTAACTTATGCTCTCAAAGAATTCTTAATGTTTGTACCATGTCCAGGAATGCTTGGAGCCATAATAACATCACTTAGCTATCAACACCAAGGGAGTGAAGAACAGGCTACTGTGTTGTCAGCTGAAAGGCTGTGAAATGCAAACAAAAACACAGTGGCTCAAAAATTAAAGAAAAGGGAAGAAATAGAACAATGAAACATAAAAAAGACACAATACATTTATAAGACTGTTTCACTCACTTGACTTGGGATGGGTAGATGCAAGATTTGGGAAATAGGAGGGCAAAAGTTAGTTTAGTCCCACATCAAACGAGCCCATGGGTACCAGAAGATAATTCCAAAAGTTTCATCCAAAGGTCAGGTGCAAACAGCAGAAAAATATTTCTAGAACAGTCAATAATTAAAAAACAAAACTGGTACAAATTAATAAAATCATATCTAGAAGAGCAGTCAAAATGGTAGTCTGGCTCAAAAATCACAAAGGGAAAAGTTACATAGTCAGAATCTAACATCACGTCTCAAGGGCAGAAATGAAATGAAACACTATTCAAACGGAGATCCATTACAGTAGCCAGAGGTCCTTAATGCAGGAAGCCACTCAGGAGCAGAAGCAAACAGGCAGTAGTCTCTACCCTGTAAGTAGCCTTACACAGCAAAGTGTCAGGCTGGTTAGCTTGCCATGGTGACTCAGGGCATAAACTAATTGCCCTATTGCCCATCCACAGGCATAGACACTGCCACGGGCTCTTTCAAACATTGTTATGATTTTGAGTTGTATTCCGGGGCTTGGAGTTATTGTGATCAGAGAGTCCATTTGATAGCTGAGAATGGTATTACTGTTTCCTCTGGCCATTGGGTTGTCACTAGTTGTCACATAGTCATTGACTCCCAAATCCCATGGTGGTGGAAATTACATCATGCACATTTTTACTATGATACCATCACATGGTTAAATCTTTGTTCCATATGTTGCCCTTCATTAGCCTCCGATTAGATACTGAGGGATTAAGGGAAGCAAAAGGTGTAGAAACTCCACACATTGAATATGGCTCACAAAGGCTCTTTAATTTACACTTGCCCTGCTGCCTTCAGGACCATGATCTGATGGGAATCCAGGGAGAATCCTAGTGGAGAAGCTATTTCATCTGGCTATCCCTAATAGGCGCCCATTGCTACTATAAATTGTAATGATTTGGGTTGCTGTATCTGTGACTGGATCCGTTTCCCCACAGACCTGCTCTACTTGTCAATACTTACTGAGCAACCCTAGAAAAAAAGGTATGGAAAGAAATGCTTGGGCCAGTGCCTCTAAACCACTGGGAGTTCCCCAGGGCAGCACTCCATTCAATATAATCGTGGTTTATGTGTGCCTTTATAAAAAGAATCAAACCTTCTGAAAATCAGTACCCCCAAAAGAATCATCCAGTGTGGGCCTGTTACAGTCTGGAAATTACCTCGGCCAGAAACTCTGCCGTTAGACCACCAGGCCAACCAGGGAAGCAGCCAATCATCACTAAAGGCAATAACTGCTATTTGACTCTAGGGATTAGCATGCCTGGGTACACGCCCCCATACACCACCACTGGGCGAGGATTGCTAAAACTGTGCTCCAGGGATAATACAGACTGTATTCCCTACCTCCTACCTCTAACCACTAGATGGAGGACAGTCCGTACTCTTTATGACAGTCCGACAGTCCACATACCAGTTCACTATCGGATCGCTCATCTTTAATAATACAGGCATATAATTTATGTAATTATTATACATTTGTCGAGGCACAACAGGAGAAATTATATAACCAGTGAAGCCGGTCTCAACTGTACGGTCGTATGTATCAAATTACAAGTCCACAGAATACTTCAGGAATTTCTTTCCAAAATTTTCTTTATTTTTTCTTCTTTTAATAACCACATGTGTGTATAAAAACAGCCGACACGTGTTTCGTCCAAAGGGACTTTTTCAAGGCTGTGAACAAATACATAAACAAACAATCACAATCTTTAAAAACACTAATAAAGTTTACTAAATATAATAAAAAACAATTTGTAATTTTTATTGTGATAATCCACTGGATCTGACATCAGAACTTTTTAAAACACTATATCTAGTGTTAAAAACACAGCACAAGGGGGCTTTATATCAAACATCTTTAAAAAGACAATACATACAGTTCCAAAACCGTGTCCCCATATTATTGTCTGGTTGCCAACTAAATTAACATTCAGTTTCCCACATTTGATTGACACCACCATTAAAGACCCAAGTGTCTACTGTAGAAACCATTTTATCCATTTAAGAAACCACACCCACACACCACCTAGTTGACATAAGGAAGGATAGTGGTCTCTATTTATCATATCTCACCTAATAAGTACGCAGGAGTCCACAAAAAACATCCATACTTGATAGAACAGTTCAGGACAGCTAAAACAACCGGGAATATCTAACCCCTTGTTTGAAATGGAGTTGGCGTTCCCCGGATCGTATATGTTCCGTTTGGGATGGCCTTGTTTAGGTCATGATAAACCTGTCGATAATAGAAAAATATAAAAGTAAAAGCAATCATTATCTTAGTTCTGATAAATATTGTACTACCTAGACAGATGGGTTCCATGTCTTTTGTATAAACGAAACTACCTCCGGTTGATGAACAATATTTTTAAAGGAAGCTTTTTCTATCAAAAACTAGTTGCCCCATTCATAAATACAGATAACATGAAAGTTCCACACTTGTGTTTTTGTTTAACAGGTATGGTTACATGCAAAAGAAAGGGCTAACAATAGTTTAGGACTCATTAAGTATAGTGGTTGATTTTTCTTTCTTTTGTCAATACAAAAGACATGGAACCCATCTGTCTAGGTAGTACAATATTTATCAGAACTAAGATAATGATTGTTTTTACTTTTATATTTTTCTATTATCGACAGGTTTATCATGACCTAAACAAGGCCATCCCAAACGGAACATATACGATCCGGGGAACGCCAACTCCATTTCAAACATGGGGTTATATATTCCCGGTTGTTTTAGCTGTCCTGAACTGTTCTATCAAGTATGGATGTTTTTTGTGGACTCCTGAGTACTTATTAGGTGAGATATGATAAATAGAGACCACTATCCTTCCTTATGTCAACTAGGTGCTGTGTGGGTGTGGTTTCTTAAATGGATAAAATGGTTTCTACAGTAGACACTTGGGTCTTTGATGGTGGTGTTAATCAAATGTGGGAAACTGAATGTTAATTTAGTTGGCAACAAGACAATAATATGGGGACACGGTTTTGGAACTGTATGTATTGTCTTTTTAAAGATGTTTGATATAAAGCCCCCTTGTGCTGTGTTTTTAACACTAGATATAGTGTTTTAAAAAGTTCTGATGTCAGATCCAGTGGATTATCACAATAAAAATGACAAATTGTTTTTTATTATATTTAGTAAACTTTATTTGTGTTTTTAAAGATTGTGATTGTTTGTTTATGTATTTGTTCACAGCCTTGAAAAAGTCCCTTTGGACGAAACACGTGTCAGCTGTTTTTGTACACACATGTGGTTATTAAAAGAAGAAAAAATAAAGAAAATTTTGGAAAGAAATTCCTGAAGTATTCTGTGGACTTGTAATTTGATACATACGACCGTACAGTTGAGACCGGCTTCACTGGTTATATCATTTATCATGTTGTGCCTCGACAAATGTGTAATAATTTTGTGGATTCCAAAGGGCCAGTGTGTCAATTGTTGGGTCCGATCTATCCTCCAGAGGCAGAGGAGGGTTTCTGTCTGAGAGCACTTAAAAAGCTAGTCATATAATGAATTATTAAGGCATTCAGATGACATAATGGATGTGCATATAAGATTCTGGCTAGCTTCTGCTTAAGTATCTGTGTGTAACAATATAATTTATGTAAGGCTGTGGAACCTTGCTGGAAACTGGAGGGCACAGACATAAGCTATACCAGCTCACTTAACTAGTCATTCAGTACTAACTAGAGAGGTCTGTGAAGACTGCAGAGATCTGCCACCCATGGCCGGTCACCAGAGAATTCTAAAACAGTCCACCCTGCAAGTTACAAATAGTTACATAAACTGATCGCCAACATCCTATTATGGCAAAATGGGGTTTATAACACAAAGCATCTTGGCAAATCTCCTTACCTGCTGTTCATTATAGCAATCATATAAAGATAAAAGATATAGCTCCTCGATCCCCTGACACAGCGACCCCTCGCTCTCTCAGGAACGCCCTAAGCCGACAGCCACGCCCACTGCGAGGCCACGCCCCCCCTGACAACTACAAATACGCTGATTGAAAGCGCTTGCAGCTGTTTGTGTCATCCTCTGAGGCGGAAGCCGGAGGACTGTGTGTGTGTTTAGCTTTTAAAAACTGCACTATTTTCTTTTGTTGAATTTTAAAAAAACAAACTTCACTGGGCTTATCTGCCCAAAAGCGCCGACCTAAACGCGCTATCACCGCCCTCCTCGATCCCCTGACACAGCGACCCCTCGCTCTCTCAGGAACGCCCTAAGCCGACAGCCACGCCCACTGCGAGGCCACGCCCCCCCCTGACAACTACAAATACGCTGATTGAAAGCGCTTGCAGCTGTTTGTGTCATCCTCTGAGGCGGAAGCCGGAGGACTGTGTGTGTGTTTAGCTTTTAAAAACTGCACTATTTTCTTTTGTTGAATTTTAAAAAAACAAACTTCACTGGGCTTATCTGCCCAAAAGCGCCGACCTAAACGCGCTATCACCGCCCTCCTCGATCCCCTGACACAGCGACCCCTCGCTCTCTCAGGAACGCCCTAAGCCGACAGCCACGCCCACTGCGAGGCCACGCCCCCCCTGACAACTACAAATACGCTGATTGAAAGCGCTTGCAGCTGTTTGTGTCATCCTCTGAGGCGGAAGCCGGAGGACTGTGTGTGTGTTTAGCTTTTAAAAACTGCACTATTTTCTTTTGTTGAATTTTAAAAAAACAAACTTCACTGGGCTTATCTGCCCAAAAGCGCCGACCTAAACGCGCTATCACCGCCCTCCTCGATCCCCTGACACAGCGACCCCTCGCTCTCTCAGGAACGCCCTAAGCCGACAGCCACGCCCACTGCGAGGCCACGCCCCCCCTGACAACTACAAATACGCTGATTGAAAGCGCTTGCAGCTGTTTGTGTCATCCTCTGAGGCGGAAGCCGGAGGACTGTGTGTGTGTTTAGCTTTTAAAAACTGCACTATTTTCTTTTGTTGAATTTTAAAAAAACAAACTTCACTGGGCTTATCTGCCCAAAAGCGCCGACCTAAACGCGCTATCACCGCCCTCCTCGATCCCCTGACACAGCGACCCCTCGCTCTCTCAGGAACGCCCTAAGCCGACAGCCACGCCCACTGCGAGGCCACGCCCCCCCTGACAACTACAAATACGCTGATTGAAAGCGCTTGCAGCTGTTTGTGTCATCCTCTGAGGCGGAAGCCGGAGGACTGTGTGTGTGTTTAGCTTTTAAAAACTGCACTATTTTCTTTTGTTGAATTTTAAAAAAACAAACTTCACTGGGCTTATCTGCCCAAAAGCGCCGACCTAAACGCGCTATCACCGCCCTCCTCGATCCCCTGACACAGCGACCCCTCGCTCTCTCAGGAACGCCCTAAGCCGACAGCCACGCCCACTGCGAGGCCACGCCCCCCCTGACAACTACAAATACGCTGATTGAAAGCGCTTGCAGCTGTTTGTGTCATCCTCTGAGGCGGAAGCCGGAGGACTGTGTGTGTGTTTAGCTTTTAAAAACTGCACTATTTTCTTTTGTTGAATTTTAAAAAAACAAACTTCACTGGGCTTATCTGCCCAAAAGCGCCGACCTAAACGCGCTATCACCGCCCTCCTCGATCCCCTGACACAGCGACCCCTCGCTCTCTCAGGAACGCCCTAAGCCGACAGCCACGCCCACTGCGAGGCCACGCCCCCCCTGACAACTACAAATACGCTGATTGAAAGCGCTTGCAGCTGTTTGTGTCATCCTCTGAGGCGGAAGCCGGAGGACTGTGTGTGTGTTTAGCTTTTAAAAACTGCACTATTTTCTTTTGTTGAATTTTAAAAAAACAAACTTCACTGGGCTTATCTGCCCAAAAGCGCCGACCTAAACGCGCTATCACCGCCCTCCTCGATCCCCTGACACAGCGACCCCTCGCTCTCTCAGGAACGCCCTAAGCCGACAGCCACGCCCACTGCGAGGCCACGCCCCCCCCTGACAACTACAAATACGCTGATTGAAAGCGCTTGCAGCTGTTTGTGTCATCCTCTGAGGCGGAAGCCGGAGGACTGTGTGTGTGTTTAGCTTTTAAAAACTGCACTATTTTCTTTTGTTGAATTTTAAAAAAACAAACTTCACTGGGCTTATCTGCCCAAAAGCGCCGACCTAAACGCGCTATCACCGCCCTCCTCGATCCCCTGACACAGCGACCCCTCGCTCTCTCAGGAACGCCCTAAGCCGACAGCCACGCCCACTGCGAGGCCACGCCCCCCCTGACAACTACAAATACGCTGATTGAAAGCGCTTGCAGCTGTTTGTGTCATCCTCTGAGGCGGAAGCCGGAGGACTGTGTGTGTGTTTAGCTTTTAAAAACTGCACTATTTTCTTTTGTTGAATTTTAAAAAAACAAACTTCACTGGGCTTATCTGCCCAAAAGCGCCGACCTAAACGCGCTATCACCGCCCTCCTCGATCCCCTGACACAGCGACCCCTCGCTCTCTCAGGAACGCCCTAAGCCGACAGCCACGCCCACTGCGAGGCCACGCCCCCCCCTGACAACTACAAATACGCTGATTGAAAGCGCTTGCAGCTGTTTGTGTCATCCTCTGAGGCGGAAGCCGGAGGACTGTGTGTGTGTTTAGCTTTTAAAAACTGCACTATTTTCTTTTGTTGAATTTTAAAAAAACAAACTTCACTGGGCTTATCTGCCCAAAAGCGCCGACCTAAACGCGCTATCACCGCCCTCCTCGATCCCCTGACACAGCGACCCCTCGCTCTCTCAGGAACGCCCTAAGCCGACAGCCACGCCCACTGCGAGGCCACGCCCCCCCCTGACAACTACAAATACGCTGATTGAAAGCGCTTGCAGCTGTTTGTGTCATCCTCTGAGGCGGAAGCCGGAGGACTGTGTGTGTGTTTAGCTTTTAAAAACTGCACTATTTTCTTTTGTTGAATTTTAAAAAAACAAACTTCACTGGGCTTATCTGCCCAAAAGCGCCGACCTAAACGCGCTATCACCGCCCTCCTCGATCCCCTGACACAGCGACCCCTCGCTCTCTCAGGAACGCCCTAAGCCGACAGCCACGCCCACTGCGAGGCCACGCCCCCCCTGACAACTACAAATGTGCCGGCCATTCCAGCGCAGCAGACGAGCGCAGCGGGAGCGCCGTTTGCGCGCCGAAGGCGCGCCTAAGGCAAGCCCGTCTGCGCCCGTCCGCGCCACGACCGGGCCTAGGGCACGCCACGCTGCCCAATCTAAGGTATGTACCAACCCAATGCCTACACTAACGAGAGAAAAAATCCTCTCCCTAAACAACAACTGGAAAAACTGTCATAATGTGATCAATGTCGAAAACTGGTTAGGGCCTCTAAGCTGCCACTCATGTAAAACCACTCTCACCCCAGAGAAATGGTCACCCGCTACGGAAGACTTGACCCTGATCCGAGGAGCCCTAATCAACGCTAGGTCAATATGTAAAAATGGAGCTCATATCTATGACCTCATCACAGAAAACGACTTTGACCTACTATTTGTAACTGAAACCTGGCTAAAAGCATGGTGCAACCCTGTTATAGCCCAGGCTGTTCCACATGGATACCTCATCCAACGTGCTGACAGACAGGAACAAAGAGGTGGTGGCCTTGCCATTATCCACCGGGACTCCATGAAATGCTCCACGTTCGAGATATCGGACATTAAGGGAGCAGAAAGCATAGGTTTCCGCATCCAGATAAATGATGAAAACACCTTTGCCGGTGCCCTCATCTACCGCCCGCCAGGACCACAGAACGGTTTTTCACTTAGTTTTGAAGAGGCACTCAGCACTCTCGCCATGAAATACGCCAACTTCACCGTTCTGGGCGACTTAAATTTCCACCTGGACAAAGTCAATGACCCTAACACAATATGGCTCAATGAACTCACCGATATTCTGGGACTGGAAATACGGACCAAGAAGCCCACGCATAAAGCAGGCCACATCCTGGACTGCATTTGCACCAATCTCACTACCCTTACTACAGCAACTCCTCTGCCGCAAACGTGGACTGACCACTGGCTAATCCCCTTTAACCTCGCTCTTAAAAAAAGGACAAACTTTCCCAAACCAAGAATTGATACTCAGGCACAGACAGACTGGAAAAAACTAGCAAACTCCCCCAATCTGCACCTCGTTGCCGAGAAATTAAAACCCCTCCCCACTGGTTGCACTGAAACAGATTACAGCAATTTCTGCACATGGATCACAAATCTCGGAAAACCCCCCAATCCGCAAACAGTGAGAAAAAAGCATAATAAAAAATGTGCCCCATGGTTCTCCCCCCACCTCAAAGACAAGCGCTCAGAGGTTAGAACCCTCGAAAAGAAATGGCGTCGCACCTATAGCGACTCTGAACTCCTACATTACAAAACTGCTAGGAAACATTATCACGAAATGATAAAAATCGCCAAAAAAGAACATTTCCTTGAAGCCATCACCAAGTCTAACAACAATCAAAAGCAAATCTTCAAAATAGTCGATGACTTCATGAATCCCAGAATTCTTAGGCAAGAGATCCCACCCTCTCTCGCCCTGTGCAACTCAATTGCAGACTATTTCGAACAAAAAATTCAAAACCTAATTAAAGACTTTCCAGACCCCCCCGAATCCCTTTTACAGGAAAACCTACCTACAACCAACAAAAACCCGCAGCTAAGCAATTTTGCCCCGGTCAACATGGAGGAAACTCGCCAAGCTATCCTCTCTACCAAGTCAGGCTCCCCGTTTGATCCGTGTCCCCCTTTGCTACTCCAAACCATAGTGGACACTGTGAATCCCACTATAAACAATATTATTAATTCCTCCCTTGCTACCGCTGCCATTCCCTCTGAATGGAAACTCGCTGCCGTGAAACCCCTTCAAAAGAAAACCCTTGCCGACCCCACCACACTCTCCAACCTCCGCCCTATATCGCTGCTCCCTCTACTGTTTAAACTCACAGAGTCAGCTGTAAACAAACAGTTGACTGCATTTCTGGAGGAAAACAATCTACTACATCCTAACCAAGCAGGCTTCAGAGCAAAACACTCCACGGAGTCAGCCCTCCTACATACAGTAGAGACCCTCAAGACAGCAATGGACCAAGGCAAAAAAGCCGTCATGATCTTGCTCGACCTGTCGGCGGCCTTTGATACGGTTTCCCATCCCGTATTAATTGGCCGCCTGGCAAACCTGGGAATTGCAGGAACCGCCCTAAACTGGCTAAAAAACTTCCTTAGCCATAGAAAGCAAGTCATCTTATTGGGAAACTATCGGTCAGGCGAGAAGGCACTAAACATAGGGGTGCCACAGGGCTCTAGCCTAAGCCCAATTCTTTTTAACTTATATATGACCCCCCTGATAGAACTCATCAGCTCCTTCAACATCAGCACAATTTCTTATGCTGATGACACGCAGCTCATCCTGGTCCAAGACAACACTACCTCAGCTGAAGAAAATCTGAAAGCCTGTCTTACCGCCACTTTTGAATGGATGAGAACCCACCACCTCAAGTGTAACTCAGGAAAAACGGAAATCCTCCCTTTCGGTCAAGATAATTTCTTCTGCCCGAAACAGTGGTGGCCCCAAGATGCTGAGGTCCCGCCAAACACAATCAAATCAGCCCGCAACCTCGGGATTAGGTTTGATGAAGCCCTCTCTTTCAAGCAACAAGCAGGTACCGTGGCAGGGTCCTGCTTTAACATCATCAAGGGCTTAAGAAGGTTCTTCGACCTCCTTCCCCTGACGGCCAGGAAGACAATCGCTGTGGCCCTCATCACATCCCGCCTGGATTACTGCAATAGCATCTATGCAGGTTCCAATAAAAGCGTCCTGCACAAACTGCAGATGGTGCAGAATACCGCAGCCCGCCTAGTACTAAGGCTACCCAGGAGGTCATCTGCCTCAGCAGCACTTAGAACCCTACACTGGCTGCCTATTCATAAGAGAGTACTATTTAAAATCCTGCTCATCACCTTCAGAGCCTACCACCAGTCGGGTCCCTCCTACCTGTCCCAAAGGTTTGGAAAATACACCCCCTCTCGATCACTCAGGTCTTCCAACCTGAACCTACTGGTGATCCCTAGATTCAGGCTCGCAACCAAAGGTGGCAAATCGCTAGGTTTTCTGGGAGCTAGAGCCTGGAACAAACTCCCCTCCCAGATGCGTCAGATCCCCTCTGAAATCCTATTTCGCAAGGCCCTCAAAACCTGGATTTTTAATGCGCCTGACACGTTAGTCCTAAAACTAATCTAACCTAACTCTCCTTAGTTCTTTCTGTCAGCACTTTCCCTTTCTTTTTCCAATGACACTCTCACCACTAGCGCCAAGATGCTCCTTGGAGTGTAAGCCGCGCTTTACAAAAACTACATCATATCATATCATATCAGGGACTGTAACCCAATTATCAAGGCAGATGTCTGATTACCGCTCACTCCTTCTCCAGTTCACACCTCTCACAGATCCATGAAATCATACAGTGGATGACTTACCAACACAATAAGGAGACCTGCAGTGCTGATCAGTGCTGCCAACTTCCCAAAAACTATTAAAAATGTATCTATCTCTCACTCTTCCACATCTACCACACCGACATGCACCGTGTCTCATATCATTACTGCATCCTGGTGCTCATCACGAACAATATGGAAACATTTCCCACATCAGATGTAAGCAACGACAACACACTTCCAACCAAGCACCACAGGAGGTAGCATACTATTCATGTGAATAAGAAGGGTCATCAACCCACTAAGGGGAAATAAGTAATGCACCAATGCTACAAAATAATACAGATAACCATTGTGTAGTAACTGGAAACACAGACTAAAATGTTGGTATACAATAAAAAAAATCTACAAAACAATCTTCACCAATGAATCACCCTAACTTACTCTGACACTGCAGGTCCCACTAGTTATATACTCTGACCTTCACTTATCTCGCTACCACAGTGATCACAAAAAATACACAGATATCCCAGTTCAGCTGGGCAGATCTTTAACACACCCTTCCCTCCCGTTAATATCTGTCCAGACTCAAAACACTGTAGCATGGTCTACTTTCATGCAGCAACCAATACCGAAACAGGGATGGAATCACTTTTATAACAACTATAAATATTGCAAAAGGACCTGTGGAGCTAACAAATGGTGCTCAAAATGTAAACGGTGCATCAATCCATCACACTCCTTTCGTTCACCACACGGTTAAGCACTGTGTCCCTTAACAAGATAACAGCATCTCCGTGGTAATCACTCAGCACAAGCATATGCAATAGGTCTCGCATTTGATCGAGTTTGAGCTTTTGGCATTGTAAATGATAATGCCTTTTATTTATGTTTTGGTTTTTGTTGGAAAACGAGGCAGCATCTGTGAGGCCTGCACAAATAACATGACTACATTTGTCCTTCACTGGGAACCAAACACCCAATTGTAGCGCCTGACTCTCAGAGGGTAGCGTTGCAGACCAGTCTGAGGCTTACTCAAGGGAGGTGGCGTGGGCTAGTAATCGCCATTTGCAGGTGCACATAAATAACACTCAATAATTGATTGTCCAGTCTGTACTTTGCTTTATAAAAGTAAGAGTACGTTTATTAAACACACACACCACTCAATACTATGCACCACTTTACAAATATACATAAGCTGTTGGAATTACTTTGTGACATTGCATAACATCTCCACCCCTCCCGCAGGGAGGGTGGGGTCTAGTACCACCACTCCCATGTATGCACATCAACTTGCCCCCAATGCAGTTAGTTTAACATAACCTGGAGCGAGGGCCCTGCGCACTGGCACCATCCCAGTGGCGACCCACCCCATTACCCCAACAAGCATTAAAAAGGGGTAAACCTGCCTTGGTGACACATGACCCTGACTGAGCATCTCCTACTGACCATAAAGTATGCACCCCTATATCTTAAGGGCTAGCAGTTTGGGGTCTTCACCTAAGCGCAGCAGCAAGAATCCATGTTTACGCACACTTTAGAATGACAGTACTCATCACCTTGGTTGATCATTTGAATGCATTGCAAGTACAGCCCCTAAGGGCATCACAGATGAAATCACAGGATTGCGCATATACAGCCAGACACCCTAGCAGGACTGTCTGGCAACATAGCCCAACTTGGCTTATGACATCTCCTTACACATGTGACTTACAGTCCCTTCAAAAGAAGTACTCCTGGCAACTACACTTCTCCTGCAGTGCGCCTCTTCACTTTAAAAGGAATCACAGGTAAAAGCATGGGATTACGTAAATACAGCCAGACCCCCTAGCAGGGAGGTCCAGCAACATAACTCCATTTAGCTTAACATCACCTTACACAGGTACTTCACTTTACACATGTGACTTTCAGTCCACCTAAAAAGAAATAACCAGTAGTAAATGCATTTCGGTGCAATTACACCACTTCACCTCCAGGGGATGCCCTTCTCCAGACATCCCCAACTCAGCCCTTCACTCCATAATGCACTTCATAGTACACCCTCAGGTGTAGAACATAAGTTCCAGCCTAGAAGGTGTTAAAGGCTGGCTGAGCCCTTGAGGGGTTATTCTTTCAGATGCCCTGTGAAACTTAGGGGTGGACTGTTCTTCTTTATGCTGGGGGAGACTGCGGTGCTCCTGCAGCCCCCCCTGCACCCCTTTTCACACGTGAGGGTGACCCCCCTCCTCTGGGGGCCACAAAGCACCAAAACTGCAGATTTCCAAATGCCTGGCGAGGCATTATGGGGTGCTTCGCGCTTCTCTTTACCAGCCCCAGCCACTGGGAACACTCTCCTCTGCCCTCTGGGTCTCTGAGAGGGTAGATTCAGCAGTGTGCTGTCTTCACTGGCTCCCTGCGCCAGCCTTTCGCCAGGCTCACCTTCTGGGCCTCTCTCCCTGCGCAGGGGCCCCTGCTTCTGTGCACCAGTCCTGGGCTCTTCTTCTGGTGCTGATAGGGTCCTGGGGGCAGTCAGGGGGTCTCTCCTTCCAACTGCCCATTGCGCCAGGCTCCAGCACCTTCACCCTCAGCAGACCACACCCCAGAGAGAGCTTCTCTTCCTGTGCAAGCACTTTTTAAAAGTTGAGTAGGGGGCTGGCAGGAAGTCTCTGTTGGTCCTATCAAACAGCGACACATCACGTCCCTGCCCCTGCTCCCTCCTTCTTGTCCAGCCTCTGAGCTTGTTCAAAATGGCGTCGTCCAGGGTTTCTGCCACATGTCTCGGAAGCACCTTCCCCCCAAGCTGCCTTCCCTCCTTGGTGCAGCCTGGTGCCTGGCACCCAGCGACAGCGGTTGATGGATTGGCCTGTAGCCCCACCCATCTTTTCTTCGTGGAGAGGAGGCCCTCGCTTGTGGAAGAAAGGTTATCAATCCATCCAGCTGAGGTCAGCCCTCAGCCTGGGTCTGGTCATGGCTGGCTCAGAGAAATATGACAGTTCTGGATGACCCAAAAGCAGTACAAATATGACTTTGGACTCTACAGAATACTTATTTTCACATTCGCTACATTGGATTTAAGTGCGTGTCTGAAATCTGTAGGCCTAACGGAAGTTAATCTAGGCATGGGCCCCACATTCCCTTAGGGGAATAATGAAGTGAAAACACAGTAAAACACACTGACTTTCCCTGGCATGTTTCTTTCCAGCCTATAAAGCCTATTCCATGTGCACACGTGTCTGCATGTAACCAGCCCGGTGTCCCTTACTCCAGCTGCTGCGCAGTGGCCTGGTCAAGCCAGGGGAACACCAGTAAAATCCCCATGCAGGCTCTTACATCTTGAGTTCACTGTGGGTGAGTCCCAACTTATGAGGCTCCCTCACAGTAAAAGCTCAACAATTAGGTGCTCAAAAAGCGAAAACTCCGGGCGGCCCATAGTGTCCGAACCACCTTCTAACAGTTTTCAAACATAAATAAAAGGCATTGCCATTTACAATGCCAATAGCTTTAACTCTTGCAAATGCGAGACCTATCGCATTCCAAATGCTTGTTTAAAATTGGGTGTGTGGGGGGGTGCAAACAGAAGGTAGAAGAAGGAACACAGACGGGGAGGGTGTGTTGAAGCAAAACTAAGGCTGCGGGTGTGGTGAAGCAAAAATGATGGCGCAGTGGGGGAAGGGGCACGGAGGGCATAGGGAAGCAAACGATAGAGCAATGTGGCGGGCAGGGGGAGAAAAGCAAATGTGCGAGTGCAACTTTAAGCTGGGGGTGAAAGCACACCCTTTACGGGTAATCTGAGCTGAAGAGAAAAGTGCAGCGAGCTGCCACTTTGGAACTGGAGAACTGCTCAGTGAAGCGCTCCAATACTTGAGGTTGCAGGAGAGTGTGTCCAAAGAGACACTTGCAGCCAAAGAGTTCCTTTCTTTTTTCCATCCATTTCACAGAGGAACAAATTGAGAAGAGGGTCAGAGCCCTTTGTTGAAGTCATGGTTTTTCGCAAGTGAGCGTAGAAGCAAACCTAAAGCATATTCATGTTTAACATAGATGTTCGTTCAGAAAATAAACACGCCAGATCTAGCGGATTTTACATCATGCACCTCTGATCTCCCTAAATGCATCGCTGAGTTGGCTCCTTCTGTCTCCCATGGCCCCTGAAGAGCTCCCCGTTTGCTATAAGTTAAACAAGCCAGTGGTCACAACTGCGTATAAGAGACCCTCCTGCAGTAAGAGAAGCTTATTAAAGAGAATAGTGCTTACAGACTAAAGAAGACATACCGTGTAACAACCGAAGTAAAAGGGCCAGTCCTCACGGGAGGATACAAATGAAGACAAGGTGGTACTAAGGAGGGACTAACCAGCCTAAAAAGCAATCAGAAGCCAGCATTTACGAAGGCTTAGCCACCAAAGATATAAGACGCTCCTATTTGAGCTCCAGCAGCCCCACATTACTTTATCTGTTTTTATCCTTGCTGAACTTGAGTGGCTTGCGCTGAGCCCTGGCCCACAGGGACTTACTTTTTGGCCATGTTGAGTCAAGGCAGCGACTATTCACTCCTTTGCAGGACCTGCGGCGGCGCAGAGTGCCGCTCTCTCCATGCCGAGCCTCTCCTGCTGGGGCGAGCAGCAGCCTACCAGGGCCTCCACAAACAGAGTTGTGAATGGAGGCAGGGCCCGGTGAGTGCTGGTCACTGGTTCCTATCCCTCCCCCTGAGATAATGGGACCGGCAGCTGTGTCTGGCTGCGGGGGTGAAGGGTGATAGAGGGTGTGACATCCCACTTTGGCCTGGGACCCAACTCTGCATGGCCCTTTTAGGCTCGGCGGGCGCAGACAAAGATGAGAGGCCCAACCACCTCATAAAATACTTCAGAGGCTTGCTCCAAGGCCCCGTGGCCGGACTGGCACCATTGCACATTTACACTGCCCAAATGGGAGCCTTTTGATTGATTCTCCCCCGTGCGCCTGTTCGGGGCCTGCTAGCTTAAGCTGGATTAACTAACATGGCTTAAGGGGGACAAGTGTGCTGCAGTGCTTTATGACCTGAGTCCGGATTATGCCTTGTGCATGTGACTCTTGCCTTAAATGTGTTGAGTGAGGGTAAGGAGCACCGGACTTCCAACTTGGGCAAATAGATCTTGTTTTTCAGCCTAAGCGGGGTGCTTGGCTTGGCTGGAGCCATTATCGTGCCCACCTTGTGAGGTCAGGCTGCCCCAGAAGCCCCTCGATAGGACTATACTAGGGACTCACAGTGTTGAGGGGCTGTGAAGGAATCCCTGGACTCCGTCTTGACATAATTCCCCAGGCCTTCTCTGGTGTGAGACTGCACAGTCCATGCTCATTCTGTAGACATTACCTGAGTGTCCTTCCTCCCTGGATTCTCGCCCGCTCCTCTTCCCGTTCATTTGCCACCCTGGACTGGTCCAGTGGCTGGCTCAGCCACTCTCTCTTGCCCTCCTTTTAAAGAGCTGACATTGAGTCTATCTCCTGTGGTGCTGCCCACCATGGTTAAAGACAAACTACAATCAGCCTTCCTGCAAGGTAAAATTGACAAATTAACTAAACCTGATGCTGTGCCGGAAATCCCATCTAGGTGTGCTCTCACCCGTCGAAGGTATCCCCCAGGCTATTCACAAACTTCACTCCTCTGTCGAGGGGAAGATTGGTGAACTCGATACCAACCTGTCCCTTATTCGCCAAGATCTCAGTAACACTGTTGAAACGGTCACCACTACTAAAACTAGACTCTCTGAGGCAGAGGATTCTTTGAGGACCTTCCAGGCAGAGGTGAATACCTTGCACAGCACTGTAGCACAACTAGCGGTGAGACCCGAGGATGCTGAGGGCCACTTACAGAGGAACAATATCAGGGTTGTGGGAGTCCCCGAGGGAGTGGAAGGATCAAACACAACCGCTTTCATCACTGCTGGTTCCGGTCCTGGTTGCCACCAGACTCGGTCTCTTCATGCTTTATTGTGGAGCTTGCAAAAACAACAGTTAATGGACAGAATGCAGAACAATGTCATACATTCACCCCAGTACAGAGATCTGGGCCTAAATTCATTGTTTTTTTGCTCCCCATGCCATTCCAGTTTGAACCCAGCCATATGCAAATCAGTCTTGACCCTGTGCCTCATGGAAACAGTCCAGCCCGAACTGCCAAGCCAGGTCCTCCCTCGACTGGAAACAAGCATCCTAGGAGCGGTTTCAGGATTTCACCCCTCTTCAGCCAGGATAGCTTGATTCCAGTGGCAGGGAGAGCACGGGACCCACGTATGGGTATACCAGTCCTACTCAGGGTGACAAATGCAAAAACAACACTTGATGGACAGAATGCAGAACAATGTCATACATTCAACCCAATACAGAGAATTGAGTCTAAATCCATCGTGTTTTTGCTCACAATGCCATTCCAGTTTTAAACCCATATGCAAATCAGTCTTGACCCTGTGCCTCATGGGAACAGTCCAGCCCGAACTGCCAAGCCAGATCCTCCCTGGACTGGAAACAAGCATTCTAGGACCGGTTTCGGGGTTTCTTCATGCTTTATTGTGGAGCTTGCCCATGGATCCCTGAGTAAGCGGGCCCCTACCGGGGTCCCTCAAGACCCATCATTGCTCGCATACTGAACTATGCGGATCATGCTGCCATACTATGAGCCTTCCATGCTCAGGGCTTCCTGTGCAGTGAGGCCGCGCCAGTCATGATTTTCCCTAACTACACTCTGAGGGTCCAAAAACAGCGCCGCTCCAGGGTGTTAAACTAAAATTACGGTCTTGAACATCCAACATTAGCTACTTTTTTATGCCCACCTCAACGTTTTATTTGGGGGTATATCCCTGTTGTTTGACACTCCTGAAGTGGCTTGAGAGTGGGAGGAGGACCGACCCCAACTGCGGAACAGGGCGACAAACACCAAAGAGGATTCTGCCTCAGAACATGGGTCTGCCTTGGAAGGAATAAGGTGGCGGCCGCAACAGACTGGAACCCGTGGCGGAGGAGGTCGCCGGAGGGAAGGGTCTATTGAGACCCAGGATCAAGGGGCACTCTCGTGGGGAGTCCTCACTGGCTCCTGACCCTCAACAAGCCCTTCCATTGTGTCCTGACCCCTCCTGACTCTGGGAAATAGCTTGCCTACACCCCTGCACCTCCTGAGCCTCATGACTACGTAATAACACTGTGTATGTTTATTGCTTGCACTGCGATTCCTTCTATGGTTTTTTTCAGCAGGGCTGATGCCTCTAAGTCTCTTGTGACATTTGTTATGGTGCTACTCACATTAAGGGCTGGATTTATTTTCAGAATGTTGGACCGACAATCTGGGGGAGTTATGGACTCCTGTATGACATGTTGGCGTCACATAGGCAGGTAATTCCAGTTTTCAAAGTATAGGGTGAACGGTACGAGGGGTTTGTGTTTCAAACTTTAGACAGTATTATTGCTGATTCTGTTGTTTTTTGTTTCACCCACATAATAGGTTGTCACCCACGTCTCATGGTCATGCCCGCTGGTCCGCCCCACATGCTTATTGTACCACTGGCCCCTTAACTGCTGAACCTGGACCAGGGGAGGGCTCGGGATCCCTGAGGCTCCTCACTTGGAACTTAAGAGGGGGGGGGGAGGGGGGTCACGTAGCAGGATGTGTGCAGGGCTGGCTCTGATACCCTGTTTCTTCAGGAAACTCACCTGGTTGGCAACAAATGTCCCTTTCTTGCCCAAATGCGTTTCATGGTGTTGCTTTATTATGGATTCCATAAAGGGTCTGGGGAGTTGAAATACTTATGAGAAGGCATGTAACATTTCACCACATTCAGACATGGCATGACACCATAGGGAGATTTCTAGCCTTCACTGGCCTACTCCATTGGAAACCTTTCTCCTTTATTAATATCTATGCACCCCCCCCCCCTTTGACAATCATTCACACATGTCCTGCTCAGCATGATCTTCGACTTCCCAACGGGCCCATGGATTTGGGGGGTGACTTGAACTACGTGGCCTCTACACCAATGGATCACTCTGCCTGGGGTTCGGGACAAATTCTTCATATTACAGCCCTGGCCTGTTTCATTAACATCATGATTTTGCTTGACGCCTGGTGCCACCACCATCCCCTAGAGAGGGAATACACCTTATCCGTAGTCCACAAGACCCTCTCTAAGTTAGATAACTACATTCTCCACAGGGCCATACTCTGCTCGTGACCACCATTTGTGTATGTGGGCTGTCCTACCACGCCCCAGTTGAGCTGCTGATGGCCGCTGGAGGAGTGTGAGTTCACTTGAGAAGCTGGACACTAGCGGATGCTGACTTTAAGACAGCTCTCCTTAGGGCCACCCAGACGAGTCTGGCTTCATGCCAGGCAGGACTACTTGGCATAATATCAGAAGGGAGTGTAATGCAGCTGTTTTATCTAGTCGTTGTCATACTGACGGCGCTCTATTACAGGTGGACTTCTGTAAGTCTTTCGATTCGGTCAGATGGTCATTTCTACTCTTCCTCATGGCGAGGTTGAATTTCAGACCCCAGTTCATTGGGTACATGAAGCTTTTCTATACAGACCTCTTCATCCAGGTGAGTGGAGCTGTTTTCCTGCACTTCTGGACTGAACAGGGGATGTGGCAGAGGTGCCCCCTCCCACCATTAATGTTTGCCCTGCCCATCGAACCACTGTCTGCCTGGACCACAATAGATGCAAAATTGCATTGGTTTGTGTGGGGCACTGGGGCCGAGTAGAGAACAGCCCTATACACGGATGATGTGCTTATTTTTATGATGGACCTCTCGCACTTGGGATCATGTGTGCTCTAAATTCTAAATATCTCTGGAGATTTTACAGGACTGAAGATGGACCCTGGCAAATCCTCAGTGTATGTGGTGGGGGAGTGTCCATCAGATTTGATGTAGGCCTCTGGGCTCCTGATTCTTTGTCAGGGGTTTCGGAATTTGGGAGTCTATATCACCACAGATAAGGCCCAGGCATTGGAGATGAATCTCAAGCCCTAATTAGACAAGCTGACAGTGAATTTTTAATTCTGGGAGGCACTCCCCCTTTCTCTCATGGGCAGGTCAGCTATTTTTAAAATAGTGACGCTCCCACGTTTTGTATAGCAGCTTCAGAACTACCCCTTAACCCTTCCAGCGTGTCTTTTCTCACGCATAAAGTCATTGTTGCGAAGTTTCATGTGGAAACCTGGTCCACCTCAGATCGCTGTATCCAAGTGTTGTAAATCGACCTATGATGGTAGCATTGCCATTCCGGATGTACGATCTTATTACAGTGTGGGATTTGAGGACCCAGCTTACGCGGCGGAGGGGTGGGCGATGGGGCGCAGATGCTCCCCCATCTGCGGTATGGTGGTGAGATCCCCCATGGGCTCCTCCCAGCTATAAAAGTGGTCATTAACACCTGGTGGGGCACTGAAGCGGCCACAGGATTGAGGGTACGGATCACCTGAGAGACCCCTCTTTGGGCCAGCACAGCCCTGCGGCAGGTGGTTGGTCTACAGGGTTTTCGAGGCAGGGACCTTATTGGTATCTTCCGACTGAGGGATGTTCTCAAGGGGGACTCCTTGAAAACCTTTGCCAATCTGCAGGAAGAGTTTCATCTTCATAAGACTCAATTTTGAAGATACATTTAGCTCCATCTTGCTTTTATACCGTACTTGACCCGCCAGGAGGAGATTCCAGGGTTTCCTCCTATGGAGGGTAAAATACTGTTGACACACATTCCAGACCACAAGATCTATGCTATATGTCAATCCCTAATTAATAATGCCTAGGTCACCTTTGAGTCCCTTCAAGAGACATGGGCCCCTGACTTGGGCCCCTTTGAGGATGAGGGCTGAAGGGAGTCTCTTGCCTCCCCTATGGAGGTAGCCTTTGCTTCCCAATACCACCTCTTACAACCACGGTACCTGGCGAGAGTGTACTATACACAGGAGAGGCTCTGGAGGAGAGGGCTGATTGTGTCTGCCACATGCTTGAGCTGCAGGGTGGACAAAAGGGACTTTTTACGCACAGTCTGGAGTGACCATTCTTAACACCCTTTTGGGAGAGAGTTTTTGACTGTCTAGAGGGGGTGTTGGTGCTGATGCTGTCACAGACCCTGCAATGCGCATCGCTCAACATTTCCGATTATATCGATGGGAACCGGTATCTGCGGGTCCTGCTATGGCTAGGTCTGGTAATAGCCAAGCGGGATATCGCACAGGCTTGGAAGGATGCAGCAGCTCCTCCGCTTGAGTGGTGGAAGGGGGGATTAGACCAGTGCCTAGGACTAGAACGCCCTATTTATATAGCGAGCGGTTGCCCTCAGAAGCATTATAAAATATGGGAGCGGTGGGTAGGTTTTCATGGGATACATTAGGAGCTATGCCCCGAGCCACGGATGTCACTCAAGGAAGATATCAGGACGTACACTTCATGATTGCATTTGTAGGGGAAGTGAGGCATGGATGTTGATTCATCAAAATGCCAGGGGAAGTGGAAGTGACATCAAATGTCATGTGATGCTCGTCTGATGTCAAAAGAAAAGACATCACACAAACCTTGACCTAGTGACACCATAGGCAGTGACATCACCTGCCCTTTGACCAACCTCTATGATGTCACAGGAAGTGACGTCGAAAGGCATTTGCCCTGATGACATCACAGGAAGTGACATCTTATGACCTTTGGACCCCATGAAATCAAAGGAAGCGACATTGCATGACCTTTGTCTTGGTGCTATCACAGGAAGTGCTGTATCTAACTTTTGGTCACTTACTTCACACACAGAGGCTGGAAAATCTTTACAGATACAAAAGAAGTACTGTATAAAGAGACACACTTCAAATCTTATTGAAAATGTAGCTACATACATTGTTTCAGTTATTATCTTCAGATGAATAAATAAGATAATATAGCATTGATCAAGAGCCTCTCAAATAGTGTACACAATGGAAAGTACCGTAGTCAAGTTGAAATCAGCCATTATCAATATCAAATAACTCATACACTGGAAAGGTTGATAAGCCTATAATGTTCAAACAAGATCACTTTATCATTTGTTTTAGAAACTGAAAGTGCCATGTAATTAAATATCAGTCTTGGAACGTAGGCAACAGTGCTATTTAATACAGGTCAAGCTCTCCCAGCAACCTTCCTTGCCAAGACATGTTATACATACTTCTAAACCTGTGGAGCCATTGAACCTTTCCAGGTTTACGATCATTAATTTCTTGTACAGAAAACATGCACATCACTGGAAGAGTACTTGTGTTGGTCAATAATATGCTTGCCCTGCATTACCATACCTTACCAGCAACAAAAATCTTATATAACAACCAGAATGTCTAAAGGCATGAATGCTTGCTTTACAAATGCAGATGTTACAGTCTGCATTTAAAAATGACTCCATTAATCAGTGCTCCTAAAGCAAAACATTCCACATTTACAAAATCCATCACACACACTTACAGAGACAGTTAATCACACATGTGTAAATCAGTGTATAAAAAATGTTGCATATGGCAAAGGAGACTACAAGGTGTAGGATGCACTTGTCATTCATACTGGTGGGCACCTTTTAAGAGTGTTTGGTCTAGAGAAGCAAAAACTCAGGATTCAGAACATAGCTCAGTGATTAGTGTTAACTTTAATAATAAGAATTTATTTCTACCCAAACAAACATTTCTTAGCAACATCAGGATGGAAGACTAGGAAAAAACATAACTTTCTAACCTGTACCATGCAGCTTGTATGCAGCTCTTAGATGGCAGTTCATAGCTCACTGTGCTGTATTACGAAGGTAACTTCATGTTCACGCTATATAAAACTTTGTAAATAAAATAAATAAATAAAATAAACCTATGAACTGCATAGTAATGACAGACTCTCTGTGACAAAAGCAGTAACCCACTGAGTTATCCACATAAAAAAATTGTTATTTGATATGCATGGTACACGTCTTTTGCAGCAGGCATATTAACCTTCTGCGCTACCTTAGATAAGTGAAAACAGCCACTAGAAGAAACTCCCATCTCTCTACAACAGGTACATTAATAAATCATCTGAGTTAACTTGACATTTTTATTGTTGCCTGAAAAACACTGAATATACAATACACAATATGCAGCAGGTATATTAACCCTCTGGGCTACCTTAGATAAATGAAAACCGTCAAAAATCACCAGAGTTAACTTGACACTTTTATTAGTGGCCGAAAATGGCTGAATACACAAGACACTTTACAGTGCTTTTAAAACTGCTGCACTGCTACAAAACTGGCCCCCTAACAAAACCTGCCACCCCCTTCAAACCTCCTGGGGAAGCGTCCGCCCTTCGCCCAAGTCCCGTTATAGCCATTCCAGCCTTGGTGGTGTTCAAAACAGACAATGCCTTGTTGGCCAGTCCACCAGCACTGACCCGCGTGCGCATGCTGTGGCTACACGGGTGAAGTGTACGACATAGAACAATGGCAATTAATATGTTATTTACATTACCAAAACGATGGCTAGACCGCTAGAAGGGTTGAACCTGAAATGTGTGCTCTTTAATAATCATTGCGGACGTTTTGCAGCAGGACATTTGAAAATCTTGGGTCGACTTAAAAAATTGATAATCTTATCTTACTTTACTTGTTGCGTCTGTTAGAGGTTTGCCCAGGGCCCACAGCTCACAGGAGTCACAAAGACTGGGACGAGTAGAAGGGGAGTTGTAGAGTCGAGACTATAGTCAAGTTGATGTGACAACTCAGTCAGTCTGACTCTCACACGACCTCACCTGCCCCGCGTCCCGCCCGAAGTCCGACTATCTGACTCAGTCAGAGAGTGACAATGAAGTGAAGTCACTCACGGCCTGGTCACGAACTTGCGTTGATTCTAGTCAGTCTTTCTAGAGTCTAGACAACCAGTGCCCAAGCTGCAGGCACAAATCCGTCTCGACTCCGTCTCCGAGGCCGCACCAGTGCAGCTTTTACTGCCTCATGGGGGCTGTCCAATATTTTTTGCCTGGGCTGTTATCATTAGTAGCGCTTTCACGTTACCAGATTGATGGCCCTGGAACCAGGTCAGTGGTCCCAAACACAGTGGTAGGTACATATATCACCCAGGCACCACATCCTCACCTAGGGTAGGGTACAGCAAGTGCGCACTTGTACTTACACACACAAAATGTTAGGTGCAGCACATGTAGTTAATCGCTCTTCACTTATGTCCCAGCCAAGCCGCGCACTCTTCGTACTCATTTTCTCAGCTTCTTGGCCCAGGCCCACAGCAGATAAATATAATGTATCAAATCAACGACTGCACTGGCTGGCCTGGGTTCACCATAGCAACAAGTGAGACGAGTTCTTTCCCCCATCCCCGTCCCAACTAGCAGGCTGTCATGATGTCTCTGCAGGCAGATCTTCAGCACAGCAGTGCAATCAAGCACTACTCACACTGTGGCTGATTGTATGCCACCAGAGCACTTGTCAAGGATAACAACCAGCTACCCTGGCGACCCCTATTTGAAATCCATGTGGTGGGAGTGGGTGGGCGGGACAGTAGGGGTGGGCGGTTGTGAACACTATTTTGAGTGTTTCACTTTTGATGTGATATTTGTAGTGGGTGTTCCTTTAGTTATTTGGTTCGTACGTCCAATGTTATTGATGTGAACGTTGTAATCAGTGGTCACAGGGTATTGACTATCGATTTCCATGGTCCAGAAGTGTCTTTACTTATTTGTCACTTCTGTCCTTGACAGACAAATATTGTATGGTTATGTCTATTTCAAAAATCTAATAAAAAGTATTTGAAAAAACAAATACTCTCCCAATCATACAACCTACACAGTGTTGCATGCTTTCCCTGTGTGCAAGAGCTTTATCACCCCACCCAGTGGTGTAATAATAGCCCCTGCAGCCCCGGCCGTGCGGGGGACCCGAGCTCCAGGGGCCCCCCTCCGGCACTGTGCACGGGCAGGCCTGAGAGCTCCTGACTTGATCCGGAGTGAAGGGGGTCCCCTTCATGCACTTTGCAGGGAGGCCTCCCGCAAGATTTGTTACGCCACTGACCCCACCTACGGGTAGTATGCGCTATGTAACTAATACAATAGGGTCTGAAGTGACAGGTTGCAATGCATCAAAGAAGTGTAATTTGAGTCCCTATGAACAGTGGACCTAGGCAGGCCCAGGTGTGGGAATTCCTCACTTACTTGGGGAGACTCTGAGAAAATCCGTGGGATGAATGGAGATGCTGGAGAAACTAGAGGTATGCTGCTGCATACTGGATCATCATGATTGCTTTAACCAGGAGCCCACCTATTCCAGAAATCACACCAAACTATTTGTTCATGCTGGTGGTAGGATTCTCACACAACCTACTTGCATTAACTTGTGTTTTCTTTTGCATTTTTAAACCTCACCCATGAAACCCATTTTGGCTCTCTGTACAGACCAACATCACGCTTTGAAGCGGCAAGTGAACACATTTCGTCTGTTCTTAAATTGAGCTACTAAAGCCCTATATATTGCTAAGCACACCAACTGTAATTAAAAGCCAGCGTGGTGCTGTACTACCGTTCAGGTTAATTACAGAGCCAACCAGCGGCCACACCAAAGAGGCTTCTGTACTCTCATGTGCTTTTACTATTTTCTTTTCCGCTAATATTTTTACGATTCTTTCAAACTGTTATTTTATCTTTTTATCCCTTTGATCCATACCTCTGCTTTCCTCTTCGTCGTTCCTTCCAAACCTCTCTTTGTAGTAAAAGGCAGACATGTCATTTTGGTTCCTTTGGCCACTTGGCATTGAGCTGTCAAAAGTCTTATGTAATAACCATCTAGCCCAGTGGTCGAAGTGGGCGGGATCTGCAGGGCACGCGCGCTACTACTTCATTAATTTCATTGAGTCCGTTCCCCTACTTTCTTATTTTAAACATTCCTCCTCGACGGCAGAGATCGCCAAGGCCGATAGTTAAGGCTCAGCTTTTGGGGACAGGCAGAACCGGCAGAGAAGGAAAAGGACTCTGTCTTTTCCTTGGTGCCCAAAGAAGACTAGGACAGTGTCCAGTTCTCTTGCCGCTGGCAGCTGCCCCCCTCTCCTTCTTCCCCCTCTTTTCCCTCTTTGTGTCTCGCTCCTCCTGATTTAGTGAAAACCCAGACTTCAAAAAACAGGTATTGCCTTCTCTTTCCTTATTTCGTTTATTTTATTTGCTCCCATGTGAAATGGGTCCAAAAAAGAAAAACACTTTTGCTGGAAACATCATCTTTTTCGGACATTGTTCAATTTCTAAGTGCAGCCTCAGGGTGGAGAGAAATAAAACATTCAAAATATGAAAAATAACTAACTTACGAAAATAAGACAAAGTGGTTGCAAGGTGGCCAGATTGATTTATTCACACCTAATAAACACATTAGCTCCACTTTACAGTGTTTGGTAGTGAAGCGCTACTTTTGTTTTCTCGTCTCTCTTTGAACAACATTGTTTTCCCTGGGTGGGTAGTGCACTATTCCTGGAGATACTGAAATACCTGCTTGATGAGTGAATTGGAAAACAAAATGTGTACAGGGGCTCTGTGTTCACGAATGTGGTCTTTTTAAACCATACTGCTTAACTGCTTACGTTTTGTAAGGATACATGCAATGGGTAATTGAAATGGGTCCCTTCCAGACTCTATAGGCATGTCCTTAACTTTGCAGGCAAAAGCACTCACTAATTTCTGTATAAGGAGGGTAAAAAGAAAAAGGTAACCATGTTGTTCCTGCTTACATTTCACATACTTTACTTAATCTTGCATTCCCTATGAGTGTTTGCTTTTTACAGGATGTTGTTAATTTCTTTTTAGGCAGCATATTGCTCTTGTCTAGTGCGTAATTTGAATTGAGTCACATCCAGGTGTTTATAGTGGGGCACAATTGGGTTGTAGTTGAAGGCAGTGCAAGTTTCTTTCAGTGGGGCAGTATGGTGTTCAGTGGGGGAGAGGATGTGGCACTATGGTCCGAGCTGCTGAATGTGGAACTGGGGAACCAGGTTCAGCCTTCATGACCAGTCCACCAGACCACTCCCCCTGAGGGAGCACATTCCCATGCTAGACCTTAGAAGGCCAGCAAGATCTTAAAAGCCCTGGTGTCTTAGCACCAGCAGGTGGACCCTAGCAGTTGCAAGTGTGGGTTAACCTTGAACGCCTGTCCGCCACAATTCATTCTGAAGTTCACCTCAAGTCTTCCAGGCAGGCCTATGAAGGAGCACACCATAGAGTGAAAGTGACTCTGTCACTGAGGTCACAGGACCCTTTGGCAGGGTGGCTCTAGGGCAGTGCGACCGCACCAGGTGCTGACTAGCCGTGGTCCATGCAGATAACAGCGGTGGGGCAGAGGGGCCGGGTAAGGGGGGATTTCGAGGGACAATGTCAAGGGAAAATTAAATAAATAATTAATTTTCCCTCTGCTCCGTCCCTCAAAATCGTTCTTACCCGGCCCCACCGCCCCACCGCTCTTACCTGCACAGACTGCGGTTGGCGCTGACTTGAGGTGGGGGCGTAGTGTTTGCAAGTATAATATGGTTTTTAAAGCACTTGCTGCCTCCTTCCTGGCCTCCAACAATTTTCAGCAACAATAAAAATGTCATGATAACTCCAGTCATTAATGTTCTAAGTAGAGAGAGATGGTGTTTTGTCTAGTGGACGTTTTGACTCATGGAAAGGAAGCACATAGAGTTAATGTGCCTGCTGCAAAGAACATGTACCATGCAGATCACGAAGTGCACATAATATAAATAGGTCAATGGGTTATTGCTTTTGTCAGAGAGACCCTATTGTTACTTGCAGTTAATAAGTTAAAATTATAACATAGAACAGTGAGCTATTAACTGTCATGTAAGAGCTGCATGAAAACTGCAAGGTATAAATTACAGCGTTATGGTTTTTTCCCCCAGTCTTTGATTATCCTAATGTTGCAAAAAAGGGTTAATTTGGGTAGAAATCAATTCTGATTATTAAAGAGAACCCCCAACCATGGTATTACATTTCAAATTCTGAGTTTGTGTTTCTCCAGACCAATCACTATTAAACTATGCAGCCTACTAGTATGGTTGTCAAGTGACTTTTACACCTTGTAGTCCTTTGTCTTTTGTAGCATTTCATATACAGTGATTCACACACGTATGATTGTTTATCTCTGTGGAATATGTGTGATGTAAAGTTCTCTGACACACTACACTGGTATTGGTAGTGCTGTAAATATTATGATACTTTATTTTTACACATGCTAACAGTCTATGCACAGATTTTTCCTTATTAGTACCAGTGGAACATACAGCTGCAGCAGTGAGAAAGGTGACCAGTCAATCTTTGCACAGGGCCCTCTACTTCACAGCAGCACAAGTCACATTTTTTGGTAACTTTTGATTTGTTTGAGCTATAAACAGTTTATTAGTTACAATCGTCAGATTATGTATTATGTGGCAAATATGGCACAGCCATAATTATGTGGAAAACATTTGCAAACTAGGATATTTTGCCATTCATGTTTCAACTGCTCTTGTGGAAAAAGGGAAGGAGAAGTGCTGATGACAGAAACTCCATGGTTGGGAGACAAATGGCTTGCGATTCCACTTTTAAGGATCTTTGGGACATTCGGTGATTGGAAACATATCCCACTTTGTGAATGTATTTTAATGTCAATAGCTCATATTAAACCTTCAATAAACATGTGGTTCCATTGGTTAAATTAAATAACGTAATAAGCTGTAACCAGTTAGTGAAAGGGGAAACAAATACTAAAAATATGGATATTTTGCTCTCTCTTCCACACCTCTGATTCCGCCCACTGACCCAATCCACGGGTTATTCCCGCCCTCTGATTTCCCGCCCACAGTTCTCCTACTTTTTTTACCCCACTTCGAACACTGATCTAGTCTCACATGTTGATGCAACTGTATGAGTTAGCCATGCATTTCCCTCCCAATTCGCATAACTGTCTTTACTTTAATTGGTCTTCCATCAATAATTATTTCAACATTAGCATAATTGGGCATGCACAGGACCACAGCTATCAACCAATTTTGCATTTGCAAACTGTGCAAATCGGTAAATTTGTCCGTTTGCGAATGCGAAATAGCCTTTCAAGGTGTATGACAGGCTTTGGCAGTGCATTTTAGATATTCGCAATTTTTTGCGATTAGCTAAAATTGTGACAACAAATATGGAATCACAATTTGCAATTCTCTAAGAACATGTACCAAGCATTTTCTAAATGCTAACTTCATATTTAGGAAATGCTATTACCATCGACTCCAAGTCGATAGTAACCATGTGCAATTTTTGAAAATGCTCAAAAAATGAAATTTTTTGTGGCGGGGTTGCTTCAGGGGGGCGTTGGGGCCCTTTGCACCCTTGGTTTTGCATTACCTAATTTGTGATTACCAATTAGGTACACACAAGTTAGCTAATGCAAAACCATTCGTACCTATGAGCCTTTAGGTCCATAGGAATGATTGAGTAGTATTTCCCAATAGCGATTACCTATTTACAGAATTGCTATTTGGTCATTTTAACGAAGCGCTAAATCTTTAGTGATTCCTTACATACATCGCATTTTGCGATTACCAAATAGTGATTCGGGATAAATCGCAATTTATTAATCGCAAAATGCTGTTCTGATACATGTGGCCCACAGTGTTGTACAGCAACCGCAGACCGACTACATTGCCCCCTTTTCAATCTGTGTTTAACTCCAACAAACCAACATCGTTCTATGTCAGATGTTTACTTTGAGCCTTTCACAACCCTCTCCATTTTTCTGGTCTCCTATTGCATTGTGGACTGTGTTATGTTTTTCACTGTTCATCTGTCCAAACTCATTATGGTCACTGTAGTTATTTATGTTATAAATGTTCCCTCACAGGCTGGTTTAATGGAAGCCCTATTACAAATTGTAAGCAGTCTGGAGATCATCAGAGGAGTGTAACAGATGTTTTGGTAGCATAGAGTTTCTAATTCTAAAATGTCTAATTTTTCACATAAAACCAAGAGGGCATCACTCGTCCTTGTTAATGTGCTAATGTAGCAAAGCATCTCCACTTTCCATCTACATAATTTATATAGTCATATCTGACCATGACTCTCTCATTCACGTTTGCATCTTCTCAGGGCACAAATCCTAAAAAAAGAAGTTGGGGGATGCTGACGTCACGACCAGAAGTGACGTCATGAAAGGTGGCTTGCACCATCAGACCCATTGCCTCCCCTTGCTCACCCCTTAGATGCGATTGCATCAGAGAAGCCAGCGCGTGAGCAGCGTTCTGAATGGGCTCCGATCTCACCCCAGAGAGGCCAAAGAGTGAATGTGTGGCTCCATTTGCTCCAGTTATCGAGCTTCCGGTAAAATAAGTGGGGGACGCCGTCCACCCACTTGGTACCCCGACTCGAGCCCTGCATCTTCTCAGGATCTGCCAAAAATCACAAAACAAGTGGTGCCCATCCCTTAATGATGATCAGGCATTTGCTTCTCAAAGCAATTTTGTCACACAGTGACTTTCTATCATCCAAGTCTCATGTTTGGGATCATTGTTGATTTATGCAGTTATCATGGGTTTCTTCTAGTCCTATAATAGTATCTATTATGTATTTCGGACAAAGCTCTTGACGGTCTATTGCGGTTACAGAATAGTGCTCCCAACCTTGTCTTTGACTTGAAAAGATCATTTATTCATTGCACCCCTCGTTTGCCAACAAAACACGGTTCCGATTTCAAGATCCTTTGTTTTCAAGCATTTACTTACTAACTCTCTCCTTTGACAGCTTTATACAATTCACAGCCTCATACCTCCGGTTAATAGCAACTTCTTTCCTTTAGAATCTGGTTATTTATCACCAACACTTTATTTTCCTTTACCTCACTCTGTTTTTCTCTCCTCTGCTCTTTCCTCCGTGTTCGATTTTTCCATTTCTCTCTTCCTTTTCTGCCTGCTTAGGAAGATATTTAGAAATGTATTTCACTTTTCTTAAAATGGCACAGTTTCCATTTTAGTGCAGATCTCTCTTCTTGAATGACTACGTCTGCTTCCTTTCACGTTCACTCACCATTAAATTCATGTTTTTTCTGTAATCTTGTTCTCACATCCACTCCAACCTCCATTTTTAGGTACAACGTATAGACAGTTTTTAGCAGTCTGTTGTCAAAAGACCTATTATGTACAGTAGCAATACTCATACTCACAGTCGGATTAGGGTCAATCAATTGCTTGTCATTGGTTGGCTTTCATGTCAATCTCATTTACTTACTTCTTATTCAATAACTTTACTTCCTCTTCTTGTGTTTGTCAACACGGCTTCATTACTATCCTTTTAATTGGATGACTTGTATCCTTCTACTGCTCAAATTCATAGATCTATTTTTTTGCTGGTTCCAGCACTCCGAGAGAGGGCAATTTTGTTTTTGCTCTCTCCCATGTGTGCTGCTTTCTTCCTGACATCACTGCCGCACAGCCCTCTCTGTGTCCCTTCTTTACCACTACATGATTGGTGTCAGTCATCTTGAAATGGACAACTTAAAATATTTTTTTAATGCCTACTGCAGTATACAAATGCGCATGTATGGTGATGGAATTATGTGTCACAGTGTCATGACGCATAGGTGCACAAGCATGATGATGCATGTGCATGCATGTGTCACTGTGCTGGCCGGCAATTTTCATTTGATTTTCCCAATGATGTTTGGTATTTGGATTAAGCAGCAATTTTATTTTTTTCCTCAATGGCCACCTAACAAAGGCGATACTTGTTGGCTTTGTCAATGTTTATTAAGTTTTCTATTTCTTTTAGTTTTACCGCAAGCACTAAGAAGAGATACCCCTTTGTTGGGGAGTGTCACTGCCCTTCTTCTGACCCAGCTGGGCATAAGATTAATTTAGTGCACCCTTGTTGTCTACACAAGTCCTTGAATAACATAGTACATGCAGGATGCTGCCTCTGTGTGAAAAAGACATTGTTTTGTGTGATGCCTCATCTATTTTGCTAGATTTAGAACTCTGATTGACATATTTAATTGTCTCTAAGTCCCTATTACATGGACCTGGAAGTTAAATGGCACCTGTGGACTACAGCACCTGTTGTGCCATCCACAGGGTGGGCCCGAAAAACAAGGCTTCAGGATTATCATGTGTAGCCTGACTGCAGCAGTTTAAAATCTTGCTGTCAAACTTGTTAAACTGTCCCTTTTTAACAAGCGGAAATTCCTGCTTTTAAATATTATTAAGTCATACTTAAGTCAACTTTGCATACAAGGTAGGGTGCCTGATATTTAAAAGTGGAGCATATGCAAAAATTATTTTCATTGGCAGGGCTGTAGCTGGATCCTAAAACATGACAAAGTTCAGATTCTGAACTGTTAATCTGTAACTTTTGACAGGAACCAGTCAAAGTAGTCATTCAAAGACAATTTTTTCATATTTATTAAAAGTTCAATTCATTGGTGCAGTTGAATTTTTCATAAATACCTAGCAAAAGTAACTTTTAGAAGGTTACCTTTCTCTGCCTGAAGTTAATGAGGTATGACAACTGCTTACAGAGTAGGAACAATGGCCTGGTTGTGGGGAGGAATTTTGCTTCCGATTGCAAGAAGACTAATATGATGGTCCCAGGAACATAATTAATTCGTAAAGAGGCCTTCCCCTTTCACAAGTAAATTAAAGGTGCGAGATGGAGAAGGCAACACTTAGTCCCCCAATTCAGGTAGGAACCTAACCCATTGCGAGGAAGCTACCCTCAGAACCAGTTCTGATTGACTACAAAGGAGGTGACTGCTCATTTCTCTGACCACACCTCTGAGCAGGCACACAGACTCTACTCTGGGTTTTTGCTCCATCTTGAATTTAAGGAGTGAGGGACACTGTGGGATTTTTTCCCTGTGGGATTTTTTCCCTGGGGCAAATAGGATCACCCACCTAACATCTAGTGCATTATGTACTTCCAACCATAAATGTGGCACCACAAGGCCAACTCCTCAGAACACTCTCTAAACCTGTGGAAGAGCAGAAGGACTGCACCAGCTGTTTGAGACCTGGAGGAGACCTGAAGGGCTGGACATTCTCCCACTTGTACCCAGGACAAAGATGTGGATTCCAAGCGTCCATTGGCTGACCTCCTATGTCACTGCAGGGACACAAGCAGCGAGAGGCCTTTTCCCTAGAGTGCCCCAGTGCATTAACTGGAAAAAGAGAAGTTCAAGTACCCTTTCCCAGAGCACCTAATTGCTGTTGAGAAGTGTTGGTACTTTCCAATTAGAAGTATTGCACCTCTGCTGAGAAGTGCAGGTACTCTCCCTCCAAAAAAAAAGAAGGGCAGGTACTCAGTAACTGACAGTAACGGCCCATTTAAAGCATTGAAGTGCCCAGCTGACCAGTAGCAACGGGACCTGGACTGCACCCTGATGGTGGCCTCTGCTGGAATGAGTCTTGACCCCAAAGTGCCGTTCCTAAGGACCTGGGAATCTCTGCTGTTTTTAATTGGTCTCCTCCTAACAACTGAAATGTTGGACCAAGAAAATGTTTATAGACTCTGGAGAACAGGGACCAACCACCCAAGCAAATCCACCCATTGCGCACTTTTGCTTGGCTGAAGAAACCTGTTTCTCCTGCCGGCGGTTCCTCCGCAGCAGCAAATCTATTTCAGTCGGCCCTCGGTGAGAGGATATCCTGCCTCATGGAAATCATCATCAGATACAGCCTGCAACCTTGTCCTGCTGGAAGATTTTAAGTTCCAAAAAAGAGACTAAGTCGAAATGTAGCAATTTTAATCGGACACAGGAGCCACAATTATCGTGCTGACACAAGGACATCCCTGGGAACGAAATTTGAATTTTTCCTCTCTCAGATTTTTCTGCCAAAGCTAACGACTTCAGCAGGGCCTTGCCTAATGGATATCCGACTTCGAGAGGACTTCGGCAGATACAGCCTGCAGCCTTGCCTGGCAGAAGGATTTTGAGTTCCATTTGACAGACAGAGTTAGAAGGTAAACTCTTTAACTGGGATGAACCTGCTCGGTGTATCCAACCCATGTGCCACCCAGTAGCAGCTAGCATCTACGGATACAGGGGGACAGGCAAGTGAAAACAATATACACATAAAAAACCTTACCTGAACACGAATACGATATCCTCTGCACCGGATATCTTCATTCTTCGACTGCAGCTCGGCCACCAGGAAACTCCTTGACCAATCCTGGCACTGCTCACATGCAGCATGAGAGCAGTGCCCTGATTGGAGAGAGCAGACTCACTTGTGCTGCACGGCTTTGAGGACTGCACTTGCTCTAACCCAGCTGTCTTAAGACAGTTGGGATAGAGATGTTTAAAGTGCACGTGTGCGACGGCCATTCAAAAAGACATGCGCACTGTTCAGGACGTGGGATGAAAAATAAAATGGTAATGAATTACTATTTTATTTGCTTTTCTGGGGTTTTGAGGGTAATATAAGTGAGGCGACGCTCCTCAGCTCAAACGGAGAAGTCGCCTCTGGCTCCACTAAGGTCAGACTGAAATTGTGCCTAGATCCCTGTATATTTGTCTAATAGACTATCATTGGCACTTAGCACTTTTTAGCGCTATTTTCATACAAATTGTTAAAAAATCCTATCTTTGGCTTCCCTAATTGAATTTCTTTTGTTTTGGTGTAATTTTTCTTATTAAAATCTATTTTATTTTTCTAATTCAGTTTGGGATTTTCAGTGTTTGGTGTTTTCACATTATTACTGTTTTGGTACTGCTTAATTGCCTTACACAGTGCCCTAAGTTAAGCCTGTCTGCTCGGTACCATTGCTACCAGATGGTTGAGCTCACATTCATTATGATAATGATACTATTCCTTGATGAGTGCGACCGCCCACCCTAAATGATAACACACTTTCTTACAGTCTTATCTACACATTTTGAAAGAGGGTGGGAGCACACTGCCTCCCATACAAGCACTCAATTTTCCCCAATGCATCATGGTAAATGCATTGCTTAATAACATTTACTTCAGTAGTAGTCATTACGTTTTCAACCTTGTTGGTGCAGCCTGTGCTGTTTAACTCTAGACACATGTTTCTGGATTCATTCCTTAATCAGTAGAAAACAACAAGTGGTTTTGGGGGTGCCACGTGTTAAGAACCACTGTACTATGTAGTTCTTTGATGTGCCTGCTTTTTAAGTTCATCACTTACAACCTAAACTTCATTCTCTGAATCCTTTTCATAACACTCATCTTTGAAGGTACAGTTTCACTCTACTAATACGATCTAGTCAAGAAACTGGCTTTATTCCCAGCTTCCATACTGTTGACGCTCAAGATGTTTCTGCTACATTATGGGATTTCTTTTCTAAGACAGCAGGAGGGCAATCACTCAAAGACGCCAGCCTGCTACCCCCACCTGTTACAAAAACTTTCCCTAACGAAAAGCAAGGCCGATTGGCTTTGCCAATGCTTTTTGCTTGTTTACATTTATGTTATTAACCTGAACCCATGGTTCTTGCCCTTCTGATTCTCCTCTCTCTGAAATACAGTGTGGTGATATGACTTATCATATGTTTTATGCACCTTACACTTAAGTTTTTTTTGGCTAGGGAAACGTATGCACCTGGCTTCCACAATTTACAGAAAGGAAACAATATTATAAAAATAAAAAAGCGTTGCCGGAACGGATCGGAGGTAAGAGGCGGGGGCAGCGGGGGGAGGAGGACGCGGGGGATGCCGGTGTTAAAAAAAAAAAACGTCCCTTTTTGCCACTTCCTCACAGCGTCTCTCCTCTCCTTGCTGGCCTGAACAAGAAACACACTCAGGCTCCCAGTCAGCCAATCACAAAGATGGCTTAGCAGCATTGTGATTGGTCTGAGCACTGTGTTTCGGCGCTCAGACGTTGACTGGGAGCCTGGGCATGTTCTCCATGAAGGCTGTAATGCAGCCTGAATGGAGCGCATGCCAATTGTGCCTGACTGTTTGGCCGGCAAGCAGTCATTGCGCATGTAGGAGGGTGCGACAACTCCTCCCCTTCCCCGCCCCCTCACGCAAAGCTGCGAAGTAGGAGAAAATACAATGATTGTACGAGTTATTATCATTTTATTTTCTCTTTATTTCTCTGCTAAAAAGCAGTGGGACAGTGCCTTAACGGAGGAGCCGCCACTAAAATTAAACTATTGTGTTTACTAATTACAAAATGTAAAAAAAAAAATATTACCAAGTATACAATATAGTTACTTCTGACTTCTGCGCTTCTTGCACTTTACACAAGCTTGTAAAACGTGAAAGTACTTCTTTTACACGAGGACTCGTTCAAATATTTTGCAATTCTTTAGTATACAAAAGGCTTTTCGTTAAGTTTTTCGACACTATAAAAAAGTTCATACTGTTGATGTATCATATTTCTTTACACACTGGGGGAAAGGGGATGATTGCACGCTCAGAAACAATGGATGTGAAAGGATAAAAACATGAACTCGCCTGCAACACCAAAATACCTAAAGACAGCCAAGATCATTCGTGCAGAGCCTGGAAACTCAATGAGCCTTCGCCTGCCAGGGAGCAGGCGATGAAAGCTTTCACCAGCCAGCAAATGGATAATCCAAAGGCAGGGAGATTCATGTGCTCTGTCTTGCACTTTTGGGAAATCGAGACCGTAAGAGTTGTCTAGACAGCAGCAGCAGTTGAGTAATAGCCGAGGCCTCCGACCCTCCTCCGTCAACCTACCGTCCAGGTTTCTAAAGGAAGTTTTCGAACGGATTTGCTTGGCAGATGCGTTGTATTTCTCACTTAGCAAAATGACTGTATTCAGCAGGCCACCTATTTACTTGTGCGCTGGGTTAGGAATATAATACGTATTTGCATTATCTATTGTATTGTAACATTTAATATCAGTTTCCTTCCCTCATGAAGAGGCCTCAAATATTGAGCTCTTAAGCAGGTCTCTAGAAACGGCAGCACTACAGGTACGAACCCGTCTCATGTGTGAAATGCACAAGTAAGGTGAAAGTGAGAAGTAAAAAATAAAAAAAATACGTAAACTCCATTTACTGGATGACAGCTGCTCAGCACGAGACAGCAGACATCCTTAAAGCATCGACACCTGATGGCACTTTGTAACCACATTGCTTCAGGTCAGCAGAACACCGTGATTCCAGCCCTGGACAACCACTGGAAACTGTCGGCCTCAGTCCTCTTGGTCCAACAGTGGTTTGCATAGATGTGCTTTCGTGGATGTCCTTCATGGTGAGGTACCAGACAACTTGGCTTTGATTGGCATTTGTAAAAGAAGGGTCTAAAAAACATGAAATAGAGGATTTTTTCGGCAAATTGAAAGTAGATAAAGGCAGGCAAACAGTCCCAGGATGCTTGTTTCTGGTTCAGGGAGGACCTGGCCTGGCAGTTCGGTCTGGACTGTTCCCATGAGGCACAGGGTCAAGACTGATTTGCATATGGCTTGGTCCAAACTGGGGTGGCGTAGTGGGCAAAAGAACAATGGATTTAACCCTGATCTTTTGACTGGGGGGGGAATGTTTGCATTGTCAGCATTCCGTCCATCATTTGTTTGCTGTAACACTTTCCAGGAAACCTGGTCCTCAGAGCCGTTCCATCATCCCGGCTGCCTAAACTACCATATTCCTGCCACTTAGGGTGTTAGAGGCCACCCGTTGTGGGGGCCTCACAATCTGGGTTAAACAAGATATAGTTCTTAAAATCCGGGTTATACCCTCAGAATGTTGAGACATTCTTGTGATTACTGTGGGGGTCGGTCCATATGGAACCTGTGCCATCGTCTCGTCAATGTATATGCTAGAGATCTGAGTAGGGGTCGGAGATCCGAAACTATCAAAGTCTTAGGTGGGCTTTTAGACACTCTCCCAGGGGAAGCCGGAGTTGTACTTGTTGGGGATTTCAATACAACATGCGTACCGCTTGACAATGAGGACAATAACCTAGGGAGGGTGAAGGATGAACACTGGGGTGTTCCACTCTTGGAATTACATCCGATTAAACGCTGGACAGAGGCAGCAATTCAAATAAAAGATCTCTGTTTGGAGGATGGTTTAAGGGCAGCCAATGGTCGATTCCCCTTCCGATAGACTAGGGTCAAACACATTTAACAATGGTTATCATTCCAGTCGCATTGACTACATCTTAATCAGTCTGAATTTATGGCATCCTTTTGAACACATGGCTGATCAGGCTCGTATAGAGAGTGACCATGATCCGCTCTGTTCACGGTTCACATTTAAGGACCTTAGCGAACCAGTCCAACTGGTCATTTTACCTATTACTAGCGATCTCGTAGTCTCAAACAACATGCGTAGAGTTAAATGGCCTAGGATCATAGCATGTCCAGAAACACTATCTATCATAAGTAGTGAGCTTGAGAGTACACTCACATTGATGGAGACCTGCCACTTCTCCCATGAATCGGCAAATGAACTCACGCAGCTGCACAATCTACTGTTTTTGATAATCCGTGGGCATTTTCAAAAACAGGGTAAGGCTAGGGCGAAAGTCATCATCCCCAAAAACTATTGGTATAATCAGGCCTGTAGAGGTGCACATAAAATCCTTGGTGAAGCAACCAAATCAGGTGATGCGGCCAGAGTGCGTGCTGCTAGGACCACCTACAAGAATGTTATCTATGGTGCCAAAATAAAATTGGGATGAGGATAGATGGCAGGAATTAAAATCCGCTTGTGACAGTAACAACTCCAAATGGTTTTGGAATGTGGTCAAATGGGGTAGGGGAGGAGTAGCCCAGCCACCCGAAAATCATGTTGACCCCGACGGGTTGGTTAGCCACTTTTCTACTCAATATGCTGAAGATGAAACAGACGATAATTCATCATTTCCCATCCACCCTTTTTCCACTGATAGGGTATTTGATGAGGTAGATGTTAGCAGCGCCCTAAGCACTCTAACAAGTGCTAGAGCCCCAGGATTAGATTGTATCCCAGCGGACATTTTCATGTTTGATAGACCAAAATAGTCCAAATATATACTCTTACTTGCTAACACCATAGCACAAGGAGCACCCATCCTGGCTACCTGGCGGGGGCGGAGATAATTCCCATATACAAAAAAGGAGTTAAATCCATGCCTGGTAACTATAGGCCAAGAAGCCTCATCGATTCCATACAGAAAGTGGTGGCCAGGCTTGTTCTGGCCAAGGTCCAGACATGGATTGAGGCAATTATTATCCGCATCCCCCTCTAGGCTGTCTTTACGGCCCTCATTAGTACCAATGACCAGGTCTTTCGATTTGTTCTTATTTATTGGCGGACAGTCACCCTCGGCAACGGTAGCATGTATGCTGCCTTTGTCGATCTTAAATCCACCTTTGACCTGGTCTCACGGAATAAACTGTGGGAAGTCCTGAAGGAGATGGTGATCTATATAATTTGAATAAAAGGCTTTCCATTCAGCCCACTTCGTGCAAGGTGTGCCCCAGCAGGCCAAAAGGATTATGGAGGAGCCAAAGAGAAATTCTGCGCACACATGTTGAGAATAATAATAGAGTTAAAAAGGGATTAATTCACTGTGAAACACCAAAAGTGTTCATTCTTCACTCCAATACAATTCACTATAAATGTGTCTCAAGAGACTAGTTCAATGTAAGGTATTAATCAGTGTCCATTCTTCAGCCCCGCAATAATATGAGCAGACGGGCCACAAAATGTATAGTTTTACCTTGAAGAGACAACCAATGCTTACAGAAAAGTAGCGCCACTGGATAAACACAGGAAAATAGAGAGCGCTTGGTAAATAAAATTGAGTCACAAAATTTGTACACAAATTGCTTAAACTGGTGATATGTTGCTTATTGACACTCTAGGCTGTAACGGACTGCTAATGCTGTAGTGCTTAATAGGATATATTACATCCAATATGGCAGCACGTCACATATTGCGTCCCACAACGGCAGTGAATAGACTGTAAACCAAACTATACATACAATATGGCGGGACCTCACACACTGTGTCACGCTGTGGTGTTGAGTAGACTGTAAACCAAATTATACATCCAATATGGCGGATATGCATCGGCATGTTGCGCTCCACGTTTCTGATGTATTTAAAACCCCGACTGGCAATCCGCGTAAGCTTTGTACTTGCATGCGCCCTTCATCTATTTAAACCATGCCATCAACTGCTATGTACTGAGTAATGTCACTTCCAAAATCTTTAAACTTATATTTTCTTACTGGCCACGATCGTAGTGTAGACATCTTAAATGATAAATGCCACTGATTTCAGGTAGTATGACATTTCTCACTTTTGAAGCATATAACTCTGCTCCATATGATACCAGTAGTGAAAATAGTCTGCGCTTGAATCGTGTGAAGGTGCAGAAATGGGTTGCTCTTCTTTGTTGCCACTTTGCTAAGTAATCACAGTATCACAGTAGGCAAGTGATTCTTAATATATCATTTACTCCAATAAAGAGCACCATCTAAACATACATCTTCCTCGTCTGGCTTTTCCCTGCAACTGTCCTGGTGTCCACTCCATCATTCCAAACTGGAATTCAGAGCATGCACCCTCACAGCTGTTCAATATTTATTACAAACGTAAACACAACACTACCCCAATCTATCCCCATTGCATTCCAATCTATTCTACTATGATCCACCTAACCTTCCACACACTAATCTACCACACTCCAATCCACCTCACTCCACTCTTCCCCAATCTACCCCACTCCATTATACCCCAATATATCCCACCCCACTCTGTCCCAATCTACCTCGATCAACCCTACTCTAATCTACCCCATTTTACCTCACTCAAGTCTAACCCACTCCACCCCAATCTACTCCACTTCACCCCAATCTACCCCACTCCAATCTACCATGCTAATCTACCCAAGTCCTCCACTCCAATCTACCATACTCCAATCTACCCCTCTCCATTCAACCCCACCCCACGCCACACCAAAGCACTAACTTTTAGCCATGCTGAGCAGCAGCCACACTGGTGTACAACATGGCTATCACATCTTGCCAAACCCTATATATCTTTCGTGAGACCTATTGGCTTTACCAGTGCGTGTTACATTTGGAATTAATTATGCACTGTATACAATTATCCATAAAGAAATGGATTTGCATAAACATAATCAGGATTTCAAAAAACCATTTAAAAGTTACCTTTGGTAATCGTTAGGACCTCTAAAATTTTGTAACTCTATATCAAAAAACAGGGGTACACCTAATAGGACAGATTTACCCATTTTTTAAGAAAGGTGCCAAAGATATGCTGCTGCAATGTTATCATCATGTTTCAACTAAAAAAGGAAAAAACGAAATCTTTCAGCTTTAGCGGAAAGGAAATGGTTAATTTGTGGATGAATCATTTTAAACTGTACCTGAAAAGACTACCTGTGAATAATGGAAAAATTTAGCCCACTCAGCCTCTGCCAGGCAGCCTAGACCCAGTGAGAAATGCATGACCACTTAAAATGAGACGGCCAGACCTCGGGTTTACAGAGTTACTCAGTAAACCACTCACAGAAAAACTGCAGACGGATGAGATTGCTAAATATAGACACTCTGTAATTTTCACCTACATCTTAGGAGGTGGGGAAGCCTCTGCCAGGAACGGCATTTATGTGTTTGTGGTGAACCTTCCTCTCCGCACCTCCAGGCTGATGTGTGGCTTTGATGAGGCATGCTCCCGTCTGTGGGAGCTGCACTGGGAACACAGCACGTCGGCTCACTTATTATAAGAGTTGCAAACTTCCTCTTGCATCAAAGGCGGGAGAGAATCTTAAGGATTCCACAGTCACTCCTGTGTGAAGGGCTTTCATTCACAAATGGTACTAATATCAGAGCCCTCTTTTGGGAAAAGATAGAAGTATCATGTTTTTGCTGTCACGGTGTACATCTTCACTAGGGGTGGGCGGAATTTGCGAAAGCGACTTTCGCAAATTATCGCGAAAATGTTTAAAATCTCCGCAAACACGCAGAAATATCGCGAAAATGCGGAAGTTTTTTTCCCGCCCGTTCGCGGTATTTTCTGCGTGTTCGCGGCTCGCCAACTTACCCATGCGGTTGCTTGCGGGCGCGGCCATCTTGTTTTCACTCTTCTCGCGGTGCATGATCGCGAGAAGAAAGACGTGATCGCGCGACGCATGACGTCACTGCGGGCGCGAACTGTCGCGAGACAGCGCAAATGGCTAAAAACAATACAACATCTCATGGAGAACGCGACCGGATCAAGAAAACTTGTCGGCGAATGCAGGGATTCAGGTAAGGCGATCGCGCACGCGCAAGAATGTATTATTTTACAGCGCGAGCAAGAAACAAATTATCGCCAAGCTGCGGAAACTGGAAATTTTGACATTTTCGCGCTCTCCGTGGAACACGAAAATGTCAAATTATCGCAATTTCCGCGAACGGAACGACATTTTCGCCCAGGCCTAATCTTCACCCGTAATTCTAAAGTGAAGTTGCCCTTTCCGCGGAAAAATGTCTTTATCCGAATGATGCTACATAAGGCATGAAGTTATGGCAGAAGAGATCCAGATGACTGAAATGATACAGGAAAAGTAAACACTGTGAACACACATCTACTTAGAGACTGGATTGAGTGCACGTGTGAGATCGGTTACACAGAGCCATCCTGATCCTGTGATTGAAGAAAAAGACAGTTATCTGTACAAACTCACCAACCTATCACTCCTGTTCAGGTTTCACCTGAAAAGAGGTGGATTCAGAGTTAGCAATTCTTCCTGGCAGTAATCAGGGGCGGCTCCTCCGCTAAGGCGGGGGAGCGTCGCCCCACTGCTCTTTGAGGAGGAAAAATAAAATGATAAAAATGCTGTTTTTATCATTTTATTTTTTGTAGGTTCGGGGCTGGGTTAGGGCGGGGCAGGGCAGGGCTGGAGGCACAGGGAGAGGAGTGGTTTGCTCACTCCAAGTGCACATGACTGCTTGGTCGGCCGTCTTGGCCCGGCCAAACAGTCATGTTAAGCAGTCATGTGCACTTTGCATGTTCCCCATCAGGCTGCGTTACACAGCCTGGTAAGGGAATATGCCCAGGCCCCCAGTACCCATCTCAGACCAATTACAAAGCTGCATTGAAGCATTGTGATTAGCTTAGGGGAGCCAATCACAACGCTGCATTGCAACGTTGTGATCGGCTATGGGGAGCCTGGCTGCTTCCTAGTTCCAGGACTCGCCGGAGAAGCGGCGGAGGGATGCAGCCAGTGGAAAAGGAGCATAGTATTTTATTTTGTGTCCCCCCCACTCCTCCCTCAATACTCCCCTCGTGATCATCCTAGGGAATAAAGAACCATGTAGAAGTGGACAGCTTATTTTCACCACTTGGATCCACTGGCCGGTTTGCATTGACTTAAAAAAAGTCCACAAAGTGAATTTGGAAGTATGTTAGAGTATTTTGATTCTGTTATCTAAACAAGGCAGGAAGCCAAGCTACATAAGACCTCCGAGACACATGCTTCAGCGTGAAAAATCTTTTCCAATATCCAATAAATCACAGTGGAGATGGAATGTATCATCGACCTAATTTACATCCTCATTTTCCATAGCCTGGCAAGGACACGTGTTTAAATACTTTATTTAGAAAATCAAGTCCGTCAAGGTGGCAGCAACATAAAACGGTAATATAAAAGAATAAGATCAGTGCATAAAAAGCGATGCTGCCGTGAACATCACGGCCAGTTTTTTAAAAAGCTAGGACTACTGTGATACATAGCGTGCCATTATAAGAAAACATCTGTCAAGTCGTTTTACGGTGAATTTACATCAAATGCTAAGATAAGACTGAACCCCACAGAAAAAGCATATAATAGATTCTAGCAGCTGTAACAAGAGGGTGTAAAAGGTCTTGGGGTAAACTAGTCTGGTAAGGACATCATAACAGCCTTAACCAAGCAAAAAAATTGTTTATGCTTGGGCACAAATTGTGCAATCCCCAGGAGCTGTGTCAGTCTTGTGTATCCTATCATGTGGGGAGCTGAACTAATGACCACTTACGGTGGACAGTTGGTGGAAAATATCGACAAAGTGCATTTGTTGTTCTTGCTGAAATTAATAGTCTGTTGAGTAATTTTACAAACAATGGAGATGAGGATTAGATATTAACTCAACTTGCTTTGGTGTAGTGTAGAAGTGTTAATTAGGGTTGTGCAACATGTGTCCTAGTTATACTTTTAGGTATGGAGTGGGCCTATCTAACCACCATGCTTAGGGAATACCAGGAATGCATTTCTTTCCACAATAGTTAATCCTGTTGATGTACAAAGATGCAAACTCTAGGATGAGGTTACATCCTTGGAAACTGAAAGTGCTGTAGAGCTTTCAAAGGGCCTCTGCAATGATCAGCTGAGATGCTAAATGCAGTGGTCTGTGCCTCAATTCAACATTCATCTAAGAGAGTGAGAGGCCAAGAAAGGAATGGGTAGGCTTGAAATTACTCGACATCCATGGGGGATGCCTCTAATCCCATATGGATCCTGGACAGGACTCCACTGCCAATTGTCTAGTTTCATAATAAATAAACACCACTTACATACCTACATGTAAAACAAACTTGATGTATAGAGAGGTGTGCTCCTGTATCACAGACTGGATGTGGATGCAGATGAGGCCTCAATTTCCAGATGAATGGCCAATTGGTAGACTGCTCTCTGCAGGGTGACTAGTGGATACATATTCCGTAGGCTTGCAAAGCCCTGGGCATCATTAAGATGTAGGTCTTGAAGGCCTGTTTATGAAGTAGGGAGCAGTAAATCTTCTCCCTCTAAAAGAACCGCTCCGAGGATACAACTTCACATCTCAATTTACGCTTTAGCCCCTCTGTTGACTTTCCAGGCCCATAACAAGTTCCCAGGAAAGGGATGTTTTTAACACTAATATGCTCAGACCTCTCCAACTTAAAAGTTCCTCAAATCCAATGCTATTTCATGGGAAATTAAATCCTTTGTATTGTCTCCTATGAGTTTCTCTCTTGGGTGTTCCCAAATGTTAGTATGTATGCTATTTCTTTGCTTTGTCCTTGTCTATTGCAGCAACACCCGATCCATCCTGGACCTGATTTAGACAGTGCCCTCCATTACATGATATTATGCCAACTGGCACAGAAAGCACGCCATGGACCGTAATTTATGCAACGAAAATGGACCCCTATCCCCTCTTTTGGGTAGTAAAAGAACAGCCATAATTTGGGTGTTATTGCCCTCTCATGACCAACCCAGGCCACTCCCTTAACAGATGGTAATAATAATATGCATTTGGTTCCTCCAAGGAAGAAATTACAATAGAGCACAGTATAAATAACTTTAACATTCCAGAGGGTCAGTAGCTAAACCTCCTAGGGCAACACTTTGGTACACACAAGCTGAAGCAGGGCCCCTGCAACAAGATGAGAGCAGGGCTGCCATTGTGCATAGGAAAAAGAAGTCCACAAACATATATGCACTAAGGTCTGAATCAGGAGTATAACAAGGCTTCAAGACTAAACTTTTGCTCCGAGAGAAAGCTCTTAAAATCATCAAGGGAGGATGCTGAGATGGTGCACCAGGTCCCAATGGCATACCTCAAGCAATTTACAAAACAATTCCAGACTTGTGGGTTACACAACTGACCAAGATTTATAATTCTGTCCTTCAAAATGAAGTGATACCAGATTCATGGAAAGGGTCAGTGATCATCTCAATATACAAAAGAGGTGACAGGTCATTGCCAGAGAGCCACAGACTGATCTCCTTGGGTGACACCAAAGTCAAATATTTTGCTTCACTCTTGTTGCAAGATCTGTCAACCTGAGCAAAAGATGAAGAGATAATTCCATTAAACCAAACAGGTTTCAGCCAAGATGTAGGAACCTTGGCGAGCATCTTAGCACTTTCCCTTGTTATGGACCAACAGCTGAGGAAACACATCTCTCTATATCTTTATTTTGTGGATTTCAAAGTCGCATTTGACAGTGTGCAGCATGAGAAGTTATGGGCGAAGCTGGCCAGTTGGAGAATTCCACCACTGCCATTAAAACGGCTACAACAGCTGTACACCAACACTTGGGTTAGTTTTAAAATCAGAAATGGTACATGACTCTCAAGGAAAATCAACACACACACAAGTTTGAAACAGGGATGTGTGTGGGCATCAAAAGTACTTAACCGACTTGACGCCGCAATTTAATATGGTCAATTCCCACGCACCAAAATTGGGTGCATACCAGCTATCTAATCTCCTTTATGTTGATGACTTGTCCCTAATAAGTCAAACCAAAGTCGCCCTTCAAAGATTAACAGAAGTCTCAGAATTAAACACCCAAGAAAAGGGAAAGGAAATAAACATGGCCAAGGGGATGGTAGTGGGCAAAAGATGAAAAACTATATCAAAGTGGAATTTGGGAGGCCCTCCGATTGAAACAGTGAAGGAATGTACGTACCTAGGAGATCTGTTTGACAACAAAGGACTGTTTACACTCCACTTGCACTAGCTCAGAACCAAAGAGATGGCCCTAACGGAAGCATCAACAAAATAATACAGATCCCTTAAGGCAGAGGACTACTTCCAACTGGGGTGTGTGCCCCCCAGGGGTGGGGGGCATGGATCGGTTCACAGAGAGGCACAAATGCCTCTGCAAGTGCAAGAAAATAAAAATTGCCTGTTAGGGTGGAGATGTTTATTTGCCACATTTCCAGGCTGTCTTCATTTACTCAGAGCCCTTGAAGTGAGAACTGTGATCAGAGTGAGGGCGGGGTCAGTGAGTGTGCTGGTAGGGTCAAAGAGGTTGCTATTAAAAAAAAAAGTCCAGTCATGTAAAAAAAATGGACTAACACTTTCATTGAAAAATAAATGCAAGTTAAACTAACTTCTGATAAATGTACTCTTAGATTATGAAACCTCAGTTAGCAACTACCATCACTGCAGATGTCTGTGTGTGTTAAAGCTCAGTGACAAATAATTGAACCCTAGTCGGTGCACAGGAATAGTGACATTTGTATTTATAGTCGGAGCCAAGGGCGGGCCACTTCCTCAAAGCAAGGGAGTAGCTTTGATGCAAGTGTGACTAAAGGCATCCCTTCTCCCCGTTTGGGCTCATGAAGCCTCATTTTGGCTTCTAACATATCTTTCAGTCATATTACCAAATCGGTACTGTATGTATATGTATTTCTTTTATTTGATATTTTCCCCAGATTCAATTACACTCAAAATGTAGTACTTTGACAGGAGTGGTATCAGGGATTATTCCTTGGACCGGAAGAAAAGCTTTGGGGTTAGGGCTTGAAACATGTAGACTGTAGAAATACAGGAACATAAATCTACGAGTTTCAAACTTTTTTCTCCAGTTCTTAAACATACCAGATGGAGACACAAATAATATTGATTTACTACTAGCCAGGTATTTTTAGTTTTTCATGTATAACAACCCCCGACTCCTATTTTTCTCTTCATCCTTCATAGTATACATAAAAAAGTGCTCCCACATAACCTGTAGGTCGTAGCACGCCCTGTTTCGCAGTGGAATGGGACGAACCCAATGATGAAGCATGCTATCAAGGGGAAACCCTGGTGGGTGAGGGTTATTTAAAGAAAACTGTCTGTTTCCAATCTAGGACCAGGAGTGGAAAGGTAGTCCTATAAGACAAATGGGCTCATTTTGGTTTAAAATATAACAAATAGTAGACCGATTCCTCTGGCTCTCTCCTCTACCTCCCCCTTTTTTTTAGTACACTCCACTTGCACTAGCTCAGAACCAAAGGGTTGGCCCTAACTGCAGCATGTCAAAAATAATACAGAACCTTTAAGGTAGAGGTCTTCAAACTGGGGTGCATGTCTCCCGGGGGGGGGGGGGGTGTGAGGGGGGGGAGGGGGCATGAAACCGCTCCCAGGGGGGCACAAATGCCTCTGTAAGTATATGTAAATGAAGATTGCCTGGAAGGGTGGCGATGTTTATTTGTCACGTTTGCAGGCTGTCTTCATTTACTCGGAGCACTTGAAGTGAGAACTATAATCGGAGTGAGGGCGGGGGACAGTGAGTGTGCTGGCAGGGTCAAAGAGGTCGATAAAAAAAGTCTAAGGGACCGATTACGATGTCAGGACACCATCTTGTAAACAGGACCGACTGACCGCCAGTTGGCTGTCCCGACAGCCTGACTTGGATTTATTTATTTATTTATTTTCGCGATTTCTAAAGCGCCTGGTGACCCGTAGGCATCCCCGCGCTATTAAACCTGTCGCTGTCCAAAGAGGGGGGAGGAAAAGTTTTAATTGGGAAATAAGAATGTTTTGAGTTTCCTACGGAACACTATGTGGGAGGGTTCCAAACGTAGGCTGAGGGGGAGTAGGTTCCAGGCTATGGAGGCTTTTACCGAGAAGCGGCGTCCGCCAGAACGAGCCTTCCTGAATTTGGGCACCGTAGCAAGATGTTCGGCGTCGGAGCGAAGGGATCTTGAGGACTTATATGGGGTAACCATATGTCTGAGTGCGTCAGGGCCAGCTCCGTTCATAAGCTTGTGGGTGGTACATAGGGCCTTGAACTCTACTCTCTGGCGAACAGGGAGCCAGTGTAGGGCTTTGAGGGCGGGCTTAGCCGACACTCTAGGGGAAAGGTTCATGATGAGCCTGGCCGCCGCATTCTGAGTACGTTGGAGTTTGGACAAGGAGTACTCAGGGGCCCCCAGATAAATGGCATTGCTATAATCGAGCCGTGCCAAAACAAGGCCCTGGACAAGTAATTTCCTGGATGGAAGAGGAAGAAGAGGCAGGATTTTACGAACGGACCGTAGTAGACCGAAACAGGTGCCTGCTGTCTTGGTTGCCTGCGATTTCATAGTGAGATCCGGTTCTAACCAAACTCCTAGAGTCTTAATTTCATTTTTAGGGGATGGGATTTCACCGAAGGTGTCGGGCCAGGACGTGGGCGGCAAGGTTATCCGTTTATTGCCAAGGAGCATAATCTCGGTCTTTGCGCCGTTTAGCTTCAAGGCCGAGTCACACATCCAGGTATGAATGTCCTGGAGACAGTGGAGCAGACTGTCCGGATGGTTATCCAGGTGGGACAGGGATACGACAAGTTGGGTGTCGTCAGCGTAGTTAATTATTTTTATACCGTAGGGGGCTACTACGTCTTCCAGGGGCGCCATGTAAACATTAAAAAGAGTTGGGCTGAGCGACGACCCCTGGGGAACTCCGTTCTTCAGTGGAAGAGGATCTGACCGGGAGTTGCCGTCCCACACCTGGAAGGATCGATGGGATAGGAAGGATTCGATCCATGCTCGCGCCGTACCCACAATTCCTGCCTTGGCCAGGCGATGTAAAAGGACACGGTGATCCACCGTATCGAAAGCGGCGCTAAGATCCAGGAGGATCACTGCCACTGAGCCCCCTGAGTCTAGGATACACCTTGCCTCCTCGATGACGGCGAGGAGTGCAGTGTCCGTGCCATGGCCAGGTCGGAACCCAGTTTGGGATTGGCGCAGGATGCTGTGGGTTTCGAGAAATTGGGATATCTGAGCATTGACTAATTTTTCGGCCATCTTACTGATGCAGGGGAGCAGTGAGATCGGTCTATAATTGGACATGTCGTCCGGATTTAGTTGGGGCTTTTTGAGCAAAGCCTTTACGACTGCGTTCTTCCAGTTGGGGGGGACCGTTCCACTAGCTAGGGAGGAGTTGATCAGATCCCTGATGATGGGGGCTATGGTGGAGGACACCTTTTTTAGGAATCTTACCGGGGCTGGGTCAAGGGGGGAGCCACTTTTCATTTTAACAAGCGTGGCCGTCACCTCGGGGAGGGAGACTGTTCTGAAAATTTCCAGCTGTGGGCCATTATTTTCGTCCGCTGTGGCAAGGATAGGAGGGCTGATGGTAGGAAGGGAGTCAAGTATCCGTAGAATTTTAGAGTCAAAGTATTTAGCTAGATCCTTGCTTCTGTCTGTGGCGGGGGAATGAGGGGGAGGTGCTGTTGGGATGTTTAATAATTCCTTGACAATCTGATAGGATTCTTTGGCTGAGTTGGTCGAAGTTTTTATTCTGTTGTCGTAGAATAGCGATTTAGCTGATTTCAGGGCAATCTTGTATTGTCTAACCGCGTTGCGATAGGTATCTTTGTTGCTGTGGAGCCAATCTTTCCTCCAAGCTCTCTCAGCCTTTTTACATACTTTGCGCAGGACTGTAAGATCAGCATTGTACCAGGGGGCATGTCCCTTGGTTTTTATTTTCACCTCTCGGTTTTTGATGGGAATAAGGCTGTCAAGAGAGGAGGAGATCCAGTCTCTGAACTGAGTATCCGCCGTGGTGGAGTCGACTGCCAAAGTGGGGGTAGAAGCGTCGAGCGCCAAGGCCCAGTTGTCGGTCGAAAGTCTGGCCCAGGCTCTATCTTTGGTGAAGGTTGGAGGGTTATGGGGTTTCTTGAAGGCCCCCGGGAGATGAGTCAAAACAAGGAAGTGGTCTGTCCACGGGAGGGGAATGGATTTGGTGAACTGGAGGGAAGGGATGTTCGAGAGTACAGGGTCGAGAAGGTGACCTTTCACGTGCGTGGCTCCTGCATTAGTTAGGGAAAAGCCAAGGGCGCCAAGTTCACTGATTAAATCGGACGACCCGGTGTCGGTTGCGTCATCGAAATGAATGTTGAGGTCACCTGTAATCAGGAAGTTGGAAGTGTGGTGGGCCAGGGAGGAGACGGATTCCAAGAAAGCGGAGGAAAAAGGGCCGAAGTGACCAGGGGGTCTGTAGACCAAAAGGCCTGACAGGGAGTAGGTCGGCGAGAGCGTCAGCGTGAACAGACAGCTCTCCGACTCCTTACTCTGGATCTCTGTAGAGCGGCAGGAGAAGTGGTCTCGGTAGACGATGGCTATCCCACCACCTCGGCCTACCGGGCGGGGTTGGGACATGATGAGAAAGCCCGGGGGGAGGGCCGTGACTATGTCAGCGTTAGAGTAGCTAGTGATCCAGGTTTCGGTGAGGAATAGTATATCCAGGTCATGGTCGACAATTAAGTGATTAATGAGTAGGGCATGTTTGGGAAGCGATCTACAGTTCAGTGTCGCTAATTTGAGGCCCGGGGGAGAGACAGCCAACCTGGGAAGGAGCAGGTTTCCAGGTTTGCAGATGTTACAGCCGACGAAGGGGACATTTGGGTCATGTAAGTCATGACAGTTGTTGTTTTTCGAAGGTCTGAGGCTAAGGAGATCACGCCGAGAGTAGAATCTCCTAGTGGCGGTAGGATCCGGCATGGGGGCTGGCCCTAGGCCCGGTCGTGCGCGGACGGGCGCAGACGGGCTTGCCTTAGGCGCGCCTTCGGCGCGCAAACGGCGCTCCCGCTGCGCTCGTCCGCTGCGCTGGGGGGGTCGGCACATTTGTGCTGGTTGAGAGGGCGTGGCCTCGCAGGGGGCGTGGCTACACCTTTTGCCGCGCTGGCGGTGATGGCGTTTGCTCGAGTCTGAGCTCTGGCTGGCGCTAGGAATCGGCGCTTAAGCACAGGTAAGCCTGGATGGCTTTTGTGAGTTTAAAATAGGTGAAAGTGATAACAAATTTTAAAAGTAGAGCGAAGAAATTACAAAATACCTCCGGCTTTCCGCCACAGAGGAGTTCAGGTTAATGAGGGATCGTTGCGCTGAAGGCGTTTATATACTCGGTGAGATTGGTGGGCGTGGCCTCGCAGGGGGCGTGGCTACACCTTTTGCCGCGCTGGCGGTGATGGCGTTTGCTCGAGTCTGAGCTCTGGCTGGCGCTAGGAATCGGCGCTTAAGCACAGGTAAGCCTGGATGGCTTTTGTGAGTTTAAAATAGGTGAAAGTGATAACAAATTTTAAAAGTAGAGCGAAGAAATTACAAAATACCTCCGGCTTTCCGCCTCAGAGGAGTTCAGGTTAATGAGGGATCGTTGCGCTGAAGGCGTTTATATACTCGGTATATACACGGTTCGGTCGCATTCAGACACTTCCCTATGGGAGCATGTGTTACGGCCGTAAACCGTCCGTAGTACATGCTCCTAAAGGAAAATGGGAGGTGGTGTTAATCCCTGCACCCCACGGCAGGGACATCAAGGTGCCTGCCATGGGGTGCAGGGATTAACAGGTGCCCCCTCTGCCCCCAACCGGAGGCCATGCACATAAAGGGGCCTTGCTGGGGGCCCCCAAACAGGCTTTTGACAGGGTTTACAAGTCAGAAAGGCCGGCATGGCAACCCTGTTGGAAACCATGCATCGTAATACCAAGGGCGGAAAGACCGCCCTTTGGGATTACGGGCAGGCCTCCAACTGCCTGACGGGCTCCTTGAGACCATAATAGGCAGCCGGAATGACCAGCCGGTTTCAATTCTGACCAGTTGATTCATAATCAGCCGGTCAGAAATGAAACCGAGGATGGCAGTCAGAAAGCCTCCGACTGAAGCTCAGAGGCTTTCCGACCGCCATCGTAATAAGCCCTCAAGTGTTTAGTGAAACTTTCCGACCGCCATCGTAATAAGCCCCTGAGTGTTTTGTGTTTTCACAGTCATGTAAGTTCATATAAAATGATGCACTAACAGTTAAATTGAAAATAAATGCAAGTTAAACTAACCGCTGATAAATGTACTCTTTTAGGTTATGAAACATCAGGGCCGGACTGGCCATAGCAGGCATCGGGCAATCCCCCGGTGCACCACATGGGTGGGGGCCGGTTTTGGGCCCCTAGGGGCCGTTTTTGTTACAGGGCCGCTTTTGCATAGCTGCAAAATCAGCGCTGTAACAAAACCGTCCAAAAACCGGCCCTGGTAAAGAGCTCGGGGGGGGGGGGTGTTGGCAAGCACTTTATCAGGGCCGGTTTTGGTTCCCAGTCCGGCCCTGCAAAACATCAGTTAGCAACTAACATCACAGCAGATGTCTGTGTGTGTTAAAGCTCAGTGACAAATAATTGCACCCTAGTCGGTGAACAGGAATAGTGACCTTTGTATTTATAGTCAGAGCCAAGGGTGGACTACTTCCCAGAAGCAAGGGAGAAGCTTTGAGGCAAGTGTGAATAAAGGCATTCCTTCACCCTGTTTGGGCTCATGAAGCATCATTTTGGCTTCTAAAATATCTTACAGTCATATTACCAAATCGGTACAGTATGTACATGTATTTCTTTTATTTTATTTTTTTCCCAGAGTAAAGTACACTCAAAATTGAGTACTTTGACAGGAGTGGTATCAGGGAGAATTCCTTGGTCCTAAAGAAAAGCCTTTGGGTAGGGCATGAAACATGTAGACTGTAGAAATTCAGGAGCATAAGTCCATCAGTTTCAAATTTTTTCCTCGAGTTCCTAATCATACCAGATGGAGGCATGAATAAAATTGGTTTACCACTAGCCAGGTATTTTTAGTTGTCCACGTATAACAAGCCCACCACACCTATTTTTATCTTCATCCTTTATAGTATAAATGAAAAAGTGCTCCCACGTAACCCGTAGGTCATAAAACGCCCCGTTCTGCAGAGGAACAGTAAGAGGCCAATGATGAAGCATGCCACCAAGGGGAAACCCTGGTGGGTCAGAGTTATTTAAAGAAAACTATCTGTTTTCTATCTAAAACAAGGAGTGGGAAGGTAGTCCTATAAGACTATAATTGTCTCCATCATTCCAGAACTCAGCTGATAACACCCCTACATTACACCTCAAAAAGATTCAATCTTTGCCATCATGAAGCTTTAAGCAGACGGACATATGCAAACAATATACAGTATAAACAAAAAACAATCACAATGGCAAAGGGTTTTCAATTCAGTAAGGCTGTCAGCATTAGAACAGGAACAGAACACAATTAATGCTTTATCCAAATTTGCCAGTGGTGTGTCGACAGCATTTCGACCCTTGAACTTATTAGGTCCTAATCAGGACAAAGAAATACTTCAAGAGGAACCACAAGACATGAAATCTGAAAACATAGATATAGCATATATAAGTGGCCACCATAAGAACTCAAAAATACCCAATTTATGTTTATGGTGAATCCAAGGCCAGGCACTCACATGAATTACCACTGGACAAAAACCATACATAGTCTCTGAAATTCAGGGCATCAGTTAATAGGGGGCAGTCATCATTCATGCGTCGATGCAGCCTAACCCAGCTAATTAATTATTCAAGGAAAGGATAGAACCACAACCAACAGCGTGATCTCATCAACCATGTTTTTATGAAAAACATAGCCTACCGCTGAGATCAAATTAACCCAAACAGCATGCCGAATATACAATAATTCAACCAACGCCACACTATTTGCACAAGAAAAAGAAGTGCATCCCAAATTTTGAATTTCACAAGTGATAAGATTTATATAACAAAACGCCACCAACTTGTAGCATTGAAGTCTCTAAACTCTAGGGGATCAAAGGTTTAGGGAGCCAAAGGCTCATTCAATCTACATATACAATCAAGCAAGCAATTTCTGGGGCATATCAAATGAAATTTCCTAAAAATAGAATTAAGGAAATACACGCAGAGGTCATTAAAGGACACCTATGCAAAGGGGTAGAAACATACATACATCCTAAAGCTCCACTTATCAAACTTACCAGAGAACAAAGTTCCCACATACCGCATTTATCGGGCCACGTAAAATCGAAGGTGTATCTAGCCCAAAGCTTGTGTACCTTTGAGGAAACAATCCATGGCAATCGCATGTGTTAATTTCCCTGAAAAATAACTGGGGAAATTAAATAAGGACACCTATGCAAGTGTAGAGGTCCTCCAATTATCCTAATGTCTCGCCAATAAAAAACTTACCGGGTAACAAAGTTCTCCTCTGTTTCCCACAGCATTATAAGAGAACTGCCAAACCACAATCGGGATTTAATGCTGCACTGATCGCAATGTGGAGAGAAAAGCTTATGTCCACGACTGGATCACTCACTGAAGGTGGTCAGCTGTTAGGAAGTAGTGTCCATGCATACTTCATTGTGTCGCATACATTAAAATTTCAATTCTTTAAATTCCTTTCTGGTTCTTGTTTAATTTAATGCCAGAGTGTGGATTACTTTTCAATTTTTATTTGTACATTTAAATCCCTGTGCTGACTACAAGAGTGGGCAGTCTTTCTTATCTCCCCATTACGATCAGTTTGTCTTTAAACGCTGACTGTGGTTCTGCAGAGTAATGAATTAGCCTAGATAGGCTGCATGGACCCATTAATGATGACTGCCCCCTATGAACTGACATCCTGATTTTCGGAGACACTGTATGGTTTTGTCTAGTGGTAATTCATGTGAGTGCCTGGCCTTTGATTCACTATTACCATGAGTTGAGTGTTTTTGAGTTCCTATGGTGCCCATGTATATATGAGTTTTTTTTTTTTTTTTTTTTTTTTTTTTTTTTTTACATTGTAGCATGCTTTCCCTTTCCCACAGAATAATACGATTACCAGTCACCAGAGTGGCATAGAAACAGTTCACATCTCACACGTGGCCCACCGATAACCGTACCCCATTCTTCACAGCTTCTAATGTTCTATAAATTACAAGTCCCAAACATCTACAGTCCAGGTTTCCTCCAATCACATAGAATGGTCCTGCGATTCCGGCAACTGCCCACAATCTGCTACTACAATCCTTTTGGAGGTCCTGCCGTTCTTGCTGCCCAAGTTTTCCATTTTCTTTACTACATTCATGCCATCTTTGACATACCCGAACACAACATGTTTATTGTCCAACCACTCAGTCTCGGCTGTGCAGATGAAAAACTGAGACCCGTTGGTGTTTGGGCCAGCGTTGGCCATCGAAAGGACACCAGAGCCAGTGTGTTTTAGGATGAAGTTCTCATCTGGAAACCTGCTGCCATAGATGGATTTTCCGCCAGTACCATTGTGGTTGGTGAAGTCCCCACCCTGACACATGAACTGAGGGATAACTCGGTGGAACGTGGACCCTTTGTAGCCGAAGCCTTTCTCGCCCGTGCAAAGTGCCCTAAAGTTCTCTGCCGTCTTGGGAACCACATCGGATTTCAGCTCGAAGGTGATCCGTCCCAGCGGCTGCTGGTCGGCCTCCACGTCCATGAACACCACGGGGTTTCTGCGTCGCTCATTTCCGTGCTCGCCGTCGCTGTCCCCGCCGTTGTTTCCCTCCTTGTACTGGCTGCAGCCGCGGCTCAGGGGCGCGGAGACGACGGCCCGGCAGGGCACAAGCAGCACGCGAGCTAGGCTAAGCGGAACCATGTCTCCGGCTACACACACACCACGCAGAACTGACAGGCTATATGAGTTGATATTTACAGATTGTTTGTCTTGTTGTTGCTCTCAAAGTATTTCTTTGTCCTGATAATGACCTAATAAGTTTCATGGGTTGAAAAACCATCAACGCACTTCTGTCAAATTGAGATAAAGCATTGATTGTGTTCTTCCTGTTGTAATGCAAATAGACTGAATTGGAAACCCTATACCATTGTGACTGCTTTTTGTTTACACTGTATATTGATTGTATATGTCCATCTAGTATAACATTGTGAGCACAAATTGTTTGTATATTGCTATTATTTTTGCAAGAAATGTAATAATTAACTTTTACTGTTTTGAAGAATTTTCTTGTGGGTACCTCTTTCTTGTTTTTTTGTTGTACATGTTGTTTGTGAAAACAATTCTTCTTCTTGAACCATTGTGGCTTTCACATTGTTTATCACATTAAAGCCTGCCCTCTTGGCTTTGCCAGTGCTACGAAAAAAGTAGCAACAATGATTGCTTTCTGTACAGAGAGCATGTAAGTGATACAGAATCGAGTGTGGCAATCAGCTCTATAATTCAGTATACTTTTCAGATATAAAATAGTCACTTATGCGTTTCAGTCAAAGCGCTACATGGAAAGGTGAATAATACACCAAACAGCCAATAGCAGATGTCAGTGAGTGAGTGCGTGAAGCCCACTCTATGCATATTTAAAAAAACAGTAACAATGTTTCATGAAGCTGTGCTACCAAGCCAAACAAACCTAAAAAAAACTATGACTCGAGGAGTACAGCGTTGATCATCAGGAATTACCAGTGTTCTGATGCATTCTACACTGCAGCCTTGAATCCTTCATACCTATTCACTTCACCGCTGAATTAATGTGGACCACCACTTGAGGGGTGTAATCCTGACTTTGCCTCAACATAGGTTGTCTTCCCCCTCTCCCTCCCCGTCCTGAGTAAGACCCACCTGCAGAGGATACTAACTATCCTACATGCACCAGGGTTGAAACGTCAACACTTTCCCCAAGTGGGCCTGTACCCTATTTCACCCCAGCCCTGCCTTTTCACAGATGAATATACTCTGTGCGCCATCAGGAAACAGCAAATAACCTGTAAAACCTATGAGAGACAGGCCACATTGTAAGACTGGTGTTATTGTAAACCACGACCAGTTTACTAAGGACATTACTATATGAAATTGATTGTTCTAAATTATTCTCTGATTTCCCTCCCTATATATCTGTTCTATTCTCACGAGCACTCTCCTTCTTTACACTCCCCCTGGAGCAACCCTCTTTCTGTTTTGAAGTATTATCTACATTGATCTGTTATAGTAACTGTGAAATTAAACAGTCACTACTGGAGCTATTTTTGGTGTGTGTGTGTCATTTTGAGGATATACTGAATCAAACTGAGAAATAACTGGGGTACATTTATGATGCAACTTGATTTCCATGTGTACCAGGTATATAGATTTTGATTTAAGAATACCTTCCTAAAAAGAAATAATCTAGGACCACTGCTCTTTATACCTAAAAAAAACTATTGGCACGAGTCAAATTTACACGTGCAAATAGTTTTGTGATTTGGGGCTAGTGAGTCTAGAAACGGCTATTAAAATGTGTTGAATGCAGCAGACAGGCCTGGTTGTGTCTTGCAAGCAGCACACAGCATCTAAAAAGCATCAGTAAATAAAGTAACAGTAAAATAATGTGGCACTTTACTTTCTTTAAATACTTTAAGACTTTACTGTCACTAGTATCTCTAAGTGCACCTTATGTTTCCATATTCTTAACAGTGCAGACTAGCGATTACGCGTCAAACACCACAGCTGGCCCTAGGCCACCAACACACTTCACTCGAGGTCCCAGACTGAGCAGTGCTGATGGATACTGGGCGCTCAGCTTGATCGGGCTGCTTCTGCCCCTGTGGTCTGAGCCGCAACAATGAAACTGCATCCGGAGCGGCTGGGCTCTCGTGAGTGCGAAGAATCAGGGAGTGCGAGCAGCTGTTTCTCTGCATGAAGTGCTAGCGTCAAGGTGATAATGCGGCTACTTTAACGCCAGGAAGGGACTCTGGCTTCACCACGAGACCTGCTGTGAATATTGCCACTCTGACGCGATGCACAAGATGTTCGCACTTGGGGTGATACGGCTCCTGAGCCTGCCAGGGACTCCCACCAGCCTTGAGATAAGGGAGGCTGCACCAGACGCACCCCTTGGATGAACAGAAGAGCTGCTCGGAGGAAGGGGCTTTTGGTTTTCAGGAAGGAGTGCTTTTATGTACACGTTTTTGTTATTTCGGTAGGATTGATATTAAAAGTAAAGGTTTCATTAAGAGTTGAACAGTGAGCATAATTTTGGGTTTAAATGGGTTAATCGAAGAAAAAACAAACCAAATAGGAACCTATGCACACAGAAATACCAATACAGTTGCCTCAGATCATACTTCACGATCCCCTCCACAACATACACAATCACAAAATCTATAATAGATTTTGTGATTCAAGCAGAGGCGATTCCTCCATAGGAGCGGAGGAGCGTCGCCCCACTACCCCACACACTGCTGCAGAAAGAGTGAAAAATAAAATGGTAATAAATTATAACTATTTTATTTTTTTACTCTCTGCTGAACGAAGTGTGGGGGTGGGGCTGGTGCGTCATTGCTGCTGATTGGCAGCAATGAGGAGTGGCCCTTTCGGTTTGAAGTGCGCATGTATGTTTGGCCGGCTATCTTACCACATCCAGCCTGACGTGCATTTCAAACCTCTCCAACCCAGCTGTCTTAGAGTTGGGGAACAGGCACAGCCCTCCAGCAGGGCTGAACTAATCATTAAAAAAAATATGCACATGGCATCAAGGGAAGAGGGGCACCATAGAAATTTTATATTGCCAGATTTACCATGGACCCTATGTTGCAAAACTGAAAATGGTGCAGGTGAACCTATAAATAAAGTCGAAGTAAACACAAATGAACATTTTTTTTCATCTTACTGTAAGTTTTGTTTCGTTTAAAAAAATACAATTTTATTTTATGGTTTATTATTGTTTACATTTTGAATTAGATATATATGGGGGCAGCAAAATGTTTTAAGTGCTTAGGCCTCTAACGGTTTTAATCTGGCCTTGCCTCCTGTGCCTTTTGGAGCGCTGAGGCAGCCTGCCCCAGCCAATCCTGACGTTTCACTCCTGCTGCTCAACAGAATGAGAGCAGCACATGGGATGGGTGTGGGACGTCACCTCGCGTTTGTAGGAGTCTGGAGCCATGGACTGGATTGCAGAGGACGTGCTGCAGGATAAGATAAGCAATTTTTCTTTTTTTCTTTCTTAGATGTTTATTGTATGTTTTAATTTACAGTATGTTGCGCCCCACCGTGCACCAGATGAAACAGACATGAATGTCATTTCAGGTCTCCTAGCGGGGTCTATCGGGAAAAAGATAGCAGACAAGCACAACTTCCATTTGTAAGCTTTTCACACTCGCGCCTCCCCCTCCCATGAGGAGAAGTCCCCCAAGTCTTCATTGCTCCAGAGTAACAATGACCCCACTGTACCCAGCTGACAGACACCTCCATTGTCTTCACTTCAAGTGTCTGAAAAACTTTCCCAATGGAGTACAGTCTACACCGGTCACAAAGCCTTGGCAGAGTCCACATGAGAAACACATATTTCCTGCCCTGCTGCTCAACTCTTAGTTGTACTAAATAATCCACTGTTGGCACTAGCCTATTTGTCAGTTCCTGAGCCGTTATTTCCTCGCCAACGTCTGTGGACTCAACTCTGGAGATAACACATCTCCAAAACAGCACATGCTGCAACACTGCCACTCTCAAAACCACCCTACATCCAGAGCCACTTATGGATCATGTAAGAAATTGGGGTTTTGACTGAAAGGAGAGGAAACTCTTCTCATGCAAAACAACAAATCTTGTCAGGGTGAACCACAAAAGTCACTAAATTATTCTGTGCTTAACCCTGTGGTAGCATGGCATAAAAACAGTCAGACTTAAATTAGAGGCACTGTGTTAAATATTTATGGAGCACACACACACTAATAAAATTTGAAAATCCCAAACAATTAGGAAAACTAGAGTAAAATGGAATAAATAAAATGACAACAATGTAATCAGTTGAGCCAGAGATATGCAATTTTAAAGGTTTAAGTAACAATAGTGCCAAGAAGCAGAAACCACTAATTGTGGTCGCGCTTGACCGAGACAAAGTCACAAGTTTTCGCCGACCGCGATGGACCAGGTTAATCTCTCTGAAACGCAGAGTTTAAAATTTCAGGATTCCACAGGAGAAGCTCAACTGATGCCAGCCAAGACTCCGGGACCTGGGCAGGCAACTCTTGGGATCAGGAACTCACCCCAGCAGAGGCTAGCATGGCTCAGGCTAGTCCAGTTGCAGGTCCAGGCAGGGACAATTGCAGTAGGTCAGCCTGGCAGTTCCAGGAACGTCTCTGGAGCTTGATGTGCCCCTGTAGCTCAGAACAGGAGGTCAGCCAACTGCCCCTTAGAGTCACTCTTTTAGTCCTGGGTTCAAGGAGAGGGCCCGCTCTCCTTATAGCAGCAAGGCAGGCCTCAAGTAGCAGGGCAACCCTCTAAAGTACAAGGCAGTCCTTCTGAAGTCTTCTGCCGGTCCAGAAATGTACTCAAGAGTGGGTCTCAGGGTCCATTATTCATAAGTTTTAAATTCAGATCTTTAGACTTTGGTATATCTCATTCCCACCATCAGGGTTCCATGCCTACGGAAATTACCAATGGCGGAGGAGAACAGAAGCAGCTTATTTTGGTTGCAAAGGAATGCCTGAGGCGTTATGTACTAATAATATGGTCACAACAAGCAGTTGTAGTTTGAGCACTGAAATATTGCAACCGCTATATTATTTTGCAGATTGACCTATGTACGAATAGATCAGTTTACAAAATAAAGAATTAGAGTGAGTCGCAATCCAATCTACCTGATTACAATTAATGAGGTAGATCGCAAATTGCGACTTACTCCAAAAGGAAGCTGTCACAAGGATGGTGGCCTACTGGGTCCCACTGGGGACAGCAGATTACCTATCCTATAAACTCGTTCCCCCCTATTATCACTACACGCTCCCCCCTCCGCCGTCGCACACCCACATACACAACCTGCCTCCACCGCTAATCTCATTGACATTCCCCGGAACTCTGACTTCTTACCTAGAATTTCTCTCCCTCCTCACTTGGACAGTAGACCCTCTACTCCTCCTTTGAACTCCTTGAATGGGAGGATTACTAATCCGGCTCCCCGGGCCCTCTCCTAACCCCACTGATTCCGTCCAATACCCGACCCCTGTTCACTCTCCCTGCAAAGACCCAAGTCATTCTCGGCCCCGGCCTAAAACCTTAAACTTTTTCAGCTCAATAGCACAGCAACTGAACAGAATGGAGCTGAAAATTAACTCCCTTGCTGCTGATTTCCTATACTTACAACAAGATCTTCTCAACAGGACCAAGCTCCCTCTCCCCGGGTAGATTTCCTCCCACCCCACTCAATACCGCTCCCTTGGCACCACAGTGCACCCCTCGTCCCTCCAGTCCATCAGCGAGTCAGGCACTTCGACCCAACCGGGATCGCCAACCCTTTTCGATACCGAAACCTGATGAGATAAATGATTCTTACCTCACTTTGAGACAGAAGTCAGGTCCTTTCCCCATCCCTGTTATTATCGGCACTAACAGAATCCCTAAAAATCTCCACTCGCCTAGACCTCCTGCTCAGTACTCCTCTATCCACCTTACTCCCCCATCATCGAGGCTCCCCGTCCTCTCTCTTGCATGCTCCTCAACTGCAGATCAGCAGTACAACACGCCACAGACATTGCTGAAGCTCTACTCGCTGAAGAAATTGACATCGCTTTCCTCACTGAATCCTGGCTCAATGTCCACTCCACCCCCATTCTTGACATTCTCACCCCTCCAGGGTACACCATCATCAGACAAGACAGACCGATCAAAACGGGGGAGGACTAGCCATCATCCACAAGGCAGGAATACAGATTACCAAACTTAAACCTGCAGAATACCTATCGTTTGAATACCTGGGTGTCAAACTCACTGCCAAGGGCACCTCACCCATCAAATTCCACACCATCTACCATCCTCCTGGAGAGCGTACCCTTTTCCCCGAAGAACTAACAGACCTAATATCACGGTTCTCCATGACAGACACTAAAGACGTGTTCCTAGGTGACCTCAATATCCACTGGAACGATCCAGAAGACTCCACTACCCAGAACCTATCCAACCTACTTGAAATATATAACCTCAAACAACTCTGCAATAAACCAACTCACATCAAAGGTACAACACTGGATGAGATCTTTACCAACAATGATCTGGTCTCTCTGAGAGCGATTTCTCCCATTGACTGGTCCGACCATCACCTCATTCTGTTCAAGATTGATGCACTTATCTTCCACCAACCTATTTGTGATGACAAACCTAAACACTGGACCAGAAATATCAAAGCAATCCTTTTATCCGAACTTGAATCCAGGATTCATGCCCATCTTCAACTAAAAAATGACAGAGCTTCTAGACCAAGTAGCTCCTTTCAAACTCAAACAATTGAGGCGAACCAAATCTAAACCCTGGTTTAACGTGGATCTGAATGAGGAAAGTCGTCAACTCAGACAAACGGAAAGGTCTTGGAGACTAAACCCCTCGACCCTACACCGAGCGCAACTTAGATCTGCTCGGCAAGCATACAAAATACACATTTTCAGTGAAAAGGCGTCTTTCTTCCACAGCCAACTAGATCTGCCAAAAAACAGACCGAGAGAACTCTTCAACATTGTCAAAAGCCAAACTAACTGCACTCCCTCTCAAGAAATCAAAGCCACCTTCTTCACTAATAAAGTCTCGAAAATTGATCAATCCTTCATCCAAACCTCTAACCCTCCTTCCCTCTTAACCTGCCCCACTCTAACCACCCCTGATCATTCAGAAAGAGTTCTTACCAAGGACAATCAGGTCTGCCTCCAGCTAAAAAACAATGCGCATTGGTCCGACTTTGAGCTAATGTCGGAAAATGAGGTTTTCAGTATAATTCCTAACCTAAAACCTTCCAACCACACTATGGACCCCATCCCATCCACAATCATAAAAGAACTTAACCACACCATTCCCCCTTTCTGGACAAAAATCATCAATGCCTCTCTCACCTCAGGCTGTGTCCAAGACTCCCTTCAACTTGGACAAATCACACCCATTCTCAAAAAACCAGGAGCTGACCCTAATGATCACAACAACCTCAGACCTATCTCCAACCTCCCATTCCTTGCAAAAACATTGGAGAAATGCGTTCTCCACCAACTCAACAAACACATTGATGAGTTCAACCTCCTCAACACCTTTCAATCAGGATTCAGGAAAGGCTGTAGCACGGAAACAGCTATACTCAACGTCTCTGACGATATTCACAAGGCTTTAGATGAAGGTGATGCCTGCCTACTCATCCTTATTGACCTATCTGCGGCATTCGACACAGTAAATCATCCAGCGCTTCTGGAGACCTTGTCGAAGCGCTCCGGCATCAATGGCACAGTACTAAAATGGTTCACCTACTTCCTTCAACACCGCTTGCAACAAATTAAAATCAACTCCTGTCTCTCGAAGCCAACAAAAGTCACACTTGGGGTCCCGCAAGGCTGGATCCTCTCCCCGGCCCTCTTCAATCTTTTCATGGAGCCCCTCACAATCATCTTGAAAAAAGCTGGAGTGAATTACCACCTTTACGCTGATGACACCCAAATCGATTTCAAAATCAAGTCTCCCAGCGACATCCAACACCTCAATGCCACTCTAACCGAGATCCAAATTTGGTTCAACGCTAACCACTTAAAGCTCAACCCAGATAAAACAGAACTAATCCTATTCTCTCCAAAAAGCAACCATTGTCCAATCCAAGAGTGGCTCAAGAATCTGGTCGCCCAAAACTGCCCCATCATCCTATCCAACTCAGTTAAGTCTCTAGGCATCACCCTTGACAAGAACTTATCTTTGGAGGCTCACATCAAAAACTCTGCAAAAAGTGCTCTTTTCTCTCTAAAACAGCTCAAGAAATTGAAACCTTTTCTTCCCCATGATGACCTCGAGACAGAAGTCCAATCCCTAGTTCTCTCTAAAATCGACTACAGGAACGCCATTCTAACAGGGACTCCAAAAGCTCACCTAGCCCCTCTAAGGGCAGTGTTGAACATGGCCGCTCGACTCGTATCTGGAGTAAAAAGATTTGATCACATCACTCCAGCTCTCAACTCCCTCAACTGGCTTCCCATGGAAGGGAGGTGTATTTACAAACTGGCCTGCATCACACACAAAACCCTTCACTCTCCAGCCCCTAACTACCTGAACAACAAACTGGTAAGAGCAGGTCAATCCAGAACGCTGAGAAGCTCCAACTCACTCCTTCTTATTCCTCCAAAACTGAAAAAGAAAACCACACAATACCGATCGTTCTCTGGCAACGCTCCCAGGATGTGGAATGCTCTCCCTAGAGTCCTCAGATGCAACCCCTCCTTCTCCTGTTACAAAAGAGACCTGAAAATCCATCTCCTTAACAAATACTTTCCTGACCAACGTAAACTAACCTAGACTTCAATATCTGAGTTTACTCCTCTCTCTTGACATTCAAGGATAGTTGGTGACCGGACTGTGTTAACCACCTTATCTTCCATGCTGTATTTTTTTTATCGCTGATTTTGCTTCCTTACTGCCTGCCTACTAGGTAATGTAATTTCCATCTGTTTTTCTTTACAGTATGTAGGTAAAGCGCTCTGATACCTACGGGTCAAACTAGCGCTATATAAAACTTTTAAAATAAAAATAAAAATAAATTACTCGTTTGCTGATAAAGGTTATAAAAATAGACTGCTCAGGTGATCTTACAAACAGGCATTATAATGTCCTTGGCCCTGCACTGAGATGTCATGGGTACATAATTTTCTGCGCACAGTTCAGAGCAGAGGAGGCTATTTGCCCAGACCCTCTTCCTGGCCCACATGTTGACATAACCTACTAATTTCGGCCCTGTGCTTTCTCAATATTTTCTCATTAACACCTAAAATCACAAGGGCACATAACCGACTATGCACTTTCTTCAGCTGTGCATTGTGGAAACATGATGTGGTGTTGCCTTTAGCCACACAGTGCACCTATTCTCCATGCCTCCCAAATTTTATTTTATATCGATTTCCTATGTGATCTCATCAGTAATGTCAGTAATGATGACAGCTGAGATGTTGTTATTAATGTCATGCATAAGGTCATGAGCAGGGCATGACAATCATTCTTTGAGTTCGTAGTTGTATCTTTTGGATTCTGAGGAATAGACAGCTCCATATGTTTCCATGACGTGGAACAACAATCTGGTAATCTAGTACAAACTCAGTGAATGCCTCTACCATTTGTGCCCCCACATAGCTATCAGCTTAAATGACAGGCTAAAAAGCTGATGCTTCTGGTGGCCACAGTTTTATGTTATGGTGTCTTTCAATGATAAAGAATCAGTAAAGGACAGACTATCCATTTGAAGACAAAGTTATGTGACTTTGTTAAAGTTGTTTTTAGTGAAAGGTTTTTCCTCTGCAAATTCTCTATTGGCTAAGTTTGCTGTGAGTGTTTGAATTCTTCCCTTTTACAAGAAGCATCACCGCAAAATAGTTCACTTTAAATGCCAGGGACTACTATGGCTTTTCGAGACCAAAAAAAGCAGATTGTTTTTAATATTGGTGAGGGCCTAGCAACAGCAGTGGCCCATGCAGATAAGAGCGGTGGGGCGTTGGACTCGACAAACGATGATGATGAGGGAATTACATTTCCCTCATTGTCGTCTGTCGAGTCCGTCACCCACCCCGCCCTACCGCTCCACTGCTCTTACCTGCACGGGTCCCTTCTGCTAGCAACTCCCACAACAACGTTTAGTTAAAATCATTGCCAAAAAGAGCAAGCATGGACAAAGCCAAAAGGCTGGCTGCCAACGTCAGGCAAATTGGCTGTGCCAGTGCTTGTTCATTTATGGAATATTCCTCTGTTGCTAGAAATATCTTGGTTCTTTGAAGACATTTGTAATAGGGGTGTGTGAAGTTCCTAGCTGCTGAGGTATTAAAAACAAGTATTGAACAAGCCAAAAGGTCTAGCCTTTGAGAGAGCTATTTGCTTTGTCATGTTCTACGGCAGTGCAGCTGCAGTGCAGCATGACAGAAAGCAAAAGCGATATGATGAAACCAATGCTGCCCGCATGATAGCGTTTTTTTTTTTTAAAGCTGGCTGGAGCACAGGACGGGTGGCATCACGGTGGGAGAACGGGTGAGCAACATGGCGGGTGTGGGGAAAAGCTCTATGACACGGCCAGTGGTGTCCACATTATAGCTCTTTTTTGGTTTATGGCTGGTGTGTGTGGACAAACAATCACAAGGGTGGTTGAGTGGCTGGTGCATGACTGAATGTCTTCTTTTAAAGCGTATGACGTGGCATGCATGGGCCGCATTATATTGCTTTTTTGTTACAGTGGGTGGGGGCAAGCAACAACACAGAGGGTGAGAGGGTTTGGGAGTGGACAAGGAACAACACAGAGGGCAAGAGGGGGCATGGAACATCACAAAAGGTGGGAGTGGTTGTGCAAACAACAATAAAGAGTGCAGGAGAGGATGGGAGAAGGTGTGAGGGGCCAGTGGTCGAAGTGCGGGGAAAAAAGTAGGGGAACTGTGGGCGGAGAATCAGAGGGCGGGAATAACCCGTGGATTGGGTCAGTGGACGGAGTCAGAGGTGTGGCAGAAAGAGTAAAATATCCCAATGTTTGTATTTGTTTCCCATTTCACTAACCGGTTACAGCTTATTACGTTGTTTAATTTAACCAATGGATACACATGTTTAAGGTTTAATATGAGTTATTGACATTAAAGTACATTCACAAAGTGGGATACGTTTCCAATAACAGAATGTCCCAAATACTCTTAAAAGTGGAAGCACAAGCCATTTGTCTCCCAGCCATGGAGTTTCTGTCATCAGCACTTCTCCTCCCTTTTTCCACAAGAGCAGTTCAAACATGAATGGCAAAATATTCTAGTTTGCAGATGTTTTCCACATAATTATGGCTCTGCCATTTTTGCCACATAATACATAATCTGCTGCATAATCGGACGATTTTAAAGTAATAAATTGTTTATAGCTCAAACGGATCAAAAGTTACTAAAAAATGTGACTTGTGCTGCTGTGAAGTGGAGGGCCTTTTGCAAAGGTTGACTGGTCACCTTTCTCACCGCTGCGGTTGTATATTCCACTGGTACTAATAAGGAAAAATCTTTGCAGAGACTGTTAGCATGTGTAAAAATGTCAAAGTAATAAAGTATCAGAAAATTTACAGCACCACTTATACCATTGTAGGGTGTCAGAGCACTTTACATCACACATATTACACAGAGACAATCAATCATACGTGTGTAAATCACTGTATAGGAAAAGTTACATAAGACAAAGGACTACAAGGTGTAGGAGTCACATGACAACCATACTAGTAGGCAGAATAGTTTAATAATGATTGGTCTGGAGAAACACAAACTCAGAATTTAAAACGTAATACCATGGTTGAGGGTTCTCTTTAATAATTAGAATTGATTTCTACCCAAATGAACCCTTTTTTCAACATTAGGATAAACATAGACTGGGGGAAAACCATAACGCTCTAATTTATACCTTGCAGTTTGCATGCAGCTCTTACATGACAGTTAATAGCTCACTGTTCTATGTTAGAATTGTAACTTTTTAAATGCAAGTAACAATAGGGTCTCTCTGACAAAAACAGGTACCCACTGACCTATTTACATTATGTGCACATTGTGATCTGCATGGTACAGGTTCTTAGAAGCAAGCACATTAACCCTCTGTGCTTCCTTTCCATGAGTCAAAATGTCCACTAGACAAAACACCATCTCTCTCTACTAAGAACATTAATCACTGGAGTTATTATGACATTTTTATTGTTGCCAAAATTTGTTGGAGGCCAGGAAGGAGGCAGCAAGTGCTTTTAAACCCATATTATACTCCAAACACGACGCCCCCACCTGAAGTCAGTGCCAGCCACGGTCCATGCAGGTGACAGCGGTGGGGCCGGGTAAGGGGGAATTCGAGGGACGATGCAGAGGGAAAATTATTTATCTAATTTTCCCTCTGTATCGTCCCTCGAAATACCCCCTTACCTGGCCCCTCAGCCCCACCGCTGTTACCTGCATGGACCGCGGCTGGTAAGCGCCTAGTGCGGTCGCACTGTCCTAGAGACACCCTTCTCAAGGGTCCTGTGACCTAAGTGATAGAGTCACTGTCACTCTATGCTGTGCTCCTTCATAGGCCTGCCTGGAAGACTGAAGGTGAACTTCAGAATAAATTGTGGCGGACAGGTGTTCAAGGTTAACCCACACTTGCCACTGCTAGGGTCCACCTGTGGTGCTAAGACACCAGGGCTTTTAAGATCATGCTGGCCTTCTAAGGTCTAGCATGGGAATGTGGTCCCTCGGGGGGAGTGGTCTGGTGGACTGCTCATGAAGGCTGAACCTGGTTCCCCAGTTCCAAATTCAGCAGCTCTGATCATAGTGCCACATCCTCTCCCCCAATGAACACCATACTGCCCCACTGAGAGAAACCTGCACTGCACTGACCCGCTATAAACACCGGGATGTGACTCAATTCAAATTACGCACTAGACAAGAGTAATATGCTGCCTAAAAAAACAAGCATTGGCATAGCCAATAGGTCTAGCTTTTGGGACCTTATAAGTATTTAGTTATGCAGCACAATATCCTTGGTGCAACAACATTAATGTTGTTGCATGGTTAAACACTTATAGGGCCCCAAAGGCGAGACCTATTGGCTATGCCAATGCTTTTTTTTAAAGGAAAAGCAGTGCTATCAGGCTGCCACTTAGAGGTAGAGAGAGAGGTGTGTAGAGAGAGAGAGAGAGGTGTGTAGAGAGAGAGAGAGAGAGGTGTGTAGAGAGAGAGAGAGGCGTGTAGAGAGAGGTGGGTAGAGAGAGAGGTGTGTAGACAGGTGGGTAGAGAGGTGGGTAGAGCGAGAGGTGGGTAGAGAGAGAGGTGTAGAGAGAGAGGTGTAGAGAGAGAAGTGTAGAGAGAGAGGGGTGTAGAGAGAGAGAGGTAGAGAGGTAGAGAGAGGTAGAGAGAGAAGTAGAGAGAGAAGTAGAGAGAGAGGTAGAGAGAGGTAGAGAGAGAGAAGTAGAGAGAGAGGTAGAGAGAGGTAGAGAGAGAGGTAGAGAGAGAGAGAGAGAGAGAGAGGTAGAGAGAGAGAGGTAGAGAGAGGTAAAACATAAACATAAAACCACAAAGTCAGTTTCCATAGGGACTTGCGTAAACATGTTTTGAATTTGTTTACAGTAATTTAGAAACTGCAAATTTTTTACATTCTTTTTACACTACACTTTTTTAATGTATTCTATATAGAACCTATTTCAGCAGGAGAAACAAAAGGCTAGAGATCTTGCAAGGCTTTGGGCGAAGAGTGTTCATGTGACCATAGTAGTAAGGAACAAGTCTCTATGAGCTTCCTGGTTTTAGACAATCTGAGGCCATTAAAAGCCCTTTACAAAACCCCAAAATAAAATAAAACATTAAATTAAATTTAGAAACTGGAACTTAATCTTCCTCCCTCTACCAGGTTATAAAACTCCTTAGTGATTTAGGAAGTACTTATTATTAATGCACCCGATTACTGGTTTTGCTGATTTGTTTTTACAGATACAGTCAGAACACCACCTGTTTCTCTGTATGTATTTATTTTTAAATAGTGGAAAGAATTTGAAAATGAGCTTTCTTTTGGGTTATTTTCAATGCGGTAAGTCATCACTGCGAGACCAAAGGCTGTGTCCACTGTCAGAGAAGGGACTTAAAAAGGTTTTCTAGTGAAGCTTTACACAGCTGCAGACATACATATGTCCACACTACAATGCTAATTTTTGTATACCAGTGATGCACCGTGTATGGCTTCTTATAACACTAAAGCCCAAAGGGTACCCTCGGGCAAAGGTGCCATCGTGAGTTAAATAGAAGTGGAAATATACTAACTGCAGCTTCACTTTTTCAGAAAACATATGATAACTATGGATAAATGCACGTAAAACATTTAACAATAAATATGGATAAATGCAGACGGAAAAGTTTAAAGAGTAAATTCCTTAAAACCGTGAATCCTATTAATAATGTACCATGGGGGTGTTTTGTTCTATTTTATAGCTGTAAACAACTTCTTATAATGGTAAAAAGAAATGAATGCGCAGAGAGCCTTGTGTAGTGTTCATTCCTTTAAAGATACTCAGTAGACAACCAGAAATTGTTAATCAGGGATGAAATCGCTCAAGCTTTAAGAAGCTATTAGGAGGGGCTCTGGCGGGAAAAACCGAAGGAGGCCAGCAGCAGGACTGCTTCCTCCCTGGAGCGCGAAAGAAGCTGCAATCACTTTCAATATGTTTGACAAATCCTGTGCCGTTCTCTTTCTTTGCCATGTACCTGCCAGTTGCTGATTTTTTGTTTGTTCTCGCGACAGTGGCAAACGGGAATAACTCCCACGGCGTGGTTGGAAACGCTGCAAGTGGCGGCTGCGCTTTTACTCCGTTCTTGTGTTGCTTCCAAAAGAGGAGTTTCTACGAGTTAAGAGATATTGTGCCTCACACTTCGGATTCACGGCGTTATTGTAGAAAGATAAAGAAACAGTCATTGGTGAAAGTAATCGCGGCTGTAAGGGTGCCGCGAGATGGCGCCTGTGCTCGGAAGCGCGCGCGCGCGACAGCAAGCTTTAGGCCACCACCAAATGTGTGTGGTAGCATTTTCTGAAGCCCGTTTACAAAAAGTCTCGCCAGGGAAGCGCAAGCGCTGGTTCAGGCAAGACCTAATGAACAACATCCTAGAAAAAGCAAACACTCAGAGGGAATGCAAGATTAAGTAAAGCATGTGAAATGTAAGCAGGAACAATATGGTTACCTTTTTCTTTTTACACTCATTATTCAAAAATTAGTGAGTGCTTTTGCCTGAAAAGTTATGGCCATGACTACAGGGCCCAGAAGGGACCGGTTTCAATGCCCATTGCTTATATCCTGAAAAAACATAAGCAGTATGGTTTAAATAGACCACATTAGTAAACACACAGCCGCTGTACACATATTGTTTTCCAATTCACCCATCAAGCAGGTATTGCAGTGTCTCAGGAATAATGCACTTTCCCACCCAGGGAAAACTAAGTTGTTCAAAGAGAGACGAGAAAACAAAAGTAGCGCGTCACTGGCAAACACTGTAAAGAGGCGCTAATGTGTTTAGGTGTGAATAAAACAATCTGGCTACCTAGCAACCACTCTGTCTCGCTTGCTTTAGTTAGTTAGTTTTCATATTTTGAATGTTTTATTTCTCTCCGCCCGAAGCTGCACCTAGAATTTGAAAAATGTCAGAAAAAGACAACGTTTCCAGCAAAACTGTTGTTCTTTTTTGGACCCATTTCACAGGGGAGCAAATAAACGAAAGCAGGAAAGAGAAGGTAATACCCATTTCTTGAAGTCTTGGTTTTCACTAAATGAGGAGGAGCGAGACAGAAAGAGAGGGAAGAGGGGGAACAAAGAGACGGGGAGGGTGGCAGATGCCAGCTGCAGGAAACCTGGACACTGTCCTTGTCTTCTCTGGGCACGAAGGAAAAGACAGAGTCCTTTTCTTTCTCTGCCTGTTCCACCGGTCCCCAAAAGCCGACCCTTAACTATCGGCCTTGGCGATCTCTGCCGTCCGGGAGGCATGTTTAAAATAACAAAGTGGGGGAACGGACTGTCTGAAATTAAAGAAGTAGGGGCACGCCGTGCCCTGCCGATCCCGCCCACTTCGACCACTGTGAGGGGCAAATAACACAGAGGGCACGAGGGGACAATCAACCACCGGAGGGTGAGTAGGGACAAGAAACATGTGGGAAGCAACAACATGGAACAGGAAGGAAGAAGATGTGAAGGAAACAAATAAGAATAATATGTCATCGTTAGTATGTAAACAAAAAAGCATGTTGCTTAGACACATGCACTGACAGGAATTGTTTCAACAAAAATAAATAAAATAGCTTCCACAAGGCAGCCAGCGAAAAGACACAAGTAAGTGAGAGTGATGATGAAGCCAATCAATCGTAAGCAATGGGCGGGCTCTAAGCCCACTGTAAGCTGGCAAAATGTCTCAAAAAGGACAGCGCATGAGCTTTCTCAGACGAGAACTGAAAAGGGGAGAAGAAATGAGTCCTGCATGGCAGCAGGAAAGTTGCACTTGTTGCTCAGGGCTGGGATTGTGCTGGGTCCTTACCATCTTCTGCAGCCCAGAGTAATGTTGATACAGTTCCCTCCACAGCCAGAAGTCTGGGATGACTCAGCTGCTGAAGACAGCTATTGTATTTCCATTCATGTCGAAAAGCAGCCCTAACTGAAAGCATTCAAAATAACTCCTTACAGTTGGAAGGGCCAACTATAGTGAGTGGGACATCATGCTCCAGGGAATGGGTTTAGAGTAGATATAGCTAAATGTTATTCGCATTTGCAATATGTATGGCTTCCTGACTGCGCCAGAGTTCGCGGATGACAGTTTTTTTTTACCTACCAATACATTTTGTTCTAGGGATGTTGTTATGCCTGTTTAGTAGCATGCGGCATAACTCAGTCCCCATTCAGGAATGCCTCAAACAACTAACAGCCCTCAATTACATCCCACAGGTTGCAACTCCACTAAAGCCCTAGGTATAACCTTGGACAAATGCCTAAATATGCAAGACCACATCAGTGCTACAACGAGAGGAGCCAATGGAGAGGAGCCAATCACCATCTCAACACGATAAGGAAATTCAAACCATTCCTACCACGTGAGGACATGAAACTAGCTGTCCAATCATTGGTCATCTACCGTTTAGACTACAGAATTGTGACCCTGGCTGAGCTACCCAAAGCTAAACTGGCACCTTTAAGGGCTACTTTGAACTCTGCTGCCAGACTTGTCATAGGATTGAGAAAACGTGATCACATCACTCCAGATCTACGCGCTGGGGGTACGCACCGTACATACACGGGTGGGGGTTCGACTCGTACGTACACGGGTGTACATACACCGAGGGGGTTCGACTCGTACACGGGTGTACATACACGGGGGTTCCGCGCGTACATGGGTGTACATGCACGGGGGGGTTCGGCGCGTACTCACGGGGGCTGGGGGGGGGGGGTTCGGCGCGTATGCGGGCACATGTCTCCATGGTTGCTATGGGAGTTCGGTCCGTATGGTGCATTTTCCATAAGGTTGTGACATCGGACGCACGGGATGGATCGTACTTGCGCGCTCGGACTTCACTTTTCACATTTGTACGTAAAATCGTCCAGGGATGTGTCGGACACTTTTTCCGACCCGAGGACGTGTGGGGAAATTTTCCGAATGCGATTCGTATGGTCTTTTTCTCATCCGAATCGTACTTGGCAGTTTGTACGCTACTTGTACGATTCGTACGGTAAAAAGACCGGATACGAGTCGTACGGGGAATTTTTTTCCAGGATCGTAATTGGCACCAATGTGTGCATTACCAATAATGACTTGCATCTAATCTCTATGTTATGTTATGTTATATTATGTTATGCTATAATGATTTGCAAAGCACACATATACCCAGAGGGTTTTTTGGTGCTACTTCAAACATTGCTGAGATCTGACTATGTGGTTAAAAGGTGGGTTCTTAACAGTTAAAAAGCCATGTTTTCAAAGCTGTCTGTAAAGGCCTAAGGTCTGGGATCGATTTAAAATGGGCCTGGGAGAGTGTTCCATGGCCTAGCAGCATTCTGAATGAAGCTCCTTCCATCCCAGGAAGCAAGTCTGAAGCTTGGAACTATGACATTATTTGCATTGATTGAGTGCAAATTTCTGGTTGGGCGATACCAGATGAAACTATGCTGCAGATGTTTCAGGCCTGTGCCATGAACGGCCTTATGGGTGATACATTAGGCCTTGAAAATTATTCTCTGGCTAACCGGTAGTCAGTGGAGCTTACGTAAAGCTTGTTTGGCAGAATGAAATTTAGGGATACCCATGAGCAGGCGTGCTGCTGTGTTATGAAGGACTTGAAGTTTGGCGAGGAATTGTTGTTGGCTATTTAAGAATAGGCCATTACAGTAATCAAGTCTGGACATGAATAATGCCATCATTACTGATTTCTGTAATGTCACAGGAAGAAAAAGTAGAATTATCTTCGCTATTTGATAATGAAGAAGGCCGACGAGGTGACAGCTATAACTTGGGCACCATATGTCAATTTTTTATCTACCTGAAATCTCACGTTTTTTACTTTCTTTGCAGGTTTGGGGACAGTACCCAGTTCTCGAGGCGACCAATTGGGGGACCAAAAAAAGGTGTCTTTACCAAACAGAATGACTTCCGTTTTTCCTGAGTTTAGTTTAAGACAATTTGAACTGTTCCATTTACTGATAGCCAGCATGCAGTTTCTAAAGCTGCTGTTAGAATTCTCGATATTACTAGCTAATGAAACAACAATCTGAGTGTCGCAGGCATACGATGTGAGAGAGAAGCCAAAGGATTTGATCAAAGCCGCCAAAGGTGTCACATACACGTTGAATTAAGTCGGACTTACTGAAGACCAATGAGGGACTCCACAAGGGAGGAAAAGGGACATGATTCGTATTCTTTGGCTGAAAATGATTGTTCTCTCTCCCCCATAAGAAAAGATCTCAGAAGTTCTAACGCTTTTCCTTTGACTCCGATCTCAGAAAGACGATCAATCAAAACATAGGGATTGACAGTGTCGAATGCCACCGAGAGATCCAGCAGAATCAGTGCTGCTTTCCCCTCTTTGTCAAGGGTGGATCTGATCTCTTCAGTGGCCACGATCAGAGCAGTCTCTGGACTGTTTTTAGATCTGAACCTGAATTTCGTCAATTGTGGCAGGGAGTAGAATCATTAGAGTCCTGTGGGTTCAGGTTGGGTGTTTTTGTTAGTGGGAGTATAAATACCTTTTTCCATTGTTTAGGGAAAAGACCCATATTGAACATATTGTTGAAGACTATTGCCAATTGTTTTGCAATGGTATCAGTAGCCTTTTTTCATAACAGACAGAGAGCAGGGATCTCTTGGCGTACCTGATTTTACTGCATTTATTAATTTGGCTACTTGTTCATTGTTAAGAGGGGAGAATTTAGCAAATGATCAAGCATCAGAAGGGATGTGATCCACTCCAGAGTTGCGCGACTCGGGCTTATTATGGGCAGAAACATTGTTGAAGATCACTTCTACTTTTTTAAGAAAAGAAATTTGCAAGTGTTTTGAAAAAATCTTGGTTATTTCCATGGAATAGTACTGGGCGGGGTGCAAAGTTTGTTCACCGTCAGGAATAGCTATTTGGTGGAGTTTTTGGCTAGTTCTATTAATTTATTCTATTACGAAACTGGATTAAATGCAAAAGATCGCCAAACACAAGCATGACTCAAATCTTACAAAGAAAATAACATACTAACAAACTTTTTTTAACCTTGGGTTTCAGAGTAGCTTGCTACTCACCGCAAAGTGCTTCAATGCCTTGTCAAGTACTATATAAATGCAATTATAATTACCTGTGAGCTATTCGAATGTAACAGAAATAAGAGTCACAAAGTACATTTTCTATTAGAATCAGTGTTACCGAACACACCTGAAGTACTCTTCTTAGACATTCTCAACGATTACACATTTTCACAGTGCCTAAAACAGTTAATCCCTTGAAATAGTATGCCCATTTTTGCTGACCCTTTATGGCTCCATCTACCCTTTCTTCCAGGCTCTGAATTCTGATCTGTTGGAATGAAAAAGAAGATAGAATGCTAAGGAAAGATAGAACATATAAGGTAAGCAGAGAATAGGAAAACGGAGAAAAGAAAAGTTTACTTAGTTCAAACTTCAAAGCCCCCTCATTTTCTTGAGACACCAGACAGCATGTGTAGGCAATGGGGGCAGAACAAGCAGATAAAATAGTCCACCAGTTAATCATCATGTTTCCTAAAAATGATGTTTCACGAAGAAAGCATGAAAGCGTTTCAAAAGATAGCTCACAGATGGCTCATCAGCTTCTCACGTACTTGCTGCTCAAACACAGAGAGCAAATGTGTGTTTTTCCATCCGGTTTACGACTGGAATTTTCTGGCCCTATTTCTGTGTGTTAAGTGTTTACCTTTTACTAAAATAAGGCACTGGCCCCACAAAGAGTCACTATACCTGAGCCTCACCCACAGGCGAGGCATTGCGTGCCTGCTACAAAGAAGTCAGTAGATTTACTTCTTACTTTTCTATCATTTGATGTGTGCATGTGTTATATAGGGTTATTACCAGCCAGTGGTGTCACCGCACGCTGCAGCATGAATGGTGTCAACACAAGAGACTGTACTTTTCATGTAATGTAATGTAAGGTATATTTATAGAGCGCACTGTGACCAGACTGGTATCCTGGAGCCCAGTTTGCTAAAGTCATGATAAGAATCAGGTAGGGGAAAGAAGAACAAAGAGGGAGGGGCAGCTGTCATCCTGATCAGTGTTGTTTGGGGAAAAGCCAGGTCTTAGGGCTTTCCTAAACTCAAATAGATCGGTCTGAGATCTTAGTAGTGGTGGTAACTTATTGCATGCCTGCGCAGCTCTAATAGAAAAAGCCCGCCCCCCCTTGACGCCCCCTACTGAATCTGTGTTCTTGAACAAGATTAGCTGTAGCTGAATGTAGCAATCTTCGTGGAGCGTATTTCCTCAGCGTATTTCCTCAGTCTGGTCTGCAATGACTTTGGGCCCTTATTCTTGAGGGCTATGAATACAATGCAATGCGATTTAAAGGGGATCCTCTGTTCAATGGGTAACCAGTGGAGATCCCCAAAAGCACTGGAAGCGGAAAAATTCTGTGATCTATTTAACGTCAATTTGGCTGTAGCAACATGAACTCTATCCAATTTCTTAATCATATAATTGTGAGCTCCCACAAGAAGGGCACAACAATAGTCCAGCCTGCTAAGCACTACAACCTGGCAATTAGAGATTGTGAGCTTGAGCAGGTAACATTGGAATAAGCTTTGTAAGGCTCCGAAGAAGAATAAAACAGACCTCTACTACTCCATTGACAGGATTTTAGAGTGAAAAATGTTTGTCCACTCACGGATAAGAGAGTAGCAGGATAATACTCACTCTCTACTACATTTGTTTAAAAGAGGTTCTCCTTATCCTTTGTTTTTAATCTTACCATTCGGACCCCCGAATAAAATTCTGTTTCTGGGTACCGTGGGGGTCATTTTAATCAATCAATCAATCAATCACATTTATAAAGCGCGCTACTCACCCGTGAGGGTCTCAAGGCGCTGGGGGGGAGGGGGGGGGGGGGGGGTCAGTGCTCAAAGAGCCAGGTCTTGAGCTGCCTCCTGAAGGAGAGGTGGTCAGGTATGGCGCGAAGGTTGCTGGGCAGAGAGTTCCAGGTCTTTGCTGCCAGGAAAGAGAAGGATCTTCCTCCGGCGGTGGCTTTGCGGATGCGAGGTACGGCTGCCAGGGCATGTCCGGTCGAGCGTAGGGTGCGCGGAGGAGTGTAGAAGGAGACGCGGTGGTTGATGAGTTTTGGTCCGAGGTTGTGAAGGGCTTTATGTGCGTGGGTGAGGAGTCTGAAGGTGATCCTCTTGTTGATTGGGAGCCAGTGAAGTTTCTTCAAGTGTCCGGAGATGTGGTGGTGGCGGGGTACGTTCAGGATGAGTCATGCGGCAGCGTTCTGGATCCGTTGAAGTTTCCTCTGCAGCTTGATGGTGATGCCGGCGTACAGAGTGTTCCCGTAGTCCAAGCGACTGGTGACGAGGGCGTGGGTGACGGTCTTTCTGGTATCGGTGGGGATCCAGCGGAAGATCTTGCGGAGCATGCGGAGGGTGTTGAAGCATGCCGAGGTCACCGACTCACACACTTTTTAAACCCACACACTCACACGCACAACTGCTGCATCTCTCCCAAAAGATCTCCGACAAAGAGCCCTCTCACGGGGCCCGTGGGGGACAGCGCCGCCATCCCCACGAGGAGCAAATGCTCGATGATGAAGCATGGCACCCGCAAGGGTCTGTGAGGGCACTTTTTCTAAAAGGAGAAATTCCCCCACCTTCATCGATATGCAACAGCAACTGAAAAACAAGACCACACTCTTTAATCTTTTTGCACGGCAACCAGAATTGGCTGCCCCCTCTCCATTAGGAACAGTTACCCCCTAGTGATTACTAAGTGATTCTTTGGGATCACCAGTACTGGACCTCTCATTTCTAATTAGCTCCCTGTCTCCCCTCTCTACAGTGTGTTGTAAGATTTTATCTTCAGCCAGGTAGTGTCTCTGCCATTTCCTTTTAAGCTGCATACAGACTAATTTAGTCTCCTTTAAGACTGCATTATACCAAGGGGCAGAATAGCCTAAACAAGATTTTTGAGCCATGAGAGGAATCTATTTATCAAGTACACTCATAATTTTACTCTAAATAAATTGACAGTTTCTATAGAGTTCAAAGAGTTGAGAGCCTTTGAGAAGCCAAAGGCAGACCCTGAATGAGACCCAAGAAGTTTATGCCAAGCTCTATTTTTAGTTCTAGTCGTATGTACTCTTATAGTGATCCTCCCTACATATGAGTAAGAGAAAAGTGATAAGTGAATGATCTGTCCAGCACAGAGGTGTATTCTCCTCCACAGATACCAGTCCTTCTGGAGAGAATAGAAGGTAGAGAATATGACCGCCCAAATGGGTGAAGCCTTGCACCAACTGGCGAAGACCAATGTTTTCACAGAAATCTTTAAATCCTTGTAAGCCAAGGCTAGATGTCCCGCTCAGCCCAAAAATATAAGTCTCCTAAAACGAAAAATTTGAAATGAGTCAGAGTCATGTTAGTTATGGTATCCAAAAAAAAGGAAGAGATGAACTTGGGGTATCTGAAGGCCTATAACAGAGGGCCCCAACCATGACATTCTTCAGCCGAAAACCAAGCAATTCAATTCCTATGACCTCGTCTATAGGGAAGATGGAAAAGTTCCATATCAATGTCAATTGCTGATTCAGGGGTGGTTACAGTCTCAGTAATGAAAAGAACATCATACAAGCTGGAGTGAAGCATTACATTAATTACCTCTACATGCTTTGTCAAAGGTCTAGCTTTTAACAGGCCACATTTCAAGAAACCAAAGGGGCCAACACCAATTGAATTACACATTGGATTACCATGACAGCAGGGGATAGTGTGGAGGTCAGCTTACCAATTTGCAGGAGTTAATTTTGAGTATAGCTAATCCTAGTATGATGCAAGGGGTTCCCACCGGCAGCATGGCTGGCGCTGATCGCTGTCGGAGTGCGGACAGGCGCAGACAGGCTTGCCTTTGGCGCACCAGCGGCATGCCTGCTGCGCACTGTCATACCAGCCTGCTGCTTTTATAGTCTGAAGAGACTAGAAAGTAAATGGCAAAAGATGGCGGACTCGCTCTAACTGACGGGAACCGCTGATGTGCAAAGTCAATATATTCAGATGCCAACTTGTATATACCCCTAACACAAATAACAATTTCTTAGTTTATGCCTCTCCCACTTTGCCAGATTTTTATATAGCGGACAGAATTGGTGCCTTGACACAGTATCTTATGTTATGATTTTTAGACAGGACCTGTCTGTTATATGTTACGTCACATTTCTTTCAACTAGATCTTATACCAATTTATATTAAACTAAGTCATGAGATATAAAGCAAAGAATGAATGAAAAAAAACAACGGGTGCAACAATTCTAAGGAACCCCGACTAGAGGGTTTAGAAAGAAGCTGAAAACTTCCAAAGAATTGCCCCAAAATTATGCAGTCTATAGTCTGCATTCTCTTACTTAAAATAAATTGTGTAAATCCTCTTCCATATTCGATCCATTAGGGAATTTTTAATCTAAGTTGAGGATATACATACTCTCCAGTCATTGTAGGGCTTATACCTTGTCCCCTCCTCTGATTGAATTGGGTATGGTATCAATCACAAAATAGGACATTTGGGTCACACCACTATGATGGATTTTGGCACAGTGCCTAGCCACTGGGTAGGTCAGATCCTTGTTTTTTATGGCACGCATGTGTTTCAAAATACATTTATGTACTTGCAAAACTGTTATGCGAATATATCCCCTATAGCAGGTGCAAGTTAACACATAAATAGCAAACTCATTTTGCAGTTATAGCTACCTTTAATTAATGTTTTTCTGCATGGACAAATGGGGAATGGTACTCCTTAGTGTTTGCCTATTGTGCAAGCTTTACATCTAGGAAATTTATGAAACCCATTTGAGCAGCTTAACCAGTTTTCTGATCATCCAATTTCTGGACTGGATCTTACCAAGCTATCTCTCGTAGATTTGGCTCTGCAATATGTTATGCAAGGGTTAGCCGGTACCTTCATACTTCATAGAACCTATACACATTATGTGTCAATTTTTTCTAACTGCCTTTTCCAGTTGTTTATGTGGTTTACTATATGGGGTAATTAGTCTTACTGTTTTGTCTGTCTTAACCTTTCTGTTTCTGCCAAACAATATGTGTTTCCATGATATTTTGCTGATTTCTTCCACAGCTGTGCCAATAATCTGTGTGTTGTACCCTCTTTCTGTAAATCTTTGTATCATTTCTTGCTGACTGGATTGTATGTGCTGTGGTAGGCTGCTGTTCCTCTTGGCGTGCAACAATTTGCCATATGGAATGCCAGCTTTTACATGTCTGGGATGGAAACTGGAAGCATGTAAAATCGAATTGCCAGCCTTAGTTTTCCTATAAAGTTTAGTCTCTAATTTTCCCCTCAAATACAAATATTTCTAGATCTAAGAAATGTATTTTTTGTTTGCTGATCTCTCCTGAGAAGTGTAGGCTGAGATCATTACGATGAATTCTAGATATGAGCCTCTTTGCACTTTGTTCTGACCCTCTCCATATGATGAAGAGGTCTTCAATGTACCATAACCAGACCATCATTTTTTCTTCCCAATCTTTGTTGGGATCCACTCGAAGGACCTGCTCCTCCCTCCAACCTATGGGCAAACACACGCAGCTGGGGAAGAAGTAAGCCCCCATCATGGTCCCTCGTGTTTGCTGATATATCTGGTTGTCAAACAAACATATATATAAATGTATTTATTATTTTTGTCACTGAAAAGTGAAAAGTGTTCCTCATGAAGACAGATGCTTCAGAGCATGGGATAGAGGCTGTTCTCTCACAGCTGAATGATGCAGGCCTGGACCAACTCGTAGCCTTCATCAGCAGGGGGTTACTTCCCAGGGAACAAATGTAGAGTACCATTGAGAGGGGGGCATTTGCAGTGCTTTGCACACTGAAGAAGTTGAGATCATACCTGTTTGGGATTTGCTTTCAGGGTAAGCATGACCACAGGCCCTTCATATGGCTAATTCAAATCTAGGGTGAGAAATCTAAACTGTTGAGGTGGTCCATCTCCCTACAGGATATGGACTTTAAAGTGGAACAGCCTCCCACATCAATGCTGGAGGTCTTTCCAGTTTTTACCGCCTTAGTGATGAGAGCTCTTATATGGGTGGGTAGCCTTCTGCTGGGGTAACCATGTTGGAAATTACCAACATTTGTATGGTATTCTCTTAGATTTGTTGCCTTTTTCCAGAACCCTTTGTTTGCTGCCCATATAATTATTTGCACTTTACCCCTTATAGCCAGTGGTGATGTGTCTGTGCTCCTCCTTTAAACATGATGAAATTAGCATACCACTGATAGGCATATTTAACTTACCCATAAGTCCCTAGTACCTGGTAACCACATCACCAGTCAATTATCACCAGTGTGCTGTCACCCTCATTGCCATGACAATGCAAGCATGATGCAGGGCTGCTACTTGTTACTTTGCTGTGCAGGTTTAAACTGCAAAACCTACCTGCCAAAATGCCCTGTTTTGACAGGCCTAATTCCTCCTTTTAAATATTAATAGATCACCCCTAATATGTCTTACTGCTGATTAAGGCAGAGGGGATGGCACTTAAGAGTAGGACTTGTAAAAGTATAATGTTATACATGCCCTTACAGTGACACGACCCAAAGGGGATTTTTCACTGTAGCAGGATTAGCTGTCCCATGGGAAAGCATTAAGATACAATATTACATTTAATAAATGTTATCTCTGCCTACAATACAGCTAGGGAAATATTTCAATGATTCATTTTAATAGTTAAAGACAGTTCAATGTAATAGTAACGTTGAATTTTGTCTATTACAGAAAAGGTACTTAAAATTTTTTACCTTTTTTCTGCCTAAAGCTTCTAAGGCCTTTCAGTGCCTTCCAGCTGTCAACTAGCAGCTAATGTCTCCCCTGTGTGTGGTGATGTGTGAAATGTTCTCAGGGACAAACAATAGGCTCACTTGAATGTGAAGAGATGACTATTCTGAACCTGATAGAATATGCAGGGGAGGATAATCTTTTACATTAAAGTGTCAACTCCTTATTGACACGTCTGCTAGGGTTTTTCATATGACACTTAGTGACCACTTCAAAGAGGTCTCCCCTGTCACAGGTAAGTGTTAGCTGACACTTGGACAAGGAACTTCTTTTGTCCTGCCTGCCAGTCAGGCACCAATCACAGTAGCACTCTCTTTTACATTACAGGGACACAGCCTGTTTGACAGGCCTACAGGGTTACATCTAACATTTTGGGAGGTCTTAAAAGGAAGGATACAAAATGCCAAAACCCCTTACGTGTATCCACTGTCTGGTTACTGAAAACACAACTTTGGTTTCACCAGATTTCTGTCTGTGAGTTTGGTGGGATTACAGGGACTACCTAAAACTGGATTTTAGTGTTAGATGTGGAAGGACACCAGGATTACCTTAGTACACTTCCCATACACAACCCCAGCCCTCATAGACCAAGGTTAGGTGGCCGACGACTTCGGCCACCTTGAACGCATTTCAGTGTCGATTTCCACCTAGGTCTTGTTCTACACTATACAGAACAAAGGAGTCTGCTCAAATAACTCCATAAAATCTGAGCTAATCTATGTGTTAAGAGAAAAAGTACATTATGAGGATAGATAAAAACCTAAGGAATTCCTTAGTAATAAAATTATTATTGAACATTGTCACCCAAATGCATCAGGTCAAATCTCTGTTACTTTTAATGTACACTAAGCATGTACATGATGCATTTTCTGAACATTTGACATATATCATATACATATATACAAGTAAACAAGTATACATAGTACATGCATCAAAAAATGAACATAAATTTGTAGAATCGTTGTCCTTTGATGAGCTTTTTTCGAGATATTGGTGTTTATGTTATTATTTGGTTTGTAATACATCCAGAGGTAGACAAATCTGGCCAAGAGTGGGATGAAGAGTACCCAGTTCTTTTCCCTGCTATGGTTTGTTTTAACAATGAGACTCTTTCATATTCTAAAAGTCAAAGCATTTCAGCCAGTTTCACATTTTTGTCTCCTCCACACCAAAGTAAGACAAGGTTGCACAAGCCAACGGAGCAAAGCATGACAAATATTATGCCGCAAATTATTTTAAAATGATAAACATCTCTAATCTTTCAAACAATCAAAACTCTGTTTTGTGTTCAAACTGTTAAACAAACCCAAAACCACAGGAGCTAACTTCATCCACTTACAAGTCTAGTGATCAGACCTTTGTGTTTCCTGCACATGATCATCGTAACAAAAGGATTCACAGATTCACCCTACCACAGCTGTATGTCAGACCAAAGACATGCTACGTGAATGATTCCTGTGCATATGTGGATTATCAACCGATTGAAAGGACTCATGACCCAAAAACAAATTTAAATACAATTTTTGCGTAGTTCAATGTGATGCGCAATAGGAACTATGCCCCAACTTTAAAAACAGCCATGCATCTTTTGTGTAACCCTAGGAGCAGTGGTTTTATATTGACAGAATGCTTGTTCAAAATGAGCATGCCCTCTGTGTTTTTTACAAAAGCTATTCCAGTCTAAAGGTGAGAAAGAGGAGAGGTATTAAGAATAAATAAATTTGTTATTTCAAAACAAAAACAAAATAGAGATCTATCGTATACCCTGAATAAATGAATCCCTGCGCTGGGTTAAAACATTTTTATGCATCTGTGTGAGGTCATCTGTAACACAAACAAATACTGCTGTTTAAATTGCAGGGCCTATGTAGACCTGTGTCTCAAATAGGAAACAGTATGCGTCTTTTTGCTCACCTTAGGTGCCACTCGAGTGCCCCTCTTATGCTCAACGATATGAGGCCCCAAGCCGGAGTTTCAGGTGAAGTTCCAAGTAGCAGTAGGGTGGGTTTCACTACTGATTATTGCAACCCTTGCAGCGTGCTGGGCAACCTAAATGGCCTTAATGTTGTGTGGCAACACCTGGGCCATCTTGGAGTGGCTTCAGCTACAAGTTAGTCATGTGGGCGACATCCAATAGACCACGGTGTGAGGTCTGTATCAGCATAAAAATGTGCCTGTCATATACAGCTACCTACAAATGACTGAGGGCAGGTTGCGCATTTCAGGCTAGCAGGAGCTCTTTCTATTGCAGTGTGAATGGAGATTAGATAGCTGGGCTGCCTAAAGCTAGTTTGGGTCCGCTCAGAGCCACTCTAAACTCTGCGGCCAGACTCATCACAGGTTCCAGAATACAAGACCACATCACGCCAGACCTAATTCAACTAAACTGGCTGACTATCGAAGCTAGGATACGATTCAAGATAGCTTGCCTGACGCATAAAGCTATTCATTACAACACCCCTGTTTACCTGGCAAAAAAGCTTGAGCGATCTGGCGGAGTTGGAACTTAAGAAGCTCTACCACCCCACTGTAGAAACCTCCCAAATTCAATAAGAAAATAACTTACAATTGAACTTTCTCTGGTCTTGCTCCAAGAATATGGAACACTCTTACTCCGGAGATCAGATCCAACCCATCTACTGCATCTTTAAAAAAACATGTCAAATGGCTAATCTTCAAATACCATCAACAGCATTAACCCTGTTACCTTCTCAATCTTCCGCTTTCTCTGTTCTTGATTCTCTTTTACACCGTTTGTTCAAATTGTAATATGTTTTCTTTTCACATGTCTTTTTTATCTGTTGACCTGCTGAAACTTTACAGGTCCCTATAGACTGGTTGACTTCCCGTGCCCTCTTTGACCTTGTGTGTTCCCCCCTTTTTCACCTTGTGGTTGTTAAACTACCTCATTTGTTCCATTTTGTTGTTGTACTCATCCTTTCGCCATTTGTACAACGCTCTGATACCCATAAGACTCATGTCCGAGCTACATAAAACTTTTCAAATAAATAGATAGATAAGATATAGATTAGATATAAAGGTGTAATTCGCACCTATCTAGGCTGCCATGTTAGATTGTCTGCGACACTGGTAGTAAATCTTATTTTGTTCCCATAGTACATATGTTTGTTACATAAAATTATATGGGAACTCATTACCAATGTACTATGTTATTATAATAAATCAGGTCTTTTCAGGAACTTACTTAAAAAAGCATTGACTGATATCTCGGAAATTTTAAATTAATGTACAAAGTCTCTATCAGTGCTAATGTCTGGGCACTAAAGATTATCATAATAACAGTTCACCATCTGAAATAAACATTTATATGATCCAGACTCAATATCCAATGGTTGACCTCATAAATATCACCTACAAGTGTTAGGGTATAGAGAACAAAGTATAAAAGAACAAATAATTTTTCTTCTGTTAATCCACATACATGCCAACTTTCCCAATTCAGACGGGAGACTACCGATTTCAAGGCTAGTCTCCCGCCTTCCGATTCCTGAGTGCAGAAACCAGTTTTGGACAGCCGACTTGAGCTCGGAAATATATCCCTGTGCCAGAACTTTCTGCCCTTAATTCTTGGAGGAGGAGATTAGAGAGTGTGACAGGGCTCAAAATAAAGTTTTTGGCAATTCTGTTTTTGGTTGCACTGTGGTACTAAACTGCCAAAACTGAAATGCTGATTATCTGTCACCATACATGCCAATAGACCAATTCATACAGATTGCCTCTGCTTCAGTCTAAGTCAATGGGGAAAATACATTCTACCAACTATGTTTTTGTTGTTGTTAAAATCTCCCGCTTGCCCGTTCTAAAATATTGGCATGTATGGGTCCAATGGACAGCTACTAAGTTCAATATCTTTTAAATAAAATTCATCTGCATCATTAAACGCCGAGTTGGCAGACTGAAATTTCTCATTCATCCAGACCTCCAAATTCCATAACAAAGATTGTAAAGGCCCTCTTCTACTGCTTCATTGTGCTACAAAAAGAACAGACCATTCTAGATCATTTTCCAAATGTTGTATTGAGTCACAATGTTCAACTAATGAGGCTGATTGGGTCCGGCATCTAATGTATGACTTATATTGGAGAATCCTGGCCTTCACAGGTTGTGTGGTTTGCCCACTATTCACTTTCTAGCATGGACATTAGCTATAGTACACCACATTCTTTGTATGACAGTTAGAAAATATACATTGATGGAAATGGCATTCAATGTTACAGATTTAGGAAACTGCAAACACTAAAAATCCACTATGCAATGCTGTACCCCGCGCGGTTGCGCATACAGCATGCAGGGAAAGCCCGAATCTTCACGACACCCAAAGAAGCCATGCAATATGTGCACCAAATGGAGTTGCAAGGATCAACATGGGAGGCAGGAGCTGACACTGATATAGAGGACTGAGCACGTGAGCTGTATAATGTTAAGTGAGATGGGGTAGAACTCAGAAAGTTGATACACAGAGTCTAATTAATAATGTCATGCTATTTGTTCTAAACAGTTTATAGTTGCTATGTTGCGGTAGCTACACTTACACGTACTCTGCAATGTTTATTATATATAGAGAGCGAGGTCTAAAGGGTTGCTGGTCATTTCTATTGGTATGCATACAATGTTGGAGAATGCGATGTATCTATGTTCGAATCTACTATTAGTCATTATGCCTATGGTTGAGATGTTTGCTGATAACTACCTCGACTCCCTCCTGGTACCACACGGGGGGCTGACGGCTACTGGTGAACCCCCTAAGAGGGAGTACCCCACATCAGTTCCTTGTTACATTGTCACCCATAGTGGTGAATTTCCTGGATTAAGCCATGCGGTTGCATGGATGTTGTTTTGTTACGCTGGAAGGGATTCTCAGCATGGTTCCAATGCTGAAGTGGGCGGGGGGATTGTTGGGGAACTATATACCTTTGAAACTGCATTGGGCATGCAGCATTGGCGGTAATTGGCTCATTCAAGGACAGGCTATGTGAGACGACACTTTGTCATATTGAACACCACAGGGCATGGTGGGCTCTAGATCTAATGTGATCTCATGGTTAACCTGGAACGTCAGGGGCCTTTATAACACCAAGAAAGGAAGACAGGTACTATCCTACCTATATCGTCATAACGTCCAGATAGCTCTATTAAAAGAGACCCACCTTACTAAAAAAGCAGTCTCAGCGGTGGCTACTAGATGGGTGGGTGTGCGCCTGGCCGCCTCTTACTGCTCTTATGCAAGGGGTGTTATGATATTCATAAAAAAAGGTGCCCCCTTTGAACCCCTACATGTGGAGGAGGACGAGATGGGATGCTACATACTGGTGCAAGGTATGCTAAACAGTACAAAGGTGCTCATTGTAAACATCTACGGGCCCAACATTGATAACTCTACTTTTTATGAGATATTATGGGGCAAAATATACAAATTACCTCCGTTAACAATTATATGTGGGGGGGGGACTTTAATGTTGTGTTAGCACCTGAAGTTTCTCAGCAGCTGAGCCTGCAATGAAAAAAGCAGTATCATCTGTACATAACTGTATGCTAAACTTGGGACTGTTAGATATTTGGCGACTGCGACACCCAAGCTTGACGGAGGGCACATGTCATTTGTATGCGCACCAATCCTGGTCCCGCATTGACTATTGGCTGGTCACGAATGATGTGAATACATGGACTATAAAGGTCCAAACCTATCTAGAACCCTGTTAGATCACTCCCCGGTTCTACGCAATATATCTCTGCCAACACACATTCCTTCACAGTTTCAGTGGCGTCTACAATCCTCCTCCCTGCTCGATCTGGTCTTCTGCGAAGGAGTTCGCGAAGCTATTTTGGATTATTTCTCGCACAACACCTAATCGGTGCAATGTGTAGGGACGCTCTGGGAGGCATTTAAAGTGACCATACGAGGTACAAGTATAAGTCTACAGGCGGGAGTTCTGAAATCCCTACGTGGCACTATGAGCAAGCTAGAGCAGGAACTGGGTGGCCTAGAGCGCAAGTATAGCAGTACAGCAGACCTTACTACACTAGCAAACATTAAAGCGAAGATTACAGAGTATAACGAAGTAGCCGACCAAGAAATACGTCACATGTCGTGCAGATGCAAAGCTAGATATTATGGTGAAAGGGGCAGGCCTGGGAAAGCGTTAGCTAACAGAATCACAGACCCATGGGGGAATAACTATATAGTTAAAGCCATCGCAGGGGACGGCACTACGCACTATTATACACCCAATATACTCACGTTTGCGCAATACTACAATACAATGTATGAAAATTGGCAGACAGCGGGGGAGGCAGAGATAGCGCAATACCTAGACGACGTGGCACTAGTGTGGCTCTCACACAGACAAGATTTTTTAATGCACCCAATAACGCTCAAAGATATTTGTGAGGCCATAACTGCGTTACCAAATGGAAAGGCAGCTGGTACCGATGGCCTATGGCTCGGTTTTATAAAGAGTATATAGACATATTGGCCCCTAGTCTTCTTGAGATGTACATGGAAGTGTATGATGCTCAGAGTCTCCCTCTCACTTTGTGAGACGCACTGATTGTCGCCTTGTTAAAGCCTGATAAGGCGGCGGACAGGTGTGATTCATATAGACCCCTGTCTTTGATAAATACTGATGTAAAAATTCTGGCAAAGGTATTGGCTAATAGACTGCGACTGCTCCTTCCAGTTATGGTACTTCCTGATCAATGTGGGTTTATCCCCGCTAGGTCTACGTCCCACAATTTACACACGTTGTTTGCACGGCTGATGTGCTTGAGCCCACTTTGCCGGCAGTGGCGGTCCTGCTAGACGCCACTAAGGCCTTCGATTCTATCTCCTGGAAATATATGTTTGCAACTTTACATCGCATGGGTGTGCCTTTCATTTTGACAAACTGGGTTAAACTGCTATATACAGACCCCGTGGCATGCGTCAGAGTCAACGGGCATACGTCGGATATATTCCAGATACAGAGGGGTACATGGCAGGGTTGCCCGCTATCGCCCTTAATATTTGCGCTAGTATTGGAACCACTGGCATGTATGTTACGGCAACGCTATGCGCAGGCAGCACTGCGCTTTTATCAGTGACCCCTGGCAGTCACCATGTATGCGGACGAGATGGTGTTATATGTGCGTGAACCGGCAACACACTTAGCACAACTTATCAGGGAATATACACGATTCGAAGGGCACTCTGGGCTTGGGATAAATTGGACTAAATCAATCATCTTGCCCCTCACGGATAGCACACCACAGATAGACTTGGACTACCCACTGGAGTGGTCCACAGACCCAGTAAAGTATTTGGGGATATGGGTTCACAGGGATTCACAGGTGGTTGATCAAACTAATTATGGTAAGGCCATAACACGCCTCGAAAAGCAAGTGAACCGTTGGATAAAACTACCATTGTCGTTCGCTGACAGGATAGCACTAATGAAGAGAATGGTACTTCCGTGGTTCCTATATTTATTCATGAATGTACCGTGCACTTAACGTGCCACTTCTTCGACGCGCTTAGCTCCTTGCTAGTTACACTTGCATGGGGCGGAAAAAAGCCACAAGTTAAATGGGAAATCCTAAAGCTCCCCTATGAACTGGGTGGTTTCACAGCACCAGATTTTCAGATGTATTAACTCTGTGTGCATGCGCACTACGCCTACTACTGGCAGCAAGCACCAGCCCATATTCCCCATGTAGCAGTGGAAGAAGGCGCAGTGCATCCGATACCAGTTAAAGCCATGATAGTCAACAAACACACAGTTTTTGAAAACGGGGAGATAGACACGGTGCAAAACACAGCTAGGGCGTTGCAGGTACTGGGAAAGCGTGCGTGGAAATTGCCGCTCTATGCGCCAAATATGCCGCTGTTACACCATAATGCGCTCTCAGTGATGGGGGAAGCTGGTGCCCTGAAAATTCTTAATGAGGAAGGACTGTCCACTATGGGGAATCTGTTTCCCGGGGGTCAATTTATGGAGGCAGCAACTATTCTTGAAGATGGGAACATTTTTGCAATGTGAATATTTGTGTACATAATACTACGCTCAGCTTTGCGTGTGCTATACCCACAGTTTCCCGCAGATCCACCAACTTTTGAGGCACTGCAACTCCTCTACACCACTCCGACATGTGCTAGGCTGGTCACACGATTATATCGTGCCTCACAGAAGGAAGGGGCTATCATGGGGAGGGGTTCATTGGATAAATGGAATGCCACTCTCTCTGAACCGCTCTCAGAAGAAGACTGGTACAACTGCTGTCGACTGACGGGGCAACTAACAGCGAATGGCAATCTTCGATTGGTACACTTTAAATACTTACATCAAATGTACTATACACCTGCTCAGCTATATAAATATGGTCTACGTGAAGTTTCCAATTGCAGAAGGTGCGGTCCACCAGATGCTGACTTTCACCATTTAGCATGGTCCTGTCCGAAAGAAAACTCATTTTGGGGGCAGGTCACACACACTCTGCAACTGATGGTGGGGACGCCCATAGCATGCACTCCCCAATTATGTCTGTTGGGAAATGTTACCGATATTAAAGCCTCTATCAGGAAGTTGGTAGTGGTGGTGCTATTAATAGCCAAACGCAGAGTTTCTATATGCTGGGGGGTAGACCTGCGCCGACAACTAGACAATGGTTGCAAGACATGGTATACTGCCGGGATCAACTCACATGCTATGCTGAAGAACTACCGAGAGCCTCAAAACCCTGTGACAAATGGAGTCCACTTACTCCTTATTTGCTAACTGTAAATGATATTTGATGGCCATAGCCAACACTATACAGTGCTCTGCTTTGCTCTTTTCTTTTTACAATTTATCAATGTCACACTAGTACCTGTCTAAATAGTAATTTGATATGAAATCGGTGTAACATGCTGAAAGAAATGCCTGTAATTTGTATGCCCAACAACTGCTAATGACTTCATGGTTGTACATGTTTTTGAAAATGCATAAATAAAATAAAAAAATGTTACGGCTTTAGTATCCTTAGTAGATTGGCATGCTGTACTTTTTTTACATCTAAAATTGTCTTAATAATGCAGGAAGGCCTAACATATTTTGAAGTTCTCTTTTAGTGTCCAATCTTGATGCTTTTACTAGGTGTTTTTATGTCTCGCCTAGATGGTGCATACACAATCTCAAGACATTTTGGGCCAGATGTAAGATGTATGTACCTTTAGAATAACCATTCCCAAATAGTGATTTTTTTTTCTGAATCACTATTTGGGTAATCGGTATTCTAAATGTACGAAATGTTTATTTCTTAATTTGCAATCCATAGTGGGTCGCAAATCGACCTACCTAATGAATATTAACTAGGTAGTTCACAATTTGCAACCCATTAGAAATCACAGCCATCACAGGGATGTGTTTAAGAAGAAAAAAAAGTAAATTAGAAATGTTCATTTTTGAAGAGGAGGCAGTGGTCTCTGGGACCACTGCCTGCTCTGAAAAATATTTTTTCAACATTCTCAAAGGCAAAGGTGTCCCAAAGAGACCCCTTTTGATTTGCGAATGGGTTACCATTTTTAAAATGATGGTAAAGTATTATTGTTTTGCAACCGGGATTCTGTAGCAAAATAGCAATTCATACCATACCGATTTGGTATTTGGAAGCCCAAAACACACCACTTCCAAATACCGAATCTCAAATGCAAATTACGATTCGGTACCAAGTTACTGAATCACATTTTGCGAACTTGAGAAAGCATTTTTCCAGTCACAAACACCCGATTCTGCGAATTGGGCTGTTTGCAAACGCAGTGGGGCCTCCCCTATTGGGGCGCGGGGGAGTCGCGCCATTGCTTTCTCGCAGTGCAAGAAGGCAGAAACATAAATGCTAATAATGACCATTTTATGTTTCTGCTTCTCGCACTGCGAGAAAGCAGAAGTGCCTGGTTGGGGGTGGGCGGTTCTGCTCGAGGGCAGGGGGGGGGGAAGTGGCTTGCCTACTGTTGTGCATACTAACTGTTTGGTCGGCCCTGGGGCCGACCAAACAGTCAGTATGCACAACAGTAGACAAGCCACTCCCCCCTGCCCTCGAGCAGGACCGCCCACTCTCCCTTTTTCTCTATGTAGGCTGCTGCAGCAGCCTACATAGAGTAAATGGCACGGCTGGGGCGCTCTCCACTGTGCCTCAGCGTTGTGATTGGCAGAGGGGAGGGAGGGAGGCTGCCTTTCCTTGATGACGAGAGCTTCAGGATGGCGGGAACGGGAGTTGGGACCCATCCAGAAGCTGCGGTGTCGGGACGTTAAGTTTTATTATATTCTTTAATTAACCCCTCCCGCCTCCCTCCGCCATCTCCCTGTGATGACCCCCACCCCCCGTCATGCCGGCCGTGACTGTGAAGTTATGAATGTACAAAGCTATTTTAGGCCTAAGGAGGGCCTAAAATAGTTTTGTACATTCATTACTATTTTAGGCCCTCCGGCGCCGTATCAATGCCGGTGGGACGGCCCTGCGCCACCTGGACATACAGGCGTAATAATGCTGGAAGGAATATCCCGCTTAAGTTCCTTTCATGGCCCCATGCTTTAAACGAGTTGCATCACACATTTACACAATAATACCCTTCCCGCAAATGGCGCTAGTCTTTCCAGCAGCCCTTTTAATATTGGGCATATGGCCCACGAGGGAGACTGATGTGTGGGCAGACACAATGTAATTTCGCTTGTGCCAAATGCTTTATTAAACAAAAGAATACATGTGATGTAGGGAAATAAAAGGCGCAGGAAAGTAATACTGAGGGGCCATAAAGCTTGGCATGTGCAGCACAGGCAGGCTCCCCAAACGGGCCTGCCTGCTTGAGTCACCCTCCGCAATGGAAATTATCATAAATGAATTGTGGATACAGATGAGGCCTCCATGCGAGGAGCACTGGTACCAGCACTATTCCTCTTTAAATATATTCCCCCTCGTTAAACTCTGACACATAGCCAACTTCCTATGTAGTAATGTACCCCACATGCACAGGATGTAGAAATGAGACTGTTGGACCAGGTTAGGCGGCTAGCAATCTTGGCTAGTGTAGTAAACTACTTGTCTACTATTCTCCACTGTACTGCTCTGCTAGAATGTTCCATGACATCATAGAATGCCTGAGTGCCTCTCTGTGTGTGAGTGTCAGTTAGTCAACTCAGGCTGAGCGGTTAGGAGCTTGCTCCTGGTGGGGCTGTCTTTCTACCATCTATCTTCTCCTACCATCCTGACCATCTACACTGGAACCAAGCTACTAATAAAGAAGTAACCTACATGTACAGATGGACTCTGTATCTTCCTTTACAACAATTTTGGCGACGATCTTAAGAACTTACGCGTGCATTAAGGAGTAAAGACAACTAAGGAACCAAAGAACCAAAAGACAAAGATCCATGGACATTAAGGACTTTCAAAATGTCAATTGAAACTTAAAGGTAACGCCCTGGTCAGCCCCACCAGTGTCCTGTACCATCTGGACAGCCTGCAGCCTGGGCGTTTGTCTTCAAATTACTGATGAGCCTGCTGTCACCTGTAAGACTTCAACAGTGAACATTCTCTCTGCCAACAAGCCTGCGGTGTTCTCTGGCTTTCCCCACCAGTGTCCTGTACTATTTGGAGCCTGCAACCTGGGTGTTAGTTATCCTATCACTAAAGACTCTGCTGTTATCTCTCCAGCAACAAGCCTCCCTGCGCCTCAACAGGTTTGCTCTTCTTGTTGTGTTTGCCTGTCTTACTTGGGCCAATCTGTGTGGGGAGTCTGAGTCTGACAGCAGCTTCTAAACAAAGTCTGCACTGCTCACAGTGAGAGTATCCCAGTGTCTTGAGAGAGACAGGTCTTTTGAACATTGTGGAGCCTGAACAACAGCAACAAGCACCCTTCGTGTGTGTAATTTGGGGCGGTGCTTTATTGGGGACAGTGATTGCATCAAACGGCTTTCAGCAACCTTCCCAGAGGAATTGGCCAAGTGACTCGCGGTACCAGTAGTGGCACCTTGTGTGAGATCGTGCATTTTCTGGTGAAATAGCACATTTTATTTTCCAGGATTCATCTTTTAAAGTGGACCCTCACGGCAGCGCATCGTTTGAATTCAAGTCCGTGCTCGTGCTTCTCACCGTTTTTCCAGCGTCGCGCGGATCCTCGGTCATGGTGACGTCCTTCTCCCTTCATGCCTCTAAGCTGCTTTGTGACGCCTGCCTGCAGCAGCGCACCGTGAGCCACTCGGCTCGGCGTGATGCAGCGTGCCGCCATCTTGGAATTGGCACAGCATGCTGTTCCCGTTACCTTTTGCCAACCACGTTTGTTTTGGGAGTTTTCAACGACTCCTACCGGCTTCAACACTTCCTCGCAGACTTCCGTCTTCGCAGTCTGACAGATGCCTACACTTAACAACGCTGTTGAGCGGACCAATGATGTGGCACGAGTAAGGACATTGCTTGACAGGCACCAGGAGAATAAAGGTGAGATTGATTCCTGTGGTGACTACTTTGAAATTCCTGACGAGTTTGGGCAGGACTTGCTTGTTGCAGTTCAGTGTGCTCTTGACAAAGTCTGCGAGGAGTTGCCTATCCGAGCAGGGGCAAGAACAATGTTCTTGGAGCTGTGGTGGCTATGTGGACAGCAGAACGGACAATACATGGACCATCAGCTCTTCTACCGGGACACAGAGCAAGTTGACATAATGCATGTCCTGTTTGGTAATGGTCTGTGTGTAGGAATCTCGGGTGAGAAACCGCTCACCGGTGCTTAACAAGTGCTGTGGGATTATAAAGTCTGTTCTCATTATGCATGTCCTGTATAGCACTGTACTTTCATTTTGTGAGGGGTGCTCAGTGTATAACAGTGTCTTGAGCGGACAGTTAGTTTCCCAGTTTTGTTGTTTATCTACTGTGTACCCTATTTAGGGGAGGTTCTGTAATTTGTGGGTAGTCAATGCCCCATATCAGTTTGCAGGGTGAGCACCCTGCAGTGTACCCTTCTAGCTTTAAACTAGTTAGGGGAGGTTGTGTTTGTGGGTAGTCAATGACTCATGTCAGTCCCCAGGGTGACTACCCTGTTGTGTACCCTAGTTACGGGAGGTTGTGTTATTTTCCAGAGTTATTACTCTGTGGTGTACCCTATTTAGGGGAGGTGATGTTGTTTTCCAGGGTGTCTACCCTATGGTGTACCCTATCTAGGGGAGGTTTTCTTATTTTCAAGGGTTAGTATCCTGTGTTTTTGGTGGAGGTTGTTTGGTTAATTCCTAGCGTTACCATGGGTTTTCCTTTCATGTTGACACTATGCTCTGGTCGAAGTCCACCTGCATGGAACTCGTGGCCAAGGGTTTCACGTTTGTAAGACTTTGAGCGTGAAGTTTTTTTTCTAGGGTTTAGACCTCTTCCGTTACTCCTAACGGATTTTAAGTGTCAGCATGCTTTCTACTCTAACCAGGGAACCCTTTGTTACTTTCCAGAGCATTTTCTCTCTGGTGCATCTTTGTCGTTGAGGTTGCACTCTTCCGGTTATCTAGAGTGAATCTAACCCCTATTGTACCTATCTATTGGGGATGTGGTTTTCTCCCAAAGGGTCAGTGTCTGCACCCACCTTTGTTTAACAGGGTGCCTACCCTGTGGTGTACCCGCTTATGGGGAGGTTGTGTGTGTGACCACCCTTCCCTGTTGCATTGGTTTTTTTCATCTAAGCCATGCTTTGTTTTTCCCTAAGGGAGGGGGATGGGGCGTGTAGTAATGTTATTTGCAATTTTTATGTTTTCTCTTATTTCTGCATCTTAACACATTTCTGTTCATGCCAGTGGAATTTATGATACCTCATGCATTACACCTATGGATATGTGCTTCTTATTGGTGTACCTTCTTGCTAATGATATATTGAGGTATCTTACTTGTTTTTATATTTACTTCTGCTGTTGTTCCCTAAGGAAGGAGGATGTGTAGTAAACTACTTGTCTACTATTCTCCACTGTACTGCTCTGCTAGAATGTTCCATGACATCATAGAATGCCTGAGTGCCTCTCTCTGTGTGAGTGTCAGTTAGTCAACTCAGGCTGAGCGGTTAGGAGCTTGCTCCTGGTGGGGCTGTGTTTCTACCATGGAGTGGAGGAGTGTGGCTCAATGTTTAGAGCGGCAGACCCTGAAGCAGAGTTCTGGCCAGGGACCAGGGTTCGATTCCCGCCTCGGCGGGGCTCGGGCTCAATTTCCTCAGACGTGTCTATTCTCGCCTCGGTGCCTATTCTAATCACGGGCCCCACGCTGCAACTCTGGGCAATAGCTTGCTTAGCCTCCACACCGGCCCCAACAGCGCTAAGGATGCCTGGCTTCACCCTGGGGGTGCCCAGGAGTGGACACTTCACAGGGAAAGCCAGGAGGGGTTCCACAGCGGTATGAGTATCAGCACCAGGAAACCGCAAAGGCGACACCGCAAGGTGGCCGTCTGGTGACAGTGCGCTCTATAAGTACCTTGACATTTACATTTACCATCTATCTTCTCCTACCATCCTGACCATCTACACTGGAACCAAGCTACTAATAAAGAAGTAACCTACATGTACAGATGGACTCTGTATCTTCCTTTACAACAGTTAGCAACAATACATGCATCTGGCTGGCAACGTCCTAGAGGGTCTTTGTACATAAGAAACATTTTCACACAGAAGGATCTCCGTGTTGGTATCGGGCCAGCTTCCGAATTCTGAATCTAGCCATCCTCTGCCCCCGCGCCTCAGCTGATGTATAAACACGGCGAGGCAGAGCGCATAAATATACCGTGTGACAGGCACGAGATACTCCCAAGACTGTGTGCATCCTCCCAGGCTCCAGTGACGGGCAGGCCCGGCCGAGGTCACTTCTGACAAGTCTCAATGAAACGATACGCAGCGGGCTCTGCTCTTTCAAGCTTTTCAAGCTGCTGCTGTGACGGACAGGACACACTTTGCATCACACCTTCAAGGTAATAAGTTAACTCATGCGTAATGCGAGAGTCTTAGAACGAGCATGTTAAGGCTCTTAATTAATGTGTCCGCTATAAACACTGAATGTAGTTACAGTTTATCGCTCAGAATCCATACCACCAGACGTGTCCGTCTTTCTGTCCGTCTCTCCAAGCATGCATTGATCAGGACCTATCTACCATTCATTTTATCCACTCATCTTCTATCCTGCCGTTCCGTCCACAGGTTAATCCACCTACCCACCGTTGCAACACCCATTGATTCACTCATTCATTCAATCGATCCACCTTTTCTCCCACTTGGCTAGCTTCTTCCCACCCATCAATCCATCCATCCATCCACCCACCCACCCAAAAGGGCACCCATTCATATATCCAGCAATCCATTCATCTACTTTCTCTCTCTCTCCTTCTGAGTCTATGCACATTGGGTGGAGTTCTGTCTTAGGGAATAAAATCGAAGCTTCCAGCTGGAACCACTTCCCTTTCAGCTGCCAAAGTAGATTTCTCTTCAAAGGGACCTTAAACATCAGAATGAGGGTCACTCACTAAGAGAGAACATGTCCGGGTGAGAGAAGTAGATGGGGAAGAAACAAGTGTTAGTGAAATTGCCACTTTGATATACAAGCCTTTAGTACGTTTTGTAAAATAAGAAACTATATTTAGCTTATTTAGGCAGTGTCTTGACTAACATTTTGAAAACATGTATGCATGTCTCAGTCTCTCACCTCCCACCAATACAAGTATTAATGGCGCAAGTTTAGCTGCAGTAAAATGCTTACTTTTCTCAAGCATCTGCATCTGCTATTGCTTTTTCCCATGTTTGACAGAAAAAGTAAACCATCAGAATAGAAATGGAGAGCTATTAGTTGGCCAGAACCGTGATCTGTATTATTTTGCTCTGAGTGATCTTCATGAATGCAGCTGTAGTGAGCTCGCCATCCCATTTATTTCCCAGATCATGGATGCTTCTGAGCAGCTTTGCTCATGCCCCCAGGGTGGTTTACTTTCTAGGGAGTGCTTCATAGTAATTTCAAGTAATGTGTTCTGGGACTGTAGGCACCTCTCTTCCATTACTCTCCGAGGGTCATACCACACAGCATTAAACACCAGAATGGTGTTTTGAATCTTTCTTGTTGGTCTTTCTGGCAGCTGGTGAGGGACTTGCAATGCTGTGGGGAGTCAAGAAGATGTTTGAGAGGTGATATACCGTGAGGGCTAGGGTGTTTAGGAGGTATCTCCCGGGGTAGAGAAACAAAGCAGTCTACAGAATTAGCACAGCCCTCTAGTTCTGTGGAAATGCTGGTTCTACTATAGGTGGCAGAAAGGTATGGCTACTATAGAACGCTCTAGAGGCTCACCCAGAGTTTCAATCGATCAAAGGTCTTCCTCCAGTGTAGTGTAGAAACACAGAATTAGCCTTCTAGTGCTTCTGAGGAAAGGCTGCAAGAACATTCTATGCATAATTTGTTGTGGAATATAGATATAAAGATTGATAAACAATTTAAATAGGGGGTAGCTAACAGGTTTTGCTTGGGGTGTATATATGAAGGGCATTGATGAGTGTCCTTTGGACCTGGGGATCTTGAGAGTATGGTAAATACTTAGACCCTAGGATATCTTCAGTTTTTGACCTCCAGAGACAATATCTGCACAACTGATTGACCATATGAATGAACCCTTTCTAAATGTCCATTTCTGACAAACAGGAGTACAATTTATACACCAAACTGCTCAATCATAGCAAGCATTTGACATCTAGTAGTCAAAATATTTTTGGTTGCAGTGTGACTATGTTTGCATGGTAACGGTTCCTGGTGATAGGAATTGAAGTTTATACTATTGTATTTCCCTTTTCTCTTTTAGTCTCTTGTACACCACTGCTACTTTAGAGTGTGGAACTTTATCTGCATTTTCATGCCTGTCTGTTCTGTTTACTTCTGAGGTTGTCTACCAACTGCAGAGCCTGTTTTGCTCAATATTAGCTTTATTATTTCTCAAGCATATCAGTATGTATGCCTAGTGGGTTTATTGAATTTCATCTTTGAAGAAAAGAAAAACAATAGCATTAGTATCTTTGGGACCGGGCAGTTGGTTACGTTCTCAGTTTTGAAAGAGTCGATCATAGTAGCAGGAGTGAGAGAGGAGAGAGGAGAGAGCCACTAGGGCTGAATACATGTTTTAAATAAAAATGTTCCATTTATAGTATACATGTGCAGAGATGCACAAAACAACACATGCCTACCTGAGGGATCCATATTAATGCTATCAATAGAGGTTTGGCCTAGGAAGCAGGAAAGGCATAATATTCACAGCTATATGAGACTCCTAACTGGAATTTATTTCATGTTGGATGTACCATGGTTCTATCCAGTATGATTAAGAATAGTTGTGCTATTGCGGTACCAGTAAATTGTTGTTCATTTTAGTTCCATATTACCAGAGCATTCTCATTATGTGTCAAACTTCTATAAGGTTTCTTAACTCCCACAACTCTAAACAGTAGTATTGACTGAGCTGTTCTTCACACCTTCTGGATTGCTTGAAAATGCACCATTTCCCCACTCCTTTTTCCAAAATTTTCTCAGTGGGAGAAACCCAACGAACCCCCTCCGTAGGTGGTCCAAGCTCGCTCGCTACGCTCGCTCGCCACAGTGACGTACAACAGTTGTTTTACACCTCACCACTTTCAAATGTCACCAGCCTCCACTGTGCAAGTCGAAAAATGCCTCCTACATTTGGCCCTGTATTCCCTATCAGTGGGCTTGGAGCTCACCCATTACTTACCATTGGCTCGCTTCTTTCTCACATTTGCTTGCTATTTATTGGTCAGATGCAGCAGGCTTCCCTCCTTTTCCTGTGTCACTTGCCTGGAGCATGGAAGCATTACTTGTGACCCTCCACTGCTTTTTGTTTTAGGTGCTACTTCTTAGGTCTCGCCTGGCACGCGCTGCTCTCGCCATTCGAAGGCTTTTTGCAATCAATACGGATTCAGAAGGGACTTTAAGCTCCGCCCCTGTTTCCCATTGGCTCGCGTCATCGTTTATGGTAAATGGTGGCGCGTGATTGGAATTCTGGCTTCTTGGTTACCTCCTTGTCCACTTTTAGGACGGCCCATATGGGCAGGCCGACTCCATCTTTGTTTAGCGTGACGTAGGAGGCTGTGCTGGCTCCTCATTAGGAATTCTACCAGCTCCTTCCGCCCCTTTTCCCCAGTCAAAAGCAAACTCCCCAGAGTTGGGCTCTTCATTCTTCATATGCTTCCCGAGGCGGAGGGCAAACTTAAGCTTCATTGCTCCGACTGCGGCGCTCACTGCAGGCTATGATTCATTCGGGTTCAGACACCTTCATTTCTCTGTCGCTGAAGCCAGGCCAGACCGGTGCCGTTTGCTTTTGCTTATTACTGTTGCACTGTTTTAAATGATATAGATCCTGGGCAGCTGGGTCTATAGGGGCCCATTTGACTTCTAATGTGCAGCCCCCCCACCGCGCTGCGGGGGCTGCTGGGGAATCCGTTACGCCCCTGATTTATGTAACAAAACCCAAAGCCTCTTTATAACGTGTTTTCTTCAGCTAACGCTTAAAACGGGGACACATTCATTTCGTAAATAACTTACTCCTTGGCAGCACATGGTGACGTCATTACAGGAACCTTGATGTTATTGTGTGATCACTTGAGAAGCACGCTTTAGGAGGAACGAACGCATCAGCTGGGAGCGCCCACCATTATGTTTCGCATTCTTACTGTGACTACATTAAATAAAAAATATATTTAAAATCTGCTTACAACATAAAGAATGTTATATTGTTAATAGGTGTACTGTCTGTACAGTGAAAAACAAGTCCAATGAGTAATCACAAATATTCTGGTTAATGTGAAGCTTGTCGGGAAAACAATCAAAGGGCGCAGTTTTATCTGGGGACATTAAACTCACACAGAGCAGGGCAGAAAGCATGTGTTTATTCAAAGCAAATGGACGAGGCCAGGATTACAGCCATGTAGAGACTTTTCTGTATGATCTGCAAAAGTGCTTGTGGCCGTGCTAAATAATGTAATCAATTAAAGCATTTGCATTTATAGTGTGTGCATGTGTGTGGGTGTGCATCTGTCCTGCCTGACACGCTCTTCGGCAAGGCCCATTTGTGCTAAGTGAAAGAAGAGCCCCCCCCCCAATCCCCTCTTTGCTCCATTAAGCAGCCCTGAACTCCCTTTGTTGGCCTAGCTGCCAACCCCGGACCGCCCCTTCTGCAGTCTTTGAACCTGTCCCCCGCCCTGGTGAAAAGCGGAGTCTGGCGTCAGAGGTTCTAGAGGCAGATTTCATTCTAGTATAACTTTTGCAGTAGTCAGAATAAAATAAACACTGTTGTGGCATCTCTTTCAACATGTAGTTCTGGTTAAGTCTTTTCTGCTGGTGTGATGCTGTTTTCAGTCCATTGGAGCTCTAACACTTCTGCCTGCCGGAGCCTCGGATGGAACAGTTTTGTTCAAGAAAATTCTGCTCTTGTCTTAGATTTGAACACTCAAGGGATTTGGAATTAACTCTTTCTCCCAGCCTCGCAAACGGAAACATAAATTTGTGTGTGTATGTGTGTGTGTGTGTGTGTGCCTGTGCGTTTGTGTCCATGTGTGTGGCATCTGTGTGTGTGTGTGCATATGTGTGCATGTGTGTGTGTGCATCTTGTGTGTGCCTGTGAGTGTGTGTGCCTGTGAGTGTGTGCCAGTGAGTGTGTGTGCCTGTGTGTGTGTGCACACGCTTGTGTGTGTGTGCGTGTGCATCTGTGTGTATGTGCATCTGTGTGTGTGTGCGTGCCTGTGCATGTGTGTGCATGCCTGTGTGCGTTTGCCTGTGAATGCGAATGCATCTGTGTGTGTGTGCGTGCCTGCGTGTGGGTGTGTGTGTGTCCAGGGCAATGCAATCCTTCACTTCTGTCAACATTAACATAACAAGCATTAAAAATACAATAGGTATCGCCTTTCATTAAGTTAAAGCCATTTGCTTTGCTGTACAATACCATTAGCAAAGCAAATGGTTTTAACTTAATCAAAGGCGAGACCTATTGCATTTTCAATGCTTGTTTCTTTCTTTTTCAGCACTCTATCAGAGTGCATCTTATTCAGCTGGCTCCATCGTGTTGTGTACTTCTCCCCCCTCAGTGCCCCTCCCTCTCTCTTCCCTTCAGCGTTGCTTGTCCCACCTGCCTTCCCGCAGTTGGTGTCCTCCTTCCTTTGTAGCCTGCATCCATACTTTTGTTGTTGCCCATTGCATTTGTCATGACCAGCGTGCAAGGTACTATGTCAGCTCTGGAAGAGCGTGTCTACTCGAGCAGTAAACAACTGTAGTTTCTCTGACATTAAAACCTTTGGTCTGTGGTAATCACATCCCCTAGCAGTGAGTGATTCCTCTCTGGTAGATGGCAGCTTTTATTTCGTCTGAGAGGCTAGCCTCACCTCCCCTCACTTTCACGAAGCTGATGGGAGTAGTGGTGCCTTAGATGTCCAGAAGTAAAAACTAAGCCCCAGCAGGTAAATGCATAGATAGCAGAGCTATTTCCAAACAGAACGAGCAGAGGTTATGTAGCAGTCAAAGCACAGCAATCAGCAGCAGTTCTCTGTCTTTTCTCCCACCCAAGGCAGCCATAGCAAACAACTCTAAGTACCTGTTATGGTTTTGTCAATGCTATTTTAAAGAACTCTGGCTATGTCATGTGCTTGACATAAAATGTTCCATGTTCTAATGTTGTTTGGTTCTAATTGGAACCCGGTTTGGCAGTTGGTGCTGGATCGAGGTTCGTGTGGGTTGTTATACTTTCTACTCTGAAATAAACCTTTGAAGAATCTACAAGGACTAGACGTATACATTATCTTAACATTGGCGACGATTTAAATGGACAACAAACCTAAACAGAACATTATTTTGGAATGAACATACGCTGAAAAAGGGAACTCTTCCTGTTGCTCTTCAAATTATCACAATCAACTGTGAGTCTACCACAGTGTACCTGTGCTCATTTGCGCTGTCTCAGCGAAGAAGGAAGATCGGAGCACTCTGACTGCTGAGGTGTCAATTTTCGCTGTGTCTGTGCTTTGGTGCGCGTTTGAGCGGAACATTCCGATTGCCGGAGCATAGGACCAGGTACTGTACACCATTTGATGTTTGGGCAGTTTGGGTGAAGATCTGGCGCGGATTGGAGCACTCTGGCTGTCACGGTGCAAGTTGGCATGTGTTTGAGTGCACACCTGAGCGATAATTGCAATATTTCCGATTGTCGGAACGTGTCAAGAAACATTTTAACATTGCAGCCTATTGACAGAACTCTGCATTCTTGGCAGTTGAATTCTAGCGCTGCTAAGCGTGTACAAAAGGACTAACCTGCGATCCAGCTGATGTGCGCATCACCAAGCCGAAACCAATTATGATGATGCATTCGTGAACAAGCTGCCTCTCCCAATGCATCTTGGGAGTCAACAACTAGACTGCTCATTTCTCATTCATGTTTATTGTTACGTGAGGACGTGTTGAGGGCGGGGCCATTTTATTCCTCACACTCTTGTTTTTCCCATTTTCCACAGCGTTTTTTTTTACAAACATCGATGAGGCAGTGGAATACCTGGTCAGAGTGAGGTAATTTATCGAACGTTGACTGTAGTGCACACAGTGATGCACACACTATAAAAAAAAAAAGGAAAAGAGAGACATAAAGACTACTTAGCATATATGGAGGCATAGTCTATATTTTTTTGTTCTATTTTCACAATCTGTGCACACATGACAATGATTTACACACTTAAAGACTATTGTTGACAAGCCTTTCCAAATATAAATGTCTTGATGAGGAACATAATTTAGTTTATATATATATATTTTCTTATCTTTTTACCAAATAATTATTGAAAGATTTCATTAAGGCCACTTCATCCGAACCTCCTCATTTTTTAACAGAGAAAGGTGAACCTGTTTTGCCTTGGAAGAGATGGAAACTAATTTTTGATTCCTACCTTATAGCTATTGGAGGTGAAAAATGTTCTGCCTATCGTAAACAGGCCATTCTCTTACACAACTTAGGTATTGAAGGAAGATGTATTTATGAGAGTCTTGATTTAATTGAAATTGGTAACAAGGCTGGTGAACCTAGCAATGTGTATGACATGTCTGTATTAATGCTTGAGAAACATTTTGGGTCTCATATTAATGTAGTCTTAGAGAGACATAAGTTCTTTTCTAGGGTTCAAGGCAAGACGGAAAAGATTACTAGTTATGTTGCTGCACTTAAAACATTAGCTCGCATGTGTGATTTTGAGCACCTGACGGATTCATTGATCAGAGATCAAATTGTGAGATGCACTAATAACATAAAAGTTCAAGAAAAATTATTACGTAAAAATCCAAACTTAAAAGATGCAATTTCTATTATAGAGGGAATGGAAAATACCAGTATGTGGGTGCGTGAGATGCGTGAGGAAAAAAGTAAAGAGACTGTTGATAAAGACAATGCAACTACAGAGTCTTCTGTAAACGAAATCAATAGATTTGATAAACAACCGGATAAGAATAATGAAAAAGCTAGTATACCAGTTAACAAGGAAGTTGAAAAGGGATGTGATAAAAAAAATATAACCATCCCGATATCAAACCTAATGTTCCTAAATGTTTTAGATGTGGCAGTGAGGGACATTGGACAAACAGTCCAGGGTGTTTTGCTAGATTTGCAATTTGTAAGTTGTGTGGTAAAAAGGGACATTATGCCCGTGTATGTCGTGGACTAAAACAGCAAAATGTAAACTATATGGGTGATGATACCAAAGTAGTTTCCAGTTTACGTGAGGATGGCAGTGTGGATGAAGATCCAATTGAGATGCCTGAATGTGAAATTATTGTTGGTGGAAAAAAAATAATAGTCTTGGCAGATTCAGGATCACCATATACAATGATTGGTGACAAAAATTGGTCAAACACGTTTGGTTCTGAGAATGTAGAATTGCTACCTTCCGATATCAATCCTGTAGGTTATGGTGGTGTCAGAATTGATGTTCTGGGGTATTGTGTTAAGAAGATTCAATTTGCGGATCGTGAGACTGTTGGTAAAGTCTACGTAGCAAAGAGAGGTGATAATCTCCTTGGCTGGAGACATCAGAGGGACATGGGCATCACACTTAATCCTAATAGTAAGCAAAAAGTTTTATTGCTTTCTAAGGAAGAATTGCCTGTAGATATTTGTGAAAAATGTCCGACTGTTTTTGGCAGTAGTCTTGGACTTTTAAAAAATTTTGAATACAGAATTCTTTTGAAAAATGATGCAATACCTTTTGTGGCAAAGGTGAGAAAAGTGCCTAATATGATGATGGAACCGTTAGAACATGAGTTAAGAAAACTCAAAGAAAGAGGAGTTATTGAGGAGATTGAAAGTTTGGAATGGTTAGCTCTGGTGGTTTTGGCACCAAAAGATGGTGGTAAGGAGATTCAGTTGTGTGCAGATTTGAGAGTTTAAACAAATTTATTTGGGTAGACAGACAACCATTACCGAATATCATAGAAACTTTGACTCTCATTAAAGATGCCAAGATTTTCAGTGTGATGGACTTATCCTCCGCTTACTACCAGGTTAAGTTACATCCTGACTCGAAGCATCTGACTTCATTTGTTACACCTGTTGGTGCTTTTCAATTTGTGAGGATGCCTTTTGGACTTGCGTCTGCTGCGGCTTGTTTCCAAAGGGTAATGAAGCAAGTGTTGCAGGGCTTAGATAAAGTTCTCATCTTTCAGGATGATATTTTGGTATATGGTAAGGATTTGGAGGAACACAATGCTATTCTTTGGAAAGTTCTAGAAAAGTTACAGTGTGCAGGTTTGGTGATTAAGAAAGAGAAATGTAAATTTAGAGTTACATCAGTAACTTATCTTGGTCACACACTTTCTGGTGAGGGAATTAGTCCTAAGATTGAACTAGCCAAAAGCATAATAGAAGCTCCTAAACCAGTTAACAAAGATCAGATGCGTTCTTTTCTGGGATTGGCAGAGTTTTGCTCGAAGTTCTTCCAGAATTTTGCTTCCATTTCTTTACCCTTGAGGTCTTTACTAAAAAAAGGTACTCAGTATGTTTGGTCTAATGAGTGTGATGAGGCCTTCAGATGGGTGAAACAATGCATTTCAAAATTACCTACTTTAGGTCACTTTGATGTAAACAAGAAGACAATTCTATTCACTGATGCAAGCATTTCTGGTTTAGGTGCTATTCTTTCTCAAATGGTCAATGGTGAACTGAAGGTTGTTGCTTTTGCCTTGCGTGCGCTGAGGGATGCGGAGGAAAGATACTCCGTTATTGAACGGGAAGCACTTGCTGTGTTTTGGGCTGTTCTTCATTTCAAAATGTTCTATGGGGAATACCTTTTACTGTGAGATCTGATCACAAACCTTTATCAAAGATTTTTTCCTCTAGGGAAATTGACAATTTTTCTCCCAGAATTGCACGATGGGTGAATGGATTATCTAATTATAACTTTGTGGTTGAATTTGTTCCAGGCTCTAAGAACTGCATGGCTGACTGTATGTCGAGGTTACCTATTCAATCTGATCATGGTGATGTAAATTCTATAAGCATTAATTAGATTTGCGAAGCCGCTCTTGAAGATAAAAAATGGAGAGAAGCTAATGTAAATGATCATGATATCATTGAATTAAAAAAATTCATTGTGAATGGTTGGCCTGATAGAAAGATGTTGTCTTCTACAATGGATATTTATTTTAATGTGAAAGATGAGTTAAGCATTTTAGATGATAAGATTCTAAGAGGAAAACGTGTTGTAGCTCCTGATGAGTTAAAGTGTAAATTGGTCAATTTGGCTCATGAAGGGCATTTAGGCCGCAACAAAACCAAGTCTAGGCTGCGTGAATGGTACTGGTGGCCAGGAATGGACCATGAGGTTGAAAGTGTAGTTAAAGATAGTTTCCAGTGTGCAAACAAGGATAAATCCAAGAAAACTTTCTCGGCACCAATTTCACCAGTTGACATACCTGTTGAGCCTTGGACTAAGTTAGGTTTAGACATCGCAGGTCCATTTGAGAGGTTATCTTGTGATGAGTGATATGTAATTTTGTTAGTAGACTATACTTCCAAATGAGTTGTGACAAACTGTGTTCCGATAGTGAATAGTATAATTGTGATTGAATTCCTTAAGGATAAGTTCTCCAGGGAAGGAATTCTGAAGACACTTATCACTGATAATGGGGCACAATTTGTGTCTTTAGAAATGGAGCAATTTCTTTCCAGTTTGGCCATTGTCCATTTTAAAACTGCTCTTTATTCGCCACAAGCAAATGGCTTGGCTGAGAGCATGAACAAAGTTGTCAAAAGTTGTGCTCAACGGGCATTACAGAAAAAGGAATCTTTAAAGGTATCCTTAAGAGAGACTTGGTGGGCACATAGAGTAACACCAAATACTGTAACTAGTGTGTCACCTTTTGCTGTACTTAGGGGAAGAAAACCACATTGTAAGCTAAATCCTGTTTGGATGAAGTTAAATACTTCTCTTCTTGATCAACCTTCCATTTCTGAGATGAGTCTATGAAGAAAGAATTATCAAAACAGATCACAGATCACCCTGAAACTTTCAAGAAACCAACTGAAGTGAGCGTTGTATTTGTTTGAAACATTTTGTGAAGATTAGTGAAACGGCGCCAAAGATATTGGCAAAAGAAAAAACGCTCTTTCTATGGAAACATGGTCCTAACTATAGCAACCTATAACCTAGCATGTATATGTATGTATATATCCATCTATCCACAAAGAGTTGCCCATAATGAGAACGCCTCACACAGCGCGATCTTTAATCCATTTATTTCAGGTTGCAGCTACATGCAGGTTTCACTTACAGGACTCTGAGTACCAGGAGGGTTTGCTGCCCATGCCCACTGGGGTGGGACTCTGTGTAAATGTAGTCACCGTTAAGCAGCCGTGCTAGTGTTCGTACTTTCTGCCAGTGATCAAGGACGTGTGAGTCTGAAACGAGTTTGGCAAGTAATAAAGGGATTAAAGCTCACGCTGTGTAAGGTGTGCTCATTATGGGCAACTCTTTGTGGATATACATATATATATGTGTGTATATATATACATTATATATTTATATTATCTACTGGCGGTCGCCAGTAGATAGTTATAGTTAGGACCGTGTTTCCATAGGAAATCCGCAACATTCTATTTGGAATAACTTTGGCGCCGATTGACGAATCCTCTCGAAATTCTCAAAATAGGTGGGGCGCTCCGCTCCGCTCCTACCCTGAAAGTCTCGGGGGGATTCGTCAAGCGGGGGCTGAGAAGAAGGGGGGGTCCCAAAACGCGTTTTCCCCATGCATTTTTCCATAGGCCCTTTAGTCCGAGCTACAGCCCGAACGGCTGAACAGAATTACTTGAAATTTGGCAGAGAGGTAGCCCTCAGGTCAGGGATGTGCCTTTTGAAGGTCTCGTGTAAATCTGTTCAGTATTTCCTGAGAAAATAGCATTTAAATCAATATATATATCTATGGGCGCGCTCCGAGCGCGTACCGTAAGCTTACAGTACGCGCACGCCGCCGTGCACGAACGCGATTCTGATTGGTTGTTAGATCTCAGTAAACATTCGAATCGGTCGAAACCAGGAAGTGTCGGCCGCCATTTTGTCTCTCGCAGTCTGAGGGGGTGAAAAACAAAGGTGGATAACGTGAAAAGGGGGCAGGCTGGACAGTTCCTGACCCCCTAGCCTTTGTCAGGGGGTCCCAGAAGGACCCCCAAAGGCAAAAATTAATTTGAATTTTTTTTAAAAAAATCGCCGAATGCGCGTAGCGTACGCGCACGGCGTAAACGAAGAAATTCCGCGAGGAGAAATTCCGCGAACTTCGCGTAACTATTACGCGTACCGTGCGCGCACGGCAAAAAAAAAATTTCAAAAAGGAAAGCTTAAAAAAAAAAAAAATTTGTGAGGTAAGGTTGGCTCTTAAAAGAGCCGTTGGGTTAATACAGGGAGGGAGGAAAGAAAGAATGGGAATATTATGAGCGTCTACAAACGTGCTGGTCTATCTTATTGTTAATAAAGGAAACACTGGTCTCCCCAAAAACAATAAGACCACAACACGTTGTACACCTCATTGCAGCCCTCCCAAATCGAGGGTTAATGTCCAGAGGAGCAGAAGAAGGTGATGCTCCCACCTCAGAGGAAGGGCTCAGCTGAGCTGCCGATGATGTACTCGGCTGAGCTTCTGAGGTTGGGCTCAGGTGACTTACTGAAGAGTTTTCTCCAGTATGTCGAGCAAAGGTCCTGGGATGTCTATCCCTAAGGTGTCTCTTCATAGAGTGATTTCCAAAGGAATACTTCTTCCTTGGATCTCCTCTAGATAAAACACGGTCACAAAGTGTGCAAGTGACCAATGGAGCATTGACCTTTTTCTGCCCCTCTGGAAAAGTAAAATACTCCCACACAAAAGAATCCTTTTGTTTCCTCCTTCTCTGTCTGATGATGGTGCTGCTAGGCTCACTCTCAGAAGAGGTCTGCTGCTCTGCCATTGTATCTCAATGTCAATTCAGCTCCTTCTCCTAGGGGATCTCAAGCAGTAATGAGGGGAATGGGTGTGGTGTGGGAAGTTTCTGGAACTGAAAGTAGTTTCAACCAATGAAAAGTGTTCTTTGTGGATCACATGACCTACCGTGCGCGCTCCTTAAGCTTACGGTACGCGCTCGTAAACAAGTACGCATGCGCAAACGTGACGCTTACGGAGCGCTTACGGAGCGTGTACGTAAGACGCACTCGCGCATGCGCATTACACGCCCCTGCGTAACTGCGACGTTGCTTCCGCGCAACGCGCATGCGTGTACGCGTACGTCACGTACGTATCACGTAAGCGCACTGTACTTATGACGTACGGAGCGCGTAGCGTCAGCTTACCGTACGCGCATCTTATCACGTAAGCGCACCATACTTATGACGTACGGAGCGCGTAGCGTTAGCTTACCGTACGCGCACGGAAAAAAATGCATAAAAAAAAAAATTAACCATTCCATAATGCAGGATATAGTACATATATTATTTTATACATAGGTTTACCAAAAATCTCCCCAAAAAAATTGCATTTAAAAAACCGTACAAATTCACTGAAAAAACCATAGGTTTCACACACGTTATAGTTAGGAATTAGCATTTAAAAAACCTTGCAAATTCACTTAAAAAACCATAGGTTTCACACATGTTATAGTTAGCTGGACATTTCCCTCGTAAAAAACCAATGAAATTCCCCCGTTATAGTTAGTGCAGGCAACTATAACTCACGTGACCGCAATCCTCTGTTGATGCTAATACTGTATCTTTAGCTATACATATATTACAAATATTTATTTTTCATAAAGACACATATGTCATCAGTGATGTAATATCTGACATCATCAGCAGAGGATTGCGGTCGTGAGAGTTATAGTTGCCTGCACTAACTATAACGGGGGAATTTCATTGGTTTTTTACGAGGGAAATGTCCAGCTAACTATAACATGTGTGAAACCTATGGTTTTTTAAGTGAATTTGCAAGGTTTTTTAAATGCTAATTCCTAACTATAACGTGTGTGAAACCTATGGTTTTTTCAGTGAATATATATATATATATATATATATATATATTACCTACTGGCGGTCGCCAGTAGGTAGTTATAGTTAGGACCGTGTTTCCATAGGAAATCCGCAACATTCTATTTTGAATAACTTTGGCGCAGATTGACGAATCCTGGTGAAATTTTCAAAATAGGTGGGGCGCTCCGCTCCGCAACTACCCTGAAAGTCTCGGGGGGATTCGTCAAGCAGGGGCTGAGAAAAAGGGGGGGTCCCAAAACGTGTTTTCCCCATGCATTTTTCCATAGGATCTTTAGTCCAAGCTACAGCCCGAACGGCTGTACAGAATTACTTGAAATTTGGCAGAGAGGTAGTCCTCAGGTCAGGGATGTGCCTTTTGTAGGTCTGGTGTAAATGTGTTCAGTATTTGCTGAGAAAATAGCATTTAAATCAATATATATATCTATAGGCGCGCTACGAGCGCGTACCGTAAGCTTACCGTACGCGCACGCTGCCGTGTGCGAGCGCGATTCTGATTGGTTGTTAGATCTTAGTAAACATTCGAATCGGTCAAAACCAGGAAGTGTCGGCCGCCATTTTGTCTCTCGCAGTCTGAGGGGGTGAAAAACAAAGGTGGAGAACGTTGAAAGGGGGCAGGGTGGACAGTTCCTGACCTCCTAGCCTTTGTCAGGGGGTCCCAGAAGGACCCCCAAGGGCAAAAATTTATTTTAATTTTTTTTGAAAAAATCGCGGAATGCGCGCAGCGTACGCGCACGGCGTAAACGGAGAAATTCCGTGAGAAAAATTCCGCAAACTTCGCGTAACTATTCCGCGATTACGCGTACCGTACGCGCACAGCAAAAAAAAAAATTCAAAAAGGAAAGCTTAAAATTTTTTTAAAAAAATTGTGAGGTAAGGTTGGCTCTTAAAAGAGCCGTTGGGTTAATACAGGGATAGAGGAAAGAAAGAATGGGAATATTATGAACGTCTACAAACGTGCTGGTCTATCTTATTGTTAATAAGGGAAACACTGGTCTCCCCAAAAACAATAAGACCACAACACGTTGTACACCTCATTGAAACCCTCCGAAATCGAGGGTTAATGTCCAGAGGAGCTGAAGAAGGTGATGCTCCCACCTCAGAGGAAGGGCTCAGCTGAGCTGCCGATGATGTACTCGGCTGAGCTTCTGAGGTTGGGCTCCGGTGACTTACTGAAGAGTTTTCTTCAGTATGTCGAGCAAAGGTCCTGGGATGTCTATCCCTAAGGTGTCTCATCATAGAGTGATTTCCAAAGGAATACTTCCTTGGATCTCCTCTAGATAAAACACGCTCACAAAGTCTGCAAGTGACCAATGGAGCATTGACCTTTTTCTACCCCTCTGGAAAAGTAAAATACTCCCACACAAAAGAATCCTTTTGTTTCCTCCTTCTCTATCTGATGATGGTGCTGCTAGGCTCACTCTCAGAAGAGGACTGCTGTTCTGCCATTGTATCTCAATGTCAATTCAGCTCCTTCTCCTAGGGGATCTCAAGCAGTAATGAGGGGAATGGGTGTGGTGTGGGAAGTTTCTGGAACTGAAAGTAGTTTCAACCAATGAAAAGTGTTCTTTGTGGATCACATGACCTACCGTGCGCGCTCCGTAAGCTTACGGTACACGCTCGTAAACAAGTACGCATGCGCAAACGTGACGTAAATATGCGCTTACGGAGTGCGTACGTAGGACGCACTCGCGCATGCGCATTACACGCACCCGCGACGTTGGTTCCGCACAACGCGCATGCGTGTATGCGTACGTCACGTACGTATTACGTAAGCGCACCGTACTTATGACGTACGGAGCGCGTAGCATCAGCTTACCGTACGCGCATCGTATCATGTAAGCGCACCGTACTTATGACGTACGGAGCGCGTAGCGTCAGCTTACCGTACGCGCACGGCAAAAAATGCATAAAAAAAAATAAATACAAGTTTCAAGAGTTGTAGAAGATAACAACTGTATGTAAACATTAATTTAAAAAAAAACTAACCATTCCATAATGCAGGATATAGTACATATATTATTTTATACATAGGTTGGAAATTATTTTTTACCAGAAATCTCAAAAAAAAAATTGCATTTAAAAAACCATACAAATTCACTGAAAAAACCATAGGTTTCACACACGTTATAGTTAGGAATTAGCATTTAAAAAACCTTGCAAATTCACTGAAAAAACCATAGGTTTCACACATGTTATAGTTACCAGGACATTTCACTCGTGCAAAACCAATGAAATTCCCCCGTTATAGTTAGTGCAGGCAACTATAACTCACGCGACCGCAATCCTCTGCTGATGATGTCAGATATTACATCACTGTATTTAGACACCTATTTACCCATGTCTTCTTCCATTAATCTTTAGCTATACATATATTACAAATATTTATTTTTCATAAAGACACATATGTCATCAGTGATGTAATATCTGACATCATCAGCAGAGGATTGCGGTCGCGTGAGTTATAGTTGCCTGCACTAACTATAACAGGGGTATTTCATTGGTTTTTCACGAGTGAAATGTCCTGCTAACTATAACATGTGTGAAACCTATGGTTTTTTCAGTGAATATATATATATATATATATATATATATATATATATATATATATACCTACATACTCATTAAATGCATTGCAGGCTGGTGTTAGAAATGACAGGTGGAGTGATTGACATTACAACAGGTTCATAATGAAACTGCAGTCAATAATTCAATGGGGTTTTTAATACCAAGTCTGGCGTATCGCAATTTAATATGTCAGGCAAGTCTCTGTATCTCAAGGTGATGTTCCCACACAGTGGAGTAGCTAGGCCTTATGTCACTCGTGGCGGCCCCTGGGTTTGCCGCACACGGCGGCAAATATAAGAGTGGGGGGTGCTGGCGGTTCCTGCCTTTGCAGCTCCGAAACTGGTGCAGGTAAGAGCCCCCCCACCCCCACTACGCCACTGTTCCCATAGTACGTTTTTTCACAAGTGCTGATGGATCGACAGTACCATTTAAAATCAGATGATCAATTGTGAAGTCAGACAGCCTGACAAGCTACATTGCATTATCGTTTCTTGTAGACTGTTTGATGTTTGATAACCTATTCGCTATGCAATCAAAAGCCAATACTGCTCCAATCTTTTTTTAGACATCTGATCAAACCTTACATTCCTACAACATCTTTGAGGTCCTCAAACTGCAGATTTGGATGGGTATCTAGGATCATTAAAACTAGACATGGAGGATGATCCTTTTGCTTCCTGGCTCAGAAACTCTGGAATTTCCTCCCTTTTCAGCGGCATATCAGTCATAATGAAGCAGCTTTCGGAAAGCCATTGAAGACTTGGCTGCTTTAATCTCCTACAGTTTATTCATAGTGCTTGGAAGTCCTTTCTTGGGTAGACGTGCATTTAAAAATTATAAACATAAGCAAAAGTTCGAGGAACAGCATTATTTTTGGGGCATTTTGCAGTTCCAGGGTTTTGACAGTACAGCTGTCAACCATACCAGCTGCTAACAATATACATAGAGTGGGCTTTGGGTCTGCCCTTTCAAACTTTGACTTTCTTTGACTACCTGCTTCAGTGCACGTATTCAAGAAGGCTCAAGAGTATGAAGGATGGGAGAGGTAAGGACAGGGAGTAAATTGTCCCAGAAAGAGAGAAGGCACCCAAGAAACATGCAGCAGAAAAAGAAAATTATTAGAGCTCACTTAAAAAGAGGAAGACTAAATATGTAGTGCAATTCAGAGATAAGGAATGCAATTGATGAGGAACCAGGGTCACAAATGATAGGACTTTGCATCAGATACACCTGAAAGCAGGGAGTTTAGCAAACAAGTATGAACTAGTTCTTAAGGTTCTGGCTGTGATGTAGGAAGTCAAGCTGTGCAAGAGAACAGAAGAGCTCGGGTTACAAGGCATTTAAACTCAAAATCTATTTTCCATTGACTAGGAATCAGTGCAGGGAACGTCAAAAACATAGGGCCTGATTTTGAGTTTGGCGGATGGGATACTCTGTCACAAATGTGACAGATATCCAGTCCGCCATATTACAAGTTACATAGAATATAATGGAATTGTAATTTGGCGGACGGGATATCCGCCACATTTGTGATGGATAGCCCATCCGCCAAACTCGTAATTAGGTCCATAGTTGTGTTTGTACATATTGCAAACCAGCCTTACCGCCATGATTTGAAGATGCAGTCTGATAGGGCTGGACAGATTTTATTAAAATAGTCGAGATGGGAGATAACACGGGACTCAAATACCAATAAGTGATTGAATGAAGGGATGGAAGGTAGGATTAAATTTAACAGCTTAAACTGCAGGAGACAAGTAGATAACACCTAGATTTGTGGGCCAAGGGACAGGTAAACGTCAAACAGAACCCAGACCTATTGTTGGGCGGTTGCCAAGTTGTGCAGGCCACAAATTAGATGTCTAGTGAGAGATGTTTCCCTGATCAGGAGCAGCTCAACGAATCGGATGATTGACGTAATCATGCTTTTACAACGCATGCCTTTACAACATGGGCAATACAATGAACAAGTTGTTACCACGCGTTCCATTACAACGCAAATCGTTACAATGACTTGCCCTAGGGAAGTGCTAGCTTTTGGAATAGTATATTTTACTATTGCAACTCCAGTCTGTTCAACAGTAAGCAAGTCATTGTAACGACTTACGCTGTAATGGAACGTGTGGTAACAACACGTTCGTTGTATTGCCCGCGTTGTAATGGCACTTCATAGTTCTGTTAAAGGTTGTTTCCGAAACCTTTCCACTGTGCCATGCCGCCTCCATTTATATGGCTCTGAGGGCAAACAAGAAACCTGACAACTTTAAAAATAACATACCAGAAACACACTATTTATCACATCAGCTTAAGTCAGATAGAGGAATTCAAATTCATTTGCAGTAGTGAAATATTTTATAATGCACTTTCTTTCGAATGAGGAATATGCCACTATTTTATGGCTCCTATGGCTCTGCATAAGTTCCACGTACTTCTGTTCTTAAATTATGTCTCTTGTTGGAATTTTACAACTCTACCTTTCACAAACAGGTGTAACATATGGCTGCATTATGGAACAGTCATGAACACCAGTTTAGAGGTATCATCTACCAGACAGTGCAAGCTGCCCGATTCACGAAAAGACCTATTGTCAGCGTAATGTGGGCTTAGAACCCGCCCATTGCTTTCCATTGTTTGGCTTTATTGTCACTCTGATTTGCTTGATTTGCATTTCTTAGCCTGTGTGGGTGTTCCTTCTATTTCTTGTGCTTATCCCTCCACTGGAGCATAGCTTTATTACTTGTGTCCTTCGACTGCTCATTTTTCAGGCGCTACTTTTTGATTTTGCAATGACCACTTTGAGAGAGTGCATGTATTTTCAAACTGGCTCTATTGTGTTCTTTTCTCTCCCGCTCCATCTAGCTCAGTGTTGCTTTCTCTCGCCTTTGTGCTTCTCCCATGCCCCTTCTGGGTTATGCTTGCCCTTATGTGCTTCTCACCCATTGATCCTTCTCCTACCTGGCTGCCAAGACGTGGAACTCCCTCCCCATCCACCTCCGCCTGACCCAAGACCACCTCTCCTTCAGGAAGCAAATCAAGACCTGGCTGTCCGAGCAGTAGCGGACCCCCCTCCCCCAAGCGCCTTGAGACCCTCCGGGTGAGTAGAGCGCTATACAAATGCTTGATTGATTGATTGATTGATTGCTCTTTTACCTCTGCCTCACTTCCCGTTAACGCCCCCTCATGCCCTGCCCCCAGTCGCAGTCATGTTTTTTTTATCCATGTTTTATTATTTCGAATCTGTTGCACCAGGCATCAAATTATTGCTCACCCATCCGCCTTAAAAGAGTTTTTGTGGTCCTCTTTATCCGTTTATTTATGTATTTATTTACAGATCCACCTAGGATTAGTGAATAAAAATAAAGGTGCCTGCGTTATTTTTGTAACCTTGCAAGAATAATAGAGCTTGCACATGCTTAAAAAAATGACACAGACTCATGGATGCATCTTTGCACTTTTTAGCTTTTCACCATGCTGTACATGTATGTGATGCTGTAGACCATGGCTAAAAGAAATTAGCAAAACCAATAGGTTCCAAAGGCGAGACCTTTTCAGTTTACCAATGCTTGTGTATTTGAACGGAATTTTACACCTTTTGAAACTAGCTATCCAAATCCTCTCATTTTAAAATATTCTCCCTAACGTAATTTCTTCCTTAAACCCGCTAGAAGACTGAGCTAACTAGTGCCCCATCCCACTCTTTCTCCTACCAGTTATGCCTGGACCTTCCTCGAGGAAGTTAGATGTGGAGACAAGTGTGCAAAATACACTTCAATTTCTAAATACCCAAAAAGTTACACCTCATTGAGTATTCACCTTATTTGTATGAGATTTAATAAATCACTTGCCTGACAGACCTCCCAGGACGCCCACAAGTAACACATTTGAGAAAACCTAAGAGTGAATAACGTATGTACACATAAGTGTTTAGTTTACTGTCTGACACCAGTCTTTGCACTTGTGTGAATACAGAGTGACTTACACAGTCATCAGTCACTGCTCTTTATAGGCATAAGTCAGTCGTAAGTCGGACATTTGTCTTTATGATTTATGCCCTAGTGCTGTCGTTGAATTGGATTACAAAAAGGCAATAATACAACATGGCCATTCTCTGGGGGAACACAATCCTTGGATGATTTAAACATAATGTATTGTGCTTCAATGCATCACCTCAGGAAAATACAACTGTGTAGATCCAAGCTACAAATATACCTGTAATAACCTTATAAAATAGTATGAGGGTATGAAGATCACCAATAAGACAAGCATTGGCATAGCCAATAGGTCTCGTCTTTGGGACTTTATAAGTGTTTAGCCATGCAACAGTTGATGTTGTTGCACCAAGGATATTGTGCTGCATAACTAAATACTTATAAGGTCCAAAAGTGAGACCTATTGGCTATGCCAATGCTTGTTTTTAATGTATCCTTGGTTAACTGACAATACGCAATCCAGTATCTCAAAGGATGTTACTTTGGGACTCATTTGTGAAGTGAGGTATCTGCGAGAAGATGTACCTTGCAGCAGATTTCTTACCATCTTCTCGTCTCCCTGGTGAGTTATTGTCATGATTAAAATCATCCAAAGCTATGCACAGAAATCATATGCAGTATTGTTACAGTGACTATTTGCTTTCAAGTTGTGCATACCAGAATTTTAGGAGCGCTGCGAGGAATTCTCTGATGTGGTTCACCAATCAGTGGTTTTTCTGTTCAACTCTTCTTAAAGGTCACCAAGCTAAAACTGTCTCTGTAGCTTCATATGGAGATTAACTCTTAACTTTGTTTACACTACTGATACGTTAGTGGGGAAATGCTTGAAAAATTAGTTTCATCCCCCCAGGCCTGCTGTGCTTTAGCATATAAGAAAGGAGATGCAGTTGTGTTCCTGTAAAGTTGTCTGTAGTGTAAAGAGATTAAAATATTACAAACTTTGAGCAAGATCTGGAGAAGAATACCAAAGTCTACGGTTTGTTGGGAGGCATAGAGATATTTTGTCATTTAAAACTGTTCAACAGAGAAGATTTTTCACCATAGAAAGAGGTAAATGAAACACCACCACTGGCCCAAAGATTATGCCTAATAGCAAACGACATCTTTAAATTTAACAAGAAAATTTAAGGGAAAGTGTGATGTTTGTAACTACTAATATAAACTGCAATATGTAAGATTTGGAACAAGCATGGTAAACTTTCGAATAGCCATATACCCATTTTGGAGGAAAATAAGATTCATGCATGGAATCCAAGCAAATGAGGAGAAATGCACTTGTTATTTGAAAAAAAAAGATTTCTGTGATATATATCTTCTCGGCTGTCCTATTATTTCTCCTGAGGAGGTGTGTTATAAGGAATGTCCTTAAAACAATTAATTAAATTGGACAGATAACGAACGAGAATGGAAAATCTGCAAGATGAACGTTAGGTAAACGTGATGAAATCGGATCACATTGCTCTGGCCTAGAAAGAGCTTTAGTAACTGTCTGGGCACAGAGAATTAATTCACATTATTGTTCTATTTTGAACACACGGTGGGAATTTTGTACTAATTCCTAACAAAATCGAGCAATAAGTTGGCACTGCTGTAAATGCACATGCAAAATAATCGATCGAAATCCAACAGCATAAGGCAGATTCAACAAGACGCTCGATGGAGTTTGGGTGACCTCAGATCTCTCCAAATTGCTAAGCAAATACCCGAGGAACTAAGCAAGTCTAGCATTGTTTTAATTTTCAAAACATTCGGAAGATTTTCAAAGAGACGTTCACCTCCCATCCTAGAACCACGGGTCCCGCTGCTCTCCTCCCACACTGAATGGGTGCATTTTTGTATTCCTTTCTCCTCTGAAGCGCAGCACTGAGGCCCATGGGCCGGCCCCACTTTGATGTTGAGTGACAACCATCAACATACTGAAAGAAGTCTTGATGAATGGAGTGATTGAAAACCATCTCTCTAGCACTTCATAGTTGCTACATGTCACAAGTTAATGTCAAATAAAACAAAATAAATCAACAGGGAACCAGTAATTAAGCATCCTAATAGGGTTGATACTCTGTAGTAATATCAAACTGGTAATGAGTAAAGACGTAATGATGGGTTCTTACTGGGAGGGAAAGTTTGTGTGCGTTCGTTGGAAATTGAAAATTATGTGCACATATTGGAAATTGCCAATTAAAGCGTGATTACTGATAACTGGTAATGATTTGCGTTAGTGGGCAATAGTGTGTACAGTGTTGTTGCAGCAGGCTCCGCTGTCATTCACATGTGCACTAACACTGCAGCCCACAATCCTGATGCTCATCTGCCAGTCACAAGTGACACCCAGCAGAGAGGGGAGGGAGCAGAACAAGCTGTGAAGAGGAGGCTAGATTTACATTAAGGAAGAGCACATTGGGAAAGGCATCTGTGACCAGGAGAGGATGGGACTGACAGAGAGAAGGGACTGGCAGCAAAATAAAACAAGCATTGGCCGCGCGGCCGTAAAAGTAACGTTGCGCGGCCGTGAAAGCAGTCATCGCGATCGTGGTGAAAGCGAAAGAGATCGCGATGACGCGCTCTGTGCTCAGCACGCGAGGGATGCGCGCGCAGCAGCGTTGATTGCAGAGGCGGAGCGAAGCGCGCACGCTTGTGCGCGTAACCGAAAGCTGGTGGCCCGCAACAGCCTTTGGAAGCATTTCCAAAAGCCACAGACTAAATGTCTTGCAGAGCAGCGCATGCGCTGACTCAGCGAGACCTAAAAAACAAAAGTGGACTGATGGTTCACTGGATAATGCAGCTCATTTTAAGAAATGAGGCTATTGTAGAAGGAAGAGAATATTGTAACTCGTAACATGAATCAAATCATTGACATTCTCTTCTTTGTAAGCCTGTGATATATTCTGACATTTTGAAATCCCTCTAACTAGATGATACTGGAAAACTGTGATTAAACAAACCTTGAACGCATTTTTCAATGCAAACATCACAATCATACCTAGTGCCACCACGTCAGAGGTCCTCTTTACCACCCTTCTCAGCTGTGGGCTGGATGTCATAGGCCACCCTGGCACTACAGGAGTTCACAAGGTGCCAGTTGCAGACACAGCTCGGAATACAAACCAGGTAAGTACTGGCCTTGTTCTGAGTGGTATACAGACTACCGCCACCGGACCTGTAATAGGACAAGGAGTTAAGAGTGCCCGGAGATGCAAGGCGTGGGACATGCCTCCTGTCAAATACTGACCGTGATGAGTGGTGTGTGTGTGTGTGTCAGCTTGCAATCTACAAAGTGTTGTAAAGTACCACTTGGTGGATGACCGGTTTCTGCCATGATGCGTGCCTACAACTGAAAGCCGTGTTTGCCATTGCTTCCTATGTGCCATGTGAAAATAAAAAGTTAATAACTATTCTAATGATGTTTCATATTTATGGCTCTGCTTTAGGGAAATGCTACATGATAATAAATTCATGCTGGAAATGTGATTTGAAACAAACTTTCAGTCTATTCATAGGGATGAGCGCTAGTTAAATCAATGATCTCCCACTGTGGCAATGAGGTGAGTTGTTGAGAGTCTACTGGAGGGGATGTTTGTGTCTTTACTTCAACAGTCATGTTTTGTGGTGTGGCGTGAGAGGGATCCACTTCCCGGACAGACATATTTGCACAGCAATATTTGCTTTTGAAGAATAAATGTTATGTGAATCACTTTCAGTTCACTTTCTCCTTCTATTTCCAGATGTGGATGAGCGGGGTGCCATTAGATCCCAATAAGAATCTGGTAAGCATAACCCTTAAAATTTCTGCCCTGGCACTTTGTGTACATAGGTTCATACACACTTTGCCTTTCAAAACATCCAATGAACCAGGTCATTTATCTGCAATGTAGCCAGACGCAATCAGTGGTCAAGTATTGCATGCATTATGTCGCATGACAATAGTATTCGTCGAGAGACTCCTTTCTTGATCCAGTGATCAGTTCTGGATCACTCTGGATAAGAGTGTCTAAATTGTGTAAAGTTTGAAAAGATGCAACCCATTGAACAGATCTCACTGAAGTGTCACGCCTTGTTAGGCACACATTCTGGTCTGCAAACAGCAAAGCATCAGTTCGTTTTAGCTTCCCTGTGGCTCTTGCACATTTTGCATCCGAGGCATTTTTATCACTGGGTTTTTTCCGACTCGCTGCTGTTCTGGCCACATCAGCAGGGTTTGGCACCTCTGTTGCTATCATTTCGTACCAACATCACACCAGTCTTAGTGGTAGTCACTGTCATTTATTATAGATTCCAATTGGCAAAAGGCACAGAAGTGGGCTCAAGCACCGTATCATTCCTCCCTTGCTTCATGAACTGTTAAACATATCCTCTCACTGAAAAATAGTCCTGTTGTTGCTGCTACATGGATATTGTATTTCGAGAATTGAATCCCCTGCTAACTTGTTACTCTCCAAAATTCTGTATTGCAATGTGTAGCGCTGCACATTGGCTCAGAGATGTGTTTTATGCAAATACACATAGAAATGTTTGAATAGGATACGCTGCTTTGAGTGGGTCGCTCTTCTTCTCCCTGGTGAGCATGGCCACCATCTCATCGATTCGGAACTGGAGCTTAAGTACAGGAGTGAGCAAATGTGGTGAGCTATGATTTGGTTGGAGGAACTTCTTCATAAGGTTGGCTGCAGAAGGTCAAGTAAATATTTTGTTCATTAGCTATGAGGCTGCAATGAATTCATGTATCCCGGGCACAGTATTTAGCTGTTACCCCACCCCACCTCGCCGTCTGTCAGTGGATAGCCTCTAGTGATGTAATCGCGTGGAGGCTGACTACTTACTGGCTGATTGTCTCTGCCTGTCTATTGTACTGAGTTGCCCCCCTGGCCCAAAGCAGCGAGAAGGGCCTGGTGACTTTGTGAATGAGACTTGTGCTGGTAGGTAGACCCTTCTCAAAGGCCGGCACAGCTGCACTCAGCTTCAGTGGTACAATACTCTGCCGAGGATCCCCAAGTTCATACCAAAGCCATGAACATGTAACTTCCAGCTACCCCATCTGTCCCTCACTGAATCTACTCCCAAGGATCACGGCTTCCTGGTCCCATGCCCTACTCTGTGCTGCTGCTGGCCCAGGCCTATGAGGCCCATGTCTGGATATGTCATTTCCTTCTCTTACATTCTGGGCCTGCATCGCTGATCAGGCCACTACAACTGTGGCAACTCTCGCCTTCCAAGAGCGGCACGAGTGCTGTGACTGATTTGGGTAAGTGAGCGAATCTTACGCTGCTGCCCAGGTGTGCGTTTGTGCATGAAACATCTGTTCTGTGAGTATGCAAGAAACTTGTTTGGCTGGTGCCCACGTGTTACCTATTCTCTGTGTCTTACTGTAGCCTGAGAAAATTTCACTACAAAAAAAGACAATGTGAATATCATGGTCATTGTTTATCATACTTAAGTAGAGGGTGTTGGTTTATTCACCGAGGTGTGCTAAACATCACCAGCCTAATCTAATCTACGGCACATGAATGAATAGTATTAAAAAACATTTTAATAGCCAGCCCACTCTCTTTATGAAATCTAGCCTCTCCGCAAACACGACATCCTTAGGCTAGACTCAAACTGCTTTAGCAACACAACACAAGCACACGCTCCATGAATGGAAATGCAGACTGCGAGGCACAGTGACTCATTGTGGTGAAATAGCAAGTCAAGTGCTCATGGAGGAATATTTCTAGCAGGGAACTTTGAGGTGCCGGGCAAAGCTGAAGGGCAGATTGCGCAGAATAATGAGTCACTTCTTTTTCACCTGGCTGCAGCATATGCAGGCACACACAAACATATATGCATATTCATATGAATATAGATATGTAAGCTTAGTTGCACTCATATACATACATTCTCACATCAATGGGAGGCCAAGCAAAGTCAGGTTCGAGTCTTGCTGGGTCCAACAGCAGTGCTGTCACATGCTTTGGTGTGGCCCAGGGCAAAACATTCTGACCGGGCTCCCTATCGCAGGAACGTTATCGACCTTGTAAGAATGAAAAGCTGAGTGCATATATTTCAGAATTCAAATCTGAGATTTACATGTTGCGCACTTTTATACAGAAGGCGCATTAATCCATACCAATTGAAAGCACAAAAAGAGTGTACTCAGATAAACTAAGTGTTTCAGTGGTGGTAAACCCTGCAATTCAGTAAATAAAGGCTTGGAGATAATTAAATCACGTATTCATATGTACAAAAACCATTTTGCGAGTCAGAAAACTTTTTCTGACTCAGACAATGGATTCTGCAATAGATACTGAACAGCAATTTGGCAGAGGAGTGTGATTGGCGTTCCTTGCAAACCTCGAGGAGATATGTATGTATCACTGGTTTGCACCCATAATTCTCGTTACAAACCATTGATCTGTTACCTACTCCCAAGATGGGGTGATAACTGATTTGCAAAGGTGAGAGCGGGCTCTTTTGGACAATTCCCCCTGTGGGAATCGGGTGGTAGCTTCAGGGGGGGGGGGGTGAGGGGGGTAGACGATGGTCCAGAGGACCACTGTCTGCTCGCCCCGTAGATTTCTAAAACAAACTTTTTTTAAAGCAGCGCTGTTCCTTTTAATAGCTTGGGCTGCTTCACAAGAAATAAAAAAAAGGTTTCCTGTTCTGAGATGCAATCACAGACATGGTGGTCTGCTGTTTCTTACTGTGGTTGTAGCCAATTCCATGTGGTTGCAAGTTGGGACGTTCAAAACGAATATTAGTTGGCTCGGGTCGGCTTGCAACCCCCTGTGAGGTAGTTCTTTAAACAGCCAACATCAATTTCAGATTAGATGTACAAATAAACCTGCATGTTGCCCACAAAGTGATGCATCTTGACAATTTTGCCTGCCATGAGACTTCCCTTGGGTGCCATGTAGGGATTGAAGATCCTTGGAAACAGATCATATTCTTGGCAATAACATCAGATGTGCCTGCCTATTGCAAAGCAAGAGGTGGCAGAGAAATGGGTATCATCATAACATTCTGAGGGTGTGGTCCCACCTAGTTACAAGGTAAGAATCAAGAGACTAGTTTAAGCCAGGCCATTACCTTTTTCACTGTCACTAAGGGTAGTGCAGATTGGGGAGGAATTAGTTCTAATCAGGTTATGGTACATTTCTACTAGTCTTAGGGATTCTGATTAACGTGGTATAACAAATCCATTAATATTGCATTACTGCATGGATAATCTATGCTGGTTACCATTCATAACAGCTAGCTGTAACTCAATGTATAGGTGGGAGACATAAAGGCAGTGGTTATACGGCACCTCACCATTGGGGAAACACAGCGTGCCATATAAAGATGCGAGTGTCAAAGAGACACAGGGATAAGACAGTGGCCTGCTGGCTTTTGATATGATGATACAGAAAAGAGGTCAAAGTGACTAATTATGGACATTTTTGACATCTCAAAATTTGACACCTTATACCCGGGGGGATGGCAAGCCATAAGGCTTTCACCTTATTTAGAGTTTACCAGAGGAGGCAAAAGCCACAAAAAGCGGCAGATGTCCTGTCCGCCCTATTTAGAAAGTACTGGCATTTATGCGCCCGAAGTTGAGTAGACAGGACTTCCTCAGCTTTTTTGGCAGTTGATCCTCATCTGCCAAATTGTAAATAAGGCCCTTTGGTGTTTGCGATGGAGACGAGGATTTGTTACTTCGCCTGAGACAAAGTTTCACCTCGCCTGCAGTGACTGATTCTTGCCACAGGATTTTCTGCCTACAAAAGGCAGGAAATCCTACAGCAAGAAACTGTGGTACAGCACACTCCACCAAGTAGAAGGTGCCCAGCAGTGTCGCCACGAGGAGGGCTTGGATTAGAACACATGCACGCTGTAGCAGGCGGTGCTTTACACAGGACTTGGTGAGGGGTAAGGTCAGTGGCTTTGAGATGGAGGATCAGCTCAGGCAGGGCAAAACGGAGGCTACGCTGAGGTGATTAGGGATGGCCATCAAGTGGCAACTGCGATCCCACTACCTTGAGCGCCCCTTGGTGATAGAGCAAGCACTTTTAAGGTCGAACCTAGCAGCAGGGCGCATGCGCTGCTCGCTCTGCGAGACTGCTGTAGTAGAGTATGGGAGAGAAGACATGCCCACTCTCCGCCGATATCTTTCATTGGCTTGTGTCATTTTCTTTCAAAAATGCTGCCTCTGGTTTCGTTAATAAGCTTGTTAGTCCCTCCTTAGTACGGCCTTGTCTTCATTTGTACCCTCCCATGGCGACTGGCCCTTTTACTTCGATTGTGACACGGGACCTGTTATTTAGTCTGTAAGCACTAGTTACTTTATTGAGTTTCTCTTGCTGCAGGCCAGACATGCGCTGTTTCAGCTGAAACCGCTTGTGTTTTTTGAAGCAGCACGACCGCCCCTGTTACACGGGCGCCTGTTTTCAATCACTTTAACCAGGTATCACCTCATGTCCGTTTAAACACCCCTCAGCCCCCCAATGTCAAATGGATTTTGAAATGATTAGCAAAAGTCATGTGAATTTCAGGTAGCACATAATCCTGTGCTAATGGGCTGAAGCTGACAACAGCCCATCTGCGTTACATGTCATGTGTACTAAAGCCCCCTCACAGGTTGTTTTAAAAAGCCTGTTTTATTAACACCACCACCACCAATACCACCACCACCACCAATACCACCACCTCCAACAATACAAACACCACCAATACCACCACCACCACCAATAACACCACCACCGTCAACACAACCACCACCTATACCACCTCCGTCAACACCACCACCACCTATACCACCACCACCAATACCACCAATACAATCACCACCACCACCACCAATACCACCACCACCAATACCACCACCATCACCAATACCACCACCACCAACACCACCAATTCCACCACCACCAACACCAATACCAACACCGCCACAAACACCACCAACAGTACTACCACCACCAATACCACCACCACCAATACCACCACCAATACCACCACTGCCAATACCACCACTGCCAATACCACCACCACCAATACCAACACCACCAACACCACCAATACCACCATCAATACCACCATAGCCAATACCTTCACCACCACCAATAACTCCAATACCACCACCAACACTACGACCACCAATACCATCACCACCAACACTAATACCACCACCACAAATACCACCACCACAAATACCACCACCAATAACCCCACCAATACCACCACCACCAATACCACCACCAATACCACAGCCAATGCAAATACCACCACCACCAATACCACCAACACTAATACCACCAATACCACCACCACCAATACCACCAATATCACGACCACCACCAATACAACCACAACCAATACCACCACCAATACCAACACCACCGACAATACCAATACCACAGCCAATGCAAATACCACCACCACCAATACCACCACCACAAACACCAGTGCCACCACCACCACCAATACCAAAACCACCACCACCAATACCAATATCACGACCACCACCAATACCACCACCACCAATACCACCACCACCAATACCACCAGTACCAATACCACCACTCCCACCACCACCAATACCCCCAATACCACTACCACCAACACCACCACCATCAATACCACCACAAATACCACCACCAATACCACCACCAACAATACCACCACCAATCCCATCACCACCACAAATACCACCACAAATATCACCTCCACGACCAATACCACCACCAATACTACCACCACCACCAATACCACCACCACGAGTACCACCACTAATACCACCACCACTAATACCACCACTAATACTACCACCATTAATACCAACACCACCAATACCACCACCACCGCCAATACCAATAGCACCGCCAATGCAAATACCATCACCACCACCAATACCAATACAACCACCACCACCGATACCACCACCAATACCACCAACACCAACACCAGCACCACTGACACCAGTACCACCACCACCACCAATACCACCACCACCAATATCGCCACCAATACAACCACCACCAATACCACCACCAATACCACCAGTACCAATACCACCACCACTACCACCACTACCAATATCACCACCAATACCACTACCACCACCACCAATAGCACTACCACTAGCACCACCACCAATTCCACCACCACCCCAATACCACCACCACCAACAATACCTCCACCACCACCAATACCACTGCTACCACAAATACCACCACCATCAATACCACCACCACAAATACCACCACCACCAATACCACCACCACCAATACCACCTCCTCCACCAATACCACCTCCACCAATACCACCACCACCAATACCACCACCATCACCAATACCACTGTCACCAATACCTCCGTCACCAATACCACCATCACCACCAATACCACCACCACCAGTCACTTTAACCCGGCATTATCTTCTGTCTGTTTCAACCCCACGCCCCCCAATTAAAATGGATTTAGAAATGATTAGCGAAAGTCATGTGAATTCCAATAGCACATAATCCTGTGCTAATGGGCTGAAGCTGACAACAGCACATCTGTGTTACATGTCTTCTGTACTAAAGCCACCTGACAGATTCTTTTCAAAGCCTGTTTTGTTAACCACCACAAATACCACCACCAAAACCAGCACCAGCAATACATCCACCAGCAATACCTCCACCACCCCCAATACCTCCACCAACACTACCACCACCAATACCACCAGCACCAATACCACCACCACCAATACCACTGCCAATGCAAATACCACCACCACCAATACCACAAACACCAACACCACCACCACCAGTACCACCAACACCAGTACCACCACCACCAATACCACCACCACCAATAACACCACCACCACCACCACCGATACCACCAATACCACCAATATCACGACCACCGCCAATACAACCCCCACCAATACCACCACCACCAATACCACCAATACCACCACCACAATACCACTACCACCACCACCAATACCACCACCACAGATACCACCACCAACAATACCACCACCAAAACCAGCACCACCACAAATACCACCACCACCAATACCACCACCAACACTACCACCACCAATACCATCACTACCAACACTACCACCACCAATACCATCACCACCACGAGTACCACCACCAATACCAACACCACCAATATCACCACCACCACAAATACCACCGGCAATGCAAATTCTACCATCACCAATACCTTTACCACCAGCAATACCATGAACACCAACACCACCACCACCAATACCACCACCGCCGACTCCAGTACCACTACCACCAATACCACCACCGCCAATACCAATACCAATACCACCACCACCAATACCAATACCAATAGCACCACCACCACATATACCAGACCACCACAACCAATATCACCACCACCAATACCACCATGAATAAATACCACCATCACCAATACCACCACCACCCCCACCAATACCACCACCACCCCCACGAACACCATAACCAATACCACCACTAATACCACCACCACCAGTATCACCAATACCACCACCACCAATACCACCACCAATAGTACCAGTACCACCACCAATACCACCACCACCAATACCATCACCACCACCAATTCCCCCACCACCAATACCACCACCACCACCACCAATACCACCACCAATACCACCACAAAAACAACCACCACTACCACCACCAATACCACTACCACCAATACCACTACCAACAATACCACAATCACTAGCACCACCACCAATACCATTAATACCAGCACCACCAATACCACCACCATCAATACCAATACCACCACCACCACCAATACCACAACCACCAATACCACTACCACCACCACCAATACCACCACCACCAATCACTTTCACCTGTCATTATCTCATGTCTGTATTAACACCCACCCCCAAGTAAAATGGATTTAGAAATGATTAGAAAAAAGTCATATGATTTCCAGGCAGCACATAATCCTGTGCTAATGGGCTGAAGCGGACAACAGCACATCTGTGTTACATGTCATCTGTATTAAAGCCACCTGAGAGGTTGTTTTCAAAAGCCTGTTTCATTAACAACAACACCACCACCACCAATACCACCAACACCAATACCACCACCACCACCACCAAAACCACCACTACTAATACCACCACCACCAATACTACAAACACCACCACCAATACCACCACCACCAATACCACCACCTCCACCACCACCAATACCACCAACACCACCACTATCTATACCACCAATATCACCATCATCAATCCCACCAATGCCACCACCACCAATACCACCACTACCAATAACCCCACCCCCAATACCAACACCACCAATACCAATACCACCACCTCAGCGCCTCTCGCGCACTAGTAATAGCAGGGGCACTGTACGAGGCTGGAGCTGCAATACCACCACCAATACCACCACCACCAATACTACCACCACCAATACCAATACCACCACCACCACTAATACCACCACCACCAATACCACCACCAATAAATAAATACCACCACCACCAATACCACCACAATATTAATACCACCACCACTAATACCACCACCACCCCCACCAATACCACCACCAATACCATCACTAATACCACCACCACCAATACCACCAATACAATCAACACCAATACCACCAATCCTGTCACCGCCAATACCACAAATACCACCACCAATACCACCACCAATACCAATACTACCACCACCAATACCACCAATGCCACCATCAACACCAATACCACCAATACCACCACCACCACTTCCACCACCCCCAATACCACCACCCCCAATACTAGTATCACTACCACCACCAATACCAATAGCACCACCTCAGCGCCTCTCGCTCACTAGCAATAGCAGGGGCACTGTACGAGGTTGGAGCTGCAGCCAAGACCATCCCTTCCTCCCTCCATGCCTGCCATAAAGCACAGCACGCCCTGCACCAGAAGGTGAAGCCAAAGCCTTACTACAGCTGGAGTGTTTTTTATTAGGCCAAAGATAGCAATGACATTATGCAGTGCCACACTGCACACTCAAATCATGGTGTCGGCGGGAACTACCCCCCTCCCGCTCTTCCTTGTGAGCCGCGACAGTGTAATCACAGAGCGAAAGGTGTTGGAGCACTTTGTTTGTGTTTATAGCTTGGATCATATGTAACTCTCATTTCACACTGTGTGTCTGTGTAATTTACAACACTTACACATCGTCTTCCCTGCACTATTTACCCCTACTTTGAAGATGTCGCAGGCCGGTCTCTTCCTCTGATATTTGCAATCTAACAAGAGGTCGAAAAGACCCTTTAAGTTTTAAAACACAAAACATAAATAAAAGGCATTTACAATGCCAATAGCTAAAACTGGCGTGAATGCGAGACCTATTGCATTGCAAATGCTTGTTTGCTATCAAAAAGGGTCCATAAACTGTTTGTGAATTTGTTTTTAAACTTCCCAGTGGGAAACTTGCAAAATTGTCCTTAAAAAAACAAAGTTGACAGTCGGCCTACTTTGTAAACTTGAACACTCTTAAACATAATCACATTAGTGAAGAATAAACTTTAGTCGCCTCCCTTTGGGTACAAATCCCTGCCATGATACAGTAGGAAGGGAACTCCTAACAGAGTCCATGAAAACCACTTAGACAAAACCATTCCTCCCAAACTAAACTCAGTGGATCAGCCCCTTCCAGTGAAAATGCCGAGCAGGAAGCTCACTTTTCGCAAACAGGGATAACCATTCTGGTGTCTATCTGTCTTACCTCTGTGCCATTGCACTCTCTTTCTTCCCTCTGGGCATCTCTTGCTCTCTGTTTTCTTCTATCTAAAAAAAAACAGAAAACGATATTTGAGATAAAACACCCTAAGGAATGCTAGTTGCATAGCAACATCGTGTGTCAGTATTATTTCTCAATATGTGGATTTTAGGATCATAAGTCAAGCAGCCCAGGATAATGGACATGATAGGTTTAGTAATCACCAGCCATGGAAAGTATGAGCCCATGGATTTCACAATCTGTCACGCGGCCTCTCCACGGTGGGTGAAAGAATAATGAAAGACAGAAGCATCTGGATTATGTATCACCATGGTCAGCGCTCTGTGTCTGCTTCAACCATCAATCCTGAGAGAACGTTTTTCACGCTAGCTACCGCGGCTGATGATGGACAGGGCCTGCTTTCTACAATGTGGACGTGCCATTGTGTCCTAAAGCTGGAAGCACAGGGTAGTCCATAACTTACTTGCATTTACAGATTTTTGCGCAGTATTTCAACAAGGGATTATCAATATGTTTATCAGATAGTTTTTCCAGGACACCATTGTAGGTGATGGAGTTAGATAATCATTACCAAATAAAGCCAACAATCAACCTTAAGCCGAGCAAGTCCATGCCACCATCCCGTATGTAGATCACGCCGCACAAACATCATTGCAGGAGCTTCCGGACTGCGATCTAAAAACATCACAGTGGCATGGAAGGAGATCCAGGGAACCAGTAGCACTACTAGACTATAAGAATGGCAGACTGAGCATTATTCAAACACCAGTATCATAGTATGTCATGTATGACTACTGTACACAATGTATTCATTGTAGCAGCAGCATCTGTAAACGTCAATCACTAAGGCCCTCCTTAGAAGTCGGCTGGAACCACGGGAGAAACTGTTCCAGCAAACTCTGAGTAGGCCGGTGTTCCTACACCCGAAACTACCAAGTGTGGGAAGACCTGATCCAGTTTAATTGGGTGTGTAACCTTGCATTCAGTAAAACAACGACATGCCATCTGCAAAAAGCAAGTCTAGGACTCTCTCAAGGCAGGGATCAGGGGGAGACTTTGAGCTATGGTTGGGCGGAGCAGGAAAAGAATAAGAAGCTAGAACGGGATCTATATAATGAACTAATAGAAGCTGAAGGCCAATTAGTTACGACTATTACAAGAGGAGAGGATTTTGATAGAGCACAAGCCAGAGTAGCAGTAGGGAAGTGCGCAATAATAGAGCTCTCGGCTAAAAAAGCAGCCGGAAAGTATATGGCCTGGCGCAGTAAACTATACGAGAACAATGAAAGGGTGGGACAGTTATTAGCTCGACGTGCAAGGGAGAGGACTGTCCAGGGCGACATTTATGAAATAAAAGACCCCATCCTTGGCCCAGTTTCTGATCCTGCAGCGATTCACTTGCCATTTCAGAGGTTTTATCAACAACTATATACGGAGGACTCCCACTTTGAGGATAGAGAACTAGTAAAATATGTTCAGGATCTGCACTGGGGAGAGCCCTCCCCGGAAGAGCTTGAGTCTCTACAGGCCCCAATTTCTGAAGATGAAATAAGGGGGGCTGTCAATTCTTTACCAAACGGGAAAGCGGCTGGAATGGACTCTATTCTGGGGGAATTCTATAACATATTCTTTCTGTGGTTAAAAGAGATACTGAGGGAAATTTTTACGAGTGCACAGTTGGGCAAATATGCTCTGGATTCTTGGAAGTCCGCCAATATAGCAGTGTTTCCAAAAAAGGCCAAACCCATTAACAAGCTAGGTTCTTATCGACCCATAACACTGATCAAATGTGATATTAAAATCTACGCCAAAATACTGGCTACTCGGTTAGCCAAAGTAATTAAGGGATTGGTCTCGACAACTCAACATGGTTTTATTCCTGGCCGTTGTACTGCCAAACATATTCAGCAGACATTTGCTTTATTGGACGCCTCGGAGAATGCTGGAGACCCAATGGCTTTAATCCTGCTAGAAGCAGAGAAAGCATTTGATAGAGTCTCCTGGCCTTTTTTATGGGCTATATTAGACAGAAATGGACTAGGAGGCGGTTTTATCTGGGCCATTCAGACAATGTATCGAAACCCTGTCGCCCGGGTGGTCGCAATGGGAGGTATGTCTGAGACGGTCACAATCTGCTGTTGAACACGTCAAGGGTGTCCATGCTCTCCCTTATTGTTTGCGCTATATATCGACCCCCTTATTAGAAAGATAGAGCGAAATAAGACTATTGCAGCGATGCACAATAAGGGGGGGGACACAAAGATCCTGGCGTACGCGGATGACTTCGACATTACCACCCCAAATCCCACAGACGCTTTGGGAGAAATTGAAAGTGAAGCCGTTAGTTTTGGATGACTCTCCAGATATCTACTTAACCAAAGCAAAACCCTGGTTGTGATAAATGGAAGCGTGCAACTAAACGACCCTCGGGTAGTCCCTTACGTGAGATTTCTTGGGGTAGAATAATCTTAAACTCACATTAATAGGGAGAAGTAATGTGATTAAAATTATGTTTCTCCCCAGAATTTTATATTTTTTTAGGGCCATTCCACTAGAGGTAGAGAGCCGCTGGTTTAAAGCATTAAATCAGATGGTGTCTTGGTTCCTATGGGATGGGCATAGCCCCCCCGAACAGCTTTAAAAATGTTGATGCTTCCAAGAGACCAAGGGGGGTGGGCTGTCCCAAATTTTCAATTCTAATATTGGGCAGCGATGTTACAACAAATGACGACACTCTTAACACCTGTGAGGATAAGCTTGGAGGAGGCAGACTCGGTTTCTATTTATGAATTGATAATGGGTATTGAGGCTAGAGGGTGCCTTTTACGACAGATAGAATATAGCTACTTCAAAAGGGTCAGATTTAAGGTTATGATGGGGGCATTTAAGGTGTGGACAACTATTCGGAAGAAATTTGGTCTAGGCAGGGTTAACAGGTACACTCCTCTAGAGGATAATGTTTTATTTCCGGATATTTTTAGAGATGGATTTATGACACCGTGGGTTAAGAAGGAGATAAGGGTGATTGACGATTTGGTAGAGAAAGGGAGGATCCTTCCCTATGATACAATTAAGGACAAATACGGTATCAGCAATACTCAGTTCTTCAAATACTTACAAGTTAGGGATATTTTGTCTAAAAAAAAAGGGGGGGAAGCGCCGGTTTCACACACGTGGCACTAGTTGATTTAATATTAAAATCTTCATCCTCCCTTGCCACCCTATATAAATTATTAAATAAAGAAGTGCCAGATGATCTTACGAAACACACGGCTCGCTGGTCAGGGCTTTTACAGATTGGGACGGGAGAGCGCGGCGGTTCTTTGTATCTTGCTCAGGTGTCTTTTATTGCTGCCAGTCTTCAGATACAATGCTATAAAACATGGTTCAATGTGTACATTACCTCGGCAAAGATCGTTAAATGGGGGGGGAGGGGGGACAACAAATGGTGTTCATTGTCCACGGTGCGGTGGTTATGTTGCAGATCTCATTCATTTGTTTGGAGATTGCCCAAAGCTTGAGAATTTGAAAGAAGATGTTGGTAAAACACTTGAAGTGCAGCTAGGCTTTCCCATCTCTCTCTCTCTCCGGGTTTACTGGTCTTAGGGACGAGCGATACGGAAATGTCGAGGCGACCGCGACACCACATCTTTTTGTTTATAACTATGACGATTTATAGACTTTACATGGCGACAGCTTGGCTAGGTCCCGAACCACCATCTGGACAACAATGGCTGGGGAAACTCTTAGCTATATATCGATCTGAAATTGCAGTTTACAAACGAAGGGGAGGGAATGCACTGAAAAGGGGAAAGGAAACATAGGCCCCCGTACAGCAATGGATTGAAAGGGTAGTTGAATAACATGTCTGTTTCATTGCTCTCTTATCGTTTTCATTTTTTGGATTTGTTCTCTCTCTTTTTCTTTCTTTTCTTCGTCTCTTCTTTTCATAGTCTATTTTTTTTTATTTTTAAGTATGTCTCATATGTAAATAAATTTAGATCCAACTCTAGGGTGAAGGGGCTGGGTTTGGACGGGGGGTTCGGAAGTCTCTATTATTACTTCTGTACTGTATGGTCAAAGAAAAAAACATCATATAATTTTGTTTTATGATTAAATTTTAAAAAAATCAAATAAAAAAAAACGAAACTGCTGGTGAAATGATGCAGCTGACCGCTATGTTTTTCTCATTATTCGCAGATGTGCATGAGCATCGACAGCAGCTGCTTGATGATGTCACAGATCAGGTAGCCATGCGTGCGCAGGAGAGATATCATCTTTGATGGTAAAGCCATCAGGTAGATGTTGTGAATCCTGATGTGTGTCACTGTACCAGACCTGTTGGTAAAACATAGTGGTTGGCCAACTTGTACGATGCACATCTCATCCCCATGCCCAAAAACAATTGAACCAAAAAAAATTGAAAAGTGATGATAAGTGATGGGTGATTTTTCAGCTTTCCAGGCTGTTGGTAGACAGCGTACTGCAATGAGAATGTATATCCACTGGAAAAGATTCAGATGAAGGATTGCAGCGGAAGAAAAAACCATAAGTGTGAAAGCAATAAAAAAAAACACACACTAGGAAAGAAAATTGTGACAACGAGGTGTTGTAAAAGAAAATAAGGATTTGCTCATTTAAATGTTCAAAAGGGTATTAAAAAGGAAGCTGAAAAAGAAGCAGCTAAGCAATTCATAAAAAAAAAATAGAGCAACAACAGGTAATGTCGAATTTGTCATGTAAACATGACAAACCTCCGTCTGGTGCAAGGTGACGAGGAGAAGCGGCAGAAAGCATAAGTGAGAAGCAAACCATTGAGGTGGAAGGTTGCAGGCCACTGCTGCGGCACATGGCACTCACTACCTTTGTTGAAGTTGTGTGGTGTGCAGGGACCAGATGTCAAGTATGTATGAATAACACCAAATGAAGACAACTGTTTGCGCAGTCATCTCTGAAGCTGCACACAGGTGTCGTTCATGGCAGTTTACGTTGCTATAGTATCTCAGAAAGAGCTACATTTTTAAAACTCCTGAAATTCATGAGTTGTAGAATCTTTCGCAATTCCCTCTGTGGAATATTCCAGAGACGTGAATACGCGATGGAGTAAGTCCTGTCACACACTGAGGTCAGACGGGATGGTGATGGTAAAGGATGCTACTTGATGCTACTCCCAGATAGAAGCACACTTGGTTTTTGGAAGAACACACTTTAACAGATGTGTTGAAGGCTGTAAAGCAACCAGAGTGAACCCTGAGCAAAAGGATCTAGCAGGGCCAAAAGGGGTTTATTGGGAAGGTTGGTGTCCTGGTACCTGGGCTTCACCCATGGGCTCAGCAACAGCCCAGACTGAGTGTATGTTTTCGCCCCAACATCGCAGGTGTGAACAATTATCAAGTTCTGCACGGGAAGATTTGCAGCCTCAGTTAGGTTACCTAAGGTGACTAAGGCGGCTCTCTGTGCCCCTGGGCTCAGGAATTGTTTGTCTGCTAGGATGTCAGCTGTAATAGGCAACTGAGAGCTGGGATGGGATGAACACATATTATTGTGTGGTACTGAAACTGTCAGTCAGTCAATAAAGCTAGATGTACTATTTATTCAAAGTATTGACTGGATACTGATGAAGACGGCCTAAATAGACAACCAAGAAAAACATTGACAGTAGCATACTACCCATTGACCAATAGAGCTTTAGTACATTGCCAGGCATATGAAGCCATATACAAATGCAACAAAATACATTTTACTTACCCACTCTGGCAGACTTGAGGGAAAAATCTGTTGTTATGCCTCATCTATAAAGGATGTCAGACAGCTCTTCTACTTTCGTTTCTTTGTGTCTGGTGACCACTACACATCATTGTTTAGTGGGACACCCTGCTCCAGATGAATAAAAAGATGATACGACTCACTTGGATGTCAACCAGGTTTAGGCAGGGTTAGATCTACTTTCACTGGATTGCCCTTAGGTACCCCTGCACCACCCTTGCTACGAATGGTCTCATGGGTCATAAAGGCAGTAGCAGGAACAGAAACAAACAGAAGTCTTAAAACTCCAGTTTACTGTCGTTTCACTTCTTGCCCTTTACCTAGTCCAACTGAAGCAAGCAGGAGGCTATTGAGGGACTTAGACTGTGACAAGGGGTCAACCTTGTGACATCATCTGCAAAAGTGTGTGTAATGTCACTAACAGGCAGTTTGTTGACATGATGTCTAAGGTGATACCACAAGATAAGCTGAGGGTTAGCTCTCTAGCTTTACCCCAACCTACAGTCACCAACAAATTATACAATCATTGTTAAAGCCAAGAAGTCTGGTGTTGGACTCTGGCCTTTTGGCTTTGTCAATGCGTGTTTTATTTTGTCATGGCTTTTGCAAACCATTATTGTTGGGTAAACTGCCTGGCCCTCTATAATTTACAAAAAAAGTGACGAAAGGTATCAAATATTTTTTCGGCTCAATAATCACACATTGCCAAATTATTACCAGCCAATTATTGAACCAGTTTGTGTGTGCATTTGCTCCTTCTGAAAAGGTACAATATTGTTACAGGGAAGTTAGCCAAAGGATTAAGTAGACTGAGGATAAATGTGAATTATGCAACGAAGACAGCTGGCTGAAACCCCTATAATTCAGTATATGATACGTTTAATTTTAGTCAAATCAAATGGTTTTCGCTAACACAAGACCTAAAAAATAAATAAATAAAATGCTACTGCTATGTTGATATTTGCGATTAATTTACTCTTTCTCTTTTAACCAGACAGCATTATCCAACCAATGTCTGACACTTCTTTCACAAGTGGAGGTGGGCGAGTGACTGGAAGCTCGAGGCCGGTAGGAGCTAGATGCCTGGCTCTAACGCTGCTCGTGGTCCTCCTGAAACCTCAAACCCAAGGCCAAAACGAGTCGCGCTCTGATGTGGCATCTGCTTTCCACCCTCACTCTATCCTCATATACAAACAATTACAATTCGAGGTAAAAAATACAGACACGAGAGCCCTTTTAGTCTCTGATCTGTCCAAAGTGAACCAGAAACCGAATTGTGTGATCTAAGGAAAATATGTTTTTTTTCCCTCTCCGCCTTTTCCTTCTTTCCCGCATATATCACCTTCAAGTACCGGAGTTCAGAATACCGGCTGTACAAATGCCAATTGTGTTTCATTTCATAGACTATAATGTTGTTGTATCTACAAGAGTCTGGGCCACGTACAGGGTCCACATGCCAACAACGGACTTGGCACAATCGTTCACTAATGGCATTGTTGCCAGGGTTGGGGGCAGAATAACTTCACGTTTAAAAACTATCACCTCTAATGAGTACCTTTCAGTACAGTGATATATTGTAACGGATTAATGTCAATGATTCCACGTGTTAAATTGTAATACACTTTTTTAAATTGACTTTATCATAGTTTACGTAAGATTCCTTGAATAATTTATATGGAAACATTTTCAGGGCTCGGCTCGTAGATTGTCTCTTTGAGCCAAGCAAGACCCCGGCTCGGCTCTCCCAGTAAATTTTTTGGCTCGCCCACCTCTATTCGCAAGTCCCCGATTGGTGCTGCTCACATGTACTTACTACACAAAGACATTCCACAGGGTCTACTGTTAAATGACGTGCAGCCCAAGCAACACGAATGCCAGCGAGAAATCCAGCTTGTGCTGCCACAGAGAGACCTAAGTGGGTGTCTAATTACTCCGCCGAGGGATGGATTAGAGCCGAGGCATTGTTCCTTCATTTCCGAGGCTCAGCTCTGCTCTGCCTCTAAACTAAACATGTCGGACGGCCCGAGTTCAGGGCCTGCGCGCGGTCCCCAGTGTACAGTAGTCTACGTTGTGTAAACGCTGAGGCACGAGCTGGCTTGGCTAAAGGCAGTTGGCGCGAGTCCAAGAAGTGAGCTAGTGTGGAGATCAGGTTTCCTCTTCCCTCCAGAGAAGGTGGTGGTCTTGTGGGTTTGGGAGCAGGGAGGGAGCGAGTCATTGGCTGGATCCTGTAAAGCTCCCCGCTCAGCCTGCCCTTTTGCTGGCAGATGGTATAACTAACTCTTGAACAGACTTGAACTCGTGTACGGTTAAGATTGGCTTTCCATCTGTGTAATGTGGCTTTAGTCTTTTACAGCATTAATGCAAATGCCGTACAGACACAATTGTAGGGATGCCCTGTGCCAGCGGGGAAGCCGGATAATGCAAAACATTCGCATTAAAACCGAACATGCTCTGCTTCTAAGTGGTGGATGCCAGAAAGTTCAAATGTGGGACAGTATGCAGAATGCACCAAACCCTTACTCAACTGCACTGTCAAATATTCTGGGCCGCATAAGCTACCCATTAAAATGAACATATCCAAGTGGAAATCTGGGGAAACATATAATGCACTATATGGTGGTGCTTTGATTTATATATTTTGTTTACTTAGTTCAACAACATCCTAGCGGGGTGTTGTGCTCGGAGGCGATGGCGATCGGGGCAATGAGGTCCTGGATGACGCTGTAGAAGCTGGGGCGTGGTACGGGTCAGAGGCGCAACTAGAGCCAAATTTCGGGGGGGGCTGAGCAAAAATTTCGGGGGGGGCTGAACTTTAAGCAATAGGCAGAGTGGAGCTGCAGGGGCTCTTAGAAGGGGTGAAACAACAGCAAGGCCTCATTAACATGCAAATGGTCTTTTAAAGACCTGTGAAGTGCTCGGGCGCGGCTGCTTTTTTGCCCGGGAAGGTGTCTCATCCCGGGCTGCCACACACGACGGGGGGGGGGGCTGAAGCCCTGTGAGTCCAATGGGTGTTGCGCGCCTGGTACGGGTGGTCTGTAGGCAATGGTGCCTTTGATGGTGCTCGTTCCTTCTGCGTATAGTTGAAAGTTTAGATGTTCCATAATCGGGGGTTGGGTCGACTGGGGAGGCCATGCACCGTATGGTGTCCTTGTAGATGATGGCAATTCAACCTCCGTATTTGTTGGTCCTGTCTCAATGTGTTATTTTGTATTCTTCGGGGGTGGCATCAGTGATGTCAGGAGCGGAGGCGGGGTTCGGCCAGGTCTCTGCTGCTTTGAACAGTCTGCATTGGCTCCCGGTGCATAAGAGAATCCTTTTTAAGATTCTCCTGATCACTTTTAGAGCTAAGCTTAATATGGGACCCAAATACCTGGCGGCACGTTTTGTCCCATACACTACAATAAGACCTCATAGGTCTTCCTCAGCAAATTTGCTTAAACTCCCCAGCTTTAGATACAAGTTGAAAGGATGTAAGACTGCGGCTTACCTGGGTGCCAAAGCCTGGAATTTGCTCCCTTCCCATCTTAGGCTATGTAATACAGAATCTGTATTTAGGAAGGCTTTGAAAACCTGGGTTTTTAGTGCTTCTGATGAATCCTGTCTAGTTCTTATCGTATCTACATAGGGCTCATTCTCACCGCCAATCCAGCGTCAGGATACTCCTTGCGGAGTGACAGCTGCCCTTTACAAGTACTCTTTCAATTCAATTCAATTCTTTCAATTCAATGTCCAGGGTGAGGGATAAGATTGTGTTCCAAATCTCCATGGCATGTTTTCCAAGGGATCATGCTTCGAGTAGGATGCACTGGAGGTTGTCTGTGGTGGTTTCTATAGACGTGGTGGGTGTGGTCGTGTTTGCGGTATCTCTGGTGTTGTCGACTGCTTTGATGCACCAGGTGAAGCAGCAGTGTCGGCAGGAGAATGGTCCTTTGGTGATGCATGGGGATTTGCGGCAGCAATGGTTGTTGAGGTGTCCAGGGCTCGGAGATCAGGGGCGGTGTAGGTGTGCATGGTGGGAGAGCCAAGGTTCCTGGTGCTGGGCGCAGTCCAGGCGTGGATGGGCGCAGGCTGGCTTGCCTTTGGCGCAGCTACACATGAACCTCCATATGTAGTCCTGGGAGGTGGGAGGGGCTGGCCGTGAGGTGGGAGGGCAAGAGGTAGGGAAGCAGCACAGAAAAAAACAGTGAAGAAACAGGCCGAATTTAAAATGGGGCTAAACACAGTAGAAAAAGATGTTTTATAAATGAGGGCACGGGAACAACAGTTACAAGGCAGGAAAATACAAGCTTACAGATGCGGGCACAAAAACTTAAAATGTGGGCAAAATACAGGAGCGCAATAACAGAATCTGAATTACAATGTGGGCACAAAGACTTACAATGCGGGACGCAACAATTCAATCACAGGGGAGACCTGCTGATACCATGGATCGCGGGGAGCTCGAGGTTGTGGTGATGCCTCTGAACTACAAGGAGCAGCAGTGGATGAACGGCGATCTGGGTCTCAGAGAAGGTCGAGGGCTGCTGTGTGAACTGAGTTCAAAAGCAGCAGCAACATCATGATAATAGTAAAGTGAAAGAGTATACTGGGTAATAATGCAAACATAGAAAAGGAGCTTTTATAAATGCTGGGGTGGATGCTTTCTGAAGGTCACCTTTAATGTTTTGTACTGTTTGTAATGTTGCCCTTTCTTTCGGGTCACCACAAATGTTAGCATTTTTGCTGTACCCCATCTTTGCTGGCTATAGAACTCTGTGCAATTTACCCTGTGGTGAAGTTCTTGTGCTCCTCCTTTCAACAAGGTAAAATTAGTATACTCCTGATTTGCATATTTAACTAACCTATAAGTCCCTATTACATGGTTCCCACAGTGTATCCAGGGCCAGTAAGTTAAATATCACCCATAGGCTACAGCACTCATTGTGCCACCCACTGCACAGACAATGCAAACATGACAGCAGGCCTGCCATCAGTAGCCTGGCTGTGCAGGTTTAAAACTACAAATTCAACCTGTCAAAATAACCTCTTTTGACAGACTTAAAACCCTCCTTTTAAATATTTAAAAGTAACCCCTAATTAAGTTTTACTGCCCATTAAGGCAGAGTGCTTGGTATTTAATAGTAGGACATGTACAGGTTTAATGTTAAACATGTCCTTCCGGGGAAAAGGTCCTAAAGCTACTCTCACTCAGCAAGGTTACCTGCTCCATAGAAAAGTATTGTGATACAATATTACGTTTAATAAATGTTTTCTGCACCTAGGAAACAGCTAGAGAAATACTTCTAGGACTCTTTTTAATAGATACAAAAAATTCAATTTAATGGTCAAGTCGAATTGTGTCTAACAATCACAGAAAAGGTACTTTAGAAAATCTACCCTTTGCCTGCCTAAAGCCTCTGGGAGTTTTTCTGTAAGTATTCAACTGTCACCTGGCAGTGATGTGTGAATTGCTCCCAGAATAATGACAATGGACCTTGGTTGTGGACAGGAACTGTCCTCTCCTTGACGTGATGGCCTGAAGGCTGTGCCCAGACCAATGGTGTGGTCATTTTACAGGGGTTTCCCTGTCAGAGGCACATGTAGTTCATACCTGGGCCTGCCTCCCCTTTTTAGGTCAAGCCTAGCACAGCGCGCATGCGCTGCCCTCTAGGGAGGCTTCTGGTAAGCACTCCAAACTTCCCAGAGACTTCTCCGTGTGGGTCGGCCAACTCCCACACGTTCCATTGGCCTTTGCGTGTAGCTTTCAATAATGAAAGCATGCAAATGGCCAAAGAAGGGTGCATGTCCCGACTTTTCTTTAAACGTTCACTCCCATGGCGTTTGGGTCTCGGGAGCGAGCAGCGGTGCGCAGGGTGCCAGCTGCATTCCTGGACCATGTTACGAATCAACACAGCGCAGTCGCTTTCACTTTCGCGGCCGTGCTTGTTATGATCAAGGAAGTCAAAGGGAGGTTGAAATAAGAAGGTAAAATAGCCTGTCGTTTCGTTTTTGATTTCTCTGTGCGAAAAGAATGCAGTGAAAAAACTTCGGGTCACTCATTATCTTTTTAGATCGTTAATAGTTTACTGTTCGTGCTACCTTGTACACCCATTCCTGTGCCAAAAGTAACAGCGGCTAGAAAAAAGATTCAAGAATGCTGGACCCAGAGAACCCTGTCAGCCTGCATGAGCAAGGAAGGGTGGAGGGAACGCGTTCAAACCAGTTAACCTGTAATAAAATGCCTTAGGAACATAAAACCTCTGAGGCTGGCAGGATACTTCTAAATAGGGAGACAAATGGTCCGGACGGATCAAGAATGGGACCACATACTGAGAGTTAAAATCTGACTGATATAAAAGGTAAGACGTTTAAGGGAATTCGGTTACGTCTGGTTAGTGCATTTTTTATAGCCAATCAACATCACGTCTTTGTATGCATTATTGTCCATCAACGGGCCGGTTTTATGAGCGTACCTGTGCAGCGCTGCACCTGGTGTTGGTGTTCTATAGTTCCTTTAATATGTTAGTGTGAACAACATCCTATGTCTTTCGATGTTCATACTCTTTTTACTGTCCACAGTGGCCATGCTTAGTGTTGCTCCCCCCCGCACCCCGCTCTTTAAACAATAGTCTCTTCTTCTCCATGTGTCCAATTTTCTTCCACTCTTCTCTTCTGCTTACCGGCCCCTCCATGCATCCAGTTACCTCTGGTCCTTAAGCTCTTTTCCGTACTCATTCTTCTACACTCCCTACTCCGTCGCTTGCTTGTCTGTTGGCTTCATCTGTTTTCCGCATTAGTCTGCCTTCGTTCCCAGCAATCCGATTTCCTCATTTATCCTGTTTGTGTAACTCCTTTTTGCATCCGAAGAAAAAGTGCCCATCGCATTTTAAGTATAGCAACAACCAGCGTTGACAAAGATAATAGGTCTGACTTTTTTGTAAGGTGCATGCATAGAGGAGAGGCACAAAACTTGTATGCGCCCACTGGCATAGATCATACCCAAATTCTAATATGACAACAGAGCAACATACTTGCAGACATCCATGCACGCACAAGTCTATCCATCTTAAAATATTAATTCACACCAGATTTACATCTACCCATACTATACCCAAGTAAGTAAACGGATATGCACCGCTGCTCAAACCCATCAGGTCTAAATGTACACGGACTGTCAGATACACAGACACCTCAGCACATATACAAACAGATCTACTCTTTCCATCCTCATTAGGAGGTACACAGACACAAACAATAAATACACAAGCACTTCCACACAGCACACACATGCTCAGATAGCACACAAGCATGCTCACGGAGGTCTCTAACAAAGAGACAGAGCTGACTAGATAGACTGACCGTTGAAGGCTTGATTTATTCTGGGGAGATTCGGGCTCCATTTTCACTTTATATTTAGCTAGTCTTGCGAAGAAGTTATGTTTGAAGTGGAGAAGTAGTGGACTGTCAATGTCCATTAAACCATTGGATATGCCCTGGAAAAATCACTTCTAATGGGTTATTGTAGTCTTCTGTTTTCTTACCTTCCTATACTTGAACTCTTTACACTGCACTGTATTGTTACGTACAAAAGTTAACTATTTACACCCATTGCATGGTGTTCCTCTTTGGTTTTAATCCTTTATATGGACAAACACACACTTGCACTCTGCCACTCAGAACCTCCCTCTCTTTAGGGCTAACTTATGCCACATGTAGGGTGCAAATTGCTCCATGTACTCTGCAAAATAAGCATAAAGTTGTGAACTTTCCAAATGTAAATCTTTGTCAATTGTGCTCGTGCAATTGTGTCAAAAGAATCAGTTTACATCTCCCTGTAAACTCAGATTTGTTAAATGAAAACCCAAGACTTGAAGATGGTATTTGGTGTTGAAGTAAAGAATCAGCAACTTACCTCATATATTGCAGTTTACATTCAATAACTTCACCACATTATTTTGTTTTTATTCGCAAAATGTTTACTATTGGTTTGGCATATTATATCTGGCTACATGCATTACAAATGGTTTTAGCTCACAGCTAAGATAGCGCATGCGCTGCCACTTGCAAGACCTTTTGTTATTTTGTACTAGTCTTGGAGGCCGGCCATTACTTATCATTGGTTAGGTTTGTTGTTAGTCTCATTTGCTTGCTACTTATTGGTCAACTTCCATAGGCTTCCTTCCTCATCTTTGGTTTTGTCCCACCCATGGACGAATTACTTGTATCCTTCCACTGCACATTTTCCAGGTGATACCTTTTTTTTTTTGTTGAAGCACTCTATGAGAGTGCATGTTTACCTGTCTCTCTTATGTGCCTCTTCCCCTCCATTTCCCTCCTACTTACTTAAGTAAACGCTGCATCACTTAAACCAATCTCTTCTGCTTTCGCCGTGTTCAGTAACACGAGCCCATCAATGAATGAAGCTATTTTCCCTGGATGTCACGGACCCGTATTTTGTGAGAATGCAGTGGAGTGTCTGTCGTACACTGAAGGAAACAACATTTGTTTGTACAGGTTAGTACCTTCCCTGATGGGCTTTAGAAGTGCACTCCTGTGGCAGATTGGGACTTAAAGGACTAAAGTCAGAAGGTAAAATCTTTGACCAGGACGAACATTGTTTGCGTATCTGGCTTGAGCTCCCAGAGGATATCAGAATTATAATAGAACACTCCCCATACCCTGCACCTCCAGCCCTCAGAGCCAAAGTTTAGGGTGGCCGAAGACTTCAACCATGTTGAAGAGGTTTCAGCATCAAATTGAGCCTAGGTCCAGTCCTATCGCAACCAGTGACTATCATTGGCACTTTTGTACTTTTTGGCCAGTATTTCTTCTTCTGGTTCCCTTTATTGAACTTTTGTCATTTTGGTGTAACTTTGTTTATTAAAGTTTACTCTATTTTTTTTATTTGTTTTGGGATTGTTATTGTGTTGCATTTTTACTTTATTACTGTTTCTGTACTGCATAATAAATACTTTACACATTGCCTCCAAGTTAGGCCTGTTTGGTCTGTGCAGAAGCCACAAGGGGTCAAGTTCGATTTAATTTGGCGACTTTAGAGGTTCACCCTGACAAGGACTGTGATTATTACTTGAGGTGGGTACTTACCCCCCTCAACTATTAACCCAATGTCTTACATGCACTTTGAGTGAGTTGAAGAACTTGTGGAGAAACAATCTCAAATGATTCTGGTCAGCATGAAAACAACTTGTTGGAGACTCTTCTCTGCAAAATACACTATGCACTGTGAATTTATTTGCAATAATTCAAATAAAGTCAAACATAAAAAAATCTTCTCTTCAGAGTCCAAAAAACTTTACAATTGTCAACTTCCACACAATACTGAAAAGATATTTATGCGGAGAGTGTACCTGTATCTAGGGGTGGGTGGAATGTGCGTAGTCGCACTACGCAAAGCTCCGTGAAATGGTAAAAAATCTGCACGAGCATGCAGAGTCCCGCGGACATACGGAATTGCTTGTTCCGCCCGTTCGCGATGCTTTTTTCCTGTTTGCGAACGCTGTTTGCGTGCTCGGGGGGAAATATCTTGCGAACACGCATTTTGAAAGCACGAACAAGCAAAAAATTCCGCGAACCCGTGGAATTTGGGCAATTCCGCGTTCTCCGCGGAATGAGAAATTCCACAAATTCCGCAAGCGGAACGGAATTTGCTGCCCAGGCCTACCTGTATCATCTTTCCTGGATTATGTAGGATTCAGATAGCTTCCTTAAGGGGGCGGTTGAAGCACTGATTGTGAGCTGATCTACTCTCTTGCTCAAATGTTATTTCCTCTTTCCACCATAAAGAAACGTGTGCCACAAATGTATCTTCATTCCTTCCTTCAAACAAATGCAGTGGTATTTTCCATAAGTCCACAGCATAAAACATCCTTCACATGTACTATATTTTTTCAATGGTGACAATGAATAATTAGAAAATAGATTGGCACACAAGATTAAAATCGTTCAAAAAGAGACTCTAATCAAATCAAAAGAGTTATTATACCAAGTGTTCAGATGTATGATCAGGATTCTATTTGTGCATTCTGTCATAAGTAGGTGATTGGTGTATCTTGGAGACAAGTGCTATGCACAAAATGTTTTTTGTACCTTGGAATATTATGTGAGGGGTGTTTGATAAGGGGGTATATGCTGTTGTAAGCAACTGACGCCCATCTAAGGATCTCATTAGGAGTACAGGGCTACATTCTGCTCCATGCGTAAATCTGAGTTGGTACAGGGATTAGTTTAATGAGCGCTGTGCTAACTACTCTACTGCCCACAATTCTCTCCCTTGCAAATTTTACCAGGTGTAACCTTCCAAAATGTAGCAGGCGGAAAACATGGGGGAATACCCACATTTGGAATTAAAGTTATTTATAGCATCCGATAAGAACCACAATAGAAGGGTATTGGTATTTACCAGGTGCAGTAAACCTTCCCCCATTCCAGACCACTCATAATTAGAGTCCAAGGGGCATATGTATCAAGCAAATTTTTAATCGCAAACGCTGCGATTCGCAAAATACAGCGTTTGCGATTAAAAATTCGCAAAACGGGATGTATTAGGCAAAATCCCATCGCAAAATTAAGGAATTGCTAATTTAGCGATTTCTTAATTTTGCGTAAGCATTTAAGAAATCGCAAATTGCGATTTCTTAAATGATATGTAAAAAGCACCCAAGTTGTGCGAATTATCCTTAAGAAATCGCAAATTACCACCAACTTCCAGTTGGTGGTAATTTGCGATTTCCTTTCAAAATGCACTATTTTTAATTTTGCAAAGTGCCACGTGACGCTCATACATGCCCTTAGGGCATGTATGTGCGCCATATGCACACACATGCTCATTTCAGGGGTGCATCAGGGTGTCATCATGACACCCTTGCACCTTTGAAATTATTCTCAAATAGCGATTAGCAAATTGCGAATTCGCTATTTGAGAATTACTTCCCATTCATTCCTATGGGTCTCCTGGCCCATAGAAATGAATGGGCAGGTATTCCTTAATTGCGATTTCGCAATTTGCTAATCGCAATTAAGGAATTTTAAGAAATCGCAAAAAGTTTGCGATTTTTTAAATAGATCCCGTTTTGCAATTCTCAAATAGCGATTCTTTAAAAATCGCTATTTGAGAATCGCAAATGGTGATGTTGATACATATGCCCCCAAGTGGCATATCTGTGCTGTGCCAGATGTACGTGCAATGTTATAGCGAATGTTGGGATGCATGTTTGCAGACATTTTCAAACGAGTGAACTGGTGTTCTACTCTGTAGAGTTTAAGGAATGTATTTACTTATTTATCTAGGTGTTTTGATTGAATGACATGTTGCTTATGGAAACCTTATAGCACTAGATGTAACCTGCTAATAATTCAATGTTTATGAATCTTTAAATTCAGACGTCTGCCAGGCTACCCTGGAGAAGAGTAACTCGATTAATTGGGTTAAATCTCATTTTGGTCCATCTAAGACCATCTAAGAATAAAACAAATGGACCGGAGTATGCTCACAAGAGTGGCATGGGATCTAGATTTCAAAATACTTGAGGAAGAGGAGTATCTTTTTGGGACAGTGCAAGCAAGAGAAAAAAACTCAGAGAAACAGGTTTAGCTTAAGCCCTTTTCTGGTTGCTATAAAACGACTTGAATCATTTGTGTGTTGGTCTGGTAGCAACAATGCTCAACGGCAGCCTCACAGTGAGTACGTAGTGGTAGCCTTTGGTGAAAATGGAGATGTTGCCTAGGTAAACAAGCATCATCAGATTTGGTGTCAGTCTATGTAAGAGTGTCCCAAACTGCCAAAGGGACACATTATGTGTCATGTCTGGGGCCGAATCCAGTTTGACAGGAATCTACGGTGATGTGGCTTTCCATATTTTGTAGTCGGTATTACAATGCTATTTTTTACAGGGCCATTTTTACAGAGACTTAGATCTGTACCAGGCTATTGAATATCTGAATAATCCATACAGAAGTTTAAACCACTCAAAATCAAAATCTGGTCGACTGTTTGGGCACAGGTTATTAAGACGGCAATGTAAAGTGCTGAATGTACCCTGGGTGAACAGAGGCAATGGTGATTTTTACGGTTAAATTTAGGCATAGGCTTATGGTTGACAGCCACAGTATTCATGTTGAGGAAGGGTTGAAACTCATGGTCCGGAAGTAACCGTGATAAATTCCTAATGGGTATGACAATATCCCCTCTTTGGAGGCCAGTCTGCAGACTAATGTAGTTGCTCTGAGCTTTTAATTCTGGTATCTACAATGGCTCTCATTATGAGTGGACACCTAATTCTGATGAGGCTGGTGACATAAGCTAACTGGCATTATGAGATCAACATAAACACTGATTTGCTGAGGTTCCCTCTGGAATTTCGGCTGCTGAAAGCAGTCCATGTTGGCAGATGGACGTCCGGGCTAAAATTAAGAATTACTGGAGGACCCAGAAATACTGATTCTCCAATATCTTTTTAGTGCACATTCAGGAGCCAACTTGTAATGCATCCAACTTTCTCTGCTCCTGGAGTTACCTGTACACCTGATATCCGTAGGTCCAGGGTTGAGGAAACACCACCTCATTTCCTAGAGCACTTGTAATGAAGGCTGTAGTGTCTTGGTGCTACCCTAGAATGCAGCTCATGCAGCTTCTTGTTACTAGGTGACTCCTGGGGTTGCCTAGGGAGGTGAACAACTTGTCAGTTGACAATTGCGAGTCTTGGTTGCTGGATGGGGTCTCTGGCAGCTTATTAAATCTTATTTCAAGCCTACTCTAGACTGCTGGTCTCTTCTTCATCTAATACCCTGATGTTACATTTGGTAATGACCGGAACTTGGAGGAAGCCCACGCGTACACCAGGGACCCCACACATCAATATTACCTGCATTACCAACTCAGCCTTTTGGAGATGACAACGCTGTTGTAATCGCTGGCAGGTCCCTCGAAGCTGCTTCCATAACTACTGTTGTCCGATCAAGATTTGTTAATCTGGCTCTGTTTTGCCTTCAGTCGTGTGCAGGCTTGCCCATGAGAGCAGTCGTCAGGAGCAGTAGAGTCTCGAGACAAGTTGAGGCGGTAGGCATTGTCCGTTGCCTGGACATGAACGAGTGTGTCGTATGCGACTTCGTAAGTACTCTTTTCTGTTTTCTCGATGAACCAGTGTAGGTTCTGCATACTTGCCTGATGCACACACGTGCCAACATCACACGTAACAACAGCTCTTCAAGCCATTTTGGATCGGGTCCTCTACAGTTGTGGCTGCTGTGGGCACATCAGACACAAGCACGCTTCTGAGTCAGACGCATCGGAGGCCATTTTGGATTGGATTTGCAAGCGCCGATGTGCACAACTTTATCCAGAAACATGCTGATGCACACAGCCTCTGGTAACCGGTGACACTTTGAACACCCCGGCACAATTTCCTCTCTGTTTACTGCCACCTGGAGTCTTAATACTGGCAGTCGACTGGGTTTGAGCCAGTATCTTAGTGCTTCCAGTCGAATCTATTTTCTCCAGGCTAGCCGGTTAGTAACTCGGTGTTGCCATATTCTCTACTGTGCTAAGCTTGTTTGGTTTTTACGCTGATGCGCACAGCCTGTGTATTACCTATGGCATTATACAAGAAATTGAAGCCACTGAATGGCTTTCTTCGATTGTTATGGCCCGCAAGGCCGACCGGGGGGGGGGGAGGGGGGGGGGGCAGACTTTGTGTGGATTTAAGGAAGCTCAACAAGGTGGTGGTCGTAGATCACTACCCCTTGCCCAACATAAGTGAAATGTTGTGTTCTCTTGGGGGTGCGAAACAATTCTCATCTCTGGACCTAACTTCGGCCTATCATCAAGGTAGGTTACACTCCTATTCTCAAGATCTAACTGCCTTCATTACATCGTTTGGCACCTTCAAGTTCTTGAGGATGCCATGCGGTCTGTTCTCTGCTGCCTCAGTGTTTCAAAGGGTAATGAAATGCATTTTGAAGGGTATTGATGGTGTCAAGATTTACCAGGATGACGTTCTGGTGTTTGGAGCGGATTCTGAAGAACATGATGGGAGGTTGAGAATGGTCTTAAGAAAAACTGTGCAACGCTGGCTTAACGTTGAGAGCAGACAAGTGTAAGTTTAATGTGACAGAGATTGAGTACTTGGGACACTTGGTGTCGGCAGGCAGCATTATGCCTAAAGCTGCTTTGGTTGACAACATTTGCACGCTTAGAGTTCCTCAGAATAAAGATGAACTTGTGAAGTTCTTAGGCATGTCGGAATTTTATCACAAGTTTGTAACCAACTTTGCGGGGGTAACTGGTCATTTGAGAGATCTTTTGAAAAAGGGCTGTGAGTTTGTGTGTTCTAGAGCTTGTGATGAAGAGTTTCAGAATTTGAAAACGTGTCTGAGCAAGGCGCAAGATCTGGGCAGCTTTGACTCTAAAAAGGAATCATATGTGATGACAGATGCCAGTTCTAAGGGTTTAGGTGTAGTACTACTTCAGAAATCTGAGGGTGTAGAGAAAGTTGTTTTGTTTATGTCCAGGCCTTTGAGGGGTGCAGAGTGTAATTATTCTGTTGTGGAGAGGGGGGCCCTGGCCGTTTATTGGGCTATACGCAAGTTGCGAAAATTCTTGTGGGGTAGCAAGTTTGAGGTTTTGACAGATCATAAGCCCTTAAAGGAAGTTTTCACTAAAAAGGAATTGATTTTGTTTCTCACCGCATACAAAGTGGGTGGTGGCTTTACAGGAGTTTAATTTTGTTGTCTCATACTTGCCTGGGGCCAGCAACATTCTGGCAGATTGTCTGTCGAAATTCGGTGATGTGCATGACGAGGGCTCTCAAGAGGGTGATTGGTTTGGTGGAGAAGAATTTGAGGAAGATGTCGATGTTTGTGTGATTAGTGATGGTATTGTTTCTGAGGATAAATGGAGAGAGCGATTAGCCAAGGATGATGTATTGCAGAAGGTGGTGACAATGATCATGGAGGGGTGGTGTGAGAAGAAGGATTGTAGTCAGGACTTGAAGGGTTTTTGGCAAGGCAAAGATGAGCTAGCAGTTGTTGATGGTCTTCTTTTGAGAGGCAGCAGATTGTTTCCTCCACACGCCTTATGGGAAAGGTTATTAAAGTATGCCCATGCCAGCCACATGGGGATTGTTAAAACCAAAGAGAGAATTAGAGAAGCGTATTGGTGGCCGGCTATGGATGTCTGGATTGAGAGAGAGGTTAGGGGTTGTGTAGAGTGTGGGTGCAGTGATACAATTTTAAAATGTAGAACGCAACCAATGGTGTTGAGGGAACAGGCCGTGGAGCCTTGGTCGGATATTGCCATTGATTCGGTGAAAATAAAGTCTTGTGATCAGTATGTCTTGGTTTGAATGGATATGTGCTCATGGTGGCCAGAAGTAGGGTAGTAAGCTCTGTCGAATCTTCAGTGGTCATTGAGTTCTTGGATGGGATTTTTGAGAGGGAGGGTTTTCCACTGTCCTTACTCTCAGATAACAGTGTACAATTTACCTCAGGGGTGGTTGAGGAGTTCTTATCGAGCAGAGGAATCAAGGACAAGAAGGCAGCTCTGTATCATCCAGAAAGTAAAGGCGTAGTTGAAAGATTTGTGAGGGTGTTGACAGAGACCCTGCAACTAGCTGTTGCGACAGGAGCTGATTGGGAGGTAGCTATGTGAAAGAAAGTGAGAGAATATAGGTTTACCCCACACTCCTCTACAGGATTATCTCCATTTCGACTATTTAGGAAAAGGGTGGTGAACACGGAGGTCTAGTCTTCTTGGGTCTCTGCCAAGAAATCTTTGGTAGGTGGGGACAGTGATCATGCGGAAGGTTGGAGAGCAAGGGAGAGTGTGGTGATGGAGAAGAGGAAAAAAATCATTTGATGTGAGAAAAGCGGTCAAGGACACGGTGGTGTCCGTGGGTGACTGGGTATAGATTAGATCTCCTTGCTTGTGTAAAGGAAAGTCGAAATTCAGTATACCATTTAAAGTAATAAAGGTTTTCAAAAATGCCATCAACACTAGTGACCAAAAGGTGTGGAATTTAAACAGGGTGGCCAAATGTCAACCTACCGATGTTGTTGTACGCTCAGATGTCACTCCGCAAGGGCAGGTTGTCAGACCTCACAGGGTGGTTGGGGGTCCTGTCAGATTGCGAGATTATGTTCAATAAGCTATGTTTTGCCTGCAGTTTTCTCTCTTTTGTCTGCAGTTTTCTCTCCATGTTATGTTCTATATTTTCTGTTGAATATTTTGTTATTATTGAGGGGAAGGTGATGTAGTGTCTTGGTTCTACCCTAGAATGCAGCTCATGCAGCTCCTTGTTACTAGGTGACCCCACTTGGAATGTGGAACCTGGGGTTGCCTAGGGAGGTGAACAACTTGTCAGTTGACAGTTGCGAGTCTTGGATGCTGGATGGGGTAACGTATTAAATCCAATTTCAAGCCTACTCTGGACTGCTGGTCTCTTCTTCATCTAATACCCTGATGTTACAAAAGCCTATCAAGAAGCGCTTAAAATGGTGGAGAGGAGGTCATGGATGAAGTAACTGGACGGTAATTAAGCATATATTTAGTGCAATGCACCTGAATCTTCTGGGTGTCGTGGAGGTTGGGATATGTGTGTTGTACAGGCAGTTATTGGCGGAGAGCGTTGTTGAGACATGTTGATCATAGAGGATCAGAGAGTGGAAAAAGTAAGCAACCTGGGAGGAGGCCCATATAGTTCAACAGGAACAGGTGCAAGGTCCGAGGTGGTTAACATGGAGAAGAGCTGTGAAATTGGACCATCAGCAGCAGCCCTGGGGGCGTTGGGGCTCACTGGCATTTAATTGTAGAGGGGTGTCAAATCTCTACAGGCAGTGGGTAAGTGTCTCAGGTGCCATCATTAGTTCCATCCAGCCCCTTTAATTTGAAAATATGAAGAAAGGTTATTCTTTTTTTTAAGGATGATTGAAGGAGACTTGCTGTGGCTGCAGTTGTAGGTTTGCAATTAGGTTATGCTAATGCAGTCTATATTGGCCTCCAAGATAATCTTGTAAGACACATTTGGGCCATGCAAAAATAACCACCAGGCTTGTTACAGAAGCAAATTATCCTCTTCTGATTGGCCTTCACTGGCTTACGTTGAAAGAGTGCATACTTTCAAGGTATTATGTTATAGTGTATACATCGAGGTATATGTGGGCTTTCTCCTTCCGTCATTAGAGGTCACTGTGTTCTATAACATATAGTAAGGTATCTTTGTTCATTCTCATTGGTTCAACTCACAATTCATAAATTCGAGCATGTCCACGTGGAGGGCGTAGTTATTCTGTTCCAGCATGCAGTCTATGGAACAAGATTCCAGTTCACTTTTTTTGTCCAATTACTTCTTTTAAATCATTTCGTAGTTGCTAACACTGAAAAAACTGTTTGGCCTTGATTCTCTGCCTAGCCCCCTGAAACCTGATATACATGAGCTCAGCAAAGAAACAAGCACTTCCAATATATATGCTACATAATCTGATCAGGGGTAGTAAGTAATATATAATGCAATTACAATACAAATACAATATATAACCCACACTGATAGTAATATCATAACACTCAGCGGCTGGGCAGTTGATTGTAGTTCATATAGGTTGCATAATAATTCTATTTTACAACTTGACACACTCGCATATGGCACAACTTCTAAGGGTCATGTCATCACCCAGTACTGTACCAGTCGACAGCAAATAAACCTCCCATCACCAACTAATCAGGCATGGAGTACCTGTAGAGCTCTGCCACATGGTGGTGGACAATAAAGGATTTCTAATTTAGCCCACCACTGCAGGTCCCAACTAGCTAAATCCTATGACAGCTCCTTGAAACCTCACAAGGGAAATCAGATATGGAATGATTTTAACATAGTCCATCACAGCAGATCTCTCTGCCATTCTCACTTTAACACACGCCTACTCGTGGCCATAAACTTAAAAAAAAATATTGCAGAATAGACAACCTGCTAAGTGGACCATGAAAATAAAGAGATACCATAAATGGACTTGCAGAGCTGCTCAAAGCTGCCAGCTTACTGAAAGACTATACACTGCGCGCCTGTCTCGCACACTTCTTCATCATCACGGTGTTAAGCGCTGCATCCCATAATGTGATAATCGCACCTCGGTGGTACACACATGACATGAAATCACTTCCCACACAGGATCAAAGCAAAGACAAAATGCAACCACCCCACACACCCTACAAGGTGTATCGTGCAACTCGTGTAGGCAAGCGCTTCAGCACCCCACATACGGGCAGTAAGTGTTTATATTGCAATACAATACAATACAATCTGGCTTGTATTCTAACTCCTTACTAAAATAGCTTGTTTCAGTCATAAAAGGAAACAAAAAACGACTGCGTTTTGTATATGATGTATCTATATTCTTTACAATAAATATTTTAATGCATAATATTTTAGATTGCTTTTGAGATGTAAAATAGTCTCTCAGGCATTGCTCTGTAAGTGGAATGGCATACCTAGAAGCAATAGCATGAGGGGAGAGAGAAATTCTATTGCCAATGCGCTGTCAAGCCAGACCCAAAAATGTACATAACACAATTAAGTCAGTCAGTCAAGCATTCAGTAAGGCAACGTTAAACGCTGCAATACAATAATCAATCACAGTGATACAGGAATTATGTGCATTTTGTGGATGCGGAAGCCAAAAGGTACAGTTAAACGGCGGTGTTGTGTGAAACACAATGATGTGCCTTGTTTGCATATGAAACATCTTAGATGGGGGAGAGGGGTTTCAGATTGTAGACAGTAGGCGCACTGCTGCTTCTGCTAGTGGCTATAGGGTGAAGGCCTGGAGTACTGTCTGGGCAGTGGCTTCCCTTTTATATTGAGGGTCATAGTTGGATGGGTCTTAGATGAAGCCCTCGTGAACTAATACATAGGGCCCCCGAGACGCCAGTGTCTCTCAGAATTGTGTAGGTTTTAGGCTGAATGGGGCCCCCCAGACGGGAGGTGGTGGGTGCCCTCGACGGTCTGCAGGAACCTGCGATACGCCCCTGAGGTTGCCTCAGGCTCATCTTCCCAACCAGTAAATATTTCGGGGTTGCAGCTTTATAAATGAATAGGATGGATTTGGGGGCCCCTTACTAAATGAAGTACATGAGTTTGCACATCCTGTGACTGAAACATTCATCCTACTTTTAGCCAATGGAAAATCTCCATCAGTGGTGGGCGACACTAAAAATGTGGTTATATTAACATAACGCAAGTTGGTGATTTATTTATAACAATTAACACAATGGAGTTTTGGAAGCACCTTAATGTCAATGTGCCTAGAAAGTGGCATACTATAAAGTTGAGGCACTTGCTGATGTACATTATTTTGCATTTTTCAAGGTACAACGTGCTATAGTGGTTACAAATTGAAATACTGGGAGAAGATGTGGCCTAGTATTTTCGATTGTGGTGGAACAATGAAGCCTGCTCCAGTTGTTATCCAGTTTCCCCTTTTGAATATTGGGGGATCCTGAGCCAATCGCGTTATCTCCTTGTGCCTCAATGCCATGATCTGCCCAAACTGGGGGCACCTCTGGTGCAAGGAATTTCGAAGTCGCAGGCTAACTGATATTTTGCTGTTTGGGTGCTCCCTTGCCCGTGCCAACAAGGTCATAGTTTTCGATTTTGATTTCTTGTAGCCATTTGTGGTGGCACTGTAAGGCAGCTGCATAATGTGTCTGTAATGTGACACTGGGTTTGGCTGGAAGTGCTTAAACTATTTTAATACCACATATATGCATTCTATACATGAAAATCTGAAAGTTTATAAGCCAACTCCTCCGCAAGGCCTGCGATTCTCTCCTGGGCATTTGATATGACCAAGCCTTGAGAACCTATTGGCCGCTGACTCCGCATCTACCCGAACTGATAGCAAGACAGACAGTCCTTTCCCACACTCTCGTGGGACAGCTGAAATCCCCTGCTGAGCACATCAGTCGACACCAGCCTGTATCACAGCCCCTCACCCACGCCCCTCCAGCACCACCCTATAAGTTTCTCCTCCACCCCATCCTTCTGTCCTCGCCATGTCCACGTCTCCCCTTCCCTCGCCCTGCAAGCCGCTGACACTACAGTGCCTCCCGGGGAGTTCACTCAGCCGAGTTCAAGGCTGCCTGCAAGAGGGAAAGCAGCAATCGTGCCAAATTGGAAACACATGTCAGAGCCCATGTCAGACACGCTGTTTACCCCCGAGCAGCTCCTCCCCTCCACAGCCGGATCCTCGGAGGCGGTTTGGGCCGTTCCTTGCTCGCCATTTCTTTTGTCTGGGAAAGAACAATGTTAAAAAAACACAGACCTGTTTTTATATGAAGTAACCCGAAGGCAATTTACGAGATTAAATATGATAAAAGTTTTAATTTAGCATTCTATGAAGAAAAGAAAATATTTATAAATAGTTCTGTCACAATCACAAAGAGCGGTGTAAGAATAAATAGTCAACTTGTGAGAGTTGTTTCCCGTTACCTACTGCAGAAACATAGACTTTCCCAAGCCCTGATATTCTTTTTATGGGTAAAATATATATTGGATATTTATTTCTTAGCAAGGTCTCTAAAAGGGTCACCTTCTGTATTAGAAAAAAATCAGGCAAAGAGAAGCGGCACACAAAGGCACATCATAATCTCATAAAATATATTTGAATATATACATACAAGATTTCCCATATCTCTTGTGAGGCATAATGCTCATTTCTATGTGGTCCAGTTGTATTATTAAGGTAGCGCTTCATATTAGTAGCGAGGTTATGAAGCGCTCCGATTTACATTGCTTTCCTAGGCCCACTTTGGAGTGCATGGTGGAAAAGCTGTTTGAGATTCACCTGTGGGACATGCTGGATGAGGGGTGTGAGATTTGAGGACATAGTTGGTGCACTGTGCATCGTGTCACTGCACCTAAGAGTAGAATTTGCAGCAGGTGTGAGAATAGGAGCAGCCACACATGCGGTACTTTCCATCTTTTGCGACATCAGAATCCTTGTTAGAAAATGCCTATGATTTGCATTAGTGTAGTCCATAATGGTATATTGAGCTCAACTCAGAAGTGTCTGAAGGGGTAACTGTTGGGGGTATTATGGAGGCAAAATGTAGTATTATGTTAAGTGTAACCAGGAGTGATGGAGGAGCAACCCATTGAATGTACTGTTAAACCGAGTATCATATGGTAGTTAAAACAGAAGTGACTTAGAAGCAACCCATTGGAAGCCATGTTAAACCACCAGAGATTATTATATTGTAATGCACTACAGCATTTTTTACCCCTGGGGTAATAAAACACTTCCATGTGTACCTGGTTGCTGGGCGTCCTTTCAGAGTATATGGTTAAAAAGGGTGTTAGTTGTAAATTAGCCTATAATGATGAGTGAGATGCCTGACGTTAAGGGGCAAGTCCTACATACAGTGCAGCAGCCTCTCCGTGCCTAATCATGAAGCATTGCAGAGTGTGAGACTAGCCACAGCTGATACAGACACATACTGTCTTTGGGTGGTCTGTAAACAGGAGTGGAAGCCCACAAATGATGTGGATCAGAAAATTCACATGCAATATGCTATGTAGATGTAGCCCAGAGCTACAAAGCCAGACCCATGGAGGCAGTGTTAGGTGACTGGTGAGTATTACATAAAGTCCACACAGAAGCAATAGACGGCAAACTACTGAAGTACAGAAAAGTAAACTGATTAGTATATAAAGTCAATCCAAAAGTCATAAACTCCCCAAGTGTTGTCTACTCTTGTGCCTAGAAACTAGTTTCTAGACTTGTCTGGTATAGGTTTGTGCATGATAAATAAATAAAATACAACAAACACAGATGTACAGTCCACAGAACAGAAATCGAAATCCAATATTGGAGCCTCTGTTAGTGACCAAAATATGATATGGTGAACATCTACGTCTGGGTGGAGTTAAATCATAGTGCATTCCCAAATGAGTCTTTTCAATAATGTTATATTGAGTTCACCCAGGAGTGACACCTCAGCAGCAATTAAAGCCTACAATAGTAACTGGTCAGAAGAGCCCATTCAAGAGTTAGGGCAACTTCATAACAATGAGGTTTATATATTCAGACATGAACACTGGTTTCCACAGAACATTAGACCCTCAACTGCTCTCATCAGTCCTCTGGTCAACTACTCCACCAGCCACATTGTAATTCCACTGTAAAAACCTCATTAGTAAAGAAACGTATTTAGCTTTTGTGTATGGTGTGCAACAAAGAAGCATTTAAAATATGACGAGAATTAGAACACATAAAGCTCTCTCTAAAAACACATTGCAGCTCTAAGGTTCGCAGATATTAATAACAGGCACAACACCATACTGCTGTTTTAGCAAAGCTACTGGAAAACTGTGCAGCCGCCCAGTTGGAAAAATACATTTTAGAGAATAATCGAGTGGATGACCGACAATCAGGTTGCAGGTCTGGCCACAGAATGTAAACTGTTGCTCTCCAGGCCGATGCTGATTCTGAAACATTTTTAATAAAGGGAAGTCCTGTCGTTTTGTATATCAAGGCCTCTCTACATCATTCAACACAATGGCTTATAACTTTTTTCCAGGAACCCAGCAACAAAGACACTGCATTGACGACTTAAATGCTTCTTCTGTTACATCCTTAAATGGAATATGAAAATTCACATTAACAACCAGCATTCTCCATTGTAATCTTTGGCACTAGGATTACCACAAGGATCCATCCTCATGCATCTCCTATTTCATCTTTACATGGAGACTATGCATAACTCCCTAAAAGAATTTGGAATTAACTACCACCAATATTTACTACTTATATACTTATTTGTTAGGGAGTTTTATAAAGTCTTGATTGTAGCCTTTTATTTATCATGCTGATGACATTTAGCTATACTCTAAATTACACTTTCTTGAAGATGTAAAATTCCTTGTAAAATGTCTGGAAAATATCAAACAAGACAAACTGAGGAATTTATTTAGAGTTTGGCATACAGGTTACTACGTCATAACGTAGCTAATAGCCTGTCTGCAATAATACGAGTGTCATGGGCTATAATGCACTTGTAATACCGTGGAAGGAACATCAGTCACATTTGTGACAGATTATCCGATCCTCAAACTTCTAAATAAGGCCCTTAGTCTCAATAACCACAAAACAATGTTTTTACTAACATCTTCATCTTATGATAATGCCATGACTTCAAACTGGCTTGCCTCTCTTGTTCCATTAGGAATTATAATTTTTATTTTTTATTAAAGATGTATAATAAAGATGACTGAAAACATATACTAGTAAAAAATTAACACGGCGTTACTTGGAAACACAAAGATTGCTTAGGAAAAAACAGTTCCTTGATCAATTACATGAACGCATTTGGATATTCAGCATTAAAACGTGGTGTCAATACATTTCATTCGAATGACATTTGACAAAATGATGTAAGGTGTCAGCTACTTCATGCAAGCAAGCATTTGATATCATAACGGCAGCCCAAGAGAACAACCTGTTTGGAGTATAGTATACATGCTGCATACATTTGTAGTGATGTATTTTGAGTCGAGAAATGTTTAAGAATCTATGGCTTTGAATGATAGTTTGTTCTATCACCGTTTTATTGACTAGTTTAGCTAATCTAGATGACCAGTATTGTCAGTTGAAGTATATTATTCAGTTGTTTCTCTTGGAGAAACCGAGAGATCCTTTCTATGACTCCCTTAAATTCAAAAGAGGCAACATTTTTAATATATGGTATTGGTTCTAGATTAATGGGCGATTTACTAACAAGATTTCCCATATCTGTAAGTACATGAAAAAACCACTGTGTGGAATAGAATATATCATAACTAATGTGCCGAAAGAATGGAGAGTTTGTCCGTCAAATAATTGTCCTATGGTTTGTAATTTCTGCCTAGGCCAGACTTAAATGAATGAAATCATTGGAAAAACTCAGATAAGATATACCATAAATATGTGTAGGGATTAGGTTTTATAAGCTGTACTTTGGTTGTAAAGACAGTCCAGATCTAGTAGTATATAAATGATGTCTTGTATCTTGTTTTTATTAAATACACGACCTCAAAAAATCCTGGAGCTGGGGATAAATCTCTACACAAGTCTCTGAGTGGCCGTGTGATGGATGCTAAGCATATAGCTTGAGTTAATCTTATTGAGAAACGTACTCAGTAGTAAAACTTTATACAAGGGAGAGTCCCTGCAGAAAGGTTGCTCTATTGAGCAATTGCTCCCTTTTCTTTCCTGAATTGCCAAATATATCTAGACCAGAAACTTTACATTTTTTTAAAGAGAGATTCAGAATTGTAAGAGGAAGAGTACGAAAGAATATAGACATGGTGGAAGAACCGGCATTTTAATAACATAACAATGGATCTGTATTAGGAGTCTGTCCCTCTTAACAGGCTCTGCGTCCTAGTTTTTAATAGGCTTCCATAAATATTTTGGAATACTTTTGTAATATTGGTAGAGATATATCCAATATTTGTGACTGATGCTACAGATCAACTATTGTCAATAGGTGCTGCATCATTATATAGAATTTGGGTCAAATTAGTGCTAAATGAATGTCCAGATAATATTCCAAATCTCTTTGTCTCTTGTTCTATTTTGGGTCTTACGGCTTTGGGATCAAAGATAAAGACTGTCACATCATCTGTGTAAGCGGCAATTTTATGTGTGCCACCCACTGAAGTGGAGTGGTGGTGTAGCTGCTGACTTCTGAAGCCTTTTGATATAGTAGTGATACTCCAAGTATGGTCAGGGGGTCCCATGCGACCCTCCTGGCCTTTACATGCGGTCCCCTGGTCAACAGCAACCCTGGGTTGCTGTAAACTCAACACGGAACTAATATCAAAAGGATGTTAAATAAACAGCCAAACATGTATTTATGTAAAGGTTAATTACAGTTAAAGAAAGGAAGTAAGCAACGGTGTCCTACACAGCTTAATTTTGAAACACCTTCATTTTTAAAGACATCTTGCAGCATAAGTGCAAACGTTTGATAAAGTCTCTTCAAAGTTCTAAAAGTGCATTCCTTAACATGCAGAACTGCTTCACCATAGCCCATCAGATTATATCAGTGCATTGCAGAGTATCTTTTAAAAGGGATAGTTTTCAAACATGAATTTGGTAGCATTCATCCTTCCACTCCCCCCACCCTGACAACAATGCCAATAGTGAATTCAGAGGTAAAACAGTTATGTGCACTCTTTGTGTGGCCAGTGTTCCTGTAATACATGAACAACATCATAGCTTATTAAATCAAACACTGAAGAAAGTTTTCTACAGCACACATCCTGAAGTCATGTCTTGTGTGTGATGGTGAAGAAAGAGGAGGGAAAGTGAAATAAAACGAATGCCTAGGATCACACAATTTGGTGAAGTGGAGAAGCTGGGATTAATTCTATGTGTTCTAGTTTTACCTTGTGCAGTTCATCTGCCAGGTGTACATGCTTTGCTTCCCCTACACCCACCTTACCCCCAATCCACAACTGTCACCCAGCTGGCATCAGTGCAGCCGTGGGCCAAATCACAAACCAAACATTTTGGCCCCTGAGAAAATGTTTGTGAGTATCCATGTGATATAGGGTTCTAAATGAAAAATAAAATACGGAGAGAAAAAAGGGCACCCCTGCCAGGTCCCCTCATAATTGTGAGTTTTTCAGATAGAGTGTCCATGAACACCACCTCTAAAGTGAGCTCTTGATAATGAGTGAATTATTTTGATATATACAAAACACATACAGCTCAAGAGGTACCATAAGATCTGCCAGGTGATCCTGTCAAATGCCTTTTTGGCCTCTAACATAATCATCCCAGCAAGTACGCGCTGGGCAGATGGTACACAAAAAAATTGAAACCGACACATTTGTGTGAAACATGGTATCACTTTGTGGCACAAAGTCATGTTGCATTGGGTCAACCCACTCAGCCACTCATGGGGAGATTCGATTGGCAACGATTTTCATATAAATCTTTGAATTGGTATTGAATAATGAGATAGGCTGGCATTACTCACAACTGAAAGGATCTTTAATTTGCTTTATTGGTTTATTTCTATAAAAGTGGTGTCTTTGACTGGAGAAACACATTGTTAAAGTTGCACGACGTCAACTAAAGGTCTCATGAAAAATACAGCAGTTAATTATTTAGCAGGACCTAAAGTAGGTGATGCAGCTCCAGCCCTCAACAAAATTGTTTATGGTTAACATTCTCCTAATAAGCCTTCCTCAATCAACGTTAGAGTGCTCCTAGAAAGAATGCCTGCTTCTGACTGTCTTGTTGCTGGCACCAGCTGGATGAATCATATTACCCCAATACTAAATTAACTTTGCAGGCAAGATACTACTCAAAACTCACATCTATCAAACAGTGCACCTAAAGAGGCCAAAATACCAGAAGCTTCACATATCACAAGGTGCTTGCCTTCCCTATGCCTAAGAGGATGATTATGTGCTGGAAATCCTGAAAGCTATGAAACAGACTTTCTGTGGAGCTGCCTCTAACTTAAGGAATTCATTTTTCTCTTACTTAGGAGAGAACCTAGATCAAGAATATTCAGGTCTGGAAGCAATGACTTTCTAACGAAGAGAGCTGTTCACAGCAAAATGCCAACAAATGTACTAAGTGCAAACCTTCTACATACGTCAGCTGTGGGCATCCATAATAATAATAATAATACTCAGATTTGTATAGTGCAACTAATCACCTGTGAGGCTTATTCAGGTGCTGTTCCGAGGCAAGGGGAGATTAAGTGAATTGCCCAGATTCACAGGATGTTGAGCCAACGTTGAGACTCGAACCTGGAACCCCAGTTCCAAAGTTGGCCGCTCTGGCCGTTATGTCACATCCGAGGACTTAAGCACTCTATGATCCTGGTCCTGGCAGAAGATTTGCCCCAACATCCCTTACACTTTAGAAGATCTCTCACCTATGCCTTCTCAACTTTTCAGTTTCAAAGGGCTAAATGTTGAAAATGTCTCATGCATTTTCATATTTCTAATCGTACGTCTGATAATCCCACCAACGCGGCCGGCCCAAATGGGTTGTAGGCGGCTTGCTGTGTAACTCCGCTTCCCCACTACTGATGCAGTAAGAAACGTATTGTTGAAACAGAGCATTGCCGGCCCGATGGCGGATGTAGGCGAGATGCGAAATTGTATGTTTCTCCTGCAATGCAAATAAAGGTTGGGTTAAAACAAAAAAAACCAACAAAAAATATATATTTCTAATCGTACATGTCTATCTGCAACTCCTATATTATAATATTTGTTTGATTATACTGGGAAACAATGTGACCTTACTCTGGGCAGTATGTGATTGTCTACGTCTGCAGCACAAATCATACATGTACAGAACATTGACATCCATTAGCCCTGGTCTGTGCAATAGAAAACCATGTAAATAAATTAATAAATTAATAAACAGATATGCAGAAACCCCATTGTAGGTTTGTACCCTTTTGGCATGGTTTCCCCCCATGTTTTGCCTTATTCTGATGTATCTTTGACTGAGTGTGCCCTGGTTTCCTGCTCACTGGGTGCCCATCGTCTGTGTTCTTTCCCAAAAGTCAACCATTGTTTCCGCAATTGGCACACCTCTGGCTCACATATAAGTCCCTTGTACAAGGTATCAGTAGTACCAAGGGCCTTGTGACTAGAGAAAGTTTCTGAGGGATGCAGCATGTATTGTGCCACCCCAAGAGACCCCGCACAAAACACAGGCCTACTGCCACTGCAGCCTGCATGTTTTGGTGAAGATAAAAGTGAAGAATCGACCGGACACACACCCCTGTGTGTCAGGCATACCAGCACTGCAGGAGGCATGGGTAGTCACCCCTACAGCAGCCCTACGGCAAGGTACACTATGCCTCATGTGAGGTCATAACTGCATGAGCAGATATGCCCCAATAGTGTCTAAGTCCATTCTTAGACATTATAATTGCACAGTGAAGCCATAATGAGTGCATAGGCGGGGAGCTTGCCATTATGAAATCCACAGCTCCATGATGGCTTCACTGAAGTCCAAGATGTTTGGTACCAAACATCCCAGCTTAATAAACCCACACTGCTGCCAATGTTGGATTTATTAGGAAATGCACCCATACGGCACCTCAGAGGTGCCCCTTGAATTTCTACCAACTTGCTAGTGTCTGCCTGACAGTTGCCCAGCAGCCGGCCGCCTTTTGTTATGTTTCTGACCCCCTGAGGTGGGAACCTTTTGCTCTCGTGGGTCAGAAACAAAGCCTTCTCTGGGTAGAGGTACTTCACACCTACCCCTAAGCAGGAACAGCACACAAAGGCACTTAGCCTCACAGGCTTCCCGTCCTTTGTTATGCTGAACAGAACCTCTCTAGCTAGTGGACTTGCCCGCCCCCTTATTAGGCCACACTTTTGGTGGCAGGTCAGGTGGGAAAATTAGTAAGCAGAGGAGGAGTATTCACTTTCATCTAGGACCACCCATAATGTGCCCTGAACTGAGGTGAACCCCTCTCTTCAGAATCCTCCATATTGGTTTGGAGGGGACTAGCTAATAGGGTTAGGGATGTGCTCCCTCACCAAAGGAAGTGGACATACAAAGGGTGTAATCAACCTAAAGGTAAGTAGCCCATTGGCTACTACCTTCTAATCCCTGTAATGTCACTACATTGAGTATTTAGGGGCACAGCTGAGCCTTAATTCTCAGATTCCTGAAGACCTACAAAGAAAAGGACAAAGAAGAGTCGACCTCTGCACGACAAGGAACTCCAATTACTGCCCTGGGCCCAGCCCTGTCAGCCTGTTGGCGAGTTCTGAATTTTGCAAACTCCCACAACTCGTTCGGCAGACCAGCAACCTCCAGAAACAAGGGAGGACTGCCTGACTTCCATAAAGACTCCAAATCTCCCGTGGATACTGGACCTGTCCAGAAACTATCTTTAAAGACCAAGAGCTCTGATGTGAGGAACCGCAAAACCTCCTACCAGACACACCTACCGGACCCACGGCCCAAGTCTAAGGGGCCCACCAGTCCTGGATGGTTCCCGAGCAATTCTGAGAAAGTGTCCATCGTGGGTTTACCACTGCTGGACTCCACGTCGACGGCTGCAGCCTCTGCACGATGACCCCACACAACCGTGACCTGCACCGGTAATCCGTTCCCGGCGCAAAAGGACACCCCTGCACCCGGAGCCTCTGGGCCTTGGGGAGATTGACCAATGGTGTCCTGATGCTCTAGAACATCTCAACTTACCTGTACATCCATAGGTTTGCTTTGACTGGTCTCCTGGCCTGAGCCGGCAGCTTTTTTCTGGAGCCGAGGTTTCTCATAGGTGTGCATTGGGTGGCAGATGCTGTGTTGGCACTCTGCACCCGGCCGCCCCAGTGCTGCTGAGGGTGTAAGTTTTGTGCCACCTTGTGGCCCTCCCTGTGCTTACCTTAACCCCAGGAGACTGGGTTACCAAACCGTGTTACTTACCTGTAAGTAGCATCTCTTCTATTAACCTCTTTCTCCATTGGATAACGTTGGCGCCAGATTGCAAATTTGAACCCTGCACTTAGCCACCCCTGTGCCGCTCGAGGAGCAAATTTGGTGCTTACCTGAACCTTGCATGGTGTTGATTCTTTATCCTACAAACCAAGATTGGAAGTCATTTACTTAACTGCAATTTGTTAGATTATTCTTTTTCGCATAAAATAATCTTGTATTTCTGAATATTGCACTATGTGTCCACTTTTTGTCCTGAAAAGTAATTCTATTGCAAAGCGTATTTACATACAACAAAGTATCTTAGGTTCTATAATATACTAAAAGTATTATTTTTACCAACACTTGTTCTCAGATTTAGTCATTGAATGTGTGTATCATTTATTGCCTGTGTGTGTACAACAAATGCTTAGCACTGCCCTCTGATAAGCCTAACTGCCTGCCCACATTACCACAAAAGAGAGCATTAGTATTATCTACTTGAGCCTCTGTAAAGCCTCTGGGGATCCACTGAACTCTGTGCAAATTATACTTAATTTTGATATAGTATGTACAGAGCCAGCTTCCTACACCCATCACTAAAGTCAAAGCCATGCATAACAAGTGAACCACTGTAGATGCCTCTAACACAAAGCACAGCCCTCTTGCACTAGGACAGGAAAATAACACATCCTATGCTCCCAGACAAGGATAATGCTATTTTAGCAACTTGGCTCCAAAACTATGGAATTCCCTCTGCATCCATCTCTACCTCTGTTCCACTGAGAAGGTATCCCATCAACAATTGAAGACTTGCCTGTTCTAATTCTGGTATTAGTATTGTGGGTGTCTGATTTGATTTCTGCAATAGCACAGGGAAATCCTATTTGGGAAGTGATGCACTCTGCAGCTCAGTCTACCTTTTTTGTGCATAAAATTGATCAGGCCAGAAATGGTCCATGCAAATTTTTTATATTGCTACATCTTAGCTGCAACTGAATTCCTGTAATCTGAAAATGTTTCCTTCACCTGAACTTTGTGTAAATGTACCGGACTTTTTTTAAGGAGACAATTTAAAAAACTCAGGTGGATTTGAGCGATAGTAAGCTCAATGCTTCAAGCAGGGAGGTGCCAGGTTTACCTTCTATTCCTGTTAATTGCTTCCTCTTCAAGTTTAGACCTATTACCTAGACCTATGACTAGTTGAAGAAGGCCTTTCTAAGTTGTTATTCGATTTCCCTTGTGATCCAATCATGCCATCTGTCCTTGCCATGGCTATAGAAGTAATTAATGTTATTTTCAAAAGGTTATTCAGTGCCTCCCTGGACACATCTAGGGTCCCTCGCACTTGGAAACAGGCTACGGTGGTCCCCCTGCTCAAAAAACCTTTTGTGGTCCCTGCTACCTTGTCCAACTTTAGACTGATCTCACTTCTGCCTGCAGCAGACAAACTGTTAGAGGGACTAATTAATGGTCAACCTACTGGCTATTTGGAACAGCAGAGTCTGCTACATCAGAGCCAGTCCGATTTTCGACCCTAACATGCACAAAGACTGCTCTGGTGGAAGTGTCAGCATCTTTTAAAATTGCAGTGTATTAAGGAAGGTAACCTGCGCTAATCCTATTGGATTTATTGATGGTGCTAAATACTGCCTTGTATATCATCCTGTTGTAGTGGCTTACAGACATAGGTCCTGTGGTCCTGCATTGGTCTGGATCCAGTCCTTTCTGGAAGACAGAGATCAGGCAGTGTGTATCACTCCCTACTCTTGAGGAAGTAAAGCTTGAAATGTTGTGCTTGTTAAGCTCTACTTTATTTAAGATCTGTATGGCCTCCCAGGAGGAGTTCTTTGGTTTTAAGTTCATCTCTTATGCAGATGATATGCAACTTATTCTTTTGATTGATAAAGGGCCAGTGGCTATTCAGGACACCTTCAAAACCTCTTTGTTCTTTATCAAGGGCTTTGGACTGGATGAGACAAAAGTAATCTCGAATGCAACTCATACAAGACGAAAATTCTACTTTGTGGGTCTCTTTAAGCCAATTGGTTGGAGGATTGTTGGCCTGATGTTCTGCCCCTCTAACCAAAACCAAAACTCTGGAAATAAAATTCGATAATAAGCTCTCTTTCTAGCATCAAATCCATTTGGTTGTGGGTCCCTGCTTTGCCTTACTCCAGTCTCTCAGAAAATGACTTTATCTCCTTCCATTAGAGACTCTCAAAACGGTGGTACATGCCTTGATCAAGGCTATGCTAGATTACGCCAACATTCTGTATCGTAACATTCCTGGTTACCTGGTTAAACTTCTTCAGACAGTTCAGAACGCACCAATGCCCCTTATTTTGATGAGAGCCCACAGCCTGCTGCTCTTCAGACTGACAGCATCTTAAATCTTAAATCAGTGGATGCCTGTGCAGAAGAGAATGCTTTTAAAAACGTTCTTATTGGCCTATAGAGCCTTCTTTTCCTCAAGGCACAAGTACTTGTCTGACAGTTTTATACATTATTCTCCAACCAGAACCTTGTGCCCTTCATAAGTCCTAGTGGTCTCTACCCCGAGGTTTAGACATTCTAGAAGAGCAGGTTGCTCCATTTCCTTTTTAGCTATGCAGGCCTGGAATACGTTGCCAGCGAGTCTTTGTGGTACAAGTAATGAGCTGCCTTTCCGAAAGCTTCTCAAAACCTGTCTGTTCCGCTTGTGCTAACTGGATGGCAGTGTGCTTTCTTTTGGTATTTGTGGCACTGTTATGCTCCTAGCAGCATCTGTTGCACTCTACAAAAACCTATTAATTCATTAATTCAGTCCTTTGAACACATGAGAAGCATACAGTGTGAGAATTAGCACACCAGAAAGCTTACCCAAAATCGCAGTCACGAGGCAGTATAAAGCACCTCTGGTCCCTCATGCATCGGAGACAACATACCGACAAATTCTGCAGTTAAAGGAAGACATTGCAGTGCTGGAAGGTGTAGTTTAAAAAACAGCTTAACTGGACCCTAGATAATCAACAAGCTCGGTTCACACAAGCAACAAACATTGGCAAAGCCAATATGTCTGATTTGCATTTCATTTGAGTCTTGACCAAAATATTTTTAAACAAAGTCTACTTCAGTTTAAAATAAATAAATAAATAAATAAAGGTTGGTTTGTCTATATAATGCATCTATAAGATAAAGAATTTAATGTGTGAGGATTCAGGGCACTTTTGAGATGAAAAATAGTCCTTCGTGCACTGCAGTACAAATGCTCCATATGTGGCTGAATGATATACCAAACAGTCAAAAGCATGAAATAAGACGGAGCAAAAGCCCAATATGTGTATATGTCAAAGAATTAGCCTCAATAGTTCTTCCAAATAATTGCACTGTAACCAGACCTACTAACTGAATGTAAAGCAGCTCATGACAACTGGAATGTTAACACTGAAGAGCTCAGGAAGACAAACGATGAGCTAAAAGACAAGGTTTAAGAGAGTGACAACAGAAAATGCATTGGCAGCAGCAGTTCATAGAACCAAACAACACAGCAGTAGGAATCAAAGTGGGCCTAGGCTGCCAAAGCCCTTGTTTGGCTCCAGGCGGAAAAACAGACCTTAATAAGATCATGAAAAAAAGTAAAGCATGTCTTATGGAAAACGATATCCTAGTCCAAGGTTACAGCAGCACCTTGTAAGAATTGGGACAAATGGCTCCAACACTTACACAACAGACAAACTCACAGACAAACCGAGAAGTGACTGCACCTGTGTTCTGAGGAGAACTTTTCTACACTAAACGATAGAGAAGAAAGCAGCTGAAAATAGGGAATAACAACTAATGCTCACACCAGAATATAGACACGAGACACGACAACAGGACGAATCCTAACTGAAAATGTGGGTCTCGAGATGGACATGACTAATGGTCAACTTAAGGAAAACCAGCTAGTCCCTTGGCAAACTATTGAGAAAATACACTTGAGAGTTGAATCAGAAAGATAGGTGAAGGACAATCCCACTTTTACCAACCTTTGTTATCTGCTGATTGACACGGGCCAACGATCAGCTCCAGCTATGTCAAAGTGAGAAAACAATGCAAGACATGGTGAAAAACACTAGAAGCAAGATTCCATACAGAAAATAATTCTTCATCCTACTTCAAAGTCAGGGCCAAAGGGCTCACTATATACACAGTATCAACAAAAGACTGTGTGGGAATACCAGAACTGAGTTCATGGTTTCTGCTATAAAAAACATATGTGGGAATACACTCTGGGGGAATTGGTGTGATACAAGGAAAAAATATCAGAATTTCATTCACCAATAGAGGTTTTGCGCACACATGGATTATAATATCTAAAGAGTTAATGCAAAGACAATCATACGTCTTCCAGTGTGTAATCTACATGACTCCTAGCTGCAATAACAGAGGAAAATCAACTTGTAGGAGGAAATGAAAGCATGCACAGGTTTATATTAAGACTTAATTTAAAACCAGAGAGACAATAATATATTCACAGGAAATACCCTCTACCAGGACACCTCACAACCACAAAGGAACAGGTATGACATCATCACCAATTCAAATAGCAACAACTTACAGGAAAAACAAGGTCCGTGTATTTTTTAATGGGAGGGTGAAAATATTTGTCTTCAGACAATTTTCCTTCAACTCAAGTCAGAGCAGTAGAGTAATTGACTACCTCACCAATGCTCTAGCCACCTCTGAAATTAATCATTTAAATGTCAAATAGAAATCACTTTTCGCAGACCACTACCTACAGTTCTCTATGTCAAAACAGCCCAAACTGTCAAACATAAACAACCACCCCTAAGAATATGTACAACATTGTCCTTACAATTGTCGTGAAAGAGGAAGGGGAGGGCACATTTGTGTCTGCCTTTCACACCAATGAACTAAAAACATGGTGAATGCCCTGGGTAATAAATCCTACAATCATGCAGCAACCCATACAAACCATGCTATGGAAGATATCAATATCCTCCTCATCACAGCAACATAATCACTTAATAATTGCAAAACTCACACAATAACTATGTAGATGGTTTAAAAGGAAATAAAAAACAAATGCAAAATGTAGAAACGTCTATATAAAATGCAAGGGTCCATTAAACACCGAGCTATTCTAAGAATATATCAGCAGATTTAGGAACAATAAATCAACAACAAGGAATAAAATGGAGAACACATGAGAAGCAAACACTCCAAAATAATTATACTCACCAGCAATCGTTTCATTGATGTGTGGGATAAACTCAAAACAAGTATGAAACCAAATATAGCTATCCATCATGGCCTGGTGCATAAAGATCACTTTAGGAACCTCTACAAAGTTATTCCAAAGAAACGCATACTGAGATGAAGAAAAACATCCTGACTAAACTGAATCCCCTGGGTGACATTATTCATGACCAGCAGAAACTTGCAGACAAAATAGTACTAGTAAAAGAATTAAGGGAGGGCCTTCAAAACTAAAAACAACAAATGCTGTGGTCCAAATACAAACACAACTCACACCAAGATCAGAAAGCACTAGTAAAACTTTTCAACATCAGATAACAATCTGCCAACTTCCTTGTCCTGGTCTGAAGGTCTCAAAGCTCATATATACAAAGACCAGATGCACTATAACCCTATACTGTATAAAGACTAACATAAACAAACTGTTCTGTAGTCTTGTGAGCTAAAGAACGCAGAGGTTTCTAACTGAAATAACATGTGAGACCTAGGTTACCTACCCAGACTCTGAACAACAGACCACATACTCACATTGTGGATGCTTATCAGCAATCTTGCAAAGAAAACGGGGGAAAGAGTTGCTAGCTTTACAGAATTCTGAAAACCTTTTGAATTAATCTGGAACACACGGTTAAATATCAAATTACTTCTGCCTGGAGTAGGATAGAAAATAATTTGCAATATCAAACACTATGCATGGTGCAACGAGCTGTTACTAAAGATAGTTAGCATGTAAAGAAGGGCCTTCAAGCCGGAACAGATCAGACATGCGGCCAAGTTCAACCAAAATATGTCGAAACTTTACATTCATGACTTTTCAAATCTGTTATAGGAATCCCAGACCTGATGCCTCATGCTGAATGGCTCAGAAATAAAACAGCTGCAGGTGACTAACTAGCTTAACATCTGTTAAAGAAGGACTCAAGTACAAGCTCAGTCTTTTATAAATGTACTTCAGAATATGGGCCCTTGAAGGACACCTAGACAGTTCAAAATGATGTTTACAACAAAATAAAAGAATTACAAAAACAACTGTAACTTATTTCACAACCTATATTTATCTGAGACCTAAAATAGGTGCATTAGTTGTAAATGAGATTAAAGTCACTGCAAGAAAAAAGCTGTCAAGCTTTTTATTCCATCAGGTAACAACTCGCATACTGCAAGTCAGCTGTAAGATTAATGCTAAAAGACTTTAATAGCATCGCCTGAAAGTGATGTGTGGGGCCTAACAGCAAAAAGTGATTACAAGCAACAAGTGAGTATATAGAATGGACAAAACTGCAACAGAAACTATGCACCTGTAGTTCTTTAAGCAACATCTCTGTGTTCATGGAAACAACCCAAATCATGGGTAGAAAGACAGAACTGGGGAAATTCCCCCTTTTACTCAATATCAAAAAGGTAATCTTTAGATTCCATTATTGACATCAAAGAAAACCACCCAAACGCCCTAATTTTCCAGGCACTAAAATACCAAGTAGCCAAACGATGCAAAGAATACCTAGAATGCCATCTTAAATCAAATCAACTTTATTTGGCAAAAAGCCATTGAAGTCAAAAGTAAAATAATGCTAGCTCACTCCACCTCTGGACAGTGGGGAACCCCCGCATTAGCAGCTAAAGTGGGGTGTCATATGGCCCCCATGGGATGGTGAACTCACTCCCTCTAAAATTTTTATTATTTCAGGGCCTCGTGTGTCTGTATTTTTGCAGGCAAAATGCTCATAAGTAACACCCTTGGGAAATGGTATGTCAAAGGGCTGTGACCTTGGGCTTACAGACAAAATGAAGAAAGCAACAATAATTATGAAATATGGAACCACAGAGAGAACAAAAATAAAAGTGTAAGTGAGAGAGTTAAAAACGAATGTAAAAGTAAAGAAGAGGAGAAGAAAGATGAGTTGATGTAAATGGCAAATAAAGAAAGGGAAGAAGGGTGAACAAAAGTAATAAAATATGAAAGGGAAGAACAAAGAAAAGGCGAAAGGTAGGATAAATGGGTAAAAGGAAAAAAGAGTGAATGAATCGAAGGCAGCGTGAAAGGATGTACAAAATGCAAGGGTTACCGATAAATGGAAGGGTGAAAAGATGAATATAGGAGAGGTGAAAGCATGAGTTGAGTGAAAGGATCGATAAGTGAGAGTCTGAGGGAAAGGAAGAATGAACAGGTATGTTATGAGATAGGAAGAGACAAAGGATTGATGGGTGTAAAGATGGATAGATACAGCGATATATTGATAGGTATAAGAATGAATGCATATATGAAACAGTGAAAGGATAGAGGGATTGACGAAAGTTTAGTTGGATGTGTGGGTGGATGGAAAGATGAAAGGAAGAACAGGTTGATGAATGGATAGATGAAAAGGTTAGAGGATAGATAGATAAGATATTTGAAAGGAGAAAGAAAGTGTGAATGGAACTTTTTTAAGGAAGGTCGGTTTCGCTGACTTTGCTGGCTCACTGTGACCAGAGGTATGGCTCAAAGTGGGGGTATTTTAGTTTTCTGGCTACTCCTTTGCCTTGGGAGCAGTCCATTCAGGCTGTTTATTTAATGGTTTTGGAAAGTACCATGTGTTACCATTCGGTTACTTCAGAGCACTAAACATGATTCTAAGATAGGATACAAGGTTGCAAGTTGAGGAAGGAACTTCTCAAGGACCTAGACTAGGACCTCAGAAGCACTACACAAAGTTTTGAGAGACACACCAGCTATAAGTTAGAAGGCTAGAGATCCCTGTGAAACTTTGGCCAAAGACGCCGATCTGCTGCAAGTCCTGGCTGTTCCTGAATTTGTCTGGAGTTGTTGACCACTCCAAGACCTCACAAGATATAGGAAAAAACTGATAAGGGAGAGAGAAAACACATGGCTGCTTGCTGTTACAGGTGAGTTTTGGCAAATCCCCAGATAAAATAGCATCTGAATTAGGATTAGTGCACTGACTCGTTCTCAGCCGGCGTGTGGAATGAGTGCCAAAAGAGTACCAGAAAGAGGGAAAAGTCAATATACAGGTATGACTCAAATATGTTCGGTGTAAATAGACATTAGTGAAAAAAGATTCAGTGTTTTTACTCGAATCCATGGTTGATGGTATGGTCATGACAACAAACCTCGACCAGGATATTGAAACAGATCCCCGGGGCGCCCAGAAGACAGAGTCCAACGAATAACAGCAGATTGATGTGCAACAACAACAGACTACACAGACAAATAGAGGCAAGGCAAAAATAGTTTCCAGCAAAAAGCTAATGCGGGAGAACCAAGGGTAAAAAAAATATATATATATGTAATGCAGGGTCATGTGGGTGAGCTAATCGAAAACAAAGAATCAATAAATATGACTACTAATTCTTGCTAGGCATGGACACCTATGTGTACCACAGTTAAATATGCTCTTCTACTAATAACCTGGAAGTGAATTTACTGATCTAGAAGTTCCTAGCCATGCAACAGTTAGCCGTCTAGCTTTCCCACGTCTTTGTCCAATTTTCCAGAATTTCCATCCTGTTCCATGTCTGAATCAGGGAATTCACCAATTAATGAGAGGGGCAACTGGCCGATCATGTAACGCCTTCCCTATGCGCTCTTGGACTAAAATCGTGACAGTCCAGAAAAGAAAATGTAATCTTGTGGAATACCTCACTGTGGTAAAAGGTCTACTGCTCAAACCTTCACCAAATACAGACTCCGTGACCACACACTAGAAATAGTACCAGTCGACACAGAACGAACCACAAATCCAGAGATGATGGAATTTGCTAATGACGCAACTTGGAAAAGTAGAGACAGAGATACTTTCTTCTTAACTGCCTCACCTATAGAGCCTTTTGCGAGACATACTTCCTCACATTTTGCAAGGAAAATTAAATATTTGTTAGTAAAACTGAAAATGTGTATATCATAGGAGGAGACCTACTAAACAGGAGCAAAATCCTATCATGCACATCACCAGAAGATAGAGCATAAAACAAGCACTTCAAAACAGTGTGGAAAGTGTAACTATGACTACTTCACGTACTATTATATTAAATGTCTTTTCATTATTACTTTGTTGAGGTGGATGAGCCAACAAATAAACAGGGAGAGCCCAACCACACCGTCTGGCTCTATCAACACATGCCTGATTCAAGCCCTGGAAATAGTTGGCATTTAAACCGAGCAACAAACATCATTTGCAAAGGACAGTCTCTTTAAAATAAAAATAAAAGTATTTCTTAAACATGCCGAAGTGATTCCCCTTGATAAATCAGATTATTTTTGTAGAGTGAACACCTCAAACTCACATATTAGAAAGTGCTATAAAATAAAAAATGTGCCTATAATCATACAATTTGCGAGCAGATAAGCCAGGATTAATGCCAGTTGTTCTTGTTTCAGAGTGTACAGTTCAATCACTAGATGGGTGTTTTATCGCTCTCTCTCTCTCCCATTTCACATCAAGGGTCACCCTATTTTCATTCTAAGCGTATAAAGTTAGGGCGTGATGGCAGAAAGAAGACACATTAAAGACCGGCTCTTTTTGGGCTCGAGGGCCTAAGTGGACATAGAGCTCTCGAGCCTTAAGTGGCTCGCACACTCCTATTCCTTTAGCAACACTTATTAGCCACAGCGCCGCTATCAGCTCAGTACCTGAACCAACCACGCAACTCTTCTGCTCCCAGAGAGAGCTTCCGTCGACCACACTCATTTTAGGGTCCGACTCCTCCCCTCAAATCATTGCTCCGCCTTCTTCTCCCAGTGGCCAGCCCCAGCCTCCGTACGCGGCCCGTTACTGTCCTCGAGCCGCGCCCACGGTTCCGCTTGCCTCCCCGCAAGTTCTGTGCCTGGCCACGCCCCTTGCTTCTAGCCTTGCCCCTGCCGTCCCCTAGTTATGCCGGCTGAGGTGGGCGCGCGCCGTGTATATAAGGTGTCTCGCTCTGAGGTTCTGCCGCTCTTGCCTGACTCTGTTTTGTGTCTGGGCGCTTTAAGTTTTCTTCTTCTGCTGCTGCCCGCCTCGGTGTCCTAAGGATGGCCGGAGCTGGGACTCGGCTGCTGCTTCTCTGCCTCTGCACGGGGGCTGTTTTTGGAGGGAGTAGCAACCAAAAGAACCGGAGGCAGGTGCAGCCTCAGCAAGCTGTGCAACTTGGCGACACCCAAAACAACCGTGAGTACTTAATCGCTTTCTCTGCGCAAATGCATCCTCTCAACAAACCTGTTCACCGTGAAGCACGCACTTAAAGAAGGATGGTCCTGTCTGCAACTACAGTCCCAGATAGCAGTCATTCAAGTACTTGTATAATGGTTACCAGTCATTCAGGTACTTATGTGACGGCTATATTACCAGTCTCAGTCTGCAAGGCATCCTCTCGAATCGGGTCCTTGAGAACAGCCTGGCTGGTGGCAGCACCCTTGGATACGTCACATCATATAATTGGAAATACTTGGAACAACACTCCAAATTACTTCCATGGGGAGACAAAGGGCATTCCTGGACTGCACTCAATCGATTCTGGCGAATGTTTGCGCCCAAATATTCTGGGCCCCATTTAAAAGTTTTGGAGTGGAATTTCTAGATGGTGTCCATATATCGAAGCTGCATGTGGGAATGAAGGAACCCAGTCCTTTCCCCCCCCAAAACGTTTTTTTTTTTTTTTTTTCGGAGTCTCGTTTTTTTCCCCACTTCTCTCGTTGGCTTCCTGTTATCTCGTAGATGTATTGATTTTAAGCAAAGTTTCCCCTACAGTTGAGATACTGAGGGTTTTATTGGAGGGATTGTTGTAGTAATCTGCTAGTGCATGTGCGCTTTGTGTGGAACACTTGATGATCAGTGTTCCACAAGTGGCTCATGGAATGTTCTCCAGGTTGTCCAGCGGCCTCCTGGTGTTGCTGTCGTTAGCATGAATGAAACATTTTTTTAGCTCTACATCGCTGTTTCGTTGGATGTTTTCTACTGCAATAGCACCTGACTGCTTTTCCACGTGCTTTTTCCTTCCGATGGCTACTTCTCGAGTTCTGTTCAGCTTTATTTCCCGAACCCAAGGACTTAATCACAATTTATCTGTAGACACTTCTCTTTATTAGTGTCCAGGCCGACTTGCCTAGTCAGCGTCTGCCTGAGCATGTGGATGGAACCCGCTGTACGCCCCAGCAGTCTTAAGTGGCATGTGTAATGAATGGGCAGTCAGCTTTCAGTGGTTGAGTTCTTGTCTTTTGTGTATTTTAACTTGCTGTTATGTTCGACGTCCTTCTGATGTAGCGCCTAATAAGGATAATACACAATTAAATCGTGTAACACACTGGGGTATCTTGGCGCTAATTAATATATAACAATTCTCATGGTACCGACCATGGAGTGATGGAACCTGGGAGTGGATGTAGCGTAGAGCTGCCGACCCTGGAACTGGGGAGTTAGCGTTCAGTTTTCGGCGTCGGCTCAACATCCTGTGAATCTGAGCAAATCCCTTCATCTCATCGTGCCTAAAAAACTAAATAAGTGAATGTGTCCTTTTGTAATGTAAGCGGTGCATATGTAGAGCTCTTTAATACCTTCGGGTCGAGTTCGAACAATATAAAACCTATTTAAAAAAAAAAAAAGGGACGGGTGTTAGCACCCATTGATCCAGCCTTTAAGAGTATATTTAGTGCACTCCAGGGTGCATTGCCGGGAAAACTGCAACTTCCCTCCTAGCAGCGGGAGAGGGGAATCCTTTGACAGAAACCCCTACCCCCAGGCCTTCCTGATTGTGGCCTTTGTTTCGGAAATCCTCCCCATAACGGTTTCAGGGCCCTGTCCTCCAGCCGCTAAAATGTCTAACTTTTCTCCAGTACCCTTTACCCCCTCCCTTGCGGCGAAGTTTCCGCGTATCGATCGATGTGGGAGGAATTGGCCGTGTTTCTTATTTATTTATTTTAAGGTTTATAACGCGCTAGAATCGACTCTATTAAGAGTATCTCTGCGCACAGACGGAAAATAGGAAGAAGATGAGAAAAAGGCTGTAAATATATCCGTTTAAGACTTGCAAAATTTTACTGCTTGTGAAGCTGAACCATTTCACTGACTATCCTCCGAGCGCGGAAGCTTGTCGGTGCCTTTCGTCATAGTTAAAAGGCACTGTCAGTACAGTAACTGTGACAAAAGGTGTGCGTTCAGCAAGATGAACGCCTTATCGCTATTTAACCGGCCAGCCCCTCCTTCACCCCTCCGTTTTTGAAGCAAGTAACCAGAGGGAACACCCGCTGTCTAGCACACAGTAGACCCTTCCATAACACAATGGGATTCTTCAGGGTGGGAGTGGTCCAGTGCTCACATGACAGTGTGGTAGAAACGTTAAAACTTCATCAAATTAAGTTCAGATGCTCACGCTTGCAGCGCAGCAGTCCTCTGTACGATTACGCGTCGAGAACCGATCTGAAGACAGTCTGCAACATCAGCGCTGAACATCGGGATAATTCTATGTAGACTTCAAGAACACACCGTATAGGGACTTAGAAGAGAGGTGGCTATTCTTTGAGATTACCCACGGGGCTGTCACCAAAACACGGTGATTCCCGTAGGCATCCACTGCCCCGGGCCCTAAATAACCATGCCCAACCCTGCGTCCTGTTGGGGCAGTTTCTGTAGGACGATAATTATAGATGAAATCAGTCTTAACCGCTAGGGATTGGTGCAAGAGCCTCCAAATTAAGCAGCGGTTTTAGATGTGGCTTAATAGGTTACCTCATGCTATCAAGTACAGTAAATGATGGTGGTGTGCCCCTTAGCATTTCTTTTATGGTTTCCCCGTTTGTCATTGCTTGTATGGGCAACTGATCGACGCCGTGACTTTGCATTGATGGTCACACTGTCACTTGTGTTTCTCATGTGCTTGAGGGCGTCAAATAGTCCTTTTGTTAGACTGTAGATGCGACATGTAGCTTGCGACCACTTGTGTGCTTGCTCTTTGAGGTGTTTACTTAGCAGGCACAACTTGCTAATTGCTGAATTGTAACACTTTTGTTTAGGAAGCACATGCAATATCGATGACATATCCTGTCCTAACGATGAAGTACTGATTAACCTTGCTTGTTTATATATGTTAGACACAAAATTGATGGACAGAATGCAAATCAAAACATTCACCCCCAGTCAAGAGATCTGGGTTAAATCAATCATTCTTTTGCTCACCATGCCACCCCAGTTTAGACCTGGCCATATGCAAATCAGTCTTGACCCTGTGCCTCATGGGAACAGTCCAGCCCGAACTGCCAAGTCGGGTCCTCCCTGCACCAGATACAAGCATCCTAGGACCAGTTTTGGGGTTTCACCCCTCTTCAGCCAGGATAGCTTGATTCCAGTGGCACAGTGAGCCCAGGACCCACGTCTGGGCATACCTGGCGCACTTAGGGCGAGAAAGCAAGAGACACAATAGTCATGAACTTTTTTGTTTCGGGGGTGGGTCAAAATGTACACACTTAAGTATTTCTAAAGATACCACAATGAATATGTCAGGGGTGTCTGCTGTGGAATATTTCGCTGTGAATGACTTAAGGACACCATTTCCTAGATTCTACATCTTCAGAGTCCATTTCATAACACTTTGAGGGTGGAGCTTAACTTTGCCTGTTCAGCAAGGGATCCTGCTCCCACCTTCCATATTATTGAAGCCAGAGATGTTGCTTGTGGGGGGTTTATAGGACAGCTGGGGGCAGCTAATGGCAACAATCTTGCTAACTAAATGCCAGGCAGACTGACTTTTTTTTGTTTGGTCATTATAAAACTTTCTATGTGACCACCAGGGGCGTAGCTTGGTCGGGGAGTGGTGGTGGTGGGAACGGAGGGGGCGTTCTTAAATTTCTCGACTACAAAAGCAATGGGCCGCAGGGTGGAGGGGTAAGATGAAAGGGTTTGACATTGGCTCCTCCCAGGAGGAGTAGGGCCAGTACTGGTTTGCATTAGGTAGGCCTTTGTCTAGAGGGTCCCAGTGGGAGGGCACACAAGCAAATTAATATGGCAGACCTAGTTATGTGTCTGGCTAGGCTCTAAAAATTTTTTAAAAACCCTGCGCGAGACAAGGTAGGGATACTTTTGGCAAGTATATTGTGTAACAAAGGTAAAAATGTGATACTCGTTGAATTATGAAGATATGTATTTCTGCAAAAAGTGTTTTACCTTAGTGCATTAGATTATACCCCTGCGTGGGTGAACTTTTATTAGAAGTGATAGTTTTGAAACATGAACTTAGAAACATTAACAGCTTGCCCCCACCGACAGTTTCATCAGTGAACCAAGAAGAAAGTCAGTAGTCATGTAAACCCTAGATGTAGCCTAGAACTTTATTAAAGGTGGAGCATAATTATAGTCTACTAAATGAAACATAAGAGGTGCTTATACAGTGCACATCCTGAACTAAAGTGTTAAAGAACTCCCTTATATGTAGTAATAATAAGGATGAAGGAGACTGTGTGAAATAAAATGTTTATCTAGGATCGCACAACATGGAAAGTAGGGTAGCTGGTATTGATTCCAAGGTGTCTGAACCCACACTTTGAAATTCGACCACCAGGTTTATCTGTCTGTCTTCTTTTACATCCCAGGTCACTGTTTTTAGGTCCAGCCTGGGCAGCGCATGCGCTGCTCTGTGAGGCATGTTGTATTGAGGTTGGGCGTAGAAGCTCCGCCCATCTTTTCAATTTGTTACTGTCCTTGCAAAATTGTTGCCTTTTCATTTGTGAATAGGCATAATAGTCCCTCCTTGGTACCGCCTTGTCTGTATTTGTAACCTCCCATAACGACTGGACTTTTTTACTTGTGGTGTTACACGGTCTGCGTTATGTAGTCGAGCACTATTTTCTCTAATGATATTCCACCCACAACATCATAGCGCGCCACATGCTTTTATATTAGTAATGTATTTATTTAAATTACAGCACAGTCCGCTTTAACTATGCTTACTTATTTGATTTACGGCGCAGTCCGGTTTCACTTCAGCGGGTGCACTACAGAAGCTTTCGCATAATTTTTTTTTTTTTTTTTTTGCCTTGGTGGAAAGCGCCCCATACACGCTTTCACTTTAATGTTGGCTGAGCCCCTTTCTTTAGACACTGCTCATTGTTACCTTAATGCGTCGAGCAGCGTTTAAAGAAAGGGGTGCCGCCACCATTAAAGTGGTCTCGTATTTGTGAGAGATGGAGCTATTGGCACTAGGAATAACAATGCATTTTATGTATGTTGCTTTTAAAACACACAAATAAAAGGCATTGTCATTTATAATGCCATAGCTTAACCGCTCGCAAATGAGACCTATTGCATTGAAAATTGCTTACTGTCTTTTTTTATTTTTTATTTATGGCAGAAAACCAGATATAGCAGACTGATACTGGGATACCCAACACCACAAAGTCACACTTAATTGATTTTGGGGGGTGGCCACCCCCCCCCCCCCCGAACCCCTGAAGCTATGTCCCTAGTGAACACCTAGAACCCCAGACATTTTGACCTTTTTGGGTCTGTGGACACAACATGTCTTGCGTAGGTTGCCTGCCTTATATCTATACGTGAGGCTGGACTAATCTTGGGGTGATGCCCAAACTGATTTGCATGTTAGTCCCTTCCTGTAATGGTACAGACCAGCTAAAACAATAACATGGAATACCAACTTACCATTCCAAGTGGCAGACGTTAATGACCACGTTTCCATGTCACTCCTGCCTCATAAAATCTGAACTCATTGCCTGAAGTTTTAAACTGGACCAACTTACAATTCCCATGGTTTGAGTACACAATACCTACTTGTGCAGTACCACCCACAGCCAGTCTGTGCACCACATGTGATTCGCAATAGGTCGTTAATTGGAAGCAAAATATGCAACACACCGATACTCTTATCTCGCATGCTGAAAAATAAACCATATATAAATCTGCCACCTGTTTTGAGTTGCCTTGGTAGTTAAGGAGGCCCTTCTGTGATGGTGTCTGAGCTTGATTTGGAATTCTGGAAGTCTTCTCTTTTTTTGGGGGGGTGGGAGGGGCTGTACTTGTGTAGATAAGATTGTCCTTATTGAATAAAACAGTCCTAGAATCTCCTTTGAACATTTTAGATAGCAGGACATTGTTGTTTGTAGAGCATCCATTTAACCTATTGGAGACCTCTTGGCGCTGTTGACAGGTAACATGTTTCTCGCTCAACTTAAGAAACTTGAAACAATGAAAGGCTGAGCAGACAGCCTAGGCGTTGAACCAGTAACCATGGGGTCAAATGCAGATGCCTGGACTGGATGAGTTGTCCACGAAGGCAGCATAGATGACTACTGAAATCAAGATTTCATGTAAAGCAAGAACACTAGTTTGTGGTATGTGCTGTAGGCATTCTCGGTAGTCTTGCCCTGCTGTGTGCTATGTTGTCGCTTGGTCCACTGTACTACATTTCTGCCACTGATTTTCTTTTCCATCATAGTTTTTTAGTTTTTTTTGTGTATCCCAGTTTCACATTTCGTTCAGTGCCGACGTTCACTTTTTTGTTAGTCTAGTGGGATGTGCTGACGGAGGCGAACTGTAGCAGTTATTGTCTAAGATTACCATTTGTGGGAAGGCTTGACGGTAAAATATAGGTTAGGGTAACAGTTGCATCCCAGACCATAGATTAGTCCTGATATAGTGCTTATTAAATTTGAAATTGACAGCGGAAACCACTATCTGTACACCACTCCACTGCAAAAGACCATTATATGGAAAGACTAGATTTTGTGGCAAGGACAATGACCGTTTTAAGGCTTAAAACGGTAGCTTGTAGCTGGAAAAAAAACAGGCATGTTAGCAACCCCATAGTAAATCATTGCCCGGACTTCCATTAAGAATTTTGGTGTCAAGCGTCACTGTTTCGTCTCTCATGCCTGCCCATAGTCGTCCGCTTCTGAACTGGCTGTGTAGATTTAGTATCTGTATTGCAACATCTGTATAGTGCCTCCTACCTCTGGGCTGGGAGGTGTTAAGGTGTGGTTAATAATTTTATTTATTTTATTTCTGTGTTTTATAGAGCGCGGACTTGACCCGTTAGGGTATCGGAGCGCCTTACAGGAAAACATAGCATTGCATAGACAGGCTTAGAATCACCAGGTAACGGATCGAGTAGTGGGGGGGTGGGAGGGGGGGCATGATGATTCAGAGAGAACAGCATGTATTTACAGATTACATTTAAAATTACTCAAGACTGGTTCCAGGTGGGGTGACTAGGTAATCCGAAGGGAGGCAGTAGACAGCCATAGATCAGGGCCATAGTGGTGGTTGAGGCAAAGATTAAACGAGAAATTTACCCATAAGGAAGGTTTTGCCATCCTTTTTGAAGCGAGCCAGAGAGGGGATTCTTCTGATGACAGGTGGGAGAGTTCCATATTCTTGGAGCAGCCCCAGTGAAGGCCAGAGTAAGTTTTTTTTTTTTTCTTTTTTTTTTTTTGTTGTTTGTTTTTATTTTTCTCCAAAAGCATGCAGGTTGGAGCAAGAGATCTCTGACAGACTGGGAGCTTGATTCCTCCGGAAATCACAAGTTTCTGTGCAAGATATGCAGGGGAGTTAGAATATAAAGCCTTGCGCGTCATGCATGCTAGTTTGAACTGTATTCTTGCCTCAAGGGTAAGCCAGTTCAGAGCTTTCAAGTGTTGGGAAATATGGTCGAATTTCCTTGTGCTGGTAAGTAGTCTGGCGGCTGCATTGAGGCAGGCCTTTAAAAGTACCAGGGAGATCTTGGGTCTACCCGAGAGGGTAGAACACCCGTAATCCAGTCTAGAGATGACAAGTGCTTGGACTACCATTTTTAGGTCGGGAGCATCGAGGAAGGGTTTCAATTTCCTAAGGTAGCTCAGGTGGAATCTGACTGATTTGGCTATCAAATTGATGTGGTCCCGCATGTTCAGGTTGTCAAGGGTAATTCCCAGGTATTTGGCTGAATCCACGATGGTCGGTGGGCAATTTAAGGCTGTGATGGCTTTAATCCATGATTGAATCTCAGGGTTGGTATTGTGAGGGGAGATGAGGAGGAATTCTGTTTTCTTTGCGTTGAGTTTGAGTTGATTGGATGTTAGCCATTGGACTGAGTTTCAGAGCTTCGTTCAGGGAGAGAATCTCTTCGAGATGAGGTTTTGATGTATATTGGAGTGTCATCAGTGTACATTTGGTAGGAGATGTTAGCAGTGCATAGTACTTCAGTAAGCGGTTCTAGGTAAAGGTTGAAGAGGGTGGGAGATAGGGTTGATCCTTGAAGGACTCCAACCGTGACTGGGGATGGTGCAGATATGTTGCTGTTGATAAGGAATCTCTGATCGGTTTTGGAGGAAGGACCTAAACCATTCTAGAACAGTGCCCTCCAATCCCATCCTGAGTTTGAGGCGTTCGAGTAGTGTTTCATGGTTGACTGTGAGGAAGGCCGAGGATTGGTCCAGGAGGATTAGGAGACAGGTTTTGCCTTGGTCAAGGGCTTGGAGGGCATCATCAACGATGTGGAGCATGGTGGTTTCAGTGCTGTGCCCAGGTCGAAATCCGGATTGGAACTCATCTAGTAGGTGAAAGTTGATGTGTTGACTTAGCTGCTGTTGCACACACTTCTCTAGAACTTTGGCTAAGTGGGGGATGTTGGATATGGGTCGGAGGCTCAGGGGAGGCTGGATCCAGTGAAGGCTTTTTCAGAATGGGGAGGACTTGGCCGGCTTTTAGAGAGTCTGGCACCATTTCCTGCTGGAGAGGTGGTAATTATTGCAGTCCAGCTAGGAATAATGGATTGGGCGATGGCAGCTAGGCAGTTGGATGGGAGCGGGTAATTAAAATGGTTATTCAGGTTTACGGTAGATAGGCTTTTAGAGACTGAGTCTTCGTCACAGACTTTGATGTCAGTCTAGTGAGCATGATTTTTGGTTCTGACGTAATCCGAGAACAGTGTGTGATTGTATGAAGAGAAATAAAGATGTACAATCCTTGTGTGGTGTATTAACTTGCATGCTTCCGGGCTGGGGAGGACACTACAACTGGCGACAAGTGTGGGATCTGTGTCCCTGAAGAAACAAGACTGCTCTCCCTGGAAGTTTGCTACATTACAGGAAACTCCTTGTGAATGCTTCGTGCGCCCAATTTGATGAGAAGCAGTTTTAAGGTGTCAAGTCTTGAATCGAAGGCACACTCGCCCATATATGAACATCAAAAGTTTTCAGGCTTTCGAGAGGAGCACATTTAAAAAGCCAGACAAACTCCCTGGAAAGGTCAAAAGAAGAGATGTTGCACAATAGCATAACACAGAGCTATCATTGATACAAAAGTGAAACTCTAAAGGCAGTCACAACAAGGTACAATGCCAAACCGTGACTAACTAGTATAAGAGATGAACACGTTACCTTCAAGAAAGAAGATGGTGCTTTGCGACATCCAATGAAGCATGACAAAACTAGCACAAGGCCAGTGCCCATCGAAGGTGCCGACCCAGAACAGGTGCTGTCACCTGAACGGCATATACACTCAACGGCAGTAGTAAAGAGCACAAAGTATGATGTTGCTGTGTTTCTGAAACCACCACCATTCGACATGGTAAAGAAGCGGACTATTGACACCAGGTGGGACTATATGGATCGAAATGTTTGACTTCATAGATGCCCTGGAATTAGAAAAGAAAATCATTAAATACTTTAAGGATCATGCCAGTGATGGAGTAAAAAAGAAAATATCACAAGCTGATGCATTTTCATACCGTTCAATCACAAGAGTGTTGGAAGTCAAGTTCAATCCAGTGCTGAATGTCGACCATGAAAGGTATGTTGTCAATCAAGCACGACCGCAAGCTGGCGAAATGAGTTTGTTGAAAGACTTGATGTGTTTCTTAAACACTGCAAGTTTAGTGAATTCAATTCATGATTGTCTCAGACTCGCAGAAGACTAGAGTTGGGAGACGCTCAACTTAAAGAAAGTTCTAATGGCTGCAAGAGCAGAAAGCCAATCAACAAGCTGCTAACATGGATGCTTGAACAGCGAAAAATGTATCTGCATTGATCATAAAAAAAAGCCAGCACAAGGTAGATTCAGGCAAGTTGACATCTCCAAAGATAAGTGTTTCTGATGTGGGGTTTAATTTCCACATGAAGGCACATGCCCAGCCATAGTACAAACCTGCAATGGTTGCAGTAAAAGAGAACCACTCCATAATGGTTTGCGAGACCAAAAAGAAACTATGCCACAGTGAGAAGAGCAAATGGATGGCGGAAGGCAGCAGATGCATTATCGCGATGCCCACGAAGCCAGAAGGCAACATCTCTTACGACAAATAGAAACTAGACAGTATCGTTGAGTTCATCCTGCAGTGGCTCGTCCGTGTCATTGAGCACTAGTGAATGAGATGGATGTGTGCTGATGGCATCAATCAAGTAATGACTGACACACATAGGTTGGGCTGCTTACACAGACCAATTGACAAAAGCAAACCACCGAACGAAACCACTGAATTCATTTGGACATTGCCCTAAGATCGCAATAAAGGTTAACGGTTGCCCCAAACTTTTTTTGTAGACAGTGGTGCTGCGATTAACATGGTGCTGGCTAAAGTTCTATAGCCTATCTTCTGTGCCATGCCTCCGCTTGTCAAACACGAAAGTATACTTGTGGGCTGCTTCTAAACCACTGCGGAGTCATGGATCATTCACTGCAACATTGAGACAGTGGTACCTGTGCAAGAGACCATTCATGCTCTTTAAGGAGCTCTGTCCAGTGCGTGCCTACTGTTTTCCCACTGCTGCTGACATTGGACTGATCTCACTCAATTACAAACTCCACACTCCGTCTGAATTTGTGAGTCCGTTCCTGTTCTATCACAGCCTATGCAGGCTCAAGACTATGAAAGTGGGACTTCACATCAATGGGGACATTCACCCTGTTGCCCAGCAGCACCACAGAGTTGCTTTCCAATTGCAAGAAGCTATTGAGGAAAACAACTTGATGTGCTATTGAAATAGAACATCGTTGGGTGCTCCACTGGCCCTGCCCCCTGGGTGTCTCCCATAGTGGTGGTGCCATAAAGGACAGTGAGGGTGCAGTTCACATCTGTACTGATATGTGCCAGGCTAGCAGAGCGGGAGACATCCTGGTCTCCCACATAACAGACATGATCATGCAAGTGATTGGCTCACATTTCTTCACCTTTCTTGACCTGAACAAAGGATACCATCACATCGATTTGGAAGAGAATTGCAGGTACATCACTACTCTTTCGACTTGTGTAGGTTTGTTCAGATACAAAAGGTTGAGTTTTGGATTGTTGGCAACTGCTGAAATATTTCAGGGTGTAATACATCGAATAATACAACCTGTCATGATTGCTTAACTACAGTGATCTTCTGGTATTTGGAGCACAGAAAAGGAGCATGACAAGCCTCCTACACAGGTGTGCCAGTTACTTGCTGATGCAGGCCACACTAGTCCAAACTCAAATTCTTTGGAAACATTTTCTGATGGAATAACTCCTGACCCTGAAAGTAAAAGCACCAACATCTACTTGCCCACAAGATGTCACTATGCTGCGATCCTTCCTGGGCATGAATAGTTACTGTTCCAGATACATTCATGAGTTTGCAACTGTGTGCTCCATCGAGAGAACTAACAGGACAAAATGTCCTGTTCAAATGGTCTGAATGTGATCAAAGCGTGCAATTGAGAATGCAACAGAGCTCCTACTTTGACCCGAGACTAAAGACTGAGACCACAGTAGATACCTCTGTAGGGTGAGGGGGCAAGCCTTGCTCAACATAATGGTCATACGAATGTCCGGAGATTCATTGTGGCCTCTGCAAGTAGAAACTTGTCTGACACAGAACATGCCTATTGTCAGCTGGAGAAGGAGAGCCTGGCTGTAATGTGGGCCTGTGAACATTTTCATGTTGCTGTATGAAAACTCTTCGTTATTGTAACAGTCACTCGCTGCTTACTGTCTTTGGAAATCTGAAAGCCAAGATGCCCCTTGCAATCGAGAGGTGCGGTTTGAGACTGCAAGAGTAGGACTAGTCAAGTGTACACAAGCTGGATAAAGATTAGAACCCTGCTGATTAATTTTCCCAAGTTGCGCAGTATACCCTCCCAACTAACCCGGGTGAGTCAGTTTTGTGAGACTGATCAAGCTGCATCCTAGCCAGACGGCCCACCTCCACTACAAAAGCACTCGGTCACACTCCCTTTTTATAAATAAATATGGAAATGACATTTTTGTAAAAATAACTTGGCTCTTGAGCAGCATACACACTGGAGCAAATTACTAAAGAATAAGTGGATTCCCACTGTGTGCAGATGCACAAATGTTTAACCAGAGGCCAATTGGTTAAATTAAACCGTAAGATGAAACCTAAATGAATGGGCCTAGAGTATGAGCTCAGTTGTCTTCCTCAAGTGACTAAGATGGAATTGAGGCAGTTTTTTTTTTTTCACACTAGTTGTGCTGTACTCTGCTAATGTTCCATGTAACCTCTGTGTTGCAAAAGTTGAGTGTGCGTGCTTTTTTTTTTAAATTTATTTTTCATATATTTGGTTTATACTTGCTCCAAATAACCGGTTTTATTTGCCCACATTTTAGTTTCATTAACATGAGATACAGTGTATAGACCGATGCTAATGTCATTTTTGTTACTGTTGTGGGGAGGGTCATTTTTAGGTCTCGCGTGCGTTGCAGGGCAGAGCCCTGCTCCGCCTCCGAGATTTTGTAGGAGAGGGCTTTAAGCCCCACCCCCCATTTCCATTGGCTGGTGCATTGGAAATGAGCTGTCTGCCTCCCTTTGGCTTTTTGTTGCTGGCCCACTTGGACTGGCTCGCCTGCTTTCCTTCTGTCGTAAACTATTTCTTATCTTTATGGGGCCATGTGTTTAAACACATGGCCCCATAAAGACAAGAGATCCTTGCTCCTCTTCGTCATCCCTTTTTAAATCTGTTCCCTGTTCGTCCCACCTGTCTTACACCCGTCCTGCCTGCCTCATAGCCTTTCTTTTCCCTGTTTGTGCTTCTCTCTCACCCACCTGCCCCCTTCCTTCCCTAGGTTGTCACGCTCTTTCCCTGCCTTTTTCCACCCTTTCCTTCCTCTTGCTCCCTCTCCTCTGCTTCACTCCCACCCTCGCCACCTCCTCCTGTCTTCCCTCGCCGCCTCCTCCTGTCTCCCCTCGCCCCCTCCCCACTGGTCCCCACACTCTCCCTCTCGGCTGCAGTTTGGGAGACAGCGTCATCAAGGTACTCGTGTCACGTTCACAACCTGGTTTGCAGAGAAGCGTATCCGGTAACAGTTTCCTTTTAATTAATCGCCTGCTCGTCCAGGTGCGCCAAGGTATGTTTTCACTGCTGAAGAAGTCTGGCATGGGGGATGACCCTGACTCTAAGTGGGGGGGGGGGGGGGGTTAAACCTGCAGTCTGTGGGAGGTGGCAGCAGACAGCGCAGCCTCCAGGAGGCGCCATTACTCACAGCATCCCGGCGCATTCCTCGTATCTGCCCTGGAGCTGATAAGGGCGGCTTGGCAGCGCTGATGAGCTGGAAATATCTCGCAGCCATTTGTAATAGAAAGTTGTGGCGGACCTAGAGTGCCGAGAGATGGGGGTGTTGAGGCCGGTGGCACCACCACCCTCTGCCCAGCCATGGCACATGCAGCCCTTGGGACAAGATGTGCAGATGCGCACGGGTGATAGGGCCGTGCGTGTGGTAGTAGTCTTGGCATGGGGACCTCGTGTCATCTGACCTTGTTGTGACGTCGGTGTAAGATAGCTCATTGGCTCGAGCACCTGCTACAGAGTGTGTAAACCGCAGACCCCCAGTGTGAAGGGGCGACCTCCATGGTGGGCTAGAGTAACACTTGCTGAAGGACTTTTCAGTTTGTGACGTATGCTGCTTAAATGGCGTAATGATGAATGCCCGCTGCTGCGGCTGTACCATATTGACCGTTGCTGTATTCCTAATAACTTCCTGTTTCAAGGTGTTCAAAGACGAGGGGCCTCTCCTGACGCTTCCCAAGTCCAAAAGAGACTACAGACCAGTGGTTCCCAAACTTTTTAGAACTATGTCCCACTTTTTAGAGCAACACACTTTAGTGACCCGTCTACTGTTAACAAACAAGAGGGACGTTTTTGAAAACTCAATTTATGGTAACATCACATAACGTGCACTTGTAACATTCGTAAAGTGCACGTTCACCTGCGGCCATCTTGGCGTTGAATAACAGATGTTTATTGTTACGCAACTCAATGGTACTCATTTTATCTGACCTCAGAAGGATGAAAGGCTGAGTGGGTCTGCCAGGATTGAAACCAGTAACCATGTGACCAAACACAGGCCCCTACAGTGCACCAAGTCCACGTCACCAGACCTTGCTTTGGTAGTGCATTGTCATTGGCAGCACATTTTCCATTGAAATGGCCACCACCTTTGCACAGACATACAGTTTTATGGTTTGAACTATGTAGCATATACGTGATAATGTGTGGTGATCGGTTTTATGTGAATATCACTTGTGCATCACCAAGTCTCTTGATCAGTTTGGATCTTATTAAAATCTGTTTCCAGCGCACTTCAGAATTATAGAAATAAACACCAATCTCACAGCAATTTATCAGAAGACAAAGCCTGACATTTGACCTTTGTCTTTGAAGCTTCAAATGTGACAAGTTAAACACAGAATTTGAAAGCAACTTTATTGCTCTCGTTTTCGACCCGACCCGCCAGTGGGACTCATCAAAAGTGCTCCTCCTTTCGTCCACCAGGGAGGTGTCGCCCTCAGTGAGAGCATGGTTGGTGGCAGGTGGGGGCACCGAGATTTCCTGTGCCTTCTAGGGGTGGGACTTTGGAAAATCGATTCCAGTTTCACTTTTTTTTTTCCTGAGGTCTTTACGCAGAATTCCCTTTCCCTGTTAGCCTGGTGCCCGGTTTCTTTTCCCGTCGTTTTTGTCACATTTCCTGTTTCCTTGGCCTTTACCCCACCATGGCCTTGCGTCTAGATCTGCTAGTGCCAGAATTCAACCCCTGGTTTGATTGCTTTATGATGCAGTTTCCTGCCCCCTACCATGTGGTGTGGTCAGGGTGTGTGCCTTTCCAGGTATCCGGGGCCCTCCCCATCATTACTTCTAGGGTTCAGTGTTCAGTGCTAAGAATACTGTTTATAGTGCGTTGGGCTGGTTTTATTTGAAGTCATTAAAAAGATGTCAGTGACGTGTGCAGTGCTTACTCCAGACACCACAGGCCCCAGCGCCAGCCCAAAGGCGGTAAGGGACTGCTAGGATTTGACCTCATTTACTGAAGTAAACTGACCAATGGGAAATCCTCCTGATGGCTTAATGCTTGATTCCACCCCAGCCCTCCCATCTTTTCATAGGAATTGGTTTGATGGTGATTGTTTAAGCAGCAGAACTGTTGTCAGGCAGGAGTGTGATAGTAGTAGCATTTTCCAAGACTTAAGTGGTCAAAGCTGCTGCTCTTGCAAGTGCTTGGAACCCTAAGTGTGTTTCATTGTTTAACATGTGACCTTTGGCACCGGGTGTGGTAGTTTTAATTAAAGTACAGCAATACGAGTCCCCTGCCCGTGGCAGCACAAGACAGTTACTCCCCACCAACCCCTATTAACTCCCCGTCCATTCTTCGTATGCTTGCGGGCCGTAGTTGGTTGATGTCTGCTGGAGATGGTGGGCGGTGGACAAAGCACATTCCCATATGGACATGGAGTCGCCGATGTCACAGGAGTACTTATTTTTTATTTGTAGGTTTTTTTTTTATATAGCGCAAATTAGACCTGAGATATCTGGTATCGGAGCACTTTACATAAGCACCAGTTTCGTTACATATGGACATATTCATTTTTGTTAAGCACGGGGAAATTAAGTGATTTGCCCAGAATCACAGGATGTTGAGCGTCGTTGCTGAGACTGGAACTCAGTTCCCCAGCTTCGAGGACTACCGCTCTAGCCATAAGGCTACATCCTCTCCCCTAAAAATCTTTGGACTATACCATTTCCCGCTGAAAGGCAATATTTCTCTCCATGTGTTCCTATACCTGGCGTGTCGCGCAGTTTGGTGCTTACTTTCCCTACATGTTAAAGAACAGTAGATGTTTCAGCGCCCAGGCTAATGTGCTGCATAGCTAAATACATATAAGGTCCCAAAGGCGAGACCGATTGGATGAAAAGGCTTGTTATTACTGTTGTGGGAAGAGTGTCTCACAGTAGACAGTGTCAAATGTTACCCACCTCCAGCCCCCCTTTGCCCCCCTCAACTAAACACTCCTTGCCTCCACATTGATAATAAATAGTGTAATACTTTAGGTGTAATTTAATATTATGTAACAGAACCAGGATACAAGGTTACATTCATGCATTGCTATAAAATCACAATAACCAACACCTATTAACTATTAGAGTTTTCCTCTATTAAATGGTGTAATATGCACTTTGTGAGACCGTATAACCTTGCTGTCATTTGAACTATATTGTGGTATTGACGTGGCAGTTGCACTGTAGTAGTCGATGTGCGTAATGTCACTGGTTTAGCACAAGTATATTAACCGGTCACTGTTTTTCAAATAATGCTGTTAAGGAATTCTGGTGACCTAGTTTTGCAAGTCTGAGTTGGTTGTAAATGTCACCAGAGTATGACTTGTTGGACTATAATACACAAGTTGCGTTTTTTTTCCCCCCAACAATAAATTACTTATTGGTTTATATAATAGGAAAATGTTTGTTATATAGAAGGTTTGGTGTGAAAGTAGGGACAAAAGTAGAGGGCCCCAGTTCCCCTTGGAGTTTACTTGTTGTAACCTATTGTATCTCTGCCATGGATCGCAAAAGAGAATGCAATGCCCCCCATGTTATATTCTTTATTTTTAACGGAGAAACTAAATTGTACCCACATTAGCATGGCTTGGAGCTGGCACTTTTGTGGAAGAGCCCATTTAAATAGTCTCCTGGGGAGCTTGATTCTTTTTACATGTTATCTTCTATTCTTTGTGACCAAAGTTGGATAAGTAAGGCTTATTAATAAGGGCGTCCGTTTTTAATAACATGACAGAGCAGAAGGCTCCACCAGAGAACGGGAAATTTGGGTTTTCCCTTGAAATATAGCGGTCTTAACACTTCACAGGGCCATGGTCTTGTACAAAAAATTCCGTAAGACTACCTCAGGAAACCGTGTATCATTCTCAAACCTCTGTCATTCATTGAAAGTCTAGTGATCTCAGTAATACCTGGCTGTGTTTCCAGGCCTCGTCTGTTTAAAATTCAGAAGGGGATCTCCTTTGAGGGGGTGGCTATCTTGAATTAAGGACTGCATATTTAAGAAGAATGGTCATGACGGTCTCCTTTACACTTAATTTACTGCCATGGTTGCCGCCCCTCTACTGTCGTGCACTTCCTGAGGATTTGTTGTCTTTTTCCATTTGTCACTGAGACTATGGTGCCAACCCCTTCCAGTATCTCGAAATAATATGTATTTTCCCACTCTCTACATACCACCCACAGACAGACCTTTAAAGTTGCACTTGCAGTCTATACTCCCACAGTGAGTGGAATCCCTTTAGGACGACCCCCCCCCCCCCTGAATTTCCAAGACCCCCATATTAAATCAAAATTTGGGTTTGGGGGCAATATGCTGCCAGTTTACCACGCGCCACTATGATGGGAGTTTCTGTGAATGTTAATCATTTGCACATTGTCTACAAATTGTACGATAAACTAACGGTCATAGAACCATACCTGTTTGAAGTACATGGGCTCAATTAATGTTTAAACTAACTGCAAAGGTTTCATCTGACGTTCAGCCTCCTCCTGTGTGGTTAGCAGTATTTGTGCTCCAAAGTTGTCTGAACAAATATTGAGACCTCCGTGTTTTGCTTTGAATGCCATTCTGAGCCGCACAACAGATGGACAACCTTTGCTGTTCCCTAAAGACTTATGGTCGATTTCAATAGCTTGCATTTCTAATTTCTTGATTGCTTACTGCTGTGGCTTGTGCCAGTAGCTGGATGGTTCTTCGCTCTGGACCAGTTACTACCATCCCTCACCAATCTTGTGAATTGAGCAGCCAATTGAGATGATTTTCTTGCTTTGGATAATGCACATGGTGGTGATTCTGTAGAAACCTGGGGCGCACAAGTATGAATCCTAGTTGTGACTGGCTTACTCATTACTCTTGTGGAGTAACCAGTACCGTTTCCAGTTGGAGGATGATTGACCAATAGACAAAACCATGATCACTGCAATTATGTAAGTCTGACTGCTGTTTCCTGCATGATAGATTTGCTACGTAATTCTTCTGCAAAAGGAACAAATGATGGACCGAATGCTGAACAATGCTAACATTCACCCCCAGTCACAGATATGGGTTTAATCCATCATTCTTTTACTCACCATGCTGCCCCACTTTGGACCCAGCCATATGCAAATCAGTCTTGCCCCTGTTCCTCGTGGGAACAGTCCAGCCCGAACTGCCAAGCCCGGAACTTCTTGGGCCGGAAACCAGATTCCTGGGACAGGTTTTAGGGTATCGCCCCTCATCAGCCAGGCTTGCTTGAATTCAGTGGTGCGGTGAGTACGGGACCTATGTCTGGGCATACCTGTCCCACTTAAGGCAACAAAAGCAAAAGGAACAAATAATGGACGGAATGCTGAACAATGCAAACATTTATCCCCAATCACAAAGATCTGGATTTCCAGTCCAGTGAGGAACAGGGTCAAGACTGATGGGCATATGGCTGGGTCTAAACCGGAATGGCTTGGGGAGCAAAAAAACAGATGGATTTAGGCCCAGTTCTCTGTACTGAGGTGAATGTATGACTTTGTTCAGCATTCTGTTCTCTTTGCGTGTAATTCTCCTGTGTCCCAATTTGCAGCTTTTAACCATTTTGTTTTTCGCTCCATTAAATCTGGTTACTAAATGCTGCCATATGCGTTTAAGCATAGTGGCATGCCCATTGCAATATCTGATCACCTTTCAGTTAATGGTTCCTGTATTAAAGTTTTTAACTGACTCTAATGAGGTGCAATGTTTTCACAGACAGTGGTTTCATGTGTAACAAACACTGGCCATGCCATGGGTGTGTGTATGTGTGTGTGTGTGTGTATATATATATATATATATATATATATATATATATATATACACTTAAAAACCATAGGTTTCACACATGTTCTAGTTAGCTGGACATTTCACTCGTAAAAAAACAATGAAATTCCCCCGTTATAGTTACTGCAGGCAACTATAACTCATGCGACCGCAATCCTCTGCTGATGACGTCAGATATTACATCACTGTATTTAGACACTTATTTACCCATGTCTTCTTCCATTAATCTTTAGCTATACATATTACAAATATTTATTTTTCAGAAAGACACATGTCGTCAGTGATGTAATATCTGACGTCATCAGCAGAGGATTGCGGTCGCGTGAGTTATAGTTGCCTGCAGTAACTATAACGGGGGAATTTTATTAGTTTTTTACGAGTGAAATGTCCAGCTAACTATAACATGTGTGAAACCTATGGTTTTTTCAGTGAATTTGTACGTTTTTTTGAATGCTAAGTTATTTTTTTATTTTTATTTTTTTCCTTTTTTTTTTTCAGGTTTCGCTGCGTGCACGGTGCGCTTCGCGCACCTTGCGCGCTCTGGGCATTCGGTGCGCTTCGCGCACCCAGCACCCACGGTTTGCAGTGCGCGCACCTCGCGATTTTTAAAAAAAACTGGTTTTTTTTCTCCCTTGGGGGTCCTTGTGTGACCCCCTGACCCAGGCTAGGGGGTCAGGAACTGTCCACTCTGCCCCTTTTTCACGTTCTCCACCTTTGTTTTTCACCCCCTCAGACTGCGAGAGACAAAATGGCGGCCGACACTTCCTGGTTTCCACCGATTCGAATGTTTACCGACATCTAACAACCAATCAGAATTGCGCACGGCAGGGTGCGCGCACAGAGTGCGCACGGTGCGCGCATATAGATATTGATATGCTATTTTCTCTGGAAATACTGAACAGATTTACACCAGACCTGCAAAAGGCACTTCCTTGACCTTATGGCTACCTCTCTGCCAAATTTCAAGTAATTCTGTTCAGCCGTTCGGGCTGTAACTGCGTCTAAAGGTCCTATGGAAAAATGCATGGGGAAAACGCGTTTTGGGACCCCCTTTTTTCTCGGCCCCCACTTGACAAATCACCCCGAGACTTTTAGGGTACGAGCTGAACTGAGCACCCCATTAGTTTTGAAAATTTCGCCAAGATTCGTCAACCGGCGCCAAAGTTATTCAAAATAGAATTTTGAGATTTCCTATGGAAACTAGGTTGTAACTATATCGTATCTACTGGCGACCGCCAGTAGATTATTTATTTATTTATTTATATATATATATATATATTCTGTACCAGTGAAAAAACACATTTAAAACTATTGCTTACTCTGAGGAAAAAAATGTAATGTGTAATCCAGGCTTCTCTTGGGTTGTAAATGACATGCACTGCCATACAGGCACTCCATAGGCACCTTTGAGACACAAATACTCCTTTGGGTGGAGCTAAAAGCCACTCCATGGAGATTAAATATTATGATCGTCTTGAGCGCAGCTGAACTGTCAAGGCTGGCCTGAAAATGGCAGAAAAGTGAGGTAACCCGGTCTTCTCCCCACCCTCATTTCATTGACTTCAATGTGAATTATTTGCACTTTTAAGACCGAATTCATGTCTACCAATCCCTTGGTTAGTTGGTGTTCTGGCTTGGTCTGGAGTATTTTACTCTGAATTCGAGGCTGTTATCTGCTGTAGATTTGAAATACTTTATCTCTTTGCTTCACAGCAGGCAGTGGTTACCCCCCCCCCTCCCCCCCCCATGTTTAGTGGTTAAACCGCAGAGTACTCTGTTTGGAGTAATTATGAAAACCAAACGTGTGGCTTGACTTATTTTGATGGACACTGAGGATGCTGGGTATATGGCCTGAAGTAGAAAAAGCCTCTCTTGGGATACTTAGCTCATGGACTAGCTAGAGTGAGCTGTGAAGTCTGAGCTGCATAAACAGTACATACTCATTAGAATTTGCAGCTAACATTAGTTTTATTTGAAATAAATGGCTTTCAATACCAAAAATAGATCTTAAGCCTCCAGCTGTAATGGTTCAAGAATGCAAGGTAGTATGTGCAGCATTAGAGCCAGTTCAAAACACAAGGGGACCTACTCTGCCTAAATGCTTAGACTAAATCTAAATATCATCATTATCATAACATTGGTACTCTCGGTGGTCACCACCAAAGAAAACCAGCTTTGGGTCCCTTTGGAATCTGCCTCAGTAAAGTGGGTTGGAAAGCTGTCTAATCCAGACAAGAGTTTTTTTGTTTTTTTACCCAGGCAGATCTCCCATTTGAGTGAACAGGCTCTGCTCCTAAGAATGTAGTAGTTGGTGGTGAGGAGTGTGTTCGCTGTTAATAGGCTGTGCCCCTGGAACAGCTCATCTGCACTCACCATGTGATGTCCTCCCTCTCCACTGGAGTCCTTCTGTACAGTCTTTCATAGTTATCCATGGACCGAAAGGTAAGGCAGTAGTACCTTGTGCAGAAGTTTAAGCTTGTTCCCAATCCCTGGTGTAGCGATGTGTGGCATGCAGCTTCAAACGCTCAGCAATACACACCAACTTTGGTTTCTCTGTACAATCAGACAGTCAAACTATGGGTGAAGAGAAAAGAGGACAATAAAGTGACTGAGTGAATGTGTTGAGATTGATGCCCAGTGTGGCGGTTGCCTTCCACTTGCCCTCAAACAGATTTCTAGTACACGTCTTGTCTGCTGCTTTCACAAACACCTGGTAGCTTGCTTATTCTCCTATGCCAATTCACACTGGTTCTCAGCAAAAACAAGGCTGGCTTCTGTTCTATTTCCCAAACAATGTCTGCTTCCTGCCACCTCTAAAACTATTACAACTATACCCTTCCTTGTTGGGTTTCGCCTAGGCAGCGCTTGCTCGGTCTCTAAAAGACTTCGTGTATTCAGGATATTGGCTTTAAAAGCTCCGCCCATTTTCAAGGACTGCCCCTGTTACATGTGTTACTCAGAACTTGTGAGCACTATTTCTTTACAGAGCTCTGTTGTAAACAGGGCTGTAAATATTGCTCTTATCTTGACAAATTTGCTGTGCATTCAAGACTGAAGTCTGTTTTGGCTGCAGCTCCCTCCTGCTTTTGAAAGGCACATCCTGGCATTACAGCCCATGCCTTCCTATGGCTCAAGCATTTGCAGTGTAATGGGTTTTGCATTTGCAGCAGTTTGAGTTGTTGGCATTGTAAGTGAGTGCCTCTTTTTTAATTTTTGTGTTTTGAAGCCTGCAAGCTTTGCATAAACACACACTTTGTACTTTTGTAGTCCATGCTTACTGCGCCTCTTTAACTGCCAGCCTTGCTTCTCATAAGCAAGGACTAGAAGTACAAAGAGCGAGTTTATGCACCGCTTGCAGGTTTTCATAGCACATAAATGAAAGGCATTGCAATTTACAATGTCAATAGCTGAAACACTCGCAAATACGAGACCTATTGCATTGCAAATGATAGCTTTTTGTGATCTTTGGCATGACAGTTTGTTCTGGCGTTTCTTGTAATTTTTATTTTTCTAGAACATCCAGCAGCAAGACTTGATTTTGCGTGCCACAAAACATTCATTTCTCTCCCCCACACTCTTTTCCAGATTATCCCTCTTATTTCAACTTTCCCTCTGTCCATCAACTCCAATTAAACCTATAGTTGGCTGCTTCTGAATCCTGTATGAACTATTTTTTTTTCTTCTGTTCAACTATCTTAGTACATGGTCTCCATTTCTGATCATGGTATCCGTGTTCTAATTAAAAGAAATGGTTTCACGTGTTTTTCATGCGTGATGAATTGGGGGAAGCATTGGCCAAGACCTTATGATTATACTAAAATAAGTATAATGTACTTAAAGGGGCTTTCAGCCACCTTCATTCAAACTTTGCTTCTGGCCACCACAACATACACCATGGGGTCAGCCCCTGGCTTACTGCTCTTTGAGTGATTGCATTTGTCTCTCAATTACCGTTTGCACACAATGTAGCTCCCCTTCACTGCCAGTGCTTTTTGTTTTCACTTTATAATTACTTTAGTGATGGTGTTTTAATCCTGAAGTGATAGTAGGGTGCTTTTGATGTGATCACAGGACACATTCCAGCTTTATCAGTTCCTGTCTCCTGCCAGAGCTGCTCTAAATTCCTTCTATAGTGGCCATTGTTTATCTGTCTACTGCTATTTCACTAGTCTGAAAGTTATGGAGAGCACAGCCTCTTGAAAGACCAGAGCAATGCAGACAGCAGCTCACATATACTCTGAATTTAAGCTCCTACTGCTCTTTCTTCTAGGTGTGCTAGCCAAGACATTTTAATGTTTACTAAAATTATTTGTACAGCAAATGAAATCTGGCTTAAAACCCCCGTAAGTTAATATTCGCCTGCTGGTGTCATTTACCTTTTGCTTCCACCCACTCCAGCATTCCCCAAGGGGCAGAGCGTTAGCCCACTTCAGCCATTGGCTCACCTCACTATGAGTTATGTCATGCTGCCCTTTCACAAGGAGCACACCAGCACTTGTCTTTAGTGCAAGGGAGTACTCTGGTAGTGTGTGTGAGACCCCACATTTTTTTTGCCTATAGCCATGTATTTCTTATGTTTTTTTTATTGAGGCACAGCAGCTTTCTGCACGGTAAGGTTCTGCAAAAATCATGACAAAAGAATAAGTACCAAAAGGCTGGCGTCCAATTCCAAACGTATTGGCTTTGCCAGTGTTTGTTTTAATTTGATTTTCACACAATCACACACTTCACCTTTAAATGTACTCTTTCACATTTAGACCCTTTTCGCTTTTCAGCTCTATTCTCGGAATACATAGCATTAGGACAACAGTAAACTGCTTTAAACTACAAACTTCCGCACTTGGAGCTTTGTAAAGAAATTGCCCATTTAAAGAAAGAGAACTCGTCTCCAATGCTGTCCATCTGCACTGATGATGTTCTTGCAGTAGTGAGTGAGCATCAATCAGTCGAAAGCAGACCGAACAGCCAAGTTTATTTTATTTTTTTGGGGTGTGTGGGAGGGGGGGATGTTTGCTTACTCAGATGAGCCAACTTGAGTCTGGTGGCAGATTTTATTACATGTTCCTGCTTTTCTTGAAGACTTGCTAACTAGGTCCAGTTTATTAAAGGTTGCACCACTAAAGTGAGGTGTTCGGTGCAAGAATGTTTAATTTGTTTTCCCGGTTTCTAAAATGGTGCCTTTATGGCTTATCGCAGGAAGCCAGGTTTAGAGAGATTCCACAATCAGGTTCAATTTATGAAGGTTGGCATCCAAACCCACCAATACGGCATAAACCTGACTTTGCAGTGGCTGTAGATGATGGAAACAGCCACTCACAAGTTCCCTTTCTGCTAAGAACTAAAGCTGGTTTTGCCCAGTTTTAATTTGCTAAAGTTTGTGACTCCCACAAACTCTTTGCAGCACTTGAAGACCATCTTTGCCTGTATTGTTTCAAAAATTTCATTGTTTTACCTTTTTTCTTTCTAGTTTAAAGATTCAGCAATAATGTTTGAGATTTCCCTTTTCTGCACTGTGATTGATGGCAGGATAGTTCGCATCGAATGGGAAAAGGGATGTGGAAGCTGTTACAAACCATCCTACTCGTAGTTGTATTTTGACAGACTTTTACTTTTCTTAGAAAACTGTGTGGGATGGTAGAATCGGAATGCATGAAGAGGGGATACTTCTCTTGCCAATCCCATTCACTTTGACAGACTCCTGTACAACCTTCGGTTTTACCGAGTACTAATTTGTCCCTTCTAACACCTTAATTCCGCACTGTCAGATAGCTGACCAGGGATTTTTGATGTATAGCGACAAAAGTAAGAACTATTTCTGTGAATACAATGGGTTTTACCTTTACGCGCCCAACAGGACCCCTCATGATTAACTGTTGGCAGTGGGTAATACAGCATGCCTCCTTTCAGTTGTATGTGGTGGTAGAGTACTGGCATAGCTTTTGAAACCCACTAATTTGGTGGTCTGTGCTTAGGGGGTGGGCACAGATGGGCAAGCTTGGTTAAAATGGAGTTTAGTCTGGAGAATCCACTCGGACGTCTTTCTCCCCCCCCCCCCCCCAAACCTATGAAGTATTAGTAGAAACGCTAGAGAAGCGGAGCCCCTGATCTACTGAACCAAATCCCCCTGACACATGGTCACGTAAAAGATAGTGGGATTTGCAACCAGTAGGGTGATATCTAGTGGGAGGAGGCACATCTCTACCTTAGGGAAGTTGCTGTTGATCAGGCGTCTATTCAGCAAAAGATTATAAACGGATACAAGTGTAAATCTGTACATGACCGATGACCTCTGCCTCAGAGTGAACACGTTCTCATTCCTTCCCAATACAAAAATGCCCTGAGATCCAAGACTTCTGGAATAACATTAGTGCTGTGTTCAAAGCACCAATGGATTTCATAGTTCAATAATGGCGCTGGAAAGGGCCAACCTTTATGAAATCCAGTAAACTGCTGTGTAGTGTAAGGTTTGGTGGGTGTGCTGTGGTGCTTCTCAGTTCTGCTTCAAGAATTGTGGTCTGGTCTTGAAATATAGGCTGATGTACAGCTTCAGAGTAAAGCGAATTTCAAACCCAACCCCCTCCCCAACCAATTTTAAAGTTTGGGCCCATTGGAAAGATCATTATGTTCTGAAGCAGGGTCTCCAACCAGGCGATCGTGAGCTACTGATAGCTCGCCGACACCCTGTGTAATGTATTCCTTCAATTAAAGCAGTATTTCACATGCAACTTGTATTTTTAAATTTACTTTGTTCCTGGCCACAAAATGGAACCAGGAGCATAACTTTACATGTCTAATCAATCCGCATTTGTAGAGCGCGGCACGGTCACCCCTGGGGGTATATGGGAACTGGGGTGCGAAGTCTGTCAAGAAGCCAGGTCTTGAGGAAACGAGGGGAAGAAACTAGCAGAAAAGTGCAAAACGGAGGGCAGAAAAATGAGCGATCAGAAAAGGGACAAAGAGGGAAGCAAAAAGGCCGAAACGGGCAGAGGAGGCACAAACAGACGGCAGACGGTATAGCGAGTGCAGAGGGTAGCGGACTTTGAGCAAGCTGGAAATTAACTGTGGTAGGGGGAGCTGGCACTAGAACCTTTTCATTACATTAGAATGAAATAATGGGGAGAAGTGTGAAATTAAGTTCCTGGCACCGGTTTGTGCCCATGGAGAACTTCAAGAGGTGCTCTATTTGAAAAGGAAAAAAAATACCTGTTAAATGATTTGAATGTAATGACCTCATGGGAGACATTTAAAATGAAGTGAGAGAACATTGTATGATATAAATACCACTACATGAAATGGTAGGGATGCCCGTCATAGCGGGAAAACTGTATGTTGCTTAAGTTCAATAAACAGATTTATAAAAAAATAAATGAAGTGAGAATTTTATGGCACCATATAAATTCAAACACTCCACCTTTAAATGTTTCCCATTTAAAATAAAGTACCTCACCTTTGCAGTGGCCATTTTTTTCTGTTAAAAAAAAAGGCCAATAAATCAACAGGGAGAGCTGAGCATGGGGGAAGTTTGGGTCTGTGGCCCCTTACTTGCACAAGCAAAGACTTGCAAATAGTGTCATAGTCAAAATATAAAAGCTGATTGGTCGCACACTGCTACACCTACCAAGCGTGTTCCCCCAATGAAAAAGTGGTCCCTGAGGTCAGCGTCGGCGAGTACGCCTATGCCCGAGTCATGAGTGCGAGTATGCGTGGCGTGTGCCATCCCTGGACACGTGTTTCGAGGTTGTTGCCTCTCGTCAGCAGGGAGTAGGAAAAGTGTATGGGGTTGCTGTGTAAGCTGCTAAAATCAATAACAGGTAAATACCTCTCGTAGCGCGCAGGGCGTACACCATGAGCCCGTCGGCCCCACCGGCTCAAGGGAGCCTGAATATAAAGTAAAAGCTGATTGGTCGCACACTGCTACACCTACCAAGCGTGTTCCCCCAATGAAAAAGTGGTCCCTGAGGTCAGCGTCGGCGAGTACGCCTATGCCCGAGTCATGAGTGCGAGTATGCGTGGCGTGTGCCATCCCTGGACACGTGTTTCGAGGTTGTTGCCTCTCGTCAGCAGGGAGTAGGAAAAGTGTATGGGGTTGCTGTGTAAGCTGCTAAAATCAATAACAGGTAAATACCTCTCGTAGCGCGCAGGGCGTACACCATGAGCCCGTCGGCCCCACCGGCTCAAGGGAGCCTGAATATAAAGTAAAAGCTGATTGGTCGCACACTGCTACACCTACCAAGCGTGTTCCCCCAATGAAAAAGTGGTCCCTGAGGTCAGCGTCGGCGAGTACGCCTATGCCCGAGTCATGAGTGCGAGTATGCGTGGCGTGTGCCATCCCTGGACACGTGTTTCGAGGTTGTTGCCTCTCGTCAGCAGGGAGTAGGAAAAGTGTATGGGGTTGCTGTGTAAGCTGCTAAAATCAATAACAGGTAAATACCTCTCGTAGCGCGCAGGGCGTACACCATGAGCCCGTCGGCCCCACCGGCTCAAGGGAGCCTGAATATAAAGTAAAAGCTGATTGGTCGCACACTGCTACACCTACCAAGCGTGTTCCCCCAATGAAAAAGTGGTCCCTGAGGTCAGCGTCGGCGAGTACGCCTATGCCCGAGTCATGAGTGCGAGTATGCGTGGCGTGTGCCATCCCTGGACACGTGTTTCGAGGTTGTTGCCTCTCGTCAGCCACGCATACTCGCACTCATGACTCGGGCATAGGCGTACTCGCCGACGCTGACCTCAGGGACCACTTTTTCATTGGGGGAACACGCTTGGTAGGTGTAGCAGTGTGCGACCAATCAGCTTTTACTTCATAGTCAAAATATGTTGGAATGTTTTATGAAATAGAACATGTTTATTTGTCCTACATACGGAAGCATTTCATATGAATAACCTATATCACAAAGTCGAGAGGCATTTTTAGAAGTAATAGCATTTGAAAATTAAGCCATTATGGAATTGCACCATCCCTGACAACCAGGTCCTATTAATGAACAAGTGGCAAGTCTGGTGCACCAGTCATGTGGAATAGGATATTACATGTAACAAAGCTATAGTCTGTCAGGAGAGCATTTTGTACAGTGCACACCCTGAACTCTGGCATTGCCAGGTCCCATTGTGTGATCATGTAGAAAAAGCAGTAGGATTTAATAAAATTGTATTTCAGCATTTATATAGTTCTTATTCCCTTATGTGGTGCACTGAAGCACTTGCCTACGTGGTCCGCAAGCTAATCTTTGTAGGGTGTGTGGTTGGAAAGGTGTTGTCTTAATTTTGTGATCCTATATGGGAAGTCTTGCCATGTGTGTGATGACCACCAAGGTCCAATTACTGAGTTATGGAAAGTAGTAGTGAGGTGGATGAAAAGGTGAGATGCAGTTTATGGCTTATCACGCTGGCAGCTTTGAACAGCACCGCAGCTCGATAAGAATTCTTATGATTGTAGTCTTAGCTGCTTACTACAGAGGTCAGGAGCACACAATTTGTTGAAGAGGGAAGCCGGAACTAGCACCAGGCTCCCTGGTTTCATTTTGTGCATTGCAGACACTAAATGGCTATCTTTATCCCTGGCCAATGAAGCTGTGGGTGGGAGACTTTGGGAATAATGCACAAGTTGCTCTGCCTTTAGTAGCTCACGATGATGATGTTCAATGAACGTGAGTAGCTCTCAATACAGAAAAGGTTGAAGACCCCTGACCTAAAGTAATATCACCTGCCATTAGTGGATTAATGTGAAATGCACTTTTGGTGTTCAGTCAGCTAATCTCATTGTATGGTTCTCGGTGAAGTACTGTTAATATTTATATAACTGGAGCTTGGTGCTGTAGTTGGGTCCGGGATACTGGTGATTGAGTGTACCTTGACTTACCTTGGGTCTCGCACTGTGATCCTACTTTGCTGTTTGAAGATTTTTCTGTAAAAATGGAAAAAAGTGTCATCCTAGCTGGCTGCGCCTTCCCTGTGCATATGCTCGGGGATCATGAGCGGGAAAGGTCTGCGGAGAGTGACTTGCAGTTTTTTCTTTTCCTCAGAAGCCTGCTATGACAATGGCAAGTACTACCAGATAAACCAGCAGTGGGAACGCACGTACCTGGGGAACACGCTGGTGTGCACCTGCTATGGAGGAGGCCGGGGATTTAACTGTGAAAGCAAACCTGAACGTGAGTAGCCGCAGCCTTTTTTATTTATTTTTTCCCCTCCCCTCTTCTGCATTACCAAATGACAATAGCTACCTCTTCATAGCTTTGCCAAAACCATGTACTCAAGTACAGATGAGCCCAAATCTTGAGCATCCACGCCATATGTAATCTCGGTATTCAGTCTGGCTTTAATATAGATAATTAATCTCAACTGGAACTCTGTATTGCATTTTCACTGTTCTGTAGGTGTTAAGTGCTGTATCAAACACAGAATGACAACATTTATCAGTCTTGCAGTGTTTTGAGTAATGGAAAATTAATTATACTTTGCTGCACTTAGTCTTATATTTAGGTATAATTGTGTGGGTGACAAATACTTTGAGTACCCGTATGAACATCCGTTTATTATCCTTGTTTTTTTTTTTTCCTCTTACCAGAGCACAAAATGTAGTTGCGAAAGACCCTTTGCAGTGGGCTTACCAAGAACAGATAGTGGGCTGAAAGCCCGCCCCCTGTCACTCTTGCTGTCTCACTTCTTAATCCATTGCTTTCCTCTGCCACCGAGTCTCATCTTGTTGGTACCTCCCCTTGAGCATAGCTTCTTTACCATCTTCCTGATTGGCTGACGTTTGTCCTTCCAATGCTCTGTTTTATGGTACTACTTTTCTTCCTTTTTTTTTCTTTCTAGTTAAGCACCCAGTGTGCAGGTGTTCCACCTATCTCCTTTGTAGGCTTCTTCTCCCCCCCCCCCCCACACACACACCATGTTGCTCTTGCTTGCCTGTGTGCTTCTCTTTGCACTGTCCCGTTCCTGCTTCTCTTTGAACTTTTTTCATTAAAATGTTTTCAAAATTGCACTCCCACTTCATTGGTGTATGGACTTGCATGATTGCACATGCCTAAAAATCCTGCATCTGCCAGTGGTCACATCTTTTGGCCCTCCTGCATAACCTTGGTAAATGATTTTTGCCAATGCTGAACAGCACTGGCAAAGGGAAAACCTGACTTTGCCCATGCTTCTTTATATGTGAGGCCCTGAGTAATTGACTCCGACAACCTGTTTTGGCAGTTTGTTTGGCATTGAAGTAAAAGGTCTTTTGATCAGCTAAATGGCTGGTTGCTTGCTTTTCAATTCACTCTTAAGAACTTTGCCTATCAGTTGTATTAAAGGTAACCTAAAAGACTAGATAAAGTTGATTTTTCTATAGCAGAGCAGTTGGTGCTTCCATTGAACCTCAGATTTGAACACCCTCACTTCTTTGGAGAGGTTTTAGCATGGAGGGTACTTGAAGCAATGAACAATTATCTGTTCTAGAAGTACTTTTTTAATCTTCTTTCATTACGTGCTAGAGTAGATGACTCTTCATATAGAGAAGAGGGAACTTAACACCGGGTTAGTGGGAAGTGAGAATGGTTCAGGCGGTGTAGCCGTCTCTTAATTTGCAGCAAGTGTTCTGCCACTGATCAGGGCTGATGCTGTTTGTCAGGTTGAGTTTAAGGTAAATTGCAGCTAGCTATGTTTGGGTTGTTACTGTTTAGGAATATCGTGTGCCAGTGATACCTTGAGGTACAGTTGAGAAGGCTTGGGGGGTGCGGAACTGTCGCACTGGTCAGTTTCTGGAGGGGGAGGGTGTAAGGTGCTCTGTATTCTGCTTATTACTGGGAGAGGGTGCATATAGTGGTCTGTGACATCAGGTGAACCGTTTCTGGGCAGTTTTAGCAGTAGTGATGAGTCTTAGAGGACTGAATGGTCGTATTACCTGGCTGGCCGGTCCATATTAAGATGCAGGGGTTTAGTCAGTCCAAATCAAATTGCCAGAATAAGCAGTTGTGTTCTAGGTGTGAAATGAGTGGTGGGGTGGCAAATGGTTGAGTCCAGGTTTGGTTTGTTGGCGCAAGATGGGATATGGCTTCAGTGGAACAGGAAGGTGTCTGTTTGCAGCTGTAAATTCCAGACAGGAATGTAATATTTTTTGAAGGGGGTGGGGAATAATCGTGTGCTCAATTTGTAAGTTGATGTTCTTCCAAAGGTATCCTTGTCGAGCATGAAAAGACTGCTAATGGATTTGCCTCTGTTGCAGATGTGCGTAGCTACTACATTGAAAGTTCTCAGCATTTGAGTTTTCTGCCTTGCTGGCAGGTTTTTACACCAATTTCTATATCTCGGTCATGGAGGGAAGGCTAATTTGGCAATTAATGTGGAGCGGTCCTGCCAGTTGTGGCAGTGGAATTTCCACTATTGTGACTGGGCATGGGAGTGCACCCCCAAAAGTGGTGATGTAATGTTGATAGCTGCGTAGCCTACCTTACCTCTTTAATGTAAATCCACCACACTTTTCAATATTAACTTAGCCTCAGGAGGGGCTACCAATTTCCCTAGACTGGGAGATGTTCACTCATTCGTGGGTGAGTGAACTCTAGTATGGTCCGAGGCAGCTGTCCACCAGAAGAACTAGATACTGGGAAAGTTATCACACTTTTATTTTGCACCAATCACTGTAACCACAATCTATAAATTAGGTCACAGGTCTAACTTATTCTTTCAATTAAAGAACCTATTTGGTGTGTTTTATGGCCAAGGTTTGTTCTTTAATTTGTCTGTAAAGCTATATAATTTTTTCATGCTTTATATTTTTCTATTGCAGTTTATAGGCCACACCCCTTTGCTTTTGATTGACACTCCCCCATTGTTTAGGTCTAAGATTAAATTCTACTAGATGTATTACGATAAAAGATGTGCTAAACACGCTATGGGTAGGATGGGGGGGGGGCATAAGCATTACATCTGTATTTAAAAAGCGCACATTTACACGTGGGTATCTTGGCACTGAATAGCAGATGCTTATTGTTATGCAACTGTACTCCTTTTACCGACCTCAGGAGGATGGAAGGCTGAGTGACCTGCTGGGATTTGAACCTGTGACCATAAGGTCTAACACAGGCCCCTACAGTGGACGCATTAGTCCGCTAAGCCATCACACCCTGCTCAAGCCAGATATGGGTAAATTGAAGTTTTATAATCCTGATTAATTGAAATAAAGTATGGCTTGTTTTTCCTTCCAGCTGAAGAGACTTGCTTTGACAAATACACTGGACTGAATTACCGGGTAGGAGATACGTATGAACGCCCCAAGGACAACATGATCTGGGACTGTACCTGCATTGGAGCAGGGCGAGGTCGGATCAGCTGCACAATTGCAAGTATGTACCTCTGGTTCCTCTCCGTGTTACCCTGTTTGTATCCATGATTAGCACTGCCAGAGTATCATGAGTTCTTTCAGGACTTGCTCGCACTGCCAGCAATCTGGACCAAAGTTTGTAACTAGGCTGTCATTGTAGCCTGTTGTGAGGAAGGCCATGTTTTAAGAGCGTGAAGACCTAGATGTATTGATTGGCCGGAGTGCTGTGAATTTCAATAGGAGGATGCACTTAATCTGTTCCATTACTTACTGTGCATAGCATGAAGAAATTTGCAGTCTCTTTTCCTGTCTTTTGGTGATTCGATTACTTATTAAGCTGTATTACTGACTGGTTTCAAAGTGAATGCCACTAAAACAAGAGTGTGAAGGGCCTAAGTGGGGTAAAAAATAAATTCTCTTATTAGTAGAGACAATGCCACCACCCAAATATTCTGGTGGTGTTTTTTGAGGCATCACCGCGAGCCATAAACTTGGCTTAAGTCCAATCTTGGAATATTTTGTTGGTACATTCGGTATATGTTGCCATAGATGGTAACCATTCATTAAGATTGACTTGATTCCGAGCTTCTGCTTGCAAACTCAGAAGCTAAGTTGCATTTCTGAGGTAGAATGTCCATATCCTCAGCCTTTGTATGCCTGGTTTAAAAGTTACCAAAGATCTAGAAATGGAGGCTGTGCTTTGTGCGACTCTTTTCTACTGAACATTTGTTTTAAACTTGCTCTGGTCTACTCCACACACTGCACCTCGCCCTTGCTATTTTTCACACCAGGATGAAGGCACCAACTATGGCATGCCAATGTTCAGTACTTCATAAATGTCAACTTTTATTTAGGTAGCTAGAGTGTAAACCAGGCCACATGACGGTACTCTACAATACAACAATCGAGTTAAATATGAAAACTACCACCCAGAAGAAATTGGAAAACAATTTAAAAAAAAAGACATAAGTTGACCTCTTATGTCGAGGTATAAAAGTTAATAAAACAGACAAAACAATTAACTGAAAGATGTTTCACCAAATAAAGAGATTGTTAAGCAACATGAAGTTTCAGGCCGAGAACTCTAAAGGCAGCATCCCTTAAACTGTACTCCTCTCAGCCAGACTCAAACCTTGCTCAGAAAGCACAATGGCTAGAGTTTGACGTTCATTTAGACTGCTGCTTTTGTGAGTCTCCAACAGATCAAATGCAATGTGTGAATTGTCCTACTGTGGTTCACGGTTTTAGAAACCGAGGATTTCAGATTGTCTATTTCTTCACCTCCCTAGATCGCTGCCATGAAGGGGGCCAGTCTTATAAAATTGGTGATACTTGGAGAAGGCCTCATGAGACTGGGGGCTACATGCTGGAGTGTGTGTGCCTAGGCAATGGCAAAGGAGAATGGACCTGTAAACCCGTAGGTAAGCGAGTTGTGCCATGTTAAGAAAATGGAAAATGTGTGCACATCTAGTCTTAAAATGGCAGACCAGTGTAGTTGACCTCGAACATCCATCTGCCAGGCACTGGTCAAACTTTCCCCAGCCATACTTAATACGTGCATTCTACATAACCACTTTAATAATCACAGGGCTCCTCATTAGAGGGGCCAAAATAACTGTTATGGTTTACCTTGTCTTTACATTTGTGTGAGCATGTCCAGAATCTTTGTACTACTTTGAATGTAAAGCCACGATTTTGTAGGATGATCAGTTGTTGTCCTAATCTTTTCAGTTGACTAGTCCGAACGAGTGTGAAAGCAGTAGGTCATAAAGTCGAAAGAACTCCTAACCTCTCTAAATTCCTATTTGAAATATTTTTCTAACTGTGTATGTAGTTTGCAAAGCCTGGCGTACTCCCAAAGCATTTACAGCATTTGTTATTGGTAATATTTCATATTTCGTATTTGTTTACTTTCTGCTCTCGTCCGACGCTTTACTCTTAATTTATTTTTATTTATTTTGGAATGGGGGTTGGAGTTGGGAGGATGGTCTTAAGCTTTAGAAATGCTTGGATACTCTGCAGGCAATTGACTTGGGAGCAGTTTGTTTTAGCCCATGAAGTGCAAAAGTGATTTTACTGAATTCTCTGGTATTAAGAAAAATCTAATTTCCCGTTTTCTAATCGCTTATAGCTGAGAGGTGCTACGACAACACGGCTGGTTCGTCGTATGTGGTAGGCGAGACGTGGGAGAAGCCTTACCAGGGCTGGATGATGGTAGACTGCACCTGTCTGGGCGAAGGAAGTGGACGCATCACATGCACATCTCGAAGTATGTTAATAGCACGTTCAGGGGCTGAATTTTCAGCAGGTGGAGGTTCGCTTGACTGTGCTCCAAGAATAACTAACGTTCTTATATCCACCTATACTCTATTTTTGGCAGGGAATACTCTTAAAAACAAATCCACCTCAATAAAACCTTTTTAGAATATACATGTCACAATGTTAAAAGGGCAAAGTTGAAAACTTGCAGTTGCCCTGGGTCCAAAGACCTAATAGCATTATTTTGCTTCTTCGCTGTTATGGACGCATGGAGTCTGCCGGATATTACCCAGTTAGAAGCATTCATTGCTCTTTCAGGATGCTTGGGTGGGAGGGGTACTGGGCTTCTTGTTGTAGTAGCCGGCCTCTCCGTGAAGCAGCATCTTAGCAACACAGTCGCATCCTACCTTTAAAAATCTGACTTCTTCCTAATGTGATCAGTGCTGACTGGGGGTCCTCGGTAGTGGTCCCTCAAATTGTGGTTATTGCCCGTGATGTGTGTGTGCGCTCATTGTCTGTCTTACCAAGAAGGCTGTAAAGTCTAGAGTTTGAAGGCGTCATGGTTTCAAGGCTGTGCACACAACTGTAAAGGGGAGGGGGGCGGGAGGAGGGTTGTGTACAATATGCATTTAAAATGGACCTGATCATTCCACAAACTGGCAGAAAACTGTGGAAGTACATCAGAGGCCTGAGGTCAAGACTGTCTGTAGTCCACATATTGTGTAAACTAATCTTCGAGACAGAAGCTTTGATTCCGGTTGAGTGGCTGTTGGACTTCAATAGCTATAAATGGTTGCCTGTAATAAGGTGACACAAATGGGATACTAATCCATCCAGTTTCTGACGACTGAGTACAAATCCTGGTTTTGTAGTAATTCAAGAAGACCATGGTTGACTTTTATTTATATATATATATATATATATATATATATATATATATATATATATATATATATATATATATATATATATATATATATATATTTTTTTTTTGCCTATGGTTTACCCCCGCAAGGCCTGGTTAGCACGAACACTGCTCTTTAAGCTCCAACTCTGGAGTTTGTCCTGTTTATCTTAAAATGAAGCGGTCACTGAAATTTCTACCAAATATTTTGCTTGTTTTTGTTACAACTAATGTGATGTTTTGTTTCCATATTTTCTTTCAAAGGGTTTGTTGACTTTAACTTGTTTCGACTGGATCCTTTGAACAGCCTCTTGGTCCTGTATTTAATTGTGTTTTATGCATGGTATCTTCTACTTTACAGACCGGTGTAATGACCAGGATACAAAGACTTCATACAGGATTGGTGACACCTGGAGCAAAACCGATGCCCGAGGGAATCTGCTCCAGTGCATCTGCACGGGGAATGGCCGAGGAGAGTGGAAGTGTGAAAGGCATGCCTCCCTCCAGGCTTCTGGCACTGGTAAGGGCTGTTTCCCACAGGAGGGGAATTGCGGGGGAGCAGGCGGTGGGAAAGGTGATCAGAGCCAAATGTCTTTGTAGGGACACTTCCATTTTTGCTGTGGCCATTAACTCGGTATATTACAAATAGTGTATCGTTTTCCCTATCAACTTTCTTTGAAATGGTGTTTTTTGTTTTTTAGTATTTGAAGCAGAGTTAAAATCCCCCAAGAGTCATCTATTTAGTAATTGATGACTACCTTGATCAGTTATGGACTTCTGAGTCAATGATTACATGCTACAGTATGCGAGTAAAAGATTTACTTGCTTGTCTTTCTTACTAGATGGAATTTTCGGTTTTCTACAAAGTGACCTGTGGTGCTTGTTAAACAGTCTAAAAGTTTACGGTGCGTTTTCTGAACTGTGTTAAACTTCCCACCAGGATCAGTCTCAAATACGTTCACTGAAGTACGGACTGCAATCTACCAGCCGGAGACCCAGTTGGAGCCCTATGGTCACTGTGCCACTGACAACGGCATGCTGTACTCTATCGGGATGCAGTGGATAAAGACCCAAGGCAGCAAACAGATGCTGTGCACTTGCCTGGGGAATGGTGTCAGCTGCAAAGAAATCAGTAAGCTTTAGCATCTCTTTAGGGCAGTGGTGCATGTCTACACTCTGTGGTGTCCGTTCTATCTTGTCATCTTCCTGTTCCTTAAATGCTCCTGCTCAAATGATGTATTGTAATTGCATTTATATAACACTTACTACCCCTGACAAGGCGTCCACGCGTTTTCTGGAGAGTAGCACACTACTCTGGAATCCAAATGAGATTAGTGGTGAATTAGGGAGAAAGATAAGGTTTTGGATGAGTCTTGGAGGGATACATGAGGGAAGAGTTTTGGAAGGGCTGGTTTAGGGGATCAGAATAGTAAGCGGTTTGAGATGATGCATGGAGGGGTATAGGAGGGAATAGTCTAGGAAGGATTATTTTGGGGATCATAGTAGTATTGGGTTTGGGATGAGTCCGAGTGGAAGTAGAGGATCTATTGAAAGGTATTTGGTGAGAAATAGGGTAGTGCATTGGAGATGCTAAATTAGGAGTAAAGTCTACAGACAATCAAATGTGTGCACAATACCACACTGTTGCTGAAAATGGAGAAAAATAATTACAGGGGAACAATAATTAGGACCAGTTTTTATTCTGCTGAAAAATGGACCACCCGTGCAACTACATATACATACTGATGACCCTTTAGGTAAAGCTTTCAAACTGTTTCAATGTGGCCAAAACTGCACCGCTTCAGCCAAGCAGCTATTCAGAACACCCTCACTTTTCCTGGCACTAGTAGGTCATGAAGTACTTATTGCTCTTACAGTCCAGGTGTAGGGCCTCTGCCAAAGGTTACAGTTCTCTTTGCATCCTATAACATTCATAAGGCTGCATACATCACTTGCCATTTGTGATGAGCCCATGACCACTTTCCTTGTATCATTTATTTTTTTTAATGGAATGGAGGGGAAGCTTGCAGTAACTTGCAAAGTCTGACCGCATGAATCCTACAACTTATGAGTTTTATTTTCCTTTCAGCTCCAACTCAAACCTATGGTGGTAATTCCAATGGAGAACCATGCGCCCTACCGTTTACATATGGAGGCAAGACTTACTATTCCTGCACCGATGCAGGTCGCCAGGATGGGAAGCTCTGGTGTGGAACAACCTCTAACTTTGAAGAGGACAAGAAGTATTCATTCTGCACAGAGCATAATGGTAAGGCATTGCTGAGATCTGGGCGTGGGGTGGAGAAGTTAGTTCCACTGATATCGGGCTTTCAGTATAGTAGTTTAGGTCCTATAATGAAGAATTTAACAACTGGTGTGCCCCCCATACCCCCAACAAACTAGTGGTTGGTCACAGCTGAAGTTAACTGATAAAAGGAAATGCTGCTCGATTGCAGCATAGCGTAAGTAAGCGTTATGAGCTTAACTGATACTTGCATTTTTATTCTATAGAAAATTGCCATTGGGTTAATGACCGAACTTGTTTACCGCTGTAGCTGCCAGGTACTGAATAATGCTGTGCTCCCGTCCGCTGCTTTATATTTAAATGTATAGCTTCTAAAGTCTCTCTGATTTGTACTAGTAAAATGTGTCCAAAAAGCATCTGTGCCATTCATGGAGAATGTATAGTACTCTCTACGTACTCCAGAAGGCTTTGCTTCAGCCGCCTTCAGATTCCTTCTCTGGGTCAAACACCGAGTTATTAGCTTAAACTTCTCTATTTCTTGAGTTGGTCCACATGAGAATCTTGGCTGTGTGGCTGTATCCTGCCAATGGAACTCAAGAGGCATTATCTTCTATCAAATGTATACTCGTCGCATTCAATGTTTTTTTTTCTTAGTCACGCACGATTTTCTAAGCATTTCCTTAAATTGGTCACTGCAGCGGGCATTTCTTATCGGCAGTAACGTGTGGACAGCAAATCTACTGGTTTTTGTGAATGTCACTTTGAAGTCTGCATCGCCGACCCCATGCTCTTCATTCTCCCATGTGGTGTTCTTTACAGTTCTGGTCCAGACCCGTGGAGGCAATTCTAACGGGGCCCTCTGCCACTTCCCATTCCTTTATAACAACCGCAACTACACTGACTGCACATCGGAAGGGAGAAGGGACAGTATGAAGTGGTGCGGTACCACTCTTAACTATGATGCAGATCAGAAGTTTGGCTTCTGCCCTATGGCAGGTGAGTGCTGCGCAGGCATCCTTCAAGGGGGGCGGGCTTTGGGTTTGACCTTAAAGGCTGCGGGCCCTTCGAGTATGTTTCAGTAGTCTGTTGCAAAGACTAGTAGCTGGAATTTTTTTTTTTTTCCCCCTTCTAGCCCATGAAGAGATTTGCACCACCAATGAAGGGGTGATGTATCGTGTTGGCGATCAGTGGGACAAGCAACATGACCAGGGGCACATGATGAGATGCACCTGTGTGGGGAACGGCCGAGGGGAATGGAACTGCGTCGCTTACTCGCAGCTCCGTGGTAATCCACTGTGGCCCTTTCTGGCTCTTACCATCCGCTTTATTTTAACTAACATTTCCTAAACCCAATGTGTTCTCTTTGTGATATGTTTACTTTACTTTGCCATTCTACTTGATTTTTAGTTTGCCTACCCTGGAAATATAGCTCCCTGTTGTATGAGCTGCAGTGTAGGGACTGAGCTACCCTTGACACACTGGGTAGACACTACATACCCTCAACCGCTCATGTAGTGACACCCTGCTACTTTTGGTCGGGTGTCTCCTACAAAAACAATGATGCCTTTTCCTTTTTGGGGGTGGGGATAGCGTATGAAATTGTTCAGTTTTGCTAAACATGTCAACTTGTGCCATAACATGTGGACACAAAGTTGCAGGATCTCTGCCCTTGAAGAGTGTACACGTTGACGTAGTTATCGCTGAATTGGGGTGGTGTTGCAGGATGGAAATGTGGTGTGATGTTCCATAGAGGGATGATGTGCAATGTTTGTTCACGTCCTTAGCTGACGGTCTTATCCGTGTCCACAGATCAGTGTATCGTAGACGGGACCACCTATGACGTCAACCATACCTTCACAAAGCGTCACGAGGAGGGCCACATGATGAACTGCACGTGCTACGGACATGGTCGGGGCAGGTGGAAGTGCGATGCAATTGGTAAGTGCAAACTAATTTCTATACTTGTGTTTTTTTTTTTTTTTTCCTTTTCTGTTTTGATCCGCATAATCGAACAGTCTAAAAGGAGAAACCACACTAACTTGAGCCTTAACTAGATTTAAGGTTCTGAGGATACCACGCGTACACTAGTTTGCAGCAAATAGAAGTGCCCTGTTATTTGAAGCCAGTGTTTACAGTAATTCCATGCTCTAATGAACCCTGAAGCTGACCGGCCTCTGCCCTTTAACCTTCCTTTACCCATTTGGGCCTCTTGACTTGCTTCGGCTCCGTTTGTGCCCCTTCCACCCCTCCATGTTTGCTGTCCTTTATCAGACGCCCCCACCCTCAACCACCAACGCCTCCCCTGGTTTCCCGGTGTTCCATTGATCTGAAACTAGATGAGCGCGTTTCAAATGTACATAATGGACTTTTAAATGTGGAATGCGGTGTTTTGTGCCGCTCACCCATCCGAATAGAAGAAAAAAACATAAACCACCCTATAAAAAGATACATGCGTGCAAAAATGAATCGCAGGCAGCTGTTTTCTAAGGTAACTTTATAAAAAATCGTGTTGCAAAAACACCGATCTCTGAATATGAACTTTAACAGGCATGATCTGTTTACCGTGTGTCTCTTTGAATGTATAACTACAGAAGGCAGATAAGGTGGGATCTGTTTGTCCTGCTCTATTTGCGGAGTTTTTTCGAATACACGAGAACCTGGCTGCGTTTTGTATGTTGACTACCCACTCCCTCCCCCCCAGCCCCCCTAGCAAGCCAATTAATGGTAACCTGCCCATTCAAGAGCCAGTAATCTGTTTTTGTTAATCTCCCGAAGTTGGTTACATTCGGATATCCATGTTCTAAGAACCTGTATTTCTGTTCCCTTGGCCGTATTGATATCTAATGTTTTTTTTTTTTGGGAGGGGGGAGGGGCATCTGGGGCAAGGTTGTTTAAATTGCCTGAACTTGTTGGGCTATTAGACACAGCAGGGTTCAGTGCCTCGATGAGGTTTTCTGTTAAATCGATAAATGTAACCTGGATTGCTGGACTGCCTTCCTCTTGGTAGGATGACTACCACTTTACAGATGCTCTGACTTGAAAGCTTGCACCCTAGAGTGTATGGAATGCTTTCCCCATAATTTTAATATAATTTCCTTGTGCATTTCATGAGGGAAACTAGGGAAAGGCTAAATTCGAGATCTTTCCATCTCGGTGAAACCATAATGCCATGTACCAAAGCCACATTGGTTGGTTTGGGGCCTGCTCTGAGCCGAGGTAGTCTCCGTGGCCCAGATTCACAGGACAGACAAAGCAACTGTAGTCTGACCCATCACGTAAATTCAGACCTTTCCAGACCGCGTTGCAATATAAAGCCTTGTGTACATAGGGTGTTAATGCACTACATTCTTGCAGTTTGTACGTTTTGTTTAGTAAGTCTCTTAAGTTTGAGATGGTCCCTCAATACTTGCATAAGATGCATATAGAGGCCAGAAGGTCTGCCTGTTGCTCTACTTCACCCCAGCTGTTCATGTTTGTAATACAGCCCTAATCCACCTATTAATGTCTTTCCACCACTGACATAGGCTTAACTGTGCTGGAGTACTCTCCCTATTCGCTCCACCTGTTCCTAATTCACATCTACTCCTTGTAATGTGAATAACGATAACATTTGTTAATTCATGCACCTTCTTTTAGACCAGTGCCAAGATTCTGAAACTCGCCAGTTCTACCAAATTGGTGACTCTTGGGAGAAGCATGTCCAAGGAGTGCGCTACCAGTGCTACTGCTATGGCCGGGGGATTGGGGAGTGGCACTGCCAGCCTCTGCAGACCTATCCAGGTGAGACATGAGGGGTGGTTGGTGGGGTGGGAACCGAGGTAGGGAGGGGCACCCCTTTTGTGGGAGCTGTGCTTCTAATGCTTTGTGCTCAACATTTGCTGGAGTGGCCCATCAGGTTAATGCACCTGCTGAATACATATTTAGTTTTAAGGTCGTTCGAATCTTGGTGAGACTAAATCTAACTTCCATCTAACAGATTTTAATGATTTAACATATCAATAGTGGTCCAGTGAGAATTATGAAATTTGTTAATGTTCTTTCAAAGGTCTACCCTACAGGCAGCTTGTCTCCAGTTAACAGAACTATCGTGTACAATAACAGTGCTCGTACTGGGCTTTGGATCAGCCGGTTTGTCATGATTGGTTGCCTTTCTTCTCATTTGCTTGCTTCTTACTCTTTCCTTCTTGAGATTGCCATTCCTTAGGAGCATAGCGGTTTTACTGTGCTTCTGCTTCAAACCGTTGTATCCTTCAACGGTATACATTCCGAACAAATTTTCAGGTCTATGAACTGCTTTTAGCAATCTGGCGGAGACCTATTGTGTGAATCCTAGTTGTGGGCGAGCCAACAAATGACAGGGCTGAGCTAGAGCCAACCCTGGTAATATTTTCCATGTAAGCAATAAGATAAAATCTCTTCAAAATTAGGGGGGGGGAAAAGCACATTTCTTTAACATGCAGCAGCTTTGACTTAAGTCATGTTAAATGTTCGGGGGTGGAGGGGGGGGCGCGTAATGAAGAAAGGGAATTGGTGAAACAAAATATGTGCCGAAAATCAGTGGAGAAGCTGGGATTAACCTGCGGTTTTATGGTTTCACTTTTTACAATAAGGCTCTAAATGAGTATCGATTTGTCTCTCCTTTTCACCTCCAATGTTAATGCGTTGCTTTTAGCTTTATGCACAAGGTTGGCAGGCAGGATCCACAAAGTCTGCGGAAGGTTCCAAGAGGACCTGGAGCCAGGCAGTTGACAGGAGCCTGGCCCTAGCTTGAAGTGGCTCTCTCCCTTTCCCCCCCCCCCCCCCCCCCCCCCCCTTGGGTATTGCTTCTGGTTCAGACTGCTGCTTAGCATTGGCCTTCATTTGTTACCAACCTATCCTTTTTTTGAATGAATGACTTTATCCTTCAACGGCTTCGCATAAAGGTGTGGGTTTTATTTTGTGTAAGCTGGACTCTAGTGCAAACATGACTCGTGTGCCCTTGCATGCTTTCCCAAATTAAAGCAACTTAACTTAAAAATGGCTGCCCATCCCTTGCAAGATGGCTGTCATTTTCTTTGCTCCACAAAAGAAGCCATTGCCCCGTTTGCTCTACTGCTGTAGCTGTACATTCAATGCTTCTGTAGCTGCTTTCGTCAGCAAGACCATTGTTTGAGTTTTACCAGATGGTGAGCTAGTTGTGAGGTGGGGGTCAGTCTGTTTGTTTTATTGGATGAGAATGTGTGCACTCGTTTTATTTTGTAATTCATTGTCATTACTTCATGTTATTGATACCATTGCAGTACAGGCATTTTGCTGCACTTGCCAATCTAAAATCGTACCAGCAGATATGCTTTAAAGACTTACAATAACTGAAGGTCATGGCCCTCCATGCATGAAATAAACATGTTTAATGTGCTCCCACCTGCCAACTAGGGCTGATCCCTGGAGTACGGGTTGCGTTCAATACCCGCCAGGTCACGCTCCTTTTTAAATAAAGTGCTTTTAGACAGTTTTTAGAGTTTTTTTTTAAAGTGTTAATGTATTTCACTTGCTGCTATTTCATGTTCACCCGAGATTATATTGTTTAGGGCTTACATTGTATAATTGCATTAACTGCACAGGCTTACCGGGAGGAGCTCGAGCCGATCTCACTCCGGGATTCCGCCAGTGACGTAGTACTAGCGGGTCATTGGTGGAGGACGGAGGCGGGAACAGGCCTGTGATTGGGCGCGGGAGCCGGCAGGGGAAATTTAAACTCTGCATGCCTCGTCCGCGCAGCGGACGCACACCGCTGGCGCGCCGAAGGCAAGCCCGTCTGCGCCCGTCCGTGCTCGGTCCGGGCTGAGGGCTAGCCGCCATGGCTCTGGTACACTTGAGTTGGTGAGTTATACAGCTGCCCAGCTGAGAATCCTTGACCCAGAGGGGGGGGGGAGAAGGCTGGTTGTCCCAAGTACCATCCTGAAACGATTATTAGAGAATCCGGTACTGCTTGCAGGTCATGCAAGGCCCCATTGCAAGAAATCCTTGCAGGTAAGGGTAGAGGTGGGGGTAGACTGGACTCAGGCCCGCAAACCCTAGGGATTAAACCCGTACCATGGAAGTGTTTGCTAATGAACGTCAGATCACTAGTGAAGCACAGCCTGGAATGCTGTTTGTTCATGGAACAGCATCAGGTTAAGATGGCTTTTATTACGGAAACATGGACTAATAGTGCCTCAGGCCCAGACATTGTGAAGGCCCTTCCTGCTAACTTTATTTGTTTTACGTTGGACCGTCCCTCAGGAAGGGGGGGGCGGACTTGCCGTGATTTATCACAATAGTCTTGAGCCTTTATTTTCGGTAGCGTCCAACCAAGCATGTGAGGCACTCTCTTATCACTTTCCGCCTTTCCCCCAAAAACACGTTCAAAGCACTTTTGATCTACTGGCCCTAGAGCGACTTTCTTGGAGTCACTCAGCACCCTGGTAGAGGATGGTTTTTGTGCCCACTCGTTCACCGTTTTGGGCGACTTTAACTTCTACCTGGATGACAAACTAGATCCAGACAGCAAGCAATTGCTGGACTTTATGGATGCAGGAGGGTTGGATCAAAGGGTGGTGGGACCTTCGCATATTGCTGGCCATACCCTTGATGGCATTTACTAACCGAACGGATCTAGATATGGTGGAAGTCCTGCCACTCCCTTGGTCTGATCATGCCGCAATAATTTTCACACTCAACAGGGACCCAGACACAACCGAAGACTAAGCCTAGGGAGGAGATTGTGACCCGAGCTTGGAAATAGATAGATGGGACAAATTTGGGTAATTACCTAAAGGCTAACGCCCCTGGTGTCCCACTGGATGTAAATAAAGCTGCAGACTCGTATTCCGAATGGATTGAGAGGGCCTGCGATACATTTGCACCTGCTAAATCTTTCACACCCAGAAGGGCTTCACCCTCGGCCCCGTGGTTCTCTGATTCGCTACAGACCATGAAATCTGACTGGAAAAAATTGGAGAGAATATGGCGGAAGGGTTACAGTCCGACCGATAAAGAAAAATACAAAAACAGCCTCTCTAATTATAAAAATCAAATACAAGAGGCAAAAAAATATATTTTACGGAGCAAATTGAGCTGGCGAGTTCATCTTCCAGAGAACTGTTCAAAACTTTAACCAAGCTCAAGATCCCAGTTGAACCGATTTCTGCAACCAGTTCTGACCTTTGTGAGACCGTGGCCACTTTTTTCCAGAATAAGGTGGCGGGGATTTTTTCATCCTTTTCCGAAGTCTATAAAGAAGCGGGAGAGGCAGTTTTGAGGACTAAGGTTGGGTCAGCAGAGCCGCAGGATAAACTAAGGGGCTTTAGTCCGTTACAATCAGAGGAGGTTAAGGGTTTACTGATGGCGGCCAGCTCTGGAGCCCCCAGTGATCCATGCCTGGTGGCGGTTCTTCAGAGCTGTCCAGAGGTTCTTGCCGCCACACTCACTCCACTGTTTAACTCTATCATAGTCAGGTAGCTATCCTAGGAGGTGGAAGGCAGCTTCCATTTTACCATTAATAAAAAACCCATTCTGGATAAGAGTGATCCTAGGTAGGATCTTGCAGTGGGCCGAAGAAAACCAGGTTCTGTCAGATTTCCAGGCAGGTTTTAGAACAGGGATAGGCACCATCGAGCAGACATTTCGCCTTCTAATGATATATTGGAAAGTGGTTGTGCTGGGTGGGGGCATCTTGTATCTAGTCTTTATAGACTTGCGAACTGCCTTCGACCTGGTCCCACGAGCCCAATTGTGGAATGTCCTCGATAGGTTGGGCATACCCCCTTACTTGTTGGCTTTACTCATAAAGTTTCATGAAAGCAACTTTGCTCAGATTAGATGGGGTACCCAGGGGGAAAAAACATCTCGTATTCCCGTAGATAGGGGCGTCCGCCAGGGGTGTGTGCTTGCCCCCACTCTGTTTTCTCTCTATGTTAACGGAGTGGTGGAGCATCTGCTTCAACACCCGTCAGATGCACCATCCCTGGCTGGCAGGAAAGTTCCTACGCTCCTATTTGCGGATGATACCCTCCTAATTTCAAAATCACCAGCAGGTATCCAAAAGTTGCTTTCTAGTTTCAAGGCCTTCTGTGACATCAAGGGCCTGTCCATAAATATAAGCAAGACCAAATTCCTTGTTCTTAACCCCCCCAGGAAATCTGTTGTCCCTCCTGTTTTAGACTCTGTTCCACTCGAAAAAGTCAAAGAATTTGACTACCTAAGCATTCGACTCTGTGACAATATGAGTTGCAAGGGGCACCACCAAAAGGTGTTTCTGACCCATAAGAGGGTTGCAGGGGCCCTGCTCAAAGAACATCGTGCCTCATCCTTAAAACCTATTGGGGCACTACTAGACATTTACAGGGCAAGGGTGGTGAGTGCAGCATTGTATGGCGCGGAATTGTGGGGCACACAGTCGACATCTTAACCCACCTCAAACAACTTCCATAAAGATCTTATGAAGTTACCCCACAGTACCCCTACAATCCCCCTCTTGCTAGATGCAGGTACACGCCCAATTTGCAAGCAAGCTAGGCTACGCCCCCTTTTATTATGGGCCAGGATATGGAACGTCCCTGAACTGAGTAGCTATGCAGATGCCCTAAGCGAACTCTTATCCCTATCAGGCTGGCATAAGGTAACCTGGCTCAGGGAGGTTAAGCGACTTCTTTGAGTTGGGTTTAGGAGACGCTTGGGTCAACAGAACAACACCTTCAAAACAAATGCTAAAGAAGGCTTATTGGTTTTGGGTGGATAACGAGAGATTGTGCAACCCTAAACATTGTAAATATGTTGCCCAGTTCCTGCTAGTTAAGGAACTCCCCCTTAGAGAACCTTATCTGGTCTTAATCCATAACTCGGGCGACAGAGCATTGTACTTTAAATTTAGGGTGGGTGTACTTCCCTTAGGATTGTTAACTTCCACCTGGAAACGTCCATTTCAAACTATACCTTATTGCCCCTTCTGTGACTCAAGGGTTGAGTCCATAGCTCATCTGTAGTTTGAGTGCCATGCTTATGCTGTGCCTAGGTTGAGATGGTTGAAGCCCCTATGTAGGAGTCTGGGCACAAGATCACATTTGGAAGCCTTACGCATATTGCGTTCAGATGCCCGTCCCTTCTTTGCCTGCTGTATGGCTAAATTTCTGGGCTGGGCTTGGAGGATAAGAACTGCAAAGAAACAGTTGATACAGTAATGTGCTTCGGCCTGTACTGGCTCTTAAAATTTGGCTACCATTTTACTTTTTTTTATATTTTATTTTTTTAAATGCCATTGTTGATTCTGTAGGCTTTTATACTGTGCTTTGTTAAACTGCTTTTTTTCTATTGATGTAATGTATTGCTTTTATGATATGTTTTTAGATCGAAATAAAGCTTCAATCAAGAGTGATCCGAACAGTTATAGGCCTATTTCGCGGCTCCCATTGCCAGCAAAATTATTAGAGAAGGCCATAAACAAGCAACTTGCCTCTTTCTTGGAAAGATCTAAGGCCCTCGATCCCACACAGTTTGGGTTTCGGGCTGGCCACAGCACGGAACTTGCCCTGATTAAGGCGACGGAGGAGATCAGAGTGGCGGTGGATCAAGGGGGTGAGGCGGTCCTGATTCTGCTAGATCTGTCGGCGGCCTTTGATACGGTCCATCATGGAGTTATGATGGACCGACTGGCTATGGCCGGGGTGGAAGGCACTGCCTGGAACCTCCTTAAGTCTTTTATGGCCGACAGATCCCAGACTATAGAATTGGGAGCAGAGGGATCTAAACCTTTTTCCCTTCCCTGTGGGGTCCCGCAAGGGTCATCCCTGAGCCCCACTCTTTAAAGTTTATGTGAGTCCTTTGGGAACCTTGATTAGATCGTATGGACTCCAACTCACCTCGTACGCAGATGACACGCAGATTGTGTTATCAGTACAAAGAGGGTCCCAAGTGGATCTGCCAGCAAGGTGTCATGACTGTCTTCAAGGTATCGCGAGCTGGATGGCTGCTAATTGCCTCAAACTAAATGCTGGTTAGACCGAGGTAATGATATTCGGAAATAATCCCAACATCTGGACCCCAGATATGTGGCCTGATGCGTTGGGGAAGCCACCAGTGCCCACACCCAAAGCTGGGAATTTGGGGGTGATTATGGACCAGAAACTGGACTTTGGAAGCCAGGTCAGTGGAGTGGTTTCGTCCTGCTTTCATATCCTCAGGATACTGAGGAAAGTTAAAGCATTGCTTCCCACGGATGGCTTCCGGCTAGCAGTGTTGGCTCTCATCCTGTCGCGTCTTGACTACTGTAACAGTCTGTACCTCAACTTGCAAAAGAAACATCTGTGCAGACTGCAGTTGGTGCATAACGCGGCAGCAAGACTGGTGACAGGCACACCTAAGCATGTCTCAATCCGAGAAGGAATGAGGAAACTTAATTGGCTTCCAATACAGACGCTCCCAATTTAAGGCCTTGTGTACGGTTTTCAAGGCATTGAAAGGCACTGGCCCAGAGTTTTTGAAGGCTTGTTTCAAGCGGTATGTGCCGGGGAAGGCACTGCGCTCTATGGAGGGCAATCTAGTGGTGGTGCCTAGGACAAAAAAGGCCAGCTGGGGAGGAAAGCTGTTTTCCTATGGTGCAGCCACCGCATGGAACTGTTTGCCAGCACACGTTAGGAAAACGGAGGAACTTTTCTCTTTCAGGAAGGGCTTGAAGACCTGTTTGTTCAGGGATTAGACACTCGTTCTCCAGGGATGCTCAGTTTCTTAGCGCCAGGACACCCTCGGGTATAAGTGCGCTTTATAAGCTCCTAATAATAATAAACTACAGAGCAGACTGGCTAACACCTCTGACATTTTCTCGACTATGTATTAATTTAAACTACTGGATGATTTTCATTTTGTGTGTCTTTAAATCCTGGCTGTAATCCGCAAGTTCCTTGCCGGATGGGTTGTAAAACCATTTTGGTGTCCTCCTGAGATCCTTCATGGTGATCTTGAAGCACTGACCATTCCTGGCGGTTCTGTTCCAGCAGTGCAGGGACTGGTGCCAGCAGTTGGTTAAGAAACCGTTAAGCATGCTGCCATCTCCACTGGTTTGTGGGAACCTACATAGCATTTTATTTCAGCTGATTTTAATTCCTGCAAGAGGTCCAGTTGTACAGTGTATATGGTTGATTGCCGATTCTGTGGGGTTTTGGAATAAATGTTTTGGACACTTGGGCCCCCAAAGCCTCGCATCCCCTACCCCTTCTTGTAGACACCAAACCTGTGGTACTGGACTTTAACCTGGGTGTTGGATCACCACCGGACGGGCCAATGATATATCGTTGACATTCCCCTCTCCTGTGGTTAGTTGCCAAAGAATTTGGCATCTCTGTGCCATCTCGCTCTTCGTTCCAAAAGGGTGCGCTGGGCCCTGTGACATGAATGCAGCAGTACTGGAGCCAACTAAATCTGGTTTCAGCACATCAGTCCGCATAATCCTATTCTCACTTGAAAACACTGTTTCAACAAAATGTTTGGACTGTGCAATGCAAAGATCTCCCTCAATACATTTTGACTACAAACACTTTATGCAAATTATGCACATCGTTTGAGGAGCAGTGCTATTTAAACTACCACAGACATGCATACCCACACTACTTGTGCATCACTCTTGCACACAGACTTATCACCCAGTTAATCCCTTTAACTCCCGCTGTCCCACCTATAAGCACCCTTTCACAACTTGCACATGTACAAACCACACACTGCCACTGTAGCGTCCTGTCTCATCCACGCACATGCGCTCATAATCCCCTTTCTTGTTCCTGCACATTAAACTTGCTATCTCTCGCTCCCAAACCTACGAGGTCCACTTTGCATGCTGGAAGATATGAAGCTTTAACTAACGCATAAACATTGACAAAGCCAACACTAGGTGGGGGGCTCTGTGTGTGTGTGTGTGTGTGTGTGTGTGTGTGTGTGTGTGTGTGTGTGTGTGTGTGTGTGTGTGTGTTCTCTTATATATTTTTTTTTTTTCTCACTATTTTGGATATTTCATTTTAGTAGTTATGGATATTATGGTGTGTATAGTGTTTTAGATGCACACTTATATCCTCTACAACAGAAACCAATTCCAGTGGGGTCCATGTGCATCTCTGGCACTGCCAGGTGGGCCAACATTAAAGTACCGCGTGCGAGGTGATGCAATTCTTCAATAGCGTGCGGCTACTTCGAAGTGTTCCCGATCACTTCCAGGTGGACGAATACGCCTCTGACGTTTGCTGTTCATAGCTGAAGAGGGTGGGTTCACTGAATAGTCTATGCACAGAACGTTCACCCTGTGGTGGGGGTTCGGTGATGCTGCAGCTGGTTTGTACATAGCTGCAAAAAGAACAATTGCTGGACTGAATGCAGAACAATGTCATACGTTCACCCCAGTACAGATGTGGGCCTAAATCCATCGTTTTTTCCTCACCATGCATTCCAGTTTGGACCCAGCCATATGCAAATCAGTCTTGACCCTGCGCCCAATGGGAACAGTCCAGCCTGAACTGCCAGGCCAGGTCCTCCCTGGACTGGAAACAAGCATCCTAGGACCGGTTTCGGGATATCAGCTCATCCGCCAGGATAGCTTGACTCCAGTGGCATGGGAGCACGGGACCCACGTCTGGGCATACCCGTCCCACTAGGGGGTGACCAATGCAAAAAGAACAATTGGACAGATTGACTGACTTGCATATGACCAGGTCTAAAGTGGGGTGGCATGGTGAGCAAAAGAATGATTGATTTAACCCAGATCTCTTGACTGGGGGTGAATGTTGTGATTTGTTCTGCATTCCGTCCATCAATTGTGCATATCGGCACTCATTGCTGAAGGAGTCAGTCTGTCTTAACGCAAACTAACAGTTTCACAAGACCCACAGAGAGCCTCCCACTTACACTTAATCTAAACTTCTTAGAACTTTGACATTTTTTTTTACATAATCCTGTGCCGTGGCAGCAAATTGTAAAGATCGAAGGAGAATGCATTGTGACACACGAAACTTGGATGGCTGTAACAGATCTATTAAAATACAGATAGCGCCTCATGCGCTTCCAGGCCCTCTCTGTGCCCATGATTTGAGGCCTCGCGTTAGCGAATGGATCAGGATTACAGAATTACTTGATTCGAGGGAAACCGGTATTGGAAAGCTGCTTGTTCGTGCACCGGGCTGAATACCCGTGTGGGATTTTGTTTTGCCCAGGCTTGTAACGTCCCAGTGGGAGGAACGTGTTTGTAACTGCTTCACCAACCATTTCCAGAGACCACCCGCCCCCATCCGCCATCTAAAGTAATCCAAAACTTGAGTGCGTTGTCGTCGAATGGCTTCTTTCATTGCCTTCCATTAGTACCTTCAGAGGGGGGTCCTTTTGATCCCCCGTCACATCCCTCCTCCTGTCACATAAACACACTGACCTCGGCAGGTGGTAAATGACGGGCCCAGCCTCTCCTTCCTGCCGGAGAACCTTGATTTCACGCCCCCGTTGTTTTAGTGGTGCCTCGAATTCGAAGGCGGTGACGTTTACTGGATCGTCTCGTCACCCATACCTCTCCGCCCCCCTTCCCGGCCAGGCTTCCTGTGTTAGACCGCGCCTGAAGTGCTAATCCGTCTCCCTGCAGTGTGGCTCTTGACCCACGGGGGGTAATCCGGCTGCCGCAGGAGAACTTTAATCAACCCTGGACAGCTGAAGGGATGCTGTATACTTTTGTTCCCGTCATGATTGACAGTTGAGCTGTCTGCAAAACAGATTACCGATCTTTATAATGTAGGGGATTGACAATACACGGAATATTATCAATCCCACTTCCTGCATTTATTGACTTTTATTTTTTATTCCACCTTCCAGGAAATGCTTCTCTCCTCTTGGATTGGGCAAGGGACTATTACGTCTCAAAGTATAACCGTCACGTTGTTTGCCAGATTACTTTATTTGTCTCCTACATGCACTCTATGCCCAGCATTTTTTGCTACTTCCCCCGGCAACGTCAATAGGACGGTTTTTAATATAACCATGCAAGACTGCCTCCCCCTACACATGTACCCTGATTGGTTGGGTATAATGGACCCCATGCAAGCACAAACAATAGGTACCCCTGCTTCCAGGCTGGGTAGTAAGGCTGTTATACTGGGGAGTGCTGCGGGACCCGCCAACCCATTCCTACTGCACTAAAAGCTGCACCCTGCCTATACATGTAGATCTCTGAATGCTTACGGTGCCTACGTAGGTTTTCTAAACCTTAGAGCACTTAACTCTGAAGATGCAAGTGTGCTGAGGACTACCCCCTCTGCAATACACAGCAAAGTTATACAAACTCCAAGTTTGCGAACACACATCGGCATGACCATAAACTGCATCTTAAGGCACATGGCTGTGTGCAAGACTGTCATAACTAGTTTGTCTTAATGCCCAATGTTCTGACATAATTTAACATAGTCCGAGGTGGCAGTGAATCTAGTATATTTGAGAGCAGAGTCCTGCACAGAGAAATCTAAGTGAACCTATGGAACAGTACAAGGTATAGGCATGGGGTATAAGCAGGGGGTCTCTATTAAAATGAGAACCATGTCCATTCAGAAAAGAATCCCAAGACCTGTTCATATTTTGCCAGAGGGCCACTCAATAATGGGGGGGGGGGGGGGGGGGGGGGAGTGGAGGAATAGCAAAAATTAAACACTGGAGTTAAGGATTCCACCTTTTTGCATAAAGAGCACGTGCATTATTCTCTGAAACTTGTGTAGATGAAAACCAAGAATTAAAAAGCAATTGGACTGCCGAATCCCTCATTCTTTCCAGTCACCAGAGGGGTGGTGGGTAGTAGTAGGTGAGAAGGAGAACTTGTTTTTACTATAGCACCAAATCAAATAATTGAGTGTCTTGGCACCTTTTGGTTTTTGCCCACCTAATCAGTTATTGTACATATGTCTATTGGATCTTTTCGGTGGGAGGAAAAAGATGTGGGTTCAAATGACGGCGCACCAATTAAAATCTCGCAATGTATTGAAAGTCCTCACCTTGCTGAAGATATTTACAATCTGCCAGAAAGGAGCTCACCTTGGAAGAACGAATGGCCTACATGCAGAATTCCATGCTCCGCAATGCTCATGTGTAAAGGATGGCTGCACCCATGTGCTGAATACCTGGTCATGTTGCTCTTGCACCTACATGGTCAGGTGACATAATGGACTCTTGAAACCCCAGTCTAACGAAAGGTTAATAACACACAAGTGACTACATGGCAAAACCCTGCCAGATCAGCTGCTTTGTAGACTGTACCCCCTCGCCTAACCCCCCCCCCCCCCACCCCCGCCATACATTTTATTGCGATGTGGTGGGGAAAGAGTGCCATGTTAGAGTGCAGACTGGTATTGTTTGAAATCTTCCATCGAGCTGGTCTCGGGATAGCCAACAGAAGCAGTAACTCCAAAGTACTTGCTTATGAGAATTACATCCCCTGTCTCCTCATTCTTGATTCGACTCCCAGGTTATCGCAAACACTAAGAAAATTGTCCTTCATTCACGTCGGAGGAAGGCATCAAAAACCTACTGCCTTCAATCACTTCAGGTATGAAATTAATCTCCACTCAACTAGCTGCAGGCAATATAACCTCTGTCACTTTTGGATGTATCTGCTGTTCTGGGGGTTGGGGCTGTGGTCTCTAACTGTATGCTAATCAACAAGTTTCTCCTTCATAAATCTCATCCCTCCACTCCACTTGCATAAACATGCCAGAGAAGTGTGTGTAGGCATGCATCCTTGACCAGAGACCCAGGGTTTTAAATGACGATCGCCTCAAAGTAAGGCCAAAGACCTGCATACAGAGGGAAGTATTGAAGTCCCTTCCCAGTGGATGAGCTCGGAGTGACAATGGCTAATTCAAACCATGTGTCTGCCACCTCTGCTCTTCAGTTCTACATTTTCTCAAGGATGCAGTGTTTGGGTGTGGACTCTTAGTTTGAATTTTTTTTTTTCTTCCCAGAACCAAATTCAGTGGCTTTCCCTTTTGGATTGTATTACTTATCTGAATTACTACAGCAAATCCCCGGATAAGCACCATTCATTATTCTCCTCAGGCGTGAATACTTGTCCGGTTTTGGGGGCCATTTCGTACACGTCCCACAACTGGTTGGGATATTGTAGATTCAGACATCTGGTGTTGGCTGGATTGTAAAGTGAAAGGTGCAGTAGTCCCATGGGTGGGTAAAGCAAGTACAAATACAGAATGGAAGCATATATGAATTCTTGATTGGCTAGAGTTTGTAGAGCTTCAGTTACGGTTGTGTGGGGGCTCTTACTAGAATCAACTAGGTCTTGCCTTGAAACATTCCCTGGTATCAAACCACCTCATTGTTGCAAAACGTTCTTTCAGTCATCTCTTAACGCTATCCAAAGTATTCTTCCAGGCAGACCAGTCTTTAACATGCCCAGGCATCTTAATCACCCACTCATTTGCTACTGGTTCTGCAGGGCCTTGGCTCTTGCTTCTAGCATGGCCTGTGAGTGACCTTAATTACCCACTGGTTGGTGTATTCTTTTGTTTTAGAACCGAAGAAAATCATTTGTACTGCAGTTTAACAGGCTTGAACTAAAAAAGTGTGGCATCCGTATTGAATGACTGATTTAAATTTAATTGGGGGGAAAATTTAAAGCAATATTAAAGTGTGAGCAGAGAAGGGTAAAGAGGCAACGTCCATTATAATCATGTATTTGAGGACCTCCGAGATTAACTAGTTGTGTGTGACAAGGCAGGGTTGTGAGCATGGGTTGCACATTGAGATGAAGTCACAACAGACCTAGGAAAATTGATCTTTCAGTTTGGCAGTGGACTGTCCGTGGAAGGGGTGGATCACTTGTAAGTTCTTCAGCAATCTGGCATTGGAAAGCGACTTGGAGGGATACTGGCACCTGTTAATAAACAAATACACATTTGGCATCCGTTTAGTTTATTTGGCTGGCTCCTAACTGCTTGATTTGATTCGTGGAATACACTAGGCGCTCTTATGTGAACATTGCAGCATGCAGGTTCACCAAACTCTCGTTCTACAAACTAAAGTCCAATCAGCGCTTGAAGGTCACACAATGACTCTTGTGCCCAGTCCCAAAGGTCGCCAACACTGCATGAAGTGTTTGCACCTTTTGCTGTAGATCAGTTACTTTGTGAATAAAGACATGAGCCATTTATTTGATACATAGTTAGTTGAAACCATTGCATAGAAGTGCACAAATGTTAAAAGAAATGCACTATTTTACTTGGTGTGCAAGTTAATGTGACCTGGGCCTTTTAAATGTCGTTAGTTATAACCTTCACATTTTTTTTTTTCTTATAGTATGCACAAGAACTTAACAAAACATGCACTATGGCTACTGTTGCTCACATTGAGGGTTGCTATCACAGCTTGTGTGCAAAAACGTATGCCCATTGAATTAAAATGATTGATTTAGTAGGGCTCTTCTCTCACTGACTAGAGCCGTACAAAAGCAAACCATGTGGACTATTGTCTTCTGTTTGGTCACGTTTTCTGCAGGTGTTCAACCTTGGTTTGGACCATGTTGGAATGAAGTGCAAATGGCGAGCTCGCCTCAAATGATCTAGGATAAACTAGTTTATCGCCTGTTACATGAGAGGTTGACTAAGTGTATAATAATTGTTCCTCATCCATGTGTGGTAACTTTGCCAACTCCCTTTTATTTTTTTTATCTTGGATGAACAAGAGGGCCCGCAATTTTTAAAAAAAATGTATTGAAGGAAACCGGAGTGGACTTTAGCTTCCTTTTTGTAAGCTATTGAGAGTTTCTTCGAGGAATGTGCGAAGTGTTTTTATCGTTCAAATTTGTGATTCCTATTCAGATTAAATGATCGATGTGTTTTTGTTTGGAGTTTTAAACACATTCTCGTAAATGGCTCTTGACTTGCTATTGTTTGATTTATACCAATGACTAAACTAAAATTGACATGACTCCATAGTACAAACTTGCGTTTGTAGGACAACTTTAAACTTTGTACAATTTGATTTGGTGCTGGACTGAATCCAACTTCAATAAATGTATGGGGACCAACAAAATTGCATGAAACATTTTTTTCTTCTGACATTCCTTAAACTTTGTGAGTACACCGAAGATCAACATGTGGTCCTCTGGCAAGTCTGATATTCGAGCAGCTGTCTCTTGGTGATACACTTCTGTATGAATCCGTTTCTCTTGGGTATTTCACAGGGGGATTTTTTTTTCGTGCGAAGTACACCGGTTAAGTAATGCAAAAAGTTCACTGCTGTAGTTAAGATTTCATCCAGGACTACTTTCAATGCTTGAGTGTATTGACGTTTTTGAACAACCTCATATTCTAATATTTTCATATTTTTATTTCTAACTGAATGTAGTGTGACTACTTGGAGCGTTTCGTACAATAACTTTGGGCCTTTTTTTTTTAAAATTTATTTAAATATGCTTATGTCAAAACGCTAAGTTCTGTTGTGATAACTTTGTAGTAGCATTGGTGAGAAAGGGGGGGGGGGGGGTTCCATGAAATATGTGGTACGACTTTTGCGTGAGGCTAACAATTGCTCATTGCTGCTCCTTAAAAGAAGAAAATGTTCTTAATCTAGTATACCTAAAATGTTGTTTACTTTGCTCGTGGTTCCACCCCCCCCCCCCCCCCCCCCCGGGGACTGGCTGTATATTCAGTTATCGGTAAACAAGGGAATTCAAGTGTTCATCGATTGTTCTGCAGTACTTGTTAAATTCAATGATAAGTGGCCGAGTCTTTTGTGGGTTCTTGGTGAAGATCACAGGTGGAGCACGGCATCTGAATGCCCAGCTTCCTCATCTTCTCTTTAGCACTGGTAGCTAGCCACGTTTTCTGTGGCAGTAGCCATGTGAAGATTTTCAATATTTGAAGAGCTGGTTTGAGTAATTTTGCAACTTTCTTCCATTGTTTTTCCCCGTTTAAGTTCTTCCCTGACGTATTTCTTTTCTTTAGGTGGAGCCGGACCTGTCCAGGTGATTATCACAGAGAATGCTAATCACCCGAACTCTCATCCCATCCAGTGGATCCCACCTCAGCCATCCCACATTAAGGAGTATGTCCTTCGGTGGAAACCAGTAAGTATGCCTTTTGGGCCTGGGTACTCTTCAACAAACCGATACTCTGCTTCTTGTCAAGGTCCTTCTGGAAAGGTGCATTCATTGTGCATGATCACCCTTTGTTTGCCCAGAGTCCCTCTGCGATGTGTTTTGAGCATCTCTACTGAAACTAAGGAACCGGCTTTGACACTTGCTTTGCACTGTGCTGTGGCTGGCATTGTGATGGGCCACGCATGTTTTCACATGCCACATGGGTTTAGAAGCCCTTGAGAGCCATTCAGGACATTTTTGAAACTATTCAACTTTGTGTGTTGTCATTTTTTAAAACTGTCAACGTGCTTGCTCATTCACCGGTTCTTGAACGGTTAATGCAAATTTCCATGGCAGTTTTTGTCCCTAATACTGTGCAGTGGGTGCAGATCATAACTTGCAGAGGCAAAGTTTCAAATGTATCATGATGCCCCTTACCACCTTGAACGCTGATAGTCTTATTTCTCTTGGCAGATGTGATTTGTGCTGTGTGGCTGTGCTTTTTTGTGTACATGGTCTGAGGAAATGTATATACGTAGAGCTAGCACAACGGGGTAAATTCAAACAGAGCAAGATTTCATTAAATGAGGCTTGAGCTCAGTTTTCACCCCTAAAATAATTTTAACAAGCAAAGCTGCGAATAAGCTGTGATTTTTCAAGGTTGATCAAACACATTGTAAGTGCCTTGGAATTTGACCTTTGCAATGTAGTAATAAATATTTGAATTCACTTTTATTCCTGCACTTGCTCCAAATAACGTGATTTTAAGTGGCTATCTTTCTTTCACTGACAGGGCATATGTAACTATATTTATGCCTAGGCAGTGAAAATGAATGTGGCCCAATAACATGTGTGCTATTTGGAACAACTGCATGAATACACTTATTACTACAGTGCACAGGTAAAAGTTGAGTTTATCGTGACAGTGCAGCAAAGTTATCATGGAGCAAACGTTTTACTGCCTTATAAATTACATGTAATATTTACTTTATACCTGGAAACACCTTCCCTAATAGTATAGACATCTCTTCAATGTCTGGTTTTCTGTGTGGTGGTTTTTTATTTTTATTTATTTTTTGTAATACCTTGCCGCACAAATGTAAAACTTTGCATGCATCCTGGTTTTGGTTTATTAGCTTTAGATAAAACAAATAGAAGAAAATGCCATAATAATCTATATTTGCAGATGCGCAGAGTATAATATGCTCCTTATTACTATGAGGGAGGAGAGCATAATGCCTCAGTCAAGGCTTCACCTATCATGAGTCCTGACCCCTTCTATCATTCAGCAGCGGTACTAAATAGCATATCACCTGGTCAGTCTTCATATCTGCTAGATACACAAACCCCTACCTGACGGTTTCCTTTCTAGAAGCCTCCAACTATGTCGATGCAACCAATCGCCCTCTCCCATTGAGGAAAGAACCGCCAATGTTTGTGTAATGATCGCTACTGGAAAGTGATTGGATCATTCTAAAATGTCACCTAGGTATTTCTTCACCACATATACAAAAAATGGTATGTGGGGGCCCTAATATATTAGTGGCACTTATAAGGTGCAATCTTGATGCCTTAGGGCAGCCTGGAGCACTGTTCATAACAGGATATGCAGCCAACCAGCGTCTGACGGAGGGACATCCAGATACGTTTCCAGTGGTAATTAAGTGCGATAAACTTACAAATAAACTTTGAAATGGAACAGCCGGCAAGGTTCTGTTGTGTGTAATATTCTGTAAAGCATTAACTTGTTTTAAGTGGAGAAGCCGCCTGGTCTGGGAGGGTGTTGACAAAGCCCTGAAATGCAGAACATTTTTGTCTCTGTTCTTGTTCCTACATTTGTCCAACCACATCCCAAACGGATTTTGACCAGAAAACTAGAGTGTACAAATGGTGCATCATAGCTGATGCCCCAGTTCATTTTCCAGATTGAATGAAACACTGTTCTAGTAGCACCTGCAGCAAAGGCTAATTCTATTTTAATAGACCTCATCTAAGGGCTGCTGATCCAATTATCACACTCCTAGACCTATTGTGATTGGAAGTCTCGAAGGATGGATTTTGTAAGATTAACTCCCCCATTCCAGCTCATGACTAGATGTAGTTTCTTGTATAAATTTGCATCCTGCTTTGTTACAAATAAATTGCTTTGAATTGGGAACCCTCGGGGAAGCCTCAATCCATTGTCCACTCGCTATGTGGTCCAAGGCATCCAAAAGGTGTCCTATGCGTCTTTCCATGTTTCACTCTAAGATAAACCTAGAATACTGCCTTACTAACCAAACTACCTATATTTGTGCTTGTTTAGTTACAGGAGATTGATTTCTTTAGCCCCTCCTTCTTGACTTTACAATGACAGGATTGTATGGTAACCCAGAACTAAATGGTCCCTTAGGTTGCCAAATAAAGTAGTCTTGTTGTAGGGGATTGGCCAGTAGCTAGAATTCCCAGCGTGTCTTTAATGTGGCATGTCTGTTCTTGCAAGACCACCTTGAGAAACTCTATGTTTAGACTCTAGGGGCTGACTCCCTTTTCCCCCCTCAGTTGGGTGCTTTGGAGGAACTGGGTTGTGGTGATGAAGGGCTCAGTTGTACTATTCATAGTATCCTTGGGAGAAGAGCCTGACTGCACCTTTGACCCAAAGCTTACTTAGAGGGTTGAGGGAGTCTGGGAGGTAGAGGACAAAATTAGCCAGGAGAGATCCAGGCATAGATGCATCAGGGATGAAGCTGGGTTACAATTGCATACCTAATGTTCCCAAGATCTGTTTCTTTGCTATGCTTGGAATGCATGGCTGGCCAGAATGTCGTGGCTAAAAGAGCAAGATCGTAGGAAATGCTAGTTTTCTACATGTTTTTTTCATACGCCCAATTAATCATAGGCTACAGATGTGTTTTCCTCTGTACTACAGAAACACCAAAGCTGAAATTGCTTTAAAAGATCTGAAGGGTCTAAAATAGTTATTTTTTTCTCCCTGCATCAACAATATGCCTACACATTCTCCCAGAATCTTTTGTCTCCACCGCATGGGCGAACATTTTTACACGGCTGACTGCAGTCTACTCCTATACTTGAGTATGTTTATCTGGTCAGCAATGGGTCTTTGACCTTTGCTTCAGTTTTAAAACTTTGGCCAAACGTCAATCATTAAGGAATATGGACTATGTTGGAAGCATATTTAAAATTGTTTAAGTCTTTATAGACCATGACCTTTGCATTGTATCCGACACATCTGGTTTTGGAGGAGTTAGTGAGTGTGATGGCTGCTGCAGTCGATCACTGTGCAGACATGTTGCTGCAATTTGTACCACATGAGGCTGTTTAAAGTGGCCCATTTCAAAAGAACAAGATATAATCCTTTCTTGTGCCATCCTAACCTCGGTTTTTAGATGACTTGGGTTCATATGTCTGAAAGTGCAGCACCCTTGTAAATGCTGTTACTTTTTCAAACTGACACTCAATTGCTAAGTTTGTGTATTGTACACGTAATGTTGGGGTGCTTTCTGTTTTATCCCCGGGGAATCCAATGTCTTGCTTCAATAGCTACTTGCAAATGAAGAATTACATGTGATGTTCAGTTGTGATACTAGTGCACACTGATTATCAGTTCTGTCATTTTTATGGGCATTTGTCTTAACTTCTAGTTCTGTTTTGTTCCTGGTGAACGTTTTTTGGTTGCTTCTTAGGACCGAGGTCTGGTAAGCTCAGATGTAGGCACCTGGCTCTTTATGTGATGTATCAAAAATCTGATATACCGTGTAAGGACTCCAGGGGTTCCCTTCTGAGTGGACAGGGGCTTGCTATCCAATCCCCAAGTTTTTTTATTAGGGGGTAAAGAGGAGTGCAAGACCTTTGTAAATACACAGTGATTAGTAAATGACATGCACAACTCGAGGGAGATTCACACCAATTTATAAAAATAGCAAGTATCTTCATACTTGTCTAGGCATCGGAGAAAAATCGTTCAGGTAAGTATGTATTTAAATGTAAATTTTTGTCCCTTTAAAAAGTGGTCACATTGCAGTTTGAGTTCTGCCATGTTACCCTAGTGAAGGAAAAACAAGTTCTGCAAACGGGTATAGTACAGCGACTTATAAGGCCATTTTACAGGAGTTTATGGTGAATGGCGGGCAAGGTCCAAGGCAGCACCAGCTGCATGGGGCGGCCAGGTGCAAAATAGCATTGGGCGCCCAATAGGTTTCTTTGATTGTTGTATTTATAAAGTTCGGACTGTCTCTCCGCAAGGAGCACCCTGGCGCTAGCTGGAGGAAGGTTGAGATGGAACCGCGGGGACCCTATATGAGGGATAGGCAGAATTCGTCTGACAATACGCAAATCCAGGTTTTCAGTGCCTTCCTAAACTGTTTTCAGCAGCCTTGGGTGTATTGGCAAGAGGTTCCAGGCTTTAGTTCCTAATGCAGCTACTGTTTTGCCTCCCTTGGTTTTGTACCTAAAGTTGGGGGAGGAAGTTTGATGATCTGAGAGCCCGAGTCGTGGTGTATGGGGTAAATCTGGCTGAGCAGTACATTGGGCCTAAGTTTAGTGATGCTCTGAAAGTGATTAAGAGTATCTTAAATTGGCTTCTACTACATAAGAGAATCTTATGGAGGGTTTGAAGTGCTGCTGGTGCGGGCGGAGGACCTACGTGGTAGTTTCAGGACTAGGCGGGCCGCAGTGTTGTACCACTTGTAGTCTTTTTAACGTTTTTGCTCCCGCCAGGAGGATGTTGCAGTAGTCCAGGCGCGAGAGGATCCTATCAGTAGGATCTTGGTTTTGTCAGTATTACACCTGAGGTGCTTTTTCATCCACGGGATGACCTAAGCTAGACCGATTTTGAAATTGAGTTCAGCGTTGGTGTCTTTGTACAGGGATAGGGTCAATTGTGTATCGTCTGCGTTTGGAGATCAGTCACTGTGAAAATGGGCTGCAGGCTCTGGCTAAAAGGTCAGTCTGGTTAAACCAACAGGTGAGTTAGTCTTGCGATGCTCTAGGGCACCTGGGGTCCTCTTCCACTGCCCGGGAGCAATGGATGCAGAGGTGACTTTAGGCATCTGTTTTCTTCGTCTGGTGGGGTGGGGCTGCATGCAGAGACTGCAGACTACGACTGAATCCAGGAGGGGGTAAAACCCCTGTGGACTCTAGCTCTGGAGGGCTGAGGGAACTTTGACACTGGTGGCCCACTTCAACTCTGGCCGGAGGCTACAGGTGCAATGGTTGCTTCAGGTGGTGGGTTTTGGCAGTTCTGGAGATCTGTCGTTTCTTTTGGAGTTTCTGCATGATGCAGAAAAGTTTCACTGTTCTTCAGGAGGTATTTGTTTTTATTGAAGGCAAGCAGATCTGTTTTGAAGGCAGACCGCTGCAGGACGAGTCCTGTTTAGCTCAGGTTTGACAAAACCGCAGACATGACAGCATGGCTGGGGCAGTCGGGTGCTCTCTCCAGTATTTGCAGCTCTTCGTGTCCTCCTTCTACGCAGGTAGTCAGGATCTGCTTCTCTAGTTCCAGGCACTCCCCTATACTGAATTTAGGAGTGTTCAGGGAGTATAGGATAGTAGCAATTGGGCTGACCCTTGGGGCCACTATGCCCCTTATATGACCACTTCCTATGGGAAGTTTGCATAACCTCCCCTCAAAATTCCTAAGTATGCCATCTTCAAGATGGCTACTTCTTAAAAATTCGTCCCCTCCCTGTAGCCCACTTTAGGGGTGGGACTAGCCTTGAGGTGGCACGCCTACCTGACTAGCTAATTTTCCTGCCTGTCCAGGTGCCAAGGGGAATCTGGACTGGTGTGGAGGCCGCAAGGGAGCCAGATTCGCATTCCAACGGTAGGAGCTTTTTGAAGCTTGGCGGCCCAGGGAGGCTAATCACAGTAAATGATCCTGTGGGAGGGGGGGGGGGGTGTTACACCCTCTTCTGACAGGCTTTTGTTCTGAGTCTCCTGAGGGCAAAGGCTCTCACTCTAGGAGGTCCGAACAGTGTCAGGGGGCATGCTGGCCGAAACCAGTCTGCAAATCTACCAGAGGCTGATAGGTTTCCAGGGGACTCCTCTAAGGTGCCCTCTGGATGCATGTATTAAATTCAACACTGGCCTCAGTGTGAGTTTACCAGTATGAGATGTTTGGTACCAGACATCCCCCATTTTCAGTGAAGCTATCCTGTAGCTAGGGAACTCCTTTTCACCACTTGTCTTAAGATGGCTTCCCTGGACACTTGTACTGGCAGTAATAGAACTGACCAGCACAGGGACATAACTGCTCATGCAGGTATGCCCTCAAAGATAATATTCAGCACCCTGCAGGTCTGTTAGGCCTGCTGTAGGGGGTGACTTAGAAATATTACATGCAGTGGTAGGGGACATGGCACGTGATGTGACATGTTTTCACATTTGTCTGCACCACCCTGAACAATTGTACAGTTTTGGGAAAGAGCGCTGGCGACTTGGTTAGCAGGGACTCCGTGCACTTTCTCAATCACATTTACCAGCCATAAAGTGGGGTGACCATGTCAAAGGGGCACTTTCCTACATCAGACCATTCTTCATCTTAATAAAAGTAGATCGTAAGATTTTAGTTGCAAGACTAATTGCCTTTGCTGCACGATAGCATTAAGATGGTTAAATTTCAGAACGAGGGATGTGTCCATTAATGGAACATACCTACTTGTCACTTGGTGGGGCTTTTTTTTACTAAAGTTTGACTAGTTATGTTCCAGTTGAGTGGTCACAACACTCATGGCTGTTTCTGAGCCCTGGAGAAGAGGGAAGAAGCTGGAGATGGTAATCGGACTTTCTAGTTAGTTTAACATGGAGCAGACCCATTTAAAGGAGCCATAGAATGGAGCAGTCTGCCTCCCCCTTCCTCTCCCCAAACTGATTGTACTTCGGTTGGTGTATAGTCTGCAATTTTCTAGTCAGTGGACCTACAACTGTCTATTGTGTGTCCTTACTTGCTAAGCTTTGTTTATGGAACGGAGTCTAGTCTGGGTGTGCATGTTTCTAGCGGTAGCTTGAACCAGATAATTAGGGACCTGATTCATACAAGTACATGAAGCCTCATTTCAGTCACTTAAGAGAACGTTTGTGGTGTTTGGTCAAAGAGCATCCTGTTCTTGCCATGACACTAACCAGAAGTCCCGTTGCTGGTGAGGAATGTTTATCTACAGCAAAAGATTAATGCCAATTGGTGCAACCATGTAGTTTTCTGATTCATACTGTAACCTGATGAACGCTTTCAGGTTAATGGGATGGGGTGTAACTGATCTGATCTTCAAATGATTCCCCTGCAGTGTTATCAAACCTTGAGGAAATCTATGGTATTGGATCACTGAGTTTTATTCTCATGATAGTACAGTCAAATGCCTTGCTATGTCTCGCCTAGGCAGCACTTGCGCTGTCCCTTTTTGGCTGATTCCCCAAAAATCAAACCGGTTTCATCGCAAACTCTGACACTGTCTAATGTACTGGCACTAACAATACTTATCGACAAAGCATTAGTTTCATCCAAGGTGGTTTACTGTTTTGTTGACTCCAGAGCTGCCTTTGACCGGGTCTCAAGGGAAGCACTTTGAGCTAAGCTAACGAAATGGGAATTCCGGTCAAACTCTTGGACGCAATAGTCTAATTGCACACCACCACCTGGATACTTGGCACTGGCTCACATCTGTCTCAGAAAAATCATGACGACATGGAGTCAAACAGGGATGTGTGCTAGCTCCGATGCTTTTCAATCTGTTCATTGCCGATCTATCAGTAGAGCTTGATGCAATAAATAGCCATCCCCTTAAGATTGGCGGTGTTAAGTAAGCTTCAGTATGCCGATCTCGCCCTCTTCAGCCTTATGCGGGTTGGCCTGCAACGACTGTTTAAATAAACTACATAGTTACACCGCCACAAACCACTTGGAGGTAAACCTAAAGTAAACTCAAGTGGTCCTATTCGGCCGGAAGGATCATCGAGGGGGTGGCTGGTCATATAACAACTCTGGAATCGCGGCAGGAGAATCCTATAAATACCTGGGAATCAACATCGACCCTAGGGGCACTTTTGCCAAACACCGCAGGGACCTCGCTATGAAAGCCATGGCTCTTCAAGTAAACCTTTCGAAACTTAAAAAAAAAAAAAAAACGACCGGCCTGAGTTTAGCTCCAATGTTGGAAGTCATGAGAGCCAAAATAGGCCCCACGCTGTCGTACGGCTTTGAAATTTCCCTGGGCAAACTCAGTACAACACTAAACCAACATCTGACCAAGATTTACAAAAGGGTCCTGCAGCTGCCAAAATCTGCATCTGCCGCACAGATCCAACTAGAACTGGGCCTCCCAAACTGACCTGCTAAGCACAGGTGCTTATTTAAAAATGTGCCACAAGCTAAGGCAAGCTGGCGCTGGTTCCCTCGCGTCATTGTAATGGACAGATATTAGCACAAGCAATCCTGGTGGGTCATAGTTGTGGTTTTTTCATGATTTTGTACAGCAATTATCTGCAACGACCTCTGGAACCTCAATCCAAGTGATAGTTTTTAAAACCTGTATCAAGAAGCGCATTCACATGTGCTCCTATTCTGCTGATGGTGTCCCTCGCCAAACGCAAGCATGTATGGGCAGTAATCCTCTTATCAGTTGGCCTCTTCCAACATACCTGCCCTGCACATACCCTCTGTATCTAAAACTGCGGTTTATGGCACTCCGATTGGGGGAATGGCACTTCCTGAAACATTTACCACTTTGGCGTCACCCATCTGAGCTCCTGTGTAGGGAATCTGTTGAGTCCTTGGAGCATGTTGCATGCCTCTGTCCAGCATGTCTGTCTTTGCACAGAATAAAACTAGGCCAGAGTAGAATAGATTGGGAGTCTGGTCTTGTAGGCAAGCTATCATTGCTGCATTGAGTCCGGAGAACACTGCTCTAAATATAAGCTACACACTTTTTATCCACCTTGCATACTGCAAGCTGAACCAGTAAATTTTAGGTCCTGTGTCAAAACCAGACAACGAGTACAGAGGGCCAAAATAATGGTATCTTTGAAGCAGCTCCCTAGTAAAACCAGTGTATTCTGCCCCAGCCACATGGAACTCTAACGACCTGTTATTGACTATTGACTGCTGTCACTCTGAACTGTATATTAACTTTGGGATGCTCTTTTTATAAGTTGGTGTTTTATCTGTAGCTTTAAGACGTAACCTCCATCTTCTATTAATCGTTTTTAATTGATACTTTGCTGCCACGTGGTTTTACTTAAGTGATGGTCACCTTGTACTAGAAGAATTTTTATATTAACAATTGTATCGCTTTATTTTTTTATCAGGAATGACGGGTGTAGCCTAGTGAAAGTACTTTATTTTTATTTTTTTTTTTTATATATATATATATATATATATGGATTGTAATGATCTTAATTATTCAAACCATAAATATAAGACTAAACGCTGTCCCTACGAGACATGCTGTTTTCAGGTATGGACTTTAAGCTTTGCTAATTTACCACCCATCTATTCAATTGGCTCCAGTTACTGTCTTTGTAAATGGTGGCTTTTGATTAGTTAATAGGCTTAGTAGTCTCTCCTTAGTACCGACTTTTCTCATGTTAATCTCCCATGAGGACTGCCCTGGTTACATGTTGCTCAGTATGTTACATTTAAAGTTTCTGAGCACTAATTTATTAATGACTTGCTCCTAGCTGGTGCGGCAGGCAGACGGGACACACTCCTGCTGCTGCAACCAGTCCTGCGACTTCACTGCACAGTGACGCTGCATACGACCCATCCTCTTTAACAAAGGCGGCTGCGCCTTTCTTTTCTTCTGTGCAGCTTGCAAAGCTATTTTGAACAAGCATTGGCATAGCCAATAGGACTCTCTTTTGGCACCTTAAGTATTTAGTTATGCAGCACAATATCCTTGGTGCAACAACATCCATGGCTAAACACTTAAGATCCCAAAGGCGAGACCTATTGTCTATGCCAGTGCTTTTTGAATTTTGCATGTATGTGTTTGTATAAATGTATGCCTATCTGTGCGTGAGTGCGTGCTGTGAATGGGTATGTGAACGTATTTTGTAAATGGGTGTATGTTTGTGCACTTAAGAATGGATGTGTTTGAGTGATTGTGTGGGGTAAGGATGACTGAGTTTGTGTGCACTTGTAAGTGAATGTGTGTCCGCCTCACTGCTAGGCCACTAAGTATTATATATCCTGAAAAAACTGTCTACCTGTGTGTTCCTGTGCATTGTCAGAATCATTGCCATTCATGAACGTTATAAGAGTAACAATGATTCTATACCCTACCATGGCATCTTCTGGTGCCTCAGTGGCACTAACTTTAGACAGGGTCTACTATAATTGTGTAACTATTTCCAATATTTTACCCCTGGGTACAGAGTTCCACGAGATTAGAAAGCTGAACATTGGTGCACTGTTTTGTGTGATTCTTTCGTTTGGGCAACTGGGAGACAGCAATGATAAATTGAGAATTGTATGCAAAGGATAATATTTTGCACAGCTAAAATGTGTGTGCACTGCATTAAAGAGCAAAAGCACTGCTCTCTCTTCAAGCGAAGAGGTCCAGAGTCTCTCTACCCCTTGCCAATGTTACTTAGATTGCGGAGTTACTGGAAACTGGGTGCTGCTGCATCGAAAGCCGCCAGACATTTTGGATTGGGGGGCCCAGTGAGCTTGTGAACTTTATGAACGCTCAAAAGCGAATTCTCAGTAGGATCCGGATGTTTTCTGCGTTATTTCCTGGAGTGCTAAGGATAGAATTTAAAACCAGTATTGGCAAAGTCAGCAGGTTTCTCATTTGGAATGATTGGCTTTGCCAATGGTTTCAGTGATGCTGCACAACAGCCCAATAGCAGTGCAGAATGCTTAAAGAATAAAATAAAGTGACAGAGGAGGCAAAAGAAGTACACAACAATGACAGCTGAAAACCCATGCATTCTTGTGGAGTGCTTAACCAAAAAGCAAAACGTAGTGCTTGTAAATTGAGGAGCAGGGGGAAATGGATAATGCAGCAATGCTCCAGGGGAGGGACACTCGCAAGAAAGGTCAAGCGGTAAAGCCCACACTGGCCCCGCGGTTAACTTCCTTGTTCTTCTTTTGCCAAAGTGAAAGTGATCGCGGGGGAAAAAATGCTACCGCCGGCCACAGCTTGCAGTGCATGTGCGCGAGTGGTGCGCGCGCACAGCAGTAATCCTGCCATATGGCGCCTCTGCTCAAGCGCGCGCACATGCACTGCAAGCTGTGGCCGGCGGTAGCATTTTTTGAAGCCCTTACTTAAAGTCTCGCCAGACCAGCGCAAGTGCTGGGTCAGACGAGACTTAAAAATGAGATTTATTTTTATATATATATCAATCAACCATGATGTCCCTGCACCTCCACCTCGGCGAACAGACACCACGAATCCCAGAAATAAGGCAAGGATGGTATTTATTTAAAGAGTTGCAAAAATCTGATGCGTTTCGGGCAGTTGCCCTTGCTCACAGATTTTGTATGTATGTATATGTGTGTGTATATATATATATATATATATATATATATATATATATACTTTTTTTATTTAAGTAGTGCGGCACACCTCCCTTAATCTTAAAGAATGGCGGCTGCGAGTGTTTAAGAACAGGTCCTGTTTTCATCTTTACAACATGTGTGCTGCACTTTATATTTCAGCACGGCACCCAGTTTTCTGTTGACCAATCAAGACCTATTCATTGCAAATGCTATTCTTTTACAGGAGACCCTTTTAATCGTCTCAGTTCTCTCCACCCCCTCCTCCATGACCTAGCCGAACCTGCATTCGTGTTCATTTAAAAAATAAAATGACCTGCCAAAGGGTGGCCTTAACGTTTATTTTTGGCAATTATTTTACAACGCATTGCAAGCAGCCCCCTTACAGTAATTGGAGTTGATTTTTTTTTTTTTGATGTGACCTCAAACACACCATCGATCTGCTCTCCAAAAACACTGGGTTTTTTTTCGTTTTTTTCTCTCAAATTTTTGTAAACCGTTTTGTGGTTACCCCAAACCTTAATCGACCTTGTTGGCCCCGCCCCCCCGGATCTTACCAGCTGACTGTTTTCGAGGCTATAGGTGGTGTCTGGAGGGGGGGCACATTAGGCGGACCAATTTTACCTCTATACATACACGAATTTAAAGTAAAAATGCACTATTTTGCACAGGACAAGATACGGTGCGTTCACTTCTACAGCGGGTATATAATAATTTGCCTAGACCAATTTTCCAGATCTCTTGTTTAGTTACAAGCAATATTTTGCACAGCAAGTATGTATTTTCATCGTTCTGTGATAGTTAAAGCCAGCTCAGCGGGAACATTTGAAGTGCGCATCCCTCAGGGTGTCATTGAAATAGCGGTTGTATACCCATTGTGTCATGGCGGACTTCTTCTGGATTGCAGCGAGACAGGAGGGGTGATTGTTCACTAGGTTACAATTCCCATTTCTGCTGATTGTAAAGTGCCAGACTGCGTCTGGCTGGGTTGTACGTTTTAGCCACGCCATTTTTTGTCATTGGTAAATTGGCCTTTTCCTCACATTAAAGGTCCTTTTCAAACCTCTAACAACTTTGATAATTATTATAAACTACAGACTATTTATGGGGGGTAAATTAGCCCACCATTACTTGAATTAAGTTAAAATGACACTGAAGTGCTTGCAGGCTAGAATTGCCACGTATCAAAGATTGATATCTCGGCACATTATTTATCGTGTTTTAGGATTCTTGCTTTCGAACGGGCCTCACCAGAAGTGCACAATTTCACCAAAGCAGACTGCTGCCTCTGCCAGGTGCAGCAGTGGTACTTTTAGCAATTAACGTCTACTGGTGTGTGGTTTTTTGTTTTTTTGGGGTTTTTTTTGGCCAATGGTGCTCCAGCACCTTGAGCTTGAATACTTTGCTGATTTAGAAAGAAACTGCAACCAACGGCAGGCACTTCGAGGGTGATTAGATAGATATACATTTTTAAACCAAAACCGAGGACTTTCTACAAGTATAGAAATAGGACTACCATTTGCATCCATTGGCGGGATTGGAGGTGCTTAATTAACAGCACAAATATACAGAAAATACAGGCAATGAGGCACTTAAGAGGTCATTATATGCTCACAGCATCATCTGTGCTAATTAAATTGTTTCTGTTGAGGGCAGCCAACCAGTACCGGAACACATGGAAACTTGTCTTCTGTGTTCAGTTGTCCGTTGTCTGAAATCCGGACGTGCTAATAGTCTGAAATTTGCCAGGAAAAGCATTTGAAATGCAATCAGTCTCGCTTTACTGAAAGAATGAGGAAAGCGGCAGACTTTCTTGAACCAATCCTTTTTGGAAGCTTGAACATGCGCAAAAGAGACTAGGACCCTCCAATAGATGGCGTTTGCTTGAGAAAAGCACATGGCCAACCACTTTAACAACTTGGTTAACCAGTTATGGGCTGTTTGTGCATTGTTTTCCTGGTGAGTGTGCGTCCATGCTACTCTTATCTAAACTGGAGCACACTGCAGAAGAGGTTGCTCAGCTACAAGAGTTCTGCTTATTCGAAGTTTTGTCCCATGAAATCTAATTTCTTTTCTCCAAATGCCCAGTGGTAGATGAGGGACTGCATGTTAAATCACCTGTTGACCTTGCAGCAGTGCTCTTATTGTAAAAGAAATGCAGTGGCTGAAACATTTGCGTAAATCATTGTGCTGAATACCAAGACTGCAAAGTCTGGATTACCCTTAATACATATTCACTTCCTCACCAGATGCTCCCTGCCCCTCCATCTCACTTCTGCATGCTCTATTTTTGTCCCATTTTTCTCCCTTTGTCACACTTTCAGTCTCGCTCATGCTTTCCACCTTTTCTGTGTTTTTCTTGTTTTGGATCCAAGTCTGATGGGGGAAGGGGGGCGGGGAATTGGTGAGGGGAAAGATAGTATCCAAAATTGCCAATGAGCCCAACCTGCAACCACTGGCTCAATTTAAGCACTGATGTGAAGTAAATCAATGGTGCTAGAGTGGGACTTAATATCTTGGGTTTGGTTGAGGTGTTGTTTTTGTTGTGTTCTTTTGCAGCACGGCATGTTTGCAGAAATGTATTCAATAGGAGGTTTATTTATTTGAATAGCTTTTGTTGCAGCGCGGCATGCTGGTATTTTATAAATGCTGTTTGTCGCTGAGCACGATCCCTTAAAGGGTGCAGTACCTTATGTGTCCAAAAGGTCCCAAGGGACACCTAGTGGTGATCTGTAGTACTGCACCCTTTCACTGCTTTGTGCATCATTTAAATAAAAAAAGTGACTGTTGCTGTTGCCCACAATAATATGCTGCATTGCTAAATACTTCTAAGGTCCCAAAGGTGAGATCTATTGCATTGCAAAATACTAGTTTTATTTTTGTCAGACTGATTTGTTGAGTTGGCTTTTAGGATTTCTGTAGCAGGCACTCTAGTCTTGCTGTATCTTACTGGAAACTCTAACTGCATGTATGGCATACTTTAACCATCCGACTTCTCATGGGCATTTTTGTTCAGTGGATTTTAGTGCACTGTTTTTTCTAGACTTCAAGTGGTTGATTCAGTTCCTGATAGAGCTGAAGATTTGGGAGCCAGTGGAAAAATATAATCTTCCTCTTGACATTAATGCGTTTTGCAGTTTTTCTTAGCTTACTTGTAGTGATCTTTTGTTAACTTTCATTTTTTGAAATCTCCTGTTTTCACACCCATCAGAAAAATAAACTTGGTCCTTGGAGACAGGCCTCTATTCCAGGACACCTGAACTCTTACACCATCTCTGGTTTGAGACCAGGTATTGTGTATGAGGGACAGCTTATCAGCGTGTTGCAGTTTGGACAGAAGGAGGTCACCCGCTTCGACTTTACCACCACTGCCACCACCCTCATATCTAGTAAGTTTGTATGCTCAGTGCGTATTTGAATAACTTTTATAAGGTGGGGTGCTTAGTAGAGTTCAGGCCCCTCAAGAATAAGGTGAAAATGTGTGGTGCTCAGTGGTTTGGGGGGAGGATGCAAAGGGAAGATTTTGTGGATCTTCGTCTGAAGGTTGGCATTGGGGATGTGGAAGAGAATGTGGGTTGGAAAGAGTAGTGCTAACAGGGTGGCGATGTAGTGATTAAAGGGTGAGCAGGAAAAAAAGAGCGTTAGCCATTGAGTGGGGTGCAGGAGGAGATGTAGTGTCCTGTAGTGGAAATGAGGGGTTTGGTAAAATGGAACTTATGATGTGTAGAGAAAGCATAGCCTAACATTCATTTTTTTGTTGTTTTTGGTTTTGTTTTTATACCAGCAATATTTAAATTTTACTTGTCATTTTCCTGCAAGTTCAAAATCCCTTCACCTCCCAACCAGGTCTTCATTGATACTTTATACCTTTTTAAATATCATTAATTTCCTCTAAATAATGGACCCTTGAAATCATTCGAACATCTGCTTTTGTGTAGATGCTGCAGCAAATGGTTGTAGGCTGCACAGCTGACCTAGGTTCATAGAGATCCTAGAATGATATGCACACCGTTTATTTTGGTGTGCCTAAAGGCTGAATCATTCTCTCGATCAACGATGAGAAACCTTTGTTTGTGGTTGCATTTCTCTGCAATTAGCCGGTCACTGCCCTAGGTGGAAGCTTTTTGTGTAGGAGCGTCTGTTTTATTCCAGATGATGTAGCTTGTTGCTGGGATCCTTCTTATGCCTCTTTGCCTCCTGCAGGTCACACTGAGAGTGGGGAGACTACGCCCCAGCCTCCTTTGGTCTCCACCTCGGAATCCGTGACTGAAATCACTTCCAGCAGCTTTGTGGTTTCCTGGGTTTCAGCTTCTGATACAGTTTCTGGATTCCGTGTTGAGTATGAGCTGAGTGAGGGTGGCGAAACGAAACAGTACCTTGGTATGAGAACACTTCCATACATGCCGCAAGCACCATAGTAGAAAATACTAACCAGTTGTGCAAGTAACTAAACTTCTTTCTATTATGCAGACCTTCCTAACTCAGTCACTTCTGTGAACATCCCAGACCTGCTGCCTGGCCGCAAGTACAATGTGAATGTCTACCAGTTATCTGAAGAGGGAGGACAAAGTTTGATCCTATCCACCACTCAGACTACAGGTTTGTGTATAAACGCCAGCATACATGTTGTCTTTGCATGTTCTATTTACAGGTAACCTGCAGGGCAGAATGTCAGATGTGAACACTATTCTAAATGGCATTTATTTTCCCGTGCTTGCAACATGTTTGTTAAATTGATGTGATCTCTCCAGCACAGACATGCTGGCAAATGCTTGACAGGTATGGAAACACTTAAAAAATCCTACAAATAAAATTCTGCCATAACCATTATAACTTTGAGAAAGTGAAGGTAACTTTTTAAGTGTTCAGTGATGTTCCTGGTAAATGAGAAGCCCCATCCTTTACCTGTAAACAAATAGTATGCAAAGCATTTTTTTCTATTACCCCAATGTTGGGAATATTCAGGAAGGACAATATTCACCATAACAAATCTGTGTGCCAACTACAGTTAGCAGTTTGCTGGTACAATTCTGTAATTGTGTGGATCTTGTTTTAAAAAGCTAAGTAAACTTTACATTTTTATTGTAGTTTGTGGTTACTGAATGAACCTTGGGTTCTAAAGTTTTCTTGTCTCCTTGCTTGAAAAGAGGTGCCTTGTGTTGATTTTTGGCAACGGTTTCACTGATTTTAAAGCACATCATTGAGCCTTCTACTATGTAGGTGCTTAGTTGTGAGTGTTCATGTTTGGGTCCCTTGGCCAAGTCTGGGAGTGTGTAAACTTGCCACCATTGCCAAAAGATGATCACAGCTGCTTCTAAAGTAACAGCGGCTTTCCAGGATGTCCAGTATTGGCACAGTGGCTCCTGGAAAGATTGGAAAATTAGAAGCATTACAATGCACAGGACTGCAGAACGGTTATTTGAAGGAATCTAGGAAAAGAGTGCAGCGGTTTTTGCTGTACTGTCTTAGTACACACTGGTTGTGTGGAGTGCAGTAGGTTCTATATATTGCTGAGACTCCTGTGATATTCTTAGACTCAAACATAACATCCAGTTGCTTAACAAAAAAAGTATATTTCAATGAGCATTTGGTGTCCTTGCTAACAAGGGGAGGCCAAAGACCATTCTCCACATTCAGCAGTTCCAATCTGATCCAGTTGGTGAACTTGCAATTTAACCAATGGCAGGAAACCAATGGTGGCATTAGAAGTCCCAAGGGGACAGTTTGTTCCATTGATCCTGTAGCAATAAGACCAATCTCTTTGCAAATACTTGGTAGAGCTAATAATGCTGGACAATGACAAATACTTAGTTAAGCACCGTGTGCATTTCCTGGATTTTTCTTTTCTACCCCAACCATTTTATTTTAACTGCACTTCATGTTTCTTCCTTCTCGCCTTTAAATGTATTCACAGCTCCTGACAAACCATCTCAACATGCTGTGGACACTGTAGATGACACCTCTATTGTTGTCAGCTGGGTACGACCACAAGCTCCAATCACAGGTATGCATTCAGTAATAAATAAACCCAGGTTTTTTGCTTGCTGGTCTGCTTTTTAAAAAATGTTTATTTAAATCCTGATTGCTTCGAGCACTGGCTGATCTATAAGGGGTCAGTTTCTAATCTTTGGGAGGTGGAGGGGTATAAAGGTACAGATGACAGAATGCCAAACGCTTCAGAGCTTTGACGTCTATAGGGTGAAATGGGTACTTGGCAGCTTTGAAATGAGGCCGATTCACTACAGAAGTTCCAATAAGTGCAAATTGCCGCACGTCTAATTCATACCTATGAATGACCATCGTTTAAACGTTACGGTATTTGTATAATAAACTATGAATGTTTGACTAAAATACTCCTATAGCATTCCCAAAAATGTGAAAAAAGTTACTTTTAAAACTTAATAAATACTGTTTTTTAAAAGCTGATTAAACCAGTTTCAAACCTGTAATAGTTCATGATTGTGGGTGTGAAGTAGATACACTGAAGTTTATCCTAGACTGCTATAATCCCCAATCCTACAGTGTAATTCACCCTAATATTCCCTCTTTGTAGGCTACCGCATAGTGTACACACCTACGGTAGAAGGCAGCAGCACAGAACTCAATTTACCTGATACAGCAACATCCGTCACCCTCAGCGAGCTTCTACCAGGAGTTCAGTATAACATCACGATCTATGCTGTGGAAGAGAACCAAGAGAGTGCACCCATATTCATTCAGCAAGAAACCACTGGTGTTGCACGGACTGGTAATGTAATGTCTTTTATTATTGTATGTTTGAAATTGGAATATGAGATTCTGTCTTCTCTCCCTCTTCCTTTTCTCCTACTGGCCCTGGCTGACCAATTTCCTTCTAATCGGAGGACACAAATGAGTTGTTTGAAAACCTTTTCAAGGGATGCTGTCTCAAAAGCCAGTAGAAGGTTGGCATACATCTAGGTCAGTCAAGCATACGTAATTTGGCCATCGTTGCAGAGGGGAAATATCCCACAGATTAGTTGAGCTTTTTAACTAATCTTTACATTTCTATGCTAGCATCTCAACGCTTTGCTTGTGCTACTGATAATGGACAGGCAAATTTGACTTCATGAGGATTCCTGTTTAATAAAGACCTTCTCTTTACGTGCGATATGTATTGTACACAACCCAGTCGTTAAGAGCGTAAACCCATAGCAATTGTCCACATAGACCAAAGGATTCGTTTGGCATTACCTTTAAATGAATACATATGTGAGCCAAAGGGGCTGGTGAAGAGTCCGTCATATATGAGGCTCAGGCCTCAAAAAGGCCAGAAGGTTTGTGTAGTCTTGCATGTTGATCCAACTTTTGCCTGTTCCTACATGCTTGTCCATGTATTCCAAAACTTGTTCCCCTCTTTTCAGTGCAAGTTCCTTCACCTACTGATCTGCAGTTTGTTGAAGTGACTGATGTGAAGATAACCATCATGTGGACTCCATCCCAGGGTGATGTGACTGGCTACCGCGTAGTTGTGAATCCACTTGATCTCCCGGGCCACGATGGCCAACAGCTGCCTGTCAGCAGGAATACCTTTGCTGAGGTGACTGAGCTTCTACCTGGTACCACGTACACATTTAAGATCTACGCAGTGAACCGTGGAAAGGAGAGTCCACCGCTCATCGGGGAACGCACAACCAGTAAGTGGGAGCTAAAAAGCTGTAATAATACAAAAACAATTATAGATATTTAATAAAGGGATATTGTGTGTGTGTATTCGTTTCGATCAAGTATAAAATGGGTGTCCCAGAAATTCTATTGACATGGACCACAAATCTTTATTCATGCTGGCTTAAATAGCATGATAAGATCCCATTAGCTGCCATCACGGGGTAAGTGGGAAGGCCTTGGTAACAAGAAAATTCAATGTACAATAGCGGCCACTCCCCACGCATACTGCTTGTAATATTGTCCATGGGAATAAGAAATATTTCAATAGTTTTGCATGTGAGGTTTAACTGCTCACTGCAAAACATGATCGGTAATGCAACAAGTGCATTATTGTAGCCTGCTCCATGGAAGTAGGACTTGATTGTCCATTGAGTGCCCTCCAACCTTCTCTATATGTTGGATTATCCATGTTTAAATGGAGGTAAAGGTTGCCGGTAGGATACTCCTGATGGGAGAACAGCACTGTTTATGGGGTGTTAAGGGGTGTAGGAAACTTTACGTAGCAGCCTTATCAGGTGAACCTTTTTGTATGGCAACAAGCGACTTCTTAATACTGATACATCTGAACATCCCCATATGCATGCTTGAAGAAAGCAAAAAGTAGGTTTTATTGGATCCAGTACAGAAATAAAATTGTGTGTTTTTAATCTTTTTTTTAATTTTTATATATTAATCTTTGTCTGTGGTACACTTGCGGATCGGGTTCATGAGCTGTTTATTTAGTGATTGTAGGAATATTCACCATGTTTGCCAATTGTTACCTGCTTTTACTCAACAGAGCTTGATGAGCCCACTGGCCTTCGTTTCCTCAACATAACTGAATCCACTGTCAAGGTGGCATGGATTGCTCCTCGTGCACCGATCACTGGGTACCTACTCACCTTGACTGAGACCAGAGGAGGCCAGCCACAGCAGTTCACTATACCACCGTCTACTCGCTACTATCCCCTGAGGAGCCTGCTTCCTGGGACCGAGTACACAGCTGCTTTGGTGGCCCTACAGGGCAGTCAGCAGAGCCCCCGAGTGACCGGAGTCTTCAGCACCTGTAGGTATTGCATGTGGTGATCCTGATGTTCGGCTAGATAGAACTTGCCATGAACCAAAGGCTTAAATAATTGCATCGTTGTCCTCCTACAGCAGCCTTGAACAGAATTAGTTCTCTTCTGTCCCGTAGCAGAAAAGGTTACCCATCATTTGAAAGGTACTGGGGGATGGTTGGCCCTATCATTATAGGGTAGTAATGATATGACCCACCTCCTTGGTTCATACTTTTTAAAACTCTGAAGAAGCCTGTTACCCAAGGAGTCGTTCTGATATGTCAAGTGATGCATATGACTGCCACACTAGAAGCTGAACATCAATTAGCAGAGTTATTCTACTTGTTTTGCTGAGTGGGCAGTTACCTATTCTTCACATGTAGGGGATGCGTGTGGGATGTTGCAATTTGTTTGAGGTTTTACTTTTTTTTTTTGGTAGGGAAACCGCTTTTATTAACTTACACTTGTAAGTATATGCTCCCCTCCCTCATTTTGCCATGGACTGGGCGTTTGTGTCCATGCCCAATGCTGCCATGTCCGTCTCAATCGGTTTACAATTATCGCTGGGAAGCCTAATGTTCTCTTTATAAGACAACGCGCAAGAGAATTTACCAGTCCAGCTAGAGAGGGATGTGTTGTCTTGTGGGATTATGGGGTTGGGTAGGGGGAGGTTTGCGCAGGGATCTCATGGGTTTGCTGTTCTTGCTTGTGGTGATTGAACCATCCTAATACGCAAGCCCCCTGGGGAATCCATGATTTTCCTTCCCTTTGCTATTGATAACTGGATGTGGCAACTTCTTGTTATACAGTTTGTTTTATATAGCACATAACTGACACTACTGTAGCGCTGTCTTAGTGCTACATTGTCCAGAAGATGTTGCAGGATTTATTGTGTGGAGAATATCCTGTGGGGTAACATTTGGCTGGAGTATGTGAAACGAGCAATGTGATCCGATGTTATCGGTTTGTCACTGATAGAAAGTGTGAATGGGTTTGTTCATAATGGCGATGTCCTCCGCAGTGCAACTATATTGATGCAGCAAAGCCAGTCAGTGGTGCAAAACATTTTAAATGCAATAGAGCACTCTTTCCATGCATTCCCTGGTCTTGAGTGGCACTTCTGCTAGGTCCACTGTACAGACTGGTTATTCTGCCTGGCTGGTCCAGAGTTGAGTTTAACTCCGATGTTGGCAGCTGCTTTCAAGAGCGCCCATACGTATGCAGTAGAGTGAAGCGCTAGGTAGAGGGACAGCTCTGTTTTCTGATCTTTGGAATCGGCAATATACACTATCACCTCTCCCTCAGTTGCTAAAGATGGTGATGGTCCAAGAAGGTGATGTTGGAGTCAAAGCTATTGCGTGAAAGAAACCGATGGCTCCCCCTAACTATATTAACGATTTTAAGCCAATCCGAGTGGAGTCCTCTGCAAATACTTACTGTGTGACTGTTGGCCAAACACAGGCGAGTGTTAAGCAGGAATTCTGTCAGTTTGCCTTTGTTAGATGGGTGGCAAAATGGTCCTATCTCAACATTTGTAGCTTTGTCTATTACAACACGTGACCAACACTGACTGGTGTTGGGTTTTCTACGTAAACGATGGTGACCGTGCTTTTGTGACTTGCAGCAGGTTATTTTTTGCTAGAGCTGCCTCAATTGTGATGTTAGATTTTTCAGTGAGGGTGAAGCAAAGCCACTAAGCTTATGGATGCGAGGCATTGCTCTTAACCAAACTACCTTTCGAACAAATGTGGCTCGTCTAACCATTGCTGCTGCGCAGAATGACTGATTCTTCCCCCCCCATCCCCCCCCCCCCCCCCCCCCTGGTTACCCACCCAATTAAGCCTTTTAACTGAGGTCTCTTACCGCTTAGGAACATGTGTAGAGACTTCAACCTGTGAAAGGTTTAAAAGAAAGGCTCTTAAAATTGGTGTTCCTCCAAAAAGTGAGTGTAATGAGTCCAATATTGGAGCCAGACATGCGACTGGCTGCTCCACATATCTTTTAGTATCTTTTGTCTGACATTTCACAATTTCTCTACAAGCTAGTACATGTCAAAATGTGAATAAAATCCTTGCCCTCACGACAGAAGTGTGCTAAGAGCACAGTTGTTACCTTTTCAATATGGAATGCCTCTCAAAGGCACCACAGCGCTGCCTTTGAACTAATGCTAAATCTAGGGTGTGTATGAAGGTTTGTGCTTGTAACTTCTGTGTAGTATTTGTGCTTCCATGGAATGAAATATTTTTGTGAATGGTGCCACTCTGCCTGCCTCCGATGAAGAATGTGACACTGATGTGTGAGAAACTTTGCACTTTTTGCATCAGACTTTTTTTGTGTGTTGGCAGTCAAGTAAGGCTTGTCGAACAGCGACTTCAAATAAATTCCTTTTAAACCTTTTTGGTTTACGTGGGCATTGTTGTTCTACTTAAAATATCAGATTTATTAACAGCTTTGGGCAGCATTGGAACTCAAAGGGTAGCTGATCGATGCCCTTCCGTGTGACTTGTATCAAGATGTGACTATTTTACTTTTAGAATACAAAGGTTTTGATTGTTTCCTGAAAGTTATTGTTTTCTTTTTTACAGATGTATAAATTCCGTTTGCATATATAGTTTTAACACTATAAACACAAAACTAAAATATTGAATTTCTAATAAAGTATATCAAATAAGTGCTACAGTGTTTAGAAATCTAAAACCGCACAAGTCCATTAACACACCCTTCTAACCTTATCCTACATGGACTCAACTTGAATTGGCTGTTCAAGTTGCCCTATTTGCTGCCCTATTTTCATGGTTGGTTTTGTGTTTTATGTTATGTTATCTGGGGTTTTGTTAAGCGCTCAGCTACTCAGGCAGTCACCTTTGACCTGCTCCTGTTTAGGTTGGCTACAAAACCTCTCCAGTATCTGTTCTCACTTTGTGTTTTCCTACTTGCAGTGCTTCCTGTGGGATCAATTCCGCAATATAACACCGAAGTGACTGAGACCACCATTGTTGTTACTTGGACCCCAGTTCCCAGGATTGGTTTCAGGGTGAGCTTAAGAGACTTCTCTTGTTTACACTGTCAGACTGAACGGTATGTCTTTGAAATTGGACTTAAAATGTTTTCGAGTGTTGTGCTGACCAGGTGGCTCAAATGTATATTAGTATTTTTTATACATTTCAGGTAAATTGAAATAAGTTTGTAAAGTGGTGCAGACGTTGTTGCCGTTGGTTATGGGCCAAAAAAAGAGTGTATATTTGCTTGTTTTTTGGCATGTTTTACAGGATATTCACTAGCATTATGAAGTGACAATTTTGTCTGCAGGGTAAATCGTTCTAAAGCAAAGGCACCCTAATTTGTAATGCTAAATATAGTAAAATGCAACAAAATGTTTGCATATTTAAATTGCATGCTGTGAGCGCCACTTTGTTTGTGCCCACCTCTGCTGGACTGGCCCTACTGGCTAGTGATTTGCCTATTGTAACCTTATTATGCATGGGTCTATGAATCATTTCGGGGTGTTGCTTTTACAGTTGGATGTCCGGCCCAGCCAAGGAGGCGAAGCGCCACGGGAGGTCATCTCTGAATCTGGCAGCATCGTGATATCTGGCCTGACTCCTGGTGTGGAGTACACCTACAGTGTTTCTGTTCTGACGGATGGCAGCGAGAGTGAGGCTCCCATCACCAGGACTGTAGTGACACGTACGTCAAACCTTTTAGAATATGAAGAGCTGGTATCTGCTCTTATCGGGTCTCGTGCCAGTCTAATTTTTTTTTAATTTTTATTCCAACTTTTGAACATTATGTAGTGCAATTTTTTATTTTTCTTTTTTTGGCACTGCAAAGTGTAGAAAATTGGTGATTTGATAGGTTAAACTATTCAACCGATCAAAGCTAAAATATTGAGCTGAATTTAGCATGCCCTGTAAACTGCAAAATGATACAAGCCTTGCATCTGTTTTGGGGGTGGGTGGAAATCTGCTATTCTCGTTGTCCGTTTACATACATAAAAAATGTAAACCATGTTTCACAAGTAAGCTTTTAGCATAACTGCACGGGATTACTTAAAGAACCATGTGTATCGACTGGTCTGAAATACTTTTTAAAAAAAAAAGGTGATCATGGCCCTTGAATAGACTTGGTAATCATGCTTATGTGACCACGTCTATCTTCACACCTTTATAACACATGTATGTGCAGCCACATGCTTGAGGTAATGAGTCATAAAGTCTGCCAGACATGTACAACATGAAAAACGTTTCTAACATAGACCACAATTCCCTTGTACACTTTACCCAACCAACACTTTATCCAACCATACACTGGGTTTAATGCTTGCACCTTCTGGTGCATACTTAACATAATGTCGCCCTTGCGCCGCGCGAGGGTGGCGCTACACTAAAGTCTGATTTATCAATCCACACAAGGTGTTACTCTGCCCTGGGGAGGTGTGGGGGTGGGGTCACAACTGATTTGCATATCCAACCATACACCGGGTTTAATGCTTAAACATTCTGGTGCATACTTAACATAGTGTCACCCTTGCGCCACGCAAGGGTGGCGCTACACTAAAGTCTGATTGATCAATCCACACAAGGTGGCCCTGGGGAGGTGTGGGGGTGGGGTCACAACTGATTTGCATATGGCTGGATCCATACTGAGGTCGGATGGTGGGCTAAAACCTGGGATTTGGATGCAGCCCGAGCGATTGCCAGAGATTAATTAAAGCATTCCAGCACCATGTTTATTGCATCTGGTTAAAGTCTGCATACTCGCTGACATTTGGGATATACTGCCTCACTCTGTATATTGCTCTGATTTTGAGTGGTGGCAAGTAAGCTTTGTTCAGGATATTGAATTTCAGAATTTTATATTGAGCATTGTAGGAATTATGTGGCTACTGCAGCAGTCACTATCCTTTGTCATTGGACACACTGCATAGGTCCTGCTCCCATTTATCTCTTAAGAGCTGTAGTAAATTGGCTGCGTGTTCTACTTTGGCTTAAACAAACTAATTGGTCCCTTCCCTCACCTCGCCATGCCCCACCAACTGGGATGTATAAGGCACTTTATATCGTAATGTATCTTGACAGTTTTGATTAGCCTGGTATGTAACGAAATGGGTCACATGAAGGCCTCATTCACTTGTAATGATTGACAGAAAGCTAGAGCATGCTCGCGAAACAGGTTGTCTATTACTTTTTCCCCCAACCTCTTCCTATAGTGCCATATGATGCGTTCTGAGGGTACCTGTATGGATGTGGAGGACCCCCTTCTCCCACATTGCTGATATTACATTAGACGTTCCAACCATTGTTTCTTTATTTTGATTTTTTTTTTTTTTTTTTGGCCCTGGTCATCCTCTCTTGTAAACTCTTCGCTCCCCCCCCCCCCCCCAGGACTCCAAGTGCCACAGGTTTGTCCACACATGGGTTCTGTGCTGTAGAACCTAGGCTGCCCAGACGAGGCCCACATAGATAATTATCAGTCTGGGTTTGCTTGTGTTTCTGTTCTGAGAAGTGGCCTGGTATATTAGGCCAGGTTGGTCCTGTGTAATTAAAGGGCTAAAATCAATATGGCGCATTACTGTCAGAGGTTTTACAGTGTACTTCAGATAGGATTATTAGTGCGTACAACACTACAAAGGCAACATTTATCCCTTTCCTCTCTAGCAGAGCCCCCTATTGGTACCCCTAAATCCTTTCCAGGTCTCCCACACTCTTCCTATTTTCTGGGGGGCAGCCACGGCTCTGGTAGATCACCTCTTCCACCCTCTGGCACCAGTCAAGATTTGATTCCCACTCCACAATGCTTGGATGGCTAGACCCCACCATCTTGCTATATTGCTCTTGGCCATCTCAGTCTGCATAGTTAACCTAATTTTGTGGTACTTAGCACCCTTCCATGAATAGCTCTGAACATGACATCCGTCACTTGCCGACAAAACTCTTGCATCACTGGGCAGGTCCAAAGAATGTAAAAGCTGCCCTCTTGATTCCACCCCCTGAGGCAACTGGGGTTTCAGCCTATTTTACCTATTTAATGTAAGAGTCTGAGTCATATACTGTGGGGGATCTTCAGCTGGACCAAGCTAAACCTGGCTCTAATGGCTAATGGCTATTTCTCTGAGAGCCTCTACCTAGGCCTTATCGTACATTCTCCCCTCCCCCCCCCCCCCCCCCCCCGCCCCCCCCACCCCCACCTCTCCGGTCATCAGTCCAGTCCCTCCTAAGGGGACCCAATAGGTCAGAGGAATTAACCAGTTTTCTATAGATTGTGGAGATCCCTTTGCTCACAGAACAAATACCAGACAAGCTGTCTTCCAGAGGAGACACCTCTGGCAGCTGCTTTCCCTTATTGCACTCCCCAGTTGGAGATGGCCATATTACTCCTGCCGCCGCCATCTCTAATTCCTGTCTGAACCTCAAACTATATGAAGGGATGATCCCTCCACACATCTCCCAGATGTTCTGTACCTATTGTCGCCCACTCTGTTAAGCCCTCCAGGGTAGCAACTTCTCGGAGTAAGTCACTGGTCCACATTGGAGTTAGGGCTGGGAGTTTATGGTTCCAACTCAAGTATTGTCTGGCTTCCTTCCATCCCTGCATTACCGTCTCAGTGTGTGTTGGCAGCATTCCCCCCCCCCCCCTCTCCTCTTACAGTAGAGGATCTCCTCGTAATCCCAGCAATCCATTGCATCGGTCTATGCCGTAGGCCGGTTCCTGCCTATCCGAGAAGACACAATCATTAATCACTAACAGCTGTGATGACCAATAGTATTTCCTAATATCTGGGATTGCTAGTCTTTCATTGTACACGCCCCTGTACAATTTACCCAGGGCTATACGTGGGGTCCCTCCATTCCAGTGGAGCAAACATCGTTCCTTCCCTACTTTGTTGGAAGTATTCCTGAGGGATTTAGAACAGTGTGGTTTGGAGCATGTATGAGGCACAGGCGAGTCATTTTATAAACACCAGCTCTGCCCATTAGAGATGATGGTAGGGTCCACCAGTGTATTACATTGTCAAAGTCTAATTGGGGTAAAATGTTTCTACACAAACTTATGTGGGTCGCTGGTGACTTGGATATCCAAATATTGGACCTCCCCCACCCCCGTCACAAGCGAGTCACAGCTTAGGTCCCAATGAGAGAAGTTATGGACTTGTCCCAATTTTATTCTGGTGCCACAGTAGCTACTGAAAAGATCAGATTGTTAGGATTCTGGCTATCGAAGTAGGGTTTTGTGACCTATAAGAGGATGCTTTCGGCATAAAGGGACACGTGCTCCGTCCATCCTAATTCTACATTTGAGCAGATCCTGATGGATCAGGTCACGAGCGGTTCAAGTGCAAAGGGAAAAAATCATGGGCGAGGGGACATCCCTGCTGGGTTCACTTTTGCGGAGCGAAGGCCAGGGACAGTCCCATTAACCCGCACCCTAGCCTGTGGGGTCTGATATAGAAGTCTAACCCACCTGCAGAATTTCGGCCCAAAACCTAGTCTGGTCGGGTGGTGAAGAGTGCCATTCTAGGCTGAATGACACTTTTTTGCATCTAGGACCATTCGCACCACTTGGTCTGCCCGAGACCACCTTGTCATATGGAGCACACCATAGAGATGAAAGACCAGATTGAGGCGATGTAGGAAAGTGGGTTTCTGTTGCAGTAACCGCCCCACTTTTTGCCTGGCTACTGATGCACTTTTTCTTGGTGGGCCCTGGGTCCCTGCCATTCAGGTTCCCAGGGCCTGTGTTCTTTCCCCAAAACAAACCCAATTGGCATCTCTGGCCATATGTCAGCCCCTGGTAAATGGTACCACAGGTACTCAGGGCACTGTAACCAGAGAAGGCCCCTAAGGGCTGCAGCACTCATTGTGCCACCCTTATAGGTCCTGTACCCTGACACACACTGCCTTTGCAGGCTGCGTGTCTTGGTGCAGAACAAAGTGAAGTGTCGACATGGCACACATCCCCTGTGTGCCATGCCCACAAACCACTGCCCTGGAATACATCAGTCACCCCTTTAGCTGGGTGCCCAATGCCAGCGGTGAGGGTACATGTGCAAGAGCCCTGTACCCCCCTACAGTGCCCAAGTCCATTGCTGGGCACTGTAAGGGCAGTGCTGCCGTTAAAGGTATATGGTGCTGGGAGGTTGTCATTACGAACTCCACAGCACCATAATGGCTACACTGAAGACTGGGAAGTTTGGTATCAAACTTCTCAGCACATTAAACCCACACTTATGCCAGTGTGGGATTTAATGTAAAAGTCACAACAGAGGGCATCTTAGAGATGCCCCCTGAAATTTGACCAACTTCTAGTGACCTGAATGAGTGGCTGCTTAGGCTGCCACCACCAGACATGTTCTGGACCCCTGGGTCGAGTCTGCCGCTCCCGGGGGTGGTGGGAGGGGGGGCTGGAACAATGCACAACCTGGGACGGTATGCCAAACCTCCTCCCCCAGGTTGGGCAGGGTTTACGAAGGAGTAGCTTCAAAGACATGCCACCTTTGTGAGCCGCTCCAGACCTTGCTGCTTTCAGCAACTGGTCCCCACTGGTTATACCACCCACTTTGGGCGGGAGAACCAGTGGGATAAACAAGTGAGGAAAGGAGGTGTGCCTACCTCTGCCAACTCCACCCCTCAGGTGGGGGAGGCAAGGTGAAGCACAACCTCGAGTCCCCGCCATCTTGAGGATGGAGGGGACCCAGCCAACCAGGGACAGGCTCCTGCCCCCCTCCTACAGGAGAGTGGCAGAATAGGGGGCGTACCCACCCCAGGGAAGGGACCCATTGGTCCCTGCCCTTTACCTACCTGTAATGCCCCTAAATCTAGTATTTAGGGGCACCCTGAACCTTACTTCCTCAGATTAAGAAACCACAAGAAAAGAAGATAAGAAGGACCGAAGAGCTGTGCAGAGCTAACAAGAAGACCACGCCCACTGACTTGACTCCAGCCCTACAGGCCTGTCTCCCCTCGAACCTGCTCCTGTGAAATCCCAGCGTGTTCTGCGGCCAGCAACCTCAATAACCGGAGGACCTGCCTACCTTGGCTTCAAGGACAAGCTCCCATGAACACCGGACTTGTTCAAACTGCAGCTTCTGGCTCCGGCCGGGTACCGCGAATCCAGCCCACTCTGCACCCGGCCTGAGCTCGAGTGGAAAAACACCACGAGGAGGTCACCCCGGTGATCCTGACCCGAGATCCGGCGACTCCTGACCTGCCTCAAGCCTCCAGATGACGCCTTCAGCCTCAATTCAGAGGATCCCCTCTACTGTGACTAGAGCGGGTAAGAAAATCCGATCCTAAAGGGCACTCCCGCACCAGACACCCCACATCCTTGTGTTCCCAAACCAATGGTGCCTAACCAACCCAAGACATCCCAGCTTACCCCTCGAGGTGGTGGTCGCACCCAGAAGATCCTTGTCCTCGAGCCTGCAGTGTTTCTTCAAACCGGAGGCTCTCCATAGAAAACGGGGCGCCCAATGTCAAAACAGCACTCTGCACCCAGCCGCCCCAATGCCGCTCAGGGTGCACTTTTTGCCCTTATTTGTTTCCCCATTTGCCCTGACCTAAACTCTAGGAGCTTTGCTCCCACAGCCATGTGGCCTGCTAGCCAGCAGCCACCAACCGGAGGCCCCTATCCCCATTGGATAACATTGGGCCTCAACACTCTACACCCTCAGTGGCGGCCGGGTGCAATCTCCGTGCATCACTGACCCTGGGGGACCCCTGAGTCTAACCCCAGAACCTTAACTTTCACAGTCGTTTACTTACCTGAAAACCGATGACCTGTTTTTCCTCCATAGGATAAGATTGACAATTTTACCTCCAAAAAACGACGAAGTGTGGAGTCTTAAACTAAAGATTCTTTAAAAATCGTACAAATAACAGACGCATTTACTGTTTTCAGGAAATGTCCCAGTGCTGAAACTAGGCATGCAGCACTGAGGTAGGTAAAGTAACATACCTGCAATTTGTTTAAAAACCCTACTCGTTCCAATGTACTATATTTGAGTGTTGCAATCTACTACATTATCTGTAAATCCAAGCCGGTACAATTTCTACTGCATTTTCGAACTGTATTCAATCAAGTAATTTATTACTGCAAAGTATTTTTATGCTTATCTGTGCCAGGCTTGCTTGGTTCTAGAAATAAAATAGTGTGTGTATGTTTAATACAAAAACCATTGACCTAGAGTTCAGTTCTTGAGTGTGTGAATTCATTTGCTGACTGAGTGGGTACATCCATGCTTAACACTGCCCTGTGATACTGCCTTACTGCTCGACCAAGCTACCACAATTAGAGAGTAAGGTTCTATCTAACTTTAACCTCTGCCTAACTCTGGGGACCCTTGGACTCTATGCACACTATACCTCATTTTGGTGTCGTGTGTATATAGAGAGCCAGTTTCTTACAGGCGAGTGATCCTGTGTGGCATAAATCCAGACTAGTCTGGATGTACAATAGTAGTGATGACTTTACTTAGCCATGCTGTGAGGGTTTTTGCCAACACATTTGCTTCCACATTGAGTAAAGATAAAGGCAGTAAGAGCCGCAATTGTCTGGTTTTCCTTTCTTGTGGATGACCACAACCGAAGCTATTTGCTGGTCGGCGGGCGGGTAGGCAGCCAATTTTGCATGCCTCCTCAAACCTCTCGAGCAAGGGCTTGCCTACCTTCTCCGCCAGCCCTTAACTCCATGGGTAGGCAGTTGGGTCCCTCCGCCTTTCTAGGTTGGCGGTCTTGGGCAGTTGCTGCTAGCTCCTCTACTGTCACGTATGGCTTCCCTGGCATCGCCCAAGAGTGTCGGCAGCGCAAGGTCTTTTAGGAGCTCCTCACTGTCTGCACCCATTCAGGTTCCCGTGTGAGTGTACAGTCTCTTGTAGTAGGCTGCAAAGTTGTTCGCTATGGCCATATTTGTGGTTTGTAAAGTACCATCTTCATCTAGAAATCCCTTCACCCAGGAACTCTTTGTCCCTCTTTTCAAGCCAGGTCAGTAGTTTGCTGGCCTAGTCTCACGCATCGTATACCCAGCGTTGTGACACCAAGTTATAACTGTGCCTTGTTCTCTGCCTACGCCCGTAGTTCTGTTGGCAGAGGTGTAATCGACACAGGCAGTGCTCAGTTTGAGCCGGTGGTTTCCGGTGCTCAGCACTGGCACTTAGTAATTAACACCGGCACTTTTCATTAGGGCCAGTTGGGGACACCTTCATTTATGATAGGCACAGGGAGATAAAGTGATTGGCCCAGAATCACAGTATGTTGAGCCGATTCCAAGGCTCAAACCTGGTTCCCCAGCTACGAAGTCGACCGCTCTGGCCATTATGCCACATTCTCTCCCCACTGCCATGGTTAATAGTTGGTTCTGTTTTACGCTGTGCTAACAGAAGAAATGGGCCGGTGCAAGCTGCATCCTGACTAGCCTTTTTTTATTTTTTATTTCCACAAATCAACCTCTGGACACAGGTGGGACACATACTCTGTTGGCCTCTGTGGCTGCTGGGTCTTTCTCTATGGCCACTCTATTGATTTTAGTTTCTTTCTTCGTCATTTGGTTTATTTGAGCGTCGTGCCAGGTGTACAATAAAGTGAGTGGCAAGGACTTCCTAACCAGTATACCTGTGCCCCAGGAGTTTGTGGAGTAGCCAGCGTTGGCTAGTAATTTATAGCCAAAGCAGTCCAGGCCTTTGTAATGGTTATCCCGGTGATGTTTCCTGCAGAAATATGAGGTCTGAGAATGTTGCCATAGGTACTGGAGTACTAGCGTTCATTTAATTTTGTTCCCCAAGCCATTACCAATCCATGACCAAACGTTCAGTTCTCAGCACGGTCCCTGGCATTGATCTATTGGTGTCATGTGAGTTCACATCTGCCACAGGGAAGGCCATTGCGGTCAGTCAGTGACCCAAACCTGTGCTGTGCCCTCCAACTCCCTAACCCCTCAGTGAAAATAAATCTGTGTGAATGAGCCTGTAAATTAATACTATAAGCGTTGCAAATCTCATAACTCCCACCCTCTGTCTCTGCATCGGGTGTCTAAACAACCCCAACTTGCAGAGTGCCTGTCGCCTCAGAAGTTGCATATAACAGCGCACTGCTCCGCTTTTGTTTTTTTTTATCCTGGTTTTCTCGTCCTAAGCGCAGAACTCGCAGCCTAGTACTACCCAAAGGACATTCTTTCACATATTATGGAGCTGTTCTGTCCTGTCACTGAAGTATTCGAGAAGGCTGTTAAGGGGGGCTGGAGAAGGTGATTTGATTTCCTTTGAAATTGAAGGTAGCTATGGAGCTCCTTGGTTTATGGGCGGGGTTCTTGCATAAATATTTAGTCAACCATCCTAATGAGTTTGTCTCATGGATGGTTTAGCAATATGCACTTGTATAAAACCCAAATCCCATTACATCCTAGTTGACCGATGGTGTTGGCAGACTCTGTATCGTATGACTTGCCCACGTGTCCTGATCAAAGTCAACAGTGGCTGTCTAATGGAACCTTTGTGCAGGCATATGTTTGCTTCCATTGTAGTGCTTGTACAAAACAGTGTGTTCGAGGCATATGAGCTGCAGATTATACACTGTGCATAGATCGCCATCTGGTGTTGGGCCCGGATGTTTGCAGTTTGTTTTTCCTCTTGGAAAGTCTTTGGAAGTCACGAGTTCGGTGACTCCTCCTTTGGTTCGTATTGCGCATGGGCTTCGGCTCCATCCTCAGATTGTTTTTTTTTCCGCCATCGGGCTCGGATGTAATACTTCGCTCTCCGGTTCCGAACTTTCCAGTTCAAAGATCGACGCAAAAATCCTCGCTCATCGAGCTCCTTCAGATAATAAATCCTCTTACTCACCTTCTCTTCTGCACTTCTTCGATTCCGGTCGTCGACGGCGGCCTTCTGGCCTATTCCGGCTCCGGTCTCGGCTGATGGAAAGAACTCCCTTCAAGAAGTGCCCTCTATGTGGGTCTAAGTTTCCCCACACAACGATCTTCATGAGGTGTGCAACCTCTGCCTCTCCCCTCAGCACGAGGCCCGAGACTGTCCCGCCTGCAAGTCTTTTCGCTCTAAAAAGACTATTCGAGATCGACGGGCTAGACTCAACATGGCGCACTCCTCGATCTCCGCTCCAGTCGACATCATCTGGGACGACGTCGAAGCTCCGGGACAGCAGACCATCGAAGAAGAGGACGATTACCTCGTCAGTGCTTCCGAGGCCGACGACTCAGATGTGGAGGACATCATCCCGGCGCAGAGGGTCGTGAGTACAATACCCCCTCCCACACCCACGCCGATACCCAAAAAGGCTTTGGTCACACCTTCGGTTTCGGGCCTAGGCAAGACCAAGGATACTGCTTCTCACACCCCACCTTCGGGCCCGGTAAAGAAGCCTATTAAGCCTTCCGGCAGCTCTGGCTCGAGCCAGCCGACCAGCGGTACTGAAAAACACCCTTCGGCACCGAAGGAAAAAATCGGCCTCCATCTCCACACCGAACCCAGTACCAAAGCCTTCGGTGTCGACCTGCCCTTCCGGTGCCGACCAAACATCACAAGGCCCTCGGCACAGACACTCCCGTGCCGAAGCCTTCTTCGGCACCGACCAAAAAATCAGAGGTCCCAAAGAAGCACGGCTTAGACAAGCCTAAAAAGCCGTCGCCCCGAATACTTCGGCGCCGACCGAACAACCAGTGTCGCAAGAACTTTTCACACCGGATCCTCTCCAAAAGACACTCACCAGGGATCCAAAAACTGGACATTTGACAATGTCTTCAAAAAAGAGACATTTGGACAAACCAGCTCCACCTCCAAAGAGGAAAGACACTTCTACCTCCCCTTTCAGAGTGCCTTCCCCACCTCCTCCACCCTCCCCACCTCCACCCCTGCCTCATCGTTCCCCAACCTTGTCTCCTGTCCCAGACGATTTAGGAGACCCTTATTATGATCCAGCAGATGTGCCACAAGACCCCACCCCTACTGGATCTCCAGACCCATGGGACGACTATAACTACCCGGACATCCCAGATGTCCCACAGGATGACCTTTACCCATCTAGGCCATCCCCACCTGAAGATTCCTTGCCCTTTCACCACCTATTACAAAGGGCAGCACACTACCACGGGGTGGAGTTACATACTGACCCAGTGGAGGAGGACTTTCTCCTAGACACCTTTGATAATGCACATCGGTCTACTGCCATTCTACCTATGTTAAAGGGAGTGATTAAACATGCACCGGAGGTTTTTAAAGACCCAGTCAGGGCCAGGGTCCTAAACCCCCATATAGAGAACAAAAATACAAAGCCGCCCCCACAGACCCTTCATACATTAAAGGCCCTGCACCATTGGATTCCCTAGTGGTATCTACAGCTAGGAAGCGCTCAAATTCTCAGGCGAAGCACCACCACCTGACAAAGAGTCCAAGACACGTCAGGGAAGCACACTGTCACAAGCCGCCAACATAATGCGTATCGCCAACACACAAGCGCTGTTGGCCAGATACGACGGGGCGCATTATGATGAGTTAGAGGCCATCATGCACCATCTCCCTGAAAAATACAAGAACAGGGCTAATGAATTGATCCAAGAGGGAAAAATAATAACTAATACCTCTATATGCTGTGCCCTAGATGCAGCAGACACAGCCTCCAGGGCCGTAAACACCAGTGTCCTTCTCCGTCGCCATGCCTGGCTCAGTTTCAGGTTTTAAACCTGAGGTACAAGCCTCTATATTAAACCACCCATTCGACCAAGATCTATTTGGCCCAAAAGTTGATGAAGCCCTCAAAGATGAAAAAAGATACTGACACGGCGAAATCCATGGGAGCCCTACAGTCACACACTCCTAGGCGCTCCTTTCGCCGCTCTTCCTTTCAGGGCACGGGCAGAGGCTACTCCTCGGATAGTGCATCCACTTCCTACAAATCCCCTCCTCAATCTACCTTCACAAAGGGTTATCAAAGAGGCGGATACAGAGGCAATAATAAGGGCAGAGGCAAGACAAATACCGCCCGCTCTGCCACACCTCCTGCCCAATAACTTCCCCTGCTCCCTCCAGACCATTCCACTCCGGTCGGGGGCACAGTACAGCATTTCCTTCACGTCTGGGAGACAATCGCCTCAGACAGATGGGTGACCCAAATTATTCGTTCACGGTATTGCCTAGAATTAACATCTACCCCCCCCCCCCCCAACATTCCACCCAGGCAACGCCCTATGTCTCAAGAACATGCTACGTTACTAAAACAGAAGGTGATCTCCCTCCTGCAAAAAGAAGCCATAGAGCAGGTCCCCATAAATCAACAAAATTTAGGGGTCTCCTCCCTGTACTTTCTGATTCCAAAGAGACGAGACTCTACGACCTATCCTAGATCTCAGACCTCTAAATACTTGCATACATTCAGACCATTTTCACATGGTAACCCTTCAACAGGTTCTTCCACTCCCAGAACGATTTTCTCACCACACTGGACTTGAAAGACGCATACTTTCACATCCCAGTACACCAGTCTCACAGAAAGTACCTCAGATTTGTGGTGGACGGGCAACACTACCAGTTCAAGGTGCTCCCATTCGGGGTAACAGCACCAAGGGTATTCACCAAGTGCCTAGCAGTAGTGGCTGCACACCTCAGAAGACAGCACATTCACGTCTTCCCGTATCTGGACGACTGGCTAATAAAAGCCACATCATACGAACAATGAGTGCAACATACCGCCACTACAATCCAACTACTTCACCAGCTAGGTTTCACAGTGAAGCACCAAAAATCCCACCTGGTACAATCACACACAAAACAATACCTCGGTGCCACCATAGACACCTCAAAAGCCATAGCCTATCCCAATCCTGCCAGGATTGCAAATATACAGGCTCTGTGTCAGAAATTTATATGTCAACACTCTCTCTCCCAGCAAGAGTGTTTATGCAACTGATAGGGATGATGGCATCTTCATAGTGCTCCATGCAAGACTCCAGATGCCTCCACTCCAGAGTGTTTAGCGCGCCAGTGGAACCAGGCCCAGGGGCAACTGACAGATCTGGTGTTAGTAGACGGTCGCACCCATCGCTCTCTGCAGTGGTGGAACACCACAAACCTTTCCAGAGGTCGACCGTTCCTGGACCCGGTCCCACAAATAATCCTAACAGACGCATCGCTCTCCGGCTGGGGAGCTCATCTGTTGTATCTCACAGTACAGGGCACATGGACGCCGCAACAGAAGTTACTCCACATCAACCATCTGGAGTTACTGGCAATCTTCCTCGCCCTAAAATCCTTCCAGACACAGATTTCAGGCAAGGCAGTCCTCATTCGCACAGACATGACTGCCATGTACTACATTCAAAAACAGGGGGGCACACAATCCACAGCTCTCTCAATTAGCACAGAGCATATGGAGAAGGGCAATTCCACAAAATCTTTCTCCTGGCCCAACACGTCCCAAGAGTCCAACACCGTGGCAGATCTGCTCAGCAGACAGACGCAGCTGATCCAAGAGTGGGAACTTCACCCACAGGTTCTTCACCCGTTCTTTCAGAAGTGGGGGGCATCCACACGTAGACCTATTCGCCACCCACGAAAACAAAAAATGCCCAAGCTTCGCCGCCAGATATCCACACCCATTGTCCAAAGGCAATGCGATATGGATGAACTGGTCAAACAAATTTGCATACGCTTTTCCACCTCTCCCACTAATTCCATTAGTGGTGCGAAAGCTACAACAGCATTCCCTAACACTGATCCTAGTAGCTCCAACATGGGCCAGACAACCGTGGTACACCACACTGCTGGAACTCAGTAGTACCACACCAAAAGCTACACCTCTCACCATGCCTCCTAACCCAGAACCATGGAGAGATCAGGCACCCGGACCCAGCTCAGCTCAACCTTGCGATCTGGCTCCTGAGGTCCTAGAATTCGGATACCTTAACCTTCCCCCTGATTGCATGAATATTATCAGGGAAGCTAGACGCCCTACTACTAGGGCATGCTATGCTGCAAAATGGAAAAGATTTGTTGTGTACTGCCACAACACAATCAATCCTTTAAATGTGTCCATACAGCACATCCTATGTTACTTACTCCATCTACAAAGGTGTAACCTAGCATGTACTTCCATTCGGTTACACCTCGCTGCAATTGCTGCTTATTTACAGAACAGGCAGCACGTATCACTTTTCAGAGTGCCTGCCATCAAGGCCTTTATGGAAGGCCTCAAAAGAGTAATTCCACCCAGAGTACCACCCTCACCTGTCTGGAACTTGAATATAGTTCTCAAGGTTAATGGGGACCCCCTTTCGAACCATTACATAAATGTGAGCTCCAATTTCTCACATGGAAAACAGCTTTTCTAGTGGCCATCACTTCCCTCAGAAGGGTTAGTGAAATACAAGCACTCCCTATACAGGAACCTTTTCTCCAAATGCATCCGAACAAGGTTGTACTCCGCACCAACCCAAAATTTCTACCCAATGTGATTTCTCCATTCCATTTAAACCAGTCGGTAGAATTACCAGTCTTCTCACAACCTCCAACCGTTGCGGAAAGGGCGTTACACACACTGGATGTTAAAAGGGCTTTACTTTACTACATCCAAAGGACACAACCTTTCAGGAAAACCAAACCGCTATTTGTCTCCTTCTCTCCACCACATAAAGGCAACCCTATTTCTAAATCAGGGATAGCTAGGTGGATTGTAAATTGCATACAGATTTGCTACCACAAAGCAAAACGAACTCTATCCCCCTAAAGCCCACTCTACAAGGAAGATAGGGGCTTCTATGGCTTTTCTAGGAAACATACCACTAGATGACATCTGCAAAGCAGCGACATGGTCAACACCGCACACTTTCACAAAACATTACTGTGTAGATGTGCAAACCAAGCAACAAGCTAGTGTGGGCCAGGCTGTACTAAAAACACTGTTCCAAACAACTGCCACGGATGCCGGTGGTCGCCGCTAGGGCTGGGTACTGCTATATAATCTATGCACAGTGTATAATCTGCAGCTCATATGCCTCGAACGGAATATGCTACTTTTGCAGCGTGAATCTTTCTGGATTCACTATGCTGTGCATTATTCCGCGATCTTGTGGTTGGGTCCGGATTCGTAGTCGTTTTTTTTTTTTTTTTTTTTTTTTTTTTTTTTTTGGTAGCCCAGGTGGGCGTCGACGTCCACCATTTGGTGCACCTCCCGTGACGTCGTCGTGCTTCCTGCGGAAGTCCCACCTTTGGGGCGCCATCTTCAGATTCTTTTTTCCGCCGTTGGGTCTGGATCGACATCGGGAAGCTCCAGAAATTCACTCGGAGGAAGAAGGAAGAAAAGCGAGTTTCATCGATAGAATCAAGAGAAGACATCAGGAATTGAACAGATTTCATCAGGAGCGCTAAGAAAGAGGACCAGCGAGCCTTTTTCTTCGACAGCCCTGGAGAATGCACGCTCAGACCCTGAGCGAAATGGACAAGACGCCATTCAAGTTCTGCCCAAACTGCCACCACAAGTTCGCGCAGAGAGACCAGCATCCGGTCTGCAACCTCTGCCTACCGGTCGATCACCAGAGTATCGACTGCAACGCCTGCTCAGCCTTCGCGCCGAAGACACTCAGGGTGAGAGAGCGGCAGAGAAGGGCCAACGCCAACATGGACGGCAAGGGGAAGCCCCCGACGCTCTACGCTCTGGGCCTCCTCAGACGACGAGGACAACGTCGCCGAGACAGCCGAAAACTTCACGGTCGTAGAGACCGACAAGAAAAAAGAAGACTAGGTAAGAGAATCGTCGAGCGCAAAACAAAAAGTACCTCGACAACACGAGGGTGACTCGAGAAAAACTGAGTCAAAGTCCACGAAGGGAGCCCCGGCGCCGAAAGCTTCGACGTCCAAGGGGGGAACTTCGGACAAAAGGCCCAGCGGATCCTTACAAAAGGACTCCCAGGTGCAGAAAGACGCCGAAAGGCAAGGGTCGTCGAAATCATCCCATGAAACGGGCCGATCGACGCAGAAAGAACGTTCGACGTCGACGCAAGTTTCATCGAAAAGACCCGCGGTCGACGCCGAAAGCATCTCCGAAATGGAGAAAAAGAAGAGGCGGCTCGAGGCCGAAATGGAGAACATCCTTCAAAGGAAGGAGGAGTTCGACGCCAGGATGAAGGAATTCAAGATTCCAACAGTTTCATCGGCGGACGTCGTCGAGGTCGAAGAGGAGTTCGACGCCGAAGGGCTGACAAGGGATCTCGAAGAAGAGGAGGAGCCCTATTATGAGGAAGAAGCCGAGGAAGAAGACCAACAGTCGTTCTTCGAATCGGCGGCATCTACCAGCAACGACGTCGAATGGCACGATCTCGACACCGAAAACCCGGAGGAGCCCGTGGACACGTACCCCTCGAGGCCTTCGCCACCCGACGACATCGGGGTATACAATATGGTGGTGAAGAGCGCAGCACTGGCCTTCGGCGTCAAACTCGACGAGGAGAGGCCGAAAGCCGATTTTCTCGTCGAAACACTGCTCCCCATCCAGACTAGGAGTCAGTTCCTCCCCATGCTACAAAGCGTGATGAACCAGGGGAGAGAAGCCTTCAAGGAGCCTGCCACCTGCCGGTCGATCACACCCAGGACAGAGAAGAAATATAAGCACTCCTCCCTGGACCCACCTTACATCAAGGGTAGCGTCACAGCAGACTCCATCATAGCCTCCACGGCCAGGAGAAGGGCCAACGTTCCAGCAACTTCGGGCCCACCTCCGGATAAAGAGAGCAGGAGGATCGACCTCACAGGCAGAAAGGTCGAGAGGAACGCCGCAATGCACTGGCGCATGGCGAATTCGAATGCACTCCTCAATAGACACCAATACCAACACTGGGATGAAATGGGGGAGCTTGTAAAGCACCTCCCCGAAGAATACCGCCAGAGAGCCTCTCACCTGGTGGATGAAGGAAAGAACATCGCCAACTCCTGTATAAAGACGGCGTTGGATGGGGCAGAGACTTCAGCAAGACTCATGGCCATAGGGGTCACAGAGAGGAGGCATGCATGGCTAAGAATCTCGGGATTCAAACCGGAAGTGCAGAACAACATCCTTGGCACCCCCTTCAACGGAGAGACACTGTTCGGAGCAACGGTGGACGAAAAGCTCACCCAGCTCAAGAAGGAAAACGAGACAGCGAGGTCCATGGGGGCCCTACAGCTGAGGGGAATGAGACGAGGTAATCCCTCGGAGACCCTACGGTAGGGGTGCAAGCCAACAAGGGACATCGCACCAGGCGTTCCAACAAGGTCAGCAGGGCGAAGGTCACGGTCAAGGTCAGCAGAAGCAAAGCTGGCAATATCAACCTCGGGGCCAGTCCTTTCGCGGGAGAGGGAACGGACGTGGCCAGAGGAGGAGAGGGGGCGATCAGCCCTCCTCGAAGTGACTCAGCACGCAAGAAGACGCCTACCCTCGTCAAGTCCCCAAGGGTGAGGCGCAGAAAGGTGTCATCAGGGGGAAGAGAAGATTCAAGAGCCTACGAGCATACGTCACCAGTAGGCGGAAGGCTGAGGTTCTACCTTCAGGAGTGGCGGCGCATAACCACAGACAAGTGGATACGGAACATCGTGCAGTACGGATACTGCGTAGACTTGGAGAAAAGACCTCCAAACAGGAAACCGAAAGGAAGACAGAGATCTGCCCAAGAACTGGCAATACTCAGAGGAAACGCGGAAACTCCTACAAAAGGGAGCCATAGAGGCAGTGCCGTTCGGGGAACGCAACAAAGGGGTCTACTCAAACTACTTCGTGGTTCCGAAGGTAGACGGAGACCTCAGGCCCATACTGGACCTCCGTTACCTAAACAAGTTCATAAGAACGCAAAGGTTCAAAATGACTTCACTGCAGGAGGTACTGACACAGATAAGAGAAGGGGACTTCATGGTCACCGTGGACCTCAAGGATGCCTACCTCCACATCCCAATAAACAGAAGGCACAAGGGCCTTCTAAGATTCAACATCGAACAGGAACACTACCAGTTCACAACCCTGGCCTTCGGATTAAAATCAGCGCCAAGGGTCTTTACAAAATGCCTGTCGGCGGTAGCGGCACACCTACGAAAGCAGGGCATACACGTATACCCATACTTGGACGACTGGCTGGTCAAGGCAAACTCACGCGAGAAGTGCGAGAGGCACGCAAAACGCGTAACGGACACCCTCACAAATCTGGGATTTTCCATCCACTGGGGAAAATCATCGCTGGAACCGGGACAGGTAAAGATTTTCCTGGGGGCACAGATCAACTCCCTCAACAGTACAGTAGTGCCCAGCAACAGGAGGACAGATGCCCTACTGAAGGAGACGCAGCTCTACCAGAAGGGGCGAGCTCTGACAGTGAGGGCGGTGAGCAAGATGATGGGGATGATGGCGTCCTGTATCCAGCTGGTGCCGAATGTACGCCTGCACATGAGACCATTCCAGGAATGGCTGCAACAGCAATGGTCACAAGCAAACGGAAGTTGGGAGGATCTAGTGGTTGTTACGCACGCAGTGCAGGAGGAGATAACTTGGTGGAACAGAGACAACATAACAACAGGGAGAAGCCTGACACCACCAAGCCCAACAGTGACCATTACCACGGACGCATCGCAGATGGGATGGGGAGCGCACATGGACAACCTCAGAGTGAGGGGTCTATGGGCTCCGGCAGACGCGGTCCGCCACATCAACTACCTCGAGTTGAAAACGATACTGCTAGCCCTGAAGGCATTCCAGAGACACCTGTGCGGGCAGAGGGTGTTGGTACAGACAGACAACACCACGGCGATGTTCTACATCAACAAACAAGGGGGGACACAGTCGTTTCCCCTCTCATCCCTAGCTCAGGAGATTTGGAGATGGGCCATACCTCTCAGGATAGATCTACTGGCAATTCACCTACCGGGGAAGGACAATGTGGAGGCAGACTGGCTAAGCAGGCAGACCTCAGCATCACACGAGTGGGAGCTCAATGGCCAGGAAACGGAGAAACTCTTCCGGAGATGGGGGACTCCAACAATAGACCTTTTTGCAACACGCCACAATGCAAAATGCCAAAGCTTCGCGTCCAGGCAACCAGATCAGCAATCCAAGGGAAATGCCCTATGGATAAGCTGGTCGAGGACATTTGCCTACGCCTTTCCACCGATTCCCCTGTTGCACAGAGTGCTCGACAAGTGCAGAACCAGCAACATGACTCTGATCCTGGTGGCCCCACAGTGGGCGAGGCAGACATGGTTCTCACAGATTCAAGAAATGGCGCAAGGCAATCCGTACAGGTTCGAGAGAAGAAAAGACCTGCTCTCAATGCAAAACGGGGAGGTCCTGCACCCAGAGCCAGAGACCCTCAACCTAGCAGCATGGCTCCTGAAGACCTAGAGTTCGCACACCTAAGGTTACCTCAGAGCACTATGCGAGTGCTACGGGAGGCAAGGAAACCTACTACAAGAAAGTGCTACAGCGCAAAGTGGAAGAGATTCACGGTGTGGTGCAGGAAGAAGGGCCTGCACAAAAGAATGACAAGAGACTCAACTGTGCTGAGGTACCTCACACACCTTCTAAAGAGTAACCTCTGCTCGAGCTCCCTAAGGGTGCACCTAGCAGCGATCGTTGCCTACACCAGAGGTGAGAAGGGTGGAAGTTTCTTCAGCTCGCAGGTGGTGAAGAGATTCATGGAGGGGGCCAAAAGAATGGCACCCCCGAAAAGGTTGCCACCGCCGGCATGGAATTTAAACGTGGTTCTGACGGAGCTCATGAAGGCGCCGTTTGAACCCATTCACAAGGCCAATCTACAAATGTTGACGATGACTGCGTAGTGAGGTTATGGCCACTAGAAAGGCAGAGTGAGCGAGCTTCAAGCACTAACGCTACAGGAGCCCTACATTCAAATTCACAAGGACAGGGTAGTCCTGAGGACGGACCCACACTTCATGCCCAAGGTAGTGTCGGTGTTTCACATGAATCAGAGTATCCAGATACCGAGTTTCTTCCAAAACCCGACTACAAACGCAGAAAAGGCCCTGCACACCCTCGATGCCAGAAGAGCGGTGATGCACTACATTGAAAGAACCAAGGAACTCAGGAAGTCGAAGCAGCTGTTTGTGTCCTTTGCTACTAGCTTCATGGGTAGACCAGTGACCAAGGGCACCATCGCTAGGTGGATTGCCCTCACTATTCAATTCTGTCACAAACAGGCTGGACAGGAGCTAACGGAGGGGCCACAAGCTCACTCCACAAGGAAGAAGGGGGCCACAGTTGCCTTCCTGGCAAACACGCCCATCCAAGACATTTGTCTCGCAGCGACTTGGGCATCTGTGCACACGTTCACAAAGCACTACTGCGTGGACATTCAAATGAATAAGGAAGCACAGGTCGGACAGAAGGTGCTACAACACATTTTCAACGACCAGCGATCATCTTCCACCCAGCCACCACAAAAATAGGGAAACCGCTACAAAGTCTATGCACAGCATAGTGAATCCAGAAAGATTCACGCTGCAAAACGAAAAGTTTCTTACCTGTCGGTGTAGTTTTGCAGCTTGAAGATCTTTCTGGATTCACTAGCGAACCCACCCACCTCCGCCAGGAAGATGAGGCTGGAGGAAGAGGGGGTGAAATGGATAGGATCAAATAGGTGGATACATACAGAAATACGGACAAAAGGATTAATCAATCGCCTAGGGTTAAAAAAAAAAAAAAAAAAAAAAAACAGGGAAAAAAAGAACCCGAAGATGGCGCCCCAAAGGTGGGACTTCCGCAGGAAGCACGACGACGTCACGGGAGGTGCACCAAATGGTGGACGTCGACGCCCACCTGGGCTACAAAAATAAAAAAAAAAAAAAACAAAGAAGACTACGAATCCGGACCCAACCACAAGATCGCGGAATAATGCACAGCATAGTGAATCCAGAAAGATCTTCAAGCTGCAAAACTACACCGACAGGTAAGAAACTTTTCGTTACCAGTATGCATCTGTTCTTGGCATGTAGAGCTGCAGATCTATACACGCCCACCCGCCTCCCCGGTTACCTGCATCCGTTCCAGTTTATCTTATTTAGATACAACACACATGGGTTTCTTTACTGTTACTACTACGATCCATCTTTCCCGGCTGGCGAAAAACAATCTGAGGATGGAGCCGAAGCCATGCGCAATACGAACCAAAGGAGGAGTCACCGAACTCGTGACTTCCAAAGACTTTCCAAGAGGAAAAACAAACTGCAAACATCCGGGCCCAACACCAGATGGCGATCTATGCACAGTGTATAATCTGCAGCTCTACATGCCAAGAACAGATGCATACTGGTAAGTAGCATATTCCTTTCAAACGAATACCCAAATAGGTTCTAAGACCAGCATTCACTATTCAGCTAGAGTGCTCTATGGGGTAGCTTGCTACCTGACCAAGTGTGCTTGCGCACCACGCCAGTGCAATACAAATACAATAGATTTTCCATCCAAATTGTCTAAGGGCAGGAGGCATACATGAAACGTTCAAAATTATTAAATCATTCAATTAAATCTGAACATTAAAAAATGACCTACATTAAAAAAATTTAAACTGAAGTTGACCAGTAACCCCTGAAATAGAACTTTTGCAGGGTTTTTCAATATTGTGGGGGGGGGGGGGGGAGAAGAGAGGGCGGCTTACTAGGTACATTTCTGGAAAGAGTGTAGAAACAATTTAAATATTTGCCAACCAGCATACCGCCATGTTTTAGGTGACTCCTCTGTGGAAATGGTTTAGCCAGAATTGGCTCCATTATAGGAACATTCTTTGTGATCATAACTAGGCCAAAGGTTCTCCTGCAACTCACTAGAACCCACAGTATAGGGATCATATAGGAAGTAGCCGTTTGTGCAGCACTGCCAAGCTGTCCTCGAGGTAGAGGTAATAGTTTGCAGGCAGGAGTTCTAGCTCTGTGGCATGGAAGGTGGCTGCTTATGTTCTGTGGAGATTTTTCTGAGCTTCAAATGGAAGATGGTTTCAGTGTTTTGGAATGCTTATTATGTTTAGCCTACATTTCCAATGTGATTGCACACAGTGTCGGGTGTATGTTGTATTTCTTTTCTCTCTTTTAGCTATATCGCCACCAACCAATCTGCATTTGGAACCTAGCCCTGATTTTGCAACCTTGACAGTTTCCTGGAACAGAAGCCCCTCCCCAGGTAAAGATGTATGCTGGCATTTCTTCCACCCTCCACTCGCGCCGCCTTCAAATAGTCCTGACCGGTTTGTTCTAAGGAGCCTGTTCCTCTTATTCACTTCAGGTCTTTCTGTAGAGCCTGTCTCCTTTCTTTATTGTCGATTTGGGTGTTCTGCAGTGAACCACAAAAACACCAATAGTTGCTTGACTGTAACCTAGGAATATTTCCAATGCTTGTAGTTTGCCATTTCACAGAGCCCAATTGAAAACGTACAATATGTACTTTAATCTCCATTTAGTTAAGTGATTTCTTACGCTTGCGGACTTTGCCTTTGTCTATTCTAATGTTCTATGTGAATAGAATACGTGTATATATACTTTCTTTTTCTCAAGTTTTATTTGGGTACCGGAAATTTGCCTAGGATTTTTCACCATTCAAAAGGGAGTGTAGATTTAATTCTGAACTGGCGAGGGTGGGTGGTGTAACCATCACTCCAAACACTCTTTGGGCTTCTATTACCGCTTATCAGTGGCACAAGTTTAGTGCATTATTTTGTACAGCAGCCATGATATCACCAATCTATTTAGGGTTGAAGAAGATGGGCATGTCTGGATATAGATACAAATAAACTACTTTATATGAAGGACTATAAATAGAAAAGATTCAAGATATGAACACTACCCCAATTTACATGGCTTCAGGGGAATGCAGTAGAGGAGCTTTAATTGCTTGCTATGTGACTGACGTGCTTTATATTATAGGCATAACTGGATATCGCATCACCACTGCCCCTACCGTGGGTCATCCAGGCTACACTCTGGAAGAAGAAGTCGATGAGGACCAGAGCTCATGCATCTTTGAGAGCCTGAGTCCTGGTGTTCAATACAATGTCAGTGTTGTTTCTGTTAAAGATGATCAGGAGAGTGAGCCCATCTGGAAGACCATCACACAAGGTAAATGAAGGGTCCCTTCAGGTATGATCAACCATCCCATTCCCCTCCCAAACACTGTCCCCCTGCACAGCAGTGGAAACAGCAGCCTTAATACATTTGTAAGCAGCATTTCTACAAGATGAGAGCGGTTTATGTGGAATTGTGAATTTATATTGTTCATTCACATGGCGCAGTGGCTGAAACAAGAAGTTGGAATACTGCCCGAACGATTGCCACTGCTTCGATTTGCAAGCACGCCTCCCCATTGTGTGTGGTGTTGGTTTTCTCAATGTCTCATGGAGCATTAGTAAAACATGTTCTTTCCCTTTGCTCCAACCCTCATCTTCTGAGTGAAGCATGACAGAAGCTGCACCAACAGCACACGTAACTACTGTAGCTCTACAGCCATTGGTTCCAGGCCACATTTTTCAGTCGCAGAAGTTGCTTGCTATTCGTCTGTTTTCCCGAGGAGTTTTTTTTCCCTTGTTTTTGTAACCTCTGAAGCTTCATGCCAACCAAACAAAGGGATAGGTGCCAATGAGAGCCTTGTATACAAAAATGTGTAAGGTGCAGGAGAGGGAAACGTAAAGTTTCAAATTATGCCGATGAATCCACTTCCACAAAACAAGAATTCAAGTGGAAACTGCTAAATCACTATCTTTCTCCCCCTAACCGATTATGTAGGGGCCTGAATACTGTGGGTTTCAGTATAATTGGGTGTGCTATTAAGAAAGATCATTAGCTGAGTGTTCACTTCCTTTGTGTGGTAATGTGCTTTATTAATGTTTTGGTATCTTTTTACTTTGATGCCTCCAATTTTGGTGAATACCTGTCCTATTAGAAGGTTTAGGAGCCCAAAGAGGTTTGGAATGTCATTCCTTGTTCCATTGATACATTTATGCTCCATAGGTTGGTTTCATTGTTTTAAGATCCTTCCAATGTAATATATTTTTTAAACTAGTGGATTGAACAGAATATTTTTCTTAACGTGCAGCTGCATTCCAAACGGAATAGTCTGGTTTACAACAGTTTACTCCTCCCCAACACCCTAGGAAGTGAAACCTTGCTTATGATCTTTCTGCGATACCTTAATTTGGTAGCTTGTAAATGCGGTGCTGTGCACCTGGCGCTCAGCTGCTCCATTATGAAACCATATGCTGAAGGTGTAATCCTAGTATGCTTGCTTAAATGAGCTCTCCTAAGGAGGTCGAGGAGAGCTATTGGATGGGGGTGGGGGGGGGGGGCGCAGAGTGCAAATCCATTTTCCATGAGGAATGGCCCTTTGAGATTGCTTTTGGTGAAGGACCCTTGTTTGTGTACCTCTTTAGGTAGATGGGCAAGATAGCCTTGTTGGGAGAAGAGGGGATAGTGCTGGTTGGGGATAGGGCTTGGATGGATAAGCTTTGCAGAGACTATGGATCTTGTAGTGCCTTGGAGAAAAAGCTGGGATTCACCTGGCAAGTTAAGGTTTAAGCTAATCTGTTAGTTCAAGAGGATTTACCACAGATAATGTGCTGTGTATAATTTTAGAGAAACAATCTTGTTGGACTGGTGTGTTCTGGTGAAAGCTCAATGTAGCAGATTTTTGGGACTGACTTGAAAGTAACATGGCACACCAGTGTTGATACTGAAGGTGAGAGACTGCAGATACAGATGGGCAGGGTAAACGTGGTAGGAAATGGACCGACCTACCGAACTATTGCTATGGAAATCGCACCTCTTCAGGGATGGGATTTGGTCCATAGTCCATAGTTCATGTGTTCAGTGACATACAATATTGTATTTAAATCTGACCTTTTCCGGGCTTTCATTTTTCCCCCTAAATAGTCCTTTGAGCTATGTCAGTGGCTGTAATAACAGCATCAGTTTGGCTTGGTGGCTTTTGTATGGAGCACAATTTGCCATTAGCATGGTGTTGTAGTGCTGCTGGCTTGTCTTGCTCGGTTTCAATTAATCATGCCCATTGAGACCTAGTGATTGCCAGCACCTAAATTGGTTTTTGATACTTAACTCCAAATGGGCATCCACTTGAACCTGTAGCTTTTCCCTGTTTGGTAACATGGTACAGCTTGAGCATCTAACATTAATTTTGAGTCACGCATATTAAACGTTGCTTTTATTAACCTGCCATAAATTTGCAATCCATGTAATCTGATGATCGCTGCTTCTGTTCATTTACATTCCTCCCACCTCCTTTTCTTTTCTGTTTTTGCTTCTTCTAAACCAAGAGGTGCCATCGCTCACTGATCTAAACTTTGTTGATGTAACCGACACGAGCATCGATCTGCGGTGGACGCCACTGAAGGGCGCTACCATTACCGGTTACCGCGTCACAGTAGTAGCAGCTGGGGAGTCTGTACCAATCTATGAAGATTTTGTTGGCCCCACGGAAGGATACTACAAGGTCTCTGGGTTGGAGCCGGGCATTGACTATGACATCAGCGTGATCACTCTTGTTAGCGGCGGAGAGAGTGCCCCTACCACGCTGACGCAGCAAACTGGTGAATTTAGAAAGCATCTGGGTTCGCAACTGTTCGTGATGCCTGCTTGTCACTAGCCAAATCTACCAGGGGGCTCTTTCTTGGTGTTTAAGACTATTCACTCGAGTTTGAAAATTATGGCCCATCCTTCATTGGTAAAGAGTGCTATATCTTAAGAATGCGTCTTGTAATCATGTGGGAAAATAGGGTACACTTGGATTCAAGCCCCCATCTTAATAAGACTCTACGTTTGGCCTCTGATGGTCCCATGTGCCTTTCTACTACAAATGAAGAGCACTGGCTAGTGGCATGCATGTTTCACATGGGAAGGCTATCTGCATTGCATGATCAGAGGCCTTTGGGGTGTGAGGGCAGTGTGGATTGAACCTGTATTCCATAAACTTTGCATGCAGTCTTTCAACCGTTCTCAAAGGTGAAGTGGTTATTAAAAGATCTTATAAAAACCTGTCAACCTGAGAAATGTTTGTTGATTCAACCTTTATGAAAAAAGTAGGGTTAAGTTTGTCATTCAAAGATCTGAAATGGTGGCCCAATTTTTGAGATGTGGGTATTCAGGTAAAGTCATCACATTCCTACCATTTGCAGGTTTCTGCATGAATTCCAGTTATCTGTTGTGCATGGTTCGTTTCATGACTGCTCTTCTGGCCCCCTTTCTTCCAAGCCTGGAATTGTCTTGCGTCCATTCATCTCACTTGTTTTACTGTCTAACTCCAGCTGTCCCACCTGCCACGGATCTTCGCTTTACCAACGTGGGCCCAGACTCTATGCGTGTGACCTGGTCTGCTCCACCCAGCATGGTGCTTTCTAGCTTCCTGGTGCGCTACGCTCCATCCAAGAATGAGGAAGATGCCACTGAGCTGACTATTTCACCATCCGACAACATGGTGGTGTTGACAAGTAAGGAGAAGCAGTCTGCAAGAAAAGCAATTAGTCTAGAGAGATGGCAGTTTTAATCTAAATTTATGAATGTGAGCTTTAGGTGTTGGTATGGAAACGCCACGGGGGACCTTCCAGTAATGTACCATTTTATAGGACGGGACACCTGCCATGTTCACTGCCTCACCAGTGTCAATTCAACTTCACTGTGCTTGCTCGGAAGTTGTTACCCCATCCACTGCTACCTACCCCATCCCTTCATGCAATAGGCCAATCTGACTCTACGAAAAGATAATGTTTATGTATGGATGTAACTGTCTTACAGTAGTGGTAAGAGTTGGCAAATACGCAGCCTTCTCTCCACAGTTCCAAAGTCTAGTAAAAGGTGAGATTTGAGTGAGAATGGGCGCTAAAACACAATTCACGTACAGCCAGACTTGTTCCACAAAAGCATTCCTGGTGACCTCTTTAGGTATGAGAAATGCTTGATGGCATTGATTGAGCAGTTAGTAATTTCTGTAGAGTTGCCTGCATAAGGAGACCTATTCCTATACCAGTTACTGAGATGGACTTTTGTGAATCTTAATTTTAACAGTTATTGTTTTTTTTCAGACCTCCTGCCTGGCACTGAATATGTAGTAAGTGTGTTTGCTGTGTATGAGGAACGGGAAAGCACACCTCTCACCGGAGTGCAAAGGACAGGTAAGTGTTGAGGCAATGGGAACATGATGCCAAATCAGAGTTTGGGGTGAAGATTTTGAAGGGGGGGGGGTATAGAAGGCTATTCACTGACAGTTATCCATTTCTATGCAGTATTGTAATCAAATTGTTCATGCATCGTAAGACTTCATGGACTTTAATTTGAAGATACCTCTCCTGCAGAGCTTACACATGTTCCTGACATATGTATGAGGTAGATAGTTCTGCCGTGGTTAGGTTGGGAGTATTTGCATCTATTGGAGGGGGTAGGACAGCGTGTAACCAGTATGTTTCAAAGTGTGCATTCGCTTCGATGGTGGCATGTTGGTAAGGCTACTGACTTGGACCTCTGAAATGGCGGAAGTACTCAGAAGTTCAACCTCCAGGATGATTTAACTTATGAAGCCTGGTCCTGCTACCTACAGGTGGTTTCCAGGTCCAGACCTAGACGCTGCTGGTCGTGCATTTTGTAGTGAAGATAAGTTACCATTGGTTAATAGTTTACTTAGTCAGATAAGTGATGCACAGGTAGCTAGCTGTCATTTAAATCTAGTTGTTTTATGCATCAGAGCTTGGGGTGGTGTTACAGGGGAGAGTGCAGTGCAATGGTTTAATTGAAGTTGGTTCCTATTTCGATGTAGAAAGGCCATGCCACGTAATGCAAGACTAACACTCATTTTCTGCTAATCCTCATTTTAAAGACTTCAATTATAAAATTCCTAAAATGTCAGTGGATCATTACTGGATTTACCAGTCTAAAGCTATGCAGGGGCACCCGTTCCAGAACTTTTAATGAATTTTGAATGTAAACTATTATGGTACCTTCTGAATTCTTTCAGAATAATGGGTAATATGCCCTCTTTTAAACAGGTCTCGACTCACCAACTGGTCTAGACTTCTCTGATATCACATCCAGCTCTTTCACTGTTTACTGGATGGCTCCACGAGCAACTGTAACAGGCTACAAAATCCAGTACTATCCTGAGATTGGTGGAGGCCGACCAAAGGAGGAGCGGGTGCCACCCTCTCGCAACTCTCTCACACTCACCAACCTGGCTCCGGGCACAGAGTATGTGGTCAGCATTTTTGCTGTAAACGGCAGACAGGAGAGCATGCCTCTTGTGGGACAACAGGCAACAGGTATGTTGACCTGCGTGGTCACCAGGTCCTTGATTGAATGTTTGTATTGGAGGGAACCATTGGTAAGGGCACCTGCCATTTGAACCTAGATCCAGAAGCTGTGAACGAATGCAGCCAAATATAGTTCTGTTTTGGAATTGTACTTTTGAGGATCCTGTTCCAATATGGTTCATGAAAGTTAGGATAGAATAATTACCTTCTAAATGATTTAACTCCCTCAATTTTGTCTTTCATTTCTGCCAGTTTCTGATACACCGACGAACCTGGAAGTCACTTCCTCCACACCCACCTCGTTAAGTATCAGCTGGGATGCCCCTCCTGTCGGTGTCCGATACTATCGCATAACATATACTGAAACAGGTAATACTATACAGCTAGAACTAACCTTTAAAAACTGAATGACCGAACTATCATGCGTGGCTTACCAGTTGGAGTGGGCATGATGGAACGGTAGCTTTAGTTGAGGCCTGTGAGTCTAGTCGGTTAACACTAAAAATGTAGAGGAAGAAAAATTAGTTGGTTTCAGGTCCTTATATCAGCACTTTTCGCTGCATGTTTCATTTACGTTTGTTGCCCTTTTGCACTGGTTTATAAAAGGTGAGTTTAGAGACTTCTAGAAGTGGCAAACAAACCCCACAACAACCATCTTTTGGATATCCTTTTTCTAATAAAGGGAAAATTAACTTGTAGTTCCCGCTTTCTTACATCACTTTTTTTCTTTTTTTTTTTCTCCTTTTTTTTTCTCCTGTATTCTGTTGAGCAAGTCGTGGTAAACTGCATTCTGATACTGAGTGAGAAGGCTGCAAAGCAGAAATCTCAGCTTTACCCCATTTATGTATTGGTGCACAGAATTATCATGGAAGAACATGATAGATCTCTGGAATTATTAATAAGAGTACATTTTCTGAAATGTATACCGCGTTGGGCGATAACACTTGCATTAACATTGCTGCTCTATGTATTAATGCAGCTTTTTAGAATTATGCTTAAAAGGTTTACTATGGTAGCAAGACTTTAAATCCGTACATGAAAGGATTCTTTTACTCAGCTGAAACTGCAAATGAAATGGGCATTATTCTAAATCTGTTTTCTCCTAGGGGGTGAGACTCCAGTACAAGAATTCACTGTGCCTGGTGACAGGTCTGATGCCCCCATCCGTGGCCTGAAACCTGGAGCGGAATACATAATCACTGTGTATGCTGTAACAGGACGCGGAGATAGCCCTGCTTCCAGCAAGCCAGTCGCTGTAACACACAAAACGGGTGCGGACTACAGAGCATGCCGGGTAATATGCACCAAACCCACAACTCTTCTGTTGTGTTCTTACAATTGTAACTTTCCTTTTTGCAGTGGTGGATAAGCCAACTCAGTTACAAGTGACCGATGTTCAAGACCACAGCATTCAAGTCCGCTGGATGCCTTCCTCTACTCCAGTTACAGGTTACAGAGTCACCAGTGCCCCCAAAAGTGGTGTGGGCCCTACTGTGTCACATATTGTACCCCCAGGTAAGAGCTTCCAAACTTGCAGTGAATTCCCAACTTCCAGCAGATACTTGCATTAATGTGCAATTCCTAATTTGAGAAAAAGCCATGTATGCACACACTTTGTTTTAGTATTATATAAAAGGATCATAAAGATACCTTCCAGGTTGCATGGGACGAGCTCTCAAAGTGAGGGTTTGAAGCTTCTCATACTCACACTTCCCTATGAGAGCTTGTGCTGTGGCTGTAAACCGGCCATAGCACAAGCTCCTCATAGTCCAATGGGAGTCAGTGTGAATCCCTGCACCTCATGGTGCCTACCACACGGTGCAGGAATTCACAGGGGGACACAATAGGTGCCCCCTCTGCCCCCAAACCAGAGGCCCCAGGCAGAAGGGGCCCTGCTAGGGGCCCCGAAGTCAGTTTCTGACAGGCTTTACATGTTGGAAACCAGTATCGTGTACTCTACGGCAGAAACACCGTTCATATGGATTATGTGCTGGTCTCCGACTGACCAACTGGCTCCTTGAGCCTGTCCGAATCCAGCCAGAATTACAGACCCATTTCAGTTTAAACCGCCTATATTGTAGTGCGACAGTCGAAACAGAACCCCTCCGATCTTCGGTCAGAGGCTTTCCGAGCCTCATTGCGGTTTGTCTCCTTGTAATTAGGCCCCAAAATGGATAAAGAATAAATCTGCATGCAAGACCATAACCATTGTGGTTAGGTTGGTGAGTTGACTCACGATTGATGCGCCATATACATCATAGCTGAATCGGTGTATCTGATAGACTACTAGCCGCAGATTCCTTAACGTAGAATTATTCCCAGGCGTGAGACTGGATCTGGATTTTTTTTGCCACAGCATGTCTGCGCGCCAGGACCACGCGGCCCTGCGACCTCGCCCTGACCCCGCCCTGACTTCGTCCGCAGACATGACGTCAGCAAGGTCGCATGTCCCACCCCAGCGCGCTGATGTCTGTTTCCTTTTCCGCGTGCAACGCGGATCCGGAGTGAGTTCCCTTGACCTGTTTTCAGGCCTCTTAACGCCTTTGCATTGGGCACAGTTTGCAATGCCTTCGGGTTTCAAGGCGTGTGCTTCTTGTGCGCGTCAGATGTCGGTGACGGACCCTCACCCTATTTGTATGTGGGGTTTGGGCGAGCACCATGATTTTATGGACTGCGTCTCTTGTCAGCATCTCAAGCCTAAGTTCCAGCGGGAGCGCCGTATGAAATTGCTTTCAGCCTGCTTGTCCAGATCGGTCTCGTCAGTGTCTGTCCCCTACCTTGGAAGGGTCCAGAAGCCGCAGATTCCGGCTGAGGCATCGTCCTTCACTGAGGCCCCATGGGCGTCGCCCACCTGGAAGTCCTGCAGCTTGTCATCGAGGCCCTGTCCTCATTCTGCAGAGGGCTACCGACCTTGGAGTGATGGAACCTGGGAGTGGATGTAGCGTAGAGCTGCTGACCCAGGAACTGGAGAGTTAGGGTTCAGTTTTCGGCGTCTGCTCAACATCCTGTGAATCTGAGCAAATCCCTTCATCTCCTCGTGCCTAAAAAAACGAAATAAGTGAATGTGTCCTTTTGTAATGTAAACGGTGCATATGTAGAGCTCTTTAATACCTTCGTGTTGAGTTCCAACAATATAAAACCTATATTAAAAAAAAAAACAGGGACGGCATCCAGCTCCTTCAACGCCACCGTCCGGCCCTGCACGATCCAGTCTGCCTTTTTTCCCCACCCATCTGCCCAGGGCCCTGTCCTGAAGACTGCTTTTCCTTCCTTGTCTTCGGTGTTGCTCTCTCCGTCACAAGAGGCCCAGTGGTTGGACTCCTGGGGGCGTAACATTTTTGCTTCCACTAGTGCTGCTCTGCGCGTGCTCAACACACTTTGTGTGTTGGCCAGGGCTACCTCCGACCGGTGGGATTCCGTGGAGTCCCTTCTGTCTCGCACCTCCCACCAAGGTGCCCGCGCTGATCTGCGCCGCCATGTGCGGGATGGTCGGGAGTTAGCTGCATTTATTCTCCGTTCAGCCTTGGAGGCCCGCGCTATGGAGAGTTCTGTGGCCCTCCGCCGCCATGCTCGGTTGCGGGATAGCGTCTTGTTGACCTGCCTTTTGATGGGATTCTGTTATTTAAACACCCACCAGACTCCGGTATTCAACTACTCCTTGCGGGGCTCAGTCCTCCTTCCCCCTCCGTAAGCTTCGGCTTGTCGGTCCTTAGGTGTCTTATGGGAGGTGTTTATCCCACCTTTCTCTTTGGGGCCTAGTGTTTCGGTTGGCCCGTCTGTGTGCTGTGTGGCTTGGAATGCCTTCAGGATCCTTAAGTTGGCCCCTCTGTTCTTTTGGCTGCTGGTTCAGCCCTTGTGTTATTTGGCTGTTAGTTAAGCCGTATAGGTCCTCAGGTTGGACCATCTGTATATTTTTGGGCTGATTGGTAAGCCGCCTGGGGTGATATCCACAGGTCTTGAAGTGCTTGACCTCTGCTGCGGGTTTCCCTAAGAGGTGTTCCCCTGTTTTGTTTTGCGACGTGTCATACCCTAGGTGGGGTACTTGTCGGCTATTGTGTAGCTCTGTCCTAAGCTGGGCGGGTGGGGATACCTTCTCGGGCTCCTACCGTTTCCTGGCGTCCCTGTATACTGCTTGGTGCGGTCTTTTTTCCTCCGCCTTAGTGCAGCTTGCGCTGCTCCAGGTTATGGCCTGCTCAGTACCCGCTGATGTTTCTATCCTTCTGCAGGGCTTGCCTTTCGTACATTTTACCCTTTGTTCCTGCGGGATATCGGCTTCTGTGCATTTTACCTTCCCTCTTCAGCTTCTGGATCGCCAGACCAACTTTTGTCATGCCGTCTACGGCGTCATGTCTTGGTGTTTGCACCTTATCTGTCGTTTTGGCCTGGGCCTCTGCTTTGTGTTCCAGAGAGGCTAGGTTCTGTAGTAGGGGGTCTCTGTGTATAATCCTAATCTATGAATAGTCCCGCCCATGTGCGGGGACCCCGGAGCAATCAAAATATTTCTTAAGCTGTCCTGCATTTGCAAACCTGCAAAGACACTCAAGACAAAATAATACAGCCTAATAACAATATGGCTGCACTGGCCAGCACTTCATCTGAATTGAACACAAAAGCCAAAATAAAGTTTAAATGTCATTTTTATTCACATCTGACATGTTCCTTTATTGTATCACACTCCCTTCACCAAAATCCCTTTAAACAATAGAGAGGAAGGGGTGGACAAACAAGCCCTATAGGCTGTCATTATGTGTCTGCTAAAAGGATACCGTGCCTTTAAGGAACTCTCCAGAGACTCCCGGTATCCCAGGATGCACAGCCAAAGCAAGTTACTTTCAGTTCTTTTTTCCGGCTCCTGCTAGCAGGACCCTGGAGCTTGAGCTCTACCCTTTTGGGTGGATATTTGGATAAAAATTGTTTTTTTTGATAAAGAAGTTTGTTCATTCGACGTCTAGAGCCTTTCTCTGCTGCATCCTGCAATTTGGTGCAGTTTGACCCACTCTTAGCATGGCTTTATTTGATAAATGCCCTGAGTGTGGGAGGAAAATGGCCAAGACGTACCCACATGATGTCTGTATTCTCTGCCTCTCATCTTCACATGTCCCTGCTACGTGTGACATCTGCAAGACCTTCTCCAAGAGGACCCGGAGAGACAGAGAAGATTCGCCTTCAGGGACAGGAGAAGCAGAGAACAGGTGGGACTTCGGGGCATGGAGGATCTCATTCCCCTTCCTCTGCCCATGCTTCAGCCACTGGAGGGACCTCTGGGCAGAAAAAGGAGCAGAAACGACACCTACCGGCTGGTAGATCGCGTTCGACGGCGAGAGGTAAAGCACCGGTGTGTTCGCCGTCGATCCAGGGCTCTGGATCTCGGCGTTCTCGACGTTCGACGTCGAGAGAGGGGCCGGCGAGACCTAGGACTAGGTCGCCGTCTAGGATTTCGCAGTCTACGTCGACACACCATCGACGTCGTGCAGAGCCCCACAGACAGCGCAGCTCGCCGTCGAGGCGCAACCGCTAGTCTCCTTCGCCATCAGCTCTTGGATCGACGCCGACGACATCGGCGAGACACCGGCGGCTGCCGTCGAGGCGAAGGAGATCGCCGTCGAGGGGCCACCGTTCGACGTCGAGGGGATGCAGTTTGCGGACAACGGCGAGGAGAAGCCGTACGAGGTCGACGCTCAGTTCGACGTAGAGGACATCGGGTAACACTTCGGTGATTACCATATTCTGTCGTGGATCTAGGAGAAGGCGCTCCCCCTCGTTCACTTCAGCACGGGATAGGCCCGCCAAGAAGAGAAGGGTGGACAGTAGTCCGGACAGGGCTAGTCCGGCTTCTCCTGCAAGGAGTTATGGGACTCCACAGCCTCTCCCTCAGCCGCTGCCTCAGAAGCCTCCTACGCCTCCTCCGCGTCCTCCTCCTCCTCCTCCTCCTAAGCGACCTACGCCACTGCCGGTGCCTCAGCTCCCGCAGTCTCCTCGGCTACCGGTGATTCCTAAGGCTCCGCGCAGACTGAGATCACACTCTATCTCGCCGGAGGTCACGGAGCAGACACAGATCGTCCACTCACACCAGGCATGGACGACGGAGATATAGATCTCGTTCCAGAGGCACGAGGTATACGGACTTCGGGCAATGGACGGCTTTCCCCCTCATCAAACGCCGCCTACTACAATATCGCCGGTGGATGATATTGCCACGTTCCAGGATGTGCTGATGCAGGGGGCGGCGAAATTGGGAATCTCAGTAGCAGTACCGGTTCCCACTACCTCTGTGATCTTTGAGACTGCACAAGGCTCACCTGTCACGCCCCCTCCTGCCTTTGGTTCCGGGTTTGGAGGAACCAGCCATGGAGGTCTTCTTGACACCAGCCGTGGTGAAGTCTGCTCCCTCACGGTTGCAGAAAAAGTACAGGGCCCCTGATTCGGACCCGGCGTTCCTCAGGGTGGACCCTCCCCCGGACTCTGTCATTGTGGTTGCGGCTCGGAAACAACACTCAGACGCCCTCTTCCACGGCTCCTCCGGATAAGGAGAGTCGCAAGATGGACTCCTTGGGGAGGAGAATGTGCTCTACGTCTGCCACGACTATGAAGGCTGCTAGCGCCTGCGCTCTGCTGGGTCGCTATGACCGATCGCTTTGGGACTCCCTGCAACAGTTTGCTGCCTCCCTGCCTAGGGATAAACGGGAGGACTTCCAGGAGGTGTTGAATGAGGGCATGATGGTCTCCAACCAGATCATCAGTGCAGCGGGGAATGTATCGTTGCTGGCGGCCCATGGGTACTGTCATGGAGTACACATGAGGACATTCCTGGCTGAGGCTTACCTCTCTAAAGCCTGAAGCGCAGCAAAAGATTGCTAACTTGCCTTTCTCTGGCACGACGTTGTTCGGGTCTCATGCGGATGACGAAATGGCCCGCATGAAGGCCGAAGCAGAAACCCTGAAGGCTGTGGGGTTGGAAAAACCCAAGGAACAGAAGAGGTCATTCCGTTCCTATGGCAGGCGTTATTCTAAACGCGGCCAGGGGCACCAGCATAAACAGCACTTCCCGAGGCAGTCCTTTTAAAAGCGCCAGAGGGGCAGAGGCCAGCATCAATCCTTGTCGGGGAACAAGGGCCCGGCCGGGTCGAAGCCCTGAAAGGTTGCTTCCCCCTCATCAGTTACCCGCTCCGGTGGGGGGAGGGGAAATGGGAGGGGGGGGGGGGGGGGAGGAGATGTATTCAATACTACCTGGCAGAGTGGAGAACAATAACTCAGGACAAGTGGGTGCTGAATATTGTTTGCAATGGGTACAGTCTTCGTTTCACCAGCCCGCCTACACAGATTCCACCAGTGCGCTCTCCCTGCATGGTACGAGGGCTCCAGCGGGAGGCGGACATTCTGTTAAAGAAGAAGGCGATAGAGGCTGTTCCTTTGGGGCAAAAAGGAAAAGGTCTTTACTCAAGGTTCTTTCTCGTCAGAAAAAAGGACAAGAACGAGTTCAGGCCTATTCTAGATCTGCGTCAAGCAAACAAGTGGATCCGCAGAGTAAAGTTCCGTATGTTGTCCCTGCATCAGATTTACCCTCAGTTGCATCGAGGAGACTGGCTGTGCGCCATAGATCTGCAGGACGCTTACTTTCACGTGCCGATCGCACAAAAGCATCGCAAGTTCCTGAGGTTTCTGGTAGGCAACAACCATTACCAGTATACAGTGCTCCCGTTTGGTCTGAAGTCTGCGCCAAGGACGTTCTCCAAGTGCATGGTAGTGGTGGCAGCACACTTGCGGAAGAACAAAGTTTGTGTATCCATACCTGGACGATTGGCTGATCAAAGCTTCCACGTACCAGGAAGCCCCGTGTCATTTCAACAGGACAGCTGCCTTGCTTCATCGCCTGGGGCTGCACATCCTGTCGAAGTCCGTGCCGATCCCTGTGCAGTGTCTCCAGTACTTGGGGGGGCCTCAGTCAATACTTTGAACGCAAGCGTGTGTCCTTCGGAGGAGAGACGCTTATCGATCCGTGGGAAGGCCCTGCACCTCCTCTCAGCCCACTATCCTACAGTGAGGACGGTGTCCTCCTTACTGGGGTCGATTGCTTCATGCATCTTTCTCACCCCCAATGCACGTCTGCATATGAGGGCTCTGCAGGAATGTCTGGAGGATCAATGGGACCAGAGGAGGGGGCGTTGGGAGGACAAGATTCTTCTATCCCAACACGCTCTACAGTCTCTGAAATGGTGGTGCTCCTCAGAGAATGTCTGCAAGGGGACTTCCTTTCACAAGGATATTCCAGTCCAGACCATAGTGACGGATGCGTCTCTCCAGGGCTGGGGAGCGCATTCAGGCCCTCTTCAGATTCAGGGGATATGGTCGCAGACGGAGATGACTTACCACATCAACTTTTTGGAACTGAGAGCAGTACACTTGGCCCTGAAGGCGTTCCATCCTTCCTTCAAGACGAACTCCCTGCTAGTTCAGACGGACAATACCACTACCATGTATTACCTAAACAAGCAGGGGGGCTCCCGTTCACGCTTGTTGTCTCGGGAGGCACAGGCTATCTGGAATTGGCTGGTGGCCAGGAACCTGACGATCACGGCAACCCATCTGCCGGGAGTGCAGAATGCCCAAGCCGATGCACTCAGCAGGCTCGTTCAAGAAAATCACGAGTGGGTGCTAAACGACGACGTGCTAAGAGACGTCTTCGCAGAGTGGGGCACTCCGGATATCGATCTGTTCGCTACGGCAGAAAACAGCAAATGCCGCGACTTCGCGTCCAGGTACTACCAACCAGGGACGCTGGGGAATGCCCTTTGGATCAGCTGGTCGAACAGCTTTCTCTACGCCTTTCAACCCATTCCCCTGATTCCGGCGGTGCTGATCAAGCTGTCGCAATCCAGAGCCAGAATGATCCTGATTGCGCCGGAATGGCCGAGGCAATGGTGGTTCACCGACCTTCGCCGGTCTGTTCTGCCACACCGGCGCCTGCCGTGTCGGCCGGACCTTCTCACGAAATTCGGGGGACAGATGGTTCACCCCAATCTCTCGTCCTTGAGTTTGGCAGCATGGCTCCTGAGCTAGTACAGTATGGACACTTGAACCTACCTCAGGACTGTATGGAGATCTTGAAAGGGGCGAAGAGGCCGTCCACGATGACTTCTTACGCCTATAAGTGGAAGATTCTGCTTATGGTGCACTGCAAAGGACATTGACCCTACATCTTGGAAAGAAGATGTTATTCTGCCTTATCTGCTGCAGTTAGCGCAATCTGGGCTTAATTTTCAGTCTATTAAGGTTCATCTCGCAGCCTTAACTGTGTATAGAAAGGGCCCTTCCCAAACCTCATTTTTTCAAATCCCTGTGATTAAAGATTTTTTGGAGGGTTTGCGTAAGGTGTTTCCCCCTGTTAGACGACCTTCTCCACCATGGGAATTGAACGTGGTGTTGTCCAGATTAATGAGGGAGCCTTTTGAGCCTATATATAAAGCTTCTTTGCAGCATTTGTCCTGGAAGGCTGCCTTTCTTGTGGCCATTACATCGGCCAGGAGGGTGAGTGAGATTCAGGCTCTGTGTTGTCAAGAGCCGTATACTGTATTCCATGCTTCTGAAGTAGTGATGCGTACTCATCCTAAATTTTTGCCTAAAGTGACTTCTGATTTTCATGTAAATCAAATGTTAACTTTGCCTACATTTTTTTCAGCATCCCTTCTCTCCGGCGGAGAGGTCTCTGCATTCACTAGATGTGCGTATGGTGTTGAAATTCTATCTAGACAAGACAAAAGACATCCGCAGGTCGGATCAACTATTTGTAAATTATGGTTCAGTAAGAACTGGTCTAGCTACCTCAAAACAGTCCATCTCCAGATGGATTGTGTCCTGTATTCAGCTTTGTTATCAGAAAGCTAATAAGACGTTAGGGGGTAAGCCTACAGCGCATTCGACTAGGGGCAAAGCAGCTACTACAGCTTTGCTTAGGAATGTTCCAATTGCTGACATTTGTAAGGCTGCCACCTGGAAGTCGGTCCATACGTTTACAAAGCATTACTGCCTGGAGTCTGATGCTAGGGCAGACGTGCAGGTTGGACAGGCTTCGCTGAGGAATTTGTTTGCACAGTAATTTGTTGGTGTTTTGTTTGTTACTCCACCGCTGTTTGTTGGTTGGGATGGGCTTGCCATTCTATTCATAGATTATGACTATACACAGAGATCCCCCTACTACAGAAGGAGTAGTTTCTTACCTGTAACTCCAGTTCTGTAGTAGGGGTATCTCTGTTATAGTCATAAGCGACCCTCCCTCCTCCCCGGTGGAGGAAACTGACCGTATCAGGCCTGTTGTTATACACCTTCAAAAAGAACTGAAAGTAACTTGCTTTGGCTGTGCATCCTGGGATACCGGGGGTCTCTGGAGAGTTCCTTAAAGGCACGGTATCCTTTTAGCAGACACATAATGACAGCCTATAGGGCTTGTCTGTCCACCCCTTCCTCTCTATTGTTTAAAGGGATTTTGGTGAAGGGAGTGTGTGATACAATAAAGGAACATGTCAGATGTGAATAAAAATGACATTTAAACTTTATTTTGGCTTTTGTGTTCACTTCAGATGAAGTGCTGGCCAGTGCAGCCATATTGTTATTAGGCTGTATTTTGTCTGTCTCTTAAGTGTCAGCTTAAGAGATATTTTGATTGCTCCGGGGTCCCCGCACATGGGCGGGACTATTCATAGATTATGACTATACACAGAGATCCCCCTACTACAGAACTGGAGTTACAGGTAAGAAACTACTCCTTATTCCTGGTGTTTTCCTGTGTTCTGGTTGATGGCTTTGGGTCTGTACTACATAGGTCTCACTTCCCGGGGGCTGCTTCATCTCTTCTTCCCCCCCCCCCCCCCCTGCTTCTTGGGGGGGTGGGGGGGTTCTTCTCCTCTTTATCTTCTGGCCGGTCCCACATCTCTTCATGGGGCCGGGTTGTGCCACTGGGACGTCCTTCTCTGGGGCTTGTTCTGGGGTTCCCTTGCCTCTGTCTTCGTCTTGCGCTTGGCTTGTTCTGGGCACGCTACTTCATATTATTTACCAGCTGCCTGGTAGTTATGGTCCACCTCCGTGGGCCTCGGCATGTAACAGTGTGCTCCTGTCCCTTGCTTTGCGCGTCTGTCTTCCTTTTCACTTATGCGCTTATCGGCTGTGGGGCCATTCCTGCCTTATTCCCGGCCGTTCAGCTGTCCCCTTCGCTGTGTGTAGTCTCCTGAGGCGAGCTCTGCCTTTGTTCCACCTCTTCTCCTTGGATTTGAGGGTGGTTCTTTTCTTCCTTTGGTTCTCGCTTGGTGCTGTCTGTCCCTCCGGGTTTTCTGGCGGACGCCCTTTGCTCCTCCGGTAGGCTTGTGATATCCTGGCATTCTCTTCTCCTTGTTCTTGCTTGCTTCTGCTTGGAGGGGCTGGGCCGTCCTTCTGTCTCAATGACTCCTCCCCTGTTGGGGCCCTGTGTTCTTCCAAGCTGGTGAAGTTTTCTCGCAGCCCTCCTCCCCTCTGGGTATGGCTAGGGTATCTATTCTACGTTCAGGAATCTGCGGCTAGTAGTCTCTATCGGGTGTACAGGTTACTTGCCTTCGGTAACTATCTGGTAGAGGCGATTCTAGCTGCAGATTCCTTCACGGACTGCCCTTCCTCACCGTTCTGCAAGGACCCTTCAGCGGGTCTTCTGCACTTGCCTCCCTCCGGGTGGCTTTAACTTCTGCGGATGCCCTCTTTCACTTCCTCCCTGACGGGATGCTTCGTTCTGTTTATTTGTTCTACTCCTTTTCTGGTGATTGGATGGTAGGTTCGTGTGTACTTTTGCATCCCTGGTTATTCCAGTGTGGGGCCTACTCATAATATTCTCCCTTTTTTCATTGCTTGGGGTTTCTGACTCCTCTGCAGTCCTCTGGGTTGGGGTCGCTTGGCTGTGCCTCAGCCCTTAGCTTTTTACAGGGGATACGACACTCCTTGATGGTGTTGTCTTGGGGTAATTTGTCGCTACTCATCTGTTCCGGACTTGTTCTCCTTCACTGTTATAGATTGTGGTTGATGACTTTGTCGTCTGCCACAACATTTTTCACATGTTTTTCTGCCTCCAGGGAGGATATCTCCATTGCTTCGCAGGGTTGCTTCTCAGAGCGGTACTCTGCTGTTTCCTTTCCATGACTTTAAGTAACGCAGTGCTTGGCACTGTCCCTAATGGTGCTGTTCCTCACCATTTGCTTTTTCCCTTTCTGTTTCACAGATTTTTTTTTTTTTTTTTCCGCACACTGTTCCCATACTCTCAGTTTTGTTTGTGATGGCTCCGTGTTGTGGCGCGGAAAAGTTCTCTGAAGAAAACTGACATCAGCGCGCCAGGGTGGGACTTATGTGACCTCGCTGACATCACGTCCGCGGACGACGTCAGGGCAGGGTCGCATGGTACCACCCCCCCGGCGTGCAGAGATGCAGTGGCAAAAAAAAAAACTCTGATCCAGTCTCCCACCTAGGGATAATTCCACAGTAAGGAATCTGCAGCTAGAATCGTCTCTACCAGCTGCATAGTTACCAAAGGTAAGTAGCTAGAATCGTCTCTACCAGATGCATCGTTACCAAAGGTAAGTAACTAGTACTTTAATTGCCCTCTCAAATAAGTGGGCGTTTATTATTTATTTTTATTTCTTTCTTGTGTTTGGGGGTAAAGCATGAAGGCAACTGGCTTCATGTTGTGGTTGACTGAACTGGGATAGGTAATTTTCCCTGGAGAGTCTTGGTAAAACAGAGAATATATATTCTTTGAATATATTGATAGTCCTGGGTTAAACACATCTTCCCCCCCCACCCCCCCAATTAAAAGTGTTTGAACCCCTTCCAGCCTCTCGTTTTAACCCACTGCAACCATTCCCCCACTTCTGCCAGTTAATGGTTTGTTATCTCCCACTATCCCCCTTTCTCCTGTGGAAGACTGACCATTCGGGTATATAGATCACCTGGATGACTTTTTGGTTGGAGGAAGTTGGCAAAATATGGCTTCGACTTAGCCCATAAAATGCATCTGAAGCCTTTGCTCTGCCTCACAACTTGCAGCGCTGATCTTGTATTTATGCTCTGCATTATTTTTAACTGCTATACATGTGCTCCTTTCAATTTGGCTTGCCAGGTGTAATTGTTGAATGTAACTAATGTTCTGTTCTCATTGTGCCAATAAATATGTAAAATTGTGGAATGTTAATTTTGTATTTTATCCAGATCAAACTGAAATGACCATTGAAGGGTTGGAGCCGACAGTGGAATATGTGGTGAGCGTCTATGCTCAAGGCAAAAACGGTGAAAGCCAGCCTCTGGTTGAAACTGCAGTCACCAGTACGTATGTCCTTCTGTTGTTTCAGAATTGGTTGGCGGTTCGAGGGATTGTAGTTGGAGGAGATTGGTATCTCGCTTGTGTATAAATGTGAAATGATAAACCATAAGTTTGCCAACCACTAAAAAATGAGGGTGTGAATCAACTTGCCAGAATTTTTTTATAATGTACACGGTATTTATCTGAGAGAAACTAATATGCGTAGCTATCGCAGAGGATGTCCTTGTGTACAGAGTCTGTCTATCCTATAAGGTAATCGGGTAGTGCCCGAAGGGCTGGTCTTACAGGTCAGTGTGTGGAGCAGTTTTTTGGCTGCTGGGTTGGTTTTCACAGTTGATTTGCATGAGATTAAAATAAACCTTTCCCGCAGCAAGATCAAACCCACGCAGTCTGCTGTAATCCGAAAAACCCATACAGCATGACTTTACAAGTACAAAACTGCTCCAATTTGCAAAGATCGTCCATTGTATTTAGTATGCTAATTCCTCGCTGAGGCCCACGTTTGGTGCCGACACTCATTGCTGTGCTTGGAGTGCTGTTCAACGGGGGAATGTTGATGTCTGTGGCAGGACTGGTAAGGGTAGTAACTTTATTTGAAGAGTGTTCCTTTAAAACTGTGAACCAGAAGTGACTTGATGGACTAAACATATCCAAGATTTCATTTCAACCTAAATGAAAAAAACAAGCATTGGCATAGCCAACAGGTTTCGTCTTTGGGACCTTATAAGTGTTTAGCCATGCAAAAGTTGATGTTGTTGCACCAAGGCTATTGTGCTGCATAACTAAATACTTGTATGTTCCGAAAGGCGAGATGTATTGGCTATGGCAGTGTTTTATAGCATAACTAGGTTTCTAAACATTACTACAAAGTAATGAATTGTGTGCTACTGAAGAATCTTGTTCTAGCTTTTTTGCTTAAAAAGCAAATGTGGAACGGCTTTAGTTCATTTTAATGCTAAAGAAGCCTGAAGGCTGAAAATACAAAATGTACCTTCTGAGCAATGTGACGTAATATTTCTTTTTTGTATACACAACACCAAATTGGAGCTTGGTAGCTTGGATTTTATTTTTGAGCTATTGGCATTGCGAATATGTGTTTTTGGGCACCTTATAAGTGTGTAACCAAAGATATTGGCAATGGTTTGTCCAGGAATAACTGACAAATGTTTGTTTAAATTTTATTGCAAGAATGCTTAGTTAACATTTTTATTGAAGTAAGCTGAGTGGAAAAAATATTTATGTACATTTATACATGTTTTATAAATATATTCATTCTGTTGCAATATCTTTTAATATTTTTGTAATGTCATTGCAAAATATTACTTCACAGGTCTGTGGTAAATATGGCATAAGTGCATCGGATAAGTCTTCCACATCTGTATTGATCATAAACCAGTCTATTAGAAGTTCATTGCTAATATCCATAGATTGATGTTTCAGTATTGTGCACTTGTGGTGGCATTGTAGATGGCCCCAGAAATCTGTGCACACGCAGCAGCCACAGGTTCAAATTAAAGCAGGGCTGACTCGAAGTTTCATCCTTCCTATAACTTAAGAGGCAGCATGTGCTAGGACAGAGCGCTTGTCTATATGGTGTGTGTAGAGAGCAGCCCCTGTTTAATGTGAGTTGATAATGTGCACCAGTAACGTTATAAAAATAAATGTAAACAAATAAAACCAGGGTAGGCACGGGGAGATTAAGTGATTGTTATTGGCAGTGATCAACAAGCCTCAAACTTGGTTAGGTGGAGACGGTTAACGGAGGGCGAGACAGGCAGGGGAGAGACAGTAAACCAAGATAGAGAAGCAGGACTGGCCACGCTAATTAAGAACATATTGCCCCAGAAATCTGTGAGCACACAGCAGCCTCAGGTTCAAATTGAAGCAGGGCTGACTCTAAGTTTCATCCTTCCCATAATTTGAGAAGAGGCAGCATGTGCTAGGAGAGAGCGCTTGTTTATATGGTGTAGAGAGCAGCCCCTGTTTTAATGTATTATACAAAAATACATGCTAGCAGATATTTTTAACAAAGTACGATTTTTTTTTTTTGTTTTTTTTTTTTGTTTTTGTTTTTTTAGTACAGCTGCTAGATATGTAGCACAGTAATTGGCAGAGATCAAAAAGCCACAAAGCTGTTTAAAAGGAATCTTGACCAGGGAGGGCAAGGGTGAGACAGGCAGTGGAAGGGAAAGTAGTGAAATATAAACAAGTGCGCGCGGCCACGTTAATTACAAACAGATGGCCCCTGTGCACCACTGCTTGCTCCCGCAAGGTGGATGCCACCACAAGCACGAGTGCTTAAAGTGCAGACTGATTTCTAAAGGTCCTCTCTTAGAGCAGCGCATGCACGCTGCACTAGGCTCGACCTAATTAAGGTCCATACAAATGATCTGCGCTGAAGACTACATCCCAAAACGTGTTGGCTTTTCTAGTGTCCTTTTTTAAATGCTGTATTCATTGAATGAAATGTTTCATGTTTGTATGCATCAATATTACTTGAAGATTTTAATTTGAATACAGAACGTAATGAGTATAAACAGTATGTTCGAGGCATACGAGCTACAGGTAACACACTGTGCATAGATCGCCATCTGGTGTTGGGCCCGGATGTTTGCACTGGTTTTTGTCTTGGAAAGTCTTTGGAAGTCACGAGGTATGTGACTCCTCCTTTGGATCATAGTGCGCATGGGCTTCGGCTCCATCCTCAGATTGTATTTTCCCGCCATCGGGCTCGGATGTGTTCTCGCGTTCCAGTTCGGAACTGTTAACGGTTTTCTATTTCGAAGCGCAATCCTTCCCATCTCGACTATTGTTTTTGATGGCGTTTCCAGCCACACGCGACCCCTCAACTTCGAAGTCTTCGATTCCGGTTGTCGACAAAGGCCTTCTGGCCTACCCGGGCCTCATCTCCGGCTCATGGAAAGGACGCCATTTAAAGTGTCCTCAATGTGGGTTGAATTTTCCCCACACCGACCTACATGAGGTGTGCAACCTCTGCCTGTCACCGGAGCACGAGGCCAGAGACTGTCCAGCTTGTGCCTCCTTCCATTCCAAAAAGACCATCCGGGACCGACTAGCTCGAAGGACAATGGCGCGCTCATCTTCGATCCCCGACGACATTTCAAGAGTGCGTCTATGTTCCGGAGCAGTCGAGGAAGCCATCCTCCGCGCCTCCGAAGCAGATGATTCCACCGTCTAAGACATCGCTCCAGCTCAAAGGGCCGTGAGTACAGACGTCGACCCCGACCCACCCACCCCCTCGACACCATCCAAAAAGGCATCGGTACCACCTCCACCTTCGGGCCCAGGTGCACACCGTGACACTGCTTCCCATGCCCCGCCTTCTGGCCCGGTAAAGAAGCCTAGTAAGCCCCTAAGCGACTTGGGCTCGAGTCAGCCTACCCTCGGTACCGAACATCCTGCACCGAAGAAAAAAGCGTCATCGACCTCATCCACGCCGACTGCTGCTCCCACATCGAAGCACTCCGCATCGAAGGCTAGCACCAGTTCCTCTGCACTGACAACACCCTCGGAGCCGACTAAAAACACCCGTCGAAAGGCCCCGATACTTCCAAACCTCGGAACCTTAAACAGCAACCGGTTCCAACTCATAAAGACACTTCCAAGCCTAGAACCGCTACCGAGTTGACGCCCAAAAAACTTACAACTCCGAAGCTCTAGGCTCCGAAGGATCTGTCTCCCACAGAACTGTTTCGACCAGATCCTGCCCAAAAGACTCTAATGAAGGACCCCAAGACTGGTCATGGCTCAGCATCAGGAAAAGACCACTAAACATGCCTGCACCGCCACCAAAGAGACTTTGCTACCTCTCCATTAAGGGTTCCTTCTCTTCCTCCCCACCACACCCCCACACCATCACCTACCCCAATAGATAACGCCTCAGATGAGGCAGGGGGAGGTGCGGACGATGAACCCCTTGGGGACCCTACTCCTCCCCTGACCCCTGGGATGATTAGTGTCCCAGATGTCCCTTACACCCCACAGGATGATATTTATACCTATAGGCCCCCCACCCCCTCCCCAGAGGACAATATCTGATTCAACCAGCTCCTTCAAAGAGCTGCCCAATACCACGGGGTAGCTCTACATACAGATCCAGTAGAGGAGGATTTTCTAATGGATACCTTTGACACCACACAAAGGTCTACCTCAACACTGCCCATGCTTAAAGGGGTCATTAAGCACACACCAGAGATCTTTAAAGACACCGTCAGGGCTCAGGTCATCAACCCAAGAATAGAAAAGAAATACAAGGCTACCCCTACTGACCCAGTATACATTAAGGGCCCTGCACCACTAGACTCTCTAGTAGTCACTAATGCCAGGAAGAGGCCAAATTCCCAAACGTCAGGTGACGCACCACCACCAGACAAGGAATCGAAACTCTTAGATGCCTCTGGCAAGCGCACAGCGTCGCAGGCAGCAAATATTTGGCGCATTGCTAACACCCAAGCGCTCCTAGCCAGATATGACAGGGCACATTATGACGAACTCGAGTCCATAATGCAACACCTCCCTGACAAATACAAAAATAGGGCCAGTGAACTAATCCAAGAGGGTAAGACCATCACTAACCCCTCCATTTTGCTTTGCCTGAGATGCAGCAGACACTGCCTCAAGGGCTATCAACACCAGTGTTCTTTTGCGCAGGCATGCCTGGTTTTGTCTATCGGGTTTTATACCAGAGGTACAGAGTTCTATACTTAATCAGCCTTTTGATGAGCAACACCTATTTGGGCCCAATGCAGATGTATCCCTCGAAAAAATGAAGGATACAGACACCGCCAAATCTATGGGAGCCTTGCAATCGCAAGCTCCCAGAAGGTCTTTTCGTCGCCCATCCTTTAGAGGCACCCATCGAGGCTACTCCTCTGATAGCCCCTCCACCTCTTACAAAGCTCCCGCACAATCCACCTTTACTAGAGGTTACCAAAGGGGTGGTTACAGGGGGAATAACAGCAAAGGCAGAGGAAAAAATAACAACTCTCGCTCTGCCTTCACACCTACCCCATTCCAGTCGTGGGGAAGATTTCACCAATTTCTCCCTGCCTGGATAAACATCACTTCAGACAGTTGGGTCCACAAAATCATTCAATCAGGCTACTGTCTCGAACTAACATCCACCCCCCCCCCCCCCCCCCCCAACATACCACCCAAACACTGTCCAGTGTCACAAGAACATCTGTTACTGTTAAAACAGGAGGTACTCTCCCTCCTACAATAAAGTGCAATAGAACCATTTCCCTTGCACCAACAAAAGGGAGTCTATTCCCTATATTTCCTCATACCAAAAAAGGGCGGATCTATAAGGCCTATTTTAGACCTCAGACCCCTAAATCTATACATACATTCAGACCACTTCCACATGGTCACACTTCAGCAGGTCCTCCCTCTGCTTTCCCAGGGCGACTTCCTTGCTACTCTAGACCTCAAGGACGCCTATTTCCACATTCCCATTCACAGCACTCGCAGAAAATCACAGATTCGTAGTGGACGGTCAGCACTATCAATTCAAGGTACTCTCATTCGGAGTCACCACAGCACCAAGAGTGTTCAAGTGCCTAGCAGTAGTGGCAGCACATCTAAGAAGACAACACATACATGTCTTCCCATATATAGACTGGCTTATAAAAGCCATATCGTACAATCGGTGTGTACAACACTCTCGCCACTATTCATCAACTTCACAACCTGGGGTTCACAATACATCATCCCAAGTCCCAGTTGCAACCATCCCACATGCAACAATATCTTGGTGCCACAATAGACACCTCAAAAGCTCTCGCCTATCCCTCTCCAGCCAGGATAGCGAGCATCCAAGCTCTTCACACCAAATTCCAACCGTAACACTCTTCCAGCTCAAGTGTTCATGTAACTCGTAGGGATGATGGCCTCTTGCATATTCATAGTGCCTCATGCAAGACTCCAGATGCGTCCTCCAAGAGTGCTTAGCACGCCAATGGAACCAGGCTCAAGGTCAGCTAACAGATCTAGTGTTGGTAGGTGGTCATACCCATCGCTCTCTGCAGTGGTGGAACACCAAGAACCTTGCCAAAGGGCGACCGTTCCTCCAGCCAGTTCCTCAAATAGTCATGACAGAGGACGCATCGCTCTCTGGCTGGGGGAGCTCACCTACTACATCACACCATGCAGGGCAGGAGAACACCTCAACAAAAGTTACTCCACATCAACCACTTGGAGTTACTAGCCATATTCCTAGCCTTAAAAGCATTTCAAAAACAAATATCGGGCAAGACTGTCTTAGTCCGCACCGACAACATGACAGCCATGTATTCTATCCAAAAACAAGGTGGGACACTCTGCAGCTCTCTCCTTGCACAGTGCATATGGAGGTGGGCTATACCTCAGAACATCTTTCTCCTAGCCCAACATGTCCCAGGAGTCAAACACAATAGCCGATCTCCTGAGCCGTCAAACAGAACAAATCCACAAGTGGGAACTTCATCCACAAGTTCTTCAACTGTTTTTTCAGATTTGGGGGCAACCACAGACCTCTTCGCCACCCAAGAAAACACCAAATGCCCAAACTTCGCCGCCAGGTATCCTCACCCATTGTCCAAAGGCAATGCGATATGGATGAACTGGTCAGGCAGATTTGCGTACGCTTTTCCGCCTCTCCCACTCATTCCACTAGTGGTGCGCAAACTACAGCAACACTCATTAACGCTCATCCTAGTTGCTCCAACTTGGGCCAGACAGCCATGGTACACCACACTGCTGGAACTCAGTAGTTCCGCACCAAAAACTACACCTCTCTCCATGCCTGTTAACCCAGAACCATGGAGAGATCCAAGACCCAGACCCAGCTCAACCTAGCAATCTGGCTTCTGAAATCCTAGAATTTGGTTAGCTTCTTTGACATTCATACAGTCAGGAAGAAATTTAAGGTAGACTGCCTACCACTAGAGCATGCTCTGCAGCCAAGTGGAAGAGATTCGTAGTATACTGCCATAACGACACTAGTCCCCTAGATGTGTCTATCCAACACATCATAGGCTACTTACTACACCTCCAAAGATGCAACCTAGCCTATACCTCTATCAGATTGCATCTTGCTGCCATAGCAGCATATCTACAAAATAGACAGCACCTCTCACTTTTCAGAGTACCTGCCATAAAGGCCTTTATGGAGGGACTCAAGAGAATAATTCCCCCCAGAGTACCACCATCCCCTGTGTGGAATTTAAACATCGTTCTCACGACTAATGGGGCCTCCATTTGAACCTCTACATAAATGTGAGCTACAATTCTTAACATGGAAAACTGCTTTCCTCGTAGCCATTACTTCTCTACGAAGAGTTGGTGAACTCCAAGCACTAACCATTCAAGAACCCTTTCTCCAGATGCATCTTAATAAAGTTGTTCTCTGGACTAATCTTCAATTCCTCCCTAAAGTAATTTCTCCCTTACAGCTCAATCTGTAGAGCTGCCTGTATTCTCGCAGCCACAAACCGTTGCAGAAAGAGCTCTTCACACCTTAGATGTCAAAAGAGCACTACTATACTACATAGAGAACAAAACCCTTTCGTAAGACCAAACAATTATTCGTGTCTTTCTCACCACCACACAAAGGCAACCCCATATCAAAATCTGGGATAGCTAGGTGGATTGTCAAATGCATACAGATTTGTTACCATAAAGCAAAACGTAGATTATCTGTTCCTCCTAAAGCCCACTCTACACGAAGGATAGGTGCTTCAATGGCATTTTTAGGAAACATTCCTTTAGATCTCTGCAGAGCAGCTACATGGTCTACACCACACACATTTACTAAACACTACTGTTGATGTGCAAACTAAACCTGCTAGTGTGGGCCAGGCTGTACTCAAAACACTATTTCAAACTACTGCAACAGATACTGGTGGTCACCGCAAGGGGTAGATACTGCTTTACAATCTATGCAGTGTAATCTGCAGCTCATATGCCTCGAGCGGAATATGCTACTTACCAGTATGCATCTGTTCTTGGCTTGTAGAGCTACAGATCTACACACGCCCACCCGCCTCCATGGCTACCTTTATCTGTTCCAGTATTATCTTACTTCCAGTATTATCTTATTTAGATACACCACACATGGGCTTCTTTCCTGTTTCTTACTAAGCTCCATCTTTTCCCTGCTGGCGAAAAACAATTTGAGGATGGAGCTGAAGCCCATGCGCACTATGATCCAAAGGAGGAGTCTCATACCTCTTGACTTCCAAAGACTTTCCAAGACAAAAACAAGTGCAAACATCCAGGCCTAACACCAGATGGCGATCTATGCACAATGTGTAGATCTGCAGCTCTACATGCCAAGAACATATGCATACTGGTAAGTAGCATTTTCCTTTTTATTTTTACTAAAAACATTTTGAAATTTGATTTAACATTATTAATGGCCATCCATATTAACGTGATTGTGTGAAGTTTAAATGTTATGGCTGATAGGAGTACCAGCATTGTGGGAAGTAGTTTGGCACATCCACTGGATAGATTTCACAAGCTCTGGACTAATTCCTAGGAAAATAATTGGATGTTATACAACCGTTTTTCAGGAAACATATTTGGTATCACAGCATAGACTGTTCCAGGTTGGACAGTCTGTTTAAAAACACACGGGCTTCAGCTGCTGGGGCGCTTCTGCTTAATCAATTTTCCTTTTCTTAAAATATCCCTGTGCAGAAAATTATTTATTTTCCTTGCCCTTTTTGGTGACTAGATGTGCAGTGGTGATTTCTTGATTGTTTTGCCTTTATAGAGCTGTAGATCGATTTCAACATCCCTCATCCAGTACAAAATGTGTCCACCTTGTACGGCTAACACAATAATGCAAATGACTTAGAAATTTGGACTCTTCCATGCACAACAGATTTTTAAGTTGGTGGATTAAAAAAAAATCAAAATTTTGAAGTAAATTCTTTTGGATGGTTGCACTTTTGTGTATATAAAAGTGCCTGTAATAATGGATCAGCTACTACTATAATGGCAGTGAAATAGGATGGATTCTACTCCGTTTTTGTTCTTCTGCCACACTACTTTGGTGCTCTTGTGATGGCCATTTTCCAGTCTCAATCCACCTTTTGAAGTCATTTGCAATATTGGATTAAATTTTATCTTGCCAATCAAAATGAATCCATTACAGAAAATTGCTTTGCATGTAATACTGCTTTTATCTACCTCTTAATTTTTCTGCCCCCCCCCTACTCTCTACTTTCATTTTCCTCTGGTCTCTGCCTGCCTTTTGCTTACTCTGCTAATTTATCAACGTTAATTTGCCTAACAGACATTGACCGCCCTAAAGGACTGGCATTCACCGAGGTGGATGTCGATTCCATCAAACTAGCTTGGGAAAGCCCTAAGGGGCAGGTCACCGGGTACAAGGTGACCTACTCAAGCCCAGAAGATGGGATTCACGAGATAGTCCCTGCACCGAAAGGGGATGAAGATACTGCACAGCTGCACGGCCTTCGACCGGGTGCAGAGTATACCGTTAGTGTTGTGGCGTTCCACGATGACATGGAAAGTCAGCCGCTGATAGGAACTCAGGTCACAGGTATACCTTTATTGCTGCCATGCTTGTTCTGATGAGAGGGCTTGACTAGGGTCTCTTTTCTAAGGCAACTCATTTATATGCCAGCTTAAACGCTAGTATCGGTAATTGTGAGCTTTCTGTACAAGAAAATTCCCTGTCTGGTGCTATCAAATCATGATGTCCATGTGATATTATGGGGCAGCCTTTGCAACAAACATTATAAACCATGCCAGTTGCCCTCAAACTGCATTTGGACCAGACACAACTGATTTTAAAATAAATTAAGCAGCTTGATTTAGAAGTACCATGTTTTGTTTTGAAGCTCTTGAAATTATTGCAAAAGAGATACTTGTACAGTTGCATCCCAAACCGAATGTAGTAGGCACTGTAAACAGTTTGCTAATTCAAAATGATGCACCACCCACATCTATGCTGTCCTTTCTTGAAAAAAATGAATTATGCACTAGAAGTTTCGTTTTATTTATACCTACACCGTACCCCACTCTGAATGCTTTACCTGATGTATTCACTTAATGATTGTAAGAGTGTATGAGCCTTTAAGGACTTCACTGCAGTGAGGAAGAAACCCTAAAGGTGAAACGCGTGTAGTCTTCTGGTGGCATGTTGCACATCCACAACCAAACTCCTCGTGCAATGATAGTGAAATTATTCATATAAAGCGTATTGTTGATGCCAGCATTACCACCAGAATTTTGATCATATGCAAGAGTTGTGACACTGCAAGTATCCGTGTAAGTCTGTATTGTACGGCCACATGGTGGCAGAAGAGGATAATGGCAACCTTCTACTCTGTGTACAAGCCAAATTACTTAATGGCGCAGAAAACTTTAATTTGGCTGTGAGATGGATGGAATGTCCCCGTCCAAGATTTTGTGTACTAAATGGTGGAAATCTATTTCAGATTTGTGAAGAATATTTATGAAGTGAAGGCGCAAAATTACAGTACACCACTCCTCCTTGGCATAGCATTTTGAAATAGTTGGTTAAACGATAGTCTGTTATAAATGGGATGCTGCTTTTTCTGGAGCGATAACCGCATTTACTGCATTGTAAATGACCTCAAAAAGCAATCTGGGGACTGTTAGTAGCACTCTTCCCACGTAAAAAGTGATATTTTACTAGTTCTAAATGACACAGCTGGTTCTTTTTTTTGTTTTGGAGTCTTGCAGGCTTAACATAAATTAAATATTTTGCTAACCGCTGTTTTTCTTTACAGCAATTTCTCCCCCAACAAACCTGCTGTTTACGCAGATTACCCCAACTGGTGTCACGGTGAGCTGGCGCCCTCCCAACGTGCAGCTCACTGGTTACCGCGTGCGAGTCCACCCCAAGGAAAAGACTGGGCCAATGAAGGAGATCAATCTTTCTCCAGATAGCACCTCTGCAATTGTAACTGGGTTGATGGTAAATCCTTTGTTTTGGCTTGATAGAACCTTGTTTGTTACAGATACTTAATTGTGATTCTGGTATATCAGTTGAAGGTTTTTAGCACAAAGGAACATTACACTTCTATTATCTGTTTGTTCAGTGATGACCTTCTTCGGGAACTGGGCATATATCGGCAGGTTAGTGCTGTTTGGCAGTCTCTGATTTTGAAAAAGTCCTAACCAGTTCTAGCTGTGTCCACAAAGCATGGTGTAGTAGTACTACTGTTTGCACGGTTTGCATTCAGTGGTAGGACTAGGTTCCTGAAGGTGGATGTAAAGGCCTTTGCAACTCTTGTTTCTTAATGAGTCTGAGTAAGGAGAGAGTTGGGACGTTGCGTTATAGGTTTGGGGGTAAAGAAATCTGGGTCCAGGAAGGTGTCTTTGGTAGTGGAGTGCCATCTGTATGGCATTTAATGCTGGTCTGTTACTCTTGCAACTTGAACTTCATCAACAGCCCCAGTACCAAGATTAGATGCAAAGCAATAAAAATGGTCCACTAATATGAATAGAATCGGTCAAGAGTCATACATGAATCATTCTGGTAGACTGTTCAGAATGGGTGAGGGGAGAGGTGCAGGAGTACTAACATCAACACAGAATTCAGATAGAAGTAATCTAGCCAACCACCACCTGATTATGGTGTATGAACCATAAACATTAACATTTTTACAAAAAATATGAACCATTTCTGATTATCCGACCTGGTCTAAAGTTCCCAGTTTGTTCTAAATGTAAAACTATTTGTTTACCGGGACAGTAGAAACCTTATCTCCTAGTCATCTGAGCTTGTTGGCTAGATTTAGTCCTAAACGCCCTTGGTGTAATTTTCTTAAGTCTCTGCTTAGCCCAAAAAGCTTGATTTTAGCTAGATCATGATAGTCCTCTGGTACGTATTGTGGGTCCTATACAAGCCTTTTCTTTAACAACTTTACATCTGTTTTTTTTATTTAGTGATAAAGAATGATTTTGATTTTTTTTTTTTTTTTGAATGGGTTTTAAAAGTATACTTTATATTTAATTTCATTCCAGGTAGCAACCAAGTATGAAGTCAATGTCTATGCTCTGAAGGACTCCCTGACTAGCCGGCCCGCTCAAGGAATAGTGTCTACTCAAGAAAGTAGGTGGTCCATACATTGTGTCTCCACCAACATCCGTTTAGGATGCCTTTCAGTGGTATCTGATTCTGGTGGCCTTAAATGGTCTTGGGTAATTCTGGAATGGACTATATAGAAACGTTTATTCTTAAAGTATAATTATCAACCTTGAGTATGTGGCTCCTATGTTAGCTAGGCAATTCCTATGGCTCCAGGAGCCATCCGTGGTTACTGGCTACTATAAATTGCTTTGCCGGTTTTCCACAGATGCTTCTGCACTTCACTTGTCTAAAGAGACTCCCCAATTTATCCATTCAATCCTCCAGGGGTAGCTAGTTCTAGAGTCTGGGATTCATCCAGGATCAGATGGGCTTGGAACGCTGATGCAGTACACGTATTAGTTCACACAAATTGGCCTGGTAGGACATGGCCCATATTTTCTTAGCCAGAGGGAATGTTCTGTGCCAGAGGTGTTAATGTGGCAATTGAAAGCATGAGGAGTAAGTAATCGGTTTAGTGCCAGATTTGTGAAATGGTGTGTAAATTACAGGGGTCTATATACTGTACAGACTTCAGTCCTGCTGTGATTTTTCAATTCCACAATCTATTCATCACTTGGGGCAGGTTAATCACATATCTAATTTTCCCTGCTTTTTTTTCTTTACAGATGTCAGTCCACCTCGTAGGCCCCGTATCACAGATGTCACAGAGACAACCATAACATTAACATGGCGTACCAAGACTGAAACCATCACTGGCTTCCATATTGATGCAATCCCTGCAGGAGGTCAGAACCCAATCCAGCGGACGATCAGCCCTGACCTACGAACCTATGTCATCACTGGCAAGTATTTCATTGTTGCAGATTAAAGTATTTAATACTTATGGCAGTCTCGTCAGTTAATCACTAAAGAGATCAGCGACCATAATCAAAAATAGTGATTGCAGAAATTATTTTTGTAATAGAGTAGCAGGGCCTGTAGCACAGGAGTCACTTTAAAGGTGTATTTTGTGCCTCCATATATTATAGATTCATGTACCATGCATATCTTGGTAGCCCTGCATATCGCAAAATGCGACTTGGCAGCCATGCATACATGTTCTGGCTTGTATCTAATGTGACACGAAACCAGGTCTGAATGCTCCAGTTGCAGCTGTAAGTTTGGAGACCTATCGGAGCCTCACACATAGCACCACTATTACCGAAATAAGCAACACTACAACTTTGTGCTCTACAAACAAGGCATATAACCTTTGGCTAGCAATCAGCTCACACCACCTACAGTGGCAAACCAGGAAATTTCAATACCATCCGTTTAAGTTCTGACTCATTTAGGCGTTGGGTTAAGGGGTGGAGTCGGAGTGAGTTTGTGTGCTCCGGTATAGGTCCATGTGGCCCAGCACCGCTAATTATTTTACATTTTTCAATTCACATACACTGAGGATAACCGTAAATAATTCCTATAATCTAAGTTTATCCTAGATCTCCAGAATGGATCCATATCTACTTTAGCTAAATTGGGTACACCTGATCTAACTGTTATAATTCCTTCATCTCATCTTTTGTGCTTTCAGTCTACAAGACCAATTATTCTCAAACTCTAGTAATTTCAGTAATCCTGAGTAGATAAGTTTGATTACAGAGTGGGCTAATAAAGTGAAAGATTGTATTTTTGAGATGTGACCTTAAATGGTGTGTAACAAACTTGTACCTAAACTACAGGCCTGCAGCCAGGTACGGACTACAAGATCCACATCTACACCCTGAATGATAACGCTCGCAGCTCTCCAGTTACTATCGATGCAACAACAGGTAAGTACCCCTAATCGAAGAAGGGTGTCACTGACACCACTTGCAATCTGAAATGAAAATTTCATTGTGGAATAATCCTGCTTTTGGTTGGTTCTCCCCCCCCCCCCCCCCCCCCCACACACACACACATTTATGCTTCTGTTAAAGAATTCCTTTACACTTCTAAGGAAGGGCAACCACTTTACCATTTCATATTCAGGTTTCTTGCCACTGCCTAGTGAACATCTAAATAAAAGTAGTTTGAGGAGGTTTAGTGCAGGGCACAGCTCCTAAACTAATGTGTATACTATTTTCTATTCACCCATTACTTATACATTTTTGGCATCATTGCAGTACTCCTTGCTGACTTGACGGCTGGTTGCATTGACTTGTTAAATGCTTTCTTTGCCATGTTTCACTAAAACTACCAAATTATCTTGTAGCACGTAGTTGATTTGTTCTGCAGTTGTCTACCGTGTGTGCATTTTGAATTCAAAGGTTTGTAACCTTTACCCTCTCCTCCCACCATTTCCCCCCCCCCCCCCCCCAAGCTGTTGATTCTCCTTCAAACCTGAGATTCTTGACTACCACCGGCAACTCCCTGCTATTCTCTTGGCAACCTCCTCGCTCCAAACTGACTGGATATATCATCAAGTATGAGAAACCAGGAGGACCCGTTAGAGAAGTATTCCCACGACCTCAACCTACTGCCACAGAAGCCACAATCACAAGTAAGAACTGTGCCTGTGTATAACTACTTTCTTCTCTAATAGTGTGAAAAATGCAGAATTTGCAAGTGCTCAACCAGTTTTGTTTTCTTCTTGAGAGCAGCCGATTGGGCGCCAGATGATTCAAGTGATTTTAAATGTCTTAATATTGATTAAACAATTAGATCAGTTGCGTGCTTAATGTAGCTTATGTAGATATTACTAGAAATTGAGACTGACTGCCCCACAATAAATCACTCCTTGGATCCCAAAGGCTAGAAGACTCCATGCTTCGATTGACCAGATTAGGCCGGGATAAATAGTTCTGCTGTATAATGTGATTTGTTCTGATTTAATAAGTATAAGTGAATTCTAACTGGCACTTTGTTAATCTCCTTTAAATTGGCCGACTGTCCTATCTTGATTTTCCAGTCATGTCTGGCATAACCGCTAGCTCAATTTTCATTCTTTTTTCTTTTGAAATTAGTCTTTATTAATTGAGGCTTTTTGTTCACTTTCAGCAGGGTTGCGGGTCGGGAGACTTGGATGTGCTAAAGAGATCAATTGGGTTCATTGTGGGGGGAGGGGGACGAAAAGGGAAATAAATCTGGGGCATGTGGGAAGGGCGGTTGTGCACCAGTAGTCTTAATCAGGACAGTCTACAGCTTTTTTATTACATTTTAACTATTTCAACAGATCTGGAACCCGGAACAGAGTACACGATTTATATTATTGCTGTTCGGAGCAACTTCAAGAGCGAACCACTGGTCGGCAGAAAAAGGACTGGTAAATATCATCTTGCAGTTTGGGCCTTAGAAAGCACCATGATTGAATGTGATCATGGAAATGTTACGGTAGAGGTAGAAAGCATGCCTAGGTGATAGCTTAAGCCAAATTGTTTCTCAACAGGCATTAATCCTTTCCTCAAAATGAGCCTTGTAAAGGCTGAACAAACACGGTCTGGATTGTGTTTTATTGTGTTTTTTTTTATTTTTTTTTATACTATACAAGTGGTACTTTTTGCCTGGAAGTTCATCATTATAACCCAGTCAGCAAATTGAGTTACTCTGGCTTATAGACCTGCATTTTGTAAAGCATATGTTCGAGGCACATGAGCTGTAGATCGTATACTTGTGCATAGATCGCCATCTGGCGATGGGCTCGGATGTTTGCAGTTTGTTTTTGTTTTGGAAGAAGTCTTTTGTAGTCACGAGGTAGATGACTCCTCCTTAATACGATAGTGTGCATGGGCATCAACTCCATCTCCAGATTGTTTTGCCATGGAGGTTTATGATGGAGTTAGTAAGAAATAGAAAAGGATGTCCATGTGTAATGCACAAGTATACGGTCTACAGCTCATATGCTTCGAACAGAAAATGCTACTTACCCGTATGCATCCGTTCTTGCCAAGAACATATGCATATGGTTAGTAGCATTTTCCTTTTTCTGCTTGTTGGTTATTTCTTCCAGTCTTAAATAGCATATAGCATGTTCCACCTAGTCTGTTTACGGTCATGGGGTTCATGTTGACCCCTCTTTAGGCTTATCCCTCTACCAATAGTTCTTTAAATCAATGTATTTTTCCAAGGATATAGCGGAACTGTGCTTGCTTAAATTGCCAAATTTGAGGGTCTGGTATGAGGGTTTGTGGCACATTCCTCTGCTTTGAGTGTTGTTTTTGGGAGACCTAACATATCCAACCACTTCATAGATTTTTAATCTCAGTTGCCATTCCATCTGGACTGTCACCTGATCCACCTGTCTGGAGATTTTATGCTGGTCAGGCAGTGTATCCGCTGCAGAAACAACTTGGGGAACCTGTAAAAATTAACTGTTACTAGTTTCTTCTCGCTGCACCTTCATTCCAGTCAGTTAAGCTCGCTGTCGTCCCTGATGGCAATCCCTGGACTCAGTCGAGAGAAGTCTTCATGCGCACCATGATAGTCCACTTGCTTCCTGCCATTTCCTTAGGCAGCTGGCTAGATGATGCAACGTGCTCACTTGACTATAAATGTGTGAAATGGTCTGTTTGCTGTATTTTGTTAAAGCACAAAGAATGTATTTTTGGTGCCTGCCTATAACTCTTAAGCAGTTCACTACTCTCGGAAGTAGTCTGCCGTTAATACGCAGTCACTCAATCTTTATTTAAGGATGTGAGCCCATGAAGAGTTGAGATATTGCTGCAGGGTAAACCTGCAATATAGTACATGATTACTTTAGCTATTTGAACTATTTGACAGCTGGCACGTAGACCACTCTGTGTGTGTTCATGTACTTTAGTACCAGTGTATCTCTTCTGCACTGCCATCCATGCCATTTCTGGGGCTTTTCTTTTTACCCCCCAAGGGCCCTTAAAAGCATGTTCGAGGCATATGAGCTGCAGATCACACACTGAGGATAAGATCGCCATCTGGTGTTTGGCTCGGATGATTGCAGGTTGTTGTTGTCTTCGGAAGAAGCCTTTGGTCACGAGGTTGGTGACTCCTCCCCTGGACAACAGTGCGCATGGGCATCCACTCCATCGTCAGATTGTTTTTTTCCGCCATTGGGTTCGGATGAACTTTTTTCCGCTCCAGCAGATAACTTCCAGCAATCGATTTAATTCTTCAATCTTCTTTCCATCGACATCATCTCGGACCGGTTCCGGAAGCGGCTGATGGACAGGACACCCTTCAAGAAATGCCCCCCGTGTGGAGCAAAGTTCCCCCACAGTGATCACCACGAGGTTTGTAACCTCTGCCTGTCGCCGGAACACAACGAATCGACCTGTCCAGCTTGTTTCGCTTTCCGTTCCAAGAAGACCCTCCGGGACCGAAGAGCTCGACGCCATATCATGGCCAAACCAGCTCCAGAACCGGAGGACATCTTTGCTCAGGATGTTCCTGAAGATGACACCGAAGATCTCGATCGTGTCCGAGGCCGACGATTCCGATGACCTCATCACTCCAGGGCAGCGTGTGAGTACCAACCCCCCTGCCCCTGTCCCATCCAAAAAGACATTGGTCAAGACTCCGCCAGCTGGGCCCAGTCGAGACCGGAAATCCTCTTCAGAAGCCCCGCCCTCGGGCCCGGCTCCGAAGACCTCTAAGCCTGTAGGTGGCTCGGGCTCGAGCAAATCTCATGTGATTGTACCTATAACACCTTCGGCACCGAAAACTCCACTGTCGGCACCGAAACAGGCTTCAAGACCGAAATCTCCTTCGGCACCAAAACGTTCCTCGGCACCGAAGTCTCCACCGGCGCCGAAACGTTCTTCGACATCGGCGCCAAAAAATCCATCGGCGCCGAAAAATCCGTCCACGCCGAAAAAAGTTCATAAAGACCCGAAACGGTCATCACCGCCACCACCTTCGGAGCCAGATGAACTTTTTCACCCAGATCCTACTCAAAAGCGGATCTACATCAATCCCGAAACCGGACATGTGACTCCCGTCCCATACAAGAAACGGAAGCTGGACATCACACCACCTCCAGCTCCCATACGGAAGAAGGACTGTGCTACTTCACCACTTCGTCCTTCCTCTCCTTTATTACCTCCTAACCCGTCCCCCTTCCTCCTCCTCCTCCTTTACCTTTACCATCCCCCTATCATTCACCTCCTCCACAGGATGATAATGATGACTTTGGGGGGGGAGGGGCGGAACCTGATTTATTTAATGATCCTGTTGATCCAAACGACCCTTTTACGTTCCCAGACACAGCACCCGTAGATGACTGGTCTTATCCAATACCTGACATGCCTGACCCCACTACCTACCCCTCCAAGCCCTCCCCTCCTGATGACCACTTAGGGTTTGTCCAACTTATAAATAGGGCAGCAACATTCCATGGCGTCACAATGCACACGGACGCCCTTGAAGAGGACTTTCTCCTCGATACTTTTGAGCAGTCACAAAAAACTGTTCACATTCTCCCCATGATTAAAGGGGTTATAAAGCATGCCACTGAAGTCTTTAAAGACCCTGTTCGAGCTAGGGTTCTCAACCCACGCATCGAAAAAAAGTACCGACCAGCCCCGCAGGACCCTGCATACATTAAAGCCCAGCTCCCTTTAGATTCCTTGGTCGTATCAAATGCCAGGAAGCGTGTTAACTCAGACAACTGGAGAAACGCCTTCCCCGGACAAAGAGTCTAAACTTTTAGAGGCCTCAGGCAAACGGGTCGCCGCACAGGCGGCGAACCATTGGCGTATTGCGAATACCCAGGCCCTGTTAGCCCGGTATGATAGGGCGCATTATGACCAACTTGAGGACCTTATGCAACATCTGCCTGAACCCTTTAAGTCCCAGGCCACTGACCTCATCCAAGAAGGCAAATTAATCTCTAATGCCTCCATTAAATGCGCCTTAGATGCGGCAGACACTGCTTCTAGGGCGGTCAATACTAGCGTCTTACTCAGACGACATGCCTGGCTCCGTATTTCCGGTTTTAAACCGGAGGTTCAAACCGCAATTCTGGCTCAACCTTTCAACCAAGAGCAGTTATTTGGCCCTGCAGTGGATACTGCATTAGAGAAAATGAAGAAGGATAATGAAACTGCCAAGTCTATGGGAGCACTGCAGTCTCCTCAAACCCGGGGTTCCTTTCGTCGCTCCTTTTATAGAGGAGGCTCCAAAAACACGGGAACTGAGACCACATCCACCTTTAAAAATTCGGGACAAACATCCCCTAACGGAGGATATTTCCGAGTAGGTTATCGGGGAAACTATAACAAAGGTCGAGGGCGGGGCAACAACAATAATACCCGCACCTCCCCAGCCACTAAACAGTGACTTGCCACCACTCCCTCCAGACCATTCCACTCCGGTCGGGGGGCGGCTCCAACAATTCCTACCTGTCTGGACTTCTATCACCACAGACAGGTGGGTAAGACAAATTATCCAGTCTGGCTACTCGAACTCATACAATCCCCCCCCAAACATACCGCCCAAACAACGTCCAATGTCCTCACATCATCTCTCTCTCCTCAAACAAGAAGTTCAATCCCTGTTACAAAAACATGCGATAGAACCAGTCCCTCTTCAACATCAGGGAATAGGGGTATATTCTCTATACTTCCTCATTCCCAAAAAGGACAAAACACTAAGGCCCATACTGGATCTCAGACTACTAAACCAGTATATACATTCGGATCATTTTCATATGACCACCCTCCAACAAGTCCTCCCACTTTTACAACAGGGAGACTTCCTTGCCACATTGGACCTCAAGGACGCGTACTTTCACATCCCTATGCATCCCGCTCACAGAAAATATCTACGATTTGTGGTAGATGGGCAACACGATCAATTTACAGTTCTCCCATTCGGAGTAACAACAGCACCCAGAGTGTTCACCAAGTGCCTAGCAGTCGTGGCAGCGCACCTCAGAAGACAACAGATCCATGTCTTCCCCTATCTGGACGATTGGCTCATAAAAGCCAATACTCACCAAAAATGCATTCTCCACACTCATCGCACGATTCAAACTCTCCACGATTTGGGATTCACTATCAACTACCCCAAATCCCATCTACAACCTTCCCACTTACATCCAGTATCTAGGAGCAACCATAGATACATCCAAAGCCATTGCTTATCCCAGCACTGCCAGGATAGCCAGTATACAAAATCTCATCTCTCAATTTCAAACTCATCCATCTCTTCCAGCAAGAGTGTTCATGCAGCTCCTAGGCATGATGGCGTCATGCATCTCCATAGTCCCACACGCACGACTTCAAATGCGTCCCTTACAGGAATGTCTAGCACAACAGTGGAACCAAGCTCACGGACAACTTACCGATCTGGTGTTGGTGGACAGTCGCTCACTGAAATGGTGGAACACCATCAACCTGTCCAAAGGGCGGCCGTTCTTAGAGCCTCTTCTACAAGTTGTGCTAACTACCGACGCATCTCTCACAGGGTGGGGAGCCCACCTCCTTCACCATACCACTCAGGGCAGATGGACCAGTCAACAAACTGCTCCACATCAACCACCTGGAACTCTTAGCAGTGTTCCTAGCACTAAAATCCTTTCAGGTACACATAAAGAACAAAACTGTCCTCATACGCACAGACAACATGACGACAATGTATTATATACAGAAACAGGGAGGGACACATTCTCTCCAACTGTCCCAACTGGCACAGCAAATCTGGAGATGGGCAATTCCCCAAAACATCTACCTATTGGCAGAACATCTCCCAGGGATCCACAATCAGGTGGCCGACCTCCTAAATCGCCACACACAGCAAATCCACGAATGGGAATTACACCCCAAGGTTCTACTCCCCTTCTTCCAAAAATGGGGACAACCAGACCTAGACCTGTTCGCCACTCCCGAAAACACAAAATGCCCAACCTTCGCCGCCAGGTTTCCACACCCACAGTCGAAGGGCAATGCCCTATGGATGAACTGGTCAGGCAGATTTGTGTACGCTTTTCCGCCTCTCCCACTAGTTCCATTTGTGGTACGCAAACTGAAACAACAGTCGCTAACACTAATACTAGTAGCTCCCACTTGGGCACGTCAACCGTGGTTCACCACACTTCTGGAACTATCTTTAGTTCCACATCAAAGGCTACGCCTCTCCCCGGATCTATTAACCCAGAACCATGGAGAAATCAGACACCCAGATCCTCAAACACTGAACCTAGCGATCTGGCTCCTGAGGTCTTAGAGTTCGGATACCTCAATCTCCCTCCAGACTGTATGAATATCATAAAGGAAGCCAGACGACCTACTACTAGAGCGTGTTATGTCGCGAAATGGAAACTATTTGCCATCTACTGCGCTAATAATGACATACATCCATTGGATGCTTCCATCCAAAACATCATTTGCTATCTACTACACTTGCAAAGATGCAATCTAGCGTATTCCTCTATACGTTTACACATAGCAGCCTACTTGCAAAACAGGCAACACCTGTCCCTTTTTAAGGTACCAGCCATCAAAGCGTTTATGGAAGGTCTCAAAAGAATTCTTCCCCCAAGATTACCACCTTCCCCAGTGTGGAATCTCAATGTGGTTCTAACAAGACTTATGGGTCCCCCATTTGAACCTATGCACAAATGTGAATTACAATTCCTAACATGGAAGGTAGCTTTCCTTATCGCAATCACTTCCCTACGAAGAGTAAGTGAAATACAAGCCCTTACACTAGAGGAACCTTTCTTACAACTACACCGTAACAAAGTGGTTCTTAAGACAAACCCTAAATTTCTCCCAAAAGTGATTTCCCCTTTCCACCTTAACCAATCAGAGCTACCGGTCTTTTTCCCAAACCCAGACTCCGTAGCTGAAAGGGCACTACACACCTTAGATGTCAAAAGAGCCTTGCTTTATTACATCGACAGGACAAAACCTTTTCGAAAGACAAAACAACTCTTTGTTGCTTTCGCACCACCACATAAAGGCAATCCCATCTCCAAATCCGGTATAGCCCGGTGGATAGTTAAATGCATCCAAATATGCTACCAAAAGGCTAAACGTACACTTACAGTTCCCCCTAGGGCGCACTCCACGCGTAAAATAGGGGCTTCTATGGCCTTCTTAGGTAACATTCCCTTAGACATTTGCAAGGCAGCCACGTGGTCTACCACGCATACCTTCACTAAACACTACTGTGTTGATGTGCAAGCCAAACAGGCCTCAGTGGGCCAGGCTGTCCTAAAAGCTTTATTTCAAACTGCTGCAACGGATACAGGCAACCACCGCTAAGGGGGAAGCACTGCTATATAATCTATCCTCAGTGTGTGATCTGCAGCTTATATGCCTCGAACGGAATATGCTACTTACCAGTATGCATCTGTTCTTGGCATGTAGAGCTGCAGAGTCACACACGCCCGCCCGCCTCCCCGGGACCTGTATCTGTTCCAGCATCTGTCTTACTTAGACATTACACATGGACATCCTTTCTTTCATTCCTATACACCATCTTTTACCTTCATGGCGAAAAAACAATCTGACGATGGAGTGGATGCCCATGCGCACTGTTGTCCAGGGGAGGAGTCACCAACCTCGTGACCAAAGGCTTCTTCCGAAGACAACAACCTGCAATCATCCGAGCCCAACACCAGATGGCGATCTTATCCTCAGTGTGTGACTCTGCAGCTCTACATGCCAAGAACAGATGCATACTGGTAAGTAGCATATTCCTTCCACAAGATCTTAGTAGTTTGAATCCATGTCTGGGTATGAAGAAACTTTTCACTTAAATTGTTGCCTACACATCTGCTGATCACTATATTCCATTCAGATACATTGTGCTGTCAGGTGTTTGATTAAAGCTAGAGCCAGTCTTTCGCTTAAAAATACAATTCTGAAGTGATTCTGTTTAGCAGACTTTGTTAATGTAGTGCCATAAAACCTCTAGGCTGATTTTTTTGCAAATGCTTTCATTGGGGTTTAATCGGTATTGCGGTGGCTTTTTGCAGGGCTTAAGTCCAAGCTTGGCCTGGTTGTGTCCATGTTGGTTTGACTAATGCAGCTTCTTGCCGCTGCCAATGAGCTTTGCTTTTTATTGCTTCTAACCCTTTCTTTGGCTAGATGAGCTTCCGCGGCTGGTTACCCTCGCTCAACCTGGCCAGCAAGGCCAGGAGATCTTAGATGTGCCTTCTCTTGTGGAGAATACACCTTTCATCTCTCAGACCAGCTTTGACAATGGAAATGGTATCCAACTTCCAGGCACCAGTGGTCAGCAGAATATTGGCCATCAAGGACAGCAAGTCTTTTTGGAAGAACATGGTTTTAGGAGGCCTGCGCTACCCACAACTGCCACCCCAGTGAAGCCTGGATACCAAACACCTGAGCAGCATACATTGGACAAGTATACCCCAGGGCAGCACCTTCCAACCATCCGAGAGGATATTGAACTTGCCAGGTTCCCTCCACGTCAGATTGACCTGGACAGGCCTACATCTCATGACTCTGGGCCACAACGAGTTGACAGAACAGGCCAGGAAGCTCAAACAACCATCTCATGGAGGCCTCTACTGGAGAGCACAGAGTACCTTATCACCTGTCACCCTGTTGGTACCGAGGAAACACCTCAGCAGGTAACTCAGATTTTCTTTAGTTAAATTTGCTTTGTACATTGCATCAGGCACTTGTAGGGTTTGCCATTGAGTTTTTGAGTTCGATGGTAAATGAGCAAAACTGTTTAAATGTAACCAGTTCAGCTATGACTCGAAATTAGTAGACCTTTCTGTGAGTATTCATGTTACGCCTTAAAATATGTGTAGATTAGTTAGGCATTTTACCTGTTCTTTAAGGTCTACACCCGTACCTCTCCTAGTACAACAGTGAGACGATTTATATCAGTTGTGTTTTTGGTTGTGGAATTAAATGTTTGTGTTTAAGCAAATCCTCAGCCTACTCAGGATACAGTCCCCTAAATGGAGTACAGAGTTGGGTTGGTTAGTTTCTGGGGAAATATTAAAGTAGGGCACAATAATTAAACCTAAATTAGCTTAAACTTGCAGCATAAACCTGTGTGCTGCTAACATCCCCAACCTTTTGGTGTTTTGTCGTACATTCAATTCAGTCGTTTGCTGCCCAAATGATCAAACCTTTCTTAAGCCAATCACAAAGGTAATTTCCATATCCAATCCTGAATCTTAATTATGGTGACTATTAAAGTGTTTCTCTTCACAAAAACAAACCGACCTTCCGTAAGACCCTCCAGGTGTATAATGGGTACAAACCACAGACTGGATGTTTCTGAGCATGTAGGCATTGGAAGACCAGCTCCTCGCAGTTTATATTGTAGTAGAAATTCTATTTCTATGTAACCAATGGTTGACCTAAGTGGAGAGACAAACCTCCAACTAAAGACTAGCCTTAAGCAGATGATGCGTTCTATGAATCCGTCCTCAAGCCAGAAACCACCAGCAAATGCTACATTCATCAGGACTCGCTCCCCACCGAAGCATGCACCATGTTTAGATTCGGCACTGGTGCCATCATTGGCCAATTGCCTGATTAAGGAGGCAAAATTTCCAGATTTGCTCTACTAATCTCAACACATAAGTAGCAGGCTGATTCATTCCAATTAACTGCCAGCCTCAAATACTGAGTACTGATGTCCTGTGTGTAGCCGCACAATGTCTGGATCTGTGGTGGAGAAGTGTGGCTCAATGATTAGAGCGGCAGACCCTGATGCAGAGGTCTAGCCCGGGACCAGGGTTCAATTCCCCGCCTCGGCGGGTCTTGGGCTAAAAAATTCCACGGACCTGATAATTCTCGCCTCGGTGCCATTCTAATCATGGAGTCCCACTCTGCAACTCTGGGCAATAGCTTGCTTAATCTCCACAACGGCCCCCACAACGCTAAGGATGCCTGGCCTTCACCTTGGGGGTGCCCAGGAGTGGACGCCTCACAGGGAAAAGCCAGGATGGGTTCCACAGCGGTATTCGTACAAGCGCCGAGAGACCTCCGGGTAGTCGTGCGCTATACAAGTATCCATACATTTACATTTACCTACACAATTTACAAATTGCAGATTATCTGCTACTATTAGTCAGTGACCTAGACTCAAGTTATGTATGATGGTGCTTAAATGTTAGTTGCAGTGCTGAAGGTGCTTCTGAAAATGGCGCAAATACATTTTTGATAAATCTCCTCAAACTTGTCAAAATGCAGAGGGCATGGTTTCTGCATTTAGGCTGATTTGGAGTCCATGGTGGTGATTGCAAGGACTCTTAATGGAGTTGCCCAGTGTCTGATGCTATTGTAATAAGATCTGTGTGGAGGACGCTCATAGTAAGTTGGCAGTAGGATTGGTTATGAATTGATGCAGTGGAAATTCACACTCCTTATGGTGTCTGAATGTCTGCAGGCAGTCATGGTTGATCTGATAAAGCATTAAGACATTTTGTAAAAAAAACAAATTAACATGTGCAGAATTGCAAAGCAATCTTGTGTGTTCTAAGAAGCCTTGAGTTCAACCCTCATTTGTTCCTCTAGATGAAACGACATTTAATGGGAGCACTGTGTGGTCTTACCTACTGCTGTCAAACAGACCTATGTAATCCAACCTAGATTTGGAATGGACTTTGTGCTCATGATTCAGTGGCTCTCCCTTTCCATAGTCTTATGCTTGTCCTGCCAAAGGACTGCCTCGCTATGTTTTGATTGGATGAGTTGTATCCTTCCACTGATGGTCGGAACCTTGACTTGTAATGTACGAGGTGCCATTTTATTTTAATAAACCTAGTCCTTTCTTTTTATTGAAAAACATTCATATTGCTCTTTACAAGAGCTCTACACTTTTTAAATAGATTTCCCAAAAGTGGCTAATAGTTTCTAGTAGGTTTTTTGCTCTTAATGTTTGTGCTAGTACATTTGGGCACCAAAGATCCCTTATGTTTCTGAGAATGGAATTCCCACCCCCTCAGTCACTGCTAAACTATGAAGAAGTTGTGGCCAAGGCATTCAGGTATGTCTTGCTTTTGCACAGTTTCCTTTTGCAAAATAAGAGGTCATACTTAAAACAAGCTATGGCGAAGAGGTCCCATCTTTGAATGGAGTTAGTCTGTTGGCTTTGCCAGTGCTTTTTGCGAATGCTGAATAATTTCAGCAAAAATGAATAATGCAGCAATTGATGACCCCCATGTGATGTTTACACGTTTGTATTGTATGGCCGCGACATTCCTTTATTTTCGGTGCATGCCAACATTGGAATGCATAATGGGTGTTGTTTTTTTTCATTATTTGAGGGAGGAGCGAACTAGTGGCATAATGCACCTGCTGGAAGAAATGGGGAAGGGGGAGAACCAGCAAAATGAAAGGGCTGGGGGAGTAACTTGACACAGCTGTGTGCATGAGTTTCAAGGTTTGAGGGAGCAACCAGAGCAAGGAGGGGTTTCAAAAATAAGTGGGGTGGGGGATGTGAAAAGCGACCTGGTACAAAGAGCGTGGATGTGAAAGGAGGAAGCAATATGCAATGGTGAGCTAGTCTTGAGTGAGTGTTTAAGAAAAATAGGTCAGTGGATTTAAGCAGTGGGTGGAAACAACCATGCCATTAAGGATTGTAAAGAAGTTATACTCCAGGAAAGAGGGCGAATGCAGGAAGATTAAGAAAAGTGATAGAAAGGCAAGCAAATTATATTGACAGTAAAACCATGATGAGCAGTGGGCAGACCCAAATACCACTCCAATACTGCATATCGTACACAATAGGTCTATAGGCAACTGATTGGTCCACATCCTCTGTGCCCCGTCCTCCATGGCAGCCCAGTAGTTCTCGCCTCATGTGCAGGTGAGAAATGATGCGTGAATGAGCCCCACTTTGGATCTCAATGACTGCACCCCACCCATGTTTGAAAGACCTAGCAAAGACTACTGCGAAAGTAAACCAATGCGTAGTCTTTTTCCTTTTTTTTTTTTTTTTTTTTATATTATATATATATATATATATATATATATATATATATATATATATATATATATATATATATATATATATATATATATTCTCTTTAGTTTTTAAACAAATGGAAAAATCTATTTGGTCAAAGTTATAACTGTGATAATCTCTTCGTATGGGTTCAAGTAAATGTATTCTGAATCTCCCTAATGGAAGCAAGTAGAGGGTCTAACATCCCCCGAAGATGGCTTGGCAGACTTCTCTCCTGCTGCTCATTTCTTTTGGGATGCTTAACATTATTTTTACAGTGTCTAAATGTTTGTATTCCAGTTAACCAGTGGAGTCTGGCAACTATTTTGGTAGCGTTAGTTTAGGTTGCTCATAATTATGTAAACAGCATTGACTCCAGCTTGATATCTGGGTGGGGTATTTTCCTTCTGCAGAGTTCTTTGGGGGGCAGCCCTACAAGTCTCAAATTTGATTCCTGGTAGAACTTGCGCATATTCTTTAATCCTTCAGCAGTAAAAGTGAATACAGTTGTGCTGATAAACAAACCTGTTACAAACTGTATTCAATTTGTGATGTGTACATGCTTGCTGCCCAGCCGATTACATCTCGCAATAAATCCCAAGGACACCACTGACCGTGTGAGCAAAGGCCATGTGTGGTCTGAGACCCTTCTACTCTCTGGCCACGCCAGGCCAGAGAATGTAGTAATATCTGGGGCAGTGGGCTGCCCCTAAAGTGTTCGGATGGCTTACTACATCCCTTCCCCACTTAGCTCCTACCTCACTTCCAAACATTAGGTCCAAAGTCCTTGACCCTTGAGTTTGGCCTGGGATGTGACCGCATATTGGAACGCTGATGTGAGCAGTCTGGGCCTCCTTCCAGTTGTCCTCTCCTTAAAACAGCCACCCTCCCTCTTCTCCTGTGGACTGTTCTTTGGGTTCCACACCACACTGATCCTGTGGTACCTCTACCATTGCTACATTCACCACATCTTGGGTCTTACCTTACTCCTGACTCACTTGTCCGAATCTGTCCACTTTCTTAAACCATGAAATATTTCAACAAACTGTCTTGTCACTTTTTTTGCTGAATTCATTGTGCCATCCATGTTTACTATTTCCCATACTCCTGGCTCAAACTGTGTCCTGAACTTCCATCCAGGTCTGCGGTCTCTCAGGAGCACAGTCTCCCTGCTCCAGATGACTCAAGGCTGTTCTCTGATACATACTTGTCCTTATGGTATTCCGGGCTCTCCTGGTCTGAGTGACATCTGGATCATACTCGCGTCCAATCGGGATGTATAGGTATCATGACCAGTCAGTTTCAACATCAAAGCCCATGAAGGGCACAGAGTGGTGTAATGTGTTGTCCCTCAGTATTCCCTCATGAACTGATGCAGGCTAACTTCAGTGTTAGTCCCTGCATGTGTGGCAATGCATAGAGTTGTTTAGCATCTTGCCTGAATCTCTCAACCTCCCTATTCACCTGGAGACCCTGAGGGGTGATGGGGTGATGCCTGATACCAAGGCGATTGAGCAGGTCATGGAACTCTGAGCTCTGAAATGGCGGGCCATTGTCCTTTTGGATTTCGCTGTGAAGGCCAAATAATGCCAATACCTTTTCTGTCTGGCACTACCCTTGCAAATGCCGTTAATTCCACAAGCTCTACAGCAAAATATTTGGTGTAACTGTACACAAAGACCATAGGGGAGTCTTCCATCAGGGAAACTTCCAAATACATGCTTACCTTGGATCATGTAGTACCAGAAGGCTCTTCCATGATTAGGGCAGGCAGTTTGGGCTTGTTCGTTATGTGATGTAGGAAACTGGCTCTGTATATGGTACACCTTACCAGTTGTACCATGCAGAGTCCAGAGGTTTCCCTAGAAGTGTACAGAGCTCCATGTAAACCCAAAGCTTTGTGGTAGTGAGTGAGCAGCCTTCGGTCGAACACAGAGGAGTGTAAGACATTTGTTATGCATCCAGTGACTAATAAATGACACATGATTCAAAAAGGAGAGCCACACCAATTTTTAGAAAAATAAAGATTCTTTCAGGATTTATTTCAAGACAAAGATGTTCGCAAAACGGTAAGTACATTTTTCAGGAAAAATACTTAATACATGAAAGTGGACACTGAGTGCAATTTTCCAGCTTTGCTATGTTAACCTATGAAGGAAAACACAAATGCGTTTTTTCTGGCAAGTACACAACTAAGGGGATTCAGGTCAACACCTGGCAAGGTTCAGATTGGCACCAAAACTGCACCACCAGCGGCACAGGTGCAGCCGGGTGCAGAGGTGAGATTCGGGGTCGGTGCCCAATGTTCTCCAATGGAGACCGCGGGTTCTCGAATGCATTGTTCATAGGGGAGTAAAGCGTTATCAGCGTTGATCTCATGGAGAGAAGTTTGATGCTGCTTTGTGCCCACCCTCCCCCTTTGTACTTTACAACCTCAGAAGAGTGCCAACACAGAGTAGGGCACCCAATGCAATGCAATGGGGGAGATCGGGGTTGAGTAAAGGCTCAGTCCAGAAGGCCAGACTAAATAAACCCACAGCTGCCCCAGTAAGTAGAGATGCTAGGGGGGGAGGGGGGGCATAAGGACAGTTGGTCAGAGTCCTCAAGGCCCAGGGGCCTCTGGTGCAGGGGTGTCCTTCGGTGTCAGAAAACGGCTTACCAGGCTGGTTGCGGTCAGGGTGGGTATTCTTTGATTTGCGTCTGCAGGCATTGATGTGGTGTCCGGCAGGGGTCAGCCCACAGTGGACCTGTGCTCAGAAGCGCTGGGGAACCTTCACAGAATCATTTGGCCACTTGGACTGAGGCTGTCTTATGCAGAGGGGGAATCCAGAGGTGAGTTTGTGGTTTCTCAGGGCAGAGTTCTTTTCTTTGTAGATTGTTTCTTCTGGACAGGCAGGTCCGGACTGGGTACCCAAAGTGGCCCTGGCAAAGGGCTTGGCCGGCCCCCCTGTAGGGCAGGGTGGTGCGGCCCAGCTGTTTGCAAAGGCTGGATTCGGCCAATATTGCTGGCCCCCGGTAACAGAAATGGCCCCCCAGGAGTCTAAAACCGGCCCCTACCTTGGCGGCTCACCAGGGAAACTCCCAGTGCCCGCTACAGCCAGTCCGGCCATGTGGACAGGTCCGCTGTCCACTGGAGATTAGCCTTTATCAAAGGCAGACAGTCTTCCCAGGCCTTTGGAGGTCACTGAGCCTGTAGGACGAGTCTTTTTGTAGGCTAGGTGAAAGGCAGCGACAAGCCAGCAAGGGTAGTGCAGAGTCAGATACTGGTCCTTCTCTCGTGCTGGTGTGGCTATTCGATGTCCAGACTTCTTGGGTCATCTTCGATCTGATTTTTATGGTCTGGGGGAGCTATCTAAGTAGTAGATTTAGGGTTGTTGCAGGGAAGTAACCGGAAGGGACCAATGAGTTCCTTACCTAGGATGTCTACACCCCCTATTGTGCCACTGTCCTGGGGGTGGGGGGTGGGAGAGGAGACCTAGCCCTATCCCTATCCCTGATTGGATAAGTCACACCGTTTTCAAGATGATGGGCACTGAAAAAATGTGCTTTACTTCGCCACCAGCACCTGTGAGGTGGACTTGGTGAAGGGGGGGGGGGGGGGGGGGGGGGGGCGCACCTATTAAGTTATTCAGCCAGTTCTCCTGCCAAAAGTGGGTGCTTGAACCGGGGACTGCCATCTGCTACTAGCAGCAAAGAATGGAGTCTCATTACAAAGGTGGCAGTCCTTTGAAGCTCCCCTCTTGAGCACTGTGCCTATCTAGGGGTGGAGGTGCAACTCCTGCTCTGTGGACATGAACAAAGCACATCCTCCGCAGAGGCGCTCGACCTGGGGCGGGGCAGGGGATAGAAATGTGCCTAAAGCCAGTCCGATTCAACACTAGGGTTGGTAGGTTTTCAGGGGGCTCCTTTGAGGTCCATCTGAATACATGTTTTAATACATCCAACACTGGCATCAGTGGGTTGGTATTAATAGGACTTTTTTGGTACCAAGCACTCCTGGGTTCAGTGAAACCATCATGGTGCTTGGGAACTAGATTTGTTGAGTTTCCAGCCTATGTACTCTCTATAGCTTCCCTAGCACTTACAATATTAAGGAACAGACTTAACTATTGTAGGGGCATATCTTCTTATGCAGATATGCCCACACCTGAGATTGTGCTGCATTGTCATGGCACACAGGCAGTTTGCCATGTCGACTATGTTATTGTCTGCACACAGGCATGCAGGCTGCATGGACATGGCCTTGGTGAGGGATCCCTATGGGACCCTCTTCAGTTCCCATGCCCTAGGTACCAAGGGTACCATTTACTAGGGACTTGCAGGGGGCTGAAGTTGCCAATTGTGGTACAGTATTATGGAAGGAGCACTAGCACAGGGAACCTGCTTGGCAGGGACCCTGTGCACTACAATTTGAAACCACATTTTCCAGGCAAAAAGTGGGGTGCTAACCATGTCAAGAGGCACTTTCTCACTTGTGATATGCTGGACACTGCCACACAGATCATCCACTATCTCCTTCAGCCTGGAAACCGCCCTTTCTCTTTCAGGTGGACCTTTGTCTTTGCTGTTTTCTGGTGTCCATGTGCCAGCTCTGCCACTCTCCTACCCAGACTTTCAGGAATCGCCAGCCAGTGACCACATGGTATCAACCCGCTCAGAAGTAATGCTGAGCTCATACCGTTCTCTCCACAACAAAGTCGTTCCTTGTCGTTCCTTGTCCAGATTGCTCTAATTCTGTCGCAGGTAGCAGTAAGACCTGCCATGCACCCTGTAGCAATATCTCTGAATTGTTTTCCAACACTGCATCAGCGATTGCTTCCTCTAATTCCTTCAGATTCAGTGCCCTCGGGCAAACTCTGAGACGCCCAGCTGATGTACTCCTCAATCCGATAAGCATCCTCCGCAATTGATTTGGGGAGGATGGCGAGAAAGGAAATCGGCCGGGTTTTTGTACACTTGTCTGTTAACCACTTCAAATAGATAGTGCTGAAACGGAGTCTCCACCCTTTCAATGTGAGGTGGCGGATAGGAAGCAGTGCCCTTGAACAGGCTCCAGCAGCTGATCCATGACTACCACATCTGGGCTGGCATCGACTAGTAGCTCCATAGTTTTTTTATTTTTTTTTTTATTTATTTTTTTTTAAATCAAAATAGGCCATTGTCTCTTTACTCAACAATGCTGACTTGATCTTCTGTGAGAAAATGGGGTTCTGTTACAGTACCCCACACTTTTTGCCTGGCTTTTGATGCAACTTTTACTGTAGAGTACTGGGACCCTGCTGTCAGTTTCCCAGTACCAGTGTTCTTTCCCTAAAACTGATCCACAATTGGCCTTTCTGGCCCCCTATCAGTCCCTAGAGAAAGGTACATGGGTACCTAGGGCATTGGGACTGAAGAGTATCTCCTTGGGACTTCTCACCTATGCTATGCAGACTGCCACTGCAGCATGCATGGCCTGGTGCAGACAGTCGACATGGCACACTGCCTGTGTGCCATGCCAACTAGCACTGCTTCAGATAGATATGTCACCCTTCAAGCAGGCATTACCAGCCCTAAGGCAGGTTGCACTATATCCCCCAATGTGGGCATATCTGCATGAGCAGATATGCCCCTTCAATATTCGGGTCTATTCCTTAATGTAAGTGCCAGGGAAGCCATAGAGAACATGGGATGGAAACCAGGAAACTTGTGTTCCACAGCACCATGATGGCTTCGCTGAATACAGGAGTGTTTGCTACAAAACTGCTCCTCTCAAAATCCTCACTGATACCATTGTGGGATTTATTGTAACTTGTACTCAGAGGGCGACTCTGAGGCACCCCTAAATTTACCAACCCTGGTGTGGTCACTGAATGGCTTTAGGCAGCCTGCCACACACAGGCAAGTTTCTGGACCCCTGGGTGGAGAGCCTCTGTTCTCTGGGACACATCCTGGACAGGTGTCCCACCACCTCCCCTAGGATGGGTCAGTGCTCGAAGGGTAAGCTTCAAAGGCCTGCTGCCTTTGTAATGCAACACCTCCCTTACCCCCCCCCCCCCCCCCCTCCCCACAATGGTGCCTGCAGTGTGAATCCAGAGACTCCCTCTGACCGTGACTTGCTCTGGTAAGAAGACTCCGAAAGGCACCCCTGCACCCTAAACCCCTTGGCCTTGGTGAGCTGAACCAACGGTGCCCCTATGACCCCCCTACATCTCTACTTGCCTCTGCTGTCGTTCATCTCCCTCCTGCAACCTTCAGCGCGACATTGGTTTGTCAAACAGAATCCTCATTGGAAAGCATTGGGTGCCCGATGCTGAATTTCAACTCTGCTGCCCTCTGCAGCTGGTGGTGTATGTTTGCTGCTTTGTGTACCCCCTGTGCTTGACCTAAACCCCAAAGCTTGGCCCCTGCAACCAATTTACTTGTCTGCAAGCAGTGTGGCTTTGAGCATCCCCAGTATTAATTGAGACGCATTGGGCCAAATTCAGATTTTGACCTCTGCCACTGGCTGCCCCAGTGCCGTGGGTGGTGCAGTTTTGGTACTCCCCTGACCTTTGCTCTGAGCTGACATATGGTTCAAAAGATTGGAATTACAGAACTTTTCGGAATTTGCACTGTCAACTGTTGAAAGTGCATCGTATTTTTAGCTAAACTTACTTTATTGTGAAAATCTTGGTCTTAAAATAAGAGGATGCATTTCTGGGCAAATGCAGGTCCCGGGCGGAGGCGTCGATATTGCTGTATTGCCATCACATTCATAGAAGCCCCCTTGTAAATGAGAGCCTTGACTTCTGACCTTGCAAAGTCCACCATGCACATGGGTTGTGGCCTCCTCTGTTGCTTATGGGTCATCCAAAGATAGCTGATGGATGGCTTTTGTTGGGATCTGTCTCCATCATGCTACTCTTCCCCTCTGACCACCCCTGCATATCTTGGCGAAGTGGTTGAGCTTGCCGTAGCTCAAGCATGCCCGCCATGGGGTCTTCCTCGCAACAGCTGTAACAGCACTCTGCCTTTTTTCTTTATTTTTTATTTTAAATTTTGTGGGGCCTAGCCACCTTTGCTCTGGAGGAAATAGCATCTGCACTCTCTATTTTCACATTGGGTGATGTAATTGGTGCTTGCGTAATTTCTATGTCCATTGCCATGGCTTTCACAAGTGACAGATCATGTGACTTTGCCATGATGATGTCATCTAGGCTGATGCTCTGTTGCAGTACGAGACCTCCAAGTCTTGTTATGCACCTTTGTTTAATCTATGCCCAGTTCTGCATGGGCTGAATATCTGCTGTACAGGCCAGCTCGTGGAGATGGGCATAGAATGGGCTCTCCCCCAGGCAGGGTGCACACAGGGTCAACAGGTTTCCTCAAATGGAGTCACCAAGCCCCCTTTTCAGGCCTATTTGCTGTAATATGCCTCTAGCAGGCACACACCTCCCAGCATTGAGGGGCACCAGCTCCTCTGTAATGCCAGCATACATTGCTTAATTCAGTCTGTTAATGTGTATTGTCTCTCAGCTTGTGGGCCTGTTAGATTTATTCTTATACTTTTTCCACCTTCACCTCTAGGCTGATTGGACGTGCTCCAGTGTGCAGCACCACTTCAAACCCCAGTGGTGTGCCTCCTCTGCCTCTATGCGGGCTCCCAACAGGGCCACTGCTGACAATTGTGTGACTTATTTTCTGTGCCGGGCAGGATCACTGGGGCGAGCATACACACCTCCACCAGCCCACTGAACACTGACTGGAGCCCAGCATGTCCATGCCAAAAAGTTGGACCACTAGGGAGTGCCGACAGTACACCACGCAGCTGCCTAACCTTTCTGGCAGGGCCGCGGAGAACAGTGCTCTCACAGTACGGAGCAGAGACCGCACCAATGTAGTGTGGGTGGCTGCCTCGTCGCCAAAATGTACAGGCTTGCGTCACAGCCTGTAGGCCCAGACCAATTTTCACCGCTCGTAATAAATCACACTGACAGTGTGGGCAAAGACCACTAGTGGTCAGAGGCCGATTTCTTTAAAGCCTCTGGCAGCACCATGAATACCCAGGGCAGTGGGCTGCCCCTAAACTGTCCGGGTGGATTACTACAACATGCACTCAGAAACCAGCTGATATTAATTTTTCTTTGTAGCACATTGGAGATGCAGCAGCGGCTTCAGGCACAACCGGGGGCTTTTTTTCAGGAGGCCAGCAGCTTTGAAATGCAGAATTTGTTGATGCTTGTAACAGAAGTGCGAAATGGGTTCCATGTAATGTGACCCTTTCGTCAGACTCTACTTTTTATCCGGCAATGCCTTTCATTGTGGGGCTTCTAGACCATGCTTGTAATTGGGAAGATATTAATAAAGCTGCCTGAAGGTTACACGTTTTTCTATTTATTTTAGCTCTTGGAAGTTATTTGTTATCACACAATTGCTAATTAAGCAGCTTCAGATCACAGGGAAATGTACTGTAGCTGTAGATGTGAGCTCAGGCTTCAGACTTGATCTGCATCCTTTCTGTAGGTGGACTCCAGCACTATGCAGCAGTAGTTTGTCAGACCACACTAATGATAAGGTGTGGCCCAGAAGTATGCATTATTCTTAGAGAAACTAGATGGCTCCATGGGATGAGGTATAATCTGATCAAGTTGTTGCCATTCATGTGACCGCACAATAAACTTTGGAGTTCAAATTTTCTCTCTGATCTCTGTAACCTGGGGGATGCCTAGTGTTGTAGTGTGGAATGGGAAGGGAAGCAATATTCGTCCAAGGTCTATTGCTTTAATCTGACACAAAACCATACATCCGTTTAAAACAGGAGTGGCTACATGAGTTAATGCTTGGATGGAAGTGGAATTGTGTTTTCATAAATTTCCTTACTCCAAATTTCAGTTCACGGTTCCTGGAACCTCGTCTAGCGCTACCCTGAACGGTCTGACTCGAGGAGCCACATACAACATCATTGTAGAGGCTTTGAAGGGCAAGCTGAAGCACAAGGTTCTGGAAGAGCTGGTGACCGTTACTAGCGCTGGTAAGGAAACTACCCTTCATGCAAAGGATGTACAGTCATTCATGCATCAAACCATCTGCTACCCTTTTCAATTTGAAAGTGAGATTGACTTGTGTACATTACCATCCTACATATGTCATGGCTCCACTGACCTGGGCTTGGAATTCAATCTGTAAAGCTTGATGAAACTTGACACTGATTTTCATTGGCGAGTGGTAGCAGCATGTATGTTTATCTGTAGATTTGACACTGATTTTCATTGCAGAGTGGTAGCAGCATGTATGTTTATCTGTAGATCTTTATCACTCTTATGTAAATCCTTACAATTGGATCCCAAGGGTTAGCTATGTAGCCAATCTAGGCTGCTAAATTAAAAACCATTTTATTTCATTTTTATGAAAATATGCATATTGAGGGACTTATGACCAGATTAAACTATTGCCATGAGGTATCGCTCTGCACAAAGAAAATGTTCTGTTGGGGAAATTGAAGCTGCCTGGGTTGCAACGTTCAAGTAAGCTGTGCAGTTCAGCCTTTTGTTTGATTTTGATGGTGGTCTCGACTATATCCCCATGATTGAGACTGGTCTCCTCCACAAATTGTAATCTCAATCTGGCCTCTTTTGCGCCTTCATTGTTTGCTAAATGCCTTGTCCAGTTCATTAAGATTCTTGACTGGAGGCTCAGACTTTCATTTCTTTAGTGAACTAAGTTTGAACTTCATTGAACATATCGTCATCCTTCCAAGGATGTATACTAAACCTGGGGAAACTGCATTCGATGTGGCTTGCAATACTGCTTATGCTTAAAGCACACCAGAGATTTACATGCACCTTAAACTGTGTTCTTGTTTTTATTTTTTCTTGGCTTTAAGAAAAGTTAAAGCAGATCAAATATTAAGTTCCTATTGTATAGGGCAATGTGGTGGGCTAATTACATAGTGGGGAGAGCTGGCGCACATCTTTGGTGTAAATTTGTGTAGCGCTGCATGAACTGGGACATTCCAATGCTTTATTCTTTGGTATTGTTTGCTCATGATCCACTTCTTTCGTCATGTTGACATTTTCAGCTCATGAAAGTGGTTTGCTGCATGTGTTAGAAGATACCTGCCACGATATCACCACTGGCTCATCGTATGCTATTGGACAGGAGTGGGAACGGATGTCCGAATCTGGTTTCAAGCTCTGGTGTAGGTGCTTGGGCTTGGGCAGTGGACACTTCAAGTGTGACTCGTCAAGTGAGTAGCATGGATTTCTTCTGGCATCTATCATTCGTCCAGCCCGCTGCCTAACGCTGACACATTTTATTGTGCTGTCGATTCATGTCGTGCCACATGCTGACCAGTATTTGTATATACTTTACTACTTGTATAGACTTGTAGGTTTATTTGCCTTCAACCGTGAATCTGGGTACCTGTAAGACTGTACATTCTGATGCTCAGAATTACGAGGGGGGCACAGAGTAGACCATTGGCATTGCTTTGGGCGGGGAATAACTGGAGTAAGAGCAGGAGAATGTTACTGAGCAGGAGATGGTAGCTCAAGACCATAAGTAAATGACTCCTTTTATTTTTCGTTTCCTAGAGTGGTGCCATGACAGTGGACTGAACTACAGAATTGGTGAGAAGTGGGACCGGCGTGGTGAAAATGGACAGATGATGAGCTGCACCTGCCTTGGAAATGGAAAGGGAGAGTTCAAGTGTGAACCACGTATGTGTGGCTTATTTAATAATTAAGTCAAAATTTCACCTGGTTTCCCGACCCGCTGTGTCGTGACTCTTAATCTCTAAAAGGTTCTTTTACTGCCTCTACTCAAAACCCATTACGATGCCTCTGAATTGGACTTTGAATAGAATGCTTGCCACGAGTAGCCAGCACATGCAGAACTGCCTTAAACAAGCTTTTCAAATTTTTAGGTCGATCCTAGACCAGCATGTGCTGCTCTGAGACCTGTTGTGGAGTAGGGCATAGAAGCCCAGCCCACTCTCCGCCCATATTTTCCATTGGATTGTCATGGTCTGTCCTAAATGCTGGCATCTGATTAGTCTAAATAGGCTTGCTAGTCCCTTTTTAGTACCGCCTCCTCCTCATTTGTCCCCTCCCATGGCGACCGGCCCTTTATCCCGTTTCTCTTACTGCAGGCACAACCTGCTTTGGTGCCTTCTTTAAAACCCCTCCCTCCCATTGTCTGTGCCTTCTTTGCCCCCCCCCCCCCTGTTGTCTGTGCCGCCTTTACCTCCCCGCCCTCCCTGTTGTCGTGCCTTCTTTGACTCCCCGCTCTTCTCCCCCCCCCCCCCAGTTTTCCATGCCTTCTTTACCCCCACCTTCCCTCCCGTTGTCTGTGCCTTCTTTATAACCCCCTACTCGTCCTCCCTCTCGTTGTCCATTATGCCTACCATTTACAATGCAATAGGTCTTGCATTTACGTGAGTTTAAGCTATTAGCATTGTAAATGAGTGCCTTTTATTTATGTTCGGATTTTTAAAAACGAAATATGCATAGTCCTTTACAATGCCAACTTGCGCACATGCGAGACCTATTGCATTGCAAATGCTTGTTAATATTTCCCCCACGCCCCCCCCATCAAATATGACAAACTGAACACTGAATCACAATGACTGTATGCAATGTTTAAGGATTTCTGCATAATTTATTAATGAACGATGGGCGGGTGTACCCAAAACTACTTTTATAGTGTAGGGTGGGTATTTATAAAGCATAATGTTAGCTTTTTTTAGGTCTTGCATACCAGACCATGTTAGCTGTCTGACTACTAAAAGACTTTGCCTGCTTGGAGTCAGCCCATTGCTCAACATTGGTTGGCGATTTGGCCCTCTTGCTTTATTTAGCTTGTGTGTGTGCTTTACTTCCTCTTCCTCTTCCTGTATCTGTCCCTCCCTCAGAGCTTAGTCTCATTACTTGTCCTTCCACAGTTGCTCAGGAGTTTTATTTATATTTTATATATATATATATAATTTTTTTTTTTTGTCAAGCTCCCTGAGGCCATGCAGTTTTCAGCTGTCCCTCTCGTATTCTTCTCTTCCTTCCCACGCATTGTTACATTTTGCATTCTTACCGGTTTAGTTCTCCCCCGCACCCTCGATGTTGTGCTTGCCCTTGTGTGCTTCTCCATGTAGCGATCACCCTAGAATGCTTCCTGTCCGCAGCCCCGAATTGCTTTCTCGGTCACCTTCCCCAATGAGTGCTGCTGCTCCATCCCACATTCTTGCTTCCCGTTGATGTCACTTCCCACCCTCGTGTCTTCCTGGTTCCCTCCCCCCGGTATTTTCTTTGTTGCAGAGGACCTGTCCTCATCTTAATGATGGATCATCTAGCACCTTTGCGCAACTTCAATTTCTGGTTTTTAAAGTGTATTTATTTACAGGTCTAGCATGGATAGCTAAACTAAGTCATTTTGCAGGCGCTCATACATCATAGAGCATGTGCTGGCCCATAAAATAGCACCGCTGTAGCTCCCACACCCATGATGCACTTCATCTTGCAGATGCTGTACAGCATGCCAAAAAGGCATTGATCTAGCCAGTAGCTCGCAAAGGTGAGACATGGCTTTGATAGTGCTGCTTTTTGTCAGATAAGTCTGGAAGTTCAACCAAAGATTAACAAACTATGCAGTAACTGGCATGTAGAAAATGTTGCAACATGGAATATCAATATGGTTGGTCAGCCATCCTACTTCTCTCACTGCTATGCTTGGTCTTGACTGCAAGCATAAATTCACAGGTTTGAACTAGATTTGTGTTTTTGCATTTGACTACGCCTGCCTTTGCAGCTGTCTTAACATCTGCAGCAGATGTGGTTAAGTGCATTGAAACAGTGTATATTGAGCCAGAACGCACCTTGTTCCATAATACCTTCCAAGTAATGCGGAGCGTTGATCATGACAAAGATTATTTATAGGCATGACATTTTTGCTGGAACCGAAAATTGAAGTTAGTAAACTGTTTGCCATCTGTTAGTGTTTCACAATGAGATTGTTTCAGAGATTCTGGGTAGTCACAGATCTATGCTTGGGATTATAGAACCTTAGTAGGCAGTACCCATGAGCCCGGGACCGGCTAGCTATAGTATTTCACTTGCAATCCTACTCATTCACAGAGGCGCGAAAGTGATTAGAAGCCCCATAAACATACTTCCGGCCCTCTCAGAAATCTCAGTTGCAGGACACTTTCCCCTCTCACACTTACTAGTCCACAATAAGTTCCGGCAGGCCTGAGAAGTTTCAAATGTTTATTTTAACTATAGTACTCTAGTATGTAGTATATGTGCCACAATAAGTAAGAAAATGCTTAAAACAAATACGGTCAGCATAGTAAGTGGTCCATAAATCCTAAAAGGAGCTGTCATTTTTTTAAGACCGGATAGCCTAACCTCCCTCCCCTTTCTACAGAAGCAAAATGATTCTATATCAGAAGATCTCTGGGTGTTGGCAGCAGACCATGTACCTTAGCATGCACAGATGAAAGTTTTACAACTCTGGTGCTGTCACAATGTCTTCCCTGGAAAGATCCCTCCAAGTGTTGCCAACTCTGGTGCTGTCACAATGTCTTCCCTGGAAAGATCCCTCCAAGTGTTGCCAACTCTGGTGCTGTCACAATGTCTTCCCTGGAAAGATCCCTCCAAGTGTTGCCTATCCATGCATACGCATATATCAAAAGTACGAGTTCCCAAATGCTGAATTTGTGTTTTTGCCTAGGTGCTAGGGGTCTGACCAGAATAACAAGGGGCACTGTTTGTTCTGGTCTACGGTGTTCAGACTAAATCCTAGGAAAGAACCAAACGCGAAAACCGCAGGCACTGTGTGAAAGTACATTGTGGCACAAAGTAAAATGTTTGTATAGTAATGTGCGCAAAGCAGAGGGCTGTCTGCAACATGCTCATGCTAGCGTAAGCAAAACAAAGGCCTGCACGGGACATATGACCAGATTAGACTATTTAAGGCCTTACCGACGTATGGATGATGTTCTATTTATTCGGTGGGGGGGTGTAATGATTGTGGTTGTCTGAACTACCTTTGGAAAGGTTCATGATTGGAATTGAGATGGGCATGCATGCCTTCACTTTTATTTCTGTAGATGAAGCAACGTGCTATGACGATGGCAAGATGTACCGTGTGGGAGAGCAGTGGCAGAAGGAGTATTTGGGAGCCATCTGTTCCTGCACCTGTTATGGAGGGCAGCAGGTAAGCAGGCTTGTGCTCTTCCAGGTTTTGTAAGCCATTATCCATCTGGACCTCAATGTTAACATGCAAACCTTGTTGAAATTAAGTGGAGTATTGTGAGCCACAAAATCCGTACCACATAATACGACACTCAAGCCGCTTTGCAAAGAGTCTTGTGCAGCAACTGCAATCTGAATTAATTGTGGATCTTGTAATCTGCTTGGTAAGGCTCAAGTGAATGATGGTTCACTCTACCTTTAAAGGATCGGTGTTGAGAAATTCTGGATTTCTAGGTGTATGGACTGAAAGTTTAGGGTGAAGGCTAGCTGAATAGTTGCTGTAGACTTCCATTGTTACATTGCTAGAATTGAAAATGCACGCCAGATTTTTGTTGCCAACTTTTGAAGACCATGATATGTTAGAAACAATGTGAAATTGCCCTGTTACACTTGCATCTACACCGCCTTTGCTTATTTGCTTCTGTTTCCATTGAAGATTTTTTTTCAGTTTTCTTAATTTCATCTTTTGTTTGCTCACAGGGCTGGCGCTGTGATAACTGCCGAAGACCTGGTGCTGGTGTGACTCCCAATGCTGATGGTGTGGTTGGGCAAACTATCTCTCACTTTTCACAGAAATATCAGCAAAACGCAAACTTTGTAAGTTTACACACCTTGTATATTAAGCAGTGGTATTATAATTTTGAATTTGACCTGGCCGTGCTCACTTTGCACTCTTGAGTATGCTCTGCTCCTGGGCTACAAAATTGTGTGATCTGAAGGTTAAACTGATGAAAGATCATTGAATGCTAAAGTAGTGTCCAGGGAAGGGGTGCTAACGCAAACCAAATAGTTTAGTGTTATAGCTCTGTTAACCCTTCAGCGCTTACAGAAGAAATGCAAGGAGTTTAAAGACCGTATTGGTAGGAATTAAGAGCATAGCCAGTTAGCTGCGATTTAACATGGCTGTTTTGTTGCCAAATAACTGGCTTATTGGGAGAAGTCTGCTGCCTGCTGGGTGGGGAAAAGGGGGCAGGTGGTAGGAGAAGTCATGAGGTTGTCACATATGCAACCGTGGCAAATGAATGTCAGCCATTTTTGGAGATGCCTTCCCGGCAGTCCTGTCTTCGGAGGAGCTGTTGTCATGGCATGTCCTGTGAAGGCATTGTATGGTTGTGCAGCTGCCATATTTTTATGCAGCGCCTTTGGGAGTTTGTTTTTGAGAAACAAAATGCAAATCACCCTGAGCGTTTTCTTCCAGGATGTGGAGTCATTTTTAGTTTACTGTTCGGGATCATCAGACTTTTCCTGGTAGTACCGAACAGGAAAAAAGTAGATCACAACAGTCTGAGGTACTTGCACCAACAGCCCTGTGTCTAGTCTGTGTAAGGTTTCTTCCGGTGAAGCCAGCAAGAGCAATGCCGGCAAAAGCAATACTATCCACCCGACTCTAAATAGAGCAGGCAGACTGTCAATGAGGGGGGAAAAGGGCGCGCAGGGTATTCCACCAAGCTTATGATGGTATACCCCGTCCACCGCTCTTAGTGACCAAGACTTTAGTCACCATAGGTTTTTGGAAAGGATAAGTTCTTCAGTTGGTAGAAGGCTCACCAATACACTTTAAATCTGGAAGAGAATCCTTCAAGCTGATTCAGTACCTTATGATTAAGGCTCCCAGTTCCGTTTTTACAGCTGGAGACAGACAGAAAACGATGTGTTTTTGGTCTCTTTATTTTTAAAAACAGAAAAATATGGATTGTGCTTCTTGTGAGTTACTCACTATGCGGTCATGAATTCCAGGCAGAAGCTGAGCAGACCAATAGTGGAGACTTACAAAACCGGATCAGATTTCCTGAAATACAGTCCTATTTTAACATGTTGTTCTAGTAGAACACTAATATCCACCTATGGGTGTAGTGTGTAGTTATATGTGGCTCCTTAATATGCTAAAATGTGACCGGCATCCATGTATGCGTGCACGTTTAGCTGTTTAAATGGAGTCGTAAAGTGGTATATCCGCATATTTTTCACAAAATAAATATGGATAAGTACCAAGAAGATGGCTACAAAATACATATGAATAAATAAAGACAAATGGAAAAATAAAACCGGAAGCCCTAGTTACGATACATAACCAAGGCAAGAAGAACCTCTGGTTATGAAATGCATCATATGGCTCGAGCAGCATTACTGTTACATGATCTTTAAATGTTAAATGCAAATCATTGACTCCATTTGGAGAGGTCGTAGGAATATCAGCCTTTACTCTTAAATAATCTTTAACACCAAATATAGGTACAATGTTTTGGCACTTTAGAGGTTCATGAAATTGTTTTGAAATGGTTCCAACTATCTAAAGAAAAAGGTCTAATTTCTCCTATTCCAATAATCTAATTTTAACGTGTAGCAATTCTGCGAACTAAAAAAAGTGTTATTTGTATTTAAGTGCTGCCATGTATAGTATGGCTATGCTGTCCAAGGACCGCGCCCATTGGTGTAGAGCTCTGAATCTGTTAATTGTTCTATAGATGCCTCTGACATTTGTATTAACCAGCTCGCTGCTGTTCATTTTTAGGGTTAGAGGAGTTTGATTGGAAGGTCACAATCTGCCTTCAGAAGTAGCTGTTTTTCTAGTGTCGTAGTGAAGGGTTGTCTAACACCAAGTCATATCCAATTTTCAGGATATCCACAGAAGAGAATTGTACATAAAATAACTTTGTGTACATGTCAGTGAAATGTGGGTTTGAAAGCTGGCTCTATATACAGTGGACCAAAGATACACGGAGTCCAGGCAAACCCCAAAGGAATAAGGGTTACATTCCACCCCAAATGTTCGTTTGTGGTAATGTGGATGAGCAGTTAGGCACATCAGTGGGTAGTGCTACGTATTTATTGCACACACAAATGCAGTAAGACACGCACTCAAGGAAATCTAACAACAATTTACCAAAATAAAGTTTACTTTCGTATGCATTTTGATACCAAGATCATTGGATTCATGTTATGAATTTTAATTGTTTTCAAAAGTTGACCATGCAATTTTGAGAGCGGGAATGTTATTCTATGAGGGAAAAACATACTGTATTTGGGCACTGCGCCAAACCAAGTCACCTGTCCCAGAGTTCCTCATTCTGCTGTCACTAAGATGGCAGACTTTACCAGGCTTTCTGGAGGTGGCGTGAAACTACTCTCTAAAGTAGGCATTGTTTCTGACCTCCTTAGAGCGTGGACTCTAACCCCCTGTGGGTCAGAAACTAGTCTGTAGTAGCAGGCTGGGCTGGACTGGACCAGTCAGCTAACACTAGAGGGCTGGTAGGTTTCAGGAGGTACCTCTAAGGTACCCTCTGGGGTCATGTATTAATACATCCATCACTGGGATCAGTGTGGGTTTATTGATATGAGGTGTTTGATAGCAAACGCCATATGTGTCAGTGAAGCCATTATGGAGCTGGGGAACTTGTTTTGACCAGTGCCCAGTACATACCTTAATTTAGCTTCCCTGCTCACTTGCAGTATCCAGTATTGGAACTAGACATCACAGTGGCATATGAGCTTAGCCAATTGTAGTACAATTCAACAAAACCTTATTTTGGGGATGGAGCTCCCCCCCCCCCCCCCCATGTTGGCTACCCTTAAGTAGGACAGAGGGGCTTTTTCTTACTTTGTGTTGGGGTCCATGGCAAACATCCATGTCACTGGTGTAGTGGGCATTTGACAAGGGGTTGTAATCACAATAAATGGTGTTAGTGAGGCCATGCCTACATTCAAACCTTTACCAGGTTCTCTGATTCCATAAGTTCTCGTGTATGCATTCAGTGTGTATGCATTCAGTGTATCACCAATTGTAGCTTAACTGACTAATTTTTTTTTTTAATTTTTTTTATCCCCTAACAGAATTTGAAATGCCCCATCGAATGTTACCTGCCCTTGCAGGCTGATTCAGAACCTACAAAAAATTAAAAGCCAACAATATGCAGAAAAATACTTTCTGTCCCCACTCGCCTTGAAAGTATGACTGCAGAAGAGGAGTGATATCGGACCAAGCCTTCTGCTGTTTGGGCAACTAATCACCCACCTTCAGCTCTGCTTGCAGCTTCACCCAAGTGTCACTGATTGAACTTTTATTTTTAAAGACTTCTCACCCCTGAAGTGTTGGATACCGTTCAGTATTTTGTCGTTTTTAAAGGTGCTTTTTAATCTATTGTTTCTGCAGTGGGGACGAAGGGATTCAAGGACACTTGCAGTATTTTTTACTGGAAGCACAGGGAGAAGATTCAAAGAACGTAATACCCATTTCCCTTCAGGAACAACCGTTGTGTTGGAACTCTTAATTCTTTTGGTGCCAGTCCAAGTTGGAAACTACGTCACATGACCCTCCCCCCGCCATCCATTCCAGTCCAAAACAGTGATCATTGGTACCCAGTCTTAATTTTTGTGATTCCCAGTAATTCTTTTTATCTAAATCTTTTCTCCTATGTGTTATTTATCAGTTTATCCCTCCCATGCGTCTTTTCTTTTGTTTTTAATTTTTCTTTTGAAAAATTTGTACTGAAGAATTTTTAGTTTGCAAATTTTACATGCGGAATTTGGTGTAATTGTGGTTTTTATACTGTACATGGCAAAGCTTTACTACTGTGGAAAGATAACACTTTTAATAAAAAAATGATCTTTGGATTAGTGTTCTTTAAAGTTCTTTTGACAGATTCTTGCCTCACAATATTTATGCCCTCCACTAGTTCTGTGTATGTTTCCCGGATGGGTGGACCCAATGAGATCTCTATCTTCCCACAGTTGGAGGCATTCCTATTCTGCATATTCCCTGCACCTTTGTCACAGCTTCTCATCCTATCATCTTGAGAACCTGAGGACAAATTGCAACCCTGACCTTGCACCCTGTGTTAGGCTACCTTTGGAACATCCATCTTGCCAGAGCCCTATTCACACACACACACATATATATATATATATATATATATATATATATATATATATATATATATATATATATATAATTACACAACCACAAGATTGCTCCATCCAGTAACCTCAAAGGAAATACTCACTGAAGTAAACTGGGGTTCTGCATGTTTCTGGATTCACATGCTGTGTATTAGTCGACCATCTAGTGGTTGGGTCTGGAATAGTCACCTTTTCTTGGGTGTCCTCGACCATTTGGTTACTATGTCCCTCCTTAACTGATGTCAGGCATATGCCTAGAGCATGACTGCATCCAGACCCAACCGTAGAAAAAAGAATCTGAAGATGACGGAGAGGGAGCTAACAAAGGCTGCTTCCCACACAGGGTGGGGAGCACACATGCAACATTCGTATGTCGGCGGCCTTTGCCAATACATTTATGCGTTTTACTACCTCTTACAGGGTGCACTTAAGACTGTTTTCCGAGCCTTCAAAGCCTTTCAGCCACAGATCAAGTGGAAAGTAGTGCAGTTTCAGACTTGTGGTAGTGTTGTCAGTCTGAACCTGCATGGCATTGTCAGGAGGGAGGGTTAATGTTTTAAAGTTCAGGTTTAGAAACTTTACTTGACATTAATGTCAATGCAATGTAGTGATCTCATGTATTAAATTGAAACACCTTCATATGTTAAACAACTTCTACTTTTTTAAGTCTTTATTATGTTTTTATTTGTTGTGTTTTTACATCCCAAATATTTGAAAGTTACTTGAGGGTTGAGCCAACCCACTGCTTTGGGATTGGTTCAACTGCCATGCCCTTTTAAGACCAGGACAGAGTGAGCAATTGCCCAGGCTCAACCTTCCACTTCCAAGGGTCCTGGCCCCTGCCTGCCCTACACATGCACACGAGTGGACAATGGTGCTTGCAGTTTGCCTGGGTGGGTGGCTGCTGCTTATTCAACCACTTGACCTGGTCTAGTTTGTTTCTGGCACCTCTGCCGCTATTCCACTCGGGGATGCAATCATTTCCAATACTCCTAGCAGGCCCATCTTGTCTGATTTTTAGGAATTGTCCCATCTTGTTCTTTCTCTTCCATATTTGTCCAGTTGTTAGCAATGAAACTTTGAATCATTTGCTGCGGATCTGCATTTTGATCGCAACTTCAGCCTTCACTTTAATTCTTTGTCTTGTCAAGGTTCCCCATTCTGAGATAAATGTAGTCTCATACGTAAACTCTAATGCAGAAGTTGGGCCTTATTCTCACATCCTGACATTGGATGTGAAACTGCTGTGCCTCCTAATTAGTTTATTTTAGGTTTGACATCTAATGGAGGTTGAGGTGAGAGAAGTTTTTATTCAACTTGTCTAAACTAGCAGAAGGTGAAAGTCACCTGCCTTAATATTTCCCAGGTGTTTGCCATGGCTTTTAAAATGTTAAGAAACCTAATCAAAAATTTGCTGTTTCTTTCGTCCCAAGAAAGATTGAGCAGATTTGCTTTGAGGGAATCAATTTACTGATCTGAAAAACACGTAGTGATAGATTCCTTACCTTAGAATTACCCCCAGGCGTCCGACTGGATCCTGAAAGTTTTGCAGCGTGAATCTTTCTGGATTCACTATGCTGTGCATTATTCCGCGATCTTGTGGTTGGGTCCGGATTCGTAGTCTTTTCTTTGTTTTTTTTTTTTTTTGTAGCCCAGGTGGGCGTCGACGTCCACCATTTGGTGCACCTCCCGTGACGTCGTCGTGCTTCCTGCGGAAGTCCCACCTTTGGGGCGCCATCTTCAGATTCTTTTTTCCGCCGTTGGGTCTGGATCGTCATCGGGAAGCTCCAGAAGTTCACTCGGAGGAAGAAGGAAGAAAAGCGAGTTTCATCGATAGAATCAAGAGAAGACATCAGGAAAGAACAGATTTCGACAGGAACGCGAAGAAAGAAGACCAGCGAGCCTTTTTCTTCGACAACCTTGGAGAATGCACGCTCAGAGACCCTGAGCGAAATGGACAAGACGCCATTCAAGTTCTGCCCAAACTGCCACCACAAGTTCGCGCAGAAAGACCTGCATCCGGTCTGCAACCTCTGCCTACCGGTGGATCATCAGAGTATCGACTGCAACGCCTGCTCAGTCTTCGCGCGGAAGACACTCAGGGTGAGAGAGAGGCAGAGGAGAGCCAACGCCAACATGGAGGGCCAAGGAAAACCCCCGACACTCTACGCGCTGGGCCTCGACACGGACGACGAGGACAACGTCGCCGAGGCAGCCGAAAACTTCACGGTCGTAGAGACCGACAAGAAGAAAGAAGACGAGGTAAGAGAATCGTCGAGCGCAAATCAAAAAACACCTCAAACACGAGGGTGACTCGAGAAAAACTGAGTCAAGGTCCACGAAGGGAGCCCCGGCGCCGAAAACTTCGACGTCCAAAGGGGGAACTTCGGACAAAAGGCCCAGCGGATCCTTACAAAAGGACTCCCTGGCGCAGAAAGACGCCGAAAGGCAAGGGTCGTCGAAATCATCCCATGAAACGGGCCGATCGACGCAGAAAGAACGTTCGACGTCGACGCAAGTTTCATCGAAAAGGCCCGCGGTCGACGCCGAAAGCATCTCCGAAATGGAGAAAAAGAAGAGGCGGCTCGAGGCCGAAATGGAGAACATCCTTCAAAGGAAGAAGGAGTTCGACGCCAGGATGAAGGAATTCAAGATTCCAACGGTTTCATCGGCGGACGTCGTCGAAGTCGAGGAGGAGTTCGATGCCGAAGGGCTGACAAGGGACCTCGAAGAGGAAGAGGAGCCCTATTATGAGGAAGAAGCCGAGGAAGAAGACCAACAATCGTTCTTCGAATCGGCGACATCTACCGGCAACGACGTCGAATGGCAAGATCTCGACACCGAAAACCCGGAGGAGGCCGTGGACACGTACCCCTCGAGGCCTTCGCCACCAGACGACATCGGGGTGTACAATATGGTGGTGAAGAGCGCAGCAATGGCCTTCGGCGTCAAGCTCGACGAGGAGAGGCCGAAAGCAGATTTTCTCGTCGAAACACTGCTCCCCATCCAGACTAGGAGCCAGTTCCTCCCCATGCTACAAAGCGTGATGAACCAGGGGAGAGAAGCCTTCAAGGAGCCTGCCACCTGTCGGTCGATCACGCCCAGGACAGAGAAAAAGTATAAACACTCCTCCCTGGACCCACCTTACATCAAGGGTAGCGTCACCGCAGACTCCATCATTGCCTCCACGGCCAGGAGAAGGGCCAACGTGCCAGCAACCTCGGGCCCACCTCCAGATAAAGAGAGCAGGAGAATCGACCTCACAGGCAGAAAGGTCGAGCGGAACGCCGCAATGCACTGGCGCATGGCGAATTCAAATGCACTCCTAAATAGACACCAGTACCAACACTGGGATGAAATGGGGGAGCTAGTAAAGCACCTCCCCGAAGAATACCGCCAGAGAGCCTCTCACCTGGTAGATGAAGGCAAGAACATCGCCAACTCCTGTATAAAGACGGCGTTGGATGGGGCAGAGACTTCAGCAAGACTCATGGCCATAGGGGTCACAGAAAGGAGGCATGCATGGCTAAGAATCTCGGGATTCAAACCGGAAGTGCAGAACAACATCCTGGGCACTCCCTTCAACGGAGAGACACTGTTCGGAGCAACGGTGGACGAGAAGCTCACCCAGCTCAAGAAGGAGAACGAGACAGCGAGGTCCATGGGGGCCCTGCAGCTGAGGGGAATGAGACGAGGAAATCCCTCGGAGACCCTACGGTAGGGGTGGAAGCCAACAGGGGACGTCGCACCAGGCGTTCCAACAAGGTCAGCAGGGCGAAGGTCACGGACAAAGTCAGCAGAAGCAAAGCTGGCAATATCAACCTCGGGGCCAGTCCTTTCGAGGGAGAGGGAACGGACGTGGCCAAAGGAGGAGAGGGGGCGATCAGCCCTCCTCGAAGTGACTCAGCACGCAAGAAGACGCCCACCCTCGTCAGGCCCCCAAGGGTGAGGCGCAAAAAGGTGTCATCAGGGGGAAGAGAAGATCCAAGAGCCTACGAGCATACGTCACCGGTAGGCGGAAGGCTGAGGTTCTACCTTCAGGAGTGGCGGCGCATAACCACAGACAAGTGGATACGGAACATCGTGCAGTACGGATACTGCGTAGACTTGGAGAAAAGACCTCCAAACAGAAAGCCGAAGGAAAGACAGAGATCGGCCCAAGAACTGGCAATACTCAGAGAAGAAACACGGAAACTCCTGCAAAAGGGAGCCATAGAGACAGTGCCGTTCAGGGAACGCAACAAAGGGGTCTACTCAAACTACTTCGTGGTTCCGAAGGTAGACGGAGACCTCAGACCCATACTGGACCTCCGGTACCTAAACAAGTTCGTCAAAACACAAAGGTTCAAAATGACTTCACTGCAGGAGGTACTGCCACAGATAAGAGAAGGGGACTTCATGGTCACCGTGGACCTCAAGGATGCCTACCTTCACATCCCAATAAACAGAAGGCACAAGGGCCTTCTAAGATTCAACATCGAACAGGAACACTACCAGTTCACAACCCTGGCCTTCGGATTAAAATCAGCGCCAAGGGTCTTTACAAAATGCCTGTCGGCGGTAGCGGCACACCTACGAAAGCAGGGCATACACGTATACCCCTACTTGGACGACTGGCTGGTCAAGGCAAACTCACGCGAGAAGTGCGAGAGGCACGCAAAACGCGTAACGGACACCCTCACAAATCTGGGATTTTCCATCCACTGGGGAAAATCATCGCTGGAACCGGAGCAGGTAAAGATTTTCCTGGGGGCACAGATCAACTCCCTCAACAGTACAGTAGTGCCCAGCGACAGGAGGACAGATGCCCTACTGAAGGAGACGCAGCTCTACCAGAAGGGGCGAGCTCTGACAGTGAGGGCGGTGAGCAAGATGATGGGGATGATGGCGTCCTGTATCCAGCTGGTGCCGAATGTACGCCTGCACATGAGACCATTCCAGGAATGGCTGCAACAGCTATGGTCACAAGCAAACGGAAGTTGGGAGGATCTAGTGGTTGTTACGCACGCAGTGCAGGAGGAGATAACTTGGTGGAACAGAGACAACATAACAGGGAGAAGCCTGACACCACCAAGCCCAACAGTGACCATTACCACGGACGCATCGCAGATGGGATGGGGAGCGCACATGGACAACCTCAGAGTGAGGGGTCTATGGGCTCCGGCAGACGCGGTCCGCCACATCAACTACCTCGAGTTGAAAACAATACTGCTAGCCCTGAAGGCATTCCAGAGACACCTGTGCGGGCAGAGGGTGTTGGTGCAGACAGACAACACCACGGCGATGTTCTACATCAACAAACAAGGGGGGACAGTCGTTTCCCCTCTCATCCCTAGCTCAGGAGATTTGGAGATGGGCCATACCTCTCAGGATAGATCTACTGGCAATTCACCTACCGGGGAAGGACAATGTGGAGGCAGACTGGCTGAGCAGGCAGACCTCAGCATCGCACGAGTGGGAGCTCAATGGCCAGGAAACGGAGAAACTCTTCCGGAGATGGGGGACTCCCACAATAGACCTTTTTGCAACACGCCACAATGCAAAATGCCAAAGCTTCGCGTCCAGGCAACCAGATCAGCAATCCAAGGGAAATGCCCTATGGATAAGCTGGTCGAGGACATTTGCCTACGCCTTTCCACCGATACCCCTGTTGCACAGAGTGCTCGACAAGTGCAGAACCAGCAACATGACTCTGATCCTGGTGGCCCCACAGTGGGCGAGGCAGACATGGTTCTCACAGATTCAAGAAATGGCGCAAGGCAATCCGTACAGGTTCGAGCGAAGAAAAGACCTGCTCTCAATGCAAAACGGGGAGGTCCTGCACCCAGAGCCAGAGACCCTCAACCTAGCAGCATGGCTCCTGAAGACCTAGAGTTCGCACACCTAAGGTTACCTCAGAGCACTATGCGAGTGCTACGGGAGGCAAGGAAACCTACTACAAGAAAGTGCTACAGCGCAAAGTGGAAGAGATTCACGGTGTGGTGCAGGAAGAAGGGCCTGCACAACAGAATGACAAGAGACTCAACGGTGCTGAGGTACCTCACACACCTTCTAAAGAGTAACCTCTGCTCGAGCTCCCTAAGGGTGCACCTAGCAGCGATCGTTGCCTACACCAGAGGTGAGAAGGGTGGAAGTTTCTTCAGCTCGCAGGTGGTGAAGAGATTCATGGAGGGAGCCAAAAGAATGGCACCCCCGAAAAGGTTGCCGCCGCCGGCATGGAATTTAAACGTGGTTCTGACGGAGCTCATGAAGGCGCCGTTTGAACCCATTCACAAGGCCAATCTACAAATGTTGACGATGAAGACTGCCTTTCTAGTGGCCATAACCTCACTACGCAGAGTGAGCGAGCTTCAAGCACTAACGCTACAGGAGCCCTACATTCAAATTCACAAGGACAGGGTAGTCCTGAGGACGGACCCACACGTCATGCCCAAGGTAGTGTCGGCGTTTCACATGAATCAGAGTATACAGATACCGAGTTTCTTCCAAAACCCGACTACAAATGCAGAAAAGGCCCTGCACACCCTCGATGCCAGAAGAGCGGTGATGCACTACATTGAAAGAACCAAAGAACTCAGGAAGTCGAAGCAGCTGTTTGTGTCCTTTGCTACTAGCTTCATGGGTAGACCAGTGACCAAGGGCACCATCGCTAGGTGGATTGCCCTCACTATCCAATTCTGTCACAAACAGGCTGGACAGGAGCTAACGGAGGGGCCACAAGCTCACTCCACAAGGAAGAAGGGGGCCACAGTTGCCTTCCTGGCAAACACGCCCATCCAAGACATTTGTCTCGCAGCAACTTGGGCATCTGTGCACACGTTCACAAAGCACTACTGCGTGGACATTCAAATGAATAAGGAAGCACAGGTCGGACAGAAGGTGCTACAACACATTTTCAACGACCAGCGATCATCTTCCACCCAGCCACCACAAAAATAGGAAAACCGCTACAAAATCTATGCACAGCATAGTGAATCCAGAAAGATTCACGCTGCAAAACGAAAAGTTTCTTACCTGTCGGTGTAGTTTTGCAGCTTGAAGATCTTTCTGGATTCACTAGCGAACCCACCCACCTCCGCCAGGTAGATGAGGCTGGAGGAAGAGGGGGTGAAATGGATAGGATCAAAAAAGTGGATACGTACAGAAATATGGACAAAAGGATTAATCAATCGCCTAGGGTTAAAAAAAAAAAAAAAAAAAAACAGGGAAAAAAGAACCCGAAGATGGCGCCCCAAAGGTGGGACTTCCGCAGGAAGCACGACGACGTCACGGGAGGTGCACCAAATGGTGGACGTCGACGCCCACCTGGGCTACAAAAAAAAAAAAAAAAAACAAAGAAAAGACTACGAATCCGGACCCAACCACAAGATCGCGGAATAATGCACAGCATAGTGAATCCAGAAAGATCTTCAAGCTGCAAAACTACACCGACAGGTAAGAAACTTTTCGTTTTTCATCCGCATTACCTCTGCGCGTCGGAAGGTAGCGTTGTGGCTCCACGTCAGTCGTTTGCGTCATGGTCGGCGAGATGATGTCATGGCAGCTACTTAGGCGCTGCCCTCGCTGACGTCTCTTCTTTCTTTTTCCATGCCAGCAAGCGCAGATCTGGGAAGAGCAAGTACCCCCAGTCACTTTTTGACTGAGTGTTTTTTCAAGGCCTTTTACCTCATTTCTTTTGAGTCGATCGACCCCCTGGTGTCGTAGGGATGCCCGGTTTTAAGAACTGCGGGGTTTTCGCTGCATGATGTTTGTGACTGACCTGCACAGCATGTGTTTCTATTGCCTGGGGTGTGACCACGACTCCAAGTCATGGCCTGACTGCTGGGCCATGGTGCCGAAGACTTTGCAGGAGCGGACCCGAAAGTTGCTGGAAGTCTGGCAGTCCGCTCCGCTCAAGGTACCGGTTCTGTGGGAGGTCGAGGGACCGGTCACGGAGCCATCACCATTGTTTGTCTGGATCTAAGTCTTCGCCCTCTGGGTCAGGTAAGTCGAAGCATTCCTAAAAAGTCGCAGAAGCGTCGTCTCAGACTTCCCTCGCCCGTCGCGGCTTAGGGTGCAGGTGGTGCCACCCCCGCGGCTCTGGCAGAGCCTGCAACGTCGCTGCTGGCCTACCCACCTTTTCCGGGTCTGTCTGCGATGCCTGCTCAAGTGCAAGAGTTTCTTGCTGCCATGGCCTGACTCTTTAGGCCGTCTGGCCCCGCCGGTGTGCCTTTGGGCCCCGCGGACCTGACTGCGGGTCCTGCCCTTCTGGTGGCTTTGACGCCGACTTCTGCTTTGGCCCCGCAGGACGTCCCTGGATCCGGGCTCGGATCCCAGGTGATACCGGTTGACCTCATAACCTCACCCCCCCCCCCCCCCACACACTCCCCTCAGGCACCACCTCTGACGTCGCCCGGTGCTACCGCTGACTTCAACCCTGGTTTGAGCCCTGAACCGGACTCCATGCCGGATCGGCGTTGCTCGACGCAGAGTGAGCCTTTCTACCCCTACGTCTGTCGTCCTTATTTTCAGCCTGTTTCACAGACTTCGGAGGACTGGGAGGGGTCTGAGGACCTTCTCACACAAGTGTTACTATGATCCGGACTGGGCAGAGGACGTGGGGGATGCCAGTGGTCTCGAAACCTCACCTGACCAAGGCATGCTGTCTCCACCTTCCGTGGCTACGGAGGAGGGAGCAAGTTACGCAGTGGTGTTGCGTAGGGCGGCCGAGGCCCTCCGCCTCGAACTCCCTACAGTGGCCATCAGGACTAACCTCCTGACAGAAGTGCTTTAGCAGGTAGCAACCTCTACGGAGCCCTTGCTGCATTTTTAATGACGTGTTTTCGGGCATGCTTTTGGGCACTTGGTCCAGGCCCATCACAGGGGCTCCTGTGGACAGGAACGTGGCCTGACACCATCGCCTGGCTCCGGGTGATTTAACCCCCCCCCCCACCCCCCCCCCACCCCCCTCTTTCTCACCCAACACCTGAGAGCTTGGTTGTCCAAGCCTCTGCTTCCCAGAGCGTGTTCCCTTCCGCACCTCCGGATAGGGAATCCAAGAAGCTGGAGCAGCTTGGCAAGAAGCTCTTAATCTGCCAGCTCAGGGCTGTGGTCGGTGAACACTGCATGCCTCTTGGGCTGTTATTCCGGTTGCGTAGGTGCTTTCCCACTGTCCGGAGGAGGCCCGGACAGTTTTTTCCCAAGCTATAGCTGCTGGGAAAGACGCAGCTAAGTTCACCATTCATCGTGGGTTCGACACCGCCGACTCGCTGGGCATGGTGATTTCCACGACTGTGCCGCTTCGGCGCCACGCCTGGCTGAGGACAACTGGCTTCTCTGGGGATGTCCAGAACACTCTGATGGATATGCCCTTTGATGGCATTCTCCTTTTTTGTCCATAAGGCAGATAGTGCGTTGGAGCGCTTTAAGGACTCGCGGGCTACGGCCAAATCCTTGGGCCTGTCGGCCACTCTGCCTTCTGCCTTTTTGCTCCTTTCGCAGCCGCGGAAGGGGTGCCCCATCGTGTTCCTTTCAGAGCCAAAGGCCCGCGCAACAACCTCTGCACGGCCAAGGACGTGGGAACTGCAGAGGCGGTTCTGGGGGCCAGCGGGCTGGTCAGTCCACCTCCACCCCTGCAGCATTTACTACCAAGCCTTCCTAGTCCATCCTTTCAGGCCCATCCGACGCCATTGGGCAGCAGGATTAGTCATCTCTCCCACTGGCGCAACATCACCTCGGACAGGTGGGTGCTGCAATTTGTCCAAAGGGACGACTTCCTCTTCTTTGACTACCTCTCCAGCCATGCCACCTCAGTACCACCGCATGTCGGGGGACCATCTTGCGCATCTTCGGCAGGAATTCACGTCCCTCTTGGCCAAGGGGGCCATCGAGCGCGTTCCTGGGCCAGAAGTAGGTTGTAGTTGTTCACGCTCCTTTCTGGTCCCCAAGAAGGACAAGGGCCTACGTCCTATCTTGGACCTCGGGAACGTCAACCGCTTTCTCCAGAAGGAGAAGTTCAAGATGTTGACGCAAGCTCAGGTCTTGTCTGCCCTTGACCCTCGAGACTGGATGCTAGCGTTCGACTTGCAGGATGCTTATTTCCACATCCCTGTCCTGCCGGTCCACAGGCGTTACCTGTGGTTCACGGTAGGCCACGATCACTTTCGGTTTACCGTGCTACCCTTCGGCCTTACCAGTGCCCCTCGGGTGTTCACGAAAGTGATGGCGGTCGCAGCTCATCTGCGCAGATCAGGGGTTCTAGTATTCCCCTATCTCGACCACTAGTTGTTGAAGGCGTGCTTGCCCCAAGCAGTAGTCTCCCACCTCCAGACTACAGCCGACCTCCTGCATTTGCTGGGGTTCGCCATCAACATGCTGAAATCGCACCTGATTCCCTCTCGGAAGCTCCTTCATCGGAGCGGTTCTGGACTCTGGCAGTTTCGGGTTTATCCTCCCGAGCAGCGAGTCTGGGACATTCAGGCTATTCCGATCTTTCAGCCTCTATCCCGAGTTTCGGTCAGGATGACCCTCTGTCTCCTGGGCCTGATGGCCTCCTGCATCCGGCTAGTGGAACATCCAGATGGCATATGCGGGCTCTGCAGTGGGACTTGAAGTTCCAGTGGGCACAACATCAGGGCAACCTGTCAGATCACGTCCATATCTCGGAGGGCATTGCATGACGATTGCAGTGGTGGCTCACGAATCGCGATTGGGTCAATGGCAGATCCCTCTCCCTTCCCCAACCGGAACACAGTTGTGACGGACGCATCTCTTCTGGGATGGGGTGGCCACATGGGAGAGGCAGAGATCAGAGGACTCTGGTCTCCAGTCCGGGTTCCACATCAATCTTCTGGAGCTTCTAGCGATCTGGCTTGCACTGCACTTGCATTCCTTCCCTCTGTTTAGGGAAGAGTAGTGCAGTTGTTCACGGACAACACCACCGCCTTGTGGTACTGCAATAAACAGGGCGGGGTGGGGTCGTGGACCCTATGTCAGGAGGCTCTGCGCCTCTGGAAATGGCTGGAACATCAGGCATTTCCCTGGTGGTTCAATACCTGGCAGATTATCTGAACGCCAGGGCAGACTAGCTCAGCTGCCAGTGCATGATGGGTCACGAATGGCATCTGAACTCAGACGTGGCGCAAGGTCTTTCAGCAGTGGGGAGAGCCTTGGTTAGATCTATTCGCCACCGAAGAGAACGTGCAATGTCCTCCGTTCTGCGCGTTGGAATTTCCAAGGCGGCACTCGCTAGGTGACCTGTTTCGTCGCGAGTGGAGTTTGTCTACTATACACCTTTCTGCCTATACCACTTCTACCCAGAGTGCTGAAGGAGATAGAGCGCCCGGGCCCAAGTCATTCTTGTGGCTCCTGACTGGGCGGAGTATGGTATCCCGAGCTAGTCAGTAAGACAATCGATCCGACTGCCTCTTCGGGAGGATATTCTGTCGCAGCTCAGGGGACGGTCCTCCACCCGAACCTGTCCAGTCTCCACCTCCTTGCGTGGAGATTGAGCAGCAGCAGTTGACTTCTTTTGACCTGCCTCTCGAAGTTTGTGATGTAATCTTGGCAGCCTGGTGTCCCTCCACTAAGACTGTATACACCTGCAGGTGGAATAAGTTTGTGGCATGGTGCACAGCAAAGGCTGTGGATCCCCTTTCTGCCCCTCTTTCAGAGGTCCTTTTCCTCCTTTGTTTGGCCCAGCAGGGCTCTGCTCTGGGCACTATAAAGGGCTATCTCTTGGCCATTTCAGTCTTTTTACGGCTTCCAGATCAGCCTTCCCTTTTCAAGTCCCCTGTTGTAAATAGATTCTTAAAAGGCATTACTCATCTTTTCCCTCCTGTTCCTTTTTATAATGCCTTAGTGGGACTTGAACCTGGTTCTGACATATCTGATGTGTGCTCCCTTAGAGCCACTTCACAACTGTCCTCTTCGTCTTCTCATTTTAAAGACCGCTTTCCTGGTGGCCATCAGCTCTGCCAGAAGAGTGAGCTCCAGGCTTTCTTCTAAACCTCCTTTTCTCTGTCCATCCGGACAAAGTGGTTCTAAGGACTCCATCTTTTCTGCCAAAGGTTGTCCCCGTCTTTCATATTAGGCAGAACATCACTTTGCCCACCTTCTTTCCGCATCCCTCAAAAGAGGGAGAGGCTCCACAGTCTGGACCCGAAACGTGCGCTCTCATTCTACCTAAACCGCACACAATAGTTCCGGGTGGATGACCAGCTCTTTGTTGGCTACGTGGGCGCAAAGACTGGTCGGATCAAGAAAAATCAACAAAAATAAAGGTTTCAGCGATACCGGACTGCAGGTCCGGTAACCAGAGTGACAACTGAAGTTTGGCGACCAAAACCTTGACGTTCGGAGGATGCGCTCGCAGGGGGCACCCTGAGCTCGGGGATGGACAAAACACCATTCAAGTTTTGCACCAATTGCCACCACAAGTATGCCCAGAAGGATCAACATCCAGTCTGCAACCTCTGCCTGCCATTTGACCACAGCAGCGAAGACTGCAATGCCTGTTCGGCGTTTACACCGAAGCCCCTCCGAGTAAGGGAGAGGCAGAGAAGGGTGAACCACAACATGCAGGGCCAGTGGCCACCTACATCGCTCCGAGAGTTGGTTCTCTCCAGTGGAGAGGAGGACCACATCGCCGAAGGATCAGAGGACTGCATGGTCTTTGAGGTCCATAAGACATTGAAGGAGGTAAGAGTCGTCTACCCCTAAACACTCAGGCGACACTCAAAAGAGTAAAGCAAAAGCCCCAAGTAACACTCACAGAAGTGAAGCAAAGTCCTCGTAGGGAGCTCTGCCATCAAAACACTCGGCAAAAGCAACCGCTCCTAGGGACAGTCAACTGAGCGGATCGTTCAAAAAGGACTCCCAATCGGCGAAAGCCATCGAAAAACAAAGTTTGTCGAAGGTTCCCCTCAAAGAACACCTTGGCACCGAGTAAAGAAGGGCAGACTTTGTCGTTGATGGCCACGAAGAGAAGCACGCCAACCCTCGATGCCGAACATGCCGCAGAGATGGAGAGGAAGAAGAGGCTCAAGGCCGAAATGGCGAGCATCCTTCAGCAAAAAAGGACTTCAAGAAGATGAGCCAATTCACCATCCCGCCGAAACCCGCGGTCTAAGTCAAAAGACGACTAAGACGCGGAACCCCTGAAAACTCCCAAACCAGTCGAGGAACTCTGACGAAGACTACTATTTCGAGGGAGAAGGCAACGAAGACCTTCAATCCTACTGGTACTAGACCCCCTCGAAGGCACAAGGCATAGAATGGCAAGACCTCGACACCGAATCGCCGGAAGAAGGGGTAGACACGTACCCTTCGAGGCCCTCGCCACCAGACGACGTAGGGGTCTACAACATGGTTGTGCAGAAGGCTGCACAGACTTATGGGGTGAAAATGGAGGAGAAGCCAAAATCATGTGTTCGAGGCATATGAGCTGCAGATTATACACTGTGCATAGATCGCCATCTGGTGTTGGCCCGGATGTTTGCAGTTTGTTTTTCCTCTTGGAAAGTCTTTGGAAGTCACGAGTTCGGTGACTCCTCCCTTGGTTCATATTGCGCATGGGCTTCGGCTCCATCCTCAGATTGTTTTTTTCCGCCATCGGGCTCGGATGTCATACTTCGCGCTCCGGTTCCGAACTTTAAAGTTCAACGATCAACGCTAAAATCCTCGCTCATCGAGCTCCTTCAGATAATAAATCATCTTACTCACCTTCTCTTCGGCACTTCTTCAATTCCGGTCGTCTACGGCGGCCTTCGGGCCTATTCCGGCTCCGGTCTCGGCTGATGGAAAGAACTCCCTTCAAGAAGTGCCCTCGATGTGGGTCCAAGTTTCCCCACACCGATCTTCATGAGGTGTGCAACCTCTGCCTCTCCCCTGAACACGAGGCCCGAGACTGTCCCGCCTGCAAGTCTTTTCGCTCTAAAAAGACTATTCGAGATCGACGGGCTAGAAGCAACATGGCACACTCCTCGACCTCCGCTCCAGTCGACCTCTTCGGGGACGACGTCGAAGCTCCGGGACAGCAGAACATCGAAGAAGAGGACGACTACCTCATCAGTGCTTCCGAGGCCGACGACTCGGATGTGGAGGACATCACCCCGGCGCAGAGGGTCGTGAGTACAATACCCCCTCCCACACCGACACCCAAAAAGGCTTTGGTCACACCTTCGCCTTCGGGCCTAGGCAAGACCAAGGATACTGCTTCTCACACCCCACCTTCGGGCCCGGTAAAGAAGCCTATTAAGCCTTCCGGCAGCTCGGGCTCGAGCCAGCCTACCAGCGGTACCGAAAAACACCCTTCGGCACCGAAGAAAAGATCGGCCTCCATCTCCACACCGAACCCAGTACCAAAGCCTTCGGTGTCAACCTGCCCTTCCGCTGCCGACCAAACATCACAAGGCCCTCGGCACCGACACTCCTGTGCTGAAGCCTTCTTCGGCACCGACCAAAAAATCGGAGGTCCCAAAGAAGCACGGCTTACACAAGCCTAAAGCCGTCGGCCCCGAAAACTTCAGTGCCGACTGGACAACCAGTGTCGCAAGAACGTTTCACACCGGATCCTCTCCAAAAGACACTCACCAAGGATCCAAACACTGGACATTTGACATTGTCTTCAAAAAAGAGACACTTGGACAAACCAGCTCCACCTCCGCCTCCAAAGAGGAAAGACACTGCTACCTCCCCTTTCAGAGTGCCTTCCCCTCTTCCTCCACCCTCTCCACCTCTACCCTCTCCACCCCCGCCTCATCGTTCCCCAACCTTGTCTCCTGTCCCAGACGACTTAGGAGACCCATATTATGATCCAGCAGATGTGCCACAGGATCCCACCCCTACTGGATCTCCAGACCCATGGGATGACTATAATAATCCAGACATCCCAGATGTCCCACAGGATGACCTTTACCCATCTAGGCCATCCCCAACTGAAGATTCCTTAGGTTTTCACCACCTATTACAAAGGGCGGCACACTACCACGGGGTGGAGTTACATACTGACCCAGTGGAGGAAGATTTTCTCCTAGACACCTTTGACAACGCACATAGGTCTACTGCCACCCTACCTATGTTGAAGGGAGTGATTAAACATGCACCGGAGGTCTTTAAAGACCCGGCCAGGGTCCTAAACCCCCGTATAGAGAAAAAATACAAAGCTGCCCCCACAGACGCTTCATACATTAAAGGCCCTGCACCATTGGATTCCCTAGTGGTATCTACGGCTAGGAAGCGCTCAAATTCTCAGGCGTCAGGCGAAGCACCACCACCTGACAGAGTCCAAGCTCCTAGACGCGTCAGGGAAGCACACTGTGTCACAAGCCGCCAACATATGGCGTATCGCCAACACGCAAGCGCTATTGGCCAGATACGACAGGGCGCATTATGATGAGTTAGAGGCCATCATGCACCATCTCCCTGAAAAATACAAGAACAGGGCTAATGAATTGATCCAAGAGGGAAAAATAATAACTAATACCTCTATTCGCTGTGCCCTAGATGCAGCAGATACAGCCTCCAGGGCCATAAACACCAGTGTCCTTCTCCGTCGCCATGCCTGGCTCAGAGTTTCAGGTTTTAAACCGGAGTTACAAGCCTCTATATTGAACCACCCATTCGACCAAGATCATATATTTGGCCAAAGGTTGACGAAGCCCTCGAAGATGAAAAAAGATACTGACACGTCGAAATCCATGGGAGCCCTACAGTCACACACTCCTAGGCGCTCCTTTCGCCGCTCTTCCTTTCGAGACACGGGCAGAGGCTACTCCTCGGATAGTGCATCCACGTCCTACAAATCCCCTCAATCTACCTTCACAAAGGGTTATCAAAGAGGCGGATACCGAGGCAATAATAATAAGGGCAGAGGCAAAACAAATGCCGCCCGCTCTGCCACACCTACTACCCAATGACTTTCCCCCGCTCCCTCCAGACCATTCCACTCTGGTCGGGGGCAGAATACAACATTTCCTTCACGTCTGGGAGACAATCACCTCAGACAGATGGGTGACACAAATGATTCAGTCAGGGTATTGCCTAGAATTAACATCTACCCCCCCAAACATTCCACCCAGGCACCGCCCTATGTCTCAAGAACATACTACGCTACTAAAACAAGAGATTATCTCCCTCCTGCAAAAAGGAGCCATAAAGCAGGTCCCCATAAATCAACAAAATTTAGGGGTCTACTCCCTGTACTTTCTGATTCCAAAGACAGACGAGACTCTACGACCTATCCTAGATCTCAGACCTCTAAACACTTGCATACATTCAGACCATTTTCACATGGTAACCCTTCAACAGGTTCTTCCACTCCTCTCCCAGAACGATTTTCTCACCACTCTGGACTTGAAAGACGCATACTTTCACATCCCAGTACATAAGTCTCACAGAAAGTACCTCAGATTGGTGGTGGATGAACAAAACTACCAGTTCAAAGTGCTCCCGTTCGGGGTAACAGCACCAAGGGTATTCACCAAGTGCCTAGCAGTAGTGGCTGCACACCTCAGAAGACCGCGCATTCACGTCTTCCTGTATCTGGACGTCTGGCTAATAAAAGCCACGTCCTACGAACAATGTGTGCAACATACCGCCGCTACAGTCCAATTACTTCACCAGCTAGGTTTCACGGTGAACCATCAAAAATCCCACCTGGTACTATCACACACAAAACAATACCTCGGTGCCACCATAGACACCTCAAAAGCCATAGCCTATCCCAATCCTGCCAGGATTGCAAAAATACAGGCTCTGCGTCAAAAATTCATATGTCAACACTCTCTCCCAGCAAGAGTGTATATGCAACTGATAGGGATGATGGCCTCTTGCATCTTCATAGTGCCCCATGCAAGACTCCAGATGCGTCCACTCCAAGAGTGCTTAGCGCGCCAGTGGAACCAGGCCCAGGGACAACTGACAGATCTGGTGTTGGTAGACGGTCGCACCCATCGCTCTCTGCAGTGGTGGAACACCACAAACCTTTCCAGAGGTCGACCGTTCCTAGACCCGGCCCCACAAATAATCCTGACAACAGACTCATCGCTCTCCGGCTGGGGAGCTCATCTGTTACATCTCACAGCACAGGGCACATGGACGCCGCAACAGAAGTTACTCCACATCAACCATCTGGAGTTACTGGCAATCTTCCTCGCCCTAAAATCCTTCCAGACGCAGATTTCAGGCAAGGCAGTCCTCATTCGCACACAGCATGACTGCCATGTACTACATTCAAAAACAGGGGGGCACACACTCTCCACAGCTCTCTCGATTAGCACAGAGCATATGGAGATGGGCAATTCCACAAAAGATCTCTCTCCTGGCCCAACACGTCCCAGGAGTCCAAAACACCGTGGCAGATCTGCTCAGCAGACAGATGCAGCAGATCCACGAGTGGGAACTTCACCCACAGGTTCTTCACCCGTTCTTTCAGAAGTGGGGGCATCCACACATAGACCTATTCGCCACCCACGAAAACAAAAAATGCACAAGCTTCGCTGCCAGATATCCACACCCATTGTCCAAAGGCAATGCGATATGGATGAACTGGTCAAACAAATTTGCATACGCCTTTCCACCTCTCCCCCGTTAATTCCATTAGTGGTACGAAAGCTACAACAGCATTCCCTAACACTGATCCTAGTAGCTCCAACATGGGCCAGACAACCGTGGTACACCACACTGCCGGAACTCTCGGTAGTACCACACCAAAAGCTACACCTCTCACCATGCCTCCTAACCCAGAACCATGGAGAGATCAGGCACCCGGACCCAGCTCAACCTTTGCGATCTGGCTCCTGAGGTCCTAGAATTCGGATACCTTAACCTTCCCCCTGATTGCATGAATATTATCAGGGAAGCTAGACTCCCTACTACTAGGGCATGCTATGCTGCAAAGTGGAAAAGATTTGTTGTGTACTGCCACAACAACACAATCAATCCTTTAAATGTGTCCATACAGCACATCATATGTTACTTACTCCATCTACAAAGGTGTAACCTAGCATATACTTCCATTTGGTTACACCTCGCTGCAATTGCTGCTTATTTACAGAACAGGCAGCACCTATCACTTTTCAGAGTGCCTGACATCAAGGCATTTATGGAAGGCCTCAAAAGAGTAATTCCACCCAGAGTACCACCCTCACCTGTCTGGAACTTGAATATAGTTCTCACAAGGTTAATGGGACCCCCTTTCGAACCATTACATAAATGTGAGCTCCAATTTCTCACACGGAAAACAGCTTTTCTAGTGGCCATCACTTCCCTCAGAAGGGTTAGTGAGATACAAGCACTCACTATACAGGAACCTTTTCTCCAAATGCATCAGAACAAGGTTGTACTCGGCACCAACCCAAAATTTCTACCCAAAGTCATTTCTCATTCCATCTAAACCAGTCGGTAGAATTACCAGTCTTTTTCTCACAACCTCAAACCGTTGCGGAAAGGGCTTTACACACACTGGATGTTAAAAGGGCTCTACTTTACTACATCCAGAGGACACAACCTTTCAGGAAAACCAAACCGCTATTTGTCTCCTTCTCTCCACCACATAAAGGCAACCCTATTTCTAAATCCGGGATAGCTAGGTGGATTGTAAAATGCATACAGATTTGCTACCACAAAGCAAAACGAACGCCATCTGTTCCCCCTAAAGCCCACTCTACAAGGAAGATAGGGGCTTCTATGGCTTTTCTAGGAAACATACCACTAGATGACATCTGCAAAGCAGCGACATGGTCAACACCGCACACTTTCACAAAACATTACTGTGTAGATGTGCAAACCAAGCAACAAGCTAGTGTGGGCCAGGCTGTACTAAAAACACTGTTCCAAACAACTGCAACGGATGCCGGTGGTCGCCGCTAGGGCTGGGTACTGCTGTATAATCTATGCACAGTGTATAATCTGCAGCTCATATGCCTCGAACGGAATATGCTACTTACCAGTATGCATCTGTTCTTGGCATGTAGAGCTGCAGATCTATACACGCCCACCCGCCTCCCCGGCTACCTGTATCCGTTCCAGTCTGATCTTATTTAGATACAACACACATGGGTTTCTTTACTGTTACTACTACGCTCCATCTTTCCCTGCTGGCGAAAAACAATCTGAGGATGGAGCCGAAGCCCATGCACAATACGAACCAAGGGAGGAGTCACCGAACTCGTGACTTCCAAAGACTTTCCAAGAGGAAAAACAAACTGCAAACATCCGGGCCCAACACCAGATGGCGATCTATGCACAGTGTATAGATCTGCAGCTCTACATGCCAAGAACAGATGCATACTGGTAAGTAGCATATTCCTTCCTCCTGGAAACGCTACTGCCACAACAAACGAGGAGCCAATTCCTGCCCATGCTCACTAGTGTGCTGGATCAAGGAAGAGAGGCCTTTAAGGAGCCTGCAACCTACAAAGCTGTGACCCCTAGGACTGTGAAGAAATATAAACATTCTTCACAGGACCCTGCATACATCCACGGTTCAGTGCCAGCCGACTCCATAATTGCAGCAACGGCTAGAAAGAGGGCCAATGTACCCACTAATGCCGGACCACCGCCAGACCAGAAGAATAGGAGAATGGATCTCACAGGGAGAAAAGTAGAAAGCAATGCGGCAATCCAATGGTGCATCGCTAACTCCAACGCCCTGATCAACAGGCACGCTTACCAACACTGGGGATGAAGTAGGACAGCTCCTAAAATATCTACCGGACCAGTACCAGCGAAGAGCTACTCACCTGGTAGAAGAGGGGGAAAACATGGTGAACACATGCCTAAAATCAGCATTGGATGTGGCAGAAACCTCAAGCAGGCTAATGATAGGAGTGACTGAGAGAAGACCCGCATGGCTCAGAATTGAATTTCGGGAGTCAAGCCAGAGGTGCAAAGCAACATCCTAAACACACCTTTTATGGAGAGCAACTGTTCAGCATGCCTGTCGACCACCAGTTGACACAGCTCAAGAAGGACAACGAAACAGCAAGGTCCATGGGGTCGTTGCAGTTCAGGGGAATGAGAAGAGGCACACCCACAAGAAGGCCGGACGGTAGAGGAGGCAACGTGCCCTCCACATCGCACCAAACGTTCCAGCAAGGCTACCAAGGGAACAACCAAGGCCAGCAGCAGCAGAAATGGCAGTACCAGCCCCGGGGAAAGTCCTTTCGGGGGCGCGGAAACGGGCGAGGGCAAACACGGAGAGTAGACCAACAGCCCTCAACCAAGTGACTTCATCAAGGAAGATGCCCCCACCCTAGCAACACCTTGGGATGGGTGGAAGGACATAAAGGTACACTACAGCCAAACGTTCAATGACACAGTACCTCGAACACTCCACACCGGTAGGGGGAAGAATTAGACTTCATCCAGGAATGGAGAAAGGTCACATCGGACAAATGGATACTAAACATCATACAATACGGATACTGTATAGTTAGAAAAACGGCCTCCGAACAGAATACCATGAAACAGGCACACGCGGCAAAGGAACTCTCGCTTTTGCAGTTAGAAGCGCAAGAACTGCTCAGCAAGGAGGCAATAGAGGTGGTACCAAAGGAACAAAGGGGTTTACTCAACTTACTTCCTGGTGCCAAAGGTTGATGAGACACTAAGACCTATCCTAGATCTAAGGTTCCTGAACAAATTCATAAGAAAACAAAGGTCCAAGATGACTTCCCTACAAGAGGTAATACCACAAATACAACGAGGGGACTTCATGACTACTATAGATTTAAAGGACGCATACTTGCACATCCCCATCAACCACAAACACAAGCGCCTGCTAAGGTTTGTGATCAATCAAAGCCACTACCAGTTCACAGTACTGACATTCGTGCTCAAATCTACACCAAGGGTGTTTACAAAATGCCTGGCAGCTGTCGCAGCACACCTACGAAGGCAAGGGATACACATATACCCCCATCTCGACGACTGGCTTGTAAAGGCAAGTTCGTACAGCCAATGCAGACTACACATCTAGCAGGTCATACTAACACGGACAAGACTGGGGTTCTCGATCCATTGGGAGAAATCCTCAACAGAACCTGAACAAATCAAGATATTCTTAGGGGCAGAGATCGACACCATGCAGGCCAAAGTGTTCCCCAGCAGGAAGAGAACATTGGCGATACTGAAGGAAACGCGTCATTACCACAAGGGGCAAGTTCTTACTGTGAGGATGGCGAGCAAACTGATGGGAATGATGGTGTCACGCATACACCTAGTCCCGAATATCCGACTACACATGAGACCATTCCAGGAATGGATCCAGCAGCAATGGTCACAGGGAGTTGGGAAGATCTTGTGGTTGTCACGCACGCAGTGCATCAGGAAATAGCGTGGTGGAAAAAGTAAAACCTATCACAGGGGAAGCCATACACAATCTACTCCAACAGTGACCATCACAACGGATGCCTCCTAGCTAGGGTGGGGCGCACACATGAACAAGCTCAAGGTTAGGGGTCTAGGGTCGCAGCAAGATGCGGTCAGACACATCAACTACCTAGTGCTAAAAACTGTGTTCCTAGCCTTAAAAGCCTTTCAGAAAGAGCTGTACGGGAACAGGGTGTTGGTCCTAACAGACTACACAACCACCATGTTCTACATCAACAAACCAGGAGGCACACAATGAGTACCACTATCCGGGCTAGCACAGGAAATTTGAGATGGGCCATCCCACTAAAAATAGACCTACTAGCAATACATCTCCCAGGGAAAGACCATGTGGATGCAGACTGGCTCAGCAGACAGATGTCCGCATCTCACGAATGGGAGCTCAACCAGCAGGAAATAGAGAAGCTTTTCCACAAATGGGGTACTCCACAAATAGACCTATTTGCAACACACCAGAATGCAAAATGCCAACACTTCGAATCAAGATAACCGGACCATCGGTCCTAAGGGAATGCACTATGGATAAGTTGGTCAAAGAGCTTTGCATATGCTTTTCCCCCCCGATACCACTGATACACAGGGTACTCTGCAAATGCAGAATCGGCAACATGACGCTAATACTGATAGCACCTCAGTGGGCCAGGCAGTCCTGGTTCTCGCAGATAGTGGAAATAGCACAAGAACCAGCACACAGGTTCCCAAGAAGGGTCCTGTTAACAATGCAGAACGGAAGGGTGCTTCACCCAAAACCAGAGAGTCTTAGCCTAGCGGCATGGCTCCTGAAGACCTAGAATTTTCACACCTAAAACTACCACCAAGTGCTGTGGCAGTACTCGAGGAGGCCTACCACAAGAAAGTGTTACATAGCAAAATGGAAGAGGTACTCCCTATGGTGCATCAAGGAGAAGCTACAACGGAAGGTCACAAGGGAATCAACGGTACTAAAGTACTTAACGCACCTGCTACAAAGCTGATTAAGCTACACATCCCTGAGGGCGCACTTGGCTGCGGTGGTGGCCTACACAAGAGGAGAAACTGGGAAAAGTTTCTTCATCTCTCGTGGTGAAGAGATTCTTGGAAGGGGCTAAGAGAATCTTCCCCCCCCCCCCCCCCCCCAAAGAGGATGCCAGCACCAGCATGGAACCTCAACGTAGTGCAAACTCAATTGATGAAGACACCCTTTAAACCTATTCACAAGGCACATGCTCACACTAAAGACTGCCTTCTTAGTGTCGATCACCTCACTACGAAGAGTAAGTGAGTTGCAAGCGCTCACACTCCAAGAGCCCTACTTACAAATACACAAGGACAGGATTGTAATGAGGACGGACCCACACTTCATGCGAAAGGTGGTGTCTCGGTTCCATATTAACAAACCAATCCAAATAAAGAGTTTTTCCCCCCCAAAAAAACCGACCACAAAAACAAAGGGCTCTATACACACTAGACGCCAGAAGGGCTGTAATGCACCATATAGAAAGGACAAAGGAGTGCAGGAAAACAAAACAGTTCTTTGTCTCCTTCGCAAGCAGTTTTCTGGGACGACCAGTCACCAAGAATACCATTGCACGATGGATTGCGCAGACAATTCAACTCTGCCACAAGCAGGCAGGACAACAGTTACAAGGAGCAGCTCAGGCTCACTCAACAAGGAAGAAAGGAGCAACAATTGCGTTTCTAGCGAACACACCTATCCAAGACATTTGCCAAGCGGCAACATGGTCTTCGGTGCATACGTTCACTAAGCACTACTGTGTGGATATTCAAATGAACAAAGAAGCGCAAGTGGGACAGAAGGTCTTGCAACATATATACAGTAACCAGTTCTCATCTTCCACCAAGGCACCACAATAAGGACAAACCGCTACAAAGTCTATGCACAGCATAGTGAATCCAGAAAGATTCACTCTGCAAAACGTTTAGTTTCTTACCTGTCGGAGTAGTTTTGCAGCTTGAAGACTTTCTGGATTCACTAGCGAACCCACCCTCCTCCGCCAGAAAGATGAGACAGGAGGTAAAGGGTTAATGATAAACAAGATTTTACAAAATAACAGAGAAGACAGGATTAACACAACAAGAAAAAAAGAACCCGAAGATGGTGACCAAAGGTGGGAGCTTCCGCAGGAAGTGCACCGACGTCACGAAGGACACCAATTGGTGGAAGGTTGCTGCCCACCTGGGCCATGAAAAAAAAAGAGAAAATACTACGATTCCGGACCCAACCACAAGATGGCGGAATAATACACAGCATAGTGAATCCAGAAAGTCTTCAGGCTGCAAAATTACACCGACTGGTAAACTATACGTTACTTACCTTCGTTAACGATACATCTGTGAGAAACATTAGTAGTGATAGATTCCTTACCGCCCCACCCATCCTCCCCGTTCTGCAAACTGATTTCTAGGGTTAAGGTCATCCCTTTTAGGGCCCTAGTTTCAAGGCACCAGTGGTCAGTATCTTGCATGGCTCTGCGTTCCTGGCACAGTGGTGTACAGAACTGACGTCAGCGCGCGAGGGCGGTGCCTAAGTAGCGGCTGCGACGTCATCTCGGCGACCACGACGCCAACAACTGATGCGGAGCCGCACGATGCCACATTCCGATACGCAGTGGTACTGCTGACGAAACTTTCCGGATCCAGTCTGACGCCTGGGGGTAATTCTAAGGTAAGGAATCTATCACTACTAATGTTTCTTACAGATGTATTGTTACCGAAGGTAAGTAACATGTGCTTTAATTCCCATGGCAGGGCAACCAGACCGGTTTCACTACCTGGGAGTAGGGGTGTATCATTGACCAATCATTCTGTTTGACGGTAATCTGGCATGGGCTAATATGCCCATCAGGTCAGATTTCCCTCTGGTGCATGTTTCCACTGTCTGTCATGGGCCACAAAGCCCTTCTCGTGATGGTGGTCCCCTTATAGGTCCTGCCTCCCTTCTCTCATGAGTCTCTCAAGAGAACGGAAGAAGTCATTGGAGGACTTTTGTTGCAGGGTTGTCATTAAAGCTGTTGCCTAAAGACCAGGGTGGTCTTGCAGTCCCAATACTACCTTGCCTCCCAGCTCCAATGGGTGGCCAGGTGGTTGGTGGGCTCACACCTGTCGGTCACACTGTCGCTGGCTTGGACTCTCCTAACGGTCCTTTGGTTCTTTCACCCTTGCACCAGTAAGAAACCATCGGAATTTCTGCTTCTTAATGTTGCATGACGTTGCTTCAGTCAGTCTGTATCTTACCCAATCGGTGATTTCCCCTTATGCGCCTGCAATACCCCTGCTCGGCACACCTAGAGGGTGCTCCACCACCACAAAAATAGAGCTTTATGCCTGGCTAGAGGCTGGCTTTCATACCCTGGGCAGGACCTATACCGAAATGGTGCTCTAGTACCTTATGAAACACTAGTAGATGAGGAGGGCGTGCACCCAGGTCAATTTCTTCATTACAACTCTTTATTGCTACTTTAGGCGCCAAATGGGGAAAAATGCTACAGGAACATTCCATGCACCTTATCGTACAATAATTGCATGTTATGGGAACTGGCAGGAAACTCGAATGCTGGTTTGCAAGCGTGCTGTGCCGACACATGGTAACACTACTGTTATGGCGCCACTTGAAGGAAGATCTGGCTCGTCCTTGTACAGATAGACTGGGCCATCATATTGGAGAGGTCAGTCAGAGTCCCTCACCATGCACGCTACAGGCTCATTCAATACTATATTGTCCAGAAAGCGTACCTCACACCTGCCAAAATTAAAATTGTTACTGAAGGGATGCGATTTGTCCTAGATGTCACCTGCCAGATGCTGACTTTCTTCCTTTTGTGGACCTATCTACTCCTAACTAGCTACTGGCAAGGCGTTGCAACCCAACTGACCGCCTGCACAGTATGCACACATGGAAGGTATGAATTTTGTTCCTATTTAGGAGGGGTAAAATGCAGTCACATTCGATTCCTCAAGATGCTGGAAGTCCGGCGAACCGCTGCCCTTGGTGGCATAGAGGCGGTTGCACCTGGTGTGGGCTCAGCCGGAGTTAATGGTGTTGCATAGGGAAGATGATTTGGGACTGCGCAAAATCCCTATAGCTATCAATTGAGATGCATGATTTTCAGGCTGAGTCGCATGGGACACAGGGACCTGATTTCATGATCTCTAACAAGAACGCGAGACCCTTATGGGTACTTCAAGGCACACCCTGCACCTTGCCTGCAGATGTGCTCGGTCGATTTTGGTAACACAAGGACTACTGTATATTATGGGTGCATGGTTGGGATAGGTGGGGGCTGGGAGACTCAGTTTGGGCAGATATAACAAGCTTATTGTACCCCATTTTGTTATTGATTTTGTAACACGCTCACGCCTTTACTAATTTTATACAACTTTGACTTTCCAAGTAACCCCATGTCAGCAGCAAGCAGTGGCACGCCTCTGCTGAAATGCATGTACACCCAGCTAGCCATGTATTACCAGGTGCTTGCTTTGCTACCCATATGCCAATGTAATGTCACGCGTTCCGGAACCTGCTGATGCTGGCTATCGTTTTATGCACTGTCCCTTTATGCAAATGGAACTGCCTGATTCCCTTTAACTTCTTACCTTTGTTTAAAAATTTCAATGAAAGATATTTAAACAAAAATCAATTTACTGTTGAACAAGGACACAATGTGCCATATGAATGTAGCATACCTAGAAGCCATCCCATACAGAGAGCACAGTGAATAAACAGTGCAATATAAACAAGCATTTGCAATGCAATAGGTCTCGCATTTGCGAGAGTTTAAGCTATTGGCATTGTAAATAACAATGCCTTTATTTATGTTTTTAAAATCAACACAAATAAAAGGCAATATCATTTACAATAGCAATAGCTCAAACTCGCGTAAATGCGAGACCTATTGCATTGCAAATGCTTGTTAAATATCGGGTGGATTGTTGGTCACTATTTCACAAAATGCTGTGATGCATAGAAACACTTTGCCGTGTGGTTGTAAGTCACCGGTAAGAGGCGGACCCCATCATATTTTATAATGCCTGTATTGATGATACCACAGAAACGAAATAAATCAATAATTCTGCGAGAGGCAGGAGTGGCTGTTTTATACTTCAAAGCAGCACTAACGAAGTCACTTCGATCCATGCTGCATTACAATGCATTATTTCTGAACGCACGAGAAGTCTCTCCCCTACAGCTGCTCTGCATAAATCTATAAGGACGACGTGGCGCCCCCAACAGAACCCACTTCGACTGAGAAGACGCTCTCTTGGACCTTTCTCTAACGCAGACCCGAGAACAGAATGTCCTAAGAGCGGTGAACACAGTGGAGCTGCTCCTGCTTCCTGCCAGGGGATGCACTTGGCCTGCAGCAGTTGCAGTGGCATTACTTTATCAATAGATCATCAAACCTTCACTAGCCGAGCCAGCGCCAGCCCCCCCGTCTCACTGCATTGGATTATAGGAACAATACAGGCGCAGAGAGCAGCTGGATGTGGTCCATCTTCAGCTCAGGAACGTTATCTAGTGGGCAAATGGAGCATAGCCGCTTGTGCCTGCAGGGCAATGCTTTTCATAAGGCTTTCATAAACGTGTTAAACAAGCCTCGCGCTGGGGTGGGTGGGGGGGGGGGGGAGTGTGGCCCAGAGCACACAAAGCGCTTCCCTTGTGGGAGCGAGCCAGGGGCACCATGTGTTTGCAAGTTAATTACAAACATATGGTGTCAAAGCTCGCTCCCGCAAGGGAATCTCCAAACGTGCACCCGTTGCCATTGAAAGCAATGCAACACGTGCGTTTTTGGGACACAAACGGAATCGATGGCTAAAGGTCTTTTTTCTATGCAGCGCATGCGAGACCTAAAAATGGGTGAGAAATGCACTGATAAAGTAGAGGGATATGGCCAGTCGGGTATCTTTAATATTGATCTTAGTTCAGAATTTTTACAGTCCTGTCCAGAATTTGCATCCATGCCGGGTGGTCTTCCTAATCTTTACACAGGGTGAGTGAGCTCCAAGCACTCTAAATCCAGGAACCATACCTTAAAATCCATAGACTGGATGGTAATGAGAACTAACCTTAACTTCCTACCCAAGAAAGTCTTGCACTTCCTCATCGAACAAACAATTGCTTTTTAAAAAAAAAAAAATTTAACATCCAAAGTCAAATGGCAGAACGTGCCCTTTACATAGTAGACTTAAGGACGGTGATATAATATATACTGCATCAGTAGACTTGAGTACGGTGATATAATATATACTGCATCCGGGAAACCAAACCAATCAAGTAGACTAGTCAGTTGTTTGTTTCCTTTGCCCAGAGTAACCAAGGGGCAACTGTTTGTATCATTTGAACTATCCATCTTCTGACAGTCGCTTTTCCAAAGATGTCACACAACAGCAGTAGTGAGGCTAGGCAAGAGACCATGAGCACACTTCAGAAGAAAGGAGCACCACATGCCTTCATAGCAAACATTTGGATCTGCAAAATCTGCACAGCAGCAACATGGTCCTCCATACATACCTTCACCAAACCCTATTCTTCGGATGTTAAAGCTAGCAAGGAAGCGTAGATGGGATGGAAAATACTTAAGCATCTATTAGCAAATGCAAACTTTTTCCACCCAACTTCTTGCAGGACAAGGGAACACTGATCTACAATTTATGCACAATATGTAAATCCAGAAAGCGTCACCCTGCAAAACAAAATGGTTACTTACCTGTAGGAGTAGTTTAGCAGGTTAAAGACTTTATGGATTCACCTGTGACTCCACCACACCGCCGTCAGAAAACAAGTCAAAGGTTTGCAAAAGGAGAAGTGGAAGATGTGCTTAACATGAAGCCTTGACGAAAGATAAGCACTGGTTAAAAGAATCTGAAGATGACAACCATGCTGGGAGGCTTCGGTACATATGCCTGATGTCTGTAAAGGAGAGCCATAGCGCTAAATAGTCACCCACCCACTTAAAATGCATAAAAACCAAGAGGCATAAACAGACCACTCAGGAACCAGCCACAAGATAGCAGAAAAATGTATAGCATGTGAATTCAGTACGTCTTAAAGCTGCAAAACTACTCTTTCTGGTAAGTAACAATTTTGTTAGGTCAAAACCTACCAGACGGCACAGCTGTCTGGTTTCCTAAAAACATCTTGTGGACATTCTGAAAGCATCCCCGAGAATGTATTCTGCTCATTGCTTCTCATTAGCTTTGTAATTAACGGTTTCTGGCTTTCATTTGCTGGCTTTGTTTATAGGTTGTCCAGGTTCAGTTCGTCCCTCCCAAGAAGCTACAACATCATGCATACTCCACTCTACGCCACTGCCCCTCTCCTCTATATACCAGTACTATGCCAGTGCACTCTGCGCCACTGCACTCTACACCCCTCCACTCCATGTCACGCCACTGTACTCCAGGCCAAAAGACTATGCCAATGCACTTTACCATTTCAATCTACACCCTTCACTCTATTTCTTACTCTGCAGGGGCAAGATCACTTCACTTGCAGTAAGGAAATCTGTACCTTGCCTTGGGGATCAACCCAATGCTAGCATCATCTGTGTCCCACCTAGAAGTAACAAATGTCAGAAAATGAATCCCCATATCAAAGCCCTATAATGTTTATGCACAGTATTTCCTTCGTTGGACAATGCACCTATCTGCATGAGGTATTATCAATTATCTAAAATAAGCATACATTGGGCTTGACTACACCCAGAGGAGTGTAACTCTCACCTCGTGCCACTGGCTATTTGGTGTATCATTCTGCCTTCAAATGGAAATGCTCCCATTAGAATACATGAGGGACTATTTTTCTGAAAAGTATGGTTGATAGACAGATTGTCATTGAATTCTTTGCCTCATATATGCAGTCTATACAGAAAGCAATCCTATTTTGCTACTTTTCTCGGTATTGCTAAAGAATATAGGACAGCATTTGTACATGCAATGCACTTAAACACCATTTGTGGATGCCTGAGTTTGTGTTGGTGCTTTAAAACCAGACCTAATGTCTTTGCCAATGTTAATTATTGACTGCTGAGTTTTGAGCTTCTACCCAACACCACTTCCCTCAGTAAGCCTTACACTGCTTCACCTTGCTCCCTTGAGGGTTAATTGCTGCTCAGTTTTGGGATCAATAGTAAAGTATACCTCAGGACACCAGTAGTAAAGGGATCGGATTGTTTAGTCCAATCCCAGTAACCTCGGTCTGCCCTGTAGTCCTGAAAAAGGTACCACAACATTTACCTACTATGTGCTGAGTCTATATAACTGTTGTAAAATTCTTATTCTCTTTGGTTTTCAAGACCCACTTTCCATTCTGTCCAGCAGCTGTGGATTTAGTTGTGTTAAATGGGACTGTGGACTACCACCAGCAAGATTACCGTACAGCTTTTTAGAAACTAGCTGTTTTTTTTGTGTTTACTAGATGACTTTATAATTGTAGCTTTATGGCCCATCGTAGCACCTCTGCAATATTGTAAAAAATGAATTAGATGCTGGACTGGGATTCAACACAGAACTTTAGATTTAGAACAAAGTACACAGGTAGCAGTCTAGTTGGAAGAGCTCGCCTGATAAAACTGTTTATAATAACTAATGCTGTGTTAATCTTTTATGCACTAAATTAATTTAGATGATTATTTTCGTAAGGAAATATCTTGTAAACATTTCTGGTGCACAGACAACCCAACTACACATCTAAACTTTCTTTAATATTATGGATGAGTAGATTTTTAGAAGCAATTTGAGACTTGAGCAAACCATGAGGAAAGTTGGGAGTTTGATGGCACTCTGAAATGTTCTGCCATTCTAAGTAGATTTACTATTTAAGGTTTTGTGACAACTTCTTAGCTGTGCCATTACCCAAAAGTACTTATCACAATCAAAGATAATGGCTTTATTTTTAATAGATTTGTTTTTCGATTTGGTGTTTGGGAGATGCAGCTATCTAAATGTGGACATCCAAGGAAGGAATGGTCTGTTTATTTTTGGTTCTAAAGAAAAGTCTGGCTGATATTTAATTTTGGGCCGGTTAGATTTGATCTTGTACAAAAGGATACTCTCCTCCACAAACCCTATGTAAGAGTCCACTTATAAATACAATGGAGGATTTTCAGGTGACTGCCTTTAAACTGGCAGTTTATTAGAAACGGAAAGTTGAGCCAAATGTTTCCAATGTCTGTATTTAAGTGCTCAACCTCCTGGTGAAGGAAGATGCCTCTGCTTGAGGAAAGGAATCCAATCATTATAAATACTAAGCATTTCCTAAACAAACTTGCTCTTTTTGTGATCTGGATGGTTTTTCTTAGTCCACATTCCTATATCAGAGGTTCGATTGGACTGGGTACATGCCATCCGAAGGAGCTCTTGGAAAATTACTTCTACCTAGAATTTATTCTATGCTTCAACTTCATCAGCGGCTGTTTACAATGGTTGAACACATAGAATGAAAGGAACTGGGCCAATTCAAGGTACCTGGAACTAACTTTGGCACCCGAAGGACCGCGGTAGCCACTTTCATGAAATTTAACTGCCTCAAATACAACTCGTACAAAACTGAAGTGGAGATCTTCAGATGAAAAGCCTTGGACTGGTACTTTACCTGGTGGCCAACGGACCATGGCCCCCACACCCACCACCCACACTGGAAATCATGTAATCCTTCTGGACAACAAGCTCGACATGACATCCCACGTAAATACAGTGACTTCTACTTGCTTTCACATCCTGAAGATGCTGCGAAAGATCATCAAATTGCTATCAGTAAACACCAGGAACACAGTTGCACAGGCCCTGATTACAAGCATAATTGACTACGGCAATGCACTCTGTTCAGGAGCTTCTTAGGAATTCCTGTGTAATCTCCAAAACGCAGACACAAGGCTCATCCTCCGCCTACTTTGCCTCACCTATATCACCCCACAACTCAGAACTTTACAGGCTCCCCATACACAAACGTACCCAGTTCGAACTCCTCACATAAAACGCTCTACAAAACACAGGCCATGCCTACCTCAGCAGATGCTTGCACTTTCACCTCCCTCTTAGGCACCTCAGCATGACCTTCACTAGCACATATGCCCTGCATTCACAAAGCAATAGCCGGAGGCTGAGCTTTTGCTTGCATCACTCCCAAGGCATGGGACAACCCCCCCACATCAGGACCTCCTCTTCACTTATTGAGTTCCACAAGAAGCTGAAGACCTGGCTTTTCAAATAACTATTCTATGGATGCAGCTTCTGTTTTCACCCGTAAAGTGTCTGTATACCCTCATGGGTGATTAGACATAACATGACCTGTGTTAAACTGCTTGTTCAGGCACCAGCCATTCATTTGAAGCCATGTTCTAGAAGACCCTAAAAATTAACAATTTGTGATCATAATCTATTGAAGTTGAAGCATAGACTAAGTTCTGGATAGAGTTAATTTGTCAGTAGCTCCAAGCAAGAAACTACGATGGCTTGAACAGCAGTTTTGAAGGCGATTTCTGGAAGAAATTGTTTGACTTTATTTAGTAGAAAGTGCTGGTTCCAAGCCATTTTGTTTTTTACAGTATTCCGTGAGAGTGAGTTTGTTGTCCAGGCAGAATGCAAGTGAAGTGTCATTCGTGAAAGTTGGGAATTGAAGCCACGAGCCAGGTATGTACTGTTTGTTGTTTTTGGCGAATACCAGGAGTTCTGAAGGTTAACCCAACCAAGACAAGTCAGCACTGGGCATCTAGGTCTGGATGATGTGCAATCAGTGTTTGAGGCATTGGATTGGATCTTTGAAACAAAGGAGGCTTTCAAGCAAAGTTGATATATTCTGTAGTAATTGAGCGTGACACAGAATCAGGATATGTTGAGTTTAATGGTAACTACAAGGTCGTGGAGACAGTAGGCAGAGGCTCCACCAGGCCCAGCAGCCCAAGACCAACAGCTAACCTAAACATTCTACAGCACTAAGCTACAGGTAAAGTTCTGTAGATGACATATAAAACATTCCACACATTACTACACACCTTCCTTGATTCCCAAAACAACAAAAAAATAAACACAATAAAAACACTTTTTTTTTAAACCTGAAACGAGCAGGTTTGCACACGATCTGGCACTCCTTCTAATAATGACAGGAGGCAACGAATTTCGTTGGACACATGAACCTGAAACATTAGAATTTGGAACCACATTTGACAAATCAAGATTACGAGAAGCATTAGAACCATGCACAACTTTGGACACTTTGGACAAATTCCACCAATGCCCACCCTCAACTTCAACAGCATTTTCATAAATTTTTAAGGCACGGAGTGGCTTGCAAAATTTGCTATCCCCTTTCTTTGCATAGACTGGAGACTTAATTTTGACAAAATCACCAACTTTAAGATATGACAACCTAACAAATTTCTTAGCATCAAACAATTCCTTTTGTTTAGACTGGGTCTCAAAAACATTTTCTTCAACCAGAGACATCTGCTTATCGACACTAAAGTGAGAACTTAACACTTTTGTCATCCACCCAGGTCTAAAGGTGGGGTTTGCTTTCCTACCCCTCATGAGCAAGGGTGCAACCTTAGTGGAGGAGTGAAGCGTGGTCCTATAGAACCAAATCATGTTGTTAAGGGCACGCACTACATCAGAATTGTCAGCTCTAGCCCATTTGACACACTCCCCAACAACACGATTCATTCTCTCAACAAGTCCATTTGTTTGGGGATGATAGAATGAGCTTCTCACATGTTAGACACCTGAAGACGTCAGGAAAAACTGAAATTCCCTTCTCACAAATTGCTTGCCATTATCAGAAACAATAACTTCCAGAAACCCTTCCCTCAAACACACCAGTGAGAAAATCAATGATGACTTTAGTATTAGCATCCTTGACTAGTCTTATCTCAGGCCACTTGGAAGCGTAATTCATAAGAACTAGGATGTACTTATTCTGTCCACATAAAACATCATATGGTCCCTGGACGTCAATCCCCACCTTAACCCATGGACCATCGGGACATTCAATAGGAAGTAAAGGAGGGGTAAACACTGTCAGACTCTTGTCCGAGGCACTGCAAACGCAACACTCTCGGACCATGTTCTCCACATCAGCGTCCATGCACGGCCACCAAAAATAATATTTACAAAGTCCTAATAAGGATTTCACCCCACATTTGCCAGAAGGGGAAGGAGCATTGATTATGGCTTCCAGTAAGCCCGGTTTAGGGCTCACGCCTTCCCGAGACACATGTCCCAGGTATTCCACCTTATCACAAGCAAACTCGCACTCAGATTTCAGGACCACACCGTGCTCCCTGAATAAGGACAAGACTTTGTGAAGCATAGCATCATGAGTTTTAGTGTCCTCTCCAAAAACCAAGACATCATCTTGAAAGACAAGAACGGAATCTAAGTCTTTAAGAATATTGTTCATGACCATTGGAAAACAGAGGCCGCAGACGCTAACCCAAAAGGCATGCGGCGGGACTGAAAAGTACCCAAGGGGGGACACGAAAGCAGTGAGGTGCCTAGATTCGGGATCGAGCTCAACCTGATGGTATGCACTAGCATGGTCAAGCTTAGAGAAGCATTTAGCACCCTTGGTGGCAGCAAACAGATCACATAATTTAGGTAGAGGATGTGAATCAACTCATATCTCCTTGTTAAGGGATCTCAAGTCGACACAGACCCTGAGTTGGCCATTTTTCTTGCGGGCCACGACCAAGGGAGAAAGCCACATGGAGGATTCAGCAGGTTCAATGACCCCCTTGGCACACAGATTCTTGAGTTCTTTCTCTAGGTCAGACCTAACACTATAAAGTACTCTTCTGAGTTTGTGCTTGACAGGTGTAGCACCATTCTTGACCACAATTTTGTGTTTGAAACATATGATTATTCCTAACTGTTCCCCGAACACAGAGGGAAATTTAGCTTTCCAAGTCTGTTTGGTATCGTCACTGCATTCCACATCAACACTTGTTCAAGGGTACCAGGTCTCTTGATCATATCGAATAGACCCTGGTGAAACCAGCCAAGGAATTTAGACCCTTGAGTGCCACATAAGTCTTTCCCCTGATGTGCCTTCCTTTGAACAACATATCTTGCTCAAAAAATGCAAGCAGATCAATCTTGCGCCCTTCATGGGACACAGTAGATCGATCAGGAGGAGACAACTCTATAGAATCACCCCAGGTTTCTTCAAATAACTTCTTAGTTATCATTGTTATGCGAGCACCTGAATCAACAAGCAAAGGAAGAACCTTCTCCTCAACAGTAATGTCAACAATAGGGTCCCGACAATGGGGTTCACACACGTGGCAGGATCACCCTCAATTGCTTTAGTAAGGGAATTGACATGTTCATTTTCACCATACAAGGCAAATTCATGCCCTTCACAAATCACTGATCTGACTTCGGAGTCACTCTCACAATCAGAATCAACAACGAACACAACCGGTTTCTTGGAGTTCTTTCTTTTGAGACACACCTTGGCGAAATGTCCTACCCTCTTGCGATAATTTGCTTGACAGTAATGGCAGGACACCTTCCATTCTTTGCATGTGGAGGATTACCACGCCTCAGGCAGATATTAGGATTAATACCTTCAGGCTTGACCAGTTTGGGAAATACCTTTGCACCAAAATTCTTGGCCTTAATCTCTGATTTACCTGTATTGACCACATTAACACTTTCATTAACCTTGTCATTACTTCTGTCATAGAGTTCTTTCAAAGAGACCATATATATTTCAATGCTCTTAGCAATTTTTGATCGTCTCATCTAGAGTAGGGTCACCTAAACGTACAAGTTTTTGTCTTTGCATTGACAGACAAATTGATCTCTTATGAGCTGATCTGTGAAATTTTCAAATTTGCAGACCGCTGCTAATCTCCTCAAGACCGAAATGTAAGAGTCCACATCGTCTTCATCTGTTTGTTTTCTCTTGAAAAATGTATGTGTTAAAGCCATGAGACTGGACTGTTTGTTTTGAAATTGAAAAACAGATTTGAAAGTCTCGCGATACTCATCTATGCCATCACTTTCTTCCGGAGACAAATTAGGTAAATGCTTGAAGATTGATCTCCCTTCAAACCCTAGTGAGTGAAGAAGGCATTTTTTCTGTCAGCACTGTATCTGGTTGCCCCTATGGCTCCCAGATAAGTTTCAAATCCATTATGTCAAGTTTCCATCGGACAGGGGGTTCACCTGGAGTGTCTAAAAATGCCGGAGGTGGGTTGACAGCTTGCATGGTGCACATGCTGTAACTAGACTGGGATAGAAATAAAATAGAGAAGAGAAAAAAAAACAACCCTACACGATGCAAGAGAAGGCTAGGGTGTGTGTCAGAGTCTATCAAAAAAATAAATGTGTCACTCTAAGTATATAAATATACAGCAAATGTATAATGCTATTGTAAAAGAAAATACAAGGTGTGTGTATCACCGTGTGGCACACGACACAATTGTTTTTAAAACAAAGTTGATCCCACGAAGATCTGGTGACGCCATCAGTTTGGAAATAGAAATTCCCCAAACAAAGATGACCGCCAGAGCATGACGTGGCATGATGACGTGATGCGGCGTGGCGTTGCATGACGTAGCTTAACACGGTGAGGCAGAGAAGGAGCAAAGCTGAGTGACGAAGAGCTCTCTGTTGCTAAGTCCGCAGTTGGGAGGTGAGGAAGAATGCCTCGGTTGCTAACCGGAGAGGATTTGAAAGATGCAGTGTGTATGGCAGGATAAGCGCGAGGACTTTCGCGATGCGTTGGGCTCAAGGAGCGAGCGCGAGAAAAAAAGTATATATATATTTCCCGAAGGGCAAATTTATAGGGCATTATAAGCTGAGCCAAACAAGGCCGAGGCACGCTGGTGTATAGAAAAGAGAAAGAGTCACTCTGTGTCTAACAATGGGAATGCTAGAGCCCTACCGTCGAAGTAGAGTAATGAGTCCATGCAAAGGGAGCCGCCGCTCCACATGATCAATCTGTAGAGTCCACTCAAGTGGAGGTGCCGCTACACACGATGAGTTTGTTGGTGTGGGATGTCTCCACCAGGCTCAGCAGCCCAAGACCAACCACTAACATAAACATTCTACAGCACTAATCAACAGGAAAAGTTCTGTAGATGACATATAAAACATTCCAAACATTACTATATATTGGTAAAACTTGATTAGGTTATTTGTGAGTAAAGAACCAAGCAGGAGCAAGAGAGGAGTAATTTGAGGGAATCTAGCATACCAAAACTGTCTTCTGGACGATAGACTTGTATTCTATCACACTTATTAATGCATATGGTGTATCTGGGAGTAGGTCTGCTGTCAACATCTAGAATATGGAACGTGGAGTGGATTCAACTAAAAGATTCTTGTGGCTGGCAGTTGCACTGGTGGAAGTTTTATTCTCAAGAATAAAATACCTTCAACCTATCTTGCTGCTTGTAGTGGTAAAAGTGGCAACAGAGATGGGATTTGAAACCAAAGGGGCACAGCAAAATGGATTAGTCCATTGTGACTTTTGCTCGTGTGAAAGGGGTGTAAATGTGGGTGTTGGGAAAAAATATATGATAATCTATGTGAAAAAGTAAAAAGAAAGGGCAAGAGGAAGACTCTAACATCTAGCAAGATGAAACCTTTAAAGTGTGAAAATTTGAAACATATTGCAACATCTAGTAATTGTCCAGCAATGAAGGCTTGTTGTGTAAATTGAAGGAAAATACAACATTTTCTTCTGATATACATGGCAAGACATCACAAACCAAAAACATTACCACAGTTCGAAGGAAATCTAGTGATAGTAGCGCAGTGAGGAGCATGAAGTTTTGGTGATGTTTGAGAAGAAATGGATGGAAGTAAGCAATGCAATAATAGATTATAGTCCTCCTAATTGTACCATCCTGGTACGTAAGGAGAAAGTAAGCATATGGGATGATTCCTTTTCACACTAATAACTCACAGATGAGGAGACTTTTAAAAGTTTCATCGGATTCCCAAAACTTGTAGAGGTACAGAATGTTCTTATATTTTAATTGAGAAAGAAGGACGCTCTATCATGCTGGTAGGACGTAAAATAGGAGGTACAGATTTTGAAAACGGATCACAAATCTTTCGCATGTGTGTTCTCTATAAAGGGTACTGGTAAGGCTGCACCACAATTAGCAAAGTGGGTTTATTACTTGCAAGAGTTTATATTTAAAGTGAAGTATGTGCTGGGTTATCACATTATCAATGCTGAATGTTTATCAAGGTTATCTTTGATTGAATCTAATATGGCAGTTTACAGTCGAAGTGAGTGAGTGGGTGGAAGACAGTGTAGATATGTGCAGTGGGGATTGCCATGTTTGGGAAAGAGTGCAAAGAAGAGCTTGAACAAGAAGAACTGAAAGAGGTTGTGGAACATCTTGAGGGAGGTGGACTAATGGGCAAACAACAATATAAATTCATATGGTCTGAGCTGAATGAAATAGAAGGTTTAGGGTGAAGGAATGTTATGTTATGTAGATTTCTAGAGCGCACCATCACCTGGTAGGGTACCATGACAATGAACAGGTGGGAGTCTAGCCACAAATAGTCTGGGTGAGGTGTTTGAATTGTGCTCATTTGTCACTGGGGAGTCTGTGGAACTCCTGTAGGTGTGGTGTGATATGAGTGGTGTGGGGGGTTGAGAGTGATCCTGCCCTACGAGTTCTGAATGGTCTGTTGAGATTTTTGGTGATCCCGGCATAGATGGTGTTCCCATAGTCTAGCTTGTTTGTGACCAGACCATGCTGATGGTTTTCTGGGTGTCATTGGGAGCCATTTGAAAATCATCTTCAGGGTGTGGGAGCATGAGGCAGTGATGACAGAGACCTGAGCAGTCATGTCTAGTTTATTGTCAATGATGATCTCAAGGTTCTCGGCGTTGTAGGTCCTGGCTCTGTTGGCCACCAGTTGGAGTCCCATGGTGATGTGCTCTTCAACAAAACCAGAATTCTGACCTTTGGGGAGCTCCGCTTACTTTCTCGGTAACCACATAATATTCTGATATCTTAACTTCAGATATTTCACCGTGTTATTTCCACCTTTTTTCAGTCGGATTCAGTTCCACAATAATACGCAACGACATGTTGTGTACTCAGCACACTTTTAAGGTATTTCTTCTAGATTAATCCGTTCTCCAGCACATTCAGCGTGGCACATTGGGTGCATATAATAACAATTTGGGTATATCGCTTTCTACTTTCATCGTCTTTTCACATGATGCTTTTTTTCACGCTTTTCACGACTTTTATTTCACGTTTCCATTCTTAATCCAGGTTATTTTGCACTTTCCATTAACCGTCTTCCACCATTCTCAATCATTTTCTACACGCGTTTCCTTGTCAGAGCCCTATGTAATTTGTCTGTATGAGTTCTAAAAACTTCTAAACAACTGTATATAGCCGTGAGCATGGTTTTCTTGAAACAATGATTGTGATTATTAATATTCTAGACTCCCCTGACGAAGGGTAGATTCACGCCCGAAATGCATTGGGAGAAGTGAATATTCATTTGTACAACTGAATTGTCATGCTGAGGAAAGCATCACACGTTTTACATTGAAGATATTCTGCAATGGATTGAATTAAAAGCCGATTTCAAGGCACATCTTCTTGTGTCATATTGTGAAGTGTTTCTGATAACGCTTGTTGAAAGTTCAATGATTCGTGGATTACTTGTTCTAATATTGTTATAAGTTTCATTCTGAAGTTCTCTTTATTATTTAAATGTACACTTTGGAAAAAGTGACTTTATAGTAGTGCACCTTGAGTTCCTGAATAGTTATCCGGGCTGTTACTGTCTTACTTTTGTATAAGGAGGCTGACAGAGCCCCCTGCAAGGTGCACACTCCACTCATAAAAGTCTTGATGAACAGAGTACATAGTTTATTTGGAGTACATTCAAGTGCACAAGTGCTGCAATTATTGCCTGTTATTTAACTTTCTAAAAGTGGCATTTTCAGGATTGTGACTTAAAGGATTTTAAGTTACAATTCTTTTGAGTCTTAAAATCCACCTTTACCTGTAAAGAGGATTTTAAATTACAACTCTTTTGAGTCTAAACCGCATATCTCTATCTGCTCCCAATCCAAATGTAGCCCTTATTTAATGTAATTAGGTAGCCCAGTACTAGCCTACGGGAGAGATAGACCTTAAAGTAGTGAAAAGGCGTCAAGATGGCGGTCGGTTGCACTTTGATAGTGCTCCAGACCCCTCCGTCATCCGCATTGGAATCAACTGCCATCGGTGCTCCTGCTGACCCCCCACGGCCTCCTTGGCGTCCCTGCAGGGGAGAGGAGTCCCTTGCGAGCTGTTTTCTAAGCAAGGCGGCCTGCTGTGGGGTAAATCTGCAGAGGCGCCGGCCTTCGACATCCTATCATGGCGGCGCCTGTCTCCCGGACCTGACGGCCCGGCTCCGATCTCCTCTACCGACCTTCGTGTCGCGGCAACACCACTGGCATGCACCCTGCCCTCTGAGGCTGTCCCATCGGCTGAGCTTTACGCCATGTGACCTGAGTGGGCCCCTGCCCATCCCCCCTGCTGGCAGTGCACCACCGTCCATGGTCTGGCCTGAGGGGTGAGGTGTACGGTCCTGGATCATCCCTCCGACGGTTTTTGTGTCAGCCGCTAAATTGTGCGGCGGGAACCGCTGACTGCTGATCTGCTCGGGCTTGGGCCTGATCTTGGCCTGGCCCTCTGACTGCTGTGGGGGACGGCCCGGAGCTCCCTGCAGACGACGCCTCAGCCACCCGGGCCCGGGACCTCGGAACAGACCCTCCCCACATGGCTGTTCGATGCTCCTGGGGCCTGGGAATGTAAGATCCTCCCGGTTGCTGCTGTGCCACCGGTGTCCCGCGTCCTGGTCTCTGACGGACCTGGGACTCCCTGACGTGTGCAGGCGCAGCGGAGACGGCCTACATTGTCCCCTGATTTCCTTCTCCAGGCCTGGTGGTCGCGGTCTGCTATAAGGTGGTGGGTGAGTGCTGGCCGTTGGGGACGGGGCTTGGTGGGGGGTTTCCTGGCCTGAGCGCCCCCCCAGCATTGTTGCACCCAGTCATCATAGCCGGGCCTGGCCTTTCTTGCTCCTCTCTGGCTGGCGTACCAACTCCCTACTGCTGCCTGGCTCCTCTGCACCTGCACCACCGCTGCACTGGTAACCACAGAGCTGGTTCCCAAGCGACTGGGAGCCTTGTGAGTCTTTGCCTCCTGCCCAACTGGCCCGCCTTTGAGTACCAAGGGCCTTCCGCTCCGCGCCCCGACCTGGGTAGGTGCCCAGGGTGGACGCCCCCCGCTTGAATTCGGCCGTGCACATCAGGCGGCGTGGGGTGCCTCAGGGATTTGCTGTCTCCGTCCTACATTGACCGCACTTATCGGGCGGCAGGACGCTTCCTCTATTGACCCCCCTCCGCTTCCCTACTGCTTGGCACCCCGGCCGCGTGGGCCGTCCTGGTCTGCTCCTTGACCATTTGGCTTTCATCCTTACTTCAGCCCCGAGGCTGCCTTTGTCCCTCAGTCAAATTCAGGAGGTGGGACTGGTTTGGCCGCATCCATTGAACAGCGGGTGATCCGCGGACCGGGCCCTTCTCTCTGCCATCTCTCTCTGGCCCAGCGTTGCTCGCTCCAGGCAGATCCGAGAGGTCCACCGCTGGTTCAGCTGTCATTTTAGGTGGCAGGAGACGAGATCCACAACCCTGAGGTGTCAGCATCCCCTGAGGCCCAGGATCTCCAGCCGAGGTGGGTTTGGTGCCTGAACCTGAGTATTGACGGCTTGGGCGCTCGCGCCTCCTCCCCTCCCCCCCCCCGTGGCTGGGGCCGGCTGCTCGCGAGCCTCTCATCTACCTTTGGAGGACATCCGGGTCTTGTGCTGGCGGCGAAGATGAGCAGGGATCGTGCCTCAAACACCGGCACCGCAAACGCAAACTAAAATGGACCAGTACACTACTGTCGACCGGAGTCTGGCAAAGGGGGTGTCCAGTCACCCCTCCCTGGCTGGGGGAGACCTTTCGACTATCCTGCAGGCGATTGGCACCTCTCAGGCCTCTGTGGAGGACAAGATCTGCGAGTTGTGGGTCGACGTGTCCCTTATCCGTCAAGACCTCCGCAACGCTACGGCGCGATTGTTGGAGGCGGAGTCATGTCTCTCTACCGCTGAAGACGACTTGGGCCAGTTGAAAACACAGGTGGCCCACCTGCAGACTCAGATTTCGGAGCTGAAACTGCCTAGCAGAAGACGTTGAGAATCGCTCGAGGCGGAACAACCTACGCCTCATAGGGTTTCCCGAGAATGTCGAACAGGGGCATGCGGACACCTTCGTTGAGACATGGGTGAGGTCATGGATACCCAAAGAAGCCCTCTCACCGTGGTTTGCAGTCGAGCGCGCACACCGCTCTCTGGTGGCCAAGCCTCCCACCGGGGACCCTCCTCATCCTGTTATCATCCGGGTCCTTCACTTCCAAGACAGAGACGCTATCCTGAGGGAAGCCCGAACTCATGGTCCTCTAAAATATCAGAACAGTACCATAATGATCTTCCCAGATTACATGAGGGACATTCAGGCCCAGCGTCGTACGTACGCAAATGTTAAACAAAAACTCTGTAACTTGGGCTTGTGCTATGGGTTCCTCTTCCAGGCCCGCCTCAGAGTTATCTTCCAGGACAATGCAATCTTCTTCGACATGCAATAAACGGCTTGGACATGGCTCACGGAGGAGCGGCCTCTGAGACTCCAACCTGCTTCCTCCCATCCTGTGTCGGGCCCTTCCCGACAGCATCCTTCTCCTCCCAAACAGCAACGGAGGCACAACCATTCCCGCAGGAGGGGGGAGCGGTGGGGAGACCACTCACGATCGCCTGGGGTCGACTCCCAAATGCTGATCTCTTCTGAGGCCCCTCTGACTGTGGACGACCGCAGCCGGGCCAGTTCTCTGATATACCTGAACCATGAGCACGACTTGGCTTCGACGTTGCGCCCGGCTCTCTCTGACTTAGACCTGTCCAGGAGTCCGGTGATGACACTGGACTTTGACTGTGGGGTCCCATGGAAATGAAACTGAATCGGAACTCATGGGGCCTGTGGCAGTAATATTCTACTGTTGACATTGAGTTATCCGTCTAAATGGAGGGGTCCATCGCCACGACTTGCCCTGCTAACTGTTTTAGGATAGCTTCTTGTTTTTGTTCTGGACGACAGATGCTTCGGGTTTGGAAGTATAGGGTGGGTGGTGTTGGTAGGGGTTCGGGGAGGGAGGGGGTTGTTGCCCTCCGCTCTTTGTTCATTTTGGCTCCGTTCGAGTAACTGTATACAGTGTTTGTATTGTTGAATTTTGTTTTTCATGACAGCCCTGTGCGCACACGCGCCATCTTCACCAACAGGGGGTACACTGCCAGGCACCATCCCCGTCCTTTTCTCTTGGTCATGTTGCATCATCTTGCCCAAGGCCTAGGCTTCCCCCAGCCCTTCTCTCTTAGCACCAACCGTTTCCCAGATGCACATACACGGTAGGTCCCTCCACATCCAGTTGTGGACACACTGCCGTCCTTAGGAGCGCCCAGCACCAGTCTCCTGACATCCTCCTCCTGCAGGAGACACACCTCCTGGGAACCCAATGCTCTTTCCTTGCCTGGTATGGGTTCGACAGGGTCTGGCACTTGGGTTTCACGTGGGGCTCCCGGGGGGTGGCTATACGAATTCGGCGTGGGCTCCCCTTCACTCCACTACTCGTGTCGACCGACACACAGGGCTGCTACAAAGGCCCTCTCCGTTAGACTTGAGGGAAAGGTCTTCAACTTCCTCTCAGTGTATATTTCCTCAGCCATGCTCCCCTCTACCCTCCATCGCCTTACAGAGGTGATCTCTGCCCTGCCCCATGGCCACACCATAATCAGGGGGGACTTCAACACGGTAATGCAACCGACACTCAATGCCACGGAGAATCCCTCCCCTTCACGCCTCACCTGTTCAAAACGACTATCGGACTGGTCATCTGCACTTGGGCTCTGTGACGTTTGGAGGCTCTGGCACCCCCGTGAGAAACAATACGCTCACACTTATGCGGCTCACCACACCCACTCTCGTATTGATCTGCTTCTCATTCCCGCCACCGACTGCCAACTGGTCTCCGGTGTTTCCATTCTCCCATGGGGAATTTCAGACCACTCCGCTATTTCTCTCCGCTTGGGTACTTCTACCGGGGGGCGCGCTCGGTCTGGCGGTTCAACGCATGGTTTTTGCAAGACGCAGGGATCAAAGATGCACTTGAAGTAGAGTTGGGAGTCACTATCTTTGGGCTAATAAGGGTTCGGTTCCCTCCACAGGCATACTGTGGGAAGCCGGTAAGGCCACCATGTGTGGAGTGGCCAGAGGTCTAGTCCTCTCCAAACGGGCAGAACAAACTGTTCACTTGACTCAGCTTGAAGCGCAAGCCACGCGGCTGGAGGCGACCTCTGGTAATACGGAAGACACCACTCGGATAGACAACTTGCGCTTCTTCGCGAAGAGATCCGCCAGATCTCCCTTGACTCGGACCACAGAGGAGTACCATAGCGTCTTGACCGTGTCTACGGATGGGGCGACAAAAATGGTAAATTGCTTCATAACCTGGTCTCCTACCCCAGAGCCAATAGAATTATTCCTGAAATCCGCGATGCTGCTGGTACCCACCACTGTACCTCATCAGCTATTGCCCAAGCCTTCGCGGGATACTATGCCCAGCTCTAAGCTTGGCCTCTTTTGCCGGCCTATTCGAACGAGCGGAGGTCCGACTCCCCTGCCTAACCCAGACCGACTCGGTGAACCTTGACCTACCCTTTAATCCGGAAGATATCCAAGGCGCTATCACCATATTGCATTCTGGGAAGATGCCGGGGCCTGATGGCTTTCCGCAAGAATATTATGCGGTATACAGAGACTTGTTGGTTCCTCACCTAATTGATCTCTTTCAACACGTGGTAAAAACAGGCTCATTCCCTCCGGAGACTGACGTAGCCACCATCGTGGTCATCCTGAATTGCCCTATATGCGGATGACGTTCTGCTTTTCTTGGCTGACTCGGAGAACTCCAGCCCACGCTGTCTAGAACTGCTTCGGATTTTTGAGGATGTCTCGGGTCTACGACTCAACCCGACGAAGTTCACTCTGGTCCCCCTCCACCCCTCACGAGCCTGCTTTGATTGGCAGTCTACTATCCCCCTGCGGAGACAATCGTTTAAATCTGAGGATCTGGATAACCCTGCTCCCTGAACTGGAGTGGGCTCTTAACCTCACACCCCTGGTTACGAAAGCCAAATCCGATCTCCAGCGTTGGCATTCCCTCCCACTTAACCTCCTTGGCAGAGGGGCACGTTTTAAAATGATGATCCTTCCCCGCTTTTTATACATTCTTCAGAACATCACTTTTTATCTACCGGGTAGCTGGTTTTGCGAGTTTGACGGGGTAATTACCAAGTTTCTGTGGGGGAATGGAAGACCTCGAATGGACCTGGCCCGCTATCAGATACCTCCCTTTGATGGGGGTATGGGGTGACCGACCTCCACCTCTACTATCTGGCCACCCGGCTTATTGTCATCCATGACAGGTTCACCGGGGACTGGTCTGACCCGGCCTACCGAACCGAGCTCAGAAATATGGACTTCCCTCAGCTTCAGGCTTACCTGTACGGGTCCCCTATCCTGCAGACTATCCCGCCCATTACCAGAGCGGTCCTAACAGCCTGGCAAACTGCCCTGCGCTACACACAATGGGACAAGAAACTCACCCAACACACACCTCTGTGGTGCAGGACATGGCTACTCGAAGTATCGGCTCTCCGAGGGTTTCAACAATGGGATGGGTTCGGGATTACACTCCTTGGGGACATCTGGGTTGGTGATCACATCCGGGCCTTCTCCGATATGCAGCAGCGCCACTCCCTTTACCCTACACAATTTTATAAATATCTGCAACTTTGTGACGCCCTTCATACACATATTCCACCAGATACCTCACTCCCCGAATTTAACCTGCTGGAAGCACGGGTCAAGATGGGCAACCTGGGTAGAGTGGGAGTGTCGCGGATTTATTTTCCCTAGTGAACAACGGCCCTGCCACTTTAGATGCGCTGCGAGCTCGCTGGGAGGGATGGCTGGGTCCCCTGGAAGAGGCAGACTGGGAGACGCCCTAATGGCTCCCAAAACTCTAACGACCTCCTCTAAAGTACGCCTTATTCAACTTTACTATCTCCACACAGCGTACCTCACCCCGGTACACCTACATAGGGCGGGTCTGCGCCCCTCACCGGACTGTACCCGTTGTGGCCAAGCCCCGGCCGATTTTTACCACATGGTCTGGCAATGTCCTGGTCTCACCTCCTTCTGGACAGCAATAGAGTCTAAGCCAGGGGTACTCATAGTACGGCCCGCGGGCCGCCAGCGGCCCGGCAAGCCTTCCCTGGCGGCCCGCGGACCTTGCAGACATCGTACCTGTGCACCGCCGGTTACAGCAGCCCGGAGCTGTGAGGCCGGGCGATTCTTTTAAAAACCAAGTCACTTGTTAATGAGGCTTTGTTGTATTTCACCTCTTCTTAGCGCCCCTGCATCTCCCCTCTGAATGAGAGGAGATGCAGGGGCGCTAAGAAGAGATGAAATACAACAAAGCCTCATTAACAAGTGACTTGGCCTTTAAAAGACCTGTGAAGTACTTGGGTGCGGCGGCTGTTTGTGTTCCAGGGAAGGTGAGGTGACGGGCAGGGGGAGGGGGGGGGGGGGGGGAGCAGCTAGTGAGAGCAGCAGGTGAGTTTAAAGCGGGAGGGAGAGACAGCGTGAGAGAGACAGACAAGTTGGGAGAGGGAGGGGGACAGAGGGAGGGAGGGGGACAGAGGGAGAACAGATGGAGAGGGAGGGAGACAGAGTAAGTAAATTCCAGCTACTGAAGCAGAGAGTCTGAACAACCCTCTTAGTACTGGCGAGTGTTTTGAAACGCATGGCTTGCAGCTGCTGCTGGTATTGCTAACTCATACAGTATTAGTGGCATTATTTTTTTCTACAGTGTTCAAAGCTCATTCACTTGTGCCATGGGTGCCATTTGATTTTCTATGATGTCACTGTCATGCCAGCTTTCATGTGATGTCATACCAGCTGATACCCTGAGTCTGTTAGCATACAGAATGCAGATGGGACTCACAGTGCAAATCCTCTATTTTTATGTGATCTACTTGTTTCCGCAACCTCCTAAAAAGAGAAGGGCAAACTACATGCTGTAATTCAGCCGCGTGCCACCGACGGCTGCAAAAATAACTGTCCCACATGTTTCATGGACAGTTAAAGTAATGCCTGCTGTGATTAACTGCAAGCAGCCAATTAGAAGGCTTCTAAAAACGTAGCCCTATTCCTAATGGTTGAAAAGGTCCTTGTGTTTAGGCCATTATGATTGACTGCTGGGAATTAACCAGAATTGAAAAGTGTATAGCAAATGTGGAGGGAGAGACAGCGTGAGAGAGACAGACAAGTTGGGAGAGGGACGGAGACAGAGGGAGGGAGGGGGACAGAGGGAGGGAGGGGGACAGAGGGAGAACAGATGGAGAAGGAGGGAGACAGAGAGGGACGGAGACAGAGAGAAAGGGAGACAAACTGATTGAGAGAGAGGGAGAGAGACAGAGAGAGGGAGGGAGACAGGGAGAGAGAGAGGGAAGGAGAGAGAGGGAGAGGGAGGGAGACAGAGAGGGAGGGAGATAGAGGGAAGGAGGGAGACAGGGGGAGGGAGGGAGACAGAGAGTGAGGGAGACAAACACAGTGAGTGAGGCAGAGGGAGAGAGAGAGAGAGATAGAGGAAGAGAGACAGGGAGAGGGAGGGAGACAGGGAGAGGGAGGGAGAGAGGGAGACAGAGGGAGGGAGACAGAGAGAGAGGGAGACAGAGAGACAAACAAAGTGATTGAGACAGGGAGGGAGGGAGGGAGGGAGACAGAGAGAGGGAGGGAGACAGAGAGAGGGAGACAGAGAGAGGGAGAATGATAGAGGGAGGGAGGGAGACCGAGCTAGATAGATAGATAGATAGATAGATAGATAGATAGATAGATAGATAGATAGATAGATAGAGATGTGTGAATGCCGGGTCTGGTGGCTCAGTGGACGAAGGCGTCTGCTGCAGGGGCCTGTGTTCAACCTCATGGTCACAGTTTTTTTTTTTTTTGCTCTAGCCCCGCCCCCTCACCGGTGCGGCCCTCGGCCACAAACCACACTGTAAATTTGGCCCCCGAGAGAAAGTTTGTGAGTACCCCTGGTCTAAGCTCACACACACTTTGGGCTGGCAGGTCCCCCACGATCCCCTACGCCTCCTCCTCGGAGTCTTTGACGGCTTGGACGGCTCTCGAGCTGACAAGCGTTTCCTGGGTAAGGCGGAGGCAGTGGCCACGCGAGATATCGCCGCAGCCTGGTCTCAAGCCAAGCCTCCCGCTGTTCGTAAATGGCGCAGAGGGGTGGATTGGTGCGCGGCCCAACAAGAGCCCCTCTTTGAGGCCAGAGGGTGTCCGGAGAAGTTTGAGAAGGTATGGGACAAATGGTTAAAACTGCTGTTTTGAATTTTGTTTTTGTTTTCCTCTTGTATGGTGGCTCTCCTCCCTCGTATGAAACAAATTGTTTATGGGCGGTCTACTTTGGATCACGCCTCCTGCTGTCTGCTGATGATGGACTTCGCAGTATAGTGCATTTCTTTGCTGTCTTTATATGTTTTCGTTTTTACAAATGCTAATAAAATTGATTATCAACAAAAAACAAAGTGGTGAAAAACAACTTTTGGATTTTTTTCAATACCATGACATGTAAAACATAAACCTACATGTCCTCCTTTTTAAATAACAACTCCCAACAAGCACTTTAGCACAAGTTGGCAGTGGTAAAGTGCACAGAGTCCTAAAGCCAACAAAAACAAACAAAGCACGACAGGAGGGGTGAAGGTAAAACGTTGAGGGGAATACCTTGCTAAGGATGTCAAGTCTAACTGTGACCGTTCATTATTTTATTCTCCACTTCTTTCTCTTGATAATAGCTGCCATATGAAACCCTTGCAGGTCGTACTAACCTGCTTGGAGAAGCAAATTAGTAAGAGACTACAGAGGTAATTCACAAAGACTTTTACCAGGTATGTGGTAGTACCCTGTAGAACTATTTCAAGAACTTGTAAAGGGGAATTTGCATAGGGCATTGATCTATGTGTAAGTCATATCACATATGTGTGAAGTTTTCCTCCAAAAGTAAATAGAATTACTCGCATGAAGTGGCAAGTAATAAATGTAAATGTGGGAGTGGGAAGTAAAAGACGATTATCTACAACAAAGGGTCAATAGGAAAGAGAAACTAAGGTGGGGGCAGAGAAGGAACATGCAAATATAAAAACACACATAGAAAAAGGTAAGTCAGTTGCAATTCACTACAATTATTCTCATATCTACTTCAGTAGTGCTACATCCAAAACAGCCTCAACATCTTCTCAAATCAAACCTTGGCTTCTTACTAATACTGCAAGGGAATCGCAAAACAATTAACACAGGCAGCGAATCATACAATCAGCACCGAACCAACACCTAAAAACTTTAAAATACATTAATGTAAAAAATGCTCAAATAAATTCAAACATTGCAGATACCTACATAAATTGCATAGTAGACATTAAATAAATATGTAACAAAAAATGTAATTAATTTACAAATGATCAGATAGACAGACATATAAATCACACTGTAGAAATGTTAAAACTAAAATAATACAAAGAAGTGGTTAGCTAACTTTAGACTTAGCATAGTCTTTCTAAATTACATTGTTCACATTTAAACATAACTGATACACATACTTAGAATTGAATTATAACAATTATAAAAGTGACATCTCCCATCTAGTACTAGTTTAAACGCACTCAAAACCACATCATTACGCATGGCATGTCTGAGACAAACACACAGTGATACACCACACGAACATAGTTGATGTCTGGCTCCACAAAGCCTTGTAGCAAAAGGGGAAGTGGGAAGAACCAATGGTGTGGGTTCTATTCATCTGCGCCAAGTCGTAATGTTTGTTATGTGTGTATTCTTTTCTCTAGTGTTGCCTAGTTTCTCATTGCGCAAGCAGAGATCTGCTAGGCAATTCAGTAGGTTTCTGCTAGGCTATTCTTCGGAGTTAAATGCTGGTCAAAAGCTAGTAAATCATTTTCTGCTGATAATTAATACCTTGATAATTCAGCAGTAGTCTTCATTATGCTGAGTTCTCATTTCATCTTTCCAGCACTTGCAAATTTGTTCTGTGTCACTTCTCTTCCAGGACCATTTTTGTTCTATTGCAAAGCAATTTTTTCTCCATTTCATACCATACAATTTGAAGTGTGTTTCGGGGGGGGAACTGTTTCACTGTATCTGCAATTTGCACTTTTTTTTCCAGTTTTCCTACCACAGTGCAGTTTTTTGGTTGACCCTCTAGTGGTCGGACTCCCGGCCCAATTTAACCATGGCATGGATGCAGGCGTGATGCAGACGGGTGCCGTGGGCACGCCACTGATGCGCCATGAGCAAGCCCATCTGCACCCGTCGGCCCCCAAACAGGGTCAGGGGGAAGGAACCCTGTCCATTTAACCCACCATAGGGATTCCTTATTCAATATAAGAAGGGAACCTAGCACCAAATGCAGCATTCCAAGGATGTTTCCAAGGCTGACAGTGTGTGTAAGTACTGCTCCTATAGTTTCCAGCTGGACCCTGCACGGAGGAAACTCACTTTTGATAAAGTTGGAGGGAATATATTTCTTCTTAATTGCAGGTCCCTCCCAGGACACAAATTGCCTGACATTGTTCAGCCCCTTCCTCCAGATTACCATATTATCCGCAAGGATAGAATGGGGAAAAAGGGGGAATCCTTGCCATCATTCTAAAAAATGTATTTAACTGCAGAATTGATTCCTTCACTCTCCCACATTGTGAACGTTTAGAATTCCCCATTTCTTTATCACATACCTCCACATTCTCAGGAGTTCTAGTTTATCGGCCTCCTGGACCAGACACGTAATTTATCCAGGATATTCCTGAAGTTATGGTGAGTCTAGCTGCAGAATTCACCCATTTTATGATCATTGGAGATTTAAACCTTCATTTTGGGGATGCTAATGACTCCTAAGCCTCCTGCTTAATGTATGATTTATCTGCTCTACATCTAGAGCAAAGGGTTCAGCGCCCCACTCAATCAGGGAGTAATTTGTTAGACTCTATTTTTACCAACAATCCTTTCCTGAAAGTCTCGGATATAGTCCCTCGCAATCGGACAGACCATTTTTTGATGCCCATTATCTCCAGGATACCTATAGCACCTGTGCCATTTAAGAGCAGGAATAGGGTTGATTGTCATTGGTCTCAGCTAAATCAGGAAAGATGGAAAAGTGAGTCAATCCTTACTCGATTTAGGCCCTACTCATGAAGTAGCTTACAACAAAGCCTTGGGATGGCTAACTCAGTCCTTGGACCAAACCATTCTTATGCAGACAGTAACAGAAAAATCCACAAAATAATCTGCCCCGTGGTTGACCCTCCATCTCAGGACTTTGAAGAAATTTTGCAAGGTGGCAGAAAGAGACTGGAGAAAAGATAAACGAGAGCTTAAGAAAACTATATATTGGGAGAAAGTCAGAGCCTATCAATCAAAAATCCGTCATGCTCAGACGGCTTATTTTGAAAATAAGGTCAATGAAGGTTGTAATCTCCCCAGAGAAATGTTTAGAATAACTTAATTGTTGCTGGACTCCCCTTCAAACGTCTCTGTATCCGAACCCTCTGTTGATAGATGTAATGTGTTGGCCTCTTTTTTTTTATTAAAAAAATTCAGATGTTTATCAAACTTTAAATAAAGTTAGGGAAAGAGTTCACTCCACCCCCCCCCCCCCCCCTTAATGACAGTAAAGATAGCACTTCTGCTGTCCTGGCCCAAATCCCTCCTCTCTCATTGGAAGAGTTGACTGCAATTTTCAGTAAAATGAAATCAGGATCCCCCTTGACCCTGCACCCCCAGAATTATTGCTCTTGAGCAGGAAGCCCTCTTTCCTATCCTACTTAAAATGATCAATTTATTTCTGGAGTCAGGGAAGATGCCTTGGCGGTGGAAGCATGCTATGGTTAAAACCGTTTTAAAGAAACCTAACCTTTATCCCGCCTGTTTGGGAAATGTCTGCCCCATTTCGCTTTTGCCACTCATAAGTAAAGTTGCTAAAATACATGTAAAAAGGTGCCTCTCTGAATTTTTGGAGGCCATCTTTTTTTTCGCACCGTACTCAAACAGGGTTCTGCCCTAGGCATAGCACTGAGACCGTCCTTTTGGTGGTGGTGGAAAAGGCAAAAAAGAAACTGGATCTGGGAGCAATGGTGGCTAACGTGCGGCTTTCGACACCATTGACCATTCAATATTTCTGCAGAGGATTTACAAGGCAGGTTTCCCAGGAAGAGCCGGGGATTGGATTGCCCCCTTTTTAAGGGAATATACTTCCCAGGTTTTTGATGAGGACTGTGTGTCTAATACCTTACCCATTGCCTGTAAGGTCCCACAGTGGTCCTCACTCAGCCCCACTTTAACATTTACTTGCAACCCCTGGCGAACATTGTAGCTCCTTTTAGGATGTCTATAGTCTACTACGCAGGCAGCACACAGTTGGCGTTCTCACTTACGCCTGGTGTTGGTATGTTCTTTGGTAACCCTGGACGCTGTTGGTAACAGATAGCCAGCTGGATTAATCTATCTTGGTTTAGGTTTAAAGGGGCTAAAACTGAATTGAAGATTCTGGAAAATCACCCCACCCCGTCCCCTTTCAAAACAGCCTGGATTGGTCTCTTTACATGAGATCCCCCCCAAGAGCAAGACAAATATAAAAAGTCTGGGGACGTGGATTGAGGAATCCTTGACAATGGCCACTAGATTATACACAAGTTGTTTTGGCTTGTTGGGAATGCTGCGCAAGATTCTGCTATGCATTCCTCATGCCTCAAGGAGAGTGGTAGTCCAGGCAGTGATTCTCTCTTGCCTGGTCCACAGTAACTCTCTATTCCTAGGCCCCCCTAAAGCTGCACGCATGCTTTTGGACATCCCCAGATCTCATTCAGCCCGGCAAGGCCTGAGGAAGCTACATTGGCTGCCCATTGCTAAGAGAATTGAGTTTATATCTATATGTGTTGCTCATTGAGTCCTCCATGGGAATGGCCCCCCTATACTGCACCAATGCGTCACCTGGTCTCTGTCCCCTCAGTTAGAAGAGCCAGAAGAGGAGGACGGTCTTTTAGCGATAACGTTGCAAAACTTTAGAATTCTCCTCCTCTGGCTGTTAGGTGCTGCACTCCAAATTGCGTTTTCGCAAAGCCATCAAAACCTGGCTGTTTTAGCTTGACCTCTAGGTATTCTGATCACTGTTTTTGCTGTGCTTTCCACTCCTTCTAGCAGTGGGATGCCTTTGGGTCGCCATGCACTTTATAAATCTCATAGCAGAGCATAGCTTTCCTGTAACAAAAGCTGACAGAGAATCTGGGTTTTAGATGGATTTCATTTTTTCCTCTCCCTCAATAGAGAACAGATAGGAAAAATTAAGCTTTGTTTTTATAAACTTCATCTGATGCCAGTCTGAGGCATTGTATATGTGGAACTATTGTAGCATATTTTACAATAACTGAAACGATTATAAATGAGCAAAAAGTAAACATAATGAACCGACACACCATAAACCATTACAATTAATTCTCTCTGTAGTACATCATGGTTAATAATAATAATTAGCCTTGAAAAGCTTACCATTGTGATGAGTACACAGGATTAGTCGTGTACATGAACCCAGCGGTCATGCAAGGGGAGAAGCCAGGCTGTAGCATTTGTAAAAAGACAAGTTCCACGGAAGTCAATCTCTTCCTCTCTCCTCGAAACCACTAAGCACACCACTGCATTTATGCTGATTTACAAAATCATAGTGAGAAAAATATAATTCTCACTTGTGATGGTGTAATGTAAGAGGAAACCATGAGGATTATTTTTGCATTTTAAACAGTCTCTCTCGACTTATATTAAAACACTAGGCAAAATATGAGTATATGAATATGAGACTAAAAAAGCACACTATCAAAATGTGCATTGAATATAAAGAATATTGCCAAACAATAATATTAATGTTATAGAAAAATAATTAAGAGTTATTAAAGTTAGAAACCTTTGAGTTCTTTATTTTATTCCATTGTAATTTAATTTAATTTTGTTCTATTTGTTTGCACCGCATGTATACTTACGTCACGCTTCACACTCTATACAAGCACATGATCACTATACAAGAAGATGTCCAAGTTGCAAATGTGTGGTATATGATATATATTGTATATATGTTGTGTGATATATATATGTTATATGACATACACATGTATATGACAGCATGACAAGAACACAAGTACGTAGTATGACTACCGCAATAAAACCCTGTATGGTTTTTACATACATCAAATCTGAATAATATGTAAACTTGCATTCAACTGTTCTCCACCTTATGTAACCCTTGTATATGAGCGTGTTTGTATTACTACAACCTTGTTTAATTTATTTGTAGATTCCATTATATTGCCTTGTCCTTCTATAGTTTTGCTTTTTCTTCTGGAAATCTCAATAAAAACTACTTGAAATTAAAAGAAACCTTTGAGGCCATGAAGCTCCAATAGAATGATAGGAAAGTGCACAATATAATGGATACCTGTATAAAAAACACAAAACTAATTGTAGTCCCACGCCAAACAAGAAAATGTGGCTGACCAAAAGAACGGGCAGGGGTAAGTATTGGAATGACGAAATGATAACTCAGACTATTACAGGCAAGTAATCCAGGCATCACCTCATCTTTACCCTTTTTCTTGTACTATTCATTACAGTTATGAGGATAAGACCAAGCATAGCACAAGAATTCCAAAGGTGCAGCCACACACAAACTTGAATAAAGGATTTCCCAAACACTCTGAAGTATATCATTCAAGGGCTACCCTTTTCCTGAAGTACGGCAGCACTTAACACGCAACCCCAATCTATAATGGGAGCTAGATGTTAAAGGATCAGTCCAGGTAGTAGCCCTGTAAATATCCACAATGCAAACTCTACGCCTCAGACCAAGAGACAGCCATCTCTTTCATGGTAAGTCGCTCAACAAAGCTGCGGAGAAGAATCTGAAATAGTTCAGTTAAAAAGAGATTGTAGCACTGATCTAACAACTGAACTTGGAGTTAGAAGCCTCCTGACCTAAATTTCAGAGAAAAAGGTTTTCAGGCCCAAAGCACAGCTGCCAATTCTCTCTAATTGGAGGAATATTGTAGCTCTGATTTCTACAACACCACTGTGCAGAATAGGACCCAAGATCTACCCCACAGCTCCAGCAGTGAATGATGTCTCGAAATTGTGAAGTGCAGATCCCAGGAAAGCAGGACTGTGGTGTAGGTGTGCAGAAAATACCACATATGTATGTGAGGGCTGTCAAAAAACAGATAGCCATCATAATCTCCTACAGTGGCAAGAGCTCAGCTGTCAATTCTCTCCAATAGAATCAATGCTGGCAGGTAGTGCCCTTGAGCAGAACAATGCCCCAGTGGTGTCCCTCATACCGGCCTGCAGGTGTCGTTAATGATGATGACAGGTTCACAGAGGGAGAGAAAAACTCAGCGATTAAGAGAATCAGAATGGAGCCACCACCCAGTGATTGACCTAGTCATGTCCCGACGGGTTGTAAAATCTTGAAACTATATCTAAGGAGAGGAGCCAATGCATTACTGGATCCAGTTGCTGTCCAAGGTAGCACAAACACTGAGGAGGTCTGTCAAAAGAAAAAAACATAGAAGAAGGCAGCTCACACGACCTCCCATAATTCTAAGACCCTACCCCTGGAGCCTCGTACTAACCACAGGGCTCTGCACCTGAAACCCTTCCCAGGCAGCAGTCACCTTCTTTCAGAAGTGGGTGGACAACTGGTGTCTCAACCTAAATGCTCTTTGCTCCAGGAGGAAAGCTACATCGTGAATGAAGTCCAGGTCTCAAGAGGAAATCAAATATGGCTTGTGGCAGGGATTGATAAGAAATTCATAGTGCTGCAGCAGCCAACACACTGTATCCAAATTTTTGGCAGGCTTGGAAAGGAGGAAGCAAGCATGCATTGGCCAATCATCCACGATAAGATGCAAAAGGGCACATTTGTTATGAAGCAGGACCACTGAAGAAGTGAAAATCTCCATGGTGACTTTGGCCCAAATCTCAACAATTAAAATTGCCAATGCTTTCACTGTACATAGAATCTTAGGAACTTCTGATATTCTGAGTTCTCCGGGATGTATAGGTAGGTATAGAATTAAGAGACGCTCTACTCAAGAATAAAGAAAAAATCCACTTTAATGTGTCCACTTTGAATAGAGTGGGCTATACACACTGATTGAGATCCATTATTGTATAGTCATGTACTAATTTCCTAAAATCTTCTTAACTAGGAACACAGTAGAATACAATCTAAACCCCTTCTCCTGTTGTAAAATGGGTATTATTGCCTCCTTCACAGGAGCAGCTGAGCCCAGAATCTGGATGAATGTCTTCAAATTCTAACATCTAACACCCTCACATTTTTTCTGTTAGATCTGACTGCCTGGTCTGCCTGACTGCCTGGCTACCTGACGACTGCCTGGTCTGCCCCTAAACGTTTTCCCTTCCCCCCTTCTGTTTTTTTAAATTAGTTTTTACTGGCTTTAGGATTCTATGCCCTTTATCACTGCTAACCAGTGCTTGTGCTCTCTCCCTATAACTTGGTCAAATTTGCTTACAATGAACTAGCACATTTAAATTACTTATAAATCCCTCAAATATGGTACTACATGTACCCAGGCCCTGTAAATGAAATGCCTGCACCACACTAATGTAGCCTTTTAAAACATCTCTCAGGCCTGCCAGTGTAGCTTGTACTGCTGTTTTAAACTGCCATTTCGACCTGGCAAAATAAATCTTTTACCAGGCCTAAACCTTCCTTTCTAATACATATAATTGACCCCCAGGGTAGCCCCTGAATAGCTTATAGGGCAAGGTACATTATATTGAAAATTAGGACATGCATTTTTAAGTTTTACTTCTCCTAGTAGTGAAAAACTCCTACATTTGTTTTTCACTACTGTAAGTCCTACCTCTCCCATAGGATAACATTGGGTTACCTTTTTACATTTAATAAGTACTAACTTTTGATTAGAACAGGTAGAAATGTCATGTTTGGACTCAAAATAATTATTTTTAAAATCCTCTTTAATGGTAAGGTCGGATTTTCAGTCACAATTCTGAAAATGGCGCTTTTACTAAGTTGGCATTTTCTGTCCTGTTGGTGCCTGCTGCCAGTGTCCTGGGTAACATGACCCTGCTATAAGGTTTTTGTGTATTCCTCCCAGACAATGACACAAAAAAGGTCTTAGGTGTGGGCAGGATGGGCCATACTGACAAGATGGGTGGGGGCGTAGCTGTTCCTTGCCCCACTTGCACTTTAATAGGGGCTGCCTCCCGCACACATAAAGAAACCTAAGACTAGTCTTTTGTGACCCTATATGTTTTGAGCCTTGGCAGTCAAAGAAAGGAACTTTCTAGATCCAAATATGGAGTGAGTCCTGACCCCCCAAGTCATGCCCCTACAGTCTTGGCACTTTGAAAGTGGTGTTCAAGCAGCTGCCACTGCCTAACCCTAAATGTTGGGACTTAACAAGTTTTCACCAAAAAATGGGCTGAGAACCGACAGAAGATCAGTGTTCACCTGCCCAAAGATCCATCCTATGTATGTCGCTGGTCAGCCTGACTCACTGCTTTATTGTAGCAGTTATCACCCTAAAAGGCCGAAAGGACAATATTCCCTTTGGGGAGTTCCTACGTCTGCGCAGAAATTATACATCACTGCGAGACTTTTATACGTCTTCAGAAAAGCTGAAAACATAAATTGAAAGAAAGAGGCTATCCCAAGAAGTTAATCAACTTCTCTTTTAAAAGGCTAGTTTTTTTTAACAGGGACAGGCTCCTACAGGGAGGAAAGAAAAAGAAGTCACAGGACAAAATAGTTATGGTGACCCAGTTCTTCACCATCAGCAATAAACTTAAAAACATCATCAACCGGAACTGGAAAATCCTGAATGATGGGGAAAGCTCCAGTCTTCCTAAACCCCTGTATGCTTTTAGGAAAAATAAAAACCTACAAAATTCCTTAGTTTTTATTTATAGAGAGGATGCAATTGAGACACAAAGGACCCTGACAGGGGGTAAAGCGATGGGTAACTACAAATGTGGTAGTTGCAGTGTGTGTGATCTATGTGTAACAACAAAGGAAGTAACCGTTAATGGGATGACACAGAAGATCACCGCTCCAAATAACTGCAAGAGCAAAAATATTGTATATCTCAGTGTGCCCATGTGGATTGGGATATGTAGGGGAAACTGGGACAGAATTTAGAGAGAGAATGTGTGAGCATAGGTCCTCCATAAACACCAAGGAAGAAAATGCGCCCTTAGTAAGTCACTGGGTAGAGAAAAAACATGGATTAGCAGATATTAGATGGATCGTTCTAGAAAAAATAAAAGAACAAAGAAGAGGAGGTAACAGTGTAAATAGGCGCAAACTACGCGAACAGTGGTATATCATTAAATTTGACACCATAAAGAATGGCCTTAATAGCAGGGAAGATTGTGAAAAATTATAGCGACACAAGGAGATACATGTTAGAGCTCGTAGATAGAAACATTAACTGTACTATCATTTTGAGTAGCCTGTTAAATAGGATTGATGAGGAAATGTACAACATAACACATTCTATGTAGCATACCCACAATACTTAAACAGGACTTGTATAAGGTGAACACACGTATAAAAAACTTGAGTCCAAATTTATATAAAAGGTTCTGGAAATGTGGAGTCCCCAGCTTCAACAAAATCCCTACAGTATGGGGCAATAAAGAAGGGAGCTAATATACAATGACAAGAAAATGCTATTGTGCATTGTGTGCAGGTAAGGATGTTCTGCTTGGTAGAAAAGGCCATTGTCGTGTCTTTGGTTGACATAAAGATGTAGAAGACCGGTAAGGATCTTCTTTACTTTATTGATATACAATCTGCTGAGCTGTGCCCACACACATCTGCCCACGCTCTCCTCTCGATCTGTAATGTCCCCTCCCACACCCTTGACCGGATGTGGTGTCCGGTTCCCTCTGTGTCCTTACTGTCCCTTGCAGGGTCCTAGAGCCCTGCCCCAGGTCACTACAGCCATCAGCTACACATTATTATTATTATAGATGGTACTAATATAAACATAACAAATTGGGTAGTATAATGTAGCAGAAATGTACACGCAGGAGAACGATAGAATCTACGTTAATAAGTGGTAAGGGATTTAGTCCTTCTGCAAAAAGATTTTTATCACATCATGTACGATATGTATCTTAAACCCATTTCGAAATTACCGCCACGCAAACGTAACTATATCAAGCAAAGGCGTGTTGGTGAGGGAAACCGACTAGGCTAATTGATATATGCATTAAAAGATGGCCGCTGGACATGCGAGCAAAGGAGAGGAGGAAGCATGCTGGGAAGACTGGCCTGGCTTTAAAAAGAGGGGCAGGTAACAGTAAGGCATTTGTAGTACTACGGACGCTGAGACGCCTTTACCTGAAGGTGAGTGCGCAAACAAGGGTCACCGTGTTTAAGTTAGGAATGCGAAACCGGGGGACGAGGCACTTTGGGTGTAAACGATATCCATTAGATATTAATGGTCAGGGATTCACTTGCCTTTGATGGTGCGGTAACGGTCTATGTATTAGAGCCGACTGCACAGTGGCATTATGTTAGTTAAATTGCCTGGAAGAGATGTTAACAGGTAACCCGGGGCCTTTGTTTTACGTGCATACAACAGGGTCTGTATTCCCCCTGCATTGTAAACCGTTCGCCTTGCTTGGCAGATTTAAAGATATTGTGAGCCTTGCTCGGCAGCTTCATAAGGACTCTGACAATTAGGATCCAGTTGCGTAAATGGCCACGAGTCTATGGACATACAAGAGAAACCTCTATTTAGTATAAATCAATAAATATAGGAAGGTACCAAATTTTATAGCGCCATAAGGGTTTTATTTTTCACCACACTGCGGTGCGGTTTTCAATATCAATCGAGATGGATGGAAGGATGGGAGTTGGAGACTTCCCACAAAAAGCATTTCAAGCATACCTTAGTTTGTATTTGATATAGGGAGCATAAACATAGGATGTTGGTTTTATTGTTAGTAAAATTGGCCACCTGACCTACAGGGAGGTGCGTGGCAAGAAAGACATTGATTGGATTTTGAGAGCAGGTAGCACTGAAGGAAAAGAAACAAACAGCCATAAGGGAAGAAGATTTACCCACTTGAAATGTATAAGTGCTCCTGAGTGGTAGGTAAGACGCCTCACCCCATTTTAAAGAAGTACATTTAAAATGAGTTTTAAAGAGTGGAAGAAGTACCACCTTGTCTTCTTTTTATTTATAGAAATTGTAATCTTCTGGGCGGAGCACAGCTCTGACCTACGTCAATGAGTAGGCAGCGCTAAAGACACAGAAAGTAGCAGTTTTAAGGAAAAGAAGATTTACCCACCTCAATTATACAAGTGCTTTGCACTGGGAGGTAAGATTCCTCAACCCCTTCACCTAGGTGTAAACATAAAACGAGCAATAGTAAAAATTAGAATACCATTTTTTTATTTTCTTTATCCCCAGAAGCTTTTAAAACAATGTTCATGCCAACCAAAAAAGAGATGGAAGTACAAGAATAGAGGCCATTGAAATGCCCTATTTGAAGTTGAGATAAAACACTTCTGGAATGGTGAGTGCTGAGTATGTATACAGTGGAATGGAGAGAAAGTGTGGTGTGAACGGGAGCGAGGGGGCTAATTCCCTTTTTTAGTATAAAATAATTGGGTTCCCACCATTCTGCCGTAAATAGAGATGTAGCGCGAATTGGATTAGAAAACAGAAATAGGAATTATGTTGATGTTAGTGGAATGTAAGACATTAAGATGTATTTTAAAAAAAAAGTGGGGAAAGCAGGCCTTGGCTGTGAGTCATGAGAAACTAAAAAAACCCTTGTGTTTATATGTTTCCTTTTCTGCATAGATATATTACTTCGCATATTGTTCTGAGGAGAAATAAATCTCTGATTTTGAGTCCCGAAAAGGTGGTTTTTAATTGGTTCATGTACCACCGAAACGCGTCGACGCCAGTCTGTTTTGAATCCAACTATATGAAATTCTGGGCAAGGAATCGATAGTTATCCTACCAGTTCTTTCTCAAGTCTGATGATGATCATTGTGAGCAACAGCTTATGTAGAACTGTGCTAAAAGGGTTTCCTACTGTATTACATTTTTATTGTTCACTGTTTTAATTATTTGAAGTGTTTTTACCGAATTTTAATATTATTGTGCACTGAATTATGGTTTTTATTGTACGCTATGTATGAACGTTATTGATTTTCTGTATATGCTTTGAAATTTGAATTAACACTCTGGGTCACAGAGTTTAAAAAAACAAACAAATTGGAGCGCTACAGCTCAATTTGGGGTATATATTTGACATTAAGTTTTGAATGCACTGATCGTGTGAATGGTGTTTGTATAGTAAGGTTGGCATGCTAATAGGTAAACGTGTTGGTGCTACCTTATTCACCCAGGGGAAGTTTTATTTCTCTACTTACTCACAGTAGCACCAGCTGAATTCTTCTCCACGGTACAAAAGGGGGTGGTGATGGACGGAGCATCAGAACCAATCAAACACTCACACCCAGTCAACAGATCTGGGTTTGATCCATCACCGTTCTTTAGCCCACTCTGCCACCCCAGTTCAGACATGGCCACATGCAATTCAGTCTGACCCTGTGCCTCATGGGAACAGTCCAGCCCGAACTGCCAGGCCATGCCTTCCCTGGACCGGAAACAAGCTTCCTAGGACCGGTTTCTGGCATTTCAGTCGTCTTCAGCCAGGCTTGCTTGAATCCAGTGGCAAAGTGAGCAAGGGACTCACGTCTGAGCATACCCTGCCAACTTATGGCAAACAAAGCGGTACAAAAGGGGGTGGTGATGGACGGAGCATCAGAACCAATCAAACACTCACACCCAGTCAACAGATCTGGGTTTGATCCATCACCGTTCTTTAGCCCACTCTGCCACCCCAGTTCAGACATGGCCATATGCAATTCAGTCTGACCCTGTGCCTCATGGGAACAGTCCAGCCCGAACTGCCAGGCCATGCCTTCCCTGGACCGGAAACAAGCTTCCTAGGACCGGTTTCTGGCATTTCAGTCGTCTTCAGCCAGGCTTGCTTGAATCCAGTGGCAAAGTGAGCAAGGGACTCACGTCTGAGCATACCCTGCCAACTTATGGCAAACAAAGCGGTACAAAAGGGGATGGTGATGGACGGAGCATCAGAACCAATCAAACACTCACACCCAGTCAACAGATCTGGGTTTGATCCATCACCGTTCTTTAGCCCACTCTGCCACCCCAGTTCAGACATGGCCATATGCAATTCAGTCTGACCCTGTGCCTCATGGGAACAGTCCAGCCCGAACTGCCAAGCCATGCCTTCCCTGGACCGGAAACAAGCTTCCTAGGACCGGTTTCTGGCATTTCAGTCGTCTTCAGCCAGGCTTGCTTGAATCCAGTGGCAAAGTGAGCAAGGGACTCACGTCTGAGCATACCCTGCCAACTTATGGCAAACAAAGCGGTACAAAAGGGGGTGGTGATGGACGGAGCATCAGAACCAATCAAACACTCACACCCAGTCAACAGATCTGGGTTTGATCCATCACCGTTCTTTAGCCCACTCTGCCACCCCAGTTCAGACATGGCCATATGCAATTCAGTCTGACCCTGTGCCTCATGGGAACAGTCCAGCCCGAACTGCCAGGCCATGCCTTCCCTGGACCGGAAACAAGCTTCCTAGGACCGGTTTCTGGCATTTCAGTCATCTTCAGCCAGGCTTGCTTGAATCCAGTGGCAAAGTGAGCAAGGGACTCACGTCTGAGCATACCCTGCCAACTTATGGCAAACAAAGCGGTACAAAAGGGGATGGTGATGGACGGAGCATCAGAACCAATCAAACACTCACACCCAGTCAACAGATCTGGGTTTGATCCATCACCGTTCTTTAGCCCACTCTGCCACCCCAGTTCAGACATGGCCATATGCAATTCAGTCTGACCCTGTGCCTCATGGGAACAGTCCAGCCCGAACTGCCAAGCCATGCCTTCCCTGGACCGGAAACAAGCTTCCTAGGACCGGTTTCTGGCATTTCAGTCGTCTTCAGCCAGGCTTGCTTGAATCCAGTGGCAAAGTGAGCAAGGGACTCACGTCTGAGCATACCCTGCCAACTTATGGCAAACAAAGCGGTACAAAAGGGGATGGTGATGGACGGAGCATCAGAACCAATCAAACACTCACACCCAGTCAACAGATCTGGGTTTGATCCATCACCGTTCTTTAGCCCACTCTGCCACCCCAGTTCAGACATGGCCATATGCAATTCAGTCTGACCCTGTGCCTCATGGGAACCGTCCAGCCCGAACTGCCAAGCCATGCCTTCCCTGGACCGGAAATAAGCTTCCTAGGACCGGTTTCTGGCATTTCAGTCGTCTTCAGCCAGGCTTGCTTGAATCCATTGGCAAAGTGAGCAAGGGACTCACGTCTGAGCATACCCTGCCAACTTATGGCAAACAAAGTGGTACAAAAGGGGGTGGTGATGGACGGAGCATCAGAACCAATCAAACACTCACACCCAGTCAACAGATCTGGGTTTGATCCATCACCGTTCTTTAGCCCACTCTGCCACCCCAGTTCAGACACGGCCATATGCAATTCAGTCTGACCCTATGCCTCATGGGAACAGTCCAGCCCGAACTGCCAAGCCATGCCTTCCCTGGACTGGAAACAAGCTTCCTAGGACCGGTTTCTGGCATTTCAGTCGTCTTCAGCCAGGCTTGCTTGAATCCAGTGGCAAAGTGAGCAAGGGACTCACGTCTGAGCATACCCTGCCAACTCCACAGCAGCAAATGTTCAGCAGGACCTCACAGTGAAGGTATCAGGCCTCGTGGAGCACTATTCAGCTACAGCCTGCAGCTTTGTCCCAGAGGACATGTTTGACTTCCAAAAAGTGACAAAGTCCAAGGGTAAAACCATATCACTACAACTCTATCCAGTGGCTCAACGACGACGACACCTCCTCCTTGGACACCGCCATTTGCCTAGCCCCACTGAACCTTCTATGGAACGTTTCTTTAAAAATTCTTTTAAGTCTGAAGGTAAGCAGAGACACAGCCTACTGCCTTGCCCCGCTGAAGGCTCTACTTTCTCCAAGATTGGATTTAATTTGTTTTAGTGTTATTTTATTTATTAAAATGTATCTTGTTTTTCTAAATTGGTTTGAGATTTTTCTTGAGTTGTGTTTTCACTTTACTACAGTTTGTTTGCTGCATAAATACTGAACACAGTGCTTCTAACTTAAGCCTAACTGCTTTTGTGCCAAGCTACCAGAGGGTTAAGCACAGGTTAAGTTAGTGACTTTTGTGGTTCCCCCTGACAAGGATTGTGATTGTTGCTTGAGTAGGGTTTTCATCCCCCTCAAATACTAACACAATTTCTGACAAATTCGAATGCCCAAATCACTAAAGCACGGACCTCCTAAGCAGTGGTGTTGGAACAGTTTTCTGAGTGGTGGCACTGCACATCAATGTTACGTCGCTGAAGACTTAGAAATTGTGAGAAATTCAAGCATCACGCTAAGAAGATGTGTCGCAAATGAGCCATGCCCATTAAACAGCAGATTGGTAAGAGTGTGTATATAGTTAGTGGTGCACTTTGGAGAACACTGTCACACATATATCTAGAAAGCATGGTGTGGTGGAGCACAGTCATTTACAGACAACATATTTTCTATTGAAATGGTCATACAATTTGCACAGACATACAGATTTACTGATTAAACTATATAGCACACAAACGATAGTGTGTGGAAATCGGGTTTCATGAATATTTACCATTTGCGTATCACCAAGTTAATTGATTTGTTTGATCATATTAAAATCTATATTTCTATCATATCTCAGAATGACAAAAAAGTGCTTAATTTGTCTTTTGCTTACTGCTGATATATTTTGGATATTTGATACTTTTCAATTACAGGTATTTAAATGTTGCTGTATATTAGAAAATTTGACATCCTACAGGCTTTCCTTTCACACTTCCTGCACCCCAGCAAGATAGTTCACTTTACAAAATGCTCTACCTTTGCAGTCAGAAAAAGAAAAGTAAATACCAAACTCCATGTCAAAACAATAAGGAGAAATTTGACAGAAAACATAACCTGACATTTGACCTGTCTTTGAACGAGCAGCATATGAAACAAGATGAAAACAAAATGTAAAGGCGTCTTTATTTCTCATTCACCTCCTGAGCTCCAGCATGGTTATTTTGGGTGTGCTGCAGCACCTCTTGCACCTCTGTTACTACGTGAAAAGGAAATTTAGAAAAACATATTACCCACGAGTCAGGTTGTTGATGAGAGACGGATATAATTAGAAATGCATTTGTTGCCAACTCCCTTGGGTAGAGGACAGAGAACCAACTGCAGCCTCACATTCCAGTATTCAAAAATGTCCCATGTTAACTGGGTTATTCAAACAGGGATACAGGTGGGACAAGATCACCTCACACAGCTCCCAAAATGTTCCTCTATCCTGAATTGAAATGTGTTTTACCACTGAGTTGTGTAATATTAACCTATGGATCTTAAATTTGAATGTCCTCTGGGATGTTTTTCTGCTTCAAATGTGTTTCAAGTGTGAATGTAAAGCACTGCACAGAATGGGGCAGGAAGAGCCTTCTGGAAGCCTCTATGAAAATAGACCAAAAAACACTGTTTATGCCATGGGTACTCACAAACTTTCTCTCGGGGGCCAAATTTACAGTGTGGTTTGTGGCCGAGGGCCGCACTGGTGGGGGCGGGGTCAGTGGGGGAGGGGGCGGGGCTAGAGCCACAAAAAAACTGACCACGAGGTTGAACACAGGTCCCTGCAGCGGACGCCTACGTCCACTGAGCCTCCAGACCTGATTATATATATATATATATATATATATATATATATATATATATATATATATACTCTCTCTCTCTCTCTTTCCCTCCCTCTCTCTCTCTCTCTTTCCCTCCCTCTCTCTCCCTCTCCCTCCCTCTGTCACCCTCTCTCTCTCTCGCTCCCCTTCCCTCCCTCTGTCACCCTCTCTCTCTCTCCCTCCCCCTCCCTTTCCCTCCCTCTGTCACCCTCTCTCTCTCCCTCCCCCTCCCTTTCCCTCCCTCTGTCAGCCTCTCTCCCTCCCCCTCCCTTTCCCTCCCTGTCACCCTCTCTCTCTCTCTCTCTCCCTCCCCCTCCCTTTCCCTCCCTCTGTCACCCTCTCCCTCCCTTTCCCTCCCTCTGTCACCCTCTCTCTCTCTCCCCTGACCTTTCCCTCCCTCTGTCACCCTCTCTCCCTCCCCTCCCTTTCCCTCCCTGTCACCCTCTCTCTCTCTCTCTCCCTCCCCCTCCCTTTGCCTCCCTCTGTCACCCTCTCTCACTCTGTCTCCCTCCCTCTGTCTCCCTCCCTTTGGCTCCCTCCCTCTGTCTCCCTCTCCCTCCGTCTCAACCCCTTTTGGCTCCCTCCCTCTGTCTCCCTCTGTCTCCCTGTTCCTCCCTCCTTTTCCCTCCCTCCCTCTCCCTCCGTCTCCCTCCCTCTACCTCCCTCCTTTTCCCTCCCTCCTTTTCCCTCCCTCCCTCTCCCTCTGTCTCCCTCCCTCTACCTCCCTTTGTCATCCCCTGTCATCTCACCCTGCGTGTGTGCCAACCGGCTGACGCAGCTTCCAGGGCACACCAACAGCCGCACCCGAGCACTTCACAGGTCTTTAAAAGACCATTTGCATGTCAATTGTTGTTTTTCACCTCTTCTGCGGCCCCGCAGCTCCACTCTGACTATCCCTGGAACCGCCCGGCCCCCACAGAGCAGAGACAGAGTTGCGCTGGTGCAACCGACAGTGTTTAGGAACACTCATTTTAATTTTTTTGTAACCACGGGTACGATGTCTGCAAGGTCCGCGGGCCGCCAAGGGAGGCTTGCCGGGCCTCAGGCGGCCCGCGGGCCGTACTATGAGTACCCGTGGTTTATGCAGTTAAACACGATCTGCAGCGATCTATGTGTACTCTACACATCACTGTTTCCATTCCAAACATCGTAGTTAAGAGGCACATAGTTCTATTTGCTCCCTGCAGCTCAAACGTTTATATCGTAATAAGACATCTCATTCGGTCACTGCACGTTCTACAGATGTTTGAGTGAAACCTGCAGATCTCACATTCCAGTCATAGCTACATAGCACAGAAGGATAAAGGCTACACTCACTGCAATTTGAGTGTAGCCAGCAATTTGCTGATTGAAATCCCACAACATTTCTCAGACATAATTCCCTTGCTGCAGAGTGGTGTGCATTCAGCACGTCACTCACACATTTCAAACTCGGTAAGATAAAGGGTGTGAATGTGTTTTCTACTGAGACTGTGTGCACTCTTCTCTGTATTGGCACTAGATAATGTACCTATAATTGCTGAGATATGTCCATTGCATGTATTCCAGCAGACAGCACACATATTACATCTTTATCTGTGTCACTAATGATAGAGCGTGATGGTGCTCTAAAATTGTAGGGGTGTATTATAATCACGGATAGTCTGCACCCGCATATATTCTTATGTTGTATTAACGTGTGATTATTAGAACGTGGTGTAATAATGATGTGATGTTAAATGATAGAAATTGTATTTGTGCCATGCAAAGAGAAATGAAATGACATTCATGACTGAAAGTGTCATCTTTAGTATGCTGCAATTGCTTAACGAAAAGATTCTGTGTAACCGAATGCATTTTAGTTTAAAATGTGCACCTAGAAATAATGTGAAGTACTTAATGGGTATTGATTGTAGATGCTGTAGTGCAAGGCATTATTAACTTGAGTGTATAATTTGATGTGTAAAGGCCTAAATGAAATGTTCACGTTGGAATATGAAAGGCCTATTCGTTTACTCTTACATTGGCCAAACTGTGTAGGCCCGAAAATGTATTTTTCCCTGGTGTGCTCTCGCATTTAGAAGTATTCAGCGAATTTCATGTGCATGCAAGGATGTTCTGTTCTCACGTTTAAGTTGCAGGTGGAAGAAGCTGCCTTTGTTAGAACTAACACCTTTTGTTTCAGGAGTTAGGCATGGAGGAGAAGTGCAACAATGTAAGCAACGAAACGATAATTGGGAGCCGGTGTTCTTTCTCACTGAGAAGGCCTGGGATTCAAGGTCCACGGAATCCACATGGAGAAGACGGTGGAAAACTACCTAGGAGAGGTGTCCATTAATGAGGTGATCTGTGGGCGTGTTCTACATTTTTGCATTTTGTATTAGGAAAAGCGCTCTGAGGGAGGAGAGGCAGAAGGAGAAAGAGGGATGTTCAGAGAGGTAGAGGGAGACAGGAAGAGTCAGGAGTTAGAGGATTGATTTGGGAAGAGTATCTTAGAACAAGCTCTTTAGCTTTAGTCATCTGGATTCCATTGTGAATGCGCTTCTTAGGAAGTCTTCACAAGCTGACACCTTGTTACTAATTTTGCCTGGGAAATGTTAAGTAGGGATAGTTTAATTTTTTTTCCTTTTAGAGACGGATGAAGTCTGATTTAAATGTTGGAACAGTCCTTTCTTGTGTTTTATTTTTGGAATTGTTTATCCTCTTCATGATTCACCGGAGCAGATTAATCAGTAGATTTGATTTTGTATTAGTTCCTATGTATTTCTACAACCTTGTCTTGAGGTGCTTGTATATTCAGCTGTTTTTGGCATTGTAATAAGCCCTCTAAACTGAAGTTTGGAGTCTGTGGTCCTTGAGTCCTGATTAGTATGGAAAGTTAAATTGTGATGCGTTATTTCTCCCCTTTACACTTCTCAGCAGGTAAAAAGAGACATCGACCTGAGGTTCCATGTTAAACTTCTGTAGTGGAACCCAGCCTTATCAGTTGGTAGCAGAGGACGGTTACCTCTGTAGTAAGGGGAGAGTTAGGGAAAGGTTAAGAAAACTCCATAGAGCCCAAGAGATGGTTGCCCAGAAGATTGAGAGCGGAGAACGACAGTGTTTGGCGTAGACCGACGGAGAGTGACAGTGCGGCAGAAGCAGCAGTTCGCCGAGGAGTGAGTATGAATAGGGATGTTGTTAGATTGCCATGATGATTTGATTGTGTGATGTCTTGCGGAGTTGAGTGATTGTGGTTTCGGACTGTGAGCGCGCACGGTCCATGTAATTTTGATGTCAGGCTCGATGAGTGGCCTAAGATCCCGGGATAGATAGATTGTGGTGTGAAAGACACCCAGAGCCATAATTGTCGACCATTGATTGTGGGAGTCGTGAGACGTTTCGACAAACCCACCCGAGTGAGTGTTTGAGTGACCAACGCAGGTCATGGGTTACTTTGTGTGTAAAATCAAGTGATTGGATCCTATCAACTGTTTGTGACCTTCCGGCCATTCGTGGGCAGATGGTTGGGGGCAGTTGTCCGGTCGTTTCGCAGGCAGACAATTTTCAGATTGAGGTAGACAATTACGAGTGACTATCCGGTCGTATGGTGGACAGACAGTTGATCAAGTGATTGTCCGGTCTTTTCGTGGACATACAGTTACTTGTTGTATGAGTGAGATGTGCGAGAGTGTTCGAAGACGAATTGTGAAGGAAGGGAACTACTGCGTGAGGAGGAAGAGTGATGTCAAAGTGTTTCGTGCTGTGATAGGTCGGTTAGTGTAATGCCACGCTGGTATTGGTGGATTGACATCTGGAAGTAGAACGAAAACACTGTGGGTAAAAGAGTTGATTTCATCATGAAATGTTTTAGGGTATTGCGGGATCTTTGTAGGGGAGATAGAGGAGTAGTAACTCGAGTGGGGGAAGAAGCACCACCTGAGGAATACCCCAGCTCATTACATGGCTACGAATGTAGGGCTCAATACTATACTTTGGCTTCAAAATTGGCAAAAGATGACTGAAAAGGAGGGAGATTTGGCTTTCCCACACAATGGCTCATTCAGATTTGACGTGCTATATCACTTGAAGTCAGTGATGGCTGCATTGCGACCTTTGCCTAGACCAACTCAGTTTGAGGCGCTGGATGCATGGATAAGAGTAGCGCAAGGAAGAGAGATCACGAAAGGGTGAAGAAATCGATCCGGGCATTTCAGAATGCAGGGTGAGATGCAGTAACAAAAAGATGAAGGGTAGACACCATTGAGGGAGATGGACTATTTCCGTTACTAGTAAAGGTAGGAGATACCCAAAAGAGAAGAAGAAGATGATAGCGACCCAGATGACAGTCTTTTGGAGAGGTTGTTGGCAGAGCGTCCACCTCCATATAACCAGGATTCGGATGGAGGAACGGGAGCTTCTACAGGGGAAACCGGGGAGCCACAGACGAACCCTACTGTAGGAGTAAGAGGAAGGATTTCAGCAGGAACAGAGAGAGTAAGGACACAATCACTGAGGGGAATGGAGGCAAATGAGGTTAACCCAGTTACCAGACTACCGGAAGCTCTTACAGTACCTGTCCCCATTGGCCGTATAGTGTCAGTATACGATCCAGATCGGCCAGGAAATGGAAGTTTAGTACGGTCAGTAATGGGAGAGGGTACTGGTTCCGGACGGAATGGGACAGCGAATAGAAGTAGTCATCCTTCGAGGCCCATAGAATCAAGTGCGCCGTTGCCAGCCAAAAGCAGATTCCTCTAGGGGACAGGTGGAAGAGAGAGCACCGAGAACAGGGTCCTTGGCTGACTCGCGTTCTGACTTGAGGATGTGGTAACCACCAGTGAGAGGCCCTAGTGGAAGGATGATGGGAAGTAATAGTCAGGGAGTTTCAGGGAGTCAATCTGTTTCACAAAACTTAATGGAAGGAAATCAGCGGGAAGATCAGGGTAGTGAGAGTGGAGAATCGAGTAGTGTGTCGAGTCGAGGGACAATTAAAGCTGATCTGAGGGCTAAGGTGCTGGATGTGGTGAGATTAAAGGCAGAAGTGGAGGAGATAATTAGTGGAAATTTGCCTTTGGAAAGGATCGAACTCTATTAGCCAGATGAATTGTTGTTTGTGGCGAAAGATGTAGCTCGCAAGGAAAGCACATGAGAAATTGACAGAGTTGGCACAGAGGTATGATGTGGATTTGTCCAAAACTAAAATGTTACAGGGGAATCATAGGTTAAATTACAGTGATCAGGGACTAGAAGAGAAAAGAGTCATAAGGTTGAAAACGCACATTCGAGAATTGATCATAGGAATACGCGCGTGGAGCATGCTTGACAAGTGGGAGGAAAGATGGTCAAAGAAGAAGAGTGCCAGAAAGAGTATAGGGGAAACACCACCTCCAAGTGGAGGAACAATGAGAGTAGAGGCATTTCCAGTGCGAGAGGTACCGAGTGGAGGGTATGTGCATGTGCCTTGGAGTAGAGGTGACTTAGCAGCGTTTACCAATGACTTTCCTCGGCTGAGGGAAAAACCTGTTGAGTGGTACAAGCAAGTTGATCGGTTTGTCAAAATTTCAAAAGTACAGTGGATTGATTTGAATACATTGTTTGATATTGTGGTACCACGTGACTTGTGGTCAGCTCGTAAAATTGCTGTTGATTGGCCGTCTTCAGAACCTGAGCGAGATTCGGTTACACATGGTCCTTCACCTGTGGTTATGAAAAAGTACGAACAGGTAATCACATGGCTGCAGTCCAAGATTTCGCCACAAGATATTGATTGGGTTAAGACAGACAGAACTGTTCGCGAGCCAAAGGAGACTGTACATGCCTACTATGAGAGGCTCTTACAAGCCTTCAAGCAGTATAGTGGGTTGGATACGAATGACCCAAAGGATATGTGACAGTTCGTTTCTAAATTTGTGTTAGGATTGAGACCTGAAGTTAGCTTTATGATTCAGCAGCACTTGATTTGCTGGCAGAATAAATCCGTGGATGAAATCTTGCGTTATGCCAGATACGGTAGTGATGAAGTGGACTCGAAGCACAGAAAGCTTAAGGATAAGCTGATGCTGGTCCAAATGCAGAGAAGGAAGATCAGGCCCAGACCAATGGAGGAACGCTAGGAAGAAGGCAGGGAAATAATCAAGGAGGGACTCAGAATGCATCAGGTCAGGGAAAAGGGAAACCCATAGATCCAAAGACCAGGAGTAGATGTTGCTACCCTGAAGAAGACTACTGCATGTCATAACTTTCATAAGATCGGGCATTGGAAGCGTGAGTGTAGATTGAATCCAGCTAATCAGATCCAGCAGGAGGAAGTGGTGCAGACGCCTGAGGTCGTCAATACAGTGACAAGACCCAGATCTGTACAAGGGGAGACAATAGGTCTGCAGGTGCAAGTTCCCCAGCCACCAAGAATTCCACAGGGAACCCGTACTTATCAGCAGATGCCTTTTATTGAGACCTTTGATAAACGCGGTTCAGAACCATTGCAACGACGGTGTCTGAGAGGGGGGGAGACTGTACCCTGGGAGCAGTCTTGGAGGTAGATCAGAGAGGACCGTATGTAGAGGCGGATGTTGATGGTCATCCAACTACCTTCCCTGGTTGACACGGGTGCTACCCGTGCTACTGTGAGATCTGCAGTAGTTCCCAACTTACCCCTCTTGGGACAATCGATTCAAGTTGTAGGAGTGGCGAACAAGAAAATGACTAATCCATTGACTGAACCAATACCTGTAAGAATAGGGACCTTCCATGATCGACACCAATTTGTGGTATGCGACTCAAGTCCAGTCTGTCTGTTGGGTCGTGATCTCTTGTGTAAATTGAACTGCACCAACTATTAAACGCCCAAAGGAGTAGAGCTGCAGACTAGTGATGATGATGCTACCTTTAAGGTGGTAAACCAGAATTTGTGCATAGAGGAATTTCCTATGTTGACAGTAGAGGAACTCCCACTCGACCTGAGGGACTCTGTCTCTTTGGACGTATGGGATTTCACGGGCGGAAGAAATAGAACTGATCAAAGGAGTTGAGCCAGTTAAGATCCAAGTCAAACCTCATGCTGAGTTTCCGAGAACTCCTTAGTATAATCTGTCACCGGAGACGATTGCAGGAATCAAACCTGTGATTGAGTCTATGATCGAACAGGGAATTCTGAAGGAGATATTGGGGAGTCCATGTAACTCACCAATCATGGGATTGCAGAAACCGAGTGGGAAGTATAGGATCGTGCAAGACCTGCGAAAGGTTAACACGATACTGGTTCCATGTTGTCCAGTGGTACCGAATCCATCAGTGATTCTGTTTCAGATCCCATGTGAAGCTGAATGGTTCACTGTGATCGATCTGTGTCAGGCATTCTTTTCGATACCTCTGCATGAGGAAAGCCAGTTTTTGTTTGCATTCCAGCTGGAAGATCGTGCGTTAACATGGTGTCGTATCTCACAAGGGTATACAGAGAGTCCATCGATCTTTAATCAGCTCTTGAAAAAGAACCTCGAGAGTCTCGTACTGCCGCAGAATTCAGTGCTCGTACAGTACATTGACGATCTTCTGATCACGTCCAAGACTGAGGATGCTTGCAGGATTGATACTGTTGCATTATTGAACCACCTAGCAGAGAATGGACACAAGGTGTCCCCAAACAAATTACAGTACTGTTTACCCGAAGTTAAATACTTGGGTTATCGAATCGAAAAAGGCAAGAGGAAGGTGTCACCAGATCGAATTGAGGCAATTATGAAAATGATGGTGCCCACCGCACAGATGGAAGTCCGAAAGTTCTTGGGAATGGTTGGATACTGTCGTCAGTGGATCCCGAAAGTTTCCTTGAAGGCGAAGCACAAGGATGTGAGTGATCCAGTACCGTGGGATCATGACTGTCTGGTAGCATTCTTGGAGTTGAGAGAGGATCTATGTTGTGCTCCAGCTCTGGGGATGCCAGACTAAAACAAGTCTTTTTCACTGTTCTGCTATGAGCGAGAAGGTTGTGCCTTGTTAGTCTTAACTCAGAGTCATGGAGGGGTCCATAGACCAGTTGCCTACTTCTCAGCTATTTTAGATCCAGTAGCGTCAGCATTGCCCAGATGTCTCAAATCAGTTGCTGCAACAGGTGTCAGCATTGAAAGATGTGAAAGTATTATTATGAGTCATCCACTTACAGTTTATGTTCCACACTCGTTTGAGCTCCTGATGACAAGAACCAAGACACAATATATGACAAATAACAGACTCACACATTATGAACAGGTTATACTTGCTTCAGAAAATGTGACTTTGAAACATTGTTCTGTCCTGAATCCAGCTATTTTAATGCCTTTGCCAAACGTTGATGATGAAGATTGTGAGGACCATGACTGTCTCGATGTGACTGAATTTTGTACCAAACCGAGGCCTGACATTGTAGATGAACCTCTACCTGAGTCCGATGAAATCTTTTTTGTAGACGGTTCATGCTTATTGTTAGAAGCTTTACAACGTCCATGAGAAATTGCTGTGGTAAAATGTACAGCCCATTGGAGGGGAAATGACTTTGTCTCTTTGGGTAACAGGTATGCTGATGAGGTTGCACGTTTTTGCGCTGAACAAGGGTGCATTTTTACTGGAGATTATACAGGAGAGAGCCCAGAAAGAACCGAGCTCGGCATGATGTTAGCCATGGCAGACACATGGGATGAGCTCAAGCGTCTGCAGGGAGAGGCTTCAGAAGAGGAAAGACCTGTGTGGATCAGAGCAGGATGTGAGATAGGAGATAAAGGGATTTGGATTTTAAATGATGGTCGAGCAGTGTTGCCAGATGATTTATTGAGCCCTATGGCGAGACAGATCCATGGAGCAGTGCATCTTCGAAGGGATGCTATTGTGCGAGTGTTCAGGCAGACGTGGTGTAATCCACGGTTCCGAGCATTTGCTGAAGCAGTGTGTCATAGGTGTGTCACATGTCAGCAGATGAATGCTGGAAAGAAAACTTTTGTTGCCTTGAGTCATATTGTGAGACCTGGAGGGCCTTTCGACAGAATACAGCTCGATTTTATTGAAATGCCTAGATGCAATGGCTTGAGGTATATTCTGGTTGTGGTGTGTGTTTGCTCACGATGGGTGGAAGCTTATCCATCGAGAAGGTGTGATAGCCTTACAGTAGCAAAGTTGTTGCTTAGGGAGTTGATCCAGAGGTTCGGATTTCCAACCTCATTGGAGTCAGATAGAGGAACACATTTCAACAGTGAAATCATGAAGTTACTTTGTTCTGCTTTCAACGTTGACCAGAGGCTGCAATGTAGCTATCGACCAGAGGCTTCTGGTATCGTGGAACAGATTAATGGGACTTTGAAAATGAGGATGGCAAAGGTGTGTTCGTCTACGTCTTTGAAATAACCGGATGCCTAGCTCCTGGTGTTGATGAGTGTTCGCAGTACATCTTATAGGAGCACTGGTCTTTCACCCCACAAAATCCTTATCGTGAGGGGTATGAGGTTGCCAGCAGTGCCATTGACATCCTTGATAAACATCAAAGATGATTTGATCCTTGACTAATGCAAAAGACTGGCTGATGTGGTCCGTTCTGTGTCTCACCAGGTGGAAGCTGCAACTGCCCCGACCTCGAGAGACCTCTGCCATGACCTGTGTCCGGGTGATTGGGTGCGTGTCCTTAAGCACATGAGGAAAAGCTGCCTTGATGCCCGTTGGAGAGGTCCTTACCAGGTGATTTTGGTGGCGAATACGGCAGTGAAGTGTGGAGGCTTACCGAACTGGATGCACGCCTCCCACACTCGCAGAGTTCCAGAAACTCTGGAAGAAACAGCCCCTCTTGTAGAAGAAAATCCAGCTGTGGCAATGAGGCTACTTGAGAGGGCAAGCCAAGCTGTGAGGGTTGCTGATGAAGCTGGTCCACCAGAACAAGCTGAGGAGGGTTACGCTACACAAGACCCAGGTATTGACTCTGAGGAAGAAGGTAACGTTGCGAATGGTATAGAGTAAGACTCAGTTGAAGTAACTGGTGTGCAAGTTGGTCGGGGCAGAAGAGAAAGGCGGATGCCATAGAAGAATCGTGGCCTGGGAGACCAGGAAGGCTGAATCTGAGACTAGCCCCTGAGAGAGATCTTGCTCCAGTGTCAGAGACTTCAGAATCCGAACTGAGTGAAGTAGAGCAAGCTCAGGAGGGTCTAAGGAGGTCGAGGAGAGTAAGAGTGCCTTCTCAAAAATAAGCTGCCCCGGAGTGGACTTATCTGGTAACAGATGCCAGGAGTACTGGGAACTGGAAGACTGAGGTCTTCGCGAGTGATTAGCAGAATGCCCAAGCTGAAGATCAAGGTGGAATTGATAGTCCCTGGACTGGAAATAGAGGGATTGTTGACAAAAACAGTCCAGAGACCTCCAGTCTTGAGCAAGGTGCAGTTTCTGATCCTTCAGGAATTGTCCTTTCCGACTTTTGCTTATCAGCCACCAGCTCAGGAGATCGCAGCTGTTCATCATGAAATACTGCAGCGAGTGTTAATTGAGATTGGATCTGAGCTTATAAAAGACTGTGAATGAAATGTGAACTGTAAATAAATGTCCCAAAGACGATAACCTAGGTCCGAGTGGAAGAAGAATACAATTAGGGCTTTTCCAGTAGGAGAGGAAAGAGGGCTAGGGAAGTCATTTTGGACTGTGTAAATAAATCCAGAGGATCTGAACCTTGAATGAATTCCCAGGATTTCAATGAACTTTGTTTGAACTTTTGAGCAACAATTTGAGGTGGAAAGAAGAGACCTTTGTGAATCCTCTTATTGAGCTGCCCGGACCAGAGAAGATGGAGTCTGGGAGTTAGACCCGCAGGTCTAAATGGGTAATAGGTACATGTACTGTAGGAGTGTTAGTAACAATAGTAGTAGTTGTTGTATCTGTTATTCTTTCACACAATGCAGAAGTTTGGGGAAGTGGGGGTACAAGGGACATCCACACCTACTACTTCTAGCACGGTATCGTAGGAGCTGAAAAGGCTATGCTAGATCAAACTAGTCGAATGTTGCATTTAGATTTGTCTAGAGGAGATTATACGCTTAATGCATATGCAAAGCTGCTATATGAGTATGTAAGTACGATGGATATGAGAGATTGTTATGTCTGTATGTAGTTGCCTGCCTCTGTGGAGGAGGGTATCCAATATCAATATCTTCCTTTGACTTATGGTATTACTTGTAGTTTATTGCTTAGTATGTTTTATGACAAGGGTCACTATGAGTATTACTTTGTTGGTCTCGCGCCTAGCGTTGCAGTGTGCGGCACTGCTCGCGCAGCGAGAGACCTCTTGTAGGGGGTTTCAAAACGAACCTAGGAATTGCACACGCTTGTGAATGTGCTTTTCATTTTGGCCCACGCTATTGGCCTTTGCGTGCGTCTTTTTAACAAAGACAGCACGCAATTAGCCAAAGGTGGGCGCATTGCTCCGCCCATGGCCTATTGGTGTCGGTTACCCGCACCGCCGCCATGTGGTTTCAATTATCGTGCCCAGACACTCTCGCGCCTAGTTTGCTTTGCAAATGGATGTAAGGATTCGGTAATTTACTGATTCGTTATTTTAAGGAATCGGTAAATTACCGAATCCTTAACTCCTATGTAGGGAGCACTCAAGTGAGTGCATTTTTGGTGTAAGGATTCGTTATTTACCACCAACTACAGGTTGGTGGTAAATACCGAATACCTTTTAAAAAGCAATTTTGTGCTTTTTTAAAAGTGCCATGTGGCAGACATACATGCCCTTAGGGCATGTATGTGCGCTACATGTGCACACATGCACGATTCAGGGGTGCAACAGGGTGTCAATGTGACACCCTGCCACCCTTGAATATGCTCCCCCTATTACCGAATCGGTATTTACCGAATCGGTAATAGTGAATGGTTTCCCATTCATTCCTATGGGCCTCCAGGCCCATAGGAATGAATGGGAAGGTGATTCCTTATTACCGAATCGGTATTACCGAATCGGTAATAACGAATCGGTAATAACGAATATTACCGAATCTGTAAAATTTACCGATTTTTTTTTTTACCTACATTCTATTTACTGATTCTTAAATACCGAATCGGTAAAATTCGGTATTTAGGAATCGGTAAATAGAAATTAACTACATATGGCCCAAAGTTCTGTTTTTATTGTTGTTTTTATATATATATATATATATATATATATATTTATTTTTCCTCATTCTTCGAACGAAAAAACACGTGGTGCGCCTTAAGTGCGTTTTTCCCCGAAGCACACTGGAGCCGAAGGGAAGGGCAGGCAAGAGACCCCATGCGAACCACAACACACCCAGGAGACCGGAAGATGCCACTGCCCATGCGTCAGATTGTTCCCGCTGCTCTTTGCTTGTTTACTAAAGATGGCGACTCCTGATGGCGAACAGGCAAGCAACACAGACAGTGCGCGCATTGTGCCCCATCACGGGAGATGCTGCTTTTTTTTTTATATAGCGCGAACAGGTGCTTTAAATGGCGCGGTACTGAGTACCGGCACTGGTTTATTTTGAAAGGGAGAGTCCTAACACTTCTCTAGAGTGACGTAATACGTTTAATTGGAGAGTAGGCACTTCTCAGATACAGCAGGTACCTTGGTACAGGGTGCCTGCACTTCTATTTATCCATTTCAAGCACTGGTGTGAACTCGAAGGTATTGGATGGCTTTAGATAAGCAACAGTTACATCACTCAAGGACACATTCATGTGTTTGCAGGCACAGGGAGATTTGCCAAGAATCAACGGAGATTGAGCCGATGCAGAGATTCGAACCTGACTACCCAGATCAAAAGTCGATAGTACTGTCCGTGATGCCATATCACCTCCCCTGAGCATTAGCAGGTACAGTGCATGCAGGAATCTGCACTACACACCCATAGTGCTCAAACTGCGCCAGTAAGCTGTCTGAGAGGGTGGAGGAGCCACGTTGCTCGTCACCCACACTTTGCAGCCACCACATCTCCGCTGCGAACACCCGACAAGTTCCCTGTCACCAGCAAAGATATTTTTATTGCTGTTTGAATTCAGTTGAATTCCGATGGCACCGCTTTGGCGTTCCACACCATATTTCAAAGCCGTGCTGACAGTCATAATATCGATGACATATATATTCATGATCTCTTTTGGCTCTTGCATTGGAAGAGACGGATATGTAATTTCAGAACTGCATTCAGGGCCTTAACTTGGGGAATGCTATCTGTGATAGGCAGTGACAAATGTGTGTGTGCGCGAGGAGTGTGTTCAAGCGTGCGTGTCCGGGGAGAGGGGAGGAGGAGATGGAAATTCTGGCCACTGGTTGAAACACAAAATTGCATTTTGAGTTTCTTTTTTCATATTGCAAGTAGAGACCCAAACATGTCAGCACGTGAAGTGTAGGTGAAGGTAAAAGCACAAGTCAAGATAGAAAGAAGCTCTTTAGAAGTCAGTGAGGGAACATGGGAGAAGGGTGGAAAGGGTGGAATGCTCCTTGTCCCTTGTGTGTTGGAGATTTCTTCTGTGTCGAGATCTATTTGTAGGGAAGGAGCGCGCTCTTAAAGAAATACAAGCATTTGCAATGCAATAGGTCTCGCATTTACGCAAGTTTAAGCTATTGGCATTGTAAATGACAATGCCTTTTATTTATGTTATAAAAATGAAAACAAAAATAAAAGGCATTGCCATTTGCACTGTCAATAGCTTAAACTCGCGTAAAGTGAGACCTATTGCATTGCAAATGCTTGTTTAATTATGATGTGCTTTCAGAAGTTCCAGCTTATAAGCATTTGAATAACTATGATTATTAGAAACAAGAAGATAGAATAGGGAAGTATGTCATACCTACTGTAACCCGAGATACAGCTTATGCACACCGACACAACTTAAGATGTTCACTAACAGATGTAGAGAAGAAATTTATAGATCAAGTAGAAGATAGGCATAGACAACTAATAGGGAACAGTTACAACAAGGGAGGTACAGTTGAGTGGACCACGGAGGAGTTAGCTCAGAAGGCAAAAGGGAGTAGAGGTCCAATTGCGTTAGATTTTGAGCAGAGAGGGAAGTTACGTGTGCGACAGGTCTTTGTGGGAGAGAGTGTATGTGATCACACTTTTACCATTGAGGCCTCAGCAAAGAAATTTTTGCAGGATGCAATTCAAGTGGTGCCAAATGTGTATTTTGTGTGTGGGAAAAATGCTTATGTGCGACTGCCATTGAATTGGTATGGTATGTGTTATGTGGCAGTAGTGTTTCCCAATATTTATCATGTGGAGGATTTGGACCATTTAGAAGGTGGATTACATTCTAGAGGGAAGTGAGGTGTGAGTGCAGGAGAAATTGTGGGAGATGTCTTTGGAGCATTAATACCAGGTTTAGGAGGGGTGTTGAATGATATCAAGATTAGGAAGTTGTCAACCATCGTGGACAAGTTGTCAGCAAATACAGCTCAGTCGTTGTTGCTTGTAGATGGAGAGATGGTGTCGATAAGAGCTATGGTGATACAGAACCGCCTTGCCTTAGATGTTTTACTAGCAAAGGAGGGTGGAGTCTGTAAAATGCTGAAGGTCCCACAGTGATGTACTTATATACCTGACAATAGTAAAGATCTGAGGAGGTATATAAGGAACATTCCTGAGATACATCATGAAGTGCATGACCTAGCCACAGAAGGAATTTAGGATAAGGTGGGAAAAGGATTTGGTAAGGTAGGGAGTTGGTTTGCGTCTCTAGGAAAGGGAATCCTTGGTTACATTTTGACACCTATCATTATAGTGGTGGTTTGTGTGATTCTGTTGTGGGGATTGGTGAGGCTTTGTAAGTGGCATAGGGCGAATAGAATTGAGAGATCTCTTAGAGAGCAAGAGAGGAGAATGGAAAGACTGCAGGACAGTCATTACGAGAATATTAAGAGCCTAGAGAAGTTCCGACAGGGAAGGATGGCTACAAGCTCTGTTTAGGTCGGTTCTTTCTCCAGGGATTGTGATTTATTGTGATGACACTCGTCATCAGAGGGGGGATCTGATAGAGCGTGATGGTGCTTTAAATTGTAGGGGTGCATTATAATCACAGATAGTCTGCACCCGCGTATATTCTTGTGTTGTAACATGTGATTATTAGAACGTGGTGTAATAATGATGTGATGTTAAATGATAGAAATTGTATTTGTGCCATGCAAAGAGAAATGAAATGACACTCATGACTGAAAGTGTAATCTATAGCATGCTGCAATTGCTTAACGAAATTCTTCCTGTGTAACAGAATGCATTTTAGTTTAATATGTGCACCAAGATGAAGATTGCACAAAGAAACAATGTGAAGTGCTTAATGTGTATTAATTGTAGATGCTGTAGTGCAAGGTATTATTAACTCGAGTGTATAATTTGATGTGTAAAGGCCTAAGTGAAATGTTCACGTTGGAATATGAAAGGCCTATTCGTTTACTCTTACATTGGCCAAACTGTGTAGGCCCAAAAATGTATTTTTCCCTGGTGTGCTCTCGCATTTAGAAGTAGTCAGCGAATTTCATATGAATGCAAAGATGTTCTGTTCTCATGTTTCAGTTGCAAGTGGAAGAAGCTACCTTTGTTAGTTAGAACTAACGCCTTTTGTTTTAGGAGTTAGGCAAGGAGGAGATGTGCAACAATGTAAGCAACGAAACGATAATTGGGAGCCGGTGTTGTTTCTCACTGAGGAGGCCTGGGAATCAAGGTCAACGGAATCCAGATAGAGAAGACGGTGGAAACTACCTAGGAGAGGTGTCCGTTAATGAGGTGATCTGTGGGCATGTTCTAAATTTTTGCATTTTGTATTAGGGAAAGCGCCCCAGGGAGTAGAGGCAGAAGGAGAAAGAGAGAGGTTCAGAGAGGTAGAGGGAGACAGAATGAGTCAGGAGTTAGAGGATTGATTTGGGAAGAGTATCTTAGAATGAGCTCCTTAGCTTTAGGCATCTGGATTCCATTGTGGATGCGCTTCTTAGGAAGTCTTCACAAGCTGACACCTTGTAACTGATTTCACCTGGGAAATGCTAAGTAGGGATGTTGCTGCAGATCAGAGCATATACATTTTCCCTACTTCCACAGATAGAGTAATTTCACAGATACACGCGCATACACTCTTCATTCACTAGGGCCCATCACACTAACATACGCTCTATTACTCTATCCGCACTGAACCTGAGAGGAAACTCCTTGATCACTCTGCATCTACACTGAGGCCAATGCGACCAAATTGATATTGCCTTGAGTCATGATTTAAACAATATTAGTCACAATAAGGAATTCAATAACTGACAAAGAAATAACCACCCGACACTGTAATTTAAACATAAGGTAACTTTATCTAAAAATTAGTTCAAGTGAAAGTCAATCAATAGCAAAATCGTTATTCTCATATTTACCTATTCTAGCTAAATGTCATAAATGGGTCAGGACAGGTCTCTCAGTAAAGTCTCTTGAGTCGCCGTCCTCACAGCATCGATCCTCACCAGCATGGGTTCAGGAAAAAGTGGCCTTAGACCCTCCCTAGTCTAACAATATTTATAATGAAACTTGCAAAATGATAGCAACAAATAAGTTCTGAATATCCGTTGAGCCGCCAAGCAGAGCGAGCAGGAAAGGATGTAGCATCGCTACATTTAAAAAAAAACCTCCGCTCAGGAAAAATCACAAAAATAAAAAGACGGAAGAAGGAAACTCAATCTGGCAAATGTTGCATTAATAGATGCTCTTCCTCAGAACCATAGCAAAGCCATCACAATTGTGAATAGTTCATTGTGGCTTCATTCTCAACCAAGGACAACTCAGCAGATTGGCAGCACGCCTGGAATTGATGTCATCATAGAAGCTTTTCAAATTGTGCAGAGGCTGTGATCAGGTGACTTTCAACCATGTTCAGCAAGGCCTTTTGCCACATCTCATTCACTCGAACGCAGGCTGTAAATGGCAGCCATTTTCATTTAGGCCAAAACGGACCATCTTAATTGAAAGAAACACAAACAACGTTACTACATCATCGCAATGATTAAACAGTGTTAATTCCCACTAATACCCTTATGTGTATGTAATTATCTAGCCACATATTTAAGCATTAGTACACGCTATTAAAAAGCATGAATATAAAACAAATAGCACTCTCGTCATTTATTTAAACGCACATATTATTGAGCAACACATATGCATTCCCACGTATAGTTTCTCTTATTAATAATATTGATTATCAAAGTTTGTCACAAAAAACGATAATTAGTGATTACAAATTAATTATTTTAGTTATGACACATAGACAAAACTGGAGCTTAAAACCAAATAAATTTTCAACAGAAAACCCTGCTCCAGCAATCCCCCCTTTGGTGATATTATCACCAAATAAAAACCCCCCAAAAAAAAAAAAATATTGGTCCCAATTTAGGAGAAATTGCAATGTCTCTTTCTTTCTTCCCAACTTTTACACACCAGACTCCCTTTCATCATCCCTTTTTGTCTCCAAGTAAACACACTCTCTCAATTCTTCTAATTCTATTTCTTGTGGGTCTCTTTTTGACCTCTTTTGTTTCTTTTCAATATTAGCTCTAATTCTTCTCTTTTTCCCTCCTCTGTTTTTACAACACAAACACACCAATCTTAGTATCAATAAGGCAACAATCACACATGTCAAAGGAAACAACACCTTACCTATAATAGTACTACCTATTTTAGCAATAAAACTCTTAACAGCTATCATCTTATTAGCTAATTTGGTCCAGATACTTTCAGCTTCCAGTGGTACTAATTCCTCATGCAAATCAGTAATATTTTTGATATAGACCTTCAGGTCTTTACTTTCGTCAGGAATGTAAGTGCAACAATGTTGAACTTTCAGCATTCCACAGACTCCACCCTCTTTGGCCAATAGAATATCAAGGGCAAGTCGATTTTGCATAGACATGGCACGTAAGGCAACCATTTCCGTATTTACCAAAAGAAACCCTCCAGCGGTACTTGTCGATAAGCGATCCACCACTGTTGACAGTTTCCGAATTCCATATGCATTTAGCGAAATTCCCACTGCTGGAATTAAAGCTCCAAAAATATCTCCTACTATTTCTGACCAAGTCTCTCTCTTAAAACGTGTTAGTAAGTTAATATGTTCTACATCTTCTATCTTATCTATATGAAAAATCTTTGGGAAGACCAGACCAACATAACATGTGCCATACCAATGGTCAGGCAACCTGTAATAAGCCTTATTCCCACAAACATAATACACTCCCGGAAAAACTGGATCTTCTCCTCCTCTGAATCCCCATCCCGTTGCAATAAAGTATGTATCATGGCACTCACTAGTCCCAACAAAATAATCATCATATTGGGATTTCCTCCTGGTAATGCATAGTTTACCCTTCTGTGGTGTATCTAAAGCCAAAGTTGGACTAGACCCATTCCTCAACTCCTTTCCCATTTCAATGTCCCAAATTGTCTCACTCACTTTATATTTCCCTGCCTTCTCATGCATGCTCATTCTCCTTTCCTCTACCATGTTTAGGAAAGCTTTCTCTTCTTCTTTCAAACTGCAAGTTAAATTGTTTCTAAAAATGTAATCTAATGTTAATTCTTCTTTCTCAATAAAAATCTCACCAAAAATGTTAGCTTCTTTAGCTGGATTCAGCTTTTTGTTCATAGGCAATTGCCCAAAAATGTTATCTATGTTAGACATCTCATAATCTATTTTCCCTAACAAATAAAAAACACTACTCAACACACTACAGGAAATTCCATACGTAGCTGGTAAATGATGATAAGTAACACCCTCTGAAACGGATGCAGGTAATTGCATACATACGTAGCAATCCCTAACTTCCATTGTCTTTACGTATTCATACAACAACTTTGAAAAAACATTATTAGAAAAATCATTAATTGACCTATCTCTATGGATGTAAATGTTACTAATTCTAGTTGGAACTATTTTCTGTGAACTTTTCCCTACATTAGTCATATTCTCAGTATGTATTCCAAAAGTGTCTATTGTAACCCTAAAGGTAACTAATAAAGCAAGTACACACCATAATATTACTAATAAACCAGTACAGCAGCAGCACATTCTACACCATCTTTTCAAAAAGGCACATCTATTTTTATTATTCTCTGTGTTAGCCATTTTACTACTTTGGCAGTGTCTTTTGACTTAGCCTCTTCTACTCCACTACTGAGTTTAGAACTCTAAATTATCTCAAAACAGTTAATTTCAAATTTTCTTCTTTTCACTTTCTCCAAGTGACTCCTTCAGTTCTCTCAATTTGGATTTTCATCACTTTTCACTCCTTCTTCAGCAACATCAAATTGTATCAGATCTTCAACAACATCCTGTGCATCCGACTCTTCTCCAATGTCAGTCAGGATAACTTTCAAGATTCCAACAGACTTTTCCTCTCCCTCAACCACTTTTCTCAAGATCCCCTCCGGATTGTCTTGACTCTCTGCTTCTTCTTCTTCTCCTTCAGACAGTGCCACATAAAACCATTCCGGTGATCTGTACTTTTGGTTGGGTTGTCTAATTCTCTTGATTCTTCCTTGCTCCTTCGATTCTTCTTGTTTTCCACCTTTTGTTTTGTTTTGACTCGACACTTCGTTCACCTGTTCAGCTTTTGACGAATCCACTCGTGTCAGTCTGTACCTCAGCCTCTTTATCTTGTTAGGCCAAATATCTCCTCGTACAACCTTTTTCGGTCTCACTTCTTTATTGTTTCTTTCTCCAATCCAAGTCCTTTTCCTCAGAACTCGACCCTCATGTTTCTCATTCTCACTTTCATCCGATTCTGTTTCATCTGCCTTTTGTCCTTCAGCAATTCTTTTTTGCTCCACAGACTTCTTTTTCACCACTCGAGATTTCCCTATTCCTGTCCCTCCTCGGGTCTCCGACACGCAATCTTCTTGCTGTCTACTTGTCCCTTCTCCTAGCTCATTAGAAATATTCCCTACACCTCCTCGGGGGTCTTCCGCAATCTGTCCCTCTCTATCTTCTTCTGACCCTGCTTCTTCAGGTGTAATCTCAAGTGGAATTTCGACCTCCTCATCTGATACAAGAGTATTCCCTGCGGAATTGCTCTTTTCTCTCCTTTCTTCTCCACTGCTCGTTGGAACTTCAGGCACTCTTACAGAATCTGATCTCTCCTCTGAAACTCTCAATGCTTGCCTTGAAGCCTCTTTTGGAAGGAAAGAATCAGCTGACTCTCTTTTTCCTTCAGCTCTTTCAGGATTCTTCTCCCTTCTCACTGGCTCATTTTCTTCATCATCACTCGAATCTGACTCTTCAAAATACTCTTTACCAGTCCCTTCTTTTGGATTTGGAACTCTCAGAGTATGACTTGCATGCACCCAGTTCTTCACACCGGCACACTTTACAGCACTTGTCGTAGTCAGAATGACTTGTCTTGGCCTTCCCCACCTTGGAACCAAGCAATTTCTTCTTCTGTGCACCTTAATCCTCACCCAGTCACCTGGACTCAGATCATGAGCTTGCTTCCTTTCAAGTGTAGTCGCGTCTTCTCCAACCTGGTGAAACACAGAATGAACTGCGTCAGCCAGGCCTTTACAGTAATCCAAAATCATGTCATCAGTTATTGTCATCAACTTGTTGACAGGCACAAATGCATGTCTCATCGCACGTCCCATTAGGATTTCATGCGGACTCAAACCTGTAGTTCTATCTGGAGTAGACCTAATAGTCATCAACACTAGAGGCAAGACATCAGGCCATTTCATTCCAGTAGCTAAACACATCTTACCAATTCTGTTCTTGATTGTGCCATTTATCTGTTCAACAACTCCAGAAGCCTCTGGTCTGTATGCACAATGTAACTTCTGCTGTATGCTCAATGCTTCACAAATCAAACTCATGAGCTCATTATAGAAGTGTCCACCTCTATCAGACTCAATCGTTACTGGAAACCCGTACCTTGGAATCAGTTCTCTTAACAGTAACTTTGCCACTGTTATTCCATCATTTCTCCTAGTTGGATAAGCCTCCACCCATCTCGAAAACAAACAGACTACCACTAGAACATACCTCAATCTGTTCACTTGGGGCATTTCAATGAAATCTATTTGCATTCTGGTAAAAGGACCTCCTTCTCTACCTATTGTTCCTAGGCTCACCACTGTCTTCTTCCCAGTGTTGAATTGTTGACAAATCAAACATCTTTGACAGATACTTTCTGCAATCAGCCTGAACTTTGCATTATACCAGGTCTGCTTAAAAGACCTGATCATTGCATCCCTCCCCAGGTGTCCCTGGCCATGATACATTCTTGCCATTGTCGACAGCATACTATTTGGCATGACTGGTCTTCCATCTTTACAGACCCAAACATGATCTGATTCTCTTGGAGCACAACCTGCCTTAATCCAATCTTTCTTCTCTTCCTTTCCTGCCTCATCCTGCAACAGTTTCACTTCATCCCACGTTTCTAGGACATTATTAAACATCACAGAGCAAAAAGACATTTCCTTTTCTCGTTCCCGATTAATCGATTGGTTATTCTTTGCACAATACTGTGCTATGTCATTGGCAAATCTATTACCAAGGGTAACAAAATCATCTCCTTGTCCATGAGCAGCACATTTTACAACTGCTAGTTCTTTAGGCAGCTGTATCGCCTCAAGCAACTTCCCAATCACTTCAGCATTCTTTATTGGAGTTCCACTCGACGTCAAGAAACCTCTCTGTAGCCACAATTGGCCAAAATCATGCACAACTCCAAAACCATACTGACTATCAGTCATCACAGTCACTCTTAGATTCTTTCCAATCTTGCAAGCTTTCGTCAATGCCACCAATTCGGCAACCTGAGCAGATCTTACTCCTTTCAAAGAAGATGCTTCCATCACTTCTGAAACTTTACATACTGCATATGCTGCACTCAGCACACCATCGTCAGTCCTCAGACAAGATCCATCCACAAACAATACATGATCACTCACATGTAGAGGAAGATCTCTAATATCTGGTCTTGGTTTCGTACAGTAGTCAAGTACATCCAAACAATCATGATCAACTTCATCCTTCACACCCACATTTTCAGCATCAGGCAACAAGGTCGCTGGATTCACATTCACACATCTTTCTAAAGTCACATTTGATGCTCCCAGAATGATTTTCTCATATTTAGTCAAGCGACTATGTGACATGTACTGAGTTCTGCTTCTTGTCAAAAGAATCGCCACATTATGAGGTACAAATACCCTTACAGGATATCCCATGATAATACCCTCACTCTGTTCCAAACTTCTGCATGTAGCAGCTACTGATTACAAGCAACCTGGTAAACCCACAGCTACAGGGTCAAGTGTCGATGAGAAGTACACAATAGGCCTTCTCAGTTGTCCATGCTTTTGTATTAACACTGAAAGTGCACATCCATTCCTCTCACTGCAGTACAACTCAAACTCTTTCTCATAATCAGGCATTCCCAAAGCAGGGGCTTCACACATTCTGCTCTTTAACTCTTCAAATGCTGCCATTTGTTCTCCATCCAGCTCCAATGGGTCTCTCACCTCACTTTTGGTCAGCTTAATCAATGGCTTTGCTACCAGGGAAAAATTACTTATCCACTGATGACAATAACCCACCATCCCCAGAAACATCCTCACTTCTCTTTGGGTCTTCGGGGCTCTCATTCCTCTAATGATTCTGATTCTGTCATCAGTCACTTTTCTCAGACCTTTTTCAATATTGTGTCCAAGATAATGTACTTCTTTCTTGCAAAATTGCAATTTGGCTGTAGATACCTTCAACCCTCCATCTGCCAGATGATTCAGTAAAGCTATAGTATCTACTTCACAAGCTTCACGTGTCTTCGATGCCACAAGTAAGTCATCGATGTACTGCACTAGTACTGAGCTTTCGGGCATGATTAAACTCTCCAATGATTTCTTCAGCAACTGATTGAATATCGAAGGACTCTCTGTATACCCCTGTGGGATACGACACCATGCTAAAATACGCTGGCCAAACCTAAATGCAAAAATAGGCTGACTGTCATGATGCAATGGAATTGAAAAGAAAGCATGACATAAATCAATCACTGTGTACCATTCAGCATCATGTGGAATCGGATACAAAATCACTGACGGATTTGGCACACTGGGACAACATGCCACCACAATTTTGTTAATCTTTCTCAAATCCTGTACAATCCTGAACTTCCCATTAGGCTTCTTTAGCCCCATTATCGGTGAATTACACGGACTACTCAGTAATTCTCTCAAAACTCCTTGCTGGATCATTTTCTCAATTATAGGCGTTATTCCCTCAATTATTTCTGGTGTCATTTTGTACTGAGGAATATTAGGATAAGTAATTCCCTCTTTTACTGAAATTTTTACTGGATCTACATTATTCATCAATCCCACGTCTTCTCCAGTGAAATCCCAAACTGCTATTTTCACTGTGTCTCTTAATTCTTTAGGCAAGTCATCTGGATTAAAGACAGCATATGTACTCACAATTTCACTCTCTCTATTATCTAGAGTCATTCTGTACAAGACATCCTCATCCGGTGTCTCAAAAGCTATTCCATCTGGAGTACAGAAAATTGTACAATTCATCTTGCACAATAAATCCCTACCTAACAAGTTCACTGGACTGGTGTCACAGACCACAAATCTGTGCATGTCTGAAAATTTCCCTATTTTTACCCTTACTGGTTCAGTAAGACGAGTCTTAATCTGTGTGTTGGCTACACCCACTACTTGGATTGCTTCGTCCGAGAGAGGAAGATTTCTCACATCTGCTGACCTGACAGTTGATCTCGTTGCACCTGTGTCTACTAAAAAAGTAACACTTTCTTCATTTATTTTCCCATCTACAAATGGTCCTGTCTGATCTATTTCTAGAGTTGCACCAAGTATGCACTCTTCCTCCTCTCCTCGGCACCGTCAATAATCACCCTCAGACTCACTCCCTTCATTCTTTACCCAGTACTGCTGTACCAGGGTCGAACGTCTCTGTTTGTTTACCTGCTCATCATTGTAGAATCCCGAATCCTGGCTGTACTTTTGGGACCCTCTATTCTGCGGCAAGGGCGGTTTGGGCTCTTGACTCTGCTGCTTAACACCCTTCTGCTGTTGCTGCTGATGATTACACCCCTCGTTCTGCACCTGTTGATTTAAAGATTTATTCTCATTACTTACTAATGGTGGATTCGTACATTCGGATCTCCAATGTCCCAGTTGACCACAATTGTGGCAAGGGAACTTTTTCTTGGCCTCCTCCAAGCTTCCCTTTCCAGCATATCTGGGCCTATTTCCTTGATTATTTGCCTGTTCCACCAACTGTGCTTCTTGTCTCTCTGCAACTTTCACCTGTGCCCACATTGCCTTCTCTTTCAGCTTCCTTTGTTTTGCTTCAATTTCATCACTGAAATACTTAGCATGTCTCAGGATTTCATCAATTTTCTTACTCTGCCAATCAACTGTATGCTCACGAATTCTTTCACTAATCTCAGGTCTCAGGCCATATACAAATCTGTATACAAAATGACTCAAATCTTTGTCAACCAGGTGTTCATCTCCACTGAACGGTTTAAAAGCTAATATCAGCCTTTCATAGAAAGCATGAACTGATTTCTTTGCTTCCTGATGTGTTCGATCTATTTTAACCCAGTCTGTCTCTTTTGGAGGTACCTTGCTTTTCAGAAACACAATAACCTGATCGTATTTCCTCATAACTTCTGGATCTGGAGCTCCTGTCTTTTGATCTCTTGGGTATTCCTTAGCAGGCCAATCTATGACTATTTTACACTCAGCCCACAAGTCTGCCGGAACAATTATATCAAACAGACTGTTCAGGTCAATCCACAGCACTTTTGACAATTTCACAAACCTGTCTACCTGCCTATACCACTCGACGGGCTTTTCTCTTAGTCGAGGGAAATCATTCGTAAATGACAAAATATCCTGTCTAGTCCATGGAACATGTACATATCCTCCTCCAGGTATTTCTCTCATAGGATAAGCATCCACTGTTTTCTCCTTTTCCCTCACTGGAAATGCTGAATAAGTCCTGTCCACTGATTCTTGCCTTTCCTTGTACCACCTGTCCTTCCATCTTTCTACATCACCCCATTTCCGCAACAAGGAAATCATTTCCTTAATTTGCCCTGTTCTGCCAACATTATTCCAATTCTCTATGTCCTTTTCAGAAAAATCCACTCGATAAGGTTTCTGCAAAGCCTTCACTTTATCCATGTCAACTCCCAATTCACTCGCTATTCCTCTTAACCTATCATGTGTACTTTTAGCCCTCCAGGTGATACTCTTGCACATATATAACAATTCACCATCATGATGATCTCTCAGGATATCCATTGAAACTGTTCCTGCAATAAGCTCCTCCAATTCTATGCGCAATCTGGCTACATCAATTGCTTGAGATTTTTTCTCCTTCTTTTGAAGAACTTTCAACCGATCATTCAAATCCTCAGCTGTTATTTCCGTAGACCTTTTTACTTTGCTCACTGGTTCTGTCATCTTTTGTGGTTCCAATATTGGCATTCCTACACAACTGGTATTCAATCCTGAATTAGACTGTACATTTAACTCATCATCACCTATGGTATGCCTCAACTGATTTTCTCTCGTCCTCATTCCTGACTCTCCCGAAGAACCAGCCAATCCATTCCCTATATATGGGACCGTTAAACCACTTTCACCCGTCCTCTGCTTATCAAAAACAGGCATAACCGGACCTATAGTTACAGGTACCGTAACAGCTTCTAGATTCTTTGTCAGCTCTCTTATCTTTTCAGTCAGCTCAGATGTTGTTCTGGCTAATTCTCTTGTTTTCTCATCACTAATTCGATCCTCTCTCTCTCGCTCTTTCTCTCTTTCCCTTTCCATGAAAGAGCTATCACCTTTCAAATCAGGAGACACAACTTCTGTCTCAATGATACGCAAAGTATCTCTTATTGGAGTAGCCACTGCCGTGTTCTCTTCTGATTCTGGTCTATATGGAGGGGGTCTCTTGTAAATCATGTCATCCAGGACCTCATCCTCATAATCATTAGCCCCAAACCTTTTCACTTCTGCATCAGGTATCCTCCCTGCTTCCTTCCTGCCCTCTTTTTCATCAACTGTCCTCATAGGGTATAATCCCTCTGTCATACCCGCATCTCGCCATCTCCTCATTCGATCATGATGAGTTTCACGATCATACCTCCTCCCAAACATATACCTATATTGGCTCCCACTTCTCTGTTTCTCTCGCTCATGTACCTCATCTTCCCATTCTACCAGTGCCTCGAACTGTGTCGGCCTTGGTCTCGGCTCAAAGCACAACATCTTTTCTCGTAAGTTTCTCAACACAGCCAAATTAAATGAACCATGATCCGGGAAAGCTAAAACACCATCCTCTTTAGTATACCTAACCCAATTGTCCAACCATATACAAGTATGATACCCATATTTCGCAACCATGAAGGATGCAGGTGTTTTCGTCGGAGGTAGCAATTCACCTTCTCTTGTTTTAATGTCCTTATCCTTGTCAAACCATTTCTTTATTTTACTGAACAATGATTTCTTCTTTTTTCCCTCTTGGTAATACATTTCAGCGTTTACCAAAAACTCTCTAGTTCGTTCCTTCCGTACAGTTGCGGATCTTTTGTCCAATTACAGCGCGACTCACACCAACGCACCAATCCTGATGCGTCTACGTCACAAGAGTATAAAGTGACTCCTTCCAATCCCTGCGCGGCTCACACTAACGCACCAATCCCAGCACGAGCACTGTTTTGATCCACTACCCAATCAGAGCGCGGTCCGTATGACGTCAACAGTCGCTGCAGTCGCTTCTACTCTGTCTCCTGTCACTCGTCTACCCCTCCTTTACAAATCCTTCTCAGTAGACTTCGTTTCAGATTTTACAAAATCTATTAGTTACAACACATAAACATCTCCATTGTCTGTTTCGCTAACCACAGAATAGTAAAGAAATTCTTTCTCACAAGAATCCCGCTTTTCTCTAGAACAGCGCTTACCTCTGCTCTACTACGGAATAATTACTCTCATTGACACAGTAGCACATCCCTCTACTCTGCCCTTCTAACATGCATCTATTAACTGTTTCCTCTAGGACTACTCCAAAGAGTCTTACAATCAACTAAATGCTCATACATTCACGCACTTTCACACCAGAAAAATGTAGCTCAACCACACAGAATCCTGCCTTTCCCGAGAACAGCGAACAATCTGTCCCGCTACAGAATTATAACACACATTAACCAAGCAGCATTTACCTCCGCCCAGTCCTTCAAGCAAGCTCAGAGTATACCTATTACTTCTCCAGTGGTAAGCTTTAACGGCAAACCTTACGGATCACTGGGACTTAAGACCAGAGTTTCACAGATAACCTTTGCTACCATACACACTCCTCTTATACACAGAAATATCTCTAGTAGTAACACACGACGATGTCACTAATTCCGAACCCAGACAATGTGACGCGCAACTTCAATTGTCACACGTTCTTCCTGCATACGTACAGGTAATTCCAACAATCCCGTCTTTCCCGAGAGCAGCACACACTTCCCTCTGCCCTACTACGGAACCGTCACCAGCTCCCAAGTTCCAGAAGCACTACATAAAACTCAACATAACGACTTCAACATATAGTATTAGTGCATATATCAACATCAGTCAATAATCAATGAAACCAAAAGCCTATGTACAAGCAACCTATCAAATCAAAACAATAATCAAAACCATTATTCTGCTACCAGGAAATTGCTGCAGATCAGAGCATATAAATTCTCCCTACTTCCACAGATAGAGTAATTTCACAGATACACGCACATACACTCTTCATTCACTAGGGCCCATCACACTAACATACGCTCTATTACTCTATCCGCACTGAACCTGAGAGGAAACTCCTTGATCACTCTGCATCTACACTGAGGCCAATGTGACCAAATTGATATTGCCTTGAGTCATGATTTAAACAATAATAGTCACAATAAGGAATTCAATAACTGACAAAGAAATAACCACCCGACACTGTAATTTAAACATAAGGTAACTTTATCTAAAAATTAGTTCAAGTGAAAGTCAATCAATAGCAAAATCGTTATTCTCATATTTACCTATTCTAGCTAAATGTCATAAATGGGTCAGGACAGGTCTCTCAGTAAAGTCTCTTGAGTCGCCGTCCTCACAGCATCGATCCTCACCAGCATGGGTTCAGGAAAAAGTGGCCTTAGACCCTCCCTAGTCTAACAATATTTATAATGAAACTTGCAAAATGATAGCAACAAATAAGTTCTGAATATCCGTTGAGCCGCCAAGCAGAGCGAGCAGGAAAGGATGTAGCATCGCTACATTTAAAAAAAAAACTCCGCTCAGGAAAAATCACAAAAATAAAAAGACGGAAGAAGGAAACTCAATCTGGCAAATGTGGCATTAATAGATGCTCTTCCTCAGAACCATAGCAAAGCCATCACAATTGTGAATAGTTCATTGTGGCTTCATTCTCAACCAAGGACAACTCAGCAGATTGGCAGCACGCCTGGAATCGCTGTCATCATAGAAGCTTTTCAAATTGTGCAGAGGCTGTGATCAGGTGACTTTCAACCATGTTCAGCAAGGCCTTTTGTCACATCTCATTCACTCGAACGCAGGCTGTAAATGGCAGCCATTTTCATTTAGGCCAAAACGGACCATCTTAATTGAAAGAAACACAAACAACGTTACTACATCATCGCAATGATTAAACAGTGTTAATTTCCACTAATACCCTTATGTGTATGTAATTATCTAGCCATCTGCAACATATTTAAGCATTAGTACACGCTATTAAAAAGCATGAATATAAAACAAATAGCACTCTCGTCATTTATTTAAACGCACATATTATTGAGCAACACATATGCATTCCCACGTATAGTTTCTCTTATTAATAATATTGATTAGCCAAAATTTGTCACAAAAAACGATAATTAGTGATTACAAATTAATTATTTTAGTTATGACACATAGACAAAACTGGAGCTTAAAACCCAATAAATTTTCAACAGAAAACCCTGCTCCAGCAATGTCACCTTAGCGATAGTGTAGGGATAGTTTAATTTTTTTTCCTTCCTTTTCGAGACAGATGAAGTCTGACTTAAATGATGTAGCAGTCCTTGCTTGTGTTTTATTTCTGGGTTTGTTTATCCTCATCATGATTCACCGGAGCAGATTAATCCGTAGATTTGCTTTTGTATTAGTTCCTATGTATTTCTACAACCTCGTCTTGAGGTGCCTGTATATTCAGTTGTTTTTGGCATTGTAATAAACCCTCTAAACTGAAGTTGGAGTCTGTGGTCCTTGAGTCCTGATTAGTATGGAAAGGTGCATTGTGATGCGTTATTTCTCCCCTTTACACTTCTCAGCAGGTAAAAAGAGACATCGACCTAAGCTTCCATGTTAAACTTCTGTAGTGGAACCCAGCCTCATCACTAACCAAGTGATTTTGATTTGGGAAATATTCCCAGGTATGGCAACCAGGCCTGAATGCCTTTTGGTTTCAGCTCATAGGTCTCCTTTCTTCTTCAGTTTGAGAGCAGAGACTGTGGGTATTTACTTTGCTCCCAGTTTCAGAACCCTACTCTAGCATCTCTATAAACAGAAGAAAGCTGAAAAGAGTAACAACGGAGGCAATTCAAGGGAACATGCTACAATTCTCCACTGAAATGTATTGGGAAGAGTGGATGTTCAAGTTGGACTAATAAGTTAAGTATATTCAATTAGCAGGTACACAAATCAGATCTGTACCTCCTAAAGAAAGACAGCTTAGAAGAGGGGACAAATATATATACACCAGGCACAGTCCAAATAAAAATATAAAGAGGGCAAAACGCATTGTAGACAGAAGAACCCCTTGCCTGCTCCACGTGCAACAGGCTCAGCATGACATAGCCATAACAGGGAGAGTTTACCACTAATTGCACAGTCATGCAACCAGTGGTGGCTCTTCCGCTATGGCGGAGGAGCGTCACCTGACTGCTTTCAAGCAGTGCGAGAGAGGGGGAAATAACATGATAAGTTATTCTCATGTCATGTTTCCTTTGCGGGCGGGTGGGTGGGCGGGACTGCTCTGCTCACGGAGCAGGGGAGGGGCTGTGTGGTTTGCCCACTCAAGTGCGCAATGACTGTTTGGCCTGCCCTCTAGGGGCACTTAAACCAGTCATGCGCACTTTCCCCTTCTTCATGCAGGTTGTATTACAGCCTGCATGGAGAACAAGCCCAGCCTCCCATTCCCTGGCCGAGCCTGCTTTTACTGGGCTGTACTCTCCCACCCTGAGCTGGGCTTTCATACCGCTCACGAGGCAGCACAGACTAGTCTCTTACCTTCAGTTGACATACAGTAAAAGGGAAACTCAGCCTCCCAAAGAGTACTTCTGAAGCTAATTATAACACATTTGACCTAGTTGACATTCAATTAAAATAAATTCCAATGTGATGATTCATTGTTGCTAGTCATCTAAAGCAAGCCACTAAGCAGGTGACAAAAATGAATTATCGTTTGTGTTTTTGGGTCAAATGAGTAAACAATTCAAAATTTGCAACCCAATTCCTCAGATATTCCTCTGCATCATACATTAACCTGCCTGTAGAGGTTTATTTACATTCCACACAGTTTTTAAGAATTTGCGTGCACATGGTGCTTTTAAAATGCACAGTTACACATGTAGTTTTAGCAAGCACTGATTGGTGAACATACCCGCAAACAATAGAAATATATCTAAATCCCATTCTGCTTTCACATGGTGAGTTTGATTTGCGTGCATGCCATCGTTAGAATGATACCTCCTTCCAGAGGCAAGGCATGTTTTCATAATGCTCAGTTTTAACCCCTTACATTATGTGCAATTGCCACTCCTAATATCGAATGTGTTAAGACAGCGTCTCTCAGGAGATGGTTTGTTATCAACTGTTTAGGCAGCTTGGCTAAGATGTCCTGAAAATTTTCAAGATTAGTACAGTTTCAGCTATGAAAGGAGGACTATTTATTTTGCTTTATCGTTCCTACATTTTCTTTATCTCAGATTGCAATTGCAGATATTTCATCCGCTCAATGGCGGCTCCTCCGCTAAAGTGGAGGAGCGTTGTCCCACCGCGCAAAAAGATAAAATAAAATGACATTTGCACATCATTATTGTCATTTTATTTTTCCTATTGCATGCAGCCTGTGTGCAGTGTGGGGCGGGGCTGGCCAGAGCAGGGAGGAGTGGTTTGCACTTCCAAAGTGCGTGTTGAACTGTTTGGCCGGCCCCCTTGGACTGATCAAACAGTACATGCGCACTTTGCATGTTCCTACCAGGCTGCATTACACAGCCTGGTAGGAACAAGCAAAGGCTCCCTGTTGGAGTCTGATCACCGACCCACGGCTGTCAGACCAAGCACAACGCTGCATTGCAGCATTGTAATTGGCTCAGGGGACCCTGTGTGCCGGGCGCTTCCTGCTGCCAGCCATACTGGAGGAAGGAAGAGGACGCAGGGGAGGTGGCTGCCGAACGTCCATTCAAAGGTATGTTTTTTGGCGGGTTAATTAATCCCCTCCCCAAATTCCCCTCTCCCCACCATTATAATTTTATTTTGTGTCCTGCCAGCTGAGCCAAGGGAGGGGCGGGGACAGCCACAGTGAAGCTGCAGCACCACGGAGAAGGGGAGAATGGTGGGCACTGCTAAATGTGCATGATGGTTTGGCCGGCCCCAGAGGGCCGAACAAACCGTCATGCACACTTAACCTTTCTCCACCTAACTGTGTTGTATAGCTGGGTGGAGAAACCACCACAGGCTCCCAGTACAAGTCTGAGCGCTGAACGGTGGCGCTCAGACCAATCCCAGCGCTGCTCACATGCTAGGAATGTTCCCAACATGTGAGCAGCGCTGGGATTGGGAGCTGGGAGTCTGTGCAGTGTGCACCAGGTTCCTGGCATGGATGCGAAGATCGGGAGGAAAGCAGCGGCCATCGGAGCAGGTAAGTGCAGTTTTATTTATTTTTTCTTTTTACTTTTTTTGTGCCTCCCCACCACTTTTCAGTACCAGCGGCCGCTCCTATTGGGTTTCTCTTCTACAACTATAAATGGGGCAGATTTATGGAGATTCAGCGTAGGACAGTGCAACAAAAGGACCATTTGTCCGCTGCCCTACCTCAAAGTGAAAGGGCAGCAATGCACTGTATTTATCTATTATGGTGTAGGCCTGTCCTTTTCCCCTGTGCTGGCGCAGTTTCAGAAGCCTTGCACTATGGGTCAAGGGTGCTTGTGTTGTTAGCAGTGTTGTTTTTTGTGCAGAAAGGGCCACTTGTTTTTGTACCAGTTTTATTGTGTTTAGTTCTGGGTTTGGTTCTGGCTGGGTGATTGATAAAATACCATAATTGTATCATAATATCAACCTACTTTTTGTGTCTGCTTGCATAAAGTCTTCTGTGGTAACCACTGGAGATTCAGAATAAAGGAATGGAACTGTCTGCAACCCCTCATGGCCAACCCTGCATTTATTATATTTCCCTCTTTTTCTGTGCATTCTTGTTACATAGAAACTTCAGGAGAAGGAATCTTGCTGAGCTGCCCTGCATCAAAACAAAAAGCAGGAATGCTCCGTATCAATGTGATATGGCACATTCCTGTCCTTTTCCCCAGAGCTGGTGCACAATGGGCTGCCATGCGCCAATCCAGGCACCCTTGTACCATGTTGCAAGGGTATCTGCTTAGCGGACTGATTCATTTTGTACAGGAAGGGACACCTTCCGGCACAAAATCAATCAATTCAGGTGATTTCCTCTTTCTATGTATGCTGCAGAATGCAGCTCTCATAGAAAAAGAAAAAAAACTAGGAGAAATTAAAACATTTCTCCTCGTTGCACCTCCCTAAATTTTGACACATTCCCATGTTTATGATTTCTAGTAAATCTGGGAATGCTTCAGATTCCAGGGTTGTTGTCTTGGAACACCCACAGTGACACCCATGGAACTCCCATGTCAAGAAGGGTTCTGCGTCAAAGGGGCACATATTTACAAAGCCATGAAAAACACATATAGTGGCTTTACGTGGCCTTGTAAATATGCCGCGGCACATTGCGCCACCAGAACGTCCACAAAGTGACATTTCAGTGGTACAAAAGTGCTGCAAGGAGCCTCATACATTTGTGAAGTTCAAGGTAATAAATATGGAGCCCACACGCAGCCTGTCTCGTGCATCAGATGCCTAATGAAGACTGAGCAACCAATGTGGGACAGCAGCATGGGCCATAAAGCAGTAACTTAAAAGAAAACATAGCAACTGGAATGCATTTACTTTTGACAAGTGAGCTCGCTCCACAAAGCAGGAGCTCGCTCGCTCCTAGCAAGTTTTTGAAGGAACTGCTCACTCCATACATTACTGCAATGTCTTATGGTACAACACGTTCCTCTTTTGAAAAAAACAAAGCAAAACAATTCATATGTTCATATGGGTAAAAAAAGAAACTAAAAATATCTAAAATTAGCATGACCACACAATATTTATATCAATTTTTTTTTTGTAGGACATTGTAATCCTTCAATTTAAGAGGCATAGTAGTATTGAGTACAGCTCTGGTGTTATGGGACATAATGCAATCATTAGATTGTTCAGGAGCAACATCTGTACCAGGTCACCTTTCTGTAAGTAACAAATCATTTGCATTTTCATTCTGAGATGACCCTTGACTGTCAGCTGAATGCTCTTGAGATGTTTGCGACCAACTGCCTTCAAGAGAGGAGTTGTTGCCATCATAGCCTTGCACGGCTTGAATCTTGACCAGATCTCTCCTACTCCACCAGCCTCTGTCCTTTATAACTACTGAACTTTTAGACCCTCATTCAACATAAACTGGTTTTGATAAACCCGTCTCGACCTTAGTGCGATTTCTGATCAAAAACTGAATCCTTACTTTCAATGTTAATTGTTTTGACATGCTTTGCTATGTTAAAACGTTCTTTAACCTCACTTTGCATTGCTTCAACTCTGCATGCAATAGTCAGAAAGTCATGGGTGCTCTTTCGCTTACCTTTCTCACCCAGTCAGGACAAACTGAAGCCCTTGGAAATATTTTGCGTAACATCACAAATGGAGATATACCTGTTGTACAGTGTGGAGTTACTAGAGATGACTAAACTTTCTCCCTGAGAAAAGTTTCAACCTCAAGATCCATATTCAAGGCTTTCTGCACAGCCTCTTTTAAGAACATATTCATGCATTCAACCAAACCATTGACAGAAGGTGAAAAAATCACAACTCTGAGATGAGTAATGCGAAAACCCTCAATGAAGTCCTTCATGTGCGCTAATGTGAAGTTGGTGCTTTTGTCTATAAAAATTCTTTGGGTGCTCCTTCTACAGTACATCAAAAATGATTTTTAAAAATTGTATTATAGCGTCAGTGTTAGCATCAGAGGTAACACCAAAATAAAGCTATTTTGAAAAATAATCATTATGCATCTTTTGTTAATAGGCAATAACTCAAATGAACCCACAAAATCAAGTGGCACTTTTTGCCTCGCTTCCTCCAGTAGAGGGACGATATAAATAGGTGGGTTATGTACCTTCCAGTGCTTATCAGATACCAAGCAGGTGGTGCAATTATCAATAAACTTAGAAACTTGAGCTTCCAATGCAGGCCACCAGTAAAATTGTTTTATATGTTTGCATGTGCTACTGACCACTAAATGGCCCTTTTGTTCCTCCTTAATATTTAATATTATCTCTGATAGTCACAGGAGGGACACACACATCATTATGCACTAGCACCCCTTGAACAATTGATGGGTTCTCTGAAATCTGTAAAGAAGGTCTCAAAGAGGCCTCAACATGTTTTTCCTTCGGCAAACCTCCTTTCATGAATTTGAAAACAGACAGTATTGTGGCATTCTGTTTGGAAGCTTCTAACCACTGTTTGTGTGATCACTCCTTTGTTCCTCAGTATATCCTCCACAAAAGCAATCACATTCTCATTACCTTGAAGTGTGTTGGATTCTTCACCTCTGATGGGTAACTTGGAGAGACAGCCCACTCTTATGTTTTTCCTACCAGGTATGTATTTCTTCCTAAAATTAAATTGTTGTAGCTTTGATAACAGTCTGACCAATCGCAAAGATGCTTTTTCTGAACCATTACCACTCAACAGGTGGAGCAATGGTTTGTGGTTTGAGAATAAATCAACATTGGAGCCCCAAATGAAAGCCTTGAACTGGAAGCCTGGAACAATGCCCCTTGCTCAATTGTGCTGTAATTGGCTTCCGCACTACTAAGAGAGCGAGAGGCAAAGGCAATGGTGTTTTCTTTGTCCTGACGTAAGTGTGAAAACACAGGCCCCATTCCAACCTGACTTGCATCAACAGTTATGATACACTTTCTGCCTGCTACAAATGGAGTTAAAGCTGGTGCTGAAATAATGAGACTCTTCACTTTCTGAAAAGCTTCTTGCACATCATCAGACCAGATATACTTCTCTCCTTTCTTGAGAAAATTCCTCAAGGGCTGCTCAACAAAAGCATACTCTTGCACAAATCTTGAATAGTATTCCCCTAGCCCGAGAAAGGAGCAAAGTGTATCTTTATCTCTTGGTGGATGTGCAACTTCAATAGCTTTAATCAATACAAATTTCAGAGAAATACCATTGGGAGTGATAGTGTCCTAAGTAGTCAATGGTTTCTGCTACAAATTTGCATTTATCTGCGTGAAGAGTGATACCAAGCTCTTTAAATTTAGTGAAAACTGTTTCAAGAGTGTGATTATGTTCAGGTAATGATTTTGCAAAAATCAGCACATCATCTTGAAACGCTTGTACCCCACTCACACCGTCCAATATCTTATCCATGGGGCACTGAAAAACACTAGCTGCAGAAGCCAAACCAAAAGGGAGTCTGCAAATCATAAATGCCCCAAAAGGAGTTACAAAGGTGGTTAACTCTTGGGGCCTTTCATATAAGGGGATCTAGTGGTAAGCTGATTTGAGATCCAGAAGTGTGAAAAATGTAGAGTCTCCAACGTTGGCAAGTAAGTCTTGAACCTTGGGCAGAGAATGGCACTCAACCACAATGTTCCTGTTGAGACTTTGCAGATCAGCATACAAGCAAATATTACCATCCTTTTTGCGTGCGATTACAATGGGACTTACCCATTCAGAGGAGTCAGTGGGTTTTATAATGCCATCTCGAATAGCTTTTGAAATTCAGCTCTAACACTTAAGGGGACATGTCTGGCTTTGTGTGTAACAGGTGTAACATACCTGTTCAAACTAATTGTGTGCGCATATTTCTGAATGAGCCCAATCTTACCAGAAAAAAGGTTTAGAACTCTTAACAATATTTTCAGATGGATTAAAATCCTCAGTAGGGAGTAAATAATTACTGCCTTAACTGGTGGATCAGCACTACAGACAAGTATAAGATCAAGTTTTGCAAGGGCCTGTCAGACGACTTTATTTCTACCCTTGACTATAACCTAGATATTAGTTGACATTCACATACCAAGACAAAACACAGCATCTATGAAGAACCCAACCATATTGATATCAACATGCTCAGAATACCTCACAGCATTAACAATTGGAGAAGATGTCTGAGTGGATTCCTAAGCCAAAATTGCGACTGGAGATTATTGAACATTCAATGTTTTTGGCCAGATCAACAACCTCTGACAATGGAGGGTCTCTGCAATACAGAAACTGATCCTGAATGTAAATGTCAATGGACGCTCTAAAATTGCATGTAGCAACTAATGCCCTTAATGCTCCTATGAATTTGTCAACAGTTTCATCAGTTGTTTGTTTCTTCTTGAAAAAATTAAATCTCTGCAAAAGAACGTTAGGTTGTTCTGAGAATTCGACTCTAAGTCTTGTAATTGTTTCTGAGTATTCATTAGATCTCCATATTTTCCAGATGTGGCAGCAGCTGGAGGCAAGTTATCAAAAACGAGCTACCCTTCATTTTCCAAATGATTAAACAAAATCGCAATCTTTCTTTTAGTTTCAAAGCCATCTGCTCAAGCAGTGATTTACTAGTTCTCAAAAGATCTTAACCAAGCATTCCACATAACCAAAGGCTTTCCAGGAAGTTGAAGAAATGGTGAGATCTGAGCCAAAATGTTAGAAAACATTTGAAACAATTGTTTAAACTGCCACCATCCAATGAAGAGTTGATACAGGTAATGACACTGTTCTGAGAGGTCAATAAGTATTTCCAAGTTCACTTGAGCCAATTCAAACAAAAAGCTTTCAAGTTTTATAGAAAATTTGCGGTAAACTTCAACTATCCAAAACAATCTAGCACTGGCATTAAACTATGAGCGTACTGGCACTACGTTGATAATTAAAGTAGAAACAGATCAGAAATGTAAAGTTAGTGCCAGGAGGACATATGCGCGTAGGACAGCTAAGTGTTTTCTAGAAGAACAGGCATGTAAACTGCAGAAATTATATCAAGCGCATACACTAGCGTGGTGGCTCACCTGTGTTTAGGAAGAAGCAGAGCACATAGAGCCGAAATGTGGAAGTGGGCGAAGCGGTGTTCGAAATGGCCCAAAAGTAGCCTAGGGCCATGTGGGCTCTAGAAAGGACTGAAGAAGCACTCACCGGGTAACAGCTAGGACGAGTGAAATGAGACAGATGATAGCGTGGGTTATCCGGAGTATGCTGCAGCAGTGGTGGCTGTTAATTTTAACAGGAAGAGGGTTGAAGGGGGAACACACATGCACCTCACTCACACCCATTCACAATACTCACTAACAAATACACATACATTCATACATACATGCACGTACGCACCAAACAAAAAAACACATATAAACTTACCTCAAGAACAGCTCTCCAACAGGGAAGCCTCGGAGGTCCCAGGAGGATTGTGACTGCTGCCTTTCCTCATTTGACAGCCTATGAGGGAATGCAGCATGGTCCAATCTTGCCACAGAGTGGGATGGGGTCAGTGAGACAGCTGACCCCACTCCATTCTGTGATGAGGTGTCACTGGGGACTGAAGCGCTCAGGTCGGGGCAATCGGTGATGCTCCCCTTTATCATGAGGAGGAGAGCCTCATGGCACTTTTGGCTGAAGGAGGTGGTCACACCCACAGGGCTGTGAAATCCTCAACCTGGCAAAGATCAGCTCAGGTAGCCAGGAGCCTGCGCATTTAGCACATGTCTAGCTCCTGCCTGCCTGACCTGAACCAGAAGAGTGTCTGTCAGGCTGATCTTTATCCAGCCTGACAGACACTCTTCTTGCCTGGAAAAAGGTGGGGATCGTGGCCCCTCAGCCCATATGGATGGGGCGATGCTGCACTGTAGGCTTCAAATTCTCAAATTTCTTGATAAATCGTTGTTAAATGTCACATAGAGACTTTGAGAGCCAAGTGAAGTTAAGTACAGCATTTTGTTTGTGAAGTACAAGATAATAAATAAGGAGCCCACACACAGCCTTTCCTTATGCCACAGGCACCCAATGAAGTCTGAGCAACCGTTGCGAGACAGCAGCGCGGTCCATAAAGCACTAAATTAAAAGGAAACATTGCAACCGGAATGCATTTACTTTTGACAAGTGTCCTTGCCCGGCAAAGCAGGAGCTCACTTGCTCATAACAAGTTATTAAAGATACCACACACTCTATACATTACTTCAATGTCTTATGGTACAACAGTGTTGTTACCAATTGTATGCACAACCCACTCTATTAACCAACCATTATTAGTCTCTTTTCTGAAGGTCGAAGTGCTCCATTGCACAGCCACTGGTTTGTCGATTCTTCATCAATATTCCTAGCTTAATGTGCTTTAAACCCATCATTTGCCATTTATTTTCCATTAAATTCTTTGAGGAAAGAGATCCCAAAACCTCCCCTCCTCTCTAATGTTGTCATTTAGCTTCCGTTCACATTTGACCTAAATTGCTGGTTAGGTGTGCTTCAAAATGCTAATTTGTCATGCATAAGTCCCTATGGCCCAAAACCTATATAAATATTAGTTCATTTATTTGGCACAAACCTCACCAGAGTCAACCATGTCCTTTAGATTGCAACATGAGCGAGGATAAATTAGAATGGAGTGTGTGTCTGGTTTCACCACAACTTGAACTTTGAGGCCCAAAATTCAAAAGGTTTGATCCTCATGCTTCCTGCTCCTATACTATCTAAAGAAATACTCTACCTTTCATTTGACAGGAACAGTATGCCCTGGGAGTCTAACATTATCCCGTCTGGGCTGTTGAAACTCTTTACACCGTGGCATCCGTGAGGCATTCTGAGGACACCTCTGTGGCTGTAGATCATAGCTATTCTCTTTATCTGTTGGTTCTGTAAATTTAACAGAGACAAGATGTACGTTACATTGACTCATCTTCGGACTCCAAATGTAGGTACTCTGTCTTGTACAACGGACAGCACACCAGAATGGTCCTGGGTTTCCCGCAGACATCATCACTCTGTGTTCAAATACAAACGTTTAGTCCTGACTCAAAGAACCTGCTGGTGCTTCACCACTTTATGAGAGGTCAGTCTGTGACAGCTGTTTGAGTGGTGGCCCCAAATTGTGGAAAGATCTCCATGACCATCTTAGGTAAATGATTGGTTTTGCCCTGTTCAACAAACACCTTAAGCCCAATATCCTACCAATTTTCTGGTTCTGTGTCTCTCTTCTCTATTTCCAGCTGCAGGATGCCCGTGTGCCAAGATACCTCTGGTGAATGTAATGCTTTAATATATAAATACATAAACAAACAAATATTCAGAGATATTTAAAGAATTAGTCAAATTGGAGCTTTTCCAAAAACAGCAGTGGTAAGCGCTAATAAGGAAAGTTCTTCTGAAAATAGCAGCTCAGCTGCCATTCTTAAGTTCCCTCACCCATGCAGCTCATGTAGCATTCCAATGAATGAATCTGACGTACTGTAAGAGTGTCCTAAAATGCCTTAAGTTTTGAACATTCACTTTTAGTCTGTGACGCTGTCCATCTTGTATAATCAAGCTCGCAGGAATGATGCAATTCCAGAATCCAGGCAAGGTGCAATTGTGCATCCATTTGTTAGGAAGATGATAAGTCATCTCTAGCTAATTAACATCTAATCACTCTTTTAGACAAGGATGCCAAAATGTTTGCATCACTCCTGCTGAAAGACTTGGATGATTGGGCTGAAAGGAGGAAAATCATGCCCATGAACCAAACCAGCTTCAATAAAGGTACTGGAACCACCACCAACCCATTTCTTCTGTCATTAATTCGTGACAATCTCCAAATTCTGTACCCACAATACTTCGATTCAAGTAAAGATAGGTCGCGGCCAGAGGATTCTGTGCTGTATTCCATCTTCCTTTTGGATTGATGCAGGGGTGCGTGCATGCGCCACTGCTGTGCAATTTACCTCTGATCTTTCAAGTGAGCTGGAGCTTGTAAACTCAACCCCCCTACCTCACCCCAAGTTGTGTGTAACACCTCTTTCCAACATAATGTACACGGACAATGTTGTTCTTATTAGCAATACACAAATTAATCTGCAGTTACTCGACAAATGTTATGAGTATTGGTACCAAATAAACTGGAGATGAATGTTAGTAAAAAATAGACAATGTGATAATTAGCAAAAACAATCAGTAATCAGGGGTCTTGTTTTTTAAATAACAAGCGTATCGAATGGACCAGAGAATATAAATACTTAGGCGTAATGATCGACTGTAAAGGATTATTTCTCGTTCAAAAGCGTGTAATTCCAAGCGAAGGCCCAAGCATTATTATGGGCATTTGTAATGCTTTCTAAAACTTTGAACAGCCCATTATTAGTCCCAACAGTGAATGTGGTTAAGGCAAAGCTATTACCAACAATAAGCTATGGAAGTAAAGCCCTGCATGGTATAGATGCCCTCCATTTAAACAAGACTGTAACAAAGACTTATACATTGTTGTTTCGTTTGCCAAGGTCAGACTCCTCTGAGCAGGTGCGACTCGAGTTTGGTGTACTTTAATCAAGTGACAGCAAGGCAAGGGGCTTTCCTACATTTGTGTGATAAGCTCACATCAACAAGGGTTGCTACATTAGATTCACTGCCCTGGAATGAACTGGTGCAGAGTCATTCTAATGTCCCAGCTTGACCATAAGAGCCTTGACAAGTCTTGGAGCACGTGACCTCTGGAATGCACCAGTCACCTTACAAGTCTTCAAGCAATATACCAATAGGGATTTGAAAACACTGTCACACCTCCAGGACCAACAAACTCTAACTAAGTGGCCTCACGCATGGATGGTGATAAATAACTATACTGCCCTGTGAAGTCAACAATATTTCTCTGCTGGATATCGGAATCACATAAAACATACATTTATGCAATACTTGCCAATGTCCTACTCCTCAACAAGGTCCAAGAAAACGGAAAATAAGTTATGTAGTTTATGCAAAAAGCTGACATTTCATTAGTCCATTTAATTTGTAAGTACATAGGCCTCTTGAGAGAAAAACAGAGTCTTCTACAACATCCGTTCAATCAGTTAATCCTGTCGATAAACTATTATATGTGCATTTAATCCGAATGATCCCAAAATAGATGTGGTGAAATTTCTGATGCATCCTGAGAAGAAATTAATGATATAATTATATGCATAAATTATTGGTGGCTCTGTAAACCCTAGCTGCTGGAGGAAAAAACACTTGAGCAGCTTTTATAATGTTGGAAACTACTGAAGAGGTGTGTTTTTATTGCTTTTTTAATGCAATTAAGTACTGTCACTTTATACCTGCTTATAGTGCTTGTATCTAAAATAAGATGTATTTTAAGTTACTAAGGAAGAATAAAAAATATTTGAATTCGAATAATACCAACAGTATATGATTTCATAGACTTTATAAGGGCAATAGCTGTGCCTGTACAGCGGTTCAGACTATGAACATGCACACACCTAGCTTTCTTTCTGACTCTTCATGTGTTATTAATAAAGAGATAAGTACATGTCGTCTTCATTTATCACAATGTGAAAAGCTCAGTTTGGGAATCTGGGTGCCAAGGCCAGAGAGCTGTGAAAAGCACAAGATAATGACCTCCAGTTCCATCCTGGTAACGCAACCTTGGGTTCTTCTAGATAAGAGGCCAAGCCCTCCATTAGAGAGTTGCTGCTTTGGGAACGACATAAGAGTTATCAGGTTTCGTTTGTCCTCTGGGTCCTAGTGCCATGTTCAGATCCCTTTTGATCAGACTCTGTGAAGATGTTCACTTTGCCGAGGTTTGCAGAGTTTAGTCAGAAATGGGACAGACGTTCCATATTATCCTCTTTTGCATTATGCAGAATGTTCCTTACTTCCTGAAGTCTCCTGTGGAGACAGTCATCTTTCCTTTGCAGTTTGAACTACAAACCACTTGTCTCATTCTCGGTGACCTTCCTTCATGCTGGTACCTTCTCTTGGTTCTGTACCTTCTGGGTAGTGGGTGTTGATGTTAGAGATTCAACCTCAACCTGTAGAAAGTACCTTCTCCCTGGACGGTATTCTGCCAAAATATCAAAGATAAAAGATGGAGATACAAGAATAGTGTGTCAAAAATTTCATCAACTCAAAAATATCGTGGGACAGAATATAAAAGGAAAGAATATTGTTTGTTTAGGTATATATTGTTTTTTTTAAATACTGTATACAATATTGTTTTCTATAAATATAGTTGTATATTATACTGTTTTTAATTCATTTGATATAAATTAGCATTATTATAAGTTATTAGTATTAGGATAACCTTTGCTATTTATTTTTTAGTATAGTTTGTAATTTTGAATCTGATTTCTTTTACATTTAATTAATAATTTTGAATTTAGTGGGCTATTGGAATTAGAATTGGCATTTGTTTAAAATATAAATTATTGCTTTTACTTTTAATGAAATGTTATGATATTTAAATCATTAATTGATAATTATGTAAACTATTTCATTTATTAATTGCTATTTGAATTTTCTGGTTTTGATTAATTGTTAAACTGATCAACGAGTTATTTCATTCTAAGATTTTGAAAATGAGTTTTATGTTTATTATTTGTTTTAAATGTGTTTATGTAATAATTAATTTAATATTAGTAATGTTTCATTAAAATCATTATTTTATTTGTTTACTGGTGGGTTTTTTTGGCTAGTAGGGAGGAATGTGCATTCATTTAAATATGTTTCACTTGTTATATTTGTTACTTTATTTTGTAATATATATATTTTTTCATTTAACTTTAATGAATATATTATATTTGAAATATGTTAAAACATTTCAATTTTTTATATTTAATTAAAAAAAAAAGTTTACAGGTTGGAATAGTAAATCTAACGCTTCTACAATCCAAAACGTTCCCTACTGTTGCTACAATTCGAGTAGGAATAATAAATCTAACCTCTCCAAAGTCCACTACTTTCCCTGTTTTGCTCAAATTAGAGCAGAAATAGTATATTTAACCACTCCAAAAAAAAAAAAAAACGTTTACAGGTTGGAATAGTAAATCTAACGCTTCTACAATCCAAAACGTTCCCTACTGTTGCTACAATTCGAGTAGGAATAATAAATCTAACCTCTCCAAAGTCCACTACTTTCCCTGTTTTGCTCAAATTAGAGCAGAAATAGTATATTTAACCACTCCAAAGTCAACACTTTCCCTGCGTTTGCTTGCATTGGAACTTGCATGCTTCATGCTTTCAGTGCTGGTCATGGAAACAATCTGCAGACTAAAGGACTAATTTATGAGGAACTGGCATAGGACAGCGCCGCAAGTTTTCTTACTGTGATGCCCTAAGCCAATGTGAAAGGGCAGGAATGCACCGTATCTATGAAATATGGTGCATTCCTTTCCTTTCCCCGTGCGCTAGTGCACAATTTTCTGCCTAGCGCCAATGTAGGCACCCTTGCACCATGGCAGGCAGGGGCACCTTCCTGCACAAAACAATCTCGAGCTGCATTTTCCTCTTTTTATGTGTGCTGCACACATGGAAAGAGGAAAATACAAGGAGAAATAAATATAGTTCTCCTTGTTATGGCTCCTCTGGGGAGGTGTAATGTTTGGGAGCTGCCCCAGGTTTGCTTGATTAAGTAAATCTAGGACACTATCAAAATCCATGGGTGCTGCACGGGGAAACCCACCACAACGTTGGCCCATGGAACACATCCTTGATGCAGAGTAAGGCAAGGCAGAGACCTGCGCTGCTTTGTCTTACTCAATATCTATGAGGCCATGCAAAGCCATGCACAGTGACATTGCATCACCTCATAGATATGATTGCGAAGCCTACATCGCCAGAGCATCAAAAAAGTGATGCTCTGATGGAGCAAGCCTCTCATAAATAAGTCACTAAGTGCATTAAGGTGCAGCATACTCACCCGCCAGAGAACTGCATCTTTTAAAAAATAGACCTATTTTTCTATAAATATTGTGTACACACTTTAACCAAGCCAGCTCGTACACCCCAGAGCTGAGAACCACCAAGCGCATCTGCTACAGACTCGAGAAGAGATGGCATGCCACAAAGAACCTCTCTGACAGAGCTGCCCACAAAGCAGCCCTTTGCAACTACCACCTGCACCTCAAGGAAGCCAAAAGAGCAGCCATCACCACATCGATACCGCTGCCAACCACATAAAGGAGCTTTTTCAAAATTGGCAAGGAATTCTCCAACCTGACAGCCACAGAGAACACCATCCACCCCTCCCAATAACTCTGTGACATCCTCTCGGACTACTTCCACAGCAAAATCACCATCATCTACAACTACAACCCCAACCCACCTCTCTCTGTCTCTACAACCTCAACCCACCAGCGAACACCAGCCGAGCGCACACCACCTGGTCTCCACTCAATCGCAGACCACCACATCCATCATGTCGTCCAACCACTCTGGGGCGCCCACCGACCCCTGCCCCCACCATCTCTTCAACCTGTGGATGAAAGAGGATGTGGTCCGTCGGCTAAACTGCCGACTTTGGTGCTGGAAACCAGAGTTCGAGCCTCGAGGTCGCGTCCACATCCTGTGATGGCAAATCACTTAATCTCCCCTGGCTGGAATGTGTAATGTAAATACGGTGCTCATGTAAAGCGCTCCAATACCTTCGGGTCGAGTTCGCGCTATATAAACTATGCAACAACCTTGGAACCAACCCAATCAGAACGGAACTCACTGCCATCCTCTACACCTCCATCACCACAACAACCTTCCCGGATAGATGGAAACACATCGAAGTCAGACTCCTCATAAAGAAATCCTCTACCGACCCCAGTGACCTCAAAAACTGATCTCCCTGCTCCTATACCCAGCCAAAGTACTGGAGAAAGCCATCAACAAACAGCTCACCGAATACCTGGAACACAACCACCTCCTCAACGTCTCCCAATCAGGATTCTGTGCCAACCATGGAACCGTGCAAATCGCTGCCACAGATGTCTGGCAGAACCCACCCTGACAGTGGAGAAACTGTTGCCCTGATACTCCTCACCCTCTCTACTGCATGCGATACCGTCTCCTACCACGCCCTCATCAACAACTCTACAACATCAGCATACAGCAAAACCCCTCAAGTGGATCACCCTCTTCCTTACAGGACACATACAGAGCATCCGACTGCCTCCCTTCACATTTGCACCCAAGGTCATCATATGCGGTTTACCAACAGGATCATCACTCAGCTCCACCCTGTTCAACATCTACATGACCCCCGGTGCAGACGTCATCAGAACCCACGGACTAAACATAATCTCCTACGCAACACCAAAATCAACTTCCACAGCGCAATGAACAATATAGCCAAATGTATGAGACAACTGCCTCAAACTCAGCTCCGACAAAACAGAGGTACTGATCTTTGGGAAGAACGCCTCTGCATGGGAGAACCGCTGGTGGCCTACAGAACTCGGACCTACACCCACACTGACCGACCATGCTTACAACCTCTGCAGCATCCTCGACAGCCAACTGACCAGGAAACGACAAGTCAGGGCAGTTGCCTCCTCCTGATTCTACACCCTTCGCATGCTCCGCAGTATTTCCAAATGGATCACAATCAACACCAGAAAGACCGTCACGCAGGCCCTTGTCACCATCCACCTCAACTACGGCAATGCTCTCTACGCCGGAATCCCCACCCAGCTCCTCAGCAGACTCCAGACCATACTGAACATTGCATCCAGACTCATCCTGAACCTTCCCGGGTGGACCCACATCACTACACCTCAGAAACCTCCACTGGCTCCCCATCCAGAAGAGATGCCAGTTCAACATCCTCACACACACATACAAAGCCCTTCATGACCAAGGACCATCCTCCATCAACCAATTCTATCTGCCCTCCAGACACCTGGGCTCCACCTCACTCGCCCTAGCACACACATCCCACGTCTGATGTAGCCACAGCTGAGGCTGCTCATTCTTCTACATCGCTGCAAAGACATGGAACGACCGGCCCCTCCACCTCCGAACAGCACCCTCCCTGGCAGACTTCTAAAAGAAGCTCAAGACCTGGCTTTTCGACAGAGACATGGCTCCCTCAGCGCCCAGATAACCTTAGGGATGACAGTGCTGTGCTTTACAAATGCTGCTTGATTGATTGATACATGGCGAATCATAAAGTTGCATAAGGGACCAATGTATAAAGGAGAAGCGGATCGGTGGGCAGTATAAATGTGGTTGTATGTCTTTCTGAGAACCAGAGTTTTTCTCCGTACTTCTCTCAGGAGTCTAAGAGTGCTGGTGTCTTCGATGCCTTAAGCACTCTGTTGTATAAAACAAAGGCATCTGTTTCGCAGCCTTGTAAAATTGTAAATATTTAGTGACACAATAAGGATTTCCATTTATGTCATTAGAGCTCAGAAGCATACCTTACTACCAACAACTGTGAACATTTGACTTTGTACATATTTTTATATTGCTTGCACATCACTGTTTTAATGAACATCAATAGGGACAATTTTACATCGGATTGGTCGCACACTGCTACACCTCCCAGTCGTGTTCCCCCAATGAAAATGGTCCCTGAAGGTCAGCGTCGGCGGATACACCTATGCTCAAGAGTGCGTGCAAGTATGCGTGGCGTGTGCCATCCCTGGACACGTGTTTCGAGGTAGTTGCCTCTCGTCAGCAGGGAGTAGGAAAATGAGAGTGGGGTTGCTGTGTAAGCTGCTAAAAACATAATCAGGTCTAGTACCTCTCTAAGCGCGCAGGTGCGTAACCATGAGTCCGTCGACTCCACCGGCTCAAGGGAGCCTGAATATAAAGTTACATCAGATTGGTCGCACACTGCTACACCTACCAGTCATGTTCCCCCAATGAAAATGGTCCCTGAAGGTCAGCGTCGGCGGATACACCTATGCTCAAGAGTGCGTGCAAGTATGCGTGGCGTGTGCCATCCCTGGACACGTGTTTCGAGGTAATTGCCTCTCGTCAGCAGGGAGTAGGAAAATGAGAGTGGGGTTGCTGTGTAAGCTGCTAAAAACATAATCAGGTCTAGTACCTCTCTTAGCGCGCAGGTGCGTAACCATGAGTCCATCGACTCCACCGGCTCAAGGGAGCCTGAATATAAAGTTACATCAGATTGGTCGCACACTGCTACACCTACCAGTCGTGTTCCCCCAATGAAAATGGTCCCTGAAGGTCAGCGTCGGCGGATACACCTATGCTCAAGAGTGCGTGCAAGTAGGCGTGGCGTGTGCCATCCCTGGACACGTGTTTCGAGGTAGTTGCCTCTCGTCAGCAGGAAGTAGGAAAATGAGAGTGGGGTTGCTGTGTAAGCTGCTAAAAACATAATCAGGTCTAGTACCTCTCTTAGCGCGCAGGTGCGTAACCATGAGTCCGTCGACTCCACCGGCTCAAGGGAGCCTGAATATAAAGTTACATCAGATTGGTCGCACACTGCTACACCTACCAGTCGTGTTCCCCCAATGAAAATGGTCCCTGAAGGTCAGCGTCGGCAGATACACCTATGCTCAAGAGTGCGTGCAAGTATGCGTGGCGTGTGCCATCCCTGGACACGTGTTTCGAGGTAGTTGCCTCTCGTCAGCAGGGAGTAGGAAAATGAGAGTGGGGTTGCTGTGTAAGCTGCTAAAAACATAATCAGGTCTAGTACCTCTCTTAGCGCGCAGGTGCGTAACCATGAGTCCGTCGACTCTACCGGCTCAAGGGAGCCTGAATATAAAGTTACATCAGATTGGTCGCACACTGCTACACCTACCAGTCGTGTTCCCCCAATGAAAATGGTCCCTGAAGGTCAGCGTCGGCGGATACACCTATGCTCAAGAGTGCGTGCAAGTATGCGTGGCGTGTGCCATCCCTGGACACGTGTTTCGAGGTAGTTGCCTCTCGTCAGCAGGGAGTAGGAAAATGAGAGTGGGGTTGCTGTGTAAGCTGCTAAAAACATAATCAGGTCTAGTACCTCTGTAAGCGCGCAGGTGCGTGACCATGAGTCCGTCGACTCCACCGGCTCAAGGGAGCCTGAATATAAAGTTACATCAGATTGGTCGCACACTGCTACATCTACCAGTCGTGTTCCCCCAATGAAAATGGTCCCTGAAGGTCAGCGTCGGTGGATACACCTATGCTCAAGAGTGCGTGCAAGTATGCGTGGCGTGTGCCATCCCTGGACACGTGTTTCGAGGTAGTTGCCTCTCGTCAGCAGGGAGTAGGAAAATGAGAGTGGGGTTGCTGTGTAAGCTGCTAAAAACATAATCAGGTCTAGTACCTCTCTTAGCGCGCAGGTGCGTAACCATGAGTCCGTCGACTCCACCGGCTCAAGGGAGCCTGAATATAAAGTTACATCAGATTGGTCGCACACTGCTACACCTACCAGTCGTGTTCCCCCAATGAAAATGGTCCCTGAAGGTCAGCGTCGGCGGATACACCTATGCTCAAGAGTGCGTGCAAGTATGCGTGGCGTGTGCCATCCCTGGACACGTGTTTCGAGGTAGTTGCCTCTCGTCAGCAGGGAGTAGGAAAATGAGAGTGGGGTTGCTGTGTAAGCTGCTAAAAACATAATCAGGTCTAGTACCTCTCTTAGTGCGCAGGTGCGTCACCATGAGTCCGTCGACTCCACCGGCTCAAGGGAGCCTGAATATAAAGTTACATCAGATTGGTCGCACACTGCTACACCTACCAGTCGTGTTCCCCCAATGAAAATGGTCCCTGAAGGTGAGCGTCGGCGGATACACCTATGCTCAAGAGTGCGTGCAAGTATGCGTGGCGTGTGCCATCCCTGGACACGTGTTTCGAGGTAGTTGCCTCTCGTCAGCAGGGAGTAGGAAAATGAGAGTGGGGTTGCTGTGTAAGCTGCTAAAAACATAATCAGGTCTAGTACCTCTCTTAGCGCGCAGGTGCGTAACCATGAGTCCGTCGACTCCACCGGCTCAAGGGAGCCTGAATATAAAGTTACATCAGATTGGTCGCACACTGCTACACCTACCAGTCGTGTTCCCCCAATGAAAATGGTCCCTGAAGGTCAGCGTCGGCGGATACACCTATGCTCAAGAGTGCGTGCAAGTATGCGTGGCGTGTGCCATCCCTGGACACGTGTTTCGAGGTAGTTGCCTCTCGTCAGCAGGGAGTAGGAAAATGAGAGTGGGGTTGCTGTGTAAGCTGCTAAAAACATAATCAGGTCTAGTACCTATCTTAGCGCGCAGGTGCGTAACCATGAGTCCGTCGACTCCACCGGCTCAAGGGAGCCTGAATATAAAGTTACATAAGATTGGTCGCACACTGCTACACCTACCAGTCGTGTTCCCCCAATGAAAATGGTCCCTGAAGGTCAGCGTCGGCGGATACACCTATGCTCAAGAGTGCGTGCAAGTATGCGTGGCGTGTGCCATCCCTGGACACGTGTTTCGAGGTAGTTGCCTCTCGTCAGCAGGGAGTAGGAAAATGAGAGTGGCTACGCACCTGCGCGCCTTGAGTGGTACTTTACCTGAGAATATTTTTCGGCAGCCTACGCAGCAACCCCACACACATACCTACTCCCTGCTGACGAGAGGCAACTACCTCGAAACACGTGTCCAGGGATGGCTAACGCGACACTCATTTTCATTTGAAACTTTTGGCATAGGCGTACCCGCCGACGCTACTTCATGGACCACAATGCTTTGGGGTAACACGCTGGTAGGACGAGCAGAGTGCGGCCAATCGGATTTTTGTTCATATTCAGGCTCCCTTGAGCCGGTGGGGCTGACGAGCCCATGGCTACGCACCTGCGCGCCTTGAGTGGTACTTTACCTGAGAATATTTTTCGGCAGCCTACGCAGCAACCCCACACACATACCTACTCCCTGCTGACGAGAGGCAACTACCACGAAACACGTGTCCAGGGATGGCTAACGCGACACTCATTTTCATTTTAAACTTTTGGCATAGGCGTACCCGCCGACGCTACTTCATGGACCACAATGCTTTGGGGTAACACGCTGGTAGGATGAGCAGAGTGCGGCCAATCGGATTTTTGTTTATATTCAGGCTCCCTTGAGCCGGTGGGGCTGACGAGCCCATGGCTACGCACCTGCGCCTTGAGTGGTACTTTACCTGAGAATATTTTTCGGCAGCCTACGCAGCAACCCCACACACATACCTACTCCCTGCTGACGAGAGGCAACTACCTCGAAACACGTGTCCAGGGATGGTTAACGCGACACTCATTTTCATTTGAAACTTTTGGCATAGGCGTACCCGCCGACGCTACTTCATGGACCACAATGCTTTGGGGTAACACGCTGGTAGGACGAGCAGAGTGCGGCCAATCGGATTTTTGTTTATATTCAGGCTCCCTTGAGCCGGTGGGGCTGACGAGCCCATGGCTACGCACCTGCGCGCCTTGAGTGGTACTTTACCTGAGAATATTTTTCGGCAGCCTACGCAGCAACCCCACACACATACCTACTCCCCGCTGACGAGAGGCAACTACCTCGAAACACGTGTCCAGGGATGGCTAACGCGACACTCATTTTCATTTGAAACTTTTGGCATAGGCGTACCCGCCGACGCTACTTCATGGACCACAAGGCTTTGGGGTAACACGCTGGTAGGACGAGCAGAGTGCGGCCAATCGGATTTTTGTTTATATTCAGGCTCCCTTGAGCCGGTGGGGCTGACGAGCCCATGGCTACGCACCTGCGCGCCTTGAGTGGTACTTTACCTGAGAATATTTTTCGGCAGCCTACGCAGTAACCCCACACCCATACCTACTCCCTGCTGACGAGAGGCAACTACCTCGAAACACGTGTCCAGGGATGGCTAACGCGACACTCATTTTCATTTTAAACTTTTGGCATAGGCGTACCCGCCGACGCTACTTCATGGACCACAATGCTTTGGGGTAACACGCTGGTAGGACGAGCAGAGTGCGGCCAATCGTTTTTTTTTTATATTCAGGCTCCCTTGAGCCGGTGGGGCTGACGAGCCCATGGCTACGCACCTGCGCGCCTTGAGTGGTACTTTACCTGAGAATATTTTTCGGCAGCCTACGCAGCAACCCCACACACATACCTACTCCCTGCTGACGAGAGGCAACTACCTCGAAACACGTGTCCAGGGATGGCTAACGCGACACTCATTTTCATTTTAAACTTTTGGCATAGGCGTACCCGCCGACGCTACTTCATGGACCACAATGCTTTGGGGTAACACGCTGGTAGGACGAGCAGAGTGCGGCCAATCGGATTTTTGTTTATATTCAGGCTCCCTTGAGCCGGTGGGGCTGACGAGCCCATGGCTACGCACCTGCGCGCCTTGAGTGGTACTTTACCTGAGAATATTTTTCGGCAGCCTACGCAGCAACCCCACACACATACCTACTCCCTGCTGACGAGAGGCAACTACCTCGAAACACATGTCCAGGGATGGCTAACGCGACACTCATTTTCATTTTAAACTTTTGGCATAGGCGTACCCGCCGACGCTACTTCATGGACCACAATGCTTTGGGGTAACACGCTGGTAGGACGAGCAGAGTGCGGCCAATCGGATTTTTGTTTATATTCAGGCTCCCTTGAGCCGGTGGGGCTGACGAGCCCATGGCTACGCACCTGCGCGCCTTGATTGGTACTTTACCTGAGAATATTTTTCGGCAGCCTACGCAGCAACCCCACACACATACCTACTCCCTGCTGACGAGAGGCAACTACCTCGAAACACGTGTCCAGGGATGGCTAACGCGACACTCATTTTCATTTTAAACTTTTGGCATAGGCGTACCCGCCGACGCTACTTCATGGACCACAATGCTTTGTGGTAACACGCTGGTAGGACGAGCAGAGTGCGGCCAATCGGATTTTTGTTTATATTCAGGCTCCCTTGAGCCGGTGGGGCTGACGAGCCCATGGCTACGCACCTGCGCACCTTGAGTGGTACTTTACCTGAGAATATTTTTCGGCAGCCTACGCAGCAACCCCGCACACATACCTACTCCCTGCTGACGAGAGGCAACTACCTCGAAACACGTGTCCAGGGATGGCTAACGCGACACTCATTTTCATTTTAAACTTTTGGCATAGGCGTACCCGCCGACGCTACTTCATGGACCACAATGCTTTGGGGTAACACGCTGGTAGGACGAGCAGAGTGCGGCCAATCGGATTTTTGTTTATATTCAGGCTCCCTTGAGCCGGTGGGGCTGACGAGCCCATGGCTACGCACCTGCGCGCCTTGAGTGGTACTTTACCTGAGAATATTTTTCGGCAGCCTACGCAGCAACCCCACACACATACCTACTCCCTGCTGACGAGAGGCAACTACCTCGAAACACGTGTCCAGGGATGGCTAACGCGACACTCATTTTCATTTTAAAATTTTGGCATAGGCGTACCCGCCGACGCTACTTCATGGACCACAATGCTTTGGGGTAACACGCTGGTAGGATGAGCAGAGTGCGGCCAATCGGATTTTTGTTTATATTCAGGCTCCCTTGAGCCGGTGGGGCTGACGAGCCCATGGCTACGCACCTGCGCCTTGAGTGGTACTTTACCTGAGAATATTTTTCGGCAGCCTACGCAGCAACCCCACACACATACCTACTCCCTGCTGACGAGAGGCAACTACCTCGAAACACGTGTCCAGGGATGGCTAACGCGACACTCATTTTCATTTGAAACTTTTGGCATAGGCGTACCCGCCGACGCTACTTCATGGACCACAATGCTTTGGGGTAACACGTTGGTAGGACGAGCAGAGTGCGGCCAATCGGATTTTTGTTTATATTCAGGCTCCCTTGAGCCGGTGGGGCTGACGAGCCCATGGCTACGCACCTGCGCGCCTTGAGTGGTACTTTACCTGAGAATATTTTTCGGCAGCCTACGCAGCAACCCCACACACATACCTACTCCCTGCTGACGAGAGGCAACTACCTCGAAACACGTGTCCAGGGATGGCTAACACGACACTCATTTTCATTTGAAACTTTTGGCATAGGCGTACCCGCCGACGCTACTTCATGGACCACAAGGCTTTGGGGTAACACGCTGGTAGGACGAGCAGAGTGCGGCCAATCGGATTTTTGTTTATATTCAGGCTCCCTTGAGCCGGTGGGGCTGACGAGCCCATGGCTACGCACCTGCGCGCCTTGAGTGGTACTTTACCTGAGAATATTTTTCGGCAGCCTACGCAGTAACCCCACACACATACCTACTCCCTGCTGACGAGAGGCAACTACCTCGAAACACGTGTCCAGGGATGGCTAACGCGACACTCATTTTCATTTTAAACTTTTGGCATAGGCGTACCCGCCGACGCTACTTCATGGACCACAATGCTTTGGGGTAACACGCTGGTAGGACGAGCAGAGTGCGGCCAATCGGATTTTTGTTTATATTCAGGCTCCCTTGAGCCGGTGGGGCTGACGAGCCCATGGCTACGCACCTGCGCGCCTTGAGTGGTACTTTACCTGAGAATATTTTTCGGCAGCCTACGCATCAACCCCACACACATACCTACTCCCTGCTGACGAGAGGCAACTACCTCGAAACACGTGTCCAGGGATGGCTAACGCGACACTCATTTTCATTTTAAACTTTTGGCATAGGCGTACCCGCCGACGCTACTTCATGGACCACAATGCTTTGGGGTAACACGCTGGTAGGACGAGCAGAGTGCGGCCAATCGGATTTTTGTTTATATTCAGGCTCCCTTGAGCCGGTGGGGCTGACGAGCCCATGGCTACGCACCTGCGCGCCTTGAGTGGTACTTTACCTGAGAATATTTTTCGGCAGCCTACGCAGCAACCCCACACACATACCTACTCCCTGCTGACGAGAGGCAACTACCTCGAAACACATGTCCAGGGATGGCTAACGCGACACTCATTTTCATTTTAAACTTTTGGCATAGGCGTACCCGCCGACGCTACTTCATGGACCACAATGCTTTGGGGTAACACGCTGGTAGGACGAGCAGAGTGCGGCCAAACGGATTTTTGTTTATATTCAGGCTCCCTTGAGCCGGTGGGGCTGACGAGCCCATGGCTACGCACCTGCGCGCCTTGAGTGGTACTTTACCTGAGAATATTTTTCGGCAGCCTACGCAGCAACCCCACACACATACCTACTCCCTGCTGACGAGAGGCAACTACCTCGAAACACGTGTCCAGGGATGGCTAACGCGACACTCATTTTCATTTTAAACTTTTGGCATAGGCGTACCCGCCGACGCTACTTCATGGACCACAATGCTTTGTGGTAACACGCTGGTAGGACGAGCAGAGTGCGGCCAATCGGATTTTTGTTTATATTCAGGCTCCCTTGAGCCGGTGGGGCTGACGAGCCCATGGCTACGCACCTGCGCACCTTGAGTGGTACTTTACCTGAGAATATTTTTCGGCAGCCTACGCAGCAACCCCACACACATACCTACTCCCTGCTGACGAGAGGCAACTACCTTGAAACACGTGTCCAGGGATGGCTAACGCGACACTCATTTTCATTTTAAACATTTGGCATAGGCGTACCCGCCGACGCTACTTCATGGACCACAATGCTTTGGGGTAACACGCTGGTAGGACGAGCAGAGTGCGGCCAATCGGATTTTTGTTTATATTCAGGCTCCCTTGAGCCGGTGGGGCTGACGAGCCCATGGCTACGCACCTGCGCGCCTTGAGTGGTACTTTACCTGAGAATATTTTTCGGCAGCCTACGCAGCAACCCCACACACATACCTACTCCCTGCTGACGAGAGGCAACTACCTCGAAACACGTGTCCAGGGATGGCTAACGCGACACTCATTTTCATTTTAAACTTTTGGCATAGGCGTACCCGCCGACACTACTTCATGGACCACAATGCTTTGGGGTAACACGCTGGTAGGACAAGCAGAGTGCGGCCAATCGGATTTTTGTTTATATTCAGGCTCCCTTGAGCCGGTGGGGCTGACGAGCCCATGGCTACGCACCTGCGCGCCTTGAGTGGTACTTTACCTGAGAATATTTTTCGGTAGCCTGCGCAGCAACCCCACACACATACCTACTCCCTGCTGACGAGAGGCAACTACCTCGAAACACGTGTCCAGGGATGGCTAACGCGACACTCATTTTCATTTGAAACTTTTGGCATAGGCGTACCCGCCGACGCTACTTCATGGACCACAATGCTTTGGGGTAACACGCTGGTAGGACGAGCAGAGTGCGGCCAATCGGATTTTTGTTTATATTCAGGCTCCCTTGAGCCGGTGGGGCTGACGAGCCCATGGCTACGCACCTGCGCGCCTTGAGTGGTACTTTACCTGAGAATATTTTTCGGCAGCCTACGCAGCAACCCCACACACATACCTACTCCCTGCTGACGAGAGGCAACTACCTCGAAACACGTGTCCAGGGATGGCTAACGCGACACTCATTTTCATTTAAAACTTTTGGCATAGGCGTACCCGCCGACGCTACTTCATGGACCACAATGCTTTGGGGTAACACGCTGGTAGGACGAGCAGAGTGCGGCCAATCGGATTTTTGTTTATATTCAGGCTCCCTTGAGCCGGTGGGGCTCACGAGCCCATGGCTACGCACCTGCGCGCCTTGAGTGGTACTTTACCTGAGAATATTTTTCGGCAGCCTACGCAGCAACCCCACACACATACCTACTCCCTGCTGACGAGAGGTAACTACCTCGAAACACGTGTCCAGGGATGGCTAACGCGACACTCATTTTCATTTTAAACTTTTGGCATAGGCGTACCCGCCGACGCTACTTCATGGACCACAATGCTTTGGGGTAACACGCTGGTAGGACGAGCAGAGTGCGGCCAATCGGATTTTTGTTTATATTCAGGCTCCCTTGAGCCGGTGGGGCTGACGAGCCCATGGCTACGCACCTGCGCGCCTTGAGTGGTACTTTACCTGAGAATATTTTTCGGCAGCCTACGCAGCAACCCCACACACATACCTACTCCCTGCTGACGAGAGGCAACTACCTCGAAACACGTGTCCAGGGATGGCTAACGCGACACTCCTTTTCATTTTAAACTTTTGGCATAGGCGTACCCGCCGACGCTACTTCATGGACCACAATGCTTTGGGGTAACACGCTGGTAGGACGAGCAGAGTGCGGCCAATCGGATTTTTGTTTATATTCAGGCTCCCTTGAGCCGGTGGGGCTGACGAGCCCATGGCTACGCACCTGCGCGCCTTGAGTGGTACTTTACCTGAGAATATTTTTCGGCAGCCTACGCAGCAACCCCACACACATACCTACTCCCTGCTGACGAGAGGCAACTACCTCGAAACACGTGTCCAGGGATGGCTAACGCGACACTCATTTTCATTTTAAACTTTTGGCATAGGCGTACCCGCCGACGCTACTTCATGGACCACAATGCTTTTGGGTAACACGCTGGTAGGACGAGCAGAGTGCGGCCAATCGGATTTTTATCAATCGGGACAATATCTATAGTCCTGAAAGGCATACAAGAGAGGTTTCCTAGTCCTGGTGAAAGCCCTAGACCCTGATTAGATGTTATCAAGGGGTTGAAACATGTTGCCTTGGTTCACAGGTCTGATTAATGTTACCCTCTATATTGTTTTCAATCTTACCATAGGGTGGCCTTAATAACGTATATGGTCCACCTCTAAATCATTTTTAATTATTGTTTTTTTTTTTTTGTTTCATCATGGCCTCCACATTTATATGGCACGTTTAGTGATAGTGTCTTCACATACACTACCAGAAGGACTCCCTCACTCATGAGGTTGAGCCCACATGTGCCCGAAGCCACTAGCACGCGTGAGGAGTGGGCCTTATGAAGCAGCATGCAGGCCTTCTTGTTCTCTACCTGTAGCTGCGTGGAACACTTCTATAAATTCAGATCCCACTCCTTCCTGTTTGTACAGCATTCCCTATGTTAGAAGTAAAGGGAACTGGGTTCCTGTGGTGCTGACGCATATATATGATTCCTGCAGGCCTCCACTGTGGAGCAGAGATAATTTACCTCTCGATTCCTTTCTATCTACTCTGTGCAAAACCACATGAATTGCAAGTGTTTGATTGGATTTACATATGCAAAAGAAACCAGAGGATTGTTGAAATCTACCTGGCTCATGGTCCAGGAGAAAGGGCAGTGAGACTGGTCCAGGAGAGAGAGTTGGCGGGTTAGTGGGCCCACTTCGTCCAGCACATCACAAAGTTAAAGACGAGACCAAATACTTTGATGGATAGACCAAGAAGGGTGGGGTGGTCCCAAGAGGTTGCCAGCAGATACCAAGGCATTCTGGGTAGGGGCATAGGTTCATGATCCGGGTCTCTGGGTTCCAAAGTAGCATGTTACTCACCAAAAAAGCACTTCAACACCCCATCAAGGGTAGCAAGCGCTATATAAATGCAAACCTTTTTCCCTCTTCTATCCCTCCACTATCCTTCTCAATCCAAATAACTGACTAACATATCCACCACTCAAATTACTTTCATATTTTCACTATACTAATTCACCACTAATCATTTATGGGTTTCGGAGTTGCGTGATACTGGCCGAAAAAGTGCTTCAACACCTCGTCAGGGGTAGTATGCGCTATATAAATGCAATTACAATACAATGCAATAGGTAGCAGAGATAGGCGCAGCGAGTGTTATGTCTAGATGGCATGCGGGTTGCATGACCTGATGGCCAGCATCCTGCTGCTGTGGCTGTTGGATAGCAGCCGCCCGATACCCTGGGCAGAGGATGGCAGTAGAGGAGTGCCTCAAGGAGCCTGAGTCACAGCTCAGGGGAGTAGGCGTGAGGGCACTACACCCCCAGGCTGGCAGTATTACGGCCAGCCCGAGGGACCTGGCAACTGCCATTGGCAATGCTATGTGCACCAAGGTAGGTGCATGCCATTACCAGACCTATTTATTGTGCAGCTGTTTGACTGGGAATATTGCCTTAGTGGGTACCATTATGGAGGATGTTGTCTTGGAGGCTGCATTCTTTGACACCTGCTGACATTTTGTCTGATCTTGGTCCATTACTTTGTTCTACCAGTCTGTTGCAGTTTTGCGACTGCACAGCTTGGACGACCATGTAGCATGTGAGTTATTGCTCCTGGGTTATTTCACTCTTAGAACTGTGGCTTTGGCAGCCATAGTGAGGCACTGCCTGCTTCCTTTTGGCTGTGTTTCATAAACAATGGGGTGACCCTGTGTCCCTCAGAACCTGGGTATAAATTATATAAAGTACATTGGTTCTGTCGGGTATGTTCAAGCAATTGCTTTGTTTTACGATTGGATCAAAAGAGGCTAAATGCATCAATCAACAAAAAGAAAAAATTAATCATGAAGGAAATTATATTTAAGGGGACCACATGAAAAAATAAGCAATGACAATGCATAAATCACAATGAAATCAGATTTGCTGGGTGGCAGAGTATTCTTTATATATAAATTGCATCATTTATATTGACACCCATATAATTCTTTTTAGCGAAGCAAGGCTACCAAAGTTGTAAACATTAAAGTGAATTCGTGAATCAGTGACATAGTGACATAAGTGACACAGTTAGTGCATAATATACACAAAGTGAATACAAAAGTTTTATATACAAAATAAAAACGGGCCAGTATTAGAGAAAGGCACAATGACACAGTTTCCAAGGATAACTCAAGTTCTATATGAAACCGTGTCTTGAACTGGTCCTAGGTACTGTCGACGTTTCAACCCTATATATGCGATCTTAAATCGTCATGCGGGTCTTCATCAGGACTTAGAATTGACAATGGCAACCTGCAGGAGCAAGTAAAGTGTGTGTCAAAAGATGGTCTTTAATACTGAAATTCATGTGGTCCGAATACTACAAAAATGTGGTAATGGAGATGGCCATAACTCACCTAGCCGTTAGTCTAGGATGGCCTAATATTCACACATTGTAGAGCCGAATCACTCATCCAATGGGGTTTCTGAAATTTAAATTCAAATAAATTGAACCTAGGGTGATGGCATGAGATATAGTTTAATCATCCAACCATCACTATTAATACGGAAGAGCTCCACCAACAGTTCAGGGAACTACAAGACACGAATGACCCCTTATAAAATTAATTCGCAAACGTTACATGCATATTATATGGGCAGCCCAGAGGCACATAATAACATGTACGAATAAGTAATTTGGGCTCTCATCGTAGTAAAGAAAGCGGGTAATGCATATAGACTACGTTTTTAACAACGCAATTACCCTGGTTAAAACATGTCACTAATCAGGGGCTAATTGTGGCATAATCATATTAAATTCGATGTTTATGGAGAATGAAATCAACCGCGAAGGATGGTACTTAAGAAATGCATAATTGAGGGCCTGGTCATGGCTCACCTCAAAAATTGACTTGTTGGCTACGAGGCTTAGTTGGTTGAATATTAGCCGTCAAATCCAATTTGGAGCAGAAGTCGTTAGAAAAATCTAACAGCGTCTATAACATAAACGACAGACGCATGCTTAATTACATACTCTTAGCAGAGCGAACACAAGAGAAACGCTTCAGCGTATTATTCACAGACTCACTTTCGGTAACAGCAACAAATTGCTTCAAAGCGGTGTTGAATCCCGCTACTCGGCCACCTTTCGTTAATGTGGGGAAACCGCATTCGAAACGCAATTGACAAACCGGCTGCTATTTGTAAATAACCTAGTCCCTCCCTGTATGACGTGAGACGTAGGACGCGCCATATTAGTTGCCAAGCAACTCAGGTCGCGTCAAAAAACCGGGGGGCTGTGGGCATTTGACTTTCTTTTGAGAGAGACACACAGTGATGGGATGGTGTTGGATAGTGCTTCTATTTCTATGACAGCTTAGAGGCTTATGGCTTCTTGATTCTCCTATTCGTGTTTAAGGCATCAAAGCTGAGCTCTGCGGTGGTGGATTCAGGTGCGGCCCTCCCACTGGTACCCGTATCTTGTCCTTGGCTCTGCTGGGTTGTGGGGCCAGACTCGAGAAATGGATGTTCTTCACACAAATTCAAAAGAGCTGTTCGGAAACAGGGAGGTAGGTAGCCGTCATTTTGCTGGCAGTTTCATGTATATTATAGGTTTTGGGTTTTTTTAAATAAAAAGAACAATGGTTCGCAAGTATCTCATTTATTAGATTTCAATCTTTTCTATAGCAAAAATGATTGCAATCAACAAATGAAAAATCAGATAGTACAGGATCTAATCATGTAACATGATTTATTACGGCATAATTCAAAACATTTGTGCAAATCAGAGTGACAATGAAGCCAATCAATGGTAAACAATGGGCAGGCTCTAAGTCCCCATAAGTTAACAAAATGTTTTGCAAAAGACTGAGCATGCGCTACCTTAGGCGCTACCTAAAAAACACAATGGGGAATTTGAGAGGCGGTGGTGGGAGCCAGTGATGGGGAAGCAATGGGGAATGAGTGGGTGGATAGAAAAAAAATAAAGTCAGATGGGAGAGGAGGAAAAAGCAGCACACGAAGGTGAGAGCAACACAAGGGGTGGGGGTAAAAGCACATGAGCAACCGCGCAGCACTGAGTGCGGGCCAAAGGAGCTTAACGTGGGGAGAAGCACAAACGAGAGACAGAGAGAGAGCAAAACAAAAGTGAAAGTACAATACTACACAAACTGCCAAAGCATAGATAGAGAAAACCCACATCATTGTCAAGACTGTTTTCTGCAAAAACAAAAATTGCGGGCATAGGACAATAGGCCAGCTGCATCTTTAGAATTAACAAAACACAGGTGGTAATGGTACACAAACAATTGGACAAATAAACAACTAAGAAAAACTAAAATATTTAGCATATTTCCCTGGGGCCTGCCTGGATCCTGAATCCGGTTCAATAATTGCTACTAGATCCGTGATCCGTTTGTATCCTCATCATGTTCCGCAATTCATACAGATGTATATTTTCAATGGTATCCTCTCTGCTTGGTATATGGGTGCTACTTGGATTTTACTTGGATTAAGCCAGTTTTGTTGCCTGAATTTGTTTATCATCTCTCGGTTTCACCTTCACAGGTTTGCCAGTGTCTCATCAGTGTCTTCTTTCAGTTGGCCTGTGGTTCAGTGATTGTTCCTCCCACCACTGGAATCCCTCCTTGAGCTGAGTTTTTAGCCACTGCACTCACTGAAACTGCCCTTTTCCCACAGAAACAATTGCTCCTGGTCAGAGTCCCTTTTAAGTATTCTGTGCCCTTGGAGTCTAATTCATGCGAGCGCTACACTGCAGTGGAAGGTCTCCATGGGCAGAGTATGTGTGGTGGTGCATGTGTTGTATATGTTGGTGGTGAGATTGACTTTGGTTCCTGTCCGGCTTGCTGCACTGCCCCCATTACCCTACTAAAAAAGCTGCTGGAGCTTGCATGTGCTTTCTCCACACAAATGCAGATTGTACTTGCCCCTGTGAATTAGATGTTAGTCTTTCATCTCGGGAGTCCTCCCCAAAACCCATGTTTCCAATGTTTGGGGACTCCCCAAAAATGTCACATCTCAAACATGCCACAAGCCTTTAAACATCTCATACATTTAGTTGGCCCAGTCAATAGGCTGTTCCACCCTGAGTGCGGGTCCTCCTATAGCAGGCCCTGGGCCTCTAGCTCTAGTTCTAAGTTCAGTTGCTCACAAGTGCAGTGCTTGAAGAGGATGAGACTGCGGAAGCTTGTGCTGAGGTGAGTCAGAATCTCATATGTAAAGAAAAGAGTGTGAGGGTGGGTATTCGGCAGGGAGGAGAAACACACGATGGAGAGAGCTGGAAAACATATATATTCTCATGGAGTGCTTACCCAAAAATAAAACAAAGTAGATCCCCAAAAGTGAGCAGTGCAATGATACAAGCCAGCCAATCAAAAGTATGGTAAAGAGGTTATTGCATATGGAAGGGGCAAATACGAGAAAAAGGCAAGCCATCGACTAAGAAGCTAGCAAATGAAATTGACAATAAAGCCAACTACTGGTAATCAATAGGCAGGCAGTAGGATGGACCCAAAAGGTCTTTCGTAACCACACATCTTCCTCTGGTCTAGTAGATGACACCTAAGAACCAGCAGGAATACGAATCGCACCAAGAGCCTTCCCAATATTTTCATGACTCACAGCTAGGTTTGTTTCACTCATTGCAGAAGGGATTATTTATTACTTTCAAGCCTGGGCCACTCCTTAAAGTCATCTTTTCTCCACCATGTTTTAATGGCGGCAAAAATAAAAGTTGATGGCATTGTGTTTGCTCCTGGAGGAAGAGGCTGAGGCTTATCTCTGAGCTAGTGAGAGTTCAAGGAGACATTCCCTAGCTCGCTATGTGTGAGTATTGCACTGGGCCATGGTGCTTGCCCCACCAGACGGACAGTAGGGATAACTCAAAACTGAGCTTACATTCCATTCTACCTTCACTTTGAAAGTCCCTAACATTCGTTTGCTACAGCGTTTCATAGACTTAAAAATGTGTGATTCCTTAAAACATGGAGATAAGAGGCCTCAAAAGCAGGCTGTTTTTATTATTTGCAGGTGTAGATATGAATTACATTCCCGGATGACAAAAATCAGTCTTCAAAGACAGGGGAGCCTCAATCGTGTCACTGGTTCAGTTCTGAGAAGAGAGTCTTAGGCAAGCATCACCCACATATCGTACTACCCACACCTCAAAAGAAGCCAAAACAAATCACATGAAGCCCATCTAAGCAAAACATTTAAATAGCACTGGGTTAAAACCAGCAGCATTCCGACAGTAAAATCACCAAGACTTACTACCATGTCTTCCTCAAAGTGTTCAGCGAGAGCACGCTTTCAGGACAAAACATATTTCAAGAGCTTTAGTCAATTCCCAACAGTCCACAGGTACACTGGAATGTCTGAAAAGTTTGAAAGCATTTCACTAGTCAGTGTCTAGGTATGCGAACTATTTCCTCCAGTATTGGACCAGATGCCGCACTCTTACTGAACATATGAACATAATGCAAATATAACTGACTGCAAACTTGGTGGGAGACAACAGTAAAGTTTGAGATAACAGATGGTCTATATTACTAAGGGCGACAGAGAAACCAAGACACTACACTGATCTACCATAACCTGTTACCTATTCTCAGAACATTCAAAAAGAACACAGCCACTTCCTTTATTTACTGCAGGGAGCTGCTTGAACCCACCAATCCCTTGACCTTTCTAAGGGTGAGGGTAACAAACTGTAGATCCAATTAGACAAAATTACATCCTAAATGCCCTATGTCTAAGGCCACAGAGGGTGTACAAAATGAACATAGAAAATCAAGTAGAAAGCACTTGTGTTATTTAGTGCATTGATACTGGAAACCCTATACCTCAAGATTATCGGGTTGTCTGTACCAGAGTTCAGATAACAGTTTTAGCAAGTATCAAATTGGTTCAACTTTTTAACTGTGGCTTGGAAAGGGCTGTCATTTAGCCCTAAAGGCTCTTGCTAAGGTCCTTCCTGAGTGGAAACTGTATATTTGTCATAGCAATCTATGTATTTTCTTCGTTGAAGTGGGGTCTGATTGTGGAAGGAGGGTGGTGAGAGCATAACCACTGTCACGAATTACAGCTTCTTTGCTTTACACATAAGATTCTGACCCACCTCGGCACAAGCCTACGCCTCTGCAAACACAGCACTTGTGAGTAACCGAACTTAGAACTAGAGCAAGGGGCCCAGGGCCTGCTATAGGAAGACCCGTACTAAGGGCCCACCAGCCTCTCGACTGGGCCAACCTTAGCAGATGTTTAAAGGCTTGTGGCATGTGTGGGATGTGGCATGTTTGGGAAATCCCCAAGCATAGGAAACATGAGTTTATCTGAGGAGTCCTGAGATCAAAGCCTGAACTTAACATCAAATTCACAGGGGCCAATGGAACCTATATTTGTGTGGAGAAAACACACGCAAGGTTCAGCGGCTTCCTTAGTAGGGCAAATGGGGCAATGCAGCAAGTCAGACAGGACCTAAAGGTAATCTCACCACCGACATACACTACTGCACACTCAAACATACTCTGGCCATGGAGACCTTCCACTGCAGTGAGGCGCGGGCATGAATTAGACTCCAAGACCACAGAGAGCTTGACAGGGACTCTGACCAGGAGCAATTGATTCTGTGGGAAAGGGCAGTTACCAGTGAGTGTAGTGGCTAAAAACTCAATCCAGGGAGAGGTTCCAGTGGTGAGAGGGAAAACCACTGAACCATAGGCCAGCTGAAAAAACACACAGGCTGATGAGACACTGGCAGACCTGTGAAGGTGAAACCCAGAGATGATCAACAAATCCAGGCAAGAAAACAGACTTAATCCAAGTAAAGTCCAAGGACACCAATTTACCAAAGAGAGAGGATACAATTGAAAATATACATCTGTATGCAGTGCAGAAAATGAGGGGGATCCATCTGCATTCCGCATCTGACAACTAATATTGAACCGAATTCAGAATCCAGGACGACTCCAGTGAAATATGCTGACATTTTTAGTTTTCAAATTTGTCCAATACTTCGTGCACCATTTCCTCCTGAGTATTGCTAATCTTAAAGATATAGCTTGCCCATTGTCCTATGCTCACAAATGTTCTTTTTGCGGAGAACAGTCTTGGCGGTGCTGTGGGCAATACTTTCCATGTATGAAAATCTAAATCATCCCTTCTGGGTTTGTATTTTATTACTTCTTTTTCCTACTGGACTAGATCCCCATTTTAGAGCCAATTGCCTATTTTACCCAAATCATGTTGGATTCAGCGATTTAGCTCTATTTCTCTATTATTTTTAAATTAGTACACACAGTCCCCAATGGTGTTTCTGCAAGAATTTGTGAGATTTGCAGATACTTATCTGCATATAACAAGTGTGTCGGGATTTCAGTGTGCGGTATCATACCGACTTTGGGTTATGGAGTTTCTTTTTTTGAAATATCAAACCTGTAGGTTTGTTACCAAGGAGTAGGCTTAAAAAGTAATTCACATATGACTTGCTTGCATAAGTCTAGTCCAATTTATAATGTTTTTTTTTTTTTGTTTTTTTTTTTGAAACCGTTTATTGCAATCTCAAGAATATACAAGTATGGGCCTACAACCTTCCGGCCGGCCGCTAGAATGACAGGAGCATATGACATACGTTCAAAAACACTTGGCCTTGCAGAGAGGCAGAATCAGGAGGTATCAACGTCATGGGCCACATCACTCTGACCCCACAATACGGTTTCATTTTATACAAACAACACGAAAAATCACACCCGCAAGGCAACCCGCAATCGAAAGTAACAGCACGTGCTCCCCGAATGGGGGACCCCAGCCATCCACAGGAGTCTAAAGAGGGGAAGGGGAACAGATCGAGGACTGGGGGAGCTCTGTGCCCGGGGCTGGGGAAAGGAGTCAACTAAGGGGACTGGGTTGGTGAGGCAGCAGGCAGCAGTGGTGGCGCGCAGATACCCCCGCGGTAGGCGTTCCAGGGGCCCCATACTTTCACCCATGCCCCAGGCTTACCCCTCGCCACATACACCACCTTTTCTCGGAACATGCACCAATCCATGTGTTCTTTCCAGGCCGACACCGCCGGGGGCCTCTGGGATCCCCACAGTTGAGCAATGTCACGCTTAGCAATCATATATCCCAGAGTCACCCATCGCGTCTGCGGAACCGAGTAGTCAGTTGGTTCCCACACATTCAGCAGGCATCTCCTCGCTTCAGGCAGCAGCGCGACATGCGTAACCACTCGCAGGACCTCATGCACACCACGCCAGAATCGCTCCACCTTCGGGCATTCCCACAAAATATGCAAAAAAGTAGCCAAAGCACCACACCCACGCTTACACAACCCATCCTCAGCATAGCCCATACGCAGAAGCCTGGGCCCCGTCATGTAAACCCGGTGGAGTATCTTAAGCTGGACGAAGCGAAGGCGAGCCGGTATGGCCACCTCCTTCGGAGAGGCCACCGCGGAAATCCAGTCCTCGTCGTCCAACTCCAGCCCATCGGCAACCCAAGCCTCGCGGAGGCAAGTCAGCAAGCCCGATCGGTCATTAATCAATTTTTTGTAAATAAGGGAGATTGTGCTGTCCGGAACGTGACCGTCCAGCACCCTATCCTCCAGGGGGGAAAACTCCGGGATGGAGGCGACGTCTGGGAAGACGGAGCCCAGTGCGTGACGGACCTGCAAGTACCGAAAGTATTCACTGCCCTGCAGCTGGAACTCCGTCTGCAGCGTCTCGAATGTTTTAAATCCCCCCCTCGTCCAGAGATCCCCCACTTTACTGATGCCTATCGTGTCCCACCTCTCGAAGCCCTTCGAGGTCCACAGGGAGCCCAATCTCTCAGACGCGTACAACGGTGATGCCCGGGTCAAACGGTCCTTCCACCCCATAGCTGCGTTAGCCGCGTGCCATACTCGCACCATGACACGCGTAGGCCCCGTTAGGCGGGGGCCGGGCGCGCCATAGTAGAGCGCTCGATTATAGTCGCCACCAGGCAGGAGCATCTTGTCCATTTCAAATGCCGGGTTTAAGGCGGGCCCGTAAAGGCCATGGTTAATTGCAGCTAGCTGGGAGGCCCAGTAATACCGTTTAATATCCGGGAGGGCAATCCCCCCGTCGTACCATGGGAGCGTCAACTTCGCCAGGGCAATACGCGGCCTCCCGTCCCAGAACAGGCGGCGCTGTAGACTCTCCACCTCACGGAAGTAGCGCGCTGGGACTAAATCCATAGTGTTCTGGAGAGCGTACAGGAAGCGTGGCAACGACATCATCTTAAACAATGCCGCCCGGCCGAGCGGCGAAAGCGGCAGGCGCCGCCAACGCGCGACGTCCTCCTTCAAGCGCTGGAGGGGGGGAAGCAAATTCCGCTCGTAGCGGGCCTCCGGGTCCAGAGTAATATAAACACCCAGGTACCGAAACCCCTGAGAGGCAATCTGGATCGGACAGCCCCGCGGGAGGACGGGAGCCTCCCCGGAAAGCACATACACACATGATTTAGCCCAGTTGATGACAAGACCGGAGTTGCGGCCGAATGAGCGCAAAACATCAACCAGGACAATCAGTGATTTACGCGGGGAGGCTAGGTACAAAAGGATATCGTCAGCGTATAGGGACACGCGGTCCTCATACTCGGGGGTCCAACGGAGACCACGGATGGAAGGGTGCCACCGCAGCCACTCCGCCAGGGGTTCCAAGGCCAGCGCGAACAGGAGCGGTGACAAGGGGCAGCCCTGTCGCGTGCCCCGTCCCAGCTCGAATGGGACCGATACTCTTCCATTCACCACCACCTGCGCCAAAGGGCCCGAATACAACAATTTGACCCAGCTGATGAACCCCGGGCCAAATCCAAACTTCGCCAGCATCGCCCAAATGTATGGCCACTCGAGCGTGTCAAACGCCATGGTGGCGTCTAAGGACGCCAATACGGCCGGCTCCCGCACAAACGGGACACGCGCAAGCACCCCGTGCAAGCGCCGCAGATTGAGGGCCGTGTTGCGATGGGGAATAAAGCCGGACTGGTCTTGGTGGACCAGATCGCCCACCACGCCGACCAGCCGGTTGGCTAGCACCTTGGCGAGGATTTTGGGCTCCGCATTCAAGAGCGAGATGGGTCGATAGGATGTAACCCGGTCCCGGGGTCTCCCTTCCTTGTGGATCACCACGATTGTAGCCAGACGCTGGTCCGGCGGGAGGGAGCCCAGCGAGTGGGCCGCCAGGTACATCGCGCGGAGATGGGGTGCCAGTACATCCGGTCGCAGCTTATACAACTCGATAGGGATGCCGTTCGGGCCCATGGCCTTGCCGGATGCGACCGAGCGTATGGCGAGGGCAATTTCGTCGGAGGTGGGAGCGGCATCTAACGACACCCTGTCCTCCACCGAAAGGGAAGGCAGCGCGATATCCCTAAGCAGGGCATGGGAATCCTCCTCCGAGCAGGGAGAAACCGGGGAATACACATCGCGGAAATAATCCGCGAAACAAGAGACAATGTCTTCTGGCTCGGTGACACGCACATCATCTATCCTCTCAATCAGCGGGACCACACGACTCGCTCTCTCCTTCTTATCCAACCACGCAAGCAGTTTACCAGCCTTATCACCCACATCATACAGTCGCCCCTGTTGCTCTCTACTGAGGCCCCTGGCCGCCTCCGTAACGAGGGCCCTGTAGGCCGCCTGCTTAAGTTGTAGGACATGCAGTGCAGCATCCGTCACCCCACCCCCCAGATCACCCTCCAATTCAGCAATTTCAGCCTCCACCCGGGTCACCTCCTCCTGCTCGCGCCTCCGGGCATGGGAGATAAAGGAGAGGGCCTCCCCTCTAAGAACTGTCTTGAAGGCTTCCCACAGGGAGATAGCCGAAGGGACGGACCCCACATTCTCATCAAAATACTGCTGCAAGGATTTAATCAAGTCAGCGCGAATGGTGGGGTCGCGCAGGTACCAGGCGTTGATTGGAGCTACCCTGCCCTCCCCCCTCGGGAAGACATCAAAGTGCAACAGGAGCGGGGAGTGATCTGAAATACCCCGTGCCAAATGGCGTACCTCTCCTACCCTCCCCACATAGGCCGCAGGGACAAGGACACAATCAAGCCGAGAGAGGCCACCATGGGCACCCGAGTGGAAAGTGCACCGCAGCTGCGCGGGACGTCCCAAGCGCCAGCAGTCCACCAATCCCAGTGCACCCAGAAAGCCGGACAGCCACGCCCGCGCCCGGGGGAGGTCCCTAGGGGGGTGGCGATCCACGGTCCCAGAAACCACCGCATTGAAGTCCCCCCCAACCACCAGAAGCCCCCCCGGAAGGTCAAGAAGGAGGCGCCCCAGGTCTGCAAAAGTGGTAGACTGTAACCCCGGTGGGACGTACACTGATACAAAGACAACTACTTTGCCCTCCATTCTCCCCACTAAGACAGTGTAGCGTCCCCTCTCATCATGGCGCACCTCGTTTATTTCCAACGGGAGCGAGTTCTTCACCATGATGCCCACCCCCCGTGAGCCCGACGTGAAGCCCGAGTGGGCCACCAAACGATAGCCACGCCGATTCATGGCACAAAAGGAATTACCAATAAGGTGTGTCTCCTGCAGAAAGACCACATCTGGCGAAGTTCGTTTCAGATACTGCAGGACCACACCTCGCTTGATCCCATCCCCCAGTCCATTAACGTTCCAAGACAATAAAGTCAGGTCCCTACCCCCCATCACGTACAGAAGCCATCATTCGTCCCCCTGAGAGCACCTTAAAAACACCAATACAATAAAGGGTTTGCCTTGCGGTAAAAACAAACAACACCCCACCCCAACCCACCCATCCCAACAAAACTCCCCCCTCCCTGCACCCCTGCATGAGCCCAAACAGCCCCCCCAAAGTGCAGTGTGCCTGTCGCCCCATAAATGATTAAACTAACTAGTCCCCCAGAGGAGGAGGGAGAGCCCCCAGGAGACTCCGTACTACCTCCACAGGAGGGGAACTTACACGAACAGTCAAAAGTGACGATAATGTTGTCCAGAGCGTGGCCTACTATTAGTCCCTCAGTCCTGATCCGGCGAGCCCTCCCCTCCAACCGCGCCCCCCCCACCCCCCCGGCCCCGATCCCCGGGCAAAGAGTCCAACCAGTCCCCGGCCGCTTCGGGACGATCAAAAAAGTGCGTGCGGCCATCCACCTCCACCCGCAACTTAGCTGGAAAAAGCATCGCATACTTGAGGTTCAGGTCCCGTAGACGACGTTTAACTCCGAGAAAGCTCAGTCTCTGCTTCTGGACCGCTGGGGTGAAATCAGGATAGAAGTTTACGTCCATATTGTCGAGTCTGACCGGTCCTTGTAGCCGAGAAGTCTGCAGGATAGCGTCTCTGTCCCGAAAGTTGAAAATCCGGGCAATGAGAGGCCTCGGAGGGGCTCCGGCCTTAGGTCTTCCTCCGGGAACCCTGTGGGCACGTTCCACCGCAAAGAATTTACTCAGCCCCCGGGGCTGGAGATGGGTGAGAATCAGGTCCTCCACAAACAGGTCCGCCGCCGCCTCCTCACGTCCCTCCGGCACCCCGACAATGCGGACATTGTTCCTCCGGGCCCGACCCTCGGAATCTTCCAGTCGACGATCCATCAGGGCGCTCGCCTGGCCAAGCCGGCGCACCTCCTTTTGGAGGGCCGCTACGTCCGTTGTGAGGCCCGAGGTGGTGTGGGCCAAAGAATCGACCCGGTCATTGGTCTTGGATAGATCGGCCCTCACCAGGCCAACATCCACGTGGACCGAGTCAATCTTCTGCACCAGTGTGTCAAAGCGCTGGTCCACCGAGGCCTTCATCTCGGCGATAGCGCCCATGACATCTCGCAGGGTCAGATCCGCGGGCAGAGCAGGAGCATCAGTCGGGCCCTCAGGGGACCTACGCGGCACCTCAGGAGATCCCTTCTGGAGGGTGTAGCGGTCCATGTTGTTGGACTGATGGGCTGCGCCACGGCGGGTCGATTTCACCTTTGCCCGGTCGCCATCTTGCTTTGTGGACATGGTTTCAGTCCCCAAATCGTGCCAATCACCTCGGAAAAGGCCGACAAACCAGTTCACGGGCTCCGGGGGGGGGGCAACCACAGGTCCGCAGGACGGATCACAGCTGGCGGGCCGGCAGGGCACCCCAACGAGGCCACACCACCGCACACCGCCCCGCAACCCAACCTCGCCTACGCAGCAAGGAGGGTGCAAAAGCGAAAGTGAAAGTGCGGGGTACGCGAGTCGCCCGGCCCTGCCCGCCGCTGTTGATCACTTTGTCTCCGGATCGCCCCACAACTCCAATCCGGGGGGCCGGCGTGGAGAAGGCCGCAAACCTCACTCGGTGCCCCCGCCGGTGTCCGAGGTCCAATTTGGAAGCGGAAAACGGGTGACACCTCAGCTCGGGCTCACCAACACAGTCCCCTCATCTAGGACAGGATATTGTCAGGATTTATGTAGGAGGTCACGGAGGTCCTCGGGAGCCTCGCACCTACGCGGCCATCTTGGTTGCGCGCTAGGCTCCTCCTCCCAATTTATAATGTTGATTGCCATACAGTAGCCCTGAAAGCCCAGGAGTACTAGTCCCCCTTTTTCGATAAGCCAACTTAGCATCTTGGTGCTTATTTTAGGTTGTTTTCTTCCATTAAAAAAGTGCTAGCATGCACGGCAGAGTGGAAAATATAAAAAGCAGTAAAGGGGTTATGTTAATTTTTGTCAGTGATACTCATTCCATACGTGTGATAGGAAGTAAATTATATCTTTCTAATAGAGCTTTGATTTTATTTACATAAAGGGGGTATAATTCAGTTCATGAAGATCCTGATATTTGGGTACCCGGAACTCGGAAAACTATTAGGGCTTTTGTTACAATGACTTTGTAATTGGTTAGGTAGGTCTTACTTTCTACCATGAAACAGTAATACCTCAGAATTTTTAAAGTGGGATGGGAAAATCTACCCCATTTTCTCAAACTCGTTAGTGGTTACTCCTTCTTATGGTCATATGTCTATAAATTGATATTTTTGGAAGTAGCTACTTTAAAGTGCTGTGCCAGAACCTTTCCCGCTGCCTCACCTTTCTTGCCTCACCTTTCTTACCTCACTCATATAGCTCTTGACCTATTGTTGTTGAATTAACTATCTCTTTTAAAGTAAATACTCACTAAGTTCCCTTTTGATGCTCTCCCACTGAAGAAACTGCGTTTTGATGATTTGTAAACTCAGAGAGTATGCTCTCTCTTTTAATTTGCTATGTAAGGTCTGATATTTCTGTCTGCTCAGTTTCTGAATTTGAAGCGTGGTGAGTTCACCCGTAATTGTAGCTTTGAAAGATTCCCAAATGAATTCTTGAGCTCCTGTAGCTTCATTTGGAACCTTGGTAGAGTGAACTACATTCATTCAGTTTCTCTAAAACGGGTAATGAGGTGGAAAAAACAATAGACTATTAGAATAATAATATGAAAAAGGATCTCCTTGCAAAGTGCTAAATGACAGTACAATCTGTAGTCCTTTCTTCAGAAGGACACACAACTGTGCTTTGATGAATGACGACTAAAAGTGGAGTCTCTGCCTCAACACTTACTTCTTGAAATCCCGGGTGCCACGTCTAGTTAGGGGTCAGAAGATAGCATGAAACATTAAACCTGACAAGAAATAAGAACAACATGTGCGCACAAAAAATAATTGACTGGGAATCAGCCCAGACCAATCATCAGTGGGTATGATTAATTCAAGCATTCCTTCCATCAGCGTGTTGTTTGCAGATGTAGGGGCATATGTATCAAGCCCTTTTCCCGTTTGCAAACGGGCCGATTCTCAGAATCGGCCCGTTTGCGAACGGAAAAGGCCTTTTGGGATGTATCATCCCGAAAGGGCATCGCAAATGAGAGAATCGCAAAATTTGTGATTCTCTATTTTGCAATTGCATTTAAATGCAATGTATGAAGCACAGCAAATGTGCAATTTGTCCGTACGGAATCGCAAATTACCACCAACTTCAAGTTGGTGGTAATTTGCGATTTCTTTGAAAAAATCACTTTTTGGCATTTTTCAAAGTGCCATGTGACGCACAGACATGCCCTTAGGGCATTTATGTGCGCCACATGCGCACAAATACATATTTCAGGGGTGCAACAGGGAGTCCTTTTGACACCCTGGCACCCTTGAAATTGCATTCTCATTTTGCGATTCTCAAATTGCGAATCGCAAATTGAGAATGTCTTCCCATTCATTCCTATGGGCCTCCTAGCCCATAGGAATGAAGGGGAAGGTATTGCTTAATTGCGATTAGGAATGCCAAGGAATCGCAAAACATTTGCGAATTATTTGTTACATCCCGTTTGTGATTCTCAAATAGCGATTCCCTAAAAATCACTATTTGAGAATCGCAAATACTGTATTTGATACATATGCCCCCTGATAATGTGGGCCAGTGCAAAGAGAGCATCTGCAAGCATTCACTGGAATCCTACATACTTAATATTCACAAGACAGGATTTCATGTGTGGTTTCATTGTGAATGGCTGCAAATGCTGACATGGAGGCCTGCAAGGGGCAGCAGACCTTCAATCTCTGCATTTGCAAAGTGTTGTTGTTGCTGCCTCTGTCCTTGGATGGGACCATACAAGCATCAAAAACACCCATAAAAGATGGCGCAAGGCTAAACGATAAACACAGTGCGAAGGGGTATTGGAGGGAAAGCGAATGCAACAGTTCACAGGACTGCTTTTTGCTCCATCCAATGCCCCCAGCTGCCACTTGTACATTGGAAGGTTTCTCTGAGAGACAGGTGCCAATGTGCAGATGATTCCTGACTACTGTTTGATAACCACTAACCTTAAAAGCCCTGTATGTTTGGGCTTATAAAATATAAGGAGGCTATGTCCTCAGATGGTATTCATGCCCTCATTGTAAAGTTCAAGCTAGCTTTAATGGATTTCTAACATCACGCCTCAGGGCATTAATGCGGTATATAAATCGAAATAACACAGCATATTGGTGTGATCAACAGGGCAACTACATGGAATTTTCAAAACACTTAGTGCAAGTTTTTTTTAAAAACAAACTTTATTGGCATTTATTATCAGTCTGTTCAACCACACATCCTGATACAAATATATTCTGTTCGTAGTTGTTGGTAGTATATACCCTAACCCTTCCTGCATTCCCTTTCAGCTTGGATCCAATATGTCCTTGTCTACTCTTGTTCTCTGAGGGAATAATGTTGCGTTGTCCTTGTGTTCCCCCCCTCCCACACCCAACCAATCAAAACAGTTAACTAGATCCCCCTCCCCCCCCCGCACTGCTGTCACCCCATTGTACCCCTAGAGCTCTGAAGAACACTTAGTGCAAGTTTAACCATTTTATCCTTAAAGTAGAAGTCTGGAGCTTAATTTTGAGGCACCTCTACTGGAGTCAGTGGCTGAGTCTGAAGAAAGTGGGGCTGGGTATGAGTAGTGATTTTTGTACCATTAGTTCTATGGACCCCTGCGTTCAGACGGCCCACCTGCCATCCCACCTCTCTTTATGGCGTAGATGGAGTGAAAAGGAAGTTAACTAGATGGAGCCACTGGATGCTGGGTTCGGTGCTCCAGCACTGGAGAACCATGGGTGCTGGGTTCGGTGCTCCAGCACTGGAGAACCATGGGTGCTGGGATCGGTGCTGCAGCACTGGAGAACCATGGATGCTGGGTTCGGTGCTCCAGCACTGGAGAACCATGGCTGCTGGGTTCGGTGCTCCAGCACTGGAGAACCATGGCTGCTGGGATCGGTGCTCCAGCACTGGAGAACAATGGGTGCTGGGACCGGTGCTCCAGCACTGTTGAACCATGGGTGCTGGGATCGGTGCTCCAGCACTGGAGAACCATGGGTGCTGGGATCGGTGCTCCAGCACTGGAGAACAATGGGTGCTGGGACCGGTGCTCCAGCACTGTTGAACCATGGGTGCTGGGATCGGTGCTCCAGCACTGGAGAACTATGGGTGCTGGGACCGGTGCTCCAGCACTGGAGAACCATGGGTGCTGGGATCGGTGCTCCAGCACTGGAGAACCATGGGTGCTGGGATCGGTGCTCCAGCACTGGAGAACCATGGGTGCTGGGACCGGTGCTCCAGCACTGGAGAACCATGGGTGCTGGGATCGGTGCTACAGCACTGGAGAACCATGGGTGCTGGGATCGGTGCTACAGCACTGGAGAACCATGGGTGCTGGGACCGGTGCTCCAGCACTGGAGAACCATGGGTGCTGGGACCGGTGCTCCAGCACTGGAGAACCATGGGTGCTGGGATCGGTGCTCCAGCACTGGAGAACCATGGGTGCTGGGATCGGTGCTCCAGCACTGTTGAACAATGGGTGCTGGGATCGGTGCTCCAGCACTGGAGAACCATGGGTGCTGGGACTGGTGCTCCAGCACTGGAGAACCATGGGTGCTGGGACCGGTGCTACAGCACTGGAGAACCATGGATGCTGGGTTCGGTGCTCCAGCACTGGAGAACCATGGGTGCTGGGATCGGTGCTACAGCACTGGAGAACCATGGATGCTGGGTTCGGTGCTCCAGCACTGGAGAACCATGGGTGCTGGGACCGGTGCTCCAGCACTGGAGAACCATGGATGCTGGGTTCGGTGCTCCAGCACTGGAGAACCATGAGTGCTGGGTTCGGTGCTCCAGCACTGGAGAACCATGGGTGCTGGGATCGGTGCTCCAGCACTGGAGAACAATGGGTGCTGCGACCGGTGCTCCAGCACTGTTGAACCATGGGTGCTGGGACCGGTGCTCCAGCACTGGAGAACCATGGGTGCTGGGATCGGTGCTCCAGCACTGGAGAACCATGGGTGCTGGGACCGGTGCTCCAGCACTGGAGAACCATGGGTGCTGGGACCGGTGCTACAGCACTGGAGAACCATGGATGCTGGGTTCGGTGCTCCAGCACTGGAGAATCATGGGTGCTGGGATCGGTGCTCCAGCACTGGAGAACAATGGGTGCTGGGACCGGTGCTCCAGCACTGGAGAACCATGGGTGCTGGGATCGGTGCTCCAGCACTGGAAAACCATGGGTGCTGGGATCGGTGCTCCAGCACTGTTGAACCATGGGTGCTAGGATCGGTGCTCCAGCACTCAGAGAACCATGGGTGCTGGGACCGGTGCTCCAGCACTGGAGAACCATGGGTGCTGGGATCGGTGCTACAGCACTGGAGAACCATGAGTGCTGGGACAGGTGCTCCAGCACTGTTTAACCATGGGTGCTGGGATCGGTGCTCCAGCACTGGAGAACCATGGGTGCTGGGATCGGTGCTCCAGCACTGGAGAACAATGTGTGCTGGGACCGGTGCTCCAGCACTGAGAACCATGGGTGCTGGGATCGGTGCTCCAGCACTGGAGAACCATGGGTGCTGGGATCGGTGCTCCAGCACTGTTGAACCATGGGTGCTGGGATCGGTGCTCCAGCACTGGAGAACCATGGGTGCTGGGATCGGTGCTACAGCACTGCAGAACCATGGATGCTGGGTTTGGTGCTCCAGCACTGGAGAACAATGGGTGCTGGGACCGGTGCTCCAGCACTGGAGAACCATGGGTGCTGAGATCGGTGCTCCAGCACTGGAGAACCATGGGTGCTGGGATCGGTGCTCCAGCACTGTTGAACAGTGGGTGCTGGGATGGGTGCTCCAGCACTGGAGAACCATGGGTGCTGGGACCGGTGCTACAGCACTGGAGAACCATGGGTGCTGGGATCGGTGCTCCAGCACTGGATAACCATGGGTGCTGGGACCGGTGCTCCAGCACTGGAGAACCATGGGTGCTGGGATCGGTGCTCCAGCACTCAGAGAACCATGGGTGCTGGGACCGGTGCTACAGCACTGGAGAACCATGGGTGCTGGGATCGGTGCTACAGCACTGGAGAACCATGAGTGCTGGGACCGGTGCTCCAGCACTGTTTAACCATGGGTGCTGGGATCGGTGCTCCAGCACTGGAGAACCATGGGTGCTGGGATCGGTGCTACAGCACTGGAGAACCATGGATGCTGGGTTCGGTGCTCCAGCACTGGAGAACAATGGGTGCTGGGACCGGTGCTCCAGCACTGGAGAACCATGGGTGCTGAGATCGGTGTTCCAGCACTGGAGAACCATGGGTGCTCGGATCGGTGCTCCAGCACTGTTGAACCATGGGTGCTGGGATCGGTGCTCCAGCACTCAGAGAACCATGGGTGCTGGGATCGGTGCTCCAGCACTGGAGAACCATGGGTGCTAGGATCGGTGTTCCAGCACTGGAGAACCATGAGTGCTGGGACCGGTGCTCCAGCACTGTTTAACCATGGGTGCTGGGATCGTTGCTACAGCACTGGAGAACCATGGGTGCCCGGATCGGTGCTCCAGCACCGGAGAACCATGGGTGCTGGGATCGGTGCTCCAGCACTGGAAAACCATGGGTGCTGGGATCGGTGCACCAGCACTGGAGAACCATGAGTGCTGGGACCGGTGCTCCAGCACTGTTTAACCGTGGGTGCTGGGATCGGTGCTACAGCACTGGAGAACCATGGGTGCCCGGATCGGTGCTGCAGCACTGGAGAACCATGGGTGCTGGGATCGGTGCTGCAGCACTGGAGAACCATGGGTGCTGGGATCGGTGCTCCAGCACCGGAGAACCATGGGTGCTGGGAACGGTGCTCCAGCACTGGAGAACCATGGGTGCTGGGATCGGTGCTCCAGCACTGGAGAACCATGGGTGCTGGGACCGGTGCTCCAGCACTGGAGAACCATGGGTGCTGGGACCGGTGCTCCAGCACTGGAGAACCATGGGTGCTGGGACCGGTGCTCCAGCACTGGAGAACCATGGATGCTGGGTTCGGTGCTCCAGCACTGGAGAACCATGGGTGCTGGGATCGGTGCTCCAGCACTGGAGAACCATGGGTGCTGGGACCGGTGCTCCAGCACTGGAGAACCATGGGTGCTGGGACCGGTGCTCCAGCACTGGAGAACCATGGGTGCTGGGACCGGTGCTCCAGCACTGGAGAACCATGGGTGCTGGGATCGGTGCTCCAGCACTGGAGAACCATGGGTGCTGGGATCGGTGCTCCAGCACTGTTGAACAATGGGTGCTGGGATCGGTGCTCCAGCACTGGAGAACCATGGGTGCTGGGACCGGTGCTCCAGCACTGGAGAACCATGGGTGCTGGGACCGGTGCTCCAGCACTGGAGAACCATGGGTGCTGGGACCGGTGCTCCAGCACTGGAGAACCATGGGTGCTGGGACCGGTGCTTCAGCACTTGAGAACCACTGGGCAGCCACACTTCCAAACAGATAACGACGTGAAGTGCAAAATGTTTCTCTGCTTCCTCTCTATACTGGCAGGGACTTCCCATGGACATGAACTACAAAGTCCATACATGTCTCTGGTACTCTGCCGTATGAGAACAGGAAGTGTCGACATTTACGGCATATGAATAATAATCACAGGAACATACAAGGAACTCAAGCAGATGAGGCGAGACTTAGCTTGAAGTCACTAAAATGAAGTATTTTGGGGCTAAAAGACCGGAGACCCATGAGGAGCAATGAGGAAAATCTCTAGACTACAAATCTGCTGAAAGAATGAGTTAAGGTTCCCTGCAGCCTATGATGCATCTACAATTGTGACCATGGCATAAAAAGGCGGACAATGTGGTCGGATTGGAAACAGCGAGTGATGTGCTGAAAGATAATCAATCACCAGAGAAACACAGTCCTGAGCCCAACAACTGTCTGGATTCCTGCATTTGGGTACCAGATGTTAAAACCATAACTAAACAAGAGCTGCATTAAACTAACAATGACTCATGTTAAGTCCATTCATCAGGCTCAGTGACATCACTGCTCACCACAACCATAACACAACACTTTTCTCTTGAGCTAAGTCAGGACAGCCCCTGCTGGGCTGACATTTCTGGGGGTGCCAACTAAAACATCCCTCCTCCACCTCCCACAAATGATGCGGGCATGAATCTCCGGCTGTCTTTCAATGTAGAACAGGGTCAGCTGCACCACCACCCATGCCCGGCTTCTAAACACATCTTATTTAACTTAGCGCCCTATACCAAGGAAAGACAGCCTGGTCCTTACAGAAAAGCATGGGCACATGGAGTGAGTTCCCCTGGGGAGATTTCCCACTGGGCCTCCTGCCTCAAAGAGCAAAGAAGACAAGTCTCTTAGCAGTTTGTAAACAGGAGGAAAAATGACCTATAAACTGGGCGACAAGCAACCTAGTCACAAACAGCTTGGCAATGCTCACAATATGAAACAAATTCTTTTAAAACAATGTTATGTTCAATGTTGCAGCATCGATCAACTGTTTTCATGTTATAAACAAGAGGGCACTGTCCTTACGATGCTAAACCTGAAACCTGACAACAGATCTGCCCACACAGTCATCTTGATTCACTTTGGCTGATCAGAGCCTCCTGAATGCTGCCACACCTACTGGGGCGAATTAGTTACACCAGGGAGCTCCATAAACGAAAACCCCAATTGTTATCTCACAACAAAGAAGTGTAGGGCGGGGGAGGCCCTTTTATCTCTGCGAGCTCAGTTGTGCCAAATCATTATCTTATTACCCTATGGATTCGTTTAATTTGTAATGTTTTTCAACATATTTCTGTAGAAAAGTATATTTCTGGAATGATATATATGGTAAACACCCAATCGTGCAATATAATACATTTCACGTGGAAAGTTGTTGCAAGGCATAAGATAAGACTTTAGATGAAACTGCCATGCTGTGTTTTTTTGGGGCCTCTCGTCAACAGTTGCATCCTATTGGGAGTAGACATTCAAGAGCATGGGGCACCTGCCCCGCAGACACCACTCCTCATGTGTCGTCAGTGTTGGCCTTGAGGTCGACAAGTCTTTGCCATACATGGCAGTTGTTGTTACCTTTTCCTGGTTGCCGCTCGTTGATTTGACAACATGTAGTTGTGTTATTTGGCTCTGACACACACTGATACAAAATACACAGATCTCTCATGCTTTGGATAGGACAGGATGCATCAGGAGACACAGATCCATTCCCACAGGTTCAGGCTTCCTGGGACACTACGGCCCTTTAGGGTTCGCAAATTCACAGGCTCAAGCAGCTATCCTTCACATTACAGCGTTCATATAGATCTAACCTTCAGAGCTGTCCTCAAGATACAGAAAGTGTACAGGCTCAGACTTCAAACAGCAGAGCTATATTGTGTCACAAACACACACACACATTAGCAGAAGCAAACACACTCATCTCAAACTTCAAGCAGCAAACGTGTCCTCTAGGTTACTCAAATTGTACAGGTTAATAACCATCCATCAGGTTACATGGTATAACAGCCCCAGGTTTCAGGTATAAAAGCTATTCTTTAAAATACACTCATCTTGCAGACTCTGGCAACAGTCCCTAAGTTTAGATGTACGTATTAGCCTCAGAACCGGTCCTCAGGTCACAGAGATTGGACATGCCTGACAGAACAGCTATCCCGCAGTTTATAAAAAGCCTCTCAGAATTTGGCAGCAAAGGTTTTCTCCCATTAGAAAGATTTAACAGGTTAGGGCCCAATACATAAAAAAACATCCGTTAAGTTATAAGGTGTCACCTGCTCAAGCTCCCAGTAGCCCAGCTATCGTTTAGTTTACTCACTTACACTTTTCACCCAGCTCAGGCGTCAGATAGCAGATCTACGTCTCAGGGCCAAAAGCTCTTAAAGGCACATGCATGTAAAAGCAATGTTATCCATAGATTACATAGGAATTACAGGTCAGGCATATGAACAGGAGAGATACCCTTCGGATCACAGAACTTGCATGCGTGCAGGCATGTGAAAGAAACGCTATTGTGCAGGTTATACAGACCTCACAAGTTCAGACCTCTACATCAGAGCTCACCTCGGCTTACAGAAACATTTTATGGGGGCAAAGTGGAAAGCTCATTCTCAGGTCACAGACATCTTCCAGAGTCAAGCCTCTGACCTCCAGCTGTCCCCCAGGTTAGATAGATCTCACAGGCTCCACCTTTAGGCAGCAAACAAATCCTTCAGTGCTCACAGGTTTTACATGCGTAAGTCTCGGAGAGAATAACTATCCGCCATGTTACAAACCCCTTCCGTTTGCAAAACTATCCCTTAGATGTCCCGGCTTCGGACAGCAAATATACCCTTTGGGCTACACATAATTTGCAAGCCAAAGGTCGCAGAGCTAGCCTTCTGTTTACTAATCTGAGAAAATACACACCCTCCTGAGAGAGAAGTGTTCAAGGCCAGGTTGTGGAGCAGCATTCTGGATGGAAAACATTTAACAGCAAAATGTCTTGCAGTGCAAATGTTTTTTTATTTATCATGCTCAATAGATATCATGTTGCTTTTGTGAGAAATATATGCATCTGGTGTTGAGAATGTTCTGCATGATGGGCACATTCTGAGGAAAGGCAGCTTAATTTAGTGCCGAGTTATACCATAACTTGACACAAAGGTTATGGCACTGCAGTGCAAGCTTCCTTCATGCACATAGTGCTCTCAGCTGTCATACACAGAGCTCTATACCCAACAGACAGAGTACAGGCATTAGCAGACATCATACCCAAGGATCCCTGAAAGGCTAGTGCCCTGACCTAGAGACCTATGCATGCTTGACTCAAGATGCACCTGCAGACCATCACATCATTGGATGATGTCATTCGTGGATGGAGTAGTGAACACACACACACATGTATATCCATCATGGCAATCATAACCATGCATCAGCGCATATTGAAGATTGCAATTCATCTCTTTCACTAAATATGTGCCATATGACAAGAATGCAAGTTCACGCCCTACAGTACATCACACTTTGACTTGGTGTTATGGCAGGTCTCTGCCTTTATGTCGCTCGGGTTGCAAGTCGCTTCAGACAGCAATCGAGACTGATGGGGATGTAGGAAACGTTGACCGGCCGGAGTACACAAAGAGGAAGCTTGTTGTCAGACCTAGACTAATTGTGGCACTACAATAATGTGGCAGGTGTAAATACTCCATTGTGGGTCAAATGAATAGGCTAGGACAGAGGTGGCTAGTAATTCACTGAGTATTTGTAGATGCTGGTTATCCAAATGGTCACTCTTGTTGTGCTGGATCAGGCGAGGTCTTTCAATCATCGCCGGCATGTAAATAGGCCAAAGCATAGTTACACTTGAATGAATGAATTACTGTAATTTATAAATCACTCAGCAGCCTCGGTGGCTTTCCCAGTGCTGATGGTGTTTCTACTAGAGGTAGTACTGTAGGCTCTACTAGTCTCAAGCAAGTAAAAGCAAAGTCTTAAGAGCTGACAGATGATTAATGCTGCTGTGCAAAGAGGGAGGCAGAGAATTCCACATCCATCTGCATAGCTTTCTCTCCTCTCCTCATATCAACCGAAAGGAGGTAGCATATCATCATTTCAAACTGCCATGAAAGAAACTAAGCTACCTCTAGCAGAGCAGCCTTGTACCTTGACTTCCTCTGAGAAACTTCCAAGAAAGGCTGGCATTTCATCATTTTAAACAGTGGCAGAGGAATCTGAACTCGCTCTAACAGAACCATTTAATATGCACACTGATCTGTTTTTGCCGCATATTATCCGAGAAAGGCTGGCATTTCAAACGTTCATTGAGGTAACCGGAGATTCATCTGGCTGAACAGCCTTTTCACAGGCTCAGCCATATCTTATCTGCACACATCATCAGAGAAGGCGCAGCATTTTATCATTTTAAAGAGTTTCCAATTACAGTGCAGCTATTTAATGCACACTACGAACTCTCCTCACAGCTTCCGAGAAGGAATGTTACCTCATCCTATAAACAGTCTCGGGGTATCTGAGGTTTCGTAAGCTTTTAAACATGTCTGTGAGGTCTCCTCCCGCTTCGGAGTTTCATCGAACCAAGGGGCATATTAACAAGGAACAGGGAAAATTAACGCTAAGGGCGCTTAGCGTTAATTTTTTTAATGCCTTCTAACGCTGGATAATATCGCCTGGTTATCGCGTTATTGACAACGCTAACCGCCCAGGCGATAAAAAATCCAGCGATAGTGGCATTTTGGGAGGTTATCGCTGGTAATGCAGCGATAAAACTACAAGGATTGGGATATCCTTGTTGATAGCCCATGGTGGATTTAGCCATGTAATCCAATGGGAGGCGGATTACATGGCTAAGTCTGAAAATTAGCAGACGTAAAAAAGCAGCGTTAACCGTGGTTAGCGCTGCTTTTTTTGTCTCTATTATCAAGCGTGAAGCTTGATAATATGAGAAATGTTGCATAGCGACATTTCTCCTATTATTTTGCTCTGGGACGCCCATTTGCATCTCATTAGAGATGCAAAGGGAAGCGTAGTGAAAAAGGGTGCTAACATGCGATTTTGCATGTTAGCACCCTGTTGTTGATAGGGCGATATTTTTATCTCTGCTTCTTTGGCTTTTAAAGCCAAAAAAGCAGAGATAAAGCCCTTGTTAATATGCCCCCAAGAACTCTCTGGGTACGCAAATATCAACCCATAGAGGTTACTGACTGGGGTAGAAGCTGTAGGTCCAGAGCAAGTGGGAAATCACGTCCTCGACCTCGGAGGGATAAAAGGCTGAGCTGGCCCTGCTGGACGATCGAAAGCTCAACCAGCAGAGCTACATCAACAAAGTCTGCTCCCTCGAGCATTGTTTACAGCACAGACACGAGTCTGTGCTGTAAAAATGTCTCTGGAAATTGGAAGCGAGTTGGGTAGGATGGAATCCATCTATCGCTTCAGAACTCGGATGTGTGCATTTAGCTCCTTCACACGTCTACAGCTTCCCATATCAAATGTGAACACGAATCGCCTTATTGGATGCGTGCTGCTACCTAGTTCGTTTGTTCCTATGACCCCCTACCATATGTGTGCACACACCCCTACTGCATGTGAGAACTCACCCTACCGCATGTGTGCACTCACCCCTACCGCATGTTAGCACTCACCCTACCGCGTGCGCACATTCACCCTTACCACATGTATGAAACTCACCCTTACCGCATGTATGCATTCACCCTTACCACATGTGCGCACTTACCCCGACCACATCTGCATCCCTGTGAAGGTTGTGGTTCCGCTGACTATTGTCTTTACACATGCGGGGGTCGATGTCGTAGTCTCAAATGGCAAGGGTTACAGAGTCATGTACATGTTATTGCGGGTCAACAACCCAAGTTACGATGATCGTTTGGCAATGCTATGTATCAAGTTTAACTTGATGGATGTTGTGTTCTAGGGAGGACGGGAACAGGGCAAGGGGCTGTTCCACTTCTTCCGAGAGTCACTACTAACGAGTCCAGTAGATGGTGCCAAAAGTTCACGCATCACCGGCATCTTCTGCAGCTGAAGTTTTTCGGAGTATTTTCAGTCCTTACGCGGTGCCAGAAGCACAATTTTTAATCAAGGAATAGATTATTGCTCAGTTTGCTCTTCAGGAATTGGGGAAGTTGTGAAATTACTATTATTGCGAGACCTTTCTGAGAAAAGAGAAGGCCATATGTCAGCCTGCAGTTTAACAAGAGCTATGAATCATCCTCTGTGTTTAGGAGAGGGATGATGAGATAATATTATGAGTTTTGTAGAACTTAACCAGTTGAGAGCGTTTTGTGTATTTGGATACGATAGGGTCAACAAAAGGGAGTCCACGGCTGACAACCTTTTCTTTGTCTATGTTGAACAGTCTTCATGAATAATGAAATGATCTTTGAAGAATTGGATTCCAGTAAAACTGGGAACTTTAGATATAAATTGGTACCCAAATGATCCAAGACTTTGATAAGGTCCTTGGTGAAGCTGGAAGATTGCTTGTTCGCCAAGATCATGCCGAATGTACTTTAGAAGGAAGATGGCAGGCTATCACAGAGCGGCTGTAAGGTGTGCTTGGGTGAAGTGGAGGTGCAGAGTAACCATCAATTCATCATAGATCCTGAAGACTGCTTTGTGGGATTCTCTGTTTCGAAAATGAGAGCTTAGAAGTAGGCTTTTGTGGGTGGACCAGCTCACAGAACTAGCAGCGGTATCAACACGCTGTGAGCTGCTAAGAGTTTGCATTGTGCCCATTTCAATTGGAGGACCCTTTCTTTCTGTTTACTTTGATGGAATCCCTCTGTGAACTAAGAGTTAGCTAGCAGAGGTGGGTAAAAATATTTTGCAAATTGAGAAATGGTTGGTATTTTCCCATTTTTACAATTCACCTACTGATCAAATTGTGCTACAAGAACCATCCACATTCGTTTTATGGGTCAAACCAAGAAACAGGTGGATTTGGCCATTTCACATGCTTTGTGCAGTTTATGTGCTTCTGCCCTGAAAAACAAGAGCCAGGGAGAGACACACAAATGCTCACAACATAGGCAGATTGATTGTTCTTACAGGACCACACCCACTGTGAGAGCCGGCCTCGACCCACACACTTTGTAGTTCATAGCAGAGAGACCAGCTGCCATTGGCCTTTTCATTTCTTTTGTGGCAGTGAACCTGTGATATCTTGTGTCCGTGTGTTGCAGTTAGCTTCCATGTACCCCAATGTCTCCCAGCCATATTTGTTGCTGCTTTGAAGGCTTTGGAGTTGGCCCCGGTATCCCGAGGATCTGACGTGCTACTTGATATCGGCGAGGATTCAAAGCTGGTAGTCAGGTGAAGAGTGATTGGAGGGATGTGATGCTGATGTAAGTGCTCCCACAAAAAAAGCATTGTTGGGGTTTTTGCATATGTGTCTTGCTCCCAGTTGTTTTCCTGCTTTGGATTGTTGCATAAATAATCCTTAGTAACAAAATTGAGAAGAATGAGATAAGGCCAGGATAGACATATTTAAATTGAGGCTGTGATTTTAGGGATCAAGAGAAAAGCGGACCAAGAGTGTGTCTAAACGTGGGGGGTTTGTGCGTCACTACCTGAGTGAGTCACCCTAATTCCAATGGACATGAGCATTAAATGAGTGATCTGCCCGGATACTCATATGCCTTATGATCAGTCCTTTTTGATAGAGCGATGAAATCTGATTGATCTGGTGCATGAGAGCTATTTCTTTTCTGATCAATGAAAGTCATCCTCAGCTCCTTATAAATATTTTCACTGTTAAAGTGGACAAATCAGATAAGATTACACCATCCCATAAAAGATGATCACAAGTGACAACCCCAGGGCAAATGGCAGGGTTATCAAATTGTATGTTGTCATAAAGGTTGATCAGTCCATGAGTAATGAAATAACAGTCAAAGCAGCAAACATCATGCACACTAAGAAAATGACACTAGCAATAGATGCATCCAACTCAGAGCTAATCCTCATTCAAATATCAGTGTCAAGTATGTTTCGAGAATGCAGTTTTTTTGTCTTCAAACATCAACTTATGAGTATCTGACAACAGCACATTTAGCTTTCAAATATTACATTTTTATTTTAGGTAAACAACCCTACTCCCCACAACACAATCCTGCCATTTTCTTCAAAATAAAAATGGCAATTTGTGCCTCAGAACACCAGTTTTACTCTTTAGTACATAATTGTTGGTCCCCAAAGACTGAGTACCATTTTTCATCAGTGAAGTTAGCCAATGGCTGAGGTAGGCTGACCTATTGCCTTATGCTGTATGCTGTAGTGAGTGGAAGGAAAATGGGAATGACAGAATAACAAGTCAATGGATGAAGATGACTAGCTGAAAGCCCCTACATACAAGTATACTTTACATATAATTGTGGCAAAATCCAAAGGTTAAGAACTGACTCCAAATCGAACAAGCAAGCATTTGCAAAGCCAACCATGGGTAAAACATGGTTTGTTGAACATAGATGAGATGTACTTGCAAATTGTTGGATTGCGTATTACATTTCAGGTTTTCAATATGACCAATCTTTTGACTTCTTACTAACGAAATATCAGTGTCTTCCTGGTCGAGGACCCCACTGCTTTTTCTCTTATCTGTCTTGTATCAAGACCCTGCTGAACTATGGGGTGAAAGAAAGCTTGAATATTATATGACATCTCTTTATTAATGTAATAACGGCACTTTCTCAATTGCTTTATTAACCTTCCTGCTTTCTCAAATTTGCTTGAAAATGCACCATTTGTCCACTCTTTTTTCAAAATGTTCTCTGGGGGGGAGAACCCCCTCAAACACCCCTGAGGTTGTACGGGATCGCTCGCTACGCTCGCTCGCTGCGGTGCAGTATGACAATCATTTTACGCCTCACCACTTAATAATGTCACCAGCCACCACTGCATCTTTGCTGTAGTATAATAGAAAGATCTGCCCCCCATGCATGCTCTCCCGATCCGTGGTACCATTGAAAGGGAGGAAGTTGAAGATCTTGGTGAGCGAACAGGAGCACGAGAAGAAGAGAGGCAGAACAAGGCCCAGACCATGGACCGCTCGGTGACAGATGCATGAACACTTAAAAATAATCCTCTAGGACACTGGCAGCCACTGACGCTTGAGAAAGTGATGAAAAGCAGGTTCCTTCCAAGGAAGCCCAAAAACCAGCCCATGTCCTGGATAAGGTGCCGCGTATGCAGGAGGGATATGGTAGGCACAAATAAACGGCATTGACATAATAAATGCGAGCTGGCATAAACGGTATTCGAGCCTCAGTGAGCCAAGCTCTAATCAACAGAAAGCAGGAAAAGGGCACTTTAACTAGTTAGATAGTTATACATAAAAAATAATCCCTACACTTCAGGCATTTTCAATGTGTGAAGAGTGATTGCCAATGGGCTGGGGCCACCAGTCAGACAAAAGAGATGGAAAGCCACAAAAAACAGTAAGAGGCATGTTACACTTAGGTTCCTACTGTGAGGGCAGGTCGTGCTCTTTGAAGATATGGATCTTCAATGTCTTTATTTCTTCTGCTCTATTAATTAGAGGGCCCGGTTTAGTCTGTTGTGCCACTCATCACCTTCCACCCTCTTGGATCTTGGCAGCTGTTGTGTATGTGGCCTCCAAAGCCACAGATACAGTGACTAGTAGGCCAAAAACTCTGGCCTTGTATCTGCACATGACTTGACACGCAGGCTCTTTGCCTTTCTTTAGCCAGTGCTGAAATATTACAAGACTCAAGGGTGACATCACTTCCTGACACTCAAATTTCAAATTTCAAAATGCTTTATTCGGTATGTACGAGTACAACCATATAGCAACATACATCAAAACAATAAAGAATCAAATTTATGAAAATTAAATAAAGAAACATATAAAATTACATCACTATCCATGCCAATATTGTTAAATCAATAAAATATATCACTTTGTGTACAGAGTTAAATTAATCATTAAGTACATTTTAGTAATAATTATAAAGGGGGGAGTTAATTCAGTTTAGACATTTTAGCAGCAATTTGTTTGTAATGAAAGTTTGTGCAAATGCCAGTACAAAAATAAATACACAACAAACAATGTAACTTAACAGTAAATCACCAATAGTCATAAAATCTGATAGCCAACGGGTGAACGGGGATAACGGGATTAGGGAATCATATAATAATTGATTTCCTGTGCCAGGTGCATTTTAAAATGTAGGTGGCCACACGACAGCACACATTCGGGGAAGCCAAATCAAACAACAATTGTATTGCGGCTCTTGTATTATATATCTTATGTTCTAAAAATAGTTGCTTCAAATAAAATTTCCTAAAACCAGTATAAAATTTACAAAAAAGTAAGAAGTGGCAAGTGCTCTGTTTAGATTTCCCGTCGCATGGGCAAAGACATGACCCGGGTTTTTTTACGGTTGGGAAAGCCACCAGATGGTGGACTATTCCCAACCTCAGGCGTGCTAGAACGAAGCGATGAGAATTAATACTAACAAATGTAAGATAAGGTGGGAATCTTGTACTAAGGTTGTACTCCAAATATAATTTGAACGTACTTTGCATTGCATACTCCTTCGTTCTGGTCCCTTTTGCATGGTCCAAGTAAATAGTTTTAAGGTTACGCTTTGTTAAAACCGATGTTGTTAAAATATCTTTAAAAATATCCTGGCCAAAGAGAATCTTATACCAGGAGTGAATATGTTCTAACCAGGGGATTTTCGAATGACGATCTAGTTGAATACAGTCCAAAATTACTTCCTGGGTAAACCTAGTTTCTTCTTTGGCCCATATGGACCGCCATAGGGACAAGGGACGCAATGCAATCAGATCTGCGGCATAATTTATGCCAAGCTCTCTGTGGGTAATCTCATTTGAGGCAGAAGCGGGGAGGCATAATAATCGTTTCAGGTACTTGTTTTCCTCTTGCTGGATGGACAGAGCAATTTGACGATTATATCCCCATATCCCTGCTCCATACAAAGCAGAGGACATGCAACTTGAATTATAGATAGAAATCATCTCACGGATTCTACGACCCCCCAATTTCGAGGCAAATCTGAAGATGCAATTTGTATTTCTGGTCATCTTCATACCAACACAGGATTGCTCATTTACCCATCTCCCATCACCTGAAAAGGTGATACCTAAGTAGCAAAAATGTCGGACTGCCTCAAGTTTATCCCCATCTAAAAAGAATGACTTGTTTTTCTTTATTTTCTTACCACAAGTCATAGTCATAGTCTTACCCTTGTTAATTTTAAGCTTTCTGCCCTGAATAAAAATGTGAAACTTCTCAATTAACTTTTGCAACCCATTCGCGGTCCTGGAAATCAGGACCGCGTCGTCCGCATATAATAGGACGGGTATTTGCTTTCCATTGATGATGGGAGCATCAGCATAAAATTCTTGTAAAAATTGATCAACCTGATTTATAAAAAGGGAGAATAAAAGGGGAGCTAGCACGCACCCTTGTCGGATCCCTCTACCAATTTTAAAAGGGGGGTGCATTCACCATTTGTTCCGAATCTAACCTTACTTGAAAGGTTACCATACATTCTGGCCAAGAGGTGGATGATTTCAGGTGGTGCGCCCATATCCAGTAGTACTGGCCAGAGCAGTGCGTGTTCCACTAAATCAAAAGCAGAACTTAGATCGGCAAAGCACATAAACAAATTCCCCTCCTTAGCTTTAGTGTACTTGCCGATGATAAGTTCAAGGTTCACGCACTGCTCCATAGTTCCTAGACCCCTTCGGAATCCAAACTGAATAGGCGAAAGAACATTATTGTCCTCGGCCCAGGTCTCTAGTCTCACCAAAAGTATACGACTCAGAATCTTTAACGACGAGTCTAAAAGTGAAATTGGGCGATAATTTCGTGCTTCAGCCCTAGAACCCTTTTTAAAAAGTGGTACTAAGATGGATTGACCCCATGAGGTTGGTAACTCGTCCTCGATTGCAGCATTAAAATAACGGGTTAAAATGGGGGCCCATAAAGCAATCTCAGATTTGAAAAAGTCCACGGGGACCCCATCTGGGCCCGGGGCTTTCCCCCCCTTACTCTTTTCAATTGCCACAATCACCTCGCTTAGTGTCACCGAGAACAATATTTTCTCCCATTTAAAGCAGGTTGGAGGATCAGTTAAAACATTAGAATTAAAAACAGTAGTAAAATCAGAGTTAAAAATCCCGGTAAAGTGAGCTATCCAGGCCTGACAACTGACATGCGAGGTTAGTTCAGGGACATTGTCATTCTTCAAGAATGGACTATTTACGGTGTCCCAAAAAAGTTTATGATCTTTGGTATCTGCAGCCAGATCTAATTTTTCCCATGCCGCATCCTGCAATTCCTTCTTCCTAATGGAAAGTGCAGTTTTATAATTATGGCGCTCTTCCCTGATCTTACAAACGTCTCTTGGTATTGCATCAAGTGAGGTTTTTAACCTTTTTAATGACTGCGCACAAAGGTCATCAAACCACACCGCCTTAACTTCCCTTGATTTCCGAGGTTTGTGCGTCAGGGATTTCTCAATGGTTTTTGTGATAGTTAGGAATTTGGATAGCAGAATTCGTGGGCATGGGTCCAGCAATAAGCAATACTCGACCTCACCACAACAGTTTGTGATCACATTGGCAACAAGTTTAATGGGGTCAACTTTTATCCATTTCACTCTCATCCCATTCGGTCTTACTGCAACAATGTCCTGAATTGGTTGACCAAAGGTGTTCCTTTTGATTCCCCAACCCAATAGTTCAACGGTTACACTGTTGTGATCACTGACCTTTTGTTCAATCACCCAAACATTAATATAAGCTACAGAGCAAGATATCATAATATGATCAATGAATGATTGACTGTTCCTCCCATGGAATGTTGGACATCTAACATTGTTTTTGTTCTTATTACACTCTAGGAGGTCCAGGTCATATTTGGCCAATAGGTTATTCAGAGCACTACCATAATTATTATGCGGGAAATGATTATATACACATGTTGTTTCCCTTCCCGAGTACTCCTCCCTATGGCCACAAGCCCCCTTGAGTGCATAAGTACATGATTTAATGTTAAAATCTCCCACCCATATGATGGCAGCAGGTTTGGGTGTACTCAATAAAAAGGCATCAATGGCCTGCTCTATGTCAGAAATAAACTTTCCCTGTTTGTGCCCGGCAATGTTGTTATAAAAGTTCACTATTATTAAGTCTCTGCATCCGCTATGGACCATACGCAGAACCGAGGCGTGTTCACCTAGAACTACATGATCACTAGCACAGAACTCAGTCAGTGCAGTGGATATCAGGGTCACGAGTCCGCCCTTAGCTCGACCAGCTTGGGATGCCACAGCCTGCACGTTAAAAGAAGTATAGCCCTCAACATGTACTTCAGCCCTCTCCCAAGTTTCTTGCAGGCAAATAATATCATAGCCTTGTTTAGTAAAATCAACCCATATGGGGGTGTTTACCTTAGAGGCTAGCCCAGCTATATTCCACGTAATAGCCCTTAGGTTCTCTTCTAAGGCTACTTGGGATGGGTTGGTAACTATTGTGGCCGTTAATATTGTTGGATTTAACATACTTTTTCCGTCAGTACATGTGGTGGTATCTAACACATTAGAAATTCTTAAAGTAGTGTTTTCCGCATCCTGGAGAAGCCCATCACGACTTTGAGGGTCATCTACCACATTGGGTAACACAGTAACGTTACCCACAACTCCACCTCCAATTGGACTCTCCCGCCTACCCTGCCCAAACCATAATTTTCAATCACAATCATCCATGCTGGAAAAAACATCAAACCTGTTCCCTAATTCTAAAGGAGTAAAAGGCCTCAGGTGCTCCATTCCCCGAATATTATTATTCCTGTGGCCACTAAAGGGAACCATATTCCAACCTTGGTGATCAATTCGCTGATTTGGTGCATAAAGGGCAGTGGGGTCATTTGCGTAAACTGAACGATTTTTCCTTACATAGGATGTGGGGAAAACCAAAGACCTAGGATAGAAATAGGTCAAAGATCGAGGGCGAATTTGGCTATTACCGTTGCCTAGGGGCCAGTTCAATATAAGAGCTACCGCTTCTGGGTCTCTGAAATTAATCAGAACTATATCGCCATCAACATCTTTATTCCTTCCACCAAGCCATGGGAGACGTCTAACATGTAATATCTCACCATTTACTTTCCTATTTATGGGTCTATATGTTCTTAGCCAGTGGATAGTTTTATTTTTAAGCTGGGCATAATCCTCACTCTTATTAGCGGTTAAAACAGGTACCCCAGTCAACACCACCACTAAGGGTGCAGCTTCTGGGGGTAAATCAACCCGAAGACCATGAATCCCTGGGACCCCCTCCCACCTAGGGTTACCCTGCGCCTGGACAGTGCTCCCTACTGGGGCAATGCTGGCTTCCTCCACCAGATCCAAAACGGGCTTGCTAACTAGATGTTCCTTCGGCAACAAAGGTTCATTTCTGCCCTGGTCCGGGACTGGGTGGCCCACAGTCTGCACTCAAACAACTCCGAGCTCGTGAGGCACTGTGTGTATTTCACTTATAAACCCAGCAACGAGATGCTCACTATGCAAGCAACACGTGTTGGCCAGGGACTTTAGTGGCAATAACACAGTGATAATGAAATGCACATTCTGTGAAGGCTTTTTCTAGTGGTAAGGTAAAGTTTATTGTTTAGTTAAATAAAACCTTAACAATTTTACTATTTGTGACAACCGTAACTAAAAACAGAAATTTAAAATCATCAGTTCAGTGTATCAGAAATAAGATATAATACAAATTTAAAATCTACTGGTAACGATAAGAACTCTCTAAAAGCCAGTAAAAAAGGTGCTAGAACATATGCACTGCTGTTTTGTACAAGACGGGCTGACATAAACCAGAACTTAACAGGTGTCAAAGTAGCTTCATTTCCGGCAAAGAGTTCGTTGTAATTAAGGTTTGAAGCCTCTATGTCCGGGCTGGTCATGACCACTTGCTGGCTGCTTTAAGTGCCGACCTCAAGCCTTCTGAGAGTGGACCCTCTCATTTCAGCATTGACTTCACTACCTGGTCGTGTATGCGGAGAAACTTAACCAGTTTGCAATTCATCTGAGGGTTCATTGGATCTAGCCCTTTGATAATAGCCATCCGGCAAGTTTCTGTTCCTCTGTCTAGAAATGCTTTTCCTAATAAAGGGGCCGATTCACAGAACTAACTTAAGACAAAATCCTAAACTTACTACTTTTGGTATTCACAGAAGTTACGATTTTGTCTTAAGTTTGTCTTAAGACAAACTTAAGACAGACTTAAGACAGACTCAAGACAGACTCAAGACAGACTTAAGACAAACTTAAGACAAACTTAAGACAGACTTAAGACAAATGTAAGACAGACTTAAGACAGGCTTAAGACAAAATCCTAACTTAAGTCTGTCTTAAGTCTGTCTTAAGTCTGTCTTAAGTCTGTCTTATGTTTGCCTTAAGACAAACTTAAGACAAAATCCTAACTTCTGTGAATACCAAAAGTAGTAAGTTTAGGATTTTGTCTTAAGTTAGTTCTGTGAATCGGGCCCAACGTGACTTGTGCTGAATGTAGTTTCTTGCAGATGCATATCAGGTGGATAGGATCTTCTTTTGGGCATCCACACAGGCGACACATTTTTGATTCAATGTTTTTACACCGAGTGGCGTCTGCCAGTGAGGGATATTTTCCAAAGTGCAATGCCATTAGCTATTTTTTTAAGAAGGCTGAAAATGTTAAGTCTAAGTAAGCTGCCGGTTTGAGGACTTTGTAGTTGTTAAGTAGTGTCCAGGAGTGGGATCTCTGGCTAAAAGTGCTTTTGTCTATTACAAGAGAATGAAGTGTTGCGGCTTTGTTAATTGTTGACAAATATTGAAAAGGACAGGCTCTTATTCCAGAGATCTAAAGTGCAAGTCGATTTTAGTGCGTTGTGCAAGTAGCGCGTGTATGATGAATTAGACCCTTTCTCTAGTTCTTGCCACAGAGCCTCGTTTAGTCTCGAGTCCACTGAATTTTGTTTTATGCGATACCAAACTTCTTCTAGTGCTTTTAAACAACATTACAATTGGCCTGGTCTGCAGCTTCGAAAGCAAAACATCTGTCTGCAGTGATGGTGGAAAATGGCACGTGCCACAAATGTTTCACGAGCTGTCTGATCTGTTAGGCTCAGCTGCTACCCAGGGGCATCACAAGGGGGAGCTCCAGGGCTGGTTGTCTGTTTCCAGAACTCGACGATGCCACAGCTAAATGTATTCATTGATTTTAGGTTAGAAGCAGGCATCGCATATTTTTGTGATCTATTGGTGATGAAGCGGGTAAATTAAGCGCCACTAAGGAGCACCGTATGCGGAAGTTGCTTTCAAATGTGTTCCCGGACATTGACTTAGTATTGGGAACCCATGGAACTAGGAATCCGGAGAGGGGCCTGGCATGCTGTTTGTGACCCGAGCCCACAAAGGCGTCTAAGATGCCCGCGGCACCTCCTGCTCCCTGAGGAGTGTAGGGCAAGAAACGCTGTTAAAGAGGTGCCTGGCGTTCCACCACCCCTAAACTGAATCACAGGATTGACCGAGGAATGCTTAGGTGCAGAGCTCGTCCTCACCTGACACTCTCTGAAAACAGAGACCTTTATTTAATAAGGGGTAAACCGCTGAGACAGACGTCCAGAATCTGGGACATCGCACCCATTCTTGGCATACCAGACCCAGGTGAACGGAATGCACTTTAAAGCAAAGCTGGCTTCCACAAATTCACAGACAGGGCCTGAGGTAAGCAGGATGTTTAGTTTTTCAGTATTAGAAAAAAGATCTATTAAGAGCTCTTGTGATTGAAGCAGAATGAGGTTTTGAAACTAAACCAGCTTGCACAGTATAACGTAGCACAGCACGTTACGAGGTCAAGCAGGGAGCGTGTACAATTTAAGAATACGTGTTTATGATTTTTATGAAAATGGTAACATGACTGTACAGAAGCTGTGGCAAATATCGATGCTGCCTAATCTTTGTTCAACCTGAAGCCACTTTCTTCCACCCCTACATTTTCCTACCTCTTTATCTCAGTCTTGATGACTCTTTTTCATCCACAGCTTCTCTCTTTGCCACTGTTTCCCCATCTTTTTCTTTCTCATTTCCCCCCTTTACTGTCTATCATCGCTTGCTCTGAGTCAAAGTCTAATGTTGAAATAAGTAAGATCTGGTCTCCAAAATGAGTGCCAGTGCCCCCTATCTACAACCACCGGCACAAACTAAGCACGGCCTCTTGTAATTGTAGTCTTGCATTCTTTCAGCAAACGTCTGTCCTCAATGTTTACCATTATCACACTATGCACAGCGTTTGCAAAACCAATAAAAAGTGGAATTCATCTGAGTTTAAAGGCGAAAAGAAAATACTCTGCCAGCTTGAGTTGGCAGAAGGATTGTAAGCCTGGAGCACACACTAGATGAAAAGAGAGACAGATTTATAAAGATAAATCCTTCTATTACATGGGCAGGGCGCTTAATGCATTAGATAATGCCAAAGAATTATAAGAAGTATGTACAGCGCTATCAGTGCTCCGCCCTCCCTGACTAGCCACGCCCACCCTCCCATGTCCTGCCAAAGATTGGGAGTATCTAGCAGCTATTTCCAGATAAACAGCAGCCTGTTTAGGACGACCCTGACAGACATCGAAACTTTCCTTCTACTTTTCAAACAGACAGTCTTGCGGTTCCTCTGTGGAACCATCCTGTCTTATTAGGACCACAAAAGAGCTTTTTGTGAGCTTTCAAAAAACATATAGTGGGCTCAGAGCAGCCAATTACATCCAACCGGCACTTGCTTGCTTCGTAATCGAAGGCTTGCCTTCCTTTTCTTGTCTTCATAGGACACTAGGAAAGAGAACCATCGAAAACCAGCCCCAACTAGGTCTGAAGTTTGAATTTTGTCTAGAAAATGTAGATAAAGATGGTACCTAAATGACCTACTTTGTTCCAGTTCCAACTCCTTCATGATCAAGGAAGGGAGTGTCCCACAGTATTCACAGGACAGCTGTGTGGCCGGGGCTGGTATGTCCATGACAGTCAGTCTCACAGAGGTAAGGAGATGTCACCTGGTCTGCGCACTCTGCTGAAGGAGCTGAGGGTCTGCCAATGCCTGGAGCCTGCCTGCAAACTGAGAGAGGGAATGAGAATGCCTAACCCTGTGGGAGAAGAGACAGTCCAGTCAGAGAACCCCATCATGTTCCAATGACTGAGGGTCACCATATACCAGAGAGAGGGGAGTGCCTGAGAGAGAAGCCAGAGCCGACCCATGGTGCGCATGGCCCCGTCAGTCTCTCGGGAAGGTTCCTGGCAGAAACCACTCCTGATCAGGGCTGTACTGCCACGGTTCTGCCTAGGGCTGACCGGGCCTGTATCTCCCTTGGTGAGTGTGTCAATGTGGTCAGACTGAAGCTGCCCTGGAGGCTGTGCAATCCGATCAAGGTAGCAACTGTCGTAGCGTCTCCGCTGGCCCAACCGCTGCTGCGCCCGATGACGTCACTGTGCCAGCCCGTTGGGGGTTGTAACTGCTGTGGCGAATCTGTCACACATCAGCCCAATCCATGCTTAAATGCAGAGCTGACTCCTGTGCCAGACAGGGCTTGTACCTGTCCTGGCACCGGCCAAGTAGCACAGCCAAGGCTATTTCCATTAACTCGAGCAGACCGGCCACAGCAGCCCTGCCCACACCTGCTCCCCACAATGCCACAGGGCTAAGAACTTCTTAAAGCACATTAACTGAAAGCGCATTTCAATCAATAAATCAGGGGTTTATAAAGCGCACTACTCACCCGTGAGGGTCTCAAGGCACTGGGGGGGGGGGGTGCGTTCCGGATCAGTCGAAGAGCCAGGTCTTGAGGCTCTTCTTGAAGGTGTGCAGTGTGGGGGAGCCTCTGATGTTGACTGGGAGCTCGTTCCAGGTCTTTGCTGCTACATAGGAGAAGGCTCTTCCACCTGCTCTGGTTCTGCGGATGCGTGGGGTCTCTGCTAGGTCGGCGGAGCGGAGGTTACTTTTGGGTACATGGAAGGAGACTCTTTATTTGAGGTATTTGGGTACGATGTTGTGGAGGGATTTTTAGGTGTGGGTGAGTAGCTTGAAGGTTACTCTCTTCTCGATGGGGAGCCAGTGGAGGTCTCGTAGGTGCTGGGTCATGCGCTCGTGTCGTGGGGTTTCAAAGAAGAGTCTGGCTGTGGTGTTCTGGATGGTTTGGAGCTTGTGTATCAGGGTCTTGTTGATTCCGGCATAGAGGGCGTTACTGTAGTCCAGTCTGCTGGTTATGAGTGCGTGGGTGACGGTCTTTCTAAATTCGGGGTGATCCACTTGAAGGTCTTACGGTGTATGCGGAGGGTGTTGAAGCAGGTGGAGGCAACAGCGTTGATCTGGCGGGTCAGGGTGAGGGAGGAGTCTAGGATAATGCCAAGGTTCCGAGCTCGTACGTTGGGGTTGGGGGGATTTTCGAAGGCAGGGGGCCACCAGGCACTGTCTCACGCAGTGGGGGAGGATCCAAGGACGAGGACCTCTGTCTTCTCCAAGTTCAGTTTTAGGCAGCTGTCTCTCATCCAGGCTGCTACGTCCTTCATTCCTTCTGGGAAGCTGAGTCTGGTGTCTTCGGGGTTCTTCATGAGAGAGAGGATGAGCTGGGTGTCGTCTGCGTAGGATACTATGCTGAGCCCATGCTGTCTGACGATGGCGGAGAGGGGGGCCATGTATATGTTGAAGAATGTGGGGCTGAGCGAGGATCCTTGGGGTACATTTAACTTGTGGGACACTGAAAAACTGCATCTGTGTTGCTATGCCAGCTGGATGTCATTTTTAGTTCAGCATATGGTGACCATATTTGAAAGGTGGCTTGTTTTATCCTTTCTTTTCTCTTTTTGTTCCATTTACTCGTTAAACTAGTCTGCCAAGATAAGGCATAATTGCTGTTTATTATATCTTCTGCTTGCGTGAGATATTGATGCACGGTTTGCACCAATACATAGCCCCGAATATACCCCAAAAACATATAATTTTTCAGGGACAGGGTACATAAAGAGAGTCGAGAGGTACATATTCTTGAACCTCCTAATACTGATTCTATTATGGGTTTTTTTCCGCAGAGGTGTGCAAAGGAGCAGAGCTGCACGACCATGTGAAGAATTCAGAACTATTTAGAACTAGGCCTGATACACTATTGTGAGCCCTGGCAGCACCGCGTTGCGCTGCAAGTGCAACATGATGCTCTGTTGATGGATACACTATATTCGACCGAACAATAAATACTAAAGGGGCAGATTTACAAGCTCCTTGTAGCCACCTGCACATCACTCTTCCCATGTTAAAAATGACGCAAAAGTGGTGCAAGGGGCTTGTAAATAAGCCCCTTAGTATTTTGCAAATTCGTACTAATGCAAATACTTCGCTTCTATCTCTAGCTGCGGTGCGAACTGAAATCCCACAACGTGCCACAAAAAAACACGAGTGCGGACGACGAGCCCCCACCTCTCTGCATCTATCTTTGTACTGCAGAAATCCCTACTCTGTTGCACCATTTCACATTCAGTCGTGAACTTCTCTTTCCTCTTCATAAGTGTAATGTTGAATCCAGGAGGACACTACAATACGCACGCTGGCAACGTAACAAAAATGCTAGGTGTTGTTTTGGGACCGCAAGATTTTACACTCAAGTGTAATTCACCGCAAAATCTAAAAGATCGGTAGGCTTTATTTTCAACAAGAGTTCTTTTCGGAAGATTCGCTTCTAGCTGTGTATTGGTATTTGCTGCCACCATGTGGCAACTACTCGAACGGCAAACTAACTGTAAAGGTTAAGGTTAACCAGGATTCTACAGAATCATTTTTGGACCTACGGAGTTGTTATTGTAATTTGGTATTTATCCAGTCATAACAGTGGCGTCTCTAGAAGTGATTTTTAAAGGGGGAGTGGGGGGCGAGGGGGTCTGAAAACGCTTGCTTACTACTTTTGTTACTGGGGGCTGATATTGCATAATTGCTGCAAAATCAGCCCCCAGTAACAAAACCGGCCCCCACCTTTCCAGCCTCCCAGTGAAATGCCCGATGCCTGGTAAGGCCAATCAAGCCCTGATACAAAGAGCAAATGTAAACAGTGTGTGTCTGGCGGTAGCCACTTAGTTGTTATGGTTAGGTCTGCGTTTCCATAGGAAATGCCTTTTTAGTTTGCTAATAACTTTGGCGCAATTGGACAAAACTTCCACAAAGTGTTCATTTTTCAAAGTTTCTTCATGGGAAGTTTCAGGGTGATCAGTCAAGCGGGGAACAAGAAACAAGAAAAAGGGAGGGGGCATGTGGGAGGTCCTAAAGCACAAAATCCCAATTAATTTTCCATAGAAGTTTTGAACAGCGGTACCGCAAAAACTGCTCAATGGAATTACACCAAATTTGTCCAGAAGCTGGATCTGGGCCCAGAAAGCCCTTAGGTGTAAATCCATTCAGTAGTTCTTGAGAAATTAAGGATCAGAAATATTTGCATATCTGGACAGCTGGGTTTGAGGGAATCTCACAAGAGTCTCTGAACCCAACTTAAAAAAAAATTAAGCCTGGCCGGAGTTTGCGGAACTCTGCAAAGTGACAAAAAAACTACAGCAAGCTATGTGGAGTTCCCCAAGCGGCGGAGTGAGTTACCACGCGCCGTTTGCACTGATTTTTAGCGCTGAGTGTTTGTCCCTATTGGTGCGGCAGCTTCCTCGGCGCGAACGGAAGATTTCTGAATGCGAGCGGCAGAGACCATCCGCGACCGCCCACTTTGAGAAATCTCGCAGGGAAGTGGTCTAGCGTTGGATTTTACTCGCTTGGGCTTGCCAACTTACAATTGGCAAGCAAGGAAAAAGCTCAGCTACACTACACGGAGAGAAGTTTTTCGGACCTCCACAAGCTCAGGAAATGGAGCGGTTTCACCGCCCAGGGTTAAAAGAAATAGATCTTTCATATTGGCCTAGGGGCATATTTCCCTTGTGCCTCCTTGATCCTATAGGAGTGTACTCCTGCGGGAACGAGCACTCTGATTGACTGGCCACAACATGAGAGTCAATGTTGTGGCAGCCATTACAGGACTCTCAAACTTAGTCCCCTGTCCTGACATTGTTTGAAAAAAAAGAGATAAGGGGCAGCATAGGGATATCCTCAGTAGCATAAAAAATGCCCTCACTGCCCATGCAGTGTGGGGGGGCATGATACTCCAGGGGGACTCCCAGCACAGCACCTTGGCCTGAGAGCTCATGACTGAGTCCGGAGGGGGGCCTCTCCATGTAGTTTGTAAGGGGCCCCTGCAAGTTTTGTTACACTAGTGGATACCCTGCCCCCTTTTCCCTTGTGAGGGGGTCCCAGAGGAATACCCCTGGGGCCAAAATTAAAAAAAACATTGCTTTTTTATGATGGTATTCCGTGGCAATTCAGCAGGATAGTGGCATGAAAAACAAGCATTTGCAACGCAATCGGTCTCGCATTTGTGAAAGTTAGAGCACTTGGTCCTTAAAATGACAATGTTTTTTACTTTAGTTTTTTTTTATTTGCAGTGCAATGATCATATTTGCATAGCACTATTTCCATTTGTGTGACCTCGTGGTGCTGGAGAACCAGAAAATGGGGAATAAGTTATGAGGGAGGGGAGACAAGACTAAAACGTTGCCTGAAAAAAATAGTAACAACATCCTGGGAAAAGCAAACAGTCATAGGGAATGCAAGATTAAATAAAGCATGTTACACATATTGTTCAGAAATCAATGAGTGTTTTTGTCTGAAAAGTTGTTAAAGACATGACTACAGGGGTCGGAAGGGACCTGTTTCAATGTCCATTGCTTATATCCTCACAAAACGTAAACAGTATGGTTTAAAAAGACTACATCCCTGAACACAGAGCCGCTGTACATATATTATACACTAAAATAAGGAAAACAGATGATAAGGAGAACATTAAATGTTTTCCACTTACGCATCAACCAGGTACTGCAGTACCTCCAGGAATGGTGCACTTCCCCACCCGGGGAGAAACTGTTGTTCAAAGAAAGATGAGAAAACAAAAGTAGCGTTTCACTGGCAAACTCTGTAAAGTGTGAGGCAGATAAAGGTGAGCCAGATAAATCCATGCGATCGGTTGGATTTATGGTGTGTGGACAAGATATTTGCATTGTGACCAAACATACACAAATAAATAAAACATTCTCACTTGTCCAAAACATGAAGCGCGGTGTCCGTGAAGCGAACTCCGTGCTCATACATGAGCCGAGGGAAAGCAAAAAATAAAGCAATTGCACATGAAGCAATTAAAGAGGGTCAACATGCTGTGTAAGGGATACACACTGGCACTATAGAAACGCGCATTGACTCAGGGATTAGGAAAGCAAGTCTCGACGTCGACTCAATCTGTGATTCTGTGCAACAGACCTTAATAAATGAGCTGTGAGCAGCAACATGCGCTGAAGCTGAACAAATGCCACCACATAAGCACGGTGCATGGTGTAGTTGTAAAACACAAAACAACAAGCAGGAGGGAGGAGGAGGTAGCTGCAGCTCGAGGAGAAGGGAGCGAGAGTTCGCATATGTGAAGAGCACTGCAGCTGTTCACACCAAGATGCAAAAAGTGCACAAACACTACCAAAAAATCCTTCAGAGAAAGGATACCGTAATAGGCCAATACTCCAGTGAAGGAGTAAGACACTAGAAGATGGGACATTTACCCACAAAAAACCATAGAGAAGAAATCTTTTCAGAACAGCACACACTTTAACAGATCAGTAGCGAGGGTGTGGCCAAAGCCCATAGAAGTCAATACAGCATGCCTCACAGAGCAGCGCATGCGTGCTAATAGGCATGGCCTAAAACGGAAACCGGCGGCTGGTACCCTTTTTTTATTTAAATTATTAGTCCCTTGATGTTGCCCAGGGTCCCAGTTTTTCACTTTAAAATATTTGGGGAGGAAGGCATGAGTGGGGCACACCCTCCCTGAGCCTCTCTTAGGACTCGCAAACCACATCCCCCGGGACCAAATACGCATTAAAGGAGAGGAGGGGCATTCGGCCCCCTTTCCCATGCCTCTAGATCGGCCCAGGGACCCCATCCCCAGGAGCAAATCATAAAGGGCATGTGGCCTCCCTTCCTGAGCCTGTTGAGGCCCTGGGGACCAGATGAGAACAAAATGGATGAAATGTAGAACTATGCAAGGCAGTCTAATCTTCATTTAGTGGGAATTCTGGAAGAAGTTGAGAATCATGGTCCATTTCAGAACATAATGCCACTCATGGAGTCCCTGATTAAGACCTATATCCTGCCGGATGCCCCATCCGACCTTTCCATTATGAGAGCACATTCGGTTCCTATCCACCGAGCAGCTAATCCTAAAGATCTCTGCATTATGCTTGTCAATTTTGCAGATTACCTCATAACGGAGCAAATTCTATTAACTGCCATTCAGAAAAGAACATTTACAGTTCTGAACAAAATGTAGTTTGTGTGTTTTCGGACATGTCAGCGCCCCAACTTAGTAGGGACTTTCAGAGACTATTGGGACGATTTAAAGCAGCAGGGGTTCAGGCCTCACTGGCCCAGTAGTCCAAACTAAAGTGTTATTCAAGGGCCAGTTTCATTTGCTTTTATCTGCTGAAGAGGCCCAAGGCCTATTGCATAAAATCCAGAATTAATTTAGAGCTGAGGTTGAGGAGATAGCATATATGTCTCTGTAGATCTCTGCAGATCCATAATAATGGCTGTTTCTTGCTTTTGTTTTTCTTCTGTGGAATCTTGCTTTTATTTTATTTTTCCTTTTTGGTATCTTTTTTTTCAGTGGGGGTGGGGGGCTTCAGGGGGACGCTAGGTGCGGTACCATGGCACCAGTATGAGGGACTGCGAAGATGGGGGAAAGGTGGGCAATGCTCTCTCTCAGGGCTCTTATTGGGGACTAATAGGCACTTTAAGGACTCAGGTCGTCGGGATGGGTGGTGAAGGGACGTGTTTTGGGGTGCACAAGCAGGGAAAAAGAGCAGAATTGTTGTAAATGCTAATAGTTTTACGCAACCAAAGGTTTGTAATTTAACAGGAAAGAAAGAAAATATGAGGTGTGGGGTTTTGTTATCAAGACATAAGGTTTTCTTGTCCAGTGGCCCAAAGTATGAAGATAATTACATGTGACACTTCTGGGCTGTTAAATAAGGGCACATATGGTGCTACGATGAATTGGCTATTGTCATTTAAGGCCGAAGTGATTTTCTTTCAGGAAACCCACTACAAGGTTAACAGTTCAAAACTTTTCATCCCAGAAGATACTCCCATGCATATTTTGTATCGTCAGGGGCTTCAGTGAATGGAGGATTATTATTAACACGGTTTATAAAGTGCACAGTTACCCACTTGGGGTTTCCCGGTGTTATCCGTGTCAGAGCTTGTGGCGGTCAGTGACCCTCAACAGTGGAGGGAACGGACCAACAGTGACATGTATTGTAATTAATCACATGCCTTTAGGCTCAAATGTCAAAGCTCTCAATCATGGCTCGTTAATAGATTTCTGTTTATAATGGGCCATGACTGAGAGGTCTGGAGTTGAGGCTCAAGGCAATGTGAGTTTCTCCCAGTGCCTGTCAGTGGGCCAAAAAGATAATAAATAAGATGAAAATGTACTTACCAAGCTTCTTCACCCTCTGCGCTTTCTTTTGGAATGCCATCTGCACGACGGCACCTCATTGAGCCTCAGCCAATTCCTCTCTCCAAATCCTAGTGCTTTTTTCATGCTTTAGATGAGCAGCATGAGAGCAATGCAAGGATTGGCTTGAGCGGGCTGCCTCAACACTCCAGCAGGCCCTGTGGGCCTTTGTCTGTTTCCCATCTAGCTGTCTTAGACAGCTGGATGGAGAGGTTTATGTTACGCATGTAAGGCTGGCCGTCCCAAGACAGCCAGACAAAGTAACACGCACAGTGTAAACTGGTGGAGTGAACACCTTTGCTGCACTGGCAGCAGGGGGCGACACACCTCCGTCCTAATGGAGGGGCCGCTGCTGTTGTACAGTCAGAGCTACTACCTTAGAACAACCAGGTCTTTACATTTTTTTTTTAAATTGTCAGCAAGGGACACTGTCTCAGCTGTTCTGTGCACAGCAATGGAGATGTCGAGACGGATTGTAGGGTTTGAGAAATTCCAAAAGTTACTTGGGGCCACCCCCCTCCACCCCTCCATCCTTGCTCTGTGGACATAACACAAGGTTTGAAATGAATTCATTTTTCAACTGGGAGCCAATGCAACTACCTGCTGCAGATGTCTGTTTTGGGAGTCTATACAGCATTCTTGCTGCTGCATTTTGGACCATCTACAGATGTCTAATGGATGATATATCCGTTGGCAGGCGCAGTACATAATTATAGTCCAGTCTTGACATAATAAGTGCCTGCACTACTGTCCTTTGAGCTGGTAATGTTAATAACCAAATGATCTTACGCAACCATTTCAGAAACTTGTCTTCAAGTAAAATCCCCATGTTTTTGACTTTGGTGGCAGGCTTTCGGGCCGGCCCCAACATATTAGGCCTGTTAGACCTGTCAGCCCTTTGGGTGGTCCCTCCTCATCATTATTTATTTTGTCCCACTTTTGCCTCAAACCCTGTTTGAATTTTTCCTTTTTGGGAACCACCAGACTTTTTAGTGTTGCTGCAGATTCAGGGAGCCATTTTACCTACCCCTGAAACTTCTGTCTGAGGGCCTGGAACACAAAATGGTGGCCACCTGTGACATCACCAGCATCCACTGGAACCTACCAGCACCTTCCAGAACATTCCAGAACCCTGTGACAGTTGGAGGCGGTTTAGAATGTTGGGAAGCTAAGACAGAGAGTTGGCAGTTGGAGCTGGCAGTTGGCACCTGACTGGTGAGGAGTGAGCAGCAGAAACCTGAAGGAGGAAGGAGTGAGGCAGCAGGGGTGGAAACTTGTGCCTGGAGTGGGGTCCATAAACCCACCCTTGATACTAGTCCCTACTGACTGAGCCCAGCCTGGAGCCCTGTGTGGGAAGAAGCAAGAAAAAACATCCTAAGGACCTGGACAGTAGGAACAGGCCTTAGAAACAGAGAACAGCAACATCCTGACCTGGAAACTGGTTTCCCTGGAGTCCAACGTCGAGTAGCCTGAGACCTGGAGCCCGAGGTGGAGAAGCGGCGCTGACTGGAAAAGCAGACGTCGTACCCGGAGCCGCCAGAGGTCGAGAGAGGGCGCCGTCAGAGGTCGTGAGGAGTACCAGAGGTCGAGGAGGAAGTCACCCGAGGTCGAGTGAGCGGCGTCATCGGAGGAGTGAAGTCCGCCCTCCGGAGTCGTCGGCGACCGAGGTGAAGTGTACCGGAGGTCGGGAGTGAGGATCGCACTCCGGAGTCGCCGGAACCTGAGAGAATCGTGCCGGAGGTCGGGAGTGGAGGTCGCACTCCGGAGTCGCCGGAAACCTAAGGAGAGGAGAACCGGAGGTCGGGAGTGAGGATCGCACTCCGGAGCCGCCGGAAGTCGACATCGAGTCAAGGCCGGCCGACGTCATCGAAGTTGAGGTCGCCATCGGACCGGAGCCGCCCGAAGTCGACATCGAGTAAAGACTGCCCGACGCCATCGAATCGGAGGTCGAGATCGAACCGAGGCCGCCGACATCGAAACCGGAACCGCCTACCGGCGTCGTCAGGAACTGACATTGTGCCGAGGCCGCCGTCATCGAATCGGAACCGCCTCACGGCGTCGACACGACTCCAGCGGCGTCGGAGCATCAGAAAAAGGGCAGTAAGTGGAGTAGAGGGCGCCTAAGGCCCTGTGGAGACCTGAGAGACTGCTCTAAGGGGCTAGGGAGGTGCCGGAACCAACCTGACTGTGCCAGGGGGTGAGCTGAGACTAATTTAGAGGGGTTGTGTGGAGGGAGAGAGCCAGGTCTCTGGTATTCCCCCCTTGATCTACCTCAGTTTAGGCCTAAGCCTTGTCCAAGCCAGGGAGTAGACACCCTCAAGCCTTCCACATCCCCACAAGCTGTGCCTGGGCCAAATCAGCCCTTAGGAATTCAAATGTGATCTGATTCTATGAGTGTCACTGACAGCTTTTAATTATTTATTAGGGGCACGGTATTTATTGTATTTAACCTGTTTATTGTTCCACTGTATTTATTGGTCCACAGTATTTATTGATGCACAATATTTATTGGTTTACAGTATTTATTGCCTCAGAATATTTAATTGCCTGTATGTATTGCACTTATATTTATACCTTCCTTATTTATGATCACCCCTATTTATTGAATCATTAAGCCAGTATTTATTTGACCTGCACTATTTAAAAAGTTTGTATATTGTGATTGTTATTTATTTATCCAATCAGCAACTAAGAGAAAAAGAAGATAAAGAAAGATATTTTCATAATTTTTACGGTGTAGAGTCGTTTTTGGAACGGATGCACGCATGGTTATTGTATGGGTATGTCGTATGCTTAGCACGGAGCCTGATTCCTGACCACTCGAGCCAAGCTACCACAGTGTGTCCGGAAGACCACCACCACCCTTCCAGTGTGGGAGTGGTTTTCCAACATAAATTGGTGTTCAGTGGTGGGATTGAGCTGTGCCTACGTATACTCAACAATAACTGTGGGTAGTCCATAGGCCTACACCGGGAGTTTTCTCAAAGCGGCCTTCCTAATTGTGGGTTTTTGTTTTTTCCAAATTTACTCTGGTGGTGGGAGGAGGTATTATTAAAGGTACCCCCCTGCATAGTTACTGCACAAAACCTGTCCTCTAACCTGAGTGGGCGAGATGGAGTTTGTACTAGAAAATCTAGAAACGTACACTGTGGCCCAACTCAGGGAGTTTTGCCAGCGGGAGGGGGTGTACTGTCCCCCAGGAGCAAAGAAGGGTGCACTCCAAACCAGCTTAAGGGCTTGGGGGGAGGCACGACGGGAAAGCAAGGCTGAGGAGGAAGACAGGGATGGAGAGCCTGACCCCGAGGGGGCTGAGATGTACCAACCTGAGGTGGGAAACCTGTCAGCGGGGCCCAGAACCATTTCCAGGAAGGGCAGCAGTGCCTCTAGCGGGGGCTTGTCTGAAGTGGAGTTAACAGACCGGAGGGAGAAAAGGCAGCTCACATGGGACTTAGCAAGGCTGGAGAAGGAGAAGGAGGAGCAGAGGATGGCCCATGAATTACGACTGAAAGAAATAGATCTTCAGATCCTGAGAATCGGGGCACAACCTGTTCCTAATGGTGGCAGCCAAACCCAAGAGATCACCAGGGAACCTAAACCATACCTGCCAAAGGACATAGTAGCTAGCTATGGAGTGGGCGACGATATCGCCAAGTGGCTAGCGGCCTATGAGGTCTCGTTGAGGGCCCATGGGGTTCCAGAGAAGTACTGGGGAGGGGGATTGTACAAGTACATGCCTCCAGCTGGTAGGGATGCTTTATTGGCCCTCGAAGAGGATGAGCAGACCCACTACCCCACCATGAAACTGGCGCTCATCAGAAAGTTTGGACTAACACCTGAAAAGTACAGACAGAAGTTCAGGGGTAGTCACAAACTGGGCACACAGAATTGGGTGGACTTCCTGGACTATGCAAAGAAGGCACTGGAAGGTTGGATTCAGGGCAGTGAAGTGAGGAACTACGAGGGGTTGTTTGACCTAGTACTGAAGGAACACCTGCTCGAGAAATGTTTCCCTGAACTGCGGCAACACCTGGTGGATAGCAAGCTGACCAGTCCCCGGAAGCTTGCTGAGGAGGCGGACATTTGGGCTAGTACCCGGGTGTCCACAAGGGGGACTGGAGGGGATACTCAAAAGGCCGGACAGGGCGCCCCCCAGAAGAAAGAGGGGGGGGAAAAGAAAAAGGAGTTCTCCAAAGGCCCCCAAAATAACTTCCAAGGGAAGGGAACAGGATTCACCCCTAGGGCTAACCCACCCAGAAACCCTAATCCTGGCCAGAGTCAGCAGCCAAGGGTTGTCCATTGCTATGAGTGCGGTGGCGTTGGACACTATAAAGGAGATCCGAAGTGCTTGAAACGACCACCCCCTCCCACTGGAGGAAAGACCCCCGGAGTAGCTAGTGTAGTGCTCGGGGAGGAGATGCCCTTAACTAAGGGAAGGGAGTGGGCGGGTGTCACTTTAGTGTCCCTGGGAGAACGGGAGATGGTTCCTAAGATCCAGGTGCCCGCAAATACCGCAAAGTATGGGCAGTGGGTCACCATCAACGGCCAAAGAGGGGAGGCTCTGAGAGACACAGGAGCCAGTATGACTATAGTGCGTAGCCAACTGGTGTCTCCAGAGCAGGTAATTCCCGATGTACTCCACCCAGCCGCGATGGCTGACGGCAGAACAGGCCACTATCCAGTGGCCGAGGTTCCCTTTGAATGGGGGGGGGTTGCAGGTTCACTTCGAGTTGCCGTAAGCCCTGCCGTGCCAGTCGATTGTCTGCTGGGGAATGACATGGAGCACAACGCTTGGAAGGAGGTGGAATACCGGACTCACACCGAGATGCTGGGTACACCTGATTGGGCCTGTGTGAGCACAAGGTCCGCGACTACCCGAAGAGGGAGTTCATTTCGGCTGGAGCCTGGAACAAAGGCCCAGCCAGCTGCCAGTCAAGGGAAGAACCGAGGACAGGAGGAGCCTGCCTCGGCGTCCACACCCCGTAGGACGGATAGGCCACCGGAGGTGGTGGACCAGGAGTCTGCGGTGGGGGACGTTACCAACCTGGAGGACCTACCCATCCCGGCCGAGTGGCACGTGGAGGGAGGCCCGTCCAGGGAGGAATTCTGCCAGGGCCAGAGGGAGTGCCCTACCCTTGAGGGGCTGAGGCGACAGGCCGAAGCCCAGGCAGCAGGGAACGTTGAAGGGAACTACAGTGTTTACTGGGAGGATGGCCTCCTCTACAGTGAACCCAAGGCACCCCTACACGGATCGTCACGAGCCTTGGTAGTCCCTCAACGTTATCGAGCCTTCCTTCTGGAGTTGGCTCACGAGATCCCCTTGGCAGGACACCTGGGGCAAGACAAGACCTTCGCCCGTCTTGTCCCACACTTTTATTGGCCTCAAATGAAAGTGTCGTCCGATACCTACTGCCGGACATGTGTGTCTTGCCAAGCCAGTGGGAAAACAGGGGTGAAGCTGAAAGCTCCCCTGGAACCACTTCCTGTAGTTAGCACCCCCTTTGAAAGGGTGGGCATCGACATTGTGGGTCCGTTAGATCCACCTACTACAGCTGGTCACAGGTTTATCCTGGTTCTGGTGGATCATGCCACACGGTACCCAGAGGCAATACCTCTGAGGACCATAACAGCACCTGTTGTGGCTAGGGCCCTGATGGGAATCTTTACCCGATTGGGTTTTCCCAAGGAAGTTGTGTCCGACAGGGGGACCAACTTCATGTCAGCGTACATGCGGGCCATGTGGAAGGAGTGTGGAGTGACATACCGGTTCACCACTCCTTACCACCCCCAGACAAATGGTCTGGTGGAGAGGTTTAACAAAACCTTGAAGGGCATGATCAGAAGTCTGCCTGAAAGCCTGCGGAGGAAATGGGACGTCCTCCTACCCTGTTTACTTTTTTCCTACAGGGAAGTGCCACAGAAGGGAGTGGGCTTCAGCCCCTTTGAGCTTCTGTATGGGCACCCTGTACGTGGACCTCTCAACCTGGTGAGAGACGGATGGGAAAGAACTCCCAGAAAGCTTCCCCAGGATGTGGTGAGCTACATGCTGGCCTTCCGGAGCCAAATGGCTAAGTTGTGGAAGCAAGCTTCTGACAACTTGGAAGCCAGCCAAGCAGTGATGAAGGCGTGGTATGACCACAATGCTCACCCAGTGGAGTTGGAGCCTGGCCAGAAGGTGTGGGTGATCGAACCGGGAGAGCTTAGTGCCCTCCAGGATCGCTGGTCAGGACCCTTTGAGGTGTTGGAGAAGAAGGGTAAGGCTACCTACTTGGTGGACCTGAAGACCCCTCGTCAGCCCCTACGGGTGCTGCACGCCAACCACCTCAAACCCCACCACGAGAGGCCCGAAGTCATCTTGATGATGGTGACTGACGGAGCAGAGGACGCGGAAAGCGAGCCTCTCCCCGATTTGTTTGCGTCTCAAGAGAAGGATGGGTCGGTGGAGGGAGTGATTCTCTCCCCATCTCTAACTCCTGAACAGCAGGAGGACTGTCGCCAGGTCCTGGGGCAGTACTCTTCGTTGTTCTCCCTTGTCCCGGGTAGGACTCACCTGTGCGTCCATGACGTGGACACAGGAGACAGCCCACCTGTGAAGTCCAAGATCTACCGGATGTCAGACAAGGTGAAGGCCAGCATTCATAGTGAAGTCACTAAGATGCTGGAGCTAGGAGTGATCGAACCTTCTAGCAGCCCCTGGTCCAGTCCGGTGGTGTTAGTACCAAAAGCTGCACCACCGGGTGCCCAACCAGAACTGAGGTTCTGTGTGGACTACCGGGGACTGAATTCAGTGACCAAAACTGATGCTCATCCGATCCCTAGGGCGGATGAATTGATTGACCGGCTGGGAGCTGCCCAATATCTAAGTACCTTTGACCTTACTTCTGGGTACTGGCAGATCTCTTTGACTGATGGAGCAAGGGAAAGGTCAGCCTTCTCCACGCCCAATGGCCACTACCAGTTCTGTGTGATGCCCTTTGGGCTCAAGAACGCACCTGCCACGTTTCAGCGCCTGGTAAACCAGATCCTCACCGGAATGGAGAGTTTCTCTGCTGCTTATCTGGATGACATAGCCGTCTTCAGTAACAGCTGGGAGGATCACTTGCGTCACCTGCAAGCTGTTCTCCAGGCCCTGAGACAAGCTGGATTGACGATCAAGGCCAGCAAGTGCCAGATCGGGCAGGGGTCGGTAGTGTACCTTGGACACTTGGTGGGTAGGGGAGCGGTGCAACCCCTCCAGGCGAAGATCGAGGCCATCATGGCCTGGGAACCCCCCAAGACTCAGACTGAGGTCCGAGCATTTTTGGGCCTCACGGGATACTACCGCCGCTTCGTGAAGGGGTACGGTACCATCGTAGCCCCCCTCACGGAGCTCACGTCCAAGAAACAACCTCGACGGGTAGTCTGGACGGAGGCTTGTCAGCAAGCCTTTGAGAGATTGAAGAAAGCCATGTGCGAGGCCCCGGTCTTAAGGGCCCCAGACTTTTCCAAGGAGTTCATTGTCCAGACAGATGCATCAGAACATGGCATTGGGGCAGTGTTATCGCAACTCAACGAAGAGGGTCTGGATCAACCTGTGGTCGTCCTATCCCGGAGACTACTTCCCAGGGAACAGAAGTGGAGTGCAATTGAGCGTGAAGCCTTTGCAGTGGTATGGGCTCTGAAGAAGTTGCGGCCATACCTGTTTGGCTCGCACTTCCTGGTTCAGACCGACCACAGACCCCTTCGTTGGCTGATGCAGATGAAGGGGGAGAATCCCAAGTTGTTGAGGTGGTCTATTTCCCTACAGGGGATGGACTTTCAGGTGGAACATCGGCCTGGAGTGGACCACGCCAATGCAGACGGTCTCTCAAGGTATTTCCGCCTTAGTGATGAGAACTCCCAAGGGGTTGGGTAGCTCTCCCCACTTTCAGCTGGGGGGGACGCGTGTTAGACCTGTCAGCCCTTTGGGTGGTCCCTCCTCATCATTATTTATTTTGTCCCACTTTTGCCTCAAACCCTGTTTGAATTTTTCCTTTTTGGGAACCACCAGACTTTTTAGTGTTGCTGCAGATTCAGGGAGCCATTTTACCTACCCCTGAAACTTCTGTCTGAGGGCCTGGAACACAAAATGGTGGCCACCTGTGACATCACCAGCATCCACTGGAACCTACCAGCACCTTCCAGAACATTCCAGAACCCTGTGACAGTTGGAGGCGGTTTAGAATGTTGGGAAGCTAAGACAGAGAGTTGGCAGTTGGAGCTGGCAGTTGGCACCTGACTGGTGAGGAGTGAGCAGCAGAAACCTGAAGGAGGAAGGAGTGAGGCAGCAGGGGTGGAAACTTGTGCCTGGAGTGGGGTCCATAAACCCACCCTTGATACTAGTCCCTACTGACTGAGCCCAGCCTGGAGCCCTGTGTGGGAAGAAGCAAGAAAAACCATCCTAAGGACCTGGACAGCAGGAACAGGCCTTAGAAACAGAGAACAGCAAGATCCTGACCTGGAAACTGGTTTCCCTGGAGTCCGACGTCGAGTAGCCTGAGACCTGGACCCCGAGGTGGAGAAGCGGCGCTGACTGGAAAAGCAGACGTCGTACCCGGAGCCGCCAGAGGTCGAGAGAGGGCGCCGTCAGAGGTCGTGAGGAGTACCAGAGGTCGAGGAGGAAGTCACCCGAGGTCGAGTGAGCGGCGTCCTCGGAGGAGTGAAGTCCGCCCTCCGGAGTCGTCGGAGACCGAGGTGAAGTGTACCGGAGGTCGGGAGTGAGGATCGCACTCCGGAGTCGCCGGAACCTGAGAGAATCGTGCCGGAGGTCGGGAGTGGAGGTCGCACTCCGGAGTCGCCGGAAACCTAAGGAGAGGAGCACCGGAGGTCGGGAGTGAGGATCGCACTCCGGAGCCGCCGGAAGTCGACATCGAGTCAAGGCCGGCCGACGTCATCGAAGTTGAGGTCGCCATCGGACCGGAGCCGCCCGAAGTTGACATCGAGTAAAGACTGCCCGACGCCATCGAATCGGAGGTCGAGATCGAACCGAGGCCGCCGACATCGAAACCGGAACCGCCTACCGGCGTCGTCAGGAACTGACATTGTGCCGAGGCCGCCGTCATCGAATCGGAACCGCCTCACGGCGTCAACACGACTCCAGCGGCGTCGGAGCATCAGAAAAAGGGCAGTAAGTGGAGTAGAGGGCGCCTAAGGCCCTGTGGAGACCTGAGAGACTGCTCTAAGGGGCTAGGGAGGTGCCGGAACCAACCTGACTGTGCCAGGGGGTGAGCTGAGACTAATTTAGAGGGGTTGTGTGGAGGGAGAGAGCCAGGTCTCTGGTATTCCCCCCTTGATCTACCTCAGTTTAGGCCTCAGCCTTGTCCAAGCCAGGGAGTAGACACCCTCAAGCCTTCCACATCCCCACAAGCTGTGCCTGGGCCAAATCAGCCCTTAGGAATTCAAATGTGATCTGATTCTATGAGTGTCACTGACAGCTTTTAATTATTTATTAGGGGCACGGTATTTATTGTATTTAACCTGTTTATTGTTCCACTGTATTTATTGGTCCACAGTATTTATTGATGCACAATATTTATTGGTTTACAGTATTTATTGCCTCAGAATATTTAATTGCCTGTATGTATTGCACTTATATTTATACCTTCCTTATTTATGATCACCCCTATTTATTGAATCATTAAGCCAGTATTTATTTGACCTGCACTATTTAAAAAGTTTGTATATTGTGATTGTTATTTATTTATCCAATCAGCAACTAAGAGAAAAAGAAGATAAAGAAAGATATTTTCATAATTTTTACGGTGTAGAGTCATTTTTGGAACGGATGCACGCATGGTTATTGTATGGGTATGTCGTATGCTTAGCACGGAGCCTGATTCCTGACCACTCGAGCCAAGCTACCACAGTGTGTCCGGAAGACCACCACCACCCTTCCAGTGTGGGAGTGGTTTTCCAACAAGGCCAATGTTGCCGACCCCAAAGGGATGGATTTCCTCCCAGCACTAATACCTCAATTTTATCTCTGTTCATTTTTAGTGAATAGTTGTTTATCCACTTTGTGGCAATGCTCAAACATGAGTTCAAGGTTTTCGAGATGTGATCCTGTGCAGATAACAAAGAGAACATGATTTGTGTGTCATCTGCATATGAAAATAATGTAAGGCCTCAGCTCTCCACCAAGTCTGCCAAAAGGCACACATAGATATTGAATGGTGCTGGACTCAGGGAGGATCCATGAGTAACTCCTGAATTCAGAGCATGTCGTTCGTCGGAGGATGAAATGACCGGAAAGGACCGTTCTTCTAGGAAAGATTTCAGCCGGGCAAGGGCCATTCCCTCTATGCCCATCTCAGCTAATCTCACTACAAGAGAGACATGGGATACAGTGTCAAAGGCCGCGCTAAGAAATAATAAAATAAGCGCAGCCATCTCGCCCTTCTCCAGGAGACCGCTCAGATGTTCCATGATTCCTAGAAGGGTGGACTGTACTGTGTCCCTTCCTGAATCCCAATTGAGAATGGTGCAGATAATCCTGTGCCTCTACAAATTCGGAGAGTTGCCGATTTACAAGCATCTTCATTACTTTAGCCTTAGTGGGGAGCATAGATACTGGCCTATAATTAGACCAGTTCTTAGGGTCTAAGTTCTCCTTCTTCAATAGGGGTGCCACTAGGGCATGTTTCCATGCCTGGTGAATCTTCCCTTGAATAAGGGAGGTGTTCAGAAGTCCCACTAATACTTGCAAAATGTCTGACTCCAATGAACTGAGCTTGGCTGAGGGAAAAAGATCTCCTGGGGAGCCTAATCTCATTGTTGTCAGTACGGACAGAAAAATAGGTAAATTCAGTGTGTCGCAGCACGTCACCTTAGAGTCTGCTTGGCCTGGGACAAACTTAGTCTGGTCTTTCATAGCAGCAGACTCCTCAATGATGTTTCATACCCTGTCATTTTCCTCTCCTGTTTTAAGAAAAAATTGAATGTCTGCCAACTTTTTTATAAAGAAAAAAGCAAGTTATTCGCACTGAGACTGTGACAGGACCGTTGGTAATAGGTCTCATTGGGATCTGACAGCTCCTTCACCACTATAAACAGAGTTTTTGGGCAATTATATGCATTGTTAATTTGATCTGTATAAAATTTAGCATGAGCTACTCTGCAAAGACCATGATCATTTCTTAGGGCAGCTTTAAACATGGTATATGTTTCCTCGTTGTAGTTACATCTCCAGGCTCTTTCCAAAGCTTTGAATCTTGACTTCTCTTCTCTTAAGGCCTACGTTAACCACGACGCTGGAGGGTGAGATCTAGCTTTTTGACTAGTTCTAGCCGGTAGGGCTATATACAATGCCTCCTTCATCCAGATCTCCGTTATTGACTGGTCTAATACATCCCTTGATTCAATACTGGCATTATGTCCCTCAATTGCCCATTAATACCTGGGATATCTATCCTTGTCCAGGCCCTAGATTTAGTGCAAGATCCACCCCCTTCTTTGGCCATGTCATGCCCTATTCGGACAGCAAATGCACTGCGTAATGGTCTGACCATACTAAAGGCACCGGGGTGGCTGCTTCCAATTAATTTAAATTGGAGAAAATTGGATCTCGCAAATGTCCTGCATTGTGCATGGGTGTCGACTAAACCAGCTACAGGTTCAGCACTTTGAAATCCTCAATCATGGTCTTCCCCATCTCACATTGATTGTCCTTCAAGTGGATGTTCAGATCCCCCACTAATTATAAAATTAGAGGATTTAAGGACATGTGGGGCAAGTGAGACCGGAAGTGCTGCACACCAATTTCACCAATATGTCAAAGTACCCGCTAAAGTAAAGTTATGTGAAAGTTCTAGTGAAAAGGAACTTGCTTTACACGCTGGTATAGATAGTTCACAGATATTATATTTGATACTGCTTTTAAATACAGTGGCGATTCCGTTTCCCACTCCTGTCCCTCTGCAATATACATTACTTTGAGGGCAGCGCTGCTATAACATCCGGAGTGGACTCCTCGTGCAGCCATGTCTCTGTTAGGAATATTACGTCTGGTGCCTGGTGAGTTACAAAGTTGAAGAAATCTTGTTGGTGCCATTATAATGAGTGGACATTCATACTGACCAAATAAATCATATGTTCTCTCTCCTTAAATGAAGAAGTAGGTGCCCTCTTCCTTCCCATCAAAGTCCAGTCTACCTCCTCCTTAATCTCTTGCAGACCCACCTCGGGTACATTGATGGAGACGCTCCACTAAGTGGAGGCTAGTTGGTCCATTGCAGGATTCAATGACAACCAACAGGTATCCAGGCAACCCGCACCCATTCCTCTAAGTTGTTCTGCTGAGTAGACCTTTCGCTCTGATTCCTAAAGGGCAGGGTCATGGTTAAAAAAGCAAAACCATTCAATTCCCAATCTCCTAAGGTAACCCTGCTCTGACTGATACCCTATCTGGCCAGGGGTAGCAATCTATTTGGTAAATACTGGCAATTTGCATGTGAGGAACATTACATGAGATGTAAAGAAGGGGTGGTTGTGGTACAAGGTGCTAGCTATGGGTTCCATTCTAAACTTGGTGAATGCTTCTTGCATCCAGATTCATATTTGGACACTTGCATTGATAATTGTCATACCAGGGAACTCATCTCTGACCTTTTAAAGATATTCAAGTTGCTGTACAATATTTTGCACTAGGCAGCTCTCCAGTGGTGAGCCATTTCACACTCCATGCACGATCGAAACTAGCAGCACAGACTGCAAAAACCATTAACCATATAATTTTATATAATTTAAAAGATTGGTTCCAGCTTGCCACCTGCATTCAGGTTAAATAAACTGTACCCAAACTGTTCTGCTCCACAGCCTGCGCTCCCTGCACCACGCTCGGATGGCTCCACAATTCAATTGCATATGCCGCACTCATACGTAACCTGTCATCTAAACCAATCCCGATGCTGCTCTTATACTGTTTGTATAAGTGAACAGTATGACAGCAGCACCCGATTGGTGAGAGCGGGCAGGGATAACGCTCACAGGGAGACCTGTAGGCTCGGTCTATGGTCCCCAGGCTCTCTGACACAGCGCTAATTACAAGAGCTGAAGTAGCATGTCTGGTTGGTCGTAGTTCAAGAAACGGCCAAACTGGCATGTGCACTTCATCTCACAGTGACAGGCATGTTGGCTGCCAATCATCATGCCTGGGGAGCAGCCCACTTCTCAACTCCGGCTAAAGTTACAGGCAAAATAGAACAGACAGAGAACACTACTTGACCCGTATCGGACGGCTCACTCGCACATAGCGGGTCAACGCCCCTGGCGCTCGTTAAACAAGCCACCCCGACCTCTGCACTTTATTTAGGACTTAATACATTCATACGTCTTTGCACAACTGCATTTTCGCAATCTTTAATTCATTTGTGTTTAATGATTTTAACTAGGCACGTATGCACTTTGTTCAGGTTATCATGAAATTAGGCGTTTAATGATATGCTAGGCACTTATCCCTTTGTTCAGCACTTCAGCTTATTATGAAATGAGGTGTGATGTCACTTTCCTAGGGTGGGCGTATTTCCTACGGAGAGATAGCTCTCTCTGCCTTGTGCAAGAGTCTATGATATATTTGCTGTAAGAAGTATATGCAATAGAATGTCTAATGAGCAGATTTAACTATGTATTTTTTCAAAATGTACGTGAATTCATTTTTGCTGCTTGTGGGATTGCACTATGATATTTCTATCTCGCTTAGCTCTCACTGTTCAGAGGGAACTTTGTGAGCCTGATTGGCTGCTACTGTCTGTTATCGTATTTTACAGTACAATTAATTTATACTGGCTGATATCCAGTCATCTTTGTTCTATACATTCTGCTTAATAAGAAAAAGACAAAAAAAGTGTACCAGAGAGCCCACTCCCAGGACACAGTAGTTTTCCTGCCTGCAGGAGCGCGGGCGGGAAGTTTTTTCTGTTCCCATGCAGCAGGTACTTTAAAAATGCTCCACACCGGGTGGGAGCAAACGTGTTTCCCTGCCTGCGCTCTTGCAGGCAGGGAAACTCAGGTTGCTCCCATCCAGCAGGACCAGTGAAAAATACCTGCTCCCACCCAGCGGGTGGAGCGCTGGCTCCCGATGCACCCACGATGGGTGCCTGCAGGGAGCCGGTGCGGCCGTGTGGGCTCGGTGGCTCCACCCTGTGACACTCAACATAGTGTCTTGTTGAGGCTCCAGGTGGGCACTGAGGCATCCATGTAATGTAGTGAGAGCAGGATTCCTCGTTATTAGAGATAACTAATTTCAGTGTTTTTTTTTAGTTTAAAATATTAGGTTGTCACTGAAATTTTCACCTAACTATAATGTTACTTTAACCTCTGGTTTATTAAGTGAATTTATATATACATATATATATTATACAGTGGCTGTGGGCATTGTGTTGTAATAGTTAGAACCTAGGGCTGATTTAGAGTTCGGGGGACAAGATTTAATCTGTTAGGGCGAAGGAGTAAAGTATGCCGTTGACCTGAGGGAGTCACGGACCCCTAAATTTAGAGATGTCCATTTGCCTAGGGGCCATTTCTTGGATTGGCAGGAACTGCCATAAGGGCGGGTCCTGTCAATACATTGAAAGTTTGACAGACCGCTCCGGCAAAATGATGGAGCAGAGCGCCAAACTTCTAACATGTTTTTTATTTTAAAAAAACAAAATCTCAAAATAAAAACCAATGACCTCCTCACCATGGGAGTTTTCTCCCATGGCGGGGGCCATTTTGCAGATTTCACTCTCCCTTAGCACCAGATTTATCTGTCAGGATGGCCAGTGAAAAATGTGCCTACTCTGAATAGGATTGGCGGACAAAAGCCAAACTCCCCAACAGCCCTTACTCCGTTGGGCTGTCAGAGGTGTATGACAGTGGCAGAGATGGAGAAGTCTCTGCCATGGACATATTGAAGGTCCGCCCGACTCTAAGTCTGGCTCTAATTTACCCTAGGAAATGGATTTTTGCTACTAACTTTGTCTCTCTTTGACAAATCTTAACAAAATGTTCCCAAAAAAACTCGATCCAATGCAGCTCCTTCCTAGAAAGTTTTTGAGGTGATCAATAAAGTGGGGACCCAGAAAAAGGGGTTCCAAAATGCAATAATCCCATGCAATTTCGATAGAGACTTTTGAACAATACTACAGCCAAATCAGATGAACATAATTACACCGAATTTACAGAAAACTTGCCTTTACCCAAAAATCTGTCTTTCTGTGATTTAGTGTAAATCTGTTTAGTAGAAATTGAGGTAACAAATGTATAGATATCCGGGCTGTTGGACTTGGCCCTTTTTGGCATGATCACCCCTAAACTTTTTGCCTTAGCTCTGACATGGTGTTGGTGGTTTTAGGCCTTTGGGCACTTTAGCACTGTTGTCCAGTGTAAAGTGCGCGCGCTCCCTGTGCACATTAGGAATGCATTGGGGATAAGTGTGTCCATGGTAATTCCTGGTATGAGAGGAGCAGTGTGGTCAAGTCTAGTATGTATGAATTCGTGAGAATAAATGCTGCGCAATGGTGTGCATAGATTTATGATGACTGGTGGAGAAATGCCACTTTTAGAAGTTGGCATTTCTGTGTGTTATGTGTCTGCCTGCCTGATGTGAATTGCATGTCTGGCTTGTGAGTGACAGGGGCTGGGAGGTGTGTGTGGCTTTAGGAGGGGCAGGGTGAGTCAGCGTTGGGCTAAATAGGACATCAGGGCTAGGAGTAGTGGGAGGGGTAATCCCCTGACTGAATAGGATGATGCCTGCCCTAGTGAATGCTGGCTCCGCCCCCTGTGGTGTGTCTGATCACCTAGCCCCCACCTAACAAAGGGGAAGAGGAACTTCCAAAACAAAGTGCTCCAATTCCCCCCTGAACCAGTTGCGTCTGGTTCCCCCATGCCCTGCACTTGAGACAAAGGATTTGTTAATATAAATATAAATATAAGGGCTGTGACCCCATGAAAATGTTCAGTTCTAGTGTGCTGTTCCTGCTGAGGCATGCTGCTGCTGGGGCCCAGGAGGGGCTGCCATTAGGGCTTGCCTCCCTGGGCCCTGCATTGCACCCTGGACCTGAAGGACTACCTGCTGCCCTAGCGCCTCGTGAGCGCTATATTTCTAATTAGGAGGAGCAAGCAGGCTTTGCAGCGCTGAGCTGCCCGTGGAGGAAGGAATCCCTGGCGTAGGGATTCCCCCGCATTATTGCCCAGGAGAGCAGGAGCCTACCCCACTTTATGGATATCTTTGAGCAGGTGCCCACCCCGCGTTTTGCAATCGTTGGCGGGTGCCCATCCCGCTGATGTGGCGATCTTAGATGCGGGTGCCCACCCCGCGTTCTACTTTCAAGAAAATCACCGCCGCTGGCCCGGGCAGGAAGTCAGGCAGCGCGATGCCTGCCGTGGGGTGGGACTTTCCTCCTCCCGGAGGGAAGCCCCACGCCCACGGAGCCGCTGGAACGGAGATGGAGTGCTGCGGCGGTTTGGCAGGGCTCCCATGGCGAATGGAGAGCCCCGTGTGTTGCCGCTCTGCCCAGAGGAGCCTGCAGCCCGTGAGGAGGGAGGCGGAGGGGGCCCGAGGCACACTGTTGGTGCCTGCCCCCGCCGCACGGTCGAAAGTCCAGCGGGAAGAGAGCCTCCCCAGCATAGCCGGGTGAGTGGGGCCGATCGAGACGCAGCATTTGTTGAGTTAGGAGCCCCAGTGGGGGCTCCAGGTGCAAATGGGTAGCAGCTGAGCGGCCCGTCCTGGCAGCAGGCCACTCCAACGTCGGAGCACATTTGTTTAAAATGCGCCAGTGGGGCCCCGAGGGCACAGAGGTGCCCAGGCCCTTCACCTTGATTATCTCAGCTGCCCCGCTTGCAGTGGGCAGCTGCACCGAGGGAGTAATTTCATTTGGAGAGCCGTGAGGCCCCGAGGGCACAGTGGTGCCATGACCTATTTGCTTGTCCTCATCTGTGCCGGACCAGCGTGGGCAGCTGCCACGTTTTGCCTATTTGTTCCCCCAAAGGGCACCGGGAGTGTCCAGAACTCATTTGATATTCACAGCTGCGCAGCAATTAGTGCCAGCTGCTACGTTTAGGCCACAGTTCTTTGGGGGCATGTTTGAGAGATAGGGGTGAGATGCACTCCTTTGCCCAGCGCAATTGCGCACATGGATTCTGTTGCCTTGGCAGCGCGCCCTGACTTTTGGACATAGGGCATTTGAGCCCCTTTGAGAAGGCCAGTTAGCCAGGGGGACTGTTAGGTTTATAGGGCGCCAGGCCCTAATGTGATTTATGTGGTGCTAGGAAATGTGATGCATGTATTATGATTTAGGCACCCTGATTTATGCCTCTAATGTGGTTTTATGATTATGAGGTCGTGCATACTGTGTTTATGTTTGAGTTATTCTATACTGTGATATATGCCTCTAAATATGGTGTAGGTAGGAGGTTATTTTCATACTGTGTTTTATGCTAGTGAGATTATTCCCTACTGTGAGGTATACCCCTAATGTGAGTTATGTTTATTATGGTCTAATGCGTTTACACTTATGAGAAGATTGTATAATGTGTTTATGCTGGTGAGGTTGGCACAGAATGTATTTCACGCCTAAATGTGATACTGTGCATAATATGGTTTGTGTTACAGGATGATGCTTGCCAGTAATTACTGGTTGTGTTCTACGTCTATTATATGTTCTACATTTACTATCTTTACTAAGTGATAGTTCTGACAGCGGCCTAAGTGGCCCTGTCATGTGTATATAATCCCCTGTAAATATTGCCCAGTGCCAGGTGGCACAGTGTATATTGTGTGATTACTATTCTAATGTGTTTTATGATAATACAAAGGCTATTTTTGATATAACCTTGTGTGGAGTTCCTTTTGTGGTGTGCCTCTGGGATAAGCCTGACTGCTTGTGCCAAGCTACCAAGGGGGTGAGCAGGGGTTATCTTCAGGGTGTAACTCCCTTGCCCTGACTAGAGTGGTGGTTTCTGCCTGGCTTTGGCGCAAGCCTTAGCCAACCAGAAATCCCATTTCTAACACAGGCAATTAGGTTCACGGGAAGCATAAATGTTGTTGTAGACTTGTAAAGCGCACAGCTGCCCCAGCAACGGGGCGTCCCGGCGCTGTAGACCGCTGGGGAACCCGTCCTGGCTATCCCTGTGAGATGGTCCCTTTCTGGGTATCTCCAAGGTGAAACCAGGCATCCCCGGCGTCTGTGGGGGGCCGTTGTAGAGATGAGGCAAGCTTAATGCCCAGAGTTGCTGAGTGTGTTCCTGGTTAGAGTAGGTACCGAGGCGAGAATTATCGAGTCCGTTTTGACCCTGGTCCATGACCCTGCCGTGTCGGGAATTGAACCCTGGTCCCTGGCCGATTCTCTGCTTACGGGTCTGCCGCCTCTAACCAGTGAGCAATCCAATTGTCATAGAGGGCTTTTTCTCAGTACCATGGGAGTTCACAACCTGAACAAAAATGTTGTGGCTGCCATTACAGGACCGGGCACCTGTGTCCTGAAAATAAAAATAAAATAAGGTATAAGGAGGCAGGGTTGGGATACCCTGACCCTTTGTACCTTGTGAGGGGGGTCGCAAAAGGATTCAAGGAACCATCTCGAGTCAAATAAGGGCCTGATCCAAAATGTGTCTTGGACATACCATATCCCCGGACACTGCTGTTTCTGCCCAGGGTAATGTGGGCATATCCTGCACACACTCTCCTGGACAGAAAACACAACTTTGCTCGCGCCCAGTGAAATGTGCTGCTCCCACCTGGGCGTGAGCAAAGTGAGACAGCCAGCTCCCGTCCGCGCCACTATGGCTGCTGGCTGGGGAGCTGGTTGGGGCCGCAGGGCCCTTGGTGCTCCTTTGCAGCCTCTAACAAATAAGGACATGTGGGTGCCTTGGGTGGGCACTGGGGCAGCCCCTTTTGAAAAAAATGCCGGCTCCCGCAACGGTGGTGGCTGGAGTGTCAGCAGGAGCCCAAGGCCTTGTGTCTCTCACTGCGGCCCCCATTGATTTTGGTAATGTGGGTGGGCACCGTGGCACCCATTCATGAAAAATGCCAGCTCCCAATGGTACCTGATAAGAGTGCTGGCTCAGGAGCCGGCCAGGGACGCGGGAGCATTTTTGCTGACTCCAACAATTTTGGTAATGTGGGTGCATTCGGTGCGCACCGGGCATCCAGTTTACAAAAAAAGATACAAAAAAGAATAATAAATGAGCATCAGGAAACACTCATTTATTATTCCCTGCTCTACTGAAGGAGTGCCCTATAAAGCCCTACAGTATTTTTTAACAATATTTATATTCCTGGTGGTGCCCCCTAGAGGGGCAGGGGTACCACTAACCTTTTGTTAATGTTATAGGGGAGTGCAGAACCCTCTCAGCAACATTATAAAACACACACACACAGAGTAAGTACCAGGACCATTTAATTCATGACTACAGGAGAGCTTTCCATATTTTTTTAAAGCACTCCTAGCGGCAGCTGTATGCTCGGCAGCTGTAGTGCAGAGCCCACTTGTGATTGATTTTATGACTGCACTTTGTATGGTTTATTAAAAATAATTTAAGACAATCGGTATTATAAAACTTTGTATTGTATGGATTATGAAAATTCATTTGAAAATAGTTATTGGTGACTTTTTAACAAAACCAATAGGTCTGCTTTAAATATGTTGAAGTGGCCATCACTTTTTGTATTTTGACTCTTAGACAAAGCCAAGAGGTCTGCCTTACTTAAAATGATATATTTTGTATTGTTATATGACATAGTCGTATGCTGCAACGGGAGGATGGGTGCATGGCTTGGCCATAGGACAGGCCTTGTGCTTAATCTCAAGAGGAATTAGGTGCCCACGGAGGCTTGGGTGCAGGACCCAACCTCCTCATCAAATGACCGTAAAGGTATTAGCAAAACATCCAGGCCCTGTGCCAAACCCGACACCTTGCACAGTCAAATGCTGTGTAGTGGGGGTTTGGGGTCCCACAGGAGGGGTTGGGGCAGTGCCTCTCCCTTTGGTAATAACATTAGTACAGCTTAATGAATTTTCACAAGACCTTTTAAAAAAAGTTCATCCCCCTCAGCTCAGGTTTTGAGGTGATCCATCAAGGTGGCTGAAAATAAAAGGAGGGGATCCAAAAACACTTTTTCCCCATGCAATTTCCATAAGGCATTTTGAACAGCGATATAGAGAAAATGGCTGAAGAGAATTATAACACATTTGTCAGAAAGACTAATATACAGACCCAAAAAACATGCATTTTGTGATTTGGTGCAAATGTGTTCAGCCTTTTTAGAGAAACTATGGTTTAAAACTTAGTGATATCTATTACCGTGCGACTCCTGCAGGAAATAAATGACAAAAAAAGGATTCTGATTGGCTAGTGTAGGGGGTGCCCCACGAACTGAGTGATGTGATGGTCAGGCAGCAGCATGAATAAAAAATGTTGCAGCCATGATTTTAAGGGTTGGTGGCCATCTGTGGAGGTTTGGGTGCAGGTCATGGACCCCTTTGGCCATGCTCAGTGAGGGGTTTTCTACCCGCCGGTGTTTGGGTGCAGAGCCTAGTCGCAGGCCAATGCGGGCACCATTTTGTGAACATTGTGAAAAGCGCTTTGCTAATAACGTTTCTTGGGCGCTTGGATCATTTGTCATCGCATCAATTGGTCCGTAGTGAGGGAATTGCCAACTCACTAAATTCACAGGTTCGAGCAAGGTTCCTTAGAGCAGCCACGTAGTTGGCTACCTGTTCCTCTTTAGTCTGGGCCGTCATAAAAAAACTTGTGCCTCTCCATTACCACATGAATATGTGGACCAAAATATTTATCCAACATAGTGATAGACATTTCAAACCCATCTCTTGGCTCACCTTCCCTAGTGCCAGTGTCTATTTCTTCCGGGCTCCCATAGATGTTGCGCCTTTCTATTCCTAATTTATGCAGCAGCACCGCCTGCTTCATGGCTGCTGAGAATCCCCCCCCTCCCCCAATTGCCACCAAATATGAGTCAAATAGACCCTTCCACCTCTTCCATGGCAAGATGCGCAATCCCGATTCTGACAAAAATTGCAGAGGTTGTGTCATGTTTGCTACTGCCATGTTGTGGTTCCTGCAAAGCGACTTAATATGACAAACTAAAGTAATTGACTAAGCTAAAATAATTAGCCAATTTAACAAGTTAATATAATAGACTAAAATAAATGCTCTTCACTGGAAATGGGTCCTTCTGTGTCCAAGATTCAGCACTATCACGAAAATCACTCTATTCTTGCTGCATGAAGATACTTTGGGCCTTATGTAGGTAAATACATTTACCGATTCTTAAATACCGAATTTTACCGATTCGGTATTTATGAATCGGTAAATGTAATGTAGGTAAAAAAATACCGATTCGGTAAGTGTCGGTATTTTAGAGTCGGTATTTACCGATTCGGTAATGGCAACCTGTATCTCATTGATTCCTATGGGCCAGGAGGCCCATAGGAATCAATGGGAAGCCAGTTACCATTACCGATTTGGTAAATACCGAATCGGTAATGGGGGGAGCTCAATCAAGGGTGGCAGGGTGTCACATTGACACCCTGTTGCACCCCTGATTTCTGCATGTGTGCACATGTGGCACACATACATGCCCTGAGGGCATGTGTGTCTGCCACATTGCACACATCTAAGGGCCACAACATGCATTTACGGAGTCATTTGTCATTTACCACCAACTTTCAGTTGGTGGTAAATAACGAATCCCCACACCCACCACACACTCCCCCTACATCTCATTTCTGTATTCGGTATTTACCGAATCGGTAAAATTACCGATTCGGTAATTTTACCGATTCGGTAAATTACCGAATACAGAAATGAGCCCCCTACATATCAAAAGCCTAAATACCGGTCGGTAACTGTATAATTACCGAAAATCGGCCGTTACCGACCGGTATTAGGCTACGTACATATGGCCCTTTGTTCCTTTCGCCTGTGCCCACAAAACTTTATAATAAGCATAAATCGAGTGTCCAGGGTTTACATTTTGTACCAAATTCCTCAATGCCAGGATGGTAAAGTACACTTCCTCGTTCCTCGTAATTACAATCTTTGTGCTTGAATAGTTGCAGCAGGACAAAGTCTAGTTGTTGCGGTCACTCGTTGGTGGCGTGCTCGCCCACTCAGTCTCTCGTGTCCTATCAGAACTGACCAGGGTTGGATTGGGATCAAAAATCAGCCCAGGCACACCAAAAAACAAGTGGACCACATTTGTGTTTTGCCTTTCCGCAAAACACTGTTTCAGCGAAGTTTTATGAAAAGAAAGGGGGTGGGGGGCATGTTTTATTAACTTCACTTAGATTTTAAAAAAATGCACAGATTAGTTCACATTGATGAGCCACACATGGATACAAGTGATAGCACTTCTGCTCAGGCCCCCTGCCCCCGCTCAATCAGCATACATTAATGGGCCGGCCCAGCGAGAGAAAGGGAGTGATACCTGACTCTAGAAAGGCCACTCAGGCACCCACTGGACCGCTGGCTGCACCCTAAGAGCACAGACAGTCCCAAGCCTGCCCAAAAAAACAGCCCACAGCTAGACTCAGCTACCGGCCCGTCAGCCATTTCTTGAATGCCCACGTTACCAATCCGACCCTGCACTGCGGCTCATCATGCACGTACGGCAGCCGCAGGGCACAATAAAGAGCTGACGGCTTCAATCAAATGTCAGCTGCTGTGTGGTTCACGCGATGGCGGTCGGTGGCCTGCACATGCAGCTATTCAAATAATGCAATACAGCTGCGGTTATGCCTGCTCTGCAGCCATGTCACAGTTTACGGTCTACTAGCAGTCGCTGCTTGCCAATCGTAACATTTTGGTGTCAATAACGAAATAGCCACCAATACATGAGGAGCTCCCAAAGAAATTGCTTCTTTGTCACTTACACAATTTGGGAGTCACAACAGCCGTGTGGCTGGGTTCCAAACCAGTGTTGGTCTATGTGGTAAATCCAGTGGGGTGCCCTACACAACTCAGCTCATTGCCAATCTTAAGATATTACACTGGACAGCGAGTTCAAGGTTAACTCTGGGCGTAATTTGCGTAGTAGCGCTACGTGTGGCTATGTGAAGTGCACTTCGCACTACGCACGCTATGCGTAGCTACACGAACTGCGTAGTGCGGTAGGGAAATGCTGTTCGCACTGATTGCACAGTGCCGGATGCTTGTACGCACTGTGCAATCATTGCAAACGGCATCTTGCACAGTGCAAGTAGTCGTTTTCTGCCGCTCGAGTAGATTTGTACTTGAGCGGCAGCTTTCTCAACGCGGACTGGTAGTTTCTCATCGCGAGCGGTCGCGAGCATACGCGACCACTCGCAATGAGAAACCTGACCTCCCTGCGTTGAGAATCTTGCCGGGAGGTTTATTTTCAACGCTCGCGATCGGCAACTTGATGTTGCTGATCGCGAATGAGGAAAAAGTCTCGCCGGGATGTTGCTTTTACTCGCTCGCGGTCCCTAACTTGACATTGAGGACCGCGAGCAAGCAAAAAATGCCCGCTAAGTGTTTTTGCACTGTGCTACATGCAATTTGCGTAGTAGCGCAAACTACGCACGCTCCGTGAGCGTAGCGTAGTACTACGCCCAGGGTTATTCAAGGTCTTTATTCCACCAGCAGAGACACAGTTGTTCTGCTTCCTTCTTCTCCAACAGCTGTCCCACTCTGCCCACAACATTCCGCCCAGTTGCCTAAATGATCAGTGACATTCCAAGGACAAGCCACAACACATTCGTGTCACGCCAGCCACAGTGCATGTGATGTCATCCAAGGGTGTCCTGGATTGGACATTTTAAGCTGGACATGGCGATGTCTGAGAGAGATTTGATTTGAAGGTGATGAGTGTAGTTGCAGCTCCTATGTCTACAGGGTTGGGGTGCCACTGGACTAGCACACTGGTGTTTTTATAGTCCTTATTCATATATCCTTTGCAGCGGTGGAATGCGTTTTTGATTGTTTTGTTTTTTTAGATATTAGCTTTAATTTCTGTAGGTGCTGAAATTCTGTGAAGCAGCTGATTCTCTGAGGGGTTTGCTTTGTGAAATAAGCAATGCAGTCTATGTCCTGCACCCTGAAATGTGGGAGAGTATCAGTCACATGCAGAAACTTATGTTATAAAGTTTTGTCCACCATGAGAGGAACTCCGGAGTGAGTCGCAAAATGTAGAAGGCCCTGAAGTGCTAGGATGATCTTTTAATACATGTGCCCCAGCTCTTATCAAGCAAGCTAATTTGAAGGTGCAGGGAGTTAAACCACCATTCCACAAGACAACTGTCCCAGCATTAGGCAGTGGCAATACAAATTAAACAATATTCAGGAAGTAAAATTGGTCAGTACACCACTTATCTGGGGGGATGAGTATGTTTGTGGAGAGGCAAAACAAAGAGTAATTGGGAAAGAGTGTGATGGGAGGGGCATGACAACAATAATTACACAAGTCATTGCATACACATCTATACATTTGCATTTCATAGTTACCAATGGTACTTTGCATTCTGGAACGTGTAGTTTTACAAAGTTCCTATAAGTACGGCCAATAAAAGTCACTCTATCCAAAGGGCGACTGACTAAAAAGCAAGGTCTGACTCATGGTATCCCACATGGCACCGGGCCAATTGGGTGCTTTGCATTTCTTCTCCACAGTTGCAAATTAGATTATGTATGAGGGCAAGAGTTAGGAAGAGGCACACAGTGCTCTCATGTTGTCCTCAGAGGGCTTGGACTAGACATATCTAACCTTATTGAGCAAGGTGGTCTTTGAGGTAGATATGATTCTAAGATGGTCAGTACACTTTTAGTTCTTACTTCAAGGAATACTGTTCTAGGGAAGTGCCAACAAGAAGGACTACAATTTGAAAGATGTGTGGACGGGTAGCGGGCCACTTTAGCAATAAGGAAAGCAGCATGCAGGTGGTAGGTGCGACCACAGACATGAGGAGCGGATGTGTGGAGAAAGAAGAAGAGGAAGTAAGTGCGACAAAAGAGAGGGTAAGACCACTAGAGATGAGTTAGCTTGGAGATGTAAAATTACACTGTCATTAGTTGGCTAGAGGGAATAATGACAGGATAGTGATAAATATGTATAGGTTTTATTTCTAAAGAGTCAGGAAACTCCTCAGTGACCAGCAGCACTGTTGCATGACACAACTAAGCAAGTGCAGCCAGATCTGGGCAGCAAGTAAAGGAGCACAGGGGAGTGAGTGACTGTGTTGACCATGTACAAGGAACAACAAAAATATAAGGGATACAACTCCTTTCCTTAGTGAGACACCGTCCCTCATATCAACAATGAAGCCATTTACCTTCCCAGCTCTGCTACTGAAAGCCAGACTGGATATTCTTAAATTACATTTATGTTCATATTAAGGTCCTGGAGATCCACCTCATAGTCCTGGAGCATCGTCTGGGCAAAAATGCCGTCCGTGATGAAGATGCTGTGTGAAGGTCATGATGGGTCAAGGCATTTTTTGTCCTGCCTTTTTTGGCAGGGCTAAGGTCTTTTAATGCACACATTTACAAATTGAGTAACCTGGAAATGTTTGCACGTACAGTCAACAGGTAGATTCTTTCCTCAATTACGTTAATTCTCATATTTATGGTAATTCTCTTAAAGTTCCCCAAAAATTATTTACAGTTCCCTGGACTGAGGTGCCTATCTAAAATGTAAATGTGTACGTTGTTGTAAGTATGTCCAAAAATGGTTACACTGTAATTGGCTTTAACAATGGATTTCACACCACATTTAAGCAATCAACAAATATCTATATAAAAACCTTGGGGGGCTTTTTATGAGAAACCAACGCAGCGCGGTGCCTCAAGATATTTTGCTGCGCCACGCTGCGTTAGTTTCGAGGCACAGGGATGCAACATATTTATAGCAACATTTCGCATCTCTGTGCCTTTCTCTGCTCAGGCGCACAAACTGCTGCCATGCGCCGGACCAGGCACCTTTGCACCATGGTTCAAGGATGCCTGCGTCGTGGGGAGATTGCTTTCGTGCAGGAAGGGGCACCTTCCTGAACAAAAACAATCACTTGAGGTGATTTCCTCTTCCAATGCGTGCTGTAGATTGCAGCACGCATTGAAAGAGGAAAAAAACGAAGAGAAATTAAAACATTTCTCCTCGTTGTGCCTCTCTATGCCACCCCTGGGGGTGGCATAGCATTCTGATGCATTTCCAGGTTTACAATTACAAGTAAATCTAGAAAGGCATCAGTGGATATGGGTGTTGCGTGAGAGCACCCACAGCAACACCCATTTCACGCCCCTAACACGCAACGTGTTATGTGAAATGGGGTGATATTTACAAACACACGTAAAGCAATGCAGGGTGGCTTTACGTGTGCTTGTAAATGTCACGCAGCAGGTTGTGCTGCCAGTGCGTCAAGCAATGTGGCGTACCGACGGCGCAAGGGGCTCATAAATAAGCCCCCGGGTTTCTTGAACAACAGCAATGCATCTGAAAAACAATACAGACCGCAAATAAAACTCATCAAGACAGCTGTCTTTGTCACAAGAGATCAGACAGCTTATATATTCGACCAAAAGCTATAAGCAAACAAGATTCCTACTTCTTTCTAAACTCATTGAGATGATCATGGGCAGAGTAGAAAGATCATATGCACCATGCCAAGGGAAGGCATCATCAGCTTAGGGAACCTAGTGGAAATTCCAAAATGCGCTCTATCCCTCTTATGGTATTAAAATAGAGTGAACCATGAAAATCAGCTTTGCAGTAATATTGTTGAGATGTAAGCGCTGTACATTACAAGACTATAGTAATCACAATTCAGTGGGAGAAATTACCTGACAAGGTACAAAATAATGCGCTACTCCTCCGGTGGCACACATTTGAGAAACGTTATGTGCTTGTTCATTCAGGTGCAGCCAGGCTCTTTTGCGTGAAGCATGCAGGACATAATTTGATAAATGCTTTATCTTTGAATTTGATGGTGTACATTTTGTTTCACATATTTGGTGCACGGGGTATTTGAAGTAGAAGCCTTTGTGTGTAGGTGTTTTTTCTTCTCTATTTTTCGAGCTTTTTTCTATGAGTTTTGCCCACTGTGGCATGTTACAGAAGAAACATTAAAAAAAATACTCCTCTTTCAGACACTTGCTTTGCTTCTATACTGTTTGTATCGTCTCACTCACCTCAAATGTACTCTTGTTTTGTGACAGCATGTCCTTTTTAGGTCTCGGCTCGAAGGCTGCGCTTGTACAGTCTCGCTCCGAGATTTAATGTTTTGGAGTGGGGCTTTAACCCGCCCCTTTTTTTTACCTCTTCTCCATTGGCTGGCCTCTTAAATGCTGGTCAGCCATTGGAGAAGAGGCTTGTCTCTCTAAACAAGCCCCGTCTTTTTGCGATTCGGGGGCGTGTTTTTTCGATTCTTTCTCTCGTCTGGAATGTAAACATTCCAGCCAATGGCAAGAGGAGAGAAAGAAAAACACACCCCCGATTACGAAAACGACACTGCGTTTCTCCGAGGCATTTCTGCTTGACCTCGGAGAAAGGCAGTTGTCTCTCTCTCGGTTTCTGTCGTGTTTCTTTCTCTCCCCAAATTGGACAAGACAAAATGCTTGACAGATGGACTGTGCATTTCCGCCCAGGGCTGAAAGCAAATAAAGCTTTCCTTATTTTATATCCATAAACGCATTTTGACATTTTTTTTGCTTTTCAAGTATTTGCTCTTTGAGAAAAGCGAGGGCATTGATAGCACTTATGAGAATGGAGAGCTGGCGGTTCGGTTTACATCTGTAACCTCCTTTTCAGCCATTCTTATGTTTTCAGGCAGCAAGGCGGTTCCATGCAGGCTTGGACTTGCAGTTTCACGTTTTGGTGGCTGCGAGTCCAAGCATGCTTATTGCTAGTACTAGGAAAGCACAGGGCAGGGCTGCCTGAACGACAGTCACGGCGGGACACAGAGAGCCGACAGGCGCCCCACTGGCCTTCTGCGGGGCACAGTAGCCCATTAGCCCTCTAGCTATAATTTGTGCTCCACAGCTTTTCAGCTCAAAGAGGAACGTGAAACCGTCACGGAAGGAGCTGGCTGCAGCCCCATTCATGAGAGGAGACAGAATCCACTAACGTGTTTACTTTTACATTAAACAACAGACACCGTCTCCCTCTTTCGGAGGGGAGGGTGGACTCGGATATGAAATTTTAAGCGAGTTCTTTTTCCAAACCTGCTCTTATATATTTTTGTTCGCTGCTACAAAGCATCTCCCCCACCGCACCCTATCTCAGACCCCCACCCTGGCTGTGCCAGGCCTGAATTATCCAGGTGACTTTGTATTTGGATACTCGTAACTTACAACGGGAATATGACTGCAATTTCAATTAATTAATAGTGATTAAATGTCAAACTGTTGCCGACTTTTCCCTGTAACTGGGGTAGAGGAGAGCTGTAGAGGGCCTGTCGCGGGCCTGTCTTACACAAGCTTTTTATGTGCCTTTTTCTCACATAGACGCCCTCTGGAGGGGTCAGCGGGGGTGGGGGAGCAGTCATGCCTGATTTGTTTTGCCTCCGGAAGGCTTCTTTCTCCTTCTGTTTTCATTCCTGGCAGGGGTCCGTCTCTGGCTGCCGTAATGATAAAGCGTGGTTTTGTGCCAGCCTTATATAACGATGCTCCCGTTACTCATTACAGTAGAGCGCCCTTTGGGGGCGTAGGGGGGGGAGAGTCCTGCCTCAGGGGGGAGTCCTGCCTCACTCGTCTGTTGAGCACCAGCTAATCAGAAAGGTAATAATTTTCTTTGGTGTGCTTCCCCTGTGGACGGGCACGGTATGTCCCCACTCAGAGGCCTATGGAGTATTAAATGAAAGCACCGCTGAATGGGTTATTCGCCGAATTCCGAACAAAAGAGTAAACGATGACGCCACTAAATTTCATACACGTATGAACGTATATGAACGCACGTATGTTAACAGTGTCAGCATGAAAGATGCTCCAGGGTTCTGTTTACTGGGATACGAAAGAACGAGGTACGTTTCTGAAGCAAGGGCGTTACCCCCTAATAAATAATTTGTGGTGCATCTGTGATCGTCTAGAATTACTTATCAGTGACAAGCAGCAGTGTTTCTGTCCTCACCCGCCTTGAGTTGTGGAATGCATCGTTAAAAAGCCTTTGTCGCTCTTTTATAGCAGCTCCACATTGAACAGTATGTAGCAGCAGGGTGCACGGAGACAAGCACTTCAAAACCTGTTTTTCTTCAAAGCCATCCTGCTTATCTTGTTATTTATTAATTTACAGTGGAAAGTCACTGTTAATCATCTTGCTTTTAGAATTCCACAGAGTGCTCGTGGATTCATGTTCACTCCCTCTATCCTCCATCACCTCTTTACCCCCTCCCATTCAACCCCAGCCAGATCGCATAGTGCATCTTTTCGTCCCCCCCACCTCAGGAACCTGCAAGCACTTTTCCTTTTAAAAAATAGCAGAAGGACTACAATTTTACCTCACCTGAGTACACAGAATGACAGTGCTCCTCAGCAGAGAATTACAGAAGAGACAGTAAGAACATAAATAGAATGCAATGTTTAAAGTCAGCAGCATGTCTGTGTGGCTCTGTGTAAGTGTGTGTGGCTCTGTGTAAGTGCGAGTGGCTCTGTGTGTGTGTGGGAGGCTCTGTGTGTGTGTGTGTGTGTGTATGTGTGTGCCTCTATGTGTGTGGCTCTGTGTGGGTGGCTTTTTTTGTAGGTGGCTCTATGCGTGGGTGGCTCTGTCTGTGTGTGGGTAACTGTGTGTGTAGGTGGCTCTGTGTGGGTGGCTCTATTTGTGTGTGGGTTGCTCTATGTGAATAGCTCTGTGTAGGTGGCTCTGTGTGGGTAGCTCTGTGTGTGTGGGTGGCTTTGTGTGTGTGGCTCTGTGTGTGGGTGCAAATGCAATAGGTCTCGCATTTGAGAGAGATTAAGCTATTGACATTGTAAATAACAATGCAGTTTATTTAAATGTTTTAAAAACAAAAACATAAACAAAAATAATGTCAGGAGCAATGCCAATAGCTCTAACTTTAACAATGCCGAGACCATTGCATTGTAAATGCTTGTTAACGTCCTTGATGCTTGATTTGACAAAGTAGCAAAATCCTCTCAAAACTGCAGGGGTGCTTACAAATCCCAATCAGTACTGACAGTAAGACCTCATTGTATTTCTTTTCTTTTCATCATCAATAACTTGAAATGATGCAGTCTTCGGACAGATGCCATCACCAATTTGCCTTCTCTGTTTCAATAATCAAAATTATGTATTTGCTAAGATGGCCACCTAAACTGTGAGCTCCATCGAGCCATCGACAAATTCAGCAGGAATCCTGCATTGGGACGAAATTAACTGCCCGCTCAACATGGGCTCGTGCATTGGAAAGTGTGCTTCGCGTAGTGACAGGACTCGTGACCGCTGAAACGGCCTGCAAACAACACAATTGGTGAAGACGCCGAGGCCTGGCGATATGGGGCCTGGAGCGGCAGAGGGTGCTGCGCAAAGCCTAGAGGGGACAGATCGGAACTGATGAGCCGCAGAAGGGCAGGAGAGACCTGCAGGGTGTACCGGCGACACCAGGAGAGTGGGCGAGAACCCCACTGGGAGCCCCCCTGCACTGGGGGTAGTGGAACAAAGACGCAGAGGCCTACCACAGCAGACAGCACTGGTCAGGTCAGCACTACTGTCTGCAATGACATACAAGTGAGGGGTCCCAGATCTTGATTGTCAGCAGCGAGAGACTGGACTGAATGGTGTGTGAGGTCGAGGGGGGCCACTGTTGGGTGACCGTCCAAGCCTTGCCTGGGTGCACAACCCATTAATGCTGCCTCATCAGGTCCTAAGACGGTGCAAGCCCTAAAGGACATTACCTATAGTGTGACTCCTGGCTTGTGGCGCCGCTGCTGTGGTGGGCTTCCATAGCGGGGACCATTAGCGGGGACCACTGCCACGCGGCGGAAAGCGGGGTTTCAGTCAGTGGCTTCGCAAAGTTCAGTTCCTACCACACAGACCAATACAGTTCAGTCATCATGGGCAAAGTAGACAGGGCACAGCCCAAACTTTCCTTTGAGCAGCGTAAATCCAGGATGAGAGAGAACACCCCCGAGGGAGGCTCCAACAAGCGGGGGGAGACACCAGAGCAGTCGGAAGGAGATATCCGCATCATACTTGCTGCCGTGCAAAAAAGCTTGTCCACTATTGATACTAAACTGGATTCTCTGTCGTATCCCATGGACCGAATGACTGAACGAATGGATAAACAAGTTGAGAGGCTGGATATGACCGAACGCAGAGTGACAGAAGTGGAGGAAGCTCAAACAGAAATGGACACTGAGCATAAGTAGATGGGGAGAGTGTTACAAATTCTGCAAGATAAAGCGGAGGACCTTGAAGCACGGTCCCGAAGAAGCATCATAAGAATTACGGGCCTTCCAGAGTCCACTCAGGTTGGAAATATGGAACTCTTTGTTGAAAAGCTTCTGGTTACTTTGCTGGGCAGCAAAACATTCTCCACAATGTTCGTAGTAGAAAGAGCGCACCGTTCGCTGGGCCCGAGACCTGCCCCTGGGGCTCCCCCGAGGCCTATTATCAATAAATTGCTGAACTACAGGGACAGAGACGCAGCTCTGAAAGCAGCACGGGAGAAGCAGATATTGCAATACGAGGAATCTGCCATTTCACTTTACCCGGACTTCACACTGCGAGTTCAGTAGGCGCGCAGGCAGTTTGCACCTCTCAAGCGCCAGCTGCGGGAACAAAACTTGGACTACGCCATGTTGCACCCGGTGAGACTTTGCTTTAATAGACAGGGCAGGTCTAGGATCTTCACGGACCCTAAACTGCTGCAGAAATCCCTAAAGGAGTGGCCCAAAAAAAAGCAGTGCAGCCCAGAGCAGCACAACCCGGAGGGAGTGACCGGAGGCGGCCTGGATGACCAGGACTAACACTCGAGATGGACACACTCACAGATAAGACGGCGGTGTTTGGGGGGCCATGGTGGGCTGGCTGGGCACTCCTTGCACTGCTGTTAAAAGTGAAATTGGGGGCTTAAAGGGGGCCTGTGGTGGTATTGAAATTGCCTATGGAGTACTACACATAGGGACAGACGATAAGGAGAGCATATTGAAAAGACTGCACTATCATTGGGAGTTTTGAGCAGAATGTGTACAGCAGTAACGATACCTGATGCTCTAGATGCGCCAGATGACAGATGGTTTTGGGACTATAGCCTTACAAGGTTCAGTTAACAGAAGGGGCAGGCAACATCCGCTCACATGTATGAACCACAACCTGGGAACAACCTACTTTGTTGAGTGGTTAACATTGTTAAATGTACATTTTGTTATGACATATAGGGTTTGTATGGGGGGATTCCGCCACTGCAGAGTTGGGGGATGCTTGGCGTGGGTGGGGGGAGGTGGGGTACAGAGACTAACGATTCATGAGGTTTTTCCTGATGCAGTTGTCGTTCAGGATCGGAGTATATTATATTGCAATTACATGACATTGTACAGTCTGCAACCGAATGTGAAGCCCCCATGACGACAGCTCATAACATTCAAGATGCTGCTACACACAGTAAGATCCCGGCCCTACGTAGAACGTTAGAGGCCTTAACGATCATAGAAAGTTAAGGAAAGTTATGGCCTATATATAGCGCGACAAGACATTGACATAGCGCTACTACAGGAGTCACACTTGCCCACGACCAGTAACATGCTCTCTAGTAGAGGGTTACAGGGTAATGTACACATAGCGAGCTTCACCTCACATGTGCGAGGGGTGATTACTTGGGTGAACCCTAAATCCAATCTAAAACTGGAACCACTCGACACTGACCAGGAGGGTAAGTTTGCGATATCTAGATGCAGGGGGAAAGGTATGGACTTGATACTGGTCAATATATATGGCCCTAATTATGACAACCCAAAATGTTACGCATTACTGCTTGAAAAGATGTGTGGATATGGAGAGGGAACCAACTCTGGGGGGGTGATTTCAATTGTGTGCTGGACCTACGACTTGATAGATCGGGAGGTCTAGAAAGATGCATCACTGTGTCAGCACGTACTATTGAAGACACCATGACACAACTCGAACTATATGATGTCTGGTGGCAATGCCACTCGAACAAAGGCGGGTACACACACTAATCGGCTTTTCATGACCTGCTCACCGGGGTAGACTACTGGCTTGAAGCCAAGAACACATACGATCGGATTCGGGACTGCGTGATGCTTCCTCGCACTCTCTCAGACCATTTCCTGGTGTTGCTGGTGCTGGAAACTCCACAGAAACATATCCCTCCTTTCACCTGGCGCTTCCCACCGTACTCACTGCAGGATACAGTCTTCAAAGCAGAGATGGCTGAGGCTATAGACACTTACTTTACAGGCAAAATAGGATCTGTGGATAGGCTTACAGTAGTATGGCAGGCATTTAAAGTGTATATTCGGGGGATAGCCATGTCTAAGCACTCGGGGGTCCTTCGGGCGCTGAGTAAGCGGCTGTCGGACTTGGAGAGATCCCTTAAATCATTGGAACTACAGCTTCTAGATGGAGCTGATGATGGGGTTACAGCGGAGTTCCAAACACTGCTAGCAGAGTATCATGATGTGGCGGATTCTGAGATTAAACACCTCTGCAAATATGCGGCGGTCCACACCCACGGTGATGGTGAGCGTCCTGGTGCGGTCCTGGCCTCGCTTGTGAAGAAACGCAGAGAGGCAACGGTGGTTGCAGAGATTCGTAGTGCAGATGGGGAAGCTCTAACGGATGAGGCAGAGATCGTGGAGCAGTTTAGGCAGTACTACTCGACCCTATACAGCTCACAAAGCGCTGGCACAGATGGGGAAATTTTAGATTATTTGACACATATCAAACTGCCCTGGCTCACAAATGAGCATCGGGAGTACCTTATGCGGCCATTGGAGCTGGAAGAGATAACTTCAGCAATGGCGGCAATGAAATCTGGCAGTGCACCAGGTGTAGATGGACTAACAATCCACTTCTATAAAGAATTTAAGGATCTGCTGGTTCCGCACTTGGTGACGCTGTTCAAAAAGATGTATGGTGAGGGTGTCATGCCACCGTCAATGAGAGAGGCGGTCATAGTTGCCATCCTGAAGCCGGATAAGCCGCCGGCCGCCTGCTCTTCGTACCGACCACTGTTGCTGCTGAACGTCGATACTAAGATATACACCAAGATTTTAGCAACCCGACTAGCACCGCTGGTCCCGATACTAGTTGCCCCAGAACAGGCGGGATTTGTTCCCAGTAGAAACCTGACCTACAACTTAAGAACTGGTCGGTGCGATAGCAGTGGCTGTATTCCTGGATATGGAAAAAGCGTTTGACTTGGTCGTGTGGCCATTCATGAAGCAGGTCTTGACCAGAATGGATTTGGGTGGAATTTTTCTACAAACGGTTAGGGTCTTGTATAACTCCCCCAAGACCAGAATTAAGGTTGGCAACCTAGTTACTGCCCCAATACATATAACTAGAGGCACACGACAGGGGTGTCCACTATGCCCAATACTATATGCACTGGATATCTTGGAGTCAAATTTCACACTGACTCAGAGTTGGTGTTTAAAGAGAACTACAGGGTAGCTATCAGCAAATTGGAAGACGACATCGACAAATGGATCAGGTTGCCGCTATCGCTGGCAGGTAGGCTCTCGATAATGAAAATGGTTATACTCCCCCGTTTTTTGTTCTTTTTTGTTAATATCCCTATAGTGCTCCCTGGCTCTTTTTTTCGCACACTCACTTCGTTACTGATCAAACTAGCAGTGTGCTCAAGCCCATCACTGGATGCCTGGTTTACCTGATACACCTCATCTACAGATAGAAAAGGTGGTGGCGACCCCGCACCCACTGCCGGCTCTGTTATTTAAACCGTCGGACCGTTGAACGGGGATCCTGGATTCTATCAATGTGACTACGCAGGCTTGGCAGCACCTACTGAAACTGTACCTGGGGCTATTTTATACTACCCGTTGACTCCGTTAGAATGGTGTCACTGGCTGCCTCCGTGCAGGGAAAAGGGGGTAACCCGGGCACTCTGCTCTCTTAACGTTCAGTAGATAGGAGATATGTTCTCAGAGGGTATTGCAAAGAAATGGGAAGAGGTAGGAGCTACTACTGAGAACACCCCACTGCTTCACAGATTACAGTTTCATAGAACTAGACATGCCCTGCTGGGCATCCTAGGAAGTGATCTAGCAGAACCGCCTGAACTCGCTCCCCTCACCTATGTGATTAAAGCTGACTTCCTAACTCAAATAGTGTCTAAGATTTACAAATTGCCCCTGGGGTACCCGGAAAACTACTATACTAAGGCTCGTCTTGCATGGCAGGCTGACTTGGGCAGTGAGCTCGATGACTTAACGTGTAAATACTGCTGTGAGAGTACGAAACGTATTTCCCTAAACTGCAGGCACAGGCTGATTCATTTTAAATTCTTGAATAGGGTGTACTATATGCCTGAGAGGTTATGTAGATATGGACTGCGAGACACTGTGGAGTGTGAACGCTGCGGCGAACACATTGTGGACTTTCTACACTTGGCCTGGTTATGCCTAGGAATCACCAAATTTTGGGTTGGGGTTTTTAAGGAATTGGGAGATGTTATAGACATAACACTTATATCTGATCCAATATTAGCACTATTAGGGTATTCCAAGCCCATACCAAAGGCATTCAGAAGACTGGTGGACATGGGTCTGCTGATAGCCAGGTGCAGAGTGGCGATATGCTGGGCAAGGGGCCCGACCCCTACGATCACTAGTTGGTCAAAGGATATGATGTATTGCAGCACACAGACTAAGAACTATAGCAAGCTTCTCCCACCACGCAGTCGACCTAAAAACTTCTGGGCACTGTACAAGACATATCTAGTGACTAAGGACAATGACGCCGAGAGCACGGACACTCCTGCACACGGGGAAGAGGGCTAGGGAGTGCAAGAGTAGAAGCCATTGTGAAATGTTGCCGGACAGGACCATTGTGGTCAGTCTGACCGAGAGCCAGACCCTGTTGTATTAGCAGGCCAGGGAGGTGGAAAGTGGCCCTATAAGGGGAAAGAGATGGAAGCATTGTTGAACTAAATACAAAATACTGTGGTGAAATGGGACTATTACGGAAAGCAGACAATACTGATCATATGCTGGCCAGGCAGGCTGAGATATTGTTATTTATGCTTGATTGTTGTGCAACATTGCCAATGTACTGAATGGTATCATCTCTTTGCTATTAAGAAAAAGTTAATAAAAAATACAAAATATAAAAACATTCAAATACTCAGTCAATGACTCGGGCCAGGTGTTTCTGGACCTTGAAATTCTGGGTTTGAACTACCACTCCCGGATTTGCCGGGTGCAGATCTACTCTAGGCTGGGGCTAAAGGTAAAGGTGTTACGCAGCCTCTGCCTGCACCTTCCTGCACCACGAGAGGGGGCAGATAATACTCTCCCCAGTATTGCCCCGAAATGTTGTGCCCTTCCCATGCTCCACGTCAGCGCCTACTCAACAATACTTCCCCACGCTGCTGTTTTACACTTGCTCAAAGCAGTTTAAGGGGCCGTGAGAGAAGAGACCACAACACCAAATGGGCCCAAACAGTTCCGTAATGAGTTCTATTCTTCTAGAGATGAAGAGAAGGTACGCGGGGTCGCCAGTTCGTTGGGAAATACGACTCGGCTCGCAATAGGGTTGTTGTAACTCGTGATGATAGGAAGGGCAGTAAATGCAGCAATGCAGGGAGGGTTTCGTGGTTGTAGTCATGGTGGTGGGTGGCAGGGGTCTGTGCAAAGGTGGAAGAAGTGGGGTGTTCCCGAGTTTCTTGCCCTTGGAACTTGCAGCATCTCAGTTTCATGCTCGAAGGCTCTGTGTAGGACCAGGCACTAGTATTTTGAAATATTATTCTCAGAATTGGGCAGAAAAGTCGAGATCAGCACGAACAAAAATAGAGGTACTCTTCTGAGAGGCCTAAATATCCTTCTAGATCCTGGTGTGAGGCTTCAAGCCCCTGAGCACACTGCTGATCAAAACCAGAGCTTCAAACTCCCCATCGATCTGCCTTTTCGCCACCTTCATCATCTGCGCATTCACCTTTGGAATGGAGGTGCCACTGATATTTATTGCAGGAGTACAAGCCATCATACTTGCAATTTTCTTTTTATTGCTACTCTCAACAGCAATGAAATATATATTACATAGTAAACATCAGCATTGTAATGTGCGGCTCTCAGCGAGTGCCAGGGCTCTTCTCAGGGGGCCACTACACAGTGTCCCATCCATAGCCCCGCCAGCACTGCCACTGCCAATATCAACACTACTAGGAACCATCACACTCCTGCGAGTGTGACAATTCAGACTATTCAAGCCCTCTGAAAGCTAGAAGAATGGACTGGGCGGCAGTCATTATACGTTTTCAATGTATATTGAATTACTAAACACTCTGGTCATGATTTAGATTTTGGCGGAGGGGTCACCCCCTCACAACGGTGATGGAATAACCCATCCGCATTCAAATCAGGCCCTCTGTTGCTGTACTCATCTCAAAATTAAACAAACAGCGCCCCTATGTGGTGTACTGTCATAACTGCCAGTGGTGAGAATTAAGGCCCTAATTTAATTCTTGGCTGACATCTCCTTCCTCTGCCAGGGCGAGGGAGGAAATTACTCCTCGCCCTGACGGAGATGCCACCCGCCAGATTTAGAAATGAAGACCAAGTAGGTGGTCATTTTTAAAGCATTGCAAGGAACCACCGTCAGAGCAGCTCCTGTCAATGCTTTTCGCAGTTTGGCACAGGGCTTCATCATCATGGCTGGAGACTGGCACCAAACTGTTTTCTTCTTCATTGTCATTAAAAAAAAGTCCCCTCACCGTGGGAACCATTTCCCATGGTGAGGGGGCACCGAGCAGTTTTCACTGCTCTTTACCACCAGAGTTTTCCTGGCCTTGACGGGCAGTGAAAGCTGACCTCTAATTCTGGCCATCTAAATGACGTGAGTAATATTACAGGTCTGCCTCCAAAGGCCCTTACTCCACTGAGCTGTCAAAGGGGTTTCATTATGGCAGAGTAGTCTCTGCTGTAATTAAACCAAGGTGCGCCTGCAACTAAAGTCAATGGATGGACGGCACTCTTGGTGTTGACCACACTCCATCGCCGTTGTGATGGAGCACCCTTACTGCCAAGAATTAAATTAGCCCTTAAGTGCCGGTGCCAGCACCGGCAACCACCAGCTCAAATTTAGCACTGGCTGTATGCATGCTGCATATGTACTTTATTCAGGGATGTTTCCACGTGTCTACTGCTCTCCCTCTACTTAACATCTATGTCTCACCCCGTGGCCACAATTTATTTTCTCCCTTTTGTGCAGAGCACTACTCCTCCTAGCCATTGGCTTCGTGGGTTCCATTCTCACACCTCACTATCTGTGAGGAACACGAGATGCAGGTCGCATCTCCAGGCCAACTCATCATCCTTCCTTTCTGGTGCACACAGGTTGTACCCTGGTACTCCCTTCTACACTGTGTTACCCCTCTTTCTGTGTGGGCAGGCATTTTCCAGAAGGGAATCTTGAGTTCTCCAGGGGATTGAGGGTACTTGCATCAGGCTCTTACATAGTAACAAGAGAACCAACATAACCTCATCTTTTTTGCTAGAGCTCTTTCTCCTGCATTACGCTTTACACACAACTACTGTCTGTCAGGCCATGAGTTTCTCTTGCACGACAGCAGCCGTTTTCATATCACTAGCTGCCGTTTACCTGTGACAGGACAGTGGGAGGCAACCTTTCCACTCTTCTATTTTTTATGCAATTGAAATACAGAATGTATGAATCTTTTTTAAAATAATTTCATTTAGAGAAATGCTCGAACCATGCTCACTATGCCTATTGTTGGGAAATCCATCTCTTTCCCCATGGCCTTTTACATGTCTTCAGTTCCATTAAGTTCTGTCTATTTAAGGTTCTTGATTGCAGAATCAGGTAAGGAAGTGGAGAGGTAACAAATAAGGCAGAGTAGGTAGGCGTTTCCACTCTGAATTAAGGGGAGTTTCAAACAATAGACAGCATTCATCCTCTGAGTACAAGGTGCTTTCACCTGAGGGGAAAAGGAAAGCTCTCCTCCTAAGACAAGCATCTTATGCACAGATCCCTAGCTGGGGCCTTTGCATCACTATTAATATACACAAAAAATTACATTGTCATCACTTAATACTCCCAAATCTAAAGTATTAGATAAATAACAATACCTACTTAAAAAGTGCACTTGAAAGACTTCACACTAAGGGCAACTAAGATGTACAAAAACTGTGTCGCAAAAAGCTAGTAAAAAGCGCATGCCCACATTTTGTGTCCAGTAACTTATTTTGCAAACCGGCCTATGTACTAAAAGGTTGGTTCACACACAAAGGAATTATAGTGGATTGTAGACCAACCTGCTTAATTATTTATTTTAATTAGTCAGGTGGCAATTTGCAACCCACTACCAATGGCTACTATCAAAAGAATGGTCGCCTGCAAGGACCAGTAGAACATCGTCCCTTTGACTGCTTTTTAATATTGGAAACTTTTTATTTTACAGCAGCACAATTTATTTACAGGAACATAGTAGTCCTACAACTTTAGTGACTTCAAAAATGGGTTTAGCACATAGCAAATAACTTATTAGCAGTTGCAAAACCTCTGATTTTACAAACTAGACACTTAGCGACCGCCACACATTTAGTACATCTGACCATGATGTCTTGTAGTTTATTAGCCAGCACACATGTAATGTAGAACTATGCTCATCAACAATATATCAACACATAAGGAAATTGAAAGCATTTTACAAAGGGAGAACCGAGGAAGATATTATGCAGCAAGTGCTAGACTGTCGCTATCCCCACAGTCCAAATAGAAACCAGTATGCTATATAAAAAGCTGTTCTGTACAATGAATACAGTGCCTGGAATATTTATGCATAGTTCATCATAGACTCAACTAACCTAGACCCCGTTTCTCCCTCCCTCCCAGTCCAAGCCACTGCCCCCACCTGCATACTGCCAATATTTTTCTACTGTCGAGAAAGGTGCTTTTATCAATCCAAATTGTGTGGGTCAAATCTCTCATGTTTGGATGCAGCCTATCATTTGACATGGGGGTCATGACAAGGACAATTGTATTTGTTCAAAAATATTTGCCTTTGGACATTTGAGAAACGTATTCGCAATTTCACTTTGCAAAGATAAAAATGACTGCGCGCAGCCATCGAACTTTAAGTCAAAACTCTCAAGTCTTCCAATGTACGCAACGAAAACATTTGGAATTCATTCTTCACTCATTCCCCTCAATAATTCCTTTTAAACGTCTAAAACTCAGCACCAGATTTAGATGTTAGCAGTTGGGCCGTTGTCCCACCAGGACAACGGAGTAATTTACTCATTTACCCTGGCGGAGGTCCTGACAGCCAGATGTAGAAATGACCGCCACGGTGGAGGTCATTTATAAAGCATTGGCACTAACCATTGTCATGGTGGTTCCTGTCAGTGTATTTCACTGTTTGGTGCAGGGATCTGTTAACATAAAGGCCTCGTAACAAACAGTTATCTTTATTTATTTTCCCAAAAAATAATGGCCCCCTTGCCATGAAAGTTATCTCCATTGGCAAGGGGGACATTTTTTGTTTTTTACTGTCCCTCACCCCCAAGGTTTGCCTGGCGGTGACAGATAGTAAAAAAATTGCAATATGTCTATCCATCCTTATTAGGCAGGCAGACACACAACCAATTATCTGACAGCTCTAACTCTGTTGGGCCATCAGAGAAGTTTGGTTACGGCGTTGATATGGTACTCACCACCATAGCCAAACTTAAGGTCCACCTGCATCAAAATCAGGTGGGCGGATCACTATGTTGAAGGGGAGGGAACTCCATCCCCATTGCAATGCAATTCCCTCTCAACTAATATATAAAGCAGGACTAATAATAATAAGAATAGGGCTGAAGGTGTGTTGGACTATTACTGGTTCCAATGTTCCTACTGTGGGTCATTTTTCTACGCTCTGAAGCCAACAAGACCTACCACAATCTCCTGGCTCCTGGGTCCTGAGCAGCGCAGTGTAAACGGGGTGCCTACGCTGTGTGTCTTCTCCGCCGCCATACAACATCGTTGGCCGCAGTTGGGGGAGACTACAGCTCCCGTGCGCCTTTGCGGTCCAGTCCACTTCCGCATACCAGCGCGCCCGGAGGCGCTTCATAAGCATCGGCTCCCTCGGTGGAGCGGGGGTCATTTTTCTACGCTCTGAAGCCAACAAGACCTACCACAATCTACTGGCTCCTGGGTCCTGAGCAGCGCAGTGTCAACGGGGTGCCTACGCTGTGTGTCTTCCCCGCCGCCATACAACATCGTTGGCCGCAGTTGGGGGAGACTACAGCTCCAGTGCACCTTTGCGGTCCAGCCCACTTCCGCATACCAGCGCGCCCGGAGGCGCTTCATAAGCATCGGCTCCCTCGGTGGAGCGGGGGTCATTTTTCTACGCTCTGAAGCCAACAAGACCTACCACAATCTCCTGGCTCCTGAGCAGCGCAGTGTCAACGGGGTGCCTACGCTGTGTGTCTTCCCCGCCGCCATACAACATCGTTGGCCGCAGTTGGGGGAGACTACAGCTCCCGTGCGCCTTTGCGGTCCAGCCCACTTCCGCATACCAGCGCGCCCGGAGGCGCTTCATAAGCATCGGCTCCCTCCGCGTCGCGGGACGCGCGTGGGCGGTGCCGGGCTGAGCCCGGACAGAGGGCGGGCCGTCTACGGCCGTCAGAGGCCAGAAGAGGCTGGGCTGGGCCACTAATCTTGGCTCTGTGATTCCATACTGCAATACGTAACTGGGTAAAAAGTGCTGAGTGTTATAGGATTCTACTACTGAAGCATACCGGCAGTTAGTTGTTGATAGCTGGCTGTTGGTATAGGTTACCGCCATGACTAAAGGAAAAACTGATATTATTTCGTCTGGGCTGGGCACACTGGATAATTACCTGATTAGGAAGGTAAATCAGATCAATAATGTCAGAAGGGCATCCCTGGGACAGGAGACCTCCATACCAACTCAGGAAGAGGCACCCCTTCTAGTGACGGATCCATTTGTGCCCAGTATTCCCATTACTGAAGTAAGAAAAGTCGCAACAACTATAGTTCAGGTGCATGATGTGAGGCATAAGGATCAATCAGACGCTTCTAGGTCTGAAATAGAGCATGCCTTATCGCCCGTAAAAGTGGTCAGAAAATATAAAAAACTTCAAAGGAGATATAGGGGGAAGTATAACCAAAAAAGAGTAGAAACAGCTAGCCATAAAAGAGGCCTCTTCCTGGAGTCACTAACGGGAAAAAGTCCTGCTTTGGGGGATATAGGAACTGCGCCCCCGCCAATGATTAATCTTAACAACACCCTACCAGACCACACCGGGTCATTAAATAACGGAGATACAGAGGATAAAGGAGACGAGCCGGTCAGTATTTGCACTGATGACTCTCTGTTATGCACGCCTGTTAATATCTGTGAGCCTCTGCCGAGTTTTTACAGTGGTAACGATGATGAAGGGTTATTATATCTCCCTAGATTTTCCTCCCCATCTCCGTCAAATTCAAATGATATGTTATCACCCAGGGTTAAAAATAAAACAACAGGGGGTGGTCCATTAAGATCAAAGAAGTATTCAATTTCAACCTTGAGGGATGTGGCGGATCCACTGAGTCTTCTCTCGGCTCCCCTAGAGGCAATCCACCCTTCCATTAGGGAGGGGGGCCTATTGGAAAAAATAGAAAATTTGGTGAAATTATTATTGAAGCCCCTCCTAGAAAAGACGATGTTGATTGATACGCATTTGGATCGGATCGAGAAAAAGGTGGAGGCTAATACACTCCTACTATCTGACCTAGAGAAGGGGTTAACTAAAATAAACCTTAGTAAAACACCCGTAAAAATGATGACAGCTAAAACTCAAGCCCCAATATGTCCTACCTCCCCAAAAAAATGTATCCAGCTTGGCCAAAAACAAACTTGTCCTCCCCCAATTAAAGTTCAGACACCTCCCCTGTTGAAGAGGAAGCCTGTTTCTAAGGTGCAATTCCAAAATAAAGTTGGTGATCAAACGGAAGGTAATTTGACCCCAGAAGGAAAAACAGTACCATCACAAAATATGGTCAACAAAGATAGCGAGGATGGGAATCTTAATAATAAAAACTGGTATGTACACCAAACAGTAGATTTACCCCCAGAAGCTGCACCCTATGCTATTGTCATGACGGGTGTTCCCGAGCTCCCTTTTGGAAATAGGGAAGATTATCAATATCTAAGGAACAAAGTCATATATTGGCTTTGTAACAATAGACCCTTGCCTGCCTACATAAATGGGGAAATCCTAAATGTTAGGCGTACTAACTGGGTGGGGACACGTCCTAAAGATAAGATAGGGGATGTAATTATCGTAAATTTTAAAGATCATAGAGCTGTTAGGCATATTGGGGACTGGTATGAGTCAACTAGTAGTGACTCCATCTCCACACATTACCTTAGTTATTTTTATTCATATTCACAAGTTCAACATACTGTAAATCAGGAGGCAAGAAGGCAGTCTGTGAATAGGCTTGCTTTTGATCAATATGGATACAGTTGGACTCCCCTCTTGCAACCTCAGAGTTCATTCAATCCCCACCTTAGGCACTTGCATCCTTCTACTTTAGGTACTAATTATGGAAATAATTATTTGCGGAATAATAGAGGCATGGCTCTACCCGCTTATAATGTATTAACCCACAATCGGTTTGATGTTCTTTCAGGCCTTGAATATGTGGATTGACATATGAAGGATACTTGCTATAGTAAAATATTAGGTCTTGGGGGGCATATTGACAGAATAGTTGGGATTGCAAATGAACAGAGGCTCCGGGATGGTAATGAGGATAACTCACAAGCACAAATTGCTAAAAAAGTGACTCATGCTGACCCTGGGAAGGATAGTGGTAAGATCCCGAATTACCTTGACTTAAATGAGGGAGGAAATAATGGAAGAATCAGCTACCCGCGACCCATAAAAGCGTTGGATAAAGCATCCTTATGTGATCTTGGAACAAATGAAATAAGGAAAACCTGCAAATTCCTGTTTTGGAATGTTGCATGTTTACGGGAGAGAATTAAAAATCCATCCTGGGATATTGTCATAGATGGTCATGACATCTTGGCCCTCCAAGAAACCTGGTCTATTGAACCAGTGCACATAAGTGGCTATAGAAGTTTTTTTACTCCGGCTGTGGGGGGGGCAATATGGGAGAGCAAAGGGAGGCTTAATTATGTTTGTCTCAAACATGCTCAACTTTGAGCAGGCCCGGTTCACACCTAAATCTAGTTTTTATCAATTAATAACCTTAAGTAACAAGAACGGAGTTAATGTGGTTGTTATACATTTTTATAATAATATCCCGAGGAAAGAAATTCTTAGCATTTTAAAAATGCTGAGGGAGGATATATCACATGAAACAGATACAACTGATAGGGAATTAATGATTGTATGGGGGGGATTTTAATTGCCAACTTTGCACAAAGGGTAAACAGGGTATTTGTGGCTTAATGATAGAGCAGGAGGTAAACCTAACCCACTTTGACCACTCTCTAATGGGGGACCTGTTAAACGATATTTTGTTCATGTTTGATTTGGGCTATGCAAATGAAATAGCCTAAAAACCTTCTACCTTTGTGCCTACTTTCATTGGTAGAGGAGCTTTCTCTACCATTGATTTTATTATTGCCTCAAATAGTTGTAGTCACAAGATTACCAAGACAAAAATTATGGAGCTGCCATTGAGTGACCATCTTCCTCAAATAATGGAGGCTGAAAATCCATTTTTATCGGCAGGAGGATGGACCTCAGTGTGCATAGCTCCTGATGTGGCCCTTGGAAGATAGAATGGGTATACCTTAAAATGGGGTAAGGTTGTCCCAGAAATGTTTCTAAGTAAATTGTTGAATGCTTGCTCAAACAGTTTTGATATCTGCTTGGGAGAAAAATCTAATAATGAGCAGATAATTGAGCACTTCAACATAATAGCTGCCACAATTAAGAAGAGTCTATGGGTGGAGGCCAAGAATCAGGCAAAGGGTAATAAAAGTTGGTTTGACAATGCCGTTACAAGGGCACTGGCTGACCTGAAACATGCTATCCATAGGATAGCCCGAGACGTCATAGAAATAAGGGGCTGCAGGAAGAAATACAATGAAGCTCTAAAAAATAGAAAAAATGCTATAAAAAAGGAGGCCCTAGAAGCTTTATGTGCAGCATCACAGCTTAGGGATGCATCTGCATTCTGGAGGGCCGTAAACACCCCGTTCCTCTATGACAAGTCTAAATCACGCATTGAGATTGCAATTGTGGAGGAGGATTGGGTAGGGCACTTTTCAAATCTCTATAAGTCTCATGATGAATGCCATACTATAGATTCTGTAACAAGGGGTAATATAGGTGCAGGGGCTTAAAATTTGGTAGTAAGCCTGAAGGAAGTTATGACGGCCCTGAAAGCAACAAAGGGTGGCAAGGCCGCAGGGCCTGATGGGATCCCTGCAGATTTGTACAAAGCAAATATAGAGATCTGGGGACCCATGTTGGTACAACTTTTTAACGCAGCTTTTGCAAGGGGTTTAAACCCGTCTTGGTTCGTTTCGATCATTGTACCTATATACAAGAAGGGAGATAGACAAAGTTGTATATGTTATAGACCAATCTCCCTTCTAGATTCATCTATAAAAATCCTGGGGAGAATCATTCTGGCAAGATTACAAAGTTGGGCTGAGGAGAATGAGATAATGAGCGACTTACAGTATGGATTTCAAAAGGGCATTGGTACTGTTGACCAATGTTTAAATTTAATGATCTTGCAAACAAAATATACGAGGATAAAGGGCGAACGTCTTTATTTTACGTTTGTTGATCTAACGTCGGCATTCGATTGTGTGTCACATGCAAAACTATGGGCAATTCTGAGAGAGCTGGGTGTGGAAGATTCCATTATCTGCTTTCTGAGAGAATTATATTCAGGAGCCACAGCATCGGTTCGTTATGGTAGGGGGGGCCAATGTACTAGAAAATTTGGGGTGGGTCGTGGTGTACGACAAGGGTGCGTTTTGGCACCTTTTTTATTCTTGGTCTACATAAATGGACTTGAGCATCGCCTGCTGCAGGAGTGCAGGGATATGCCTAGAGTTGGGACGAGGTCAATCCCTGCACTCTTGTATGCGGACGATGCAGTCCTAATGGCCCGTACCCCCTTGGCCCTACAAACTATGTTAATAACTTTTGAGAAGTTTATGTCAAGTCTAGACCTAAAAATTAATTGTAGTAAAACCTTCTCCATAAACTGTGGCATTAGGCCACGAAAGCAGATAAAAAGAATGTTCATAAATAATGTTCCATTGGAATATACTTTTACTTTCCCTTACCTTGGTATTATGAATCCGGGGCGTGGACTAGTGCTGTAAAGGCCAGAACTCTTTTGTTCTTAAAAACTATAATGGCCTTAAAGAATTTTATTAAAAAGTTGGGCAAGAAACGGATAAAAGAAATTTTAACAATATATAATGCCACGTGCACATCGGTAGCCCTATATGGCTTGGGTCTTTGGGGGTATTCCAATATAGACCCAATTCAAATAGCCGAGAACAGGTTTATGAGGGATGTCCTGATAGTACCACAAAGTGTGGCGACTTTCATCTGTCATACTGAACTTGGACTACCTCATATATCAGACTTAATTAGAACACAACCCAGTCTCTTGTGGCATAGGGTATGGACAACAAATGAGTGTGTGATGAATCAGGCTATACTACAGGATGTGCTAAGATTGGATAATGTGGGTGGATCTGATTGGCTAAACTACGTTAAACACTTTCTTGCTGAAATTGGCTGCCAACATTATTTTGATGACCCACCTTCAATGGGCAATATATCCAGAAAATTGTTGAATAAACTATGTATGGAATACCTCGAGGAAAAGAGAAGGCGAGAGGAAATGAAGAAAACAACAGTAACCTCGCATCTCTTGTTGTTAATTGGTAACAAAGTACAGCCATATTTAACCCTGCCGATGTCAAATTATGATCGATTTCTTTTGACCCGTTTTAGACTAAACATTGTTTTTAGACTCTTGTCCTTCCCAGTAATGAATTAATGGATGCGAAATCTGCCTATGTGCCCGTGTGATGACTCAATCTGATATCCATATTTAATTTTTTTGTAATTTTTATATTTTATCACGTAGGAAATTCATTGTCCCACTCCTCAAAGAGCTGAAAATAAATAAATGTCGGCCAGCTTTTTTAGAACTTCAGAGAATGGACACTGTTTTAACTGTTACTGCAGTTTTAAGTTTTTTTAAACACGTTTTTAAACTATGGAAAACTATGGGTTTTGATGAAATAGATTAGATCTGTTTTTCCTTACATTTTCCCTGTGCAAATTGTAATTTGATATGTTGCTTTCATGGTTTTTGTTTTTAAACCGAATAAAGTACTTTTTGAACTTTTTTGACTCATGAAACTGACTCTACCATAGGTAGTTTTTAGGTCTCGGCTGGCGTTGGAGCGCACATGCGTTCCTCGCCTCGAGACTTATAGTAAACAAGCTTTTTTCTAGAAGGGGTCTCTAGCCCCGCCTCTCATTTCCATTGGCTGGCGTCACCGTTTATGCTAAATGGTGGCCAGCCATTGGAAAAGAGCTTTGTATGTTGCCTCCCTTTGGCTTTTTGGGACGGCCCACTTGGACGGGCTTGTCTGCTTTCCGTGCGTCGTAAACGTTTTCTTATCTTACTGGGCGTGTTGGATTATATTTGGTGGTTTTTTTCGTGTTCATTGGAACGTTGAGGCTGCTTTGCTAACGGAGGAGCGCTTCCACATCAAGGTAATTTTTATTTATTTATTTTTGTTGCTTTGGTGTATTTTACTTACGTTTGGTCCTAATGTTTTTTTTTCTGTGTTTAATTTGCAGGCGGCCCCCATCCCGTTTTGATTTGTAGGCGCCCCTCTCCCCCACTAAAGCCTGTTTTCTCAGACGTCCTCCCATTTGGAGTGCTTGTTTTCCCAGGCAGCCCCCCTGGTGGTCCCTGTTCTGGGGGGTTGGAAAGCAGCCCCTTGAGGGTCAGACCCTTTGCATGTTGTATGTGTGTGTTTTCCTGGGGTGGGGTGGGGGCAGCGTGATCTCGGCGGAGATAGGGAGAGCGCCTAGGCTGCTGGTGACTCTGCTCTCACTTTGGCCTTTCCTAACCCCTGCCCCCTCTGCCACGCTCTCCCTCCCGAGTGTCACTTTTGTTTGTGAAAGGCCACCAAGTGCGCGTCCATTCACACACACCACGGCCCTTGGTGTCTGGGACAGCCCTGGGCAGAGGATGAGCTTCACTGGGCTGTGGAGAGAGCACTGTCGCTGAGCTGCAGGTCCGGGCACTCTGGGGCAGGGAGAAGCAAGGCAGGGCACGTGGAGCGAGGGAAGAAACAGGGCAGAGGTAAAGGGCAGGCAGCGAGGACGGTGAGGGCAAACGGGTTGGAAAGTGATTAAAGGTAGCAGACAGGCGTCAGAGAGGGGCAGAAACAGGAAGAGACAGAAGTGTAGAGGTGCAGGATAGGTAGTGAGCAGGAGGGGCAGGGAGGCGAAAGGAGCAGGGTGGACGAGTTATAAAGTAGGGACAATGTGTTAGCAGAGTTAAGAGGTAGACCTACAGGGCTGGGGTAGAGGCTGACGTGACCGCGGAGGGTGCCACCTGGAACAATAAAATTATTAGACAAAGAATCGTTCCTCGAAAATCGACAGGCTAGTGTAGTGAAAGGTCGTGGTGTCAAAAAATGTAAAAAGCTGTTCATTATAAAAATGTAAATCTCAGGACATTTACATTGGTAATTAACACATTGTAAAATGCAGAACATCTACACTAAAAGAAGGCCGCCACGCTTTACGATGGTTACAGCGAAATGTTTCCCAGCTGGCAAGGTGAAAACGGCAAAGGAGGGGCTGAAGGGAAAATGTACAATGGAATGAGAGTCCTGGACGATGAAAGTGATAAGAAGAGGTACGGGGGAAGGGGAGGTGCGCTAGAGTTGGAAAAAGTTTAAAGCCATGTTAAAGGAGGCAAGCGGATTGCACGTTTGCCGGTGAGGTTGCCTCTGCCCACCGTGAATGGTGGTTTGAAGGCAAATGGGGCTGGTGCAAGGGACAGAGGAGGTAGGATACTTCACCGCCCCATTACATTATTAAAGCTACAAAATAAAAGGGACATAATAGGGGAAAGCATAAAGGAAGAAAGCAGTAGGGTGGTCCAGGTTTGTTCACCTTCTAAGTATAGACATGAAGAAACGCACAGCGACCGGAGTTTTACAGAAGATCGAAAAAAGTTAAATTCAATCCCAAAAATATAAGCAGCAGTGATATAGATGCAAAAATTGTATTTGTTTACCACAGCTATTTCGTAACATGTATGGAAATTTATGATAGCCATGAAAGTGATCAACTTAGAGTGACTACTTTTTATTACTTGTATGCTTTCGATTGAGATGTTTCTATGTGCAGCTGTGATTCCCTTGATGCAGAAACATTTCTGTCTTCCAAATCTGCTGACTCACGTCACAACTATCAGAAAGATATTCATAAAGTTGAATTTCTACTTCAGCACTTCATCTCTCTTGCACATTTTCTTACTACATTATAATGAGTGTCTTTTATGGGATTTTCCCTAAGTTTCACAGTAGGTGACGGCTTGCGTTCTTTTGCATCAGTGTCGCTTTGATTCCTTCCTGCACTCAGTGTAATTGAGACTGACGTCCAGCACCCATACTCGTAAATACCAAAGTCTGTGAAAATGTGTCCTCCTTTCTTGGCCCAGAAATAGCTTTCTCTTTGACTCTTTCTCTCCCTTCCTTTCTAAATTACCTTTCTTTTTCCACTTTTCCCATTTCTGTTTCTCCTTTCCCCTTCTCTCTTTCCTTCCTCTTTACCCCCCTTTCCTCTCCTCCCTCTTTCCTCCCCTCCTCTTTTACCTTCTTATACCAGTGGGATGAAAAAGTGGATGGGATCTCCAAAAGAGGTGGTGCCTATGTCGTTAAGGGCTTCTCTCTTTAGACTACATTTCTGTGGTTTCAATAGCGTGTCATTCACCCAAGTAGTAGTTTTTTACCCTCTGAGCTTTTTTTTACTGCACCAGATGTATAACACAATAACGGACATTCATCTAAAACCAGCCAGGACTATTGTCTTTGTCAGTGGCTGTAGCAGTCTACGATAAATTAGAAACAATGATTTTCTTGTAAGTAATATTGAAAATGTTTCAATTCTGAAATTGAAACTGAATGAAACATCACCGAGGCCTGTTGAAGCGGTTGTGATCTTCAGAGAGTTTCAATCACTCAATTTCTTTTTTTTTTTAACTGTAGCATTGGCACTGCAACATTTCCAAATGTACATCGTCAGCCCAGGTGTTGGTGGTGTTACACATTTAGGGAGCATGCCATCGATTCATTTATACATCTCTGCTTGTCCGTTCAGAGCTTTGTAATCATAGCATGTAAACAAGATGTCATAACCTTGATAACTATGGCACCTTCGCGATTCTAGATAGTTCTCATTTGCTGTTCGTCCTTCTTTCCTTCCACCTCCTCTAGACTCTAGTACCGCGCCTAATACTACGAGTGTTGCTAATAAGGTGACATAGACGATGTGCTGATGAAGCCGGGTAGTTCATCCATGGGCCCATATACCCTTCCTGCCTTGGTCATGCAGCGGTCTGAACTCACGGCTCCACGCCACTGTCTTTATTCAGGAAGGCTCTCAATACTTCCAACCAGAGTCCAGCAATGGGCTTTTTGCGGAATCCCCCGTGGCCCTTTCGCAGAGCTGCGCCTTCCACAACAGCCCAGTTTTCCACACCCTCAGTCGACTTCCAATGTAATGCTATATCCCTCCAGGCTACAGCATAGATTTTATTACTCATGTGTTTTTGCTTTTTCTGTCCGGTGCAGACATAAGCCATCAGACATATTTCCACTTGGAGTACATTTTGTCTGTTGAGTGTGCACTCTGCCTCCTCTACCACTTGGATCCCAAATCTCTCTACCAATGGGCAGGTTCACACCATATGCACAGAATCGCCATCTAACTGCACAGCTGGACACCGTTTCAGCTTGTTTCATTATATTCAATCTGAGGGGGAAGGTATGCTATGAGTAAATAATCAAAATGCGTATACTTGTATCTGGCGTTCCGATAGAACTTGTGTACTTGCTTTACCTGTGCGATATTTGAAGAAGAGTAAAATTAAGCAGTAATGTATGTTGATTCTCCACAGCTCTGCAGTGCCATATAGACTTTAAAAGAGCATCTGCTGTCGGCTGCCTGCTTCCTTGGTTTCACGTCACTTCACATTTCATATACTCTTTGCATGGATTCATATGCTTTGAAATCTACCCTTACTTGTTTAATTAACTGTAATCCCCATTTATGCCCCTTAATTGTGACTGCTCAACCATAGACCTGATGATCTTAATCCAATTCTGCTAATTCTGAGAATCTGCGGTTTAACTTCCTTTTTGTGATATATAATTGGTGACTGCTGGTAATTGCATAGATATGCGCTACATGGGTGGTGCATTTGGTTCATATTTCTAAGTGAAATCCGGATGTGTCTGCTAAGAGTTGCTAAGAGTTTTTGGGGCTTTGGGCAAGCAATAATTTGGGGGCCCCTGTTAACAATAACGTTGAACTGTTTACACATTTTCATTTGATTCAAGTCCTGGTGATGCAAAAGCACGTGAATAATATGCTAACTGTTCAGAAACAGGGGTATGCACAAAGACGTAAAGTTCCAGTTGTCCAGCGCTTACCACTTAAAAAGCATATATATAAAAACAAGCATTGAAAATGCAATAGGTCTCGCCTTTGATTAAGTTAAAGCCATTTGCTTTGCTAATGGTATTGTATAGCAAAGCAAATGGCTTTAACTTAATCAAAGGCTAAATATATTGCATTTTCAATGCTTGTTTTCTTCCTTGTTACCTGTGAAACAGTACATTGTGGAAGTGGCTGGGCCTATACTATACCAATATGATTAATGAATAATAATAAAATACAATGAAATGCACAATCTGGTTTTATAAACAAACTGCAGCTCACTGTCGCATTTGTTCACAATCAGCTTACCGTATTTATATATTACCTACTGGCGGTCGCCAGTAGGTAGTTATAGTTAGGACCCCTTTTCCATAGGAAAACCTCAACATTCTATTTTGAATAACTTTGGCGCCGGTCGATGAATCCTCGCGAATTTCTCAAAATAGGTGGGGCGCTACGCTCCGCTCCTACCCTGAAAGTCTCGGGGGGATTCGTCAAGCGGGGGCTGAGATAAAAGGGGGGTCCCAAAACGCGTTTTTCCCATGCATTTTTCCATAGGACCTTTAGAACGAGCTACAGCCCGAACGGCTGAACAGAATTACTAGAAATTTGGCAGAGAGGTAGTCCCTAGGTCAAGGAAGTGCCTTTTGTAGGTTTGGTGTAAATCTGTTCAGTAGATTCTGAGAAAATAGCCTTTAAATCAATATATATATCTGAGCCCGCTTACGGTACGCTTACCGTACGCTTACCGTAAGCGTACGGTGGCGTGCGCGAGCGCGATTCTGATTGGCTCTTAGATCTTAGTAAACATTCGAATCGGCCGAAACCAGGAAGCGGCGGCCGCCATTTTGTCTCTCGCACTGAGTGTTGTTTATCAAACAAGATGGCCAAAAACATGTTACGGGGCTATTTTGACAACTCCCTCCCACATAGTCATGTTGAGGGAGTCCCCAAACATCCCCCAAGAGCAAAAACGGTTTTATTTTTTTTTCGGCAATTTCGCCGAGTACGCTTACCGTACGCTTACCGTAAGCGTACGGTAAAAAAAAAATAATAAAAAAAACACTATCCACACTTACCCCACCCCCTGTGCTTTTGGTGGCCGTAGGCCACCAAATGTACAGGGCTTATTAATAGGTAAAAAAAACTAAATTTTGGCAACATGAAATTATAAAATCGAAATAAAAAAAACACTATCCACATTGACCCCACCCCCTGTGCTTTTGGTGGCCGAAGGCCACCAAATGTACAGGGCTTATTAAAGTTGATAAAAACCGTGCACGGAACGAACTGCGTTAAGTGGGCGCGCACGCCTCGAATGGCGTAAAGTAACTTAGCATTTAAAAAACCGTACAAATTCACTGAAAAAACCATAGGTTTCACACACGTTATAGTTAGGAATTAGCATTTAATAAACCTTGCAAATTCACTGAAAAAACCATAGGTTTCACACATGTTATAGTTAGCGGAAATTTTACTGATAAAAAACCAGTGAAATTGCCCCGTTATAGTTAGTGCTGGCAACTATAACTCACGCGACCGCAATCTTCTGCTGATGACATATGTGTCTTTATGAAAAAAAAATATTTGTAATATATGTATAGCTAAAAATGTATGGAAGAAGACATGGGCAAATAAGTGTCTAAATACAGTATTAGCATCAGCAGAGGATTGCGGTCGCGTGAGTTATAGTTGCCAGCACTAACTATAACGGGGCAATTTCACTGGTTTTTTATCAGTAAAATTTCCGCTAACTATAACATGTGTGAAACCTATGGTTTTTTCAGTGAATATATATATATGAAGGCTTTTAAGGTTTGCTACTTCCGTGGCAATGTCACAAATGCATGTGCTCTGCAAACAAAAGCCCGGATTCACAAAGGTAAACTTACACAAGCCTATCTTTTTATGTACGGAGTTCTCCGCCACGACTCTGTGGAGTCTCCGCGGTCGTACACTTGCTATGAACTCGTAAGTTGTGAATACAAGAAAAAAGTGTAAGTTTACGTTTGTGAATCTGACAGCACATGCGATCATTTTCATTCTATGCCATTCATTAGCGTGATATCATTATAGATTTACAAACGACTTTGATGAGGACATTTAATGCGAACCTCGTCACCACTGACATTTACCCACTTCACCTCAACTAACATAATGCCTCTTCTGCTCATGTGTGCAAAATGCCAGATGTTGTCACAATGTTAACACAGCTGTTTTACCACGGGTGATATTTTGCGGCTGACTAAATGTCTTAGCTTGTGTTATTTATACTTCAGGGAATGACATTTTATTCACCCACCCTCTCCATTTTCACCACCGTGACAGATCAATTGGAATGTTCTGCTTTCCTGTACATGGTGATCATTTCCCGAAGGGATGTGTAGGATATCCATCTTTTTGTCGTGTTTGTACTGATTTTATATTCATGCTTTGGCTCTGGACATCTGACATTTAAACCTCTGGGCAACTAGCCCCGAATAATAAACTACCAGCTGCACAGGCACTTATCTGAAAAATTAAAACAGTTTTGGTAATAAATAGGCAAACAGCACGCGTGGGTGCACTAGGTTGGACCTGTGTGTGAATGAAAAGGTGTTTTGCAACTGAAAGGTCAGATTTAATACTTTAATAAGTGAGCTTTAGAGGTGCTGGAAGGTTTTGCATAGCTAAAGAGTTAAAATCGGAAATGTAGGACGGTTCCTCAAAGCATTCGAAAAAGTAACACGTTCTGTTAAAAATATTTATTTATTATATGTACTCTTGGTGCTTTAGAGCTTACCACAACCCACTAATAAATCTTAAAATAAAAATAGTATAATTTATCATTTAAAAAGCCAAGTTTTTAGTTGTTTTTCAAAAATGAGTAGGGCAGCTTTATATCATTAGGGATTGAGGCAATTCATTTGACTTCTTGGCTATAGCAATGGAGAAATTCCTGTCACCATGGGAGGCAGATTTGGATTGAAGAAAGGGGAGAAAGAAGAAACTGGCAGAATGCAAGACTCTTACGCGATGATAGCAGGAAAATCTGAAGCTAAAAAGTAGACTGAAAGCACATGTTTTTTGTGCTGCAGCAAACTGGATTTTAAAGTGCATATTTTCTTCGTAAAATCATATGTTAAACATTGGTTAGTAAAAAGTATGGCAACATCAACTGATAGGATGATTTTTTAATAACATTTCTTTATTGAAATTTTAGTAATAAAAAATGGGCGTGTCCTTCAGAACATAAATTCCGCGGTAGTGGCCATACAGTAATTTTTCAAAATGGTATTTGACCATACCATGTTACCAAACGCACCTTTCACCAGACCTTGTTAGTAAATGAAAAAAAGACAGAACATACAAAATAGAGAGGAAGAGAAAAGGAAGAAATCTAGTGTAAAAACCAATAAGAGATGTGTTCTTCATCCAACTCTTTAACCCTGGACACTACTTCAGTACCCCATCTGAAAGATCCAACTGCATTCAATGAGTGTCATCCAATGGGATCATGTTGTTTACCTTCATTAATCTTATGCTTTCTAGAAATGAAACCATCCCAAGAATCTTCTAATTTTCTTCCTATTTGATCATTCAATGAGAAGATGATATGTTTGAAATACGCCATGTTCAACGTGGCTCATAGCCAGGTGGCCTTCCATAGCAGTAGTATTCCAAGTTTGGATATTGCCAACACAGTTGAAAACTTTCTCTTGTATTGATGGGTAATCTCTAGAATCATAGGCATGTCTCATCCAAGTAGCGCAGTTTGTTCGCGTGAAGGACCTTCTACCTCCAAGCTGCCATTCAGAGTCATCCCTATTTGTGACCAGTATTATTATTATTTTTGACATTCCCAAAACAGGTTTGCAAAATCACTGTCAGGGTGATTATGCTTCCAACATACTGCCAGGGTCACAACCCTGCCACTTTCTAACTTATGGGCGACCTGGGCTATCTGTGTATGATTTTGAAGTAGCCAAATTTAAGTCGAACTTTGCGAATGCATTTAATATGTGTCTAAAGCAGTTCCTTCCATTAATCATCTGGGAAGTCTTTTTGTAGTCTCCGCATCCACCAATGTTTTAGATCGTGAGCTACAGGAAAACAGAGATTCTCACCCGTTATGATTGTATGCAGTCCTGATACTACTTACCTGTGTGTTCTTAAAATTCATAAATATTTAAGAGATGCAGTGACAGATAGCTCTATTGTGGCCCTAGTACTTTTGTAAGGCAATGGGTTAATTGATGAATTAACAATATTTCCAGAATTGGGGGTGGGGAGGTGGAGGTTAGATAACCCAAATTCCTGTAGCTTTTTTTTTCTATCTACATCCATTTTTTTAATGATTTATTCTAGGCATATTCAAGGTAGTTAATAATGGGGTTTCGCTTTTCCAGTGTTTTTTCTTCTGTCTATAGGGATCTCATTCGTCCTCCTCTACCCAACAGAGCCCTTTCAATTTGGACCCAGCTCAGAGTTTTAATGTTAGCATGCATTATGTATTTTATCTGGGAGACCTTGTATGCGAGCCAGCATGTTTCCATGTGCACTCATCCAAGTCCTCCGGATTCGTAGAGAAGGCAGGTTGGCTGCCTTTAATCGTCATTACGTCCATCCACAAATAAAGGATTTTATTTTTCATATTCAGTGTGCGAAGTATATCTGCTGGAATTCATAAGAGGATCATTGTATATATATAGTGGAAACATGGGCTATGCTCATTTTATTGACTTGGATTTTACAGCACATGAACAGTTGCAGCTTGGACTAGTTGAGTAGGTTAGCCATCGCTCTATCTAAGAGTGGAGTTATCCTCATATGCTCTACTCCCATATTCACTAAGATTTCCAAATATTTCAGACATTAGCTTTGTATTGTCTAAAGATACTACATTCATTGTTCTGGTGATGGGAAGAGCCTTGCATTTACCCCAATTGGTACGATAGTCAGAGAACTTTGAGAAAGTTTAAACGAGGACTGATATAGAGGCAGCAGGGTCAGATAACGCTACCATCATATTATCTGCATAAAGTAATGCTTTATTTTCTCCTGCTGGTGTGTTAATCCCTCTAGTGTGTTTATTTTGACGTATTGCGGCAGTGAATGTTACTAGTATAAGTAACAAGGGGGACAGCTGATCCTGTTGCCTGGTCCCTCTCAGAAGAGCACACGGGGCTCGAGTATATCCATTACAGGCCACCACGGCTGTTGGATTTTTGAAAAAGCACCTTCTCTTTCATCAGAAAACCTGTACCTGTACCTAATCCCATTCTTTCCATTACCCACAATGGGTATCTCCACTCTATCAAATGCTTTGTTTCAAGTGAGACCACCACTGTTTCATCAGTGTCATTGGAGCCCTGCCACAATATAACCACTCGCGACTGCAGAGACGAGGATACGGGCTACCATGCCGTTTAGGTAATGTATACTATGGAGCGGGAGATTTAAAGAAGTTATTGCTTGAGTATTTGACTTATCCACGACCATGACCAGAAAAAAGCAAGAGATATTATTTTATTTGGGTATTGAATATTACTGAATGGAGGTCTACATATGCCCTACATATGTCCGTATAAATGCTCTGTTCCTTAACTGAGGAAACTCCATGAAATAGGTCATTTTGACTTTTTCTTTTCCCTGAAGAAGTCTCCTTATAGGAGACGAAACGCGTCGGCTATGGCTTTCTCGTGCTATCAAGGCTGTGATATTCTATGCCTGTGAAAGTATCAAATAAAGAAAAGAATTTCCTTTGAAAATCATATCTACGTCTTGGACATTCCTTTAAACACAACAGACTTTTTCTAAATAGTGCTGAACCCTGTTGCATGTATATTTGATGGTGTTCTTAAATATTTTGTGCATGAGTAATGCCGTGCAATTCCCCTCCTGGATGGGTGGACCAGGTATGGTATTACCAATTTAAGTTCACTAACCCAAATTTTGGAGATCAGCTTTATGTCCACATGCAGTAACGAGATTGAGTTGTGACTCGCACCATTAAGTGGGTCCTTATCAGGTTTGAGGAATAAGGAAACCCTGGCCATGTTAGTTCTTTAGTGGTTCTGTGCCTTCTGCTTTCTCTTCTAATGTTTTGCCCTGAAAGTGCACCAGCTTTAGCTTGTTTACTTAAAACACTTCAAATGGGAAGTCATATACCTTCGGCCTTGCTTGAGGGTAAATCATCTATTAACATATGGATCTCTGCTGCTGTGATTTCTCCCTCTAATATTGTGCTCGGTTCTGCAATAACTTTGGTAAGTCTTAGAGATGACATACATTCTTGTTGCTCCCTCAAAGTAACATTATGATCTGATAAATACAGGTTTTTGTAAAGCAATGTAAAGCCATCCACTATCTCTGTGGGGGAAAATAATCAAGTTTCCATTGTGGTACAGTAATGCTTAGACTGCATTCTTGGCTGCCATCTGTTTGCACTGTGAAGCCAGCAATCAGCCATCATTCTCCCATCTCCCATAGTGTGGTTGCTTGATGCAGAAGAGAGGTGCACTGCTTTATATGTTTACAGTGTGTTAAGGTCATATTTTGCTTTGATTAGTCACTGTAATATGTTTTGCTGGGTGCATAGGCATACTGTTTAATGACATTCTCCAAGTTATGTTGCATGTACTGTCCTTTCCCCTGGTTGGACCTGGCCCTTTCTGCAGCGTAACCCCAAAACCTTTTGCCTTCCTCCTCTCTTTTTTATGACCTCGTTTTTGTTGGCTTTAGGACTCTAGGCACTTTACCGTTAACCAGTGCTAAAGTGAATGTGCTATCCCTCTAAAATGTGGTAACATTGACTTATCGACAATTGGCATATTTAATTTACTTTTAAGTCTCTAGTAAAGTACTAAGGGCCTGTAAATTAAATGCTACTAGTAGTCCTGCAGCACTGATTGTGCCACCCAATTAAGTAGCCCTTTAAACATGTCTCAGGCCTGTCATTGCAGAGCCTTTCTGTGCAGTTTTAAACTGCAATTTTGACCTGGCAAATTAGCCTTCTTGCCAGGCCCAAACCTTCTATTTTATTACATATACGTCACCCCTAAGGTAGGCTCTAGGCAGCCTTATGGGCAGGGTGCAGTGCACTTAAAAGGTAGGACATGTGCTAACTTTATTTTTCCCTACTGCAAGGTCTATCTCTCCCATAGGTTAATATTGGTATTGCCGTAAACCATCTTTAAGTGTAATTTCCAATTGGGATACAATAGAGATTTGGGGTTTGGTGTCTCTGGATTCACAATTTAAATTCACAACTTATGGTGAAGTCCGATTTTAAATTGTAAGTCTTAAAATGCCACTTTTACAAAGTTACTACTCTAACATTGGGTAACCCAATATACCCTTCAAGGCTTGGGTAGAACTGATTGTCAGGTAAAGGTGCCTACAAGGGATTTCTTATATATATTGTTCTGTTGATAGAAATTAAACAGAACTATGTATAAAAGAAATCCCTTGCAGGCACCTTGACCTGACAAAAAAAACCTTTTACAAAGTTAGCATTTTCTTATTTGAACAATTCTATGCCTCTGGCTGTCTCTGAATGCACGTCTGGGTTGGGTGACAATTGGGCTTTGTGCATTTCCTCCAGACAGTCACACACAAAGGGAGCTGGAGTTTGACATTTGCAACCCCAGGCTGATGAACCTTCCTGAAGTAGCTTGGAAGGGAGGATCTGACACTTGCACCTGAATAGGGCTGTGCCTGTCCCAACAAAAAGAGCTGCATACACCAATTGAGTGAGTCTGATGCCAGGGCAGGAAAGGCAGGGACTTTCGTATCTTCAAAGGCGTCTTTGAAGTCTCCCCCACTTCAAAGGCACAACTGGGTATAAGCACCAGGTCCCTGACAACACCACATCTTTGCTGGAACCAAGGACATTCTGCCTGGAAGATGAGCTGTTGTGCTGCAGGAGGAACTGCCACTTTGCTACCTGCTTGGCTGTGTTGACCTGCTGCCTGCTGCTTCTTGCCTGGGAGTGAGAAGGACTCTACCTGTTCTCTACATCCTTGAACCCAAGTTTCTTCAACAGCTTGCTGGAATGGCCCTTGTTCTTGAAATCTCACAGCCATCAAAGACTTCCTTCTACTCTGCTTCAGCTGCTGGACTCTGCCATCTGTGAGACTTCCCTTGCCTGAGGTGACCCTCTAATCCTGGGCCTCAAAAGGAGGTTCTGCAGCTGTTTTGCTCCAAAACTCCACTGTGCCGATGCAGTACCCTTCAACGCCAATGCAGGGTTGATTGGAAGGCATCCCTGCATGGCTCAGTAACAATGTGGGACCCAACTGCAGATTTCAATGATGACGCAGCGCCAATCCAAGGTCCCGACTGTGAGTCTCGACTTCAACGCATCGGCCCGACTGCATGAATAAGAACTGACGCATCGTACTCTCTCAACACCAACGCTTTGCTCCATCCAAGGTACTTTGTTAGCAGGATCTGTTTGAGTCCTGTAGCCAGCCGCCCTCCGTTGAGGTCAGCCTGAAATTTGGATCTACCCCGGTCTAGTGCAACCTTAAGAAACCTTTTAGCGTTATTGACTTCTAAGCTCTGTTTTGGAATTTCATCTTTAAAATTCATATCTCAAGTTTTACTTATTGGATTTTTGTTGTTTTGGTTTTGTTTTACTCGGATAAATATTCTCTATGTTCCTAAAGTGGTGTGGGGGTCTTTTTGTGGTGTTTTCACTGTGCTGCACATATACTTTGCACATTGCCTCTTAAACTACGCCTGACTGCTGTGTGCCAAGCTACCAGAGGGTGAGCACAGGTTACTTTAGGGTGTCAATCTGACTTACCCTAAGATTGTGGTCCCTACTTGGACAGGGTACAAACCTCTGCCAGCAAGAGACCCAATTTCTTATACCCCGTAAGTATGCCTTTTAAACCCCATACAGTACATATGCTGAACATATTTTATCCTTGTTCTTTTCCAAGTATGTGATGAGAAAATAACATAGACATTTCGGAAACTCGTTACAGCAATGGTGCTGTGTGGAGGAAGTAATCGGTGGGTGTACACATCCCATGTGTGCAAGATGTCAGTGTATAGTCTCTTCCTGTTGTGTGTATCAACCTCCAAGGAACAATTAAGGAGTGGGCGCCCATTAATAGCAAGCTCCTAATTGCGATTTCCTGCAAATCGCAATAGAGAAATCACTATTTGAAATGTATGAAACTCATTTGAGTTTCATTTGCAATTTCCAGTGGGTCGCATTTAGGCCTACCTCATGAATATTATTGCGGTAGGTCTTGGTCTCACGTTACTGAATCGTAATTTGTGTTCGTGAATCTACATTTGGAAAGGGCGTCTTTAGGGCGTCCCTTCCAAATATCGAATCTGAATGAGATGTATGAATGTTTTGTGACTGAATTACGGTCACAAAACATTCATATTTTACAGACTCCTTGAAGGAGGTGGTAACCCATTCGCAAATTGGAAGGGGTTCCAAGGGACCCCTTCCTTATGAGAATGGAAAACAAATTTGTGTTTTAGAGCAGGCAGTGGTCCAACAGACCACCGCCTACTCATAAAAAATGAAACTTCAAAGTAAATATTTTTGTTAAATGCAGCCTATTTTCCTTTAAGGAAAACGGGTTAAATTAAAAAAAATAGATTGCTTTATTAAAAAGCAACCACCGACATGGTGGTCTGTTGACCTCAGCAGGCCACCACCCCTGTGATGGCTGCGATCCCTAATAGGTTGCAAACTGTGACCTACCTCATTAATATTCATGAGGTAAGTCAAATTGCGACCCATTAGAAATCCTTGCCTCGTTCCAGGAACTGCTGCACTCACACTGCGCAGGATACCAGCTCCCATTCCCAATGCTATTCCTAGCATGTGAGCAGCGCTGGGATTGGTCTGAGCGGTTCGGTTCGGCACTCAGACATTGACTAGGAGCCTGTGTTGGTTTCTCCACCCAGCTGTACAACACAGCTAGGTGGAGAAATGATAAGTGCACATGACGGTGTGGCCGGCCCTCTGCGGCCGGCTAAACCATCAGGCGCATTTAGCAGTGCCCACAGCTCCCCCCTCCTCCCTGGTGCTGCAGCGTCACTGTGGCTCTCCCCGCCCCTCCCGTGGCTCGGCTGGCAGGCAGCCTGCAGGATGCAAAATAAAATGATAATAAAAATGTTTTATTATCCTTTTATTCATGTGCTTGCCTCTGCTGGCTTTTAGCAGGAGGAGCGATGCTCCTCCGCCATAATGGAGGAGCAGCCACTGCACAGCAGTCGTACCATCACTGCAGAGTTTGGCCATGACGAGTAGACCCCGACAGAGTTTTAACGAAACGCTACCGTACTCCTCAGCTCAGCCTCTGATACATTGGATTTTGCTGGTCTACAATCTCTGTATCTGATAATTAGCTGTTTTATAAACTGTCTGCATTCAAGCTAGTGTGAGAAAAAAAGGACTCATTAGTTTTGGTTAGCAGAACTCCCTGTGACTCACAGATAATTTCTTTACTCCAAACCATATTACTCCCCATTATCTCTGAAGTCATGATTTCAGTTTAGTTTAAAAGTCATATTTTACAGTTAATTCCAAGAAAACGCTGTCCCCTCCCAGGAATAATCTCTCTGAGAACACTAGTTTTGTCTCTTACTCCCTTTGAAGGTACCTCCAAATTGAGCCTATGTTAGATCCCCACCTCATCAATTGTGTCCTGGAGAGGTGAGGATCTTTCTTTGATACCCTGTAGCCAGACATGGTGTAGCCTTGTGTGGAGTTTGGGGAGAGCTGGAGAGATGTTTTGGATGCTAAGGATGGCTATTTGTTGGCTATAGCCTAAATCACTATGGGATAGTTGTTGCGGTAAGGCATTTTCTGAGGCAGGGAGGAAGAGGGTTATTATGTGGTGAAACATATTGTACTATATTGTATTTTTGCATTTCTAGCCCAATTTCCTTCCACTTTGAGAGGCCCCAAAACACTTTCTGGTTGGTTTAGTAAGTAGCTAGACAGTCTGTTGCGCATGGTCGTTAAAGAGTTTTTGGTTGAGGCCTCAAAAATGAGCAGTGCGTTTTGGTATCATGTGTGAGGACCATAGATGCGCTTCAGATTTCTTGTGGCAGCATGTAAGAGTATCTGGTGCACAGAGATGCAAAGAAAGGGAGAGAGTGAGATAGCTCTGCAGGTTGCATATACAAACCAGTATAACTTACAGTTAGACAGTCAACTGAGTTCTCATTTTGGGAAGAGCCAGGTCACTAATGCCTTCCTGACCTCTAGATGGCAAATGATGATCCTTATTCTCTTTGGGAGTGTATTCCACAGCTTGTATTTCTGTAAAGAGCAAACAATTTTTTGAAGAGGGGGAAGGATCCATTCTGGATCTGAGATTTCTTCTTAGTCTGTACAGTTTATGTTTAGATTGTACAAAGGTTGGTCCAAACCCATAGATTGCCTGATGAGCAATGCATAGAGCTTTGTAGGAGATTCATCGTGGGAATAGTAATTGAGTGTAATGGTTATTTGGTCGCGTCTGCTCACGTTAAAGACTTGTCTGGCTGCAGCATTCTGAACTTGTTGCAGCTTGCGAGTAGGTGTCTAGGGACTCTGATGTAGTGTTCTTTGGCATAATCAAGCGAGAGGTTGAAGTTCATGAAAAGAGCAAAATTCTTCACTGCCTTTTTTTGTACCTAGCGGAGGTTCAATCTCTGGAGGACAAGTCGATGTAGGGTCATGATGTTGACCCGATTCAGAGGTGAGTATTTGTGTTGTGGATGAGTTAACTTTAATATCGTTCTATAGTATCCACTAGACAACTACAAAAATGCACAGACCGAGGCAGGAGCTTTTAATGCCCAAAGATTTTTCAAGTTTTAAGATGATCTAGTCGTCAGCATAGCTGTAGCGGTCAAATGAGTTGATGAGATCAGGAAGTGAGGGAGAAGCATACATTGAACAAGGGAAGGGGTGATTTTTGAGCCTTGGGATGGGGAACCTATCACAGATGTGAATGACAAAAAGCAGAACAGAGCATATTTGACCATTTGGGCTCTGTCAGTGAAATATGATATCATCCAGTTGAGGGTTGTGCACTGGATTTCTGGACCATTAATCCTTCTGAAGCAATAGTTAGTGGTCCATGTCATCAAATGATGATAATAAGTCAATTCAGTGATTAAACATTTGTGTCAACTGTGATTTTAAGATGGAATTTAGTCAGTCAATCAACTTTATTCGGTGACATACAATACTTTTGCACTAAAATCATCAGTGCAATTCAAGTAGACAATTATTAAAAAAGTAATAATTCATTAAAATACAAGTTCATATCTTCTTCTCACTGTTAGTGCTGTACAGATGAAATTTAATACTACAGAACTAATTTCTTGTGTTTCAAGACGCTGTAAGTATCACATACCCAGCTTGTGAGATTTAATACCAGAGGGCTGCAGGATTAGACCCCAAAATACCTGCTGCATGCATTGCAACTGGTAAACTTTTACTCAGAGCTTTAAGTGGGCCGGGTCTCACCGGGTCCGAGCACCGGCAGTTTTTTAAAGGGGGCCACAAAACGGGTCTCTATCGGGCTCTATTTTGTGCCCTGGCACAGGCGGTCTGTTTTTCTCAGGACTGCAGTGACACAAGGCACATCGATGTGCGCTGCTCACACTGCTCTTCTCACTAGTGAAGTCACGGCATGACGTCATGCCAGGTGAGTGTTCTAAGGGAAGGGAAATCCTCGAAGGAGAGTAATTTTCTCTCTGGATTTCCCTTCTCTTTTTGAAACTCAGGAGCAGCAACATTGTCGTGGTGTCACAAGCGCTTTAAGTGGAAGCTTTTTCAATATTGTATACAAGCCATAGTTGCTGCTTATTCATCTTATGCAACTACCAACCATTGACAAAGTCAATAGTCCTGACATATAGGCATAATTTTACTTGTTGTATCATATATCTAGATGCAATGACAGAAACAGCAAAATACAATTTGGGCAGCACACTATACTAAGCTAAAAAATGTTTTGCTTACGTGTTTTAAGCCACGCCCCTTTGAGAGACCCCCCAGTTTTTTCATCCCACTTAAAGCCCTGCATTTGCTCTTATATAATTGTAACATCTCCTTCAATGGCCTGTGGCCAAGCTTGCTGGCAAAGCGAAAGATAGCTTCTGTCACTCTCAAGAACTGCTGAGACCTCGTGGTTATCAGGTGGTTCCAGCACAGTGAAGTGTCAAACCTAATACCCAAATAATTAAAAGTTGCAACCTGAGCAACCTCTTCACTATTAATAAAATACAATATAGAGTTCACATTTCTTGGTCCACTTATCATTATGAACCATTTGCTAAAATTAACTTTTAAATCAAATTACTCATAAAATCGGTAAAAGCATCTAAAAGGATGTGGAGTGCATGTACAGTGCTTTCTAATAACACTGCATCGTCGACATACTGCAAAGTTGGAATAGGGCATTAACAGACCTGGGGAGCATCCGCTTTATGTTGCAAGAGAAAGGACTCCAGTCCATTAATATAGAGCAGAAATAAAAAGGGAGCTGAGATACAACCCGGCCGTACACCGCTCCAAGTACTCACTGGAGCTTTAGCTTCACTGTTTGGGCCATATCTTATTCTAACTGAAGTGTCTGTGTCAAGGTTTTTCAGCAAAAAAAATCAAAGGCTTCTCAGCCCCCATGACTTGTAGGATTAATTAACATTGTCAAAGGCACAGGCGAGGTCTATAAAAGCCATATGAATGGACCCTCCCCTGGCCTTGACATACTTCCCAATTAATAAGAGATTTAAAGATTGTTCGTCATTCCCGGAAGCCATATTGGACATTGGAAAAGACGGAATTTTTATCAGCCCAATCCTCATATCTTGTTAAAAGGATTCTCCCCAATATTTAAGTTGAGCCAAGAAGAAAAATTGGACAGTAGCACTTTAGAGTGTTCCTATTCCCTTTCTTGTAAATAGGAAAAATAACTGCCTCCCTCCATGTCCCGATGGGATCAGCTTGAATCACAGCTCTCAATACATTAGTGATAATCGGAGCCCATAAAGTGACATTGAATTTAACAATGTCCATAGGTACCTCGTCTGGCCCTGGGGCTTTTCATGAGGAAAAAGTCATAATTGCACGGGTAATTTCAGTGACTTCAACAGAACTACTATAATTATAGAGAATCTGAGAGTTAATATTCACAGCTTCATCAGCTAGTTGGTCCTCCTTACAGTTAAGATAAGGACCTCTGCAAAATGAGCCCTTCATGAATCATCATGGATGCCATTCACAATTTTAGAGTAGGTATTATCAACAAAATGAGGGTGGTTTTTTATATCCCAGAATCTTCTAGGGTCCCTGGCAATACTCGCTGCTTTAAGATCGGCCCATGCTTCTTTAATAACCTCATCATCACGAGATTATAAGGCCATTTTATATGATAGGCAACGTTTCCTAATAAGGGTAATATTGCGTAGGATCTGTTTAAGTGTCTCCAAAAGTTGTTAATCAGAAGATGAGCATGCTGAGCTAAACCATCTATGCCCACATATAGTCTTAATATGTTTTGGGGCTGCGAGGGTGCATGATATCTCTTTACTAATCAATATAGAAGAATTAACAATAGAGCTATTATCGGCTTCAGGTGACACACAGGTGATAATATATACATATTTCTTGCAGACAATCTCTTTCGTGATAGAGGGGGCATCTATTTTCTCCCATGTTATCCTTGTGCCCTTGTTCTCCCTGTAATCCAGCTCGCCCGATTGTAATCAAGCACACTCACACTTAAGCTGTTAATCCAGACTCAGGTAGAGGGGACTATGATCACTGATGATTGACAACAATCTTAAAGCCTTTAAATAAAGCTCGCAGATCCGAAGACATTACAATAAAATCGACAGTACTGCCTTGGCAGGAACCTATAAAGGGTGGGATCTCTGTCTCATCTTTCCCCGCTGAATCACTAGTTAAGACTAGGTTATATTTAGCGAGTAGCCCATTTAGGGTCTCCCCATATGGACAGTGTTTAAAATGAGACATACCTTCTCCATATGCATCCACAATACTGCATACTGATTTACTACTATGGTTACAAAGGGCGAAATTGAAATCTCCATGCCATTTCAGCATTAACTGCTTTTGGTGTAGACTGGTAAAGTCGGCCAAGGTGTCAAATAGCAGGTCTGTAAGCTCTGTTGACTGATTATCAAAAATGCTATTATAAAAATTAATGACTAATAAATCAGACTTTCTAGAGAGAGAGATTAAAGTATAACCTGATACCAGGCAGAGTGACACATTCTTGTAATACTCTCAGACTATGGGGTGATGCATTCTCTACAGTGTTTTGGGAACATTCCAAAGGATGCTGCATGGCTTGAGGTGGAATGTTAATGTTCAACTGGGGGGGACAGTTGAGCTGACTCTTTGTAGCTGTGTGACAGTGTTGGCTGCAGCTCTGCTCTCAATAAAATATACTAGTTCACCACTACCGGCGTCATTTGCGTTTCCTAAGGACGATTACTACATCTTTTTTTAAGGCAACGTGCTGAGCAGAGATAACGAAGAACCCATGTCTGATCCTGAATGCAGAAGCCACTGAGTATAGATTGCGCGGATCAGATAAGAGGATTTCAGTTAAATGTTACCAGCAGGAGCTGGGTTTACACTGGCACATCTTCTATATCGGTAAAACATTTTGTGGTATGGACAAGGGTGTATTCCGAGGCCATTTACCGCACATAAGTGCGCAGACTCCAACGTTCGCAAGGCCCCATGCATTCCAAAACTATGACTAATGCGCCCCAAATGATGGAGTTTTGCACGTCGGCGTAAGACTGCTTTGAACGCCATTTTGCTAACTTTCTATTGACACACCTCTGCATATCAGTGTAACGCTATTGAGCGGCATTGGGAGAGAGGGGCGGGAGGGAGCAGACCACGGACCCAGAAAATGTGTGAAAAAGGTCGCTTTTATTGGAACAGGTGCACATAACAATTTAAGTAACCCTCGGCAAAGCCTTCCAAAACTAAGCCTCACTAAATAAACCACATACCTAACCCCGCAACCCGCCCCCTCCCCTAAATTTCTTTGGACCCGCCCTCACCCGTACATTACAACCTTCAAGGAATACAAAACATGACATTACCGTATAACCCAATATAAACCTATAAATACAAACCAGTCCGTTAAACAAACTCCCCTGCCTGCCCCTTTACAGCTGTCAATCACACAACCTGTGTAACCGAACTACAAATAAGAAAACCTATCCTTTCCCTGTCGATAACCCAACTTAACAATTAATCAACAAACCCCTGCCAAACCTGTCAAAATTCAAATACCCCCCCACACAGCACCTGCTCCAAGCGACAATACAAAGCAAAGCCCCTGTACACCTGTCCCAAAAAAGGCCACCAAGAGATATCAAAATCTGAAGGAAAAAACCCGGGAAAATATATAACTACTAAAATTAAAAAAGAAAAATAGAAAAATAGGGAGGGAGAGAGGGCAAAAACCACCTAAGCCTAAGCTCCCAGCCACCAGGTCACCAAACCTAAAATGGTGGCTGGGAGCAGGTGCCCAAAGCATTTATGCTTGGGCTCCTTTTGGGCTACAAATAAACAAGCCCAATAACAAAATGGCCGGCGCCAGGCCAGCACCCCCGCCCCTCCCAAACTGCCCGGGGTGGGACCTCCCTGCGGTCTGCTGCCCCCACCCCCCCAGCCCCACTTGGGAGAGAGGGGCAGGGGGAAGCAGACCACGGACCCAGAAAATGTGTGAAAAAGGCCGCTTTTATTGGAACAGGTGCACATAACAATTTAAGTAACCCTCGGCAAAAGCCTTCCAAAACTAAGCCTCACTAAATAAACCACATACCTAACCCCGCACCCTGCCCCCCCCTAAATTTCTTTGGACCCTCCCCCACCCGTACATTACAACCTTCAAAGAATACAAAACATGACATTACCGTATAACCCAATATAAACCTATAAATACAAACCCGTCCGTTAAACAAACTCCCCTGCCTGCCCCTTTACAGCTGTCAATCACCCAACCTGTGTAACCGAACTACAAATAACCAACCTATCCTTTCCCTGTCGATAACCCAACTTAACAATTAATCAACAAACGCCTGCCAAACCTGTCAAAATTCAAATAACCCCCGCAACCCAGAAAGAAGGGGGGGGGAATCTACCCCCCTTTCTGCCCCCCCAACCTAGGAAAGAACCCGCAGACTCCCTATCCATGCCACTAAACGTTCAAGCATCTAGACAAAACTTCCCTAATTTCCAGCAAATACAGGTCCATTTTAAGCCTGGATAAATGCACTCCATCATCCCTAAAAAAACTCCACCGCCTCAAAACGAATTTCTTTGTGAGTCACTCTCCCAAACCCCAAACTGCAACAAAACCTAGAAATTTCAGAGTTCACTTTCCTCCGTGTCCTGTCAATAGCTCTAGGGTTCACCGCCCCTCTCCAAATCCTCCGCGGAACCAACTCAGTCCACAACACATGGCATCCCAACCATCACTCCCTTACCAGTGCCAAATCAGCAACACTACACCTTTCACTCCACAAAGATCATTCTCCCCGAGATGAATCAACAAAATATCCGGGCACTGGCCCCTCACCATCGCTTTATTCAAACACGGTATAAGTTCCCTCCAAAGCATACCTTCCTTGCCCTTCCACACAATGTTAAACAGATGCTCATTAAAACCCAACATTTTTCCGAAATAACTTTGGCACGCCTGAACCTGTGCCCATTTGATGAATGAATGCCCCACTATCCAAACAGTCAACTCCTTTGAGTGGGGCCCAGCCACCAAACCTGTAAAGAGAAAAATATAATGAGACTCACAATAGGGAGGATGACGCATGCGCCTCCCCCGCGTTCCCTCTCACATACCGCTGAAAATAGTCTGACGACAAGCGCCCTAGTCGCATAATATTCCCTTGAGACCAACCCCTGTTATGAGCTTCAGTCACTGCTCCAATCCTAAAAGAATGAGTCCCATACTTCGCCCCATCCAACCCAATCCTCTGCAATGCTTTACGCAGAACCATACACAGTTGGTAATCTGTTACTCGGGCGCCATTGATATGCCGAAAAACTAAGTCGCCCCCAGACCCTCCTGACAAAGTCTTCCAGCGACGGGCTAAACGCAAAGGACAAGTAGAACTGGGAGCCTCCGCTTCTAACCACTTTCCTTTCCCGATGCTTCTCTGATCAGTTTTCGAACTAGCCAGCCAAATATGCACACCTTTTTCCCCAAAAAACACTTCTCGCCAAGTAATCCCCCGTTTGGATTTGGTACCCAGGAGCTCCGAGACTCGAAACGCCCCAAAAAACATGAACGCCATAAGAGTGGCAAACAAGCCAACCTCAAAACCATCCCTGCAAACCGCAGGTAAAACCTCCAACAAACGTGCCAGGGTCTGCCAAGAAAGGGGGGAACGAGACAGCTGAACCTCTCCCCGCTCCCTCGCCCCACCCTCGAGCATTCTCCTCCCAACTTCTCCCACGGAAGGGGAATAACCCCAAAATAGTTTCCCCATAAAAGCAATTCCTGCTAATTTCCCGGTGATGGTAACCCTGGAAAGGCCTCTCTCCATGAAGTCTAAAATAAACTGAATCACATCCTCAGAACGACGCCTACCTCCTCCCTCCTACAAGCCCCAGATGCCAAAAAATCCCTCCATGTAAGTGCATATGCTGCCCGAGTAGACGCTGACAGTGAACCTACCACCAATTTAAATACGGATTAGTTACTTACCTGTAATCCTAGTTCTCTTCCAGGGGTATCCTCATCAAAGTCATAAGCATTACAATATTCCCGCCCATGCGCGGGACCCCGGAAACACTATATTATATGTGCCCCACATATAAATATCCATATATATATATATATATATATATATATATATATATATATATATATATATATATATCCAAACCAAGAAACCTCCGAATAAGGAGCCTCTGACCCTTCAGGGCGGCCTCTGAAGACAGGCACGGAGCAGCCCATCACCTCATCACGCCAATGAAACAAACAAAGAGGCCCGTTTCTGGGGACAGCAGCTTTATTCAGAGATATGCTGCACAATTAGGCTTCCATTTCTCCAACATGTTTCAGCGTTTAGCCTTGTTCACGGACAGGAAGCTGAATCACCAAGTGCATGTGTGCACGCATTTTTTTAAAATATCTGACATCACGTGACTGATTGAAAATACACATCCCACAATGCATCCTGGTCACATATCTGCTTGCTAGTAATGCACGGAATTAATTCACGTTCTAAAGGCAGTTCATAACACGCTCTTTGCAATGTGCCGGTGCAAAAATATTTATTTCATGGTGTCTCAGTCACGGAGATTACGATTTTAAAAGCACAATGCTGGATATTATCGTTCTCTTTCAAAAGCTCACGTCCCCAGAGCGATTAATGCAGGGATTGCTCCTACATCAAATCCCTTCCACAGCTGTCAGTTGATTTGCTATTTAGCATTACCTTTTGTAGGTCCAGACTGCAGCGAGTGGGTCATGCTCCTTTCTTTAATCCAAACCAAGACACCTCCGAATAAGGAGCCTCTGACCCTTCAGGGCGGCCTCTGAAGACAGGCACGGAGCAGCCCATCACCTCATCACGCCAATGAAACAAACAAAGAGGCCCGTTTCTGGGGACAGCAGCTTTATTCAGAGATATGCTGCACAATTAGGCTTCCATTTCTCCAACATGTTTCAGCGTTTAGCCTTGTTCACGGACAGGAAGCTGAATCACCAAGTGCATGTGTGCACGCATTTTTTTAAAATATCTGACATCACGTGACTGATTGAAAATACACATCCCACAATGCATCCTGGTCACATATCTGCTTGCTAGTAATGCACGGAATTAATTCACGTTCTAAAGGCAGTTCATAACACGCTCTTTGCAATGTGCCGGTGCAAAAATATTTATTTCATGGTGTCTCAGTCACGGAGATTACGATTTTAAAAGCACAATGCTGGATATTATCGTTCTCTTTCAAAAGCTCACGTCCCCAGAGCGATTAATGCAGGGATTGCTCCTACATCAAATCCCTTCCACAGCTGTCAGTTGATTTGCTATTTAGCATTACCTTTTGTAGGTCCAGACTGCAGCGAGTGGGTCATGCTCCTTTCTTTAATCCAAACCAAGAAACCTCCGAATAAGGAGCCTCTGACCCTTCAGGGCGGCCTCTGAAGACAGGCACGGAGCAGCCCATCACCTCATCACGCCAATGAAACAAACAAAGAGGCCCGTTTCTGGGGACAGCAGCTTTATTCAGAGATATGCTGCACAATTAGGCTTCCATTTCTCCAACATGTTTCAGCGTTTAGCCTTGTTCACGGACAGGAAGCTGAATCACCAAGTGCATGTGTGCACGCATTTTTTTAAAGTATCTGACATCACGTGACTGATTGAAAATACACATCCCACAATGCATCCTGGTCACATATCTGCTTGCTAGTAATGCACGGAATTAATTCACGTTCTAAAGGCAGTTCATAACACGCTCTTTGCAATGTGCCGGTGCAAAAATATTTATTTCATGGTGTCTCAGTCACGGAGATTACGATTTTAAAAGCACAATGCTGGATATTATCGTTCTCTTTCAAAAGCTCACGTCCCCAGAGCGATTAATGCAGGGATTGCTCCTACATCAAATCCCTTCCACAGCTGTCAGTTGATTTGCTATTTAGCATTACCTTTTGTAGGTCCAGACTGCAGCGAGTGGGTCATGCTCCTTTCTTTAATCCAAACCAAGAAACCTCCGAATAAGGAGCCTCTGACCCTTCAGGGCGGCCTCTGAAGACAGGCACGGAGCAGCCCATCACCTCATCACGCCAATGAAACAAACAAAGAGGCCCGTTTCTGGGGACAGCAGCTTTATTCAGAGATATGCTGCACAATTAGGCTTCCATTTCTCCAACATGTTTCAGCGTTTAGCCTTGTTCACGGACAGGAAGCTGAATCACCAAGTGCATGTGTGCACGCATTTTTTTAAAGTATCTGACATCACGTGACTGATTGAAAATACACATCCCACAATGCATCCTGGTCACATATCTGCTTGCTAGTAATGCACGGAATTAATTCACGTTCTAAAGGCAGTTCATAACACGCTCTTTGCAATGTGCCGGTGCAAAAATAATTTTTTCATGGTGTCTCAGTCACGGAGATTACGATTTTAAAAGCACAATGCTGGATATTATCGTTCTCTTTCAAAAGCTCACGTCCCCAGAGCGATTAATGCAGGGATTGCTCCTACATCAAATCCCTTCCACAGTTATAGTTGCCTACACTAACTATAACGGGGGAATTTCACTGGTTTTTTATCAGTAAAATTTCCGCTAACTATAACATGTGTGAAACCTATGGTTTTTTCAGTGAATTTGCAAGGTTTTTTAAATGCTAATTCCGAACTATAACGTGTGTGAAACCTATGGTTTTTTCAGTGAATTTGTACGTTTTTTTAAATGCTAAGTTACTTTACGCCATTCGTGGCGTGCGCGTCCACTTAACGCAGTTCGTTCCGTGCGCGCACGGTGCGCTTCGCGCACCGTGCGCGCACAGTAAGCACGCGGTGCGCTTCGCGCACCGCGCGCCCACTTTACGCAGTTAGTGCCGTGCACGCACGGTGGGCACGCGGTGCGCTACGCGCACCGCGTGCCCACGTTACGCTAGATGGGCCATGTACGCACGATGCGCTTCGCGCACCGTGCGCACATGGAGGACATATGATGCACTTCGTTTTGAAAGGTAATATTTTAATTTTTCGTAATTTTTATAAGCCATGCACAAATGGTGCCCTTCGGGCACCATTTGCACACGGGGTGGAGAGAGTGTTGTTAATTTTTTCTTTTATTATTTTTGTTTAAAATATTGTGGTTTTTCACACCTACAATAAGCCCTGCACATTAGTTGGCCTGCGGCCACCAAAAGCACAGGGGGTGGGGACAGTGTGGATAGTGTTTTTTTTTTTTACATTTTTTACCGTACGCGTACGGTAAGCGTAATCGGCGAAATTAGCGAAAAAATAAAAATTGCATTTTTGGCCTTGGGGGGTCTTTGGGGACTCCCTCAACATGGCTATGTGTGTGGGAGCTGTCTAAACAGCCCCTTTATATGTTTATTGGTTTTATTTAACAACCTAGCTCTCAGTGCGAGAGAGAAAATGGCGGCCGCCGCTTCCTGGTTTCGGCTGTTTCGAATGTTTACTAAGATCTAAGAGCCAATCAGAATCGCGCTCGCGCACGCCACCGTACGCGTACGGTAAGCTTACGGTAAGCGTACCGTAAGCTGGCTCAGATATATATATTGATTTAAAGGCTATTTTCTCAGAATCTACTGAACAGATTTACACCAAACCTACAAAAGGCACTTCCTTGACCTGAGGACTACCTCTCTGCCAAATTTCTAGTAATTCTGTTCAGCCGTTCGGGCTGTAGCCCTGTCTAAAGGTCCTATGGAAAAATGCATGGGAAAAACGCGTTTTGGGACCCCCCTTTTATCTCAGCCCCCGCTTGACGAATCCCCCCGAGACTTTCAGGGTAGGAGCGGAGCGTAGCGGAGCGTAGCGCCCCACCTATTTTGAGAAATTCGCAAGGATTCGTCGACCGGCGCCAAAGTTATTCAAAATAGAATGTTGCGGATTTCCTATGGAAAAGGGGTCCTAACTATAACTACCTACTGGCGACCGCCAGTAGGTAATATATATATATATATATATATATAAACAAGCAGTAGCAGCCTAACCAACATCAGAGCTGAAACATGCTGTAAGGAATTTCCACTAAACACATAAAACATGCATTAGAAACAGGAGAAACAACCATAAAAATTTGTTTAGAAACTGTTTTAATGAGCAGTATACAGTAGAAATTCTCATACACCACTGAAAGCATAGTAAGCTCCCAGGCTGCATTACAAATACCCAGTCTAACAAGACTGAAAAGCTAACCTGTAGCTGCATAGCAATAAACTGACACCGTGCCTTTAAGGCACACCTAACCCCCCAGCTTCCCATCATGCCTCAGGGGTGGCAGTTAGCTCAGTTGTTCTTTGCGGAGACTGAAAAAGCCATGACACAAAGAGATGACCACATCTGTAAAAGATAACTATCCTTTGCCCGGGGAGGCGGGAGGGTTGCTTATGACTTTGATGAGGATACCCCCGGAAGAGAACTAGGATTACAGGTAAGTAACTAATCCTTCTCTTCCAGGGGATCCTCATCAATAGTCATAAGCATTAGAATAGAATAGCGAGCCTCAACTCATCTCCCTGCGGGCAAAGGAAAACATAGAAATATGATCAGAAAACTTAACCAACCGAGCTCGAATAGAGTAAAAAAACTATCCAAACAGATTCCTCAAGGAGGCCTGGCCTACTTGAGCATCAGCCCTGGAATCAGACTCTAGGCAGTAGTGCCTCGTAAAGGTATGAACTGATTTCCAGGTCGCTGCCTTGCAGATCTCTTACATAGGGACGTCATGCAAGAAAGCAACTGTGGCCGCTTTCCCCCTAGTGGAATGAGCCTTTGGGGTTAACGGTAAAGGCCTTTTCGCCAGCTGGTAAGCTAAGGTAATGCAGGACACAATCCATCTCGAAATGGATTTCTTAGCGGCTGGGAAGCCTGTTCTCATGGCGCCATAATTGACAAATAGCTGGTCCGATTTTCGTATGCCTTTGGTACTTTCTAAATAGAATTTAAGTACCCTCTTAAGGTCCAAGGAATGGAGCGACCTCTCAGCCGGGGTCGCAGGATTTGGAAAGAAGGATGGAAGGGGAATGGACTGATTGATGTGAAAATCAGACACTACCTTAGGGAGAAAAGACGGATGCACACTCAAGACCACTCTGTTATGATGAAAAACAGTGTAAGGCTCTTTGATACACAGAGCCTGGATCTCACTTACTCTGCGCGCTGATGTAATGGCAACCAGAAAAGCGACCTTCCAAGACAAATGCTGCAAGGAAGCTCTGTGGATGGGCTCAAACGGTGGGGGGGCCATCAATTTGGACAATACCAGGTTCAATTCCCACGGAGGAGAAGGGTTTCTAACCGGGGGATACACCTTTTTCAACCCCTGTAAGAAGTCCTTGACCACCTGCATCTGGAAAAAAGAGGGCTGCCTAGGTGATTTTCTGTATGCCGTAATGGCAGACAAATGGACCCTGATAGAACCATACTTTAAACCTGATCTAGCTAGGTAGAGAAGATAAGGGAGGATTACATCTTCCTGACCCTTTGTAGGATCAAGGTGATTTTCCCTATACCAAAGAAAAAACCTTTTCCACTTGAACGCATATGACGCTCTTGTGGCGGGTCGTTTCGCTTCTTTCAAAATCTGCATACACTCAGGAGGCAGATTCAAATGTCCGTACTGCAGGACCTCAGGAGCCATGCTGTTAAGTTCAGTGAGGGAAGGTTGGGATGCAGAATCTTCCCGCCCATCTTGGTCAGCAGGTCCATCCTGCAAGGCAGTCTCCTGTGCGGAAGTACCGACAGATGAAGAAGGTCCGGGTACCACAACTGCCGTGGCCAGTCTGGAGCGATCAGAAGCATTGTCATGCTGGATCTGAGAAGTTTGGACACCACCTTGGGGATCAGGGGCAGTGGAGTAAAGGCGTAGGCATATGTCCCTGACCTTTCCATCAAAAGAGCATTCCCCCATGTCCCTGGACGGTGGAATCTGGACGCGAAGGCGTGGCATTTAGTGTTTTCGTCGTCTGCGAAGAGATCCATCTCCGGACGACCCCACCAAAGGAAAAGGTCCGCCACCACCTCGTCGTGCAGCACCCAGTCTGGCTGATCTTTGAAGGGCCTGCTGAGTGCGTCTGCCTTGATATTGAGCTCTGCTGGAAGGTGCACTGCCACTACCGAGAGGTTCCGGGCGAGAAGCCAGTGCCAGATCGCCTGAGACTCCAGGGAGAGAGGACGTGACCGAGTTCCGCCCTGCTTGTTCAGGTAGAACATGGTCGTTGTGTTGTCGGTCTGGACCAGGACCGAAGTGGACTCGATTGCCGGTAGGAAAGCTTTGAGAGCAAGGTGGACTGCCCGGAGCTCCAGCATATTGATGTGGTAGGTCTGTTCTTTCGCCGACCACCGCCCTTGTATCTGAAGGCACCCATGTGTGCCCCCCAGCCTTGCAGAGACGCGTCTGTCACCACCGATTGCACCAGAAGTGGCTGGTGAAAAGGGACTCCCACAATCAGATTCCGCTGCTGAGTCCACAATGTGAGGGAGGATCTCGCCGTCTGGGAGAGACATATCTGATCTTCCCAGTGACCCGTTGCCTGATCCCACTGGTCCTCCAGAGTTTGTTGCAGAGGCCGCATCCTCAGCCTTGCGTTGGGGATAAGAAAGATGCAGGACGCCATGGATACCAGCAGGGATGCCACCTGTCGGACCGACGGGTTTTGGACCTGGAGCAGGAGGCCGCACTTTCATTTCATTGAGGACAGTCTCTCCTCCGAAGGATACGCTCTTCCCACGCTTGTGTCCAGAACTGACTTCTCCATGTTGACATGAAGGCTGAGATCGTGCAACTGCTGAAGGCATATCTGGAAGTCGCGCCTCACCTGCAGTTGGGATGGACCTTTTAGCAGCCAGTCGTCCAAGTAAGGATAGACGAAGAGACCTCTTCTGTGGAGGGCAGCCGCGACCACTGCCATGCATTTGGTGAAAACTCGAGGAGCCGACTTGAGACCAAAGGGCAGGATCTTGTATTGATAATGCTTGCGGCCGACCACAAACCGCAGGTACCTGCGATGACGTTTTGCTATGGAAATATGGAAGTACGCATCTTGGAGGTCCACTGAACACATCCAATCCCCCACTTGCAGATGTGGACATATCTGATGAAGTGCCAACATGCAAAACTTCTCCTTGACTATGACTTTGTTCAGGAGGCGAAGGTCCAGAATTGGCCGAAATTTGTGCTCCTGATCTTTTTTGGGGACCAGAAAGTACCGGGAGTATACTCCCTTGCCAATTTGAGACGGAGGAACCCTTTCTATAGCCTGTTTTTGGAGAAGGGTCCTCACCTCCTTTCGGAGCAGAAGTAGTTGATGATGACTTGACTTTTTTGGTGGAATGTCTTTTGGGAGCGCACGGAAACGTAGCGCATATCCATTGCGCAGTATATTCAGCACCCAGCAATCTTTTGTGATGTTGACCCACTCTGCCAGATGTTGTGAAGCACTTCTTCCCACTGGAGTGGGCAACGGCGGCAGAGGAAGCCACTGCTCATGACTTTCCGCCAGCCTTTGCTGTGGTAGAGGACTGCTGCTGGTGCCCTCCTCTACCTCTGCCGGCCTTTCCTCCTCGAAACTGCGATCTTCCCTGCGTTTTGCTCTGGGTCCACTGAGGGGTTTGAACCCTCTGTTGAGACCCCTTGCGTTGGTTGGGTCGGAAGCGGTGGCGAAATTCTTTCTTCTTCTCCAGCCCAACCGCCTTGAGAGTATCCAGCTCAGTTTTCATGCGGGTCCTTTCCTCATCCGCATGCGTGCCAAACAGAGAAGAGCCAGAGAATGGGAGGTTTAATATTCTCTGCTGAGCATCTGGCTTCAGCCCGGTCAGTTTCAACCAGGACGATCTTCTGGCGCACACCCCATGTGCGCACAAATGAGCTGCCAGTACTGCCCCATCCGCTGCCGTGCTGATCGACTGATTAGCCACCAGAGATTCCTCCGTGACTATTTCGTCGAAGTCTTTCTGGTCCTCTTTTGGAAGCTTGGCTTTAAAACGGTCCAAAGAGTCCCAGAGGGCACTATCGTAGCGACCTAGGAGCGCCGCCGCGCTGGAGACCTTCAGGGATGCAGCCGCTGACGTACAGCACCATGAGTGCTGAGATCTACTCTCTTTGTCAGGAGGGACAGAGGAAGATGCCGATACTGTGTGAGTCTTCCTCGCAGCTGCTACTATCACAGAGTCCGCCGGAGGGTCCGACTTGACAAACACCGGATCAGAGGCAGCCGGCTTATACCTTTTTTGGATGCGAGCAGGCACCGCCTTGATGGTCGAAGGCGTTAGAAAGGTGTCCATAACAGGCTCGAGGATCCCCGGAACTAAGGGAAGCAGAGGGCGAGACGCTGACTTCTGGTGAAGAGTCTCAAAAATCACAGTTGTTGTGACCTGAGGGACGTACATTTGAATGTTAAGTTTCTGCGCGCCTCTTTGCAGGACCTCATGATACGTATTGATATCATCAATCGGCGAGACCCTGGATACCGGGCTGTCCGAAAGCGTGGGGGAGTAATCCCGCCTCGAGGACCGGGTGGATGAAGTCAAGGTAGTAGACGGGCTTCTCCTACTCCGCCGATGATCCCGGGATGCCTCAGCACAGTCATCTCGACCCCTGGATCTCCCAGCATGCTCATCTCGCCTGGGGGAGCGCGATCTAGAGCGCTGTCTCACCGGTGAGCTCTCGCGTGCTCGTCTAGGCGGACTCCCCCAGTCCACTTCTTCCACCAGCCTCTGCAGAGACCTATGGTGCAGACCGGCATATTCTCGCATCCTCTTTGTCGCCCCTGAAACTCACCAGTGATGCACGGGTCGCAGCCATTCTGGCGACAGCTGAACTGCCGAAGTGGTCTCATGTGGTCTTGAAGGAGACCTGCGGGACCGTTCAGTATCCTTGGGACGGCTTTGTGGAGCCACAGACCTCAGAGAGGTCCTCCTGGACGAGTGGGAGGATGAATGACACGAAGCTGACTCCGTTACCAGTACCACGGAGTCCCCAGACCTCACCGAGGCTTGTCGCGACATCGAGCGCACCCTCGACGTCGATCTGTGCGCATGCCGGGTCTCTCATCTGCTCGACGTCGAACGCCTTGACGACGGAGATCTGTGGCGATGAGAGGTAGGCGAAGAATGGTGCCTCGACGTCGAACGGTGATGCAAAGCCGACGACGGAGTGACCCTCTCTCTCGACGCCGAGTAGACGACGGCGGAGCAGTGTCCATTCTCGATGCCGACAGTCTGCGCGATGACGGCTGAGGGGTAGTTCTCGCCCTCGAAGCCGAACACCGTCGAGACGACGATGGAGACCTCACCCTCGACGCTGATCGTCGCCTGGTTGACGACGGCGGAGGAGTCTTCTTCGCTCTCGAGGTCGACCGCTGATGGAACTGCGACGACGGTAGAGAGGCCGCCCTCGACAGCGGAGGGGTGATACTCCTCGACGCCGAGCGTCGCCTGGTTGACCCCGGTGGAGGGGTCTGATCTCTCGACGCCGAGTGTCGCCTGGTTGACGACGGCGGAGGGGTCTTATCTCTCGACGCCGAACGTCGCCTGGTTGACGCCGGCAGAGGGGACTTATCTCTGGACGCCGATCGTCGCCGGGTTGACGATTGCGGACGACTCTTTGACGTCGACGACGTACCTCTTCTCGACGGCGAGCCCGCTGTTGAGGGTCTTTTTGAAGAGGTATGCCCCATCTGAAGGTCTTTTCTCAGCGCCGAGCCCGACGCTGAAAGAGAAGGACGCAGGGACTTACTTTTAGAAGGCGTCCTGGACCTCTTGGAACCCCTCTTGACCGGAGATCTTCCTCTAGATGGATTCGCTAGGCCATAGATGCAAATCCTTTCCCTGTCCTTCAGAGTTCGTTTGGACAGGGTCTGGCAGTGAGGACGGGTCTTAGGATCATGGTCCTCCGGCAAACATAGGATACAGACCCTATGGGAATCGGTCTTGGCCTTCTTTTTGCCACAAGAAGGGCAAGGGTCAAAAAGAGATGGCATTTTTGGTATTAAAAAATGATTAAATCTGTCAAAAAAAGACAGCTTCTTACTTGAACAGATAGAAAACGTTGAAGTAAGGTATAAAAAGTTGTTAAAAGTGAAATGATTTTCTGAAGAAAGCAGAAAACAGTGGAGCTGTGTTGCCAGGATCCTTCCAGAAGGAGCCGGAAAGAACAACTGAGCTAACTGCCACCCATGAGGCATGATGGGAAGCTGGGGGGTTAGGTGTGCCTTAAAGGCACGGTGTCAGTTTATTGCTATGCAGCTACAGGTTAGCTTTTCAGTCTTGTTAGACTGGGTATTTGCAATGCAGCCTGGGAGCTTACTATACTTTCAGTGGTGTATGAGAATTTCTACTGTATACTTCTCATTAAAACAGTTTCTAAACAATTTTTTATGGTTGTTTCTCATGTTTTATGTGTTTAGTGGAAATTCTTTACAGCATGTTTCAGCTCTGATGTTGGTTAGGCTGCTATTGCTTGTATATATATATACATATATATATAAATATATATATATATATATATATATATATTACCTACTGGCGGTCGCCAGTAGGTAGTTATAGTTAGGACCACGTTTCCATAGGAAAACCTCAACATTCTATTTTGAATAACTTTGGCGCCGGTCGACGAATCCTCGCGAATTTCTCAAAATAGGTGGGGCGCTACGCTCCGCTCCTACCCTGAAAGTCTCGGGGGGATTCGTCAAGCGGGGGCTGAGATAAAAGGGGGGTCCCAAAACGCGTTTTTCCCATGCATTTTTCCATAGGACCTTTAGAACGAGCTACAGCCCGAACGGCTGAACAGAATTACTAGAAATTTGGCAGAGAGGTAGTCCCTAGGTCAAGGAAGTGCCTTTTGTAGGTTTGGTGTAAATCTGTTCAGTAGATTCTGAGAAAATAGCCTTTAAATCAATATATATATCTGAGCCCGCTTACGGTACGCTTACCGTACGCTTACCGTAAGCTTACGGTGGCGTGCGCGAGCGCGATTCTGATTGGCTCTTAGATCTTAGTAAACATTCGAATCGGCCGAAACCAGGAAGCGGCGTCCGCCATTTTGTCTCTCGCACTGAGTGTTGTTTATCAAACATGATGGCCAAAAACATGTTACGGGGCTGTTTTGACAACTCCCTCCCACATAGTCATGTTGAGGGAGTCCCCAAACATCCCCCAAGAGCAAAAACGGTTTTATTTTTTTTTCGGCAATTTCGCGGGGTACGCTTACCGTACGCTTACCGTACGCTTACCGTAAGCTTACCGTACGCTTACGGTAAAAAAATAAAAATAAAAAAAACACTATCCACACTTACCCCACCCCCTGTGCTTTTGGTGGCCGCAGGCCACCAAATGTGCAGGGCTTATTAATAGAGAAAAAAAACGTAATTTTGGCAACATGAAATTATAAAATCGAAATAAAAAAAACACTATCCACATTGACCTCACCCCCTGTGCTTTTGGTGGCCGAAGGCCACCAAATGTACAGGGCTTATTAAAGTTGATAAAAACCGTGCACGGAACGAACTGCGTTAAGTGGGCGCGCACGCCACAAATGGCGTAAAGTAACTTAGCATTTAAAAAACCGTACAAATTCACTGAAAAAACCATAGGTTTCACACACGTTATAGTTAGGAAATAGCATTTAAAAAACCTTGCTAATTCACTGAAAAAACCATAGGTTTCACACATGTTATAGTTAGCTGGACATTTTACTGATAAAAAACCAATGAAATTCCCCCGTTATAGTTACTGTAGGCAACTATAACTCACGCGACCGTAATCCTCTGCTGATGACATGTGTCTTTATGAAAAAAAAATATTTGTAATATATGTATAGCTAAAATTTAATGGAAGAAGATATGGGCAAATAAGTGTCTAAATACAGTATTAGCATCAGCAGAGGATTGCGGTCGCGTGAGTTATAGTTGCCTACAGTAACTATAACGGGGGAATTTCATTGGTTTTTTATCAGTAAAATGTCCAGCTAACTATAACATGTGTGAAACCTATGGTTTTTTCAGTGAATATATATATATATATATATATATATATATATATATATATATATAATAAAACATTATGAATGAATAATGCTTTGCACCCTATCGCATTTAAGCGAAGAACAAAACATGCGATTTTAAAATGAATATAATGAATTCAAATCAGTATGATGCAAATGAAAGTAGAATTTCGCACTATGACAATATGAGTTACAATATAGTCAAACGGTTGCGGCATTTGATGGTTAGCAATTGCGGCTCATTTATATTTAATTATTCAAATATATGATGAGACAGTTCTGATAAGTTGCATTTATGCATGAACTTAATACTGCGCTTAACTAGATCATCATATGTGCTTTGTCTACTTATTGTACTGTAAGAGGAAATGGTACAGAAAATTTGCATTTACGCATGGTATTATTTGCACAAAGAAATGTTTGTAAATGTGTAAACATTCTCACGGGGAATGCCCTTTCTATGTCTATTATCACGTGCAATCTATGAACCTATCGCTAAGCACAATGTCACTTTAAAAATGCGATTGCTGTAAAAAAACGTCACCATGTGATCAAGACTCGAAGGAGTTGAAACGCGTTATGGCGGCATCGATGAAATAAACACGTAAAAATTGGCACCAAGTTTGTGGTCCGTGTCCGTGTGTAGCTGACAAAGGCTGAGACGCTGCGGATTCGTCTATATATATATATATATATCCACTACCAAGGCTCACTAAGAATAGAAGCAAGTCGGACACAGCTCCGGAATGAAACATCAGCATTTAATAGAGCTTAGCAGCGCTTGCATGCAGTCCGTGAAACGCTATGGCAGACGCGTTTCTGGCCGGAATGGCCGTCTTCAGTGCCGGTCTCAACGGCTGACAGCTTTACCATTGAGTGAGAGTCCACTCCTTAAAAACAGTCTCTCAGCTCCTCCTTCATGTCCAGGTGGAAATCATTAGTGCTGCTGGATTCAGGTGAGCTGCATGCTGGAACTCGTAGTGCAGCGTGGTGCCTAAAACAGTGGTGTAGGCTCCCAAACAATCCAGTGATGCCCAAAATTCATTGCGCTGTAATACATGTTACCGCAGCCTTCCTGATAAAGTTGGTACTGCTCTCGCTGATGTCGTAATCCTTATCAGGCAGCTCTCGCCGCCTCCTCTCTCCCCTCGCGTTCATCACAGCCATGGTGGCAGTAGTTTCTGCTTGGGGGGGCGCCGCGTTTACACTCCTCGTGTTGCACCAAATTGTTGCTGAAGACGCGGTGCTCCTGACCGAGAGGGCGTGTCCTTGTGCCGGACTCAGCAAGCCGGCTATACATCCATACATATATATATATCTCCTTTAGAGAGGATCGACGACCCCCACTCAGTAGTCCTGGAGTATTCTGGTGACTGGACACTGTAGGAGTAGCCACTCCATGCGGTGAGGTGGGTAGACAGTACTCATGTTTTTCGAGCGGATGTGTCACCTCGAACTTGGCACAATTCAGCCAATTATCGTACTGTTATTGGTGGCTCCTGAGCCCATTACAGCTTTGCTGATGCATGCTGGTCTTGGTGGTCTTGGCCAGCAGTGACTAATGGGTGTGATGCCTTTTGTTTCCATCAAGGGATTACCGTGTTGGTGGTTAAGTTTGGACAAGTGCGAGCTGTTGGGCATTGTTATGAGCCTTCTATTAGAACATCAATAACATGTCTGTGCTGATGTTATCTTGCTATGTTTTTTTTAAATATGAGGACTTTTGCACACTGACTTTCAATCGCGCATTTTGTTTACATGAATTAGTCCCAGGTGGCTGCAACTAATCGGGCCGTAAAGAGAGTGAATTAGCAGTATTCAATGCTAGGGACAAGAGCTTCACTGCTAGGTCATGTGACCTCTATGAACTGCATTGTATTCATGCGCTTTATTTCGGCATATGTAATTTATGTAGTATGCATTCTGTGTTATATAGTTTTTCACACACAATTGAGTGAGGGATTGAATGTATTTAATGGATTTGACGTTTTTATTGTGCTTTTGCTTTGTAGTATTTCGTCAGTGTCTATCCTCTTCCAGTATTTAATGGCATTTTAAACATGGTGTCCCTTAGATTGATAAAGGAAGGTTCCCTGCCGAAACGCGTCTCTCATCTGTGCGAAGCTGCGGTGACCCATAGCATTAAAGATTTGATTCAGATCTTACCTACCTCGAGTACGTGCCCTTCTTCTTGTTTTTGACATGAGGTTCGATGGATGGAAGGTTACAAGTATGTTACAGTTAGGCTCAAATTTTACTCATACAAAACCAGTGAAATTCAGCAGTTACCTGACCTAACTATAATTTACACCCCCACAGTGCACTGCTTATGACCTCACATATTACATCACTCATGACATAGTCAGTGACATCAATGATGACATCACTGATGATATCGCAAATGACATCACTCATGACATCATCCAGTGAAGGTAAGCATTTTGTAAGAATTGATGATTGTTAAACATATATACTATGGTACTACAAAAGTTACATTAGTATACTAGGTGTACTACTAAAGAACAATACTACTTCTAATATATAATATGTGAGTGACTGTGTGTATGCGTGTGTGAGTGGGTGTGTGAGAGACTGTTTGGGTGTGTGAGTGGCTATATGGGTGAATAAGTGGGTATGTGAGTAGCTGTGTGGGTGAGTGAGTGACTATGTGAATGATTGTAATGGTGAGTGAGTGGGTATGTCAGTGGCTCTATGGGCGAGTAAGTGGCTGTGTGAGTGACTGTTTGGCTGAGTGAGTGAGTATCTGAATGACTGTGTGAATGAGTAACTGGGTGTTTAAGTGTCTGCACGGGTGAGTGAGTAAAGTGAGATGGTGTGTGAGTGGCTGTATTGGAGAGTGAGTGTCTGTGTGAATGGCTGTATGAGTGAGTGAGCACATTTGAGGGTGCTTGTATGAATGAGTATATAAGTGGCTGTGTGGGTGTGTGAGTGCTAAAATATTTAGGTGGCTATGTTGAGAGACTGTATGGTGAGTGGGTGGGTGTGTGAGTGGATGTATGGGTGAATAAGTGGGTGTGCAAGTGGCTGTATGGGTGAGTGTTAGAGTGGCTGTATGGGTGAGTGACTGGGTGTATTAGTAGCTGTTTGGTGAGTGAGTGGTTGTCTGAGTACCTGTATGTATGAGTGAGTGGGTCAGTTAGTGGCTGTATGGCTGAGTGTGTGTATGTATGTGTGAGTGCCTTTTTCCGTGAGTGACTGCATGTGTGCGAGGCTGTACGGGTATGTGAGTGGGTGTGTGAGTGACTGTATGGAGGAGTGAGTGGTGCATGAGTTGTTGTAAGGGTGAGTGAGTATTTGTGAGTGGCTGTATGAGTGAGTGAGTGGGTGTGTGAGTAGCTCTATGGATGAGAGAGTGGTTGTGTGAGTACTTGTATGGGTCTGCGAATGGGTATGTGAGTGGTTGTGAGGGTATGTGAGTTGGTGTATGAGAGGTTATATAAGGCTGTGAGTGGTGCTATGGATGGTCATCAGTGATTGCATTTGAGATGGCATCAGTGATGTGACCATGTCATGAGTGATGTAATATGTGAGGTAATAAGCAGTGCATTGCAGGGGCGTAAGTTATAGTTAGCTCAGGTAACTATAACTGGTGAATTTCACTGATTTTCTATGAGTGAAATCTGAGCATAACTATAACATCCCTGTAACCTTTTGTTTTTTCAGTGAATATATATATATATATATATATATATATATATATATATGGATATTTATATTTGGGGCACATATAATATAGTGTTTCCGGGGTCCCGCGCATGGGCGGGAATATTCTAATGCTTATGACTATTGATGAAGATCCCCTGGAAGAGAACCTACGTTGCCTACATACCAAAGGTGCTCCGGCATTGGGGTCGGTGTCCTGTCCGCCTCCTTGGCCAGCTCATGGAATCTCCCCCACTGCGAACGAAACAAAGCATCGGCTATGTCATTGTCCACACCCAGTATGTGCAAGGCTTTGAAGGAAATGTCATGTCTAAGGCAGCCCAGCACAAACACTCGCAACAACTTCAAAATCTGCTCATCTCTTGCTGACTGCCTATTGACGTTTTCCACCACTGCCATGTTGCCCACACAAAAAAGCACCTTCTTATGTGCCAGCTCCTCACCCCAAAGGGTCAAAGCCACCAGTAGCAGGAAGATCTCCAGAAATGTTATGCTCCTCCCCCCATTCCTCCATTCCTGTGGCCACTCCTCTGCGCACCACCTACCCTGCCAATATATGCCAAAACCATCACTGCCTGCTGCATCAGAGAACATTTGAACATCCCACTGGACATCCTCCTCCCTAGCCAGTGGCACTCCATTAAAGGAGTTCAAGAAAACTGACCACATACGCAAATCCTCCTTCACCCCTGCTGACAAGCGCACATGATGGTGAGGTAAATGTTGTCCTGCCAATGCCCGGTCCTCACCGCCCTGACCACCCTGCAGGCGAAGTTAAGATGACCCAGTAACACTTGAATGTCCTTCACCGTCACCTTCTATTTTGACAACATTCTGTCCAACAATTCCAGCATTTTCAATTTTTTGTCTTCTGGCAAGCGAGCCCGCATTGCAACAGAATCAATCTCAATACCCAAAAAGGATAAGGCTGTAGCAGGTCCCATTGTCTTTTCAGGTGAAAAAAGCCACCCCCAGTTCCTCCATGAGCTCATGGAAAGTGTCCAGAGCAATCTGGCATTCCGCGGAGCCCAGGGAACCAACAAAGAAGAAACCATCCAAATAGTGCGTGACCAAAGTGTGACCTGTGCACTGTGTGAAATGCCATGCAGGAAGGTGCTTAAACATTCAAATAAAGCACATGACATAGAGCAACCGATTGGTAATGCCTTGCCTGGCCATGACAAGTGCTGAATTAGTCTGAACTGACCTTCCTCTATTTTAGGCACTACCTCAATGGGTGATATAATCAAATTCTCAATTGGCCAATCATCCAAAGGGCCTGCCACCCTCCCTTCGCGCACTTCCTTACTCAGTTTTACCCGCACAACCTTGCTATGTTCTGCTGCTGATTTCAGGTTATCTGCCCACCTTCTCTGCCTTGGTCCCTGGTAGCCCAAATGAAATCCCCACTGAAACCCCTCCAAAAGTATCTGTTTTGCCCCCAAATCCTCATACCCCTGCAATGCCTCCCCCAACTTTGTCACCCTAACTGGCGTAGGAGCCCTTCGGCCCAGTACCCTATGCTCCCTTAACCCCCCTACCACCCTGGGATTGCTGCGAAGTGCCAGATGAACCTGCGCCCGACTGCTGCCATTGCTGTCCACCCTGTGGTCTGATGCCCCAACAGTTAACAAGGGGATGCCTTTTTCCACACTTGGAGCACTCGTGGCAGTACTTGCAGTACTCCCTTGTGCATAAACCTTTATTGAAGATCCAGCATGCCCCAATTCCAGTTTGCGTCGCGGCTGCGCCTCCCACCCCGCCCTGGGTGGGTCTCCCCTGAAAGGGCCGGTAAACTAAAGGCAGCCCACTGGCTGTGAAAATGGTCTTTCCCCCAGCAGCCGCCCCCATCGTATGCTGCCACAAATCATTATCCAACTCTCCTCATTTTGCCTCAGAGTCCCACGCCATTTGAGCCCGGAACTCTTCGTCATATTGGGCCCATGCATAACCACTACCCGTAATCTGAGCTTTCCGGATTACATCCATATACTTAAATATAGCCACGCAGCGCTCAGGAAATTTCTCGCAGTATACACTAGCGTCAATCAAAAACGCTGCTGTCCAGTTCTCAATTGTCAACGGTACTTTAGGGCGCTTTGCCAACTCATACTCCTCTTCTTTAGAGCCCTCTTTGGACCTTACCTCCCTATGAAGGAGCTTCAATATCTCCACGTATTCTCCTTTCGATATGCGTTCCTTGGTTGACAGCATTAAATGGGCACCCAAAGGCTTTGTCACCCCCATGTAAGGTAGCTTCTTAATTTTGAATTCCTTACTTACCAGAGGCTCCTTTTCCCCCGCTGTGTCAGTATTAATCCCACTCTCAACCTTGGTACCCAGCACTATTCCCCCATCTCCAGTGCCTACCCCTGTATCCTTAACGTATCTACCTTTGTGCAATCTCCCCTCCGTCACCCCCCACTCCCCTCCCCCCGTCCCCACAGACACCATTTTAGGTTTGGCCTGTGTTCTAGCGGTCTCACATGGCTCTAAGGAAGATGCTCGGAAGGACTCCGACCGCCGTGCCAACTTCTCGGATGAATCCCCTGTACGAGGAGCCCTCGTTGATGGGCCGTGCTCTCTTTTGGATCCTGCCGCCACTGTCTGTTTTTGGGGCACCGCTCCCGAAACCTGTAAGACACTATGAGACACTTATGAGGGCCCCCCTCCTCATTATCCCGCAATTCCCCTTCCTCTGGGCTGTCTTCATCATAGTCAAGCAAAATTGGCTCCTCCACCTGGAGCACCTCATTAGCAAAATCAACAGCACGGGCCTTACCAGATTCCGCATGACCCAAACTGGCCCTAACGGCCCCTAAGTGTCCACTTTGCGGGGGAGCCGACTGTACCCGCCGGTGCTCCCCCATACGTTGACCTTTATGAAAATCCATGTCCGTTGTTAAGGCTGACCATCGTGACCTGCCTGTCATTGGGGCCAGCGAGGTCGCGCCGGACCTTCGTGAGCTGGCCGCGACGGGATCCCCCGCCGGTGCGGAATGGGCAGCGCAAGGCCTCACCCTCCCTTCTCCTCAGCGTAATTGGGTCGCACCCCGCCCTACAGAGTCCGCCGCACTGCCACGCTCCCTGCCCTGCAAAGTTTGGACTGGTGTGCTGGGTCCCTGATTACTTTCTGAAAAACCTACCCCTTCCAAACTCAAAACAGTATCCCTAGTCTGCCTACCCCTAGAAAACCCCGAATGAACCATACCTACCCGGGGGGGATTCCCCCTTCCTCAACCCCACTCCATTCCAGCATTGCCTGAACCACAGCAGACGCAGACCCCAATCCCTGACCCCCCCCTGCGATCCAACGTAACCCCAAACCCTGCCTGCTCCCCTCCTCTGGCCCCCACCTCCGCAATTGACAGCCCACACGCACCCCCCTCGCGCCCCATGACCTGAAAATCCTCCAATGACCCCCCCCCCCCGAGACCCGAACCCCTTCCGCCCACGAAGGGAAGATATCCAGTCCCTCCCAGGCTGGCCCCCCCCAGCAGGATCCAACTCACTAGAAATCTCATATACCTCCCCTAACACAGCTCCTCTGACCCCTGTATCAATAAACTGTTCCTCCCCACCTCTGACAGGAGCACGCAAACCCCACCAATGCGAAGAAAGCAGGGCCCCAATACCCCCATACTCCCTAGAAGTAACCACTTTCTGCTGAGTGCTCCACCCCCCACCTGAGCCCACTCACCCTCCCCCAAAGAGCTCCCCCCTGTCTCACCCTTCACAGACAAAGGGAAAGAAAACAATAGAGGGCTAGACAACAATGCCTCACTTGCATCCCCTTCCAGAACAGCCACCGTCTCTGACCCGCCCCTATGCACCGTAGGGAATATCCCCGTTGATGACTTCCCTGCCAGAAATACGCCTAATGCGTGAGAGCCTCTGATGCTCCCCGCGCTGCTAATACGCCCCGCTGACTCAGGCGCGCGCTCAGAGAGGGAGAAATCCTCACCGCCTTCAATATACATGTCCCGTGCAGCAGCCCCTCCTGAAAACACCCCGTCCGTGCTCCCTACCTGCCCTGCCTCAGTAAAGCCTCGCCCTCTGTTATGATCTAGGAAGTTTATGATGCATTTTCTCTCCTGCTGTCTTTGCCTTGCTGCTCAGTCTGTGTGATGTCATCGGAATGTTGAGTGTGTTTGAGTGGAAGCAGAGATCAGTTGGTGAGATGGGCTGAGCAGCAGGGAGGCTGCTCCTGGTGGGGCATTGCTGGACACTGATTAAGGCCTAGCATGAACTTGTTGTGGATCCTGCTTGAAGAATAAAGCTGAGATCTTGAACCACATCTTATGGACTACCTAGCTTTCTTTGATTTGTAACACTGGCGACGAGTTATAAGAACCTGCGTGCTGATTGGACTTTTAAAGTGAAGGAATCAATTTTTAAGAACCTGCGTGCTGTTTGGACTATTAAAACTGGAGAAATCAATTTTCAGTAAGTTAATCATCTGGATTTGAAGGAACCTGGCACCCCTAATGCCCCACCAGTGACCCCGTCAACGGTCGCCCACTACTCAAGGTGCCAGTTCCTGCTACATTGTTTGTTTTGACCTGCTGTAACCGGCTGTGGACACTGGACATCTGAGGATAATTTGGCCTGAGACTCAAGCTTGATTTAGATTGTGGAGGTGAGCGCCAAGATTGGAGTGTATAGCCTTGGATGTGTCTCCCAGTGGGGAATTTTTGGCTATAATGGAGCCTGTTTGAGGTCTGGGCGGTCTAATCGTTTCCCCGCACCTTCCTTGTGTCACGAGTGGGACTTGGAGGAGAGAGCCTTCCCCGTAGTGCATTGGATGTATTGGATGCATGTCAACGGAGGAACCGGCGGGTGTCTGAAAGGAGGTGTGCTGGATTTATTGAACATTGGAGGTACTTTTACGATACTATTTTTAAACACTTTCAAGCGTCACTTTAACATCCGTTGGCTGTGGCGTTGAAGTTTGAAAACGACGCTCGTGCCCTTATTAGCGCGTGCAGCAGTACCTGTTTCACAGTGAGGTTGCCATGGATCCTTTGCGACGCGTTGAGGGTCACTGTGCGTAGCCTGAAAGCAACAACGTACCGTGAGCCACCCGACGCGTCGTCGCCTACGTGCCACCATTTTGGATTCAATTGAAGGAGAGGAGACGTTCCCGTGGTTACTAGGGGCAAGGAAGAGGCGCATGCAGTGGAGCGGGGTAACGCAGTTTCGCATGAAATGGAGCGGCGAGACACGGAGCAGCATGGAAGATTTCTTTGGTAAACTCCTGTTGTAGAACTCTGATCGCCGGTTTTTCTGACTTAGTCTTAAAGAAGAATGTTACAAGTCCAGAGCTAAGAAGACAGCCAACTGGAAAGTTTTTTTTTGCGAGAGCGCAAAAGTCTCTGTGAGGAATTTCTTTTGGTATTGCTGTCTAAAGGCACCTGTGAGCCTCGGGTGAGAAGTCGCTCACCGGTCACATGACTGTTTGGATATTTCTTCAATGTGATGTCTCAGCTTGTACTGTAATGTTTAAGGCCATCCTTGTCTTTCGTTTTGATTCCATACTTTTTCTAGAATATTTGAGGTGATGAGTGAACGTTGTCTGATATATGTTCACCGGTATATGGTGTTAGGTGTGTGTAGGTGAGGGATTACGCATGTCCTAAGTCCTGGGCTTTTGCAGAAGAGGAGGGTGTTTGTGTTGCCTTCCAAGTCCTGCAGATGTTACTGCACTGTAGTGCGTGAATGGGTGAAGTAGGGGAAGTGTTATGTTTTCCCAGTCCTGTGAGCTGGTGATTATAAGGGTTGTCCTTGTTTTGTGTATGTTTGAATAAGAGGGAGAGAGTGAGTATAGTGTCTTTGGTTTTGTTGTGTATGTTTTCATATAACTACTTTGCCTTGTGCGAGGTGTTGGTCTGTGTATATGAGTACGCACGTTAGAAGACTCTTAATGTGAGCCTTCTCAGACTTACCTGTCTGGTTTTACCATTTAGTTAGTGGTTACCTCAAGTGAGGTGTTGGTCTGTGCGTTGTGGGTGCGCACGTAAGAAGACCTTTGTTTTAAGGCTTCTCAGACTTGCCTGTCTGGTTTTACCCATGAGTTGGAGGTTGCCTCGTGTGAGGTGTCGGTCTGTGTGTTATGGGTGCGCACGTAAGAAGTTCCTTACTAAGGCTTCTCGGACTTACTTGTCTGGTTTTACCCATGAGTGTTGGTTACTTGTGTGAAGTGTTGGCCTGTGCGTGGTGGGTGCGCACATTAGAAGACCTTTGTCAAGTCTTCTCAGACTTAACTGTCTGGTTTTATCTTTGGTTTAGTGGTTACCTCGTGTGAGGTGTTGGTCTGCGTGTTATCAGTATGCACGTTAGAAGACTCCGAATGTGAGCCTTCTCAGACGTATGTATGTTTGTACCCTTTTTTTAGGTTACCTGGTGAGAATGGTTGGTCTGTGCGTCATGGGAGCGCACGCGTAGAAACTTATTATCTTTTTATCATCTTGATTTGCCTGTCAGGGGATGCAATGTTACCCTTTTCAAGCTTTTACTTGAAGCTCATTGGTTTTTGGGATGTGTGTTTTTCTATCTTCGCATAGTTTATTTATTTGGCCTTGTTGCGTAATGTACTTTGTTTTTGCATTTTACTATCTTCACATTTTGCATGAAAGTACATTGTTATTGCATTTTCCTAGCTTCACAAATTGCACGAAAGTACATTGTTTTTGCATGTTCCTATTTTCACTAATTGGATGAGGGGGGATGTGTTATGATCTAGGAAGTTTATGATGCATTTTCTCTCCTGCTGTCTTTGCCTTGCTGCTCAGTCTGGGTGATGTCATCGGAATGTTGAGTGTGTTTGAGTGGAAGCAGAGATCAGTTGGTGAGATGGACTGAGCAGCAGGGAGGCTGCTCCTGGTGGGGCATTGCTGGACACTGATTAAGGCCTAGCATGAACTTGTTGTGGATCCTGCTTGAAGAATAAAGCTGAGATCTTGAACCACATCTTATGGACTACCTAGCTTTCTTTCATTTGTAACACCCTCCCTGAGCTTCATTCTCAAAGCGGGGGAGGAAGAAGAACGCTCGCCCGGTAAATTCAGTGCCGCCGTCTCATTCAAACCGCGCCTCACATCGATACCCCCTCCGCCCATACCGCCCGCCTCCACAGACGCACCCCCTAAAGGAGCAGGGGGCGCCTTTTTAAGGCCACAGTCGCAGGCGTTTGGGCGACGTGCAGAGGGCCACCACCGCTGCCACGCCCGCCGAGGCCTGCCAAGCAGGGCGTGACGGCCCTGCCACCTCCCCGGTCACCAGATCCATCCGGCCCGCTTCGCTCAGGAGCCGGAGGGCCTCCAAAACGTGGTAATCCTCAGACGCCATGGCAAGAGTGACGCTAATAATGACACTAATCACTCTAACCACGCAAAATACCTCACACAAAAACCACCTAAGCCTAAGCTCCCAGCCACCAGGTCACCAAACCTAAAATGGTGGCTGGGAGCAGGAGCCCAAAGCATTTATGCTTGGGCTCCTTTTGGGCTACAAAGTAACAAGCCCAATAACAAAATGGCCGGCGCGTGGCCAGCCCCTCCCAAACAGCCCGGGGGGGGGGGGGGGGACCTCCCTGCGGTCGGCTGCCCCCCCAAGCCCTCCTTTAGTTTGGGAAATTACATGATTACAGTCCAGGCAACGCGGCAGAGAGTGTCATTTTAAAAATGGTCCTCTGGCATTCAATTATATGCCTGTTGTACCACAAAACTTTGGCGGTATTGAGTGACATTTTATATTGGGATTCACCTACAGTGAGGAGCCGTAAAGCGTGGAGCATTCCTTTTGGGTTTTCAGCGCTTCCCAACTCTAAGCAAACATCTTATTAGAAAACATGGTCGGAGATCAGCATAGTTTAAAACACAATTTTTTGGTTCTCACAGGGTGGGACCATAATTTTTTTCATGTGAAATAGTTAGTGTTAAGCACACTTATTTTCAAGCGTTTCTAGAGGCACTGCCACTGCAGGGGCGGCTCCTCTGCTAAGGAGGAGGAGCGTCGCCCTACTGCTTTCAGAGCAGGAAAAAGAATTATAATAACTTAGTTGTTATCATTTTACTTTTCACAGGTTCGGGGCTCGGTTCGGGTGGGGCGGGGCTAGTGGCACAAGGGGACAGTGGTTTGCACACATCAAATGCGCCTGAGTGCTTGACCAGCTGTCGTGGACCAGCCAAACAGTCATGCGCACTCTGCATGTTCCCCACCAGGCAGCATTACACAGCCTGGTGAGAACATGCCAAGGCCCGCAGTCCCTGTCTGAGCGCTGATCCACAGCGCTCAGACCAATCACAACGTTGCATTGAAACATTGTGATTGGCTTAGGGGACCCTGGGTGCTTCCTGGTTCTGGGACTGCGGAGAAGCAGAGGAGAGACTCAGCCGGCGGTAGAGGTAAGTCGTATTTTATGTATTTGTGTATTTTTGCCCTCTCTGAATCCCCCATGCCCCTTCACTCTCTACTGGGCAGTGATACGCACATTCGTCAGTGACATGCACACTTACCCAATATTGTCTCCTAGTCAGTGATGGGCATTAAACAAGCGTGTCAAGAGCCAGTGATACGCACATTTATGTATCGTTCTCAGCGGAGTACACTTGTACACCTATCAAGAGGCAAGAATATGCACACTTGTTATGATAAGCACACTTATCCACTTTGGTCTCCCATCAGTGAGGGGCATGTAATGGAATGTCAAGAGTCAGCGATACGCACACTATTGCAACATTCTCATTAGAGTACACTTGTATACCAGTAAGTTTACAGCCAATAATATATTCTAAGCTTGTCAAGTTAGTGATATACACACTTTTGTAACATTCTCATTAGAGTACACTTGTATACAAGCGTGTTTACAGCCAATGATATGCACACTTCCTATCTTAACCAATTTTTCTGTCCGTCTATGATAGGCATATCATTTATCGTTTCACGAGTTTCAGAAAATCAAATCCAGTTTGCAGAGATTATGCAATCTGTTAATTCTCTTCCTCCTTATTTAGAATTCCCTGCAAACTTCTTATTTGTTTTGGAATTAGTGGATGCATTCCAAACTTACCTGCGGGCAATTGGAGCATCTAGATGCTGCCCTGAAAGGAAAAATCCTTGGTTTTGGGGGTCGCTCAATTTATAAAGACTTAACCGATGTGGCAATGGTGTAAAGCGAGATCATTGACGAATACACGGAGGCCATAAAGAAGTTGGAGATAAGGTTTGATCTGCGACCAAGCATTGTGGTACTAAGACAATTTTTTTTTGTTGAGGAAACAACTTACTGGTGAAAGTGTAGATACCTATGTATCGGCACTTAAAAGATTGGTGCTTGAATGTAGTTTTGAGAATTTTACTGATTAATTGGTCAGTTACCAGTTTATTTGTCATTGTTCTAAAAAAAAACAATCCAAAAAACATTGTTGTCCCTAGGTAATCCGACGTTAGATGAGACGTTGTGCATTGCTAAGTCCATAAAAACGTCACAGATTTAAGTCAAGGAACTTGAAGAGAAAAGTGACAGGTTGGGTGTAGTAAAACTTAAAGAAAGCAATGTTGCTAAAGAGATCAGAGTCAAAGGAAGTAGGAAACCATGGAGATCGAATAAACGTAATGGTTTCAAACAACAAATTTCTGTTACAGATGTGGTAATTTGGCACATGTTAAAGGGGGGACAGCTTGTCCAGCGAAATTTGTAACATGCAGAAATTGAAACACATTAGGGCATTTTGCCAAGGTGTGTCAAGGGCAAAAGAAGACTCCTGGCAAAGCAATAAATGTAGTTATTGAAGGGCCTGAATACAGCGTAGATAAATTACAGAATGATTTGAAGTATATGGAATTAGTGATCTCTGATAAAGATATTACCAAAGGGGATCCATCCAAGTGTGTGGATCCATATATCAATGTAGTAGTTGGGGACCAGATTATTAAATTGTTGGTCGATTCAGGAGCCAGGATCACTATGATCCCTTGAGAGTTTTTTCAGGAATGATTGCCAGGGAAAATTGTTGGAGCCGCCGGCCTGAGCACGGTTTCCTATAAGGGTAGGAGAATTGAGTTGTTGGGACTTTGAGGAAACTTTGGTCTTCAGAGGAAGGAAAATGTTTGGGAAAATATACATGACAATCAAGGGTTTGAGAATATTAGGGTGGTTCCACCAAGGGATTTTTAAAATAGTTTTGACCCAAGGACCAAGTCTCAGTGGTGTGTGAGGACCAAATGGATCAGATAAGAACCAAGTTTCCTTTAGTGTTTTCTGGTAAGGTAGGCACTATCAAAGGATTCTGTCGCAAGATAAAATTTAAGGAAGGCTCCATTCCCAATAAAACACAAGCTGTGTTGTGTTCCATTTTCCATCACAGATGATCTATAAAGGGAGATGAAAGAATTGCGTGACAAGGGATGTTAATAGAGCCCATTGAATCAACCCTTTGATTGTCTCCGTTAGTGGTCACACTCAACAGGGCTATATCTTGGATTCTCATCCTCTCCCAAAAATTGCGAACCTGTTGGCACTTAGCTCTGGGGCAAAGTGGTTTATGAAGTTCGACTTAGCATCAGCATACCACCAGGTGGTTTTAGAACCTGAGTCCAGACATTATATGACATTTTTTTCTCACCGTGCGGCACTTTCCAGTACTGCAGGATGCAGTTTGATTTGGCCTCAGCAGCCTCAGTATTTCAGAGAATCATGTACCAACTGTTTAAGGGAATGAAGAGGGTGGCAGCACTTCAGGATGATGTACTGATCTTTGCAGTGTCCATAGATGAACATGACTGTATTCTTAATTAGGTGCTATCCATATTTCAGGACATAGGAGTGTTTCTTAAAATAGAGAAGTGTGAGTTGTTAAAAGACAAAGTAGAGTACTTAGGTCATTTTGTGTCCGGTGATGGCATCAAACCAAGGCCAGGATTGGCTGATGCCATTATCAATGCTGTAAAAAAACACAATTGATGGACAGAATGCAGAACAATGTCATACATTCACACCAGTACAGAGATCTGGGCCTAAATCCATTGTTGTTTTGCTCCCCATGCCATTTCAATTTGAAACCAGCTATATGCAAATCAGTCTTGACCCTGCACCCAATGGGAACAGTCCAGCCTGAGCTGCCACACCAGGTCCTCCCTGGACTGGAAACAAGCATCTTAGGACTGGTTTCAGGGTTTCACCCCTTATAAGCCAGGATAGCTTGACTCCAGTGGCATGGAGAGCACGGGACCCACGTATGGGCATACCCGTCCCACTCGGGGTGACAAATGCCAAAAAAACAATTGATGAACAGAATGCAGAACGTCATACATTCAACCCAGTACAGAGATCTAGGCCTAAATACATCGTTTTTTTTGCTCCCCATGCTATTCAAGTTTGAACCCAGCCATATGCAAATCAGTCTTGACCCTGTGCCCAATGGGGACAGTCCAGCCTGAACTGCCAGGCAAGGTGCTCCCTGGAATGGAAATAAGCATCCTAGGACTGGTTTCAGGGTTTCACTCCTCATCAACCAGGATAGCTTGACTTCAGTGGCATGGACGACATGGGACCCACGTCTGGGCATACCCGTCCCACTTGGGGTGCCAAATGCAAAAAAAAATCACCCAAAGAACAATGTCTTACATTCAGCCCAGTACCTAAGTGTGCCTGGTATGCTCAGACATGGGTCCCGGGCTCACTGTGCCACTGGATTCAAGCTAGCCTGGCTGATATGGGCTGATGCCCTGAAACCGGTCCCAGGATGCTTGTTTACGGTCCAGGGAGGATCTGGCTTGGCAGTTCAGGCTGGACTGTTCCCATGAGGCACAGGGTCAAGAGCGATTTTCATATGGCTGGGTCTAAACGGGGGTAGCATGGTGAGCAAAAGAACGATGGATTAACACAGATCTCTTGACTTGGGGTGAATGTTTGAATAGCTCTGCATTCTGTCCATCATCTGTGTGTCTTTTGCTTTATCGCCCTGAGTGCGCTGGGTATGCTCAGACGTGGGTCCCGGGCTCACTGTGCCACTGGATTCAAGCTAGCCTGGCTGATATGGGGTGATGCCCCGATACCGGTCGCAGGATGCTTGTTTCCAGTCCAGGTAGGACCTTGGCAATTCGGGCTGGACTGGACTGTTCTCATGAGGCACAGGGTCAAGGCTGATTTGCATATGGCTGTGTCTGAACTGGGGTGGCATGGTGAGTAAAAGAACTATGGATTTAACCCAGATCTCTTGACTGGGGGGTGAATGTTTGATTTGCTCTGCATTCCGTCCATCATCTGTGTGTCTTTTTTTTATTATCAATGCTGTAGCACCTGTCAAGTCATTTATGGGATTATGTGAGTTCTATGCCTGGTTTATTCCTGATTATGCTTCTCACATAAAAACTTCAACTTGGCTGTTGAAAACAAATGTGCCTTTTTGTGTGGGACGTGGGGTGTCAAGAAGACTTTGAATGCTTTAAAAGGCAACTGGCAGGCTTCAGGGATCTCAAACCATTTAATCTGAAATTGTCTTGCTGTATAACTGTTGATGCCAGCAGTCACAGTTTGGTGACAATTTTTACCCAGTGTAATGCTGGAAGTGAAAACACCATTGGGTATGCATCTAGGATGCTTAGGGAGCCAGAAACACACTTCTCTACTATTGAAAAGGAACTTTTAGCTTGTTGTTGGGCTATTCAAAAGTTTAAGCCCTAAGTGTGGGGAATGAAATTCACAGTAAGGACTGATCGCAAGCCTTTGATGACAATGTTGAGTGGAGACAAGATCAAAGATCAAAATCCTCGCATAGCAAGATTGTCAACGAAGTTCTTATAATTTCATTTAAATATGGTACACATTCAAGGTATAAAAAAAAAAGCAAGAGCTGACTTCTTATCTAGATCCTCCTTGGGAAAAAGTGATGATGTGGATGTTGCAGAGCGCGAGCAGAGCATTGCAGTGGTCAATTTGGAAGTGATGAGTGCTTGATCTGAAACTGAAAGGCGAGCAGACATTATTGCAGATGAAATCCTTAAATGTACTATAAATATGTTACGGAAGGATGGCCCAATGAGAAGTCTGTTGAACGTGTGTGTCAACCATTTTGGAAGGTGGCAGAAGAGTTATCATTGTGTGGAAATATGGATTTTTCTGGTCAGTTATGTCCCCTATCTTGGACCCCAACGGTTCTATGTGCATGTTACAAGTACATGTATGTTCCCTCCAGTTCCAGTTATGAAGACGCAAATACATGTGCGTCCACCGTTAACATGTCCTCTGTTGATCCGCCATGAATGGGCCGGATATTCCATTCCTAAGTACGAAAGGCCACCGCCTTTATATGGTTCACTTATGCCATTTTACAGTCCAGGCAAGTAGGCCCTGATTCTGTCATCAAGCTTTTCTTGCTTTCTGTCTCTGAAGCTCCAGTCCGAGCCTGCATCTGTGACCATGAACTTTGTCTCATCCTCTGCGCGGCTCACGATGCCCGACATCAGCTTGCTGCCTGCCAAGAACTGTATTTCACCTTCGGAAATTATCTGCTCCGCTCCCTGCCCAATGCATTCCTGTCTAGTAGTTTAAGTAAACATTCTTCCAGCTACCGAGCAAAAGGCCCGGCTTCTCTGTCCTCATGCAAGTAATTCATAGCCCTGTTACCATGGAATATTCCTACCCCCTCGCATTTAGTGTAGACACTTAGACGCTTGTACACGCACTCACAGTCAGTATAGAATAGATTTTGTTCGAGAGACCTTTCTTTTTGGATAACACAGTTCTTTAAACATAGGATATTAGATATGATTTGGAATTAGGTTGACATAACCCCAGACTTTTGTCTCCACATGTAGAGCTAAATGTCAAGTCCCTTTCTCCCTCTAGTTGCACGTCTATCACACGTCATGCGACTGCGCACGCATCTCTGCCAAATATTTCTGCTGACATTGCAGGATTCTCCAGGTATCCACCCACACATGACAAATTACCCATTATCATCAAGTGGACGCCCACATGGACGCCCACCTTCACGCCTACTTACACGCCCACATGCTCTTATCTCATTCTCTCTTGCTCTTTTGCTTACGTACAATTGAGAAATGTATATATACTGTACTCTGTGAATAATGTTTTGAGAATATTGAGAATACTTTTGAGCCCCTTTCCAGATCCAATTTTGGTGATGGAAATATTCTCCCTTTGACTCGAGTTATTGGAATAAATCCCTTTATGAACCTGATACCACAGACTCAGCCTCTTGCTTTATGCATGATCTTATTTATATTTTAAAAGTCTGAGAGCGTAATATTTTATTTACCACAATTGGAGGATGATTTGTTACTTTGAGCAGAGAAATTGGTACCATCTGCAGGAGTGAGGTACAAGCTCATTAAGATGGCCCATGAGGGTCATTTAGAAGGAACTTTCAGCAAACACCAGCTAAGGCAAACCTTTTGGTGAACCCTGATAGGTAGAGAGGTGGATGAGTTTGTTAGCAAATGTGCACTTTTTGCCACCTCAGAGAAAAGTTTTGTAGTGAGCAAACCTCCTTTACAACCAATTGAATGCCCCTCTTGTCCATAGGAAAAGGTCGAAATTCACCTTGTTGGCCCATTTTATGTTCTTCCTAGGCACTGGCACTATGTGTTGCTTTTGGTTGATTTGTATTCAAAGTGACCTGAGGTCACATTCGTGTAAGGACCTAATGCCAAACAGTGACTGAATTTTGAGAAAATATTTTCGTACTGGAAGGCTTTGCAAATATTTTACTTTCTGATAATAGAGTCCAATTTGCGAATGAAGAAATTAGGATTTTTTAAAGATCTGGTGATGTTTAGCACTTGAAAATGTCACTGTACCATCCCCAAACCGATGGTCAAGTAGAGCGCATGAATCGGGTGGTGGTATAGTGTGTGAAATCGGCAATCTCAAACAGGTCTGTTGTTATGAATGCTGTGAATTCGATGGTATGGTTCTATTACATCAGCCCACAGAGTTCCACTTTGGTATCTCCTTTTTCATTTGAAGAGAAGGAAACCTGTTACGAAGATATGGCAGAGTTGGATGGGTATATGGGTCAAATTTGGAGTGTCACTGGAAGAATGTGACTGAGATTCCGAAAGAACACTGCTGTGGAGAACACCAGCCAAAAGGTTGTCTATGAAAGTCGGTCCAGAGTGAGTGAGGTTAAGTTTAAGGTAGGTGATGTTGTTCGCATCAAGAAAGGAAAGCACGTCAAAAAGGAGGTGAGAAGTTCAGTAGTCCAGTTGTGCTGGACAAAGTTAGCAGAAGTGCAGTCAGAGTCAATGGGTTTAATTGGTGGAATGTGGTTAGAGTGGTGAAGTGTGGGAGTGATCAGACTCAGGTTGTTCACCAGGGTAATGATCTCGGTAAGACTAGTTCTTCCAATGAGATTAATTTCTCCATTTCACTAGTAGACAATGGTGGGGTTCGCAGAAGCAATTGTGTCAGAAGGCTACCTAGCAGGTATAGATAATCATGTTAGGAAAAGACATGAAGGCTCCCTAGCTGGTGTATGATAATCTGGTTAGGAAAAGACAGTATGTGGTCATAATACATCTATACATTTTAATTATTAATGCTGCTGTGTCCTGCATCATAATGTTATCTCTCCATTTTGGCGAAAACAAGCGTATGCAGTTCCTAGGGAAAGCAGGGAAGGGGGTACCAAAGGGGATAAGATGTGGTAGTGTCCCAGGTGCCAGAAGGTTTTGAGGACAACATGGGGGATCGCTCCTTTTAGGAGTAAGGGCCCTCACACACCCTAGAAGGTGTCATGCTTCACCATCGGGCAGCTCCTTGTTGGGCCGGCGCTACAATGCCCAACGGGCTCCTCGATGGGGCTCTTTGCTGGAGGTTTTTTTTTTTGCCCTTGTTAAGTTTGAGGGTTGAAGGGTCATATGTGCAAAGAGTAATCTGAGTAGAAGTGGGAAGGTGTAAGTGAGAGCTAAAAATACCTATAGGGATCCCACAGTTTTCCTATCTTGGCTGGGTTCCTATGCTATGGTAAAAACAAGAAATGTAAAGTCGCAGCTAGAGAGGGGGAAATACAACCTTTTGAGCTCAAATTGGTGTATGTGCAGTGAGGGGGGTTTACATGTTTCAGCCCTATTATATATAGTCCAAGTGATCATGGCATTTCGTCAAGACCAAGGGATCCTCGGCTACTCCAGTAGGGACGGTATGGATGTGTGTTTGTGAAGTGCCATACCCTAAACTTTGGACTCGTAATCAGCCGCGGTCGGTAGGAGGAGTACCTGCAGGGCGGTGACGTGGGGAGAGGGAGGGGCAGGGTGGGGGGTAGTAAACTATGGATTACGGAGGTTTACAGGTAAGTTAACATATACATTAATAAAAACGAATTTCGTTGCGTGCACTGCATCCCCAAATGCGATGCAGTGCACGCAACGAAATTCGTTTTATCAATTTATATGTTAACTTACCTGTAAACCTCCGTAATCCATAGTTTACTAATCCCACCCTGCCCCTCCCCGTCCCCACGTCACCGCCCTGCAGGTACTCCTACTCCCGACCGCGGCTGCTCGTAATGTAGTCTAACATAAACAGATATACAGGGCACCTTCTGGATACACATGTAGGGAGAACAAACATTAACAGGATTAGATAAACGAGGCAGTTTGGGATGTCAAGGCCGTAGTGTACGGTGTTTGGTAGGATGAAGTTGCAGGACACTCTAGAAGGGAGGGCTAATGGCCCCCTCGTGACATCCGGTACGCTCGCACAGTGGCGAGAGAAGGAGCTGCAATTAGCGCTCCTCAGGGTACAGGACCTACCCAGCGTCCGGTCGTCACCTCCCGTCACCTACTGTGCGAGCCTTCGTACGTTGCATTGGGTTGTGTAACTCTTATGTGAAATATTTATATATTGTGTTTTATGGGATATGTCTTTTGGGGTATTGATGTTGTTTTGTTGTTGATGGGGTTTAAGAGAACGAGTAATGTAGTGCTCTCAGGCTATGGGGACATATATTGTCTGCAGTGTTGTGGGAACATTCCAAAGAATGCTGCGTGACTTAAGGTGTAATGTTAATGTTCAACTGGGGGGACAGTTGAGCTGACTGTTGCTGTAAGACCTTGTTGGCTGCAGCTCTGTGTTCACAACTACCGGAGTGGTTGTGCGCTTCCAAAGGAGGGTTACCACAATAATATCAGCACCTAAGCATGAAATGTTAGTTGAAATAAAAATCGCTACTCCCCCTTTGTGTCTGCCCACGTAAGAAGGACTAGCTACTAATGTACGAAAACCATCTACCAAAAAGTAATCTAAAGCACATGCTCCTTGACAACAGATACTGTCATAGTTTTTCTATAAAGTCCAGACATTCTAGTTCAGTCAATTTGGAACGAATGCGAGCTAAATTCCAGGAAAGAAAGTTTAGGCCTTTATTTATACAATGGGTGATACTACTCCTTTGAGTTGTCCTATCATCTGTATCCGGGGTAGGGGTTTGCTTTATACCATGAATGTCAGATTGTGAGGGATTTAAAGATTTAAAGTTATAGAGGCGAACTCGCTTCCCAGGCACTCAACATCATTTACGGAGTCCAGATGAGCGAATCTGTTTTTCAACTCTAAATTGATGCCCTGAGGTAAGAAAGGCCTTTCCAACTGGCTTCTGTTTATATCACTTTCAGGGATATGGAGATGGTGTTCTGTAAAAGAAACCAAGTGGGTAAGCGCGAAATCTTCCAGGTAGTTTGGCCAGATAATTCAATTGTTGTAACAATGTTTAACCAATGTTGGCCTTCTAAAATTAATGACTGGACAATCCCCCAATGACTGCTTGGGTTCCTGACTCACCCAACACACTCTTGTTACAGAGAGAACTTCCCTGTATAAATCACTATGCCAACCTGCATTTTTCCCAAGCCATTGAGCGCTCTTATGGATTAACTCTAGACCTCCTGTCTGCACAGGTTTTAAAGGAGGAACTGATTCAAGAAAAATTAGATAAGAATTATATTCTGGGGGGAGTTGATGATGAATGCCTCCTTTCCCTTGGGTCGCATGTTTAAATTCATTATCTGGAAGGGACTCTGCAAGATTTTCCATTCGCTTCCCTGGAAAGGTAGCAGTTGAGTGTCTAGGCCCCACAACAATCCACCTGGCTCATGTGTCCGTTATATTATCTAGCACAAAAGCTGAAGCATGCCTGTCCATACTTGGGGCAGTCACAGCTAGGGATCTTTGCTTGCACATCATGCTAGTGGTGTTGATTTTATCCTCCATAGATTTATAAAAAAAAGCCCCAGATTTCCTTGAAAAGGTCTGGGAATTTGCTTTCCAGTAATGAGAGAATATGTTTGCTATCATTTGCCAATTTGATATCCAGCATGCTTAATATTGCCAAATCACCCCCTTCTTTTGAGTTGTAACAGAACAGCTGGTAGGGATTAACTTGCTGGTTTTAAGGTCTGGTCATCTTTCCTTTTCCTTTTAAGAGGTGGTGTATTCACTACCGTACAGAAGTATTTCTCAGGGGACCACGTATTGCATTATCTCTGAGTGGGGCTGAAATGTAATTGTCAGTTGAACTACATGCCCGCTAATATTATCACACGGGTCCCTGTGTTTGTCAAGTATCATAGTATAATTATCCGTGGGTATCATGCTTCAATGGGCAAAGTCATGGCAGAAGCATGGGTATGCTCATGCACAGTGGTAGAACTAATTAAAAGAAAAACAATCGCCGAACAGCCCCTATTCTCTCTTCTATAAGGCCAGTTTCAGAAGTAATTGCCCCCAATTCAGTTGTCAAATAATTTGTTTTAGAAGTCGATCAGGGTACTGTCAATTCTTTTGCCCCTAGGCGGATTGACTTTTCTTTTGACGATCTAAGAAAGGCAAATCCAAGGTGCCTCTGGGCTTAAGGCCCCCCTGGAGCCACATCCAATGTCCTAGTGCACATGTAAGTGCACATGTGCCATTTTTATAATTTGCAAAGTTGATGGTAATTGCATTTCCTAAATGCCCAATTTGCATTTAGGAAATTCTCTGTACATGAGCTTTGGGAATCGCAAATATGTAATCCCTGTTTGCGATTCCCTAAATTGCAGTTGCAATTAGCGATTTCCACAGGGTACAAATCGCAAATTGCGATTCGGCCCGTTAAGAAATGCGAAATGGCTTCGTACATCTGGCTCCAAGTGTGTTCAGTGGTTGAACGGGCGCAAAGTCCTTGTTTAGCTATGTTCCGAAACCATCAAAGTTAGGAATTTCATTCTTACATAATTTTTTGTCTTCCAAAAAAGTACTTCAAATCTAGACCTAGCATTTCCATTAATTATGCCGGGGCAGAATTGTCTCCTGCCTTGCACTGGAGAGCATGCACCCTTTCTTTGCGCCACACTGCCAAAAATCCAGAGTATGGCTCTGCAAGTTGTTGCCTTGCTGATCTTGGCAATGATGCATGTTCTTAGATAGCCTCCCATATAAAGACATGGTAACCAAGATCACAACTCTGAGCTGAAGACAGTTTCAAAAAGTATACTCAATTTTGAGAGTTATTACCGTCCTCTCGCCGGGCTGAGAGGGAACAGCAGTGGTGTATTATAGAAGGATGAATAGGCTTTTTTGCCCATCACATTCACAAGAGAGCTATCCACTGACCTTCCCAGGTAAAAATCCTGCCTAGGCCCCTCATCTGGATCCTTAACGTCATCCATCTGCACATGGATGGTGAGGGCATATTTACTCTGCTTGTAGGTAGCAGAGTGTGCATGCAGCATGTGTGTTATTCTTTACTGTATGAGAACAGGAATTCATCTTGGAACGGGGTGAATCAGAAGATGTAGATTGGATGCAGGCCTGGTTACATTATTCGTTGAGGAAAGCCTTGGGGCATTCCCTGCTATCCTTTGAAGTGAGTCAGAAACCAATAATTAAAGGGTGTGGGGTGATCTATCTTTGTAGTGCCAAGGATGCTCCCACCACCATCCAGCTTCCCCTCGACTGAACAGTCACTACAAATGCGCTTGCGTAATAGATAGGGGGAATGCCTTTTCCACCTTTGTTTTCCACTTCTGTGTGGGACTACCGATCTTAATCTACTCTGCTTGCTGACTATGCAAGACAAAGACTGTGGCTTGTGCAGCCTGTGTGAAACAACAACCCAAAACCTAGACATGACCAAAAAACTGAGAAACTCTGCAATTTACATCTGCATTTGTCAACCAAGGATGAATACTGTGCTCAAACCCCAGGCCAGTGTTGTCCAGAGTTCTCACTGACATGGGCCCATGCTCCACACAAGGAGATTTATGCTTCATGGCGTTTTTAACTGGGAGCTCCCCAGCCATGCTGGGGACGCATACTGAGGCATGGCACTGCATGGAGAAGTGAAGACTGCCATAAAAAAGCAGGAAATGTCTGCTGCTTAGAGATATTTGCAGGAGTGCATCCCCCAATGGAAGGCCTGTCCAGTGGAGTCATCAGTCTGTCTAGGAGCTGTGCATCAGATCTGGGTCCTGTCCATGCTACATCTCTCTTGAAATAAGAGGCCACTTATAAATCAGAGTGTGGTGGGAGTGTGTCCCTGCAGGAGGATGCTTTCTAGTAGAGGAGATCTCAGATTGCAGGCAGGATAAAGGGATACCATCACTTTGAGGTCCAAGAGAAAGATCAGTCCAAAAAAGACTTATGGTGAGCCCTCTCCAGACCACAAACTCTCATTTAACCCCACAGTTACATTCAACAAGTCCTAGAGCTTTATTGGTCTTTTTTCCTGGGCTGGGACTGTTCCTGGGAGTGCCAGTGAGCCTGTAAAATGTCAAACCCACAACCACTTCCTAAACTACCCGGAAGTTATAGAAGTATTTGAATTTAAAGCCCTGCTTCATCGGAGCCTTTGTTTGCTAGCTTATGAACACATTTTTAGAAAAAAAGATATTAACTCTTAACTTGCCTAGTGTGCCACAAAAAACCTGTTGTCAAATCCCTTAGAAAAAGGGAAATTAATTGTGAAAAAAGCCTTTAATAAAGTCATTCACCAGTGGCATATTACTTCTGAAACATTCTATGTCAAAGTCTGTAGTCAAAGGGTGATTTACTGTGAAAACGTGTTGAGAAACCATTAGGCAGTGGCTTATTATGAAAATCTTTTGTCAAAGCCTATAGGAATTTGTTTTATTGATTGTGACTACATAATATTAAAAACTATAGGCACTGACTTACTGATTATGAAAAACCTTTGTTAAAGCCAATAGGTAGAGGTCTAATTATTGAAGAAGGCCTGTATCACATCGGTTGTTATTTCTCCACGTTCATTGATATGTTCATGTGTTCGGGTTAGCTGTGTGTAAAGAACTATTTAAAAAAAGGAAAATGCCAGAAAGCGCCAGTCAGTCAATAAAGAATAAGTCTCATGGTATTATAACAACGCTCATATAAAATTAAGCGTATGACTATAGGAAGGGTCTGTATGGATGTGGAAGCAAGGAAAACTACATGCACAGTTTGTGTGTTATGTTATGTTGTGTTGTGTTAATGTATGTATCATATTGTACTGTGCAGGACACCATAGTGGTTATGCAGTAGTTATCAAGAAAGAAAATAATGGTTGGATGTGGGATCTATGAGGGGCTGCTGGGCAGGAGGCAAGCTGATGTGGTGGATGTGCGCACATTGTCAGTCAGTTTGATTTATTGCATCAGCATAAAAAGCCTTACAAACATTTTCCATTAAAGCAGTTCTTCATAACAGAATTTATGTAAAAAACACATTTCCTACTTCGTGTCAGGAAGGAGATGTACATCGAAAACATCATATGACAAAATGACTAAAATCACACAACCCTGCAATAAAATGAGTGATAAAAATATGTTTCGTTCAACATTAAAACAGGCAGAAAATGCTAATTACACAGATAATGTTAATATTAAATTTAGACAGTAATAAACTGCCTAGCATAGTTAAAAAATTAAACTGGATACTGTCCACCAGCAGGTACGCCAGATGATATAAAGTGCTAGCAGTTATAAAGTGTCTAGAATAGTAAACTACAAACTGGTATAGGGCGAAGTTCGTACTCCTACAGGGATGGCGGCGATTATGCAAAATTACGCTCATAGATCAATTTATTTTAATTAAAGTTCTGATATTGATACTAAGCTGGTGTAAGGAAATCCATGCAGTGATACCCAAATGTTTTGTAACTGGATCCGATACATACGGCTTCATATCAAACCGTGAGCATTTACTGACTAATATGAGGGATTTGTTAAGCACTTCTGTTGAATGTTTAACGGGCGGCCACATCCCCAAAGGAAGGCTGATACATTCTTATAAATTCCATCCCTGTCTATCCTACTGCATACCTCAAATGAGCACACAGTGCTGCAAATCCCATACAGCGTAAAGAGAGGCTGCAACCATCTGGTTCTGTGGAAAGTATTTTTAGAACAAAGCAAGAGCACATGGGTTATATTATCCTCTCCACCTACAGAGCAATTACAGGTGGAATCTTCCTCTCATAGCTGTTTTGCTTTCACGAGGTAGCACCTTGTTAGGAAGACCCCATATGTGAACAGGGTAGATGCTCACCTTCTTTGATTAGGCTGTATTTTATCCAGAAAATCTTCAAACTCTACCTCGGTCCTAGACCTGAGATATGAATCTATTAGTCCACCGGGTCGAACATTCCTAGTTTTGGTATCCCTTAGAAAGTTGTAACAGCGCTCCTTAACCAGATCTGCTGTACCAGGCCCCACCTGTCCAGGGTCTTCTCATGGTGTTGTCAAGCCATTAGCCATTTCCTTGCATAGGCAAGCAACAAACATGTCCCCTCCTGCTCACCTCCTCTACAGCTTTTAAATAGCTATTGGCCTTTATATTCCTGACTAATCTAATCCAAGATTGGCTGAATCCTGGTCTGGTCTGTGATGGAAGCTACTACTCGAAAACAGCAAGTGAATGATGACATTTGTCTTGGACCTCCTTTCCAAGGATTTGGATCCAAATTTGAAAATGTCGTCATCACCTATGCCAGTGGTAAAGGATTGGGTGCTGTATTAACACAACTGTGTAAAGTGGCAAGAGAAATTGTCATTGGTTTCGCTTCTCGTTCGCTAACACCCACTGGAAAGGGAATTCCTTCACTGTATGGGAAACACTAGCCGGAGGTTGAGGTTTAGAATATTTTCTGCAATACATATGGGGTTTGCATGTAAGTTTATGCAGTGACCACAAACCTCTAATGTAGGTACTCACTACCAAGGCTTTTTACAGAGCTTTCCCAGGTTTGGCTAGCATATCTATTCAAGTTGCTGGATTACAACCATGAGATACAATACATGCTGGGTGTGAAAAATAGAGTAGCGCACTTACATTGCTGCATGCCTTTACCATTAAAGAACATACCAAATGAGGAATATCACAAATGTTCTGTGGAAGACTTGAGAGAAGATGTAAAATATGTTACCAATAAAGCATTGATGAATGCTCAAAATAAAGACAGTGGTGGTTGAAGTATGTAAGAAGATAACTGAGGGTTGGCCAGCAAGGAGGATGTTGAATGAAAAATTCCAAACTTACTGGGAATTAAAACATTAATTAACTATAAAAAACAATAAGGTGATGAGGAATGGGCGTGTGATTCAACTGGAAAGCCTGAAGCTAGACTTTTAGACATTTGTGATGAATGACATTTAGGTATTATCAAGACCAAAAGTAGAATGCGATATTCATATTTGTGGCCTGGTGTGGCCTTAGTTATTGAAAGCATAGTACAAGATTGCAAATTGTGAGAATGCTGACAAAATACAAGTCATTCTTAGACCACCCCTTTGCCCTGTCAGTAGTCCCAGGATACCATGGGAAAAGATAAGGCTAGATAGACATTAAGGGACCAGGTTTGGAAAGGGAGGAACAAAAATATCTAATTGCTGTTACAGACCACTTCTAAAAGTGATTCCCATACCATAGTGAGTTTTTTAAAATAAAGTATTTGTGAGAGAAGGTTTATCGAAGTCCATAATGGCTGATAATGGGTCACAATTTATGTCTGAGACTTTCCAAGCATTCTTAAGGGGAGTGGTGTCACACGCAAGACCACATCATTACTATTACGAGGCCATTGTTGCTGTAGAGCACTTCAACTGAGTCATTAAGGGAACAATACAATTAGCTAAAAACAACAGTTTGTGCTGGAAAAAAGAAACAATGAGCATGTTATAGGGATATAGAATAACCCTTGTTTGATTACTGGCAATAGGCCATTTGAAGTCATTAGAGGGAGGACACCATACTCAAAGGTCAATTTGAGGTGGATATCTAAATTCAGAGTAGTGGAATGGACACCTGACACAGTAAGGAACAAAATAGCACATGCTCAAAATGTATACAAAAAACAATATGATGGTAGGCATAACACCAAACCTGTATTAATTGAAGTAGGGTACATAGAAAAAGTGAAAAGAGTAGGCAACTACAAGAAGGATGAGTGCAGATTTTCTCAACCATTAAGAGTTAAGAAAGGGTGTTATTGAGGACATTAGTAGTAATGGTGGTGGGTAATTGTTAGACCTGTCATCTTTAGGGTGGTCTTCCCCCAACTTTTTGCCTGCTTACCTTCACTTTTTACTGTATCTTTTTGTTGGCCTTAGGACTGAGAGGACTTTACCACTGCTAACCAGCGCTAAAGTGCATGTGCTTCTCCCCTAAACACGGTGACATTGGTATATACCTGATTGGCATATTTAGTTTACATGTAAGTCCCTTGTAAACTGATATACCATATACCAAGGGCCTGTAGTCTAAATTCTACTAGTGGGCATGCAGCCCTGATTGTGCAACCCACATATGTAGCCTTTCAAACCTATCTCATGTCTGCCATTGCAAGGCCTGTGTGTGCAGTTCACTGCCACTTCGACTTGGTATGTAATACCACTTGCCAAGCCTTAAACTCTCCTTTTATTAAGTCACCCCTGAGGCAGGCGCTGTAGGTAGCACTAATGGCTGGGTGATGTGTAACTAAAAAATGGGACTTTTAAGTTTTACTTGTCCTGGTTTCTCAGCCCTTCTTTTAAGCTCAATACCAACTCTTGATTTCAGATTAAATAGTATGGCGGTATCTGGTTGGTAGTTGATGTTATTCTCACACCATTCACCAATCTTCTCTCTTTTGTAGTACACACCATTATTTGCCCTACAGTGCTCTATCGGTGTATTGATTAAAATATCTCTGACAAAGAGCCGTCTCGCGGGGTCCGCCAGGCTTTGCTACGCCGGCCTATCGAGGAGCACCACCCAATGATGAAGCAAGTCACCTTCGTGTGAGTGAGGGCAACTGTTCTTACAAGCACATGCTTCCCTTAAGATCTGCATACAGCTACGGATAATTTCTCTAGGGATGTTACACCTTGGAACAGTATACTGATTTCGGTTGTTTGGGCAGAGTGTATACTGGACCGTTAATCTCCCCGTCCCCCCCTTTCTTTGATATATGTACCCTATAAACAGACATACTTCAAATCCTATTGAAATGCAGCTACATACATTGTTTAAGGTAGTATCTTCAGATATACAATTAAGATAATGTACAACAATGGAAACAACGCTAATCAAATTGAAATCAGCCATTATCAATATCAAATAACTTATAATATGGGTTGGCTGGTGGGCATATAATGTTCAAAACAACATTTGTTTTAGAAACTAAGAGTATCATGTAATGAAGTCTCAGTCTTGGAACATAGATAACAGTGCCATTTAATGCAGGTCAAGTTCTCCCAGCACACCGTACCAGCAAACAAACATCTTATCTAACAGCCAGAATGTCCAAAGGCATGAATGCTTGCTTTACAAATGCATATGTTACAGTCCACATTTATAAATGACTCGCCTAATCACTGCTCCTAAAGCAAAACTTCCCACAGTTTCAAAATCCATCACACACACATACAGAGACAATGAAACATACATGTGTAAATCAGTGTATAGAAAATGTTACACTAGACAAAGGAGACTACAAGGTGTAGGATTCACATGTCATGCTTGCTCTGGAGAAGTACAAACTCAGGATTCAGAACATAACACAGTGGTTAGGGTTAACTTAAATAATAAGAATGTATTCCTACCCAACATCAGGAAAGAAAGACTGGGAAAAACATAACGTTCTAACTTATACCATGCAGCTTGCATGCAGCTCTTAGATGGCAGTTCATAGCTCACAATGGGCCATATGTAGGTGGCATACACTTTACCGATTCTTAAATACCGAATCTTACCGATTCGGTATTTAAGAATCGGTAAAGTGTATGTAGGTAAAAAAATCGGTAAATGTTACCGAATCGGAGTAAGTCGGTAATTACCGAATCGGTATTTAACGATTCGGTAATGAGGCATACCTTCCCATTGATTGAATCAATGGGAAGGTATGCCTCATTACCGAATCGGTAAATACCGATTCGGTAATGGGGGGAGCACATTCAAGGGTGGCAGGGTGTCACATTGACACCCTGTTGCACCCCTGATTCTTCCATGTGTGCACATGTGGCGCACATACATGCCCTAGGGGCATGTATGTCTGCCACATTGCACACTTCACAGTGCACAAAAATGCATTTTCACACCTATTCGTCATTTACCACCAACTATTAGTTGGTGGTAAATAACGAATCCCCACACCCACCACACAGTCCCCCTACATCTCATTACTGTATTCGGTATTTACCGAATAGGTAAAATTACCGATTCGGTAATCTTACCGATTCGGTAAATTACCGAATACAGAAATGAGCCCCCTACATGTCAACAGCCTAAATACCGGTCGGTAACGGTATAATTACCGAAAATCGTCCGTTACCGACCGGTATTGGGCTACGTACATGAGGCCCAATGTCTTGTTGGTCAGTCCACCAGCACTGACCTGCGTGCGCATGATTTGGCTACACGGATGCAGTGTTCAACATATGGTGATTAATGTGTTATTCATATTAGCTAAACAATGGATAGACCGCTAGAAGGATTGAACTTCAAATGTGTGCTCTTTAACAATATTTTCTGAAGTTTTGCAAGGCATTTGAAAATCTTGTGTCACCTTCAAAACAGATAATCTTATCTTACTTCACTTGTTGCTTCTGTTCGAGGTTTGCTCAGGGCCCGCAGCTCACAGGATTCACAACGACCGGCAACACTACAAGGGTAGTCAGAGAGTTGAGACTCTAGTCAAGTCGATGTAACGACTCAGTCAGTCTCACTCTCACACAACCTCATCTGCCCCGCAGCCCGTCCGAGGTCCTACCATCTGACTCAGTCAGAGAGTGTCAATTAAGTTAAACAAGTCACTTACGGCATGGTCCCGAACATCCGTTGATCCTAGTCAGTCACTCTAGAGCAGAAGTCTTCAAACTTTTTGATGCAGAGAGCCCCCTGTCAAACTTTTTTAGGCATAAGGACCCCCTCTTGACAAAAATTTCTAGAACATTGTACTTTTCATCATCGTCAACCATAAACGCCCCCAAATCCCATGGCAAATTATTTTTACGGTGGGGAAATAATATTAGTGTTTAGCAAACCAAAGGTTTGTGTGTGACTGTTGCTCAGTGTCGGAGACTTACCACACAGGTAAACAAAAAGTTTCCAAAAGAATTACCCAAAAATGCACAATGGTACTTTATTTTTCTCAAACAAAATACAATTTGACAAAACGTATTTGGATGATAATATCTTTCTGAACTAATGAGATGGGTGTGCCTGTTTTTCTTCGGAGAAATGGTCAATTTGTGGTTGCACCTCATAAGTACCAGTTCAACACCCAAATATAGCAATAAGCAACAAAAAGGTGAGCAGCCCAACTTTACAAAGGGCCTTTTACAGAACTGCAACATTTGTAGCTGCTTTCTAGTAACTTTTATACCGCTTGAGTAATAAATTTTTGTTTTTTATAATCAGCAGATCATGTGGCAGATGATGGACAATGGTGCAAATGTGGCAAATCTATAATTATTCTGAAATAGCCGCAGAATCACATAATTCTAGTGGACCTAGGTATAATGGCTGTAATTCAGGGGCTGCAACTTTAGTGTACGCCATCCAAGAAGAACCATACTATATTTCATGGGATGCTTTTACAGCTGCATGGAACTGGAGGTTGCAGAACATCATTCATCATAATTAAAACATACCATATACAATCATTAATGATGAACTGTAAGGTACACGTAGTATGCTTTATTTAATTCCAAGGGAGGAAGTGGTCCCTTAATCTTCTTTCATAATGTTTTTCTAAAAAGGTTTTTATTTTTTAACATTATGAAAACAGAAACTTCTATTTTAGCAGCAACTGACCCGTGGTTATATTAGTTTGTTGCTGTTGTTGACTCTAGTCATGTTTGGGTGTGTGTAGGGCCTTGAGCAAATGAACATTGGGTGGGGGGGGGGGGGGGGTCAAAGGTGTAGTAAAAACAAAATAGTCTGTATGTATCTTTCACCTTCAGGTAGCTACATATAATAAATTGCAGCTTCAATGAATAACACATATATAAAACAAGTTGTTACTCTGTGGGAAATGCACCATAGTACATTATGACACCTCTATTAATTAATGCACTGCAAAGGTCTGTGTGTAACTAGAGAGCCACATAATTCAATCTTGGTTGGTGCAGTGGATAATAGTGACTTGTGTATTTTTAGTGCTACGAGGTCACAGCCTGTGACAGAAAGAACTGTGAATATGTAAGTCATTATTTTATGCTTGCATTACACACAGTATAAGATAGACTGCTACAAAATGTTTTACGATAAAATGGAACTTCTAAAATATAGGGGCTTATTTACAAGCCCTTTGCGCCGCCGGTTCATCACTTTTTATGATGCTCTGGTGGGGCAGAAAGCAGACCCATATCTACTAGGCCATGCAAAGCCACTTTGATTGGGTTTTCATGGCCTCATAGATATGGTGTAAGGCACCACAGCAGAGGTAGCTGTGCTGCATTACAATGTGTAAGGAGGACATTCCATGGGCTTTGCTTTGGATTTTCCCATGGGACACCCATGGGTTTTGACACATTCCCACATTTACAAGTATCTGTAAACCTGACTAGCGTCAAAACTGTACGCCTCCCCAGTGGAGGCTTAACAAGGAGAAATATCTTTATTTCTCCTCGTTTTTAGGTCTCGCCTAGCGTTGCAGCGCACATGCACAGCACGCTCGGCGAGATTTATTGCTTACAAGGACTTTCAGAAGAGGGAATTAAGCCCCGCCCCTTATTTCCATTGGCTGGCATCATCGTTTATGCTAAAGGGTGGCCTGCCATTGGAAATGAGGGTTTTCTGTAGACGCCCCTTCCCCTGCGAGACGAACTGGCTCACCTGCTTTGCTGCTGTCGCACAGCACTTTCTTATCTTTCACTTTCGGGACTGCGCTTGTTTGAGTTGGCTTGTGGACAGACTCTGTTTCTAGTCTCTGGTCACTGTCTGTGTTGGTTAGTTCTTTGGCTGTGTTTACGTTACCCCCACAGTGAAAGATTCCCTATGTGAGTTATTTACTGTGGTGACGTAGGGTAGCGTGCATATATATTCCATGCCAGCACTCTTTACAGACCCTTCACGTGATCTGTACACCCGCCTCCTGGCGCTATAGCGGTACCACTAGGCACATCTCAGGGCGGGGAATGCTTTGTACGTTTATAGACCACCTACCACCATATAACGCAACACAGAGAACTTTATTGGCAAGAGAAGTGTTGACAAAGTAAACGAGTGAAATTCTTTGGCTGTATTTACGTTTCCCCCACAGTGAAAGAATCCGTATGCGAGTTATTTACTGCGGTGACGTAGGGTAGCCTGCATATATATTCCATGCCTGAACTCTTTACAGACCCTTCACGTGATCGCTACACCCGCCTCCTGGTGCTATAGAGGTACCACTAGGCACATCTCGGGCGGGGAATACTTTGTACGTTTATAGACCACCTACCACCATACAACGCAACAAAGAGAACTTTATTGGCAAGAGAAGTGTTGACAAAGTAAACACGTGACATTTTTCCTTTTGGCTGTGTTTACATTTTCCCCACAGTGAAAGATTCCGTATGTGAGTTATTTACTGCGGTGACGTAGGGTAGCGTGCATATATATATTCCATGCCAGCACTCTTTACAGACCCTTCACGTGATCTGTACACCCGCCTCCTGGCGCTTTAGAGGTACCACTAGGCACATCTAGGGGTGGGGAATGCTTTATACATTTGTAGACCACCTACCACCATACAACGCAACACAGAACTTTACTGGCAAGAGAAGTGTTGACAAAGTAAACAAGTGAAATTCTTTGGCTGTGTTTACGTTTCCCCCACAGTGAAAGATTCCGTATGTGAGTTATTTACTGCGGTGACATAGGGTAGTGTGCATATATATTCCATGCCAGCACTCTTTACAGACCCTTCACGTGATCGCTACACCCGCCTCCTGGTGCTATAGAGGTACCACTAGGCACATCTAGGCCGGGGAATGCTTTGCACGTTTATAGACCACCTACCACCATACAACGCAACACAGAGAACTTTATTGGCAAAAGAAGTATTGACAAAATAAACGAGTGAAACGACTGAGTGTCTGGAAGTGCAGTTTAATGGAAAGTGAGTGCTCCGTGTATCTTAGTAGGCGGGGCGGTAGGGAGACTGCCTGGCACGTTTCTTCCAGGCCCCACTGGTGGCAGACACGCTTCACTTCTATTTGGTTTCCGTCAGTCAGTCGCTATTTCTGGCCCATGGTCGTTTATTCTCTTGGTGAACACATGTGCTTTGCGGTTCTCACCACGGTGCAGCGCTGTGTAAGGTGGAGTGATCAGTACTGTTCTAGCTTGTTCTTTGGCCCCCAGTGTGTACCCCAGTTTTTTATCTGGCTTTTTATGTGTATCGGCTACATTCTCAGGGCGCTTTGGCTGGACTGGCTACTTGGTCTGTCAGCCCCAGGCAGTGTAAGACTTTGGGTCACTTTCCGTGCTGTGGGACCTGGAGTAAAGGCTGAGTATTTTGGATCTCTCTCTCTCTCTCTCTCTCTCACGCACACACATACACACACTCTCTCTCTCACACATTCTCTCTCTGTCTGTCACTCTCTCTCTCTTTATCTCCCACTCTCTCTGTCTCTCCCACTCTCTGTCTCTCTCACTTTTTCTCTCTCTCTTTCTCACACTCTCTCTCTTTCTCTCACTGTCTCCCTGTCTCTCACACACACTCTCTCTCGGTCTCACTCTTTCTCACACTCTGTCTCTCTCTCTCGGTCTCTCTCACTCTTTCTCAATCTCTCTCTCTTTCTCACACTGTCTCTCTCTCACACACACACACTCTCTCTCTGTCTCTCACTCTCTTTCTCACACTCTCTCTGTCTCTCTCACTCTTTATCTCTCTTCCTCACACTCTCTCTTTCTCACTCTCTCTCTTTTTATCTCTTTCACTTCTCTCGCTCTCTCTCCTCCTCCCTCCCTAGTGTACGTACTCAGCTTTCAAGAGGAGGGGGTTATACTTATGCACCACCGAGAACGGTATATCCATGCAGTTGTCGGCAGTTTCTGAGGGCACCATATGCATGCCGCTCTAAGGGCGGTATACACAAGCTCAGAATACCCTCACAGCTCTCAGGGCGGTATACCCCCAGAGCTCTCAGGGCAGTATTCGAGTACAGTATACCCCCACAGCTCTCAGGACAGTATACCCCACAGCTCTCAGGGCAGTATCCGAGGGCAGTATACCCTCACAGCTCTCAGGACGATATACCCCCACAGCTCTCAGGGCAGTATCCTAGGGCAGAATACCCCCACAGCTCTCAGGACAGTATACCCCCACAGCTCTCAGAGCAGTATCCAAGGGCAATATACCCACCCAGCTCTCAGGACAGCTCTTAAGGAAGTATAAACAGGCAGCTATGGGAGGCGTTCGCTCTTTGGTACTTTCAGACCTGACCTGAGCTCATACAGCCTGCCCGCTGGCTCTACGAGGGAGGAATTATTTAAACGCTCTGCTTAATAATATAATATTTTTACGTGTTCGTTGCATGATTTACTTGCCACTGCTCTTAGAGTTAATCCAAACCCTTGGCTCTGCTCTCCCTGCTAATTTGTTGGCTCACCACCCCCTTTATGCCGCACCTCGGCAGCCTTTCACTCCTGGGGTGTTCGCAGCTCAGAATCCTTAGTTTACTTAGTGCCCACCTTGGGACATCCTGGCATTACATAAGCCCTGCCAGTGCTTGATTATGGACCATCCTGTGTCTGGGGCAGAGATGGACCCCGTGGCGAGGAGGGCCACCCAGAACTGACCCTGCCCCGATAAACCTGTCATAAGGCAGCTGAGTGCTGTCTCCGCTTAGGGCCCTCTGTGCCATCCACCCTGCACCAATCCTTGTGCTAATGCCCTTATTCCGAGGGTTCTTCATGCCGAGAGGGCGAGCGCCTCATAGCAGTGTTGCTCTCAGTACGCGCTGCGCCAGAAATGACGCTGTCGGACAGGACGCGGTGCAGTTTCACACCAGGCAGACATGCAAAGTGTAAACATGATATAAATACATGTAGCCGCAAGCTGGCAAGAGTAAACAGAGGGGGTGTGAGGGCCCCCACCCCAGGAAGAAACTCTTCGCATGTGGGCCGCGCCAGCTCACCAAAGAATGTGGAAGCAGCTTTCCAGAGAGAGCCTAGGAGTGTCTTTCAGTTTTTTTGGACGAGTAAGCTTTGCTGTTTTTGGAGGAGAAGGTGGGGTTATCTGCTAGCTAATTTGTTGACCAAGTGGCGTAATTCTGGGCTAATTATTTTTTTTTTTATCTCACAGCTGGGTAGATTCCTGGCAAGCTATGGAGCGCCAGGAAGCACACTGAACGCCAGCCTAGGTGCTATAAAAAGAAAATCAGACGGGAATGTGGCACAGATCGCCACAGTTTGAGAGAGGCAGCGTGTTTTCGGCCACAAATGCCATCAGAAGGTCCATAAAAGTGGGGAGACAGAGAGAAGTATGCAACTTACTCATGCAACTTACTTACTAATAACAACAAGCATTGGCATAGCCAATGGGTTTCGCTTTTGGGACCTTATAAGTATTTAGTTATGCAGCACAATATCCTTGGTGCAACAACATCAACTGTTGCATGGCTAAACACTTATAAGGTCCCAAAGGCGAGACCTATTGGCTATGCCAATGCTTGTTTCCTCTTTCTATGTGGAGGAAAAAGCCTCCATGGATTGCTTTTGTGCAGGAAGGTGTTCGTTTTTGCACAAAACAATCCTACCAACAAAGCAGACACCCTTGTACATTGGTGCAAGGGTGCCTGCGTTGGTGCTAAGCACCAAATTGTGCGCAAGCAGGAAGGACAGGAATGCACCGTATTTTGTAAATACAGTGCATTCCTGCCCTTTCGAATTTGCAAAGGGCTGCGCATCCAAAATACTTGCAGTGCTGCCTTCAGCCAATTCATTGTGAATGAGGCCCATAGATTTTAGTAATTCACAGAGCGTACGTAATGCAATTTATTTTACATAACTGTCCCTTCAACACCTCCTCGGGGAATAGTAAGCTCTATGTAAATACAATGACAATTGAAGCACGCACTTCACAGCTCAGTTGTTAACTGTTTACACTACCACTCAAAAAGAATAAATGTTTGTCATCACAAAGCTTCAAGTTGTTTGATCGGCTCCCGAGCATCCTTTACATTTGCAGATTAACTCATTGCGCACATCTGCATTTCTTTCAGGCCAGCAGAACACTGGCAGGAAGGTGTGTTCAGCTGAATGCCCGGCTTTGGTTTCACAGCCCAGGGCACTCCCTGAAAGACATTCCAGCTGAAGCATTTCTAGGAGGATTGTCTTTTTCCAAAATGAAGAGCAAACGTATTGCATTGCAGGCAGAAGTGAGGCTGAGGAATACATGCCCTCTGTCCACGACTCCATGGCCCCTTTGGGGGTCACGACCCACAGATTAAAGACCTCTTCTCTAGAGTCTTGACACCCAGCACCCACGCAGCAGGCACGAGTCTGACTTGACTCCGAGGCAGTGCCATGACAGAGTGGCTTTTACTGCCGCGCGGTGACTGGCGAATAATTTTCACCAGGGCCGTCGTCATTGGTAGCACTTTCGCTCTATCAAATTGATGGCCCTGGGACCCGTTTGCTTGTCCCAAATATGGTGGTACACACACACTGCACCAGGTACCACGTCCTCAGCTAACGTGGGATGCAGAAGGTGCATGCTTGCACTTACACACCTGTGCTGCTAGCTGCAGCACGTGTAGTTAGTCACTTCACTATCCAATCATGCCCAGACATGTGTGCACTTCGTGCTCATTCGCTCAGCTTCCTGACCCAGGCCTACATCAGATACATAAAATGTATCAAATCAAGGACTGCGCCGCCCAGCCCGGAAGCACCATAGCAACAAGTGAGGCAAGTTCTTTCCCCCATACAAGCCCATCATAATGTCTCTACAGGCAGAGCTTCAGCACAGCAGTGCAGTTAAGCGCTGCTCACATTGTGACTGATTTTATGCCACCATAGCGCTTGGCAAGGCTGGCAAACAACTAGGGAAAGTTAGCAAGGTAGCAGAGGTTGCAACGGGTGGCTTAGGGGTCACAGTTGTGACCCATGGCGACCTATAATTGACATCCATGCTTAACTTAGCTCTGTGTACCTACAGCCAATCTCCAATAGACGTCTGGGCTGGGTGACAGCTACAATTTGTACATTTCCTCTAGACAGTAACAAACACGAGAAGGGTGGGTGTGACAGAGGGCTCATCTGCATTCTGATATCCTTCCTGTGCAGGACGGGGGATCGGGGGCTCACACCTACATCTGAATAGGCTGTATCCTGTCTCCCCACAAAGGACTGACTACCCCCCACAGACAGTCTGGCAGACTGGGCTGGGATGAAAGGGGACCTGTGCACTTCAAGGAGCTGCTTTGAAGTCACGCCCAACTTCAAAGGCACATTTGGGTATAGGTTCTGGGGCTCTGTCTCCTACCAATTCAGTACACTACTGGACCTGTGAAGAACTCTGCCAGGAATAGGGACTGCTGTGCTACCAGGATTGCCACTCTGATTGACTGTCTATTCTAAGGAACTGCTTCATTGCTGTGCTGAGCTGCCCTGCTGTCTGCTGATCTCTGCCCTCCTGAGTAAAAGGACTGGACCCCTCTGACTTGAACCCACAGTGACTCCTCCAAGGGCTGGCTGGCTTGCCTCCTGTTTTCTGATGACATAAAAGACTTCCTGCAATTCTACTGGTGCAGCTGGACTCTGCCACCTGTAAGTCCTCCCTTGCCTGAGGTTCTCCCTTCAGTCCTAGGCCTCAGAATGTGTTCTGCAGTTGTTCTGGTACAAACTCGACACATCGTCTCCTCTGCGCCGATCGGAACCGACACACTGCCCTTCAACACCGTTCTGAGCACATCCCTGCGCGGCACAGTACATAACAGCGGTGCGAGACCCACATGTGAGGTTTGATGATGACACAGTGCCGAACCGAGGTCCTGACTGTGAAGCTTGACTTCGACGCAGCGACCCGACTTCGAGAATCAGAGCAGATGCATCGTATGCTTGACGACGACGCATTGCTCCATCCAAGGTACTTTGTTAGCGGGACCTGTTTGAGTCCTGTCCTCCATCGCGTTCAACCTGAACTTTGGATTCACCCCGGTCTAGTGCGACCCTAAGTAACATTTTAGTGCTGTTGAGTTCTAAGCACTATTTTTGTTTTTTTCTTTAAAAATTCATATCTTCGGTTTTACTTATTGGATTTTTGTTGCTTTGGTCTTGTTTTACTCAGATAAATATTCTCAATTGTATTCTCGATTGTTCTAAACCTGTGTGTGGTCTTTTTGTGGTATTTTCAGTGTGTTACTGTGTTATGTTATGTTAAAGTCAATTTGTAGAGCGCCTATCACCATCGCTCTCTAAGCGCTTACACAGAAAGAACATAACCAACTTACGCCTAAATCACTCCGCCAGCCGTCCTACTTGGGATGAAGATATTATCTTTTTAAACAAATGAGTCTTCAAGTTCTTCCTGAAGGACAGTAGCTGCGGGTCTGCCTTCAGGCTGGCTGGTAACTCATTCCACAATTGCGGGAGGAGTGCAGATAAAGCTCTGCCCCCTTTTGATTTTAGCTTAAATCGAGGTTGAAAGAGGTTGGAGGCCGTACCCGAGCGCAGGGTTCTGCCTGGAATGTACTTCCTCAGGCGCTGCTTAATGTAATCTGGAGCTTTGCCAAAAATTGCCTTATGAGCTATGCAAAGACATTTAAACTGCACTCTAGACTTGACAGGCAGCCAGTGTAACTTCCGGAGTAGAGGGGTGACGTGCGAGTTCCGAGGTAAAGAATAGATCAACCTAGCAGCGTCATTCTGCACTACCTGTAGTTTCCTCAGCAACTTCTGCGGCAAGCCAAGATACAAGGCATTACCATAGTCTAGCCTTGAGATAACTGTGGCGGACACAATGGACTGCAGGGTGGGGGCAGAAAGAATAGGAACTAACTTGCGCAGTTGCCTCAGCACCCCCGTGCACGACCCCACCACTGCCGAGACTTGGGGGGCCATGGAGAGGTCTGCATCGATCTTTAGTCCTAAACTTTTGACCACCCTACCCGGAATAGGAGTTGTACCAAGTTCTGGAGGCCAAAACAGGTCACACCAGGGGTTAGCTTGATTTGTGATGACCAAAACCTCTGTTTTCTCAGCATTTACTTTCAGAAGGTTGTTGGTCATCCAATTTACAGTGAATCGGAGCAGGTTCCTTACCGATTCCTGTGCTTCCATTGAGTCTTCCAACTGGAACAAAAGCTGGGTATCATCGGCATAGTTGAAGATTTGACAATTCCTATGCATTAGCTCCTCCACCAAGGGTTGTAGATAGATATTAAAAAGTAGAGGCGAAAGAGCGGACCCTTGGGGCACACCCCAGGTCACAGCACTTGCCTCGGATGACTGGTCGCCCAATTGCACTCTCTGGGTACGACCCGTCAAAAAGGACTCCAGCCACTTAAGCACTTGTCCTGTAATTCCCAGCTTTGCGATACGGTCCAATAAAATGGTATGGCGGACCGTATCGAAGGCCGCTGACAAGTCTAAAAGAATCAGGGCACAAGGCTGTTTATTGTCCGCCCTGATTCTCAGCTCATCAGTGACGGCGGCCATTACTAGCTCAGTGCTGTGTTGGGGTCGAAAGCCCGCCTGCCTGGGGTGGAGTAAATCATGTTCCTCCAGGTAGCTAGCCAGAGTGTTCAAAACATGCTTTTCCAGGATTTTGCCCAGGAATGGCAGTTGTGAGATAGGCCGGTAGTTCTTTAAGGCCTTGGTGTCTGTACCTGCTTTCTTTAACAGTGGAGAGACCCTGGCTTCCTTCAACTGGACAGGGAGATAACCCACCTTTAGCGACTCATTCAAAAGACTCAGCAACTGAGTTTGAATACCCGGCAGGGCCATTTGAAAGATCCTTGGGGGGCATGGGTCCGTATTGGACCCTGACTTAACTTGACCAACAAGCACGGCCAGGCTCTCCAAGTTAATACAAGGGAAATTACTCAATGTCCCTGACAACTTCTGACTAGCCGAGCAGGAAGACAACAAAGGATCAGCTGAAGTCGCTGTGATATCCCTAATGATGTCCTGTACTTTCTGAAGAAAGAACCTTTGGAAGGCATCGCAGTCAGGCTGGTTGCTAGCAGGAATCCTCCCATCCAGCTGCGTTAGTTCCCTTAAGATAGCAAAGGTCTCCCTTTGTTTGTTCGTGGCTCCTCTGATCCTGTTTTCATAGAAGGCTGACTTCCTCACCAGAATCTCCGCCTTGTAATTTTTGAGAGAGACTTTTTATAATTTTCTGCCTCCGCAAGACTATAATTAAGTCTCCACCTTCTTTCCACCTTGCGAAGAGCTTGTTTTTGTTCTCTAAGTGAAGCATCAAACCACAGTGCTCCCTTTCCTTTAGCTCTGGTCTTTTCTAGCCGTTCCGGAGCCAATTTGTCCAGAGCGGCACGGATCCAGGCCATGAGGGCTGTGGTATCGGAATCTAGATTTGATTCCCTCACCATAGGAGGTGAAGTGGAAAGCAGCGTGGCAAGTAAGGTGTCTGCCTCTATCTTTTTCCACGACCGGACCTTTCTCCACAGTTGACTCGACCCTGCGGGTGAGGGATCTCCTGGGACCCAGCACTTGATCAAAAAGTGGTCTGACCATATACAGGGACTGACCTCAGTTATTTCTGTCTGGGGTATAGAGGACCAAATTAAATCAAGTGTATGGCCCTTCTCATGTGTAGGTCCTACTACTAATTGCTGTAGGTTAAGTGAGGAAAGATTATTTCCAAACTCGCCCACTATAGGGTCTCTGGGTATCTTATCCCAGTGGTAATTGAAGTCCCCTACCACCATAAGGAATTTGTATCTAGAGGCCAAGTTAACCAAGAGCTCCAGAAAAATATCATTAAAATCTGGCGAGCTCTGGGGTGGGCGATACACAGCCAACACTGTGTGAGTGTATTGCACAAGTACTTTATACATTGCCTGTGCCAAGCTACCAGAGGGTGAGCACAAGTCTGACAGGCGTGTCACCTCCCTCGTAGTTGGCCGAGCGTGGTGGGGCGGAGATTCTCTGCAATATCTGCGCCATATGTAGGCAGGAGGCTGCTTGTAGTTCGAGTTGTTCGGTAACAGCAGCCTCCTTCCAACGTGTCCTCGCTTTGGGCAGAATCTTTGTCTTGCCTCGTCGGTGTCAGCCTCAGGGGAACTTCGTCTTCTGCAAGCTCTGACATCCTTCACGCTTCTGGACTGAAAAGCCAGGACAAGGGAAAAAAGCATCAATTCTCAAAACTTGACTGTTAGACGTGCTAGTACATGGGTATATTTACTTTTGATCCTTGCTAATCAAGCCATGAGATACTTATCTGACTATTCACATTGTTGTTCAGTCATGGATCTCCTGGTACTCTCCTGCTTCATGTTCTAAAGAGAAAACAAGAAATAGGAAGCATATTATAATTGATAACTAGCATATATACCACTGTGAATTATCTCAAGTACTCATGATTTTTTGATTAAGGCTTATTTTTGTTTTGTTGTTTTGTTACCCTGATGATTTGACTCATATATAGACTGCATAATGTAATGCACTATAAGCATATTGTGTATTATTTAACCATAGGATAGGTCTGAATACACCAAATTGCATTGCTTAAACATCTACACAGGTTACTACATTTCTTTCTGGGTTATTTTAGATAAGTGGTAAAAGAAATTCATATTTGGGCATCCTCTTTGCCCACAATGACTCCTGGTCACAGGCAGTGTGCGCGAAAAAATTAGCATTACTGCGTACTACATCTGGCCTTAGCGCTTTTGCCAGAAAACTAGGTAAAAGACCACCTCAGGAGCTTATCAAGATATATAATGCAAAATGTGTCTCAGCGGCAGTTTATGGGACTGGGGGTTTGGGGACCAGTTGACCTGTTACCCATCCAAAGAGTAGAAAACTCTTTTTTTAAATATATTTTATCTGTCTCGAATGGCACTTTTGCATGTATCTGTCATGCGGAGTTGTGCCTCTCCTTTATTTCAGACTTAATAAAGCTTGAGCCTGTGCTGCTATGGCACAGACTCTGGACAAAAAAAGAGACAAAATTAAATAGAGACATCATTTTGGACGTTATGAAATTGGATGGGGCCCTGAGGATTCCATGGATACGCTATGTTCGTAAATTCTTACAAGATCTTGATTATGTAGAGTACTTTACTAATCCCAGTGCCACCAGGGAAATAACTAGGAAGGATTTAAAAGCAAAGGGCTTGTTATTGCTAGACACTTCCAGACTATCATCTGAAATTGTAAAACCTTCTGTCCTACACAATCAACTGGTTTTAATTACTTTTAATATTCAACCCTCCCTCACATTTGTCCTGAGTGAATATGACAGGTTCCTACGAACCCGATTTCGACTGGGGGTTTTCCATAGATAAGTCACCTTTCCAAAACTGAATGACTAGTCTCAAGACCTCCAGTTGTGCCCTTGTGCTAACATCTCTAAAAAAAACACTACGATCCACGTCACTTTTTTCTGTAGATGTTATTCTTATGCCAGGAGAATGAGTATAGTCCCCGTGTTAAAATGGTTTGGGCTTCGTCAATGTCGACCTGCCCTTTTGGCACTACAACAACTTGACAATGTGCACAGTATGTTTAGGATGGTAATCTTGCTGAAAAAAGTTCTGTGTCAAAGAAAACAAATGCTTCTTTTTTTAATTCTTAGAAAGCAGGCTGAGTTTAATAATGTGTTATCTTCCAATTAATTTCTGTAAATGTATTTTTATATGAACTTTTATATATGAAATGTTGTTACTATGCTTTTATGATTGTTTATCCACAATCGAATAAAGCTTTATTGATTGTTTGATTGATAGATAAGTGGTATTGCCTGTTGACCTCAGTATCTGCTACACTTGATGGAATAGGGGATGCACACAGGTATAGGAACAGTACTTGATATACAGATCAGATGGATGTAAACTGTGATGGCCTGTGTAGGGGTTCCCTCTGATACACCTTTTGCTTATTCACATAGGGTGAGCCTACACATGTTCCGATAGACTCGGAACCTGTAGTGTAGTCATCAGCGGAAGTCTTCTGTTTTTCTCTTCCGTTCCCTCTTACCCTTCGGTTGGGATTGACTTTGACCTCTGTTGGGTTGTCTCAAATTGATAGGGAGGTTGGGATCCAGCATCACAACCTCCTCTCTTTCCTACAGAAAGGATCCAGGTGAGATTTCCTACAAGGTCATCTTTTAGTGTGCCTCTGACTAGAGTGGTGATTCTTGCTTGGACAGGATGCAAACCTCTGCCAACCAGAAACCCCATTTCTAACAGTAATGTTATCTCTTTGCACTAATAATTTAAAAGGGCTGATGCGCCTGATCGGGCAGTGTGAGTCTCAAAAGACAGGGGCCCTTAAACAAATAAAGAAAACCTTCACAGGACAAAATTTATAGTAAAAAACCATAAAGGTTTAGTCAAAATTCATAATCGTTACAGAAGGTAAAAATGTAGTTAGTCAGATTCAAATCAGCACGATAATACATAAACATTAAGCCATTTACAAGAGATGATAACATAAGGGAATTCGCCACAACCAAATCTAGTTCCATGATAAACTAGCATAGATCTACTTAGCCTGTAAGTCAAGGGAGGGTAATCAACAAGAGTACTGAAATGTAGACCCGCTCCAAGAAAAGAGATTAATCAGTAAACACTCCAAAGTCGAGTCAACTCAGTTTAAAAACAAAGAAAGTCAAATTATAAAGTCAGATAACAGTCTGACATGGAGACTGACCAGTATGAAAGCAAGGAAAAGTCTCCAAGCATAAATGAGCTAAGTGAGCAAAAAGTCTCGAGAAAGTTCATGGCAAGTCTGGCATACATCCTAGCTATATAGTTTAAGAGAAGTGAAAAACAACGCTCTGGTCATGGCGTGAAGTGGTATCATAGGGCTGTACTAACAAAGATACATGAGCTGAACCAATCAACATTGTAGAAATTGTGCTACATAAAATAAAAAGTTTGAGTAAACACTTACATAATTAATAATTAGTGGGAACCATTTTCTCTGAAAACATGGGAAATGGCATTGCACTCTTGAAGCAAACTAAACGGTAGGCCATTTTAAAATGAGTAGAAATACAATTGTGGCTCGGAGACAGCAGCAGACCTTGAATATTGCAACATATAGGAACATCTCGACTAAGGCACACAAATAAATACATATTATTTGGTAGAGGAAAACAACTATGTGAAATGAATCACATTTCATCTATTTTATGAAAAGAAAAAAAATAGCAGAGAAGCATGCAAATAGAAACCTGTTCATGTAATTTTAAAGACACATTTTCTTCAGCAACTTTGAAAATGATGTCAGTGCAAACAGGCCAAAAGACCTGCAAATTAAATTTGCAGCCTAGTTATGCTATCTAGTACGCCTATAAAAAACCTTTTTTTCTAATTGATAAAAAGCATTTGATCAGTATGATTGGTTGACAGAAGAATGTGGTGGAAGAATAAGTAACAGACAACACAATGAGTGTTCAGTGTCACTGCTCCCCCTGCGCAGCTGCACCGTTGTGGGACTGCTCTCTGAGCCCAAGCTCTGTGCCAGGTAGATGCTCGAGGCCCTTCTTTACCCACAGGCTCCTGCCTGCACCTCGTCCCTGGTGTTCTAGTGGAAGAGCACTCTGTTCTTCTGCTACTCCGCTCTGTTCTGTGTCCTCTGAGCCCGTTTTTCTCTTTTTGCTCTTTCTGTTTTGCCCTTTCTCTTATTGCTCTCTCTGTTTTGCATCTTTCTGTTTTGCCCTTTCTCTTTTGCCCTTTCTTCTTTTCTTTTTCTGCTTCTATTTTGACCCTTTGCCTGCGCTCCCTGCCGTTCCCGCCCTCACAGCCCTCCCCACCAGCGTGTCTCCCACCTCCCAGCTGACCGCCCTCCCCGACTGCTACTTAATGGCAGCCGCCGTGTGGCCATGCTGCAGGCTCCCCATCTGCGCCGGTCCGCGGCCAGTGTCAGGATCCCTGGTCCACCGACCTACCGCAGGTACGACCCCAGCACTCTCCACGCTCTTAACCCTGGATGCAGCAACAAATGCCAACTCTCGACGCTGAGCAACACCCAAGGCCTGATCTCCTATTGACACTGCCGCTGCACCTTCACTCCCCTCCAGACCCCAGCCCACCGGACGCCAGCGCACACAAACCACTGAACTGCATCCTCCCCAACATGCACTCTCTGCACAGACACGGCATGGAAATCTGGGACCTCCTCAACACTCACACGCCAGACGTCACCTTCCTCACAGAGATCTGGACCAACACCAGCTCCACACCCGACATCGCAACCACCACCCCAGACGGAAACAAGATCCTGAGAAAAGACCGCCCCACCCGCCCAGGATAAGGCATCGCCATCATCCACAAAAACTCCCTCCACGGGGGGCGTGGCTAAGCAAGATGGTGAGACGGACGTGATCTGTGCCGCTCCACTGCCAACTTGCTGTCATGAGCGGTTGTGGATCCCCAACGTAGCAGATAAGCACAGGAGCAGGTACCGGACAAGGAGGGGAGCCGCGGGTGGCCGGCGGAAGCGGCCTACCCACAAAAGTGCACGGGAAAACTCCAAACTGACCGCCGCAACAGGAATTTTCAAAATGGCACCGACCCCCTGCGGCCGCCTAAACTAATCGCTGGCGGACGGGACCAGCAGGGCGCTGCCTGGGATGCAACAAAGAGTGCATGAGCAGGCGGATAAAAGAAGGATCTGCCGGCACGCACGGCGGTTTGACTGAAGCCTGGACTGGGAGGCGGGCGTCCCGAGGCACTTGGCAGCCGTGAGTGATGGGACACCGGAGTGAGCCAGAGGGGGGGAGTACGGGGCGATCCAGCTGGGGTACACTCCCCTATACCCCCAAGGCCAGTAAGGTGCAGCAATAAAAAGGAGGGCAGCAATGAAGGTAGTGAAGTCTACCACCTCTATGCCGCCTGACCCCAAGATAGCAGACAAAGCACCCCAGCAGGTAGACAGCACACAATGCAGTCTGGGATGCAACAGTTGAAGGGGTGGTCACATGCATGGGTCCCCTAACACCACAGAGGAAGCATCATGGTGACCAGACGTGAGGGAAATACAGGGCCAAAATGAATGCCTGACCCTAAGATGGCCGCCAGGGACATTTGATATTTAAAGCTGCCACTTTCTCAAGCCAGAGACGCATAAAGGTGCACAACAGAGAGCCCAGCGAGGTAGCGCTCTAAGTCATATGCACCTGCCCCGGGTGGGCCAGCAATCGGAGAACTCTTCGCCGGTGGTGGCGATCGCATCTATGCCCCCAAAAAAGGCCACAGCTAAAGTATCCCATTCTTTTGCCCCTGCAGGGAAGAAACAAGCGCTGGAGAAGGGGAGTGCCGAATCCAGCATGGCTCTAACTAAGGAGGACCTGTTGGCATCCCTGAAGGATTTTAAAACAGAATTGCGCACAGAATTAAAAGGCGACCCCCAGGCCTCTATGGAACAACTTTGGGCTGACCTGTTAGAGAGGATGACTTCACTTCAACAGGACGTAGACGCTATTGGGACAAGACTGATGGAGACAGAGGCGCAAACCCAAGAATTGGACAAGAGAGTGGTGGATACCCACGACAGGGTGCAGATCCTTCATACACAACTCCAGTAGGCCCTTTTAAAGAATGAAGACCTAGAAAACAGGTCACAGAGAGACAATATCCGCATCAGAGACCTGGAGGAGGGAGCGGAGGGGCCAGACCGTGAAGCCTTTATAGAGGGGCTATTTGCAGAGATCCTGGGGCCACGGCAATTGAAGATTAAAATAGAAAGAGAGCACAAGGTTGGGCCTGCAACACCTGGAGAGAGGAGACGCACCCGGGATATTCTTGTCAAGCTCCACTCGTTCAAGGTTAAAGGAGAGATCCTACGGGAGTCCAGACAGAAAGATACGATCTGTTTCCAGGGTTTCACATGCTCACTGTTCCAAGACCTGGCACAGGTGACCTTACAACGCAGGCAATCCTTTCGGATACTCACAGAAAAACTGAGAGCTGATCGCGTGAGGTATCGTTGGACCTATTCATTTGAGTTAGCTTTCGAGTTCTAGAACAAACAGCGCCACATCACAGTGCTCAAGGATGGCCTGGAGATTTTGGTCCTGCCGGTCCCTGAAGATGAGGGGGATCTAGGGCCTGCAGCCACGGGAGAGTCGTCACGGTTGAAAGCATCACAATGGAGAGCGGTCTCCAAGGATGGTGGAGAAGCGGGACAGAAAGGCGACCGAAGATATCCTTTGCTGTAACAGATAGCTTGACGGTGACGGGGAGATGACAAGGGGGACAGGGGTAGAGATGCATCGGAGGGAACAACAAGCGGGCGGAGACAGTGAGCCTGAAAGATGATATCGATTGCAAACTGGAATGTGAAGGGCTTGAATTCCCCTCTTAAACGCCAAAAGATTTGGAAGTATTTGATAGACCATCAATTTGATGTAGTGGCCCTTCAGGAGACGCACCTAAAGAGACAGGATGAACTGCAGCTACAGCACAAAAGCTACTTCCTTATGTATAGATCTTCAGCCGGCACAAAACACAATGGGGTGGCATTAATGTTTCACAACAACATTAAATTTCAACCAGAAGGGATAAAGGCAGACAGGAAGGGACGGGTGGTTATGGTTAGGGGGAAACTTCGAAGGAGAGCTGTCACCTTTAGCTCGGCTTATGTCCCCAACACGGGCCAAACAGCCTTTGTGAGCTCGCTATTGGATATGGTAGGGGGTTTTGCCGAAGGAATGATCATTCTAATGGGGCATTTTAACCTTACCTGACACCCGACAGAGGACAGTACCCACCCCCGCAGATCCGCGGGAGGAAGTTTCCCCAAAACATTGGAACACACATTTCACGATCTGGGTCTCGTGGATGCATGGAGGTCCCTCCACCCAGAAACTAAAGACTATACATCTCACATGTTCACCAGGCATATTCTTGTTTGGACTATGTCTTTGTTTCCCAGGTAATGCAGGGTACAATCCAAGAAGCCAAGATTCTGCCCATCACATTGTCGGACCACAGACTTATCATGGTGTGTCTTCGGTGGGGGTGGTGTGTGCAGGGCCCACAAAGATGGTATTTTCCCGTACCTCTGACCCCGGACAGACTGTTACGGGATGAGTTAAGGGTTGCAATCAAGGAGTTTTAACAGTTGAATGACCCGAATGCCACGTCACACCTAAACAACTGGGACGCATTCAAAGCGGTATTGCAACACAAATGTACTGCATTGATCTCCGCACTGAATAAACAGAGAGCAAAGGAGAGGGTGGAACTCGAAGCCGAGCTGAGTAGAACAGAATGTGAAGTTAAAAAGAACCCCACTCAGAGTTTGAAGCACCAGATAAGTGCATTAAAAGGGAAACTCGGCGCCATCTATAACAATAGAGCGGAATTCACACTTTTGTGAATGCGCCGTAATGCAAATGCACAGGGAAATAAAGTGGGCACACACCTGGCGCAACAACTACGGGAAAAAAGGGAACGGTAGTACATTGGGGGAATAATTATGGATGGAGGGGAGACAGAACAGGACGATATAGGCAAGGAGAACGTTTTTGGTGCCTTCTACCAAGAGCTTTACAGGGCAACGCCCCGACATCACAGCTCAGAAGAACTATCTGGCCTCGCTTGCACTTCCTCAGATCTCTGAAATTTGGAGGGATCAGCTGATGCCCCGATCTCTGAGGAGGAAGTGAGACAAGCAATTTCAGTGAAGCCCCACAAATTGCCAAGGGGTGAGAGCCTGACCGCACATTTTTACAAGACCTACGCGCCGGAACTGATATCCCACCTGACTGCGCTATTCAATGAAATAGCGACAGGGCAAAAGGTGTCTCCCTCCATGGCAGAGGCCCTGGTTATGGTGATACCTAAGCCGGAGAAGAATCCTCAACAGTGTGCCTCCTATAAGCTGATTGCCCTCTTGAACCTGGACGCTAAACTCTATTCAGAAATATTGGCATCCCGTTTAGAGAATCTGATGCTAGACATTATCTGCCCTGATAAATCTGTATTCATAAAAGGGAGACAAACACATGACAATATACACAGGATGCTGCACCTTATGGAAAAGGTGTCCAAGTTCAGGGTGCCGGCGGATATAGTGGGACTGGACGCGGAAAAGGCCTTCGACAGGGTGGATTGGCACTTCCTTTTCCTCACTCTGATCAGAGCTAACTATGCTTGCCCACGTTCAAGAGTACAGGTCACTGACCCTTCGAGTCAGGTCGAGTCACCTGAAAGGGGTGTCCTCTATCCCCCTTATTGTTTGCCCTGAGTATCGAACCGCTGGCGATTCGGCTACAGGCAACCACAGACATCCATGGGATTAGATTTGATGGGGGGGGGGGGACATAAGGTATTGTTATTCGCGGATGATGAAGAACTTTCAGATCGTTGTGGGCTTTCGAGTTAATTTGGCGAAATCTTCTGTTTTAAACTTAACATTATCAGACAGAGAAAAGTTACTTGTGCAGAGGGAGACTAAGTTCACATGGGCCAAACATAGTCTTACATATCTAGGGGTCCAGATCACTAGAGGGTCTGTTTAGGGCAAACTTCCCACCCTTACTCATCCAGGTGCAAAAGGATCTTAAACGATGATAAACCACTATTTATATCCTGGTTGGGTCGAATATGCGCAATCAAAATGACCGTCCTCCCTAAATTGTTATATCTATTTCAAGCACTCCCAATTGAATTAGAAAAAGAGTTCTTACCTGGGGTCCGCTCTATGATTATACGCTATATCTGGCAAAATGATAGAGCACGTTTACCCTTCCTTGTATTGAGACGGCAGGGGCCGAGGGGGGTGCAGCTCTTCCAGATTTCGGGCTATACTACAGGTCGGCCCAGTTACGAGTGGTGGTGGAATGTTCCATGACGGAATCAGACAAACACTTGCTCCACAAAAGGTTGGCCCCTCAGTGCGTATCTTAGTACCCCCACTTGGACAACTCTCTGGGTTTGGGACGAGGTCACTCGGGGCCAGGGGTGGACCTCCTTTCCATCTCCGTACACCCCGATACATTTCAATCCGGAATTTCTCCCTGCTTTGAGGGCAGGACCGTTTGACACTTGGAGGGAGGAGGGCTGCCTCGTTCTCTCGGATAATCAAGATATTCTCACGTTTGAAAATTGCCAGTGGGATTTCCAGATCTCTCCCACAGAGCATTTCCACTACCTCCAACTTAAACATTGGGCACTTCACCCGACAGTTAGGGAGGCAGCAATGCCAAATTGACACGGATAGAATCCTTTGTAAGGAGGGTGGGCTCCATGAAAGGAGTAATTTCCTCTTGGTATGGGCTGCTAGTTTCAACAACAGTGGGGTCGAGGCCAAGATACATTCATTTCTGGGAGCGAACCCTGGGAAAAGAGGTGACGGAGAGGGAGTGGAAATACTTATGGTCTGATATTGCCAAGAACAATCACTCACTTGATCTGAGGGAAGCCCACTACAAAACACTATTTGACTGGTACTTAGTCCCCACCAAACTTAAGCGGATTTTTCCACAAACCTTAGATCTTTGCTGGCGGGGATGGGGCCTAGTGGGGGACTTCCGCCACATTTGGTAGGGCTGCCCAACCATCAAACCCTTTTGGAAGGAGATTCTGGCCCAAATGAAAGAGATACTTGGGTACCCCTACCGAACTCAATAGGCACGACTCTCCAAGGCCTTAGAGACACACCTTTAGAACACCAAACCAGGGTGGATAAGGTCATTATGTGGGCATGCATAGGGGCAGCAAAGAAGGCCGTTGCAGCCTCCTGGAAGAAGAAAGAGGCCCTGGTGCTGGCACAGTGACACTCATGCATGTGGAAGATACTTACTACGGACCGAATGTCAGACATCTTTAGAGAATTTCGAGTATAAATGGGGTTCCTTGGTGTCCTAGCTAACTTTGGGTCTGCCGCTGGCAGTATGCCCTCACACTGAGGGGTCGACACTTATTAAAGTTTTAGGCTCCCAAGAGGCAGGTTCCCTAACATCACTTATCAGTGGGATGCAGGGGGTCCCCCAGAGGTTACGAGGGAGGAGACCACTCCACATTCTGGATATCAGCAGAGGATAGTTCATAGGACAGTTAGGGCTTCTTCACCACGAGGGAGGGGGGATGGAGGGGCGTTATAAAAGTTGTACGTACGTTCTATGGACACGAAAATGGCTGGAGAAAAATATTACACTATTGTACCTCCTGCATTTTAAGACACTGTGCTTTCTTTAGTTTGGGGGGAGTTGCGGGAGAATGTTTAGAGGCTTATAGCCTCGTTGTATGAGGAAAACAAAAATTTCAATAAACAGAAGTTTGGGAAATACGACTAAAGAAAATCGAGGAAGAGTGGCTGAAAATATTTAATCTTCTCAAAGAAAAGGGACACATCCAACTTTGGAGATACATTAAGCAACACAGCCACATCGGCCAGATCAAGGAAACGGGGTGGCAGCCTTGGAGTGGGTTAAATATGCAAAGCAACTGTATACAATACATCAGAATAGGACTTATTCTCAAATACATGAAACTCCCTTAGATATATAAAAAGGCTTCAAGACACCTGTCATCACTAAGGTCGAGATAATCAACCGGATTAAAAAAATGAGGACAGATGGTGCCCCAGGTCCCAACGGAGTCCCCGCAGCAGCGTTTAAAGCCTCTCATGGATTCTGGGCAGAACAGTTAACATCACTTTTTAAGTATGCATTTGCCACTTCTATCGTTACTTTGTCGTGGAAAGGCACAATACCTTTTCCCATTCATAAAAAAGAGGACAGCACGAAACCTGAAAACTACCGGCTCATCACCCAATTAGACATAGAAGCGAAAGCATATGCCAGAATTCTGTTGAAAGAACTAGAAACCTGGGCAAATGATCATAACATCCTCCCCTTCTTTCAATCCGGTTTCAGGCCCCAAAGCTCTACCATAGATAACATCTTAGCACTGGGACACCTGTCACTCAGTGCGACCCAGCCATCACCATTACAACTACCCCTGTTTTGCTGCTTCGTTGACTACAGTGCAGCCTTCGACTGAGTTGACCGCGGGAAGCTGTGGGACAAACTGGACTCCTGGGGTGTTCCTCAAAAGCTGTTAAGGGCAATAATTGCCCTTCATGAGGGGACCTGGGTTTGTATCAAAACCAGTCAATTGTCGGTAACTACTAAGGTTCCAACCAATAACGGCATTAAACAAGGATGCGTTCTCGCCCCTCTACTTTTTAATCTCTACACAGCCGACCTGGGCAAAGCCCTGGAGGTGGCAAATCTACTGACACCAAGGCTGGGGAATGAGCGACTCCAAATTCTCCAATAGGCTGACGACATAGTCATAATGGATCCCACTAGGACAGGCCTACAGAAAGCCTTAGAAGCCCTATATAGGTTTAACCAAAAGAACAACCTCGTGGTGAACCATGAGAAGACCAGGATAATTCTCTTTGGGAAGTAACACCGAAAGAAGTCACCACAATGGCGCCTAGGTGACCTGCAAATTAGAACATGCACAAGTTATTACTATGTGGGTCTCAGGTTATCGGATGGGGCCAAACCCACAGCCCATCTAAAACATCTAAGGAGCAAGGGGGCCGGCATCAAATACAGCTTGAGAAATCTCAATCGATGTCTACAGAGTCCGACTACTAAACCAATCTTGAAAGTCTTAAAAGCAAAACTAGTTCCCTCTCTTAACTTTGGCCACCTAGCCTTCCCTGGAGCCTTCACTAAGTTCCTCATAAACCACCAAATTTCTACCTATAAGAAGGTCCTAGAACTTCCACGACAGGCCAGGAAAGGAAGAGTAAGGTTGGAGCTGGGCCTCACCGGTCCAGACATCATCTGCTCAGGGGATATTCTAAAATACTAAATTAGCACCCTTCGTGCTCCAGTAACCTCCCTGAAAATGCAAATTAAAACAATCTTTGAAGAAGGAGGATCTCCATGGCAGGTTCAGCTGGCAGTAGCCATAAAATCGCTTGAAATAGACGCTCAAAACTTGCACAATTTAAATATTCCAGTAACCGCATGGAAAAGAACCGTGAATACACAGGTTAAGAAAATATCTTATGAAAAAGATCTGGAACGCTTACACCACAGCTTTCCAAACTTTTCATGTTGGTGACACACTTTTTGGAGAGACATCATTTTGGGACACAGTAAGGCAGTGTAGCGAGTGAGGGTAGCGAACCCGAACAACCTAAGGGGTGTTCGGGGAGGTTCTCCCCCGGAAGAAAATTTTGAAATAAAAGTGGGCAAATGGTGCATTTTCAAGCAAGTTTTGAGAAAGCAGGAAGGTTACTAAAGCAATTGTGAATCTGTTCTAACAAAGACAGTGACTGGCAAAGCTGGGTGTACGGTTAGGTTTGTGCCTGAAGCAAGAATATAATCATGCACACATTGACATATGCCCCAGTGATTTATGGCACAAAGAGGGCTGGTTCACGCACTGCCAAACCTTTCAACCATGCAGAAAGTCCACCTGCTACCTTGCTGAATATGAGTTATGCAAATATCCGTTCAGGAAGGGGAAATTGTGAGTGGTAAAACAATCATGCAACTTATCAGCTAGTCTCTGCGCATTGAACTCAGATGGGACCGCTCTCCGTTTCCAAGTGCTGTAATATACAGGCAATATAGGAGCAGAGTTTTCATTTATGAAAATTCAGGGGCTTTTGAAGCTCTGGTATGTCTATGCGTTTAATTAATTATTAATAAATAACAAATTAATTATTTGTCTTGTGCAAGTGTGTATTCATTAATCAATTCGTTTGTTTTAACATAAGAGAAAAGTTACACAAGGGTTAGCATGTGTGTGCTGTTTTTGTTTTCTAAAAAATAACGTGCAAGTTTTCATGTTTAAACGTTGCTGTGTGCTGTTTATTTTAAGCACAAAACGCTGTCTGAATTAATGCTTTTTTATGTCGCAAAAGCTAGATAAATGCATACACATAAGGGTATTAGTGGGGTTAACACTGTTTAATCATTATGCTGTAGTAACGTTGTTTTTATTTCTTTTAATTGAGATGGTCTATTGTGGCCTATGGAGGCCTAATCCATGATGGCTAATTTTGAGAGCCTGGCCTCGAGTGAATATGTGAAAGACGTGACGAGGGAGACCCCTGCTGGAAATGGTCTTGAGGGTGACTGACCATGGTCCTTTTATGAAACTTTCCATGAGGACGGCAGCAGCTTTGGGTGTTCTCCAAGAAAAGTGAAAGTGTCCTTGGCAATCTCGAAAGACAAAGGAGCCGTAGAGGAAAACTCTGAACTGTGGCTCGATGGCCGAGGAGAAACCGGATTAAATGTGATACATGTTTTATTTTCTTGGTTCCTGTTCCGTAGTTTTCGCTATGTGTATTTTCCTGAGCGGAGGTTCACAAATGTTGCAATGTTGCATCCTTTCCTTCTCGCTCTGCTCAGTGATTCAGCGTATTCTTACAAACTTGATGAGTCTTTCCATTGTATTTTTCACTATAAAAACTGTTAGCTTAGGGAGGGATTTCCCCCCACTCTTTTGCCACCCTTTTGCCACTTGCCATTTTACCTTTGCTGCGTGAGGTTGCGTTGCTAAGGATCGTGCTGAGGACTTCGTCTTGAGAGAATTTACCGAGAGACTTGTCCTGACCCGTTCTGACATTTAGTTAGAATAGGTAACTATGAGAAATGATTTATTCTGATTGATTTTACTTTGACTAATTTTAGATAAAGCAATATAATTTTAAACATGGTGTTGAATTTTCTTTCTTGTCAATTATTGGGTTTATATTTTTGATCATTATTGTATATGTTGTGTAGATTATGTTATTGATTAGGACAGTCACTAAACCAGATCCGATCGACCTGATATTGATGCAGGGTGTTTAGGTGTTTTCTTTCCACAGGTTTATTGCTGGTAGAGTATTTGAGCGTATGTTAGTGAAATGGGCCCTAGCGTATGATGAATGTATGTGCGTGTAACTGTGTGATTACTCTATCCGTGGTAGTGGGCATATTTTAGATACCCTGATCTCTATCAATTTCCTGGTAGCAGAGATTGATGGTTTTAGATGGTTGTCTTGATCTGATAAGATTGCTTGTATATTAGCTTATTGATTATTGATTTTATTTTGTCAAAATTGGTATATGTACTAATACTATATGTTGAAGTCGTCATGTTGAGTTATATGTAGTGCTTCTGGAATTTGGAAGCTGTTGTAGCAGTTCCGTAGTAGGGCAGAGGGAAGTATATGCTGCTCTCGGGAAAGACGGGATTGTAAGGAATAACGTGTGACAATTGAAGTTGCGCGTTCACATTGTCTGGGTTCGGAATCAGTGACATCGTCGTATGTTACTATTAGATATTTCTGGTATGTAAGGAGTGTGTATCGTAGTGAAGGTTATCTTTGAAACTCTGGTCTTAAGTCCCAGGGATCCGTAAGGATTTCCGTTAAAGCTTATCGCGGGAGGAGTAATAGGTATTCTCTGAGCTTGTTTGAGGAACTGGGCGAAGTTGCTTAGTTAATGTATGTTATAATTCTGTAGTGGAGCAGATTGTCTGTTCTTGGGAAACAGGATTCTGTGTGCATGTACTATATTTTTCTTGCATGAATGTGCGTGAAAGTTTGTACATTTAGTTGATTGTAAGACTCTTTGGACAAGTCCTAGAGGAAACAGTTAATGAATGTATGTTAGTAGGGCAGAGTAGAAGAAGTGCTACTGTGTCAATGAAAGGTTTCTTATGAAAAGACTCTCTTTTACTATTCTGTGGTTAGCGAAGCAGACAATGGAGATGTTTTTATGTTGTAACTAATAGATTTTGTAGAAATCTTGATACGAAGTCTACTGAGAGATTTTGTAAAGGAGGGGTAGATGAGTGACAGAAGACAGAGACAAACTGCAGCGACTGTTGACGTCAGAAAGTCCGCGCTCTGATTGGATAGTGGGCCAGAATAGGGTTCGCGCTAGGATTGGTGCGTTGGTGTGAGTCGCGCAGGGATTGGAAGAGCTGTTTAGTGACGTAGACGCTCCAGGATTGGTGCGTTAGCGGGAATCGAGCTTTTCAACCTAACCTCGTATTGTATATTTATAATACGGAGAGAGTAGAGAGTTTTTGTAAGCGCTAAAATGTATTATCAAGAGGAGAAAAAGAAAAAACGTTCTTTGGGAAAGTTAAAAGGTGGTTTACCAAGGATAAAGAGGTTAAAACGAGAGAGGGTGAGTTGCTACCTCCAGCGAAAACACCTGCATCCTTCATGGTTGCGAAATATGGATTACATACCTGTATATGGTTGCAGAATTGGGTTAGGTATACTAAAGAAGATGGTGTTCTAGCATTTCCAGAACATGGTTCATTTAATTTGGCCGTGTTGAGAAATTTACGGGAAAAGATGGTACGTCTGGACCCGAAGCCAAGACCTACGCAGTTCGAGGCTTTAGTGGAATGGGAAGAGGAAGTTCATGAGCGAGAAAAGCAAAGGTCTGGAGGGTATTACAGGAATATGTTTGGGAGGAGACATGATCGTGAAACACATCATGATCGGATGAAAAGATGGCGAGATGTTAATATGTCAGAGGGATTATATCCTATGAGAACAATTGAAGAGGGAGCAGTTGGAGTTAATGAGTATGATGATGAGGTCTTAAATGACATGATTTACAAGAGACCACCTCCATATAGACCAGAACCAGATGAGAGTACACCAGTTGTTTCTCCGATAAGAGATACAGTCTGTATTATTGAAAAAGAAAAGGTAACACCTGAATCAAGAAGTAATAGTTCTTTCAGGGAGAAAGAGAATCGAAGTAGTGAGGAAAATGCCAGAAACTTAGCAAAAACGACAACAGAACTGACTGAGAAAATTAGGGAGTTAACGAAGAATCTGGAAGCTGTTACGGTGCCTGTAACAATAGGTCCAGTTATGCCTGTGTTTGACAAACAGAGAACAGGTGAGAATGGACTAGTGATTCCATATGTTGGGAATAATCTGACAAATTCAGTTGGTCCTTCAGGAGATTCAGATAAAAGAGCAGAAAGAAGTGACCTGAGACAAACAAGACATGACACATGTAGTGAACTATTGGATACTAGTGAACCTGGTTGTTCAGGGATGCCAATTTTAGAACCGCAAAAAAGAGTGGTTCCAGTGAGAAAAACTGCTGAAATAACAGTTGATGATTTAAATGATTGGATGAAGGTTCTTCAGAAAAAGGATAAGGATTCACAAGTTATTGATGTGGCTAGGTTACGTATAGAATTAGAAGAGCTTGTGACAGGAACAGTTCCAGTAGAAATACTGAAGAGTCATCATGATGGTGAGCTGTTGTTTATGTGTAAAAGTATTACCTGGAGAGCAAGGAATACACATGACAGGCTAAGAGCAATAGCAAATGAGCAAGGAGTTGACATTGATAAAGTGAAAGCTTTACAGAGAACTTACAGGATGGATTTTACAGAGAAAGACATTGAGAATTTGAATGTTTCTGGTAGAACAGGACAGATTAAAGAAATGGTGGCATTATTGCGAAAATGGGGTGATGTTGAAAAGTGGAAGGATAGGTGGTATAAGAAAAGAGAGGAATCTGTAGATAGAACAACTTATTCAGCATTTCCAGTGAGAGAAAAGGAGAAACCAGTGGATAATTATCCTATGAGAGAAATACCTGAGGAGGATATGTACATGTTCCATGGACCAGACAGGATATTTTATCATTTACGAATGATTTCCCTCGATTGAGAGAAAAGCCCGTCGAGTGGTATAGGCAGGTAGATAGGTTTGTGAAATTGTCAAAAGTGCTGTGGGTTGACCTGAATAGTCTGTTTGATATAATTGTTCCAGCAGACTTGTGGACTGAGTGTAAAATAGTTGTGAGTTGGCCTACTGAGGAATATCCAAGAGATCGAAGAACAGGGGCACCAGATCAAGAAGTAATGAGGAAGTATGATCAGGTGATGGTATACCTGAAGAGTAAAGTTCCTCCAAAAGAGACAGACTGGGTTAAGATAGATCGAACACAACAGGAGGCAAAAGAATCAGTTCATGCTTTTTACGAAAGGCTGATACTGGCTTTTAAACAATTCAGTGGAGATGAACACCTAGGTGACAAGGATTTGAGTCATTTTGTATACAGATTTGTATATGGTTTAAGACCTGAAATTGGTGAGAGAATTCGTGAACACACAGTGGATTGGCAGAGTAAAAAAGTAGATGAGATTCTGAGACATGCAAAATACTTCAGTGATGAAATTGAAGCAAAACAAAGAAAGCTGAAAGAGAAAGCAATGTGGGCACAAGTGAAAGTTGCAGAAAGACAGGAAGCACAGTTAGTGGAACAGGCGAATAATCCAGGAAATAATGCAGGAAATAGACCCAGATATGCAGGAAAAGGGAAAGGAAGTCTTGAGGAAGCAAAGAAAAAGTTCCCTTGTCACAACTGTGGCCAGCTGGGACATTGGAGATCTGAATGTCCTAATCCACCATTAGTGAGTAATGAGAATAAACCTTTAAATCAACAGGTGCAGAACCAGAATGAAGGGAATAATCAACAGCAACAACAGAAAGTTGTGAGACAGCAGAGTCAAGAGCCAAAACCGCCCTTGCCGTAGAATAGAGGGGTACAAAAATATAATCAGGACTCAGGATTCTACAATGATGAGCAGGTAAACAAACCAAGACGTTCTAACAAAGTACAGCAGTACTTGTTAAAGAGTGTAGGGAGTGAGTCTGAGGGTGATTATTGACGGTGCCGAAGAGAGGAGGAAGAGTGCATACTTGGTGCAACTCTAGAAATAGACCAGGCAGGACCATTTGTGGATGGGAAAATAAATGAGGAGAGTGTTACTTTTTTGGTAGACACAGGTGCGACAAGATCAACTGTCAGGTCAACAGATGTTAGAAATCTTCCTCTCTCGGATGAAGCAATCCAAGTAGTTGGTGTAGCCAATACACAAATCAGAACACGTCTTACTGAACCAGTAAGAGTACAGATAGGGAAGTTTTCAGACATGCACAGATTTATTGTCTGTGACACGAGTCCAGTGAACCTGTTAGGTAGGGACTTATTGTGTAAGATGAATTGCACAATTTTTTGTACACCAGATGGAATAGCTTTTGAGACACCAGATGATGATGTTTTCTACCGAATGACTCTAGAAAATAGAGAAAGTGAGTTAATTGGTGCATTTGCTGTGTTTAATCCGGAGGATTTGCCTCAAGAGCTGAGAGACACAGTGAAAGGAGCAGTTTGGGATTTTACAGGAGAGGATGTGGGATTGATGAATAATGTAGATCCAGTGAAAATTGCAGTGAAAGAGGGAATTACATATCCTAACATTCCTCAGTACAAAATGACACCAGAAATAATTGAAGGGATAACTCCTATAATTGAGAAAATGATTCAGCAGGGAGTTCTGAGAGAACTACTGAGTAGTCCGTGTAATTCACCGATAATGGGACTGAAAAAGCCCAATGGCAAATTTAGGATTGTACAGAATCTGAGAAAAGTTAATCAAATTGTGGTGGCATGTTGTCCTATTGTGCCAAATCCATCAGTGATTCTGTATCAAATTCCACATGATGCTGAGTGGTATACAGTGATTGATTTGTGTCATGCGTTCTTTTCAATTCCATTGCATCATGACAGCCAGCCGATTTTTGCATTTAGGTTTGGCCAGCGTATCTTAGCATGGTGTCGAATCCCACAGGGGTATACGGAGAGTCCTTCGATATTCAATCAGTTATTGAAGAAATCATTGGAAAGTTTGATCATGCCTGAAAACTCAGTGTTAGTGCAGTACATTGATGACCTACTGGTGGCATCAAAGACACGTGAAGCTTGTGAAGTGGATACCATAGCTTTACTGAATCATCTGGCAGATGGAGGGTTAAAGGTATCTCCAGCCAAATTGCAATTTTGCAAGAAAGAGGTTCATTATCTTGGACACAATATTGAAAAAGGTCTGAGAAAAGTGACTACTGACAGGATCAGAATAATCAGAGAAATGAAAGCTCCAAAAACCCAGAGAGAAGTGAGAATGTTCCTGGGTATGGTGGGTTATTGTCGTCAGTGGATAATTAATTTTTCTCTGATAGCAAAGCCACTGATTAAATTGACAAAAAGTGAAATGACAGATCCATTAGATTTGGATGCAGAACAATTGGCAGCATTTGAAGAGCTCAAAAGTAAAATGTGTGAGGCTCCAGCTTTGGGTATGCCTGACTATGAAAAAGAATTCGAGCTGTACTGCAGTGAGAGAAATGGATGTGCACTTTCAGTGTTAATCCAGAAACATGGACAATTGAGAAGGCCTATTGCGTACTTCTCATCAACACTTGACCCTGTAGCTGTGGGTTTACCAGGTTGTTTGAAATCTGTGGCTGCAACATGCAGAAGTCTGGAACAGAGTGAGGGAATCATAATGGGATATCCTGTAAGGGTATTCGTACCTCACAATGTGGCAATTCTTTTGACAAGAAGCAGAACTCAGTACATGTCACATAGTCGGTTGACTAAGTATGAAAAAGTGATTCTGGGAGCATCAAATGTGACTCTTGAGAGATGTGTGAATGTGAATCCAGCGACACTCTTGCCGGATATTGAAAATGTGGGTATAAAGATGGAAGATGATCATGATTGTTTGGATGTGCTTGAATACTGTACAAAACCGAGACCAGACATAAGAGATATTCCCTTACCCAAGAATGACCATGTGCTGTTTGTGGATGGATCATGCTTGAGGAATGATGATGGTGTGCTATGTGCAGCATATGCGGTGTGCAAAGTTTCAGAGGTCATGGAAGCATCACCATTGAAAGGAGTGAAATCTGCGCAAGTTGCTGAATTAATAGCATTGACAAAAGCTTGTGAGATTGGGAAAGATTTGAGGACGACTGTGTTGACTGATAGTCAGTATGGATTTGGAGTGGTGCATGATTTTGGCCAACTTTGGCTACAAAGAGGTTTCTTGACATCGAGTGGAACTCCAATAAAGAATGCTGAAATGATTGGAAAATTGCTTGAGGCGATACAGCTGCCTAAGGAGTTAGCAGTTGTAAAATGTGCTGCCCATGGTCCAGGGGAGGATTTTATAACGGTTGGAAACCGTTATGCAAACGATGTTGCGCAGTATTGTGCCAAGACCAATCAGTCTATTAACAGGGAAAGAGAGAGGGAAATGTCTTTTCTTTCTGTGATGTTTACTAATGTCCTAGAGACCTGGGATGAAGTGAAACAGTTACAAGATGAGGCAGGAGATGAAGAGAAACAAGATTGGATTAAGGCAGGATGTGCTCCAAGAGAAACAGACCATGTTTGGGTCTACAGAGATGGCAGACCAGTGATGCCTAACTCCATCTTGTCGTCAATGGCAAGGATGTATCATGGCCAGGGACATTTGGGGAGAGACGCGATGGTTAGGTCGTTTAAACAGACCTGGTACAATGCAAAGTTCAGGACAATTGCAGAGAGCATCTGTCAGAGGTGTTTAGTTTGTCAGCAATTTAACACTGGGAAAAAGACAGTGGTGAGTCTGGGAACAATAGGCAGAGAAGGAGGTCCTTTTACAAGAATGCAGATTGATTTCATTGAGATGCCCCAAGTGAACAGACTGAGGTATGTTCTAGTGGTAGTCTGTTTGTTTTCAAGGTGGGTGGAAGCTTACCCGACTAGAAGAAATGATGGATTAACAGTGGCAAAGTTACTGTTAAGGGAGTTGATTCCTAGGTACGGGTTTCCAGTTACAGTTGAGTCTGATAGAGGTAGACACTTTCAGAATGAGCTCATGGGTTTGATTTGTGAAGCATTGAAAATTCAGCAGAAGCTACATTGTGCATACCGACCAGAGGCTTCTGGTGTGGTTGAGCAGATTAATGGCACGATCAAGAATAGGATTGGAAAGATGTGCTTAGCCACTGGCATGAAATGGCCAGATGTTTTGCCTCTAGTTCTGATGACAATGAGATCTACTCCAGATAGAACTACTGGTTTGAGCCCGCATGAAATAATAATGGGACGTGCTATGCGCCATGCATTCGTGCCTGTCAATAAGTTGGTGACAATAACTGATGACATGATTTTGGATTACTGTAAAGGCCTGGCTGACGCAGTTCATTCTGTGTTTCACCAGGTTGGAGAAGAAGCTACCACACTTGAGAAGAAGCAAGCCCATGATCTGAGTCCAGGAGATTGGGTGAGAATAAAAGTTCACAGGAGAAGAAATTGCTTGATTCCAAGGTGGGGAAGGCCGAGACAAGTTATTCTGACTACAACGACTGCAGTAAAGTGTGCTGGAGTGAAGCATTGGGTACATGCAAGTCATACTCTGAGAGTTCCAAACCCGAAAGAGGGGACTGGTAAAGAGTATTTTGAAGAGTCAGATTCCAGTGATGATGAAGATACTGATGATACGGAATCAGTGAGAAAAGAAGCAGAAAGAGCTTCAAGAGAATCACTGCGAGTATCAGAGAGAAGATCAGATTCTGTAAGAGAGCCTGAAGTTTCAAACAGCAGTGAAGGAAAAAGAAAAGAAAAAAGAAATCACACAGAGACTACACCTGAATCAGAAGAGGAGGAGATTGAAGAACCACTTGAGATTATACTTGAAGAAGTAGGGTCAGAAGAAGATAGAGAGGGACAGATTGCGGAAGACCCCCGAGGAGGTGTAGGGAACATTCATGAGGAGCTAGGTGAAGGGACAAGTAGACAGCAAGAAGATTGCGTGTCGGAGACCCGAGGAGGGACAGGAGTAGGGAAGTCTCAAACAGTGGTGAAAAAATCTGTGGAGAAGAAGAAAACTGCTGGAAAACGGAAACAAGAGGCACTTGAAACAGATGATGGGGATGAACAAACAGAGGGTCGAGTTCTGAGAAAGAGAACTTGGATTGGAGAAAGAAGTAATAAAGAAACAAAGCTGAAAAAGGTGTTAAGAGGAGATCGTTGGCCTAACAACAGAGTTAAGAGGCTGAGATACAAAGTAATAAGAGCAAATTCATCGAAAGCTGAACAAGTGAATGAAGTTTCAAGTCAAAGTTCAAAAGCTGAAGGAGAAGAATCAAAGGAGTCAAACGAACCAGTGGAAATAAAAAGAGTAAGAAGACCCAACCAAAAGTACAGATCACCGGAATGGTCTTATGTGGCACTGTCTGAAGGAGGAAAAGAAGAAACAGTGACTCGAGATAATCCGGAAGTGGTCTTGAGAGAAGTGGTTGAGGAAGATACTGGTGAAATTCTGAAAGTACTCTTGACTGACATTGGAGAAGAGTCGAGTACTGAGGATCTTGATGTTGGAGATCTGATACAATTTGATGTGGAAGAAATTGAAGTGAAGAATGACAAGTATCCAAACTGAGTGAAAGAAGGATTCACTTGGATCAAGTGAATGAAGAGATCATTTGGATAAACTGAAAGCTGAAGAATTGCTGAAGAATTGAAGAAGTTCAAACAGTAGTGGAGTAGTACAGGCTAAACTAAAATGGCTAACATAGAGGATAATAGAAATAGATGTGCCTTCTTTAAGAGGTGGTGTAGAATGTGCTGCTGTTGTACTGGATTATTAATGCTTCTATGGGGTGTTTTAGTTTTATTAGTTACTTTTAGAGTAGAATTTGGAATGAATATAGAGAATGTGACAAATGTAGAGAAGAATTCACAAAAAGTAATTCCAATTAGAAGTAGTAGTTACATACACAAAGATAGGTCAATTAATAATTTCACTAGTAATGTTTTTTCTAAACTGTTATATGAATATGTGAAAACAATGGAAGTAAGGGATTGCTACGTCTGTATGCAATTACCTGCATCTGTTTCAGAGGGTGTTACTTATCACCATTTACCAGCTACATATGGTATTTCCTGTAGTGTTTTAAGTAGTGTTTTTTATTTGTTAAGGAAAATAGATTATAAGATGTCTAACAGAGATAGTATTTTTGGGCATTTGCCAATGAATAAAGAGCTGAATCCAGCTAAAGAAGCTAACACTTTTGGTGAGATTTTTATTGAAGAAAAAGGATTAACATTAGATTACATTTTTAAGAATAATTTAACTTGCAGTTTGAAAGAAGAGGAGAGAGCTTTCCTGGATATGGTAGAAGAAAGGAGAGTGAACATGCATGAGAAAGGGGGAAAATATGAAGTGAGTGAGACAATTTGGGACATTGAGATGGGAAAAGAGTTGAAGAATGGGGCTAGTCCAACTTTAGCTCTAGATGCACCGCAGAAGGGTAAACTTTGCATTACCAGAAGGAAATCCCAATATGATACATATTTTGTGGGAACTAGTGAGTGCCATGATACATACTTCATTGCGACAGGTTGGGGTTTCAGAGGTGGAGAAGATACGATTTTTCCAGGAGTGTACTATGTTTGTGGGAACAAGGCTTATTACAAGTTGCCGGACCATTGGTATGGCACATGTTATGTGGGCCTGGTTTTTCCTAAGATTTTTCATACAGATAAAATAAGAGATGTAGAAGATATTAACTTATTAACACGTTCTAAGAGAGAAACTTGGTCTGAAATTGTGGGTGATATTTTTGGGGTGTTGATTCCAGCAGTGGGAATTTCTTTAAATGCTTATGGAATTCGGAAACTGTCCACAGTGGTTGATCGCTTATCGACAAATACCGCAGGAGGGTTTCTTTTGGTGAATACGGAATTAAGTGCCGTACGTGCCATGTCTATGCAAAATCGACTTGCCCTTGATATTTTATTGGCCAAGGAGGGTGGAGTTTGTGGAATATTGAAAGTTCAACATTGTTGCACTTACATTCCTGACGAAAGTAAAGACCTGAAGGTCTATATCAAAAATATTACTGATTTACATGAAGAATTAGTACCACTTGAAGCTGGGAGTTTGTGGACTAAAATAGCTAATAAAATGATAGCTGTTAAGGATTTTATTGCAAAAATAGGTAGTACAATTATAGGTAGAATATTGTTTCCCTTGTCTTGTATAATTGTGGCTTTATTAATAATAAGATTGGTGTGTGTGCGTTGTAAAAACAGGGGAGGGAAAAAGAAATTGAATAAGGAAAAGAAAAATAAGAAGTTGAAAAGAGAACCTCAAGAAATTGAACTAGAAGAATTGAGGGAGAGTGTTTACTTAGAGACAAAGAGAGATGATGAAAGAGTGACTGGTGTTTAATGTTGTGTAAGGGGAAAAGACATTTCTGATTTCTCCTAAAATGGGACTAAATTTTCACTAATTTTTTTTTTTGGGTTTATTTGGTGATAAAATCACCAAAGGGGGGATTGCTGGAGCAGAGTTTTCATTTATGAAAATTCAGGGGCTTTTGAAGCTCTGGTATGTCTATGCGTGTAATTAATTATTAATAAATAACAAATTAATTATTTGTCTTGTGCAAGTGTGTATTCATTAATCAATTCGTTTGTTTTAACATAAGAGAAAAGTTACACAAGGGTTAGCATGTGTGTGCTGTTTTTGTTTTCTAAAAAATAACGTGCAAGTTTTCATGTTTAAACGTTGCTGTGTGCTGTTTATTTTAAGCACAAAACGCTGTCTGAATTAATGCTTTTTTATGTCGCAAAAGCTAGATAAATGCATACACATAAGGGTATTAGTGGGGTTAACACTGTTTAATCATTATGCTGTAGTAACGTTGTTTTTATTTCTTTTAATTGAGATGGTCTATTGTGGCCTATGGAGGCCTAATCCATGATGGCTAATTTTGAGAGCCTGGCCTCGAGTGAATATGTGAAAGACGTGACGAGGGAGACCCCTGCTGGAAATGGTCTTGAGGGTGACTGACCATGGTCCTTTTATGAAACTTTCCATGAGGACGGCAGCAGCTTTGGGTGTTCTCCAAGAAAAGTGAAAGTGTCCTTGGCAATCTCGAAAGACAAAGGAGCCGTAGAGGAAAACTCTGAACTGTGGCTCGATGGCCGAGGAGAAACCGGATTAAATGTGATACATGTTTTATTTTCTTGGTTCCTGTTCCGTAGTTTTCGCTATGTGTATTTTCCTGAGCGGAGGTTCACAAATGTTGCAATGTTGCATCCTTTCCTTCTCGCTCTGCTCAGTGATTCAGCGTATTCTTACAAACTTGATGAGTCTTTCCATTGTATTTTTCACTATAAAAACTGTTAGCTTAGGGAGGGATTTCCCCCCACTCTTTTGCCACCCTTTTGCCACTTACCATTTTACCTTTGCTGCGTGAGGTTGCGTTGCTGAGGATCGTGCTGAGGACTTCGTCTTGAGAGAATTTACCGAGAGACTTGTCCTGACCCGTTCTGACATTTAGTTAGAATAGGTAACTATGAGAAATGATTTATTCTGATTGATTTTACTTTGACTAATTTTAGATAAAGCAATATAATTTTAAACATGGTGTTGAATTTTCTTTCTTGTCAATTATTGGGTTTATATTTTTGATCATTATTGTATATGTTGTGTAGATTATGTTATTGATTAGGACAGTCACTAAACCAGATCCGATCGACCTGATATTGATGCAGGGTGTTTAGGTGTTTTCTTTCCACAGGTTTATTGCTGGTAGAGTATTTGAGCGTATGTTAGTGAAATGGGCCCTAGCGTATGATGAATGTATGTGCGTGTAACTGTGTGATTACTCTATCCGTGGTAGTGGGCATATTTTAGATACCCTGATCTCTATCATTACCAATGTTTTGGAAGTATGGAAGGGTGAGTCAATCTTGCTGTAATTCTGTCTGATGTTTTCAGTCACAGAAAGACACTGCACCAAGAATGTCCTGAAAACCTGACTTCACCCCATTTCCTAGTGAGATGTCTCAGTGAAGCAGGATAAAGTACTATGAATTTTCCTGATTAACCGTGGACCATTCTCTTGTGGGAAACCTGTAACAATGTCCAGTGAGTGACAGAGTAAAATGACTAAACAGCATTATGTACAGTTGAATACCACATTCTTCATAAGTCATAGCGCTTCTTTCCAATAAAAAGTCTAATTATAGTTATAATAGTTCCTTCCAGCATGCAGGACCCCCACACAATACCAGCAAGGGCCTACAATAGAAGATACATTGAATGGTTCATTGCATGAGAAAAAGAGAAATGTATAAACAATCTACTAATATCTCCTTAATAAAGGTCTGTACAAGTTTTCTTTTTTTTAAATGGGAGTAACAATGTTAAACTATTAATGGCTCACAATGAACTATCACATCTGAAATCATAAAAACTGAATTCCATCCCCGCAAGCAAAACAAACTCACCATAGTGACCTGGCTGTCAACTGAAGCCGTCACTTAAGAATACTCCAGAAAACATAGATACCAAACAGAGGGGTATTACAAGACAGTCCCACAAGCTCTACCCCTGACATCCTCAGCCAAATCCAAGAGGAAAAATGCTTCTTTGCTACACAGCTTAAGACCAAAGGATTGACATCACCCAAGCAGGCAAATAACATAAAATGCATTCTGAAAAAGGATATGGGCGAAAGCAATAAAACGGATGGCAACATTCAGAACATGAACATACGCTAGTGATGCACTTACAGGAGAAGGAAAGTACTCTATGAACCCAAGATGTTAAGCGTTATTCCTTGTAAAAGCACCAACACGTCGAAAGTTACAAAAAAAGCCACACATTTGTGGGGTAGGGGGCGGGGCTAGAGCAAATAAAATTGTGCCCTCTCTCTATCTCTCTCTCCCTCTCCCTCCCTCTCTCTCCCTCTCCCTCCCTCTCTCTCTCTCTCTGCCTCCCTCTGTCGGTCTACCTCCCTCTGTCTCCTTCTATCTGTCTCGCTCCCTCTGTCTCCCTCCCTCTGTCTGTCTCCCTCTGTCTGTCGACATCTGTCTCCCGCTCTCTGTCTCCCTCTCTCTATCTCCCTCTGTTTCCATCCCTCTGTCTCCCTCCCTCTGTCTCTGTCCCTCGGTCTCCCTCCCTCTGTCTCCCTCCCTCTCCCCCTCTCTCTCCCTCTGCCTGTCTCCCTCTGCCTGTCTCCCTCTGTCTCTCTTCTCTTCTCTGTCTCTCTCCCTCCGTCTCTCTCCCTCTGTCTCCCTCGCTGTCTTCCCGTCTGCCCCTCTCCGTCTCCCCCTCTGTCTCTCCCTCACTGTCTCCCCCTCTCTGTCTCCCTCTCTCTCTGTCTCCCTCTGACTCCCTCTGTCTCCTTCCCTCTGTCTGTCTCTCTCTCCTTCCCTCTGTCTTACCTGACTCCCTCCCTCTGTCTCCCTCTGCCTCCCTCTGTCTCCCTCTGCCTCCCTCCCTCTGTCTCCCTCTCTCTCCCTCTCGCTGTCTCCCTCTCTCTCTGTCTCCCTCTCTCTCTGTCTCCCTTCCTCTCCCTCCCTCTGTCACCCTCTGTCTCCCTCTTTGTCACCCTCTCTCTGTGTCTCCTTCTGGCTCCCTCTCCCTCTCTCTGCCTCTCTGTCTGTCTGTCCCTGTCTCCCTCCCTCTGTCTCCGTCTCTCTGTCTCGGTCTGTCTCTGCCTCTATCTGTCTGTCCCTGTCTCTATCTGTCCCGGTCTCTGTCTGTCTCTATCTCTGCCTGTTTCTGTCTCCCTCCCTCTCACTGTCTCTGTCTCACTCCCTCTCTCTGTCTCTCTGTCTCCCTCCCTCTCGCTCTGTCTCCCTTCCTCTTTCTATCTCTCTCTTCCTCTCTCACTCTCTGTCTCTCTCTGTCTCCCTCTGTCTCACTCACTCTGTCTGTCTACCTCTCTCTCTACCTCTGTCTCCCTCCCTCTCTCTCCCTCTGTCTCCCTCCAGCGGTCTGTCTCCGTCTGTCTGCCTCTTGTCTGTCTCCCTCCATCTGTCTCCCTCTATCTGTCTCCCTCCCTCTGTCTCCATCCCTCTGTCGCCCTCCTCCCTCTGTTCATCTCCCTCTGTCTGTCTCCCTCCCTCTGTCTGTCTCCCTCTGGCTCAATCACTCTGTCTCTCTCTCTCTGTCTCCATCCCTCTGTCTCCCTCCCTCTGTCTGCCTCTCTCTCTCTCCCTCTGTCTTTCTCCCTCTGTATGTCTCCGGCCCCCATAGAGCAGAGTTTCTAGGAATGCCTCTTAATTAGCAGCAGTTATGTGCTAAGTGCCCGCGACACACCCACCATTTGCAGGCGACACAGAACTGTGTCGGGACACACAGTTTATAAAGCTCTGGCTTACAACATCAACCCAATCTCTCATCTCTGGACACTTCCTACATAGTGGGCAAACCACAGCCTTACTTTGAGCAAGCACTAACAGTCCCGGCCCGGAAAAAAATAACCTATATGAGACTTCTTGCATTGCCTAGCATGGATTTTAACCAAGCCTGGGCCCGGAAGGATAATTCAGCCGCATGTCGACTTTGTAGTTACCATTGTGAATCCTGACACCATCTGCTGCTGCCCTAAGTTAGCTAGCGAGCGGCACCGACTGGTTCTTCCCATTTGCAGGTCTCACGGCCTCGTACGATGCAGAGAAGCCTCAGACCTGTGTTTCTCTGCTAAGACAGCTCGAACAGTTGCGCGGTAAGGGAAATTTACCAAATCAATCCGGGCAGCACTGTCACAGAAAATTGAGTCACAAAAAAGAAACCAGCCGGCTAGCAAGCAAGAGAGACTTTGACAAAACTCCCCACTAAGTTTTATGCACTTGCACTTTACTGCCAGTTTGGATAACGGTTTTTAATGTTTTAACTCTCTTATAGTTTCTAGCAATTCGTGCGGGATTTTAACTCTTTTCCTCTTATAGATTATTGTAATGATAGTATATTGTAACGATTTTAAGTAATTGAACAATAAAGCTTAATACACATACACATCGATTTTACGACATGGCACGCCTAGGGATAAAGGACGACTGGTCCGGGGGCACGCTGAGCGGCAATAAAGGAAGCAGTCGGTTTGCTAATATCATCTCTTCAGTACAAAGTCTACATGTGCAGAGAAGGCCTTGCACATCAGTGTGTCGGAGACTTAGTCATTACGCTGGTGCGGCTGTCCTCAGAAAGACACAGAGAACGAGATCCTGCGCGCTTGATTTTATTGAGGTGTTTGGCAAACTTCATCGTCTCCGCGGGGCCGGAGAAAAAGTGTGTTTTGTTGTCATGTGGAACCCACAGCTTGGCCGGGCCTAACATGGCATATGTCACCCCGAGCTGTTGGAGAGCCCGATTGGCCGGCAGGAATTTCCACAGCGCAGCTTGCACTGTTAGTGTGAAATCCAGGTAGAATGATAGGGCATTGCCCTGGTGGCATATCTACCCATGTACTCTGGTGCTCCAAGGGATAACATCCCGTACTCTGTAGTTTAAAAGTCAAGTTATTATGGGCCGGGCTGGGGCCCCAAGCGGTGGTCTAGGCCTGAATGACCTGTGTGCTCTCTCCACAATGAAAACAGTGGACAGTTCAGCACTGAACAGTTCTCGCATCAGGTCTTCAATATAGCTTTGGATGTTCCGTGAAAGCAGGGAGGCCGATTGTATCCGATAAGGTCATTAAGAAGCGTAAGAAGAAAGAAAACGTCTCCAAATTCAATATACCGGCGTCCTCTTAAAGATTGGAGCTAAAGACAAGGACCTTAATCTACTAATATTGTGAGAGTTAAACTCCCAATGATTTTAAGTGGCCTTTATTCTCCTGTGAAAAAGAACATAAACACGGTGGCTTTTGCGGAACAAATACAGAAACCTGATTATCATTAAGGCAATATAACTATTGGGCAGAGATATTTAACTCAGGAAGGTCATTCTCCTATCAAAACTTTCTCAATTGAAAAGATGAGATTTGAAAAAAACGATTTTTAGTCCTGAAGAAGGTGGAAATATTACTAATAACACCGAAACGCTGCGTCGACTTTTAATCTTTGTGTTTTTAATGAACTGGATCATTCCCTTATACAACGGTTATAGAGTGTAGCCCACTAGGGGAGGCATATAGATATATGGTTTTAATGTTTTTTTATGATTTGTAATAAATGATTATGTTTTAAGTAATATGTCTCGTAAAGAGCCTTTCTAAGTGCAGATATTACACACAGTGTTCTTGGTAGATCTTGATAGTGTGGAGAACAACAGTCCTCTGCGTATACCCTTGAGCTATTTTTGATAAGTTTTTAATAGGGACACCTTGTGTATTTTTCTACTTCAATATAGCTCTCCATCCTAGAAATGGCTGTGGATTCAGGGATTCCTGTAATGCAGTGATTATTTCTACGGGAGCGTGATTCTACGTCTTCATTTTTCGGTTTTATGACTTCAAGCACTTTGTCCATTTTTAACAGTTTATGTTGGTTGGCTGCTAGCTGGTCTTCCGTGTCCGATATCTGCGTTTCCATTTGGTTTATGCTCACATCATGAGTGTCAACCCGCTCTTTGACCTGGTCTAGCCAAGTCGCGAGTAGGTCCAGTTTGGAATCTATAGTTTTCAAGCTGGTCTTACCCTCCAATAAAAGAGAGCGTATGTCCTCGGTGCCAGTGCTTTCTGTTGGTGCAGTTTGCTCCTCCTCATCTCGAGGGGGGTCCCCCTGTCGGTTGTGCCTTCGCACCTCAAATGTGAACCTCGATTGTTTGGCGTCTTCAGTGGTACCCTGCTCCATCCTTCGGCTGTGTTCCTCGTATGCAGTTTATTAGGCACCAGGAAGTCAGTCCGCCAGTACGGCCCGGAGCAGCCCACTGCAGGCCAACCAACTCCACACCCAGGTGGTATTACTGATGCGCTGTATGATCAGTTTGCGGAGCTCAGCCTGCTCCAGGAAGCACACCCTCAGGGCAGAGATTCCGCTGTGTTTCTGGTGGTTCTTTCCTTACGACACTGTCAGTGCATGCACAAGTATTCCGTGGTCCGGATGGGGGAGGGGGCGTCGGCCGGAGACCTACGGCTGCAGTGCAGGGCCTCCCTTCTAATGGAAGCTCCCCCGCCCAGTCCCGGCACCCCAACCAGCTGCCTCCCCTAGCTTGCACCACACGTTGTTTGTTGTTAATCAGTTCACTGTGTCAGCACTCCGGCTGCCTCAATGGGCCTCTGGCCGTGCTGCGGCCCGCCTCTCTGCCAGCCACCAGGAGCCTGCCTGCCAGGCGCAGAGCGGGCAACCCTCGGAGCATCCAGGCCCAGGGGCAAGCCCCGACGGCACACTCTGGTGAGAGGCGCACAGCAACAGCCATGCAGCCACCGGGCCACATGCAGGAACAGCAAATCCAACAGGTCCGATGGCCGTGCCCTGTAGCCACACTCCGGTATATCCAGAGTTTCTTCATTCTCAGAGGAGGATGCGCCGGGGTCAGTCAGAGTCGCCACGTCTCGGGCCCAACCATCGAGGAGGGGGCTGCAGGCAGCAAGGGGAGTCCTTTTGTGGCTTTCATATGTGTCGCCACCAGGGCCGCAAAACAGAGCACCCCTGCAGTCGATGGTCTCACCTTACTTTACTGCAGCTCAGGGCGGCATGTGCCGTCTCAGCCAGTTTGCGGTATCCCCCGCCGACTCCGCACAGGGAGGCCAGCCGCCATCCCGTCACTGCGCCAGGTCACCACCGGGCCGGGTGCACCACATCAATCGTCTTTGGTAGCAAATTTCCACAGCAGTGCAATATCCGCCGCCAGCAGGTGGTTTCACACTCGGGAGGAGCCAGCTCCAGTGATCGGCGACAGCAGGGCTCCTGCAGTGCCACACGTTCACCCCAACAGTCCACTCCCCTGTGCGGGCCTATCACAAGCCAGCCTCCATGTGGGAAATGGAGATAATCCTAGCATATCTAAGGCTACTGGGAGTAGCAGGTAGTGGACAATGGGATACCTATTAGGGTGACTACACTCTCTATATGACCACTTCCTCTGTGGAGTAGGCATTACCCTGACCCAGAGGACCTAATGCCATCAAAAACCAAGATGGGGGATTTTTCCTAGTCGTGGTCACTTCAGGTAGTCCACCTTAGGTGTGGTATTAGCCTGAGGGTGAACATGCCTCCTCACTAGCTAATTTTCCCGCGTGTCCTGGTGCAAAATGAGCCCTGTACAGGGGGTGGCATTTTCCCTGTCTGGGGGAAGCCATGTTCATATATGAAAGGTGATGGAGGCCTTTGAAGCCTCCTACCTTGGTATGCCGATTACTTGTCATCCTACTTGGAGGAGGTGATAACACATCCTGTCAGAGCAGGCACTGTTTATAACCTCAGAGAGTGTGGGCTCTCACCTCCAGGGGGTCAGAAAAGCATCTGTGGTGGCAGGCTGGATATGACCAATCAGCCAATACACTAGAGGTCGGTCGTTTTTCAGGGGTTACTTCTAAGGTACCATCTGGGTGCATATATTAAATCCATCACTGGAATTAGTGTGGGTTTATTAATACAAGGTGTTTGATACCAAACACCATAGGTTTTAGTGAAGCCATTATGTAGCAGAGAAACTCAGTTTGACCAGTGCTCAGTACGTACCATATGATGGCTTCCCTGTTCACTTGTACTGTCAGCAATTAAACTGGCTAGCACAGTGGCATATCTGCTCATGCAGATATGTCCTCACGTGTAATACAATGCACCCTGCTTCAGGGCTATAAGACCGGCTGAAAGGATGACTTACAAATACTACATGCAGTGTTGGGGGACATGGCACACAGGGTGTGGGCTATGTTGTGTTTCCACTTTTTAGATCACCTTGTCACACAGCCTGCAGTGGCAGTCTGCATCAGTTTGGTGCTGGGTCCCTTAGAGTGGCACAATATATGCTGCAGCTCTTAGAGATCCTATTTAATACCTATGCCTGTTGGCAGAAATGTAGGCAAAGCGGTTCTGTGCAAACTGAATTATCTGGCGTCACAGCGCGCTACTGAACAAGTTAATATACATGTGAATAAACTAGAAATCTTGGGTCGGTCTGTGGAGCCCTCAACTTCATTATAAGACTCACTGTATAGCAAGGGGTCTTTAAATCCTAGTACACTAATAATGCTGTATTGTAATTAGGGCTCTGGGTTTTATGGCATTTATTTTTTTGAATCTTCCATTTGTATTTATCCATATTTATTTTTTTCAAATTTTATTTGTATTTCACCATATTTATTTTGGGTTTTGTGAAAAAAAGGAAGCTGAAACTGGTATATCTCCACATTATTTTTTTGCATTTATTTATAGTTTTTCAAACAACAATACATACAATAAGCCAGAAAAAAAATATGAAATGGCATTTAGGTAAGGGGTACAGTAGGTCTCAAGTGGCAGAAAAAAATAGCAAAGCAGAGAAAGGCATGATAAAATATGAGAGAGCAGAGACACAGAGCAAGTGTAGAAAAAATATGGAGACAAATACATATATGAAATGACATGGCAGCATATCAAATATCATTAAAACAAGACAGAAGAATACTGTGAAAATCATTAGATAAATTATAAAATAGTTAGCCTGACGTTTCATCATCCGTAGCACAATCCATAGATAGCAAATAGTTACGCGGTGTTTGCCAGATGTCCTTGGGCCTAGATGTAATCGGCTGGAGAGAAGCATATAACTCAGAGGTAGTATCACAGTAAAACAGATCTTTCAACCGAGCTGCCCTCATTGGGGGAAGTGCGAGCTCCCCAGTGAAGAGGGATTTGCCGCTTGGCAAGTTGTTTTCACATTTATTTAACCGATAAATAAGCACTTATGCTTGAAAGCCTGCAGGTTTTCAGTGATATGAACTCCTGCAGAAGATAAATCAAAGCACTTATATGAAAATATGAAAATATCATTATCAACCTTGTGCATATCTACTGCTATTTAAGCCTCTTTACTAAATGTCCTTTCTGTTTTTTAACCCCCCTTACCTATCAACCCACACAGCTATTGGCCTGGCAGTCAAGGCAGAGAGTATTTAGAATCACTCAAAAAACAACCCAATTTCAGTTTTTATCCACATTTAAAAATAAATGCATACAATGAACTAAATGGTTTTCTATCTGTAGCTATACAAATCAGTAAAAAAACAGAAAACAAGAAACTTTAATAATAATACTCATCATTAGGGTGTGTGCATATCCCCTTGAGGGCAGGACCCCCACCCCTCACCAGACAACAGAAACTTGTTTAGAATTCGAGGATCTGTTTACACGACATATATATCGGGAATGGTATTGATTTCACACATGTGAAGGGTATTTTGCCCCTACTAGCGTATAAAAAGCCTTGAAACGTCCCCAGGCCTCGGCGCCTTTATGGGGCAAAACCGTGTTGGCTGTTGTGGCATCAAGAAGAATACAGAATAAATACTTACCACACTTAGTATTGGATTTCCGTTACTTTTTTTCTATGTATGAAGATGAAAATGTCAATATGTATAAAATAACTGAAGCTGCTGTGTTTACATTTCTATAAATGTATGTCTGTTATATAGCTCATTGAGTAATTACGTGTGATATAATCTGTGTACAAACCGATCTCCGAATTCTAAACAAAGCTCACCGGAATATTCTGACTTGTCTTCAGACTTATGCTAAGATGTTTTCATACCCTGTTCGGGGGACATGGGGCAAGCAGGGGTTACTGGACCTCACCCATGGGGCCAGGGGGTAGGTCCTACTATGGCTCTGCAAACTGGGCCTAGTACAGCCTTTTATGCACTTGACTCTCAGTGGTAGCGAGGCTTCAAAGTGAGGTGCAAAGTCAACAATCGCCCGCAGCATAATAACTGATTGTCCAATCTAGTGATTTATTTTAGAAAAAGTATTTAATAATATACACTTAATCTGGACTACTACACATGAAATACCAACAGGCATAACTAAAGGAACTGCACCTTGGGAGGTCTGAGTTGCATAACAAAGGCCCCTGCAACCCACGCAGTGCAGGGGCCCCTGAGCTCCAGGGGGCCCCCTCAGCACAGTACCCTCGCCTGAGAGCTCCTGAATGAGTTCAGGGGAGGGGCCTTCTATGCACTCTGCAGGTGGGCCTCCTCAACGTTCGTTACGCCACTGGGAGGTCACCCACCCTTTCCCCACTTATCCCTTCTCTGGTAATGCTAGACAGGCTCCCCTCCCTTAGTCTTAGAGAGTCTATGCAGCATGAATCAAAGCTCAGGTGCAGATTACTCAGGTTCCACATAAGCAGTGCTCAGTACAGTCCCATTTTAAGTCTCATAACTTGCAGGTCTCTGTGTTCTAATTACAGCTGGCAGGAAACCGCCAACAAGCATCTTCAATTGCTCCCACTTCTGGCAAGAGACACGCTGTTCGCGTGTCATCCAGACAGGTTGAGGTAAGTGACGACAGACCGTCCGAGATCCTCTGGCATGAACACAGGTGCTTAGAGTTGTATGAGCCCTTCAGGATGGGGCAGGTCCTTCTCAGTTTCTGACTAGGGTTGGACTGGTAACATGGGCACTCGGGCAATGCCCAAGGGGCCGGTGTCCAGTTCCATCTGTGGGCTGCTTTTTTAAGCAGTCTGGGGGGCCGATTTGGGTGGTTTCTACATTGTTTGATGCCGCCAGTGGCCCAGTGGGTGCCTGAGTGGCCTTTCTGGAGGTAGATGGGTGTCCATTACCTCCCTTTTTATCAACGACAGAGGTGGCACTCCCTTTCTCTCGCAGGCCCGGCCCATTAATATATGCATATTGAGCGGGGGCAGGGGGCCTGAGCAGAAGGGGCCTCACATTTTTGTTTTCAGGTGTGTTTCACCAGTGTTAACTAATCTGTGCATTCTTTTTTACCCCCCCCCCCCTTTTTTTAATAAAATTTCGCCAAAGCACTGTTTTGCGGATAGACAATATGCAAATGTGGGCCACTTTTTTTTTGCGTGCCCGGGCCAATTTTTACTCCCAATCCAACCCTATTTCTGACCCGCATCAATGCCATGTGATGACAGCTGCGGGTAGGCTACACCACCGCTGTGAGCGCTCTTCTTTATTTTAAGCAATTTTTTATTGAACAGTCAAATATCAGGTGTGCAGAAAATGCACAACAAAATGAACTTCTACAACTAAAAGCCAGTATCTTGGATCACATCACTAATACTCGAGAGGTTATATAAAATAGGTAATATGCATCATAGAAACTATTTTGTTACAAGGGATAGACATCCCTTGCGGCTTCAGCACTTCAGCCCCATGTACTATGATGATAGTTCAATATCAACAATAACATTAAATAAGTATTTGCAATGCAATAGATTTGCGAGAGTTTGAGCTATTAGCATTGTAAATGATAATGCCTTTTATTTATGTGTTTATAAAACCTGCAAGTACTGCATAAACACAGCTTATCATTTACAATGACAATAGCTCATATTCTCGCAAATGCAAGACCTATTGCATTGCAAATGCTTGTTACATGTGTGCCTACTCGTCCCCCGCTTTTTAAAAATCTTTATCCTACCCTATTTCTTTCCGTCCAATGTTCTTTTTTTTACTTGCAGTACGTTTATTTGTTACACTTGAAATTTTTGTATAGTTGTTCATGTGCAGCATGGCACACTGTTGAAAGAAAAAAATAAATAATTTATGTGAGATTTGTTAATGCGAGGCAAGGGGCACTGATGCGAAATAAAAAAAGAATGATTTACAAGCTAATTTCAGCAGGATTTGTATAAAGTTCAAAATTTTTAAAAACTAGCAAAAGAGCAGTGTGGGAGCAAAGAGATCTGTATTACGCCCGCTTACCTACCTCCATATGAAGGAGCAAACGCTGTTTCTGCTCCTTGTGCGGGGATGTGAAAAAAAGACAAGCTGTGGAGAAAGAAAGGTGAGTGCCGCCTTTGCTAAACTGAAAGCGTGCTAAAAATAAACAAAAGAAGCGCCCGCCACTGCTCAAGCAGCGGCGCAACTGCTGAAGTGCGGAGCTGGTGGAAATATAACATGATTAATTAAAATACAAGGGAACCTGCTGTGATGAAAAAAAGCTGCAGCCGCCATTGTTTGTATTGCACCTGTGTTAGGAGTGGCGTACGGTGCTTTACCAAAGCTAGCACCTGCTGGGAAGAAAAAAATACGGCGGCCACTATTGTTTGTATTGCACCGTGCTTTGCGGTTTTATTTGTTACACTTGGAATTCTTGTGTAGTTGTTAATGCGCGTCCTGGCGCGCTGTTGAAAGAAAAAAAATGAAAAAAAAGTTAATTTATGTGAGATTCATTAATGCGCGGCATGGTGCGCTGTTGGAAAATAAAAAAAGAATGATTTACAAGCTAGTTTAAGCAGGATTTATAATTGCATAAAGTACTGAAACTTACAAAAACACGCAAAACAGCAGAGTAGGGGTCCTGCGAGCAGTGTGGGAGCAAAGAGAGCTGCATTACGCCCTGTTTACCTCCTCATATATGAAGGAGCCAACGCTGTCTCTGCTTCTTGTCCCGGGATCATAAAAGAAGGCAAACTGTGCAAGAAGAAAGGCACGTGCTGCCTTCGTGAAAGTGAAAGCACGCTGAAAATACCCAAAAGAAGCGGACGCCATTGGTCAAGCAGCGGCACCACTGCTGTAGTGTGATTGCGGAGTGATCATGCTGTGATGAAAAAAAGCTGCGGCCGCCATTGTTTGTATTGCGCCCATGTTAGGAGTGGCGTGCGGTGCTATACAAAAGGCGGAGGTGGTAAAAAAAAGCGGCAGCCACCATTCTTTGTATTGCACTGTGCGTTGCTGAAACTTTAAGCTTGGCACCTCGGCGATGAGGAGCAGACAGCTGAGGGTTTAAAAGAGGTCCCCCGGCGATGAGGAGCTTGAAAAGCCGTCTCCCAGGCGATGAGGAGCAGAGAGTTGGAAAGCGGTCCCCCACAGGAAAGCACCTACTGTGTGCAATAGAAGCAAGCCATTTAAAAAAAAATAGAGCTAATAGACTGTAAATAAAACACACCGAGTAACAACACACGTAAGAAGTCCAGTCTTCAGGGAGGTTTAAATTGCAGACAAGGCGGTACAAAGGAGGGACTACTAAGTCTATTCAAAAATCAAAAGCAACTATTTAGAAAGGGTAGTAACAGGAGCCAATTAAAATGATGGGCGGAGCTTCTATTTTATAACTCATTGGAGCATGTCTCAAAGAGACAGCGCAAGCGCTGCCTAGACGAGGCCTAAAAACAACAGCTAGAGCTTTGCCGGACTATCTCCGATTCGTCCACTTTGCCAATGCCACATATCATATCGGACCTCCAGAGTAGACAAAGACAATTTCTAGGTGCAAAATGCATTAATTATTGCCCCTCCTTATAACACCTGAGAATATGGAACATGAACCTTTGTTAATGAGAAAGCGGGTCGCCAGCTATCCCTAGCCAGGTCAAGTTGTACTTTGGAATTCCTCACCTCACTAAATTCTCCTATGTATGTGAATCGACTGGTGGCAATGGTTCTTGAGTGCTGGGCGTATTGGCATAAACCAAGGCTAATCCCCTGCACCCATCACCCCTATAGTGTTCCACATGCATACAGCCCCTGCATACCTCTTATCTCCTAGATGACCATGAAACCTGGGTTACCCCGGTGCAGGAAATGGTTGCCATATTGTTTCAAAAACTTGAACACAGTCATTGACTGTATAAATGACTATCTCACATTCCACTACCCTTGTCAGATCTGTACCCAGAGGATGCACTTCTTGATCACGGTGATGAGGACCACTGCGGACACACTTCTTGAGCTAGCCGGTGAGGGCAACTGCTAGCACACTTGTTGTGTACAGCAGTGCGTGGTGCTCACAGATCACGCTCTATTTTTTCTTGTTACAAGCCTGAACAGCATCAGGGTTTTGTTGCTTCTGGCGCTCCATGGACAGTCACATCTCCTGCAGGTTTGGCAGGCTCATTACTTCTCTCAGCAGGTGAGCTAGTTTCTAGGTGCTTCAGGTCAGACAAACCGCCTGGGAGCTGGCTGTCAGACGACACTTGCTCTGGTTGCACAGCAGTCTTCTTGAGTACTCTGTGGTGTGCTGCATTCCTAAGTCAAAGAGCACTGTGAACTGTAACAATTAAGTGGGTCAGTGGCAACCACTTTTATACAATCTAAGTAAATAGGGGATGTGGATTCTCTGTCTGTACTTTCAGAACTGGTTTGGGTTGGTTATCTTTCCATCTTTCCTCTCAAGGCTGTTGTACAGACACAGCCTTTAAGTAGAGTGACACTTCTCACAGTAGTATAGTTTACAGTGATCAAGAAAGATAGGAACGGCTGCCTCACCTAAAGGACCTTTCTGATGCTGAACAGAGACTGCAGTGCCACCCTTTACCATGGCCATCTCCCACATGGCAATGATGCAAAAAGACTATTCGGCACCTGTTCTCAGCAAAAGGTCTAATCGAATTTCTGACAGAGTCCGGTCTTCTTTCTCCCCTCTTCTGTGTTTAGGTCTTCTCCCTCCACCTTCATAAATGTCAGCAATGCACTTGAACTATCTAGGAAAACAACTCCATCTCCATCTTGTGCACATGAACATGCCAGAGGTATCCAAAATGGATCCCACAAGCCTCCATTACCCTGACTTACTCATACACCAAATTCATGCACTATGCAGGCCACATACAAAAAGACACAACATAGACTTTGGATTTCGGTTCTAGGATCTGGGTTAGTGCATAGATGAAAACTTTACACAAGAGGGCCAATAGGCCTTCACGTAAGTGGCACATATAAAAGGTCTTGTCAGAAATATTGATTCACATAACACGGTGGGAATCCACCTTCGCTGTACAAGCTAAACCTATGAAAAGAACCATAGTGTATGGGGGCACTCTGAGTGTGCCCCTCTGTGTCATTGGGCAGGTCTGGGATCTCACTCTTGTCAAGGAACAGACCTAGGCCTCTGCACAGACACCAGATTAAAGTGAGGCCAGGACCAAAATCAAACCAGGATACCCAATACTTGCAACTGGGAATACAGGGCATGAGAAAATGACAGTACACTATTCAGGGAATATTCCCGTCCAAACAGATGCGCACTGTTATATGATCGAGAGTGATAATTGTGTGGGAGAGTGGAGTTGTGGTCCCACTGATATACTTTTAGATGGTATATTGGTGCCAGCTTGGGTGCTTGTGAGATATTCTGTCTGAACTATTATGTTGGAACTCTGTTTGTGCTCTTTGGTGATAAGTGCTGTTGAAAGAAAGGTAACACCCAATTACAAGTATGGGTACACTGTGTTATTTGTACGGTGCTTTGCCTAATATGTTCTGATTGTGGTTGTGTAGTGGCATTGTGCTGTTCAGGCCCCGTGGCATGCCTCAGCAATGTTGTGTGTGTGTGTGCTATCCTCTGTTCAAAGTGTACTTTTGGAAAATTTAGTGGAGCAATGGAAGAAAAGATAGTGATGGTCTTAATGAAAGGTGCCTAATGGGATAAATAACAAACATTAGTAGGTTTTAAATGACAGTTTGAGTGACAGAGAGTTTGTTAAATAAATGAAATAATAAAGACAGCAATGAAACCTGATATGCAGGGCGAATTTACCAAGCCTCCTGCCCTTTGAACATTTTGGACCTCACAGCTCTCTTACTTCATCCAACGTGAGCCATCCAGCAGTTCTCAAGGTTTGAGCCCAGCATGAATAGCGACCCCTCAGATCTTCTCCGTAGATATTTCAATCTGTCTACCTCTTCTTACCAACTCTGCAAAGCAGTGTCCTCAAACCAATTTACTGAAACATCAGATTATATTTGTTGCTCTTTGAAGAATATTTCTCTTACATCTACATCATGGTATTTATTTTGGATGAACCTAACCGGAATGAGCACTATACAGGGTCCAAGGCAAAGACACAGTCTGCATGCAATAGGATGGGTTGATGGTTTCTAAGAGGTGGGTCTTCAGCACTTTCCTAAATAAGAGAGGATTTGAGCGGTCCTGGTGGATATTGTCATGCTGTTCCAGATCCTGGGTGCACAGATGGAGAAGAACTGTTGTTTCTTTCTTGCACTTATTTGGTTCCAGTCTAATGGTGTCCTGGCTGCAGAGGTCAGTGGTGATGGTGAGCTTATTGGCAAGATAGGCACGGATAGAATAGAAAAATAGGGTAGAATGAAATAGAACGATGAGGGGTCGTGAGTTTTTTATTGACAAGGTGGATGGCAGTATTTAAGAAATCCACCACGGACGGGTCAGCACAGTAGTAAGAACTTAATATGCCTCGGCCCACGACCAGTTCTACAAAGGAAATTGGAAGTTGCCCCTTTTCGATCGGGTCTTTTTGTTTATTGTCAAGATAGGCAAGGGTGCCAGTCATGATGGCTTTGTAGAGGAGGCAGCTTGCAGCTGCTTTTCAAGATGGCATTGGATGGGGAGAGTCAGCAAGTTGCATCAGGTGGGGGTGATGTGTCCATATTTCTTCAGGCCCTTAATGAAGTGTGCCGCTGCATACAGGATGTGCTGAAGAGTGGCAAGAGTAGAGTCTAGGAGGCCATGGAGTGGGGAATTTTTGTCATCCTTGTGTGAGAGATGAGGGCTTGAACAGCAAATCTGAAGCAGACTTTTCTGAAGAATGGTTTCTCTTTCTTTCTGGTACCAGACCATCTTAGTTTGTTTGGTGATGTGTTTCTTGGGAGTGAGACAGGAGTCCAGGCTGAAAGTTAGGGTTCAAATTCATCAAGAATCATGAAATTTAGCCAGGTTTGGACCAGTTGCTTGTTATTAGTGGCAAATAGAGCAGGACATTTGTTTTGGTTGAGATTAAGCTTCATGTAGGAGCTAGGCATTCAGTTTTGGATTAGGAACAAGCAGTGTTTCAGATGTTGGATATTTGGAGTCAAGGAGACCTTCAAATACAGTTGCGTCTTAAGGGTAGTTAGGGTTGAGAGATTTCTCAAGAGAGTACAAATGGTTCTGCAGTTAAGGTTGAGCAAAGAAGGCAAGGTATGAGATGTTCTGTAATCAGCATGTGTTATTATGTTTGTGTATAAAGCTTCTGTTGCAGGACTGCACCTAGCCCTCATTAGGAGTGACCTTTAATGAAGGCCATCTCTAACACAGCATGGCCAAAAATGCCAATAGGTGCACAACCCATCTCTTAGAAATGGTAACCAACCCTTGCATAAAATAGACTTCCCTGACATCTGATGGCCACCGTCGGCATAACGTTTGAATCTCTGAAATCTGGGGGCAACACTGACATAACATTGAAATCACTGTAATAGGGTGGCCATCAGCATTTGGTGGGTATCCCTGGCACTTGAGCCTGCCTCTATGTCTTAATGTTGGAATTAACATTAGTACACTAGTCTACCTTAGAGAAACTACACAATTTGACCCTAGAGGCAGAGGCCAAAAAGGAGCAGCCTCTCTCTGTTTACCAAACAGGTTAAGATAGCTTGATTGAAAAATTCATCTGCTGCAGAAATGAACACAAATCCAAGCAGCCTCTACTACTCAATGCATCCATTTTCACATTCAAAAACACTATACACCCAATGCCACAGCCAGTTAGTAAAAGAAGTAAGGTGGCTTTCTACTAAATCCCTGAATCCATGCTGCTGCCGGGTGCTCTGCCATAAACCTTGCACACCCCCATAAATATATTGTTGTCTGGCATTTATCTGCGTGCTTATATATGATTACTTGGTATTTTTGAATGTGTCCATATAATTATCCAGTATTTTTACCTGTAAAGTTCAACCATTGAGCATTTATTTTTGCCATGATCACGAAATGGACTGTGTGCCATGCGGTCACCATACAACAAGCAAACCTTCGAAATTTCACAAGTCCATGTGAGACTAGCTGTACAAGTTCCATTGTAAGAATGCACTCTGGGACTTGTATTCCCAGTTTTATAATGGGATACACAAGAGTACAAGTCCCAAAATGCAAATAAAAATGTTGACTGGAACAACTAGTTGTAGGAAAGTAGGATCTGCTTCTTATGGTTACCCCACTTTTTGCTTGATGTTACACTTTTTTTACTAGTCTGACTGGAATCCTGCTAATCAGGACCACAGTCTATCTGCTTTCTCCTTAAAATGTTATGCCATGTAATTTGGTACACTCCAGATTGGATACTGGAGTACCCTTATAAGTCCCTAGTATATGGTACCCATGTACCCAGGGCATAGGTACCCCAGAGGCCCCCCATGGGCTAAAGCATGTATTATGCCACCCAAGAGAGGCCATGCAAAATAGAACTACAGGTTTGCCATTGCAGCCTGTGTAAGCTGGTGCTTGCACCACTTACTTTAGATATAGGTTCGCTATATCTATAGGTCACTACACTTAAAACTTATAAGTCACCTCTATAGCAGGCCTTAACAATCCTGAACGCAGGGTGCTGGGTTTTACGTGAGAGGGTGCCCCTGCATGAGCCGGGCCCCTCTGCAGCCTTCGGAGACCATTCTCCCAGGTTGTCTGTGACTCAGCCAGACATATAGGTAGAGGTGCATTATAAGCTTCTCGAAAACGGCTGAAACAAAACATGTCGTGTTTGGTATCAAACACCTTGGAATCATACCTCCACACCCGTAACCGGTGTGGGGGTATGATTCCATCCTTCTGAAGCAAGCTTAGTGGGGTCACTGGTCTTTCCGGTGCAGGCCTTCTCGACCCAGGCAACACAAAATGGTTGCTGCCGACCAGAGACACATTTCTGCCCTCCTGCTGCTGAGCCAAGCTCGAGCAGGGGAAGGCAGGACAAGAAGCATCCTGTCACAGGGAGGTGGGACCACCTCCCAGACAGGATTTAGTGTGTTGGCACTGGGTGGGTGCACTTCCAAAGTGCCTGAAAGTTGGCTCCTGCTCTGGCGCGAAACTAGACAAAGGACATGGGAGCAACCTCCCCTTTGTCCTAACCCTCCCCTAGGAGGGTCCCTGAATCGGTCCAAGCCTCTTTCGTGGATTCATAAGGGCTTACCTGGCTGTAGGACCTTAGATTTGACGTGGACAAGATTCTGCACAAGAAACCACTGACCTTTGACTGTCTGGACACTCTAGACTTCGCTGGACTTTGACTGGGCCCGACTTCATCTCCCTCTCCGTCCAAAGCATCGTTTGTGCCCTTGCACCATACAGGCTCTGTGCAGGAGCTGTGGAGCATTAAGGACATCTGAAGAATCTCCCTTGGGGTGAAGGAGTCACTCCCATGCATTTGCAGGCACCGTAACGCAACTGACTGGTCTGCTGATCCTGAGCTCCTGCGGATCCGAAGGCTACAGCAACACAGGAGGTGGGTTCTGAAGTTCCTTGAGGTTTAGCTGCCCTCTCACCAAGTTTGAGGCCAGTATCCCTTGTGGGGACCGCATAACCCGAACCCCTGTGCACCGCATACTTTTGCAAGTGCATACACTTGTTGACTATTCCCGAGCTTGTGCATTGGACTCCGTGTAGTCCTGACCCTGAGCAGTATTTCCACCAAAGAACTTTGGCCTCCCCGCACCGAGTGCTCCGTGGGCTGGTACTTTGTGATCTTGCTCGAGGTCCACTCGCAACTCCTGGTCATTTGGCCTGTGGATGCTCCTGAGGGTCATATTGAATTCTGTTGGGCTTTCCTGGTTGCTCCAGTTGTGCCCTGACTCCCCATTGCTTGGTGAGTCCCCTGGACCTTGCTGGTCCACACCGTAACCTGCTTGACCTTCCTGCGTGAATTGCTGTTGCCAAGGTTTGTTGGTGCTCCAGCCGGACACCGACCCCTCAGCACCTCAGCATTCAACATCATTCGTGGGACAGCTCGCATCTGGCTCCTGGTCGTCATCAACATCTCGTGGTCCTCGTGGCTGCAGAGTCAAATATCTCTTCTTCGCACCTGAAGCACCCGGCATCAGTGGGCATTCGACCACTGAGCCCCTGGTCACCCTGAAGGGACCCAGACTCTGTCCCCTCTGCGTTCAGGTTCCTTCCATCACGAATCCACTTGGATTCCAACTGACACTTTCTTCCTTACCGGCAGCAGCTCTTCTTTGCAACCCTCCATTGAAAACGACTGCGGTTTCCAACACCACTCCAGATCAATGCAGCCGCCTCTCCTGGGATAGGTAACTCGGGTACTCTGGTATCCACGGGTGGGGTGGCTCTCCAACCTCCTAAATTCCAAAGGGTTTCCTCGAAGTCCACCGAGAAGGGTCCTTAAACTTTAAAACTGTAACCGCGACTTCCCCATAGAATTGTATGGAGCCCGCGGTCGTGTTAACACACTGCACCTGTCCTCCGTGGGGTCCCTGTCTACTCACCTTAGGTGGTTCCTTGGGGCCCCAGCGATTCTACGTGTTCTAGACACTTTCTCGACTCCAGTCATGCTTCTTATACCACTATTTTAGTATATGGTTTGGTCTCCCCCTGGAGCCCACTGTGTATTGTGCTACTTACAACTGTTTATTTGCTAAAGTATTGTGTGCTTTGTGTTGTACCCTCGTGTAGAGGATACTAGGGAGTGTTATATAAATAAATACATATTTTTATAACTACTGTGTGGTTCTCCTTTCATTTAGTTAATACTAAAGGTGATATTCTGGTAAAACAAGCTGCTTTACATTCCTTCAAGATTAAGCCTGAAGGCTGCTCTCCACAGCTACCACTAGGATAGATTTCTAAAGGTTATCTTTGACCTCATACATCATAAGGGTCGTTTGGACTGGTGCAAGGTGCCCACTTTAATTAGTGCACAGTATATACCAGGCCAACTGCTCACACTAGTCACACATGAGATTGGGAAAATTGACTGGTTTGTGCATGGTTCCCTCAAAAGCGTGGCATAGGTAAAACAGCCCCAGCTGATTGTCTTCTGACTTTCTTTCAGACATAGAGAACACAGACAATAGGAAACCACTGTATGTCGTCATAAAGAATAACATTTGGTGCATGCAGACACAGATGTCTGGTCACAAGCAGGTACACCTAGGAAGCGGAGGGCGCCAGTCCCATTTGCCAGATATTAGGAAGTCCCTGGCCACAATACCGCTTTGTGAACACAGTACCAGCATATGTCAGACCTGCTCATGAACGTAAATGATGTGCCCATTCAGACTGATGAAAACTGCAAATTGCTATCAGTATTGCATTTTTTAAAGTATACCGTCATGCTAAGCAGCGCCTTTGGTCTCCCGCCCAAAATAAGACAACTGTGCTGAGAAGTTCTTTTGTGACATGTCAATTACATGAACCCTGCTAAAAAGAACTAGTGTCATTCATTTCAGAACATAGCACCAATGGGGGGATGTAAAGTCAAGCTGGTGTTACAAGTCCCCACCCGAGTGGTACTGTACGATGCAGACCGAACCGGGATTGGCTAATTAGTGCTCAGGGTGGGGTTTTGGTAGTTCATGTTTAGAAACATTCCATTCAAATAAATTTCAATGGAATGATGGGATCTAATGTACTAAACTGAAAAACTTCCATCTGTTTAAGAAACACTTTTTACATTTGAAAGATTTTATCAGGTTCCTACATGCTTTTTGTGGAGTAATTTACATCCAAATACGTTGAAGATTCTGCTTGTGCTTTAGCACTTAGAATTGAGCCAGACCACCAGTTCGGCCTTGGTTCAACTGCAGAGCCATTTTAAGTCATGGGCAGTGTGGGCATTTGCGAGGGCCAACCTTCCATGGGGCCTGGCCCAGGACCGCCATCCACAAGCACCACCAACGGACCATTGAGCTACCAGTGTGTGCCAGGGTGGGTGCTGCTTGCTCAACCACTAGACTCTGTCTCTTCTGTTAATAGACTCTCTGATGAGACTACTCTCCAGGTAGGCAATATTTTCTTATACTTATGACAGGCCCATCGTGTAAGATTTTAGGAATTTAACCACCTTGTTTTTCTCATTCTTATTTTTCTGGGTCTCAGCAACAACCCTTAGCCTCAGATGGTGCAGATTTCCCTTTTGATCTGGACTTCATCCTGCTCTTTAATTCTCGTTGCCTGGTACTATAGGCTCCCAGTTCTGAGTTAAATGTAGAGTCCATGACGCACACTCTAATGCAGCTTCTCAGTACTGTAAGACAGCAGACAAGATGTAGGTACCACACATTCTGACATGAGGTGTGAGATTGTCCCCACATCATCTGCTCCACCTTGTTTCTACACATGCACTTTTGTGCAGACAGTCTAGTTTCGTACGCGCTCCGTATCCCTCCCACTTGCTTTGATGGTCAGTGACAGGCCTAGGCCACCGCACACACTCTTATATTAGCGTGATGCCTAGGGTAAAATAAAAAGGTAGGATAACAGATATAAACGCAATAGGGCGCTCAGAGCAGAGGAGCACAAATGTGTATCATGGAAGGAACATATACGTCCCAACAAAATATCTGTTGTCTTAAAATGTATGAGTGGAAAATAATACATTGTCATGAAACTGGCCCTTTATCTGGCAGATTTGCCACTAACTGATTCAAGTGCAAATTACAAATTTCACCCCCACTGATTTTTGTAGTCGTAGAGAGAATAAAAGGCTGAGTCGACCATGCTAGGGTGTGCTTCTTTGATTTGAAAGGTACAATAAGCCCATCCATTTTGGGCAAATTCTACTGAGCTAAATTGCTGAAAAACAGATTAGAGGTGTGAGTGCAATGTTTTATTCTATTTGAGCACTAACTCCCTTTAGCAAAGTCACTGGCCTTCCCACACCGCAATAACCACTGCTAGCCCCCATTTCACACAGCACCCTCACACCAGTAGAACATCAGTATCCATCATGGGAAGTCATGAAGATACATTTCCAACGTTTTTTTTCCGTTGTCTGATAGCATAATCATGGAGAGAAACTTGCAAGCTATTTGGTTCAATACTTGTTACAAAGCCTTATCAAAGCGACCTCTACCCTACCAGTCACACAACTCTGACTGATATTCTGAACATAAGATTTTTTTTAAATCTCTTTATTGATTTTCATACAACTGGGCGGAAAGCAGCCACCCCACCGCAACCAAACATGAACTTGAGGCCTAAAACATACAAAGTTGCAGAATGCCTTATCCAAGGCACCATCCCAACCCTCGTAGGGCCCGTATGTGAGAGCAGATACCTTAGAGACCCTCTCCGTATGGTACTACCTACAGATCCTGGATTTAACCAGGTCCTTTCTCCTTCATGAAATGTCAACTATGGCCTATTGCCAGGGTCTCCAAACTTTATCAAATTTCTTAGGTTAGCCAAGTGCCCTGTACACCATTTTTTTCAAATTGCATGCACCAGTCTACTACGTAAGCTGGCCAGTTCCTCTGCTTCGGGACTTAGCCGCTCCCCTACAATCTGATGACATCATAATTCGCCACTATTAAAGTTGTTTTGCAGAAAAGTGCGGAGTATATGTCCCAGGACAAGTCGCCCCACATGCCCAGGGCTGACAATTGGGGGGTCAGTTCTATTGTGCAGTCTAGGATCGTAGTGAGACGCTTTCCTATCCCCCCTCCAAACACTTCTGGAATAGGGACATTCCCAAGCAGTGCATAGTAGCATTCCCCTCTGTCCGCAGCCTCTCAAACATCAATCTGAGTCCACCCTACCAATGTGAAGCAGTCGCCATCGGGTGAAGTAGGACCTATGGAGGATTTTCAGTTGTACTAATTGAAATCTGGACCATATATCCGGCTCCGGAAGGTACCTACAGGGACTTTTTTATATTAAATTTCTTTGCTGCTCTGCACTGTTTCATATATGCTGCATTTTCATGCATGACTACGGGAGCTAGCTTACTGACACTTGCTCTGGAAGAGGCAGATCAGGGCAGCCTGTTTTTCACTTTTATATAATTTTAACTATTTTGCAATTTTCTGTCAACCTCTTCTTGGTTAGTACTCTTGAGGATCCTACTACCCTCCCCAGCTTGGTGTGTGCGTGGCACATGCAAGTAAGGGTACAAGTCGAAAGTAGTGTCTATGCTGAAAAACTAACCATGGCCTGGTCTAGCCTTTTCTCCACCAGAGCACTAATTACCGTTAAACAGTGGATGATGGTGCACTGTTCTGAGGGTGGTGATTCATAATGCCAGCAGGGGCGGCTGATGGATTTTGAAACTGGTGGGGCGAAAAATTTGTACCCTTGTTCAACGCGCGAGCGAGCCCGAACTGGAAAAGGAGGGTGCGGGGGGATTTCCCCCCGCAAGAAAATTTTGCAAAAAATGTATTCAAATGGTGGGTTTTACACCACATATTTACTGTAAATGTTTGCAAAAACGGGATCCAAATATAGCATTTTAAAGCACAAGTGTGAAGAAAACATTACAAACATATCAAAAATGCGCCCAATCCTCTAACTGTTCTGCTTGCAAAACGACCCCCAAGCCAAGCACACACAGCCAATGGGAAGAGGCCCTCTAAGTGTTTTCTACCTGTAACACATCTCTTCCTCTTTACTGTATTGGTTAATGAAGTCATCAAGGCTCACACCATTGGTAAGACCGTACATTGCAAATACTTAGAAAATTAGATGGCGACAGATATCCATCCCAGGATTGCAGTTCATCCTTGATTTTTTTTAAGATTAGCCAGACAAACAGAAATTATATTTCAGCAAACTGTGTTTATTTTGCAAAATATAGCATTTATATACTATAAATGTACACTGACAGAAAGTCCACATAACAGAAATTGAGGTGCAAAACATACAAACCTGACAACAAGAATTTGGGTGGAAAGCAAAGATATACTTGAAAAGACAGATATGGTTTATAAAGTGTTTCAAAATTGACAATAGAGAAAAAGGAGTTAACACAATAAGTTTAATTTTTAAATTGAAACATAAATAATAAAACATATAAATGTAGAGCATTACAAGAAAAAAAATTGAAATCAGTGAAGCAAGTAATTTGCATTTAGGGCCTCATTTATGAGGTTTTGCTGTAGGGCAGAATAGTAGTCTTCCTGCTTCCCTGCCCTACAGCAAAAAAAAAGGGCCCAAATGTACCGTATCTATCAGCAGATACGGCGCATTCCTGTCCTTTCCCCATGCACCGGCACACAATAAGCTGCTGTGCGCCAATGCAGGCACTGTTGCTCCATGGTGCACTGGTGCCTGCATTGCGGGCAATTACAAGAGGCGTTTTCCTCTTTCCCTGTGTGCTGCAGAAGGCAATATGCATAGAAAAAAGAAAAATGAGGCGAAATAAAGAGATTTCTCCGCGTTGTACCTCTTTAAGTTTTTGGTGCTGCTTCAGATTACCTATTTCTCATAAATCTGGGGCAGTGTCAAAAAACCATGGATGTTGCTAAGAACGCCCCCAGCAACACGCATTGCACACAGAAAACTGAGTTAAAGGGGAACATATTTACGAGGCAGCATTAAGCCAAAAAAAGTGGCTTAGTGCTGCCTCGTAAATAAAAATCTTGCACCACGGAACATCACAAAAAGAGACATTGCAGCAGCGCAAGGGGCGTCATAAATGAGTCCAGTAATGTACAAAAGAAAAGTGAAGTATAAAATGTAAACTTTAATTTGGCATTAACAAATAAATAAAACCACACCAAGTGGTTAACATGGTTAATAAAATATTGTTAAATAAACACAAATATGTTAAAGTGGCAAAGCTTGGTTTCCACTCTTTATATTGGAACAATAATATTTAACGAGTAACAGTAACTTATAAAATGTAAACTTTTAAGCAGCATCGGCAAATAAAGACGTCACACACAGAAAAATAACTATGCAAATCCAAAAGACGGAAAAATGAAAAGCGCTCAAATCTTTTTGAGGAATACAAAAAGCTTATAACAGCAACTGAATGCGATTTGTAAAGCACTAGGAAAGTGCTAAAAATGTGTCATTGTGATGTAGCTGTATGAGTCAAACCCCTCCAAAAAGGTTATTGGGTGTCAACCATGTTCACTTTTTGTACAGACATTTTGCACGGCGATCTTTAAGAGTGACAAACTTCTCTATAGTACGCTTATTAAATTCTAGAATGTCTCTGATAAATTCCCGTTCCATAGACAACATGGCCAATGCATTCAGACGAGTCTCTATCATAGTGTTCCTTAAGAATGTTTTTATTCTCTTTAGAGTTGAAAAACACCTCTCGGCCTCTGATGTGGTCATGGGTGTGGTGATCAGAATCTTCAACAGATTCATAGTCTCTGAAAATGGTTCTTGTAAATTGTTTTCAACAAATAAACCGAATAAGGGAATGGCACCACTAGCTCCTCGAAATTCATGCCTCCCATATATGATTGATAGTTCAGAGTTCAATTTTTCTTTATTTAGCATGGGATTTGCCATATTTTTCAAAGTGGTCAGCAGACAGTGATAAAAAGTTAAAAACAACACTTAAACAGTCTTCGGAAGTTCGGGCATGCATGTTTTAGTCTAGGAGCCAGGAATGCGTGTTGTTTCCTTTCTGCTTGTGCCTGGGCCCCTGTCTGCAGTTGAGACCGCTCCGAGTCCGATCTGCGCCGTGGCGTGTGTATGTACCAACTTGGTACATACACCGTCACCCGCCACGGCGCAGGTCGGACTCGGACCAACATACACTAACTCACGACACTAACATGAGCCAAGGCCTCTAAGCCAGTAGCCAGTGCACCCTCATCTACTATCCCCTTAACTACCGCCACAGAGTCAGTCACCCTGATCCTGCCATCCGGGCCCGCAGGCAACAGTAAAGTAAATTATCGGATTTGCAGCAGAGTAGACAGACAGTGATAAAAATGAAAAACAACAGTTAAACAGTGCCGCTTAGCGGCACCATTGCCTTGGACTGGTGTCCGCAAGGGGGGCTGATGTGACTCCCCCAATCCAGTGTCCAGCTTCCGTCCTGCCTTACTCAAGTGTGGATGCCTCTCAGCTCACATGCGTAGGTGAGTGTGGCTCAATTATCAGAGCACTCGCATTCGGCCTGGGAGACACGGGTTCGACCAAAAAAACAAATATTTAGGTAGAGATTAGCGCGCCTTGTTATCCTAAAGCACTCACGCTAGAGGTACAAATAATAAATATATTTTTAGGGCCCCGTGTCAGAAGAATGGTAAATCAGATCGGCAGGCACACGGGGTATCTGGCGGGGAGTTTGGGCGCCCACTAACTTTAAGGAGGACCGGTCCACATATGGTCTGTCTATTAAGGTCCAGCCCAAGGTCGCTGCGTCTGTGTTTTTGGGGGGGGGGGGGGGGGGGGGGGGGGGGGGAGTTAACAGTTCGAGGCAGGATAGCTGGCTGCCTTCTGCATCCGAGGGTGCTGGTGTTCAAAGTAGGTGGACTCACAGAGGCGCTAATGCCGCTCTGAGGCTGCGACCGCTGGGGGCATGGTGAGTTTGCTGGGGGCCCTGGTGGTAACAGGCGGCACAGGGGAGGGTGTGCGCAATTTCGCACCTCTGTGCCACGCCGCCTGGTCTTGTGTCAGCCAGCCTTGTTCCAGCTGGACATGCCGTGTCCCAGTCCCGGCCACCACGCCGTATGTGCATAACAGTTACACTAAAAGCTGCCACTCAAAGTGTGAGGAACCGGGTTGTCGCCGTACACGATGGGGGAAGGGTATAAACGAGAGCTGGTATCACACTTCCACCAGGGGACCTGCAGCCGTCAGTACAGTCAGTAATGGGTCTCTCAACTCCAGGATAGCTCCATGGGTTGAGCGTTCGTCACTGAAGCATGGAGATATGCAAATCTTAGTCTCTCTTCCAGGCAGCAATGTTATTATTACCCCGTGTAGTGGCCCACACCATGAGCCTCATGGTGTGGGCCACTACACGGGGTAATAATAACATTGCTGCCTGCAGCCCTTTGAAAAGGCAGGAGTGCACCGTGAGCTAGATAAAAGTATAATAGTGCCTCTTCTACATCAGGCGCGCAACGCCCATTGGACTCAAAGGGCTTCAGCCCCCCCGTCGTGTTTGGCTGCCCGGGAATGAGACAGCTTCCCGGCGCTCACACAGCCGCACCCGAGTACTTCACAGGTCTTTAAAAGACCTTTTGCTTGTTAATGAGGCTTTGATGGTTTTCACCCCTGCAGCTCCACTCCGACTTTTGCTTGAAGCATCAGCCCCCTCCAAAATTTGACTCTAATTGCGCCTCTGGTTAACAGTGTAGTTCAGGTTTTTTAATACCTACTTGGGGCAAGTTAGTAGTCCAGTTCACTGGAGGCAGACTCACCAAATTATTGGCGGGGCCGGGTCATGTCAAATGCCCTGTCCAGCCTGTGGAATGCCCAGAGCTCTGTGCAGTGTGCTTTACTGAAAGACCCGTGAATGAATGAGCACCTCAGACCCTTTTAACATACACAAAATACTTATTTATATAGTAAATATTCTGCAAATCGCCTAATGTTGATCACCAAAGAGGTCTTTCCTTGAGACCAGAAATAGGGAACGAGACCTTAAAAAAAAATCTGTGTGTAGGTTTTTACCAAGCCAAAGAATACATACCTCACACTAGAGTTGTTGTCACAGTAAGTCAAATCACAACACTCCCACACACTCTGATGGATTTTCCAGCCAAACCTAACTAAGGTACACACTTTGCTGCATATTAGATATGCAAATAAATATATGTATACATTTGGATTTGATCATATGTAAGCCACACATTCACGTCTATTTTACCCTTTGAAGCACGGAATATTTTAGGCAGTCGTGTGCCTATTTTAAAAAATCAATGCACAATAGCAGACATGCCAACCCTCCCGATTCAGGCGGGAGACTACCGATTTCAAGGCTAGTCTCCCGCCTCCCGATTCCTGCAAGCAAAAACCCGATTCCTCGGGGGCACAACACTTCACACTTGCATCACCCTCTCTCTTCCTGCCATTGCGCTCCATGCTTCTGAAATGTAAGAAAAAAGTGCATTTGCGTTTCAAATGTTCAGTCCTGCAGCAGCACACTTCCAAAGCCCAAAGCCGATTCAAGGCCCCAATCTCCCGATTTTTTTTTTTAAATCTCCCACTTTGCTCTTCGGAAATGTTGGCATGTATGCCGCAGTGCACACACCACATGCCCTCCGTTGTTTGGGTTCGTTCGTTCATCATTGTTCGGCCATACTCGCTTCGCTTCTGTTCTCAGTCACTTTCACTGACAGATTTCAGCGCCAAGAAGTCCCCTGGCAGATTAGTGAGCTACAAATCAAATTTGGAAAAACGTAGAGCATTTATTGCTGGCTCAGAGCACAAAACACAGAGAAATTGAACAATACCCCCCCCCCCCCCAACACCCAAGGCATCCATTTTTTAACGATAACTAAGATGAAGTTTTGGAAGCCACGAGAGATATGTTTATGTTTCCCATCTTTGAATATGGCCTTGCGCAAAGCGCCAAGTCAGCAGTGGCTATAAAAAAATGTGGAAAGACATTTTTGAAAACCCAGTAGTAGAAAGGCCTTCATAGAAAAGCTGAGCCAGCCGAGAAAGTTTCAGTTGGGGGGTGAGCGGATTCGAGCACCCTGGCCTCGGCCATCTTTACGCTCATGTTTAAAAGGCCGAGTAAGCAGTGTGACAGGGAGCTGCGGGAAAACACCCCTTGGGATGTGGGCATTGAGCAATTGAAATTGTGTGTGCCAGGTGGGCACTGACGCAGCTGTGTGCACTTGTGCACGCGCATGGGTGAATTGTAGGCAGGTGTTTCTATTCCGAGCACACCTGGGGCTCATGCTGCTCGTGCACCATGCTTTAGAGTTTAGACGGTGCACTCGCTGCTGGTGCACCATGCTTTAGACGGTGCTCTTGCACCATGATTTAGACGGTGCACACGCTGCTCGTGCACCATGCTTCAGACGGTGCACGTGCACCATGCTTTAGACGGTGCTCTTGCACCATGCTTAGACGGTGCACTGCACACGCTGCTCATGCACCATGTTTTAGACGGTGCTCGTGCACCATGCTTTAGAGTTAAGACGGTGCACACGCTGCTTGTAATGTATAGCGACTACCTCACTTCAGATGTTGTGCACGCTTCTCAAATACTGACGACAGCGCTTTATATTTATATGTGTGCGTATTCATTTATTTATTTATTCATTTTACTCATTGAGCCATGAAGCTCACATTTTTATTAGGTGGCCAGTTAAAACCATTACAATATGAAATAATAAAAAAAGACGTCAAGTATTCGTTAATTCGTCCGCACATCTTTTACAACCACATTGCTTGAAAAAAACCAAAAAACAAGAATTGTAAAGCGTTCAACATCAGGGCTAAATTGTTTGCGTAGCTCCGCTCGTAGAAATGTAATTTAACACCAATTTCCGAGCACCAAGCAGTCCGCTGGTTGCGTTGGACTGAGCCCCACGTCCAAGTTAAGAACCAACCCCACAGACAGTCCCGACAGGTGCAGCGGAAAGAGTCAACAACCCCCCCTCCCCCCACACCCCGCAGCTAATCCTGTGCAATAAATGTAGAAAGTGCTTATCAATGCGGAAGGTCGGCCAATCTCTTCTAGGCCGCCAATCACCAATAGTGAGTCAATTTGTGCAAATTTGCAAAATAAACGTTAGCACAGGCAATCCATACTACAGCAGCGTAAATATTCAGTGTAAACGTGCGTCCCTCCCTAAGTCACGGAAGCGAAAACTAAACAAATAAACGGGAGAAAGTGCTTCTCAGCACGGACGCTCGACGCTTCTGCTCACTTATATGATGCACACGCTGCTCCAATACCGGCTTCTGCACTTTAAACGGTGCACACATCTACATGCATGGATATTGAACATGCACTTTGTATGATGTAACGCTCTCACTCACATACTTAGATGGTTAGGTTTCACTGTTCGGATACCGTCAACTGCGCTTTATATGATGCACACGCTGCTACAAAACTGGCTCCTGCACTTTAAATGGTGCACACAAATACATTTGTGTGCACTTCTGCCCGGGATCCTGCTCTTTCTGTGCCTCTTCCAGGCGCAGTAAAACAGCAAGCATCAATCAAGGGGAACATTCACACCGAGGCACGGAGACCGCTTGCCTTACTTTGGCTATTTATTTTTATTCCTTCACCAGGCTAGTCTCCCGCCTCCCGTCCCGATTCCTGCAAGCAAAAACCAGCTGCCATTGCTGAGCTCCATGCTTCTGAAATGTAAGAAAAAAGTGGATTTGCGTTTCAAATGTCTCGACATTTGAAACGCAAATGCACTTTTTTCTTACATTTCAGAAGCATGGAGCGCAGCAATGGCAGGCCGCAGGAAGAGAGAGGGCCTGTAGCAGCACACTTCCAAAGCCCGATTCAAGGCCCCAATCTCCCGTTTTTTTTTTTTTAAATCTCCCACTTTGCTCATCGTAACTGTTTGGAATGTATGCCTGTGCCACTGCCAACAGTGCCACACACACCAGATCTGGACCCCGCGGCTAAAGCAGAGTGAAATCACAGAGCAGCGATATTATCAGCAGCAAATTCCTCCCGGAGGGAAAGAGGGGAGGGAGAGAGACGAAGAGAGGAGTGGGAGGGAAGGAGAAAAAGGGAGCGAATCAGAGTGAAAAAGGAGTGGGACGAAAGGGATGAGGGGAAGAGGATGGAGCAAAGGGAAGGAGGGAGGGAGGTAGTTGATACACGACGGACGACGAGGATGGAAAATAAGAAAAGTGTAGAATACCGAAGGAGAATGAAACGACCTCAAGGGCCAGGAGCCCACAAAAGTGACATTTTAGGGTTGTTGATCGAAATGTAGTGTGTATAGTTGAAAAAGAAAGAATAACTTCTGATGTGAGACTTGAGAGGCGCGAACGGGTGTCACGGATGAACAACGTGTTGCCCCGAAGGCAGGTTATTCAGTGGCGTAGCAAGGAGGTCTGGGCACTAACGCAGGTCAACACAATCACCCCATCGCCCTGCCCACCCTCTGGTTAATTACTAAACTGCCTCTAAGAGACCAGTGGCGGTGGTGCCACTGCACCTGCTACACTGTTTGCTACATCCTCGACCTCGAGGCTATTCCTGTGCCAGTTGTCGAGACGGGTCTTCCAGGGAGGCGTGTATATCCACATCAACCTTCTCCTTGAACTATGCGTTCCAAAAGCCGATAGCCGATGTTCTCGTGTTCTAGTTGGGGGGGGTGGGGGGGGGAGAAGAAAAGGACTGCTCTGAACAGAGGCGCCAATGAAGTCTAGTTGCGGTGGACACCAAAACACAGTACACATTGCATGCAGAAGTAAATAAATGGAACGACTTGTAATAACTCCTGAGAGTTTATTCTGAGAGAAAAGAATAATTCCTCCTGTGGCCGCCACAGACAAAGTTGTAAACAAATGACAAAATCGTGCATTTCAGAGCCTAAGATGCCCTCCGTTGTTTTGGGTTCGTGTACGGCCATACTCGCTTCGCTTCTGTTCTCAGTAACTTTCACTTTCACTGACAGAGACAGACTTTCTTTAACTTTACTTAGAGTCGACTTAACTTACCCGGTGTTTTACGTGATGATGATGACAATTACATGCTCGCTCGACCAGGCTGGCTCCTCGATCGATGGATGTTCTTAGTTTGTTCTCGAGTCAAGGCTCCTCTTCGACTGCAGCAGTGCAGAGCGTGGCAATGAGAGCATGCAAGCAGAAGCCCAAACTGGAAAAATCTGGAATTGTTGGTCTTTCGATTTCGAATCGACTCCTCCCCCAGACCCCAGCAAACCAATCACTTGAAACAACAACAACTGTTGCTGGGTCTGGTGGAGGAGACAAAGGCCACTGCCACACCCCCACAAACTCTAAACCTGCCGGAATGCTCCACCCTCGGCCATTGGAATTAATGGAGGGCCTCCAGCTCCGCCCTGGGCCAAGGGAATAACGCCCAAAATCGACATGCTATTCTGGTAGTTAGCAATAGGCTGCACCCACCAGTGTGTCATCACTGCCCTGCTTTCTGGCTCCAGGTCGAAGAAATCTTCGCCCAGCCAAAAGCATGTGCAGACACTGCAGAGCAGAGCAAAGGCCATACCCCCACACCCCCCTAAAGAAAACCCAAATTTTGTACATGTTTGTTCACTGAGCACTAGCAGCCAGCACTATTTATTCCTAGCTGCTCAGTGTTTTTCAACAGGCATTTTTTTGGTCCCCCAGGGTGGGAGGGCGACGCCCATCTCGCCCCTATGCACCAGCCTCCCCTGAATGCCAGTGGTGGAGACATGCTACACAATGGATAATGGTGCACTGGGCAGCACATGGTGTGCACTGTTTGACACATTCCTTGTGTAATAATCATGGAATACTCATGGGAGTTTTCAGATTGCTGTATGTGCTCCTTTTCCATCTTTAATGTGTGATGTCTAATAGAGGGTGAGGTGAGCCAGATATTTTTGTTCAACTTGTCTTAACTGGCAGGTGAAAAAAGTCACTTACCTTACTGTTTCCAAAACAGTTTGCCATGGATTTTAAAATGTTTAGAAATGTAACCAAAATGTTGATGTTTTCTCTCAAAGAAAAATTGGGTTGCTTCAGGTAGGGGTGAAGCTCTTGACACTGTGCTCAAGGGCACCAGTTTACTATTGAACAAGGACATAATGTGCCACCTGAATATAACATACCTAGAGGCAATCATAAAGAAGGCAGTAAATAAATATTGCAACGTTTGCGTAAAATTTACCTTTTGTCCTGAATATTGACACTTTGTCCTAAATTTATTAATCTTGTGTAGAATTTACATCACTTGGTCACACTAGATTTGAGTGATGCTGTTTGGTTGGGGAGTTCTTTGGGTGACATTGCATTAGTGCAGTGGGCATAAAGTTACTTTATATATAATAAAGAGATTTAGCAGGCGGACTTGTCATAATAAAGAAAGCTTTTTATGGTGTGGCTTGACAGCGCAGCTGTTGCTAGACAATTAAGTGAGCATCATCAGGAGAGGGTTTTTTGGCTCCACCCATGTTTGGGTACAGAAATCCATGTTTAGATCAGGCAGTTGTGTGCTTTCGCAAAAAAAGTGCTTGTGCTACAATCAACTTTGATCATTTGGTCTCCATTTGCTTGGGCTTGAACTTTCAGGGGCACACACATAAAATTGTAATGCTATCAAAGTGTCTTAGATACCTAGATAATTTATGTTGTTTTTCTCTGGCAGCAGCACAGACTGGAGGGCAGTCCTTATCCTACATGAATTTTTAGGTCCAACTTGAAAGTGCTGATGGAGCAAGTAGTGCAACATTTTGTATACCTCCTCTATTTTGCATGAAAGTATTAACTGAATAACCTACTTATTATAATTTACTAATTGTGTACTGTGATATATTAAGTTTAACCAACCTGCATACACGAATTACACGTGGGAACTTGCTATTGCATGGCAAAATAACTAAAATAATTAAAATACATATGATAATTAGATATCGCATGCTTTATGTTGCTTTGTGATGTTTGCATCTTCGTGAAGGACCGTAAAGGTGAATATATTGTTTTAAATGTCGCTATATGCTAGGAAAATACTAATACGTAAAGGGATTAGAGAGGGTATAACATTAACAGCATCACTTCTTTGTATTAATTATTCTTTTGTGTTTGTTTCGCTTAAGTTGACATCTTGGCCTAGCAAAAGATGGTGGTAGAGTATGGGTTCAGAAGTGGCCACCGTCTCGTGATGCGCGATGTCTAGTGCGCAGAATCGGATGGTACCGTGAATTCCCTAACGACCTCTGTACACGCCGTTCCTGTCAAGGATAGGTTATTGGTGAACTGACAAAGACCCCAGAAGACCAGAACTGGTATAAATGAACAATGAACGTTTTAGAAACATTGCAACATTCGGAATTTGGTCATAGCCGGAAAACACATCAGCAAAATCCCTGTGAACCCGGACTATACAAAATCGGCCGTTTTCTCCTGACCAATCACCTCCTTTCTCCGCCCAAAAATGTTTCATGATATCCCGAAATTTATTATAAAATGAGTAGTAGAATAGGGAGGAGTTAGCAAAGCTATTCTTTCCAGATGACGGATGCTGGCACGACCTTTGGTCCATTGGTGATCCTTGGGACTATAACGTGCTGAGCAAAGGACTTTTGGACTCTGAGATCTGGCCTGTTCTTTGGACAATTTAACGACAAAATTCGGTTATGCTGAGCCAATGAAATAGAGAAAACCCAGATAGCCAGAATAGGTAAATATGGTGTACTGCGATTTGATTAAAGTGATCTAGAAATTCTAAATTTGAAGAAACAAATGCTAATTTAATGAAATTTTAGATAAACAAATATTGATTAACAGAAATTATGAGTTTGTGGCTCTTTGTTAAAAAGAATAGAGGATTCTGTGTCTTAAATGTGTTTTAGCTGGTTCTAAATCACCATAAACCAATCCAACTATTTGGTCCGATCGACCAAGTGGGAGGAGTGCCTTGATGTTTAGGATTAGGAATCTATAGATGGCGAAGGTTAATGTATATGATGTAAGATAACTTTTCTTTCCCTACAGGTTATAAGGTACCCCCACCCACATGTCCAGCGCATCGTTCCCCCTCCTGTGTGCAGACCTGTGTGAGAGCAAAACGTGCGAGTGTTGGTGTTATGGGCCCCACCAATGAATGCATGTGTGAATGAGTTAGTGTGACAGCGGGTCTGCGACGCAGGGAGGACAGTTTTGTGTTCTCACATTTTCCCCGAGTTGTTGTTTGCGCTGGATCAGTTTTTCTGGTAACAGAGTTACGGTTTTATTGCATTGGTTTGGTGATTATTGCTTGTAGATTGCTTATTGATGGTGGATAAGTATTGGTTTATGTATTAACACTCTATGTTGAGTCGCGTTGCGTTCCATGTTGTTTGACGACTTCTGGGATGTAGGAAGTCGGAAGTTTGTAGCGATTCCGTAGTAGAGCAGAGGTAAGCGCTGCTCTCGGGAAAGACGGAATTGTTGTTGTTGCCCTGTAGGTACACGGGGAAAACGTGTGACGATTGGAGTTGCACGACGATGCATTGTCTGGGTTCGATTGGTAACATCGTCTTGTGTTGCCGCTAGGGACATTTTCTGTTTGAGAGAAATGTATGGTAGCGAAAGGTCATCTGTGAAAATTTGGTCTTAAGTACCAGGAGTCCAAAAGGAGCTCTGATTACGCTTATCACTGGAAAGGTAATAGGTGTTCCTTTAGCTTGTTAGAAGGATAAAGTAAAGGGAAGTGCTACTTTATTAACAAATGAAATAATTCTGTAGTAGGGTAGAGGTAAGCGCTGCTCTCGGGAAAGACAGGATTCTGTATGAATGAACTACATTTTCCGTATGAAGGTGTGTAAATGAAATGGCGTTCAGGTTAATTGTGAAACTCTGGTTTTAATTCTCAGGAGCAGTGGGTCTCCAACAGGTGTTTTATTTCTGGAGAAACGGTTAGCTAATGCTTGCTAGAAGGGTGAAGTAGAGGGAAGTGCTACTTTATCAATGAAAGTAACGATTCCGTAGTAGGGCAGAGGTAAGCGCTGCCCTCGGAAAAAGACGGAATTCTTGTGAAAAAGGTCAAGACTATCCTTTGTTAGCGAAACAGATAATGGTGGCGTTTAGGTCGTTACTAACAGAATTTTAGTAAAAAATGAATGTATAAAGTTTGCCGATAAATTTTGTAAAGGAGGGGTCAGCAGGAGCAGTAGTAGCGAGAAAAGCTGACTTCAGAAAGACCGCGCTGGGATTGGACAGTCAGTAAGAAACGTAGACGCTCCGGATTGGTGCATTAGTGTGCGCTGCGCTAGGAGTGGAGAATTACAGGGTGACGTAGACGCCCCAGATTGATGCGTTAGTGAGAGTCGCGCTGAGATTGGAGAATTGCAAAAGTGACATAGACGCTCAGGATTGGTGCGTTAGTGTAAGTCGCGCTTCGATTGGATAAAACAAACAAAACAGTCGTAAAAGAAATCTAGCGATACAGAAAAGAGAAAATGATGTATTACGATCCACCAGAGAAGGAGAAAAAGTCCTGGTTCGGTAAAATCAAGAACTTATTTAAAAAGGACAAACCGATTGTGACTAGAGAGGGACAGTTGCTCCCTCCAGCGAAATCACCTGCATCTTATATGATTACGAAATATGGTTATCATACATGTATTTGGTTAGACAATTGGGCAAAATATACAGCAGATGATGGAGTTTTGGCATTTCCGGAACATGGTTCATTTAATTTAGCGGTTTTGAGAAATCTGAGAGAAAGAATGATGAAATTAGAACCGAAACCTAGACCTACACAGTTTGAAGCATTGACAGAATGGGAAGATGAGATGTATGACAGAGAACGACAACGGAGTGGCGGAAGGTATAGATATATGTTTGGTAGATCGTATGGACAAGAAAATCATGATGATAGAATGAAGAGTTGGGGAAGTGCAAATATGACTGATGGGTTATTTCCTATGAGAAATGTAGAGGAGACCACTAGTAGAAAATGTATGGAAAAGAGAAATAATACAGGATCAGAAGGTCATAAGTAGGGTGTGCATGAGACGGAGGATGATGTGCTTGAGGACATGTTTTATAAAAAACCACCCCCATATCAACCAAATTCCACATTGACATCGAGTGCTCCAGTAAAAGAATCGCAACAGAATATAAAATTTGAAACAGTACCACATGAGGCAGGAAGAAATAATCCTCTTAGAGAAACAGAAAATACTCAAGTTAGTAAAATGGCTAATGAAAATTCAGCTGAATTGGCTAGAACTACTTTAGAATTGACTGAGAAGATTAGAGAACTAACTAAAAATATGGAAGCAGTAACTGTACCTGTAACAATAGGACCTTTAATGCCGATTTTGATAAACAGAAGGATAGTGAGCATTGTCTGACGATTCCTTACAATACAAACAGAGAAAATGAAATACAAAGGCGAGATACAAGAGAAAATTTGTAGGGACAAACTGTAGGAATTTCTGAACAAAATACTCCTAAAAATTTGACAGTAAATCAGAGTTTAGTAAATAGAGCAATAATGACGACAGAGTCAGTACCAGGATCACCAAAAGGATTAGAACAGACACAAAATGAAATGATTCCTGTAGGTCCTACTTCTGATGAATTAAGTGATTGGCTAAGAAGTTTACAACAAAAAGATGCTGAGCCTAAACCTTTAGATGTGTCCAAATTAAAGATAGTATTAGAGGAATTAATAGTAGGGACTATTCCTACAGAAAAATAAAAAAAGTTATCAGGATGAAGAATTAATGTTTCTATGTAAAAGCATAACATGGAGAGCCAGAAATTTACATAAAAGACTAGAAAAAGTGGCAAATTAAATGGGTATTGATATTGAAAAGGTAAAATCATTACAAAAACCATATAGAGTAGATTTTTCTGTAAAAGACATTGAAAACTTAAACACGACTGGACGAACGATTAAGATTAAAGATTTAATCATATTACTGAGAAAATGGGGCGATGTAGACAAATGGAAGAGTAGATGGTTTCGAAAATGAGATGATGCAACGGATAAAACGTTTGCAGCTTACCCAGTAAGAGAAAAGGAAAAGGTAGTAACACTGTCCCATGAGAGAGATTCTAGGTGGAGGCTATGTACATGTTCCCTGGACTAGACAAGATATTTTGTCATTTACCAATGATTTTCCTTGACTGCGTGAAAAGCCAGTTGAGTGGTATGGGCAGGTAGACAGGTTTGTGAAATTATCAAAAGTCCTATGGATTGATTTGAACAGTCTTTTTGACATAATAGTACCTGCAGATTTATGGACAGAGTGCAAAGTAATGATTACCTGGCCTACACAAAAACACCCTAGAGATCCAAAAACAGGTGCCCCTGATCCAGAAGTAAGGAGAAAATATGAACAAGTAATTACCTTTTTGAAAAATAAAGTACCTCCTAAATAGACTGATTGGGTAAAAATTGACAGAACTCATCAAGAAGCGAAATAATCGGTACACGCTTACTATGAAAGGCTGATTCTTGACTTTAACCCCTTCGACGCTCATGACGGAACGGTTCCGTCATGAGCGTCGGTTGAGCTGTGCTCATGACGGAACCGTTCCGTCATGACCACGCCCGCGCAAGCAGCAGTCAGCACAGCGGGGGAATCCGCCCCGCATGGAAGGGGTTAAGCAGTATAGGGGTGATGAAAACTTGAGTGAAAAGGATTTGAGTCATTTTGTATATCGATTTGTGTACGGATTGTGACCTGAAGTAAGCGAAATGATTAAACAGCATACAGTTGATTGGCAGAACAAAAAGATAGACGAAGTACTAAGACATGCAAAATATTTTAGTGATGAAATTGAAGCAAAGCAGCGTAAATTAAAAGAAAAAGCCATGTGGGCTCAGGTAAAGGTAGCAGAAAGACAGGAAGCTCAATTAATTGAACAAGCAACTGGTATGGGTATGAAACCAAAATGTAATAATGGAAAAGGGAAAGGACAATTTATTATAGATGAAGCCAAAAAGAAATGGCCATGTCATAATTGCGGAAGAATGGGACATTGGAAATCCGACTGTAAATTTCCCCGAATGCTAATGGTGATAATGCATCATTGAATCCGCAGGTGCAGAAAGAGGTGAGTTGTCAACTGCAGCAACAGCAGCAGGTTGTTCCCCAACAGAATCAGGTGCCATAACCGCCTTTTCCACAAAGCGTAAATCATCAGAAATACAGTAATGAGACAGGATTTTACAACAAAGAACAGGTAACTAAACTGCCGCGCGCTAGTGCTGTTTCGCAGTATTGGCTACAACGCGAAGAGAGTGAGTCAGAAGAAGGTTATTGACGGTGCCGAGGGGAGGAAGAGGAGTGCGTACTTGGCGCAACTCTAGAAGTAGACCAGACAGGCCCATTTGTGGATGGAAAGGTAAATGACGAAAACATTACTTTCCTAGTAGATACTGGTGCTACTCGTTCAACTGTTAGGTCAGCTGATGTTAAAAATCTTCCTCTCTCGGACGAAACAATCCAAGTAGTTGGAGTATCCAACAGACAGATAAAAACGTATCTCACTGATCCAGTAAAAGTTAACATAGGGAAATTTTCTGGAATGCACCGCTTTGTCGTGTGCGACTCAAGCCCTGTAAATTTGTTAGGAAGAGATTTGCTGTGCAAAATAAATTGCACTATATTTTGTACTCCCGATGGTATAGCATTTGAGACTCCAGATGAAGATGTACTGTATAAAATGACTATGGCTAATATGGAACCTGAGATTACTGAGACATTTGCTGTATTTAACCCTGAAGAACTGCCTCAAGAGCTGAAAAAGACAGTAAAAGCGGAGGTCTGGGATTTCACAGGAAAAGATGTGGGATTAATGAAAAATGTAGATCCTGTAAAAGTTGCTATAAAAGAAGGAATAAGTTACCCAAATATTCCCCAGTACAAATTGACACCCGAGATAATTGCAGGAGTTACTCCTATAATAGACAGAATGAACAAACAAGGTATTCTGAGAGAAATAATGAGCAGTCCATGTAATTCACCAATTATGGGCCTGAAAAAGCCTAATGGAACATTTAGAATAGTACAAGATCTGAAGAAAATAAACAAAATTGTGGTATCATTTTGTCCCATTGTACCAAATCCATCCGTGATTTTGTATCAGATTCCTCATGATGCAGAATGGTACACAGTGATTGACTTGTGTCATGCTTTCTTTTCTATCCCATTGCATCATGATAGTCAACAAATTTTTGCGTTCCGATTTGGCGAACGTATCTTGGCATGGTGCCGAATTCCACAGGGGTACACAGAGAGTCCCTCAATATTCAATCAGATATTGAAAAAGTCTCTAGAAGATTTAAAAATGCCTGAAAGTTCAGTTCTGGTACAATATATAGATGATCTGCTTGTGGCATCAAGAACTAGTGAAGCGTGTGTCGTGGATACCATTGCACTGCTGAATCATTTGGCAGATAGAGGACTTAAAGTATCCCCATCAAAATTGCAATTCTGTCAGAAAGAAGTACAATATTTAGGTCACAAAATCGAAAAAGGACTGAGAAAAGTAACTGCAGATAGAATCAAGATAATAAAAGGAATGAGAGCCTCAATGACACAAAGAGAAGTAAGACTGTTTCTTGGAATGGTTGGATACTGTCGTCAGTGGATAAGTAACTTTTCCCTGATTGCAAAACCTTTGGTACGCTTGACAAGAAGTGATGTAAAAGACCCCAATGAGTTGAATAAAGAGGAACTAGCAGCTTTTAAACAATTGAGAGACAGTTTATGTGAAGCACCAGCACTTGGTATGCCTGATTATGAAAAGGAATTTGAACTCTATTGCAGCGAAAGAAATGGATGTGCACTTTCTGTATTAATACAGAAACATGGAAAACTAAGGAGACCAATTGCATATTTCTCAGCTATATTAGATCCTGTAGCTGTAGCATTGCCAGGTTGTCTGAAAGCTGTAGCAGCCACTTACAAGAGTTTGGAACAAAGTGAAGGAATTGTGATGGGATATCCTGTGAGAGTGTTTGTACCTCATGATGTGGCAATCCTTTTAACAAGGAGCCGCACCCAGTTCATGACGCACAGTCGTCTGACTAAATATGAGAAAGTTATCCTAGGTGCGACAAATGTGAGCTTGGTGAGATGTTTGAATGTGAATCCTTCAACGTTACTACCTGATGCTGAGAATGTGGAAGTCAGAGAGATGATGTGGATCATGACTGTTTGGAAGTGCTTGACTTCTGTACCAAACACCGACCTGACATAAAAGATGTACCTTTGACAGAAAGTGACTATGTGATGTTTGTGGACGGATCATGCTTGAGAACAGATGAGGGAATTCTGAGTGCAGCATATGCAGTATGCACAGTAGCAGCTGTTTTGGAAGTATCGTGTCTGAAAGGAGTAAAATCAGCCCAAGTTGCTGAACTATTTGCCTTAACAAGAGCATGTAAGTTGGGAAAGAATGTGAGAGTGACTGTGATAACCGATAGTCAATATGGCTTCGGTGTAGTGCATGACTTTGGCCAGATTTGGTCAGAAAGAGGATTTTTGATATCGAGTGGAACTCCTATAAGGAATGCTGAAGTGGTTGGAAAATTGCTTGAGGCGATACAGCTGCCTAGGCAACTAGCTGTTGTGAAGTGTGCAGCCCACACAAAGTCTAATGACTATGTGTCGGCTGGTAACCAATTCGCCAACGATATGGCTCAATATTGCGCACGAAATCAGAATTCAATATACCGGGGAAGAGAAAGGGAAATTAATTCATGCCTCTTGTTGTTTACTAACACTGTAAATACATGGGAGGAAGTAAGGTAGTTGCAGGAAGAAGCAGGAGATGAGGAAATGAGACAGTGGGTAAAGGCAGGATGTGCACCACGGGAAACAGATCATGTGTGGGTTTATCGGGATGGAAGACCAGTTATGCCTGATAGCATGGTGTCTGCCATGGCACAGATGTATCATGGACAAGCACATGTAGGAAGAGATGCAATGATCAGACTTTTTAAACAGACATGGTACAACGCAAAATTTAGACTTGTAGCTGAAAGTCTTTGTCAGAGATGTCTTATATGTCAGCAGTTCAATCCTGGAAGAAAAACAGTGGCAAGTCTGGGAACAATAGGTCGAGAAGGAGGGCCTTTCACCAGAATGCAGATTGATTTCATTGAAATGCCCCCCTGCAACAGGTTGAGGTATGTTTTAGTGATGGTTTGTCTGTTCTCACGGTGGGTGGAAGCATACCCAATGAGAAGAAGTGATGGAATTACAGTAGCCAAGCTATTACTAAGAGAGTTCATTCCTAGGTTTGGTTTTCCAGTCACAATTGAGTCAGATAGAGGAAAACATTTTCATAATGAAATCATGAAGTTGATTTGTGAGGCATTGAATGTACAACAAAAACTACATTGTGCCTATCGCCCAGAGGCTTCTTGTGTGGTGGAACAAGTAAATGGCACAATTAAAAACAGGCTGGGAAAGATGTGTTTAGCCACAGGTTTGAAATGGCCTGATGTTTTGCCTCTGGTGCTCATGACTATTAGATCAATTCCAGATAGGAATACAGGTCTGAGTCCCCATGAAATTGTCATGGGAAGAGCAATGCAACATGTTTTCATACCAGTCAACAAGCTATTGCCTATATCTGATGACTTGGTGTTGGATTATTGCAAGGGGTTGGCTGATTCCATTCATTCTGTGTTCCATCAGGTTGGATCGGATGCCACCACTCTTGAAAAGAAGCCAGCTCATGATTTGAGCCCAGGGGACTGGGTGAGAATAAAAGTGCACAGAAGACGAAACTGTTTGGTCCCACGTTGGGGAAAACCACGTCAGGTGATCTTGACTACGAAAACAGCTGTAAAATGTGCAGGAGTGAAGAACTGGATCCATGCTAGTCACACCTTGCGAATTCCAAACCCCGTGGATAACAAGGAGGGAGAATATTTTGAATATTCAGATACGAGCTCTGAATCCGATACTGAAGAAATAAGAACAAGACAAATTCCTGAAAGGGGGGAACCAGAACGAAGCCCAGCTATTGCACCAGAGAATCTTCCTTTAAAAAGAAAGTTACAGATTTCTGACACCAGCTCAGAATCAGACATCGAACCTGTCCAAGCACAAAAGAAAGAGAATATAAACAGTGAAGAGACTGTAAAAGAAATTTTTGACAAGAGAGTCCCGAATGAAAGTTCAAGGGAAATTCCACCTGAAGTAATAAAATTAGATGGTGAGGTACCAGATACAGAGAGTGAGGGAAAGATTTTTGCGGAAGACCCCCGAGGAGTTGCAGGGAATTCACACATCCGGTTAGAGGAAGGGACGGTTAGTCAGCAGGAAGATTGTGTGGAAGAACCACGAGGAGGGACAGAAGTAGGGAATAAAACAGAAGTGGTGGAAAGAAGAACAGTTGAAAGTAAAAGTCAAGTTGGAACTGAATCAGAGGACAGTGATGAAGAAGTACCAGAAGGTAGAGTCCTGAGAAAGAGAGCATGGAGAACTGAGAAAAATTACAAAGGAAGTAAGTTGAAAAGGCCAGCAAGAGATGAGATTTGGCCTAACAAGATAAAGAGATTAAGATACAGATTGACACGAGTGAATTCACCTAGGGCTGAACAAGTAAATGAAGTGTCTAGCCAAGAAAAATTGAAAGATGTGGAACAAACGACAGTAGAAGAGAACAAAAGAACGAGAAAACCTAACCAGAAGTATAAGTCGCCGGAATGGTCTTATGTGGCATTGCCTGAAATAAAAGAAGAGGCAGATAGCCAAGGGGATCCAGAGGTGACTGTACCAGGAGTGGTTGAGGAAGACGAAGAATCAGAAATCCTGAGAGTTATCTTGTCTGACATCGGAGAAGAGACGGATGTTCAGGAAATTCTGCAACAACACTACGAAAGAAAAGTGAAAGACGATCAAATGCCAAATTGAAAAGATAAGAGTGTTCAATAATGGAGAAACAATAAAATTACCGGAAAAGACATAAAACTGAAAGAACCAAGTCGGTGCTTAAAGCCTTGGGTTAGACAAAACTAGTTGTGAAGTAAAAGAGGCTAAGTCAAAAGACACTGATCATTTTTCGAAATGGCAAACACAGAAAATAGAAAATCAAAGTGTGTGTTCCTTAGGAGATGGTTCAAAATGTGTTGTTGTTGTACAGGATTACTAATGCTTTTGTGGAGTGCATTAGCTCTAATGGTTTCATTTAAGGTTACACTAGAAACAATAGAAGGACATAGCGAGAATAAAACTAATGTAGAAAAGACTCGGAAAGTATATCCGACTAAAATAGAAATTATTTACATAAAGATAGGTCCATAACTGATTTTTCTAACAATGTATTTTCAAAATTACTATACGAATATGTGAAACGATGGACGTGAGGGATTGCTACGTCTGTATGCAGTTGCCAGCGTCTATATCTGAGGGAGTGACTTACCATCACCTTCCAGTAACATATGGAATAACATGTAGTATAATAGCAAGTTTGTTTTACAAAATAGGGAAATTAGAATATTATTTTCCAGACGGAGATAATGTATTTTCACAAGTACCTGTAATTAACAAGTTGAATAAAGTAAAACCTGCAAAAGTGTTAGGTGAATTTTTCTTAGAAACTAAAGAATTAACATTAGAATCAATATTTAGAAATAATCTAACTTGCAGTTTAAAGAAGGAGAAGGTTTTCTTGGATATGGTTGAAGAAAGGAGATTAAAAATGCAAAGGAAAGTACCTGAGGGAAAGGAAGAAAAGACAGTCTGGGATGTTGAAAGAGAAAAACATTTGAAAGGAGAAGCTAGTCCAACAATGGATTTAGATTGGCCTCAGAAAGGGAAGTTGTGTATTAGAACAAATCAAACTGCATATGATAATTATTTTGTAGGTACCAGTGATTGCCATGATACTTATAGAATCATGGGAGGATGGGGATTTAAAGGAGGAAATGATTCCGTTTTCCCTGGATTATATTTTGTCTGCAGGAACAAAGCATATTACCGTTTACCAGATCATTGGTATGGCACATGTTATCTAGGCCTGGTTTTCCCAAAGATATTCCATGTGGGAAGAGGAAAAGATGGTGCACATGAGTTAGGTAGTCAACTAACACGAAGGAAAAGAGAATCTTGGTCAGAAATTGTAGGAGACATTTTTGGAGCGTTGATACCAGCAGTGGGAATATCTCTGAATGCACACAAAATTAGAGAATTATCGACAGTAGTGGATCGTTTGTCAACAAGCACTGCTGGAGGATTTTTCTTAGTAAATACTGAAATGATTGCCATGCGTGCCATGGTAATGCAAAATCGACTTGCCCTTGATATAATTTTGGCAAAAGAGGGTGGAGTCTGTGGAATGCTGAAAGTTCAACATTGTCGTACTTACATTCCTGACGAAAATCAAGATTTAAAAACGTACATTAAGAATATAACTGATTTGCATGAGGAAATTGTTCCACTGGAGGTTGAAGTTATTTGGGAAAAGATTGGGGAAAAGTTTTCCACTATTAAGAACTTCTTACTCAAGCTAGGTAGTACCTTTATTGGTAAAATATTAATTCCAGTAACATGTGTAGTTATTTTAGTGTTATTTCTAAGACTAGGATGTTTATGTAGCAAGAAAAAGAAATTACAAAAACATATAAAAAGAGAATCTGTAAGAAATAAAGAGAAAGAAAGAAAAAGAGAATTTGAAGAAGTAGAATTAGAAGAGTGGAAAGATAATATGTATAGAAAAACGAGAGAAGAAGAGACAGGGGAAACAGTAATGTAATCTAACAAACGTTTAAGAGTAATGAATTCATTTATTTTACTAATTTCTTTTCAAAATTTTAAAGGTAGTGTGGTGATGTTAAAAATCACCAAACGGGGGATTGATGGAGCAGGTAGTGCAAAATTTTGTATACCTCCTCTATTTTGCATGAAAGTATTAACTGAATAACCTATTTATTATAATTTACTAATTGTGTACTGTGATATATTAAATTTAACCAACCTGCATACACTAATTACACGTGGGAACCTGCTATTGCATGGCAAAATAACTCAAATAATTAAAATACATACGCATATTAACAGTAGTACATATGATAATTAGATATCGCATGCTTTATGTTGCTTTGTGATGTTTGCATCTTCGTGGAGGACCGTAAAGGTGAATATAATGCTTTAAATGTCGCTATATGCTAGGAGAATACTAATACGTAAAGGGATTAGAGAGGGTATAACATTAACAGCATCACTTCTTTGTATTAATTATTCATTTGTGTTTGTTTCACTTAAGTTGACATCTTGGCCTAGCAAAAGATGGCGGCAGAGTACGGGTTCAGAAGTGGCCACCGTCTCGTGATGCGCGAAGTCTAGTGCGCAGAATCGGATGGTACCGTGAATTCCCTAACGACCTCTGTACACGCCGTTCCTGTCAAGGATAGGTTATTGGTGAACTGCCAAAGACCCCAGAAGACCAGAACTGGTATAAATGAACAATGAACCTTTTAGAAACATTGCAACATTCGGAATTTGGTCTTAGCCGGAAAACACACCAGCAAAATCCCTGTGAACCCGGACTATACAAAATCGGATGTTTTCTCCTCACCAATCACCTCCTTTCTCCGCCCAAAATTGTTTCATGTTATCCCGAAATATATTATAAAATGAGTAGTGGAATAGGGAGGAGTTAGCAAAGCTATTCTTTCCAGATGACGGATGCTGGCACGAACTTTGGTCCATTGATGATCCTTGGGACTATAACGTGCTGAGCAAAGGACTTTTGGACTATGAGATCTGGCTTGTTCTTTGGACAATTTAACGACAAAATTCGGTTATGCTGAGCCAATGAAATAGAGAAAACCCAGATAGACAGAATAGGTAAATATGGTGTACTGCGATTTGATTAAATTGATCTAGAAATTCTAAATTTGAAGAAACAAAATGCTAATTTAATGAAATTTTAGATAAACAAATATTGATTAGCAGAAATTATGAGTTTGTGGTTCTTCGTTAAAAAGAATAGAGGATTCTGTGTCTTAAATGTGTTTTAGCAGGTTCTAAATAACCATCAACCAATCCAACTATTTGGTCCCATCGACCAAGTGGGCGGAGTGCCTTGCTGTTTAAGATTAGGAATCTATAGGTGGCGAAGGTTAATGTATATGATGTAAGATAACTTTTCTTTCCCTATAGGTTATAAGGTACCCCCACCCACATGTCCAGCGCATCGTTCCCCCTCCTGTGTGCAGACCTGTGTGAGAGAAAAACGTGCGAGTGTTGGTGTTATGGGCACCACCAATGAACGCATGTGTGAATGAGTTAGTGTGACAGCGGGTCTGCGACGCAGGGAGGACAGTTGTGTTCTCACCTTATCCCCGAGTTGTTGTTTGCGCTGGATCAGCGCAACCATCACTTGACCCAGGGCCGGCTTTAGCGCTGGGGCGACAATCTCTTTTGGCGCCCCCACGTCCCATGACTACCTCCTTGGATATTCGCCCTACCACCTGCAAAAGCGCCCCTTGTGGTGTAGCGGTCTAGTCCTCGACGCACACTGCGTGTGACGTCAGCGGATATCCCGTAGCGGCCATGTTCAGCAGATCGGCATTAGCGCGCCGACTTCAATCAGTACGGAGCTCCACTCCGGCACTCCCAAATGCATTAACGCTAATAAAAGGTGTTGCAGTCCAGAAGCCTATGTGTCCTCGTTTGTTGCTTTGGGGAACTAACCAACGACTGTATAATGGCAACGAGGTGGTAGCAGAGGAGCTCACACGCATCCAGAACCCACGTGGTGGCAGTGCACAGGCTGGGCAACTCGGAGGACGCAATTGGGGGCGCGGCAGAGCAGCGGAGAGCGCAAGGGGCTGAGGAGGAAGCGCCATCGGGTCACATCATCCAGATTCGAGCCTGGTAAGCGGGTGCGCACCCACAGACCGCGCCACGTGCGCCAGCACAACGCTAATCGTGCCCCGAAGGGGGGGGGGGTGAAGACCCCACAAGCTGGCAGACACCAGTGCTGACCACACGGACAGTGGAGGGTCCGGCCAAGAAGACGCAGCGGTGACTAGAAACGCCCAAGAGGCCAGTTCACCCGGAAATGATGCCACAAGTCGGCGACGCCAAAGTTCCGGCGGGAAGATGAGCTCGCAAACGTTCTCACTGACGAATCCAGTGCCCTTCCTTACGAAGGTCGGAGAACCAGAGATGCCATGGGAGGATTGGAAAAGGTATTTCCTGAACTATCTATCGGCATTGGAGGAGGAGGGCGAGACAGCATTCACGGGCTCGAGGAAGAAGAAGATCCTACTCCACCATTTGGGCCCGGCGGGACAAAGGGTGTATGAAGACCTAGTGAAGGAGGTGAGACAAGCAGCGGACGACAATGTGTTCCAACATGCTATAGAAGACCTGGATGCCCATTACCGTCCGGCAGTATGCACAGCAATTGACCGGTACAATTTCTACCACAGGGCACAAGACAAAGGGGAGACGGTCGATGAGTATGTGGCGGCCCTAAAAAAACTGGCTTTGACGTGCAAATTCGGGACCTTGCAAGAAGAACTGATCAGAGACCAGATCATCATGCACACGGTAAACACATCCATCCAAGAGAAACTGTGGGCCAACGGCGACGCACCATTGAAGACGGTGGTATCCTTGGTGAAGAAAGCTGAGTTGACCAGGAGATGTGCGGAAGCGGCCAAACGGGAACGCCAGCCAGAGCTGGCTGTGTGCAAAGTAGAAGATCGGAAGGTCACGGACGGCAAGGCGTCGACGGGACAACAAGGCACGAGGAACCACAGACGGTTCCAACCCCGTACTGCGAGACCCCAAGGACAGCGACAGTGGAACACGAATGGGTGCTACAGATGCGGGAGTGGCACTCACGCTGCCAACGACAAGGGCTGCCCGGCGTTCGGGGCGAAATGCGCATACTGTGGGTTGCTAGGGCACTACGAAAAAGTATGCCGGAGGAAATCCCTGCGGCAACAAGTGAAGTATGTAGCACAAGAAACAGGCAGAGGGGAAGAAGATGAGAACCCCGAAGAAGACGACGAGATCTTAATTATAGAAGAACAAATACTGGGCATTGAGAGCTCGGTGGAGAAGAAACCGAAGTGCGACATGTGCATTGGAGGAGTACGAGTTACCATGGTGGCGGACTCGGGAACGCCCTACAAGATCATAAGGAGGAAGATATGGGAAGAAGACTTCGCCACGCGAACAAAATATCGCCTGAAACCAACGGACATTCATCCGGTAACGTTCACCGGGGAGCCTATACCCATGGTGGGGTATTGCCCTCTCACTTTTGAATTCAAGGGCAGAACGTGCGAGGGAAAACTATACGTGGCGGAGAAAGGACCGCCAGTACTGGGCTGGAAGGACCAGGGGGAGTTAGGAATAAAACTGAACCCGGGTGGTCGCACGCAAGTGCTCATGATCGCCGACAGTCCAGACCAGGAGGCACAGCGGTGGAAGGAAGAGTTCCCAGAAGTTTTCAAGGACTCCATCGGGCGTCTAGCGAAGTTCACACACAAGATACACCTGAAGGAGGGGGCCCGGCCAGTGTCCCACAAAGCACGCAACATCCCATTCCGGACCAGGGCGGCAGTGCAGGAAGAACTGCAGAGACTGGAGGACAATGGGGTGATAGAGGCGATTGACAACGCGGAGTGGCTGGCACCCCTAGTGGTGGCGCAGAAGCCCAACGGGAAGGTGAGGCTGTGTGTGTGGATCTAAGGGAGCTTAATAAAAACATAGTGGTGGACAAATTCCCGCTCCCTAGGATCAACGAGATGTTGGCCAAGACCCAAGGAGCAAAATGGTTCTCCACGGTGGACTTGACGTCGGCCTACCACCAGATTGCCCTGCATCCGTCATGTAACCACTTAACGTCCTTAATCACGCCCTTCGGGTGCTACAAGTTTCTACGGGTGCCATTCGGACTCACCTCAGCGGCAGCCGTGTTCCAAAAGCTCATGTACCGGATGTTCCACAAGAAGGCAGGCATACAATATTTCCAAGACGACATCTTGGTCATGGGAACGTCCCTAGCGGATCACAACAGAAAGCTGGAGGAGGTACTCACGGTGCTAAAGCGGAACGGACTCACGGCCCAATGGGACAAGTGCAAGTTTGGCATGAACAAGGTTACGTACTTAGGGCACGAGATCAGTCAGAAAGGCATCAAACCCAAAGTATCCAACGTGGCAGCCATCAAGGACGCACCCGTGCCCTCGAACAAGGAAGACATCTGCACGTTCTTGGGCATGGCGGAATTTTACAGCAAGTTTGTACCGCACTTTGCCTCCAAGACCCACCACATGAGATCACTGCTCAAGGACAAAATCACGTTCCGGTGGATGGAGGAACAGCAGCGGGAGTTCGAGGAAATGAAGAGACACATCAGTGAGGCGGTGCCCATTCAAGGGTTCGACCCAACGGCGCCCACGGTGCTGACTACGGATGCCAGCAACCGGGGCCTAGGGGCGGTACTCACTCAAAGAACCACCGAGGGAGCAACCAACACGATCAGCTTTGCATCCCGAACATTGGCGCCCAACGAGCGCAAGTTCAGTGTCATCGAGAAGGAAATGCTCGCAGTGGTGTGGGCGATGGAGAGGTTCCGGCAATTTCTATGGGGAGGAAGATTCTTGCTGCGCACGGACCACAAACCGCTGGTGAAGGTCCTCACATCCAGCGGGCATGAACATGCCACTCCTAGAATCGCCAAGATGACGCTGAGGCTCCTAGACTACGTATACGACGTAGAGTACCTGCCCGGGCATAAGAACAAGGTGGCCGACTTTCTGAGTAGAGCTGCGTCCAAGGAAGTTACGGAGGCCCAGGACGAAGGTGGATGGGAAGAGTACGCTGTGGCGTTCACCGGAGATCACGAGAGGGCCATAAGCGGACAAGAATGGGAGACGGAATACGGAAGGGACGAGAAAACGAGAGCGGTTAAAGCATACGTAACCCAGGGATGGCTGGACAAGAGGCTACTGGATGAAGAATTGAAGCAATACTGGGAGGTCAGGGAAGAACTGTCTATAGGGGATCAACCCTGGTTCTTGTTGCGAGGAAGCAAAGTAGTCCCACCTCACACGCTGAGGCCACGCATAGTCGCCATCGCCCATGAAGGCCACTTGGGGATAGTGAAGACCAAGGGGAGAACGGAGGAAGACTACTGGTGGCCAGGAATAGAAATAGCGGTGGAACGGCACATGAGGGCGTGCGAGCAATGTAGCAACGCAGATAAGACCCAAAGAGTATTGCGTCCGCCCCTAGGCAGTTTTGATTGCCCCGAGAACCCATGGGAAGAGATCTCAATTGACGTACTTGGCCCTATACAAGACACGAATGGTGGTCAGAAGTACCTCACGGTGGTCATTGACCGGTACTCCAAATGGCCGGAAGTCCATGTTAATGACAATGCAGAGACAGAAACAATATTGGAATTCCTCACGGACGTATTCATCAGGGAAGGAATCCCCAAAGCGATCCTAAGCGACAACGGACCGCAATTCACATCGGCCAAGTGGGTGGCGTTCATGGACAGGAACGGAATCACCGTCCGGCACACGCCGATTTATCACTCTGCGGGAAACGGAGCAGTGGAAAGATTTAACAGAGTAATAATGGGGTCGGTGCAGGCTGCGATCAGCCAAGGAGTCAACTGGGAGAAGGAGTTAAAGAGGTTGATGTGGGCCTACCGAATAACACCCACCTCCATGGGTAACAGCCCATTCCGTGTACTCAGGGGGAGAGAACCCTTCACGAAGGACAACGTGGCTTGGAAAAGACTCACAGTACAAAGCCATTGGTCCCCAGCAGTTGTACGCAGGAACCTGGAGAGAGCGCAGGCTGTGTACACTGAATACTATGACAAAAGACACAACACTAGGGACGTCGCTCTCGAGAGGGGTGAGTGGGTGAGAGTCAAGTCGCCCACGCCAGGGAAGAAAGGAGACAGCAAGCTCACATCCCCGTTCCAAGTGGTAGAGCCCTACTCCAGGACAGCCCTCCTCAGCGACGGGAAGATATGGTCCCAAGACCGTATGGCAAGATGCTCTCGCGCCCACAAGAAGGAACCTGGAGAGGAGTCTGGTGACGAAAGGGTGGCCAGTGCCACGAAGGACTCGGGCGCAACAAGGTGGAGATCCAGCGAGGGAGATGGTAGTCCTTGGTCGGGAACAGGGCGACAAGGAAGAGAGGATAGAACAGGACCCGGACCGGACCGGACACCCCGGAGGAGCAGGAAGCGACAGACGAGAGTGGTGCAGGACTTAGAGGAGATGGTAAAACACCCTGCCTGGACGGGGTCCAGACCACCCCGACCCCAGGGGGGTGCAAGGCGAGAACACAATGTGGGAGGAGAGTAATGTTGCCAAGGAGGTTCGAGGAGTTCAGCATGGACAACAAGTAAGACTGTTCCAGCTGGGGTTGTTTTGTTGTTGCACAGAGGGTTGCAGTAGCTTTAGTGTCTATGAAGGGGGAGATGTGGTGTAGCGGTCTAGTTCGCGACGCACACTGCGTGTGACGTCAGCGGATATCCCGTAGCGGCCATGTTTGGCAGATCGGCATTAGCGCGCCGAATTCAATCAGTACGGAGCTCCGCTCCGGCGCTCCCAAATGCATTACGCTAATAAAAGGTGTTGCAGTCCAGAAGCCTATGTGTCCTCGTGTGTTGCTTTGGGGAACTAACCAACGACTGTATACCCCTCATCTCTCTTATCATAAGATATTGATAAACACAGCGCCTCCCCACCCCCTGAGGTTACTGCCTCCCTCTCCACAGATCAGCGCCCAGTGACGCCGCACCAGTCGCACAGCCCTAAGCCAGCCCTGACCTTTCAAACTACATCAATATTATTCTGCGGTTCTTTCCTTCCACATAAACACAGTTCAGTTCCCATGCTATGTACTTATAGAGATTTACATTACCATACAACCATTTATTACCATTGCCAATTGTAATTTACTATTGACTTCTGGGTCTGTTTTTCTGTCGCGCGGTACCACCCGAGGGTAACGATGGATATGGACCATAAGCTTCAGGTCCTAAAATGTTTTAGTTCATTGGCGTCGCATACACCAAAGAGCAATCCAACTCATAACGTATGTACAAGACACAATATGAAGCTCATCACGTTCAGTTACAAAAGGGCAGGCTTAAACGGAACCAATGTTGTTCTCCAATGGCGTATGACGTGCTTTGCGCTCACTTGGCGGGCATCTGCCATGAAAACTTTCAACTGTTAAATGGAATGCTTGTATATTTACTAAAAGAGCAGAGTGAGCCGGAACAGGAAATCAGCAATGAAGAGGACGGTAATTTACCTCAGGCGCCCTTTTCAAAGGTTGGCGTGAGGAGGGGCTTTAACCCATGACTTCCTATCTCCCACTTACATGTAGCCCAAATCCTGCCCCTACCGGGAGTTTCCGCACCCCATCTGCCCTCCCTTCTGCTTGAGTTCTAATTCTTTCACCACGCCCACTACGCCGCACTTTTGATTTAGAGGTAGGGTGACTAGATTAGTCAAACCAAAAAAACGGGACATTTACCAAAATAGAGGAAGGACTACAATGTTACACCAACCAAGCGCACGGAATGACATCGCTCATTAGCATAGAATTACAGAAGAGGCACTAAGTAAATAAATAACATGCAATTTATTAAAGCCAGATTCATGCCTGTAAATTAGATTGCTTTCTTGTAACAGCTGCTAACTATCCCTGCTTTAGAAAACAGAAGATCTCACCTTCCACTCTTTTGAGTCGACCCTCTAAAAACCGGGACATAAGCTAAACTTACCGAAAAAAGCCGGGACAGCTCGTGAAAAACTGGGGCTGTCCGGCAAATCTGGGACGCCTGGTCACCCTACTTAGATGACATTCTGAGCTCCGCTTATTCGTTTCATTTTTAATATCCTTTTTAATTATTGATGTCTCTGGCTTTCATATGCAAAAGAATATATTAACTATCTGCTCTTAGGCAACTGAAACACTCGAGTCTCATGGTTTATACGCAAGAGGATGTGCGGCTACAGAGCTGCAGAGGACCGAGGGAGGAGCCAGAAGAAGGCGGGTCTTCCGGGCGTGCGTCCTAAGCCGCGCCTCCTCATCACGCTTATAACCCTTTCACCGCGTGATTTTGCGTTCTTTTTCTGTCCGGTCTTCTTTCTGTGGTCCCGGATTCTTTGATATAGCGCGAGCCATGGCAGCCACTGAGCTGGGTAAGGAGGAATCGAATATCGACTGGTGCATAGGCAGGGGGAGGATATCCATGGTTTGCTCGGGCTGCGCCAAACTACATACCCCAGGGGGTGTGGTTTGGGGCATTCAGCCCACCCCCGAGCAAAAAGAGTTTCTGGAACGGCTCCGAAGAACTGTGGAAGTAGCAGGGTTATCCTAAAAACAGCCGCAAAAAGGAGAAAGTGTTGATAGTTGACTTGCAAGAAAGCTAGCATGAGTGGAGTCGAGAAGTGCACCAGGTGTAGAAGGGGTCCTGGCAATAACCATGCCAATGCCAGAGTAGAGGGGAGGTTAGTCAAGGAAAAACCTTCAGGGTTTTATGTTTTCAAGAGGAGACAGATGTATGGTTCTGGAAGAGGTCACACAGCCGAGAGAAACAAGGGGGGTGGGAGGGGTGAGTGCATATAACCTCATAAAGGAGGGTTATGTCTTTATCAAAGTCACTGTTACGTTATGTTATGATTACGTATTCAGCGCACGTACACCAAGCGGTTTCATGGCGCTGAGAGCAAGGAGGAAGCCGCATCAACGGGACAGTTGGCTTACTGATATGCCTTTGAAAATAGATGGGTCTTGAGCATTTTCCTGAACTGTGCATAGGAGGTTGCCAACTTAACTTCCACAGGAAGCGAGTTCCAAAACTGTAGGGCCAAGACTGCAAATCTGAGTGTCTGTAGGGAATACGCCAAATTCAATGAAAATCTACAGCAAAGGCCTAAATAGAAATGCTAGAGGAGGAAGATGAATGCTTTATGGGGGTCGTGGGCAAGGGGGTCTAGACAAATTCATGGACATGGTTACTTGAGGACTTATTGTCATGCAGGAACCCTGATTTAGCTTTCCTTTTGCAAATCATTCTTTTTGTATTTTGTCTGGTTGCTTCAGTTTGAGTGAAATACAGCTTCCAGAATGCAGCAGGTTGTTAAAGGATCACCCAGAGCTAGAAAATAGTGTCACCAATGTCATGGAGTCATCTGATAACCTTGCAGTGTATCAAGAGAGGCACTGGCTAAAAAAGGTCTTATTATGATGAGCTTCTTGAGTAAAGGGGTATGGAGTACTGGGGAAGCCCTCGAGGAAAGTAACCAATAATTTAGGAGGAAACGGACAGGGTCTATGGGGTACCTTCACAAGACCCAGAACAAGGCAGCAACAACTTAAGCAGGATATCCCCATTTTTTGACTTCAGTCTGTCTTGCTCTGCTACGAAAATGTTCAAGGAAGAAACCCGAAAGGTGGGGGTGCTTTTTGTTGAATTCCATAAGGAAAATGTTAGAGGGGGACCAACAGGGTTAAGGAGTAGAGACACTAGTTTAGGTGAGTCAGTAGTATGATGGTAAGGATTTTTGTGGCGTAGAGAACCATGTGAATTAGGTCTAGGGAGTCCTACCCGAGAAAACTTGGACCACTGGCGAGGAGAAAGGAGAGATGGGGTTTCTTTGTGTAGTGGTCACTCGTTCTCCTTATTTAAATTGTCTTTTGAAGAGCATAAGCCTTGCAAAGTGCACAGCAATGAAGAGGTCCTGGGGTGTGTTTTCCCCCAGAGGGTTTGGCGAGTGGAGTCTTGGGGGGGGTTTCACATTTGGAATAAGTTCTTTTGGTGAAGCCTAGAAAAAAATGGGAGTATGGGAATTCCTCTTCTCCACCTGCTACAGAAAAGTGGTCGGAAACCCCAAATGAAACAGGATAGTGATCAAGAGGATTCCTATGTCAGAAGAGTGGTGGTGGTGGAGAGGAACCTGCCAATCAACGTGGTAAAGTGTCTGGGTGGTTCATGAAACTTGTTTGAAAGGAAGAAGTGTTATGGTGCACTGTTGCAACGTTAAACAGTACGGTATCTTGATATTTACCTCATCCAAAATGCAGTGTATGATATAATTGTAAGTCAGAACAGTGGCGCTTGTAGTAGTTTCCTGCTTGTGCTCACCCCCACGCTAGGCAAGATCATATTTCCCAGGTTTCTACTACCTTTCAGTGGCTCCCAAATCCATACTCAAAGCGCAGTTTGCACTCCTCAGATTGATAGTTTGCCAGGTCTTACTATCAGGCATTGACTCGAGTGAGGTCAGATGGTGAAAAGCTAAAATCTTCTTCATCTCATTCACTAACCTGTTTTGCACCAGCTGTTCTTAGTCCTCTGCTCGAACCCTTTTAGTGCTAGTCACTTAAAAGGAAAAAAAGCACATCTGAGGTCCTGCATCGCCTCGTCACATATTAGAGCCAATGTGTGCATCTTGCCAAATCCATTCCTCCAATGTGTTCCACCACTGAAATAATTACTGACTGTCTTACTCCTCTAGACCGAGAAATAAAACGGTAATGTTTCGGGCGTTTCAGACGGGACGTAAACTATAAATCGGGACTGTGCACTCGGCCCCTTTTATCGAAGGGGAAAGCCCAAGTGCTGTATTAAAGAAAACAAGCTGCATGTTTTGTAAGTGAAACAAATTTACAGGTGAACGTGAGCTGACAATTTGTAAACATAGAATTCCTTGGTGTTTAGGCTATGAATGTTTATAGCTTTAAATGTTACCGTATTTGAATAATAAAATGTTAACTTTCTCTTTCTGGTTCGAAAGGCAAGTTCCTCAAAGTACTAAAACTAAACTTGTTAGTTTAGACCAATGGACAACAGTTTCTGTGAAAGACGTAATGTGTACAGATTTTCCTTGAGACATAGAAACAATACATTACTTATTCTGTTTTGAAAGAGAAATGCAGCTTTGTAACTACAGACTTGTAACTAAAATTGTTCTGCATGCTCGGACATCATATGACATGGGCATGCAGAGTACAGTGTGTGCTTTATTATTCCCTGGGAAGCGAGTCGTACTTAGAATGCTTATCTGCAAGGCCACGCTTGTTTGGGCTGCATGTCATTTTTGTGCTATTTCGCCCTTCTTCATTTTTAAGGGCTACGTTTCGTTTTCCTACATACTTGTGCTGGTTGGTTTGTTTTACACGTGCATACTCTGTCCATGCCTTTATTTAGGGGTAAAATCCACTGATTATTGACTGTGTGGGTTTTTACGGGTAATGTATGTTTTCTTGTATTGATGGCTGTTTTCCCCATTTGAATTAATCCACTTACTTGCCATTTGCTGATAAGTGGGAACTTCATTTGTTAAGACAAACTTTCAGTTTTGGGATTGTTGCAGGCCACCATTCCATAAGTGTTTGATGCTGGAGAGGAAGTCACATTTTCTTATTCTGCACCGATGCCTCCATTGCAGAGCATCATGCTGCTGCACACGGTTGACAGTACGTTATTTAGTCAGTTTTTTTAAGCAACTCTGTTATTGCTGCGGCGAAACATTACGTTCTCATAGGCATTGGTTTTTCCCTCTTCATACTGATTGCAATATGTATGAAGTAGCCATGGTTTAGAATTGCTATAATGCATCATTTGCTGAAGCAGTGCACGATGTGCTTAAACTGTTTTCTTTGGCTTATCCTACTTCCAGTTTATCTTGGTGCTAATCACCCTGTCTTCAACCTGTCTTGTGCATCTTCATCTCTTGCATCGGTCGTATTTCTCATCTAGCCGGTCATGGTGGCCTTGTTTGTGCCCCAAGTATTCCTCCCAGGTCTGTAATGGTGCTCTTTTGCCCTATTGTTGCATGTGTTCTATTTGGACTGTTCGGAAGTTGTTCTTCGGGCGAGACAGCGTAATAAACAGGCCCGTTTTAGAGCTAAAAGCCACTTTATTGGGACAGGTATGCAGCTCAAAATTTGTTGCACATTACAAAACATGTTAACTTGCTCGACCTCACTAATACAATGTTCAACTAATGCCCTCCCTGCCTTTAAACCCCCCCCCCCCCCACATGAACAACCATCTAAAGTTTCTCACCAGCCCTCTATCGTTCAATTCTCCATCCATTCACACGAGCACCAACTATCACGCCCCTGAATGCAGTCTGCCAAGGTATGCCTTGCCATGCCCCAACCCTTATGGCAGTTTCATGCTCCCTATGCGTTTCTGCCACCTGTCCCAAGTGACAAAGTCCCCTGCTACACCCGCAAGCCAATAAAGCCTGTGCTGTAAGAGCAAATATTTATAAAGAATGTAAGGGGGAAGGGGGCAAAAAATGAGGGCCTAACATTGACCTGCCAACAGTACCACAGCATATGCGGCTGGTTACTGAACTGGATTCATACAACCTAACTGCCAATTATGGACCCCTAACCAATCCGAGGCCAGATATGACCTGGACCGTGCCACTTGCACAAAACAACCCTGTTTGGGAGATCCTAAAGAACGCCACCCCAGGAGCCCACATCGGGCGAGCTGGCACAATAAACAGGCCAGTTTTAGAGCAAAAGGCTGCTTAACTGAGACGGGTGTCACTAATACAAAGTTCATCTAACTCCCCTCACCCACCACCTTATTGTTCCCTCCCCTAATATGAAAAAATCACCCCCAACAGCAATCTAAACATTTCTCACCATCCCCTATATCATTTCATTCACATGAGCTCCAACCATCTCTCCCCTGAACGCCCGTGCCAAAGTCTGCCCTGCTCCTACCCCCAACAGCAATCATTTCACCTGCGTTTGGTTCGTAGCGCCAGGTAAAACTTGTCATAGAAACTGATTCCTGTCAACTTTGCTGCAACTGTGGTGCCTGTTACTCTTTTATCAGTGTATAACATAATAAATCTCTCAATTTCCTCTCTTCTAGCAGACATGTCATTTGTGCACTGCCTTCTTACAGGTCTGCTACACAAACCCTCCTCTCGGGCATCGGAACGTCATGAATGAACCCCTAAGGAATAGATGTTCATGCATACTAAATGAGTTCTTGGAGAAATCAATATCCAAGCAAGGGAAATTCCTAAAGGGTTAAGAGTCCGGTTTTCCAAGAACTTGTTGTGACATGGATTGACGGATGTAGGAGACCATGCCTGTATTTGGTTAGCATGACAATGCCTAATAAAAAGGGCTGGATTTTCTATGCCTAAATAAGGGCAGTATGAATTGTACCTATATAAGGGCATAAATCGTAAACCTATATACAGAATCTAAATCTACACACAACACCCACTCCAGTTTCGTATGAACGACATTACTAAATCCCAAACATACTAAACATATCTAAGAGTATCGCATGATTAGCTAAAACACGCTAAAACATATCTAAAAAATGCATTGCATAACCATTACTATGCATAAGGTGCTGTACATATTAAAAGCAATATTTCATTCTAAGCATGTGTGCATTGGAAATGCTGAAAAGAATGAACCATAAATATATACATGACGAAATGGCTCGTTAATACAGAAGAAAAAAGGGCCAAAACCATTTCATGGCAGGTTAACGCAAATCAATTGTTGATGTGACGAGGTGGCATAATGTCCCTGGAAGATTTTCAAAGAATTCTGTTCTCTATGAATAGTTCTACTACAAGCAGATTACTGTGCACAAAAATGAGAAATACAAATTTGGAAAAAAAAAATTAATCGTAGGAAAAAGTTCCAAAGTTAATCCCTTGTTTGAAAAGAAGGCCAAATTCAGTCTCATCGGAACACTGTGTGCCTGAATCAAGTCAGTGTATGGGCCTGGAGAAAACATGAAATCCTGTAGACAAAAAGTAGTCTACCGTTGTAAGTGAAAGTTGGAATACCTTGTTTAGAAGATTAATTGCACATGGATGTAAACTATCGCCTTAAGCATTGGTTGCATCAGCAAAGTTCGATCGGATTTTACCTGCGGGCCAGATGTTTCTTCTCGTACCTCAGCAGTAGCAATTTGCGTCTGTGAGATCTCAATGAATGCCGTCATCAGGATTGGTAGCTGCTGGGGACAACAGAGCATGGGCCGTGACCGGGTCCAGCAGATTATCGATATCCGTAGGCATGACTGATGGGAGTGTTACACAGATGTCTAGCACGCATTCTTCACCGCAGAGCAGGCAGCGTAGAACAGGTAAGATGCAATCTTTCCAGATTGGTCTGAATGACAGAAACCATGTGGTATTTAATTCTCGTAGACTAGGTAAACCCAAAATTTGGATGATGCACTCACGACACTTCATCTTCAATAGAGCTCCCTATGGTTCCTGGAGTGATGCTGGTGATGTGGCTTGCCATATCGAAGCAGTAGGAGCAAAAATAGGATCCCTGCAACGAGTGCTAAAAGGAGCGGCAGTCCGCCAAACAGAGTGCACCAAGTTTGGAAATATGCTGAGGACTGCTTGAAAAGGTGCTAACGGTCCTGCACATACGGTTTTAAATGCATGTATAATACCGCTCGTGTTAGACCTGTTTAAGATGCGACCTAACATTTCTGAGAAATGTACAGGGCAGTTTGTATACAAAAGGGTATGTATCTCGGCAGAAGTCCTCGCGACTTGGATATCATAAGTTTCTCTGGCCGAGGTCAGTGGCACTGTTTTTTTTGTAAAAGAATGGCTTTGATTCTGCTTAGAGTATCAATTCGTATAGAAGAGCTGTTCAGTGAAGGCCATAAAGGCGACTCCCTGACTGTCTATTTGTGGAAACAAGACTTGCATACAAGTGACCTTGGATGTAACTGTAACTAGATATGGAATACCTGGCAACATGCCACAGCAGCTGTGATCATTCAATATAATGTAACTCCCATTCGAAAGTTGGCCAAAAAGTGGATAAATCACTGCAGCCGGTGAACCTTGCAGGTGACAGGATATGTTTGTAGTGGAACCATCACAGGCCCCGTGTAAGTTAATAACCTGACAAAGGAGAGAACTGCTTAGTGCGTGGTCACAATTTTTACCGCTAAAACGCTTCACGTTCCCCACTTCAACATCTGTGTGTAAGGTAAATCCCATGATGTCTTGATGTATCCTTTACTCAACCTTTCATATTTGCCTACTGATATGTTTTAGGCACTACTGAAAAATGGAAAGTTGTAACAGGCAGAGTAATTTTACCATGTATGATCCACTCAGTAGCTGGTTTTCTGCCATCGTGAATGGTAATTTTTCCAGTTTTTCAATGCTCAGCATAGTGTAGTCTGCTCCCCTTTGTGCCAGTCTGATCATTAGTGAGATTGAATTCTGAAAACAGTGACGTAGTGTTGATTAAACGCCAAGACACCTAGCCTGCACGCAAGTTTTGTAGCGTCGAGCCCAATAGCATGATAAAACGTAGCTGAGACTGACCATGTTGCAACATGACCAGGTCCTGTTCCATCATGTCTGTCAGAAGATACAATGCTGTCCAATGAATATATTCTGTACGACAGTCGTTAACCCATTGTCTACTACAGAAAGTTTTCTCTAAATGAATACGATCTATTTCTCGTATTCTTTCTGCAGTCTCTGCTTGGGTAACCTTCCATGCTTCATTATAAGCAGCGTATATACTGGGATATAAAACGTTTTTGACGCGGTTTTCTTGGTCCTAGCAAGAATTCCCTACGGTCTGCACCTTCTTGATGTAAAGTTAAGTGTTTTACATCCTCAAGTGTAGCTTTCTGGAGCCAATCAAGGCACAGTTTCCCTACATTGTATGTTGTTACTACCCCTGGATGCTGTCTTTGAACATAGCGTGGGTCTGGCCTATTGATAGTGAAACCTTGTGTAGTATTCAGGAATCGATCTTGACAGTGTTTTTTGTCTGTGGGCCAGAGCAACCATTTCTTCCATTCTGGATTGGATCTGATCTGTTGTAATGCAAAATGTTATGTACGTCGATTTCTTCTCTCCCCCCCCCCCCCCCGTATTGATATTACTTGCAGGTATAGGTATGGTTGGTGTGTTCATGTCTTTGATCTTAGCTAACCCAAGGCATGACGTTTGTTGGACAGTGTCATTCAAAAACGTAATTTGCTCAGGGATGATGCAGCCTCTAAACAAGCTTCTACCCCCTGTACTTGCCAATTTTTTGTACCCCAGACCAATTTTGTCTCAATGTTGTCTTTCCAAAAGCCGAAACCCAGTCGAAGTTGGGCAATAAAGGCTGCAGAATAAATCTGTTTTGTATTGGTTAACATATTTTTCGTGCCTGTCTTGTTCACATTTTTAAAGTAAAACGTTTCTGGCTTAGACAAATTGTAGCCTGAAAAATATGGAAATTTCATTGCCAAAGTTTTCGAACTACCCTTTGGACGTGTAGGACAATGTTCCCATTGGTTATACTTAAATACATTTCTAGGTGTTGCAGATTTATGCAAGAAATGACCATAGTGGTTATAACAATACATTTGTTCATAGTCTGATGAACCCTCTAAATATTCATGATTTGTGAATACTGTAGACCTCTCTAGATCAGACATGTTATTAACAGTCTCGAAGTCCCAATCAGAAAAGGTACTAGAGGTAATAAAGTCACTTAATGAAATCTTAAATGTGGAATCTTCAAAAGCTCCGACGGGCCAGAAATGTCATTCAGTTTTGTCCAAAACTATACCCTCTGGTATAGGAACGGCTGTGATGTTCACTGCTGAAAAGTCTCTTGCTTCACTACCCAGAGTTATTACCAGAGCTAAAAGTAGAAAGAAGAATATTCCCAAAACAATCCATAGTTCAATCCATGGTGAAACCAGATAAGTCTTTTTCAGGAGATATCTGTTGCTCGTTCTTTGTGCTGGCGTCGTTTCAGGTTCGCTGGGATCCTCAGAAAACGTATCAAAGTTCATGAAACTGCCAGAGGCAGTTCTGTCAATGGTTGGAATTGCATCAGGATTTGTTGAATTTGCTGGAACCAGTTGATCACTTGTTACTGCGTTGTAGACGTGTATCAGGTCGAACTGTTATTTGGGGTTTTTAAGAGGGACAAGTTCCATAGCGTTGTTGCTTAGTCCTTTATTTCTCACTGTAGAATCTTCAAAGGTGATTCTCTCCATTTGATCCTCTTGTATTGTAGCTAGAGGAGTGTGTCTGCTACATTGGCGGAGTCCACTTGGCCTACTGCTTAGTATCGGCCACATAGTGTGGTTTGATCAGGTCGATGGACACATCTTTTCTCCTTTTTACCAGCAAGGGGCGGCAAAAGTACTGTTCTTAATCCGTGGATTACTAGGACAGGTACTGGTTGTCTGTAAGAAGGCCCAATTTCCTTCTTGTCTGCGATCTTTCTGACTACATCACCAAGCTTTGGGATCCAGACAGGCCAGCCGCTTTTTCCCCAGTGATGGGTGGCTTCAGGAACATGTTGCTTTTTTTCTTTCGTTCATTTAAGTCCTGTAAAACAGCCAAACTATCTTTGATATCAAACTTTTTATTTTCCATCACTGTGCCTTGCATATCGAGGTCCGGTACCAACATTCTAGTTCCAAATACAACTTCATATGGAGTGACACCCCCAAGAGAACTTTTTGGTAAGTTGATTGCGCGCTGGAACCCATAAAGGTGTTTGACCCACCCATCATTCAAACCTAATACCCTAGCTGTTATAGACTGCTTTGTCCCGTGTTTTTTTTTTTTTTTTTTTTTTTTTTTTTCCACAACATAACTTCCCTTAGGATGGAATGGAGAAGAATACCGCAATGCTACGCCCAAACTGGCCATGGCTTCTTTGTAAGCTCGAGAGCTAAACGCAGGACCCTGGTCAGAATGTAGTGTGCCAATTGCGTCTGTGCCGATAAAGACTTGCAAAACTTTTATAACCGTTCAAGCGTCACCTGAGCACTGAGGCCACATCCATAGGAACCTTGATTTTAGTGTTTGTGGGACTGCATTTGTCCAAGAGGATGCCTGCATGTAGATAGTTTAATGGTGTCTGAACTGGGCTGGCTATGTTGTAGTCGGGTATCTGGTGGCGTTCTGTACTGCGACTCTATTGCAGTCATTGATGAAGATATGGATCAGTGTATTCATTCCTGGCCACCAGTACATCTTTTAGTTCTAAAATTGTTTTAGAGATCCCCTGATGTGTCAGACCCTCTCCCAGATGTGCTTCAGAAATGAAGGCTGTTCTTTGTTCCATGTTTGGTATTACTCTATCGCCCCCCCCCCCCCCCCCCCCCACTCCAGGGATTCGACCAAACGGAATGCTGTTCGCATCAATTATATGAGTGGAATTTTTTTAGGCACCGCTGCCTTTGCTTGATGCATTGACAGCAAGCATTATTTCGCTGTCTATTTTCGTTTTTGAACGAGTGATTGCAGCTACGGAAGCAGTTTGCACAGCACCGTTCGCGGCTTCATCAGCCAATGACTTCCCTTCAACGTGAAATCCATCACGTTGATGACTCAGCGTATGTATCACGTGAGTGTTTTGTAGTTCGTTTCGCAACTGAACTACTTGATCCCAAAGCGTTTTATGCTTGATTGGGCATCTTTGAAATAATTTTGTAGCCAATTCTGTAAATATTTTCATTGTAAGATTGAACACAGTAAGAAAATCGCACACGGAGTGTGGGTAATTCGCGATCCATGTTTTCAAGTGCCATCTTGAATGATTGTAGTTCAGCTCGCTGAGCTGTAGTCTCCTAGAGATTGCGTCTTTGTGACCATTGGTCTAAATTTGCCATCACGCATACGGCCTTTAACGATCGCACATGGTGCACTATAAGCTTGTTTACTCTCTGTGGCGGGTTGTGCAGATCAGTCAGTATAAACTATAAATTCGTACTGATCAAGAGGGAGAATTTCAGTAAGCAGAGGACATTCGTGTTCGTATTGCAGGAATGCCTGTTTTCAAATAAGGATCAAAAACCTATTCAACATCCGTTGCAGCAAGAGAAATAACCCATTGTATCCATCTCTGATGTAAAGCTTTTGCATTCGGAATGCTAGCTTTAATAACTGCCTCTAAGGTTGGTACAGGAGTTACGACCATAATGCGTTTCCCCCTGTGCTAGGGCACTTTCTTTTGCTACAGCGGTTTGAATTGCTGTCCATCTTTTCTGTAGAAGTAAATTTCATTTCTGCTTGTGTATAAAAGTGTGATTTGTATGCAATTGGTACTTTTTTCACATTCATTAAAAGGTAAGTAGGTAAATCTGCATTGACCCGGAATTATTCGGATCACTAAGTTGCGTATATGCGTGTTTGCAAGTATTTTGTTGCTAACATGTGTGTTTGAAGTGCACGCAGAATTTGTGTGTTCTTGTGTCCAAGTTGTGGTTTTAAAATCAGGTTTGATTAATTCGTAGAGGTTTAACCCTCTCTGCGTAGTTTAGAATGTATGTTCTTCCAAAAGTCAGGAAACCTAGAATCGACTAAGTTCTTCAGCGTTTTCGGAGGTTGGCGCAGCGCACACTTTTCTAAAAAGTTGGCTGCCAGACTTTTGCCTTCACTTGAAAGTTCATATCCAAGGAAAATGACGTTGAGATGAGCAATTCTGGACTTTTTAAAGTTGAATTTGTAACCTTCAGAGGCGAAGCCCAATATAATGGTGTTCACCCTGTTCAAGTGTCTGTCCATGTCATCGTTTGTCAGATATATCTTAGACATATGACCATGCCTCGTCATCATAAATTTGTAGTAACTGTTTCTCTTGCTGAGAATAACCCCTGGCTGTTCTTGACCCCCTGTGGAAGTCGACAAAATTGACGCTGGACAGAAAGCGGTCAAATATCTACTTTCGGGTGCAATATTTTGACAAACAATTTGAAATGTCTAATGTGGTTTTATAATTTTTACACACAATGTTCATTGATGCCGTATGTGTGCATTTTGCACTGCAAATGTTTTACAACAAGAGTTTAGGTGTCTGTAATCCAAAACTAGACTGTATGTATTGTCTGGTTTGGAACCAGGAAACCAAGGATTGTTCATTGAGGTGCATGTTTCAATCACCCCTTGGTATTCAAGTTGATCTAAGATCTCCCTGACTTGCTTAGCTGGGGACTGCCTTTGTGCTTTTTTTTTTTTTTTTTTTTTCTCTTTAACTGGATTTTGTGGTGAGGTGAGTCCTCATCCCATCCTACATGATTTATATATAATACTGGGGCTTGGGCCACTGCCCCTTTCCTGGCATAAGTGTTTTTTAAATGTACTGGAATATGGTTAGAGAAGGCTGGCATAATGTCTTCACCATGTGGGCACTCCCTAACAAATTCTGGTGGCCAGTCTTGTTCTGCTAGAAGTATATCATAACCCTCTGAAAGTCGCTCCCAAAAGAGTGCTTTCAATTTTCTTGGTATGTCTCCCTCCATCCGCAGTGTTATTTCCTATAACCTATGCAGCAAACTAACCCTGGTATCTGCAGTGTCAACGAATGTCCTCATTCAAGTCCACTGTCTCCAGAAGTCCCTTCAGGTTCTGGCGAGCTATTGTTAGTTCTGCTGCGCTGTCCAACATTGTCTGAGCCCATTCTCTGTTCTTGAGTTGTGTTCTCAGAATCCTCGGCATGTCCGATCTTCAGACATGCTACTATCATCTTGGAGAATTGAGGTTTGGTTTGGTTTTCTGAACGTATTGATCGTTCTTCTTTGTGATCTGACCGTCTTCTTCTTTCGGGTGTCTGTGACGATATCTGAAAGGTACGAGAGGAACGTGTATCGGTATCTTGATGATACCTGTCAGGTTTTGTCAAATTATCCCGATTCCTGAGGTTATACCTCCTTTCAGAGGGCTCCTTTTGAGGAGACCTACCTCGGGATTGAGAATCTTTCTCTTTTGAATGTTTCTTATTTTCCCCTTTCTTTTTAGAAGAGGTAGGATTGTTTTTAGTGAAGGACTTTCAGACAGTTGTGGTTTAACTGTGTAATTCTATTACATTTTCTATCTGTTTAAGTAATTCTACATCTAACATTACTTCAATGTCCGGATGAGGTGTGTAGCCTGCTAAAATCGTCCATGTTGCTCCTGGTCTACCAAGTGGACCAAGCCTGGTAATGTGACTGTAATGTTCTAGGGCGCCTTTAAACCAGAGATCATGCTCTTGGTATGTGAGTGGAATTTCAATATCCTCGAAAGGAATATATTCCTCGGGTGGTTTATCTTTGTAGAAGTGAGAGGTTTTGGTTACTGGATTTGATTCTGGGAATACTATCAATGAATAGAATACCTCTATAACAAAAACTGCTCTAACACCTCTTGGTGTTAGGCCATGTTTTGTAAGTTTTAGAGTGATGGCTCTCCTTAAATTTGGAGAAATGATTATAGCATCCTCATCGGTTTCTTGAAAACCTGTACAATTAAAAGTTGCTGCGACTTGGTCGGCTACAGCCCCACTGGTCACGGTGTTTGTGTCTCTATCGGACATGTTGAAATGAGAATGCAGAGCAAGTTTCAAGGGAACAAAGATAGTGCACAATATTTTGGAACACTATCCTTCAACGTTGAACAAACCAAACCGCAAATACACAGGATTTATGTCCTAATCCGCTATGGCGGATATTATCCCTACCCACTTCAGACGTCTTATGGAGTATGAGTAGGGTTCTCTGAGAAAAGCACGACTGAGTTACTTCAGTACCTAGCGTTAATTAGTGCCTTACCAAACCGTTGGGCGCCATGTAGTGTAGTTCCTATATCCCTGATGGGCTCTGCGTATTGGAATAATATACACTATAGTTTTGACATTGGACTGAGGTCAGTGTCTCTATCGAGTACATTAAACTTAATTACTTGTGTGTGCCAGCTAACGCAGCAGTCACTAGAAACTATTCAAATTTACAAGAAAGGATTAGTTTCTGACAACCGCATAAACATGACAACTTTGTTCCGACTAAGGGAAACAATCTCCGAACCGTGGAAACAATAGATGTTTTTCACTCAGTCAATCGTGCATGCTTCGTTTCTACAGAGTTGCACAGAAATAGAGACTGGTGTTTTAATAAAAAGGGTTTATTGAACAGTCTTATTTCTCATGCAAGAGATCTGAAGTGCTACAATCGTAAGACAGGATGCGAAGTACAATACGTACAGGGTTAGCATGGTTTGTAGCTATGACATACAGTCATAAAATACATACATAAATGAGACGGGCTAAAATGTGGATACTCACCTGATGCTTCTAAATAGTTCTACCCCAGTGTACCTAACCTAAGTGTAGTACGAGGTAAGAAGTAGGTGCTATTTCTAAACTATAGCTAGCTATAGTTTTTGTTTTGCCAAGAGTTGCGTAAAGTTTCTCTAAGTTCTAGTCCGCTCCATACCTTAGAATGTGTGAGGTTTGAATCTTTCCGGGATTCGATATCTAACTCCCGCAAGGGGAGTCAGAAACACTGGAGCTGGATTATCTGCGAGGAGGATGACCGCGTCTAGTCAGTGCATCAGGCGGGAACTCTTATCTCCTTCCGAACTTGCTGTGGCAAACTGCAAGTAGGCAGTCGAACTGGACCGTACTGGAACCGTGGTTTGCTAAGGCAAGTGCAGGTATATTTATACCTTGAAGGTGTTAAGGAATGCCTGTATTGACGTAAAAGTCTGGCATCGGAACGTCATGAATGAACCCCTAAGGAATGGATATTCATGCATACTAAATGAGTTCTTGGAGAAATCCATATCCAAGCAAGGGAAATTCCTAAAGGCTTAAGAGTCTGGTTTTCCAAGAACTCGTTGTGATGTGGATTGACGGATGTAGGAGACAATGCCTGTATTTGGTTAGCATGGACAATGCCTAAATAAGGGCTGGATTTTCTATGCCTAAATAAGGGCAATATGAATTGTACCCAAGTGAGGGCATAAATCGGAAACCCTATATTCAAAATCTAAATCTACAACCAACAGGTCTACCAGAAGTTGGAAAATATCACTTACATTTGGTCCACTACTGCAGTTGGGAACTGCAGTGTTGTAAAAATAAAATGCCCGTAGATGCAGGGGTGACTATTCCATATTTTATCAAGGCACAGAAGCCAGAGTATGTATGGAGTAACATCGGAGGAGTTTCGAAGTGGGCTGGCGCAGGGGTTGAGGCGATCCTTAAGAAAGGAGGCTGCTGAAGGATGGGTGGTGTTTGAGTGCTGAAACTGGGCAAGAGCATTTAAGAGATGGGGTTAAGTGTGGCGGCAGGGACTGAATGAGTACAAATACAAAGTTGCCATTTAGATATAATGGTCTCGCCTTCGACAAACGTTTGCATATCCCCTACTTTTACTTCCTCTCTCGAAATATCTGTCGCTTCACTGCAGGTCAAATGGAAAATAAGTCATGCACTTCCTGCCGTAAGATCTCTTTTCTGTGGGGACTGACGCAATAGTATATTTGGGGGGGGGGGGGGGGTATTCATCGGTTTGAAACTGAATCTCAGTTCTAATGTGTAGTGTGCGAGCGCCTGATGAGTGCTTAGTAAAACTGCTGAAAGTTAGTCCTGGGACACAGTTTGTTGGAGAGGCGGGTTGCTGGCATGAAGCGAATGCTGAAGGAAGCTAATGGAGTGGTTAAGTGCTAGAATAGGGGTGCAGAACAGGATAAGTGTTGAAAGAAGGCTGTGGAGAAGTACATAAAAACGGGTGTCTGCTGAAACAACTGCGGATAGTGACGAAACAGTTTATTTTAAGAAGAAAGCGGCGCTGAACAGGCGAAACTAAGTTGGGGCAGCTGGAGTAAAGGATCAAAAATTAAAAGCAGGCGGTCCTTGGTGGAGTAGGGCTTATTGGAATGGGGATCCAAAGAGGAAGAAGTAGATCGGTGAATGTTGGGGTTGTGGGCTGAAGTAAAAGGCTGGAGCGCGCTGAAAAGGGCAGATTGGGTGCTGGGATACAGCGGGGGGGGGGGGGGGGGGGAGGAAGGAATGTTGAAACCAGCGATGCGCTATGGGGAAGTGCATTAAAACGCTGTTAATAGTGTTCTAAGATTGGAAAGCACTCCTGCATGTACAGCATCTAGTTTGCAGTGCCATCTGTTTCCAATTAACCAGCGCGGCACTGGCACGATAATTGGAAACAGATGGCGAAGCTGCTCGGTCCCGCAAGGTGGATGCCGTACATGCATGAGGGCTCATTGGTAACAGTGCAGTACATGCATTAGTTTTCCAAAAAGCGCTGACCGACTAAGAGGTCACTCCTGAACAGCGCTAGCGCGCGGATTAGGCGCAACCTAAAGGCAATGGTTTTACCTACTTTCTTCCACCCAATTGGCCATTGTTCCAAGTAACACCTACCATCCCAGAAAACACTGAATCCTGCTGCATCTGGAAAGTTCTTACTCTGCCAATGAATCCTCCTCCAGTGACTACATAGTGACTGTTAAAACCTTTTTAAAAACATACCTCAATGCTGCAGAAATGCGGATTCTGGGACGAGGAAGCAGTACATGCTTCATGGCAAAGGCTAGTCTTGTGCACTCCGTTTCCTGATATCGTGATCCAACTTTTAACTAGTTAAACTTTTGCGTGCTGCCCGGAACCGTTGTCTGCTCAGTTACCACGTGCTTTGTAACGTAACTTTAAACTGGAGTGACGTTCACTGACACGCCGGACGCACAGCTTGCTCTTAACTTCATTACAAAGATAGTTCATCCAGTTTTCATCAATTTTATTCCATGTAGTCCATTTTTTCTTTACTTATTCCTTTTCATCATGTCACATGAGATACATTGTGTAATCCACGTTTCAAATGCTGCAGATATGCCTTCCAGGCTTTTTTCTGCAGCCAGATACTTGCATGCGTCATCAACACCTAAAATGATAAACTGTCACATGAGACCTTTTAACATCTTTTCATCTCAGAGACTGGATCTGATTAACTATATTTTAAAACACGATGGACTATTCTGGATGGTGCATAAATGGAGTGTTTAAATATAAACAGCGTTAACATTTGAAACGTGTTTTCAGGAGAATTACATGTTTAAAGTTGGAAATATTTCATGGTTTACGTGTAGATAACATCTGAGGGTGGGCGGGTCAATCAGGGGAGGTGCCCTATACAGGTTCAGTCAATTAAACAGAGGGACAGTGCAACGAACATACCGGGCTGAAATAGAAATCGAGGTATTTTAGTCGCGTATAGCAGTGTGTTATGGGGTTCGATGGAGAGAGGGATTTGTAGGCTTAAGGGATTGGTTGACTTGAAGAGGCGGACTTGCGTCACATGGGTTAAGTAAGGAAAGAGCTGGCAGCGAGGTTTCTGTCTGGTGGAAGTTGAGATCATGCCGGGAAAGATCGACAGGCTAAAAGGGTATGGGGGATTTTAATGGTCGTTTTGTTTAAGACTATTGGCTGATGCAGAGCAATGTTGAGTATTTAGTACATGAGGTTTAATTAGGGGGAGGTTTAAAAGTGGAAAAGTAGGTAAAACACGAGAGCGTTAAAGCTTGTTTGGGGCCACTGATGCAGCGCAGTGTTACGAGTTTAGAGGGCAAGCGTGAACAATGGGATTTTTTTAAAAATACGGCATAGATGTCTGGTTGCATTGTTGGCACTAAGCGAGAGTACTGTGGTCTTAAGATACCATCTAATAGTGATGTGTTGAATTTACAGTGAACCCCTGACGAAGGGCTAGTAAAAGCCTGAAATGTATTGGGTAAATTGGACCTATAACTGACTCATGTAAGAATCATGCTCCAGAAAAAAGGCCTGGAAGGCATATCTGCAGCATTTGAAACGTGGATTACATAATGTATCTCATGTGACATAATGAAAAGGAATAAGTAAAGAGAAAATTGATTACAAGGAATAAAATTGATAAACTGGATGAACTGTTTCTTTGTAATGAAGCTATGAGCAAGCATGTGAGTGAATGTCGCTCCAGTTTAAAGGCTAGTCTCCTCCAGAAGTACCTACCTGCTCTAACCACCACACATGCAAAGTTAACCAGCAACTTCACTTGCTGAAGTGACAGCTTAGGTGCTGTTATGGCCTCGTTTAAAAAGGGGTGAAATCGCTCTGTGTTCAGGTAGTCTGGCTTCCATCCAAAATGTATCCAGCTATCTGCCTAGAAAAACTAAGACTGCGCTAGGACCTTCTGTTTTGTCGGGTGCCAGGGGTACCCCAAGTTCTGCAGCCAACTGATTTGAGTGAACCTTAAAACACCACTCCAAAAACTTACTGAATGTCTCAAACCTTTTGTTAATGTAGAATCTATTCTCAAACTAAATGCCTAAGTGGAACGTCTGAGAATGTACTGGCAATCTAAAGGCAGATTGTGTATCACATTTGGCTAACTCTGCCCCATCACTACAACTCACCAAGTCTATTGCTACATCAATGGATGCAAAATGCACCTCCCTGCCCTCCTTCAAAAATAATTTTCCACAGAGGCACCCTCTGGCCTGGACAAGTGATGTATCAACTGGAACTCCCCAAATGTTTTCTTGGGCACCACCCCCAGAGGTGAGACTTTTGTCCTACAGAGGCCAGTAATCAAATTGACCAGCAATGCGCCCTTCTCCAGTTTCCTTGTGTAGTTTTTTTGTACTACACTGGCTGTTTATCTGACACATTTCAAATTATATGCAAACCTACATTGACGTGGTAATTGGTAACCCAACTGAAACCCCTCTCTGAAACCCCACCCCATACCAAATCCTCTTCCCTGTATGTATAACAAACTCACCATGAACATGCCACTAACTTAATTGGAGTACAAGCCTTTTTGTGCAGGTTGAGATTGAGCTCCCATCCTTTGCCCTGCCTTCAGAAATTGGTCTGCTCTCAAACATTGTAGCACTGCGTGCTTACCTCCATTTTGCACATTCATGCTTGTTCTTACATAGGTTTATTGGGCAATATCCCTGGTGAAAACCCCAACATGCACCAGTTTGGCACCTTGAACCTTTACCCCCCCCACCCTGTCTCCCACAGGATAGGCCTACCAAGAAAATGACAATATTGCACAGCAAAACCAAGTGTTACCCCCAAAATACATATATTCCATTATGTACAAAAATGTATTAATGGACACTGGCATGTAGGGGAACTTCTCGCAATAGACACTTGCATATATTAGAAACGTGGATGTTTGTGTGTCAATGGTGGTTGACAGTTGACAAGTCTTCTTGCTAGTTCCCATGCTTCCTCTTTAGACCCCTCCTTTGCTTGAACTTCTCTATGCAGGAGTCTAAAACCGGAACAAATTCTCCTCCACTCTTTCCCCCCCCCCCCCCCCCCCCTTTCAATTTTACATAGCTCCTAAGGGCATAGCCAACCCCATATAAGGAGGTCACTTAAACGGTCTACTGAGCTCTTACCTTCATCCTACTTAGCCACTTCCACCTCTTTGAAAGTCATATCTTTCTCTATCTTACATGCTTTTGTGCCATCTTTGTTTCCCACTTCCTTTAACTCTACGTTCACATTGTTTTTCATTACCTACCCCCTTATCTAGTGAATTAGTCACCACGCTTTGCTCACCTTCATTGCACATGTTTTTCTCTTTCGCATCTCAACAATTCCACCACATGTCCTCACCTGGGTTCAAACTGGCATAGTACTCCTTCCCTAAGTTTTTCTTTCACCCCCAAACATTCTGTCCCTCTTCAGAGCCGGTCAAGGGTCATCTGTTTGGATAGCTGAAAATTATCACTTACTATGGAAAGGCTATTTTCCCCTTTATGGCCTTGTGCTCTCTGTGCATTCCCCTCTTGCCAAGGCATAATCCTCCCTTTCTCTAGCTCTTCCTCCTCCCCTTCGTAATCCATTCAACACTGTCATCCATACCCAAAACCTCGTTCTTACTCCCTTATGGTTGTGCTAGACCTCTCTAGCTCGGTACTCCCACCCCAAATGTGACTGGGCTGGAAACTGCTAGGCACACTTGGGCTCAAAATCGAGCGTATTCCCTATGTCGTCCCAACCGGATGGGGACTATGGACCTGCTGGCATTCATATCCTGATAATCTGCCCTTAGTGTTGTACCACCCTAGTCTGCTACCCAAGCCCACCTTCCTGTCTCTATATTCCTCAAACCTCTCTCCCTTCGATTGCTGCCACGTTGGCTTGCTTTATTTTGAGCTTGAACCATGTGATTGCAAACTGTCCTTGGACACCTTTAGGCTCCCTTGTTTTCTGCCTTTTTGTTTCTTTAATGTAGCCCTTTCCATCCCAATTGTCCTGATCTGTCTCAATGTGTCTTTTATGCCCTGTAGTTGTTCTCTTAGGCTGTCCGTGCTTTTGCTGCGTTATTGTGTCTGAAGCTTGAGGCGCCATACACGAATGCTCAACCACTTCCTGAGGTTCACTCTATGAACCTGTAAATCCTACCTGTCTCATGACTGTTCCTCAAGTGCTCCCGGGGTGGTAGGGGGGGTGGGCAGACTCTGCCAGAAGGCACGTCTGCTGCTGAACGCTTATTGTGGACATCCTAAAGAACACCACCCCTGGGACCCCATAGTTGCTGCTCAAACTCTAGCTGCTTTATGAGCTGCTGCTTTTGCCATAGCTGACTGCTCCTGCCATTTGTGGCGTTGTGTGAATGCACAAGGCATGCTGCTGCCTATGCTGTATTCTGTGTATGACCAAACCTGCACTGCTGTTTGCGCTTTACATACTCTGTGTGTAAGGGTGCTTGGGTTGGTCCCTGGACCTTTTCAATTATGTGAGGTAAGCTTGAACTGCTGCTTCCTGTAATGTTCCTACTGTATAAGGGAGTTTACACTGCTGCTATTAGTGTTGTACCTGGTATTTCTGTGTGCGCTGTCAGAAGCTTGTACTGCTGGGATTCACTAGTTCTGATGGCAAGGTTTGAGAACCCCTGCTCTTGACAAAAGCCCATTACACTCCTAGTGTAGACTAGGGATTCTGATTGCGGTCACAATTTTCCTAATTCACCCCCACCCACCCAACAAAATGCTTACCTTGCCTGTAGGTGCTTGATTTATAACCGCACTGTAGATGTGATTTGTTTGACTGCGTGCTACTTATTTGGTGGGAAAGGACCCCTGACCACCTCTATGGGGTGCTGTCGTTGAGCTGTTGCTTTCTGATTTGATATGTTGAGTAATATGTCGACTTTCTTCCAGCTTTATTTAGTGTCTCTGATAAGACTGGTCTTGTGGAGTTTGCCAGGCGTCTTAGTGCGGTTGGTCTGTCGTTGGTAGCCTCCGGAGGGACCGCCAAAGCTCTGCGGGATGCTGGCCTTTCCGTCAGGTACGTTTATGGCCTGGAGCAAAAGGACTATGTATTACTTTATAAGCATAGCAGTGTGAATGGAATTTGTTTAGTGTCTTAAAGCCTATTGACTGCAAAGCAGTTATAACAGCGGCAGTACCTGGTTTCAAAGCAATCTGGTCAGTGCTGACTCCTAGTGGCCGACTGGAAACACATTTGAAAGACCTAGCTCGCTGAAGTGGTTGGCAAGAAAACTGATAAGTGGCTTACATTTGATTATGGCTGATCTATTAAGTTTTGATATAGTTGAAATGTGTTTTTTATCTTGCTTCAATACAACTTCACATTGCAAAGTCATTGTTACTAATGCTGGGCAAGCTTTGGACTCCAAAGACTGCTCCCTCCCTACCGGAAGGATTTGGAGCCTTCAGGTATTCTAAAATGTCCGTTTACCTGGATACTCCTCAGACAGTGAAAATTGTTCCAGACTTGTTTGGAGAAGCCAATGCAAACCCAACTGTGCAGAAGGGGAAAGTCCCTGGGCAGGGTTAGGATGTGAAATGATCCTTTATAAATGGGATCTACCAACGGAATAGCCCAGCTTTTTCTAGTGGCAAATCCGGACAGTCTCCCTACAAAACCATTCAGCCGATTACTTGTGCTAGAGATGGTCTTTTATGAAGTGTTTTAAGTTAATTTAACTAGTGCTCTTAGCAGACCGAGCAGAAGTTTAAATGCAAAATAATTTTATACTTTAACTTTTTTGTGTATCTTGCAGTTTTATTTCCGCTGTCTAGTGCTGCTCGTCATTTAATGTATTAAATGTGAGTGAATTACTGCAGATTCAGTGCTGCAAATTTGTACTGCCCTCAGTCCGTGGTGTAACAGGTCATAGAACCTGCTTGTCAATGTTGAATTTGGGTTTATGTAAGGTTCGAGGACCTCCATCATATTAGATTGATGTCAAACTGTAATCCGTCTCAGAGCAGCAAAGGAACCTTTAGACTCTTATGCTAACCGTTCCCATACCACCCTGTATATGATTCTTCTTTTTTTTTTCTGATGTGTACCCAGGGATGTTTCTGAATTGACTGGCTTTCCTGAGATGTTAGGGGGGCGTGTGAAGACCCTCCACCCTGCTGTACATGCCGGTAAGAAGCCATGTATGCTCTTTTGTGATAGGGTGGGTAAGCAGTTTAGACTTATCAGAGGATAGTGTTAAGCATTTATTGCACACGCGTCTGTAAACGAGAAACTCCATGAAGAAATCCATATCTAGTTTATAAAAACAAAAGATTTTAGACAAATTCATCATAATTGTGTAAGTATTATTCGAGTTATCAGTTTAAGTCCCAATAAAATACTTCTACTGTGGTAATGATATCCTATGGGGAATAAACATACTGCATAGGTTCACTTAGCAACAACTTGCAGGACTGTTTTGGATGTAGGTGAAGAGGGGCAAGGTCCACGGCCGCACCAGCTGGTTCCATCAGGTGGCACTGGGGCGCCTGGATGCACAGATACGTATCTATCAGGTGGCCTGTTCACTTCAATGGGAAACAGTCCTGTGGAAAGGATGCTGCAAATGGGGACTGGGGGGGGGCACGCCGGCTGAATCTAAAGGGGGGGGGCGCCTTTGTCCGGTGGGGTCTCACTGCTGAAGCCTTCTGCAGTTCTCGCTCCCTGCAGAAACAGGCTGCAGGTGGCAGACTGGGGGACTTGTCTGTCCAATCCCAAGGGTGAGCTCTGCTTTTGTAGGTGTCAGGACCCTGTTGGGACTGCTGCTTCCCTCGGACTCAGACTGTGGGGCTCGGATACAGGGGTGCTTTGAGGTGTCGGGTCGCAGTGGTCCGACTCACTCTGTACCTTGGTGACCGGTGATGAGGGAAACAGGGCAGTAAGGTCACTCTCTGAGCTGGCCTGTTGGATCCTGGCATCCCTCGACATTAGGTCTGTCTATGTGCTGTTGGAGTCCGGATTGGACCATCAACAAGCCTTGTTTGCTGCAACTGCTCTGGTACCCTGGCTATTGCTGCTGGGTGGCATTTGTGGATCCTGGCGTCTCCAAACTTTGCAAGGAGATCGATCAAACCTCTTGGAGCATGGAGACCTTCTCCTGTCGTGCTGTTCCTTCGGATGGCCTGATGGCCGGGAAGATGCTTCTCGGTCCCTGAGGTGCAGGGACGTAGCTCCACTGCTCGAAGGGAGATCTTTCCCAGTTGAGGTGCTAAGCAGTCCTCCAAGGGTTTTCTGGAGGATGTCCAGCTCTTGGCAAGGTTGGTCTCAGCAATGGTGTAAGTGTAAGCAGCCTGGCAGGATTTTGCGCCAATCTTGGGTGCTGGCCTTGAGTTTTCACTATCTTCTGTCCTTCTTTCTTAGTTTCCAGTAGTTGCATCTGATTTTCTGGTTCAAGGGGCCACCTACATACTCCATTTAGGAGTGTTAAGGGGAGTGAGGAGTAGTAGTCAACGGGCGGTTTACCCCTGGGATCACTACACCGTGAGAATGCCCACTTCTGTGGGTAGGGGGCATCACCCTGTTCCAGAGTTCCTATTTCCACCACACTCTATGGTGGAATCCTTTCTTTCATGTTCACTTCAGGCTGACCACCCTGGAGGTGTCCAGCCTGACCGTGTTAGCAGGCTGGAGAAGACAGTCCGCCACCCCGCTAGACTTCTTGTGGGGTTCCGGGGTTACTTCTAAGGTACCCTCTGGGTGCATGCATCAATACATGAATCAGTGTGAGTATATTATCAAGTGTTTGATTCCAAACACCATATGAATCAGGAAAGCCATTATGTAGCGGAGCAACTCGTTTTGACCAGTGCCCAGTACATACCTTGAGATGGCTTCCCTTTTCACTTGCAATATCTAGTAATAGCACTAGACCTCAAAGGGGCATATCTGCTCATGCAGATATGTCCTCATATCAAATATAATGCACACTGCCTTAGGGCTCCAATGCCTGGTGTAGGGATGACTTGTATTAAATGCAGTGACTTTGACATGGCACACGAGTGTACCATGTCGTGTTTTCACTCATGGTTTGCACTATGTCATGCAGCCTGTAATGGCAGTCTACGTGGAATGTGCCATGCCTCAGGGTGGCATGAGATGTGCTGCAGCCCTTTGGGGTCCTCTTTAGTACCTATGCACTAGGTATCCTGGTTACCATTTACTAGGAACTCACAGGGGTGCTAAAGTCCTTTGCCAATTGTTACAATTAGACATTTCCTTGTTTTAAGGAAATGGCCCTAGCTCTGAGGTCTGGTTAGTGTTAAACCAGCATCTAGTAGCTAAAATGGGACCAAAAAGTAAGTGTGTGTGGGTGGGGGGCGATCGGTGGGCGGCTAATGCCGCATAAACAGCATTAAATTGTTTAAAAAAAACAAATGTCTGTCCTGAAGTACAGTATGCTAAAGGACGCTTGCTAAAGTTAAAAGCCTATAGCCCTTAGTTACCTGTGATAAGCTTCATGGGTGGTAAAGTATGCTTTCTAAGGGCTGTATACCTTGTGTTTGGTAACCTGTGCACATTGTAAGCGGACCCCTTTAATCATTGAACATCATTATTTGATGTATACGTTCTTTAGAAAAACATGCAGGATTGAATGTCCTAGTTACTATTAGCATGTGAGCTGAATAATCTATTTTTGTTTATTAGGAATTCTTGCTCGTGACACACCAGAGGACCGAGCTGACCTTGATAAGCTTGGATTCAGCTTTGTAAGGTAAGGCAGGAAAAGACTTTGATGGACAGATGTAGTAGTGACAACTGAAATGACCCCAAGGCAGAGTGTAGCCCTGTAACCTTTGCCTATGATCCACAAGACCCCCCCCCCCCCCCCCAAGAGCTTATACAGTACTAATTTCAGCTCTAATATTGTATTCAGTATGCGGACTGTGGATTGGGTTCTATTGAAAGGCAACCCTTTTCAGTAGGGATCCTGTGAACTCAAACTGAGAACAGTATTGTCACTTTTAGATGCATTGTGGCTTGGCTTGACTTTGTAATGTTTGTTTGGTGTTTTTGTTTACTCTGACCTAAATAGCGTGAACCTTCTGTGAAGTAGAAAATGCAGTCTGTATAAAAAACAATTGGCGTTGCGATAACATTAAAAAAGTACTTTAAAAATGTTTATATATACAGTAGCACAGTCGGTGAAAAGGTTTTCAAGCGGTACTTATAAAATAAGTTTACCAAAAGCAATGCTTTTTATGCCGGAGGTCTTCAGTCCGTGAGGCGGGAATGAGTTCATCTCGCTCAATGGCACCCGTCACTGGCCAAGAGGAGCATCATGTCTGTTTAGTGAAACAGTGGCAGGGGGGGCACTCTGTAGTGTTCCATCAGTGATATCATTTGTTACTAGTAGTCTAGCTGAGAGTAGGTGTCATTGGAGGAGTGGGGTGTGGCCTTGTAGGGTGGCTTGAGAAATGTGAGTAATCCTAAGTCCTGCTCCAGTTTCCTATACAGGATCACACTGTGGGTAGTGTCACACCCTAGGGATTCAAGCCTTTCCATTGCCTGTTGGCATCCATATATTTGATTGCACTTTTTAAAAGGCCTAACTGAACATAATTATGTTCGAATTGTTAAACATGTTTTGGCTTCCAATTTATAGAAAACTGTGGAAGCGTTTTTCATTCTGAGGGGCCTGATGAATCTTTTCACACAAGAGAAGCGTTAAAGTTTGAAGACCACTGCTTTATGCTAGTGAAATGAAAGTGGCTAACGGTCATGTTAGTTAGAACAAGTGTCAGGGACGTCATTTTGGGTTCGACGGGTGTGGCAGCTGTGACCCCGGGCTGCCCCTTGCTACCCCTGACACTACCTTGACACGCCTAGCCTCAGAGGTGGCAAAATCTGTGCCGGGAACAGCGGCAGCTCGTCCTTATGGACGTCAGTTGGGCTGCACTCTTTGTATTCCGTCAATTATATTAAACAAATAGTAGAATTTATGTATAATGTTTTTTACGATTAGTGTTGTAAAAATGGAGTTCATTTAGCTGAAATATGACCCTCTGGCAGCTGAGGTTTGTTAAAAATGCTTTTAAATGTATGTTGTGAATGCTTGCAGGTGATCGTGTTTAGAATGCTTGCAGGTGATAGTGTTTATGTGAGTGTGTAACTGTGAATGTGTGTATATGTAAGCGTGTGTGAATGATGGTCAAGTGGGTGTGTGATGTCACTTGTGCTACCCCAGGCATTTTAGTGAATTGACATGCATGACAAGTGTACACACTATCATTGGCGCATTTATCGCTACAGTGAAAAGGTCAATTTCACATTACCACAGTTAAACACTTCTTACTGTCTCTCAGAATAAATTGATTAACACAGGCTCTGAATTCATGAGTCACTGTAATATATGGATTGAAACCTCATGTAATCTGTTTGTATGTGTTTGTTTGTCACTGGTCTTGATGACCAAGCAGCCGGACATCTGCCTTGCATGGAGATGCACCAAGATAAATATGATGCATTTTATTGCAACTGTTGAGGAAGAAACACTGACTAATTGAAGCTTTGCCTCATGATTTATGGTCCTACAACACACCCAATGCTACTAAATAGCACACTACACTATGCATCTGTGTGTACACACATTGTAAAAACCTTGTTAGAAATAAATTATGGTTAACCACTCGAAGACAAGAATTGGAAAAAAATGCACATTTCCTGAATAAAAGTTAAGGTGCCGTTATGGTTACAAAATCCTAAATGTATAGCCTTTGACCCTAAATGCTCTTCCCTTCTCCGCATTAGCGTACACCTCTGTCAAGCCAAACTTAAACACAGGGCGATTGAAATCGCATGATTGATTGAGCTTGCTACAAGGTGGGGTGTGGGGGATCGAGGTGAGAGTTTCACTTAAACAAGCACATTTGTTTTTTAATTCCTCAGTGTATTTGCTGCTGACTAGTCTGCTTTTGTATTGGCAAAGGTTTGCAATAGTAGCTCATAGTTGTTGTTTTTGGTGTTTTGTTTAATTTTTCATTTGTGTTTTTGGGGTACCTTTTCATTTAGTTAAGGAGGTAGATGAGAAGTGAATCTTGAACACTTTGACTGATATTTCAGTCTCAATGTTGTAAATCACTCCTTTATTATCAACTCCACTTCCACGTGGGGGGGGGGGGGGTCCTCAAATAGATTCAGTGTGTGATCATCATAAGCAGTGTTGTGCTCAAATTGCTGCTGGAATCCATAACCTGTTACTTGGACTGTCTAAATTTCTGCTATGGCGAGCCACTCTGCACATTACCCTAGGCACATCTTTGGTTCTCCCCCTCCAGCACTTCCAACCAGGGGCTCCCCTCCTGATCTGTTGGAGTATTTATTTAAAAGCAGTATGGATGGCAATGGGAGTCTAGCTTTCTAAAGGCATTGGTGACACTCTCCATCGTACTACAGTAATCTTGGGCATCCATCAGTAATTATTTACCTGAGAAGCCTTGGGCTTTCACAACTCTGTTCTAAGTCACCTTACCCACTGCTGTAACCGGAACCACTGCCATAATCCTTAACCATTTTTCTCCAGGTGATTATCACTAGATTAGCAGTGACCCAGTGTACCAATCTACTATGGGATCCTATCCTGTATAAAGCAATTCTTATTGTCTGACTTCACCATTGGTGTACACCCGTTTTCTTCAGAAGGTATAGTACCAAGCTGATCGAACATTCTGTTCTCAAGAGACCATCCGTTATCAGATTTCCATTCTGCCTTACCCCCACTAAGTCCTGGAAAGAGTAGTAATGGAACCACTACAGGAATAAGTTGAATATAGTAAAGTATTACAAGACCTTCACTCGGGGGTCCAATTGGTTAGAAGGACTGAACTTGCTCTGGTTTGTCAGAGGAGCGGCGTATCCCCCTATTACCCCTCACCTAACACATGCCCACTGCCATTGCCGACGGTTTAGGTGCAACTAAAACTGAAGAGTCGACATGACTCGCATCCCTGTTACTTTCCTACAAACTACTTCTTGTGGCATGGGTAAGTCAGCCCTAAGGCGGGATGCACTATACCACAGGTGAGGGCATGGCTGCAGGAGCAATATGCCCCTACAGTATTTAATTCCATTCTTAGACCTTGTAAGTTTCAGTGAAGCCATACTTGGTACATGGGCTGGGAGGTTGTCATTATGAACTCCACAGCTCCATGATGGCTTTACTGAATGCTAGCAAGTTTGGTTATTATAAAATGCACTCAGCGGACATCTTGGAGATGCCCACTGGAAAAACGGACAACTCTCTGGTGTGCAGCTGACTGGTCTGTACCAGCCTGTCACTTCCACACATGTTTCTAACCTCCCTGAGGTGGGAGCATTGTGCTCTCGTGGGTCAGAAAATCTTCCTTATTGGATGGAAGGATTGTAGCCAATGGGGTTAGGGATGTGACCACCCCCCAAAGGGAGTCCACACATAGAGGGTGTAGTGACCCTAAAGGTAAGTAGCCAATTGGCTACTACCTGTAACTCCCAGTTGCAACCCTAAAGTTTAATACTTATGGGACATACCTGTACCAAGGAATTTAGTTCTCGACGACCTAAGACATCCCTTAAGCTGCCCCTGCAGAGAAGCCTGACTGCTGTGGCCAAAGCTCTACTGGACTGTCCAGCTTCAAAGAACCTGCAACTAAAATGCGACCTGTCTTGCAGCCAGTGACCTATGAAAACCCTGGGAGGACTACTGCCTTTGAAAAAGACTCCAATCTCCAGTGGACAGCGGACCTGTATCTAAAATCAACAAAAGGACTCCTATGCCATCTGTAACCGCGAGTCCTGCCCACTGTACACCAGATGCCCACAGTCCAGTGAAACCTCCCCATCAACTGTCCACGAATCCAGTGTTGGCTGACCTCCATCCACTTCAGCAGCTGCCATGTGAATCCGGAGCCCCCGCCAACTGCGACCCGCATGGTAAGAAGTCCAGCGTCTAAATACACCCCTGCACCCGCAGCCCCTGTGACCCGCCCCAACATCACAACTTGCCTGGGCTGTAGCTAGTGTTCTGCTTAGTCCTTCTGGTTCTCCTATAGCCTGAGTCCACAAAGAATCTCCATAAGATTGCATTGGATGCTGTGCTTGCACCCTGCACTCTGCCGCCCCTGTGCTGCTTGTGGTGTAGTTTGGTGCTGCTTTGTGGCCCCCATGCTTGCCTAAACCCCCGGAGCCTGTACCCTGAAACCAAGGATACTTGCCTGCAATCAGCTTGTGGGTGCCCCCAGTCTCTATTGACTAACATTGGGCCCAGTGACCTCTGCACCCGGCTGCACAAGTGCTGCTGGTGGTGCAGTACCTACCTTGATCTGAACCTTGCCCAGTGTTGGTCCAAACCCTGAAGAGATGTCTAATACGAGCACTTACCTGTAAATGCATATAACTGTTTTCCTCCCCTAGGATTACATTACATTTCTTCATATTGCATTAAGTGTATCTTTTACATTTTGCTGAGTGACTGCTACTGTTTGACACCACAAAGTTTATTCAGTATCGCTGTAAAGTATTCCTATTGCCTTCGCAAACCTACTCTCACTGTACCTGAAATATATTGCTTTTTCAAAACTGGTTCTTACCTACTACTGAGTTTCTGTGGGTTCTAAAATAAAAGTAACAAAGTAATTTACAAACAATTGGTCTTGGATTCAGTGTTTGTGTGTAACAATTTTTTCCCCTGAGTGTGTACAACACATGTTTAACACAGCCGTCTGATAAGCTTGACTGCTCGCCCACACTACCACAAAAGAGTAAGGTATGCTCTACTTTAACCTCTGTAAAGCCTCTGGGGATCCACTGGACTCAGCACACTATACCTTACTTTGGTATATGTAGAGCCAGCTACCTACACCGCGACCTCCCCCACCCCCCCCCCCCCCCCCCCACCACCCCTCTTGCAGCTCTCCATATGGTGTCGCCCCTATCTGACTGCTATTTGGCTCCCTTATTTACACTTTAGATTAACACAAGGTTTCTTTCCAGATGTACTGTAGCAATGGAAATATACACCCACCTGAAAGATACATGCGAGTTGCTCTGATGCTGCTAATTGCAGGCTACACACCCAACACTGTATGGGAGGAATATTCCCATGTCTCGAGGGGTGTCATTTTAAGGAATATTCCCATGTCTCGAGGGGTGTCATTTTAATGATTTCTTATTTGAGTAATTTGATAGACCTAATGTCTGGAGAACCCTTTCAGTGTGTCCGGTTCTTCTCCAGTTGTCAGGAATCTGATTTCAGGGTCTGGGATGCCACCTAAATACAAGGTTTGCGGTGTTGGAGGGGATTGATAAGTAGAGACCAATGGGTCTCTCACCTTGGGTGTCTACACCCTCTTATGCCACCCTCCTGTGCGGGTGGAAGGGGTATAGCCCTAGTCCTGATTGGATAAGTCACATTACAAAGGCGGCAAAACTATCAAAGCTTCCCTCTCGTGCACTGTGCTCATCCTCTGGGAGGAGGTGTGACACCTCCCTCCAAGGATGGGCTTTGTTTCTGACAGCCAAAGAGCAGCGTCTCTCCTACCAGGAGTCCAGAAATGTTAGGTGGAGGCAGGCTGCCTAAAGCCAGCCTGTTGGTAGGTTTTCAAGGGCGCATCCCTGAGGTGCCCCCTGGGTACACGTTTCAATAAATCCCACACTGGCATCTGTGATTTGAGGAGTTGTTTGGTACCAAACACTCCTAAGTTCAGTAAAGCCATCATGATCATGGTGCTGGAGAACTAGAGTTGTCATGTTTCCAGCCCATGTACTCTGTGGTTTACTGACATTAGCAATATTAAGAGTAGACTTAAATATTGTAGGGACATATCTACTTATGCAGATCTGCCCACACCTGAGATTAAGTGCACCCTGCATTAGGGCTTGTAAGGCCTGTTAGATGGGTGATTTACCTATACCATAGGCAGTGCTGCTTGGCAAGGCTTGCAGGCTGCAGTGGCTCTTCAGTCCCAATGTCCTAGATACCATTTACTAGGGACTTGCAGGAGGGGGTCTGAAGTTGCCAATAGTGGTACCGTTTTTAGGGAAGGTCTGGCACAGGGGACCTGGTTGGCAGGGACCCTGTGCACTTTCAATCGAAGCCACATCATTTTCCAGTTATAAAGTGGGTGCTAACCATGTCAAGAGGCACTTTCTCACCGCCTCGGACTACTAACTATCCTGCCTGTCCAGGCGTCAAATGGGCCCTGGTCAGGGTGGCTGGCATCCCTTCACTACTGAGGGAAGCCAGATTTGCATACCAAAGGCGGTTGGCTCTTTGAAGTTCCCAGCCTTGACCTCTAAATTAGCATTCCACTTTGTTGAAGAGGATGGAAACACCCTCTGCCGGAGTAGGCTTTGTTCCTGACACCTGAGAGCATGGATTCACATCCCTAGGGGCAAGCAACTAGTCTTCTGGTGGCAGGCTGGTCAGAACCAGTCAGCCAGCACACCAGCAGATGGTAGGTTTTTCCAGAGGGGGGAGGGGGGGGGGGGGGTTGGTGATCATGTCAAAGTCACTTTTCTGCACAAGCCCCCCCAACGAAAGGGAAGCTAAGATTTCCGAAGAGTCTTCATTTAAGTTGAAAAACCTGGAAAGTCCATCTGCATTGGCATGGTCAGTTCAGGTCTGTGCCACACTGACATCTATACCCTGTAGGGAGATGGGCCACCTCAACAGTTTGGCGTTTTTTCCTTTAATTTTGCATCTGCCATCTGAGAGGTCTGTAGTCAGTTAGATCAAGTAAGTGAGAACCGCACCAGTATGATCTCAAGGGGCCAAACCACAGCAAAGGCCTCCCTCTCAGTGACACTCCACACTGCTGTCTGGGGAGTAACCTGCTAATGAAAGCAACAGGCTGTTCATTGCCATCATTGGTCTGGGATAGGACCGCTCCTATCCCATGTTCCGAGGCATCTGCCTGCACTATGAACGGCTCAGCATAATCTGGAGCTTTTGGAACTGGGGCAGAGCACAATGCTTCCTTCAGTGTCGAAAGCCTTTTCACTGCTCACTGTCCAGTTTACCTTCTTTGGCATTTTCTTGGTCAGTTCTGTGAGGTGTCACAATGGTACCATACCCCTTTACAAACCTCCTGGAGTACCCAGCTGAGCAAAGCAATGCCCTAACTTGAGTCTGGGTCGTTGGAGCTACCCAGTGCGCAGTTAAGATCTTGCGTTGTAAAGGTTGAACTTGGCCTCCACCTACAAGGTGGCTCAAGTATATAACCGAGCAGGGCTCTATCTTGCACTTGCTTGCCTTGCTAGTGAGGCTTGCACACTGCAGAGCCTCAAGGACCTTTCTAAGATGGATCAGGTGATCCTGCCAAGTAGAGCTGTTGACCGCAGTAACATCAAGATATGCTGAACTAAGACTCCAACCCAGCAAGGACTTTGTTTGCCAAACTTTGGAAGGTGGCAGGGGCGTTCTATAGTCCAAATGGCATTACTGTAAATTGGCAATGTCTATCTGGGGTTGAGAATTCTGCGTTTTTTTTTTTTTTCTTTTTTGTTTTTTTCTCCGGGGATCCGACCACCAATCTGCCAGCACCCTGATGTTAAATCAAAAGTATTGAGAAACTTGGCTACCCCTAGCCGGTCAAGTTTCTCTGCCCTTGGGATAGGGTGTGCATCTGTCTTAGTGACAGCATTGAGACCCCTATAGTCCACACAGAACCTTAGCTCTGGTTTACTACCCTTGAAATGAGGTTTGGAGAATAAGATCACTTGGCAGGCCCAGAGACTTCCAGATGGATAAATTGCCCCCAACTCCAGCATCTTGCTGACTTCAGCCCTGATTCTTTCCTTCACTTGGTCAGGCTCTCTGTATGGTGATCAAAATGAGAGACCAATATGAGCTCTATCTGTTAATTCAGAGTGAGGATCAAATTCCCAATCTGCTCTCTCGAAGTGGGCAGTGAACCCAGCGAGATTTTGGTTGTGCTGTGTTGAGGCCAGCCAATCTGGTTTCTGATGACAAGCGCTGAACTCCGTTGCTCTACCCAATAGCGTGCACTGTAAGGGAGACAGGACTCTGGAGCTCGGTGATGCTGCATGCTTTGCTCACTATGGGTTTCAGCTCCTACCTCAGCAGTAGCATGCAGAACCTCTTGATTAAGTTAAAAAGGGTGCTGTTAGCAAAATGTTCCAGTAACATTTTCACATGATCCGATGAATTAATACATTTTCTTTCTTAAATACTTATTTCGTATAGTGTGGTGCTTCACAAAGTTTTGCTGTTTGGTGACATGTCAAAGTAGTGTGGTAGTAATGCCAGAAAATGTGCCGCATAGTTCCTGAGGAGAACCACTGATGCCCATTGCTATGTGCCCAGGGTCATTGATAAGCTTAAGTGTCTGGGACAAGAACTTAGTAGTGTTGTGGGAAGTAGGTTGGGGCCTGACCTACAACCACTCCAGAGATCTCCAATTATCCCATTGCTGTGGTGAGTAGTTAATTTCAGTCTTTTCCACTACAAATTGTGGTACTTTTATTTATATTAAACACAATTTCAGGTAGTCCATTTTTGCATAGAACCATTTTTCCTTTTTAACTGCTCGCTATAAAGTTCTCATGGAACATGTAAATGACAGTGCAGACCTTAAAATGTCCTAAATGCATGCTAAGAACTTGGAAGCCGTACTGGCAAAACTTTACTATATCACCTGCTATTGTACACTACCTCTAGTCACAAAATCACTGCAGGTTGTGGGTTAATAGACCGTGCCTTACATTTTTGTGAACTGCTATCTGGTACCATGCAGGTCTGCTATGAATGTCCAGTAATGTATGTTCGAGGCATATGAGCTGCAGATTGTACACTTTGCATAGATCGCCATCTGGTGTTGGGCCCGGATGTTTGCAGTTTTTATTCTTGGACAGTCTTTGGAAGTCACGAGTTCGGTGACTCCTCCTTCGGTCCGTATTGCGCATGGGCTTTGGCTCCATCCTCAGATTGTTTTTTTTTTTCCGCCATCAGGCTCGGATGTGATACTTCGTGCTCTGGCTTCGAACTATTCCAGTTCCAGCCTCGACGGAAAATCCTCGTCCATCGCGATTCTTCAATCATCTTCTTCATCTCTCTTAAAGGCACTTTCTCGATTCCACACATCGGCACCGGCCTTCGGGCCCCCCTCGACTCCGGTCCCGGCCGATGGAAAGGACTCCGTTCAAAAAGTGCCCAAAATGTGGGTCTAAATTTCCCCACACCGACCTCCATCAGGTGTGTAACCTTTGCCTCTCTCCCGAACACGAGGCCCGAGACTGCCCCGCCTGCAAGTCTTTTTGATCGAAAAAGACCATCCGGGATCGAATAGCTCGACGCACCATGGCGCACTCATCGACCTCTGCTCCACCGGACATCTTCGGAGACGACACCGGAGCTTCGGGGCAACAACACACCGAGCAGGAGGAAGATATCGTCAGCGCTTCCGAGGCAGACTACTCCGACCTGGAGGACATCACACCAGCGCAGAGGGTCGTGAGTACTCTACCCCCTTCCACCCCCGCGCCCATATCCAAAGAGACTCCGGTTACACCTTCGCCTCCGGGCCTAGGGAAAACCAAACATGCAGCTTCTATCACCCCACCTTCGGGCCCGGTGTCGAAGCATCACAAGTCTCACGGCGGCTCGGGCTCGAGCCAGCCTACTCTTGGTGCTGACAAACACCGTTCGGCACCGAAGAAAGTGACACCCAGCTTGACTCCAAAGCCACCGGTGCCGAAGCCTGGACTCTCGGTGCCGACTAAACACGAGCATAAATCCCTCGGCACCGACGCTTCCGCGCCGATGCCTACCTCGACACCGAAAAAAAACGGAGGTTCCAAAAAAGCATGGCGCAGAGAAACCATTAAAGTCCTCGGCTCCGAAAACATTGGCGCCAGCAGACGATTTGGTGCCAACGGAACTATTTACACCTGATCCTTCCCAAAAAACCTTAACAAAGGATCCAAAGACTAGGCTCTTGATTTTGTCTATCAAGAAAAGACGTCTTGACAGACCAGCTCTTCCTCCACCGCCAAAACGGAAGGACTCTGCCACATCTCCTCTCAGAGTGCCCTCACCTCCACCTCTTCCACCTCCTCTCCCTCCCAGGTCTCCGCCACCCTTGCCTCATCACTCCCCAACCCCGTCTCCAGAACCGGATTACAGGGATCCGGATTATGATCCAGCGGACGCCCCGCTGGACCCCACACCCCCAGGGACCCCAGACCCATGGGAGGATTACCAAAACCCTGACATACCAGATGGCCTGGATGGGTAGAGGTCATCCTGAGGCACATCTTCCCCCGGAGGACTCACTAGGGTTTCACCACTTAGTGCAGCGTGCAGCACACTATCATGGGGTAGAACTACATAGCGAACCAGTTGAAGATTTCTTACTGGATACGTTTGATATTCAGGATAAATCTACAGCCATCTTGCCCATGCTTAAGGGTGTTACCAAACATGCAGCAGAGGTGTTCAAGGACCCAGTCAGGGCCAGGGTCTTAAACCCCAGAATAGAAAAAGTACAAAGCAGCCCCCACAGATCATGCATACATTAAAGGACCTGCTCCTTTAGATTCACTAGTTGTGTCCACAGCTAGAAAGCGGTCCAACTCCCAGTCCTCAGGTGAGGCTCCACCGCCAGATAAGGAATCAAAACTCTTAGATGCGTCTGGTAAACGCACTGCCTCGCAAGCCGCAAACATTTGGCGCATTGCGAATACACAGGCGCTGCTTGCGCGTTATGACAGAGCACACTACGATGAGCTAGAGGCTCTTATGCAACACCTCCCAGAGAAACCTAAACGTAAAGCTCATGACCTAATACAGGAGGGTAAGCTCATTACTAACACCTCCATTAAATGTGCCCTCGACGCAGCGGACACTGCTTCTAGAGCTATAAATACTAGTGTCCTGCTTCGCCGTCATTCCTGGCTCAGGATCTCAGGGTATAAGCCAGAAGTCCAGGCATCCATACTAAATCACCCCTTTGACCAACACCTATTTGGGCCAAAGGTGGACGAAGCATTACAAAAAATGAAAAAGGACACGGACACAGCAAAGTCTATGGGGGCACTACAATCCTAGACGCTCCTTTCGACGTTCGTCCTTTCGTAGCACAGGCAGAGGTTACTCCACCGATAGTGCCTCTACCTCCTACAAGTCCCCTCCTCAAACTACCTTCTCAAAGGGCTAACAAAGTGGTGGATACAGGGGCAACAACAATAAGGGCAGGGGCAAAACTAACACCACCCGTTCTGCCACACCGCCCTTACAATGACTTACCCTCTCTCCCCCCAGACCATCCCACTCCGGTCGGGGGCAGACTACCAAACTTTATTCACAACTGGGAGTCCATAACATCGGACAAATGGGTGACCCAAATTATTCGGTCAGGGTACTGTCTCGAACTAACATCTACCCCACCCAATATTCCACCAAGGCACTGTACAATGTCACAGGAACATTCCACACTGCTCAAACAGGAGGGTATCTCCCTCCTACAAAAACACGCCATAGAGCAAGTCCCCGTCAATCATCAAAATTTAGGGGTTTACTCCCTGTATTTTCTAATACCGAAAAAAGACGGGACCCTACGGCCCATTCTGGATCTCCGGCCTCTAAATGCATACATGCATTCGGACCATTTCCACATGGTCACCCTCCAAGTCCTCCCACTCCTCTGTCAAGGAGACTTTCACACTACCTTGGATTTGAAAGATGCATACTTTCATATTCCAATACACCCTTCTCACAGGAAGTACCTCAGGTTCGTGGTGGACGGTCAGCATTACCAATTCACGGGTCTCCCCTTCGGGGTCACAACCGCACCACGGGTGTTTACCAAATGCCTAGCGGTAGTAGCAGCGCACCTCAGACGCCAACACGTTCACGTCTTCCCTTAGACTGGCTGATAAAAGCCGCGTCCTACGACCAATGTGTGCAACATACAAACAGCACCATCCAACTGCTCCACCAGCTAGGCTTCACGGTGAACTACCAAAAGTCCCACCTCATACCATCTCACACAAAGCAATATCTCGGGCCACTATAGACACCTCCAAGGGTATAGCCTATCCCAATTCAGCCAGAATCGCAAGCATACAAGCCTTGCGCCAAACATTCATTGCTCAGCTCTCTCTCCCAGCAAGAGTGTTCATGAAGCTAATAGGGATGATGGCATCTTGCATTTTCATAGTGCCCCATGCAAGACTCCACATGCGTCCACTCCAAGAGTGCCTGGCACGGTAGTGGAACCAGGCCCAGGGACAGCTGACGGATCTGGTGTTGGTCGACGGCCGCACCCATCACTCTCTGCAGTGGTGGAACACCACAAACCTTTCCAAAGGGCGGCCGTTCCTGGACCCGGTTCCTCAGGTGATTCTAACAGCGGACGCATCGCTCTCCGGCTGGGGAGCGCACCTCCTACACCTCACGATGCAAGGTCTATGGACGCCACAGCAAAAGTCGCTCCACATCAACCATCTGGAGCTATTGGCGATCTTTCTAGCCCTAATACCCTTTCAGAAACAGATTTCAGCCAAGGCAGCAGTCCTCATTCGCACAGACAATATGACTGCAATGTATTATATTCAAAAACAGGGGGGGACACACTCTCCCCAGCTCTCCCGCTTAGCACAGAGCATATGGAGATGGGCAATTCCACAAAACATCTTTCTCCTGGCACAACACGTCCCAGGCATACCAAACACCATGGCAGATCTGCTCAGCAGACAAACGCAACAAATACACGAATGGGAACTGCATCCACGAGTTCTTCGCCAATTTTTCCGTAAGTGGGGGCATCCTCAGACCTCTTCGCCACCCACGAAAACAAAAAATGCCCAAGCTTCGCCGCCAGATACCCACACCCATTGTCCAAAGGCAATGCGATCTGGATGAACTGGTCAGGCAAATTTGCATACGCCTTTCCACCTCTCCCACTAATTCCATTAGTGGTCAGGAAGCTACAACAGCACTCCCTCACACTCATTCTGGTAGCCCCAACATGGGCCAGGCAGCCGTGGTACACCACACTATTACAGCTATCAGTGGTACCACATCAAAAACTGCACCTGTCCCCATGCCTCCTAACTCAGAACCATGGAGAAATCAGACACCCGGACCCAGCTCAGCTCAACCTTGCGATCTGGCTCCTGAAATCTTAGAATTTGAGTACCTTAACCTTCCCCCTGATTGCATGAACATTATCAAGGAAGCCAGACGTCCTACCACTCGAGCATGCTATGCCGCAAAGTGGAAGATTTGTTGTTTACTGCCGTAACAATACAATCAACCCTTTAGATGCATCCATACAGCACATCATATGCTATCTGCTCCATCTTCAAACGTGTAACCTGGCATATTCAGCCATACGCCTACACCTAGCAGCGATTGCTGCTTACCTGCAAAACAGACAGCATTTATCACTGTTCAGAGTGCCCGCTATTAAAGCCTTTATGGAATGCCTTAAATGAGTAATTCCGCCCAGGGCACCACCTTCCCCTGTATGGAATCTAAATGTAGTTCTTACAAGGCTAATGGGTCCGCCCTTCGAACCACTGCACAAATGTGAGCTACAGTTCCTCATCTGGAAAACAGCTTTCCTCGTAGCCATCACTTCCCTTAGAAGGGTTAGTGAAATACAAGCGTTCACTGTACAAGAACCCTTTTTACAAATACATCACAGCAAGGTGATACTTCGTACAAATCCAAAATTTCTGCCCAATGTCATTTCCCCCTTCCCCCTTCCATCTTAATCAATCGGTGGAATTGCCTGGCTTTTTCTCGCAACCTCAAATCTGTTGCGGAAAGGGCTCTACATACGCTTGATGTTAAGAGGGCTTTACTGTACTACATACAAAGAACGCAACCCTTCAGGAAGACTAAACAATTGTTTGTCTCCTTCTCTCCACCGCATAAAGACAACCCCATCTCTAAATCAGGGATAGCTAGGTGGATTGTGAAGTGCATACAAATTTGTTATCACAAGGCAAAAAGAACATTATCTGTTCCACCTAAAGCCCACTCTACAAGAAAGATGGGGGCTTCTATGGCTTTTCTAGGGAACATACCCTTAGATGACATCTGCAAAGCAGCCACATGGTCCACTCCGCACACCTTCACAAAACATTACTGTGTAGACGTGCATTCCAAGCAACAAGCTAGTGTGGGCCAGGCTGTACTAAAGACACTATTTCAAACCGCTGCAACGGATACTGGTGGTCGCCGCTAGGGCTGCGTACTGCTATATAATCTATGCAAAGTGTACAATCTGCAGCTCATATGCCTCGACGGAATATGCTACTTACCAGTATGCATCTGTTCTTGGCATGTAGAGCTGCAGAGTTGTACACGCCCACCCGCCTCTCCGGCTACCTGTGTCCGTTCCAGTCTATCTTATTTAGATACAACACACATGGGTTTCTTACTGTTATCACTACGCTCCATCATTTCCCTGCTGGCGAAAAACAATCTGAGGATGGAGCCGAAGCCCATGCGCAATACGGACCGAAGGAGGAGTCACCAAACTCGTGACTTCCAAAGACTGTCCAAGAACAAAAACAAACTGCAAACATCCGGGCCCAACACCAGATGGCGATCTATGCAAAGTGTACAACTCTGCAGCTCTACATGCCAAGAACAGATGCATACTGGTAAGTAGCATTCACCCCACCAAGCACCTGATTCTGACTGCAGTGAACAATGGTATGAACTAGTGACTTTTCAAAATGCCAGTTTGCCTTTTAAAGAGCCTGATCCTTGGTGTGCCCCAAGACTTTTGTCTAATACTTTGTGGACTTGGCGTTAATTTATGGCAACTCTATTGCCTTGATAAGGGAGTAGGGCCTTGAATGATAACTTGCAGAACTGTGACTGGTACTTTGCGATGAAATAATTACATTTAGGTTATTCCTCACATTGAAGTTATTGTCCTTCTTTGAATTGTGCTGGTTCTGTGCCTTAAATGATTACAAGTATCATTCTGGCAGCAACTTGCTCAGAATATTGGCAAAGCCAATGGATTTGATTTTCACGGACCATGCAAGCCCGACGAAATTGCTTTAACAATGCTTTTTTATTCTGCTTTTGGATGCCATACAGTATACTTTGATTTTAAGTGTCTATGCTATGTGGAAACGCAACTTTTGTTATGTTGACCTGAATAGTTTGTGCACAGCTGTGGTGATCTTCAGTTAAAAACATGAAGACTGAGTTCATCTTGGGCAATAAATGCCTGCTTGTGCCACTGATGTCTCGTTCAGCAATTGGGGAAATGGATTCCTTGGTTCTTGGAGTGGAGGTGAGGCAGTAGTGTTCAAGTGACTAACCAATGGGCTTTTCTTTTATAGGGTCGTGGTTTGCAACCTGTACCCCTTTGTGAAGACTGTGGCTTCGCCAGAGGTGACCGTGGCAGAGGCGGTTGAACAAATTGACATTGGTAATTTTTAAGCTTGATGTGATTGCGTGAAGCTCGATCAGGTCTTGTGCACCGGTGTCCGATACGTTTGCAGGTTTGCTACATTGCCAGAGGGTATGAATTATGTAAGGATCTGGAGTAATATGGTGTCTAGTGTTTACACTAGATTGTTGCCACTAAAAAATGTACCCCAGTGTGCTAGTAAGTACCATATTTCCGTTATTAGAAAATATCAACATTATTTTCTACAGAGATTAGTCTCCCTGCCCTTATGAGGCTTACTTTAGAAAACACCTTTTCACATGTAAGTAAATTTTTTTTTTTTTTTTTTTTTTTTATTTTGCTTGCTTCTAGGTCATTGATTACTTAAATTGAAGGAACCTCCCGGACCTTGCATCTTTTACCTACTCTTCCGCTATTGTTGTGGTGTATCAAGAATGCCTGTGTTCGCATAGATGGATGAATGGCAAAGGCCATATGCAGAGTTAGCTGGTCTGCTGCAAGCTGTCTTTAGTTTCTTTGCATATTCCTTCTCTGCCCCCTGGTGTGTTCTATACTCCCATGCTTGTTCGAGTTCTGTTATTTCACAGTCTGGCGTTTTGTGGGCAGGTTTAGCTTTGTCATGTGGGCAGTCATTTTCTTCCCTAGTGGAAACCTGTTCTAGACTTTCCAGACCAAGCCCTAGCTGTGCTAGAAAAGTGGTTGTGGTATTTTTGCAGACTCACTTGCTGTGATAGTGACCCTTACAAAACCGTGCAGTTGAAAGTCCGCAAGGAATAGAGGTGTCCATCTGTAATGACAGCTATTGGAAACTGACAAACCTTGTGTCTCATTATCCCATCTGAATCTGAGTTGGCGAAGCCATGAAATGAATATGCAGATCATTTTTTGGTGGGTGGGGGCAAAAACCACCGACTAGGCGTATTTCCAAGAATTGCATGTTTTTCCCAGTACTGCCGCTGTGTGCTAGCGATGGCCATTCTTTGACTGGATATAGCCATATAAGGTCGTCTGCTTGACCTAATGCAACGGTACTGACGACATTGGTCTAGCTGCATCTGTACAGTCCCATAGCTGGCATAACTTGTGTCCAGGTGCTACTGTTGTAGATCTGGTGCATCCTCGTATGCCCAGCCTCTTCCAGCATAGATTTGCTTTCTTCATAGTGGCATTTGTTTTGAGCGATCGTGCTGGAATGGCCCTTGTGAACAGCATCCGTACCCTCCCGCCTGCCGCTGGGATTGAAATATCTTCCAAGAAGTGACCAATATCCACCTTGCTTTGCATCAAACTTGCACAGCATACACCTGGATTCTCCTGATGAGATTAGGGCTCCACTTTCACTCCCCTCTCAAAAAAAAGCATGTCACTTTGAGTAGTCTACCAGGGTTAACAGTCCGATCAAATACAGGAGATGGCAATTCGGTTTAGAAATCGATTTCCAGGGTGAAAATCGATCAGAAGGGGCAATTCTAATCTCCCCAGTTTAACGTCCATCCATTCCGTCTGAAAAAAGAACCATTCAGACGTTAGAGGTAGCGTGCATAACACCACAATTTCAACTTACTTGTTTACTTTTACTTGATATATATACAAACCTGATCTTCCAGTGACTCTCGGATAGATCTGACTGGCGTCCGAGGCAGACTGAGTCCTGATTTGGCACCAGTGCTTTATTATATCAGGAATATGGTTAGGAATCTGCTCTTAGTATAGTGATCGAAAGGAAACCCTTCATTCGGAGTTGCATCTGCAATTGATTTCTTACAGCTGTCCTTCTCAAACGGTGTTCTGCTTTTTTAGCAACTTTGTAGGTTTCTGAGTATTCTTGAATGATTCGTAAGGTGGTATACAAGAGTTGCCGTACACTGTGTCTAAACCATTTGTGTTATGTGTCTGACTTAGTGTCGATTCAAACTGGGCAAAATCCATGCTGTAAACCGATCTGCTTATGGAAAGCTGCTTCTAACTTTAAATAGTGACCCATGTACTCAATTTCTTTTTCCTCTTTTAAAGGTGGCGTAACCCTCTTGCGAGCAGCTGCTAAAAACCATGCCCGTGTCACTGTGGTTTGTGAGCCATTGGACTATGACTCTGTTGCTGATGAGATGGAGAGATCCGATCCAAGGAACACCACCTTGGAAAGGAGGCGCCAACTGGCCTTGAAGGTAAACTATTAGAATTGCTTCACTCTATCATATTCTGTACCAATACCACCATTTGGGAAGCGGAGCGGGCTTATCGGTGCACAGACAAATAGTGCTGGATATGCCGTCCAGCTGCACTTTTGGCAGAGTTTCTTCTCCTTAAAGCTTGCTATTCTAATCCTTGATTGCACTTGTGGTTCCGTGCCACTGTCCTTCTCGGAGGGCTCTCTTGCATGATTGCAGTACAGGATTGTTAGAATTCGGCCCCGATTTTTGTTTTGGATTCCCTCCTCTGAAAAAGGTAAGCTTTCAAAGACCTTCAGAGGGTATAGGTACTCTACTTTATCTTGGAGCCCTCTGGTATTTACCACATGTTAATATGTATTGTTTACCTCTCTGGGTCACACCCAAATCTCCTTCCATTTAAAACTTGCCCCGTTTAGTCCATGTGGTGCACATATGTTGGTGGGGAAACAAACCAACTCCAAAAGGAGTTTCATCTTAAATGTTGCATTATATGTATCGCATGGCTGTTGTTTATAAGGCATTTTCACACTCCATGCTGTCTTGTGTGGTGGTGGATGACTGGCTGCTTTTTTTTCTCAGAAATCTGGATTATGCATCTTGGTCTAAACGAGCGATATAGATTGCGGTGATCTTGTGCTAGTGTGTGTATTGTATTTTATGTGACATTTTAATGTATCATATGAACACTTGTATTGCTTGTTTATTATGAGCATATCTAGGGTCATTTCATGTTCAAAAACAGCAATTAATTTGTGTCTGTAGAGTAAGCATTATTTATCACCAGTTTATACAAAGGACCTGGCTGCAAAGCTTGGACCTGCTGTGACAGTTCATAACTGGTTTGTGTAACGTTTGTGCTTTCTGCTGTTGTACATACGGTTTAAGAATAAAGTTGAAAGCAGCTACGCAGCCTTGATACTCTAGTGCCAAATATACAGAGGTTTTATTGGATGAAGTTTTATGATGAAAGTAACTGAGGTGACTAACTGTTTTTTAAAATCCTTTTTCTTTGGACAAGTCCAGTTGTATCAATTTAAAGTGGGCAAGAAGAGTTTTTGGGTAGAACTTGCTGACTTAAGCCTGAAGCCATCTGAAGCAATTTGATCCACCCAGTCTGATATTGCCCGTTTTCTATGGCTTGTTGCTGTGTACAAGGTTTCTGATTCCAGCATTTAATTCCATACCAATATGTAGACATGAAGGATATTGGGACATTGCATGTCTTGTGCAAAAATGAGTTCACACTGCTGGGAATAAATAGAAATACATTAACATGATATGGTAACCAAGGAGCAAATAAGACGGAATGTAATTTGTTGGATCCGCCTGTAAGAAAATAATGGCAAAATACTGAATTCATATAGACTGAAGTAAAGGTTGCATTGATGGCTATTTCACCTATCCTACCATTCTCCAGTAATTGATGGATGCCAACTAAAATCAAATTGCCTGAATATGCTGCATTTTGAGATGCATCCTGCAAAGTGTCTGACAGAATTTGTTGTACATCAGTTTTTAAGGACATGTAGTCAAAAAATCCAGAACATACAAGGATGGGAATTGTCATGCAATCTGCCAGTCAGTGTTGTGCAAAGGACTGAAGTAAGCCATATATATCCATCTAGAGAATTTGTTTCTAATTTCTTTCTATACACAATACCACTGGTGTGGCCACATTTTCCCCTTTTTTTTTTTTACTGAAAAGACTTCAGATTGTGTGTTTAAACCAGAAAAGATTTATGCCCTTAGTTCATAAAACCTCCTTTCAAGTGCTGGGTAAAGTCTGCAGATAAGGACTGGTTTTTTCAGAGAAGTTGTTATGGTGCAGCTTGCATTGGGTGTAAGCGCGGACAGTTATCTTAAAGTGGTGCTGAGTTGTATAGTAAAAGAAATGTGATCCAGTCTCTGAAAAGGACCAGAGGGCAGTAGATTCCTTCAGCAACTGGCTCCTGTGTTAAGGGCCATTTGCTGCCTTCTGCTCAGATATACTTTACCATTAAGCATGATCGCAAAATAAATGGTTGCCACCTTTGGCAAAGTGACTTTGTACTGGGTGGGTCCAGTGTGCTATGGAGTGGTATGAACAAAAGTCTTCCAATCTGGAACTAGTTTGGGCTCTTCATTCAGATGTTGTGTGGGTCCTGTACACACTGTCACTGGAACCAAGCTATACTTGGCTGATGAGCCCATAATCGGGTCCAGTTCAGGAAGGACCTGGCTTGACAGTTTAGACTGCAGTGTTCCAGTTGTTGCAGGGTCAATACTGATTTGCATATAGCTGGGACCAAACTTAAGGTGGCATGGTGTACAAAATAACGATGGATTGGCATGCAGCCAGATTGATTACCAGTGGCTGAGATTAATTCAAGCATTCATCTATTACTTTTTTGGTATGCTTTTAGAAAGTTGGTTGACATTTTCTTGACCCAACTATTTGCTGCCTGTATCCTGATTATTAGGTGTAGCCCAGAAGTAGATCTTTGTGTATTGCTCCCAGACAGATACAAAGGGGGGTGGGTGGGGAAATACATCAGACTCTGCCTCGGCACACTCGCAAAGTGTTTCAGACTAGTGTTTTTTTTGCCTCCAGACAAGTTGGGGCGAGGGCAGGGGGGGAAAGTTTCCAAACACCTCTGGGATGGAACCCTCTATGAACTTCTTACTTCAAAACAGATCTAAATATTGGACCCTCAGACACAACTCTTCTCACTCTGCAGATTAGCAGTCCGTCCGAGTCTTGTGCAGAAGAATTGCATGACGTACTTGACCTGAACCTTGGACCAACCAGAGGGACTCGAGGGGTAGTTGGCTAGCCTTCTGATCAGAGCATTGGGACAGGAAAGGCTCCAATCTTCTTGATCCCTGCACATTGACTCTGCCTGCTGTGAGCCCTTCCAAGTGGTGCAGCCTCAGTCCTAGGCCCTTGGAAGTAGACCTAAAGATGTCCTGCCAGGCTGGCTGTGATCCTAGCAGGACTGATTTGACGCATTGCCTAGCTGCAATGCATCAGAACCGCAGTGACTCATCATAGCCGGTGCTGTATGACGCATTTTCCAATGCAAGCTTTTGCTGCTCATCCAAACTTGACACTGCATCATGCATACTCAATGCTGTACCTCGCACCACAGGTCCTTGTAACTGCTGGTGCACAAAGCATTCTCTGTAGGACCTTGCACCGGCCGCTGCATGATTCATTCTCTGAGCTGGACCCCGAATTGCACCTCCTCCGAACTGTGACTTCATTATGCATCCTCAACGCAGGCCCTTGCCCGCTGCTGCTTTGCAACGCATCTTTGATGGATCTCTCAACGTTCCACAATCCTGATTTAAGATATGTTCGGCAAGCCTAACTTAGTCCCTGTATCCGGCCCGCACTCCATTGTAGTCCGTCTGAACTTATGACTTGGCCAGGCGCTATCAGATAACAATAGTTGGCGCTTTGTGCTTGTGAACACTATTTTCATCTAAACCTGTTAAGTTGTATATTGCCAATTCTACTAACTGGATTTTTTTTAAATTTTGGTGTCCAATTATTTCATTTTTACTCTTTCTAAATTGGTATGGAATTTTGTGTGGGGCTTTCCCTTTATTCTTGTTTGAAGTGATTCATAAATTCTTTACACATTGCCTCGAAGTTAAACCTGACTACTTTGTACCATGCTACCAAAGGGTTAAGCATAGGTTAATTTGGGGTTTGCTTTTCTTTCACTCTGACAAGAAATGTGGTTGCTGCTGGGGTAGGGGTTCACCCTCCCCTTCCAACCAGTTACCCAATTTCCTGTGGAATGTCTCTTTTTTTTTTTTTAAAGGCCCGACTTGATTTGAATGCAGGCATTTACTGCTAGTCTTGTGCAAAAAGGTTGGAAACAGAAATCTGTAAGATGGTAAAAGCAAGATTGTCAGTTTATTTGAGGTTCTGGATTAATTTGAATCAAATTTCTATAGACCTATACTACAGGTTGGGAAATTGCCCATTTGTTTAGGCCAGAGTGTACTTTCCAATTTTCTTGGCCTGAGGTCAGATCACTGCACATTGATAATGCTTCACGAGACTGACTCAGTCTGGCTCCTTTCTAGAAGTCTGGGCCATCCCCAAAACTGGCAGTGAAACTATGCAGACACATTAGGTTTCACCAATACTGTAGTTTGTCTTGACCGGAGAAACCTGTAAATCAGAGAAGGTAGCACACGGGCCTAAATGCCTGTGCTGTACAAATGGGAACATGGGCGAAATTGAAAGAGTGGTTAGGTGGCAGCGCATACCAGAACAGCTCTGTCAACAGGTGCTCTTACTAGCATGGTCATTCCACCTTATCTCCATCATGGTCTATCGCCTCCTTTCACTGCTATGTGACAACGAAGGAAGGTAGATAGTAGGACAAGCAGCCAGGCCTGAATCCTGTAGAACCAGTGCTTGAGGGCAACCAACAAACTTAGACTAGTTTGCAACAGGAGCCACCACTCAACGCTGTAGCCACCTTGTAGTTGTGCAGAGTTGGACCGTTCCTGCTTACTAGGGTTCTAGACCCTCTCACTGTTACTCTCTTTTTACTCACTTAATTGGTCTTGAAGCGCCAGGGATCGTTATGATCACTCAGATGGTGTGAAACATGCCGACCGAAAGTTACTGATGCCATTACCCCCCATTAGTAACGCACAACCTACGGGTTTTTTAACCTGGCAAGGAAACCTATATAAAACCTAATTCACCCTGGTATCCATTCGGTAGCTTATCATTCACTCACTTATCACCCTTCTCCCGGAGCCCTTTATCTCACACCCTCATCATACAGCAGTACCAATAAAAGATCTCCGCCAAAGTGACCCTTTGGGGGACCGGTAGGGCATTGCAGCACCGGCCCGACAAGAAGCAACGCTCAATGATGCTTGACATCCCTCGATGTGTGAGGGCATCAGGAGACCAGACTCGCGCTTGTCTCTAGTTGGTGGGGTTTAGACCTATACTCTTGCTTTCCACTTCTTCCCCCTTTTTCTCCTTGTGGGTGACCATTGCGACCAATTTTGGAAATCCTATGTTTGAATTGATATTGCCATGATTCAACATTAAAATTTCTATTTCTTAACCAATTTCTTAACCAATGGCCAGACTCTTGATTCAATAATCAAAAGCTGTCCTCCGATAGAGGATTTAGAATTTATCAAGCTTTTGATGCTCGTTCGAGATCTACTGATTTTAATGTTAATACTATTTTTTTTTTTAACTTAAAATTATGTCTAATCTGAAGTGTATAAATAAATATGGCTGACAAACTATTTACAATACAGTGACCTTTAGTAGGCCCTTATTTAGCACTTCCCAATTTTCATTTATTAGCACCGAGACACGCTAAGTAGCAATTAAACATTTGAACACACAATACCCCCCCTACCCCAGAGATTAGATTAAATCCATGAATTTAGTTGAGCAGTCAATTAACCAGTATAACCACAAGTTTGTGCCTGCTACGCAGAGTCTTATTTGTGAAAAACAGACTCCTGCTGTTCAGAAGACAGGTTTCTGTAATGAGTCGCTTGTGTTTTTAGTGCAGGGCAAATTCAAACCCTGTGTGAAACAAATTATGCCTTTGTCCTATAAAAACAGCGACTCACGTATCAAATCTCTTACTTGTTGCTCTTAAGTTGACTATCCATGAAAACATACAGTTGCTAAATTTCGGATGTAACTAGCTGAATGACGTTGAATCTATCTAGCTCTAATCAATACGAATGCTTTGAGCTTTTTTTTTTTTTTTTTTTGTCCTTGAGCGGAGTTTCAAAATTACCATATTAAATTTCTTCCCACTCTAAATTGATGCCAAACCGTCTTAACTTAAACCAAATAATTGTACACCACTAAGCGTCTCCTGGAGTATTGGCGATCGGTTCCAACCATGAGTATCTTTTCCTCGAGCCTTTGCTAGCTTTACATGAATGAAACCTGCCTTTTAAAAGGGCCACGTACAATATGCATGCAATGTTTCTCAATCCACTCCGGTCTCAATTGGCTTAGTGAAGAAAACGATAGTTTTAAGGCCATTCTCTCAGCCTTCTCAATGCCCCAACTCCTATCCACAGTTGTGAGTCTCCAAAGAGTGCTTTGTTCTGCCATAAGCCATATTTTTACCCACTCTTATCAAGTCATTAAATCCAATGTATTCACGAACTGCTTCAAGTACTCTATGAATTTCAGTAGGGATGCTGTCTAATAGAACACTCAGTGGTGTACTGAAGCATCTGTGCTGGTGGGAAACCTAATTATTGATTAGAGCTTCAACACTTGTGGGAAAAACACCAAATTACACTTGCACAAAATGGCACATATTCTTAAGACTTGTTGAGCCATATCTTTCTTGTAGGAGTCAATTTTTTTTGTAGAACTTTGAGCAGGACTCATTCCGTAGTTTTTGTGAGAAGCACGTGAGGTTCATGAGACAAACCTGAAAATCTGCTTACCCCTTCTAGCCAAGTGTTTGATCAATCTCAAGCTGCATGGGATATAACATTATATTGGGTATTGCACGAAGTATCTTTTTCAAACTTTTTTTTGGAGCGCTTTGACCCATATTTGAAGGATCTTATATTTTATTTTAAAACCATTTTATGGTACTGGCCTTTGTGCCGACAGTAGCCCTTTGGTTACTTTGTGATTGAGGCTTGACTTTGAAAGTAGCACCTTGGTACATGGAAGCTTTTTGTTAGTAATTTTTGTCTCCATTTCAGAATGCAAACATGCGAGAAATGCTAAATTGATTTATACTTGTTTTGTTGGAGACACTCTGGTTCTGTAGCCCGAAGACACCCCTCACACCTGCTGCTCATGTCCCGGCAGAAGGTGCATTTCTAGTCTGAATGCAAACGTATCCAGATCTAGTATTGCAAGATTAGGTCAATGCAGATGCAAATTAGCTCGTTTTGTGCACTGCTACCTCTGAAATCACCAGTGCTGCAGAAAATCTTCCTTTTTCAAAGCTGTTTAGTTTAGAGGATTCTGTTCACAAGCATGTAAAGTCTTTGTACTGTATAATAAACCATTGTCTGGCCATCTTGTAAACTTAAACTAATCTATCTTTGTTTCAGGCTTTTACCCACACTGCACAGTATGATGATGCCATCTCAGATTACTTCAGGAAGGAGTACAGTAAAGGAGTGGCTCAGCTGCCCCTGCGGTATGGTATGAACCCACACCAGATTCCTGCACAGATTTATACAATGCACCCCAAGCTTCCTCTCACAGGTAAGGCAAACACGCATACCACTAGAACCTTCTGCCATCTCTTGTCAACCTCTTTGACAGCATTGACCTGCCTTATGCAAAGCAAATGCAGCAGAAATCTTAATTGTTAGTTAGAATCAACCCAGTAAATGACTAATACCCCTGTGTCTGTCCTGGGATCTTCATTCAGACCTGCATATCGAAGTCTCTCCCCGCTTGTTAAGTTCCAAAAGACTTGCAGATTTTATTTTCAAATTGAAGTATTGTCTTATAAAATTAATAATTAGTTGTTTAAATGAGGCTTTATTTTTTGTTTTTCATCGCTTTTGAGTGGTATTGTTGTCCCCTGCTTCTGACAACGTACCTCTTCTGTCTGGGTCAGATGGCTGAATGAGGACGAGTTGAACCAAAGCTGCAAGATCTTCCCAGATCCAACATAAAACATTCACCAAACTGGAAACATTTGAAAAACTTGAGACTGGAAATGGTCAACAATATCTTTAGAGGTTCCAGGCTCCAAGTAACTAGTGTGCATTGGTTGCGCAGATAGGTGATGTTTGCAGAGGAGAACAGGGGTTAGGGCATGTGTAGTTAACTTAGGGCAGTATGTGCAGGGAGATTTCCTTCTGATCTGAGTTTATTCTTGGTGCCAAGGAAGGTGCCATGGAGATTGGTATCTCGCAGTTAGGCAAATAAATCCTCTATGATCTTTTTGCACAACTTTTCAGTGTATATTTAAGTTTTGGTGGCTGCTGTCCATGATTTTGTTGGCTGCACCCTTGGAAGATCCAAGACCAATAGAATGGCAGGGGCAATAGGTTAGTGCCTCTTTGGCTGTAAATATTGAACTACTGACCACAGTGCAATCTTGCTCTCTGCACTCTTATTCCAAAGTTTCCTAGGCTCTGCCAGGCCACCTCGTGGGCACTACATTTTATGGGTTGAGTGTTATTCATCCTGTCTGGACAAAGTTTCTTTAGATCTTAGCTTGATTGAGTCACCAAGTCTGAATAGAGCTTTTAAAAATGCTTACTTGGGTGAGCTAAATGGGTAATATCATTCAGGTCATGTGGTTGAATAGTGAGGGTATTGAACCGGATGCTTGTTACCGGTGTTGGTTACTGTTGTGCGCTGGGATCAATCCAAGGGTTGGATGTGGTCATCTGGAGGGATGTGTTTGGGCATCTAAGGCAAGTCCTCTGCAGGTGGGAGGAGGGACCTCTTACAGGGATGCTGTCGGGGATTGCTACCTGTAGAGGAATTTTCTTCAGGAACCCTTCTCGCCCTGCCACCATATTATGAACCCCAGTCATGTGGCACACAAATACACTTAAAATATATATATTCACAGGAACTGAAGTCCCTACCTACGAAGGTCTAATTTTAGAGACCGTTCGCTTATCTTCCAAGGATTCCCATTGAAAGGTCTACACACCCTGTACTAAAAACAGTGACACCGCCTGCTGGTTGACCGTTTGCCATAATATTTTAGCTTTGTTTTCCTGCAGTGGGGGCGGTTATGCATGACTGGGTTACACTAACCTCCTAGCCGAGACAGTTTGTTTCTTGTAGAGTACACTTGACAATGCTGTCTCTTGATAATGAATTCAACTTGTTAATTTTTCTTTAGAATTCCTAAAAACATGAGCATCAGTTAACTAGGTTATTTTGCAAAAAAAGCTTCTTTTTTTTCCATAAGATCAGTATATTTACAGTCTTTTGCTGTTGGCAGATGGTTATGCATCCGATGATTGAATTAATGATTTGATCACGGCAGACGCTGTGTGATCTTCATAGTTTTTCCTGACTATGATAATATGCCATTTGCTCCCTATTAACCTTTTACCTAGAAGTTATGGCAGTTTAGACTAGCTCCTTTCTCAAAGGAGACCTGTTTTGATTTATCAGTAATCCTATTCCCCACAACTTCTGCTGGACAGAATGCAGTTGTCTTAATATTGCATGCATCTTTCATTTGGTACATATAAGGGAAATCTGTATGGTGATTAATTCATGTCTTAAACAGAATTGCTTTGTGCCAAGCTTTACGTGATCGATATGACTTTAAAAAAAAAAGTCTTTTTTTGGGTGAATTTTAAAATGGAATGTTCATACGGTAATTTTGGTCTGCTAAAGTAGACTCCTGATCGAACTACCTTTTTATCAATAAATGCTTCTGTGTGCCCCACTATCACCTGTCTAATTTCTGAATTAGGTGGACTTTAGTTAGTTTTTATTTTGATTGGTTAGCTTGAAAGAAAAGTAAATATACATGCAGAGAAGATGCTAACAACTTAAATATATAAAACTGTTAAACAATCCAGAAAGAAAGTGAAAATCATTTTAATACATTACTCTTTGACAAAACAAATGCACGAAATGATCATAAAAGTAATTAATTTCTTTCAAAGGAACTCTGCAGTTTCTTGGTCTTTAAAGATATTACAAAACCCAAGTCCTTTTTTTGTATAGGATGTTCTCCAGTGCTATACTTGTAGGCTTGGCAAAAACCCAAATGATCCATAGCCAGGTACATTTTCCTTTATCAATTTACCATAAATATTTGGGCAAGCCCAAAGGAGACTATTTGAAATATATTTGCTACTGCTGGTTTCCTACACATCCTTGAATTATTTCACGATGACCAGGATAGGCCTTTCTTGCTGGACTGCCCTTACTTTTTATTTTCTAGCTCACCTGTTGCCATTTCTGTGGAGCTGGTGGACGATGTTGCACTTGATATTTCACTATTGAACTACTTCTGCCAGAGAAGTAGTTAATTGTGATCGTAGATTTCAAGCATGAATCTTTATTACATTCATAAATTGCCCCACCCCAAACCATTAGTAGGTGCAGGAAAGTGTGTAATGACACTTTAACTTCCTGTTCCTAGCTCCATCCCGGGACGGCAGACCCTGCAGTGTATTCTGGTATAATTGAGCAAATTGCTGCTTTAAAGTAATCTAAGATCCTTTCACAAAATACCATACACTTCTGCTTCCCTCCTTTCAGAAGGAAAAGAACAGCTTAATGGCAATTGTTTGTTGTCAATGGCCCTGTTGAACTGTCATGCGACAGAAATTAATTCCCTCATTCTCGACCACAAGTTGGACGTCTTGTTTTTAACAGAAACCTGGATCTCTTCCAGCTCCGGCCCGGATATGGTCAGAGCACTTCCACCAGGTTTCTTATATCTCACCTGGATAGACCAGTAGGGCGGGGAGGTGGAATTGCCATCCTTTACAGGGATACGTTAACCTGTAAGGTCCAGGATGGAGGGATGAGCGACTGTGAGCTGTCAATTCTCTCTACGGTTGTCGCATACCGCTTCCTTGGCAGGCCTCCTTGTCGATCGCCCACCTGGGACCATGGGCAACTTCCTCAACTCTTTTCTTGACGGTCGCGCTTCTTGCCTCTTCCACAGTCAACTTTGTGGCACTAGGTGACTTTAACATCCATTTTGATGACCCCTCTGACTCCCTGGCAGTAGATCTTCAGGGTGATCTGAAAGCATTCGAGATTAACCTGGTCAATTCAGGTGCAACGCACGGGAAGGGACACTCACTCTACCCCATTTTTTCGAACTCGGAACGCCTTAAAGTACTGCCCGTGCTGGTTCTGCCCTGGACAGATCATTTTATGGTTCCGGCCCTGTGGCAGTTTGATGTCCCAGTGGTACCTACATCTAGAGTATACACGGTGGAAAGAGCCTGGTCTAGGCTCCCAGTGGACACCTGGGCAGTACACTTGGAGGCGACACGTCACCCCCCCCCCCCTGCCCCCCCCCCTCCCCGGGCCAGACCCGCTAGTCGCTGATGCGAACTTAAACACCTGGTTGACCAACTCGCTCGATGCTATCCTCCCTAAGTAAAGACTACTCACCAGGGGTAAGAGAGTGGGCTCAGCTCCCTGGTACACGCCAGAGCTCAGAGCTTTGAGGAAGGGTTGCAAGAGGCAGGAGCGGATCTGGAGGAGGGACTGGGGCGAAGTGAGCCGGAGAGAATACCGGGCAGCACTTAACATCTACAAATCTGCCATCCGGGCAGCGAAATTAAAGTTCTTTGAGGAGAGAATAGGACTCTCTTCTAATTCCTCGAAAGAGTCGTTTAAGGTCATCAGAGAACTTCTGCAAACCCCCGAACCTCCGGTCACTCATGACAACCCGCGTGAAAAATGCTCAGAATTAGCCACGTTCTTTAAATCTAAGATAGAAAACATCTTGGCGTCCCTCCCTCGGTTAGCGCAGGAGCAATCCTCCGAATGCAACCCTGGGTCTCAGCCTGGGGTGAGGACAGCAGAGCTGGACTCCTTTGGTCCAGTCACTGTGGACGAGGCTCTTGGTCTTGGTGACCCTGAAGAGTGGGTCTCCGAGAGATCCGGTACCGATGAAATACCTGAAGCAGGTAGCTTCTACCATCGGCGGCCCAGTGACGGACCTTTTGAACCTATCCTTCTCCCAAGGAGTTGTGCCTCCCAGCTGGAAAGGAGCGGTAGTTAAGGCCCTCCTGAAGAAGCCCAGCCTGGACCCCGCTGACCTTGCTAATTTTAGGCCTATTTCCCTGCTCCCCGGCCTTAGCAAGGTGGCGGAGAAACTTGTGAATAGGCGCCTTTCGGGTTTTCTGGAATCCAACTCTCTTGGGTGACTCCCAAACGGGATTTCGCCCTGGCCAGGGGACGGACACTGCCCTTCTGGCAGTCGTGGAGAATGCCAGGAGCATTTTGGATTCAGGGGGATCGGTGGCAGTGATCCTCCTGGACCTTAGTGCGGCATTTGACACCGTAGACCATCAGGTGTTACTCCAGCGGCTGTCGGGGGTGGGGGTCTCCGGGTTGGCCCTGAAATGGCTCGTGTCCTTCTTAGAAGATCGGACGTTTGAGGTCTGGGAAGGCCACGAGAAGTCAACATCTGTTCCCCTCCAGTGTGGTGTGCCACAGGGCTCATCGCTGAGCCCCACACTATTTAATATCTATATGGCCCCACTGGAGAGTGTGGTACTGCCACTGGGTATCAAGATCAGCTATGCGGATGATACCCAGTTGGTGGTTGGGCTTCCCCAGCCGGCGAACCAACCCGACCTGCTGCACACATGTTTAGCCAGGGTCTTCACCTGGATGTGCAACTCAGCACTTAAACTTAACGGTTCAAAAACCGAACTGATGATGCTGGGGAACTCCCCTCCCTCCTTGTCCCCTAGTAGCTGGCCTAGCTGTCTGGGAGCGCCACCTACCCCAAAACAGGAGATTAAGAGCTTGGGGGTGTGGCTGGAGCAGGACCTATCCTTCAAGACAAACGCAAAAAAGACCGCAGGCGTGTGTTTCAGCCTGCTCCGGTCAGCCCGGAAGATCAAACCCCTCCTCCCGATGGCCACTAGGAGGTTACTAATCCAGGGTCTCATCATTTCACGGCTGGACTACAGCAATGCGCTGTTTCTGGGGGCTCCAGAATCAACTCTAAACAAATTGCAACAAGTGCAAAATGCTGCCGCCAGGCTTTTGACGGACCTTCCCAGGCGGCAGTCAGCCCGACCTGCGCTGAAGGCGCTCCACTGGCTCCCTGTGAGAGAGAGGGTGAAGTTTAAAGCACTCTGCATGGCTCACAAAATCTTGCAGGGAAAAGGGCCCCCTATCCTGCGGAGTATGGTCCAACCTTATAAGGCCTCTCGCGCCCTCCGCTCAGACCACCAACATCTCTTGCAAGTCACGAAAGTAAAAAAAGCCAGGACTGGCGGTAGAAGATTTTCCGTCAACGTGGCAGCATTATGGAACTCCCTTCCGCATGCCCTTCGCTCCGAAACTGGCACCTTGCGATTTCGCAAACTTTTAAAGACTCATCTGTTCCCTGCTTAGTGCTCTGCTGGTTTGGTGTGTACTCTGGACGAGCGCTGGGATGCCCAAGGGTAACCACGCGCTATACAAGACTCAATAATAATAATAAAAGTTGAAGGACTTAATTTCTTTTTTAGTAAGCACTGTTCATGGTCCATGTAAAGGATAAGTGAAATTTATCGTGCCTGCGAAATATTGCACTTTTTTTTAAGAGAGAATTGTTCTAAGACCTTCTGTTTGACTTTTGAATGAGTAGAATGCCTTTGCAGTATCTTGCATGAAAACAGAAATGCAAAGTGATGCCCACAGTAATAATAAAAATTGGCAATATCGTGCAGTGCCTACTCTACTTCAATTTGTTTTAAAAAATAGTTTAAATTGATACTATTAACATTATTTTTCTTAATGGATGGTTCTCTGTATTTAAATGTTTCTTAAATCCTTTATTGGTGGAACAGGGGTTTATGATTTATTTCAATGGGTATTTCTGTTTTGGCATGTAGGATGGCTTCTAGTTTCTGCTGCATTTCAGAAGGACATATTGTCCCTAATTCGCCACTTAACATGTTATGTTACATCACTTACAGTCAAGTCAAATGTGCATTGCTACTGGATACTGATTGAAATACTGTTGACCTTAATCTGCACATGTGTACCTGTCCATTTGTCTTCAAATAACTGTCCAACGAACAGCCAACTGAATAGCTTGTTCAACTGTAACTATCGTTTATCTGAATTTCTGGGTCATCACAGCAGGAGACCCTCACCAGCCTAAATCACTTGGTTGAGCCTTTTTTTGCTGATGTACATTTAGTACAGGTGTTTAATTGCATGGTTTAAGCATCAGTGGTTCTCCTAAGCTTTTCACCTCTTTGCTTTTGTTACTGCTAGTCCTGAATGGCTCTCCTGGATTCATCAACCTCTGCGATGCCCTCAATGCTTGGCAATTGGTGAAAGAACTCAAGAAGGCCTTGGGTCTGCCCGCTGCCACTTCCTTTAAACATGTCAGCCCTGCAGGTAAGACACTGTTTATTTACGAGTGACTTCATCTAGTCGTTCAGATAGCTAATCCACTAATTCAACTTCATGTTCAGTTTCAAATGCAGAAGATTAGGCACAGTTTTACACTCCAGTCTAGTTTCTTTTCTATTTGCACAGATTGACTATTTTCACCTGCAAGTACCTTGTCAACACGTTTCAGCAGCAATGCTGCTATTTAGTAGATGTCAGTGGATGGAATTGATTTAATTTGTAATAATGGCTTTGAGTTGGCTTGTAAATTGGGAGCTTTCCAGATGCACTGATCATGTCCAGTGATGTTTGTACTCTAGGCCTATCTTGGTTCCCAAAGCCTTGAAAAGGAGCAGAAGACCCAGTCTGTAGTTAACGTTTAGTTTTCCTTGGATTGTGACTGTGCTTTCTTTGACTAGGAAAGTAACCAGAAGTGGCTTTTTGGGATTTTGTTTTCTATGGAGAGGATGGGGAATCATCTTGAGGCTTGTGATTTGTTTTGCCAAAGGCAAAGTGGTAAAAGAAGAGGCAAAGTATTTGGCAAGGTATTTTGAAAGCAAACCATGTTCTGACACCATTCAGGGTGTTTCTTTTAATGCTTAGGCAAGAACAATAAATGCATTCTTCAAGGTTAAAACCATAACCTGTAAGAATGTATAATTTGACTAATTCATCCAAAAAGTGATAGTGTAACAAAATGAAGAATGGAGTAATCTGCAGTTTTGTTGAAACTGCGAAGTGGTTCGGTCAGAGGGTTCAAAGATTATCCTGTATTAGTTACCTAATTTTGTTTACTTTTTCAACATCCTGGTATTAGCGGAATACATTTGTGTAAGGATGCCTGCATGATCATGCTTTATATAACCAGGGTTAGGTTTGCGGTATTGACAGTTTCAAAATGTATATTTAGTTTTTTTTTTTTTTAAATGTAATTTTGTTGATTTACTTTAAGCACTTGTTTATAGATGGATTTGGCCAAACCGAAATTGAAAGCATGACCGGGGACTGAAATGTAAATGGAGGGGAGAGGTTGAATATTAACAAGCGTAAAGAGAATTCACCCAAGAGAATCCTTTTGTCAAGTGTTAAATATTTCCTTGGTGATTAATTTGGGAAATCTGATTGTATGTGATGGGTGATCTAATCTGGTGAAATGCTTTTTACTTCTGCTGTGGGGTTGTTGTAAACAATCTAAGACTTTGGCAGATTGTGATAACAAAAGTATCCAGGTTCTATTTTATGTTGTGCATATTTTGTAAATGAGAGCAACAGTGTCCAGTTGAATGGTCCACTTATTGGTTGTATTCTTTTTTTGGTCACCAGGGGCTGCAGTAGGTGTACCTCTTACAGAGAACGAAGCTCATGTCTGCATGGTGCATGATATCTTCCAGACGCTTACACCCTTGGCAACTGCCTACGCCAGAGCAAGAGGTAATTGGTCACTTTTACCAAGTTGTAAAATTGTGTTCGAGGCATGTGAGCTGTAGCTCACATGCTCTGCATATTGCTACCGGATGTTTGCAAGTTTTTCTTCAAGTAATTCTTTCTAGTCACGAGGTAGGCAACTCCTCCTTTCTGTGATAGTGTGCATGGGCATCGACTTCATTGTTAGTTTGTTACGCTATCTGGTTCAGATGTGAATTGCTGCCTTCCGATGTGATACCGTTTCTCGGGTTGTCCTTGATGTGCAATCCACTTATCCTCTGGTATTTTCGATCGCGTATTTCCCTTCTCCGCGTATCATATTTCATACAAAAAACTAATCTCTATTGTGCAACTCGAGGAAGGTGTCTGGCCTACCCTCATCGGTCCGCCTTGCAGCCGATGGAACAGACGCCATTCAAATTCTGCCATCTGTCCCACACGAAGTTCACACGCACCGATTTGCAACCTGTGCTGATCTCCAGAGCACAGCTAACAAGACTGCCGCACGTGTAAAGCTTTCCACTCGAAGAAATCGCTCCAGGACCGCCTGGCTCGGCTTCACTACATGCAGAGTCAGAACACCGGCTCCATTCTGCACCTTTTCAGAGAAGATTCTGAACAAGAAACTGGCTATGCCATCGCAGCAGAGGAAGAACATGAGGACCCTGTCTCTGGCTCTGATGTGGACCATGATATTCCACAAGGTCAGTGTTATCGTGAGTACCGATCCTCTCCAGTCCAACTCAACCGAAGAAAAAGGCTCCAGTTCCACCTCTGCCTTCAGGCCATAGTCTGCACCGAGAACTTGTTTCCAACACCCGCCTTCGGACTCTGCACTGAAACATACATCAAAGCCTTCCGGCTCTGGGTCGAGTCGTCCACACTCTGGCATTAAGCCTAAACCTTCAGGGACTAAGCCAAAACCAGTCTCTGGCCCACCTACTTCAACGCCGAAATCTTCATCCGAACCAAAATCTCTCGGCCCACAAGACACCAGCACCCTAACGTCCGCGCTGAAACAAAGATGATCCGATACCATCAAAGGAGCCCCGTTTCGATGTTGCGCCTCCAAAACCGGACCCGAAACAAAAGGAACTGTACATCAATCCAAAAACTGGACATATTGCGCCGAAATTGCCACTCAAACGCATATCTGACTCCGAGGAAGCCTGTCACATTCCTTTAAAGAGGAAACCTGTGGGTACTAACCCTCCTCCATCCCCTCCTTCCCCCCCGTAAGCACAACACTTTTAATTACCCCTACTAATTCAACACCACCACACACACCTGATGATCAGGGGAATGGGGACAATGATCCTGCACCTGCATACCCCTGGAAGGATTATAAAACAGATTCTCCCACAGGTAACAATCCTGATCTTTACCCTACTAAACCTTCTCCGCCAGATAACAATGTAGGCTATAAAGAACTATTAAAGAGCTGTTGCTTATCACTGGGTTCAATTACACAATCTCTAGAGGAGGATTTACTTTTTGAAACACTTAGCAGTTGCCAAAGATCCACACACTTCCCACGAGCAAAGGTGTGCTAAGACATGTGGATGACCTATTTATGGATCCTGTCGAACTTATTCTCACCCCCAGGATAGACAAAGTATAAATCTGCACCATCCGATCCAGTTTACATCAAGGGCCAGTTACCCTTAGATTCTTTGGTAGTTCCTAATGCCTGTAAACGGGCCAATTCTCAAACGTCCGGAGATGCTCCACCTCCGGACAAAGTAAGTTGATAGACTCCTCTGGGAAAAGAGAAAAGCACCAGAAGTTTGCAGCTTGTGAGGCTACTAACACCCAAGCCCTTTTAGCCAGGTACATTGGGACAAAATGGAGCAATTGCTCCAATTCCTGCTTGATGAGCACCAGTCCAAAGCTCAAGACCTAGTGCAAGAGGGAAAGCTCATCTCTAATTCCATTAGGTGCGCCGTCGATGTGGCTGACACTGCGGCTAGAGCCGTCCACAACAGCATGCTAAGAAGGCATACATGGTTAAGAATTTCTGGGTTTAAACCATAAGTTCAAGCTTCTAGTCACACTCCGTTTGACAAAACGCCTCTTTGGTCCTGGTGTAGACACGTCCTTAGGAAAGATGAAAATGGACACCGATGTGACAAAATCTAGGAGCCCTACAGTCCCCTTCTAGCCAGGGTTCCTTTTGACGCTCCTATCATGGGAGGTCCAGGAATACCTCCTCACACTGCCTCTACACAATACATAGGCAACAATCAGCCTTCTGCTTCCAAGGGTTTCTTCGAAGGGGGGCTACAGAGTCAACAATAGTAGCGGTTCCAACACACGCACCTCCCACTCCAATACCAAACAGTGACTTGCCTACACTCCCCCCCCCCCTCCCCCTCCCTGGCGACTTTCACAATTCTGTGCAGTCTGGCAATCAATAACTACAGACACATGGGTGCTAGGAATGATCCGTTCTGGTTATTATTGCCTGGAGCTTACCAACAATCCTCCAAACATTCCTCCACGTTTATACAATGTCACCAGACCATTTACACCTCAAACAAGAGGTTCAATCTCTCCTTTTGAAGGGAGCCTTAGAGCACGTACCACTACAATAAATGGGGTCGGGCGTATACTCCCTGTAATTTCTAATACCCCAAAACAACGGTTCTCTCAGACCTATTTTAGACCTCAGTGAAGTAAACATTTACATACAATTAGACCACTGTCTCATGGTGACGCTTCAACAGGTACTCTTACTGTTCCAACAGGACAAGTTTGTCTACTCTAGACTTAAAGGACGCATATTTCCACATTCCAATAAATCACGCTCATCGCAAATGTCCCATATTTGTTTTAGCTGGGCAGCATTACCAGTTCAAGGTACTCCCCTTCGGAGTCACTACTGCTCCCTGAGTCATTACGAAATGTCTATCAGTCGCTGCTCACCTACGAAGACAACATTAATGTCTTCCCGTACTTGGACGACTGGCTCATCAAAGCCAGTACATAGCCAGTGTGTCTCCAGCACACTCCACTGCAGTTACTGCACCAACTAGGGTTCAAAGTCAATGTGTTGAAATCGCATCGTCAACCCTCCAACACTCAACTATCTAGGAGCCCCTTTAGATACTCGAAGCTTTGGCTTTCCCCAATGCAGCCAGAATTCGCAATAATCAGTCTCTGATTCTTCAGTTTCAGCCCACTCACTACCAGCTCGAGTATATATGCAGCTGCTGGGAATGATGGTATCTTGCATCATGATTGTTCCCATGCCAGGCTTCACATGCGTCCCCTTCAGGAATGCTTAGCAAGTCGGTGGAACCAGTTGCAGGGTCTCTTTACTTAATCTACTCTTAGTAAACGGATGTATTCCTCGCTCTCTGCAGTGGTGGAACCCACAATTTGTCAAAAGGACGGCCCTTCATAGACCCTGTTCCACAGACCATACTAACCGCAGACTTGTCACTGGCTGGGGACCTCCTCTCCACAAACGCACAATTCAAGGCTTGTGGAGTCAAAAGCAAAAAGCTCCTCAAATAAATCCTCTAGAGCTGCTTGCAGTGTTTCTAGTGCTAAAAGCCTTTCAAACTCACCTTCTAGGCAAAGCTGTCCTAGTTCACACCAGCACCATGACAGCTATGTATTACATACAAAAACGGCTCAAGAAATTTGGAAATGAGCCATACACCACAAAATCTATCTCCTAGCAGAACACCTCCCAGAAGTAAACAAATCAGATTGCTGACCTTAACAGACGGAGGCAGCAAATCCACGAGTGGGTACTTCGCCCTCAAGTTCTCCTCCCATACTTTCAAAGTTGGGTGTTTCCTCAAATAGATCTTTTCGCCTCACGCAAACGCAAAATGCCCTAACTTTGCCTCCAGATATCCACACCCTCTCTCCCAAGGCAATGTACTATGGATGAACTGGTCGGGGATATTTGTCTTCGCTATTCTGCCTCTCCCAATGATTCCATCAATGGTTCGGAAACTCTGGTAAACATCCCTCTCACTGATTTTAGTAGCTCCCACATGGGCCTGTCAACCTTGGTTCTCGACCCTGCTGGAGCTATCGGTAGTTCCACATCAGAAGCTGCATCTCACATCCAATCTCCTCACACAGAGCCATGGAGAAATCAAACACTCAGATCCCAATGTAATAAACCTAGCGATCTGGCTCCTGAAGTCTGAGTTTGGTTGCCTGAATCTTATACCAGACTCTATGAACATTATCAGAGGCCAGAAGGCCTACAAGAGCTGGTTACGCAGCTAAATGGAAGCGTTTTGGTATTTATTGTAATAACCTCAATCCTGTTGCTTCCATACGAAATATCGTTTGTTACTTTCAGCGGTCAGAATTGGCTTGCACTTCTATCTATTTACATCTTGCTGCGATAGCTGCGTATCCACAAAACAAGCAGCACTTGTATCTCTTGATAAAGCTTTTATGGAAGGACCAAAGTTATACCACCAAGACTTCCACCTGCCCCAGTGTGGAATCTTAAGATAGTCCTCAAACGATTAATAGGCCCACCTTTTGAACCATGCATAAATGTGAACAGCACTTTCTCGTGGAAAACCGCTTTCCTCATTGCAATTACTTCACTGACGAGTGGGGGAGCTACAGGCACTAACCATAGAACCTTTTTTTTTTTTTCATACTTCACAAAGACCAAGTGGTTCTTCGTACCATCCCTAAATTTCTACCTAAAGTAGTTTCTGCCTTTCACATCAATCGGAGTTACAGGTGTTCTTTCCTCAACCAGATTCAGTGGCAGAACGAGCTCTAGACACTTTAGTTGTCAGAAGAGCCCTCTTTTATTACATATAAAGAGCTGTCGTTCTGTAAGACTAACTCTTTGTTGCTTTTTCTCCACCTCACCAGGGCAATCCTATTTCCAAATCGGGCATTGCCAGGTGGATTGTTAAATGTAGTCAAACTTGTTATGCAAAAGAAGCTTAACAATACCCCCTAGAGCACCTTCCACTCGCAAAATAGGGGCTTCTATGGCTTTCTTAGGAAACATTCCCATAGCTGACATTTTTAAGGCTGCTACATGGTCTACACCACACGCATTCCCCAAGCACTATTGCATAAATGTGTTAGCAAGCTAATGTAGGCCAGGCAGTACTTGGAACACTCTTTCAAACAACTACAACAATTACAAGTTAGCCACCGCTTTGGGAGAATACTGCTGTGTAGTCTATGCACTATACAGAGCAAAGGGGTAACCCAGTATCCCTCAGAATCTGGGCATCTATAGTACAAACAATCTGTTCTGTCAGGTCAAACAGTTTCTTTGTAATCTTACACATTAACATAGGATAAAGTAATACATTTTAGAGAGGCGCTTGGACAAAACACAAACCATTATTGATGATATGAAAAGAACAGTGTTTTTTACTTAATGTTTCAAAGAACTGTTTTTTTAGTACAAAATGAATGATTACCAACAGGGAAGGGTGCTTGGTAATTCAGTTAATGGAGCAGCGCATGTGCAAGTGATGTACAGTGACCAGGTGAATGGAGTGACAAGGTGGAAAAGAAAATCTGTGTATTGTACAAATAAGTGATACTGTACATGCATTTACAGGTGGGATTTTAGAAAAAAGGTCCAATTTCACAATGCAGCAAGTGTCCAGCTCGGAAATTGAAACACATAGATTAATAAACTAGGAGACCTATTGAAGTATGGACAGATAAACGTCCAAAGTAGATCACAGGTGCCCACCTGCTTCCTATACCTGTGGCAGTTGTCACTTACTTTATATAAATACGCATGGACATCTCTATTCTACTCTTGCTAACTCCATTCCCACCCGGGGGGTGGGGGGGGGAGGAGGAACAATCTACCCAAGGAGTTGATGCCCATGGGCACTATCTCCGAAAGGAGTCTCCACCTTACCTTGTGATTGGAAAGACTTCTTCGAAGAAAAAACCCTTTCAAACATCCGGACCCTACACTAGTTGGTAGGAGTATTCAAAGCATGTGAATCTACAGCTCTACATGCCAAGAACAGATGCTTACTGGGTAAGTAACATTATCCATACAGTAATCTAAACATTTGTCATGCCATTGAAGTGTGAAATGCCTGTGGTTGTATGACCACAGGTATCGTTTTTGTAGATTGTCATAGTAGATCCTTTGCAATAAACCCCTTTGTAGTGTAGTCCCTGGCGGTTGTGTTCATGCTATGTAGGTATCTGTTAATTCGTGTTTGGATAGCAGTGATCATGCAAGCCAGGATATTCTGGTGCGCATATTTTCTGTAGGCCTTCTGCAGTTACCTGGACCATATTTAATGTCTTAAGATTAAAGATTCTTAACTTGAAAGTTGAAAATTTAGCATCCAAAACACCACATTTTGCCGGTTTCAAAAATGAGTTGGTAGTAGGGTTCCAAGTATAATCATGACATGGTGGTGCCTCAAGAGGCTCTATTTGCCAGACTGATGAAGTGAAGTTTTGACTTTGCTGACCTTACTTTTCATGCTTCCACTTGCTCTACCATTGGGGGGGCCATAGCACTCCCGCCCATCATATTTAGATGAAACAATAAGTAAAGCAGTGCACCATTCAATTCTCTTGTTTTTGTTTTCCTAGGTTCTGATCGTATGTCTTCATTTGGTGACTTCATTGCTGTTTCGGACATCTGTGATGTCTCCACTGCAAAAATAATCTCCAGGGAGGTTAGTACAGAGACGTACCCAAGTTAGCTTAATATTGTAGTAGAGCTGAAGCTCTCCACACTGCCCTACACCTTTCCCTAAGCATGCTTTAGGAAGTTTACTGTCCCTCTCTTCTGGTTGCAGGTATCTGATGGTATTGTGGCTCCTGGGTTTGAAGAAGAGGCCCTCAAAATCCTGTCCAAGAAGAAAAATGGGAGCTACTGTGTCTTGCAGGTGGGTTGGTTTCCTTCCTAACGATATCCCCTAACATGCGCATTGACATGATGCCTTGAGCTTTCCATCTATTTGATCTCCCTTCTCGCCAGATCAGCGTTTTTTGTTTTTTCCTTGGATAGCTTTTTATTTTGCTTTTTAGGTTTTTTTTTATGCCAGTTAATAGAAATGGCATCTGATTTAAAATCTTCAGCTTTAAAGCCAGAATTACCCAGTCAAGGACAATGCTGTTGAACTTAACCTTTCATATAGTGTTCTGACCTGCTTTGAAGCCTGTAACAAATAGTAAGCCTCTTGGGGATGATTGGAAACCCCTAATGTGATTGCAGCCTTGTCAAAAAATGTTGACTGCAGTCATCGAAAAATAGACTTACCGGTCTTATAAGGTGATCCCCAATAACTCTCCCTAGTTGTGATAGTCCGCCCCTTGGTTCAGCTGTGATGATCTGACTGATTCATGGATTTGGTGACGAGGAAAAAGGGGTGAACCTGTAGCAGCTGTTGAATTGTACTTCATAGTTAATGTAAACCTCAATTTTCTTTTTTTCTTTCTATTTTTCCTCCATTTGGATGTTTACTAATGTGACAAATCACGCACCTTCAGCTGCAAACCTATTTTAGATGAATGTTCACCAATGCAGTGACCATGTGCTGGTGGGAGCGGTTGTGTTCTCCCTAACCTGTTCTTCTGCCTGGCACTCTGAAAAAAACAATTAAGGTGCCCAGTGTTGACATGAGTGTTCAGGGGTGTGGAATTCCATTTTGTACACTTGACAGAAAGGTGCCGCTTTTTTAAAAACATTTTATTTACTGAAGTGTTTGCTCTCAAGTTGTATGTGCATTGCTTGACAAAGTTGGCTCAAATGTTTTTTTTTTTCCTTGTTAGATGGACCAAGATTATGAGCCAGATGAGATGGAAATTCGTACTTTGTTTGGACTGAAACTAATGCAGAAAAGGAACGATGCAGTGATAGATCCAGCGTTGTTCAACAATATTGTGACTAAGTGTAAAGATGTAAGTCTGCACATTAAATGTTGCTTTTCATTCTAGCTCTGAGCCCGGTCTGTGCCCATAGTGCTAATAACAGGAGGGTTGTTAAGTACAGCTCAGTCTTTATAAAAACTGTGTGCATGGCAGTTGCTAACATAAGCTTCGGCTGTTTTTTCTTTAAAGGGCAATTTGACTGGTAACTTTTCAAGCTAAAAGCAATATGGTGTTTACCAATATTGCTGTTTGAAAGTATGTAACTGGTTTAAAGTCCTTGTGTAAATTCAATTTTTAATTTCAGAACCCTCTGTATAATTGTATTTCAAAATGGTAATAACTCCTTCTTAAAGCTTCCAGAATCTGCCATCCGTGATCTGATAGTGGCAAGCATTGCTGTCAAGTACACTCAGTCCAACTCTGTCTGCTATGCCAAGGATGGACAGGTACTGTGGTATTTGCTTTGTGTATTGGAAGTGGGTTGTTTTGGCATGAACTCCATTGAACTTAACACAGAAGTTGTGAAATAACGTAACTAGGAAACCTTGAGGTAGCGGCCTCAACATGAGAGAACTATTTTAATTTGTTTAACCTCTTCAATGCCCGTGACGAGCTGGTCTCGTCATGGGCCGCGGTTGCGCTGTGCCCATGACTAGACCAGCTCGTCACAAACCCCGCCCGCTAATGAAACAGCAGGCACAGGGCGGGGAAAGGGGCGGGCACTGAAGGGGTTAAGTTATAAGAAACCAATAAACTGTTTCCATAGCTACTTTAACCACTATTCACTACAGTGCAGCAGTGGTAGGCTACAGCATTACTTTCTCCCTTTCCAAAGGCACATTTCCTCAAACCAACTTCATTGTAAGTCTTTTACTGATTTATAAGAGGATTTAAGATCCTAAAAATCAAATGTAACCTACAATTATTACAAGGTAATTAAATACATGATTTGGTCCCCTTTCCTGCAATGGCTACCCATCCAAGTTAAATACCAAGGTGCACTTTCTAATTGTGTGAAATTACTGATAATTCTGTTTAGTTTCATGAAGTGTGCAATTAAATTTCTTTGCATACTATTTAACCCAGGCGTGTTTACTCAAAGCTGCATTGGGAGTACTCCAAGGCCTGCCCATTGAGGCAGCATAGTAATGACCGAAAGGAATCCTAAATGGTTCATCCAAGCAAGAGTGTAGGAAGTTGGCTTTCTGTATAGTGTACCAGAACGAGGTACACTGTGCAGATATTCCAGGCTACCCGTAATGGTATACAGAGGCACAAGTAACAAACCCAAATGCTCTTTTGTGGTAGTGTGGGTGATCAGTTTTGGCTTATTCGAGGGTAGTGTTAAGCATTTGTTGTGCTCCCAGAGGCAAATTTGACACCAAAATAAATCCGAGACCACTTAAGAAAAAATGACACTTTTATATAAATTTCGACACCAAGAACTTCGGTATGACGAAAGTGCTTTCCTAGATTGATTTTTACAGGCAAGTAAAATGTTCACTTAAGTGCGTCTTTACGTGGCAGTGCTATCATATGGGAAAAGGCATATACTGCATACAGTTACTTGCAATGGGTGTCTGGGGGTCTCCTTCAGGACTTAAGGCAGTGGCGGGGGGAGAGGGGGCAAGGTCCAAAGAACCACCAGCAGTTAGTCTTTGCTGCCCTGGCGCTTCTGTGTGCAGAGGTGCTCATCGGGTTCGTAGAGCTACACGCTCCACCAAAGGAGAGGTGGGGTGGGGGCAGGCACCTAGAAACAAGCTGGGGTGGGGGACTTTGGGACAAGTCTGGGAGCTAACAATTGGTGTGGGGCGTGGTTGTGAGGGCCCTGGGTGCATGGAACCAGTCAGTTCCCGGAACCCAGGGCTGTGGAGCTTGGGTGCAGAGTGGTTAGGTTGGCTGGGTTTGTGCTTCACAGGCACTCACGGTTGTTGGTCTTGCCAGTTAACCGGGACTATAAAAGGACTGCTGGGCCACTCTCGAAGTCTGTGGTGCGGACATGCCTCTTTTGCTGCTTTGTCCAGGAGTCCTTGGAGTCCGGATTTGACTCCAATAGGCTTTGGTTGCTGCAAGGGGTCCGGCACCCCTTGTATTGGTGCTGTGCAGCTTCGGTTGTCCTGGCCTCCTCTCACTTGGAGGGGAGACTGATCTGAACTTCGGCAGCACACAGGCCTCTTCCTGGTTGGATGTTACATTTGGTGGGGGGGGGCTGCAAGTGGGGGGGGGGGGGGGGGGAGAGAGCCGAAACAGAGTGGTGGACTGGACTTTGCCTGTTAGGTGCCTGCAGGGAAGTAGCTCCTCTACTGGCAGTCCACCGGTCTTCTTGGCAGATGCACACGGCAGGATGAGTCCGATTGTCTGGACAGGTAGACCGGGTTTGGCACCAAGAAGTTCCGAAGCTGGTCCTCCGTTCATGCTTCGGTCTTTGTCCTCTTATGCCTGTTGAATCCAAGTTCCTGGTGCCACCTAAATACTCAATTTAGGGGCATTATGGGAGGTGTAAGATAGTAGTTAATGGGCTACTTAATTTTGGGGCACCTACACCCCTTATGCCACTTCCTTTTGGAAGTGGGTATAACCCTGACCCAGTGCAGTTTTATTTTCACCAAGATGGTGGAATTCTACTCTTTTGTGATCACTTCAGGTAGTCCACCCTAGGGGTGTATCTAGCCTGATGGGAAAATTAGCTAGTCAGGAGGCATGTTCACCGCCTGTCCTGGTGCCAAATGGGCCCTGGGTAGGGGGTGGCATTTTTCTGTCCACGAGAAGCTGGCGTCTCCTATCGAAGGTGGCAGGGTCCTTTAAAGCCCCCGCTATGATATGCCGATTACTAGCCATCCTTCTTGAAGGAGGTGGCATCACCTCCGGCCAGGGCTGGCATGGTTTCTGACCTCAGAGTGTGGGCTCTCACCTACAGGGGGTCAAACGTGTCTGTGGTGGCAAGCTGGTCAAGACCAGTCTGCAAGCACACTAGAGGTTGGTGGATTTTCAGGGGTCACCTCTGGTGCATGTTTTTAATAATACCACTACTGGAGTCAATATGGATTTATTAAGGGAAAGTGCTTGATACCAAACACCATAGGTTTAAGTGAAGCCATCGTGTAGCGGGAGAACTCGTAATGACCAGTACATGTACTCAAGATGGCTTCCCTGTTTACTTGTACTATCTAGCAATTGGACTAGACAGCACAGAGGCATATCTGTTCATGCAGACATATCCTTGCATGTATTGTAAGACACCCCGTGTAGGAAAGTGCCGCTTTTGACATGGTTAACCCCCCTCTCCCCTCCCTTCCCCCCTCCCTCTTTTTGCCTGGTATCTGATGCAGCTTTGAAAGTGTGCCGACTTCCTGCTAACCAGGTCCCCAGCACCAGTGTTTTCACTAAACTGTACCATTGTTGCACATTTGGCACCACTATAGGCGCCATGTAGGTCCTTAGTAAGTTGTACTTCTGGTACCTTGGGCATTGGAACTAAAGAGGGTCCCTAAGGGCTGCATCACGAATTGTGCCATATTAAGGGACCCCTCACCAAGCTCCTGCAAACTGCCATTGCAGCCTGCGAGTCTTGGCGCAGAGGGAAACAAATAATTGAAATGGCACACAGGGATATGTGCCAAGCCTGTATAAACACTGCATGTGGAATATGTAAGTCATCCCTACAGTAGGCCTCCCAGCCGTAAGGCAGGGTTCACTATATCCATGTGTGGGCATATCTGCAGGAGAGGATGTGTCCCTGTGATATCGAAATTCACTGTTGGATAACACAAGTGCACAGGGAAGCCATACGGAGTACATGGGCTAGACACTTATGAGTTTCCTAGCTACATGATGGCTTCACTATACTCCCAGATGTTTTGTACCAAACACCTTGTCTTGGTAAACCCACACTGATGCCAGTGTTGGATTTATTAAGAAATGCACCCAGAGGGCACCTTGGGGGGGGTGGGGGGTGCCTCCTGAACCTCACAACTACTAGTAAGTTGACTGACTGATCTTGTCCAGCCAGCCCCCATAGACCAGTTCTGACCTCCTGAGGTGAGAGCCTTCGCTCTCGAAGGCCAGGAACACAGCCTGCTCTGGGTGAAGGTGTTCACACCACCTCCAAGCAGGATGTGCCTTCCAGGGCGGGAAGCTTCAAAGGACACCTGCCGCCTTTGTCATGCAACCCAGGCCTCTCCAGATAGTGGAGATGCCCACCCATTTCCTGACCCCACTTTTTGGCGGCAAGACCGGCAGGAAAATTAGTAAGATTAGGAGGTGTGCCCACATGAAGCTAGCTCCACCCCTCAGGTGGACTAGCTGGTGTGGATCCCACTGTTCAGATTCCTCTATCTTGTTTTGGACTGTTGGGGCAAGGGTTATGGCCACTTCCCTCAAAGTGGTCATGTAGACACCCTAAAAGTAAGTAGCACACTGGCTACTACTGGTCACTCCCCTTAATACCCATAAATTGAGTATTTGGGTGGCATCCCTGCACCCAAGAACTGATTTGATGGACCAAGAGAAGGAAGGCAGAGTCCCTGCCTGTTGAACAGCAGAAGAGCTGTGGACTTTTGTGACTCGTCCCGCCAGCTGGAAAACTACCAAAGTCTTGGGCAGCCTACTAGTGCTTCACAAATTGCCTCTAGTCTCCGGTGGCGTAGAGGAGGTTCTCCACTGCAGTCCACAGACTAGCAGAGTCCAGTCCACAGACTTGTAGCTCCCTTGCCTGACTGATTCGCCGACAACCAGGAAGAGGTACTTGTGCTCTGGAAGGTCAGACCCGTTTCTCCACCAAGTGTGAAGACATCAGGACAAACTGGAGCCGTGCAGCACCAATACCAGAGGTACTGGACATCCTACAACCAACAGACGGTGCGAGTCCTGTCCTGATTCTCACTGCACCATGACCAAGCAGCCGTCTAGGGACATCCATCACTGAGACCCACTTCTTGAGTGGCCAAGCTGTCCTGATTATGCCCCTGCCAACTGTTTGTCCTTAACCACGAGGAGCATCTTTGTGCACTAGCCCAGCTGACCTAACCACTCTGAGCCAGAGCATCCTGGCCTGGGTAGCAACTAACCGGCTCTGCCCACTTGCTCCAAAGGCCCTTGCAACCTAGCTGTGTGGGGAACTTTCGGACTTGTACACAAATAACCCAACCCCTGCCCCCTACCCGTGCAGCTTGTTTTTAGTGGACCCCATTTATAGCATGCCAGCTACCTAACTCACCAGCTCCCGGCAGAAACCGGGCAGTTCCCAAAGAACTAGTAGGAGTACTTTGGACCTTGGCCCACTACTGACAAACTCCAAAGGTAAACCCCCTCGAATCCAACTGTATCTACCTTCTGTGCATGTATGACTTCCTTCCATATGATCGAATTGTGCATAAAGGTGCACAGCTTTGATATATTTACTTACCTGTAAAAATGAAAGTACTAAACTTTTGAATGAAGTTCTTGGTTTTATAAATACATATAAAAAGGTGTTTAATTTGGTCTTGGATTTATTCTTTGCACTACCCTTTGAGCCTAACTGCTCGCCAACACTACCACTAAAGAGCATTAGTATTATCTGCCTTATCCTCTTTAAGCCAATTGGGGACTGGACTCTGCACACTGTACTTTTAGTACACTAGATCCAATTTCCTACACCATACCTTACGGCTGTATAGCATGCTGTAGGGCTGACTTACAAATATTGTATGCAGTGTCAGTGGACATAGCATACACCCTGTGTGCCATGTCATGTTTTCACTTTTGTCTGCACCATTTCACACTGCCTGTAATGGCAGTCTGTAGGAGTTTGGTGGCGAGTCCCTTTGGACAGTATAATGCATGCTGCAGCCCTTAGGGACCCTCTTAGCCTCCCTGCCCTAGGTACCAGGGGCACCCTTTACTAGGGACTTACAGGGGGTGCTAATGGTTTTGCCAATTGGTTGAACAATTTTACAGTTTTGGTAAAAATGATCTGGCACTTGAGACCGGGATGCGGGAACCCAGTGCACTTATGTCAAAATTGCATTGGGTACCAGGCAAAAAGTGGGCGTGACCATGTTAATAAGGGGCTCTTTCCTACAGTGCAGAAGCTTGTGATGTTGGGTTAGCAACATTCAAGACTACTTTTATTGTACAAATCAATCTATTGGCTTTATGGTTTTAGTGAAGTAAACTGTGGAAATGACATCTATTTGAGCATGCTTTTGATAATCCTTACTTTTTCAGGTGGTTGGCATTGGAGCAGGGCAGCAGTCTCGTATCCACTGCACGAGGCTAGCAGGTGACAAGGCCAATAATTGGTGGTTGAGACACCACCCACGGGTCCTTTCCATGAAGTTCAAAGCCGGTGTGAAGAGGGCAGAGATATCCAATGCCATTGACCAGTATGTTACTGGTACCATTGGTGAGGTATGTAGCAAAAATTCTATTTTTTTTTTTTTTTTTTTGCTTCCTTTAACCTATGTTTTTACTTAAATTAGTGTACATCACACCTGGAATGTGCAGTGTATGAAGAATGGAAAGGCACTCCTAGTGTGATCTGCAGAATGGTGGGACAGAAGCCTTTGTTCTCAGAGGCATAGGTCGTTTGGTAGGAATCTGTCAGAAGGGCACCACTTATCTCTCTCCAAGAATATGCAAACTATAATCAGCCTGCTACAACAATAAAAAGGGTGAAAGCTGCTGAACAGATCCGGGCTTTCTGTTGAGAAATAGTTCTCCTGATATAAAATCTTCTTGTTCTGGCATCAAAGCTTCCTACAAAGACTGCCTATTGATCTTCAAGCCCTTACTCCAGAGTGGGGAACCACTCAACCCCTTGTTAGTTGTTTTAATGTTGACTACTGTGATTCTCCAATATGCTGTTTGCTGGAGTGCTCCATACTCTGATCTAGAATCGGCCACACCGTAGCAAATTCTGAGATGGGTGTTGGAGCAGGATCAAGCCTCAAAGGTATCGAGGAAGTGCCACACCAGAGATTAAGGAGGGACTTAATAAAATTGTGTTAATTTATACCTAAAGTATTGCAGTGGCACCACAAGTGCACACCATACAATTGAGCACTCCTGTTCTGAGTATTGTAGACCTCTATTGCTGGTGAATAGGTTGAAAGGGGGCTTTTGACGAACTAACAAATCTGAAGCGGTGTTTGATCAATAAACCACTCTTGGAGACTTGGGATGACCGTGAATCTTTTTTGGACTATCTAATCCGTAGATAATCAAATTATTTTACTTTCTCCAACTTGTTGGATCCTGAGTGCTTGTTCCCCTTTAGATTCTAGAGTTTAATATAGATCATAAACTTTATGGTCGAGGCATATGAGCTGCATATTATACACTGTGCATAGATCGCCATCTGGTGTTGGGCCCGGATGTTTGCAGTTTGTTTTTCCTCTTGGAAGTCTAGGTCGGTGACTCCTCTTTTGGTTCGTATTGCGCATGGGCTTCGGCTCCATCCTCGGATTGTTTTTTTTCTGCCAAAAATCCTTGCTCATCGAGCTCCTTCAGATAATAAATCATCTTAATCACCTTCTCTTCGGCACTTCTTTGATTCCGGTCGTCGACGGCGGCCTTCGGGCCTATTCCGGCTCCGGTCTCGGCAGATGGAAAGAACTCCCTTCAAGAAGTGCCCTCGCTGTGGGTCCAAATTCCCCCACACCAATCTTCATGAGGTGTGCAACCTCTGCCTCTCCCCTCAACACGAGGCCCGAGACTGTCCCGCCTGCAAGTCTTTTCGCTCTAAAAAGACGATTCGTGATCGGGCTAGACGCAACATGGCGCACTCCTCGACCTCCGCTCCAGTCGACATCTTCGGAGGCTACGTCGAAGCTCCAGGACAGCAGAACATCAAAGAGGACGACTACCTCGTCAGTGCTTCCAAGGCCGACGACTCCGATGTGGAGGACATCACCCCGGCGCAGAGGGTCGCGAGTACCAATCTACCCACACCCACGCCGACACCCAAAAAGGCTTTGGTCACACCTTCGCCTTCGGGCCTAGGCAAGACCAAGGATACTGCTTCTCACCCCACCTTCGGGCCCGGTAAAGAAGCCTATTAAGCCTTCGGCAGCTTGGGCTCGAGCCAGCCGACCAGCGGTAACGAAAAACACCCTTCGGAACCGAAGAAAAAAATCTGCCTCCGTCTCCACACCGAACCCAGTACCAAAGCCTTCGGTGTCGAAGCCTGCCCTTCTGGTGCCGACCAAACATCACAAGGCCCTCGGCACAGACACTCCCGTACCGAAGCCTTCTTCGACACTGACCAAAAAATCGGAGGTCCCAAAGAAGCACGGCTTAAACAAGCCTAAAAAGCCGTCTGCCCCGAAAACTTCGGCGCCGACCGAACAACCAGTGTCGCAAACTTTTCACACCGGATCCTCTGCAAAAGACACTCACCGAGGATCCAAAAACTGGACATTTGACATTGTCTTCAAAAAAGAGACACTTGGATAGACCAGCTCCACCGCCACCTCCAAAGAGTAAAGACACTGCTACCTCCCCTTTCAGAGTGCCTTCCCCACCTCCTCCACCCTCTCCACCCCTGCCTCCTCGTTCCCCAACCTTGTCTCCTGCCCCAGATGATTTAGGAGACCCTTATAATGATCCAGCAGATGTGCCACAAGACCCCACCCCTACTGGATCTCCAGACCCATGGGACGACTAGAACAATCCAGACATCCCAGATGTCCCACAGGATGACCATTACCCATCTAGGCCATCCCCACCTGAAGATTCCTTAGGCTTTCACCACCTATTACAAAGGGCGGCACACTACCACGGGGTGGAGTTACATACTGACCCAGTGGAGGAAGATTTTCTCCTAGACACCTTCGACAATGCACATAGGTCTACTGCCATTCTACCTATGTTAAAGGGAGTAATTAAACATGCACCGGAAGTTTTTAAAGACCCAGTCGGGGCCAGGGTCCTCAACCCCCGTATAGAGAAATACAAAGCCGCCCCCACAGACCCTTCATACATTAAAGGTCCTGCACCATTGGATTCCCTAGTGGTATCTACAGCTAGGAAGCGCTCAAATTCTCAGGCGTCAGGCGAAGCACCACCACCTGACAGAGTCCAAGCTCCTAGACGCGTCAAGGAAGCGCACTGCGTCACAAGCCGCCAATAAATGGCGTATCGCCAACACGCAAGCGCTGTTGGCCAGATACGACAGGGCGCATTATGATGAGTTGGAGACCATCATGCACCATCTCCCTGAAAAATACAGGAATAGGGCTAATGAATTGATCCAAGAGGGAAAAACAATAACTAATACCTCTATACGCTGTGCCCTAGATGCAGAAGATACAGCCTCCAGGGCCATAAACACCAGTGTCCTTCTCCGTCGCCATGCCTGGCTCAGAGTTTCAGGGTTTAAACCTGAGGTACAAGCCTCTATATTGAACCACCCATTCGACCAAGATCATCTATTTGGCCCAAAAGTTGATGAAGCCCTCGAAGATGAAAAAAGATACTGACACTGCGAAATCCATGGGAACCCTACAGTCACACACTCCTAGTCGCTCTTTTCGCCGCTCTTCCTTTCGGGGCACGGGCAGAGGCTACTCGGATAGTGCATCCACGTCCTACAAATCCCCTCCTCAATCTACCTTTACAAAGGGTTATCAAAGAGGTGGATACAGAGGCAATAATAATCAAGGCAGAGGCAAGACAAATACCGCCCGCTCTGCCACACCTCCTACCCAATGACTTTCCCCCGCTCCCTCCAGACCATTCCACTCCGGTCGGGGGCAGAATACAACATTTCCTTCACGTCTGGGAGACAATCACCTCAGACAGATGGGTGACCCAAATTATTCGTTCAGGGTATTGCCTAGAATTAACATCTACCCCCCCCCCCCCAAACATTCCACCCAGGCAACGCCCTATGTCTCAAGAACATACTACGTTACTAAAACAGGAGGTGATCTCCCTCCTGCAAAAACAAGCCATAGAGCAGGTCCCCATAAATCAACAAAATTTAGGGGTCTACTCCCTGTACTTTCTGATTCCAAAGAGACGAGACTACGAACTATCCTAGGTCTCAGACCTCTAAATACTTACATACATTCAGACCATTTTCACATGGTAACCCTTCAACAGGTTCTTCCACTCCTCTCCCAGAACGACTTCCTCACCACTCTGGACTTGAAAGACCCATACTTTCACATCCCAGTACACCAGGCTCACAGAGTACCTCAGATCTGTGGTGGACGGGCAACACTACCAGTTCAAGGTGCTCCCTTTCGGGGTAACACCACCAAGGGTATTCACCAAGTGCCTAGCAGTAGTGGCTGCACACCTCAGAAGACAGCACATTCACGTCTTCCCCTACTTGGACGACTGGCTAATAAAAGCCACGTCCTACGAACAATGTGTGCAACACACGGCCGCTACAATCCAACTGCTTCACCAGCTAGGGTTCACAGTGAACCATCAAAAGTCCCACCTGGTACCATCACACACAAAACAATACCTCGGTGCTACCATAGACACCTCAAAAGCCATAGCCTATCCCAACCCTGCCAGGATTGCAAACATACAGGCTCTGCGTCACAAATTCATATTTCAACACGCTCTCCCAGCAAGAGTGTTTATGCAACTGATAGGGATGATGGCCTCTTGCATTTTCATAGTGCCCCATGCTAGACTACAGATGCGTCCACTCCAAGAGTGCTTAGCGCGCCAGTGGAACCAGGCCCAGGGGCAACTGACAGATCTGGTGTTGGTAGACGGTCGCACCCATCGCTCTCTGCAGTGGTGGAACACCACAAACCTTTCCAGAGGTCGACCGTTCCTGGACCCGGTTCCACAAATAATCCTGACAACAGACGGATCGCTCTCCGGCTGGGGAGCTCATCGGTTACATCTCACAGTACAGGGCACATGGACGCCGCAACAGAAGTTACTCCACATCAACCATCTGGAGTTACTGGCAATCTTCTTCGCCCTAAAATGCTTCCAGACGCAGATTTCAGGCAAGGCAGTCCTTATTCGCACAGACAACATGACTGCCATGTACTACATTCAAAAACAGGGGGCACACACACTCCACAGCTCTCTCAATTAGCACAGAGCATATGGAGATGGGCAATTCCACAATCTTTCTCCTGGCCCAACACGTCCCAAGTCCAAAACACCGTGGCAGATCTGCTCAGCAGACAAACTCAGCAGATCCATGAGTGGGAACTTCACCCACAGGTTCTTCACCCGTTCTTTCAGATGTTGGGGCATTCACAGATAGACCTGTTCGCCACCCACGAAAACAAAAAATGCCCAAGCTTCGCCGCCAGATACCCACACCCATTGTCCAAAGGCAATGCGATATGGATGAACTGGTCAAACAAATTTGCATATGCTTTTCCACCTCTCCCACTAATTCCATTAGTGGTGCAAAAGCTACAACAGCATTCCCTAACACTAATCCTAGTAGCTCCAACGTGGGCCAGACAACCGTGGTACACCACTGCTGGAACTCTCGGTAGTACCACACCAAAAGCTGCACCTTTCACCATGCCTCCTAACCCAGAACCATGGAGAGATCAGGCACCCGGACCCAGCTCAGCTCAACCTTGCGATCTGGCTCCTGAGGTCCTAGAATTCGGATACCTTAACCTTCCTCCAGATTGCATGAATATTATCAGGGAAGCTAGATGCCCTACTACTAGGGCATGCTATGCTGCAAAGTGGAAAAGATTTGTTGTTTACTGCCACAACAACACAATCAACCCTTTAAATGTGTCCATACAGCACATTATATGTTACTTGCTCCATCTACAAAGGTGTAACCTAGCATATACTTTCATTCGGTTGCACCTCGCAGCAATTGCTGCTTATTTACAGAACAGGCGGCACCTATCACCTTTCAGGGTGCCTGCTATCAAGGTCTTTATGGAAGGCCTCAAAAGAGTAATTCCACCCAGGGTACCACCTTCACCTGTCTGGAACTTGAATATAGTTCTCACAAGGTTAATGGGACCCCCTTTCAAACCATTACATAAATGTGAGCTGCAATTTCTCACATGGAAAACAGCTTTTCTAGTGGCCATCACTTCCCTCAGAAGGGTTAGTGAAATACAAGCACTCACTATACAGGAACCTTTTCTCCAAATGCATCAGAACAAGGTTGTACTCCGCATCAACCCAAAATTTCTACCCAAAGTCATTTCTCCATTCCATCTAAACCAGTCGGTAGAATTGCCAGTCTTTTTCTCACAACCTCAAACCGTTGCGGAAAGGGTTTTACACACACTGGATGTTAAAAGGGCCTTACTTTACTACATCCAAAGAACACAACCTTTCAGAAAAACCAAACTGCTATTTGTCTTTCTCTCACCACAATAAGGCAACCCTATTTCTAAATCCGGGATAGCTAGGTGGATTGTAAAATGCATACAGATTTTGCTACCACAAAGCAAAACTAACGCTATCTGTTCCCCTCCCCTAAAGCCCACTCTACAAGGAAGATAGGGGCTTCTATGGCTTTTCTAGGAAACATACCACTAGATGACATCTGCAAGGCAGCGACATGGTCAACACCGCACACTTTCACAAAACATTACTGTGTAGATGTGCAAACCAAGCTACTGTGGGCCAGACTGTACTATAACACTGTTCCAAACAACTGCAACGGATGTCGGTGGTCACTGCTATATAATCTATGCACAGTGTATAATCTGCAGCTCGTATGCCTCAACGGAATATGCTACTTACCAGTATGCATCTGTTCTTGGCATGTAGAGCTGCAGATCTATACACGCCCACCCGCCTCCCCGGCTACCTGTATCCGTTCCAGTTTATCCTATTTAGACACAACACACATGGGTTTCTTTACTGTTACTACTACGCTCCATCTTTCCCTGCTGGCGAAAAACAATCTGAGGATGGAGCCGAAGCCCATGCGCAATACGAACCAAAGGAGGAGTCACCGACCTCGTGACTTCCAAAGACTTTCCAAGAGGAAAAACAAACTGCAAACATCCGGGCCCAACACCAGATGGCGATCTATGCAGTGTATAGATCTGCAGCTCTACATGCCAAGAACCGATGCATACTAGTAAGTAGCATATTCCTTTCAAAGCATTTATTTCTAAACTAACTCGCAAAGTAGTGAGAATCTATTAAGGGTTTGCAAGGCAAGTGCAGTTTTGGAAAATCAAGAGTCTGCATATAAACATGTGGGCACCTGTTTGGGCTTCCAGAATTGGCGAATTGACGCAGTCCAAAAGGAAACTGATGCATCAGAGGGAGAATCTGAGCCAGAACACAGCCCTGGCAGACTCCATTCTTTAACATAGTTCTCCTCCGTGAGTTTACCACTGGTTCCCACCACACTTGGGCATAATTCCCCCCTCATGGAGGTGCTTTATGAGATCAAGGATGTTACTAGGGACACCCATACTAGCCAATAGTTCTTAGAGCGAAGCTCTAGGGACCAGATCATATTCCGCGATCTTGTGGTTGGGCGATCTTGTGGTTGGGTCCGGATTCGTAGTCCTTTTTTTTTTTTTTTTTTTTTTTTTGTAGCCCAGGTGGGCGGCAACAACCACCATTTGGTGCACCTCCCGTGACGTCGTCGTGCTTCCTGCGGAAGTCCCACCTTTGGGGCGCCATCTTCGGGTTCTTTTTTCCTTTCTTTTTTTTTTTTTTTTTAACCCTAGGCGATTGATTAATCCTTGTCCATTTTTCTGTACGTTTTCATTCCTTTTGATCTTTTCCATTTTACCCCCTCTTCCTCCAGCCTCATCTTCCTGGCGGAGGTGGGTGGGTTCGCTAGTGAATCCAGAAAGATCTTCAAGCTGCAAAACTACACCGACAGGTAAACTATTCGTTTTGCAGCGTGAATCTTTCTGGATTCACTATGCTGTGCATAGATTTTGTAGCGGTTTTCCTAATTTTGTGGCGGCTGGGTGGAAGATGAGCGTTGGTCGTTGATAATGTGTTGAAGCACCTTCTGTCCAACCTGTGCTTCCTTGTTCATCTGAATGTCCAGTGTTTCGTGAACGTGTGCACAGATGCCCAAGTTGCCGCAAGACAAATGTCCTGGATGGGCGTGTTCGCCAGGAAGGCAACGGTGGCCCCCTTCTTTGTGGAGTGAGCCTGAGGCCCTTCCGCTAGCTCCTGTCCAGCCTGTTTGTGGCAAAATTGAGTAGTGAGGGCAATCCATCTAGCGATGGTGCCCTTAGTCACTGGCCTACCCATGAAGCTAGTGGCGAAGGACACAAACAGCTGTTCCGACTTCCTGAGATCCTTGGTTCTCTCAATGTAGTGCATCACCGCTCTTCTTGCGTCGAGGGTGTGCAGGGCCTTTTCTGCGTTTGAAGTCGGGTTTTGGAAGAAACTTGGTATCTGAATACTGATTCATGTGGAACGCCGACACCACTTTGGGCATGAAGTGTGGGCACAGCATAGTGAATCCAGAAAGATCTTCAAGCTGCTAAACTACTCCGACAGGTAAACTATTCGTTCTCCTCCGTGAGTTCACCACTGGTTCCCACCACACTTGGGCATAATTCCCCCTTCATGGAGGTGCTTTATGATATCAAGGATGTTACTAGGGACACCCATACTAGCCAATAGTTCTTAGAGCGAAGCTCTAGGGACCAGATCAAATGCAGCCCAAAGTTCTATGAAAGCGACAAAGATTCCCACTGTTAAACTGTATTCCACTTCATCAATAGAAAATGAAAGACCTGGTCCACAATTACCATCTTTAGTCTAAAGCCGGTTTGTAAATGTGTTAAAATTTCCCTGTCCTCAATCCACTCTTAACTTTGCAAGCACCTGCTTGCCAGAAATCTTTTGCAGATTAGCCAAGGGCCCAAGAGGGCGGTAATTGCTGGAAAAGCTCCAGCAGGCTTTTTGAAGACAACTTTTTCAGCTCCCTTCCAGGTCGAGGGTATTGGGACTTTAGCGGCTATAGCATTCGAGAACAAGTTAATATAGGGAATCATGATGGTGATATCAGAGCGCCATAAATCAACATGGGTTTATCCAACCAGAGTTTTCCCCGGGCTGTGGAGCTTGACTGCAGTTTCTATATTTGCAAGTGAAAATGTGATTGGCGGTGTGAGATTGCTGTGCAAGGCGGGCCTGGTAACTGCGTGTGGGAAAGAATAAAGAAGTCTGAAGTGGGCAGTCTAATCGCTCAATTGGATGTGAATCTCTGGGGCCGTGGCATTGTGTTTGAGCTCCTTTTTAGGGTGTTTTTGACGCCAAATCGGAGTGAAGAATGCAACTCGCGCTCCTTATTTCCCTCACTGCATTTAAAAGAAGGCATTTTTGCCAGAAGCACCACCCCTTTGGTGGGTCCGGGTCCCGGGGGCGAACTTTGGTGGGCGCCATTTTGGATTGGGGCACTTGATCCGGCGGCGGCCGCCATCTTGGAGCGGACTCGCGCGCTAAGGGCTTATTGGAGCGCCTATTTAAAGTCGCTTTTTCCCGCGCAGCGGGACGCGCAAGTGGACGCCTTCCCTTAGCCTGAGTCGTGCCGGAGTCCTGCCCGTCGGCGCCAGTCAGCGTCCCGGAGGCGCTGGGGCGGCGGTGGACCGCGGCCAGGTAAGCCTCGGACGAGGATGATCTGTTACACCTCAGCGACGCTGCGCGCCCTGCAGACTGTTTCTTGTTCTTGTCGCTCGGTTTTCCCGGGCCGTGTCAAGGGTAAACGGCGTTGCCCGGGCTGTGGCTGGTCGCCTGTGTGGACTCCTGTCACCGTCCACCGACCAGCAGTGGCTCGTGTTAAACATCTGTGCCTGCTGCTCAATACGAGGTCAGTAGGTAGCCATGCCCTGTACATTTATGATCTCCTTGTCAGGGAAAATCCATTATGTCTTCTACTGACTGAAACCTGGTTGGGCGAGGTGTCCAATCCGGACATTTTCTCAGCCATTCCTCCGGCGTATAATATCTTCCAGCAGGACAGAGCGAAGGGAAGGGGTGGCGGGGTTGCTGTGGTGGTGAAGAAGAGCGTGTCCTGCTCAGTTCTCCCCCTGAATTCCATCGGGGGTTCCGAGTCCCTTGCCTTTACGCTCAGACTGTCCCCGTGCCAAGCTCTGAAGGGGCTGCTGGTATACAGGCCGCCTGGCCCTGTGGGTTCCTTTTTGGATGACCTGCAGATGGCCATTTCCGAACTGGCGCTGTCCACACCGCATTGTGTGGTGGCGGGCGACTTCAATTTCCATCTTGACGTGGCGGACGATTCGGACAACTAAATTGCTGGATATCACATCCCCGCTGGGCCTTGTACCTTTTGTGATGGGTCCTACACATGAGAATGGGCATACCCTGGACCAAGTGTTTTCGTCGGTCCCGATTTGATATTGAAACCCTGCCCGTGCTCTGGACGGATCACAGGCTGATTAGGTTCTCCGTGTTGGAGAACGGGCGAACGAACAGCAGCGCCCCCATACTGCCAAGACCAGCTGTGAGCGTTGCATAGAGTGACGCCCGGGCGATTTGGAACGGGACACTGAGGCTCTGCAGCTGTGGCTGACTGAAAGGTTGAATGATCTTGCCCCAAGGGCGGCCCCCCCGGTCCACGGCGATCTGCGCCGTGGTTTACAGAGGCGCTGCACGTGGCTCACAGCCAATGTAAGGTTGCTGAGCGGGCCTGGCGCCTTCAGTATGACGGGAAGGCCAAACTCGCCTATAGATCGGCTGTGAAGGCTTATCACCGGGACATCCTGTGTGCAAAGAAGGAATATCTTGCTAGGAGGATCGAGGCGTCTGTTAACTCTTGTGTTAACTCCTGTAAGGAGATCTTCACTGTGGTGAAGGAGTTCACGACCCCCAGCTCCAACTTGCCCCTTCCAGTTTCACCTGACTCGTGGGCGTGTGATCTTGCCAGCTTCTTTACAGATAAGATCAAGGCGATTCAGGCCTCCTTCTTGGAGAGGTCGGAGGAGGGGTGTTTCGGCTCCGGGGCGGGACGCGTTCCATCGTCCACCCCTGTTGCTGTGCTGTCGGACTTTCCATCTGTTTCTAGCGATGCGTCCCTGTTGCTGCTGGCCAGCCTTAAATCGGGCTCGCCGCTAGACCCCTGCCCTGCCAAATTTTTGGCTAGGATGGCGGCGATGGTGAACCCACTGGTCAACCCCCTTCTCAATGCCTCCTTGAGGGAGGGGAGTGTCCCATGCACCTGGAAAAGGGCGGTGGTGATCCCCTCCTGAAAGCCCGGTTTGGATGCCGAGGTCCTGGCCAACTACAGGCCAATTTCTCTTCTCCCGGCTCTGGCGAAGATCACAGAGAAACATGTGCATGGCATCTTGTCTGGTTTCTTAGAAACTATCTACTTCATCCATCCCAATCCGGATTCCGTCCTAATTTAAGTACAGAAACGGCTCTGTTGGAGGTCTCGGAGGTCATTCGCGAGACTTTGGATGTTGGAGGCAAGGCCATGCTTGTCATGTTAGATCTGTCGGCGGCCTTTGACACCGTCCCCCATGTGGCGCTCCTCGCCAGGCTCCATGACATCGGCCTTAGGGGGACGGTGCTCAAATGGTTTACATCTTTTCTTGAGGGCCGCCGCCAGACTATCTGGGTTTCCCAGAGCTCCGCTGAGATGCCGCCATTGGGAGTCTGAGTTCCACAGGGTTCTGTGTTGAGCCCGACGTTGTTCAACATCTTCATGTCCCCTCTGGCGCCCTTGGTGGCTTATGGGGCCCAGATCGTGTCATACGCAGATGACACGCAACTCCTCTTCACCTGCGGAAAAGATCAGGCATTTGATGGAGAGAGTATTCGGGGGTGCTTGGGAATGGTCTTCGACTGGTTCCAGCGGAATAGCCTGAAGGCCAATTCCAGCAAGTCGGAGGTTTTATTCTTCGGCTGTGCTACCGACCCGGAGTGGCAGGAATGGTGGCCGTTGGATATGTGTCCTCCTGCACAGTCATCGCTGGTTGCCAAAAACCTGGGAGTCAAGCTGGACAATAAGCTTATGTTGAGAGCGCATGTTCTTGGTCTGGCTGGCACCTGCTTTGGCATTTTGAAGATGCTCCGCAAGTCTCTACCATTGCTCTCTGTGGAGCACAGGCGGATCACTGTGCAAGCTCTTATTGGATCCAGGCTGGATTACGTGAACGCCCTCTTCCTTGGCCTCCCGGATTATTTGGTCCAGCGCCTGCAGGTGGCGCAGAACTCTGCCGCTCGTGCCATTTTTGGCCTTCACAGGCGAGCACGAGTATCTGGGCTGCTGCAGACGCTTCACTGGTTGCCCATCCGGAAGCTGATTATGTTTAAATCCTTGACGCTGATGCATAAAGCACTTTTTGGCTCTGGCGCTAGGTATTTGCAACGGAGGCTGTCTTTTTACCGTCCAGCCCGTTCACTGCGGTCAGAATCTCTTTTCATGGCCGTGGTTCCGCGTGAGGAAGGCCCGCACTGGGGGGCGCTCTTTTAGCCTCGAGGCCCCTCAGCTTTGGAATTCGCTTCCGCTGGTTTTACGCAGCACTTCTAATTTGCTTCAGTTTAGGAAGAGCCTGAAGACCTGGCTTTTTAACCTTTAGGTTTTCTTTTCTCCTTTTTTGCCTTGTGGTCTGTTATTGGTCTGTTGTGTTATTTTACACTGAGCTGCATGTGGAAAGCGCCGGGACACTTTCTGAGTAGCCGTGCGCTATATAAACACAATATAACCTAACATAACTGACAGGATTATTTTAGTGATCTTTTCATTGCATATAATGACAGATTTAGCAACAAAGGTTCCCAGTTTTCTAAATGCTCATTTATCATAGACTCTAGGTCTCTGTTTAGTACTTCATTTCCGTCTTGGCCCATAAGACAATACATTTATTTTGGGGGCCGCCCTTCAACTTTTTCTATCAACTTTCAGTGATACTGTGGACCCCTTACTTTTGTAATGGTGAACGAATAATACTGGTATTGTAGAGTCAATTACTGGAGTAGCTATGTAGAGATCAACCGAATTGACGCCAGGTAACTGCGTAGAGCCCAGTTACCAGCCTTGGGGGCTCTTGGGCTGCTACCCTCTAACCTCAGTTCCCCTTCAACTATAGTGATCTTTTTGGAGATAGCACCCATTGTAGATGTTAAGTGACCTTATGCCGCAGTCCTTTCATGAGCGCTTTTGGTTACTTTGAGGAGGTGAGCTTTTCAAATCCTGCCCATAGAGGGATGGCCTGGTCTGATCTTGACCGGGACACAGGCCCCTTCTTGGCCTAGGTATGCGCCCAGGCTCTGCAGGAGATCCCAGGTGCTCTAATGCACATCATGCTGCAGGAGCTCCTCGCCCTGGGCTCAGACATGGTGTTGTGGGAAAGAGTCCACACAGCCCCACACTCTAGAGTCTGCATCACCCAGTGTACTTTTAGATGCTCCTAGGCAGTTTCAGGAGAAGCGTTCAGAAAAAGTTTATTTCACATGAGGTGAGCATATGCCTAGGAGAACCAACACTGAAGTGGTTGGAATATGACCTTCTCATTCCAGTAGGGTTTTATGTGTGTAATCCCACCAAATATGTTTAAGATCACTAAACCGATGGCAACCCCTTCAATTTACCAGACTTGCAGTTGATTTGAACTGCGTAAGCTTAGAGGAGTAAATAAATGAGTCAAATGTGACTTTAGTGTGCTGCTTGGCCTGCAGTGGAGTGAGTTTTATTATCGTCTCATTGGGCACATTGATAATCAGTTCTTGTTACACCTTGTGTTATTCCAATAAGATTTGTATGAATGGCAGGGAGTTGGTGCTTAGTGAAGTATAATGTTGTATAGGTAACTTATGCGCCCTTTAGAATCCACCCGCTAGTTGTACAAACCTCTCAGTGGCATTGCATGCCACAGTAGCAGCCTGTTTAATTAGTGGGTGTACGATCCAGTCTCTTAATTGCAAATAATCGAACTGTTTAAACTCCCATGATTAAATTCTTTTTGCAAGAATAAAATTCAGAATCTCCAAGCCTTTAAACCTGGTGAGATTATTGAATCCTTGCCCTCTGTTTAATGTGATGGGCTCAAGAGCTCGAGTGAAGGCTGAGATATGGTGTATAGAGGGGAGAGGGAATGGAGTCACTTGATATCATTCATCTCTTTAGGTTCATTCCTAAACTTTTGCCGCCACCCTTCCTGTTTTCTGAATCTGTTTTTGCAGGGTTTCTAGATTCTGCGCACTTGACCAGTGTCTAAAGTGCATGTGCTCTCCTTTTGAACATGGTGACATTGGTTTACACCAAATTGGCACAGTTTATTTATACTTTACTAGTAAAAGTGGTACTGTATATACCAATGGCCTGTAAACTAAGTGCTACTAATGGGCCTGCAGCACTGGTTGTTCCCCCACTTAAGCAGACTTTTAAACGTGTCCCAGGCTTGCCATTGCAGCCTGTGTGTAGTGCAGTTTAAACTATTTCAACATGGCAAAATTATCCATTTGTCAGGCCTAAACCTTTCTGTTCGAGGCATATGAGCTGCAGATCACACACTTAGGAAAAGATCGCCATCTGGTGTTGGGCTCAGATGATTGCAGGTTGTTGTGATCTTCGAAAGAAGCCTTTGGTCACGAGATGGGTGACTCCTCCTCTGGACAACAGTGCGCATGGGGATCCACTCCATCCTCAGATTGTTTTTTTCCGCCATTGGGTTCGGATGAACTTTTTTCCGCTCCAGCTGAAAACTTCTAACAATCAAACAACCTTCCAAAATTTTACAGCTCGACGTCGAAATGCACTCAGACCGGTTCCGGACGCGGCTCATGGAAAGGACACCATTTAAAAAAATGCCCCCAATGTGGAGCAAAGTCCCACCACGAGGTCTATAACCTGTGCCTCTCGCCGGACCACAACGAATCCAGCTGTCCAGCCTGCGCCGCATTCCGTTAGAAGAAAACCATCTGGGACCGAAGAGCTCAACGCCATATCATGGCCAGGCCAGCTCCAGAACCAGACGACATCTTTGCCCAGGATGTCCCTGACGACTCCGAAGACCTCCAAATCGTATCAGAGGCTGACGATTCTGATGACCTCAGCGTGTGAGTACCAGTGCCCCTACCCCAACCCCACCAAAAAAGGCATTGGTCAAGACTCAGCCAGCTGGCCCCAGTCGCGACTGAAAATCATCTTCAGAGGCCCCGCCCTCGGGCCCGGCTCCGAAGAAATATACAACTGCAGGTGGCTCGGGCTCGAGTACCTCATATTACTGTGCCCACAATACCTTCGGCACCGAAGACTTCCCTGTCGGCACCGAAGCAGGCTCCGAGGCCGAAATCTACACCGGCACCGAAAGGTTCCTCGGTGCCTAAATCTACACCGACACCGAATTCTTCGGCACCAAAATCATCCTCGGTACCGAAAAAAAAGTCCACAGACTCTACCGATCTCCCAAAACACAGATCGGAGCCGAAAAAGTCGGCGCCAAAGCCACTTTCGGACAATGAGGAACTTTTTCGCCCGGATCCCACGCAAAAAAGGATTTACATAAATCCAAAGACCGCACATGTCACAGCTGTGCCATACAAGAAAAGGAAGCTGAACACACCACCTCCAGCTCCCGTAAAGAAGGACTTTGCCACCTCACCCATTCGTCCTTCCTCTCCTATATTACCTCTCATTCCACCCCCACCTCCTTCCCCTCTACCATCTCCTTCGCATACACCACCTCCACAGGATGATGATGACGATTTAGGGGGAGACCCAGATGATCCTATTGATCCTCATGATCCCTTTACACTCCCGGACACGGCACCCTTAGATGACTGGGCTTTCCCTTTACCTGACCTTCCTGATCCCACTACATACCCTTCCAAACCCTCCCCTCCTGATGACCATTTAGGGTTTGGGCAACTCATAAACAGGGCAGCACTGTTCCATGGCGTTGCCATGCACACAGATACACCTGAGGAGGACTTTCTCCTCGACACATTTGAGCAGTCTCAAAAATCTGTTCAAATCTTGCCCATGATTAAGGGAGTGATAAAGCACGCCACTGAGGTTTTTAAGGACCCTGTTACAGCTAGGGTTCTTAACCCCCGAATAGAAAGAATATAGACCGGCCCCACAGGATCCCACTTACATCAAAGCGCAGCTCCCTCTAGACTCTTTAGTCGTGTCAAATGCAAGGAAGCGGGCTAACTCCCAAACAGGAGACGCACCGCCCCCAGACAAAGTCTAATCTCTTAGAGGCCTCGGGGGGGGGGGGGGGGTGAGGGTGAAAGGGTTGCCGCACAAGCTGCTAACCACTGGCGTATTGCCAACACACAAGCCCTATTGGCTCGATATGATAGGGCTCATTATGACCAGCTAGAGGAGCTTTTGCAACACCTGCCTGATCAGTACAAATCCCAGGCCAATGACCTCATTCAAGAGGTAAAGCTAATCTCAAATGCCTCAATCAAATGTGCACTAGACGCAGCGGACACCGCCTCTAGGGCAGTCAACACGAGCGTGTTACTTAGACGCCACGCATGGCTACGTATTTCCGGTTTTAAGCCGGAAGTATAATCAACCATTCTTGCTCAACCCTTTAATCAGGAGCAACTATTTGGACCCGCAGTCGACACTGCACTAGAAAAGATGAAGAAAGATAATGAGACTGCCAAATCAATGGGAGCATTACAGTCTACACAACCCCGAGGCTCCTTTCGACGCTCCTTTTGACGCTCCTTTTACAGGGGAGCCTCCAAAAATGTGGGAACGGACACCTCTTCCACAACCTCCGGACAAACATCCCCTAACGGAGGATATTTTAGAGGAGGATATAGGGGAAACAATACCAAGGGCCGAGGACGGGGCAACACCCACACCTCTCCAGCCACTAAACAGTGACTTGCCTCCACTCCCCTCAGACCATTCCACTCCGGTCGGGGGAAGACTCCAACAGTTCCTACCTGTCTGGGATTCCATCACAAGTGGGTAAGACAAATTATCCAGTTTGGCTACTGCCTCGAACTCACAAACACCCCCCCCCCCCCCCCCCCCCCCCCCCCCCAATAAACATACCACCCAAACATCGTCCAATGTCACCCCACCATCTCACGCTCCTCAAACAGGAAATTCGGTCTTTGCTTCAAAAACACGCAATAGAACCAGTTCCACTCCAACATCAGGGTACAGGAGTATATTCTCTATTTCCTCATTCCCAGAAAGGATGGGACCTTAAGACCCATACTGGACCTCAGGCTACTAAACCAATACATACAATCAGATCACTTCCATATGATCACTCTCCAACAAGTCCTCCCACTACTTCTACAGGGCGACTTCCTTGCCACATTGGACCTCAAGGACTCCTACTTTCACATCCCTATGCATCCCGCTCACAGGAAATATCTACGATTTGTGGTAGACTGGCAACACTATCAGTTCACAGTTCTCCCATTCGGAGTAACAACCGCACCCAGGGTATTCACCAAATGCTTAGCAGTTGTGGCAGCGCATCTCAGGAGACCACAAATCCATGTCTTCCCCTATCTCGACAATTGGCTCATAAAAGCCAATACTCTCGACAAATGCGTTCTCCACACTCACCGCACTATTCAAACCCTACACGACTTGGGATTTACCATCAACTATCCCAAATCTTTACTGCAACCCTCCCACATACATCAATATCTGGGAGCCACCATAAATGCATCCAAGGCCATAGCTTATCCCAGCACAGCCAGGATAGCCAACATACAAAATCTCATCTCAAAATTTCAAACGCAACACTCTCTTCCAGCAAGAGTGTTTATGCAACTGTTAGGCATGATGGCGTCCTGCATCTCCATCGTACCCCACACACGACTTCAAATGCGGCCCTTGCAAGAGTGTCCAGCACAACAGTGGAACCAGGTTCACGGACAACTTACCGATCTGGTGTTGGTGGACAGTCGCTCACTTCGTTCACTAAAATGGTGGAACACCATCAACCTGTCCAAAGGGCGGCCGTTCTTAGAGCCTCTTACACAAGTAGTGCTGACCACCGACGCATCTCTCACGGGGTGGGGAGCCCACCTCCTTCAATACACCACTCAGGGCAGATGGACCACTCAACACAAACTGCTCCATATCAATCACCTCGAACTTCTAGCGGTGTTCCTAGCACTCAAATCCTTTCAAGTACATCTAAAGAACAAAACTGTCATCCGCACAGACAATATGACGACAATGTATTACATACAGAAACGGGGGGGGGGGGGACACATTCTCTCCAACTGTCCCGACTTGCACAGCCAATCTGGAGATGGGCAATTCCCCAAAACATCTACCTGCTAGCGCAACACCTTCCAGGCGTTCACAACCAGGTTGCCGATCTCCTAAGTCGCCAGACACAGCAAATCCACGAATGGGAATTACACCCCAAAGTCCTATCCCCATTCTTCCAAAAATGGGGCCAACCAGACCTAGATCTGTTCACCACTCACAAACACAAAATGCCCAACCTTCGCCGCCAGGTTTCCACACCCACAGTCAAAGGGCAATGCAATATGGATGAACTGGTCAGGCAGATTTGCGTACGCTTTTCCGCCTCTCCCACTCATTCCATTTGTGGTGCGCAAGCTGAAACAGTCGCTTAAACTGATGCTAGTAGCTCCCACTTGGGCACGTCAACCCTGGTTCACCACACTTCTAGAACTATCGCTAGTTCCACATCAAAAATTGCGCCTCTCCCCGGCACTATTAACCCAGAACCATGGAGAAATCAGACACCCAGATCCTCAGACACTGAACTTGGCAATCTGGCTCCTGAAGTCTTTGAGTTAGGTTACCTCAACCTCCCACCGGACTGTATGAATATCATAAAAGAGGCTAGAAGACCTACTACCAGGGCGTGTGTTATGCAGCAAAATGGAAAAGATTTGCCATTTACTGTGCTAACCATGACATACGTCCACTAGATGCTTCCATCCAAAACATTATTTGCTATCTACTACACTTGCAAAGATGCAATTTAGCATATTCCTCCATACGGCTACACCTAGCGGCCTTAGCAGCCTACTTGCAAAATAGACCACACCTGTCCCTCTTTAAGGTACCAGCCATCAAAGCATTTATGGAGGGTCTTAAAAAAATTATTCCTCCAAGATTACCACCTTCCCCAGTGTGGAATCTCAATATTCTCACAAGGCTCATGGGTCCTCCATTTGAACCTATGCATAAATGCGAACTGCAGTTCCTAACATGGAAAGTGGCTTTCCTTATCGCAATTACATCCCTACGGAGAGTAAGTGAGATACAAGCCTTGACTCTTGAAGAACCATTCTTACAACTACATCGTAACAAAGTGGTTCTTAGGACAAACCCGTAATTCCTCCCTAAAGTCATTTCCCCTTTCCATCTTAACCAATCAGTCGAGCTACCAGTCTTCTTCCCTAATCCAGACTAAGTAGCTGAGAGCCCTTCATACCTTAGATGTTAAAAGAGCCTTGCTTTATTACATCGACAGAACCAAACCTTTTCGCAAAACCAAACAGCTGTTTGTTGCTTTCGCTCCACCACATAAAGGCAACCCCATTTCAAAATCAGGAATAGCCAGGTGGATAGTTAAATGTATCCAAATATGTTACCAAAAAGCTAAACGCACTCTTACAGTTCCCCCTAGAGCGCACTCCACGCGTAAAATGGGGGGCTTCCATGGCATTCTTAGGGAACATTCCACACACCTTCACTAAACATTACTGTTGATGTGCAATCCAAACAACAAGCTTCAGTAGGCCAAGCTGTCCTAAAAACTCTATTCCAAACTGCTGCAACGGATACAGGTGACCACCGCTAGGGGAGACACTGCTATATAGTCTATCCTAAGTGTGTGATCTGCAGCTCATATGCCTCGAACGAAATATGCTACTTACCAGTATGCATCTGTTCTTGGCATGTAGAGCTGCAGAGCCAAACACGCCCACCCGCCTCCCCGGGACCTGTATCTGTTCCAGCATTGTCTTAATTAGACACTACACATGGACATCCTTTCTCTTTATTTCTTATACACCATCATGGCGAAAAACAATCTGAGGATGGAGTGGATGCCCATGCGCACTGTTGTCCAGAGGAGGAGTCGCCTATCTCGTGAGCAAAGGCTTCTTCCGAAGACAACAACCTGCAATCATCAGAGCCCAACACCAGATGGCGATCTTATCCTAAGTGTGTGGCTCTGCAGCTCTACATGCCAAGAACAGATGCATACTGGTAAGTAGCATATTCCTTTTGATTCAGGTCACCCCCTAGGTTAGTCCCAAAACAGCCAATAGGTTAAGGTGCAGTGTATTTAAGGAGTTTGTATCTACAGTGGTTCACCTGGAAATAGTTTCACCTGCTGGGAAACCGAAACGGTCTATGCAAAAAAACCTATTTCTAGTATTCATTTAATGAAACCGGGTCACTGACACATACTTGTAGGAACGAATACTGTTTTTATTAGTTAAAATAGTTACATTTTTTGGTAATCAATGAAATATATAGTGTTCATGCTTTTCAGTGAAGGTTCAGTGGAATGTGATGGACGAAATGAAGTGCATCACTTATAAAAAAGACAAATGACCAGGGCCACTGGAATTATGCAATTCTGTATCCGTGACGGTTTTCCCATAATGATGTATTTGCCATGTAATCCATCGCCTGCCTAATCTGCAGATTTTAACCACAAATTGTTTCTAGCTCAAACTGATCAAATATATATTTTTTCAAATATAGCGACTTGGATTCCTGTGCACCGGGACGCTTTTCGCTAAGTTTGACTGTTCCATCTTCAAGTTACTTATTGCTGTATTTGGGTGTTAAATTATAACAAATAAGGTGCTCTCTGTTCCTAAACTTTTATCCGGTGTAAAAATGACATCATAATGAAGTAATACTATAATGTGCCGCAATAGCTTGCTTAATCTTCCCGACGACCCCCAGCGCCTAGAGAACCTTACGGGTGATTGTTCACACTTTACAAATGTGGTTTATTATGCTGCATAATTTGTTCAACCCTTCCGCATAATTTGTTTCTGCTCCCTGCAAATTACTCCTATCTATTTTGGTCTGGTGTTTGCGATGTTTCAACCTCTGTTATTCTGAGGTAATCATCCGGACAGGGCATGAGCGCTAGAAGTCTAAATGAGAGTAAGTCAAGAGTTCGAGTTAAAATGAAAACAAACCCTGGGAGGACAATTCACAATAAGCACAGACTAATGTAGTGACTTGGCTCTAATATAGGGGCCAAGAGTAAAAATGAATGATCAGCAGTGGGCAGTAATGATGAGCACGTATGCTTACGTCCCTAGATGTGGCTGCAACTATAATTAAAAAAAAAAAAAAAAACTAGAAATGCTTAAAAGCCATGATCAATAACCTGTCCAGGAATGGTATAATTACCATTACAGAAAACTTACTTAGAAGGCAAAAAGGGGTACTGCAAGTCTCTCAGCAGAACATTAATTCCAAGAAGTCAGGAGCATATGGGGCTAAGTTGCCTTCTCTTCCACACGATGACTTTTGACACATTTGCATGCGTGTCAGTGGAGGATTAGTTTCTCTGCAACTACATTGCTAACACCACTTCAGAAGTACACCATCACAACACCTTGAACATTTCATACAAGGCTTCAACACACATTGTGCAAATGTTATTTGTTGTTCTGTCCATGAGGCGACTTCGCTATCAAGAAGATAATAAACCATGTCGGCTCAGCTGAAGCATCAACACGGAAGCATGGATGCCATTGTTATAAATGCACACTTCCATACACTAGCAGAGGAGCACTTGGCTGTCGCTGCAAGGTTGTCCTTGTGTTGGTGTTTCAGCTCAGCTGGTTCTGGTTTATCCTTCTACAAGGAGGCATGTCCAACATGTGAGCACGACGGGGACCTACATACTTTGCCGTGAGGTAAAGGGGGTTAGATCACCCAATAGGGGATTCTTGGCAGAACATACATACACCCTAGGCAACTACGCTTGGAACGCATGGTAGGAGTATACTATACTCTGTACTTGTATGCCTCAATATATGCATTGTCTTAGAACAATGGTGGAATTGTTTATTCTGTTCACTGTCCTTGTATTGCTAATCACTTTCATCCGCTGCCTAGTGATCATTGCATCACATATATTTTATACAAGAATTAGTGGTTCAATAAATATTAAACTCCCCTTTGTGTATTCTTTGTACACTTCTCAGACCACTAGTGACTGAGCGAAAGGTTTCTAGATCTGCTACCACGATTTCCTATGTGATCTGGGGTTGCTCGAACCGTTTGTTCGCTCACTGGGTTTAGGGGTACTTATGGGGGCATTGTGAGCTAGCTGGTCTTTAGGCCAACATATCCTTGGGGGTGTCTAAAATAGTCTGGCACCAATCCCAACAGGTTGTTATCCAACAAACACTGTTCCTACTGAGGTGGAAACGGCACACCAGCACCCTACATTGAGCCTCTACGTCAATGCAAACATGCCGTTCTTGATGTACGATTGATTGCCACAGCTCACCTACTTGGAGGAATTCACCTTTTGGGTTGAGTTGCTGCTCAGTCTTGGCTTTTGGACAGACTCAATCTGTCCACGTTCTCATGAAAGTCCTTCCAGTCAACTTGGCCCTGTGTATATCCAGATGACTTGAGTACAGGCTGAGTGGCCCAGTACTCGTACTCCTCTGATTAAGCAGGATTAGCCTAAAGAAGTTAAAGTAAAACAAATGGTGGGTACATCTAATCCAAATCCTCTTCATTAACCAGTATTAAATGCAGTAATGTTAGAAGTGCAAAAACTTCATAAGTTATCACTTCCCGTATGGCGCTTCCTACCCAGAAAAGTTAATTACAAGGAAACCTTTTCATTTGTTCATCTACCAGCGTGCACTACAGGAATTATCCTTATAAGTGGTGTGACAAGCAGATAATTCCCCTAAATAATGCTAGGGACAGCTCCCTGGAGCACCCAGGGGACAGCTGAAAGACTATTGCAGAATCCTGCACTTTTCTTTGTTTCTATTCGAGGCAGAAGCAAAAAAACAGTGCATGTAGTTATCAAATCTATGAAGGAGTGTAGTGTGCCTCCAACAACTACCGGCTATCTTTTTCTGCTTTGATCAGGTATGTGCTGCAAAAGTACCCTTTCCCCTTACCTCCCTACAAGGCGCTTACATAGAACTCCATTAAGTTGACTAACCAAAAACATAGGTCATTAAGTATTATGTTAAATATATTTCTAAAGCGCGCGTACACCCAAAGGTTTCATGGCGCTGATATTAAACTGTGCTAGATTACCAAAGTTGCAGTACACCAGATAATACATAGCTTGTCTCACTTCGGCATTTTCAGACATCTGTAACTATCGTCCAACATGATATTACACTTATGTGACTGAAGTTGTGGGACTAGAAGTAGGATTCTTTATTTTGATGCCCCATTTCCTCCTTAAAACAGAAAATGAGGTGTGCAATTCGAACAAAAGTACAGCCACTGGAATCTCGGATACAGCATGACACTGTAAATATCGCTCCATAAACTGTCCAGTCACTGCTGTATCGGAAAACCACGTTAATTTTATAAACCGTTATGTATTTTAAATGGTTCAACTATGATTCATGAAACATGTATACATATATCCTTGAATTCCGTTACTTGCCGCAGAGTTCCTTCTACAAACTGACACGACTGCCTTATGAGGTCATGAAGTTTATTTATTCCTAGTGCAAAGTACAGCTATTGCGCGTTTCGGCTCTTGCGAGCCTTGATCTCATGACAAGCGCCTTGGCTTTATTTTATTTTTGTTTTTTTTTGTTAAACTGACCAGTGCAAAGTTAAAAGAGCAAAACACGCAATCATGGGCACGGAAAACATACTTAAAAGTTCTCAGTCAATCAGCCTTTTACATAAATGTAAGTGGCAATTCTTAGTAATTTCATAATTGTTTCTAAAATTCAGCAACATTTAGTTAAGCCTTACACAGACCTTAAAACCTTGAACAATTGTATTCAAATATCTGTAGTTAATCTGGTCAAAAGGGGAGGATACATTTTAATCCCCGATGTCTGTTGTCACCAATACCCTCCATGATTGAAAGTTATATTATAATTTGACTGATTAGTTTAACATGTGCAAATGGGGGTGGGTGGGGTGGGGGCTCCGTGGACACGTCACCTCCCTTGGACTCTGGCTTTGGAGCATGGGTGCTTTGAGGCGTCTGGTGTCTTGGTCTTTGTTTTGCAGAAGAGGGGCCAAGAGGAAAGCTGGACCAGATTTGTATACCAAAGGCAGAAAGCTTTATTGAAGCTCCCTGCCTTGGATAACTAATGTACCAGCCTTTCCGGAGGGGTGGTGGTGTGGTAACCTCTCCTCAGAGCAGGCAATGCTTCTGTCCTCAGAGCGGGTCTCTCCACTCCTAAGCAGTCAAACTAGACTGGCAGCAGGCTTGACTAGACCGGTTAGCCAGCATATTAGAGGGCTGGTAGTTTTTAGGGGTGCCTCCAAGTTACCTTCTGGGTGCGTGTATTAATAAATCCTTCACGGAAATCATTGTGGTTTTAATAATACGAGGTGTTTGATAGCAAACACCACATGTTCCAGTGAAGCCATTATGTAGCTGGGAACTAGTTTTAACCAGTGCCCAGTACATACCATAAGGCTGCTTCCTTGCTCACTAGCAATAAAACTAGACCTCACAGGACATATCTGCTCGTGCCTCACAAAATATACTGCACCCTGCCTTGGAGCTCAAGGCCTGCTGTAGGGGTGACTTGCATATGTTCGAGGCATGTGGGCTGCTGAATTCATATCTGTGCATAGATCGCCGCCTAGTGTTGGGTCCGGATGTTTGCACGTTGTTGTCCTGGAAGAGTCTTCGAAGTATCCTGAGATAGGTGACTCCTCCCCTGGACCACAGTGCGCATGGGCATCCTCTCCATCCTCAGATTGTTTTTTTCCGCCATTGTGTTCGGATGTGCTTATCTTGACTCAAGTTAGGTAAATTTAGTTTCAGGCCAAAAGGGCTTTAGTTTTCGTCGGTGCTGTTCCCGCTCGGTAGCGACAGCTTACTTGCTAGTTTAGCAACCGTATCAACTTTTTTCGGATCCGTTTAATCCGACCATCGACCTTACATCGACGATGGAATCGAGGACCCCATTCAAACGGTGTCCTGTTTGCCACGCCAAATATCCACATATCGACGTCCACCCGGTGTGCAACAAATGCCTCTCCCCGGATCACGACGAATCGAAATGTATGGCCTGTGCCCGATTCCGATCCAAGAAGACTCTCCGGAATCGACGAGCAGCGAGATTAGAAGCGCAGCAATCTGCACCGGCCCCGACCAACATCTTCAGCACTGAGGACGAAGATGTTGAAAGCGTGGAAAAAATTCTCCAGCCCCGCTTCCGAACACGATTCCCGATCGGAAGACGCAGATGAAGAGCTTTTTCACAGGGAAGAAGCCGACGATGAGTTGGGGGACTACGATGAGGCCTCCGGGGCCGAAGAAGATAGCTCTGGTGAAGAGCAGGGCCTACCCGTCCAAACGGAGGCTATTAAAGTGCGTCAGTCTACGGCTCCGGTCGAGGGATCGCCTTCGGGCCTTACCCGAGATCAATCCCGCAGTTCTTCGGCCCCGCCCTCTGGCCCGGCCTCGAACATCCAGTGAGAGCCATTATTACCGAAAGACTGGTTTCCCTTCAACGAAACCGAAACCAATCGTCACACCGGTTCAACAGAAACCGAAAGTGAAACTGGCGCTGGTCGGCTCGAAGACCTCCACTCCTTCGACGCCAGCCAAAACCGTCTGCTCCGAACGCACCAAAAGGGATTTCGGTGCCGAACTCGCTGCAGCGGATGTCGGCACCGATCCAAAAAGGAAGGCCATCGGTACCACCAAAGCGCCTCGGCCCCCGGCACCAAAGCAATCTGCCCCGACAACCAAGGTTAAAACGGCCGCTCCATCGGAATCCACTTCGAAGGCAGCGACTACGGTCCAGTCATCAACGCCGTCGACCGCGACTACCTCTCCTCGACTAGATGACCCTGTGGCTCCGAAGAAGTCCACGCCTACCTCTACAGAACCACTCAGCACCAAAGAACCTTCGGCGTTCTCGGTGCGACAAGTTGCAGCGTCCTTGCAACGTATCAGAACAGGCAGCCCTCCAGTCCACGTCGGGCTCCGAGCCGAAAAAGGCTCCAAAGACACCTTCGGCACCAACCAACATCACTTTTGGTTTGCCGCCGTCCACAGCGCCAAAACTATTCGAGATCCGAACACGTGTCACCCAGACAAGGTCCCCATCTACTGGACACTCTCCTACTGGGCCTTCACCGTCCCAATTCGACGCCGACACCGGCAGGCTCATGCTCCGAAAACGGAAGGTCACTTCCGACCAGGCTTTGGACTCTTACAGAATCCCTCTAAAGCAAAAACTGCCAGCAGAATCTGAACCGGTTCTATATGAACACCTCCTATCCAGTCCTTTTCTCCGACGCCCTCCGACACGGACGCAATGGAGGATTACATGGGTGATGACACCACCTACCCCAGGGATATAGATCCTGAGGAGCACCAGGACCCAGATCAAGCTTGGGATGACCCTGCAGACCCGGGTGCCACTACAGATACCCAGGACACGCAGCTTTATGGCGCCAAAACATCTCCCACAGAGGACACTGCTGCCTTCAATGCCCTCATTGAACGTGCCGCAGTCCATCATGGAGTGCAACTCCACTCCGACATAATTGAGGATGATTTCTTAGTGGACACTTTCGCCTCCTCAGAGGACTGTCAAGACTCTGCCCATGTTAAAAGGTGTCCTCAAGCCAGCAAAGGACATTTTCAAGGAAACAACCAGGGCACGGGTGATAAACCCCAGGATCGAGGAAAAAATACAAGCCTGCGCCAGGGGACCCTATGTACATTAGAGGCCAGTTACCTCTGGACTCCATCGTGGTTGCTAATGCTCGCAAACGAGCGCACTCTCAGACAACTGGTGATGCTCCTCCCCCGGACAAGGAGTCCAAGGTGCTGGAGACCTCTAGCAAAAGGATTGCAGCCCAAGCAGCAAACATCTGGTGCATTGCCAATACACAGGCGCTCCTGTCTCGCTACGATCGCTCACACTATGACACGTTGGAGTCACTACTCCAACATCTACCAGACGAGTACAAAGGCAGCGGAGCTCCTAATCAGAGAGGGACAACTTCTCACAAACTCATCCATTAAGTGTGCACTGGATGCCGCCGACACAGCTGCGAGGGCAATAAACACCAGCGTCATGCTACGACGACACACTTGGTTAAGAATCTCCGGATTCAAACCTGAGGTTCAAAATATCCTCAATCAGCCTGTCAACCCTGACTACTTATTCGGGCCAGAAGTTGACACCACCCTAGAAAAGATGAAAAAGGACAGACACTGCTAAGTCAATGGGGGCTCTGCAAACGCAGACATTTCGTAGTGGCTCCTTTCGTCGCCCCGGAAATAGGGGAGCGGCTAGAGGACAGGGGTCACAGCAAACATACAATAAAGGGGGCACACAGAGTACCTACGATAAAACCACCAGAGGTGGATATCGTGGCTCCAGCACCAAGGGCAGAGGACGCAGTTACGGCAACACCAGGTCCTCACCCAAGAACAAACAGTGACGCCCTCTCCCTTCCCCCCGACCACAACACCTGTCAGGGGGAGACTCCAGCGGATCCTGTCCACGTGGAATACCATCACCACGGACAGGTGGGTCAGGGATGTTATCCAACACGGTTACTGTCTCGCATTAACCTCCACTCCACCCACAATACCGCCAAAGCACCGTCCTATGTCCTCAGAGCACTTGGCATTATTGCAGCAGGAAGTGCTAAGTATGCTGCAAAAAGGTGCAATAGAGGTCGTGCCCGTCCACCAGCAGGGGACAGGGGTGTACTCTCTGTACTTAATACCGAAGGACGGGTCACTCAGACCTATACTAGACCTGAGACCCCTCAACCACTACATTCTCTCAGAGCATTTCCATATGCTCACCCTACAGCAGGTTCTCCCGCTGCTCAGACAGGGAGACTTCCTAGCCACACTAGACCTCAAAGATGCGTACTTCCACATCCCATACACCCGTCACACAGAAAATATCTCCGGTTCACTATTCAGGGGCAGCACTACCAATTCAAAGTCCTCCCCTTCGGTGTGACAACAGCACCCAGAGTTTTCACCAAGTGCCTAGCTACAGTGGCTGCACATCTACGGAGACAACACATTCACGTCTACCCTTACCTGGACGACTGGCTTGTTCAGGCAAAGTCAGCCCAGCAATGTGCCAGCCACATGTCAATCACCATTCACCTTCTTCACAGCCTGGGATTCTCACTAAATTACCCAAAATCACATCTCCAACCCGCACACGTACAACAGTACCTGGGTGCGACCATAGACACTCTGGCAGCCACAGCTCAGCCAAATTTAGTGAGGATCAACAGCATGCAAATGCTGATCCCAAGGTTCAAACCTCAACACTCCCTTCCTGCGCGAGTGTTCATGCAGTTGATAGGCATGATGGCCTCCTGCATTTTCATAGTCCCACACGCGAGACTACATATGCGCCCACTTCAGGAGTGCTTAGCACGTCAATGGAATCAGGCTCAAGGGCAACTAAAAGACCTAGTGTTGATGAGCGGTCGGGCATACAACTCTCTGCATTGGTGGAATCCACAAAACCTTTGCAAGGGCTGACCGTTCCAAGAGCCTGTTCCACAAATAATACTGACGGCGGACGCGTCTCTCCAGGGATGGGGAGCTCATGTACTCCATTACACAGTGCAGGGACTATGGACAATACAACAAAAGAAGATGCACATCAACCTTCTAGAACTGATGGCAATCTTCCTGGCAATGAAAGCATTCAAGGTACACTTGCAACAAAGTTGTGTTCATCCGGACGGACAACATGACTGCCATGTACTACATACAGAAGCAGGGAGGAACACACTCCACAGTTGTCTCATCTGGCTCAGAGCATGTGGAAGTGGGCCATTCAGAGGAACATATTCCTCATGGCGGAACACCTCCCCGGCAAGGACAACCAGATGGCGGATCTGCTCAGCAGACACAGCCACCAGATGCACGAGTGGGAGCTACATCCGTCAGTACTCCAACCGTACTTCCAACAGTGGGGTCATCCAGAGATAGACCTGTTCGCCACACACAAACGCAAAATGCCAAAGGTTTGCCGCCAGGTTCCCACATCCAGTCGCAGGGCAATGCGATATGGATGAACTGGTCCGGCAGATTTGCGTACGCTTTTCCCCCAGCGCCATTGATACGCTGGTGGCACGCCAACTACGACAGCACTCACTGACACACATCCTAGTTGCTCCCACATGGGCGCGCCAACCATGGTACACCACCTTTCTAGAACTTTCCGTGGTGCCGCATCAAAGGCTGCGGATCAAACCCGCACTCTTAACGCAGAACCATGGCGAGATTCAGCACCCAGATCCACAACAGCTGAATCTGGCTCCTGAAGTCTTAGAGTTTGGCTATCTAAACCTGCCACCTGACTGTATGGATATCATCAGGGAGGCCAGGAGACCCACTACCAGAGCTTGCTATGCAGCTAAATGTAAGAGGTTTATCATTTACTGCAACAACAATGACATTAACCCGCTAGACGCATCCATTCAAAACATAATCTGTTACCTCTTACACCTATACCGATGCAATCTGGCATACACCTCACTACGTATACATTTAACCGCAATAGCAGCCTATCTCCAGAACAGGCAGCACCTCTCTTTGTTCAGAGTGCCTGCCATCAAAGCTTTCTTGGAGGGACTTAAACGAGTAATTCCCCCAAGACACCCACCAGCACCGGTGTGGAACCTCAACTTGGTCCTCACCCGACTGATGGGTCCACCCTTCGAACCTCTCCACTCATGTGAGATTCAATTTATCACCTGGAAAGTAGCTTTCCTAGTGGCAATCACTTCGTTAAGAAGAGTTGGTGAACTCCAGGCACTAACCATTCAAGAGCCATTCATACAGGTTCACGCAAACAGGGTCGTACTACGTACCAACCCCAAATTCATGCCTAAAGTAATATCGCAGTTCCACATGAATCAAACTATAGAACTGCCTGTTTTCTTCCAAAATCCACAAAACTTAGAGAGAATGCTCCATACACTAGATGTAAAAAGAGCCCTCATGTGCTATATAGACAGAACTAAAGTCTTTAGGAAGACAAAACAACTTTTCGTTGCCTTTTCCCCACAACACCAGGGCAACGCCATTTCCAAAGCAGGTATAGCCAGATGGATCATTAAATGTATTCAAATTTGCTATCAAAAGGCTAAACGCACATTAACGATTCCCCCACGAGCCCATTCAACACGTAAGTTAGGGGCGTCCATGGCTTTCCTGGGAAACATTCCTTTACAGGAAATATGTAGAGCAGCCACATGGTCCACTATACATTTACCAAACACTACTGTGTAGATGTACATTCAAAACAGCAGGCAGCTGTAGGACAGGCTGTTCTCAGAACTCTTTTTCAGACCGCTGCAGCTGACACTGGTGGCCGCCGCTAATAGGAGGTACTGCTATTTTTTCTATGCACAGATATGAATTCAGCAGCCCACATGCCTCGAACTGAATATGCTACTTACCAGTATGCATCTGTTCTTGGCATGTAGGGCTGCTGACATTCATATCGCCCTCCCTCCTCCCCGGCGCCTGTAGCAGCTGCAGCTCTCAGAATTACTGTATAGCATGGTCATCACTTTCTGTATCTACTCCATCACTGCCACAATGGCGAAAAACAATCTGAGGATGCCCATGCGCACTGTGGTCCAGGGGAGGAGTCCCCTATCTCAGGATACTTCGAAGACTCTTCCAGGACAACAACGTGCAAACATCCGGACCCAACACTAGGCGGCGATCTATGCACAGATATGAATGTCAGCAGCCCTACATGCCAAGAACAGATGCATACTGGTAAGTAGCATATTCAACACTGTACACACTGCACAAGCAGCACTCCATGCACCTTTTTCATCTCTCAGACAAGATCCATCTACGTACATCACACTATCTGACTCTTCTAGTGGAGTATCTTTAATGTCAGGTCTTGGTTTCATGCACAATGCTGTCACATCTGCTTCATCTTTCACTTATTCATAATTTAAACTTGGCAACAAATTTGCTGGGTTTAATACTGTACATCTCGTCACTGTCACATTTTCAGCACCCAAAATCACTTTCATACCAAGTCAGCAGACTATACGTCATATGCGGAGTCCGAGTCCTTGTTAATAGGATCTCAACAGATGGGGTACAAATACTTTCAATTCAGAATGGTCCTAATTTTCTCCTCTAACGCGAGGGCCAAAGAATCTCAAAGTTCCTGGGAAGCCGGAATGGCTGGTACTGTACAAGACGGGTTAGATAGGTTGTTAACCAGCTTAAATAGAGTCTGCGATTTTATCTTCTAAGAACTTTGCTTTAGCGCTTCTTAGCTGGGTCTTGTATACCTGCAGGGCCGCTTTATATGCTGCCCTGTCCAGCTCCTTATACCCTCTCCAGGTATGCTCCGCCTGTTTGCAACGGAGCTTGTGCTGTCCAAGATCATCAGTGAACCAAGCATTGGCTCCTCTAGGTCTGTCCCTCACCCTTTGCAAAGGGGCCAACTCGTCCAGAGATGTCAAAATTTGCTGGCAAAGGACAGCATAGCTCTTGTCCACACTATCCTCCACCAGAAAAGTCCTAGGCAATAGAGTGGGTCGAATCGGCTCCCTGAAAAGGCGAGACCATTGTCGATTAAACTTAGTGCCGCCCGAGTTACTTGATTTTAGCGGAGCAGGCAAAACAATAGACATATTGATCGGTCCAACACTGATCCACGACCTTTCACTACAACCAATTCCTTCTCAGCAAATACCAGGTCTAAAGTGTGCCCCTTGACATGAGTGGGTGACAAGACCAGCTGTGCAAGTTGAACATTGCTACACGCTTAGCAAAGTTCCCTATAGGCCAGATCTTGAGGGCCAGAGATTAAAATCACCCAGTACTAAGAATTTAGCATGGGAGTTTGAGAGGTCATAGATCAAATCGACCAATGACTGAAGGGCTGTTGTGGTTGAAGAGGGTGGTCTGTAGCATAAAAGGCCTGCTATCAAGGTACCGCCCTGGGCCGTAATAGAGAAGCCCATGAGCTCGAACCCTAACACCTCTTACCACCAGTTCCGAAAGGGAGATTGAGTCTCTGAAAATGTAACCTACTCCACCCCCCCCTACCAGAAGCTCGGGGGGAGTGTGTATTATGAGGTAGCCCGGTGGGCAAGCCCAACCGAGTTCCATCCCACAGTTTGCCGAAGCCCAAGTTTTGGTCACGAATAAAATGTCTAGATGTAAAGATTCTATTAGAAGAGCAATCTCAGCCTAATGCTTAACGAGAGAGCGAACATTCAGCAGGCCACAGGAAAAAGTCCTATGAGAAGATGGGGATAGACAAACATTGAATACCAGCCGCAGTAAGGCACGATGAATCGTAAGAATCCTCACGAGTATCTGCCAAATGAGAGGTAGCAAGCACGCCGGGCTTGCCGCCGGCGCGTCCGCTGCGCGCCCATATCTAGTTATAGTATAACGCCGCGCGGGCTTCCGGCTGCTAGAGCCTCTAGACCCGACCAATATGGCGCCTGAGAGTGGCCCAAGCGTCAACACCCACCCAAGATGGCGGACGGAGCATCACGACCCTACTACCGAAGTCCTGCAAAATGCGAGTGAGGACACAATTATTATGCAGGTAAGCTTAACTATGCCCCTAGTTGCTGTACTGACAAGCGCCTGATGATTAGGCAAGGAAAACAGCGCGGTTACAAGCAGCGCAATTTAAAAGTAATATGCCCAGGAATATACAAATAGGATTAAATCTGTCCAGCAATGTGCGCGATGAAGATATGCTGCAGCCCTTAGGGACCCTCTTAAGTACCCATGCTGTAGGTACCTGGGGTACCACTTACAGGAGTGCTAGTTCTTTGCCAATTGTAGCACAATTCGACAACACCTTGTTTTAATGGAGATCTGGCACTGAAGTCTGGGTAGCAGGCGTCTATGCACTGTCCGAGTCAAATCCGCATCTAGTAGCTAAAAAGGGAGCAAAGTGTGGGGGGGGAATAACTGCAACAAAAGTCCAGTTTCCTCTATACTCTCACTCCCATCTTGTGCCATGCAAAACGAAGGGCATCCAAAATGGACCCCTCTGGCTTAAGTATTTAGTCTCCTACCCATGCAGGTTTAACACCACACATGTACTACATGCATACTATACATACAGTTAACATACACACTGGATTCTGGTGTTAGGCTTTGGGTTTCACATAGTTCAGAACTTTATACATGAGGGGTCGGTAGACCATACTTGGACACGGATGAAAAGGACTGGTCACTTATGTGATATCAGGAAAAAGTGCTTTGCCACCATGTCTTTATGCTTATCACCGGAAAGGGACAGCAGTACACTATGCAGGAATGCTTGATTCACCCCTCCTGGTCACAGGACCGGCTCTGGATTTTGCATTGTGAGGGACTGTCCGAGGCCGCTTCGCAAATTCTGTATTAGCATGATTCCAGCCTCAAAACAAATATCTGAATACAGATTACCCAGACTGGCACTCCGGGCAGGTGTGCAATTTCATGTACCATGCTGGAGCATTCCCATCCCACCAGCCTGTTAAATTGTCATTCCAGATGGCCGATGTTTACAGTGGTAGAATACAGAGAAAAAAAAATATTTTTCCACAGCTTTCGTGGAACAGAACAGCCCAGTAGGAAATGGCATCTGCACAAGGCCTTTTTTTTTTTTTTTTTTTTTTACAAGGGGATACAATTCAGGGGTGCAAGGGTAGGGCAACAGACCAGCTGGGGGGAGGGTGGGGGGGGTAGACATGCAACACAGCAGAATGAGGGGGAGAAGGGAAGGCAGCACAAAGGGGGAAAGCTAACCAAAGCAAAAAGTGTATGATGGCATTTGTATAGCGTTTACTAGCCCTTTGTTTAGGGGGTGGGTGTCTGAAATGCTTGCCCACATGGACACCAAACTTTGCCGTGTAGTGTGTGGGTGAAAGGGTGGGGTGTTGAATGTGTGGGTTGTGTTTTCATGTATGTTGTCCACTGAGGTACGACCGCGTTGGGCATACAGCTCCTGGCATTGTGATTTGAAAGTCAGATAGAAGTGCAAATTATAGTTGTAATATGGACTAAAAATATAGGCATCTACACAGCACCGGCCTAACCATGGTTATAGTTTGTGTGTACCAAAAAAAGGAGGGGAGGGGGTAATCTGGGAAGGCCCAGTAATCTATATGGCGTTTTGGGGCAGGCACAGACCTTTTATCTAAAACAATAGTAGCCAACCGGTATCCTTTCCTGTCCCAGACCATTCCTAATTCCACCTACCTGAATTGTGGCTCCAGCCAGCACAGTGTGGCCTTTGCTATTGTGAAGATATGAAACCACATGCACGGAGTGCGGACAGGAAAATAAAGTAGTTCTTGGAATGTAAGTAGTGGAAGGATACAAGTCGTCCTGTCTGAAGTATAGTGATCTATACTGCGGATAAGCAATAGAAGAGCTATCAAGAAACAAATAGGATATTGATAAGAGGCAACAGTGAGCAGTGGGCTGACCCAAAGCCCAGTGTGAATATTGGTAATTTCTGTAATGGGTCTTACAACAAATAGAGCTGTCTATAGGCGACCTTGCTACAGCACGTCGCCATCTATTCATGTCTTTGCCACTGGGTGCAAAGCATCATAACTAAGTGAGCGGAAGCGCCTGGAGACCCTCACTGGTGAGTAGCTCGCTTCACAATTCCCTGATTGATTTGAAGCCTCGGCTGCTCAGTCGCCAAAAGAGCAGCTTATCTCTTCCAACTGTAGTTCCCAAGGAGCCCCCGTTAAAATAACACCAGGACTGTCTGACTATAGTGGGTGGAAAGAGGCACACCGAGGGTATTGAACTATGTAGGCTCGCTTAATTGATCCAGTAAAGTGTTTCAGCACTGCTTTCCAATCTCCCGTCCAGATAGGCTGCGTTGATGAGGCTTCTGATCTGGTTTAGCAGTCTTCTGTGCATATCCCCAGGAGCTGAGCATGGTTTTGATTTTGCAACAGCCTGGCAAATTCTTCTCTACCCCCGCCTGGACAAACTAGGTTCTTCCACTGGCCACAGCTCACGTGGTTTCCATAATCTAGCTTGTCCTCAGTCTAAAGTGCTGCTGCAAACCGCAAAAGTGTTCCTCACAATGTCTGCAAACTGTGTATGGTGCCAAGTTATTTGGACACCAATACAGTATTGATACTACTTTGGTTGACTCTGGCTTTTGCCTTGTATTCAACCTTTTAAGAATACAAGCACTTCATCCTGTACTGCAGCAGTGCATTTTTCTTTGTCACTTTGTGCTAACACAAATGCAAACTGGCAGTGGCAAAGCAAGGCTGGCTGCATGTACAAATTAGCAAAAACTATTCGTAAAGCCAGAGTGTTTGTAAAAGGGTAGTGGTGGCAGTCCAACATAGCTTGCCTCTAGGGGGAAGTCAACTTGTGAGATGTGGATTAAAAAGGGCCACAGTACGATCACAGGAGTGGCCCTCAGTGGAAACCTTTAGATGAATTAAGTTTTACTTCATTAGTTAATGCACTCTTTAAATTTTTATTTTTTTATGTGAGCATTTTTGGAAGTTTTGTTCCAGGCTATATTGCACTGGTCCTGTGAATGTGTTAAATCTATCTGTCTTTTAATTGAAATCTTGTCTTGCAGGATGCTGATTTAGTCCAGTGGCAATCGATGTTTGAGCAGGTGCCGGAGCTCCTGACTGAGGCTGAGAAGAAGGAATGGATCGGCACTTTAAAGGCTGTGGCTCTTAGTTCTGATGCCTTCTTCCCCTTCAGAGATAATGTAGACCGAGCTAGGAAGGTAAGAGTGCCATACCAAATTACATGCTGGCTTTTGTGTGTTCTGGGTGAGGTTTCTGCATTTTTAAGTGTTTTGATGGTTGAGCAGTATTTTATGGGGATCGAGTCCATTTTGTCTCCCATAGAAAGTGGCATGGCACATGGGGAAAAATAGATATCACGACTCACTCACGTTTACCTCACTTGACTTGCATCAAATGTGGTTGAATTCTGCGGGCCAGCAGAGAAGTGACTGGTGGTGCCAGTCTTGCTATTTGTCCAGACTATCTAGATCGCCTTTACCTATACCCAGATTTAGAGCATAACTGTAGTGCCAATAGGGAAATGGCACAGGCACGTAGCATGACTTGAAGGTTGGCAGTGTTTGTCTTGGCACTCCAGGCCTTTGCCAACTAGTCCTCTTGGTAGGAAACAACTAGCATATGCAACATGTAGGTTGGTATGTCCTTATTTACTGAGAAAGTGAGTTTGTGGATGCCTTTTCCCTACACCCTTCATGCCCAAACATCTCCCACTGAGGTACACCGGTCCGGTTTGCCCTCCCTGTATTACCAGAATCTTTTCCACCTTTCCTATACAACACATGCTGCAGTGGTAGAACCTAGGTGGTCTTGATTCAATGGGCTATCCGTTCACCAGTTTCTGGTTGCATCATTAGGTATTTGCTTACTCTGGTATAATCTTTCACCATTTCTTTCAGACAGACTGCTCTAGTTGTAGCGATGCCGTAGTGTTTGGATAGTGAACTGTTGAGTGAGACGAACCCCTCTCTACTTTGTTTTTGAAGTCTCAGACCAAGCCATAAGTTACTGAAGTCTGTTACTGATTCACTCTTGGTGGATGTCTACTCTTCCAGGTTTTGCTTCCTCGTTTTTTTCAGATGGCTTCAGATCTCTTCACCCACATTAAGCAGCAGGAAATTCTCGCTTTGAGTACCAAGGGTGCTGGCGAACTTGTCCCAGAACAAGATCATCCAGAGGCGCTACTCCTGTTATATCATTGCCATGAAAAACTATGGCCTCAGTCTCATTCTGTACCTTTGCGCTTTGAGTACCTTCCTCACAGTGGTTAATTATGTTCCCTTTTGGTTCTGGACCTGGAAGACTGCATGGTGTCTCCTGACTTGCACGGCGTTTAATTTCATGTACCGGTCCTGCAGTTTGCACAGGAGATACCGGTGTTTATTGGTGGTCTCTACCCCACTGTCATTTAGTCCTTTTTGGGCTAACATCGACCTGCATCCCTTACCACCCCAGTCTTCCAAAAAATTTCACGGGTCAGATTTATGTATTTCCATACCTCGACAACGGGTTACTGAATTGCCACAGCTTATGTTGGATCACCTGCGGGTCACAATCTCCCTGCTCTTCGCAAGGTTTTCTCTTAATTAACTTCCCTCAGATGCACCTACAGCCCTCCCATTGTCTCCTGTTCATTGGGTCAGACCTGGACACGGTCTCCCTCCTAGATGTTCCCACCTCACCAGCAAGTATGGGGTGTATCTGCTATGATCAGCAATTGTCCCTGGAGTACTCTGTCTCCAGTAGTTCGACATACAATACTCCGGTCACTGATATTCATATTCTTCATTTCACTTTCACTTCCACTCCAGCCAAAATGTTTAGTTTTGGCATTTTTAATCAGGATTCTAAAATATCTAAATTGTTATATCCAATATCAATTCTATCCTTATTCATGATCCATAATTATTAATCCAGAACTTGAATCCTGAGACCAGTGTTGTATACCATGTTTAAATATCTGTGTATGGATCAGGCTACACCTCAGATTTGGTCGGCATCATCCATACTGAGGCACCACCGCGGTACCACAAGGCGGATGACACGTCTGTATGGATAATGCAGGCTGGATTTGAGGGGTAGCCTGGTACGTGTGCACCGCAGATATTTAAAACACTGGAAACAAATTACTTAACACTTTTCTCTCTAATCCAGTTATGGCTGATTTATGATCATGAGTAAGGCTGTAGGATGAAAAATAGTTTGGATTTCATTCGGATATTTTATCGCCTTAATGTGCTACATGGACGAAACACATGTTAGCTGGAGTGGAAGTGAAGTAAAGAAGAGTTTGAATATCTACAGTAACCAGAGTATTGCATTTCAAACTACTGAAGACTAGGAGCGAGGGACAATTCCTGAACTTTTAGGGGCTTGGTGGCTACAAACACCCTGAGAAATTGTAAATCTCTCCCTTTGAAGCACCAGCATATTGGATTTATAACACTAATAAATAGTAACCTTGAGGCAATGTACACCCCTGTTTCCCTTAAGTGGCCAAACTGTTTTTCGTAGATAGGCTATGGAACAATGTATCGAGAGAACTGTGTTCATGGCATGTGTAGCTGTAGATGCACTTGCGCTGCATGCTCCTGCCATCTACTGTTGGGCGTGAACATGTGCTACTTGTTCTTTGAAGTCTTTCAAGCCATCAGCTATAGTGTCTCCTCTTAAGATGGGTATTGCGCATGGGCATCGGCTCCGTGGTCAAATTTTTCTCCTCTGTTGGGTTTGGATGAGTCGCTGAAGCGGTCGACGCCACATGGAGCTTCTCGCCGTGCCTTTTACTGCTTCCACTCCCATTGGCGAAAAAGGTTTGTGTTTGCAACAGTCTTTTTGAATCTGTCCTTGTTCCTTTGGTTCTGCACCCAGGATATCTTTTGTTCAGGGACTCTATTCCTTCTTGGTCATCCTTTTGAGAATTTGTAGACCATAAGGAGTATTACCCCTTTCCAGAGTGCTACTCACAGACCAAATGGTGATCTTGCCATGAGTACTGCAACAACTGCTTTTCACCGGAATACGACGAGACCTCCCGCCCTGTCTGACTGCCTCCAGTTCAGACAAAGAAGACCCTTGGGCACCAACCCTATCGCAATCTTGCTTGACGCAAGATGGCGTAGCGCTGAGGTAAGCACTCCTCTTCGGGTAAAACTATAAAGGGTGAGCAGAGCGCCTCGGACTGAACGGCAGCCTTCAGCCTGGAGCAGAGTTCACCATCTGGCACCAGTACCGAAGACCAACTGTTCCTACTGGGTCAATGTCCTAAGAGGATTGTGAGGGTCTTGCCACTAAAAACAAGTCAACCACTGACCTTGATAGGGTTAGGCGTTGAGCCCAGTACTACCTCAACAGCCGTCCAGGCTGCCGCTGCATCCCAGCCATGGCTGGCAACACAAGGCTTTAGAGCGACTCTGGTCATGGCACTGAAATAGCTGTATATACCTGGTCTTTGTGTCGGCTGCGTCCTAGATGCTTTCTGGTTCCTCGGCACCTACACAGATGGGCTCTTTTGAGCTGAACCAACATTTGACACCCAAACAGCGGTCTGTACCAAACAGCGGTCTGTACTGACTCAGTCTATTCACAGCACATTCATCAGTGGGTTCCAAGGATTTCAACGCCCCCATTCTAAAGCGCCTTCAGGAGATCAACAAGTGACTATTCATCCACCCGCATATGGGCAAGATTTTTGCCAAATTGCCACTGAAGGTGCCTAGCACATTTCCTCGCAAAAGGATGCTTGCCTTATAGGTGCAGCTTGTACTGGAGCCAGCCCACCTACCAATCATATAAAGGGACCGAGACAGGGGCACTAGCTCTATCCTTTCAGTTCGAGGCATGTGGGCTGCTGAATTCATATCTGTGCATAGATCGCCGCCTAGTGTTGGGTCCGGATGTTTGCACGTTGTTGTCCTGGAAGAGTCTTCGAAGTATCCTGGGATAGGTGACTCCTCCCCTGGACTACAGTGCGCATGGGCATCCTCTCCATCCTCAGATTGTTTTTTTCCGCCATTGGGTTCGGATGTGTTATCTTGACTCAAGTTAGGAAAACCTGTTTTCAGGCCAAAAGGCCTTTAGCTCGCGTCGGTACTGTTATCGATCGGTATCGATAGTATCTTTGTTAGTTTACTAACTTCTAGAACAAACTTTCGCATCTTACCCGACCGTCGATTCGACATCAGCGATGGAATCGAGGACACTGTTCAAGAGGTGTCCGGTATGCAATGCGAAATACCCCCACGTCGACGTCCATCCGGTGTGCAACAAATGCCTCTCACCGGATCACGACGAATCTACATGCATGGCCTGTGCCAGATTTCGATCCAAGAAGACTCTACGGAATCGACGAGCGGCGAGACTCGAGGCACAGCAAGCGGCACCGGCCCCGGCCGACATCTTCAACGCCGAGACCGAAGATGTCGAAGAAGTGGAGAACCTACCCTCCAGTCCCGTTTCCGAACATGACTCCGGATCGGGAGACGTCGACAAAACACTCTTTCGCACAGATGAAGACGGCACCGAGGTAGGAGACTACGATGAGGCCTTAGGGGCCGAAGAGAGTAGCTCCGGTGACGAGCAAGGCCTACCCGTTCAGACTGAAGAAAGCCCAGTGCAACAGTCTATGGCTCCGGTCGAGGGATCGCCTTCGGGCCTTACCCAAGACTTATCCCGCAGTTCTTCGGTCCCGCCCTCGGGCCCGGCCTCGGACATTCAGCGGCAGCCATTCATGCCAAAAATGGCTGGTTTCCCTTCTTTAAAACCGAAACCGAAAGCAGTATTGGTTCACTTGAAACCGAAAGTGGCGCTGGTCGGATCGAGGCCCTCCACACCTTCGACGCCAGCAAAACACATCGGCACCGAGCGCACCAAACGAGACTTCGGTGCCGAACTCGAAGCGGCCGACGTCGGAGTCGACATAAGGAAGAAGGCCTTCGGTACCACCAAACCTGCTCGGCTCCCGGCACCGACGCAATCGACTCCGACCCCAAAGGTCAAACAGCCTGCTGCGTCTCACACCGCTTCCACGGCGACATCTAAGCCACAATCATCGAAGTCGACGGCCACTCCCGCCCCTCGACTCGATGACCCACCGGCGCCGAAAAAATCCACGACTGCCTCAACAGAACCGGTCGGTGCGAAAGACTCTAGGGCGCTCCAGACGCGACCCATTGCTGCGCAAAGCACCAAAAAGAAAATGGTCCTCCAGGACACGTCGGGCTCCGAGCCAATTACAGCTCCAGCGGCCTCTTCGACACCAGCCAACATTACTTTTGGCCTACCACCATCCACGGCCCCAAATGTTCCAAATCAGGACACTGGTGACCCATACCACAATCACGCCTGCCGAACACTCTGCGGAGACGTCTCCATCGCATATAATCGACGCCGACACCGGCAGGATGATTATCCACAAACGGAAAATAACTTCGGAGCCGGCTTTGGACTCCTTCAGGATTCCACTCAGAGAGCTGCCTGTGGCTTCAGAACCAGTTCTTTACGAACCTTTCCACTCACCCTACCAGGATCCACAATCCTTCTCTCCCACACACTCCGACACGGATGCGTTGGGACTACATGGGTGACCAAGTCCCCTACCCCGGAGACATGGACCCTGACAGCCAACAAGACCCTGATCAAACTTGAGATGACCCTGTGGACCCAGGTGCACCTATGGATGCACAAGACCCGCAACTCTATGGAGCAAAAACATCTCCCACAGAGGACACGGCAGCGTTCAACGCTCTAATTGAACGTGCTGCGGCCAATCATGGGGTGCAACTTCACTCTGACATCGTCGAGGACGACTTTCTTATGGATACTTTACATCCTCAAAGGAATATAAAAACTCTACCCATGTTGAAGGGTGTCCTCAAGCCAGCAACGGACATCTTCAAGGAACCCACCAGGGCAAGAGTGATAAACCCCAGGATCGACAAGAAATACAGATCAGCGCCTGGGGACCCTACTTACATCAGAGGCCAATTACCTCTGGATTCCATTGTCGTTGCGAATGCTCGCAAGAGGGCACACTCACAAACAGGTGACGCTCCTCCCCCGGACAAAGAGTCCAAGGTGTTAGAGACCTCTGGCAAACGGATTGCCGCCCAGGCAGCCAACATATGGCGCATTGCCAATACTCAAGCACTCCTCGCTCGCTACGATAGAGCGCACTACGACACATTAGAGCAACTAATCCAACATCTCCCTGACCAATTCAGAGAAGGTGCAGAGATCCTCATCAGGGAGGGACAGCTCCTCACAAACGCATCCATCAAGTGCGCGCTGGATGCTGCAAACACAGCTGCCAGGGCCATAAACACTAGCGTCATGCTGCGACGACATGCCTGGTTACGAATCTCCGGATTCAAACCTGAGGTGCAAAACAACATACTCAACCAGCCTGTCAACCCCGACTATTTATTCGGCCCGGAGGTTGACACCACCCTAAAGAAAATAAAGAAGGACACGGACACTGCAAAGTCCATGGGGGCTCTCCAAACTCAGTCCTTTCGGAGCGGCTCCTTTCGTCGCCCCGGAAATAGAGGAGCAGGTAGAGGACAGGGGTCACAGCAAACATACAACAAAAGCAATACACAAACCACCTACGATAAAAACACCCGGGGTGGATATCGTGGCTCCAGTACAAAGGGCAGAGGACGCGGCTACGGCAACACCAGGTCCTCCCCCAAGAACAAGCAGTGACGCCCTCTCCCTTCCTCCCGACCACATCACCTGTCGGGGGAAGGCTACAAAGGTTCCTGTCCACGTGGAACTCCATCACCACGGACAGGTGGGTCAAAGATATTGTCAAGTACGGTTACTGTCTAGAACTAACCTCCACTCCACCCACAATACCTCCAAAAAACCGTCCTATGTCCTCAGAGCACTTAACGCTCTTACAGCAGGAGGTGCAAAGCATGCTTCTAAAAGGCGCAATAGAGGTCGTACCCGTCCACGAGCAAGGTAGGGAGGTGTACTCCCTGTACTTTTTAATACCAAAGGACGGGTCACTCAGACCTATATTAGACCTGAGACCCCTAAACCGATACATTCTTTCCGAGCATTTTCACATGCTCACTCTCCAGCAAGTCCTCCCGCTGCTCAAGCAGGGAGACTTTCTAGCCACACTGGACCTCAAGGATGCGTATTTCCACATACCCATTCACCCATCACACAAAAAATACCTCAGGTTCACTGTTCAAGGACAGAACTACCAATTCAGAGTCCTTCCCTTCGGTGTGACAACGGCACCAAGGGTGTTTACAAAGTGCCTACCTACTGTGGCGGCACACGGAGGCAGCACATACACGTCTACCCTTACCTGGACGACTGGCTCGTTCAAGCGAAGTCAGCCCAGCAATGTGCCAGCCACATGTCCCGCACCATTCACCTCCTTCACAGTCTGGGGTTCTCACTGAATTACCCAAAATCCCATCTCCAGCCCGCACACGTACAACAGTACCTAGGTGCAACTATAGACACTCTGGCAGCCACAGCTCAGCCAAATTTAGTGAGAATCAACAGCATGCAAGTGCTGATTTCCAAGTTCAAACCACAACACTCCCTGCGCGAGTGTTCATGCAGTTGATAGGCATGATGGCCTCCTGCATCTTCATAGTCCCACACGCGAGACTACATATGCGCCCGCTTCAGGAGTGCTTAGCACGTCAATGGAATCAGGCTCAAGGACAGTTGAAAGACCTAGTGTTGGTGAGCGGTCGGGCATACAACTCTCTGCATTGGTGGAATCCACAAAACCTTTGCAAGGGCCGACCGTTCCAAGAGCCTGTCCCACAGATAATACTGACGGCGGACGCGTCTCTCCAGGGATGTGGAGCTCATGTACTCCATTACACAGTGCAGGGACTATGGACACAACAACAAAAGAAGATGCACATCAACCTCCTAGAGCTGATGGCAATCTTCCTCGCTATGAAAGCATTCAAAGTACACTTGTGCAACAAAGTCGTGTTGATCCGGACGGACATGACTGCCATGTACTACATACAGAAGCAGGGAGGAACACACTCTCCACAGTTGTCTCATCTGGCTCAGAGCATGTGGAAGTGGGCCATTCAGAGGAACATGTTCCTCATGGCTGAACACCTCCCCGGCAAGGACAACCAGATGGCGGATCTGCTCAGCAGACACAGCCACCAAATGCACGAGTGGGAGTTACACCCATCAGTACTCCAACCGTACTTCCAGCAGTGGGGTCATCCAGAGATAGACCTATTCGCGACAAGCAAACGCAAAATGCCAAAGCTTTGCCGCCAGGTTCCCACATCCGCAGTCGCAGGGCAATGCGATATGGATGAACTGGTCCGGCAGATTTGCGTACGCTTTTCCCCCAGCACCACTGATACCGCTGGTGGCACGCAAACTGCGTCAACACTCCCTGACGCTCGTCCTGGTTGCTCCAACGTGGGCACGCCAGCCGTGGTACACCACCTTTCTCGAACTTTCCGTGGTGCCGCATCAACGGCTACGGATCAAACCCGAGCATTTGACGCAGAACCATGGAGAGATTCAGCACCCAGATCCGCAACAGCTGAACCTGGCAATCTGGCTCCTGAAGTCCTAGAGTTTGGCTACCTCAACCTGCCACCTGACTGTATGGACATCATTAAGGAGGCCAGGCGACCCACTACCAGAGCTTGCTATGCAGCCAAATGGAAGAGGTTCGTCATTTATTGCAATAATAATGACATTAACCCGCTAGACGCATCCATCCAAAACATTTGTTACCTATTACACCTATACCGATGCAATCTGGCGTACACCTCTATACGTGTCCATTTGACCGCAATATCAGCCTATCTGCAGACCAGGCAGCACCTCTCTCTATTCAGAGTGCCTGCCATCAAAGCATTCTTGGAAGGACTCAAACGAGTCATTCCTCCAAGCCTCCCACCGGCTCCGATGTGGAACCTCAACTTGGTCCTCACACGCCTGATGGGTCCACCCTTTGAACCTCTACACTCATGCGAGATTCAATTCCTTACCTGGAAAGTAGCTTTCCTAGTAGCGATCACTTCTTTGAGGAGAGTTAGTGAACTCCAGGCACTAACCGTTCAAGAGCCATTTATACAGGTTCACGCCAACAGGGTCGTACTACGTACCAACCCCAAATTAATGCCAAAGGTGGTATCGCAGTTCCACATGAATCAAACCATTGAACTGCCCATTTTCTTCCAAAACCCACAAACTGTCGCAGAAAGGGCACTCCACACACTAGATGTCAAAAGAGCCCTCATGTATTCTATCGACAGGACCAAACCCTTTAGGAAAACACAACAACTTTTCGTTGCCTTTGCCCCACACCACAAAGGTAACGCTATCTCTAAAGCAGGAATAGCCAGATGGATCGTTAAATGTATCCAAATTTGCTATCAAAAGGCTAAACGCACTTTAACGATTCCCCCACGAGCCCACTCAACACGTAAGTTAGGGGCCTCAATGGCTTTCCTAGGAAACATTCCTTTGCATGACATATGTAGAGCAGCCACCTGGTCCACTACACATACATTTACCAAACACTATTGTGTAGATGTGCAATCAAAACAGCAGGCAGCTGTAGGACAGGCTGTTCTCAAAACTCTTTTTCAGACCGCTGCAGCTGGCACTGGTAGCCGCCGCTAATAAGAGGGCACTGCTATATATTCTATGCACAGATATGAATTCAGCAGCCCACATGCCTCGGACTGAATATGCTACTTACCAGTATGCATCTGTTCTTGGCATGTAGGGCTGCTGACATTCATATCGCCCTCCCTCCTCCCCGGCGCCTGTAGCAGCTGCAGCTCTCAGAATGACTGTAAGCATGGTCATCACTTTCTATATCTACTCCATCACTGCCACAATGGCGAAAAACAATCTGAGGATGGAGAGGATGCCCATGCGCACTGTAGTCCAGGGGAGGAGTCACCTATCCCAGGATACTTCGAAGACTCTTCCAGGACAACAACGTGCAAACATCCGGACCCAACACTAGGCGGCGATCTATGCACAGATATGAATGTCAGCAGCCCTACATGCCAAGAACAGATGCATACTGGTAAGTAGCATATTCATTCCTCCATTACGCATCTTCCACCTTCACCACCCAAATCCACTGTCTAAATCATATCTTGGGTTTCTGTTGCTGTAAAGAAAAGAAATGCAGCATCATTTGGGGAAACCCTTGGGATCCCACTGTCTTGCTCCTGACCTGGCTGGAACCAGCTTGTCCTAGATGAGGAATCCGAAGAAATGTACCTCTTTTGAAATGCCCTTGACCTACATTTTTGACAAATGCTTGCTCCAATGAGACTCCTCCTCCCAACCCCAGGGTGAGGATAATCTCTGCAGTCTCATGCCCTGTTCATTAATCCCTTGGCAGGTCTCTCCCAGCCATAGCACCCCACACTCTAGCACCATTAAGGCTGTAGAGGCCAAATTACAACATGATGAGTGGGGGGCGGGTTATTTGGCACTGGTGAGTTTAGATTGGTTCTGAGGCGGTGCAGTGGCCTCTTACAAGTAATGTGACCAAGGGAGGGACTAAGGGGTGATATAGTATACCTACAAAACGCATTACACGGTTTCCTCATTGAAAGCTTGAGTGTGCATTGCTTTCTCTTAAAAGTGAATGAGCCACTGAAAGATAGTCCGATGCTTGGGCTGTGGCGCAGTCCGAGGCCCTTTGTCTCAAGCCCGAAACGAGCTGAGCTTTCATTTGGCTTCTGCTTGCAACCCACGTCCTACCCTGATGCGCTAAGAATGAAAAAACATTTACTATTAATGTAAAACGAGTGAGCGTAAGACATACCCTACCTACTAAGTGGCGCAACCTGAAATCTGAAACTGGATTTTTCCTGGCTTCCCTACTTGACCAGGTTGTTTGATCCTAGCCAAATGTATAATTTTGCTGCTTTCTTTTGGTTCTTAACCTATAGTCTTGGTCTGCAAAGCCTACTTTGAGGGTCCGTGACTGATTAGGAAATATTAATCTGTTTTATATCTTGTATATTTGAATAAAGAAACAAAATGTAAAATTGAAAATTTTAAAACTTCCTGTGTAGGTAGAGGAATTTGAAATGGAGCTTAAAAATTAAGTAGCTATCCTCAGATTTGCTAGCTGGTGCGTCCAACAGAATATAGTATGAACGAGTGGCCTCCATTGAATTTAGTATAGCTCCGTCCTTCAATTAAAGTAAAAAATAAAAACAATTTGCGAATTAAATTAACAATTTCATTTGTATGTTTGTTTGAACTCGTGTTTCTGTATTTTGCGGCTCAAATCAAATGTGTGGGCTGGGGCCTGTGCTTCTAGTAATGAATCAGTGGGGGAAGCACTTTGAAATAAATGAGCTCAGGGTGTGGGCTATACAAGCACCTCTCTGGTGTGCGAGTTTAATAGACTATAATGTTGCTCCATGTAATAATCCAGGCCATGACTAGGGTGCACATGATCTAACTTGCCTTTTTAATTAATGGCATGATTTTTATTTTAGAAGCAGTATTAATAATTTAAGTTTGTTTAAAAACGCTTACTTTTGATAGATGCCTTAATACAATGATATAATCTGATATAGTGAACTCTTCAAAATTCCGACGTGTATTTGACATACGGAAGCGTTTCAGTTTAAGATTTTTATATGGTGCTTGTTGCACAGTTTACTTGCCAAACCTATTCAGGTCTAGGCTAGTGCAAGGCCTCTTGGAGCCCACCCAAATCTTCGGCTCGGCCCTGGTACCCCTTTCCTTGTTTTTGTTGACTCACCCACACCTACTTTTTAGGCCTCGCCTGAGCCAGCGCATGCGCTGATCTGGCAACACATTTAGGAGTGGAGTTTTAAAAGTCAAACCACAGCTTTGTGTGGCATACAGTGTGCGGTTGCGCGCACAGGCATGAGCAGAGGTGCCATCTGGTTTTCCTCTTGCTCGGCTGAGCGCGCTGCGCTTCAATGCCCCTCCCCACCGAGCGCGTCTCGCAGCTTGGTTTCCCTTCTGCGCGAGGCACGCGCCTTTCATGTCAGGCATGCATTGTCTAACTTCCCACAAACATGCATCCCCTGTGTACACGCACCCATATGTAGACCTCACTCACAACTTTTAGATAGGACACATTTTGCTTGCGCACCGCGTTACTTTCACGGCCAATGCTTGTTTTAAGGTGCTCTCTGTGCTGCTACATCAAGGTTTTCGCACTAGATACTGAAATGGGAACTTCAACTTAACCGTTATAGCTTGCGCCCCCAAGTGCTACTCAAGAAGGCGCAACACTCAATCCAGCATTCAGTGCCCCCTACCCCCGCGTTTATGAGAGTCACTTGGTGGTGTCCTCAAGGTACTACTTGTGCTGCTAATTACTAGCACGGAAGGGTGACTCCTGTACGTTTCTTTGAAAGAGGCCCTGGTGTTCTCGTAGGTGACCCTAGGTTTGATTATAGGTTTCCGCTGGGTGCAATTGCGAGGTCACTAAATGCTGCTTTAGAATTGTCGCTCTTTAGACCCAGTCCTTATTGATGACCATCAAGAAGACTTCATGTACCCACACAGACTTCTGACCCTGCTTCTTTGGGACTTGCTTGAAGCCTAGTGTACGACGTTACACAATGATACACTGTGCACTCCACAAAGCCTTAACTTTTATGGGTCAGAAGTAGATATGATCGCCTTTTATTTACTAGGTTTTGAATGAACCTTTTCTTTTTAGCTGACCCTCGAGGGACAAACAGGGGCCATAATCTTTTGCCCTGTGGCTATGACAGGGCATGCTTCATTTTATAATGTTTTGCGGTTTGTACGTGGTACCCAGGAAGCTATGTATTCTTCCCATATTAAAAAGGGCTAATTTTAGTCCGGTCCGCCCGGCCATTATTTACAAATGCTTTTGGGTGATATTGTACTTGATGTACTTCGTGTTTTTTAAAGCTGCTGTCGGGCTTAAATAGTTGTGACTAATAGCCTTGGGTGTATAAGCTAACTCATGTTTTTGTAATGCCTTCTTAGGGAATTTTCTTCAAAATTGTATTAGTGGTTTGTAAAATTGGCTTTTTTTATATTTGTTTTTATTTACTTCTTAAACCACATTTATTGTAACGTTTTAAGGTTAGGTTTTTAACTGATGTAAATATACTGATTTGTTGCACTGTTTATTTCTAAAGCCGAATAAAGTTTATATTGATTGACTTGCTTACCTTTTAGAAACCAGAAGCGTAATGCTAAGTAGCAAAAAACCCAACCTCCATACAAAGGGGCGTCCTGAGCGGAGGGCACTCCATGTAATGGAGCATCTGCTGTGAGGCGCGGTCATAATCACAAGCAAGCCCTTCTCACAAACCGGGTTCGACTCGCCCGCCATAAAGCTGAAAACGTCCTCCGAAAGTTCACGTTCTAGATGCCTTAACCAATAGCCCTCTCGTCACCTTCAAAGCTTGCACATGCCCCAGCAGGAAGACCCTGCCAATCTGCTGTTGACACAACCAATCGCGCTGATCTTCTCGGGAGCGCGTTCCTCCCACCAGAGGAAGTAAAAACATTGGCTTTGCCAATGCCTACCTTTTTGGAATGTGAACGCTTAAAACGCGTTTTCGGGATACAAGTATGTGAGGTGGCAGATTAGTACCAATAGCCAATGTTTTATTTTATACATCAGAGGTTTTGCAGTGCTGCTGCACATCGTGTAACGGTCGTGACTAAGCTTGCGTCGTCACCGGCTTTGTAGCTTCAGTGTAAGAGGTTTGCATTTAAATAATGCTTGGTGGACTTCTCTCAGTTGTACAGAAATTAAAATAATTTCATTTCTCAGTGTAAGAGTAGCTTACATGTTATCCTGCTTCGGCAAAGCATTTTCACAGGAGGCAAAACTATTGACACTTTTCAAAGGGAATGTGGTGCAAGGTGCACATTGGGGATAGCGCGGACAGCAAAATAGGAAGCATAAAAGGGAACAAGAACACAGTGCAAGCTTCATTGACACGCAACTAGCAGCATCAACACATATTTTCCTCACGGAAAACTATACATGCCTGAATAAACAATTCAAGCGACAGGCTCTGTTTACCCTTTATGCGTTGCTAAATTTCTTCTGCTTACTTAGTTAGTCGTGGGATATTAAATTGCAACGATTTCTGTTCAAAGGCTTCCACTTTCCTGTTCTCAAATGTTGGTAAGTATGCACATGGGCATCAGCAGTGCGGTCTTCCTTCACTCACAAGATACTGCTGGCAGCAGAAGTGGTAAGATGAATGTCACTTACATTTGCTAGCAATATTTCTGGTGTATACCTAGTCCCTGATTTAGAGTTTGGCGGAGGGAGTATGTACCGTCCCTGTGGTGGAGTACTTTACTCCTGCCAAGGCAAGGGTACTCTGCTCGCCAGATTTACATATTTCCGCCAGTCCAGCATAATCTCTTGCAATTCTAGGGACTACTGTCAAAGCTTTTCTGTCAATGCATTGAACGTTTGATAGATGTCTGTCAGTGTCAACATCACATAACCATATGCGAAACATTCAACATTATATTTATTTTAAATATAATACTAATGGCATTTTTATTTTGAAAATAAAAATCAATGCCCACACCCCTCCGCCATGCTAAAAAAACCTCATGGGAGACAAGTAATTTTACTGTTTTCACTGTCTCTTACCACCAGGTTTTACCTGACTGTGATGATCAGTGAAAATTTACCATGTGTTTGCCAACTCTAAATAGGGCAGGCTGACAAATGGTCAAACTTTCCACAGGCCTTACTTTGTCGGTCCGTTGGAGGTGTATGTAGACAGCTGAGATGGAGTAGTTTATGCTGTCTACATACTGAACTTTGCTTTGGAGTAGAGGGTTCTCCGTTGCTGTTGAGTACCCACTCAACCAATGTATTATTCAGGGACCTAGTCTTCCTGCAGATTCCTCACCTGATGAACATCCCTCAAGGCACCAGATGTCCAAAAACTGTGCCAATAATAGCGCTCCAGTATCACCAGGTGCTGCGTCAGTTACCAGACTGTTAATTTTGATCATAATTTTGTTGTTTTCATACTCCAATTTGGGACTATACACTACTTTGAGGACTCTTGAATGGCAGCCTTCTTTTGAGTTACTATGGGCTCTTACAAATCCTGTGCTTGTATTTTTGTTGCTTATTAGACGCTTTTGATTTGGCTGTTGATGCATTGATGTTTGATCTTGGCTTGGCATAAAGAACGTGGGATATCACTCCGATTTGGGTATAGAGACTATGGCCGACAGTTTGTTTCTGAGACATTACAGAGCCAAATTTTTCCTTGTACCTTCAGGCCATTTTTAGTAGATTCTTGAGTTTCGCCTAGTTGAGTAAGTAGAAATTCTATGTTCGAGGCATATGAGCTGCAGATTACACACTTTTGCATAGATCGCCATCTGGTGTTGAGCCCGGATGTTTGCAGTTTGTTTTTCCTCTTGGAAAGTCTTTGGAAGTCACAAGGTCGGTGACTCCTCCCTTGGTTCGTATTGCGCATGGGCTTCGGCTCCATCCTCAGATTGTTTTTTTTCCGCCATCGGGCTCGGATGTAATACTTCGCACTCCGGTTCCGAACATTTCCAGTTCGACGATCGAAGCGGAATCCTCGCTCTTCGCGGTATTGTTCAGAGCCTGATCTCCGGTTCCGAACATTTCTAGTTCGACGATCGAAGCGGAATCCTCGCTCTTCGCGGTATTGTTCAGAGCCTGATCTCCTCAATCACCTTCTCTTCCACACACCTTCGATTCCAGTCGTCGACTGCGGCCTTCGGGCCTATGCAAGCTCCGGTCCCGGCTGATGGAAAGAACTCCATTCAAGAAGTGCCCTTGATGTGGGTCCAAATTCCCCCACACCGATCTTCATGAGGTGTGCAACCTCTGCCTCTCCCCTGAACACGAGGCTCGAGACTGTCCCGCCTGCAAGTCTTTCAGATCCAAAAAGACTATTCGATATCGAAGGGCCAGACGAAACATGGCGCACTCCTCGACCTCCGATCCAGTCGACCTCTTCGGGGACGACGTCTAAGCTCCAGGACAGCAGCACACCAAAGAGGACCTCGTCAGTGCTTCCGAAGCAGATGACTCGGATGTGGAGGACATCACCCCGGCGCAGAGTGTCATGAGTAAAATACCCCCTCCCGCACCGACACCCAAAAAGGCTTCGGTCACGCCTTCGCCTCCCGGCCGAGGCAAGACCAAAGACAATGCTTCCAACACCCCACCTTCGGGCCCGGTGAAGAAGCCTAATAAGCCTTCCGGCGGCTCTGGCTCGAGCCAGCCTGCCAGCGGTGCCGATAAACACACTTCGGCACCGAAAGAGACCGGTCTCTACCTTGACACCGAGCTCCGCACCAAAGCCCTCTGTGTCGAAACCCAGCCTCTCGGTACCGACTAAACATCATAAGGCCCTTGGTACCGACACTCCCGCGCCGAAGCCGGCCTCGGCGCCGACCAAAAACTCGGAGGTTCCAAAAAAGCACGGCACGGACAAGCCTAAAGCCATCTGCCCCAAAACCTTTGGCGCCGACCGAACAACCCTTGTCTCAAGAACTGTTTACACCGGATCCTTTGCAAAAGACACTTACCAAGGATCCATAAACTGGACATTTGGCACTTTCTAAAAAGAGACATTTGGACAAACCAGCTCCGCCTCCACCTCCAAAGAGGAAAGACTGTGCTACCTCCCCTTTCAGAGTGCCTTCCCCACCTCCTCCACCCTTTCCACCTCCGCCTTCTCCACCCCTGTCTCATCACTCTCCGACCCCGTCTCCAGACCATGATGATCAGTGGGACCCATACTACGATCCAGCAGATGTGCCACAAGACCCCACCCCTACAGGATCCCCAGACCCATGGGACGATTATAATAATCCAGACATTCCAGATGTCCCACAAGATGACCTTTATCCATCCAGGCCATCTCCACCAGAAGACTCATTAGGTTTTCACCACCTACTTCAGAGGGCGGCACATTATCACGGGGTAGAGCTACACACTGACCCGGTAGAGGAGATTTCCTCCTAGACACCTTTGATACCGCACATGGGTCTACTTCTATACTACCTATGCTCAAAGGGGTAATAAAACATGCGCCAGAGGTTTTTAAAGACCCTGTCGGGGCTAGGGTCCTAAACCCACGCATAGAGTATAAAGCTGCCCCATAGATCCTGCCTACATCAAAGGGCCAGCGCCACTGGATTCCCTAGTGGTATCCACTGCACGGAAGAGGTCAAATTCCCAGGCGTCAGGCGAAGCGCCACCACCTGACCGAGTCAAAGCTACTGGACGCGTCAGGAAAGAGCACTGCATCACAGGCAGCCAATATATGGCGTATCGCCAACACTCCAGCGCATTGGCCAGATACGACAGAGCGCGTTATGATGAACTAGAAACCATCATGCACCATCTCCCAGAAAAATACAGAAATAGGACCAATGAATTAATTCAAGGGTAAGACCATAACTAACACCTCTATACGCTGTACCTTAGACGCAGCAGACACAGCCTCCAGGGCCATTAACACTAGCGTCCTCCTCCGTTGCCATGCTTGGCTGAGTTTCAGGCTTTAAACCTGGGGTACAGGCCTCCATATTAAATCCTCCATTTGATCAAGAACACCTGTTCGGTCCAAAGGAAGATGAGGCCCTCGAAGATGAAGAAAGACACAGATACGGCAATCTATGGGAGCCCTGCAGTCACACGCTCCTAGGCGCTCCTTTCGCCGCTCTTCCTTTCGGGGCAGAGGCTACTCCTCAGCGCGTCCACTTCCTACAAATCCCCTGCTCAATCCACCTTCACAAGGGGTTATCAAAGAGGCGGCTATAGAGGCAATAACAAAGGCAGAGGCAAAACCAATATCGCCAGCTCTGCCACACCGCCTACCCAATGACTTCCCCCTGCTCCCTCCAGACCATCCCACTCCGGTCGGGGGCAGACTACAAAATTTCCTTAAAGTCTGGGAGTCCATCACATCAGATGGGTGACCCAAATTATTCGTTCAGGATACTGCCTAGAATGGATATCTACCCCCCCCCCCCCCCACCCCCTCCCTCCCAACATTCCACCCAGGCAACGCCCAATGTCACAAGAACATTCCACGTTACTAAAACAGGAGGTAATCTCCCTCCTACAAAAAAGGCGATGGAACATGTCCCCGCCAATCAGCAAAATTTAGGGGTCTAATACCTATACTTTCTGATACCAAAAAGACTACGACCTATCTTAGATCTCCAGCCTCTAAACACATACATACATTCGGACCATTTTCACATGGTAACACTTCAGCAGGTACTTCCGCTTCTCTCCCAGAACGACTTTCTCACCACACTGGACTTGAAAGACACATACTTTCACATTCCGGTACACCATGCTCACAGAAGGTACCTCAGATTTGTAGTGGACGAACAACACTACCAGTTCAAGGTGCTCCCATTCGGGGTCACAACAGCACCAAGGGTGTTGACCAAGTGCTTAGCAGTAGTGGCGGCACACCTCAGAAGACAGCACATTCACGTCTTCCCATATTTGGACGACTGGCTAATAAAAGCCACATCCTACAACCAATGTGTACATCACACCGCCACTACAATCAAACTACTTCACCAGCTAGGTTTCACGGTGAACCACCAAAAGTCCCAGCTAATACCATCCCACACGAAGCAATACCTCGGTGCCACCATAGACACCTCAAAAGCCATAGCCTACCCCAATCCTGCCAGGATTGCAAGCATTCAGGCTTTGCGTCAAAGATTCATACCTCAACACTCTCTCCCAGCAAGAGTGTTTATGCAACTGATAGGGATGATGGCCTCTTGCATTTTCATAGTGCCTCATGCAAGACTCCAGATGCGTCCACTCCCAGAGTGCTTAGCGCGCCAATGGAACCAGGGCCAACTGACAGATCTGGTGTTGGTAGACGGTCGCACCCATCGCTCTCTGCAGTGGTGGAACATCACGAATCTTTCCAAAGGTCGACCGTTCCTGGACCCGGTTCCATAAATAATCCTAACAGACACATCACTCTCCGGCTGGGGAGCTAATCTATTACACCTCACAGTGCAGGGCACATGGACGCCGCAACAAGTTACTCCACATCAACCATCTGGAGTTACTGGCAATCTTTTGAGCCCTAAAATCCTTTCACACTCCCATTTTAGGCAAGGCAGTCTTTATTCGCACAGACAACATGACGGCCATGTACTACATTCAAAACAAGGCGGCACACTCCACAGCTCTCTCCTAGCACAGAGCATATGGAGATGGGCAATTCCACACACAATCTTTCTCCTAGCCCACCATGTCCCAGGAGTCCAGAACACCATGGCAGATCTGCTCAGCAGACAAGACAGCAGATCCACGAGTGGGAACTTCACCCGCAGGTTCTTCACCCGTTCTTTCAGATGTGGGGGCATCCACACATAGACGTCTTCGCCACCCACGAAAACAAAAAATGCCCAAGCTTCGCCGCCAGATACCCACACCCATTGTCCAAAGGCAATGCGATATGGATGAACTGGTCAGGCAAATTTGCGTACGCCTTTCCACCTCTCCCACTAATTCCATTAGTGGTACGAAAGCTACAACAGCACTCCCTCACACTGATTCTAGTAGCTCCAACATGGGCCAGACAACTGTGGTATACCATGCTGCTGGAACTCTCTGTAGTGCCACACCAAAAGTTACACCTCTCACCATGCCTCCTAACCCAGAACCATGGAGAGATCATACACCCGGACCCAGCTCAGCTCAACCTTGCGATCTGGCTCCTGAGATCCTAGAATTCGGATACCTTAACCTTATCCAGTATTGGGGTATCTTTCATAGATTCACATGCCTGAATCATTCCCCGTCGCCGAGGCGGGAGTCCCCGGTAAATAAAAAAGTAGTGCCAAAATGCTAGTAGTAGTAGTAGGCCCAAAGAAGAGGCCCAAAGCCTGTATCTTAGCAGCCTATCTACCTCATTATGCAAAAAGAACCAAGAATTTGGTAACAACCAATCAGACACCAGCACCCTTCTAGAACCCTCTCAGCAGAGCCAGTTCTCCTCAGATTTTCACCGCACGTCGTGTGGAAGGGAGTCTCCCTTAGTGCCTCTCAGTTTTCTTTCAACTTGCTTTAGCATGTCAGACAAGAAGGCTTTATTTAAGTCCTGCAGGACCTGCACCAAGAAGAGTCCATGTTGATGATCAACATGTAGACTGCATCTACTGCCTCTACCCTAAACATGAGGCAAAAGATTGCAAAATTTGCCGCACCTTCCCTACAAAAACTCTCAGGGATAGGGAGGCGAGAGTGCTTTTGTGGCTTAAATCCTCTTCGGCTGAGGAGGATGACAAAGCCTCTACTTCTAGCAAGAGAGCTAGATCGCAGGACAGCTCTTCCAGCGATGGGAAGAAGCGTCAGAAATCGCATCATTCTACTTCTGATGCGCACTCTCCTCAGGAATCTACAGTCAAGCAAACTGTGAGTAAAAGCCTTTCAAAATCTTTGGCTTACTCTCAATCTTCAGTTTCTGTCACCTCGTCTGCTTCTTCATTGACGCAAACATTCACGACGACGGCGCTTACCTCACCTATTATGTCTACGAAGATTACTATCCTCTCAAAGAAGCCCACCGTCGAGGGGTCGTCGACGAAGTCCTCGTCGAGGGGTCGTCGACGAAGTCCTCGTCGACGAAGTCTGCAGTACCGCCGTCGACGATTCCGCCATTAAAAAGCCTGTCGACGTCGAGCTCGTCGACGAAGAGGTCGACGAAGATTCCATCGTCGGCTAAGAGCCCGTCGACGTCTAGCTCGTCGACGTCTAGCTCGTCGACGTCTAGCTCGTCGACGTCTAGCTCGTCGACATCTAGCTCGTCGACGTCGAGCTCGTCGACGAAGATTCCATCGACGAAGATTCCATCGACGAAGACCCCGTCGACGTCGAGCCCGTCGACGAAGGGCCCGTCGACGAAGATTCCATCGACGTCGAGCCCGTCGACGACGGCTCCGTCGACGACGGCTCCGTCGACGACGAGCCAGTCGACGACGATAGCACCATCTACGATACCGTCGACTATCCCGTCGACGATCCCGTCGACGATCCCGTCTACCACAATCCCGTCGTCGACGATGATCTCTAGTCCAGTTTCCACCAGGACTTTTCAACTAAAGTCTTTTCAAAGGCAGGACATTTCACCGCTTACTCCCTCGCATCTCCTGGAAACTTATGTGCAGTGTGACGATGATGATTATGTGGACGACGAGGACGAAGGGCCCTTTGGGGTTGCTCGCCATCCTTCGGAACTGCACATCAAATGTCAGGAGGACGATGAGGATGAGGATCATCAAGGGCATTACTATCAGGAAGACATAATCGTTCCGCATCATAGACCCTGCTACTCACAACCTCGTAGGAATGAGATGTCACATCTGCCTCCTACTTTGATACAAGACCTACAGGCCATGCTTGCAGATTATAAGCAGCGTTTTCCACCGCAGCCAAACGTTCCACAGGTTCCACAGACTGCGCCGCAGCCGGACCCATTGGCTCTGCCTGAGGGTCCAGCCCCAATGCCTCAACTGCCTGATCCTCCACAGGACCCGCATCAGGATACAACCTCGGAGGAGGAATACGAAGAGGGCGAGTTGCCAGACCCAGCAGACCCTTGGGATTCATATATAATCCCTATGCCTTCGCCACCTACCCCTCTACCATCTGATTCGCCTCCAGAAGATATAGGGGGGTTCCATAACCTTATGCAGCGAGCTGCGACCAGGTTCAGCTTGCCGGTTACCATTGAGCAGTCTGTTTTCTGCATGATTTTAAGGAGGAGTCAAGGAAGGTTACGAGAGCTATCCCTATCATTGACTATATTTGGAAAGAAGGGGTTAAAATCATGAAAAACCCGGCATCAGTACCAGCGGTGCTTCCACGGATTGACAAAAAATACCGTGCTCCAGCCGACAGTCCCTCTTGTCTCACTGGTCAACCGCGTCCAGACTCGGTTATATCTCAGGCTGCCCAACAAAAGTCTAAGAATCCGGCAGCACCGGTCACTACACCACCGGATAGGGAAGGACGCCGACTGGATCTAATTGGGAAAAAATTTTCAACTAAGGCAGCTGCTTCCATCAGGGCAGCCAACTCCCTAGCGATAATTGGGCGTTATGACCGCCAGATGTGGTCAGAAATGGCAAGCTTTATCGACCTCATCCCAGAGGATAACAGGCAAGATGCTCGAAAGGTTTTGTTGGAGGGTGAGCGTGCAGCCTCAGACTATCGACTGCGCACTGGATATTGCGAATACTAACTTTCGCCAGTTGGCTGGGGCTGCGGTTCTTAGGCGGCAGGGTTGGCTGAAAGCTACCACGTTCAGACCAGAGGTCCAGACAAAAATATTGGACATGGCCTATGATGGCGAATCATTGTTTGGAAAACACATAGATGATGCGCTCCAAGCAATTAAAACGGATACTGACACTGCAAGATCGTTGGGCTCCTTGCAATACAAAAGAGGTACCTTCAGAGGAGCAAGGGGCCGTGGATTTTCTTCCAGAGGAAGTTATCATACCCAACAAAATAGGTACCAGCCTCAGTATCGGCAATCATATCAGTCTTCCTACAGACAGACCAATACATCTGGTTTCTCTCGTCAAGGCGGACGAAAAAGATCGCAGAATCAGGGAAGAGACACCTCACGGAATCAATGATTTCTGCAGGGCGCCTTTCACTCCTTTTCCCCTCCCTGTGGGTGCAAAAATTTCAACTTTTGCGACCAGGTGGCAAGAAATTACGTCGGACCAGTGGGTTCTGGACCTGGTTCACAACGGTCATACCTTAGAGTTTGTCACCAAACCACCCAACAAACCACCCAAGGGACCCCCTCCCCCTCGTCTTCACTTACTATTCAAGGAAGCTTTAACAATGCTCCTCAAGAATGCAATCGAGAAGGTTCCTGCGCTTCAAAAAGGGACAGGTTTCTATTCCCGCTTTTTTCTCATCAAGAAGAAATCAGGGGAGTGGCGCCCAATCTTAGACCTTCGCAATCTGAACAGATTCCTCAAGAAGCAGGGATTTCGCATGGTCACTTTGGCGGAAATTCTAGGTTGCCTCAACGAGGGAGATTTTCTAGCTTCCTTAGATATGGAAGACGCTTACTTTCACATCCCAATACATCCGAAGCATCGCAAGTATCTTCGCTTCACAGTGGCTGGCGCCCATTACCAGTTCAAGGTGCTCCCGTTTGGGTTAAAATCTGCCCCAAGGATCTTTACGAAGTGCCTAGCTCCAGTGGCAGCAGTGTTGCGCTCCCAAGGAATCCAAGTCTTTCCGTATTTAGACGACTGGCTAATAAAGGGTCCTTCGGAAAGATCAGTCAAGACTGCCGTGACAACATCTCTTCGTCTGTTCCATTCTCTGGGGCTTACGATCAACAGGAGCAAATCTCAATTACAACCAAGGCAGATCCTTCCCTTTTTGGGCGCGCTGTTAGATACCGTCCGCTGCAAGGCATTCTTGTCTCACGAACGGCAGGTTCGTCTTCAAAACTTAGCAATCCGAATTTCCAAAAGAAAGTCAGTTTCTGTCCGGATGTTCGCGTCGCTGCTAGGGATGTGCTCCTCTGCAATACACCTCGTTCCTCTGGCGCGGCTCCGCATGCGACCCTTGCAGGAGGAGTTACACCTTCAGTGGCAGCAGGTGAAGGGCTCCTTCGACGACATCATCAGAGTCACTTCAGGCATGAAGAGCGCTCTACGTTGGTGGTCCCATGTTCCCAACTTATCAGAAGGACTTACTTTCATTCAGAAAATTCCAGACTTTGTCCTCACCACCGAGGCTTCCATGGAAGGATGGGGAGGTCATCTCCAAGATTTACAGATACAGAGGAAGTGGTCCCCAGAGTACAAAAACAAACACATCAACAGTCTGGAATTGCGAGCAATTTTTCTGTCTCTGCAAGCTTTCCTTCCAAGGATTGCAGGTTCTTCGGTTCTGATTCGAACCGACAATACCACCAGCATGTTCTACGTGAACAAACAAGGAGGAACAAGATCAGCAACTTTGTCCGCGGAAGCTCAGGAGTTGTGGCAATGGGTCACACTCCACAACATAACCCTCAGAGCAGAACATGTCAGAGGTCTCTGCAATACATTAGCGGACACGCTCAGCAGATCCCAATCAGATTGCCACGAATGGGAGCTGGAGCAAGCTCAGGTGCTCAGAATATTCAGAACTTGGGGAACACCACCGCTGGATTTGTTCGCCACGAAGGAGAACAAGAAATGCCGCTTCTATGCCAGCAGATACCCTCAACAGGGCTCAAGGGGGAATGCCCTGTCCATGCGATGGTCAGGGATTTGTGCTTACGCTTTTCCCCCGATACCGAGGGTCATACGCAAGATGAAGTTGGAGGGCTGTCGTCTCATCTTGATTGCACCCAGATGGCCACGCCAATACTGGTTTCAGGAGCTCCTATTGCTATCACAGGACCAGCCGATCAGTCTTCGCCCGACGCCCACAATGCTGTCAAGGAACAAGGGTCAGGTTCTCCACCCGGACCCTCAGTCCCTACATTTACACGCATGGCTCCTGACTTCTTAGAGTTTAAGGACCTGGATATCCCTCAGGACTGTAGGGATATATTAACAAAATCACGAGCTCAGAGCACGATGAAAACTTACCGTCTAAAATGGAAACGGTTTTGCTGCTGGTGTGAAGCAAACCAGGTGCACCCGGTGGATGACCCTGCAGAAAAGATCCTTCCTTACTTGTTACACCTGGCAAGATCTGGGCTTTCTTTCCCTTCAGTCAAGGTCCACTTAGCTGCACTTTCAAGATTCAGAAGGGGCGCTCATGGCCCTTCTCTTTGTTCATCCTCTTTAATTAAACAGTTTATGAAAGGACTATTCCGAGAGTTTCCTCCGGTCAGACTTCCGCCACCGGAATGGGAACTCAACACAGTCTTATTGCAGCTAATGAAGCATCCATTCGAGCCCATCCACAAGGCTGACCTAAAATTCCTTACATGGAAGGTTGCTTTACTTCTGGCTTTAACATCAGCTCGAAGAGTGAGTGAAATTCAGGCGTTTACTGTAAAGGAACCTTTTCTACGCTTCACTCAAGACTACGTGCACCTCCGAACTAATCCAACGTTTATACCTAAGGTGCCTTCACAGTTTCATCTTAATGAACCAGTGACGTTAAAGACTTTCTTTCCTAATCCATCCACCCCAGTGGAACGAGCCTTACATTCTCTCGATATCAAGAGATGTCTTAAATTCTATCTTCTGAAAACAAAGAACCTCAAAGTCTGATCAATTATTCGTGGCTTATGGCCAAACTACTCTGGGAAAGGCGGTTACAAAATCCACCATTGCCAGATGGATAGCATCTACAATACTTTTCTGCCATGACAAGGCTCACAGGCCTCTGTTGAGGAAACCCAAGGCCCATTCCACGAGGACAGTAGCAGCGTCTACAGCATTGTTTGCTGGTGTGACTCTGGAAAATATCTGCCGTGCTGCGACGTGGAAAAATGTCCACACTTTTACCAGACATTACTGCCTCCAATCTACGCATCGTGATGATGCAGCAGTGGGGCAAGCTGTACTACGACATCTGTTTCTTTGAGATACCTTCAGGTACCCTTTTTTCATATTTTAATATGTAAGATGTTGATATCTTTAATATAACAATGCAATGTGTTACAATGATGATTTGCTTTCATGTTAACATGCTTTTCTCTTTATAGATGGCTTATTTTGAATTTTAAGATCTTTTCTTATACCTCTTGTTAACAAGCTGTGGATGCAATTAGGGAGTATCAGCACTAGTCTCCCGCCATCCGCAAACGACTGTATACTTGGTATACTGCTCGCTATTCTGATTCAGGCATGTGAATCTATGAAAGATACCCCAATACTGGATAAGAAAACAAGTTACTTACCTGTAACTACAGTTATCCAGTATTGGTATCTTTCATAGATTCACATGCACCCACCCTCCTCCCCGTAGAGTCAGTTCTATATATTTTGGGACGTTCACTTCCCACTTGTGCTACGAAAATCTGAGGAGAACTGGCTCTGCTGAGAGGGTTCTAGAAGGGTGCTGGTGTCTGATTGGTTGTTACCAAATTCTTGGTTCTTTTTGCATAATGAGGTAGATAGGCTGCTAAGATACAGGCTTTGGGCCTCTTCTTTGGGCCTACTACTACTACTAGCATTTTGGCACTACTTTTTTATTTACCGGGGACTCCCGCCTCGGCGACGGGGAATGATTCAGGCATGTGAATCTATGAAAGATACCAATACTGGATAACTGTAGTTACAGGTAAGTAACTTGTTTTCTTCCCCCTGACTGTATGAACGTCATCAGAGAAGCTAGGCGCCCTACTACTAGAGCCTGCTGCACGGCAAAGTGGAAAAGATTTGTTGTTTATTGGCATAACGCAATCAACCCTCTAGACATATCTATACAGCACATCATATGCTACTTACTCCATCTACAAAGGTGTAACCTAGCATATACATCCATTCGGCTAACCTCGCAGCAATTGCCGCTTACCTACAAAACAGACAGCACCTATCACTTTTCAGGGTGCCTGCTATTAAAGCCTTCATGGAAGGCCTCAAACGAATATTTCCCCCAGAGTACCACCCTCGCCTGTGTGGAACTTAAACATAGTTCTCACAAGGCTAACGGGACCGACTTTCGAACCTTTGCATAAATGTGAACTGCAATTTCTCACATGGAAAACAGCTTTCCTTGTAGCCATCACTTCCCTTAGAAGGTTCAGTGAGATACAAGCACTTACTATACAAGAACCTTTTCTCCAAATGCACCCGAACAAGGTTGTCCTCCGTACTAACCCAAAATTCCTACTCAAAGTCATTTCCTCCTTTCATCTAAACCAATCGGTAGAATTACCGTTTTTTTTTTTTCTCGCAACCCCAAACTGTTGCAGAAAGGGCTCTACACACACTGGATGTTAAAAGGGCCTTAATTTACTATATTCTGAGAACACAACCTTTCAGAAAGACAAAACAACAATTTATCTCTCTCTCTCTACACCACATGAAGGCAACCCCATCTCTAAATCAGGGATAGCTAGGTGGATTGTGAAATGCATACAGATTTGCTACCACAAGGCAAAACGCACACTATCTGTTTCCCCCCCCCCCCCCCCCCCATAAAGCCCACTCTACAAGGAAGATAGGGGCTTCTATGGCTTTTCTAGGAAACATACCACTAGATGACATCTGCAAGGCAGCTACATGGTCAACACCGCACACTTTCACTAAACATTACTGTGTAGATGTGCAAACCAAGCAACAAGCTAGTGTGGGCCAGGCTGTACTAAACACTTTTTCAAACCACTGCAACACATACCGGTGGTCGCCGCTAGGGTTGGGAACTGCTATATAGTCTATGCAAAAGTGTGTAATCTGCAGCTCATATGCCTCAACGGAATATGCTACTTACCAGTATGCATCTGTTCTTGGCATGTAGAGCTACAGATCTACACACGCCCCCCCCCCCCCGGCTACCGGTATCTGTTCCAGTCTATCTTATTTAGAGAAAACACACATGGGTTTCTTCACTATTATTACTACGCTCCATCATTCCCTGTTGGCGAAAAACAATCTGAGGATGTAGCCGAAGCCCATGCGCAATGCGAACCAAGGGAGGAGTCACCGACCTCGTGACTTCCAAAGACTTTCCAAGAGGAAAAACAAACTGCAAACATCCGGACCCAACACCAGATGGCGATCTATGCAAAAGTGTGTAGAGCAGCAGCTCTACATGCCAAGAACAGATGCATACTGGTAAGTAGCATATTCCTTTTATTAAAAATTGATCAGAGAACATGTGTTCGCTTAGAGTTTTAGCATTAAAAAGGTTTCCCCAGTTTAAATTATCATGCCAGAACTTCAGTGTATTTGCGAGTTAGTAATATGATGTGTTTGTAAGTTCCTCCTCAGTTGCGTTTCATTTCTTTCAGAGTTGCTTGTTTTTTAAAAATGTTTGGTTCTGTCTGCTTGTGTGACTGACTGTTTTTTTTTTTTATCTCGGTTATTTATACTTTTGGCCAGGTTGCTTGATGTTTTCTTTCACTTACTATATATACAGATGGCTGACTTTCCCTGTCAGTTGAATGCTAGACCTGGTTTTAGGCTGCACAGGTGTTAAATCTGTTTGCTGTTTTACTGAGGCAGTGGGCTTGGCAGAAAGCTTGGTCTAAACTTTTATAAAATAATCTAGTCCTTTTTTTGGAATGACTCGGAAGGTATGTGGCATGTGCAACGCGGAGGGTGAGGGTGCCAGAAACAAAGGGCCTGATTTAGAGTTTAGCAGATGGGTACCCAGTCACAAATGCAACACACTTTCCATCCACGTTAATACGGAGTTTTATATAGCGTAATCTGGACCCGAAGGTAACAGAGCGCTTTACAGGAGCACCAGTTGCGTTACACGAGGACACATTCATTTTTGTTAGGCACAGGGAGATTAAGTGATTTGCCCAGAGTCACAGGATGTTGAGCGTCCTTGTCAAGACTGGAACCCGGTACCCCAGATTTTAGGTAGACTGCCCTAGCAGGCCACATCCTCTCCCCAATTATAAGTCCATTATGTTATAATGGACTTGTAATAGGGCTGACAAAATATCCTACCCAGCTAACTCAAAATAAGGCCAAAAGACTGTACAGGCCCTAGAGTGGAGCTTTTTGGACTCTCTATAGAAGGTGACTTGGAAAAGGCATTTGGGGCCAAATGTACAAAACCTTTTTTGAGGTCACAAACTGCCTGATTTGCAGAATCGGGACATTTGTGAATGCAATAAAGGTTTTAAAAATGTACAAAAGCCTAATTGCGATTCGGTATCCCAATCACCGACATCGCAACTTGGGTTTGTGAATTGGTATTTGGAAGGGGAATGTTTGGGATGTCCCCTCCTAATACTGATCTGAAATAGTATGAATGTTTTGCAACCAAAATACGGTCACAAAACATTAATTTTTTCCAATACCTCAAGTGTGGTGGCAAATGGGAAAGGGTCATCATGGGACCCCCCTTCGTGAATGTTGATACATATTTCTCGAACAGGCAGTGGTTCCACGGACCACGTTCTACTTTTAAAGCATTTTTTAATGCAAGAAGTCTTGCATTTGCGCACGTTTAAGCTATTGTCATTGTAAATGACAATGCCTTCTATTTATGTTTTCAAAACTAATACGTAAATAAAAGGCATGGTCATTCACAATGCCAATGTCTCAGACTCTCGCAAAGCGAGACCTATTGCATTTTAAATGCTTGTTTTTCCGTATAAAAGGTTACACAGGCAGCTTTATCGCTTAACTCGGATAAAAATGCTATGCTCTTGCAGTGAAATCAACCGCCCTAAGGGTGGTGCTGTTGCTACATTTATTGAAATTGAGTAGAATTTGAATACCGCAGGTAACCGGCGAGTGTAGCTTTTCCTCAACTCATTACGTTGGGTTAAAAAGTACTAAATAAGCGATGCAAACTACCATTTATGTGACGCATGCTGCTATTTCTCTCGATTTCTCATGCCAGTTTTTTTCTTTTAGAGCGGAGTTCAGTTCATCGCAGCTCCATCTGGCTCCGCCGCTGACAAGGTTGTGATCGATGCTTGTGATGAGCTGGGAATTACACTGGTTCATACGAATCTCCGCCTGTTCCACCACTGACCATCGTTTCATGGCAACCTCCCTGCTGGCGTTTGACTGCACCCTCCAGGCCTCCTGCTGCGCATAACACCAAGCATTTCGAATGCGTCATGTCTCGAAGCCTACTGGAACCCGTTTTGTGAAGTGCTGTTGAGTAGCAATAAAGGATATTTTCGCATTACTGTGTGCCTTTTTGTCTCGCGTGACCTAATTGTGCCATACTGTTTCGCGTGATACGTAGGTATTCTTCAACTTACGTGAACTTGGCCAATCGTGTTCCATCGATTTTTCCCCCCCCCCCCTTTTTGGCTCATTACGAATTGGTGAAACGGGTTAATTTGTTAACGTACCTAAACTAACATTAGTGGACTACCTAGCCCACTCCCAAGAACCCCACTACGCAATATCTTAAATATGGATGTGTTTTGCATTAGTGCCTTTTTTTACATTTGTAAATAGTAGGTACCGTTTCTGTACAAGGAACTGCCCATTGATCCGTCCGCGGATTCAGTGCAGTACTCATCCCAGGGGCGCAACTAGAACCAAATTTCGGGGGAGAGGAGGGGCGACTAACACTCATAGCAAATATGAGAATAACCAGTGACAAACTGCTATTTAAACATATTGGCCAAACTGGATATTGTAACTAGCATATTTTTGTAGATTTGACACTGGTCCTAGGCTACTCTGTGATCTTTGAAAAACCGATTGAGTGCGCTGACAAACAGCTGTAAAGTTGAATCCAAAGCACTTAAGGCATGCTTCCACGAAGGAATGGCAAGACTGCGCCCTTTTTGCCAGTTCCCTGATTCCTTCTGTGCAGGACAATGTGCTTGTGAAATTTCTAATTGAAAGTCCAGAAATATGCTCCTGCCCCATAAAGGACCGAAGGCACCCTTTTTTTTTTTTTGCTCAATTGGATGTTGCAAAATATTCACGGGTGAAGCTGCCCTTACGTACAGGTCTCAAAATATTAGGCTTAGTGGCAGTGCCTAGTTGGTGTTTGCAGGTGAAGCCAACTTGCACAAATTTTTGGGGTCCTGCACACATTTTTCCTCATCAGACTTTGTTCCAGATCAAATGAGAAACGCAAAAGGGGAATGGCGAAATAGAAAGCAAAAATCAAGAACCTGCAAGAGTGACATAAGGGGGCGGGGAGTGCCTTTTCAGTAGATCAAAGTGGCACACAGGAGAGCTCCATACCAACACTGCCAAGGCTTGATTCTACTGACATTTGAAATTGCTGGGCACAGGATACTGAGCAAAACTTTGGGCCCCGGCCTTTACGATTTTATGAATTGACTGCCTTGTGGATTACCACATGTGAAGTTGGGGACTGTAGCTGATAAATCATAGGTTTAATTCCCCAAATACTAGTCCTTCTGCAGTGGTTTCAAGAGTTGGTAATATTACTGCATATAAATGCACTGCCACACACCTGTGCTACACAAAAAAAAACTGTTTTTTGTTGGCACGCCACATTGAACCGCTCCCGTATATGTAAACATATTGTGCCATATTCAGTAGGAATGCACCAGGTGGTTGTCAAGGAGCTGGCAGAAAAGTTAATTTGTAGGGAGTTTTATGGGCAGAGGGGCCATTCTCCATGGCAGAGGCAAGTTATTTTTTAAGAATTTGTCCAAGTCCCTGTAGAGATGGCCAGAATCAAAGACAAGGGAGAGGTCCAGTAATGGGCGAGGTCCAGTAATGGGCGTGCCGGTACTCCATCTGAATAAATTCCAATGTTTAAATCCACCCGTGTGAATGTTGGTGCTGCTTTCGTGCCACAGCCATACCCGAATCTGTTTTGGTAATCTAAGAGAAGGTTCCGTTCTTCAATGAATGTAGTTATTCGTCTTGATGCTGAGCTTTCAATCTATTTGCCTATAAACAGTTTATTGTCCGGACATAAGGATACCTTGTTAAAAAGCCTTTGTTTTGAGTTCTTTTGAGAAGAGACCTTTATCCAAGGAGGGGGTGATAGTTCTGGCTAGATCACTTGCAGAGCTATTGAGGATATTCTTGCAAATATGAGCAGGACCTATTTCTACCAGCGACTGTGCTGGTCTGCAAGCTTTTGCAGCTTTATTGAAGTCCTGTGTGGTGAGGTTAAAGGTGATTACTGGTGGTGGTTTTCATTTTTTTTTCTTTCTATCGAACTGTGCAGCTCTGTTGGAATTGTGACTGCGCACTAGAGAAGGGTGGAGGGGTTCTAAAATCATTTGGAGTTTTGAAGTAATGCAGGTGTGCCAAGCACACAGCAAGTGAAAGTCCAGAGGCCTTTGACTGTTGCCAAGGCATCGGAATTTCCTACGGTACTGCCGCTTCAGTTACTGTGGTTACAGAATCCTTATACCTGTGAAGTCTTTCAGTGGGTTTGTCATCTAGAGTCTCATTGTCACTTCCCACTTTTCAAATCACCAGTCATGTTTAAGTTTCTTGACCTCTGTCTACTCTTCAGGCCACAGGACAGGTTCCTCTGAAGCAAGGCAGGCATCGGGTAGCTTGGCTTCAGTCCACTTTCCCTGCTACCTACTCCTAATTCTAATGCATAGTCCTACAGGACAACTGTGCACTACCTAGCTCCATGGAGTCATTGTCATTCAATTACTAAGATTTCAGTGAGTCCCAGGCACCAATGGTGCATATAGGGACTGTGAGGTTATTGCCAATAAATGCGGAGGGTTAAAAAAAACACAACTGCTGGATAATGAGTTATGTCGTGGCAACCCATGATATAACTCCTGCAGTAGTCTAGAAAAATTAACATACTTGTGTAGTTCTGTGATACTTTATTTTTTTTAAAAGTAGTAACACTATTGGAAACAAACTAATCCACTCTTTAAAAAATTAATATCGCAGCATCCAATTGACCTTATGAAATACTTGACTGCTTTGGCAAACATGTATTTTTTTGTATGTTGGGTCTGAAAAGTCCCAAGATGCAATGTAAGAAAAAACACACGCTCCATAATGAAGCATTGTGGTGAATGGAAAGCCAGGAATGGCTGTAGGTGTCCCAAGTACAATGGGCAACTATGCAAAAAGTTTATAAACAAGGTTCACTTCGCACATTCACCATTTCACTGCATAGTTTTTGATTGGTTAAAAAAAATTGGGCTAAAACATTGGGCTAAAAATCAGATACCATGTTGTGTGAAGATGGTAGAATTCAAGTGATAAATGTCAAACATCCAAACTCCTCTAAAATACTAAAGCTTGCTAACAGACCTGTCACTGGTGGGCAGTCCATTAAGGGGCTATTGGACCAATGCTATAGCATCACTTTCAACCCTTTATTCAAGCTGCGTAGTAACAGCAACTGAACGTGTGTGAACTGAGAAGATGAACAGAGAACCTCAATGCTGGTGCCTATGTTCCAAAGCTTTAGTGTGCTTTCATGAGCCCCGGTCACTCGGCTGAAATATTGTTAAAAATTGAGAACTAAGTGTCCGAAAGAAGCTGGTGCTGGTGCACACAGCCTCGGACAGTTCACCACTGTGGTACCTGCTGCCACAGAGCACTACCATCATGCAGGCAAAGCGGTTCAAACCCTGTTCTACGCCGTGGCTTCAGCAAACGCAAAAAAAGCTCCCTCTGCAGGCTAAGGGAGCTCAGGTGAAGGATTAAACTGGAGCCAGTGCTACTTCACCACTTTCAATGCACTGTTGACCTAAGTCCACACACTATTCCATCACCAGCTCACAGCCGGTCTTACTGCTTCATCCTTAACCTCTTGTGCCTGCTTCCCCCCCTTGTGCAGCATTTGCCTGCTTTCCCCTGTACCAAATAAACACTTGATCCTAGCTTATCCCCACAGCCTCAGACTGATCCTTAGTCCCTTACCAGCCCCCAAAGCATCAGCACATATCTTTTTGCCATCACTCTCCCCTCTTGCACCAGCCACATAGTTACAGATGGGACTGACTGGGTATCTAGGGTCTAATTTACAAGGCCATTGCACCACCACTATCATTTGTTTTTGTGACGCACCAGCGGCGCAGTGTGCTGTTGCAGGGATTCTGCTGATACACAGAACTATGCGAAGAACCCCAGGACCTCAGTGAATTGTGGTGTACCAGAAACTCACCTCAGAACCCAGAACCCAGTATCCGGCTAGCATAAGTGTCCCATTAGTTATCCGAGATTTAGCTCGGCGGTCCCAATGTGTAGACAACCCAGAACAAGCGACTCAGTACATACTCAGGAATGGTGGGAATCGGAAATACCTGTTCGTATATTATTCTCACATCAGTCCACAACAATAATCAACAGAGACACGTTGTAAATAAAAGGGGTTTATTTTTATAGACCACGTGTCCTAAGATGCAGTACTTTGGCTAATACAAGCAGACAAATGATTAATATCAAAACCAGCAACATAGTTACAATACCATAGAATATAAAAGGGGTGATCATATTATAATGTCAGTGGATACTACCACCTTCCCTTTACTAAGAAGCTAATATTATTATTATGCTAATAGAAGGTCTCTTAGGCTTGAATAGGGGACCCCATACCTCAAAGATCAGCTTAGTGAAATCACATCACAGGAGCATCAGGAGACTTCTCGCAGGAAGGCTCGTCTTCGGTCTGAATAATAAACATGATGTCTGTGATACTAAAAGCACTAATTTTCAGGCATTTGCAGCTGCGCGTGTGTTATGGCTAAATAGTGGGCCGATCAACCTAGAGCGAAAAACATGCATTGTGTAATAACCCAGACTGTTTGTCACACCATGTACAGACCAAGGTCGCTGCGCAGAGCCTGGGATAGTAACAACAGATCGCGCTTGTGTGAAGCAAGTCTCGAGTCAACAGTTTGTTTTAAGAAATAACATGTAAACGCAGTGCCGTGTGCAAAAGCAAAAAGATGGCTTTCTAACATCTAACGTGGTTATGCTAACTTAACAATGCCTGTACGTATTCAGAGAGAACTCACTACACGCCCCCTTGATCGAAGCACTATTTAGTAGGCAAGAAAAGAGAGAACGCAGAGTTCAGTTTCGTCAGAGCAGAACAAGGCGTAACCAATTCAAAGGTTCAGAATGAGTTAAAGTCTGAAACGAAAAAAAATTGAAAAGCAACAGGGGAAACTGTGGTGTCCGGAAAAAAAATATAATCAATTAAAAAAAAAACTCAAAACAACCATCATGGAGAAAGCAAAAAAAGTAAATGCCGCGGCAGGGTGCTGTCCAGGAGCGACAGGCGCCAAGGACGATAGTTCAGTCAATCCATGAATGTATAGGCAGCATATGTGGCAACCGCTTCCAACAAAAAATCATTTGCAGGGCCAGCGAAAGTCTCAGCCATCCAATCCATCAACGAGAAGGAACACACGTGTTCTTCAATCAGCGGAGCTTCCAGCACGATCAGAGGGCACCCGGAATGTACTTCCAAATAGCTCATAGCCAAGAAGTTGCAGGCAGCTGTAGAGATGTCCCAATTACCCAGGATCCCATGTGCTGCTCCACACGCCATTATCCGGACACCAGAACAGGTCAACTCGTGAGACACTAAGGGCCTCATTAGTCGATCGAAATCCGGCACCGGAGACACCAGGCTGGTCAAGCACAAATCCAAAGGCCATTCAAAGGGGCAATCCAGGCAGTGTAGCACAGGCTGTACGCAGGTGAAGTAGCAATACCGGAAGGACAATCCATACGCCAGGCTTAAAGTCGCCAACGGCAGAGTTCCATAAAAGTCAAGCATCCTATCCCGAAGAAGCTGCAGGCGGGACAGGTGCCCGAGTGGCACAGATGGAGCAGCCATTTCGTAGAATGAAAAGGAAAAGCAGCACACCTGCCGCTAGCGCCAGAAGTAGCGGAACACCTCCAAAGATGCTCGAGAACAGAGAATGAAAAAAGCCCGGAACCACACCAAAAATAGTTTGGAAAGAGGTCACGAGACCCGAGCCCACAAGTTTAAAAAAATGAGCCAGGCCGGTCGCGGACGAGGCATTGAAAATAGTTTGGATCAAAGAGCCGAAATGTAGGGGGAGGTCAGTATTCAGAAGCGCCTGTACCTCTGTGCGCGTATTAGCAACGTGAAGGTCGAATGTTTCACGAGAGGAAGTCAAAGACACCTCTTTTTGGGACAATAAGGCTCTTATTCTGCTCAACTGGTTGAACTCTGCTTTCAAGGTTGGAATCGAAGGCCAGATAGAAACATCCAGCCGCCCATGCGGGGGTGGAAAGAGAACATTATTGCAGCAGACAACTTTCTGCGAGACAGTTACTATGTATGGGATTCCCACTAACATCCCACAGCAAGCTTCAGTATTCAAAATTAAATAACTACCGTTAGCAAGCAGCTTGAAAGAAGGGGTAATCATAGGCACTGGGATACCTCGCAGAACGCAGGCCAAATTCGGGGCTTGTACATTGCACGCGCCGTGTAATTGAATGTGCCTACAAACCAAGGAATGGTCTGGTGACGTGGTGCATTCCTCGCCTTTCAAATAAACCTCAGTTCCGTCCCTAGTACATCTATACGTAAAGGGGAGGGACCAAACCTCGTGTATGAAAGCGGTGCCTAGCGGTTCATATCTACCTAAAGCATAATGTTTCATACAAGACGTAAACTTAAAAAGCGCAAAAGGGAGAGTTATCAATCCGTGTGCTAGCCACGTAGCCGAATTGATCTCCGCTACTGAGAAGGGCAATGGCTCTAATTTTTCAATATGTAACAATGACTATGTAGCATCCTTCATGGACATAAAGCGCTGCTTGTCAGTAAGGTTAAAGGGAAGGAATAACGATGTAGTGTTCAAATAGTCCCAAGGGACCCTCCCTGCCTTTAACGTCTGCAATGTCCACGCAAACTGCATAACAGAACGCAACTGGTTTTGACCATGATATAACACAGACATATCATCATGCACAATATCAACAACTGACGAAACAATATTATCTAATGTATAAATCCTAGAAGAGAGAGTGCTAATGCTATTATCTATAACGGCTAAAACCTTCTCCATGTTTGCTTGGTCAATAGCTCTCAATCTGGAAGCCGCCTCAATCTGTGACAACTTCCAGACTTCGTTGTAAATAGCATACGCCCACCTTTTGGTTCTGCCGCTCACAGGACCCTTAACAAAATCATTCAAATCTATTCTGTCATGTAATTGTGATAAGTGATCCTTGACAGACGCCAAAGTGGAATGTCGCAGCCAAGATTGACATAACTTGCCCACAGAGTATGTAGTGACAGTATGTGACGACTCAAACCGAGGGTCTACACGTTCTTGAGTATATCCCGGTTTCAGTCCCAGAAAACGTCGTTGACAGATATCTGAACTGCTTTGCCAAATTAACCAACCCTCACTATCAACTTTCGAAATATTGAAAGATGTATTTGAAACTAAGGATTGCAAAGCAGCGCGGGACAGATCTGTGTGGTTATCCCAATTGGGATAAGCGCCCAGATCTGGCACAGAAGGTGACTTTAATTGTTTAGAAGTAGCCAATCCGAAACAGGTGGTTTGGAAGATGGATGAATTTAAAAATAAAATATGATTTGGTATAAGACAGGCACGATGTAAAGCCTCTGTACCCTGTACCTGCCACGGCTTGGAACCCCAAACCGACTTTAGATCAATAGTAGCCTTCCATACATCATAACCTTTGATTGACAACTCGTCCATGAAGGACTTAGAATAAAGTAGCTTCGTGTGTGTCAGTCTAACTTTTGCGGCAGACTCAGGCAGCACCTTAAAATAAAACGCTGCCGGGTTGGAAACACTGAAATCGGTAAAATATGAATACTTGTTAACCAGTGTTTGTGAACTTCCGAATTCGGGAGTAGGACAGTGTTCCCATTGGGTAAAATTTACAAAATTTCTAAACGTATTTGCTTTATGCAGGAAATGATTGCCATAATGTTGAAAACAATACTGTTCCGCATAATTAGCCGCATTTTCGTATAAATCTTCAGCATCAAAAGCGGCATAATATTTCAAATCAGAAAACAGTGATTCAATGGCGTGTACATCCCAATCATCAGAACGTATGTTCTGCCTAACCACATCACCCATAGAAACACGAAATACATTAGGTACATTAATGACCTCTGTAGGCCCATGAATTTGGAATTTAACAGCATCCCATGCGATTCCATCCAAGACGGGCCAGGCAGTAATATTCACAAAAGTCTGGTCCCTCTTCATGATGTGGGACGAGGAGTGGGGGGCCAAAGTTCCATTGATAAGTCTAATTGTCGATCTCTCACTCAGATAGTGGCCATCCACAAGACGGAAAAAAACTATTACAAATCCAATGGACATAAACAAAAAAACACTGAAAAGCAACAGCCAAATGTATGTCCAAGGGGCAATCAAAAAATGTCTCTTAAACCAGCTGAAAAAAACTGCAATGTTCGATGGGGGGCTTGAGGGCAATGAGTTAGTGTCAAAGGAGAAACGGGACTGTCCAAGCGCCGTAGATTGTAAAACAGGTGAGGGACCACGTGTAGGATAAGCATACTCAGTCTCTTCGGGCAAACCACCAGCCGATGGTATCAACAAGGGATCAGTAACCGATTGCATCTCGATGGCAACATCAGGCAAGGTGTTAGAAGCAAGAGTCAACATTGAATTTCTTTGCAGCGTCTGGCATGAAACTGCTGGAGTCACACTAAGAAGTATCGGCCACTCGCTGAAGTTTGACATTGTCAATAGAGATGTACCTGTTTTCTTTGCGACCAGGAAGTGGAGGTAAAACGACTGTTCTTGTACCCTGCACTCCAAGCACTGGAACTGGTGCACGATAAGAGGGGCCGAACTCCTTCTTGTTCTCCACCTTCTCACGGACCAGATCACCAACTCGGGGTAGCCAGCCGACTACCGGAATCTGAACTTCAGCTTCAGATGTGGAGGGCATGTGTTCCTTCGATAGAGTGTCTCTGGCTTCTTGCAGAGTCTGTAAAACAGCACAGTGATCATCTACGTCAAAGGGTGCGGTCGACGCCGCCATGTCTAGACCATCAAGGTCTGGTACAAACATTCTTATTCCGAAGAGCATCATGTACGGGGTCCGCCCACCCAGAGACCTTCTAGGGAGATTATTAAGTGCACGTTGGACGTTATACAAATGGGCTAGCCAGTTTCGGCCTGTGCCTAAAACACGGGCTGTCAATGATTGCTTTAAGTCACGGTTCATTCGCTCCACCACACTATTACCCTCAGGTCGGTAGGGGGACGAAAATTTGACTAGGACCCCCAAATTTCTCATAGCCTCCTTGTAAGCCTTAGAGGCAAACGCAGGGCCCTGATCAGAATGGAAGGTACCACACGCAAAAGTTCCCACAAAGACACGCAAATCTCTGATGACAGTCCGCGAGTCAGCACTCCTTTGTGGCCATACCCACAGAAAACGTGTGCACGAATCCACTGCAACCAAGATGTACTTGTACGCAGTATCAGAAGAAAAAGGACCGCAGTGATCCAAATAAACACAACCAAATGGTTTATTGGATATGTACAATTGTGTTTGTGATGGGCGCGCAACAGTAGAAGGTTTAATCTGTTGGCAAATGTCACAATCGAGAACATAAGCGCGCGCTTGTTTATATAAACCGAACCACCAGTAACGTTGTTGTAGCAGAGATATAGTGGCTGACACTCCGGCGTGGGCTGACGCCAACCCCTCATGAGCAGCCAGAATCAGTGCGGGTCTGCAGTCCGCGTTGGGAATAATTCTATCACCAACGTCGTTAATCCTCACTAATGGGACATTATCAGGACTTAAATGGTAAATGTAACGAGAAGGAAAACCCTTCGGGTAATCGCCTCCCTTTTCTGTAGCAGCAATAGCTGCCAAGATGTCATCATCAATCTTACTCTTTGATCTGGTTACTGCTGCCACTAAGTATGTAGCCACTGCTGTTTTTGCTGCCTCGTCAGCCAAGCCGTTGCCGACAGCATGGACACCAAGTCGTTGGTGACCAAGAGTGTGAATTACATTCACGAGTGGGAGACGTTCTTTAAAGTCTGCCACTCGAACCCAAAGCGTTTTATGCTTAATTGTGCCACCTTTCGTGTCTCGATAATCATTCTGAGACCAGAAGTGTAAATTGTCATTATAGGACTGGACACAGTAGAAAGAATCACTCACAATTAGAGTAGTGACTCGGGGATCGGCAAACTCCAGTGCAAGCACTAGAGCCCGAAGCTCCGCCAATTGCGCGGTACAATCGCCCAATGACTGCGTATGCACTGCATCAGATTGGAATTCACCATTTACGAAAGTACCTACGACAATTGCGCAAGCCGCTGAGTAGGCGTGCTTTGATCCAATTGCGGGCTGCGCAGACCCGTCAGTGTATATGACACAATGGTATTCTTCGAGCGGGCGCAAAGACAGAGGAGCCGGATGAACGAATTCATACTGCAAGAACTCTTGAGTCTGTAATGAGGCATCAAAGATGTAGGTGACGTCTGGCGACGTCAGTGTTGTGGCCCATTGTATCCACCGAGGATGCAAAGCTTTAGAATTTGGTACACTTGCCTTTGTCACCGCTTCTAAGGCGGGATAGGGTGTTACAACCAGAATCTGTTTCCCATGTGACAGTGCGCGTTCTTTAAGGATCGCCATCTGTACAGCAGTCAGAACTTTTTCGACCGCGGAAAAACGTAATTCAGCAGAGGTGTACAAGTGGGATTTGTACGCAATGGGGACTGTATCGCCCTCATTAAACGTCAAATACGTGAAACCCACGGCGCCTGGCACTATTCTTATTACCAGGTTGGTGCGGTTATCACGTGTCAGCAAATATTGTGAAGCAAGAAGGTCAGCCTGTAAAGACTGTAAAATTTTAGAATGTTCCAGCTGCCAGCTAGACTTCGAAAATGTGGGTTGTACCAAGGCGTAAAGCGGCTTGATACGCTGGGCATAATCAGGAATGTACGTACGGCCGAAATTCAGAAAGCCCAGTAGAGATTGTAATTTCTTTAGTGTCGTTGGCGCACTCAAGCATGCGCACTTCTCCAGAAAGTGGGGAGCTAACCCCTTTCCTTCATTATTGAGCTCGTAGCCCAAAAACAACACTGTATATTCCGCGATGTGAGACTTCGCAAAATTGAATTTGTAGCCATAGTCAGCAAAACTCACTACAATATTGTCGACTCGAGACAGATGCGGCAACAGCTCGTCATCCGTGAGGTAGATATCGTCAACATAGGAGTATGCCTCGGGGTCTATTCTTTCTAAGAGGGAAACCACGCGAGCGGAAAAGACGCCAGGGCTATTTTTGTAGCCCATGGCTAATCTCGTAAACTGTTTTTGTTTACCGCCCGAAGTAAACGCTGTCCACTGGCTACTCAGTGTGGACAGGTTATGGCTAAAAAAGCCATTGGAAATGTCAAGTGTCGTTTTAAATCGTTTACGCACGAGACTGTCGACTAGAGCCGAGCTATGTGTATTTTGTACCGCGCAGGTCCGGCAATGGGAGTTTAGGTGCCGGTAATCCAAAACTAAACGGTACGAGCCGTCAGGCTTCGTCACAGTGAATAAAGGGTTATTCATAGGGGACACACATGTTTCAATTACACCCTGATATTCCAATTGTTCAAGGATCGCCGCGACGTGAGGTCTAGCCTCACGACGCATGGGATATTGGGGCTGAGGCTGGGGCATAGACCGCAATGGAATCTCATGGCAGGGGGACAACCGGTCCCAACCCACCTGAGTACGATATACCGCTGGCGCAAGCGCCAGCGCCCACTCACCAGCGTACATTTCAGCTTGGTCCTTAGGCACCGTGTGCGCAAAGGACGGGAGGATTTTCTCCTCCCCTCTAGGAGCTTCCAAAATGAAGGCCGGGGGCCAATCTGCCTCCGCTAGGAGGATATCATAGGTGGTGGTCAGATTATCCCAAAAAATCCCTTTTATAGTACGTTGTATGTCACCCTCTATTAATAAGACTATTTCATAAAGTCTATCAGGGGGAGCCACTCTGGTGTCAGCTGTTTCAACAGTAACCAATACATCAGTTGCTGTCGCCGCCAGAAATGGACGCAGAGCTTGACGGACTATGGTAATTTCCGCTGCGCTGTCTAGTAGCGTCAGCGCCCATGTCCGGTTCTGAAGCTGTGTCCGCACTATCTGAGGCATATGTTGCCGTCAGAGCCGCCACTTTCTTCTTCTGAAACGGGGGTCTTTGTCGAGCAAACTCGTCCTGCTTGCCTTTACCCTCAGTCTGTCGGGGTTGGTCACGCTGTTGTGGAGCACCCCGACCTTTGCCACCGCCTCCGCCACCAGACTGTGTAGCCGATGTTTCCTGTGAAGAACGAGGAGAACGCGGTTCAGAAACCTGAAATCTATCAGGAGACTTAATAGTAGCACGATCTCGCAGATCATAAGTGCGTTCACTACTTGACTGTACGGGAGAGGCAGGCCGAGAGCCCTGTTTCTGCTGCTGCTTGCCCTGTTGTTTAAACGGCCACTTTTGTTTTGGAAAAAAGGGTCGTTCATCCTTACCAGAAGTTCCTGCCTTACCCTGCTGCTTAGAATCGGGATTCTTGATCACAGGCTTAACTCCTAAAGAGCTACGACCCAAATCACGATATGCTTCTGCGATTATTTTAGCAAATTCCTGCGGCTTGTCCTCTTCAGCAACCTTCTTCAGTTCATTACGAACCTGAAAGTGCAACGCATCACCCTTAAGGTTTCCCATTATCATGGTAGCCACCAGGCCAAAATCTCCGCGTGCCGCATCCCCAATTCTATCGCAGACTCCGCTCCATGGTCCTCTTGAACCTGTTTAATGATGGAGGGCAGCTGTAACATAGACGGAGTGCCGAAGCACTGCGCGTACGTCGCAGCAAAAATCTTACCCCAGGATACACAGTCATCTATATGGGGAACTAAGTCTTTAGGCAAACTAATGGTGAGGATCCTGTGTTTCTCCACAGGTGATGTATGCGGATACACCGCCTCTATTTGGTCAAATTTTTCAGCAAGCCAAAAAGGATAATCATCCCTTGTGAGGGGGCGCTTGCCCACAACAGAATTGACCATAACAGGACTAATGACCACCGCGTGGCGATCACTAGGTTGTCCCGCACTAACAGGCGCCCCCGCCTGTACAGTGCGCGACACATACTGCACTAACGCCCTATATACTGTTATAAGGGCAGTGTGTAGTACACGCAATTCATCCACCGTCACCGTGAGGTAACGGGGATGAGGCGTAAATCCGGCTAGTACCGGCCAAGTGGCCCCCGCAATTGATAAAGGGCCCATTCTCGGCGGTATAACCACATGGGGGAGGGCGCCATTAAACCAAATCTGATGTTGCCAAGCAGATATTGGTATCTCCTGTGTCCTATAAGGCGCATAGGCGGCAGGCACGGCAGTGGCAGTGTAAGAATGAAATGTATTATCATTACCACTGACTGCCGGAATCGTCACCCAAGAGTAGAACAACTCAAAGGGGTGAGCCGCATCGGCTCCCACCACAAAGATGACGTCCATGCCCGCGTCCGGCACCCCATACTGCGTCAAGTGACGTTTCAGGGCCGCACGGCTATGCGCCGCAATATTAATTGCCATAAGGACAAGCTACACTTCAAGTATTCAGTAGCACAAGGGTTCAATAACCTTTTTAATAATCAAGCTTGAAGGAACCTATATCAATAGAACTAGGTAGGTTTGAAATCCGTCAGACTTGTTATCCGGAAACAAGAATGAGGGTGCTGTGGACTAAATGTAAGCACTACTAAGGCGTTTCAACTCATAGACCAAACGTTAGGTGCGCCATGTTGCAGGGATTCTGCTGATACACAGAACTATGCGAAGAACCCCAGGACCTCAGTGAATTGTGGTGTACCAGAAACTCACCTCAGAACCCAGAACCCAGTATCCGGCTAGCATAAGTGTCCCATTAGTTATCCGAGATTTAGCTCGGCGGTCCCAATGTGTAGACAACCCAGAACAAGCGACTCAGTACATACTCAGGAATGGTGGGAATCGGAAATACCTGTTCGTATATTATTCTCACATCAGTCCACAACAATAATCAACAGAGACACGTTGTAAATAAAAGGGGTTTATTTTTATAGACCACGTGTCCTAAGATGCAGTACTTTGGCTAATACAAGCAGACAAATGATTAATATCAAAACCAGCAACATAGTTACAATACCATAGAATATAAAAGGGGTGATCATATTATAATGTCAGTGGATACTACCACCTTCCCTTTACTAAGAAGCTAATATTATTATTATGCTAATAGAAGGTCTCTTAGGCTTGAATAGGGGACCCCATACCTCAAAGATCAGCTTAGTGAAATCACATCACAGGAGCATCAGGAGACTTCTCGCAGGAAGGCTCGTCTTCGGTCTGAATAATAAACATGATGTCTGTGATACTAAAAGCACTAATTTTCAGGCATTTGCAGCTGCGCGTGTTATGGCTAAATAGTGGGCCGATCAACCTAGAGCGAAAAACATGCATTGTGTAATAACCCAGACTGTTTGTCACACCATGTACAGACCAAGGTCGCTGCGCAGAGCCTGGGATAGTAACAACAGATCGCGCTTGTGTGAAGCAAGTCTCGAGTCAACAGTTTGTTTTAAGAAATAACATGTAAACGCAGTGCCGTGTGCAAAAGCAAAAAGATGGCTTTCTAACATCTAACGTGGTTATGCTAACTTAACAATGCCTGTACGTATTCAGAGAGAACTCACTACAGTGCCTGCTCCTATTTACAAGGCCGCGCAAAGTCTCCCTGCGTGACTTTTCATGGCCTTGAAAATTTGGGCCTCTTTCACACATTACTCTGTGTGAAAGGCGTTCCATGAGTGTTGCTGTGGGTGTTCCCATGCAACATCCATGGAACCTGACCTCCCCAGATTTACAAAGTTTTTTGTAAAGCTGGGAATGCGTCGGAATCCTACGCTTCCCCAGGGGAGTTGGAGGAGTGGCACAACGAGGAGATACTTTTATTTCTCATTGTTTTTTCCTCTTTCTATGCGTGCTGTGTTCTGCGGCGCACACAGAGGAAAATGCCATTAATCACTTTTTGTGAAGGAAGGTCCCCCTTCCTGCACAAAAAAATAATCCCAACACGGGCACTGTTGCAAGACGCAAGGGTGCCTACAGTGGCACATGGTAGCCAATTGTTCTCCAGTGCAGGGGAAAGCACTCTGATGCATAGTATTGTCGTTAATACGACGTATCCTTTGCTTCCACAAAGACTCGGCTCAGCAATTTTTTTTGTAAATGATTTCCACGGTTTTGCTGAAAGCACAGATTGTGCATGTGCCTTGTGGAAATGTGCTTTTATAACAGTTGGGTAATTTTTAGGTCTTGCCTGTGAGAGTATGTGATACTTGCGCATGCACTGTAGCTTGCTGGACATATGTTATACAGCAAGGGGCATTGACAGTGCTTGTAATGTGTGCAGCATAAGAGGTGAGCTCAAATAAATGTTGGGTGATTGTGAACAGTGTGAGTGAATGCAGCGTGAGTTTTGCGAGTGTAGGGTGAAAGGTGTGCCAATGTGAGTGAAAGGTGTGCCAATGTGAGTGCAAGGTGAGAGAAGGGCCCGTGTGAGAGTGCATATAGAGAGGATTGAGTGCAGGGTGGGGGTGAGGTGAGGTGTGTAAATGCAGAGTTATGTGCGTACTGGGGGACCAGTGTACCTGTGTGAGTGCAGGTTGAGCGGCAAGAGTGATAGTGGGAGCATGGTCAGAAGTTAGTGCAGGGTGAGTGGTGTGTCCCTGTGAGTTCTGGCTGACTATTGTGCAAGAGTGAGTTTCGTGAGTGATGGATGAAGTCAGGCTGAGCAGTGTGTGAGTGCCGGGGGGTGAAAGAAGGGAGTGCAGGGTAAGTGTTGCGAGTGACGAGCCCATATGAGTGAACGATGAGCTGTGCGAGTGACCAGAGTGCCTATAAGTGTGGTATGAATAATGTACCCGTGTGAAAGTAGGGTTAGAGGAGGGAGTGCAGGGTGAATGATGTTAGGGCAGGGTGAGGGATGTGCCCATTTGAGTTTGGATGACGGTGAAAGTACATAGGTGAGTGGTGAGACTGCACGATGAGCAGTAAGAGTGACAGTTGAGTGGAGTATCATGTTAATGGAGGGTAAACGCCGTGTGCAGGTTGAATGGCATGAGTGCATGGTGAGCAGTGTAAGTACAGTGTGATCGTTGAGTGCTGAGACTGCAGGGTGAGCGTGACAGGTGAGTGGAGTGTCATGTGAGTGCAGGCTGAGAGGTGTGCTCCTGTGGGTGCAGGATAAGATGAGGGTGAATGGCGTGAGTGCATGGTGATCACTGTAAAAAGTGTTATCGCAGTGACTGAGCGTTGAGAATGCTGGGTTAGTTACCTGAATACAGGCCAGACACTTGGAGAACTCAGCATATTTGTTATCCATGGCAGCGAGTGGGGTCTCAGATATCATTTGTTTTGTGGCCTCCAAGGGTGGAGAAATCAATCTGTGGGTCCTGCAGCAATCTTTCAGATTATTGTTATGCAATATATTGCTATGACTTGAAAGTGGAAAGGATGTGGCATAACTACCCGAGCTGCTGGCTTGGAGTTAGTGAACAAGTTTAAGTCCTAGCGCCAGCTCAGGATCTTGTGATCCTGGGCAAATCACTTTATCTCCCTGTGCCTTAAATAATGAATGTGTCCTTGTATAATGTAACTGGTGGTCATACTAAGTGCCTCAATACCTTCGGGTGGAGTTCGAGCTATATAAAATTGCAAAAAAAAGCATAATGTTACTTTTCAGGAAATGCATTCTCAGTGGCAGCAAAATAATTAGCAACTTTAAGAAATAGGCAGAGTGGAGATGCAGGGACTCTAGGAAGCAGTGAAAAGTAAAAGCCTCGTGTAAATAGTCTTTTAAAGAGCTGAAAAATACTGTTGCAATAAGACGCCAGACAACAGCTCAAGAACGGTCTGTCCAGGAAGCTGTCAGGCCGGGCTGACCCACGGGGGGGGGGGGGGGGGGTGGGCTGAAGCCCTTTAAACCCTATGGGCGTTGGGTGCCTGACTCCTCCCCAAAATAGCTCTGCATCAAATTCTAACCTGTATGGAGAACGTGTCATCCAATCAATAGTCCTGACCTCACTCCTCCTATTCACCAACAAACCTTTCAACAGGCATGGTTTGTAGCTGAACTTTTTTACACCAGTGTTGAGTGCGTTCGCCTCCCAACCATTCACCCAGGTCTAGTCTACTTTGTTTAGATGGGAAAACTGAAAATAACTCAAATTAGCCAGCTGTAGCTATAATCGACTATGTAACCAAACACAATCTATTACAGCCATGTGTGGAAGGGTTTTTTGGTGATCTTATGTGATTTAATAGTGTTTGGGGGGGGGGGGGGCTTTGTGTGTGAATCTGAGCAATATTGCAGCCATTGGAGGTTTTTCCCCTGCCAGTAGTTCTGGCCCCTTTCTGTTGTGTTTACAACGATCACTGACGTCTGGTGGGGATTGGTGGACTTAAGTGCACAGTGACTGTCTTAATGCCTATACACCAGTAAGGGGATCAAACAAAAAACAAGCTTGCTCTGGTAGAGGGATGGGGTTTCCCGAAGGCATGATTGAAAAAATCTGAGTAGGGCGAACTTGGACTCAATGGAGATTATCTACAGTGCCAAAGAATCATTAGATTATAAAAGACCCCTCGCACACAAACCAACCTGGTTGGTGTCCTGTTTCATCATTGGGGTCCCAACCGGGTGGCCGAGTGCCCCCCCCCCCCCCCCCCCGGTTGTTCTACGATGCCGGATTACAGCGGAGCTGGTGTGGTGTGAAAGTGTGATGAAGTGAAGTGCTGGTTAAAAATACCTCTGGGGATTCTTACAGTGCAAGTTTTAATCATGGTGGCCCAGGGTATGTTAAAAATGTAAAGTAAGAAAACTAATGGAGTGACTTGTCTCAAAGTTGTCAAAGATGGTCTACATGTTTCAGCCCTGTGAAAAGAGGGCTTTCGTCGGGACCTAGTGCAAAAAAGGGAAAGTGAGTGGCAAAATTACGCCACGTGTGTAGCACAATCACAACACACGCTAAGGTGTTTTGGAAAAGGAGTAGTTGGTCGACACTGTCGGCCCTTTTGTCGATACCTGGAAAGAGAAATGACAAGACACATATAACATATAAAAGCAACAAAAAATGCAATCTTTAGTGTGGTAAAAAGTACCTGTCTGTTTATTCATAGAAGGCCCTTAGGTGAGTCCAATGGAATTGCCGAGTGATCAGGTGCTTATGACTATGGCAAATTATCCGGCTTAAATGTAAAAAGGCATGCCTGTGCTATAAACGGTACGGTTTGCATGCTGGGTTGTGCGCCATGCGGGGTTAAGAGGCTCAAGGTAAATGTCTGAGCATGGGAGGCACACCCCCTATATGAGTGGGGTAGGTTGAGTGGCATTGCACGGAGTGTGTGCAAAGTCCGAAGTGCCTGCGAGGTGGAGTTATGCTAAGGTATACTTGGAGTTAAAGTATAAGTGAGAAATAAAATATAATTACACTAAATTGTAGTGTGAGGCAGCGAATCGGGGGGCCCGGGAGAGGAACCGCCTTTAGTTCCGCTCTGTAGTAAAGGTGTTGGGAGGGAAAATGAGGGAAAGAGTTAAGGAAACGGCTGTGTGTTCCACTGGACACCAAGGACCTCTTGAGATTACTTGACAATCTTCCATATAACCCAGACACCTCTTTTCTTGTCACCTTGGAGGTGGAAAGTCTCTACACCAGTCTACCACAAGATGACACTCTCGCTGTACCCAAACAAGCCCTGGACAACACAGCATGGCAGCACCACACACCAAAACAGTTAATCTTAAGAATGTGCGTCCCTGGCACTCAAGGACAACTATTTTGAATTTGAAGGCGTACTATACCTCCCAAAATATGGAACTTTCATGGGGACTGTTTTCGCTCCCAGTGTAGCAGGATTGTACTCAATCATTTTAAGATGACCCACCTCTTTGTCCAGAACAGGCCCCAAATTCCACAGGTAATATTCTACAAACGTTACATCTATATCCTCCTTATATGGGAAGGAGAAGAATTTCAACATTCTGTGACTGGATCAACACCTGCGACGTCAACCTAAAATTCACACACATCAATAGACACAAGGTGGTGTTTCTGGATCTAGAGATTGAAGCTGATAACGGATCACTCAAAAGCAAGACACTTCAAACCGACAGCACGCAACTCTCTATTACACTTCTCAAGCTTCCATTCCAGAACACTTGGGGAAAATCTGCCCTATGGACAATTTCTACATTTACGTAGAAATTGCAGCGACATCCACGACTTCAAAATGCAGGCGAAGGACCTCGGCACTAAAACTTCGGGGCTACCCCAAAAAGATAACCACCAAGGCACAAAAACGTGCTCGCAATCAGAATCGTGAAGGACTGCTTGAAACAACTGAACACATTGAAAGCTCGATTTGTTTTCCCCCTCACCTGCGTGGTTACACACAACTGTTGCCAACAAAGTATCACATATCCTTAAGAAGAACTGGAACATACTGCACACAGGTAAACTGAGGTGGGACAAACACCTGCTATCCTACAGAAAGTCTAGATCTCCAAAAGACATGTTGGTTTCCACCCGACCAAAACAATCGTCCCCGACTAACCGTCTTGAATGCATGGGGCCTGCCCAACATAGTGGGTCATTCCCCATGTGGTAGTTGCAGTGTGCCACATAACTGAAACCACTAAAACCTCTGTTACTGGAACCTGGCAAAATTTGGTCCATCCGAAAGCACACCAATTGCAACACAGCACATGCCATTTACCATATTATCTGCCCCTGTGGCCTCCCGTACATTGGCATGACTAACCAGAAAGTCGAGACCTGCATCTGCGAACACCGCAGCACCATTTGCTGTAAGAAAAATACCACGAGGATGACCAACCACTTTCTAGAGGTTGGTCACACCACGAACGATATGCGGTGAGTTATAATAGAAACACTGGATCCAACCACCCCCAACATTGAGTCGCCTTCTAGAAAAAGAACAGTGGATTTACCGCTTATCAAGTCACCTCACAGGGCTCAATGACAATTCCATGGAATTCCTTGAGAAAATAGACATGCCAACCTCGCTACTGATGCACCCTGACTTTGGTGTGAATGACACGACATCCGGCATCGCTTCTCTTCTCCTCTTCCATAGTGCCACCCACCCATCTCCTCCTTTCTATCAGGAGCACCCCTTTGGCACTTTCTTCAAGTCTCTTTACCTTGACCCTTTAGCCACTGTCTGGCTCATTAACGCAGTACGCCAATACCCCCGTCCTAGCGCTGCACACAATTTATTCCCTACCTCCAACATGGCGCATGCGCAGCATGCTATACACCCCCGTTCTAGCGTTGACGCGCTATGATGCGCTTCCGCCTCGTCCCCTCATCAAGCTACTTAGACAGCCTTAGTACCCACGAGCTCCAGCAGCCAGGACCCAGGGAGTGGCATTAGGTTTCACGTGGAAATTTTGCTTCACCCAAGTAAGAGTATTACATGCATGCTGTCTGCTAAGCTCTTTGTAACTTTTTCCTTGCTATGATCGCATACGTGGTCTCCGAGTCCGAGGGCAGCCTCGCCTCCGATCTGAATTAACCTGTCAATTGTCAACCATGCGGCTCAGACCACAGTAGTATTGTTTTTCTGATGCATTTGGCTCTTAAATGATACTATCGGTCTAGTTGACCACACAGCTGTTTCATTAACTCTTTCCCTCATTTTCCCTCCTACCACCTTTACGACAGAGTGGTACTAAATGTGGTTCCTCTCCGGGCCCCCGATTCGCTGCCTCACTCTACAATTTAGTGTAATTATGTTCTATTTTATTTCTCACTTATACTTTAACTCCAAGTATACATTAGCCTAACTCCACCTCGCAGGCACTTCGGACTTTGCACACACTCTCCGTGCAATGCCACTCTGGCTACCCCACTCATATAGGGGGTGTGCCTCCCACGCTCAGACATTTACCTTGAGCCTCTTCTACCCCGCATGGCGCACAACCCAGCATGCAATCCGTACTGTTTACAGCACAGGCATGCCTTTTTACATTTAAGCCGGCTAATTTGCCGTATGCCATCAATTGTCCTAAGCACCTGAGCACTCGGCAACTCCATAGGACTCCCCTATGTGCTTTCAACGAATAGACAGGCACTTTTTACCACACAAAAGATTGCATTTTATGTTGTGTCTTGTCATTTCTCTTTCCAGGTATTGACAAAAGGGCCGACCGTGTCGACCAACTACTCCTTTTCCAACAACCTTAGCGAGTGTTGTGATTGTGCTACACACGTGGCATAATTTTGCCACTCACTTTCACTTTTTTGCACTAGGTCCTGACGAAAGCCCCATCTATCTTTTCACGGGGGCTGAAACATGTAGACCATTTTTGACAACTACGAGACGAATCACTCCATTAGTTGTCTACCTTAACATTTTTAACATACCCTGGGCCACCACGAATAAAACGTACACAGTAAGGACCCCCAGCGTTATTTCTAACCAGCACTTCACTTCATCACACTTTCGCACCACACCAGCTCCGCTATTATCTGGCATCGTAGCACAACCAGGGGGCACTTGGCCACCCGTTTGGGACTCCAATGATGAAGCATGACACCAACCAGGTTAGTGTGTGAGGGGTCTTTTATAATAATCGAATGATTCTTTGGCACTGTAGATAATCTCCAGTGAGTCGAAATTCTCCCTACTCAGGTTCTGGGTACATCCACATTGTTTACGTGATTCTTACTGAGGATAGGGACGTCTTCCCCTTTTTTCCTCGCTCTCGGTACATAAGAAATAGGGAGAAAAGAAGGAGAAACATTGGAAACCCAACAGTAATCAAGAGCAGGGTAGGCATCTTGTTTTGCTAATCATCCTTTGCCAGCCTTAACTTGGTATGCATTTGGTGTTTTATTAAATTATTTTGTAATCTTACAAATGCAAATGGCCTCCTAATGGGTGGCCAGGAATCTGCCTTCGACATGCACCCAACTGATTGATATGGTCTGTTTCAGAGATGCCAATTCATTTATGGGCTGCCAGGAGTTGAGCTCTGACCACAAATCTGACAGGTATGCTGGCTTGCTGGAAGACTGCCCAGGAGCAGTACAAGTGCATGCTGAACATGGGCAAGGAGGGTGAAAAGTGAAAACTGCTGATGTCCTTCTCTGTACTGATGTTGGGGACATAAACGCCTCTATGCCACACACAATCATGGATTGAATCTTATGACATTAAGCCAGAGGGCAAGGAAGACTCAACCAGTCTCCCTTGGTTTTATGAACGTATTCAATCTCCGGCGATGAGGTTCTCTGAAATTGTGAAACTTGGATCGTCCTGCAAAATCACCAAGTTTTATCCAAGTTGCACTGTTAAGACCACCTTTCTTCCAGTTGGAAAATTCTTGCTATATTGAGTTTCGAAGTAAGGCTATTTCTCTCGAATCAATGTGACTGAAGCAGCTGTCACTTGGGTCCTAAAACAACTATTTAAAGAGGGGATGACTGAGGGAAGAACAAATCTGTTCCTGCACCCTTCACAGGCCAAGAAGCCTCAATTACTTCTCCAGGGCTCTACCACCCTGCACAGTTCATCTCTGGAGATCCACCCCACTTTAGTGCGAAGGCAGTGGAACTTTCTTACCACTAGTTCCAAGACCCAGAACTCCACCTACACTTGGGTCCTTTCAGTGATGAACAGTTTTACTCCAAAGCTCCCTTAGCCGCTCCTCCAGATTCTGTCATGTAGGCCGCCTCAATCATCATTCCTAGAAGGAAAAGGCCCATTTTATTTTTTGGAACTCTGCGACGTGAGCTGGTTCTACAACTTCAAAATGTAAACTAGGACTCTGTTGCTAGCCACAGTATTTGATTTGCATTGGTGTGAACTTTATGCCACCCATTCTTCAGGAACCGGAGGAAATGCTAGTTTGCTGGGGAAACATTGCCAGTTCAGGACATTGCCGTTCAGTCTTAATCTTACCCCTGGATCTGTACCATATTCTGGTCCTGATCTTTGTTCTGCTGCAGGAAGGCTACTGCTGTACCTAACTGTATGGTTAATTGGAGCAGAGCCTAGTGTAAATCTGAACCGCTTACCCCTCATACTATCTTGGATTCTCAGAGAAATTCAGTTCTTCCTAGCCGTTATGAATTCCACCCTGGTTGCTCCCTTCAGTGAGGGTAAGAGCAGTCAGCTGGACATTGGATAATTTCTTTGACAACTAGACCATGTTGGGTTGGTGTTACAGAAGCTTTAAGGACTGCAAGCATGCTATGGAGGGGTGGTTCCCCATACCAAACACACCTGTTCCCTCAATTTATTTATTTGGCACTGGGACCAACTGCTGTGCGATGCACCAAATCTAACCCAGTACTATTATTGGTAATTTTTGCATTTGTAAACTCTTACTACTATATTTTCGGATTAAATGCAACGTCTGTCTGTCACGTCCAAACCTTGCGATCACAAGAGTTTGAGCTAATTTTATGTAGATTTCCATCCATAGCTTATTAGTCAAATTCAACTTGTTCTCTACATATGCATATTTGAGGTAAAGGTGATGTTTCCGTATTTGTAAATCTTACTGCAATTGGAGAGATTTCATATAGCTAATGATACATGGTGACCATACCAGGTCCCTATTCTGTGTGAGAATGCAAATAGGTTTCCCTTTCTGCAGATCTTGTGGATATCCGTAGACTTGTGGGAATGGGCATTAAAGTACAGCATGTTTTTGTTGGTCTCTTCATTGCTGGAAATGACGTTAGAAGGGACAGCTGGAGCAGGTGTCTCCACTCGCTGCTCTAGTGAATACATCTCCAGGAAGTCCTTTGCCTGGTCTTCAAGACCTATTTTTTGTCCCACTACAGACATGTGCCACCACGCACCTGAACATAAAATGAAACCAGTCTCTTTGATATGATCACGATTAGCTCTCAAGACTGCTTGATGTTGATTGTACTGGAGGGGTTTTGCTCTGATCTCAAGAGTCCTTAGAGATCATGGAAAACCCAAGATACTTGTTCACTCCAGTGGTTTCTACTTGGTCTTGTCAAGTTTGTTTTTCAGATCTGCTTTCTTTACTTCACACAAGGCTCTCCACAACACGGGCCCGAAGTACCTCAACAGCCGACTTACATTCTACACACCCACCCGCCAACTCCGCTCCGCCAGCCTCGCCCTCGCCTCCGTCCCACGAATCTGCAAATCCACAGTCGGAGGAAGATCCTTCTCCTACCTGGCGGCCAAGACATGGAACTCCCTCCCCACCCACCTACGGCTGACCCTGGACCATCTCTCCATCAGGAAACAACTCAAGACCTGGCTGTTCGAGCAGTAGTGTTCCCCCCCCTTCCCCCACCCCCTTCCTCAGCGCCTTGAGACCCTAATGGGTGAGTAGCGCGCTATACAAATGTTGTTGATTGATTGACTTCAGTATGGATCCAAGTCACCTTTCCTGGAGAATAAACTGAACTTTTCCCTACCACGAGAGACTGGATCCCTCCCTGCTACTGTTGTACATCTGTGCATGGTTTTGTATGAGCTAGCATTTGCATCATGGGGCTTCTACATACAAAGAGCGCATGTCCTAGGAACTTCTCATCCCAAACTTACTCACTGAGGTTCTGCCATGGGTTACTGGGAAAAACATAGTACTGCTTGGTGGCGTGTCTTGTGTAACTCGACAAACTGGGGTGCAGATGATGGTCTTTAAGGCATAACTTGCTATTCTTGAGGATATCAGAAAACGGCTGGAGTCTTTCTTCATGATCACTGCAACATACATAAGACATTGGCATGGGCTTAATGCGGTTTTCTTCCCTTGGGATTTCTGCTTGGCCCTAACTTTGCACTCAAGATCATTGATTGTATTCTATTGGGACAAGAATTTTTTGTGTGTCCAAAACCTTGTCCCAGAATCTGGGCCCACTCCACGAGGGCTACTGCAGTATTTATTGTATGCTTCTGCTATGCACTTATCATAATTATTATAGATCAATTTGATGGGTTACCCCACTTGTATTCTGTGGCTTCCCTAGAGCAAAGTGACATTTGGTGAGGAAGTTCTCTGCAACATTGTCAACACCCACACCTTGAGCAAAAATTGACCAACATCAAGAAGGGAGCTGGTAGGATCTGAAAGAGAAAATTAGTTATGGATTCCTCACTTTAGAATTGCCCCCAAGCGTCGGACTGGATCCAGAGAATGTTTCTTCAGCAGTACCCCTGCATGTTGGTAGGTGGTGTCTGTCAACTCTGCATTCGTGGTTGGCATCGTGGTTGCCGGAATGACGTCGTGGTATCTACTTAGAGGCCACCTCTGCGCGCTGACGTCAGTTCTTTAATTTTCCCCACCAGCCATCGGATCCGGAGAGAGCGGTACCTCGAGTCACTTCTTGACTCTTTTTGCAAATTTGTCGACATCTTTTCGAGTCGTTCAACTCCTGGTGCACACCGGGATGTCCCATTCTCGAACCGGCTTCAAGGCTTGCAACTCATGTCGCAAATTGATGTTGGTAACGGACCCGCATCTTGTGTGCCTTTGGTATTTGGAGTTCGACCACAACCTGAAGTTGTGCTCCGACTGCCGGGCCATGAACCCAAAGTCTTCGCAGGAGTGGTCCCGAAAGCTTCTCGAGGCCCGGCAGTCCACTCCTTGCCGCCCGAGGTCCCGGTCGAGAGTGAGGTTGTGGGATTGGTCGCGGAGCCATCATCACCACTCATCGTCGAAGTCTTCAGGTAAGTCGAGCACAAAAAAGGCAAAGAAGCATCGTCGCTCTTCACGTTCTCCCCGTCCATCGGTCAATGCAATTCTGGTTGAGAAAGGTAGCCGTCCAGCTCTGCCCTCGGAGCCTGCTGGACTGACCCCGAGCTTTCCTCTTCCGGGAGCCGAGGCGACCCCTGCACAACTTTGTTGTTTTTACAAAACCCTCCACTCGATCTTTGGGCAGTCCGACTCCGCAGGTGCATCTTCAGGCCCTGCGGACTCGGCTGGGGACTTTAGGCCTTCGATTTCGGTGCTGCAGGGATCCAGGCCTGGATCTAGATCGGTGACTGTTGATCTCGTGACACCTCCGGCACTGAATCCAGTGGCGATACCTCTGCCGGTTGTGTCCCCAGCAGACGTCGACCCCAGCCTTCCCCTCGATGTGTACATGGAGCCGGACTGGCACCGACTGGTATTTTTGTACCACTGTTCTCCCCTGGTGTTCCCTAATGCCCTGAGTGGCTACCAGAAAAGGCTGAGGAGGACTGGGAGGGTTCTGTGGACCCTCTAGCAGACCAGTTAGAAGAACTGGACTTCAGAGAGGGGTTGGGTGAGGCCAGTGGTCTGGACACCTCCCCAGACCTTGGCATGCTATCTCTCCCTACCGTGGCTATGGAGGATGTTGCATCAAACGCAGTGGTGTTGCATAGGGCGACTGAGGCCTTAAACCTTGAGCTTCCTACGGTGGCAGTCAGGACTAACCTCTTGACCGAGGTGCTTCAACCGGCAGCGGCCTCCTCGGAGCCCCTGCTACCATTCAATGAGGCCCTCACAGACCTCCTTTTGGGCACTTGGTCCAAGCCCAACACAGGGGTTTCGCATGATTGCCCAACACCACCACCCGGCCCCGGGCGACCCCATTTTCCTCTCCCAACACCCCACCCTTGAGAGCTTGAGGGTCCAAGCCTTGACTTCCAAGGGCGCATTACTTACTGCACCACCTGATAGGTAATCCAAGAAGCTAAACCACCTTGGGAAGATGTTTTCTTCCTTCAGCTTAGGTCTGTGAACACCGCATGTCTCTTGGGCCATTACTCCCACTCGGTGTGGGACATGGTCACGCAGGTGCTGCCACAGTGCCCGGAGGAGGCGGCCAGGGCCGTGCTCTCCCGTGCAGTTGCCAAAGGGAAACACAGAGCGAAGTTCGCCATTGTGGGCTGGACTCCGCCGACTCACTAGGGAGGACTATTTCAACGTCGGCAGCCCTTGAGGTCCATTGGCTTTTCGGGTAATGTCCAAGCTACACTTTTGGACATGCCGTTTGATGGCTGTCACTTGTTTGGTGACGAGGCAGACAACGTGCTCGAACGCTTAAAGGACTCCAGGGTGACAGCCAGGTCCTTGGGCGTCGCTTCCACCTTCCGCCCAGTACAGTCTGCTTTTTTCCCCTTTCGTGGCTATGGAAGGGGTGCACTGCCACGTTCTGCCTAGAGCCACACGCCTGAGCAAGCTGTCCAACCGCTGCGTGGCCGGGTATGTGGGTCCCACTGTCACGTGTCTGGGGGTGCTGGCGGGCCAGTCCAACCGTGCCCCCTCCGCAGCAGCCTCCAAGCCCTCCTAGTCAGACCTTTCAGGGCTACCTTTCGCCAGGGGCGGCAGGATTCGCCATCACCTCCCCCATACCCCCCCCCCCCCCCCGGCTCACCGTCACGTAGGACAGATGGGTTCTGCAGATATTGCAAAGGGGTTATTCCCCTCCCCTTCGAGACTACCCCTCCATCCACGCCACCTCAATTCCATTGCATGTCGGAGGATCACTTGGCCCTTCTGCAACAGGAAGTTACAGCTCTCTTGGCCAAGGGAGCCACTGAGCGAGTTCCTGCCCCAGAAGTAGGTTGTGGTTGTTATTCCCACTACTTTCTGGTGCCCAAGAAGGACAAGGGCCTGCGTCCTATCTTGGATATCAGGAACGTTGACACTGGCTCAGGTCTTGTCTGCCCTGGAGACTGGATGGTAGCATTGGCCTTGCAGGACGCTTATTTTCACATCCCCTGTCCTGCCGGCCCATCGACGTTGCCTACGGTTCACAGTAGGCCATGAGCACTTTGAGTTTACCGTGCTCCTGTTTGGCTTTACTAACGCCCCTCGGGTGTTCACGAAAGTTATGGCGGTGGTCACAACTCATCTGCTCAGATCAGGAGTTCGAGTCTTCCCCTATCTCAAAGACTGGCTGTTGAAGGCGGGCTCGCCCCTGGCTGTCTTATCCCAGGCTGTCTTATCCCACCTCCAGACTATGGCCGACATCCTGTATTTGCTGTGGTTCACCATCAACGTGCCGAAGTCACACCTGATTCTCTCTCAGAAGCCCCTTTTCATCGGAGCCGTTATGGACACAGCGCAATTTCAGGCTTATCCTCCCGAGCAGCGAGTCCAGGATATTTGGGCAATGATACCGATCTTTCAGCCTCTATCCCCGGTTTCAGTCAGAATGACCCTGAGGCTACTGGGCCTCATGACCTCCTGTATCCTGCTGGTGGAATATGCCAGGTAGCATATGTGAGCTCTGCAGTGGGACCTGAACTTCCAGTGGGCACAGCATCGGGAATCTTTCCGGTTGCGTCCAGATCTCAGTGGGCACTGCACGCCAATTGCAGTGGTGGCTAACGAACCAGGATTGGGTCAACAGCCGGTCCCTCTCCCTTCCCCAGCCAGAGTTCACAGTGGTGACAGATTCATCACTTCTGGGGTGGTGCGGCCACATGGGCGAAGCGGAGATCAGAAGCCTCTGGTCTCCGGCGGAGTCTGGGCTCCACATCAACTTTCTGGAGCTGTGGATGATCCGTCTTGCACAGAAGGCATTCCTTCCTTCTGTCAAAGGGAGAGTAGTGCAGATGTTCACGGACAACATCCTGCCATGTGGTAGTGCAACAAACAGGGCGGGGTGGGGTCGTGGACCCTATGTCAGGAGGCACTTTATCTCTGGAAGTGGCTGGAACATCCGGGCATGTCGCTGGTGGTTCAACACCTGGCAGGTTCTCTAACCACCAGGGCAGACAAACTCAGCCGCCAGTGCATGATGGATCACAAATGGAGGTGGTACAAGGTCTCTTACAGTGGCAGGGAAAGCCTTTGTTAGATCTATTCGCCACCGAACGCGCAATGTTGGCAGTTCTGCGCGTTGTAATTTCCGAGGTGGCACTCGCTTGGCGATGCTTTTCGTCACAAGTGGAGTTGCAGTCTTCCATATGCCTTTCCGCCTATACTGCTTCTACCCAGAGTGCTGAAGATCAAGCACGACCAGGCCCAAGTCATTCTTGTGGCCTCTGACTGGGCACGAAGAGTCTGGTATCCCGAGCTCTTGCACATGGCTATCGAACCTCTGATCTGACTGCCCCTTTGTGAGGATCTTCTGTCGCAGCAGCAGGGGATGGTCCTCCACCCGAACCTGTCCAGCCTCCACCTCCTTGCGTGGAGATTGAACGGCGGCATTCGACCGCTTTTGACCTTCCTCCCGGAGTCTGTAACGTTATCTTGGCAGTCAGGTGTCCCTCCACCAAAACGGTACGCCTGTAGATGGAACAAATTCGTGGCATGGTGCGCAGCAAAGACTGTGGATCCCCTATCTGCCCCTCTTTCAGAGGTTCTCCTCTTCATTCTTTCTTTGGCCCAGCAGGGCTCCACTCTGAGCACTGTAAAAGGCTATATTTCAGCCTTCCTTCGGCTTTCTGACCCGCCTTCTCTTTTCAAGTCCCCTTTTGTAAATCGCTTCCTTAAGGGCATTACTCGTTTCCTCCATTTCCTTTCGTAATGCCCCAGTGGGACTTGAAGCCTGGTTCTGACCTATCTGATGGGCACTCCTTTTGAGCTGCTACATAACTGTCCTCTCCGACTTCTGACACAAAACTGCCTTTCTGGTTGCCATCACCTCTGCTCGCAGGGTGAGTGAGCTTTAGGCTCTTTGTTCCAAACCCCCTTTCCTGGCTGTTCATACGGACAAGGTTGTCCTTGGCACTAGGCCTTTTTTACTTCCCAAGGTGGCTACCTCTTTCCACATATGACAGACCATCACTTTGCCCACCATCTTTCCGCCCCCACATCCTTCTAAGGAGGAAGAGAGGCTCCACCGTCTGGATCCAAAATGTGCGTTTTCATTCTATCTGGATTGCACAAAACAATTCCTGGTGAATGACCAGCTCTTTGTTGGCCATGTGGGCGCCAAGAAAGGTCGAGCGTGCAAAAATAAACCATCTCACGATGGGTAGTTCTTTGCATCAATATCTGCTATTCCCTAACGCAAAAGGAACCTCCTGTGGGGTTGTGCGCCCATTCCACCAGGGCCACAGCAGCTGCTACTGCTTTGGGACCTGGGGTCCACCTTCATGACATCTGCCAGGTAGCTACGTGGGCTTCTTTGCGCATTTACTAAACACTACTGCCTGGACAGCCAAGTCCAGAGAGACTGCTTCTTAGGCCGTTCAGTTCTTCAGGACTTCCTGGTCTGAACTTGGTTCGCAGACCCACCTCCGGGGTTGGTATTGCTGGGGTATCTATTCTAAGGTGAGGAATCCATCACTAATTGTCTCTTTCAGATGAACAAGTTACTTACATTTGGTAACAATATACCTTTAAGAGACATAGATTAGTTATGGATTCCTCACCGCTCCACCCATCCTCCCTGTTCTGCGAACTGACTTCTAGGGTAAGGGACTTCCCTTCAGGGCCCTAGTTTTGTGACCCAGTGGTCAGTGTCTTGCATGGCTCTGCCCTTCTGGCGTGGGATGTCGTGTAAAGAACTGACGTCAGTGCACAGGGGCGAGGTTTAAGTAGATACTGCAATGTCATTCTGCTGACCACGATGCCAACAACTAACGTGGAGTCGACCAACGCCACCTACCGACGTGCAGGGGTACTGCTGAAGAAAAATTCTCCAGATCCAGTCTGACTCCTGGGTATAGTTCTAAGCCGAGGAATCCATAGCTAATCTATGTCTCTTACAGATATATTGTTACTGAAGGTAAGTAACTTGTTCGTCTGGCCGAGCCTCCAAAGGAGTGTGCGGTGTATGTAGACTGTTTGTTGCAGCGGCGCGCACAGCTGTAAATTAACTGCCTTAGAAGAAAATTCCAATCCTGCCACAAAGTTAATGGGAAAGGGCTAAAAACTAAGATTAACTGAATCTACCTAAAGTTAACTTTAAACCGCTTTTAAGAAGATGGTATTCGAAGGCTCTTCTCAATAGACCTAGGGTGTTTCAGCAATGATGACTCTTCCATGACACAAAGGGGTATATGGTGGTTTTAGTGTTCAAGTACACTAACTAAAGACTGGTGAAGCATTACACTGAAATCAAAACATTTTATGTCCCTCTGGATGTGAATTTCTAGCAGAAATTAATTGAGTGATCCATTTCAGGGCTGCGTAACAAAGTTAGGGCCTTTTGTTATATCTTCCTACAGAGCCATGCTGTAAGGAAATGCCTCTTTTTGCCTGGTAACCCCCAAGTTTTTCAACTGTTGCTTGTTTTTTTGATTGAGTGCACTGAGGCCTGCTAACCAGACTTCCGTACCAATTCCCTATCCCTGAAGTGTATGTCTAATTGGCTGTATCCAATTGGACACAGATAACTTAACTGGAAGTACCTGGTAAATGGTAACCATGAAATGAAAGTTAGAGGGTGTGCCCCATGGATTCCAACAGTGACTGTGCCATTCTGGAGGCCCCCCCCCCCCCCCCCCCAATAAAACAAGTCCCCCCCAATCTGCCTCTACAGACTAGCTCAGCAGTCGTGCACTGCTAGCATGACGTTTGTCATTGAAAGCAAAGGCAAATCCACCACTTCCTCTGTGCATGTCTGGCAGAGGGGTTCCACTGTGAAGTCCATCCCCCGGAGGGAAATTAACCACCTTGTATTTGGTGACTGCTGTAAGAACTGTATAAACAGAGCTGAGTGAGTGCAAGGGTAGTGTAAAATGGGTCTGAGTGGGAATTGCCTGAGATTTAGACTGCCAGCCAGAGCTGCTGTATATTCTTGTCTATAATTAAGCACTGTCTCTTGAATTGCAGTTGTTAGACCTATAGGAGAAAAACATTATGCCTAATTCTAGGGGCTCTATAGTTTATCAAAAAAGTATCAAGATTGCAGTCTTTGGACCCAGCACTAGAATAGTAACAGATAATATACATCATAAGCAAGCTGAATTGGCAAGGCAGTGTGTGGTTCACAGTATAGAAATATCTGAAAGAGACTATTAGTTATAGATTCCTTACCTTAGTATTTCTCCAAGGCGTCAGACTAGATCCGGAGAATTTTTCTTCAGCAATACCCCTGTGCGTCAGTAGGTGACGTTGATGTGCCTACTTAGATGATGCCCCTGTGTGCTGACGCCAGAGCTTTCTTTTTCCGTGCCAGCCTAGCGCAGATCCGGCGAGAGCTTGCCCCTTTTTTTTTTTACTTTTGTCGATGTCTTTTTTCAAGTCTCCAATTCCTGGTGCGCGAGGGATGTCCCATTGTCGAACTGGATTCAAGCCTTGTGACTCCTGTCACAAACTGATGTCTGACAGATCCACAGCTCGTGTGCTTTTGGTGATCCGTCTGTCGGGCCATAAATCCAAAGTCTTTGTGGTAGCAGTCCCGAAAGCTTTTGGAGGCCTGGGAGTCGGCTCTGGTTTGCTCCCGCTCGAGGGTAAGGTCTCAAGACCGGTCGCAAAGCCATCACACCTAGTCCAAGTCTTCGCAATCCTCTGGTAAGTCAAAGAACAAGAAGAAGGCAAAGAAGCACTGTCGCTCTTCGCCTGCTCCCCGTTGGTCGGCTGATGCGACGCGGGACCCGGAGCGTCATCGCTCTAAGGCTCCATTTCCGGTGCCTGACTCTGGGATGACTGCAAGCGTCCCCCGTTTACGGGAGCCAGAACGTTCCCTGCCCAGCTTCGTACGTTCTACGAAGCCCTCCATAGTGTGTTTGGGCAGATCAAATCTGCTGGCACGCCTTTGGGCGTGTTTGGGGACCTGGGCCTTCAATGCCGGTGGCTCTGGCATCGCAGGGTCCCCAAGAATACAGGTCTGGAACCCGATCAACGCCGGTCGACCTTACTCTACCTTCCCTGGCGATGACACCCCCGGCTGTACCCCTGGCCAACGCCCTCCCCATCCTAATACCCAAGATGTACCAGGAGCCTGTGTCGATGTCTACCAACGTCTAATCCGACGCCAGCGGGTACTTTTGTTTCCTTGTTCATCTCAGCTGTTCCCGATCGCCCTGAGGGTTGTTATGAGGAGTGGGAGGGGTCGCTGGACCCTTTAACAGACGAGCTGGAAGAATCGCACTGGAGAGAGGAATTGGGTGACGCCAGTGGTCTGGATACCTCTTCAGATCTTGACCTGATTTCTCGCCCTACCGTGGTTCCCCCTGAGAGCTTGATGGTCCAAGCCTCGTCTTCCAAGGGTGCGTTCCCTTCCGCACCCCTGGATAGGGAATCCAAGAAGCTAGATCATCTTGCGAAGCATAGGTTCACTTTCTCCATCTTGGTGCTGAGGTCTGTGAATACCACATGGCTCTTGGACTGTTATAATCATACTGTCTGGGATACGGTTGTGCAAGTGGTGCCTCAGTGCTCGGAGGAGGCCCGGGCCATTCTCTCCCAGGCAGTGGTGGATGGGAGAGATGCAGAAAAATTGACTGGATCCCGCCGACTCTTTGGGCAGAACAATTGCCACGTCGTTAGCCCTTCGGCGCTACGCCTGGCTGAGTATGTCTGGTTTTTAAGGGGGATGTTCAAGCAACCTTGCTGTACATGCCCTTTGATGGCGGTCACCTTTTTGCTGACAAGGCAGACTCTGTGCTCAAGCGTTTTGAGGATTCTCTGACTACGGTCAGATCCATCCTTGGACCTCGTGGCATCCTCCTGTTTCCCACAATCTGCTTTTCGTCCCTTTCATGGCTACGGAAGGGGCACCCCAACACATTCGACCCAGTGCAGCCACCAGCCCACACAAGCTGCCCAGCCACTGCGTGGCTGCTGACGTCGGACCCAGCGACATGGGTCTGGGAACCACTGGGCGGGCCAGTCCATCCTTTCCCTCCCCGCAGCAGCCTTCAACCCCTCCTAGTCTGACCTCTCAGGGCTGTTCAGCAGCCAGTGGGTGGCAGGATTCGCCATCACCTACCCCACTGGCAATCCATCATGTCAGACGGATGAGTTTTGCAGCTGGTCCAAAGGGGCTACTCCTCCCCATAGAGACTACCCATCCCTCCATGCCACCATCTTTCGATTGCATGTCGGAGGATCATTTGGCGCTTCTCCATCCAGGAAGTCTCAGCTCTTTTGGCCAAGGGAGCTTTCGAAAGGGTCCCTGTTCCAGAAATAGGTTGTGGTTGCTGTTCCCGCTACTTTCTGGTGCCCAAGAAGGACAAAGGCCTGTGTTCCAGTCTAGACCTCGGGGCCCTCAACCGCTTCCTCCGGAAGGAGAAATTCAAAATGCTAACCTTGGCTCAGGTCCTGTCTGCCCTCGACCCTGGAGACTGGATGGTGGCATTTGACTGGCAGGACGCCTATTGTCAGCACACAGGCATTACCTATGGTTCACGATAGGCCACAAGCATTTTCAGGGCACCGTGCTCCACTTCTGCCTTACCAGTGCCACTCGGGTGTTCACGAAAGTGATGGCGGTGGTCGCAGCTCATCTGCGCAGATCAGTGGTTCTAGTCTTCCCGTATCTCAATGACTGGCTGTTTAAGGCGGGCTCGCCCCAGGCTGTCGTCTCCCACCTCAAGACTACAGCAGACCTCCTGCATTCACTGGGGTTCATTATCAACATGCTGAAGTCACACCTGACTCACTCTCAGTCGCTCCCTTTCATCGGACCTTTTCTGGACACAGTGTAGTTTCTGGCCTATCCTCCCGAGCAGCGAGTCCGGGAAATTCAAGCTATGTATTTCGGTGAAAAGGACCCTGAGGCTGCTGGCCCTCATGGCCTCCTGTATCCTGCTGGTGGATCATGCCTGATGGCATATGCGGGCTCTGCAGTGGGACCTGAAGTTCCAGTGGACGCAGCATCAAGGGAATCTTTCTGAGTACGTCCAGATCTCGGAGGTGACTGCACAACAACCTCAGTGGTGGTTAACAAACCCGGATTGGGTCAGAGGCAGATCTTTTCCCAACCCCAACCAGACCTCATGGTGGTGACTGATGCATCACATCTGGGTTGGGGTGGCCACAGGGGAGGGATCTAGATTAGACGAGCCTGGTCTCCTGCGGAGTCCGGTCTCCATATCAACCTGTTGGAGCTCCAGGCAATTCGCTTGGCACTGAAGGCATGCTTTCCCTCCCTCAAGGGGAAGGCAGTGCAGGTGTTCACGGACAACACCACTGCCATGTGGTACTGCAACAAACAAGGCGGGGTGGAGTAGTGGACACTTTGTCAAAAGGCTCTGCTGCTTTGGACATGGCTGGAACATCGGGGCATTACCCTGGTGGTTCAATACCTGGCAGGTTCTCTGAACGACAGGGCGATCAAACTCAGCCGCTGGTGCCTGGTGGATCACGAATGGCGTCTTCACTCAGAGGTGGTACAAAGTCTCTTTCAGCAGTGGGGAGAGCCTTGGTTAGATCTGTTCGCCACAAAAGAGAACACGCAATGTCAGCAGTTCTGTGCGTTGGAGTTTACAAGGTGGCACTCGCTCAGCAACGCTTTGTGTTGCAAGAGGAGCTGTGGCCTCTGTACTCTTTTCTGCCTGTACCACTTCTGCCCCGAGTGCTAAAGAAAATCAAGCGCGACGGGGCCCAAGTCATTCTTGTGGCTCCGGACTGGGCACGAAGGCTTTGGTACCCCAAGCTCCTGAGCATGGCCATCGGTCCTCCGATCCGACTACTCCTTCGGGAGGATCTTCTGTCGCTGCAGCAGGTTACGGTCCTGCACCTGAACCTGTCCAGCCTCCACCTCCTTGCCTGGAGATTGAGCGGCGACAGTTGACAGCTTTTGACCTTCCTCCCGAAGTCTGTAATGTCAACTTGGCAGCCAGACATCCCTCCACTAAGACTGTATACGCCTGTCGATGGAACAAGTTTGTGGCATGGTGCACAGCAAAGGCTGTGGATACACTTTCTACCCCTCTTTCTGAGGTTCTTTTGTTCCTTCTTTCTTTGGCCTAGCAGGGCTCTGCTCTGGGCACTCTTAAAGGCTACCTGGCTGCCATTTCTGCTTTTCTTCATCTACTAGATCAGCCCTCTCTGTTCAAGTCCCTTATTGTAAGTCAGTTCGTTAAAGGCATCATTCATCTCTTCCCTCCTACTCTTTTCATAATGCCTCAGTGGGACTTGAACCTTGTCTTGACTTACCTATTGTGCGCTCCCTTCGAGCCTCTCCACAACTGTACTCGCAGGCTCCTCACTCTGAAGACTCACTTTCTTGTTGCCATCACCTCTGCTCGCAGAGTGAGTGAGCTTCAGGCTCTTTCTTCTAAGCCCCCCTTTCTTTTCAGTCCATCCGGACAGAGTGGTGCTTCAAACGAGACCCTAGTTCCTGCCTAAAGTTGTCACTCCCTTTCATATTGGGCAGATTATTACTCTGCCCACCTTTTTCCCGCCTCCGCACCCTTCCAAGGAGGATGAGCGACTCCACTGTCTGGACCTGAAACGTGCACTGTCTTTCTACCTTGACCGCACAAAGGATTTCTGGGTAGACGATCAACTCTTTGTTGGCTATGTGGGTGTCAAAAAAGGTTGGGCTGTGCAAAAGCATACCATTTCTCGATGGGTAGATTTGTTACTCTTTGGCTAAAAAGGACCCTCCAATACGGCAGCAAGCTTATTCCACTAGAGATACGGCTGCAACCACTGCTTTGCCGCATGGAGATCCACTCATCGATATTTGGCAGGCGACCACGCGGGCTTCTTTCCACAAGTTCACCAGAGATTACTGCCTGCATAGTCATGCCCGGAGGACTTTCTGGTGTGAACTTGGTTCGCAGACCCTCCTATGGGGATGGTATTGCTGGGGTATCTATCCTAAGATGAGGAATCTATAATTAAGTTTCTTTCAAATGAACAAGTTACTTACCTTCGGTAGCAATGTATCCGTAAGAGACCTATATTAGTTATAGATTCCTTCCCACCCCACCCATACTCCCCGCTCTGCGTATGGACTTCTAGGGAAAGGGACTCCCTTGCAGGGCTCTAGTTGTGGCGGACCAGTGGTCAGTGTCTTTCATGGCTCTGCGCTTCTAGTGTGGAAAGTCGTGTCAGAACTGACACCGCGCAGAGGCGGCTTCTAAGTAGGCATCGTGATGTCATCCCGGCGACCACGACGGCAGATGGCAGACGTGGAGTCGACTGACACCCCCTACCGATGCAAAGGGGTATTGCTAAAGAAAAATTCTCCAGATCCAGTCTGATGCCTGGGGAAAATTCTAAGGTAAGAACTCTATAATTAATATGTCTCTTACAGATGCATCGTTACCGAAGGTAAGTAACTTGTTCAATGGGATGTGCTGCACTGGGGTTCAGTGATGAGTCGTGTTCACAAGTGGTTCTTTAGTACACTACTGGGGTACATTGACCCTGCTTCACTGGGGATAATCACGTAAACAACTTTTGAGTGAGAAGTATTTGATTTTGTTAGCGTTATTGTCAGGATAAAGTAAACTGATGTGTGTTGGAAGCATTTTAATTACAGTATTCAAATATGTTGCATGCACATTAAGTACTTCCAACAATGTTTCAATACGGCATGTATATAAAATACCTCAGACACCATTTAACACCAACAGATTTAAATATTGCGGACTCAAAACTATTGTTGCAATCCCACAAATAAAGCAAAAAAATGGAAAATGCAAAAAACAATCAATGAAATCTTCTTGTGGAATGAAACTCTGATTTAAACAAAACTATAGACAGGCAACTAAAAATATTCCTACAACTGGCTGGTGCAATTTTTTTTAAATCTGCTGAAACAAATATCACAAAGTGGAGATTTAGGCCCACATGCATCAAAAAATGAATGTGCGATTCCTTAATAGCGATAAATATGGAATCGCTATTATAGAATCGCAAAAGCCAATGCAGCAAGAAAATCGGTAAAAAAAATCGCGAATCCTTAATCGCTAGTATCATTAGCGATTTCTTATTTACCGAATCTGTAATTGCGAATTTGCTATTACAGAATCAGTAATTGCGATTTTCCCAGATTGCTGCATTGCGATGACATCCCAACCAGGAAGTGATTCACTGATTCCACACACCTGTACACAGGGAGAGTCTGAGGAGGAGGAAGACTGGTGGAGCTCAGCCTGGGGAAACTGTGTTTGGAGCAGAAGCTGTGATAAAACAACACCATGGCCACAGAAAAAGAACAAAAAAAGGGAGAAGTCAGGTAGAGAAAAATAAAATGTAGTGACCAGGAACTTGAAATCCTCACTGAGGAAGTGGCATCGAAACATGACCAGCTGTTTTGAAAGCTATCCCTGCATGTTGCTGAGTCTGTCAAGACAAAGATTTGGCTTGGGATACAAGCTAAGGTCAATGCTGTGGGGGTAACACATCGTGATATCCCTCACCGGCAGAAAATATGGTATGACCTGCGCAGCCGAGCAAACGAGAGGATGGCAGATAGGCTAGCCACAGCCAAAAAAACAGGAGGGGGACCATCAACCTATCGTGCAAACACCCCCCATGAAGGACATGGTGGAATCCACTCTGCAGCCAGAGGCAGTTGTCGGGATTTCACAGATCGACACCTCAGGACATGCGGGTACCTCCCAAGGTGAGAGCACAGCTAAACATATTTTCATGTCAAATGTAACCCAAACTGCCCCAAATGCATACCCTGCGTAGTGTAGCACACCTGAGTCCAGTCCACCTTTTACTTGCAACACCCTAATGCATTGTGGGAGTTGTATGCAGACCTATGTTAGGGCAAGGCATGGAGGGACCAACACAGCTCCACTACAGCAGAGTACAGCAAGGAAGTAACAACAGTAGACTTTTTACATTACATTAGTAAATTTAATAGACCTTTGCAGGCGCTATGTTACAAACATGCAAAAAAAAGTAACTAAACTTGCACTGTTTTAATCACAGATGCAGGACAGTGACGTGGCTGACGACCACGAGTCAGAGGGACATATGGAACAGCCTGATGAGGGACAAGAAATGCAAGCATCCTCACCCATGCCTGCTCCCACTCGCCGCAGGAGAATAGTCCAACCACTGCCAGATTTGGAGAGTGATGAGGACAGCCTAACAGGAGCCCCCAAACAGCAGTCTGCCCATACAACACCAGCACCAGAGGTAACAATGCGGCGCCGTTCTGTGCAGTTCTGCAGGCAAAAGCCAATTGCAATCCTGACGTCTGCTGAGGACAATGGTGAAGCTACCTGCAGTGTGCTTGAGGCCAAGATGTTGAGGGTCCAGCGCCTGCAAGGAATGAATATGCATATTATGCAGGCCCAACTGGGATCAATGACTACACACATGGGTGGGATACATGACTCCATGAGAGAGCTGACAAATGCGGTAGTTGAAAGGGCACAGGGCAAACAGTGAAAAACTTGACCGTGTAGCAACAGCCATAGAAGATTTGTGCAGGGTCATCCAGGCTGAGCATGTCTCAAATGGCAGGAGGCATCACCGTTCTATGGGGCGCATGCACAGTTACACCAGGGCAATAAATAGGCTGAGTACTACTACAGCTCAGCCTTCCGGGTGTGCGGTCAGCATGCAGATGGAGATGAGCCACTGCTGCGGGGATGTGGCCAGGGGCCTCATCCAGGACTCCAGACAGCAGCAGCAAGTGGAAACATCATGCATGCTGGGGGGGGGGGGGACAGTGAGGAGGCCTCCAGCCGCCTACTGGAACCTGTGGCACATAGCAGGAGGTGCAGTACCAGGAGTCATGCCAGCACAGAAGGCACAATGAGGGATGTAACTGAGCCGACTGAAAGGGCCACAGGAGCGCGTGGCCGGAAGAAATAGACATTTGGACATGTACAAACCTGGTGCAGTAACCAGAAATGTGTAACTTGTTCACACTGAAGTTGCAGTGCCTAGGCAATGACTTTTAATTGTCTGTACCCAAACTGCACATGGTATGTGTGCATCAACACAACAAACCTTCAAGCAAATACTGTGTTGTTTTGTGATTACCCAAATTAGAAGAAACATTGCATGATTTCTGCCAGTCTCTGTCTCCTCTCTGCTGCATTTGGACAGCATGCTGCTTGGGATGGTTGTCTTGTTCTGGCTCGCTATCAGAGTCTTCCAGTGGCTGTGTTGTGCAACATAGCACATGTTGTAACAATTTTACAGCATGTCTCCGGCCTATACTGTAAAGCCCCACCGGTTTTGTGGAGGAATGCGAAACCTGGATTTGAGTACACCAAATGTCCTCTCAATCACATTGCGGGTCGCAATGTGTGCCCGATTGCATTGCTGCTCCCTTTGTGTAGATGTATTCAGATAGGGAGTGAGGATGAAAGTCCTCACAGCGTATGCGCTATCACCTACAGAATGTGAAAATTAAATATACGTTAGTCACTGCTATGTGTCAACATGGCGGACGGGTTTGCAGGACAGTATTAAATCAGTTTACCCAGGCAGTATCCTTCTCCCAATTCACCCGCAAGTAGACGTCGGTGTATGCCACTATGCCGAAAGATGTATGCGTCATGTGCACTGCCAGGGTAACTTACCACTATGTCTGTGATTATGTTTTCGAGTTGCAGACTACTTGAATGTTCAGTGAATGGTAAGATTTGTGGTTTCGGTAGATGTACTCATTCACTGAGGGGGGACATATGGGTACATGCGCCCTATCAATGCAACCAATCACATGTGGGAATTGTGCAACCTGACAAAAATCTAATTTGGTTTGCATCAATTACTGTGGTGTTGTGGGGAACCTAATGTGGTGGTGTATCCTCTGCAACATGGCATTTAGGAAACAGTTAAAAAAGCGCGATAGTGCACTCTAATAAACTCTCCTGCTGCAGCAATTACTCCCTGGAAGGTTCCTGAAGCTAGGAGATGTAGAGAACACAGGACCTGCACATGGGTGGGTATGGCATGTGTCCTGCGTGTCTGACGCTGCAGTATTGGGTCTAACTCAGCAATGAGATCTAATATTGTGGCAGCATTCAGCCTATATTTATCATATATCTCCTCCTCCGTCTGCCCTAGCAAAATGATGCGCACTCTGAATATTCTCTCCTGTATCCTCCTTCTTCTATGTGCTGCTGCTCTTAGCCTCATCCTCCTCGCCACGACATAGAGCGCTGCCATTGTGAAACATTCCGATGCATTCTGGGACTGTTTTAGTAGTTTGCTGTTTTTTGTTAAGTGAATTTTTTTACCACCTGATATGATTTCTTCTTATTTAAGAAATGCAAAGTGCGTTTCTTAACTTATTCTGTATTTGCAAATTTTTGTTGCTTACGATTTTGCCATTTCTTATTAGCGAATACCAAATACGGAATCGCTATTACAGATTCGGTATTTTGGTATTCGCTAATATTGCGAAAGCAAAGATTTTAGCTGATTTTGCTTCATGCATAGGAACAAGCTATTTTGCAATCGCATACGCCCTTTTTTTTGTGAATCGCAACGTTTGCGATCGCAAATTAGCTTGATGCATGTGGGCCTTAAGGTCTAACAAAATGGCTATACTTTGCATATATGATGCCTGCTAATAATTTGATGCATGTCATTACAAATAGTCTCTCAACAGGTTGCACTTAAAAAGCAAAATAATATGTGGAAATTGGGGCAGAAGAAATAAAAACACCATTCTGATGCAGTGAGTTAACTTGAAAAGGAAAATATGAAGGTAAGAGTTTCCCTAATTGGCAAACGTTCTCCTTGACCCCATTATTTACTTTAAATACATTGACAACAAAATTAATAGATGTTATTTATGAGCAAAACATAGATATTTCACCCACAGTTCATGCTGTTGACATTAAGGGTTTGTAAATGAAACATTTTAAAAGGCAAGCTAGCTTTTATTTTGTATTGAATCTGCATTTACCTTGCCTACGTTCAGGCCTTTCTCTTCCTGGTTTCCTACACACTGAAGCTCAGCCAGTCCTGAAATATGCAAACTGCAAGAGAAGAAAAAACAGCGCTCAAAGCTAAAGGCACCTCAGACTAAAACATTTTATTTGTCACAAATAAAAAGGAACCCAGAAAAAAGGTTTCTGATGAATTGGCTTGCACTGCATCCAGTGTTCATTTACAAAAATGTATTTCCTACATATGAAACTGAAACCAGAAAGGTTTTTGGATGAACTGTATAATCCTTTCTCCAAGTGCTGATTTATGGCCCAAGGGAGGACTCTGTGTCTTCCCCAAACTACCAGAGCTTTCTGCAGATGCCTGTGTAAACATAAAAGCACTTACTTAAATAAAATAAAATGCTTTACAGCTTGAATTCACTGGAAACAGACGCGCAATTGTATTACCTCTCTTCAGCCAGCACATACAATGAATAGGCTGTTTTTCAATGGTTAGACCAACAGAATACAGTCCTCTCTCATCGGCTGTTGCTAACCAATCAGTGTGAAGGTGTTTCACAACACTGAAAATTAAATGTGTTGGTATGACTGAGGGATGAGGAGTAGGGATGATGGATAGACGAGTAGGGATGATGGATGAGTATGAAGGATGGATTAGCGTGAATGATGAATGAGGAGTAGGGATGAGGTAAGAAGAGTAGGGATGATGGATGAGGAGTAGAGATGATGTATGAAGAGTATGGATGATGGATAGAAAGTAAGGATAATGTATGATGGATCAGAAGTAGGGATGATGGATGAGAAGTAGGGATGATAGATGAGAAGCAGGGATGAGACGTAGGGATGATGGATGAGAATTAGGGATGAGGAGTGAGGATGACCTAAAATGGATGCTGTACTGAAGACTGCCTATGCAGTAGGTTCTGTTTCTGAAATTCTTGAAGCATCACATCTGCCAAATGTACCTTCAAGTGGCAGAATTGATTGATTCATTGACCAGAGATTGTTGTCTGGTACAGAATTTGTCTAACACAATTTATACGTCCAGCCAGTATGATTTGGGGCGGCCCACGATTTCTGACCACTGTCGTTGGAGAGGGGCTTTCTGACATAGTCTGTGGCTCGCATCAAGAACCGACTTTATGTACTTGATCTATTGAAAGCAGTGTAACAGCCAAAAGATGTTGCTGTAGTCAAATGTGCTACACATAAGACTAGAAAAACATGGTCACTCTTGTAAAGAGATATGCTGATCTAATGGCAGATATTGTGCACTCTAGAACGAAATAGTGATTCTAGAAACTGAACAACATGATTCAACAATAAATAGCATGCAAAACACTGACTGTCAATTGTTTCTTTTTGAGTTCAGTTACAACTTATTTGAATAAATTGAGAGACCTCCAGGAGGAAGCCCCGGAAGATAAGGAAAATGGGAAATGTTGGGCTACAAAAGAAATCTTCAGGATTTGTATGACACTACTGAATATAAATCTAGTCTACCTGACACAATGTTGTATCCAGTGGAACATTATTTACACAACCAGTCACACTTAGGTAAGGATTCAATTATTAGGATTTTTATGAAATACTGGAAGAATTCACATTTTAGAAATGTTGCAGAGGATTTGTGCACACGTTGTCTAATATGCCAAAAGAATAATCAATTAAAAAGAAATGTATTAATGAATCACATTGGCAAATCAAAGCGTCCATGTACAAGACTACAAGCAGATTGTGTTGCAATGTCAGCTCACAAAGGCCTTAAATACATTCTTGTGATTGTCTGCCTGTTTTTAAATAGGTTGAGGCCTATCCCACCCAGAGATAAGATTGCCTTACAGTTTGTTGTTAAGGTGATTAATACTAAGGTTTGGCTTGCCAACCTCTATTGAGACAGATTGTGGTTCCCATTTTCCCTGCTCTCCAAATCAACCAAATTTTCCATTGTAGCTATTGTACTCAATTTTTCAAAGTGGTCCAGCGATAAATGGGCTCAAAAAGAACAAGTCAGCCAAGGTGTGTGCTTCTACTGGTTTGAAGTGGCCTGATGCCGTTCCTCTTTTTTTGATGAGCATTAGATGTAACCCTGACAAGAAGATTGGTCTCATGCCATGAAGTGCTGATGGATAGAACAATGAGATTTGCATAAACTCCTTCAGCTACATTTGTTACAATTACTGATAACATTATTCTGGACTACTCCAAAGGACTGGCTGATATGATGAAGTCTGTTTCTCATCAGGTGAATTTGGCAACAGAAGCAACAAAAAAGTTCATTGCCACAATCTAACCTACCGGAGACCATGAGACGCAAGTCGGACATCCCCTTCCATGCCATATCTTTGTCTACAGGAAGTTGCCACAGAAAGGAGTAGGATTTAGCCCCTTTAAACTCCTCTATGGTCACCCTATCAGGGGACCTCTTAGCCTTGTAAAAGAGGGCTGTGAGCAAGCTCCCATGAAACCCCCTCAGGATGTCATTTACATGCTGGTCCTCTGCAACCAGATGCACCCCTTCTGGAAGAGGGCTAAAATCAATTTTGATGCCAGTCAAGAAGTTATGAAACTCTGGTATGGCCAGAAAGCCACTCTGGTAGAGTTTCAGCCTGGCCAGAAGTTGTGGTTATGGAGCCTGTGGAACCTAGAGCTCCCCAGGATCACAGGGCAGGCCCATATCAAGTGAAGGAGTGGAAGGGGGAGTCCACCTACCTGCTGGATCTCAAGATCCCTGGCAACAGCTTAAGGGTGCTCCATGTGAACCACCTCAATCCCTACTTTGAATCCTGACATAAGCATGTTCCTGGAGACTGGAGGAGAGTGAGCTGCCCGACTGTCTACCCAGGAACATGATGGGTCAGTGGAAGGTGTCAACCACTCCCTGTCATGTGTTCTATACAGGGCCCATTATAGTTTCCCCATGTTAGCCTATCTGTGCACGGCACAGGCTGCATTAGCTTTGCACACGATAGTACATAAACACGTTTGCTTCTGTGCCACATTATATTTTCACACAGAACCTGCAGTTGTTTTCTTGTTCTGTTCCTTCCTGGGATTTAGTCAGAAAAGCAGACTAGGTCAAACAACAATGTACCTTGTTATTTTGTGTATGCTAAGGTACGGGATCCGCTGCTAAACCCAGAGATCTTTGCTGTATAAGCAGTTTGCTTCTGTAGAAAGGGAGGTGATTAGGCTATTTTGTCTTATAATATGTATGACAGGGCTCTTCATAATCTATGCTTTATTGACAATGCTGATGGTATTTTTGCTAGACAGTTGTTTTCTGATTATGGCACATATACTGCATTCTAGAGCATGATGGTTTCAATAAACATTTTCATGTTTTTTTCGTGTCTCTTTTATATCTTATTGAGGATGAACATGAGTGTGTGAGCGAAAGAGAGTGTCCTGTCACTGCAATCTCTGAGAGGTTCGGGAGTGTTGTTGTCTGCTGTGTCAATTCACTTCTCGCTCTGGGTGTTAGTAGGAGGGCAAGTGAGGCACTATAGCTAGTCGGGCTCATGCTCATGGTACTGAGGTGGTATGGTGACTTAGACCCTATCTACTTATGTTCTATGGTCCCAGCCATAGTTCTGTTCCTGTCAACCTCTACCCTACACTGACCCCAGAACATCAGAATGAGAGTCGACAGTTATCTTCTCTGTGATTCCTTACCCCTGGGCTCACACACCTGTACAACCATGACATTAATACTGGAGACAGTCCACCTGTTTAAAACAAAATGTACAGGTTATCAGATAACATGAGGGCCAGTTTCAAGGAGGAGCTCTAAGATGCTGGTGTTAGGGGTGATTGAGCTCTCCAATAGTCCCTGGTCCAGACCTGTAGTACTAGTCCCCAAGGCTGCCCCATCGGGCGCCACTCCAGAATCTAGGTTATGTGTGGAGTACCGGGGTCTCAATTCGTCACGAAAACGGATGCACACCCCACCCCCCGACTGATGACCTCATAGACAGGCTCCTCAGTACTTTTGATTTAATATGGGGGTGGGGCTCTGGGTTGCGCAATGGAAAAATAAAATTATGCACTTACCTTGCCGCCAGTTCCCGCGTCTCTGCTCCTTGCTCCTGCTCTCCTCGTGGGACAGAAAGCCAGGAAGAACAGCCAGGCTCCCCTGACCAATCACAAAGCTGCAATGCAGCGTTGTGATTGGTAAGCACCCAGGCTTCCCTGACCAATCACAATGCTGCAATGCACGACGTTCAACCAGGGAATGGGGGCCTGGGCTTGTTCTCCACGCAGGCTGTAATGTAGCCTGCATGGAGAACGGGAAAAGTGTGCATGACTGGTTTTGGTGGCCCGAGAGGGCGGACCAAACGGTCATTGCGCACTTATGAGTGGGTATACCACTGCCCTGCTCCATGAGCAGAGCAGCCCCGCCCACCCGCAAAGGAAACATAAAATGATAATAACTTTGTTATTATCATTTTATATTTCCTTTCCTTTACGCTGCTCAAAAGCAGTGGGGCGACACTCCTCCGCCATAGCTGAGGTAACGCCAATGCCAGAATTACTTTTGGTTTGGCTTCAACAGCCTCAGTGTTTCAGAAAATGATGCTTATTTTGTTTGGGAACACTGATGGTGTTGCCTTTCAGGATGACATTCTGGTTTTCTCTGATACCCAAAAGAAACATAATGCCAATGTGGGAAAAGTATTATCTATCCTTCAGAATACAGGGTTAACTCTACAGCTGACTAAATGTACATTTCTTCCCAGTAAGGTAGAATATCTTGGTCACAAGATTACATGAAAAGATCTTTCCAAGGAATAATTGGTTTGGAGCAATTCAAGATGTGAACAAAGGTATCAGCCAGGACCAATTAAAATATTTTTTGGTCTGTGTGAATTTTACTTGTTTTATGCCTGATTTTTCCATGATCAGTGCACTTTTCAGAAGTCTTTTGAAAAACATTGCAAATTTGAGTGGTCAGAAGACAAGCCAGAAGCCTTTTTCATACGCAAGTGAAAAATTGTTGAAGCTTCTCCCCTGAGCCCATATTCTAAATTTGGGAGGAATATCATTACTGTTGATGCCAGTGCTGATGATTTGGTGGCTGATTTTACACAGGTCAAACAGGGAAAGGAAGAGACCATTATCTGTGATTCTAGGTTGTTGACCACCACAGAAGTTAAATATTCCAACATTGAAAGGGGGGCACTTGACCATGCCTGGAGTGTTTAGCATTTGAAAACCTACCTGTATGGAAAGTCTTTTGTTATCAGATCTGATCATAGACTGTTGTCGAGTTTCCTAAACAGTAATGGTACTAGCAAGGCAGCTTTTCATCTCATTAGGATTATGACAAGATTGTATAGATCTAATTTTCAGGTCAACTAATTTCCAGGTTTTGTGAATGTGAGGGCTGATTGTTTATCTAGGTTACCTTTAAAGGGTGGTGTGGGGGCGTGGCCAAGATGGCGGGGTAGGAGGACGCGGCCTCAGCGAGCTCCCCCGACCCAGGCCCCGGAACACACTTGCCGCTACTGGTCTCCCCCGTCGTTGATGGCCAGCGACGGAGGGGGTGGTGCAGAGCATGCGGACCCTGCCGGGGGGAAAATCGGCGCATCAACAGGCATTGCCGGCGGCCGGGGACGCTGAGTCGCGACCTTCGGAGGACGCGACCCGACCGGAAGTGCCGTTGGGGCCGCCCGGAGCACCTACTAGAGTCCGCGGCGTGGAGCGGAGGTCGTCGGCGCGGCCGGAAGAGGAGCTGCGGGCTGTGGCGCAGAGCGCGAGGGACGGAGGTTGAGAGCCGTTGGTGCCCTGTTGCGGCGGAAGGCCGTTTCCCGGCCGGGTGCAGGATCGGAGCGGCTTCACGGACTTGGAGGGCCCTGCCTGGACCGGCCAGAAGCGCGAGGCCGACCCGCCGGAGCAGCCAAGTCTGAGGTGAGGAGTGCCGGGCGGTGCCTCTCAGGCCCAGTGGGGCCCCGGATGCCAGAGGCGGACCGTGGAGGCTGCGGGGAACTGTTTGCCCCCATGTGAGGACAGGACCTGGGCCCGCCCGGGGAGTTGCTGGCGTGGCTGTGCCCGGAGGACTGAGGCTGCGAGTGGGCTCTTGGTGGTTCGTTCAGCTGGCCTCGCGCTGCAGTGGAGTTGGCGGGCGCTGCCGCCCGAAGAACGTGAAGAGGTGGTGAGCGGGGGTGGCCTCCGCCACAGGAGCGAGCGGCCTGCCTGGCCAGCTAGGGCGGTCTCGGGCCGGGTGGCTCGGCGGTGCGTTGGGCTCTGCTGCCGCTGGTGTGGATTGTGCGCCTTCCCTCGGCGCCCAGGATGGCTGGCAGCAAGGGGAACAGAAAGGGGGACCGCACCCTACCGGAACTGTTGAGCAGGAGCACTGCACGGCCGGATCGTGGACAGCTCTCCCCGGGTGCGGCTGGCAGCTCTCAGGGGACGGGCGGAGGGGAGCCGCCAGTTACCAGGTCATTCCTGGAGTCGCTTTTCAGCTCCTTGCGGGAGGACTTCCAGACCCTCAAGCAGGAAGTGGCGGGAGAGGTGCGAGAGGTCCGGAGAGAGGTTGATGGCTTGGGTGAGAGGGTCTCGTCGGTGGAGGAAGCGGGCCATGCCCGGGATGGGGAACTCACACAGCTCCAGCAGGAAGTGATCAGGCTCCGGGACCAGCAGATTGACCTGCAGGTGCATGTGGAGGACCTCGAGAACCGTTCCCGGAGGAACAACGTCAGGGAGAGGACGTGGCCGCCTACCTGCAGGACTTGTTCCGGGAGGTCCTGGGAGAGCCGACAGACTTTTCCATCAGGATCGATAGGGCTCATAGAGTGGGCCCGCGGCTCGGGCCATCGGCGCCCCCCCCCCCCGACCTTCTGGCCTACCTACCAGACTACCCCCTGAAGGAGAGGATCCTGCGGGTGGCTCGCACTAGGCCCTCTCTGGAGTTCAGAGGCCACAGGGTGGCCCTCTTCCAGGATCTTTCTGTGGTCACCCTGCAGAAGCGCAAGTCCTTTAAAATTGTGACTGACTTCCTGAGGGAACATGGTGTTCAATACTCGTGGGGCCACCCTTTCCGCATAATCTTCCGCTGGAACGGAATACTGCATCAGCTGCGCTCCCTTCAGGAAACCTGCACTGTCCTGGGCATCACGGCAACTGACGACGATGCCCCCACTCCGCGTCGACGCCGGATTACCCGGGATGGCTGGCGGTCGGTCCCCGGTCGCAGATCTTCGTCCACTTCGGTGAGACCGGACTCGCCCACTATCCGGGCTGAAATGGACAATGCGGTGCGTGAGGTCGCTAGAGAAACGGCGGCGGAAGAGGTCGCTCTGACTGCCTAGGACTTCTCCGGGGGGAGACCGACATTGCTTCTTTTGCAGGTTTGGGGGCCTGGGGGGGTGGGGGGGTGAGCGGGGGTGGTGTTGTGGCTGGACGTCCACTTTCGAGACTTTTCCATAGACTTGCCGTTGGGCTGGCCTTGGACAATGGTTTCCCTGCCTTCCTTCTCCGGGGGACGGGGACGGGGTTTTGGGTTTGACAAGGGTGGGTTAGGGGTGTTGGTGTACTGGGGGGGGTCGTGGGAGTTGGGTGTGGGGGTAGGGGTTGTCCAGTGCGCTGTGCAGGGATTTGCTGCTTTGCTTGCGCTTCCCCACATTGTTTTGCTTTGTGCTTCAGGGGAGAGGTATGGGGAGGCGGAACGTCGGGGCGATGGGAGGGTGGGGAGAGACCTGGTCGCATTGGGGTTGGTGATTGGTACTAGGATGCGCGCCGCAGAGGGGAGAGGCGCTGCCTCCTGCTTTTGGGAGCCTAGCTTGAGATTTGAGTGGGGGGGGGTTCGGCCCTTCCACTGTGGTCACCATGCAGGACACTTGCGCCTTCCTACGTAGTTCTTACTATGTCTCCACATACTTTTAAGATTGTGACTTTGAATGTTAGGGGTCTGAACAACCCAGTTAAGCGGCGGGCGGTGCTTTCTTTGTTAGAAAACACCCGGGCGGACATCTGCCTTTTACAGGAAACCCATCTCTTGCCACAGGATACCCATAGGCTGCGCTCCTGTAAATTTCCGACGCAGTTCTTTTCTTCCGGTAATGCAAAGACGGCCGGGGTAGCGATATTAGTGGCTCGAGACTTCGGTGGGGAACACATCCACAAATTCGCAGAAATAAAAGGGAGGATGCTGGCGCACAGGTTTCGGGTGGGGGGCATCACATTCACAATAGGTTCCCTTTATAGTCCCAATGATAAACAGGAGCGGTTCTTGCAGTCCGCGGTGGAGGAGATTTCGGCCTCGCCGGACAGGCATGTTATCCTCGGGGGAGATCTTAATATGGTCATTGACTCGGTGATCGACAGATCGGTGCAGCGCTCCCCGCAAGTCGGGGAATTCTCCGCGGGTTGTAAGGCTCGGCTTGCGGAGGTGGACCTTCGGGACCTCTGGCGCCAGAAACACCCCGTCGCCAGGGATTACTCCTACTATTCCCACGCGCACAAGACCTATGCGCGGCTTGATCATTTACTGGTCACCTCACCGACGCTGGCCCTGGCGTCCACGGTGGACATGGGAGTTATGTCCTTGTCGGATCATGCCCCTGTTGAGGCCTCTTTTTGCTTGCCGTCGTCTGCCGCCCCGGCGAGGGTCTGGCGCCTCCGGGATACCCTACTGCATAGGAAAACGGTGACGGATCGTATTGAGCGGGTACTTAGGGAATATTTGGCACATAATGATAACACGGACACCACTAGAGCCACCCAATGGGCGGCGCTGAAGGCGGTACTCCGGGGGGAGTTCCTCTCCATTTCCGCGGCCGAAAATAGGGAGCGCACGATTAAGAGGGATGAGCTTACCGATAGAGTCCGGGAGCTGGAGTTGATTCACCGTAGAACTGGGGCTCCGAGGATTTGGCGGCAGCTTAAGGAAGCGAGGAAACTTCTTGCCGCCCTGGATGTAGACCGAGCGGAGTATGCGGCCCTCCGATTGCGCCATGCTTTCTATACTGGGGGGGACCGTTGTGGCAAGCTTCTGGCCAACAGACTCCGGGCCACCCGGCAGAACCAGTTGGTGAGGGAACTCTCTGATCCCGCGGGCGGGGTGGTTACGGATGATGCCTGCATCTCGGCCGCGTTCCGAGGGTTCTATGGAACCCTTTACGCGGGGGATCCACCGGATGTTCCGGCTATGACCTCCTATCTGGACTCAGTCACTCTGCCCTCTCTAGACCCGGGGCAGGCTGACCACCTGAACAGGGCCATTAGTATAGAGGAAGTAGTGACAGCCATTGCCAGACTTAAGCACGGCAAAGCACCAGGTCCGGATGGTTACTCCGCCCTCTTCTATAAGACATTCTGCGGGTCGTTGGCGCCCATCCTCGCCCGCCTCTTCAACTCTTTTGCGGAACCTGGAGCCATCTCGCCTGACCTCCTGAGGGCATCCGTCACGGTCATCCCCAAACCGGGGAAAGATCCGACACGCTGTGGCTCATATCAACCGATATCTCTCCCGAATGTCGACCTGAAACTCTATACTGGAATTCTGGCACGCCGCCTGGCGTTGCATCTGCCCGACCTGGTCGACCCGGATCAGAGGGGATTTCGTTCCGGGGCGGCAGACGGTGGATAACACGAAACGAGTGGTCCACATGCTGGAAAAGGCTTCCCGGGTTCCGGGTGAGAGGATGATGCTCGCGGTTGACGCAGAAAAGGCGTTTGATCGGGTGCACTGGCCCTTTCTGGAACAGGTGCTGGTGAAGGCGGGCATCGGAGAACGATTCCGTACTATGATTCTTAATTGCTATAGAGGGCCTTCGGCGGTGGTCAGGGTTAACGGACACACTTCGGCAGCTTTTCCCATCGAGAGAGGCACTAGGCAGGGCTGCCCGCTCTCGCCCTTGCTCTTTGCCCTCTACATGGAGCCGTTCGCTCAGCGGGTGCGGACGAGACCGGCGGTGGTGGGAATACGGATGGGAGGCTTTACCCATGCGGTTCGCCTCTATGCGGATGACGTCATCTTTACGCTGGATACACCCCGGACATCGCTGCCAGCCTGTATGGAAGAACTGGCAGCGTTCGGCGCGGTTTCGGGCTTCAAAGTAAATATGGAGAAGTCGGTGGCTTTAGACATTTCCCTGGCACCTGATACTAAGGCATATTTACAGAACAGGTTCCCGTTACTTTGGTCCTCGGAGGCGATACCGTATTTAGGGATTCTGATCGCTCCAACGTTGTCAGCTATGGTTTCGGCCAACTATCGGGCCCTGGGTGCCAAGATCAAAAGTGAGCTCAGCCGCTGGAATCGCGGTGTTCTAGCCTGGTTGGGCAGGATAGCTGCCGTCAAGATGACGATTTTGCCGCAAGTACTCTACTTGTTCAGGGCTCTGCCGCTGCCTAAAGGGTGGATACAGCAATTGCAGTCGGACGTGGCCCGGTTCGTCTGGCGGGGGAAAAAGCCTCGGTTACGTAGGTCCCTCTCCCTTTTGTCTACCGACGCTGGAGGCCTAGGAATTCCTGACTTTCGTAAATACTTCCAGGCGACGCAATTGCGATACCTGGTTGAATGGTGTAAGTGGGAGTCGGATAAGCATTGGCTCTTTCAGGACCAGGCGGTGGCGGGTCGACCCCTGCAGGAGATACTGTTTCTGCACCGGTCCCACCGACCTAGGAACCTCTACGCCTCCTTCATTACTAGAGGGCCACTGCGGGTCTGGGATGCGACCTACCTTAGATATGGCCTCACCACATTTCCCTCGCCACTCTCGCCGATAGTGGATAATCCGGCCTTTGCTCCTGGGATGGAGAAGGGAGCCTTCACGCATTGGCGGGATGTAGAGCATTATGTCACCTGTACGGCCCCGAGGGTGTTATCCCGTTCACACAATTTCGGCTGGACTTCTCGCTCCCCGAGACAGAGAGGTACCGCTATGTGCAGGTTCGGCATTGGGCCCTTCAGCCACAGGTGAGGGAGGTGGCGGATAGGAGGCTCTTACCGTGTGAGAGATGGCTGCTGTCCCGTACATCGGACTCAAAACTAATCTCGGATCTGTACAAGTTTTTGCAAATGCCTCCTACACATTTCTATAATCCGGGGAGGGTGAGATGGGAACGGGAGCTTGGGAGGACACTGAGCACCAAGGACTGGGAACACATTTCTTTTAGGGCGCGTCACTCAGCTTATCACATGGGCCTCACTGATACTTTTACTAAAGTGTCCACTTACTGGTATTATACGCCTGAGCGGATCCACGAGTTTGACAATAGCAAGACAGACGCATGCTGGCGAGGGTGCAGACTCCGGGGTACACTCACGCACATTCTCTGGGACTGTCCCCTGCTAATTGGCTACTGGAAAGAAGTGCTGGACGAAATTGATTCTCACTTCGGCATAGAGCTCCCGCGCTTCCCAGCCTACACTTTGCTAGGACTCCCAAACGACCTAATGTATCCCCTCGAGTCCAGAAGGGGCAGGCAGATCGCCATTGCACTTGGATCTGCAGTGCAGAATATCTTGATATACTGGCGTACAGACACGGTACCCACGATAACAGGGTGGCTCTACCGGCTGTGGCATGTGCTGGGGATGGAGAAACTGTCTTTGGTGGTGGCTGGAGATGTAACGCAATTTAATGAACTATGGCAACCATTCCACTCGTTGCTGGTCACAGAGTTTAGGGAGCTCACTTGTCTGAGGTACCTTCGACTCCTGAGGCTTACGAGCCCATCAGCGCCGGCTCCGTGAGGGGGACGGACTCCTCCTTCCCCGTTTCCAACAGCTTGGGGAGAGGGGCGGTCTGTTAGTAGTGCACTGGACGAGGGGTGGGGTGGGTAAAGGGGGGGGGGGGGGAGTTGGAGGACGTTGGGGTATTCGAGGGGTGGGGGTTGTTTGTGTTGATATGTTGCGTCATGCCAGACTCTTGCTTCCTTTCAATGGCTGATCTCATGTTGCTGTATAGGAGTTTGGATGTGACGTGCTTAAATGAATAAAATACTTTAAACATAAAGGGTGGTGTGGAATTTTCATACAATAATTTAGAAGAACGTGTTGTATCTTCTATACCTGATATTTTGTATTGTTTCAATCAAAGTCTTTCGGAAGAAAATTGGCTGCTGGCTTTGAAACAGGATGAAGTGTTGAAACAAGTTAAACTTTCTATCATTAAAGATTGGCCAAGTGAAAAGATGCTCTGCTCAGAACTTTGCTGTTTTTGGAAAGTAAGAAAAGAGTTATCGTTAGAAGGTGATTTCATTGTCAAGTCTAAGCAGACTGGCCACCATCAAACACCAGGAAAGAAATTGTGTCCATTGCCCATGTGGGTCATATTGTTCAGACTGGTTTGACTAGGAATGTTAGATCCAATTTTTGGTGGCCAATTCCTAATGGTCATGTTAGTATGTTTGTGAGCAATTGCTCCCAGTATGTAATTTCAGATAAATCTTACAAGACTTTTAGGGTGGATACTCATTCACATATATTTCCTGTGGAACCATGGTATGAATTGGTTATCGATGTATTGGGTCCATATGAGAATTTCTCAAGTGGTAAGATTTATGCCTTTGTTCTGATTGACTATTTTTCAAAGTGGTCAAGTGTACAATGGATTAAAGATATCAACTCAGAATCTATTATAAGATACTTGAAGAACTGTTTTTGTAGAGGTTTTCCCATGCACTATTTCCAGTCACAATGGTAGGCGATTTGTATCCAAACAAATGTCTGAAAGTTTTGCTAGTTGTGGCATTAACCACATTCACACAGCTTTATACTCTCCCAACATGAATGGCCTTGTTGAGAGGTTTAACCGAGTAATTGTAGAATTAGTTCAGTTAGCCATTAGTTATGGATTGAATATACACGATCATACAGAAAAATGTTTGTGGTCTTATCATTGTACTCCGCACAAGTCTACTGATTTTAAAAGTTGTGTTTATTGGTAAAACCTCTGTTCTTTCAAAGAAATGGCTCTTGGCGGGGAATGTCAAGGCATGCAAAAGTTATGAATGTTTTACAAGGTGGTGATTAAGGTAATTATACTAAACCAGACTTTGGAAGTCCAGATGAAATTGATTCCTCGCCTATTATAATAACATGATTCAAATTAATTTCAAATTCCAAGTTCATATGCTTCAGTATTACCTCATGCTATACTTGAGAGGCGTTCCCAGATCCCTAAAAGATATGATGACTGTAGGACTTGGCCCTTTTTGGCTAAAGCCCCTTAACTTTTTGCTTTCCCCCTAGACCTTTTAAAGACAGTGTTGCCAACTTAGATGCTTTGGAAACTTTGCCACTGCTAAACAGTGTCAAAGTGTAAGTGTTCCCTGTATAAAGTAATGGTAATTGGTTGTCCATGATTGGTATGTTTGCCTTACTAAGTGAAGTTCCTAATAAAGTGCACTGTATGTGCCAGGGCTGGTAATGCAACTGCTACTAGTGGGCCTGCAGCACTATTTGTGCCACCCACAAAAGTAGACTTAAAAAATGGAACTCAGGACTGCCATTGCAGGGCCTGCGCGCAGTTTGTTAAACTGCCATGTTGTTCTGTCAAGTGCATTCACTTGCCAGACCTTACCTTTGCCTTTCTGTGTCATCAGACACCCCTATGGTAGGTCTAGGGTACCCCCTGGACAGGGTGTAGTGCATGTGAAAGGCAGGAGATGTACTAACGTGTGTGTCATGTTCTGACAGTGAAATAATCTCCATTTAGTTTTTCACTGTTGAAAGGCCATCTTGCCCATAAGAGAGAATGGGAAGGCTGTGTCATATGTTTGCCAGCCTATATTCCTAAAAGCTTAAGATGGAAAGGTGAAGTTTAGTATGCCTGAACTCACAATGTAATAACACATCTTTTTATGTAGGTGTTTTTTGTACTGTGTATTCAGAAGCCACTCTTTTAGAAGTGACTGAGTTTAGTACTCTAACATTTCTGTGTGTCTCTGCCTGGCTGTGGATTGACTGTCTGGATTTGAAAGCAATAGGATCTGGGGAATGTCTTGACCCAGGGGAGGAGGTGAGACAGCAACAGGTTGGCCTGCATCTGGAGTGTAGGGGGAGGAGAAGCCCTTAGGTGCTATAAAACAATTGGCTCATCTCCTGCTGAGTGATTGAAAATCCAGATCCCACTAAGCAAAGGAAGAAAGGGGGCAGTGGCAGGGAGGCACCCAGAACTGGTTTGAACAGGGGTCAGTGCCCCCTGAAGCACAAAGACTTCAAAGCCATTGAGGGGTATAATTATGAGAGCTGAAGCCCCTGTACTTTGGAGAATGGCTTGATCAAGTGTGAACGAGACTGGAGCTACTTCGTGGTCAAGAGGACCTTTGCCAAGGAAGAAACAACTGAAGGATAGGACTGTGTGATTGCTGTGTGATCTGGGGCTGGCCTGCAGATTGCTTTTTCAACCAAGGAAAGGCTAAAGGGGCTTTGCTGTGTGCTGTGTCCCCCTGCTTGAAGGACTTTGCTGTGTCCTGAAGTAACTATCCCCAAGGACCTGAGGTGAGCTGGCTCCCGGTTTGGAAACACAGGAACATAAAAGTGAGAGTCTCAGCGGCGCTATAGCAGTGTGCCTGTTGCAGTCTGAGACCCTCGTAAGAACTGCCTGTGATCGTGGGCACCTGGTGTCCAAGTGAGTCTCAGTGACGCTGTGTGAGTGTGCTTTGTGCAGCACTGAAACCTTCAGAGGATCGACCTGTGATCGAGGGCACCTGGAATCCAAGCAAGGATCAGCGACGCTGTGCGCGTGTGCTTGTGCAACCTGAACCCCGTTGTGAGGATTGTCCAGTGATCGTGTGGACCGGAATCCAAGTGAGTCTCATCGACGCTGTTAGCGTGTGCGTTGTGCACTGTGAGACCTTCGTGAGGATTTGCCTTATCGTGTGCACCGGATTCCACATGAGTCTCATAGCCGCTGTGTGCGGGTGCGTTGTGCACCAGGAGACTTTTGTGAAGGTTAGCCGTGTTGTCATGTGCACTGGAGTAAAGTGAGTCTCAGCAACGCTGTGCGTGTGATCTTCGTGCAGCCTGAGACCTGTGTGTGGAGTGCCCAGTGATCGTGCACCCGGAGTGAAGGAAGACTCAGGGACGCTGTGTGCTTTGTGGCAGCCTGAGATCCTCGTAAAGTGGAGCGGCCCGGACCGGCAGTCCCGGAGGAGCTGTGTTGCCGGCCCGAGCCGCCGTTGCCATTTCACAAAGCTGCTTGGAGGCCCAGCCGCTGGACGAGGAGAGTGGGTTCGCACCCCCCTCCCCCCCCCAGGTAACGTGTGTCGACTTCTGGGGCGGGGCTCAGAGGGAGACGCTCTCTGCCTCTCTCTCTCGTGTTGGCACCACGACCCTCTGCTTCGGCTCGTATTGCGGCCCATATTGCCAAAGGGAGTGGCGGTACAGGGGCCGGAGTGCGAAGCTGCACTTTAGTGTTACATCGTACTGTGTTGGGGCAACTGTGAGAGGCTGACTGAAGGTCAGAAGAGGAGGCGGAGAGACCGCCTAAGGCCCGGTGATCGGGCCTGAGTGTACTACGTAGTATTCCATTTCTGAGAGTGGAGTACTTGACTGACATATTACACATTGCAAACTTTCTGTATAACAAACTACTTGACTGACATATGATGCATTGCCTTGTTCCTGCATAACGACCTACCTGATTAGCGTATTGCGCATTGCATTATTCCTGCATAATGAATTACCTGATTAGTGTATACGCATTGCCTCATTATTGCAGAACGACATATCTGGTGGTCGGATTACGCATTGCATTTTTTTACTTTGCACAGTGCCTGATTGTTGTTACGCATTGCATTCTTTCCATTGCAGAGTGTCTGATTGCTGTGTTACGCATTACAGTATTTTTACAATGCAAAAGTACCTGATTCTAGCATTAGGAACTATATGGCATGTGATTAGGAGTACAGGAGAATGTTTAGAAGTGCTCATTGACATCGCCAGAACTTACAAGGGCTGGCTGGCCTAACAACTGGCCAGGAGAAATATTACACAACCTCATAAGTTGGTTTTATATTGTGTGGTCTTATCGTATATCTTTTTACATAAAGTTTATACTCGTTTTATAAAACTTGTGTGGAGTCTATTTGTGGTGTCATCATTGGATTATTGTTAGCATGGTTGCACATTGCCTTGAAGATACGCCTGGCTGCTCGTGCCAAGCTACCGAGGGGGTGAGCGGGGCTATCTAAGAAGGTGACCTTCTTTTCCCTGACGTTGAAACGCGGGTCCCTAGTTGGCCTAAGGTACCTACCTCAGCCAACCAGGGATCCCGGGTCTAACAATGACTATGTTTACCAATCTTAATTTTTTCTTACTTTTTTCTAAATTTTATTTTTGTTTTGTTTAAGAGGGGAGGTTTTTGTTTCTTCACTGCATGCCTTTCAGCGCTGTCTGTATCTGCATTCCTTAGAAGGTTCTATGATTCTGTGGATTTGAATTCACGTTTATGGCTTGCTTTTTCGACACAGCGTATGGGCACTGCTAATAAAGGTCTTATTTTCTCTACTCCGCATTGGTCATTACCTCACTGACCTCTTCACCCCTCATGCAACACAGCACAGCAACTTTGGTTACTATCCAGCTTAGTCCAGAAGGAGCGTAAAACAGCTTGTTTTACCAGAACATAATCTTATAGGTATAGATTAAGTGAAAAAGAACCACAAAGTGTATTTATAAAAATATGTATTTATTATAAGACACTCACTAACACATACAAATATCTCCCTGCTGGAGATATACACAATGCACACAATACTTTGCAATAGAAGCCGGTAAGTAGCATGCAATACACAGTGAACTCCAGGGGGGGGAACTAAACCATATACTAAAATAGTGGTATGCGAACCACGACTCAAGTCAAGACTATACCCAGAAGACGTAGAAGTGCCAGGGACCCAAGGAACCACCCATGGTAAGCGACCAGGAGCCCCACGGAGGTTGTGTGCAGAGTAAGAACACGACCGCGGGATCAACGCAAGTCGATGGGTATGTCGCGGTTGCAATTTTAAAGAAGGACCCTTCCAAGTGGACCCTGAAGAAACCCTGTGGAAGACGGAAGGTTGGTCCACCCCGGGTTGACAGGGTATGCTCAGACGTGAGTCCCTTGCTCACTTTGCCACTGGATTCAAGCAAGCCTGGCTGAAGACGGCTGAAATGCCAGAAACCGGTCCTAGGAAGCTTGGTTCTGGTCCAGGGAAGGCATGGTTTGGCAGTTCGGGCTGGACTGTTCCCATGAGGCACAGGGTCAGACTGATTTGCATATGGCCATGTCTGAACTGGGGTGGCAGAGTGGGCTAAAGAACGGTGATGGATCAAACCCAGATCTGTTGACTGGGTGTGAGTGTTTGATTGGTTCTGATGCTCCGTCCATCACCACCCCCTTTTGTACCGCTTTGTTCGCCATAAGTTGGCAGGGTATGCTCAGACGTGAGTCCCTTGCTCAGTTTGCCACTGGATTCAAGCAAGCCTGGCTGAAAACGGCTGAAATGCCAGAAACCGGTCCTAGGAAGCTTGTTTCCGGTCCAGGGAAGGCATGGCTTGGCAGTTCGGGCTGGACTGTTCCCATGAGGCACAAGGTCAGACTGATTTGCATATGGCCATGTCTGAACTGGGGTGGCAGAGTGGGCTAAAGAACGGTGATGGATCAAACCCAGATCTGTTGACTGGGTGTGAGTGTTTGATTGGTTCTGATGCTCCGTCCATCACCACCCCCTTTTGTACCGCTCTGGTAGGCAGCAGCCATGTTGTGCTGTCCGGGTCTAGAAGACTGGTAACGGGAGCACTGAGGGACTCCTGTAGGAGCTTTGCAGTGCACGGAATCATACCCCCCACACCTTGTATGATATGTGGGTATGATTACAACATGTTTGATACCAAACATGATAGGTTTCTTACAATCAGTTTCGAGATGGTTATCGCATAATAACACTGTGCCCCTCTATATGTTATATGGCTGTCTCACTTACAACCTGGGAGAATGGACTCTGTTGGCTGTAGGTGTATCCTGCTCATGCAGGGGCACTCTCACACTTAGAACCGAGCACCCTGCCTTCAGGATTGAAAGGCCTGCTTTAGGGGTGACGTAGGTTTTAAGTGCAGTGACCCTAGATATAAGTAAACCTATATCTTTCATAAGTGGTGCTAGCACCGGCTTACACAGGCTGTAATAGAAGGCTTATAGTTACAGTTTAAGTGGTCCCTCATGGGTGGCATAATATATGATTTAGCCCAGGGGGACCCTGGTGAACCTATGCCCTGGGTACCTTAGTACCATTTACTAGGACTGATAAGTGTACACCAGTGTCCAATCTGGATGTACCTAAGTACTTACCATGCCAATTTAGGGGAGAAAGCACAGAGACTAGGGTCCTGATTAGCAGGATCCCGGTCAGACTAGTCAGAAACAGTATTACATCAAGCAAAAAGTGAGGGTAACCATAGAAGCAGATCCTACTTTCCTACAGTAGCTAAGTGTGAAGTTCCTGCACAGTGATTTTAAACTCAAAGCATAGGATGCCGTGGGCTTGGAGAGCCAGTATTTTTATCTACATTCCTAAAAAAGGGCCCATCAAATTACCATATGTTAGCACTTTTAGCTACTAAGGCAAAAGGCTTTGTGAACAAATTATAACTATTCATTAATTTGGCTAGAAATGACATTTCTGCATAGGTGTCCAGAAGGTACTTGCTTTTGTCAACTATGATGTTGTTTTTGATTTTATTATCCAGGTAACATCAAAGATGGTAGCCTCAGAACTTGGTTTACTTCTCTCACTGTTTGCTTGGAACATTTCGTTTTGGGATTAGGAATACTGTAATTTTACATATGTCGCCATACAATTTTACCTGTTATTCTTGCCTCTGAGGATAAGTAGACGTATTATAGTCCATGCTGCCACATTTAGACCAGGGTTGAGTCTTTTGTGTATATGGGCTGCGTAAATCTTGAATTCATATGTTTTCTAAAAACAATCTACTCCTTAAGTGCTGTTAAGGTTCAGATAGGCTCAAACAGTATGAGCATGTCTAAGTAAAATCTAAACCTTTTTCTACAAAGCGTGTCACAACCTTCTTTGCTTGGAAGGCTAATGTTCAGACAAATTCTGAAGACTGAAGAAATTCAAGAAAGATATACTAGTTAATGCTCATGAGGATGATCTCCTGCAAAATATACAATCCGATGCCACAGTGACAGCACCTTCTGGTGAAATCATAGGATTTTAAATTAGCACTAAACAGAAGTAATTGACCACAGACTTTTCCCCAATTAAAAATGATTGCACTTGGATAGGCTTGAAGTCTGCATTCATGGCATCATAGCGCCAAGTGAGAGTTTAATCTGTAGTGTGCCCTTTTGAAATGTTCTCTCTTTTTCATTATTGAATGTGATCCACAACAATATCTGCAGGATAATTTAGTAGGTTTAGGATGAATCAACCAAAGGTATGTATATCTGCAGGGACCTAAAAGAGAATTGTAAAAGACAGCTGGCTCCGCTTTTGCACTGAATGTATGGAATCGTTTAAAATATTTTCTAGAGTGGACACATTTAATCACATATCCCCATTCTTAAAAGGGCGCTGTCGTGCACTGTGTAGATTTACTTCCACAGGACTTGTATGGTTGCATACATTTATGCATAATTCAGGGCAAACTCAGATGAGTGAGGCAGTGAAATAGCATATTCTCAGCAGAACCATGCAAACAGCAGGTGCTCACCTTGCACAGAAACACTTGTATCCTGATTCTCTCGACATAGAATAGGAGGAACAGCTCGGGTAACTTCTGAGTCCACATTTTGGAACAAGCAAATATACATCTTTAAAAACGATCACAGATATGAAAGAATGCAATAGAAATCTAAAAACTTGCCATTTCAGAACGGTTAGTCTCGATTCTTTAAAGATTGCATGGTCCTGTCAGAAAGCTTCGTAGAGTCAAGGCAACTTCAACCTAGAATTGGTATTAGTTTACTGTTCAGCTACTTGGTTTCAGAGTTTAACCACCAATGTGTTTTATTTTTTTAAAGGGATAGACTTCAAACTATCAAAGAGAAACTTTAACTGTGTTCATCTGGTGGCACCAATTATTTGAATTTTAATTCAACCCATTATTTAAACTGAATAATGGGAAAAACAACAGGAGTGTATTTTTCTGGCTTTAGCTGCGATTACAAATTGCTCTTATTTCTGTATTTTGAGGTCTTAAGTCGTGTGCCTGTATTTTGGATTTTTTGTCAGACTAGTATAGTCATAAATGTCATCAGACATAAATATTGTGTCGTAAATATTGTTTGCAAATATATCATCCCATTGGGTGTAGATTTTCTATTATTAACTCGAGTGGGGCAAAGCTTCTGTAAACAATATTCAGGACACAATATTGTGTTTGTATTTAAATGTATAAAGCGCACTATGCCCAAGATGCAGTTACGGAAGGGAGACTAGAGAAGTCTTCAGTTGCCTACGGAAGGCCATGTGAGAGGCTAAACTGGCAATGTGGTTCGGCAGCATTTTCACAATTTTGCAGTCACTTCCGAAAAGGACCGACGACCCCATCTAGCCTTCTGGAACCTAGGAAAGTTCGTTTTCCACAAGAAGATGATCTCAGCTGTCTCTTAGGATAATACCAGTAAAATACTGACCTCGAGGGGGCGTGGCCAAGATGGCGGCGGAGTAGCTGCGTTTCTACTGAGCTCCACCCACCGAGGCCGGTTCATATGCCCTTAATAGCTTCAATGGGTCCCTAACCAGCTTGGATCTGCCCCCAAATACATCGGACACACATAGAATACTTGCGGGGCCTCAAGGGGCGACGGACCCAATCAGGAGCGGCGAGGCTGCCATCGGCGCACCGAGGATCGCAGCGTGGTGCGTGACGGGGCCTACTCCGGAGCGGACTCGTGGAGTGTGGAGATGGTACTGCTGTTGGGCGCCCTCCGTGAGCTGAGGGGACGCCCGACGTGGTGAAGGAGCTGGTCCCGGCCTGCACCTGACTGGCCTGCGGTCTGGGCACATTTGAGGTGACTGGGGAGGCCTCCCGGCGGCGTGGCACCCGGTCCCGGTGCGGACGCGCTCCTAGCTGCTGCCTGGGAGTCGAGGCGAGGAGTGCGAGGGGTCTGGCCACCCGGGGCCGAAATTAGTGCTGGTTGCGGTGCCGAAGCTGCTGTAGGGAACCCGCCACGTGGGGGGAGCACCCCCCAAGCTAGTCTGGCTGAATCCCTCCTGGCCCCAACTAAGAAGAGGCGGCCTGAGCATGCCGGGGCCCACACATGAGAGGCCGCACGCTACGAGGCCCTGGGGGGACCCCAACGGTTCCCAGGGAGAAGCGGACATGCCCTCCCCCCTCTGGTGGATCTAGATGGCAGTGAGCTGTGGGTCTTGCGGGGTCTGCAAGATTTGAGTGCTGAGAGGCGGAGGGGATGCGGATTCCGACCAGAGAATGTGCCGGTGTCTGCCTGGCCCGAGCCTCGGGAGTGGGCCTCACCTCCCTTTAGCCTCAGAGCCCGGACATCACAGTGCGGATGCTCCAGAACATGGGACAGCGCTGATTTGCCCCCAATCACTGATCAGAGCGCAGGGGAAGCAGGGGCACATCAGAGCTGAGGAGCCTGGGATATGAAGGTGCCCAGAGACGCCCAGGCCCGAGGTTGGGGAGTGGGCCTTGCCCCACAGGCACCAAGGCCCGGCCATCACTATGCGGCTACGCCCAGTCGGATATTAAAGTGGGTTGGGCCCCGGGGAAAAGGATCCAGTGACTGAGGCAAGAGCCATAGTACGTGCCGACCGGAAGACCTGACACTGCAAACCAGGGACTTCAGTCGGTCTGGTGAACTTGGGGCAGCGCAAGAAGACACAAGTTAGGCTTACTGCAGCATCACCCCCATTGACTGGGCCCTATTGTCGGGCGCGAGCTTGAAGGGCCCCCGTGCTTTCAGGACCTCTTGAACCGTAGCTGGCTGAATCATAGGGCGTTGGCCCGAGCCTGGCAGCGTCAGAGCTGCGTACAGCACTAAGTTGGAGACCGGTCGCGGACGGGGCGCCCCCAGCGCCTCACTTTGACAGTGACCCTTGAATAGACCGATGATCTAGCTCGACTTGAATCCAGACGCCGGGCTATCGACGAGTGCTTGACCAGGTCCTGCAGAGATGTCCATGCATTGCACAAAGAAGGATCCCACAATTAAGAACCTCCTACAGAAACCAGGCTCTAAGAAGGGGGACTCGTCGATGACCCAACAACAGGAGAAGGAGCAGTGATTGATGGGTGTGAAAAGGCTATATGGCGCTACAAACAAAATTGCACAAAATTAGTTATAGAAACTGATATGAAACTGAAACATCTACAGCGGTGCTATCAATAAAGGGAATACCACCCAAACTCCCTATAAGCTCAATCGAGGATTGATATAACATTAAATATTATTGATGCACACGCTTGGAAATAAGTATACAAAGTGAAACAGTTTTCCAATATGAACTTCTGCTCTTCTCTTTTATTCATACAGGATTCTTCCAATCCCAACGCGTTTCGTCGTTAATGGGTGTATCCCATACGACTTCTTCAGGGCTGGAAGCAATATGAATATTCAATTGTAATAAACTATAACAATAATGGGCAACAGACAAGTACATGCCCCCAAATTGTGTACCTAGTGCAAAGGAATCACAAGTGCATACAGGTGCCTCAGATATATCCACAGGTGTAAAGGTTATAGATACACCAAATACAAAGTAATCTCAGAAATATAATAAAACCAAGACACAATAAACACATTTTTTTTGGAAAACAAAATTTACAGTTTCGTTTTTTCTGACTCAGTGATTTATAGTTGGTAATTGATTTACTCACCAACCCTAGTGACTTACATGCTTCGTGCAGCTAATAGTCAATAATGTGTATAAAAATGTACCTCAATATCTGTAGTGTAGAGGACAGGAGAAGGAGGTAAACTCTCCAGGAGAGCGCTAAGAGGAACCTACCACTCGGGGATTCCTGGAGCAGTTATTCAGCTCCTTGAGATAGGACTTCGCGAGCCTGCGACAGGACATTGCCTCGGACATAAAACAGATTAGAGCGGAGGTGCAGGAAATCGGGGACCGGGTAGACTCTCTGGAAAGGAATAGCGACCAGAGAGAAAAGGAGATCATCGAGCAGACCCGTGAGTTGCTGGAGCTCAGAGACCGAAATGAGGAGCTTTACCTCCGCCTTGAAGACCTGGAGAATCGCACTTGGAGGTCCAATATACAAATCAAAGGCGTACATCTCCTGGCGGATGGGGGGAAATTGGAGGAATGGGTGACCCGTTTCTTCAACCATGTGGCTCCTGCGCTTGGCGACAAGGACATCATCCTAGACCGCACTCATCGCGCAGGCCGCGCGGTAAGGGATCCTGGACAACATCAGGACATTCTCACATGCCTTAACTCAATCCAACAAAAAGAGATCATCATGGCCGCCACTAGGGGCAAAGCAACACTCGAGTTTTAGGGGCTTCAGATTGGCATCTATCGGGACTTATCACCATTGACTCTCCAGCGACGTAGGGCTCTGAGGCCAGTTACGGCCTACCTGCATGTGGATAAGGAGTTACGCTCTGTGCGGTCACTGAAGGAGGCACAGGAGGTACTTGGGTTTAATCTGGAGGAAGGGGATTCCACTGGGTGGTCCACAGGAGAAAATGCTACTCGAGACCCGAAAAAACCCGGTCGAAGGAGGGGCACCAGGCATGAGAAACCCACCAAACCCACAGCTACGGAGAGCCAGAAGGAGCATGAGGCACTGATCTGCCAAATTCGAGAGGAATCCGAGGACAGCCTGAGCATCTGATTGTGTGTCCTGAGTCTGGCCTATATTGCTGTTTCATAGAAATGCTGTGTTAAACCCAGAGATGTAGAAACCCGGCCTTGGCTGAGGGAGCCCATGTCCGGCGACGTTATGGCCACCTCACGGACATATAGACCCTTGCACGACAGTGCGATTTATGCCAGGTTTTTTGGCACTCTCTCAATGTCTGCGTACATGCTTGTTTTCACTATCTCTTCTTTTCTTTTCTCTTCTTCTCTTTCCTTTGCTTGAGATGCTTCTTACCTCTACCGCAGTCACAGAGGGTGTGGGGTGATGGGGGAATGGTCTGGGGTCACACCTTTTCAAAGGGAAAGTCATGGTTCGCACACAGGGTTCAGCAGCAGATTCGGGAGCTGCTCCCATCTCATGTGGTGTCCTAAGCCTGCGTTCGGGGCACTACATCCCACGTGATACAATGGAGGGGCATGAGGAGATACTCAACTCGAGGCCCCACGATCTTGGAATGGTGAGGTCTGGGGGGAGATGGGCCGGTGCACATCTGCCTATGAATAACCCTGGGCGGACAACTATGCTACGCTCGCGAAGTTTGCGTAGTTTGCTACTTCGCGCTACGCAAATTGCACGTAGCACAGTGCAAAATCGCGTAGCGTAGTTGGCATTTTTTGCTCGCTCGTGGTCCTTTACGTCAAGTTGGCGACCGCGAGCGAGCAAAACGACATCCCGGCGAGACTTTTTCCTCGTTCGCGATCAGCAACATCAAGTTGCGGATCGCGAGCGTGGAAAATAAACCTCCCTGCGGGGAGGTCAGGTTTCTCATTGTGAGTGGTCGCGTATGCTCGCGCCCGCTCGCGATGAGAAACTACCAGTTCGTGTTGAGAAAGCTGCCGCTCGAGTAAAAATCTACTCGAGCGCCAGAAAACGAATGCTTGCACTGTGCAATATGCCGTTTGCAATGATTGCACAGTGCGGAAAAGCATCCGGCACTGTGCAATCATCGCGAACAGCGTACTATGCAGTTCGCGTATCTCCCGTAGTGCAAAGTGCACTTTGCGTAGCTACGCGAACTACGCCCAGGGTTACCTATGAATAGAGGGTCATGGGCGTCTTTGGAAGGTTGGGGACGGGCCCCTACTTTGACACAACCTCTGACAGGGATCCCTGCATGCTGTTCAGGTAGATAATATGTCTATGATTTAAGGTTAAGAAAATGAGCTTTAATGTTCAGGGACTCAATACCCCGGTTAAGCTGCATGCCTTACTTGCATTACTTAAAGAGAAGGGGTGCAACATTTGTTTATTGCAAGAGACCCATCTAATGCGCACAGACTGGAAGCGTCTCTGCTCCAAATGGTTTTGACAGACAATATTTTTCCTCTACTCATGGTAAGAAAGTGGGGGTGGCCATACTAGTAGCTTCTCACTTTCCTGGCACTGTTAAAGAGGTACTCGCAGAAATTCCAGGCAGGATGTTAGCGCTGCGAACATTGGTGGGCTCCCGCACGTACACTATAGCCTCCATCTACAGTCCTAACGAACAGCAGGAAGCTTTCTTTCGGGATACATTAAATGCGGTCGGGGACTCTCCAGATGAGGACTTGGTACTGGGAGGGGGACTTTAACATTGTGCCAGAATCGCAGCTGGACAGATCCGTGTCATGGGTGGGACATTCGGGATCTCTCTCGGAGTCTAGGCTCCAGAGACTTGGGTAGATGGGGCTGTCCGATGCCTGGCGACATGGCAACCCCACAGCCCGAGAATATACCTTTTTCTCTGCGTCGCACTAAACCTATGCAAGGATTGACTTGTTTTGGGTCTCCCAACGAGTATTAGGCTATATCCAGGAAGTGACAATGGGGATAGCGGCCCTGTTGGATCACTCCCCGATCGGTCTGATCCTGTGCCTTCCAGGGGGCCCACCGTGTGTGGTGGCTCAATAATAAATGACTCACATACGACTCTAACATACGGGCTGCGATCCGAGATTATATAGCAACTAACGATGATGGCTCGGTTCCGCTTCCCGAGGTCTGGGATGCCCTTAAGGCGGTAATTAGGGGTCGGTTCCTGTCTATTTCCGCAGGGCTCAACAAAGAAAGGAGACATAAGAGGGTGCTACTGGAGGCGCAGGTCAGGGAGTTAGAAGGGGTCCACTGCCCCACAGGAGCAACTCAGGCGCGAAGGCATACTGCGCGGAAACAATTAAAGGTGCTGGATTATGATCGGGTGGAGTACGCACACCTACATACTAAACAGCGATAGTATGAAGGAGGAAACTAGGCTGGGAAGCTCCTTGCACACCTCTTGCGTTCGCAGACGAAAGCACGTCACATTGCCGGCATAAAGAACCCAAGCGGAGAGCTTCTCCAGGGGGACGCTGACCTTTCGGCCGAGTTTGAGATCTTTTACACCTCATTATATAAGGCGGAACACTTGGATGAGACTGAAGCCATAGATTATGTCCAACAGGCGCCGGTGACTCCTGTGCCCTCGGCTGATGCTGAGGCAATGGACTCTGACATTCGTCCTGAGGAGGTCCTGGGTGCTCTACAGAAACTTCCGACAGGCAAGGCACCAGGGGGAGATGGTTTCCCAGTAGAGTTTTACAAGGCTTTTTCCCCGCAGCTTATCCCCATCTTGACCCGTCTTTTTAATGGCTTCAGTGACACGAGCTCGATAACCCCCCAAAATGACTATGGCAGAGGTCGTTGTGATATTGAAACCTGGTGAAGACCCTGCTGAGTGCACCTCATACCAACCGATTTCTTTATTGAATGTGGATCTAAAGGTATTCACTAGTATCTTGGAGACATGGCTGGCTCCGCATCTGCAAGGCCTGTTTGGCCCAGACCAATCATGCTTCATCCCCGAACGCAGCTGTAGTGACGGAACGAGGCACCTCTGCCAACTACTGGACAAAACCCAACGCACACAACAGCTCATGGTTCTTTTATCGGTCGACGCCGTAGAGGCGTTTGACCGAGTACACTGGCCATACCTGAGATAAGTCTTAGACAGATTTGGGGATGGGGTTGGCTTTCAAAGATGAATGCAATGCATATATCGGGCGCCGGAAGTACGTTTTAAAGAGAATGGGATAACCTGCAGGCCGGTGCGAATATGGAGAGAGACTCACCAAGGGTGCCCTCTGTTCCCCTCGCTTTTTGCGCTCTATTTGGAGCCATTCGCTGAGAGGGTGTGTCAACTCCAGACAATTACAGGGATCTGCATGAGGGACAGGGAGCACAAAATATCCCTCTATGCAGATGACGTGATGTTGTTTCTCACACAGCCAGCGTTGTCACTCTCCCTCTGCTGGAGGAGTTCTCAACATTTAGTGGAGTCTCGGGCTTTAAGATTAACCTTTAAAAAAATCACAAGCTCTTAGCCTTACCCTCCCACGCGTGATGCAGGATCAGCTGAAGCAGGAATTCCCCTTTGCATGGTCCCAAGGGGGCGTCTCCTTTTTGGGGTTGCAAATTTTCCCCACGACCGAAAGCAAGGCCAAAGCCAACTACTCCACATTAGTGGACGAAACCCGGCGCTAGCTCCTCAGTTGGAGGAAACATCATGTCCTGGCTGGGTAGGCTGGCATCCGTTAAAATCACCATCCTGCCCCGCATCCTTATGTAATGCTGCCGCTAAGCCCCCCACCCCATGTGCTGGTGCAATTACAATACTTAATAGGGAACTTTATCTGGAAGGGGAAAAGAGCCTGTATGGCGCAACATCAAACCTTTCTCACGCAGGTGGACGGGGGTCTCCGAGTACCACACCAAGTGAAGTACTTCCAAGCAACGCAACTGCGACACATGGTTGAATGGTACAAACGGGAATCTGAGAAACATTGGTGTTTCATTGATCGTGGCATTGCCGGGATGCACATTTGGAAGGTTCCCTGGTTACCCAAACAAGTCAAGTCAAAAATTGGCTTTATTCGGTTAAAAAAAATTTAAACCATCAAAGCATACACAGTAAAATTCCTATCACAATTAATCAGATTACTGTATCATATTTAACACAACTAAATATATTACAATGTAAAGTGCTATACAATTGATAAGTACAAAAAAGGGTAGCAGCATTTTCTTATGACATCTCACAGTGGCAGGATAAATTTCTTTCGCTGCAGTACATAAAACTCGCAGAAAAAGATCATATGCAGGACATTTTGGTCTGACTTGTTGTCACACGAGCAAGGCCCTAAAGACCCACTTTTGGCATACCCCCGAGGGAAAGATAGCAACCATGGGAGCATGCCGTGTTTGAACCTTTGCAGAACAAACAAATGGAATGGCTTATTTATGTATGTTAAGTACGGCTGAATCTCTCTCCCTGTGCTTAACATAACAAAGTTTCTGACCAATGGTTTTGCCAATTCCTCCTCTTTCCTTAGGACCATCAACCTATTTAAGTACTGAGATTTTACTGCCTTAATCGCGGTTTTGCTTAAGGCCCTAGGGTTTGTAAACAAATCAAGGCTACCCATTGACTCCATTTGAGTTTTAATATAATGGATCCATGGTATAGCCATTGCCTTGTCCAAGGACAGACAGTCCTGAATAATTCGTTGATTTAGATTCGGAGCTTGCTGTGACCAGATTCTAAGCCATCCTAATACCGGTGCCACAGCAATCTGGTCAGAAATATAACTAGCGCCCAAGTCTTCATGAATGTTAAAGGATGCTGCAGATTGAGGGAGCGATAGGACTTTTCTAAAAAAGAAATTTTCTGCCATTTGGATCTCACTAGATTTAGTATAGCCCCACACCTCACTCCCATACAACACCATGGGCAAACATTTGGCGTTATAAATTTTCATGATGGCCGGTACTGGCTTACAACCTAAACGTTTAGCAAAGCACAACAGGGCCCCTATGGCCTTCACTAATGTGTTTTTTTCCAATGAGCGTTGCATTACCCACGATCTTCTATCGTCAAAGACAATACCCAAGTATGGGAAGGCAGGTATTTTACGTAGCTCCTGCCCTTTACAGACAAATGATGCCCTTTTCGCCCGACTGCTGCCTAACGTCATGGCGTGTGATTTTTTTAAAATTAGTTTTCAAATCCAAAGAGTCCATAAAACTAATAAAACAATCTAGAAGTGATTGTAAACCTCTTGCCGTCCTGGCTACTAACACAGCATCATCTGCGTATAATAGCGCAGGACTCTTTTTATGGCCCACTCTCGGATGTCCTTACATGATGAAATTAAGGCTACACCCAACTTGTTTATATAAAGTGTGAACAGCAGAGGAGCAAGGATACATTCTTGCCTTACCCCTCGATTTACTGGCCAGGCGTCCGTCAAGCTCCCGTTCTCATTGTAACTCACAGCAGCACTAGTGTCTTTATGAATATCAGCTAGGAAGGATATCAGTATGGGATCTAGACCTATATCAGACAAAGCAGTCCAAAGTTTCTGACGGTTAACAAGGTCGAACGCAGTGGACAGATCCATAAAGGCTAGATGTAAATCCCCCTGCTTTGCGACCGTGTACTTCCCTATGAGGAGGTGTAAGTTTAGGCATTGCCCAACAGTACCTCTTCCTTTTCTGAACCCGAACTGCAAGTCTGAGATGACTGCATTCTCTTCCAACCAGTTTGTCAGCCGCTCCAGGACCACTTTCCCCCATGATTTTTGCTGCTGAGTCCAGGAGAGAGATCGGCCGATAACACGCCGGATCCTCTCTTGAACCCTTTTTAAATATAGGAACAATAACTGCTTTGCCCCAGGACACTGGGGAGCCCACTATGGTAACTGTGTTAAACACAGCAGTTAAAACCTTTGCCCACAAATGCGGATCTGCCCTATAAAGATCTGCCGGCACACCATCCGGGCCGGGTGCTTTCCCATGTGCCGTGGACTCAATGGCCTCCAACACTTCCTCTTCTGTGAAGTTAATCTTTCCTACCTGAGTGAGTTTACTTTGAATCACAAGAGATGATTTATTTATTCCAGCATAGAGGCCACCGTAATGCTCCACCCACTTATCTGGTGGAATGAGGCAGTCTTGATTAGTGTTTACTGTCTCATTAAACAAGGGACTGTTAATCACTTTCCAAAATTGAGTACTACTTTTCAGAATACTCACTTTGCTCAGTTCCTCCCAGGCCATATCTTTTAACTCAATTTTCCTACTTTTAATAGCCTTTTTATAAGACCTTCTTGCCTCCGCAACCTTCTGTGCGTCCTTGCCAGGTTCTTTAAGCACTTCTAAAAGGGCCATATGGGTGTCACTACAGGCTTGGTTAAACCAATTTTTTAATTTCTTGGGCCTTATTTTACTTTTCCTAGTCAAATTAACTGTTACCTGTACTGTGATGCGATTAAAAGCATCCAGAATTTCCCATGGATCTGGATTTCCTACTAGGCATTTTGCCAGGTCCTCAGCATTACTCATGTACAGGTTTTCCAGAAAGTCGCTAGGAGTAATGACCTCCCACCTTAGCCTGCGTCCTTGACATTTGGAGACTATATTAGAATTTAAAATAGTGGATGGTACAAGTTCAGTATTTAGTGCCCTGATATTGATAGTCAACGTGAGTGGATTATGATCACTAAAGCCTCTCTGATCCACACTAAAAGGACCTAGAGAGTCCCTCAGTAGACATGACACTAAAATGTAGTCAATCGTAGACTCATTGCCTTGGCCATTAAAAGTTGGGACAGGGCGCCGAGTTTCCCCTTGTGCTGGGACAAACAGGTAATATGTCGATAAAAAACTCTCCAGATAGACCCCACTCCTAGTGTGCTCGAAATGAATATTCCCGAGTGGGTCTTCCTCAAAATCCAAATTCTGTAAACATTGCATGAGACAAACCTGAATATTAAAATCCCCAAGCACTAACAAATAATAAAAGGAATTGTTGTGTTCATCATAATCATCCAGGAACCCTGATAATGCTAATAGATGTTCTAATTCATCATTCCTGGTGAAGGAATTATAAAAATGTACCACTAAAATACTAGGCAAGTTATCACCCTCCAATCTTACTGCTAAAATGTTTGGGGAACTTGTCACTACTAATACAGCGTTGTATAGTAGTTTCAGACTGAATAACAACAGAAGTCCACCCCTGGATCTCCCCATTGTGGAAGGAGTTGCAAATTTAATGAATGATTGATAACCATCCAGGTAATAACCTTCTTTAGCTTCCCAAGTTTCCTGTAAATCTATAACATGATGGGCAACAAGAAAAGCCTCCCAGTTGGTATCCCCTCTTTTGGATCTTAGTCCGGCAATATTCCAGGATAAGATTGCCATCTTGTTCTCAGATACTACGAGACTTAATTCTGTTGGCAATCTGTCACTCACTGGTGAGTCACCGTCCTCATGTTCCACTGTGGGACTCCCGAAACCACCTTTCTGCCCTGCGGACTCCCCCATTAGTGTAAAGCTTAAAACAGACCCGTTTCTCATATTGTCCCCTTCCCTGGGCAAAATATTTTGGACTCTATCACTGGTAGGTGTGGCACAATTTACCATTAAACCACGGTCAACACATTTTAATCCCAAATCCGTGGTCGGACACACCATACATCCATCCACTGAGGGGATTATTCCCAGTTCTACACTGTCACCATCCCCAAGTCAATCATTTGAATTTAGTGAGCTTAGTGCCTCATATCTATTAGTCAGGGCCACTGTACTAGTCGGGTAGACCAGTTGTAATCTATGTCCTGTCTCACTATTTAATCCAGTGTTGACTGGGGGGTAGAAAAACCTAAGTGGGAGTACATTTACAGAGTCAAAATGGATCCTTACTGATCCGGCCTGCTTAAGAATGTGGTCCACCAGTATAGGGCAGCTAAAACTTACCACCGCGCAATCCCCCTTGAGAAACTTATTAGTTTTACCCACCCAGGGTACCGTCCTCACCATTTTAAAGTTCTTAAACAGGTGATCCCCTAACACTGTTTTGGTGGTTAAGTAATGTAAGGCCCTGTTTTTAAGGGTACTCCAGTGTTCCTCTTTTCCCTCCTGCATTTTCGGAATGTTTGCCAAAATCACCGTATAGGGACATGCTTCTGGGGGGAGGTGCAATGCTCTTTCTCGCGGGTACCTCTGCGCTCGGGGGCTAATTTTCCCCTCTGATACTCTAGGACCCTTCTTTACCCCCTGAGTTACTCCCACTCCTACAGCTATGGGCGGCGTAATCGACGCTGCTACATGGGGTACCGGAGATACTTGGGTTGCTATAGTCAACATCGGGTCAGTCCGGTTAATTACTGCGGTAGCAACGGCTCTCGCGGAGTGCTCCTTGAGAGGCATTGAACCCTGCACTGACACTTTTTGACCAGCAATATGCTTTTCAATGGTAGTTAATCTGCCCTCTATTTGCTCTAATTTCACCATAACCGGTGAAATGAGTACCCCTAAACATTCTTTCATGGCCTTGATAAACTCCGACATTTTCCCCCCCAAAACATTTTCTAAATTTTCGTCCTCATGAGATAAACTCCCCATTGACCTCCCATTTATACCGGAATTTGAAACATTTTCAACATAAACATCAGGCCCAGTCACAGAATTTTTACTATTCCTGGGTTGTTTCGCCTGTTGCCTGCTGCCCCTGGGCACATTACTGGCCTTTCTTTTCCCAGTCAGAGATTTACCTCCAGCCAATCGAAGCTGTCTAGTACAAGTTACTACACAAGAAGATGGTACACTAGGCACGGGGGATGCCTCCGCCGTGATAGACAGACTCAGGTCTAACACCGCTCCATTTGAGGCTGGGCAAACTGGGAGGGCCAGGGACGGGGCAATTGTTTTAGGCACATCTATGTTAAAACTTGGAGGGAGGGTTTGAGAAGATGGGTCCAGAGATAACCTTCGTTCCACGAGCTCGATTTCTTTTGCCACAGCGGTCTCTGCTCGTTTTAAATAAGCGTCCAAGGACCCAGCCCCCCCCCCGCACCCTTTAGCAATGGATTTAGCCATGAAGTGAGATCACAATGTCACAATAAGACCTAATAATTAATGTACGGCTGGCAGCTGAAGACCACAATTGGTACTTATATCCAAACAGAACGCCCTCCTTACATATCGCTGTTAGTTTCCGGCTGTGGTTGCAAGGTACAGGGCCCAGCCTCCTCCGGCCTCCTTCGCCCGGTGCCGACGGCTGAGTTCCTCCTTGCTAGTCTCCTGGCGCCGGAAATGCGCGTGGCCGCTAGGTCGTCTGGGATCTGTAGTCCCGATGCCCCTGGACCCCCCCCTCCTCACTGCGGCCGCTGGTAGATGGATGAGGTGCGGCGGCGGGAGGGGAGACTGGAGACAACCGGACAGTCAGAGAAGGTGCCAGGGATGACCCGCAAAACGACCCCCTCGACGCAGCACCGAGAACGCTGCACAGATGAATGTGGGCTTCGAACTGGCGTGTGTCTCCACACGGGAGATTGGAATTACTGTACCCCCTTTCAGTCAATATGCTGCGGGAAGGCGAGCCAGCGGGGAGCGGGTAAGAGGGTAAGCGAGCAGGCAGATGAAAGGTCAAAACAGCACGTTCCTGGTCAGCTCTCTGGAAACCGCCCAGATTTCCCAGAGGCCAGAGCCACTCACATCAGCGAACGATATAGACTAGCAGGAGCTTATTTATCACCAGTACTGAAGGCGACTATGGGGCCCTGGGATAGATTGCAGGAAACCAATGGCCTTTCGACCCCCGTCTCTCCGCTAACCCCTATCATAGGCAACCCTGACTCCCCCCCCAGCGCTGGAAGGGAATGGGTACTTGAAATGGCAAGAAGCCGACTGTAAAAGGGTAGGCTTTGGACTCCCCCGGGACACTTTCTGGCAGTACTTGGCAATCCGACTCTGGGTAACTCGACCGCATATGCAACCGCACGCCAGCCGCCCTCTTACAAAATTCGAACTATGATACATCACACGCACTTTAGACAAGCGCCTACTTTCTGACATCTACTCCTTCCTCAATAAATCTAAGCACAGTGGTAAAACCCCAGCGTAGCGTAGATGAGAAGCAGAGTTGGAGCAGGAATTCTCCCCCAAAGAATGGCAAGACATCATCCATAGGGCCAGAGCTTCCTCTTGTAGTTCATCAGGGAAAGAGATGTTTTTAAAGATAGCCCACCACTGGTATTACACCCCGGTTAGACTTGCTAAATGGAAACCCGCTACCAGTAATCTACTGGCACCGGATGTAACCTGTTGCAGCAGCCAAGGCCGATTCAGTTCAATGACCATTACTGAAATCATTCAGTGAGGGGTCCAGAAGGTCCTGGGTGGTGATAAATGTGGCCAAAGTCTGGTTGATGTACTTTTCAAAGATTTTAGCCAGCGCAGGCACGAGCCAGATAGGGCACACATTTGTTAGGTTGTCTGGTTACCCATTTTGCTTTTTTTTTTTTTTTTTAGGGGAATGGCTATAGCCTCTTTCCAAAGTTGAGGGAATACTCACGTAATGATTATCTGGTTGCAGACCCTTTCCAAAAAAGTACATTTATGACGGACAATATTCTGACTGATATTCGGGTACCATACCATGTTTTGATGTTTTATATAAATACACTTTTGAGTAAACGAAATAAAGATCAGTAATGATCGCATTAATTAAAATAACTGGACAGTTGCGTTGTTTGCTCTAGATATTTATTGAACTATTAGAGGTTCATTGAGGTTCTTTGTTGTCCGTTTTTCCAATCCACTTCCATCTAGTGAGATTTGGACAGTTTATGAAATTCTTGTCAGCATGTGATAATGCTCACGCATCAGGAAGCGAACCTGGAGGAGATTGCATAGATAAAAGATATTCCGGAGTACTGAGTTCATGCAGGGAGTGTCTGTCAGCCATTGCCGCCACTGTATAAATGCTGGTAAGATGGCCCCACTCTTCCCTGGGTTAGAAAGGACACAGCAGCAAGCTGTGTGTTTCTTGTAACATTTTGTCCTTCAAACACAATGGAGTGTCTGTCTTCAGTTGCTGGTGTCACTTCTGAGGCGGCGTCTTTCTTAGTATTTCACAGACTCGGCCAGGTCCTTGGCACTTGTGCACCACCACACTCTTGTCAACTATACTTCATGTGTGTAAAAACCCAGCTTTGCCAGTGACATCTCCTTCCGGAGCCTCATGATTTCCCAGAACATTGGTTCCACTGCATGAAAGAAAGCAGACTGTTAACCAGACATACGCAACTGCTGACGACAAAGAGAAATTTCAAGTATTGCAGAATATTAACATAAGTCGCTTTGCCCATCATCACCTCACTTCTCTTTGTGCACATCACAACTTCACAAGTAGAAGTGATCAGAGACCTGGCAAAATGGTCATAAAAGCAGAGGGAAGCAAGAGCACATGCACAGCCCTGCTTATGATAGATGCTGGCCTTGTCCATCTACTCATACAGGGCCATATTATCAAGATCAGCGTGCCCTTGTGAATTCCCATAGAAGCCCATGTTCACACCAGAACATGGGCTTCTATTGGAATTCTCTGCGGCATGTTATCAAGCCCATTATCGCCGCTTTAGCGGCGGTTTCCTGACGCTAAAGCAGCGATAATTTTAACACCGTCCTTGATAATATGGCCCATAGTTTTTCCCTTTCTCAATTTCTGTCTCTGTCTACAGTGAGTACTTAAACCAGTAGACAGAGAAGCTAATGGACTACCATTGTAGAAGTTACTATGATATTCGTGTGCTTTCTCTTATGCCCTCAGCCTATATTTCCTTTAGGTGTGGAAATATGCCATTCTTTTTTTTTACCAAGACGGGGCAAACAGTCACATGTTTTAGTATGGGTTAGCCAAACTCAGCACTTCCCCTGCTCCGAAAGTTCAATGCAAAAAAAAGAGGAGAAAAGCAAAAAGAACAATTGATTGACTGAGTGCTAAACAATGTCAAACATTTACCTCCAGTGTATTTGTTACCCCAAGTGGGACGGGGATGCCTAGACCTGGGTTCTGTGCTAACTTTACCACTGGATTCAAACTATCATGGCTGATGAGGGATCATACCCCAAAACCAGTCCTAAGATGCTTGTTTCTGGTCCAGAAAGGACCTGGCTTGGCAGTACAGGCTCGACTCTTCCCATGGCGAGCAGGGTCAAGACTGATTTGCATATGGCGAGGTCCAAACTGGGATGGGGTGGTGATAAAAAAACAATGGATTTAGGCCCAGATCTCTGACACAGTGATTGTTTGACATTGTTCATCATTCCGTCCATCAATTGTTCTTTTTGTCCTACAGTTCAATGCACATAGTTTCCAAAAAGACATAAGGACATCTCTAACTGGCTGTTAATGGAAAAGTGCTTTTCAAAAGCCCTTCATGACGACTTAACCCTGACACCATAAGCAAGAAGGCACCTCTATGCAACTAACACTACAATATGCAACATACTACTCAATGAGGTATCCAGATATTCGAGGGCGAGCAATACTTGGACAATGGCCGGACTTTGCTGCTGTTGCTGTACTGGTTGGGCTTTGCTGTTTGGCCCCTGTTATTTAATGGTTTGCTATCTGTTTATGGAGAAACCCTAGGAGAGAATGGGCGATGTATTAATATTCTTTCTTCGGGGGGCCCCTCCTGTGGTAGGATCTCAAAAACAGCTTTATAGTTGTAGTTGTTGCCACAGTTGTGAGGACCTCCATGGTGATAGGAGACCAGGAGGCGTCCCATTCTCCACAGCTCAATGTATGCCCGTCCGGGTGCATAGCTAAGGTATAAATGTTACTGTACGTTATGCTGTTTCTATATTGAGATGTATGCCTTGTCAAAACCTCAATAAACAGATTTATAAATAAAAATGAGGTATCAAGATATTCGAAGGTGTTTTCAAGCTGTCACATAACAGTATTGCAAAATTTGTTAGCTAAAAGAATGGACGCCTTTAGTAAGCTCAGGGGAAAACAGAAATCCAAATCTAGTAGAGCACATTCTGATTCTCAAAAAGGATTTGGAAAATACATCAGTAGTAATAACTATGACATTCCAGTAGGACTGCAATTAAGACAGCTGATCAACCACATCACCGTACAATTTGGACTTAAGTGATCCTGGATATAAGGCCTTTGGTTTGCTCACCCGACAAGAAGACTTATTGCCTGCAAGGTTAATGTGTGACTAACTAACTTAATATCACTAAATAGTATGCTTTCACACAGCTTATTGAGCAATGAGGGTAATGTGCTATTTAAGGTAGGGAAAATTAACTTCATGGTGAAAACCTTTAGCCCCTTGCATTCACTCCTTCACTCCTTAGGATGCTACGGTTGAACTGCTGGAGAGGAGACCCGTGTGAGTGTCCCTCCACACACAAGAACCCGCCCTCACTTCTGCATTCCCAATATTTCACCAGGCACATATGTTTTTTCCAACAGGCAAGATGCACATACTCTTAGGGGATTGCGGATGCATGTTGTCAAGGGGATGGGGTGGAGCAAAGACTAAGTAAATACATTTTTACTCTGTTGTCCTGCTTGTCCTCCTTCCCAAACTGCTACAATTATGATTTACCACGCAGAAATGTCGGGAGGAGCAGAAGACACCACACATCTGCTAAGGCTTCAAGGAAGTAGACTATGTAAATCCTTCTGTCTACAAGCCCAATCAATTATGGAATATGAGGCAAGTAAATAAGAGTTACAAACTGTGCAAGGACTGGTGTACGTTAATCCCCTACAAGTGTCTGCTTTTGTAACGGGTCTTTGGAAGTCATCAATGCTACCTCAGCTGTAGTGAAATGAGCAGGAAACCTGAGAAGCCTTAGCTCCTCTAACTTCCTATACATTTTAAATACAGGAGGCTGTTCCCCTGGCAGTAGAGGCTTTGGCTAGATTGTTGTTTTGGTAAGTGTGCCTTATTAGCCTTAATTATTGAACAAACGTCAGCAACTAAAGGAGTTGACATTTATAAGAACAACTCAAGAGCTCATATGAAACAGGAAGGATTGTTTTCCAATTTAAATGAAATTCTGACAGCATGTTTGTAATCAAAATAGGAAATATACTAAGAACCACCTTGTCGAAAACCATTTGAGGCTCTTTAGAGGAAACATCAAACGTTTGCTTATCCTTCTGGTACAGGTGATTGGAAACAGAAATCCTTCAGTGGATTCCAAAATCTAGGTCACAGGAAACCGCAATTCAAATGTTTTGTGAAGAAAAGAGACTAGAAGATATTAATCTATTGAGGAACTGGATCGATAAAGAAGTAATGAAGATGAAACAAACCCTCAAAATGATTGTTCTGTGCTTCAGACTTCAGCAAAAATGTATTATGTGAACCTTTCAGAAATCTCCAAATGGAAGAAAAGTAATCCTTATATGAATCAAAACAGTTTTCCAAATCATCCTAATAAGGAATAACGGATAAAATATATAGACGTCACAGGATTCAATTTTTTCTGAATCTAACCTTTTATGTTGCCTCAAAATTGGCCCTTTTCTAGAACGAAATGTGATGCAAATGCCCCTTCTGGAATTACCGATTCTGCATGAACTAGCTTGTCATAAACCAAGCTGAAAAAATGAAAGGTTAAGGTGAAGAATTAGCAAGCCATCCTGAACTATTTGAGCTGAAACTTAGAAAGAATTGGAAATCTGTTCAACAATGTTTGTAAGTTGTATTTTTTAAAAGCACAAGTTAGAGAGAAAAGCGTTCCAAGAACCAAAACTAGCAACTCCATATGAGGTCAACCAGAACCATTTTTGAATTGCTTGAATGCATTTACCCAAGTCCTGAAGGAAACATCTCTTTACAATGTAGTCCCCGCTCACAGATTAGAGGCAGTTTTGGACAACAACAGTTTGCTAGAATCACAAAGAATTGTATGTTAGTAAAGCACTAGTTGCATTGTCAGTAACACACTGTTCTGACCTTCAGTTCAGTGGACCATATTGGAGTATGCTGCAGGTACTTGCCTCCACATTTTTCTTCTACTCTTTCTGAGGTTTAAAATACCCTCTATGACAGAATGTTTCTATTCTACGGTTTAATAATACTCACTAACTCTTTGTAAAACAGACTTTTTAAGTTTACTATAAAAAAAAGGTTTCCCACTATTCAGAAAACAGAAACATATAACAATTTATTCTCCTAGCCATTCCTCAACTTTCCTAATTTTTTTAGCATATCTCTTCTTTATCTCATTCCTAATACAATATAGTTCTTCGAACAGCACTGTTCTTTTCATTTTAATGATCCATACTAAGCATATGAAAATCTCCAAAGATTCCTACATCTACATTATGAGCAATCTTGGCACAAGAGAGGAAAAACAAGCACACTCCAACATATCTGTATTTAAATGGAAGGGCCTATCATTGCTACAGTCTGATCCCTTGCACAAGGTAAACAAAGAGGGATATATATTCTAATCTTTCATGGAACATGGGGCAACAAGCAAAGTTGCTGCACTGCCTGAAAGGGAGAGAGCAGAAAGTCTCCATATTTACAAAGATATGGAGCATTTTGCGCTCTCTTTGCACTGAAACACTTTGTGCTGCCTAATGCCAATATGGGCACATTTGCACAATAGGGCACAAAAACAATCCAAAGAGGCATTTTCCTCTTTCCACAAATCTGCTGGGACAATTAAAATGTAGACTTTGCTCCTGAGTATTTTCTTTTGCTCTTTTCAGCCTTAAGGAGTAGCCATGGGATTGGTCCCTTGGAGTGCAGAATTTGATTATTTTACATCATTTGGGTCATTAAATTTGCCGGCAAACCATTGAGGGTCTGTTACAGTGACTATAACCAACAATGATAAGTGTCAACAGGTCTCACAATCATTTTAACCTTAAATAATAGCCTGCTATAGTTGAGATAATAGATATCCCTTACAGTTGCTGAGACTTGCATTCCTAAATACACGATTACTCACGCTGTTGCCATTTCGTAAAACAATATGTACTGCTTGGTGGGCACGATCAGCGTGGTCTCGGGCTTTGAACTTATAATCTTATATTGAGGTATTGTTGATAAATTGCTAATAATGTCAAATACCAGTCTAATGTTTTTGGTATATGAAGATAAGTCTATGTCATCTGCACATTACATTGTCTTCCTGGCTACTAGAACATCACAATGATTGTGCTATGCTAATATACCATAATAGGAGTTCAATTAAAAAAAGCAAATGACAGGAGGGGTGGTGGGCAACTTTGTTGGGTACACCAGTTTAATGGGCTATTAATGACCACCTAGCAATTTTTTTTTAACAACAGATTTTTATTTGTCATTTGCACAATATACGCAGGGCTCTGTACCCCAGAGGCCACTGCAGCATCAAGTTACACAGTAATAGGACCGCAAAGGACATTTTAGTTTTTTAAGAAAACAAAACAAACACATTCTTTGAACTTGAATGTCATCTAGGATATCTACCCCCCTCCCCCCAACTCCCCCCCCCCCCCACAAGCTGCGCAATTCCCACTGATGGCCGCTCACCTGCCCATACTCAAGGACCGATGGGAGTAAAGAAAATGACGGCCTACCCGATCTAGTGGAGAACCATCCCACTCTGAACACACACACACCCCCGGCAGCCCCCCACCCCCCAGATATCAGACCCAACCACTCTAGCCCTGCCCTTATCCCACTAGGAGATCTTCCGTCACCATTGGAGGCTCCAGCCACAGGCCCGATAGTCCGCCCACCGCTTCCATATTTTATAATGCTTACGCGGACAGCCCAGGGCCACAAAGATGGGCTGTTCCAGCCCCATGCAGAAGTCTAGGCCATTTTTCCAAGCGGCCACCGAGGGAGCCCGCACATCCTTCCACATCCTGGCAATGTCACATTTCGCCAATGTAAGGCCCAGGTGCCGTTTATAGATATTGCCCCCGATGCCATCCATGACATGCAGCAGTGCGAGCTGTGGCGTACGCGGGAGCAACCACCCCAGGACCTCAGACAGACAAGAGAAAACTCCCCTCCAGAAGCGGTCCAGCGACGAACAATGCCAGACTGTATGCAGGAATGTGCCCCCCGCCCCACCACACCTGAGGCATTCCGGGGAGGCAACCAGGCTTGCCCGATACAGTCGCACCCGAGTATAGTATACCCCGTGAAGGTACTTGAATTGGATGAGGCGGAGGCGCAACGCAATGTCCGCTCCCTCCAATCCTCCTCCTCCAGCGTACCCACATCCTCCTCCCACACCCTCCGTAGCTTGTCCAGAGGAGGCACACTGTGGGTGACCAGGGACTGATATATCCGCGAAATCTTTTTGGTTGCGAGATCACCCATGAAGACTTTCGCCTCCAACGGGCTAAACTCTGGAATGGAGGCAAGACCCTCCAGGCTGGGGGAGAGCGCATGACTGAGCTGGAGGTACCGGTAGAACTGTGTCCGGGGCATGCCAAATTCTTCCTGCAGATCCCGGAATGATTTAAGGGACCCATTCCGCATCATGTCGCCCAGGGTGGAAATGCCGATGTCATCCCATCTGCTAAAACCCTGCAGCGCCGCCAGCTCCGGCAGCCGTCCATTGTGCCACAAAGGGGTTTCCCCCGTCAGTGTATTCCACCACCCCATTCTTTTTAGAGACTGCCGCCAGATCTGGAAGATCACCCTGGACACCGGCGGCAGCGCATTCCGCAGCGTCGCCGAGTAGAGGATTGTGTGAAGAGTGTGACGCCCCATTAGGTGCCTCTCCAGCGCATAAGCCGGGTCCCCTCGGTCTCCATTCCACCACTCGTTGAGGACCAACAGGTGCGAGGCCTGATAGTATGAAAGCATATCTGAGTTTGCCAGCCCTCCACAGTAGGTGGAGAGAAAGCACGTGCGCAACGCCACCCGCACCGTCCCCTGCCCCCATAGAAACCGGCCCAGCACCGAATTCACCAGTCGGAACCAGCGAGACGCGATCGGGTACGGGTGATTCTGTAATTGATAGAGCAAGCGGGGGAGCGCAACCATCTTAAAGATTCACGATCTACCATATATAGTCAGCGGCATACGGGACCAAGTCGTAATATCTGCACGGACGCGCTCCCACACCGGTGCCAAGTTTCGCTCCCACGATACCTCCGGCGCCTCCGATAGGAAAACTCCCAGGTATTTAAGTCCTCCGTCTGCTACCTGTAGCGCAGATGCCCACGCGCCCACCCCCACCCGAGTACCCAAGACCCACAGTGTGGACTTGCGGGGGTTCATATACAGCCCGGACATTTCCCCGAAAATTTGCATTATCTCCAGTATGCGTGGTCCCGACCTATCCAATGCTGTTAAATAGAATAGGACATCATCGGCATATAATGCTATCCTGTCCAATAGGCCAGGGGCCCACTCAAACCCCTGCAACTGTGCATCTATACGCACCAACGCCGCCAACGTCTCCATGGCTCGGGTGAATAAAAAGGGCAACAGGGGGCACCCCTGTCTAGTACCCCGACGAATGGGGAAGCCAGCCGAGACCGCCCCCCCACGCGGACTGAGGCTGTCAGCTCGGTATACAAGAGCATCACATACGACAAGAACCGAGGGCCGAGATTAATCCGGCGAAGGAGGGCAAACAAATAAACCCAGCTTAGAGAATCAAATGCCCTGTCCATGTACGCCAGTAAGAGCGCCGCCGGCTCCCCCATCTCCCGGACCGCCGCCAGTGCTGCATGTGCCCGCCTTATGTTGTGTTGCGTAGCCCTATGAGGCATGAATCCGACCTGGTCCGGGTGGACCAAAGTCGTGATATGAGGCAGGAGGCGATTAGCCAGGGCCTTGGCCAAAACCTTTGCCTCGACATTCAGGAGAGAAATGGGGTGATATGAAGCATGTTGTTCCGGAGGCCGACCAGGCTTGTGGAACACCACCACCTCTGCATGTCGCCAGTCCTGTGGGAGCTGACCGGCCTCCCTGGCCTCCTCCACCGTCGCCCGATAGTAAGATGCTAGTCGTAAATTGTATCGACGATGAAACTCGCTTGGGAACCCATTGGGTCCCGGTGCCTTCCCCGAATTGAGCTACCCTAGGGCCTTACTCAGTTCCTCCTCCGAGAGGGGGAGTTCCAACTGTTGGCGTGTCTCGTCAGGCACTGCTCTGGGCGGGAGGTCCTAAATGAACTTGACCACCGTTGCCTCCGATAGGCATTCCTTAGGGGCGTATAAATCCGCATAGTAGGCGGCGAAACTCTCTGCTATGGTCATAGGGTCAATGATCGGCACTCCCTTCTCATCCAGCACCCCCGGGAGGACCTGGGGAGAAAAAACACCCTGACAGAGCCGATGCAGCATCTTGCTCTTGTCGCCCTATTGATAAATTCTGCTGCGCGTCGCAAGGCATACTTGGCGAGCCTCATCCATAAGGAGAGAGGCATAGGACTGCCGTGCCAGCAGTAGCTGTCGCACCTCCAGCCCGCCACCCGCCCCCCGGCTCTGACGCTCAAGCCCTACCACCTCCGCCTCTGCCCTAACCAACTCATCTCGACGCTTTCTACGGGCCGCCACACTCCATGCAATGTCCACCCCACGTAGAGTGGGCTTCAACGCCTCCCATAGTATTACTGCACTGGGGGCCGACCCCGCGTTAGCGACAAAATAATCCGCGATCGCCTCCCTCATACACCTCTTGTAGTCAGCGTTTTGCAAGTTCCACACTGCTAGTCGCCAGCGAAATGGTTGCCACCCCCTACCTAACCGCAACGCCACGGATGAGTGGTCCGACAGCCCCCTAGTAAGGATCTCCGCGGACATTACTCTTGTTGCGATCGCACGGGGTACAAAGACATAATCCAACCGCGAGAAGGATTTGTGAACCGCGGAGAGGTATGTATATTCCCTCCGATCTCCATGTACATGTCGCCAGGTGTCGACCCAATCAAGGCTCCCCACCAAGGAGTGCAATTTCGTGGGATGAGTGCCCCCCAGACCCCCTCCCGCCCTGTCCCTGTCCCTCCCCATATCCATAACATCATTCCAATCTCCACCCACCACTGCAACCACATCCGGCATGGCCGCCCACAAAGAGAGCAACCGCTCCACCAGGGACCATTGTAAGGGAGGAGGAGCATTGACACAGCCGAGCACAATAGACTCCTCCCCAATCTTACCCCGAAGAAACAGGTACCGCCCCTGCGGGTCAAGCCACTGTTGTGCATGCACGTATGGGACCCTACGATGTATCAACACTGCTACCCCCCTAGAACCCTGTATGACCTCAGCGTGAAAGACCTGCTGGAAGCCATAACGCTGCAGGCACAGGGCCTTAGAGCCCATCAGATGAGTTTCCTGTAAGAGGAGAATGTCAGCTCCGACCCTTTTTGCCTGACGCAGGACTGCACCTTGCTTAATTTTGTCCAGAACCCCACGTACATTCCAGCTGACAATGCGGAGGGTGCTCGGGGACCACCCAGCCTCTACGTTCCCCACAGCCATGGGGCGATCAGCCTGGGTGGAGCACGGATATGAGGTCCCAACTGCGGGTGTGTACGACCAGATAGGCACAATGTAAAAGCGCAACTCGTCCCCCTAATCAAACCCCTTCCCCATAACAAACCCCCCTCCCCATACCTCAAAAACACTGAAGTACCTATCGCGGCGGGTTTGACTCTGGGCCCCCTACAGAGAGGCACGGACCGCACCCGCCAACGGATCCCCAACTGACAGCCCATATCGCCCAGGGCCACCCCCCACAACCCTGAACAGGTGGGGATACAGCCCTCCTAGAAGCTCCCTCTAGACCCATAATAGCAAACAGTCACATAGTCTAAAGAAGGAAGCGCCCCGGCATCACCCTCCTCACAGGCATCAAGGATCCAATGTCAGGGCCTGGGAGGCAGGGTCCTTCCGAGCCGGGGCTCCCCGAGAAACAGAGTGCCTCTGGGAGCGCGATCGTCCATGCCCTCTCTGGCGCCGTCTACGAGTATTCCTTGACGGCCCCTCACTTAAGGATGAGTCTGACTGCAGCCCAGGCGGCGTATGCACCCGCACTCGGACAGTTTCGTCGGTCCACTTAAAGACCTCTGCCGGTGAATCAAAGAAGTGGGTGCGGGATTGAAAGACCACTCACAAGCGAGCAGGGAATAGGAGAGCATACGGGAGATTAAGGTCTCTCAGTCTGGCCTTCGCTGCCATGAACGATTGGCGTTGTTGCTGCACGAGTCGTGTATAATCTGGGAACACCAGGATACGTTGGTTATTATAGAGCAAAGGTTCTTTGGCGCGGGCCTGCTTCAGCACAGTGTCTCGGTCCAGATAATTCAATAGTCTCGCAATCACCGGTCTTGGACGAGCCCCCACCGGGGGTTTCTGCAGAAGTGCTCTCTGAGCCCGCTCCACGACGAAGCACCGGGACAGCGCATCAGGCGGAAGCCAACTCTCCAACCACTACGTAAGGAATCGCTCCATGCTACCATTCTCACACCCCTCCGGAAAGCCAACAAAGCGCAGGTTATTCCTCCGGGCCCGTCCCTCCGCATCCTCGACCCGGAGCCCCAATCCCTTCTGGATGCTCTCCAAACCCGCCACTTTCTGCTTGAGGACCCTGACATCATCTTCCACCCCTGATATACGGGCTTCTGCCTCCGTAATACGAGACACTGCGTTCCGAAGATCTCGGCGCAGTAACATAACATCTGCACCCACTGCGCCAATTTTTGCATCCAGCATATCCCGGGATTGGGTGATCGCCGACATCAGGGCCGCATTGTCTGGCACGGCATCCTGCGAGGCCCCGGCGGACCCACCCGTCGCCCCCGGGCCCGTGAACTTGTCTATCGGCCCATGCTTCGTGGATCCGCCACCACCCTTGTCTCTCATCATGATAGCTTGCGGCGGACTCTCCGGACCTTCAGGCCAAAGTGGACTGGGCACCGGCACCAGTGCCTCCCCTGTGTCGGCACACCGTAGGCAGAATCGTTGCCCGGCCTGCGCCCAAGGAACAGAGGGAAGGAAGGGAGAGAGGTGGGAAAGCACCCCCGGCCCGGGGCCCGCAATCCACCGGCGAGAGCCTCAGCCCTCAGCCCGCAAGCCAACCTCACCCCAATCCGCCCATCAAGGTCGTCAAGCACCCAGGCCGTGGGGCCCCGCCAGTAACACCGTCCCCCTGATCCCCATCCGCTCGACGGCGGTCTCAAAAGGACGCGGCCCGATGCAGCCGCCGATCACAGGCCCCGCCGCCACAGTCGGAAGCAGTGAACGTACACCCACACAGGCCAACCAACTGGTGTTCACTCCCAGGGCTCACGTAGCAGCAAAAGTCCCTCAGGATACGCCGCCCTCTCCCTGTGGTCGGGCCGTCCCTTCTGGCCTTTCTTACGCCACGGGCTCGTCACGAGACGCCCCCGATGGAGCACACTCCCTGCCCGGCGAGTTTCTTCAGCAGCCCAGGGCACCCCCAAGGCCGAGGCACCACGGGGCCCGATTACAGTCCTCACCCTCGGGACCCCGAGGAGCAAAGAGCCTCCAGGCAGCTCCAGTGAGGCCTACCTAGCCCCACCACCGTGGCCCGATACAGCCGCCGATCCCCCAGCACCAGAATCAGTCCCAAGATGAGGGGGAGGGGAAGGGGCGCTCGCTCCTCCCGCTGCCACTGCCCCACTGCGTCCGCCAAATGTCTGGGAAGGGGGGCCCCCGCACCCGGGGCCGCAGAGACCGGCCTCGCTCCCGGGCACACAGTTCAATCGTGGCCAATATTCTCCGCTGGCCGGGGCGTCCCCCCCTCCCCTCAGCTCCTCACCGGTGCTCCCTATGTCGACTTGTGCTGTCCCTGAGGCCGACCTGCCCCGCGAAAATCACCGCCGCCACCGGGCCATCTGCTCCGCAATCCGCCACCTCAGGCTCACTGGGGCCGCCGCGCGACTCGCGTCGGCTCCCGGATGCACCAAAATCGAGGCCCCGGCTCTGCCTCCGATCCCCAGGCCGCACCTCACGCACGCGCCGGCGTCTGAGTTCTGCTATGCCGGTCGCCGCCTTCGCTCACCAATCACCCTCTGCCAGTGACCGGTGCCGCCACTCTCCCTCCAGGACTCGTCAGGGGTCCGAGGGAGCCAGGATAATCGTTGGATAAACGTTGGGCTGGACGGAGCTGGCTAGCACACATCCGCCATGTCGGCTCGCTAGGCCACGCCCCCGACCACCTAGCAATTTTGAATAAAGCCTGCTCTTGAGATTTGGTACAGGCATTGCACCAACTTGGTGAATTCAGGGGGCAATTTAACATTAAATGGGCAACTTTCGAACACCTAATGTTTCATGTTACTTAAACAAAATCTCCATAAACGTCTCTAGTACAACAAACAATTTGATTTAAATAAATATTGTGCAGTAATACCTCAATGGAAAGAATCATTGAAATGTGATGTTCTTGATTTCATTTACAAACTAATCTATTGTTACAAGTCATGACAGCAAATATAAAGTGATTGTTGATAAAAGCATATTTGATAACTCATCTCCAAACAATGTAATTTTAGACTGGGTTTAAGAGCCTACCCAGCTACACTGTGAAGCATAAATCTAACTTTCAGTTAAGAGATACTCCCTACTCCAATTAGGCATCATAATATATATATATTTTTTGGCTATTCTGGCTTTTCACTGATAAACAGAGCATGTTACCAATTCAAGGGGCTTCATAGCCACATTAAAACTCCTTCTTGCCACAAATGGGGCCATAAAGCATGGAAGTGCCAACACAAGGTCATCTAATGGGTGGCGATCATGCAAAATGTGATCATATTAACTGCACACCAATAGAGCTGCCTTGCTAAACTTAAGAGGTTAATATATCTACTGTCTGATCTTTTTTCTTTTTACTTACTGTAAGTTTTCTATTTTTCCCTTATAATAAAAACTGCACCTTCTACAGCTGCTGAAGCACAGTATTATCTTCCTTCCTGTACCCAAGAACATCTGACCTACTAGTTATTATTTCATAGATCCATCTCCTGCAGCATGATGATTTGAGCTTTTGTTTGTTCCATAAAACCCATCATCACACTGTTTCCCATGAACTGAAATATCACTAATATTCATAGTTAAAACTATACTTTACTTGTCTATTATTTAGTGTTCCCTGCCGTCTGCTTTTTTCCTCTCACTTCTCCTTGTTGTCATCACTTCCTCTCTCTTTTCTTTTCCCATTTAGCTGAGTGACCCCCTTTGAATTATCCCTGCTTCTCATTGCAAATGATACTTTCCACCCATTGGTCTGTATGAAAGGCTTGCAAAAAAGCAGGTTAAATACAAGTACATTCTTCCAACTTCCAAATAATCGATAATCCCCATTTCCACTGACACAGGAGAGGGAAAGGTAAGCAACTGTAATTTCTTAAGACCTTTTCATAAACAGTCAAGATATCTCTATTGAGCACTCTATGGGTAACGATCCTCGCTCCCCGAGCTCTAGTCTGCTGTAGTATAGGCTCCGAGGAACCACCAAAACAGCTGTCTTCACTTCTCCAAAATAACCACTAACCTTCACTCCACTACAACATAAGAAAGAATCCAACAGCTTGCCAGGATGGGTCTCTGAACTCTATCCAATGAACACTGAAACTATAGATATGTAAACCACAACATTATAAATTCCTAACATGTTTCTAATACACCCTGTTAAACTAAATAAAATAGACCAACCGTCAACCCAACTGGTTATCACTGTGCCTATTCAACTGCTGACTTTATTAATTTGACCTGGCACTTCCCTCAAATACACAAACTCTGAAAATCTTTTTTTGAAATAATCAGCAATATTATTAATAAATGAAAATGTCCCCTCTCGTAGCGCTACAGGGAAATGTGAACAGGATATCTCTCTGCATAGCAAGTAGTGCCCCTTCTTACTAAGCCTAGAATTGCTATGGCTTGGATACATGATCCTCCACTAATGATGCAAATGTGTCTGAGAGATACAGCTTATTGTGATGACCTTGCAAACACATTTTTAGCCACATCACTTACCAAAATAAGATAAAAGACATAAAGGCACACTGAGTTTGTGTGTGACCAATAGTCCTAAGGATTCTCTTAAGAGTTGAAGTCTCAATACTCAAGATGGCAATCAAGATACATAAATACTAGTCTTGCCCTATACTTAGCTACATTTCTACTAGTATTATGGATCCCTGTAACAGTTTTATGTAAGAGAAAGGTATCCCCTGTGTACTTTTGGGTTGTAGAGGAGGGGGAAAAAAGAAAATTGTGAGAAAGACCTCTAAACTAACCCTCTAAATTTAGCTACAGGCTGTGAGCTCTCATAAATCTAAACCTATCCCCTGAGGAGAAGAAATACACTTGTACAGAATGAGTAGTTCATACAAAAAGTACATTTTATTATTTATAAAAAACATTTTTTAGATATATAGTGTTAGACCTGTCAGCCCTTTGGGTGGCCCTCCTCATCATTATTTATTTTGTCCCACTTTTGCCTCAAACCCTGTTGGTATTTTTCCTTTTTGGGAACCACCAGATTTTTTTAGTGTTGCTGCAGATTCAGGGAGCCATTTTATCTACCCCTGGAACTTCTGTCTGAGGGCCTGGAGCACAAAATGGTGGCCACCTGTGACATCACCAGCACCCACTGGAACCTACTAGAACCTTCTGCAACATTCTGGAGCCCTGTGACAGTTGGAGGCGGTTTAGAATGTTGGGAAGCTAAGACAGAGAGTTGGCAGTTGAAGCTGGCAGTTGGCACCTGACTGGTGAAGAGAGAGCAGCAGAAACCTGAAGGAGGAAGGAGTGAGGCAGCAGGGGTGGAAACTTGTGCCTGGAGTGGGGTCCATAAACCCACCCTTGATACTAGTCCCTACTGACTGAGCCCAGCCTGGAGCCCTGTGTGGGAAGAAGCAAGAAAAACCATCTTAAGGACCTGGACAGCAGGAACAGGCCTTAGAAGCAAAGAACAGCAAAGTCCTGACCTGATTATTGGTTTTCCTGGAGTCCGACGTCGAGAAGCCTGAGACCTGGAGCCCGAGGTGGAGAAGCGGCGCTGACTGGAAAAGCAGACGTCGTACCCGGAGCCGCCAGAGGTCGAGAGAGGGCGCCGACGGAGGTCGTAGAGAGTACCAGAGGTCGAGGAGGAAGTCACCCGAGGTCGAGTGAGCGGCGTCGACGGGGGAGTGAAGTCCGCCCTCCGGAGTCGCCGGAGACCGAGGTGAAGCGCACCGGAGGTCGGGAGTGGAGGTCGCACTCCGGAGTCGCCGGAACCTGAGGAGAGGAGCACCGGAGGTCGGGAGTGGAGGTCGCACTCCGGAGTCGCCGGAACCTGAGGAGAGGAGCATCGGAGGTCGGGAGTGGGGATCGCACTCCGGAGCCGCCGGAAGTCGACATCGAGCCAAGGCCGGCCGACGTCATCGAACCTGAGGTCGCCATCGGACCGGAGCCGCCCGAAGTGGACATCGAGCCAAGACTGCCCGACGTCATCGAATCGGAGGTCGAGATGGAGCCGAGGCCGCCGACATCGATCCGGAACCGCCTACCGGCGTCGTCAAGAACTGACATTGTGCCGAGGCCGCCGACATCGAACCGGAACCGCCTCACGGCGTCGACACGACTCCAGCGGCGTCGGAGCTTCAGAAAAAGGGCAGTAAGTGGAATAGAGGGCGCCTAAGGCCCTGTGGAATCCTAAGAGACTACTCTAGGAGTTAGAGAGGTGCTGGAACCAGCTTGATTGTGCCAGGGGTGAGCTGAGACTAATTCAGAGGGGTTGTGTAGAGTGAGAGAGCCAGGTCTCTAGTATTCCCCCCCTTGATCTACCTCAGTTTAGGCCTCAGCCTTGTCCAAGCCAGGGAGTAGACACCCTCAAGCCATCCACCTAACCACAAGCTGTGCCTGGGCCAAATCAGCCCATAGTAATCTCAAATGTGATCTGATTCTATAAGTGTCACTGTCAGCTTTTAATTATTTATTGAGAGCACTGTATTTATTGTATTTAACTTATTTATTGCTTCACTGTATTTATTGTTCCAAAGTATTTATTGTCGCACAATATTTATTGGTTTGCAGTATTTATTGCCTCAGAATATTTAATTGCCTGTATGTATTGCACTTATATTTATGCCTTAATTATTTATGATCACCCCTATTTATTGAATCATTAAGCCAGTATATATTTGACCTGCACTATTTAAAAAGCCTTGTATATTGTGATTGTGTTATTATTTATTTAATCAGCAACTAAGAGAAAAAGAAGATAAACAGAGATATTTTCATAATTTTTACGGTGTAGAGTCGTTTTTGGAACGGATGCACGCATGGTTATTGTATGGGTATGACGTATGCTTAGCACGGTGCCTGATTCCTGACCACTCGAGCCAAGCTACCACTGTGTATGTCTGGAGAGACCCTGTTACCACCACCCTTTCCGGTGTGGGAGTGGAGTATTTCCAACATAATTGGTGTTCAGTGGTGGGATAGAGCTGTGCCTACGTATACTCAACAATAACCGTGGGTAGTCCATAGGCCTACACCGGGAGTTTTCTCAAAGCGGCCTTCCTAATTGTGAGTTTTGTTTTTCCAAATTTACTCTGGTGGTGGGAGGAGGTATTATATAAGGTACCCCCCTGCATAGTTACTGCAAATAACTGTCCTCTGACCTGAGTGGGCAAGATGGAGTTTGTACTGGAGAATTTAGAAACGTACACTGTGGCCCAACTCAGGGAGTTTTGTCAGCGGGAGGGGGTGTATTGTCCCCCAGGAGCAAAGAAGGGTGCACTCCAAACCAGCTTAAGGGCTTGGGGGGAGGCACGACGAGAAAGCAAGGCTGAGGAGGAGGACAGGGATAGAGAGCCCGACAGTGAGGGAGCTGATTTGTACCAACCTGAGGTGGGGAACCTGTTAGCGGGGCCCAGAACCATTTCCAGGAAGGGCAGCAGTGCCTCTAGCGGTGGCTTGTCTGAAGTGGAGTTAACAGACCGAAGGGAGAAAAGACAGCTCACATGGGACTTAGCAAGGCTGGAGAAAGAGCAGGAGGAACAGAGGATGGCTCGTGAGCTAAGGCTGAAAGAGATAGATCTTCAGATCCTAAGAATCGGGGCACAAACTGTTCCTAATGGTGGCAGCAAAGACCAAGAAAGAGAGTTCACCAGGGAACCCAAACCCTACCTGCCAAAGGACATAGTAGCTAGCTATGGAGTGGGCGACGATATTGCCAAGTGGCTAGCGGCCTATGAGGTCTCGTTAAGGGCCCATGGGGTTCCAGAGAAGTACTGGGGAGGGGGATTGTACAAGTACATGCCTCCAGTTGGTAGGGATGCATTATTGGCTCTCGAGGAGGATGAGCAGACCCACTACCCCACCATGAAACTGGCGCTCATAAGAAAGTTTGGACTAACACCCGAAAAGTACAGACAGAAGTTCAGGGGTAGTCACAAACTGGGCACACAGAATTGGGTGGACTTCCTGGACTATGCAAAGAAGGCACTAGAGGGTTGGATTCAGGGCAGTGAAGTGAGGAACTACGAGGGGTTGTTTGATCTAGTACTGAAGGAACACCTGCTCGAGAAATGTTTCCCTGAACTGCGTCAACACCTGGTGGATAGCAAGCTGACCAGTCCCCGGAAGCTTGCTGAGGAGGCGGACATTTGGGCTAGTACCCGGGTGTCCACAAGGGGGACTGGAGGGGATACTCAAAAGGCCGGACAGGGCGCCCCTCAGAAGAAAGAGGGAGGGGAAAAGAAAAAGGAGTTCTCCAAAGGCCCCCAAAATAACTTCCAAGGGAAGGGAACAGGATTCACCCCTAGGGCTAACCCACCCAGAAACCCTAATCCTGGCCAGAGTCAGCAGCCAAGGGTTGTCCATTGCTACGAATGCGGTGGCGTTGGACACTATAAAGGAGATCCGAAGTGCCTGAAACGACCACCCCCTCCCATTGGAGGAAAGACCCCGGAGTAGCTAGTGTAGTGCTCGGGGAGGAGATGCCCTTAACTAAGGGAAGGGAGTGGGCGGGTGTCACCTTAGTGTCCTTGGGAGAACGGGAGATGGTTCCTAAGATCCAGGTGCCCGCAAATACCGCAAAGTATGGGCAGTGGGTCACCATCAACGGCCAAAGAGGGGAGGCTCTGAGAGACACAGGAGCCAGTATGACTATGGTGCGTAGCCAACTGGTGTCTCCAGAGCAGGTAATTCCCGATGTACTCCACCCAGCCGCGATGGCTGACGGCAGAACAGGCCACTATCCGGTGGCCGAGGTTCCCTTTGAATGGGGGGGGGTTGCAGGTTCACTTCGAGTTGCCGTAAGCCCTGCCGTGCCAGTCGATTGTCTACTGGGGAATGACATGGAGCACAATGCTTGGAAGGAGGTGGAATACCGGACTCATACTGAGATGCTGGGTACACCTGACTGGGCCTGTGTGAGCACAAGGTCCGCGACTACCCGGAGAGGGAGTTCGTTTCGGCTGGAGCCTGGAACAAAGGCCCAGCCAGCTGCCAGTCAAGGGAAGAACCGAGGACAGGAGGAGCCTGCCTCGGCGTCCACACCCCGTAGGACGGATAGGCCACCGGAGGTGGTGGACCAGGAGTCTGCGGTGGGGGACGTTACCAAACTGGAGGACCTACCCATCCCGGCCGAGTGGCACGTGGAGGGAGGCCCGTCCAGGGAGGAATTCTGCCAGGGCCAGAGGGAGTGCCCTACCCTTGAGGGGCTAAGGCGTCAGGCCGAAGCCCAGGCAGCAGGGAACGTTGAAGGGAACTACAGTGTTTACTGGGAGGATGGCCTCCTCTACAGTGAACCCAAGGCACCCCTACATGGATCGTCACGAGCCTTGGTAGTCCCTCAACGTTATCGAGCCTTCCTTCTGGAGTTGGCTCACGAGATCCCCTTGGCAGGACACCTGGGGCAAGACAAGACCTTCGCCCGTCTGGTCCCACACTTTTATTGGCCTCAAATGAAAGTGTCGTCCGATACCTACTGCCGGACATGTGTGTCTTGCCAAGCCAGTGGGAAAACAGGGGTGAAGCTGAAAGCTCCCCTGGAACCACTTCCTGTCGTTAGCACCCCCTTTGAAAGGGTGGGCATCGACATTGTGGGTCCATTAGATCCGCCGACTACAGCTGGTCACAGGTTTATCCTGGTTCTGGTGGATCATGCCACACGGTACCCAGAGGCAATACCTCTGAGGACCATAACAGCACCTGTTGTGGCAAGGGCCCTGATGGGAATCTTTACCCGAGTTGGTTTTCCCAAGGAAGTTGTGTCCGACAGGGGGACCAACTTCATGTCAGCGTACATGCGGGCGATGTGGAAGGAGTGTGGAGTGACCTACCGGTTCACAACTCCTTACCACCCCCAGACCAATGGTCTGGTGGAGAGGTTTAACAAAACCTTGAAAGGCATGATCAGAAGTCTGCCTGAAAGCCTGCGGAGGAAATGGGACGTCCTCCTACCCTGTTTATTCTTTTCCTACAGGGAAGTGCCACAGAAGGGAGTGGGCTTCAGCCCCTTCGAGCTTCTGTATGGGCACCCTGTACGTGGACCTCTCAACCTGGTGAGAGACGGATGGGAAAGAACTCCCAGAAAGCTTCCCCAGGACGTGGTGAGCTACATGCTGGCCTTCCGGAGCCAAATGGCTAAGTTGTGGAAGCAAGCTTCTGACAACTTGGAAGCCAGCCAAGCAGTGATGAAGGCGTGGTATGACCACAATGCTCACCCGGTGGAGTTGGAGCCTGGCCAGAAGGTGTGGGTGATCGAACCAGGAGAGCTTAGTGCCCTCCAGGATCGCTGGTCAGGACCCTTTGAGGTGTTGGAGAAGAAGGGTAAGGCTACCTACTTGGTGGACCTGAAGACCCCTCGTCAGCCCCTACGGGTGCTGCACGCCAACCGCCTCAAACCCCACCACGAGAGGCCCGAAGTCATCTTGATGATGGTGACTGACGGAGCAGAGGACGCGGAAAGCGAGCCTCTCCCAGATTTGTTTGCGTCTCAAGAGAAGGATGGGTCGGTGGAGGGAGTGATTCTCTCCCCATCTCTAACTCCTGAACAGCAGGAGGACTGCCGCCAGGTCCTGGGACAGTACTCTTCGTTGTTCTCCCTTGTCCCGGGTAGGACTCACCTGTGTGTCCATGACGTGGACACAGGAGACAGCCCACCTGTGAAGTCCAAGATCTACCGGATGTCAGACAAGGTGAAGGCCAGCATTAACAGTGAAGTCACTAAGATGCTGGAGCTAGGAGTGATCGAACCTTCTAGCAGCCCCTGGTCCAGTCCGGTGGTATTAGTACCAAAAGCTGCACCACCGGGTGCCCAACCGGAACTGAGGTTCTGTGTGGACTACCAGGGACTGAATTCAGTAACCAAAACTGATGCTCATCCGATCCCTAGGGCGGATGAATTGATTGACCGGCTGGGAGCTGCCCAATATCTGAGTACCTTTGACCTTACTTCTGGGTACTGGCAGATCTCTTTGACTGATGGAGCAAGGGAAAGGTCAGCCTTCTCCACGCCCAATGGCCACTACCAGTTCTGTGTGATGCCCTTTGGGCTCAAGAACGCACCTGCCACGTTTCAGCGCCTGGTAAACCAGATCCTCACCGGAATGGAGAGTTTCTCTGCTGCTTATCTGGATGACATAGCCGTCTTCAGTAACAGGTGGGAGGATCACTTGCGTCACCTGCAAGCTGTTCTCCAGGCCCTGAGACAAGCTGGATTGACGATCAAGGCCAGCAAGTGCCAGATCGGGCAGGGGTCGGTAGTGTACCTTGGACACTTGGTGGGTAGGGGAGTGGTGCAACCCCTCCAGGCGAAGATCGAGGCCATCATGGCCTGGGAACCCCCCAAGACACAGACTGAGGTCCGAGCTTTTCTGGGCCTCACGGGATATTACCGCCGCTTCGTGAAGGGGTACGGTACCATCGTAGCCCCCCTCACGGAGCTCACGTCCAAGAAACAACCTCGACGGGTAGTCTGGACGGAGGCTTGTCAGCAGGCCTTTGTGAGACTGAAGAAAGCCATGTGCGAGGCCCCGGTCTTAAGGGCCCCAGACTTTTCCAAGGAGTTCATTGTCCAGACAGATGCATCAGAACATGGCATTGGGGCAGTGTTATCGCAACTCAATGAAGAGGGTCTGGATCAACCCGTGGTCTTCCTATCCCGGAGACTACTTCCCAGGGAACAGAAGTGGAGTGCAATAGAGCGTGAAGCCTTTGCAGTGGTATGGGATCTGAAGAAGTTGCGGCCATACCTGTTTGGCTCGCACTTCCTGGTTCAGACCGACCACAGACCCCTTTGTTGGCTGATGCAGATGAAGGGGGAGAATCCCAAGTTGTTGAGGTGGTCTATTTCCCTACAGGGAATGGACTTTCAGGTGGAACATCGGCCTGGAGTGGACCACGCCAATGCAGACGGTCTCTCAAGGTATTTCCGCCTTAGTGATGAGAACTCCCAAGGGGTTGGGTAGCTCTCCCCACTTTCAGCTGGGGGGGACGCGTGTTAGACCTGTCAGCCCTTTGGGTGGTCCCTCCTCATCATTATTTATTTTGTCCCACTTTTGCCTCAAACCCTGTTGGTATTTTTCCTTTTTGGGAACCGCCAGATTTTTTTAGTGTTGCTGCAGATTCAGGGAGCCATTTTATCTACCCCTTGAACTTCTGTCTGAGGGCCTGGAGCACAAAATGGTGGCCACCTGTGACATCACCAGCACCCACTGGAACCTACTAGAACCTTCTGCAACATTCTGGAGCCCTGTGACAGTTGGAGGCGGTTTAGAATGTTGGGAAGCTAAGACAGAGAGTTGGCAGTTGGAGCTGGCAGTTGGCACCTGACTGGTGAAGAGAGAGCAGCAGAAACCTGAAGGAGGAAGGAGTGAGGCAGCAGGGGTGGAAACTTGTGCCTGGAGTGGGGTCCATAAACCCACCCTTGATACTAGTCCCTACTGACTGAGCCCAGCCTGGAGCCCTGTGTGGGAAGAAGCAAGAAAAACCATCTTAAGGACCTGGACAGCAGGAACAGGCCTTAGAAGCAAAGAACAGCAAAGTCCTGACCTGATTATTGGTTTTCCTGGAGTCCGACGTCGAGAAGCCTGAGACCTGGAGCCCGAGGTGGAGAAGCGGCGCTGACTGGAAAAGCAGACGTCGTACCCGGAGCCGCCAGAGGTTGAGAGAGGGCGCCGACGGAGGTCGTAGAGAGTACCAGAGATCGAGGAGGAAGTCACCCGAGGTCGAGTGAGCGGCGTCGACGGGGGAGTGAAGTCCGCCCTCCGGAGTCGCCGGAGACCGAGGTGAAGCGCACCGGAGGTCGGGAGTGGAGGTCGCACTCCGGAGTCACCGGAACCTGAGGAGAGGAGCACCGGAGGTCGGGAGTGGAGGTCGCATTCCGGAGTCGCCGGAACCTGAGGAGAGGAGCATCGGAGGTCGGGAGTGGGGATCGCACTCCGGAGCCGCCGGAAGTCGACATCGAGCCAAGGCCGGCCGACGTCATCGAACCTGAGGTCGCCATCGGACCGGAGCCGCCCGAAGTCGACATCGAGCCAAGACTGCCCGACGTCATCGAATCGGAGGTCGAGATGGAGCCGAGGCCGCCGACATCGATCCGGAACCGCCTACCGGCGTCGTCAAGAACTGACATTGTGCCGAGGCCGCCGACATCGAACCGGAACCGCCTCACGGCGTCGACACGACTCCAGCGGCGTCGGAGCTTCAGAAAAAGGGCAGTAAGTGGAATAGAGGGCGCCTAAGGCCCTGTGGAATCCTAAGAGACTACTCTAGGAGTTAGAGAGGTGCTGGAACCAGCTTGATTGTGCCAGGGGTGAGCTGAGACTAATTCAGAGGGGTTGTGTAGAGTGAGAGAGCCAGGTCTCTAGTATTCCCCCCCTTGATCTACCTCAGTTTAGGCCTCAGCCTTGTTCAAGCCAGGGAGTAGACACCCTCAAGCCATCCACCTAACCACAAGCTGTGCCTGGGCCAAATCAGCCCATAGTAATCTCAAATGTGATCTGATTCTATAAGTGTCACTGTCAGCTTTTAATTATTTATTGAGAGCACTGTATTTATTGTATTTAACTTATTTATTGCTTCACTGTATTTATTGTTCCACAGTATTTATTGTCGCACAATATTTATTGGTTTGCAGTATTTATTGCCTCAGAATATTTAATTGCCTGTATGTATTGCACTTATATTTATGCCTTAATTATTTATGATCACCCCTATTTATTGAATCATTAAGCCAGTATATATTTGACCTGCACTATTTAAAAAGCCTTGTATATTGTGATTGTGTTATTATTTATTTAATCAGCAACTAAGAGAAAAAGAAGATAAACAGATATTTTCATAATTTTTATGGTGTAGAGTCGTTTTTGGAACGGATGCACGCATGGTTATTGTATGGGTATGACGTATGCTTAGCACGGTGCCTGATTCCTGACCACTCGAGCCAAGCTACCACTGTGTATGTCTGGAGAGACCCCGTTACCACCAACCCTTCCGGTGTGGGAGTGGAGTATTTCCAACATATAGATATATATTTCTCTATCTTTCTATAAAAAAAATTGACATTTATATTTATTTTGTCACACTAAACTCAACATACATGTATTTACAATTTTGACATTCACATTGTCTAAAAAACACCATTTGGTCAATTTTGTATAGCCCCACACAAAACACTCATCAACACTACATTCAAACCTCTCACCAATACTACATTCACACTACCATACATACACCATGACCAATATCACAGAGCAAAAGAGATTTTAGAACATATCAGGGATCCTATTTGCTTCTAGCAAGGACATAAGAAAGATTATAATCCTTTCTTTGATGATTGTACTTCCAGTTATTTTCTTGTTTAATGTCCCTGGTCGGATTCCCTTGTGTAGAGAAAAGGTCAGATTTCTTTTGCTCTGTGATATTGGTCATGGTGTATGCATGGTAGTGTGAATGTAGTATTGGTGAGAGGTTTGAATGTAGAGTTGATAAGTGGTTTTTGTGGGGCTATACAAAATTGTCCAAATGGTGTTTTTTAGACAATGTCTATGTCAAAATTGTAAATACATATATGTTGAGTTTAGTGTGACAAAAGAAATATAAATGTCAATTTTTTTTAAATAAGATAGAGAAATATATATCTAAAAAATGCTTTTTTAGAAATAATAAAATATACTTTTTGAATGAACTACTCATTCTGTAGAAGTGTATTTCTTCTCCTTAGGGGATATGTTTAGATTTATGAGAACCCACAGCCCGTAGCTAAATTAAGAGGGTTAGTTTAGAGGTCTTTCTCACAATTTCCCTGTAACAGTTTTACCATGATGCCAAATGTGGGGGCATATTAACAAGGGCTGGCGATAACATTATCGCCGCTTTAGCGTCCGTTTTCGGGTGAAAAGCAGCGATAATTTTATCGCAATATCATCAAGGACACACTAGCGCGTGTTTCCTTGACTTAGCGCCCGTTTCCAGCATGCCTAACTTCGCATCTCTAATGAAAAGCAAAGTGGCCGTTACTGGGCGCGGCCCTGACGGACTCCCTTGTAAAATATCGCGAAATGTACATCGCGATATTTACAAGGATGCCCACGCATTTTTGAAGACGTTAGTTTTTGGCGAAAACCGAGGTTTTCGCCAAAAACTAACGTCTGCAAAAAAGCAGACTTAACTATACCTAACAATGGGGGTGGATTATGCTGATCCGACCACAGGCTCGTATCAGCAAGGTTATCGCCGTTTTCCATGGAACATCGCTGAAAAACCAGCGATGTTCCATGAAAAACACCGCTACCGCAGGGAAATTATCGCCATTGCGTTATGCGTTGTTAATACAGCGATAGCATGGGGATATTTGCCAGCGATAGCCGGCGATAAAAAAAAATCTCGCTAAGAGCGGCCAGCGATAATTATCGCTGCCGCTTGATAATATGCCCCGTGGAATTGTAATTCTCTCTCTGTCTGCTATTGCTCACATGAGATGAAAATCGCCTTTAATATCACTTTACTGTACAAAAATAAATTATAGTGTCTCAACAATGAACTGTGTATCTGCTGCTGCCAACTTGTCAACAAGTTTATTGAAATACCAAAGTCTTATTATTCAGTCCAAAATTATATAAATGAAGAATTAGAAAAATGTTGAAAAACACATGTTTGGCGAAGGGAATTCATCTCTTTGTTCTATGATACAGCTGTTTCTGATAATCGGAGAGCACACTTTTGTCTCAGTTTTCAGACCTTCTGCTCTCATCATTAACGTTATCTTTTTCCACCTTTCTTGTCATTACAATAATTCAAGGAAAATGGTCGTAGTTTTTGTTGAATTAGATTGAGATGAGCTGTGCTTCCACCATTTGGGGATCTTTTTTTTCTTTAAAACAAAAAAAAGGATACACTGCACTAGTTCGCAGTATTCTAAGGGTCGAAGGGAGCCCGAGACACAGGGCTGTGACCATTGAGAGGGTGACTATTTTTAGTGAAACTAATCAATGTACACTTTTACCATTATTTTCCACAAATACATAATTAGCTGTGTTTCGCTGTGTTTCCCTGTATTTGACATACTTGTTTGTCCACCCAAAATCTTCGCTTACCTCTTACTGTATATTGACACTTTTTTTAAAGTCCACTAGCAGCATATGCCTCTACCCCTGAAACATTTCTCTCCTTCTCCCTTTGTCCCTAATCTTCATGGGGCTATCCATCCCTTTCCTTAGAGTATCTCTGGTTTGGCTTGATGGAAGTTTTCCTTTTTTGATGTTTTGCATGCTTGCTCTACCCCTTGGTCTCAAATTACGTTCTGCAATTATTCTTTGCAGTGCAGGGTGAGACCCAGGTTTCTCAATTGCAGGTTTGCCACTCTTCAAATGTTGAAGTTTGTGATTGTGTTCACCAGGCTGCCTGCTCACCTAACTGTTGTTTTCTTGTCACACGTTGGTAGTTGTACTATCAGAACCTGCTACCTCCTTTGCCCTTTAGCTCCGCCAGGAATACACCTGGCTCGCCATGAGGTTGCACCACGAACAGACACTGATATCTGCTTGCATCAATGTTCCTCTAGTCTCTATCCCAGGCTCCGCACTGGCTGATGTCACCTGTTAGCCCTCTTCACAAGGATTCCTGACTTTCCCTATTCTGTCCAACTTGTCTCTGTTTCCTGCTCTCCACCACCTCTTGCTTCATCCACTATACCAACTGTCAACCCGTAGAGCCTGATGGGTGCCGAGGCATTGGATTAGCAGGCTTTAAACTTTTGGCTTTTCACCAAATGTGTGCCCCTTCTCATCTCATTTTTGCTGGGCTATGCAGGCTGCTCCTTCCAGCATCCCATGGAGCATATCCATCAAGCTGCCACCGCTGCCTTCCTCCTGGAATTCCGTAATGAACACCATCTGGAGATTACTCCCAACCTCTGTACTTATTTCAATCAGAAATTATTTTTCCAGCAATGGAATATCTCCAGTGAGCTTGCTGGTGAAGCCTAGGTAAAGAAGTCATGAGGCAGCTGTTAAGCACTCATAAAAGTATACAAAAAGAGAAAACTTTGGGGCTTATTTGCAAGCCCCTTGCGCCTCCGGTGCGTGTTAAAAGTGACGCACCGGTGGCGCAAGGGGCTTGTAAATAATGCCCAAAGTTTGTGTGCATGCTCAGAAGTACCCAACTGAACGCACGTCAATATCAGTTAGAACCTTTCTTAGGAGAGAGGGAACCAAGGAAGGGAATGGATAAGCAGATACATGGGTGGTTGTGTCCTAGGTGCGTGCAAGCAAATGGTCAGCATTCCATTTTCTTTTTCACTACTGAAGCAGGTTGAACAATATTCGAGGCATGAAGAAGGAGGGCCTAAAACATAACAGTCAATTACTGGCACACAGAAAAAAATATAGAAAGTACAAAGTGTTGAAGCAAAAGAAATGCATAATTATTAGAGGTGCCCACCCAACACAGAGTAAAAAAAACTGCAGCGCTGGTAAGACAGAATGGTAGAAAGTGCCCTTTACAAAGATCATTGCATAGCGTGACAGTCACAGGTTTGACAACCCCACACCAACCACTCTGCTTACCTTATTTCAACCTCCACAACACACCTGGAGTAAACTACAAGCGCAGGCGCGACAGACACTTCTCTGCCTCAGCCTGGAAACCTCTGGAACAGGCTCACTGCCACTCAAAGAAGGCTGATTCTCCAAAACACTAGCACCCATTAGGGAACCCTGGTTACAATGACTATGATCAGGCAAGAGTAACCAAACCCTTCTACTTTCCTTCCTTGCAAATAATTTAGCCTAGCTTGTGCATCCACGTCTGTGCCCTTGAACTCTGTTCTCATTGTGTGATGATTTAATATCTATTGTGTGGCTACATAAGCAATATAAATAAAATATAACTACATAAATAAATAGATATAATGTATTACATTTCATCCCTTTGAGTGTGCCATGCTGGTCTGGATCAGGCCTGGTTAACAGCTTCCATTTACACTCCCCCATCAATGTCCAATCAAAGGCCCTTCTCCCTTCCCATTAGCTAAAAGGCCTATGGAGCTCACGGCCATTCAGCGAGAGACAGCATGATGGCTCAACAAACCCACTCGGCCAAGCTTGAACAGGTGTTGCACAATGTACCTCTGAGTCTGCTTGTCTTGCACAATGTACCTCTGAGTCTGCTTGTCCAGTGCTTATCAGACACAAATTGTTTCTTTCCAGACTACCCAGTTCTTTTGAACTGAGCCTTTTTATGCCGACCGACAATGGGATTGTATTTGTGACTGGCATTCTAGGCTGCTCTGTTAGTTGCTTCTGCTTAAGGATATCAGTCAGTCGGCGCTGTCCTGATGAGACCCATGGCTTAGTTCCTTTTGATTTGAAACGCAGACAACCCATAGGGTTATCCGATCAACAAATCTCCAAAAGGGGATATACCTCTGTTAATATTAAAACTCACTGAGGATACCTCCTGTCTTGAATGTATATATGTATGTAAATATGTTGTCTTGCACCTTGCGCCGTCGGTACTGATGTTTCTATTTTATGATGCTGTCAAAATAATATATCACATTGGCATTATATTGTAGACTCAGTACTCCATTTATCCATTTAAATATATACCACCACATCTTTAGAGGATCAGGTACAAGTGGTGAGGTAGATCTTTGAGGAAATTGTTCTCATGTTACTATTGTTTATTTCTTTTACTAAGTTGACCGGGTTCCGTACTGGGTGCATGTCCTTGTGTTGATTACATATGCACAATGTCCTTCAACATAGCTCCTTGAAGGTGGGAATCCATGATTGCCTTACCTGGCAATCACTGATAAGACAATTACTGCTCAGGAATAGGCATGAGTTAATTGTCCCAGCATCTCCTCCCCCACCTAAATCCCCTACCCAAATCCATCCATCACATGTTTCTTACCATCTTGTCTCACTAGACCCTGCTGGATGTATCTGATATATGTGAAGAAGTTGCACACTGCTGTGATCTGCAAAAGAGATGGGGATGGTTAATTACATAGCAACATAGGAAACTGGTTACTGTTTAGATTGAGGGTAGAGTAAATGAATAAAGAATAAATAAATCATAGAGACAGAGATAGGGAGGGCAAGAGACAGAGAGATTGAGAGTGAAAGAGAGTGAAGAGGAGGAGACAGGGGAAGAGAGAGAGGGTGAGACAAATAGACAGTGAAAGAGAAAAGAGGAGTCCGAGTGAAGTTAAGAGAGAGAAGGTGAGAGGATTAGATAGAAGGATGGAAGATAGAAAGAGATAGAAAGAGAGAAAGGGGCACAAAGAGAATAAAAAAAGAGGGAGAAGGAGTCTGACAAACTGGCAAGGTGTTTTTAAACACCAAGGGGCATATTATCAAGAACGGCGTTAAAATTATCGCCGCTTTAGCGGCAGGAAACTGCCGCTAAAGCGGCGATAATGGGCCTGATAATATGCCCTAGAGAATTCCAATAGAAGCCCATGTTCTGGTGTGAACCTGGGCTTCTATTGGAATTCTCAAGGGCATATTATCAGGCCCATTATCGCCGCTTTAGCGGCAGTTTCATGCCACCAAAGCGGCGATAATTTTAACGCCGTTCTTGATAATATGCCCCCAAATGTGTATAGGGCACGATTACAGATCGTCCAGTCCCTTGACAGAAATAGTTTGAATAGTATCCTTTACTCCACTATGAACGTGAGGGAGAGAAGCAAAATGCTGGATGAGACACTACAGAGTGGAGATAGAGTGGAGCGAAACCGAGAGAAGGAAGAAATAGTTGCTAGGGCTTCTGGAAGATGAAAGGGTTCCAAGAGATTCCTTTGAAAGTCGATAAAGGTGGCTGTGGTATGCTGGAACTATGACAAAGTTAAAGAAACTGCTATGAAAACACACCAACAGCATCTGTACACCCACAACACCCCCCTAGAGAATACAATGCCACCCGACTCACATGGACCAGGGAACAGTGAAAGGAGAAGACAGAAAAGGTCTGCAAGAAACATAAAGAAAACTGCTGTGGAACCTGCGGGCCTACAGTTTGGAGCAGTGGCACAGGCTCAAAACATGACTCACTGGGAAACAGTTGGAACACCGCGGTCTCCACCACAAGTGTTCTGACTCTGCAAGCTAAACCATGCTTGCCTTAACCATGCAGATGCCTTAACCACGCAGCGCGGTCTAGCTGCTGGGGTCGGAAGCAGGAAGAGATCCGCGGTGCTGTAAGTGGGGCTAGGCTGTTGTTTTCTAGGCTTGGGGGGGTCGAGGTAGTTTTCTGAGCTGGGGGAGTTGGGGTAGTTTTGTGGGCTGGGGGTAGTTTTGTGGGCTGGGGGTAGGTCGGGGTAGTTTTCTGGGCTAGGTGATGGGTCGGGGTAGTTTCCTGGGCTGGGGGAGGGTTGATAGTTTTGTGGGTTGGGGGTGGGTCAGGGTCGTTTTCTGGGCTGGGTCCGTGGGTAGTTTTGTGAGCTGAGAGGGTCGGGGTAGTTTCCTGGGCTAGGGGATTTGATTTAGTTTTGTGGGCTGGGAGGTGGGTGGGGGATAGTTTTCTGGACTGAGGGGGCTCCTTATTCTAATTTTTAACCCACTTACAAAGCAAGAGTGAGTGTGCAGTAAAAATGGCTCCTGGATTCTCCAATCCTTTTATTCGCGGAGTACCTGGGCCATGGCTAAAAACAGACTAAGGAGTCACGGCATGGGAAGGGAAAATTAAACCTGTGTCAGTCCTAGTGAGTTGTGCGGAAATTAATAAAAGGTTTGGAGAATCCAGGAGCCGCTTTTACTGCACACTCACTCTCCCACATCTGCTCACTACACAAATGCACCCTCACACATCTAGCTTCATATTCACCATCTAGCTTCACGATGGCAAACCGAGAAGCCCTCCGGCAAAGAGCCCCCCTGCGGGGTCCATTGGGCATTGCAGCGCCGGCCCAGCAAGGAGCTGCCCTATGATGAAGCGGACACCCCTCGGGGTGTGTGAGGGCCCTTGCTCCTTATAGGAGCTATCCCTGGACGAGTAACCTTATCCTTGCTCGGCCTGCACCTGACGGAAACCAGCCATCACTGACGTGGCCCGCCACCTTTTCTCTCCCCCTCCTCTTCGTCACCCCAAGGAACAGCATACCTTTCTCTTTATCAGTTGCCTGGGGGCCTGTATGCTGGACCTATTAAGCCCCCCGTCCTTCCCTGTAAGACTTCAGGTTTATGTATCGCCAGGGCATGGACTGACCCCGTACCACCCAGACTGACAGAATTTTGGACTTTGCACTGTCAAATTACGAAGGTAAAATGGCAGCTGATAAGGTCAGGGGACCCCGATCAGTCAAAAAGGTGGAAAGGATCTGGTCTCACTTACAATGGCTTTAGATGACTATGATGGCCTGTCACTATTATAATCGGAATTTCACTGATCTAACCCAGCTATCGAACAAATTTGACTCTTCCTATGAAGTTCCTTCCCTCCCTTCATTTTGGTTTATTCTATGTTTTGCTTCCAATACTGTTAATATGCACAATGATATTTCATAAATGTATGGCAAGAATGAAGATTTATTGTGTCACTTGCTCTGACTAGTAATACAAAATAATAATAAGATTTTCATTGAGGATAATAAAGGAAGTTCTTTTTTAGCACTTCAATAGGCGGAGCACGAGGAGGGAATGATGTTATCAATAAACCCAAGAGTACAAGATATCACTGAAAGAAATATGCAGAGGAGTGAAAGAGACCCCAAGCTGGACACCACATGCAGAAAGAAAGAGGGACCTGCCATGTTCCTGAGGGAAGAGGATTACAGTAGTCCTGCAGGATGGAGACGCAAGCATGGAGCACTTACCCTGGCCCTGCAGGATGGAGAGATGTAGTAATAATTCCCAGAATCCCCAAGCTTGATCCGATGCTTACATACTCTGGACATCCCGCTAAGTGCACACTTCCTGTGGGGAAGAGAAGAGAGCAGAGTCTGGTCATGCCATGATGGCTGCCTGTATAGAGCAATAGCTGCAGACAGTGCAGAGGAGGCAGGACAGGTAAATACACCAGCCAATCCACTCTGTCGTTCATTTGCATAGTGAACAACAGTAGAGAGGGAAAACATTTGGTGGAGGGGCGGGGGAGGGTAATGAAAGACGAGGGCATGCAACAAGCTGGACAAATAAATAAGGAAGCCGAGAAAGCGCAGCCATGAGCAGGAGAATGGTTCAGGCTTGGCAATGAATAATGGCTTTGGTAGGACATGAGAGAACCATTTTATTTTGCCAAGACAGTTCCTTCACACTCTCTTTTCTCACACTCTCTCTACCTTCTGTGCTTCTTTCTATGTCTCTTTTGCGCTCTCTCTTTCACTATCCACCCAACTCTTTTTCTACCTCTGGTTCTCTCTTTTTCTCTCTGTCTCACTCTTCCCCGTCTCACTTCATTCTCTCTCTCTTCGCTGCCCCCTCCCTCTCCACTTGCTCCCTCCTTCTTTTATGCTCTGTCTCTGGCTACCTTTCTCTTGGTCCTTCTCTCTTGCAATCCATCTCTCAGGCACTCAGGGAGTCTTTGATGATTGTACATCGTCTCCCTCAGATGGGCAGTGCCAGTTTAAGACAGACAACAACATTCTCAGGCAGGCAGTGCCTATCCCTCCCATTGTCAGATTTGTGAGGGGTGGTCTGGTTTTGCAAGTGATGGTGTTAGATGCCACTGCAACTCAGTCGATGTCAAGATATCAATCCAAACATAAAGTTAGTCAGAGGCTGGTTAGTGGAGCAACATTCGCTTCATGAACTGTACGATCACTTACGTAACAATGTGTGCCCGGAACCCACTACGGGAAACAGAAAAATAATCGAGTCAAACCAGGCTTCCATGGGCACAGCACACCGTGTGCGCACCAAGAAAGTGTAACACCATAAACACAGCGCTCCTCTGACTCAGAGAGAGAAAGTGATCCCTGGGTATACTGTCTCATCAGACTACATGCCGAGGGAAATCTGTGAAAGGCACACACGGTGACACATCTTAACCCCTGCAGCTCTTCTCCTCGCAGAAAAAGGACAATGTCTTGGCATAGCACGCTGAGATGTCCTTGAAATAGCATGCCATTGATTTGTTTAAAGTGGGGGCTATCTAGGCAGAGAGTCTTGAAACCCAATACCTGTAAACCATCTTGAGTTACTTGGAACACCCAAACAGCAACTACCACCATCGCAATATTTATTATTTTTACATCCACAGGGAGCGCACAACCTCGTGGGCACTGAGTACGTTTCAGCAATGCCAGCTCGTGTGATAACAGGGAGGAAGTCAGGGGCAAAGACTCTAACTTCTGTCGAGACAGCATTGAGTGGGGCGGATCGCCTGTCATTTGAAGCACAACTCTGCAGGCCTTTGTGTCCACGTGGTCAGGCTGTATGACTTCAGGAAAAGTGCAGCACAAATCAAGATAATGAAGGACCCAACACAAGGGGCGTTCTCAGGCTCCGTATCCTTGTGGCCTCCAGTATGTCGCCTAAACACCCCCTGCCCTTTAGGTGTTCTGTACAGTGAAAAAGGGCTAAACATCCCAGAATATAAAATTCCAAAAAAGCAACTATATGAACGAGTCCTTATTAGTCCTTGTGGTTCAATGAACCCCCAGCTACCGCATTTATTGTGCAGAATATTAAAATATGTATCCTTGTTAGTGAAAAGCTGTGCTTATTTTCTCCTTTTTAACTTCATTGGCATTTTTCATGTTGTGACATATACTGAGAATGAGTAAGAGGAAAGCACAAGCCTTTCCTTTAACATACAGGGGTTTATTTACAAGAACTGACGCATCGCAATCGATCTGTCAGATTGCTTTTTAATTTAGTAATATTTTTATTGATTGAGGTTCCGAAAACACAGTATGGTGCATAAGTTTGCATTAAGAACGAAGGGCATCGTAAAGCAATAGTACATGGAGTCAAATCAGCAGTGGTACAATTACAAGTTGAAACCAGCATAGCTACCATAAGACAGCATCCCATATTCGATACAAACACATGTTGTGCACTTGACAAAAAAAGTCCCACCTCTCGTTTCGTTTCCTACTATATAGTTTGTAAACCGGGATTCATCGGTCCCTCCACCCATCGCAGCCAAAGTCCCCAAATTTTAGAGAACTTCTTCGGGCACCCTCTCGCCCTATATGTCACCTTCTCTGCCCCCGTATAAAGATCCATGCCTGTTCTTCATTCGGTCACTGTGGGGATGGGGGGGAGGTTTGAGGCTCCACAGCATTTGGCAATGTCCCTCTTGGCAACTACCAGCCCAAGGTTACACAGCAGGAGTTTGTGCAGGGGGACGTCTACCTCTGAGGGGTTGCCTAACAGGGCGTATTTAGCATCCATTGGCAGCTGTGCCCCCACTATTTTGCCGAGTTCCTCTAATATTATGGTCCAGTATGAATGTACGTGGGGGCATTCCCATAACGTGTGGATATATGTCCCTCTCTCCATCTTACAACATTTGAATGATATCAATCGCAGCCTTAATTTAATGGCCAGTCAATGTTGTCTAGTTCACCCGTGGTAGTTTCTCTTGCGTCCTGAGAGCCTTCAGAATGTTGTTTTTTAGGGTTTTATATATCAACGAGATGGCTTTGTCTGGTATTTTTCCTAGAAGTAGTCTTCCCCCCAGAAGTGCATATTGAGGAATGTTGGATGGGTCTATTCTCTTCACCCTCCATGCATGCTGTAGTTGCAAATATTTGTACCTTTGGGTGTCACTCAGCTGGTACTCACGTTGGAGTGAGCTGAAGGAAATCAGGGATCCCTCCTCTAAAAGGTCACCCAAACTGGATATCCCGACCACATCCCAAGGTCCAAATCCCTGCAGCTTCCCCAATTCTGGGAGGCGTGTTCCCTTCTACAGCAGGGTGTCCCTCATGAGTCTCTTGTCCCACCTAATTTGTCGTTCTACTCCCTCCAAGCTGCTAGCGTCCTCTGGGTCGCGGGCAGTAATTGTCTAATTTCCCTGCCCCCATAAATGGTATTGGTGGTTACATAGAGGCCCAGGTATCGGAACCCCTCTCTGTCTATACGGAGGTGTCCAGGGAGGTCTCGTGTATTTAAGCCCCCCCTATTGGATAAAGGCTTGATTTGGCCCAGTTAATTCTATACCCTGCATGGGTCCCGTACTCCTCAAATATCTGAAGTATAATAGGAAGAGTCACACTAGGGTTGGTGACATATAGGAGGATGTTGTCGGCGTAGAGTGAAATCCGTTCATCCGTAAGTGTCCCCCAGTCATCCCTAAAGCCTCGTATATCTGAGTGTGCTCGGACCATGCATGCTAGCGGTTGCAATATTAGGGCAAATAACAATGGGGACAGAGGGCAGCCTTGTCTGGTGCCCTGTCCCACAGGGAAGTCTGGCGACATCACTGTGTTTACCCATTTGCCTGGGGGGTTGGTAGACAGTAAGTCTACCCATGCCAGGAAGATAGGTCTGTAGGAAGCTGGGTATGTATATACTATACCAAAGTAAGGTATGGTGTGCACAGAGTCCAGTGGATGCCCAAAGGCTTACAGAGGTAAAAGTAGATAATACCTAACTCTTTATTTGTGGTAGTGTGGGCGAGCAGTATGGCTTTATCAGAGGGTAGTGTTAAGCATTTATTGTACACACTCAAGCAAGAAATGATGTCACACACTCAAAGACTGAACTCAGACCAATTGTTTGTATCAAAAACATTTCTTTGTTGTATTTTAATTTTAGAACCAAGAATGACTTGGTGCAGGTAAGTGGAATTGTACTTTTCAAGACAGATTGATCAACAAGCAAGCTCAATGAAAAATGACTTGTTACAAGTTTGCAAAATATTCAAATACAGCTGAAATTACTTTTCGATTACTTTTGGTTACTTTTTAGATTACTTTTTCTACTCAGTGTGATCTACGACATTTCCTAGATAAAAAGTAGGTAAAACAGTTTTTATCAAAACACAGTTTCTTATGTTTCCATACAAACACCCTCAACACTTAGAAGTTTTTCAGAGGAAAACAGTCAATGCAATCCTATGGAGAAATATGAGGTTTTCGGTTTGCCATTTATCCAGGAAGGGTCCTGCGTCTGATCCCTCAGTTCCCTCTGGAAAGCCTATAAACCGTAGATTGTTTCTACAAGCATGATTTTCTGCATCGTCCACTTTCCAGGCGATCTCCTTCAGGGAGGTTGCAAGACTCGTAACTTCCTCAAGCAGGGTGTGAGCTAGGTCTTCTACCTCTGATATGCGATGCTCTGCCTTTGTCACCCTTCAGGAATACATTGCATAGGTCCTGGCGAAGTAGGTTTACCACCAAGCGAACTTCAGTTATTCTCCCTTTCAGAGCCTCTCTGGAGGACTGTATTGCCTGTAGAAGGGTCGAATTGTCTGGCAGGGGTGGATTCTCTCCCGCTGCTCCGAGTGGGAGGGGTCCATGACCTTTGCATATCTGTTCATTTTTCTCCTCTTTCAGTGGTCTCGTGACTTATCTCTGGCCATTGAGGGCAGCTATGTTGGAGCGCCATCTCGTGGAGGTTTTGCAACTTAACATCATGTGGCACAGTAGCATGATTCCAGGCACCAACCCACCTGTCTGGCCATGGTAGTGTTTGGGTTTATGTGGTGACCGGTCGTCCAGCCCGTTTGAGATTCGGCACTCGGAGGCCCACTGTGGATTGGTCATCCTTGTGGGACCATAGGGGGACTCGCGGGTCACAGCTTGGGCTCAGATGACGTTGGGTGCCCAGGGATATGTCTTCCTCTGCTGCAACCTAGCCCAGGACCCGATTGGTTCTCTTTGTGGGGCCCCAGGGGGACCCACGGGTCTCAGCTTCAGCTCTGATGACGTCGGGTGGCCAGGGGTATGTCTTTCTCTGCTGCGGCCTAGCCCAGGACCCGTCTCCCCCTATAGGTATCACTGTCACATGGCGCATTACAATGCATGTGTGGTTACCACGAAAGCCTTTACCACGCATACCTTTACTACGAGATACGTAGTAAAGGCATGTGTGGTAAAGGCTAAAATTAGAAAAAGGGGGCTTGGGGGATCTCCCCCAAAAATAAAAAAAAAGAGTGGGAAAAAAAGGGGGTTTGGGGCGGTCCCCCCCCCCCCAAAAAAAAACCTCACGTGATGTCACATCGAGAAGTGCAGGCAATTGGCGTTGTTTGAGAGGAAACGGAAAGAAACTTCCACTTCCTCTTTACGACATACGACGTCACCACGGAAGATGGAGAGGAGACAACGTGAAGAGGTAAGGGGAATTTTAGTTTAAAAAAATATAGATATATAAAAGGATTGAGGGTTAAGGGCAGGGGTAACTATAAGAAGGATTGGGGGCTGGAGGGTCACGTAAGGGTACAGTGGAGGGGTATAACCTTTACCAAGAGTATGCCCTTACCATGCATAAATTTACAACGAAAATCGTTGAAAAGGTATGCGTGGTAAAGGAATATTCGTGGTAAAGGTTATGCGTTGCAAAAGCATTCCGTTGTAACGCATGCGTGGTAAAGGCATGCGTTGCAACGGAATGCGATGTAACGACATACAACCGGCCATGTTGCTGGCCACTCCCCCCCAGATGTGTCAGATTTCTTACACCTGCTGAATATGCCCTAACGAAGCCATGGATGCAATGCATTTACAATACAGAGGCGCCGGGACGCCTCTTAACTGGGGCAGCTGTCGCGCTTTATAAAACCCTAACATAACATAACATGGCACAAGAATTCACGGATGCATCAGGAATACTGGCGCATCTTTTGGCGCTAAAGTGACGCATTGCTGGAGTTGGTCGCAAGACTGATGCAACTGCAGCAATGCATCAGAACACAGAGGCGAGTCCCATGTTAAAAGCCCTGCATCAATCCTTATGCCTGATTTGAGAAAGTGTAGGGATATTGACGCAGTGAAAAGTTAAAAATTTCATTGTGTCAGTTCTTCTTGACTTTTAACATGGGAAGGCCTACCCTGCATATTATTATTATTATTATTAATTGGCTCTTCTTGAGCGCATAGCTACCCTGAGGCATCCCAGCGCTAGCGGCAAAACAGGGGAGGCAAGGTGGCTCACAGGTTAGTGTTCTGGGATAGCCAGGTTTCAAGACGCTTTCGGAAGATGAGATGGTGAGTCTCTGAGCGCAGATACAAGGGAAGTGTGTTCCAAAGCTTATCTATACTCTAGGAGAAGGTGCTACCCCCACTTCGCATCCTTTGGATTTTAGGGGTGACGGCTAAACTCAGGCTCGCAGATCCCAGATCAGAGGAGTTTCCTAAGGCGATAAAAGGTGATAAGGCACATGTTATTTGACGGTCCTTTACCCATAAGGTTCTTATGGGCTATGCAGAGGGATTTAAATGTAATCATCTCCGGGATGGGCAGCTAATGTAGAGTCTTCAGACAAGGCTTGGCTGATTGAGTTCTAGGTGTGCCAAGCAGCAGCCGAGCGGTGCAGTTCTGGACAACTTGAAGTTTCCTTGTAGTGGATTTATGTGCTCCCAGCTACAAGGAGTTGCTGTAGTCCAGGCACGAAAAGACCAGGGCCTGGACCCTAGTTCTCCTAGCCCCCATAGGGAGGAGGGGGAGGACTTTTTGCAGCATTCTATGGATACCATCGCAGGCACCTGTCACTTCCACTGCTTGTTGGTCAAATTTGAGTGACTTATCAAGCCAGACGCCCAGGCTTTTGATCTTGGGCTTTGGGGTAAGAGTGGGTCCCAGACAGGATGGCCATGGCAATTTGAGATCCAAGTTGGGGTATATTACCTAGATACATTATTTCGGATTTGTCTCCATTAAGCCTGAGACATGAGTGTTGCATCCAGGTTGCCACCTTCTCCAGGCAGGATTCCAGATCAGATGGAGCATTGTGCGGGTGGTTTAACGATACCACCAGCTGAGTATCATCCGCATAAGTGACATATGAGCATCGATCCGAAGATACCATCCTCCCAACCAAAGCCTCCTAATGCGATACCTAAATCAATTCTAACCTGGAATTGCTTCCTGGCCAATGTACGTTCACTACCCAAACACGCCATTAATATTTGGGATTTGTTGGCCTCTAATCACCCCCACGTGGGATTTCTAACTGAGACGTGGATGAAGCCTCATTCCAATCCTGATATTGCTATCGCTCTCCCTGAGGGCTATAGCATTCTAAGGCAAGACAGGCCCATCAGAGCAGGCGGAGGCCTAGCTCTTATATTTCAGGACCCTATTAAAATAACTATTATAGAACAGCATTGCACTAATCTGATGGAGATTATGATCTTCAGAATTGACTTACACTCACAATTCTGCTGGAAAGGCGCCCTGGTCTATCGACCACCTGGACCTTTAACTAATTTCTCTTGTCGATTATTGGAAATAATCTCTCCGCATGCAATTTCTACGAAGAATTTTCTACTACTTGGGGACTTTAATGTCCAGGGAGAAAACACGAACAATAAGGAAACTCTCTCCTTATTAGCAGACCTATCTACTCTTAGTTTGAGCATTATAAATACAAATATCACTCACCAGGCCGGGCATATGCTCGACCTTATTTTAACCAATTCCTCGGACATCCGCTACAACGCGACGACTCCTCTTGAGTGGTCTGACCATTATTTGGTGGACTTCTCAATCTTAAGCAAACAGGAGTTAGGAGGACATGAAAACAGACTCCCCAGAGTCTATAGACAGTGGCGCAGAGTTACTCCTCAATCTTTTCAGGACCTTTTTAACCCGCCATGCTTCAATGAGTTGGATGATATTAATGACCATGTATCAGCTCTGAATGCCAACCTCGAAGCAGCTATTAACCAATTAGCTCCATCTAAATCTCAACTGAACCCTCTTAAACGCGTGCAAGCTCCATGGTATACACCTACTTTGAAAACAGAGAAATCCCGTTGCAGAAAGCTGGAGCGAACCTGGCGCCTCGCACACAATCAAAATGATAAAGTCGTATTCAAAAATGCTCTAACAGCCTATCACAAAAATTTGCGGCTTGCCCGTAAAATGCATATTGCGGCTGAGATTGACAATGCGGAAAATTCTTCTCGTACACTTTACCAAATATTAAATACGTTTACTAATCCCAAGGCTTGTAACACAGATGCTGCCCCTTCACAATACCTCTGTGACAATATAGCAAATTATTTGTCTCAGAAAATTGAAAATATATATCAAAAAATTACTTCGACTAGTAGGCCCTGCCCCAGTCAGCCCTCAAATTCCACCCCCGTCAAAGAGATATTGCACACCCTTGACACCTTCCCTGCATGCACGGTACTGGAAGTTGCTGCTCTTCTAAAAAGTACCAAATCCGGCTCACCACTAGACCCTATGCCTGCCAAAATCACAGCCACTTTGTCAGATTCGCTCGCCAGTCCTATTTGTGCCATCCTCAATAAGTCACTAAAGGATGGCGTTCTTGCGGCAGAGTGGAAGGCAGCCCAGGTCATTCCCATTAAGAAAAATGCGAAACTGTCACCGGAGGACTATACCAATTACAGACCCATTTCACTGCTCCCCCTTCACAGTAAACTTCTGGAAAAACACATCAACAAACATCTTTCCGCGTTTATTGAATCTTCCCAATGCTTAGACGAATCACAATCCGGTTTCCGTCCAAAACACAGTACGGAGACCACATTAGTGGAGGTCATAGACAACATCAGAATGGCAGCAGATAAGGGTCAGGCAGTGCTATTGGTCCTGCTTGACCTATCTGCTGCCTTCGACACCATATCTCATCAGGTCCTCATCACCAGACTTGAGGAGATGGGTGTAAGAGGTAAAGCGCTTGGTTGGCTGACTGATTTTCTGACCAACAGGACTCAAACTGTCAATCTAGGTCCTTTTAGCTCGTCCACCACCAGGATCAGCAAGGGGGTTCCTCAGGGCTCTTGTTTGAGCCCTACATTGTTCAATGTCTATGTAGCCCCCTTGGCAGGATACCTCAGACGGCTTGGGTTTGACCCCATATCCTATGCCGATGACACGCAACTTTTGATGTCTTTCGACAAAACTAGTCCGCTTACCCGGGACTTGTTTTCCGAGGGCATGAAAGGAGTTGCGCAGTGGATGAGGGAAAATTATTTACAGTTAAACTCTGACAAATCAGAAATCATGCTGTTTGGAGAGGCAAAACTGAGATGGTCCCCTAGTTGGTGGCCTGAGGAATTGGGCTCTGCCCCGTCCCCCAAAGATGTTGTAAAAGATCTGGGTGTACGCCTGGACAGTGATCTTACTTTAGAAGAACATGTTAACAGTACCGCCAACACCTGCTTTCATACCCTCCGCATGTTGCGTAAGGTCTGTCCCTTCCTTCCCTTATCTACCCGTAAATCTTTGGTTCAGTCATTGATTATCAGTAGATTGGACTACTGCAATGCCCTGTTAATTGCAGCAAAAGAAAAATCTCTATGCAAACTGCAAGTGGTCCAGAACACCGCTGCCCGATTAGTAAATAACGCACTTCCCAGGACCCCCTCTGCTCCTTTACTCCACGACCTCCATTGGCTCCCCATAAAAAAGAGGGTCAGATTCAAAATATGCTGCATGGTTTTTAAATCCTTGCACAACTTGGGTCCTGGCTACTTTGCTCGGAAACTGGTCAGGTACATTCCGACTAGATTACTGAGATCCAGCCAACTTGCATATCTGCAAATCCCTCGCATAAAACTAGCCCGGATGGGTGGTAAAGCGTTCTCATATCTGGCACCCCGTTACTGGAATCTCCTCCCATTACATCTTCGCCAATGTGCCAATTTGGGGGTCTTCCGGAAATTACTGAAAACGCATCTTTTCTAATCAGTTTCCCTCAGTGGCCAATCAGCAGTCTAAAGCGCAGAGATACCCCGTATGGGGTGATTCGGGCGCTATACAAAACCCATAAATAAAAATAAATAAATAAATATTGATCCCATATGGCAGGATGATATCAGCCAGCACCCTCATGTACACATTAAATAGCATAGGACTCAGGGATGATCCCTGAGGTACTCCATAGCTAAGAGATAAACACCTTGGATTCTCCAGCTAAAACCTGGAATGCTCTACCTTTGAGGTAAGATTGGATCCAGGAGTTGGCTCCCCCTGATACTCCAGCACTACTAAGCCTGTTAAGGAGAATGTCAAAGTTAACCATGTCAAAAGGGGCACTCAGGTCAAGGAGGATTATGGCTACTGCTCCTCCCTGGTCCATTACCTTTTTCGATTCTTCGACTACTGCAATAAGTGCGGGTTCAGTACCAAGATGGGGTCGGAAGCCAATCTGAGAGTGGTGCAGAAGGTCATGGGTTTCTAAGAAGTCAGAAAGAATAGAATTAACATGCTTTTCCAGGACCTTACAGACCATGGGCAGCAGAAATATGGGACGGTAGTTACTTAGGACGTCAGGATATAAGCTTGGCCTTTTCAATAATGCTTTCACCATGGCGTGTTTCCAGGAGAGTGGATCTTGGCCATTGGTGATGGAGAGATTTATTACGTCCAGTATAACAGGAAGCACCACCTCTTTAACCTTGCACAAAAGGTGAGGAGGAGCCGGGTCAAGAGGGGAACTTGATTTAAATTGAACAAAGAATTCTGATAGGGTGTCCAGGTCCAGGAGTGGGAATTCCTCCAGAGGGGCAGGTATAATGTGACGCAGGCCTATACAAACTGATGCATTGGGCCCGATGCATCAGTTTGTAAATATGGAGCAGTGTGGAGCACTGATTGCACCGCCGCTGTGTAAAACAAAAATTACGCTGAGGTGGTGCTTGCTCCTTGTAAATATGCCCCACAGTTTAAGAAACCCATCTTCCACCTAGGGGTGGCAGAGTGAATGTAGGTACCTGTGACATGGCAGCTCTATCTCATCTCATGACCTGGCTGAAAGATACCAAAATGCACACATGTCCTGATTGAAACATGCTGTACTGTCATCTCCTGTGTTTAAGAAAGATATAAATCAAACACTAGGAGATGATGGAAGGAGTGCTGAAACTTTTCAGACACTCACCCCCAGTCACTATTCGATCTGGGTTGATTCCATCAACGTTCTTTAGCTCACTTCGCCACCCCAGTTCAGCCCCAGCCATATGCAAATCAGTCTTGACCCTGCTCCTCATGGGAACAGTGCAGCCTGAACTGCCAAGCCAGGGCTTTCCTGGAGCGGAAACAAGCATCCTTGGAGCAGTTTTGGGGTAACACCCCTCATCAGCCAGGCTAGCGTGAATCCAGTGGCAAAGTGAGCAATGGACCCACATCTGGACATACCGTGCCAACTTAGGGCAAACACAAGGAGATGATGGACGGAACGTGGAAACAATTCAGACACTCACCCCCAGTCATTATTAAATCTGGGTTGAATCCATTATCGTTCTTTAGCTCACTTTGTCACCCCAGTTAAGACCCAGCCATATGCAAATTAGTCTTGACTCTGTTCTTCATGGTAACAGTCCAGCCCGAACTGCCAAGCTAGGTCCTCCCTGGACCGGAAACAAGCATCCTGGGACAGCTTTTGGGGTAACACCCCTCTTCAGCCAGGCTAACTTGAATCCAGTGGCAAAGTGACAAAGGAACCCATGTTTGGGCATACCCTGCCAAATTAGGGCAAACAAAGCAAACACAAGGAGATGATGAAGGAAGCACTGAAACATTTCAGACACTCACCCCCAGTCGCTATTAGATCTGGGTTCAATCCAATATCGTTCTTTAGCTCGCTTCGCCACCCCAGTTAAGATCCAGCCATATGCAAATCAGTCTTGACCCTGTTCCTCATGGGGAACAGTGAAGTCTGAACTGCCAAGCCAGGTCTTCCCTGGACCGGAAAAAAGCATCCTTGGAACAGTTTCGGGGTAACACCCCTCATCAGCCAGGCTAGCTTGAATCCAGTGGCAATGTGAGCAAGGGACCCACATCTGGGTATACCCTGCCAACTTGGGGCAAACACAAGGAGATGATGGACGGAGCGCGAAAACTTTTCAGACACTCACCCCAGTCATGATTAGATCTGGGTTGACTCCACCATCGTTCTTTAGCTCACTTCTTCACCCCAGTTCAGACCCAGCCATATGCAAATAAGTCTTGACTCTGTTCCTTATGGGAACAGTCCAGCCCGAACTGCCATCAAGGTCCTCCCTGGAACGTAAACAAGCATCCTGGGACCACTTTTGGGGTAACACCACTCATCAGCCAGGCTAACTGGAATCCAGTGGCAAAGTGATTAAGGGACCCACATTTGGGCATACCCTGCCAAATAAGGGCAAACAAAGCAAACACAAGGAGATGATGAAGGGAGAGCTGAAACTTTTCAGACACTCACCCCAGTCACTATTAGATCTGGGTTGAATCCATCATCGTTCTTTAGCTCACTTTACCACCCCAGTTAAGACCCAGCCATATGCAAATCAGTCTTGACTCTGTTCCTCATGGGGACAGTCGAGCCCGAACTGACAAGCCAAGTCCTCCTTGGACCAGAACCAACATTCCTGGGACTGGTTTCAGGGTAACACCCCTTATCAGCCAGGCTAGCTTGAATCCAATAGCAAAGTGAGCAAGGGACCCACGTCTGAGCATACCCTGCCAACTTAGGGCATACAAAGCAAACACAAAGAGATGATGGACGAAGTGATGAAACTTTTCAGACCCTCACCTCCAGTATCTTTCAGATCTGGGTATCCCAAGTCTCTGCTCAACCTTAAAGGTATCTCCAAGCAATCCCCGCATTCTTTACTAATGTGTAAACCAATTACTTATTTTAGGAGGGAAACTCACCGGGATTAAGTTTAAAACCAACAGGGGCTGAGCCCATTGACACATATGGTAGAAAGCCTATGGCCCCATAGCCCTAAAACATGCACTGATACCCACAGCAAGTCACGCCCATACCCTACAGCACAATTTCACTGATAACTGACGAACACTCCATGTATGCATGGTCATTATGAGCTGTGTGTTTCCGCTGATACAAAAACCTCCTGGAGTTAATACAATTGAAGCAGGGAGTGGGGTATAATTTTGCCCCAATTAGGAGTTTTGTTTTGAAAATATAAGTGACAGGGAATATAGACTTTACAACTAAATTGTACGCAATTGTACCCCATTGTTAACATGCATGTTATCTTCACGCCAAGCTTGGTGGTATTGCCTGTGTTAAAAACAGACCAAACACAATCTGCGCCTGACTCCTAACAAGAACTTGTGGTGAAAAGGGTTCAATAACCATTTGCAAATATTTTAGCCCCACTACCTATGCCAGATTGACCTTAACTATAGGCAAACCAAAACGATGACTGACGTAAAATGTAAACAGGAAGATTCGCCGGCTAGTAATTGAGAAAGCCACCACATTTATTTATTTCAGACCATTTATACAGCAACAAATTCACTCAGCAGGAGTCTCTTGATACTCCATGAATGGGGCGAGGTCTCAACAAACCATGATTTCAGAACAAGTGACTTATGAATTCCAGAGCTCGACTAAAGGATTGTTCATTATGTATAATATGGAGAAAAGAACCCTTTTAGATTTTCTTCATAAACAATGTCGAATCATACGGAACTTTTAGAGGTACACTGTCCCAGAGCTCAGAGGTGGCAATTCTGAAAGCTCTCCTGATGCAGCTTTTATTTTTACTAATGGAGATGGAGAACAGGTTCAGTGATCGAGAATATAAAGCACGGGTAGGGGCTATACATCATTTTTTTTTCAGGACAAAAGGCCCTTTGTTCTTATAGATCTTGCGGGCCATACAATCTGACTTAAATTAAATTCACTTATGGACTAGCAACAGTTTATGGTGCATTGACACAGTCACAAACTTTAAAAGATTGAAAACAAGCCTCACAGCACTGTTTTGAATTGTCAGAAGCGTATTAATTGTATTCTTGCTGAGCCCCGGGAGAATAGCATTATAAACGTTCAATCTAGCCTGCCACAATGATCCTCCGAAGGAACAAAATAAAGGGAAAGATTCTCTTTAAAAGGTGAAGATTAAACCAACAGGCATTTACTACCTAGGCAACGGGGGCCTTAAATTCAAGACTGGAGTCCACTGAGAAGCTAAGGGCCCGATTAAGAGATTGGCGGTGTGGCACCGGGTCCGCCACACCGCCAAACCCGGCTGCCTGCCAGATTAGGAGTTTCCTCCTGTCTGGCTTGCTTTTTTTGGACGTCCCCACAGTGGTGCCTCTAAAAAAGGGCACTGCAATGGGAATGTCGAAAACAGTTCCTGCAAGCTATGGACTGCAAAGTCCATGCCGTGCAGGAACTAGTGTGCATGCACACAGGGGGGCACATGCTGTGCCCCCCTGTGTGCATCCACAGGGAACAGAGGCACCAGGGGCCTCTCCACCAGGATTTACATGGCGGAGGAACCGCCATGTAAACCCTGGCAGAGAGGAAACTCCTAATATGGTTGGTGGGATTGAGACGGTCACGCCAAGCATATGAATCCCTCTACATTGCCGCAACACCGCCACGGAATGGTGGTTCCCTGGAGGCTGCGGCAGGGCTTTGGCGGACCTACCGCTCATCTTGTAATAAGGTGTTGGGGAGACCGCCACACCCTTGAGAGTCTGGTGGTCTGTGGACCGCCAGACTCTTAATAAGCCCCTTAGATAACTGACTTCCTGCACTTGAGTGGGACAGCAACATATTCAGGCAGTCCTGAGAGTGGCTTCCCAAAAACTGACTCTAGAGGATAACAATAGGATCTCAGACTTTGATGAGTTCACCTTTAAAATATTCACTCATTATAGTCTCAATCGTCCTTGAGAGCTCTGTACTTAAAGAGCGATGGTTCTCTTTAAGGTTGACCATGAAGTCCAAGTAGATAACACCAGCTTACTTGTAAATGGTTCCCTAAAAGCCACGTAGCGGAGCTGCCAAAGGCCTCCGATGCAGCTTAAAAAGAATTGAGGATAACAGTACATCCCAATTTATTTAGATAGGTTCCGAGCTGAAAGGGCCTAGTTGTATTACTGGACTGTGGTCTATCAAAAAGGATGAAGACCTTGAAAACTCCATTCCTCCCAATCAATGTGGGGTGAGGACTCAGTGATCAATAGTATCAAAGGCAGCAGACAGATCCCATAAAACTGCGGCCCTAAGTCACCTCTGTCCAACATCGTTCAGAGATCTTCCACCACTGAGAATACTACTGCTTCCAACCATAACCAATGGATTAAAACTAAGCGAACACCCCAAAAAGTTACAAATTGTGAAAACGAAGGTGGTTTACTTCATTAGGCATCAAGGTAAATAATAAGTAAGTGCATGCAACAAAAGCACAGATGGGGTTTTTGGTTCCTGGAGGCATATGGCTTCGAGCATGAAGATCAGGCAACAGTATCCAATACCTAAAGCTAAAGCTTGGGGGTTCATTTTACAAATTGGATGCCGGCAACTATAATGAAAAGAAGAGGTATACACTGGGGAGTGAAATCCATTACATTTGTAAGACGATACAATGATAACAGATGGCTCAAAAAGTCAAAAGAGCCATGGCTTAGACTCTGCGAAAGTGCAATTTCACAACGTTAGTACAGACATGCAGCCACCAGTACATCTATTTAATTCAATTTTTAGAATTGAGACTCCGCTGCAGGCGGGAAAATCATTGAGTGTTCAGCTGTACCAAGAGGAACAGAAGATGATTTCCCCTTCAGACCAATCTATTTAATTGTTCAATGCTATCTTTAATATTTACTGTTAAGTCCTGATATGCAGACTACAGCAGTGGATGAATAAACACCACGTCCTTTCATGCGATCGGGGCGGGTGGGGGTTTGAAAAGGATTGAGCACTTCAGGGTAGGGTTTGCAGGGACATAGCTTCAGGGAGGGGGGATGTTTGGGGTGTTACTACACCTCCCCCCAAAAAAATGTATTCTGCAGTAAATAGTTGAGTGCATGAGCTTTAAGTCGGGTATGGTGAGGTATCTGTTGAATTTCACCCTAGATTTGTACATCCCCAGACTGACAAAAACACACTCTCTCTTTCTCTCTATCTCGTCTCTGCTTTAAAACTTAGTTAGTCTGAAAACTATTTTGTTTTAAGTGCCTCTAACAATCCACACTCCTCTCTCTTTCCACTACCTCTAAAGCCCCCTTGTGTCCTGCTTCACATAATTTCAACAAGCTATGCCAGTGTGATTGTTGGGAAATATGAAGCTTACACCGCCCCAATCTTAATGCCAAGCTACTCCCCTGAGTGTTTGACTTGGTAATAAAAAAACAAATTTTGTTAACATATGCCTGACTTGGCTGCCAGGGTGAAAGATGTGGAAAACGCTCAGAATTATGCTTGTTACATCTACAGCACTCTGAGGCCATAAGTATACTGAAGACCTGAAATATACCATGGAGACAAATGTTCTCTGGTTTACATGGAAGCACCCCGGGCAGCCAAATGTAAACAAATGTGGGTGTATACCAACCCTGCTTTTTGCAGATGTAAAACATATCAGATAACATATTGCTCAGAAGCCTGTAACCAGCAATGCCATAGACAAATCTTTAACCCTTTGCCACTAAGAAAGCATGTATATTAGGTGAACATGCCTCATGCAGTATTTGCATACACTTCTCTGTTGATTGGAGGTAACCATACCGTAAGACCGCAGGTGTCAAATTCAACTGTCTGAGGTCTAGGTGTCTGAGCTGGCCCTAATTCCAAATTAGTAGATCTGGCTTCAGCAGATGTTTTTCGTGAGCAGGTACAGACATTTCCAACAGCATCGAGTACCAGGGCTATCAAGCACAAATTGCTGCCTCAACAGTGAGGGTCATGGATACTTGCCTCATTTTCTTCACAACATATGAGATCAAAGGTGGTGGAGGAAAAGTGAAGCAAATATCCCTCACCAGTTCAACTAAAACGCATACTCCTTGGACTGTGAGTGTAGGTACCTCAAGGCAAAGTTTGGGAATTTTGATTTTTTGTGTAGTGGCGAACAAATCAATTGTGGGAGTGCCCCATTTGCAAAGCCACCTTTGAAGCAATTGGAGATTTATCTCCCATTCAAAGACTTGTTGAAGCATCCTGCTTAGCTTGTGCACAAAGTGATTGTCCACCCCCACAGATGCTCTACTAGGAGCTAAATGTAATTCCGAACTGCCCATTGACAAATGTTTTGGACTAAAGCCCCCCCTCCCCCAATCCGCTTTGGATGTAGTGCATTCCCATCATGTTGTCTGTTTTTATAAGGACTTTTTTGCCTTGAATGAACCTTTCGAAAGGCTCTAAGAGTTAAACTGGTTGCCACGAGTTTCATATAATGGATGTAGCAATCCATTTTTGTGGGGTCCAGGTGCCCTGACTAGCCATGTGGTTGAGATGCACTCCACACCCCGGAGTGAGGAGTCTATGGTAATAGTCACTTGCAGTAGCGGGTAAAGAATAGACCTGCCCAGCAACAAGTTCACTGCAGGAGTGTGTGTTGAATCCTGGGCTGAACCATCACTAGATCTTCCCATTGACCCTCTGCTTGTAACAGCTGCCTCACTAGACACTCCTGAAGTGGACGTGCATGTAGCCTTGCTTCCAGCACTATCGCAAAGCATGAAGCCATCTTCCCCAACAGTTTAATTACATTTTTACATTAGGAGGATATGGCACCTGAAAAAGAGGCAGCAGCCTTTGGAATGCAATTACCCTCTATTGGTTCGGGTAGGGTTTCCCCGTGATGGCATTTAGTAGAGACCCCAGAAGGGGCTGGAAATGCTGTTGCTAGAGATACAACTTTTTGCCATTTACAGTGAAACCTTGCCTGTGTGACAATGACAGTGCCTTCCAAATGTCTGCTAGGCATTCCACTCAATAGCAGTACGTTCTCAGCCAATCGTCTAGGCAAGGAAAGACATGGAAGGTGTTTCTGCTCAGGTTTACAGCTTCGGCTGCTAGACTTTTCGTAAATAACCTTGGGGCTGTTGAGACCCCAAAGGGTAGTACTTTGAATTGGTAGTGTTGGCCACTTACCACAAAGCGCACATAGCAGTGATGTGTCGGATGCATGGGGCTGTGGAATTTCAAGTCCTTGAGATCGAGGGTTGCAATACGATCATCTGTGCAGAGTGGCAGAATGACGTCTTGCAGGGTAGTCATGTGAATATGCTGCAGACTTTGTTCTTTTTTGGGGATCATGAAGTACCAGTTGTAGCTCCTTAGCACCACTGGGCAGGTGGTACAAGCTCAATGCCACCTTTGGCGAAGATCACTTGCACTTATTCCTGTGAAAGTCATAGATGGTAACAACTCATTACATGCAGATGAGGTGGTATGACGTGGCATTCAGTGGCACTCCAGGCAGTGCCCCTGCTGTACCACTGAGAGCACCCATTTTTGGAGGCTATTTTCTCCCACGGTGGAAGGAAAAACCTCAACTTTCCCCCACAGGTGATGTGTCATCATGGGGTCAAGGGAAGTCACTGCATGGAAGTAGATGCTCGAGGACTTGGGTCCCTGTGTGTGTCTTGAAAGGATTGATGCTGGTGGTATCCCTCTCTCTGAGCAGGAGGGGAAGATCTCACCTGCTATTTGAGGAAGACAGACCTTGGGTGTTTAGGTCCACAGTGCTCCCATAGCTTTGACAGTTTTTGCGCCGCTTTTAATTTGTTCAAGCATTGAGTTGACCAATAGGCCGAGCAGAGATACTCCATGAAACAAAACACTGATGAGGTGTTGTACCTCTGGTCTAAAGCACAACACTTTTAGCCAGGCATTGCATATGAAAAGGATGTTGGAGTTGATTTAACTGGAGGCGGTGTCAGCAGAGTTGTGGGCACACCAAATGTACGTGTTTGAGATAACATCCCCTGCCACAATAACTTCTTGTCCCCTCTTGTGGAAAGTCTCATGAAGATGCTACACTAACTCCTCCATCTCCTCTTAGTGACGGTGATGATATCTGGAAAGCAATCCAACTGAACTGGCAATCCTCCATTGGGGGTTGCCTCCACAGTCACATACTTCCCAACTGCATTACATTTCTTGCTCTCCTTATATAGAGGAAGAGCATGTCCTGTTGCCTGAGCTGAGACGGTCTGTCTGGCTGTTTGCACCACCAAAAAAACTTGGCCCCTGATATAAAATAGAATGTCTGTCTGAGTTTGTATTTTTCTCGACTTGTGGGTTGACAACTTTAACCTTGACTAGGTCCTTGGAATTGTCTGTACTTCATTTCACCATGTCTTTTAGCATAGGAAGAAACTGGACAGATCTCTTGGTTTTAGAAAAAGTTTCGACCAAACATATGGAGCTTTACCTTATGGTGTTTTGTGGCCCACTGTATGACTGCATGGTAAGCAGTAGTTTCATTCAGGGAGAGGTCTTAACAGGATAGGGCTCTAGGCTAGGATCGTGAGGGGGATCAACATGGTAATATTGACAAGGGTCATCCCCATCTCCCGATGTAACAGGGTCATCATGAGGATCTTGAAGATCATAAGGACTGCCCTGGTCTGAGTCATAGTGGCCAGAGTGAGAAACGAACTGTTGTGACAGAGGAGGCGGAGCTGATGGTGGTGTGTGAGGCCTAGGGGTAGGAAGTACCGGACGTGGAGTAGTGACCCTTTCTCTAGCCTTCTTGAGAATCAGAAAGGACTGTAACTCATCCAAAATTCGCTGCTCGAAGGTAAGTTTTAACTTCTTAGGTATGTAAGGTGTATGTGGCTGATCGTGCAGGGGAAAATTGTCATGCTAAGATTTTCGGAATGAAGGGATAAATGAAAATCTTTCGATGTCTGATATTGGGCAACCCAGGGAGCTCAATGGTGAATGGGACTTCACTGGAGTCTGATTTCGGCATCAAGGCCTGTTTTGGAGCCAATCTCAGGGTAGATCTCAGAGTCGACTTCGAAGCTGATGTCAGCTCTGTGGATGTATTTTTGTCAAGGATTTTGGTAGAACCAGCACTGATGGATGCTGACACTCAGTGCCCTTTGCCAAATGCTTTCCTGGAGCCTCTGGGGTCTCTCAGGTGTTAGAGCTTTGAGCCGGGTTGGAAGGTCAGTGCCTCTTGTGGCATGCTTCAGGGTTTGATGCCCTGCTCGCTCAATAGTAGGACGCTTTTGAGGTCGATCCCTGGGGTTAATCCTCAAGTGAGCGTGGTGAAATGGAGGCATAATGTGAGTTTCTCTTCCTATGCTTCTGAGGCATTTGAGGACAAAGCCTCTTGCCTCTGTTCACCCTGCACTGGCTGAGCCTAGGCTTATCCTCTTTGGGGCTAATGATGTCATCGGTTCGAACGAAGCCCAGTATCTTGGGTGATTCTCAACACTACATCTTATGGCATATCCAGCAGCATTCCAATCAGTGCTGGATGGGTATTTTGCAATTGAAACACCTTACATACCAAGCCGGTTGACTACTCATGGTCCAGAGACAAGCAGAGGTTGATTACCTGATGATGGTCTAACCATTGACCTGATTCTCAATTTGATCTGAGTTTCTTCGAGAAAGCTGCATCAACCCTGCTCAAAGTCAAGTCCTAAATGATCACTAATCCTGTGTAGAGTTCTTCCATCATTGGGGCCGAATTATCAACAACTGGAGGTCCCGGAGAAGCTGCTGTTGGCCCAGGAGCTGGCAACGTGCGAATCCGATGGTCAAAAAATCAATCTAAGATGAAGGCTTTGTCCTGGAGCATTGTGGGCTAAGGGAGGAGTCATGAAGTATCTTGTGACTCCAAACGTATTAGAAGAAAAACAACTTGCAGACATCCGTGGAGAACAGTCAATGGCAGGAGTAAGCAGAGCTACGAACAGCTTTATTTATGCCTGCCTATAACATTTCCCAGACCCAAACACTAGATGGTGGCATAAAGCCCAGCATGTGAATCTAGAATAGCCTCATGCAGCAAAAATATCAATGCCAGAGCGCACAAACATGTTGATGTGTAAAGAAATATAGGAATCCCCTGGGTTCAGACTGTCCTTCCAGCTTTTGAAAACACTGGGACTGGAGGAGAGTGCGGCAAAAGTGTCCAATTGACAAGGGAGATAAGGGTCAGAGAAGGTAATAGGCAAGAGGACCAACAAAAAAAAAGCTTTGGCAAAACCAATAGGAATTGCCTATGCAAGAGCTTTTGGTTTGCCTTTATTTATTAGCCAAGTTGTACACCAGTGTGGCTGCTGTTCAGCACAGCTAAAAGTTGATGGGGAAAGGAGTGTAGTAAAGTGGCATGTAGTGGTGTACAGGGAATTGCATAGAGCGTTGTAGAGTGGGGTAAAGGGGTAGAGTGGCAAAGAGTGTTGTACAGTGGAGTGGCATAGAGTGCAGCAGAGTTTAATGGAGTAAAGAATCAAAGAGCGGAGTATTGTGGAGTGTTGTAGAGTGGACTAGAGTGAGGTGACTTAAAGTACAGTCATGCAGAGTACAGTGGCACAGAGTGCAGCAGAGTTTAATGGAGTAGAGAATCATAAAGTGGAGTATTGTGGAGTGTCGTAGAGTGAACTAGAGTGAGGTGACATAAAGAGTACAGTCATGTAGAGTGCAGTGGCATAGAGTGCCGAGGTCCAGAATAGATAAGAGTGGCGTAGAGTGGAGTGATGCAGAGTAGAGTGGCATAGAGTGTAAGGGCATAGAGGGCATTGGCGCAGAGTCCAGTAGAGTCGGGCAGAGCTGAGTGGTGCAGAGTAGAGTGGCGTTGACTTTAGTGGCGGAGGGTGCAGTTATGCATAAAAGAGTGTCGTAGAGTGCAGTGGCGTAGATTAGAGTGGTGCAGAGTACAGTAGTGCAGCGGTAAAGAGCAGAGGTGCATAGTAGAATGGGGTAGAGTGCATTGGCACAGAGTAGAGTGGTGCAAAGTTGAAAGGCGTAGAGTGAAGTGGTGCATAGTAGATTAGAGTGGCATAGAGTAGATTGGCATAGAGGGTAGTGGAGCAGAGTGCATTGGCGAAGAGTGCATTGGCGTAGAGTGCAGTAGAATGGTGAAGAGTAGAGTGCTATGGCATAGAGTGCAATGGAGCAGGGTAGAGTGGTGTAGAGTTCAGTGGCAAAGAGTGCAGTGTTGCAGAATTGAGTGTTGTACAGTATAGTGGTGTAGAGTAGAGTGGTGTAGAGAGTATAAGTGTAGAGTGCAGTTGCGGTGAGTGGTGCAGTGTAAAGTGGTAGAGAGTGCAGTGGTAGAGAGAAGAGTGTTGAAGAGTATAGCGGCATACAGTGCAATGGTGCAGAGTAGCCTTGGAATAGAGAGTGCAATGACATAGAGTGTATTGGTTTTGAGTAAAGTGGTGAAGAGTAGAGTGCTATGGCATAGCGTGCAATGGAGCAGGGTAGAGCAGTGTAGAGTTCAGTGGCAAAGAGTGCAGTGTTGCAGAATAGAGTGTTGTACAGTATAGTGGTGTAGAGTAGAGTGGTGTAGAGAGTATAAGTGTAGAGTGCAGTTGCGGTGAGTGGTGCAGTGTAAAGTGGTAGAGAGTGCAGTGGTAGAGAGAAGAGTGTTGAAGAGTATAGCGGCATACAGTGCAATGGTGCAGAGTAGCCTTGGCATAGAGAGTGCAATGACATAGAGTGTATTGGTTTTGAGTAAAGTGGTAAAGAATGCAATAGCGTCAAGTACAGCAGCGTACAGTGCAGCGGCGTACAGTGCACTGGGGTAGAGTGGAGTGGAGGGATAAATGGTATAGTGCAGTGGCGCAGAGTGGAATGGCGCAGAGTGGGATAGAGTGGCATGGAGAGCTGTGGCATGGAGTAGATTGTTTCAGAGTAGAGTGAAGTGTTGTAGAGTGCAGTGGTTCAGAGTAAATTAGAGTGGCTTAGAGTGGATTGGTGAAGAGTGAAGTGGCGAAGAGCGTAGTGGTGGGGTAGAGTGCATTGGCATTGAGTAGAGTGGAATAGAGTAGAGAGGTGCAGAGTAAAGTGGCATGGAGAGGAGTGGTGCAGAGCAGAGTGCAGTGTCGCAGTGTGGACTGGACTGGCGTAGTGTGGAGTGGTGCAGAGTAAAGTACAGTGGAGTGGAGTGCTGCTGAGTAGAGTGGAGTGGGGGTAAAGTGGAGTACATTGTGTGGTAGCACACTGACACTACAGACGAAACATCTTCAATTGAAATGACCAATACATTTGCACAGACCTACAGTTTTACTGATAAAAGTATACAGCGCACAAACGATAATGTGTGGAAATGTCATCACTTAATGTACTGGTTTGTTTTGATCATATTCAAATATTTGTTTCCACCACACTTTAGAACTACAAAAAATGTGCTTTATTTGTGCTTTCCATATTCTGAAATATCTACAAGGTTCGTTTACAGACATTTAAATGTTGTTTTGTGCTAGAAAAGAAAATATCATTGTACAGCACACCGTGAGTAGCCAGCTTGATTGTCACATAAATCCTCTCACTTTAAAGTCAGAGAAAAAAAACTAAGCTCCTTGGAAGACAGAGCCATACATCTGACCTCTGGCTTTAAATGCATAGCAAATGTGACAAGATAAGAACAAGATTTAAAGGCCTGTATACAGAAATTCAGAACTGGTGAAAGAATACAGTAAATAGGATTTGGGAAGGGAAGGGACTAACTCAAGATGGACAGCCTAAAACAAATAATGCCAGCAAATAGAAAGCAAGCAAATGTGAGTTACAAAGCCAATGGTAAGCAATGGGCAGAATGGATTCCCCGGGAAACTTTCCGAATGTCCCCAAGAAACTGTTATCAATCCAGACAGCTGTGGTGTCTGGTAGGCATGGACCTAAAGAGAGAGAGACACAAAGGAAAACAACAGAAAGAGAGAGAGAGAGAGAGTGATAAAGGAAGAAAGAGAACGAGAGAGAAAAGAGAAAGTGTCTGTGTTTGTGTGAGAGAGACAGAAAGAGAGAGAGAGAAGGAGAGAGGGCTAAAAAGACAGATCATGAACAATTAACCAGACCCACTTGGTAACCTGCAAGTGAAATACCACCTCAGAAAGCAAGAACAGAACATCCATCTTTGGGAGCAATGTACCCAGACAATATAGACAAGAAAATGGAATGTAAACTCTGTATGAACAGGGCCTCCTCTATCTTCACACAAAGAAGAAGCAGTTGTAGTAAACAAAAAGAAAGCAATCTATGAGAAGTTGCAGCACCTTAGATACAAAAGTGTAGGGCAGGAAGGTTGTGTTTGAGGAAAGCAAAAAGTTCCTTACTTGGGTCCTCCGCATTCTACTGCAGATGCCTTAACCAGCGGCAGACTCTGCGATGCCACTGGCTCCACAGTCAGAGTGTTCTTCTCAACTGCAGACTTCACCAGTTCTGAGAGCTTATGATAACAAGAAAAACAATAGGCAGTGACAAAGCCAATCATTTCGGGTTTTGCGTAGTGAAATAGTTCTACCAGTCGTCACTAACAAACGGGCACAGTACAGAATTTGCAAAAGGTGCACACATTTCCCCAAAAAACAGAGAACCTCACAGGCAGCATCATCAGCAGTGCAAGCTTTCCTCACACACAAGCAGCGCTGTCAGAAGTATTGGCCGGCAGAAAGTTTTTCCCTCGGCCCTGCTCCCTGATGCGGGCCCATTGCACATTATGGGCGCGCTTGTCCTCCATCCTCGCCGCTGATTGAGTGTGGGCAGTGGGCGCGCATTGTTCTTGAGACGGGTGCTCTGCGCCCAACACTCTAGGATCTCCCACCCACCTTCCAACACCACTGAGCAGTAGTAGAGCTGCAGTCTCCGGGCAAAAAGGATACTCTACATGAAGAAGCCCTTGGTCAAAATGGGGTGAAAGGCAAATCTGATCGTTCATGCTAACGGCAAAAGCGCACTGACTGAATGCTTATTGCCCAATGTGGAATCCAATTAATGGCTGCTGTCCACAGTAAAACACAGACCATCCACCTTATCAGAAAAGAATCCAGCCAAAGTGGTAGCGCAAAGTGGAAACCAAAGATCATTGGCAACAATCAAGTCGCCAACCAGTGTGAGAGAGGAACTGATCTAAAGTGCATAGTCCAATGGCAAATTGAGCCAGTGGCACAGGAGGAATCCAGCAAAACCCCAATGACCGAGGTGGAATTAAACTAAAGCCCAATGTCACGGGGAACACAGCAAAAGTCCAGTTCTAGAAAAGAATACAACCACAGTCCAAAGCCAGAGTGGAATCCATCCACAGGTCAATGTGTGGTAAGAGTGCTTCGGCCAGAGAGAAAATCCATTTAAAGCCCAATATCAAAGAGAATGCAGCCTATGCCACGGGGAATCAAGCTAATGCCAAGAAGGGAAACCAGGCAATACCCAGTTACAAAGGAGCAATGCAGCCAATGGTAGAATAGGAAGGCAGTGTCAGTTCAATGGGAGTGAGGGAATCCAGACAAAGCTCACTGCTGGAGGGGAGAAGCAGGAATCATCTACTGCCCAACTGGGGTAGGGATATTGCCAAATGTCAGATAACAGCATAATCTACTGATGGCATAGGGTGCCATTCAGGCATAGGAATACGAATACATCTAAGTCAAATGGCTTACCTCCAGTTTGGCAAAATCCAGACAGGGTTCAATATCTTCATGGTAAATCCTCTGCAGAAATGTGCAAGAGTGGTCTAACGTTGGGGAGTCCCTCCAGGCCTCGAACTCTGCAAACAGAAGGGTGTCTACCTGCAAAGATGCATCAGGAGGACAGAAGAGTGTGATGGAGAAAGGAACGTAAAAGGAATAAAAGAGAGAGAGAAATATGAAAATGAGATTGCACGTGGGAAGAGAGAGGTGTTAAAAAGGAAAAAAGAGGGATGAAATAAAAGCAAGGCAGAGGGTGTAAGAAATGAAAAGTGAGAAGCAGAACAGCAAGAGTTCAGGGGGGAGCAGGGAGACACCGGACACGGAGAAGTGATTCGTTTATAAATCGTTAAAGCAAATGTAACCACAAAATCAATAATTTCCAAACACTGAAGATCCTCCTGGGGCCTCTCATAAGTTCTTCCACAGGATGTGGGGCCGCTCCTAGACTACCTGGCTGTGAGTGACTCCACCCTCCCAGAGGAAATGGAATGAGAACCTGAGGAAAGTGCCAGGCAGTGATATGTCTCTTTCAAGTAAGTGTCAATAACAGGAACCAGTCATCTCATAGCATAGTAAGAGGGTCCTTCACAGCCCATGAAATGTTGGCAGGATTGATGCGCATGGGAAATGAAGTGCATGGTTAATGTATACGTGTGTGTATGTATACAAGAAATATATATGATGTGTGTGGGTGTGTGTGCGTGTGTGCACGCATGTGTTTGTGCGTGTGTGAGTGCGCGATACACAGTGGATCTGTTGAAAGTATTGGGTAGGCTCAGCCTTGTGTGCACATGCACTCATTTAAACTTGGAAAGTGCTTTTCTTCTCTGTGGTCAGGGAGGTTCCCCACTGTAGAGGTTAGCTCTTTTCATGAAGCATAGTTGGTGCACATGCAAAACGGAAGTGTATAAAAGTATTTCAAAGCTCGAAACTCAGCGGAACACTGACTCTCATAGATCACTGCGGAAAGAATAGACTTTTTCCACTTACGGAACGCTTCTGCCGAAACTCCTTTTAGCTTATAAATTATAAAGAAATGCAAATATACACAAAATAAAGCAAAGAACAGCATAAAGGCACGCAGAGGACACGTGATGTTTACAGACTCAGGCTCCACTTTACCAGGACAGGGTTTTTTTATCCCACCAAAGAGAGAACTTCATCAAAAACCACAGCAACCATATACTGCAAACTATTACAGAGCGTGGAAGATTAGAGCTCAAAGGACCTCCTCAAACAAAAAGAATAGAGAACACACCACCATCGCAAACAGCAGAACGCAATCAACATAAGCCAGCGTGCACAGGGCACTGAAACAAAACAAAGAACAGGGAAGAGTATTCAGCCACAACAAAAAGCTAAAATAGTCCACTCAAACCACCGAGAAGGTAAGATCTCTCCACCACATCAAAGAGCACAAAGCACTCTGCAGCTCAAAAGAAAAGGCAAGCACTTTATCACAACACAGTAGGGGCCACATGGATCAAACAATTTTGCATTCGCAAGAGGTGCAAATCAGTAATTTTGGCAACTTGCAAATGCAAAATAGCCTTTCAAGATGTATGAAAGGGTTTGTAGTCGCAATTTTAGGTACTCACAAAAACAGTGATTACCTAAAATTGCGACTACAAATAGGGAATCAAAATTTGCGATTCCCTTAGCACATGTACCAAGCATTTTCTAAATGCGAAATGTGCCTTTAGGAAAATCCCATTACCATTGACTTCAAGTTGATGGCAACCATGTCCAGATTTAGAAAATTTAATTTTTCAAAGTGCCTGTAGTACGGGCATGTGTGCGCTTTACATGTGAACATTTATTGTTTGGGGTTCTTCAGGGGGGCCTTAGGCCCTGAGGCACCCTTGGCTTTGCATTACCTAATTTGTGATTACCAATTAGGTAATTGCAAATTAGCGAATGCAAAACCATTCGCACCCATGGACATTTGGCCCATAGGAATGAATGGAGTACTATTGCCTAACAGCGATTACCTATTTAGCGAATCAATACCTGGTAATATTAAGGAATTTTTAAATCTTTGATGATTCCTTACATACATAGCATTTTGTGATTACCAAATAGTGATTCGGTAAAAATCGCTATTTGGTAATCACAAAATGATTTTTTGATACATGTGGCACTAGATCTTTTCCTGCCTTATTCGACGTCACCAGACGAAAATCTGTAAGAGTTAACATATTCATGTCCAATGAAAGTATGACAAATTAATTCTCCAACATTCAAAAATCAATGAATCCCCCAGACTGCGTGAGAAAAAATAATTAAGAATCATCTGTGGCGGCTGGCACAGATCAAGAGAGGGGGGCGCGGGCAGGAGGGGGCCGAAGCGGGGGGGAAGCGGGTGTAAAAAGAAAAAGAAAAAACATACATTCTCACCGCTTTCTCGCCGCGTCTCTTCTCCGTAGCGCCTCGCTCTGGTCGGAACAGGAAGCACACCCAGACTCCCCGTAGCCAATCACAACGCTGCAATGCAGCGCTGTGATAAGTCTGAGCGCCGTGGTTCGGTGCTCAGACGCTGACTGGGAGCCTGGGCATGTTCTCCACGCAGGCTGTAATGCAGCCTGCGTGGTGAACATGCAAAGTGCGCATGAATGTTTGGACGGCCTGAGGCGGGGGGCCAAAGATTCAACCACACTTACACATTGCGCTCACCACTCCCCCTGCTCCTGTAGTCAGAGCAGCCTCGCTATGCCCTGCAAAGATGCTACAGAAGGACAAAATAAAATGATAGTAACGCAAGTTATCATTTTATTTTTCCTTTTTTTTACTGCTAAAAAGCAGTGAGGTGACGCTCCTTCGGCTTGACACAAAGGGAAGATGTCTAAATATCTTCTTTGGCATTTTTAGGAAGGCCAATGAGGATGGCAGGATCCCAATACAGTGGAGAAACTTGTTAATCTGCTTACTACCAGACATGCAATGTAACCAGCATCATGTCTTTTTGTCACGATAAAATGCAAAATGTGTGCTGTAACATCACACCATCATTTCCAAAGTGCAAACAAGATGCATAGGAAAGGACAAGCAGAGGGCAGAGAATGCCAAGGCAACCACCAAGATTTGGTTCTTCATGCTGAGGACCTTTCATTGGGTGGGGAGTTCCAAAAGAGGGGTAACAGATATGTACCACAGAGACCACAAGGATGTCCTTGGGCACATCAGCAAGGACGTAATACTGACAGACCGGTTGCCTAGCACCAACCATTTTAAACATGAAGAAAATGTGAGGGCCTACAATGTGCAGGATATTTGTGTCAAAGTATATGAATCTGAAAATGGAGACAATGGCCACTTACATCAATGATGTATTGTTTCCCACTTATATTACACTATCCCTGTGTTTTGTTTATATAGTGGCAAAAAAAGAAAGGGAAATGAAGACAAGAGCAGAAGAATTACAGAGGTCAAAACAAAATAAGAAATGCACTGGCAAAGCCAATAGCCCTGGTGTTGGCTGCCAGTCTTTTGACTATGTCAGTGCTTGTTTTGTTTTGTCATGGTTTTTGCAAAACTGTATTGTTGAGGGCAGCTCCCAAACTCTTGTTCATCTAAAAATAAAATTGACTTAGTTCAAATAATTTTTTTTCGTTTCAAAAAGCACATATTCCCATAGTAGTCTCTGGCACTGAAGGGAACTACTTTATGTGTGAATAGGCTCCTAGTAAAAGGGCAGAATGCCATCACTCAAAGTATAGTTACCCAATGGCTTTTATGAGCAGACCAACTGCATGACACAACAACACACCAATGGATAAAGAGAGTTGGCTACAAGCCCATACAAATAAATATATTTATTTAATTTTAGAATAATCAAAAGATTTTGGCTAACACCAGATATGAACAGAAAAGCAAATAAGTAAAAACAGATGAATATGAAGGTGTTTTCCGTATATATTGACCACTTTGCTTTGAAAACCACACTCCGCCTGGCTTAGACAGTGTTACCAGGCCAAAAGAAGCAACCCCCGGTCATGATGGCCTGGGTATGCGCTACCCTCCCTTTCCCTGTAGCTCCTGTTCATACCGTATCAAATTAAGCATATTGTCACATTTATTGTTAGATCATGTTTTAGTGATGTAAAACTGATTGCACAACATGGCTGGATAAAGCTGTGATATGCACAACGTTTCTTCACTGAATTGGACCGCTCCCATTCTTACTTTTGCATCTGATAAAAAAACACACGCACCGAGAAACAAACTGTACATTTAATTCAATCTATAAAAATTAAATAAAATGCGAGCCTAAATTAAAAAATAGCCCAGGTTTACGATTGGTTCAGATTCAAGTGAAATTTTAATGTAGTGTGAGTAAAATATTTAAACTGCATATAAAAAAAAACAACTTGTCCTTGAAATACAGTCTGAGTAACACATGGCTCTGTAAAATGCCCGAAGGCTGCTGAGTGCAGGAAATAAAAGTGCATACAGCAAGAATCCCAAGATAAGCTTAATGACACGTAATTGTATTTAATGGCACAGATGAGCCCGCACATTTCAAAGGAACAACATTGGGTGGTTTAGAGTTTAATGCTCAGCGAATAAATCAGGCTACCTAAATGGAAATGGAAATCTAAATGAAATATAGTAGAATGAAAGAGCGAATCAGCAACTTGCCGCTGACAAACATTTTAGATGTATACGACTTATACAAAGACAAATACTCCAGGCGACGGACATAACACGTTCCAGCTTAATCTGGTCGATTTGTGGGGAAATGGTGTGTCATGTATTCTCTTATGCCATCCTATGTCAACAATATGTTGGTCATTAAGTAGGAGAGTGGAGTCCTCAAACTGAATTATTCACTCAATGAATGATTAGTTCCAGTATAAATTATTTCAAGGTGTATTTGCTACTACAAGAATCAATATATTGAAATCGTATTTTATTGTTATGCAAAACTCTTGAAAACGTAAAAAATATAAAGAGTTGAACACTTCAATACATTAGTAAGCTAAGAACACTGGACAACAACAAAGAAACCTCAACAGCTCCGATGAACAGTCAGAGAAGAACATTCCACCGCACACAAGTTTAAAGAAAACTCCACCATACCAAAGTGCAAAAAACACTTGTCCACTCCTGAGCCTCCAAGGAAAAAACGCTCTATCAGGGGTAGACAAAACCACACCACATCAGAGTGCAAATAACATTTCTGCACAGCAAACAGCAAGAACACTTCAACCAAACAGCAGCCAAACAGCGCTCCACCAATCAAAATCACTAAAGGAAACTCTGCAACATGAAGGAGCAGACACTCTACCACACTAACGACTAAGCAATGCTACACCATACCGAAGGGCAAACAAAACTTCTCTATAGCGAAGAACTAGGACTATTTCATCACACTGAGAAACATTCCAATACAGCAAAACCAGCAAAGTATACCTCGAAACAAAAAGAAGAGAACACTCTACTATACCAAAGGATAAGGAATACCATCTCCAATGCCGAAACATAAATAAGAGCATACAGCAAACAGAAATATACAGTCCACTGCATCAAACATAAATGCTTGCTTCACCACATGAAAGAGGAAACAACACTACAAACACAAATGCAGAGAACACTGCAGCACCACAGAACAATCTAAGAATACTCCAACACATCCAGGACGAAACTGGGATAATTCATCACATCAAAAAGCAAAAATGAACACTCCACCACTCCCACCAGCAAGTAGGAACATTGCACCATAGCAAAAGGCAAATATAAATATATTTTAATCATAGATGAAAATGTTGCAATTACAAGTTTTTGATCGTTCACATACACAAGAACTCCCACCACCCAAAATTTGACATGAATACCTGGCGTGAGGAAGAGGAAGAAGAAAGATCGGCAGCCAGGCTTGGCCACTCGGGCTCATAAGTGATGTGGATCGACTTCCCTGGGACGATACAGAAGAGCAGAGAGAGGAGAGGGGGTACTCCGATCTACTGAGGAAGCCGAGGGAGCAAGAAACAAGAAAGAAAGAGGGAAAGATAGTAAAGATGAGGGAAACAGACAGGAATTTGTGATAAGGTGGCGAGGGAGAGACATAAAGAAATAGAGGCATGGAGACAGTAGACGTGTGAAGAGAAATAACAGAGAAGAGGAGACACAGTTAGCCAAAGTTGCCAGACAAAGCAGAGAAATCAATCCACAGCTGTATTCAAAGTCCCTCACTCTACACAGTCCCGCCCGCCTGCCACCTTGTTTCTTGGAGGACTGTAGGCATCCTGGCTGTGGGAGTTCTACAGCTGTCTGGCTACACGTGAGCTCAGCATACACAAGCACTTCAGAACACAACACCGCACAAGTCAGTTGATGTCTGGTGGTGAGGAGGTAGGGAGCGTAAGAAAAGGAGGGTGGTAGACTGGAGAGATGAGGCATTTGAGGAGCGCATCCAGTGTTTATTTGCTGTGCCTTTGAATCATTGTGGTGCTACACATTAGTATATTTTGGTTCTGCTGTTCTCTGTCCTCCACCATGTCTCTACAGTGTGTAGCTTTTCTGATTCCCTGGAAGCCAATCTTTCCTTCCACCTCACTGTAGTATCTCTTTCTTTGTGCACCTGCACCAGGAAGACACAAGTCTGTCTGTCAATGTGACTTTCTGAGAGGTTAGAATCGGTCCCAGGCCTCGGCAAATGGATTTTGTTCTCTGGCTTTACTCTTCAAATTCATGTGATGGGCGAAAGAGCTTTCTATTTTTTTGGTGCCAAGCCCGCTCATGCTGGTTCTAAAGTCTACCTATGTCGAAGAGGAGGGTTTACTGGCTGACAAAGTGCTTAGGGCACAGTGCCATAACACAACTCTCATGGAGGAAGCAGGCAGATTCACCCATTTGGGTGAATTATTATTATTACCTCATCAGGAGGCAGGCTAGCTCTTGGTGACAATCTGCCCGTGTATTCCTCGCATGAAAATGGTGCAAGGAGGGAGATGTCAAGAGGGTGGGAAAAAGACTCGCAAAATCAAACATCTCCCCCAAGCTAAAGGGCGATGCCCGCCTGACAGACTCTGATAGAGCACGTTTGTGGCACAGAGCAGGAGCCATAAGAGGCTGTTATCTCAAGTGCAGCAGCCTTGGGCGGCATCTTTTACTGGCATTTCTTTACACCTGGTCTACTCACTACAAGCCGATCACTTCATATTCTATGCAGAGTGCCAAGGGCTGCACACTGACCGTAATGCATTATTCCTTTAATGCAACTCCACACAGCCACTTTGAAGTATTACATCACAAAAAAAACTATAACAAAACAGAATACTCCTGGCACATACTAGGCAAGCACACAGTACAACCTGCCTCTTTCAAATGCGGCTCCACACAGCGAAGTATCTCTTTGCTCTATGCTTCTCTTACCTGTTTAAACTGTATTTTAACTTCTTATTTGGGTTTGTTTGTTTCCATTCTGTGTCTTTTAGGGGATTTGCTGAAGTTTACCCTATGTGCCCTCAGACACAATCCTCTGGCCGTCGCCTCGATAGGAATCTCGCTACCTTTTTTTTTACTTTACCCCGGTGCCCCTCTCAGCTGGTTGGAGATACGCCATGGGACCGGTACTCCGAGGTGTTTCTCAGCTGAGTTGAGGCACACGGAGATCAATGGCTGCGCTGGGCTTTAGGCCTGCAAGCACGGCACACGCCTCTGTTTCTAGGCCGCATTTCTACTATGGGTCAGGAGCACCCAACGCATTCCTTTTAATTAGGCCGCATTTCTCCCAACGCGCACTATAACGAATGATGCGTCGGGTGAGTAACAGTGCAGAGTGCACAGGGATGCACACTGGTGTCTGGGCAATTCTGCATCCCCTCCCACACACAATGATCCTTCTGACAGATCCAGCACACTGTGGGTTATCTGGCGATAACTAGTGACCTTTCACACAGCCACAGCTCACGAACACTAGATGGACTGAGGTCATACCTTACCCCAATCACTGGTACTCATTGTATTAACCTTTGTAGGGGTAGAAAGTTTTTCAACCTGATTAGGGTCGAACTGGATCAATAGGCCCGGGCACCAAAATGAAAGTGACCCCTGTTAGCAAACCAGAGAGCTGAAAAAGTGTCACGCATTCACAAATCAGGCCAGTTTTGAACTTGTAAAGACACGCGGTATGAGTATTTAGCCAAATATGGGAGACCGCATGCATTTGTGTTTGCTGCAGTCAATGTTTGTGGTATAAAGAGGGAAATCAAAATCAACAGTAAAACCAGCCTAGCTAGACATAAAATAAGCCATTCACTGCTAAAAACTGGCCCACACAATGATCTGTCAAACCAGCCCATCAGGCACTGCCCGATTGTCCTATATGCCAGCCTGATGTCACCCTGATCCTGACTGCAATGTTAACCTTTGACGTTCAGGTAGCATGCCATTCTCAGTGGTAAGGTATTAAACTACTAAGCTACCTCAGTGGGGTTGCGTGAAGGTGTCCGTGTCAGGTCTCCACGGAGTCCTGAATCATTAAGGGGTGAGATAGCAGCACCCTAAATCCTGAGATCGTTATTCTCTGACCTCGCAGTCTTGGGGCTTGCTAGGGGCATCATTAGGGCAGGATCAGACCAGCTCTAACAGGGGAGACAGCCAAATCTGTCACTCTGCCAACTACAATTGTTCTCTGCTCTTCAGTCTCTGCCCGCTCTTGTTCTTACGGTTCTTCCAAACTGTGCTTTAGTTTCCTGTCTTTCTATTCCCTTTTTTCTGCCACCCCGTCAAGGCAGAATTTCCCACTGGGCACTACATGCGACTTTATGTAATGATGAAGAACTCAAATAAAAAAGGCATGCATTTATATTGAAGTTATTATGAAGAACTCTTTTAGAAGAAAAGGGCATTCTACAGTGAGCTGGGCATTATGAAGAAATAATTCTAGAACTCTAATACAAATACCTAGACTAATGTACACTAACCTCCAATCCAAGTAACAAGTTTATTGAAACTCCGTTTGGAATCAACGGTGGCGTTGGAAGGCAGTCTGCCCGGGCAGCACAAGTTTTATGGGCGGCGGACTTCCCCCCTCTCTTAACTGCGGCTGTCGCGGGGCAGCAAACAGAGGAATCGCCAGCACCCCTCAACCTCTTTTTTACATGCGGCCGCTATGGGGCGACAAACGCAGGGACCGCCACGGGCGGCAAATGGTCTAGCTACACCACTGGAAATGAGACTTTCTGTGTCTGAATAACATATTGTATCATACCAAACTCTAACCACAACACTAACCCTAACCATTACACTAACCACCTAACTAGCCATAACCTAGCTAGAACCTTTGTATTAAGAAGACACCTAACTAAAACCCTAAACAAATCATTAAATCTAAACATAACACAAACCCTTGCATCAATTTTAACCATATGTATATATGCAGCCCTAACCCTATACTTACACCCACACCGTAATCCTTAATCCTAGAACCACAACCTCAACTGTGCTGGAATAATTAGAAACGAAACATAAATCATTCTTGTATTGCATTTTTTGTATCTACTCAAAACAAGGAATGTTTATTTTCACAGGCCTTCATTATATATTGTTCCTAACTGGTTTCATTTATGCCAGCAGAGCAGAGGCACGTGCCACTAGGGCACCCTTGCCAAAGTTAATTTTCATAATCTGCGCAGTGTTTCAAAAATGTGTCAGAGCGCAGCCCAGCAGTGTGACTGTAATGCCTCTTCTGGAAGTCACCAAACATGATGAAAATGTGGCATCGCCCTGGTGCTGGGCAAAGCTGTGAACACGTTTTCCAATGCATGGGTGCGGGGGGCAGAAAGTCCTGCATCCCATTCCACATGCCTCTCCCAATCTGCTCTTGCTTCAAACTTGTATGCCATTCCCCTCTGGCTTCTCCCTCTTCCATGCCTTTGCCATTACACTCTACATTTTTCATGACATGTTCCATATCTGCTAGCTCAGTAGTTTCTTATTTTCCTCGCCCTGCTCTCGATGTAGTTCATTCCCTCCTACAGTCCGTGGCCTATTCACCCCCCTTACTCCAGGTACGCCTATGTACATTTCCCTAGTCCTAAGGACACGAGATGGGGTATTGCAAACGTTCGTCAGCACTGCTTCTCGTCTTCAGATTCCTTGGTGCCATTTTGGAGACTTTTACCAATAAAGTGCCTCAGCACTTGACACTCCTCTTTCCCTGGGAGAACCAACTATCCTGAATACTTGCACCGCTCTCCAACCCCCCAGATTGACATTAAATATGCTGTCCCACACCCCAATGCTCTCCTATGGGTCCCTTTCTAGACCCTTCATGTTTTCAGCATATACGGATGCAGTTTCCATGCCCACCTCTTTGCTCTCCTTGCTGATTGGCTCTAACGGGGGGCTGGGGCTGTTGTTGTTGCCGATGGCACTGCTGGTGCTCTTGTTGCGTATGTGCCCCTTTCTGAAGGAAGTCTTGGATGGGCTCTGGAGCTGGGGGTGCTGCTCCCGGTTTGGTGAAGAAGGGGTTGAAGTGATCACTAAGGTCTTCAAGGCGGTCACCTCAGCCTGCAGCATGTCAATCTGGCCAAAGAGAAAGGAAAGGGAGAGTTATTGTACTCACCACACTATTTCTGAGAAGGGGAGAAATTCAAATCTCACACCCAGTATGCACAAATCCTTTCCGAAACAGAAGTTCGACACGCCCTCTGGACTTTATCAGTCATGGTATGACCACACAAACTCTAAACTTAGTCTGAGCTCCATGAGGTACTGCATCACCTTCCTTACTAAGACCTCAGTTTAATTAAACTTCCTGACCTCACTTCCTCTTAACTCTACCCCACATTGTGTGACCTCTTAACTCTACAAACGATTCTACAGCTTCATGAAACGTTGCGTAAACTTCTTCGTCAGACATCTGCTCAGCAATACTGTGTAACCTCACTCTCTCTGAATCTACCACACACTGTGTGATCTCAACTATATGCTTAGTGACACACTACATGCCCTCGCTTCCTCTGAGCTCCACTCAGTAACACTGCGTGACCTTTCTTCCTGTCAACAATATCAAACATTGTCTGACCTCACTTCCTCTTAGCTCTTCACCAAGCAGCATTTCCACAATTATTTGAAGCTCACTTACACTTAGTATAACCTCATGTCATTTGAGCTCTTCTCGATTACACTGTCCGTCCTCCCTTCCTATGAACCCTTCAAGTGTTGAATGACCTCACTTCCTCTTTAATCTGAACCAAACTGTACTACTTCAGTTATTCAAAGCTCTACGACTCTTTGCATGGCCTCATTGTGTCTAAGCTCAATTTAATAACACTGTCAGCCTTCACTTCCTCTGAACTCAATAACACATTGGATGCCTTGCATTTGCTTTATTTGTACATATTTGTATGACATTGCTTCTTCTGAGATCTTTGGCACAATGTGAGGCCTCTTTTCGTCTGAACTCCACCCTGACGCTGTCAGAGTTCAAGCCTTTACAACTCCCTTTGTGCTGTGTATAACTTAACTTCCTCTTAAGTCTGTACAAAATGGCATGACCTCAGACCTTTGAAGCTCTATGATACTTGTGCATGACCTCACTTCCTGAGAGCTCAACTTAGCTATGCTGTTTGACCTCACTTCCTAGGAACTCTGCTCTGAGGCACTACTGTAAACTACATCCCGCCCCTAGAATGGAATGTTTTAGTTACTGTTGCGTCCTCCCCAGCCCGGGTGCAGGGAAAATGAACACGCCATACCCGAAGCTCAATAACAGACGTCTTTATTCTTCAACACAACATTCTTACTACAGTCTCCTTGCATCATAGCCGTAAATAACCACACCTTAACTCCTTCCAGCCAATTAAGTAATTCCTCTATTGAGTCTACGCAGAACCGTGGGGTTAGCTCACATAGTGTCAAGATACTACAGTTACAATGTGTGAACTCACGGTGCTCTGACCCTCCTTGTTGTTAATAGTGTTATATACTTTTGAATTAACTCAGTTTCTATAGATTAGTCTTGACACAGTGCAGCCTCTCTTCCTGACATGATGCATCACTGCAACCAGCGTAAGGCCTCACGTACTCTGTCTGCCACTCTGTGAAATTACATCACCTCCCTTTCTTTAAATTCCTTACAATGCCACTGTATGGTGCTCATTTTCTAGGAAGACATACTTAATGGTAGAGCATGCCCTTGATATTGCTAAACATCAACCAATGGCAGTGTGTGACCTCACTTTCTCTGACCTCTACTCTATTTCACTGCTTGTATTATTAGACTCTCCGCAGAGTTCACACTCACACTGCGTACCCTCGCGGCCTTCGAATTTCACTCTTTAACACCGTTTGATCGAATTCCCTCTGAATTTCGCGGTGCTGTTACATAACATCATTGTCTCTGAATTTTATTTTTGATACTGTGATCTCACTTGCCGTCGTTATTGTATCACGTCCATTTTTCTTCACCTAGGAAAAACTAATTGAAAGTGGAACACAAAAAACTTCACATAAACATAACATTGGGTACAGTTTGGAAATACACCAGAAAGTGTGTTATTAGACCATGCAGATTTAGAAGTCAGGCTCTGTGTGCACCTATGAGGCCTACCAGAAGAATTCTCCTGAAAATCCCTCTCTAGGACTTTTCCGAGAAAAAGCAGAATTCACCCGAATCCCAGCTGTCCGTGCAATCGGATAACTTCTTGCGCACTTAAAATAGAGCCCTTACCTTCCCCTGCGCCTCCTTCAGCTGTTTCTCGGAAGCTGCCTGCTTGGTGTTTGCCTCCCGCACCATCTTGTGGGCTTCCTGTAATAGGATGGGGGCAGAGTTAGAAGAAAGCGGCTTGGCCCAAGTTTGAACTTGGGTGGGTTGTGGGGGAATGGAGAGATAGCTAAAGGTCATTAGAAGGACGTGCTCATGGTTATAGTGGCATGGCCTAGCGAGGGAGGAGTTAGTAATAATGGGACTTACATTGGGGGAGGGGTGGAACTGGAGTATGTTGGCAGGGAGGTGGCACTAGAATCAGCTCACTATAAAAACAAGCATTGGCATAGCCAATAGGTCTCGCTTTTGGGACCTTATAAGTATTTAGTTATGCAGCACAATATTCTTGGTGCAACAACATCAACTGTTGCATGGCTAAACACTTATAAAGTCCCAAAGGCGAGACCTATTGGCTATGCTAATTCTTGTTATCTTTGGTAAAGGCTGGGAGACTTGGCTCTTTCCCAATTTTAATCCCAAATGTTCTATCCAAGGCTCTTCTGCATCCTCCCTATCTGCTCTGCACCGGGAAACCACTTGGGGTAGCTGTGCCCATTACAAATCTTTAGCAATAATAGGGAACTGGGTCTGTTCTTATTGAACACTAATATTTACAGTAGTCCTCCTGTGGTGTCAAGTGCCTACACTCGGCATTGTGCAGGTAAAGCCAGGAGCACCAATAAACCGGTGTTATCTTCACTGTCTATCAAATGGGAGGATTGTGAAGAAATGACAGACATCTCAGGAAAAGGTTACTGTGCTATGATGATGTCATGACCTGCTTTGCCCCGTCTCCTCCCTCCTGCCCCCCAGCAGGTTACCCCTCCTCCTTCTCACACACTCCCCCTGCCCCCTCCTACCCTTCCATCACCTGGGCAGTACCTCTGGCCCCTGTCTGCCGCTTTGAAAGGACTTTGCGCGGCTATTCGGAGCGCACCCAAGCCTGCCTGCCTCCGGGCGCGGCTGGTTTATGTGCGTGAAGCGAGACGGTCGGGTCGATACGGAGAGGCAGTGCCGAGAAGGGGCAGGAAAACCCCGCAGGGCAGAAGAGGGAAGTGGAGCTGGAGTGTATGGCCGCCGGTGATCGTGCCCGGTTCCCTCTGGCATCTGTTCCGAAAGGGTCCCTGCCCCTCACTCCAAAACCCCTTTCTCACTCCAGTGGATTGTGCAGGCATTTCAGACCTTCTTCACAGGCGTAATTAAAGTTGAGGGGTCCCCCCTTCAAGGTACATGAAGGGGCCCCCACTCAGTATTTAAGATGGAGCTCTCAGGCCTGAGTACGGTGCTGAGGGGGGCCCCTGCAGCTCGGGGCCCCGCCGCACTGCGGGGACTGCGGGGGCCTATGTTACGCCCCTGACCTTCTTCACCCACACACGGAAGTGCTCGATACACTTTCACAAACACGCCGAGATACGCTCACAAACTGACATACATTCGTTTTAATGTTATGATGAAACATTTGACTGTAGAGAAGAAACCATGTCTGTTGCAAATCAATGCACACACAATTACAACGATTCACCAATGGCATATTTCTAATAGAGTGTAGCTTAGTTTACTTACACATTTCAGAATTCTCCTATAGTCATTATTGCACAAATGAAAAAATAGCTTCAAAATGCTTATGTGACATTTAATGATTGATTTCCCGTTAAATGAACACGCGATTACAAATAACAGCCACATATGCACACAAACACTCATCCGAACACTGACACATTTTTAAGCACAAACGCACGCCCATGTGTGCGCGCACACACACACCCTACCTGCCTCTCGGACACTCACAAGCAGAAACATACCACACAAATACACAAACAGAAAGGGACAGACAGGTTCAGTATTCATGTATATACAAGGGTGCATACACGCATTCACGCATGCCCATAGTTTTATAAACACACAATAAACCAGTTTTACACGAATACGCAATCACATGGATACACGCATACATACTATATATAGTTAAACACACCACCACACCCACACTTCCGCTCCTCCATGTTTGCACATAAGTCACAGACACTGTCTAAAAACAAACATGCACTCACAGGTTCGCTCACCCCCTATCATTTTCATTCAGTCACAAGCAGTGGTAATGAAACTTGAGGGGTCCTGCCTACAAGATGCATGGGGGGGCCTCGCAGGTCAGCACCCAGTCAGGAGCACTCAGGCCAGGGGTCCGCCGCCACCCGTGTACAGTGCCGGTAGGGGTCCCCTTGAGTTCGCCCCCCCAACTGCAGGGTGGGGGGTGTTTCTACATTACCGGTCACATGCACCCCAACATTTACACAGGCGCGCACACACACAAACACAGGCACAGATCATATTAATGAAAACAGCGTAACGCATTCACATGTGCTCATACAGTCGGACATTCAAAGGCTCGCGCGCAGTCACCCACTCTCGCTCACACACAAAAATGCACTCACTCACTTCTCACACACGTACAAGCACACGCATATGCACTAACTCACAAATACACTTCACAGTCCCGCCCTGCCCAGGCCTAAGTCAGCCCTGCTCCCTGAGAGAGTGGAGCTAAGCCGTACATTGTGTAGAGAGCTCAAGACACCCCCCTTCCTCCCTCTCAATCCCTCCTCACTCTGCAGAGCCGAACAAAGATACAGCTGCCCCCCTTTCATGCGGCATTTGTTCCAATTACCTCCGAACTCTCCGAGCATACGGAAGGTCATTGTCACAGACCGGGGGCTCCCTCCTTTCATGCTGCCCCCCCTCCCTCCACCCCGAGAACCCTCTGTTTGTCTCTTCTGCTGTTTGTTTTTATTAAGATCAACATTCCGTGTCCTTTAATTAGGAAAACAGGTGGAATTTTGAGCATTTTCGTTTTGTTTAAAATGTTTGTGAACCGGCAACGTGCCCCGGACAACTAGGAATACGTGTTCATTTGGATGTGCGATCGCAAGAGTGAGCAGTTTAAACTCTTTGTCCTAATATTTGCTTATTCAAAAGTGCTTTTGTGAGTTTCCAGTAAATCCGTGGACATGAATATAGCGCGCTGGTATCTGATCTGCACAGATCACATACACTTCGGTAGATAAAAGAACAAGTGCGGTCCCGAAAGTGAAAGAGGACAGCGCTGCTGCCGGAGCATGGGGATCTCTTGTCTTTATGGGGCCACATGTGTTTCTAAATTAGAAACACATGGCCCCATAAAGATAAGAAAGTGCTTTGCGACAGCAGCAAAGCAGGTGAGCCAGTTCGGCTCGCAGGCGAAAGAGCGTCCACCAAAAACCCTCATTTCCAATGGCAGGCCACCGTTTAGCATAAACGGTGATGCCAGCCAATGGAAACGAGGGGCGGGGCTTAAAGCCCTTTTCTAAAACTCCTTGTTCACAATAAATCTCGCGGGGCGAGCAGCGTATGCGCTGCAACGCCATGCGAGACCTAAAAAATGGGGGCTACCTATCGTGATAAAGACTGACCTGTGGTGTGGGGGGCGGTGATGTGGCAAGGGTGCCATGGCCCATGTGCAAGTACTGACTATAGGTTCTTCATAACCTTGTTTGGTAGTAAAACATCTATAACTGGGGTGCAGTGGCGGACCCCTTGGGCCCCGGTGCCACTGTGTCTACTGCTCTATAGACAGCCATGCTTCTGGTAGCAGGAAAGCAGGAAGAGATGAGGGAAAATGTAAACACTCAATGACACATAGTTACTGACCAGAGCCGGTGAGAGCAAGGAAATGGGAAAAGGAAAGAGGCCGGAAGGCAGAGATCTCAAGAAGTCCCATGTCGGGGCAGATAGTGCCATTTTAGCTTGTTTCATTTTACATTTCACTATAAATTCAGGACTGGTACATTTGATGCGAGTTAGACCTAGAACTAGCTGAACATCTCATCCAATCGTAGACATAGGCAACTTAAGAGATCTGTCAAAGAAGGGCCAGAGTTGCAGTCATAACCATGGGAAAAAAATATAATCACTCCAGTGAGGGCCATAATTATTAAAAGTGAGAGTAACAGCATGTTTTTGGACCACGCACCTGTCACTGTGCATTCTCATCAAGGGCTGGTCAGGAGTATGTAATCTAAAAACTACAGATATCAATGATGGCAAAACAGTGCCATGTCATGGACCACTACTGACCCTTATGAAACTAGAAAACACTTCTATGGCCTAAAATAGACTTACAATCCCCAACAGGCATTGGCCATTTGTGAAAGTGCCTCGTCAGTCATATGCGAGTCATCATAATTGCACTCTCCCACTTATTCCTGCACTCCCACACATTCACCCACTTGTGGGCTCATTCTTGCATTTACCCACTTACCCATCCAGTACAAAATACACACACAATACATATCAACAGGTATATGCGAGATAAATTAAAAGAAAATGTAGAAAAAAAACATAGTGTTGCCTAAATATGGCAGGCATATGCTTGCAATAAAAATAAACCTAAACATAGCAGTGGGGGTCCTGCAGTCGTACTGTACATAGTGTATTTTTATTTTTGAAGTTGCAACACAGCTTTCATATCAGAAGCAATGTGGTGGCCACCTTGGAGCTGTAAAATAATGACATAATGCACAATGATATTCTAGGATGGCCACTTAGAAATATAGACTGGGTGACCAGTCTGGAATGGCACTATGCATAATGCGCCATTGTTGTACCGATCCAAGAGGGTCGATATAATGCTTCTAAACTTAGCAACCATCTTGGAATGGTAAAACAATGATACCCAATGAGCAGTATCAACTAAAGATGGCTGCCTGATTTAGATGTAGTGGTCATGTGGGATGCTGCGCACTACAGATGAAAAGAATCTGGTAGCACTGTCTGGGGAGCTGCAGATCACTCTAAAACACACACTAAAATGAGAAAGAAAGTGTAAGAAAATGAATTAATATTTGGAATGGGCGGTCACCCACCTCAAGGAATAATAACACTAACTTGTCAGAGTGATTAATAAAGTCATTAAATTATCATGATCTGAACCCCCTTGTAGCTATGGGACAGAGCAGGCAGGCTTAATTTAGAGTAGGGTGACCAGATTTTGAAAACAAAAAACACGGACATTTTGCAAAAATTGAAGGACTATAATTTTACACAAGCCACAGGGCAGAAAATGACAGCACTGATTACCACAGACACACAGACAAGGAGGTACTAAGGAAATACATGAAATTTCTAAGTCCAGTATCCTACCCGCTAATTGAATTGCTTTCTGATAAGAGCTGCCTGCTAGTCCCGCTTTGGACCACAAAAAAAGTGCTTCTCACTGTTTTCAGGCGGTCCTTTCTGAAAACCAGGACATGAGACACATTTGCTGAAATCTGCAGTGGCACGTGGTGAAAACCCGGGACTGTCCCGGCAAATCTGGGACGCCTGGTCACCATAACTTAGGACAATGTGTAAATAATTTATGCAGTACCAAAACAGTAATTAAGTCAAAACATCCAAAAAAAATACAAATAAAATTCCAAATCAAATTAGAAAAACAGAGTAATTTTTGATGAACAATATGACACCAAAATAACAAAAATCCCAAGAAGAGAAACCAGAGATATGAATTTTTAAAGTTTTAAGCCAAAATGCAACAAGAAGCACTAAGTGGCAATAATAGACGATGGTCATGTTAAACCAGGACCTAGGCGCACTTTGAGGCTCACAGCAATGGATCCCGAGGTCAGATACACCAGGTGGGATGCCATTGCCAGGATAGACCTTCTAACTTAGCCTTCAAAATGGTAGTCAAATTCTCTAGCAGGACAAATTAGCAGACTTTATCCGGGAAAGATTCACCGATGTCAGAGAGGTATTTAGCTAGGTCCGGCTAAAGCCATTTGTTTTGGCAAGAAAAGATCACAGCAGGAAAAGTAAAAATTTTGCATCCAGAGAAGTCTCCATTTTGGTCGGATAATTCTGAAGCCTCCACTAAGTCCCAATTTCTACATTGGGACTTAGGGACTAATTTACAGTTCAGTGGATGTCAGAAACGTGACAGATATCCTGTCCGCCACAATAGAAGTGCCATTGGAGAAAATGCAACTGTAATACGGCAGTCGGGATATCCATCATGTCTGTGACGGAGTAACCCATCCGTCTAACTCTAATTCAGGCCCTTGGTCTCTTTTTTGAATCTCGGATTCCTCCAGCAGGGCAGTGCAGCAGCCTGTATCCAAACAGGACTCCATGAGGCTGAATACCTTTTCACAGAGGTCAAGCTGAAATGGATTTGTTGCTGCAGAGAAGCTCCATGCAGGAGTAACATGTTTCTTCAGCCCCGGGAGGTCGTGCCTTCACCTACTTGACTCTGGTGGTTTGTTCTGGTCAGTAGGACATCTGGAACTACAAACATTTTCCAAGTCAGTCTATTTTTCCCTCAGCTCTTCATCTAAGGCTCCAAGATTTCAGTGCGTTAGCTCTTAGGCCTTCTAGGGTTTGACCCTGCCAAGGCTTTGCAGGGTCCAGGGCCAGTCCAGTCGGATTTAGGCAATTGGACATCCAGGAAAAATCTTTTTTTTTAGTTTGAGGTGTCCCTGTAGCCACACAGAAGGTAAACTCACTGACCTTTAGAGTCCACCTCTTTGTCATGAGAAGAAGAGGGTGCAGATCCATTCCTTTAGGGCTCCTTTCAGGTCACAGCAAGCATGGTCCAGACCGCTGATGGTTTTCCACAGGTCAAGAAAGTGTTCTGAGGAAAGTGCAGTGGAATACCATATTTATAGCTGGCACCAGCTCCTGGCTGCTACCTAACCAGTTTGGTCAAAGTTCCTGAGAGAAACCCTATCCACTTTTTGCAGAAATTCCTGCTAGCCCTACTGTAAACAATCCCACAGTGCAACATACCCCTAAAGTTAAAGAAGGAGAAACCCTTCCTCCCTTATGCTGAGCCTGTGTGCCCACCCAGCAGTGTGGCCAGAGAAATGGGCAGTCCCCACCACTGTGGTCACTGAAAACGATGTCTGTGGGTAGCTCCCCTTCCACTGGGTTTTGTGCAGCCTGGCTGGGGGTGGAGTAAAGGGGGACAAAGGGTTGCTTTATCCAGGTCTAACCTTACATTCACTTGTGAAAGGGATGGACCTTTTACAAGTTAAGGATGTTACTGGATCCCCCCTAACTGATCTTCTTGCAAAAGGAAGGAAATCCCTCTCCACAAACAAGTGATTCTTCTTGCTCTAGGAGCAGTTTTCACACCTCATTAAGACCAATCACTAGAAGACTAGCAGTCAATAGGCTAATGCTATTGCATTAGCCTACTGGAGGTTCACTCAAGTAAAAGGTAACTTTCTAAACGTTACTTGCCCTAAATATTTATTAGAAATTCGAGTTTACCATTAAATGTGATTTTTAATAAATATTAAAACTTGTCTTTGAAGGACTTTAGTAGCCATTTTCTATCAAAGGTCACATATTAAAGTTTAGAACCTGTACTTTGACATTTTCTAGGATTCAGCTACAGATCTGCTCCTGAAAATAGTTTTTCGGCCTAGTCACTGGAGGAACATGCCTATTTTAATTTTGAAGACGTTCCATTTTTAAATTTCAGGCACCTTACCTTATGGGCAACAACGTGTACTTAGGTGTGAATTATTAATACTTAAAAACAGGGTTTGCCACCAGTGTCAAAACTAGTTATTTTGACAGTTTTGAAAGCAGGTTTTAGCCTGCTGCAGTCCGTCTACACGTGGTAGGTCTGAAGCCATGTTTTCCAGGCACACTCTTGTCATGACACAATAGGTGCTGCAGTCCACAGGTGGCATTTTGGCGTCCAGGCTCTGGGTAAATTTTCTATAACATATTCGAAGGACTTATAGGCAAGTTAAATATGTTGATTAAGGGTAAGCCAATTTAACTACTTTTAAAGTGGTGGCACAGGCACATTTCTCCTGTTTAGCAGGAGTAAAGGGCAGAGTTCTAAATCCAGCAAAACAGATAGGGCAAAAAGTGGGGCAAAACTACACATAAGATGCTCGTGCCTTACAGAAAGGAATGAAAAGGGACCTCTAATAGAGGAAAGGGAGAACTAAATGACCAGCCCACAAGCCCTGGCACTACAAGACACTCATTTTCAGGTAGGTGTACACATGTGATCAGGGAAACATGTCACTCACAGGGCAATAGAGCCTATGGCTGCTGTGACCTGTGCCACTGCCCTATGTACTATACTGTTGTAGGCAGAAGGCGAGAATGTGAATCAAACTCAAACAGACCAATGGCTGACAAAAGACTGATCCCAAAACCATTTGTAATTGTATGTATGTATTTATTAGGCTTTTTAGTACAAGTGCCTGGGAGACAACTAACCCCACCAGGCCCTTTTAAGAGGGGCTGGCAGGGATTATCACTATGCAAATCTTCTATCTCCAGGGTTTGCAAAAGAGGACAAACAACACGAAAACCATACCTCCTTTGGCAATCTCTAAGACTCCATGTAAATAAATATCTCATGAGAGGCTTTTTCCTATGAATCAATTTCGCTTATAGCCTTTCACTGGCTATACCATAAACAACTGACATGTACTGTATTCAGCATAAACTTTCCCACAAGGCAATAATAAGGTGTACAGTCAAACAATTACATATATGTACACATTTATAGCTGAACAAACAGCTAAGAACTACTAAGAAAGCAAATGAAGGATTCTCATTGTGCAACTCTTCTACTCCAATGGTTTGTCTGAGGGGACAACCAAAACCAAATAGATTGCCTACTGGGATAATCCATGAGACCTTATCCTTATGTAACAAAATACATGTCCACAGATTTTAACATTGTGTAATAAAGATCCAGGCCTTACATTTTTATTGGCTTTAACATTCTAGGCACAATAATTCAGGCCTATATGCATTTTTAATAATGTTTTGTACCAAACAGATCAGGTCTATATCTGTGATCACTGCTTGTTGCTATAACCAACTCAATTCAGCTAACAAACCAAAAGGTGCAATACAAGCACTCTTTTTCAGGGGAAGCACACAAATTCTACCCAAGCAAATGCTGCAAACAAGGGAATTAACATGTGGGGGTAACCAAAGGCCCAACTCTGTAGCGCTTCTTAAAGCTCTTTTTCTGTTGAGCAAGAAGGTGTAGCGACAGCTACACTGTCAATCCAGAATAGGATATAGGGGGTCTGGAGATGAAGGAAACGAGATTCGCCGTGATGGGAAATATTTTTCCAACGGAGGAAAAAAAATTGTTCTAACAAGTGAATTTGCACTTGCTCTGCAGGGTTTCACACAAGCTAATCGGTGTGCGTAGATTTGCTTGTGCAAAAAAGGGATTTACAAAAGTATCCTATTAGTATAGTTTCAATGCCTACTTTTGTAAACTCTTTTAAATTTCTGAAAGACATGCATTTGCAACAATGCAGCCTCCTAGTACTACAGGTGAAATTTTGCGACTTGCTTTAAAAAGGGGCATCTAATTTATCTTATTTACATTTTGCCTTAAATTAATTTTGCACTGATTCTCACTTATGCTTCTAACATATTTTACAAAATTGTACTTTAAAGAAATGTTATTTAAAGTTGACCTTAAAAATTCAATGACAGTTTAAGAAATCTGGTTGTCACTTTTGGCCTATTTTCAAATTGCAAATATTATTTGGGTACATTTCATTTTAAAAATACACGCTTCGGGGGGCGTGGCCAAGATGGCGACCGAGTAGGACGTGCCTGCTCGTCGTTCCGACCCCTGGCCTGGGCCCAAGCCACATAGTAGCTCACAGCGGATTCCCAGACGACGTCTCGGACCGCGCTTCGGTCCGGTACATGTGTAGAGCCGTAACTTTGAAATCGACACGGCGCCAGCACTTCGTTTCGGCTATCAGCGCCCCGCCCGGCCCTGCGTGGTCTGCGGCCTACCCTGCGTTCGAACTGAGAGGTGCGTGGGAGCGGCTGCACACTCCGGGATGAAGCCCATCAGAGGTCCCTTGAGCGCTGGTGCCTGGCCAAGGGGGGGGGAAGGGAAGACACCGTGTCCTGCTGTCGATGGGAGCATTGAGCACACCTGTGAGCCAGCCCCGGCTGCGGAGGGGAAACTGGCGGCCCTCAGTTGATACCGTCAGAGGAGACGACTTTACTGACTCAGGCAGGTGAGCAACAACTGCGGGGCCCTGGGAGCTTCCTAGACGCTGTGCCTTATCCTCCCTGCGCCGCTGGGAGACGTGGGGGCAGCGTAGACCGGGCCCTTGAACAACCAAAGGCGGTCCCGTGGTGACAGTATTTGAGCCGCACGCCTGACTCCCTGGAAAGTGCCCTCCCTTCTTGGCCAGTGGGGTGCCCCTGCTAATCACCTTATGGAGAGGGGCGCCGCAAGTTGCACGAGAGTAGGGCCCTGTACTGAGAGGCAGGATGGAGTGGGGGCCCTCTTAGACCCGGAGGGTGGCGAGTGGATGATCTGGCCGGGGTGCGACATCGCCCGGTGCACCTAACGCCGCAGCCGTAACGGCAGGGCCTGGAGCTAGAGGAAGACACCACGGGGGCAGCCCTTACGACCTCTGGGGGCGGCTGGAAGAGGAGCACTACGGCATAGCTGTCGTATAGCCCAGTTGAGCAGGTAGGCCGGGGGACCCAGGCACTGGAACCTGTACGCCAAGGCATAGGCTTTCAGGCCCCTTGGAGCACGCCTGGTAGCGGCGAACGTGTGAGCGACTTGGAGGGGAGACTAACCGGTCCCTGGTGCTTGCATTCTCTTTCGGTATGCTACCGCTTCCCAACTACAGGCAAAGGGAGTTAGTTGGTGAAGGACAGGATCAGCTGGGTATCGTCGGCTTAGAAGACAATGTTGAGTCCGTGGCTTCTGACGATGGTTGCGAGGGGGCTATGTAGAAGTTAAAGAGGGTGGGGCTCAGGGAGGAACCCTGGGGCACCCCACATCTGATCTCTGTAGATTCTGAGATAAAGGGGGGTAGGCAGACTCGCTGAGTCTGGCCAGTGAGGAAGGAGTGGATCCAGTCCAGTGCCTTGTAGCGGATGCTGGTGTCGTGAAGTCTAAGTGATTAGGATGCGTGGGAGACGGTGTCAAAGGCAGCCGATAGGTCAAGTAGGATGATGGTTGCGGTCTCACCCCAGTCTAGGAGGGAGCGGATGATGTCGGTGGAGGCAATGAGTGTGGTCTCTGTGCTGTGGTTGCTTCGGAAGCCGGCTTTGGAGATTTCCAGGACATGGTTCACTTCAATGAATGTGGAGTTGGGCATTGATGGCATTCTCGATGACCTTGGAGGAGGGAGATGGGTTATAAGTTCTTATGATCCGTCGGGTCTGAGGATGGCTTCTTAAGCAGAGAGTTGTTTCCAGTCGTTGGGGAAGTTGGCGGTGTCGATGGAGCAGTTGATGGTGCGGCGAAGCTGGGGGGCAATGGCGGTGGCTGCTCTGTGGAAGCTGTGGTACAGGCAAGGATCCGATGGGGCTCATGAGTGGATGCTCTTCATGGTCTTGAGTGTATCCTCTGTTGTGAGCGGGGTCTAGCAGAGTACGGTCTGTTGGGGTATGGCGTAGTTGCAGGCATAGTGGCAGGGTATAGGGTGTCGAAGCTGCTGTAGATCTGTCTGCCCTTGTGGTGGAAGAAGGTGCCGAGTTTGTTGCAGAAGTCTTGAGAGGGAGGGATGTCTGTGGTCTCGCTGTTGAGCCTGGAGAACTCCTTGATGATGGCGAAGAGTTCTTTGCTGTTGTGTGTGCTGGCGCTGATTCTGTCTTAGAGGGCAATTTTCTTTGTGGTTTTGAGGAGGAGGTGGTGTGTGATGACCGTGGATTTGAAGGTAGCGTGGGTTTCTGGGGTTTTGTTGTTCCTCCATCTCTTCTTGAGTCGTCTGCAGGTGCATCAGGACTCATGGAGGGCGGGAGTGAACTAGCTGGCTTTCTTGGAGTGTTGCTTGCCTGGTCTTTCCTTGAGGGATGCCAGAGTGTCGCCGCAGTTGGAGATCCATCGGTGGAGGTTGCATGCTGTGGTGTTGGCATCCGTTGGTGTTGGCGGAGTGGTTGTGCTTCAGCTGACAGCAGACGAGACCTTGTGTCGCCCTGCTTGTTGATATAATGCATGGCAGTAGTATTGTCTGTTCTTATTAGAACCGACTAATCCTATATCCTCTGGAGGAAAGCCTGTAGGGTTAGGCAAATTGCTCTGAGTTCCAGCAGATTGATGTGCAACAGACGATGGTGGTGCAGCCATCGACCACTTATCTGGAGGTCCTGCAAGACCACTCCCCAGCCCTCCAGAGATGCATCTGTTGTAATAATGTGAGGAGCTGGGGTGACCATGAAGGAGAGACCTTGGGAAATGTTCTCCTTGCGAGTCCATCATGAAGGGGTTTCTTTCATTGGCACAGTGATCGTGATCATGTCCTCGAAAGACCCTTCTAATTAGCACCACTGTAACTCCAGTTGTTCCTGAAGAGGACGCATTCGTAACCTGCAGTGAGGAATTAGAGAAATGCAGGACGAAATGGATCCCAGAAGGGACTTGTTAGAGGCGAACTGAAAGTGACCTTCTTTTTTGAAGTAGATGGGCCCATCGACATCAGTTTGGCTTGTCTTTCCACTGACGGAAAAGCCTTGTCCTAGGATGTGTCCAATATGGCTCCCAGGAATTTGGCATTCTTGGAATGGCACAAATTTGATTTTTCTTTGTTGAGGGTAAGACCCAGACTTTTGAACAACTTTGTAAAAGCTGCCACTGACCTCTCGGCTGCAATATTGGTAGGAGCCTTTAGCAACCAGTCGTCCAGGTAAGGGAAAACCTGGTGCTGTTGTTTTCTTGAAAAAGCCACTACCAGAGCCAGTATTTTCATAAAGATCCTTGGTGCCGATCTGAGGCCGAAGGGGAGGACCCTGAATTGAAACTGGCTCTTGGCTACTGTGAAGCGAAGGAACTTCCTGTGAGAGGGATGGATGGGAACATGAAAATATGCTTCCTCTAGGTCCAAAGTGGCCATGAAATCTTCTGAATTTAAAAGTCGTAGTATGTTCTGCAAGGAGACCATTCGAAACGACTGTTTGATGAGATAGGTGTTGAGCTCCCTCAGATCTAGAATAGGGCGCCACTTTTCTACAGTCTTTTTAACTAGAAAGAACTGGGAGTAGAAACCCTCTCCTCTTTGTGAAATAGGGACCGGCTCTATCACTCCTTTCTGCAGCATATGTTGGATCTCTAAGCGCAGGAGACAAAGATGTTTTGTTACATTGGCGTGAGGGGACTTGGTTGGAGGAGGATGAACAAACTCCAACGTGTGGCCAAATTGGATTATATTGAGAACCCAACGATCCGATGTTATTCGTTGCCAATCCTGGAAGTAATGTGAGATCCTGCCCCCCACAGGTGTTAAATGAGGGGGAGGAACAGTAGACAAAGCCAGCAGGTCGTTATTGACGCCGAGAGGACTCCTTCCCCTGGCGTGTTGCTCTTCGTCTGTTTGACGATCTTGAATATGATGAGGACTAACCCTGCCTCTGGTTATACTGAGGGCATTAAGATTGTGAGGCAGGCGTATACGAGGAGTACCGCTATTGCTGGTAACCTCCTCTGTATGAGGGAAGACCTCTGCCCCTTGCACCACGAAAAGGGACCTTGCGGTATTGAAGCATCCCTAATGATCCCGCGGTGTCCGTATCTTTCCTAATGTCCTGGAGCGCATCGTCTATGTGCTTACCAAAGAGCGCCTCACCATCAAAAGGAAGGTCTAAAATCTTGTTCTGAACCTCTGGTCTAAACGAGGTTGCCCGAAGCCATCCTTGGCGACGAAGGACTGCCGCTCCAGCCAGGGAACGGGACACAGTTGTTGCAATGTCCATTGCGCAATCAATCACCTCAGAGGAAGACCTCTCTCCTTCCTGGAGAATCTTTTTTGCCTCTGCCCTGCTGTCTTCAGGCAGCTGGTCAAGGTAGGGACAGAGGTCACACCACATTTGGCGGTCGTAGCTCCCCAAGATGGCTAAAGTGTTAGCCGCTTTGACGACCAGGCTTGACATTGATGAAAACCTTTTGCCAGCATTGTCCAGGCGTCTACCCTCTTTATCTGGCGGCGTTGTTAGAGGAGCCGCTGCATTTTTTGACTTCCTCTGTGCTGCCTGAGATATAACTGAGTCCGGTTTCGGCTGACTCACCAGGCAAGCCGGGCTATCCTCCGGGGCTTTATATTTTTTCTCTAAACGAGGAAGCACCGGGACCACTGTAGCTGGGGTCTTCATAACTGTGAGCCCCTCTTCCCAAACATGACCAACGATAGGAATTGTTCTCACAGACTTCTTAAAGGGTTCCTTAAAGTCATATAAGAAGCATTCAGACTGGACCGACGTCATAGGCAGATCGAATCTTTTAGCTGCCCTCTCCAGCAAATTATGGAAACCACCTATGTCCCCAGGTGGAGAATCCACTGGCACCGGTGAAGGTGAAGCTGAGTAGGAATAATATAATCATCCCATTCCCTGTCTGGATCCTGGGGAACTGCATTTTCCTGGTCTTCATCCGAGGTATCATCCTGGATAAGTGGAGTCGTCGGTGGTGGATCCACTATCAATTGCAGTGGTGGTGGTGGCAGCCGAGGGGTGGAAGGCCCTGCAGATGGAACAGTGGGGGGAACTGAAACATGCCTTTGAGCCAGAGATGGTGTTGGAAATGTCTTTTTATAGTCGGAGACCATGAACTGTAAGTCCGAAATCAAGGAGGATGGCATACAGACCATCTCCTCCTGATAACCTCCATGATAGTCCTGAGGAGGATCACATTCTTGCTCTTCCCCATATCCATCTTCCAAATCTTAACGTGCAGCTCAGAAGGGCTATGTGTGTGCCCATATGGACTTTCATCCTCCAAATCCTCCTCCTCTAGGAGGTGAGTAGGCAGCAGAGGTGTCAGTTTTCTGGGGGAAATGACCTCAGGAGTAATGTGACATTTCCTGATGTTTACCTCAGACATTTCTCCCCTCGTCGACGATGTAGTTGTCGCAATCAAAGGTACCGTCACCCATACCATCGTCATTACTGTCGACAGCGTTGCCATCGTCGCTGTAGTAGCCGTCGTCACCACGGCCGTCGTAATTTTCATCATCGTCCAAGTCATCGACGACACCGTCAACAACATCTTCGCTGTCACTGTTGACCCCGCATCCGTCGTCACCACCATCGACGATGAATGCTGCACCGTGGACGCTGAAGGTAAGGAAACTCTCGTCGACAATCCGGTTGTCGGAGTACGAGAAGACTGAGGAGACTGTACCTTTTTGGTGCGCGTCGACGAAGACGATGATAGTTTCGTCGTCGACAGTAGAATTTTCTTAGCATGTTTTCCCTCAGAAGGAACGGAGGAGGGTTTTTTAAAGTCCTTTTTTCTGTCAGGAGGAGAAGATGGAGGAACAGAGATCGACTTCCTCACTGTAGTCTCCCCTGTAGAAAGTCCTTCCCTCTCCTTTACATCTCAGTGAGTAGATTTGCTTGGACTTTGCCTGTCAGACCTATGAGAGGTCTTTTTAGAGGTTTTCCCGGGACGGTTTTCAGAAGAAGAGGGGTCAGATCTCACCCTTTTCAGAGATCTCCTGGAAGACGAAGCTGATGAGGCCTCATCACTATCGTCACTGGATATTGGATCCCTGCTGGACTTTAGCTTTTGGAGCCAGGCCAGGAGATGTCCCTCGCGGTCTCTCAAGGTTTTGGTGGAAAAAGTACGGCAAACCTTGCAATCTTTGGCCTTGTGATCTGGATACAGGCAATAGATACAGTCCTTGTGAGGGTCATCCATGTAAAGCCTCTTTTTTGAGCAGGTGGCACAAGCTCTAAAAAGGCCTTTTTTCTCTTTCTCAGACATGTTGACACAAAGCTGAAGAAATGTTATAGAAAAGCAGTTGAAAAAACTAGGAGTAAAGGTAACAAGGAAAAACTGAGCAGAGCTTAGTGAAGACTCCATAGCACAACGTGCGGTAGAAAATCTGATGGTCTGAGGTTCTCTCAGGAGGGTTCTAGAGGATGAGACTAATGTGATTGGCTGTTGATTTTATTTGGTCTCTTTTACAAAAAGAGGTGGATATGTTACAAAACTAGAATGGGCCTAGGCCTAGTTTCTGATTTGTAATGAATGAATGAATGAGATTACATTTGTATAGCGCATAGCTACCCGGAGGCCTCCTAGCGCTTGCGGACACGGAAAGCACAGAAGAAAATAAATATCACTGAAATGCTGAGAGGAACAGGTGGGTTTTGAGCTGTTTACGGAAGATCGATATATTAGGTTCACTTCGGAGCGTATGCGGGAGGGTGTTCCAGAGGTTGGAGGCATTCAGAGAGAAGGAGCGTCCGCCCCACCTAGATCTTCGAACTTTCAAGGGCGTAGCAAGGAAAGCTTGATTTGTAATTTGAAAGTAATGATTTGTATTGGTATTTTTTACTTATACCGGGGACTCCCATCTTGACGATGGGGAATGATTCAAGCATGGAAATCTATGAAACTTCCAATACTGGAGTAATAGAAGATACTGGTGGAGAAAGAGAGGAGTGGCATTGTCATATTGTATGAATGCTGGTGCTGTGGCAGGCTACTAAATTGAGACAATGACCAAAGAGAGGAGGGTTGAAGTAATGTTCAGGTGGTGGATGTAGTGTTTGGGAGATAGTGAGATAAAGCCATAATGGGGTTGTTAGAAATGGGGTTTCTGGTCGGTTAGGGTATGCACCTAAGCCAGGCAGAACCCACCACTCTAGTCAGGGTAACGGAGTTACACACACAAGATAACCTCTGCTCACCCTTTGGAAGTTTGGCAGAGTAGTCAGGCTTATCCCAGAGGTAATGTATAAAGCGTTTGAGCAAGACACACACACACATACACACACCAGTTGCACACTACACCACAAAAAGAGACTCTACACAATGTTATATAAGAATATCCTTTGTATTGTACATAAAACACTTTAGACGTAATCACATAAATCACTGTGCCACTAGGCATTTGTCATGACGTCACATAGATCATAAAATCACTTTCGCCAACCAGGCAATTGTCATAACATCACAAGTTAGTGCAAGCAAGTAAATACTTAGAGGTTGCACACGTTATAAAAATAACAAAAATCACTGCGCATATAATGTACACTCTGAAATGATACTCGTTATCCTGTCATTGTAGTGCATACATGACATAAATCATCACATCAGGGAATGACATGCAGTAGGTTGGTCAGGAAGAAGAAACACAAGTGTTGCCACACATTACCAAATATAACAAGCAGGACATGAACCACAAGAAATCACCATAATCATGTAGTCCTCTCCTAGATATAGCGCACTTGCGCTTACCTTACATGTTGGAGGGTAATTCCAGTTCCTAATGTGGATGCAGGCACTCCGGTCCTCCTATGAGAGGAACTATGGTAATGTGGGAACTTAGTAGCGGGCCTCCGTCGAGGTCTCACCCTGTTCTCTTCAAGAAGATACCGTGACCCCAGGTATGTTATCCCCTCAGGCAGCGGTCCGCGATCGTGAGGAGCAGCTGCTGAAACCAATGCAGGGTTCTTGCCAACAACAGAAGAAAAAAAACACGCAGGGGCCTTCTCAGGGTTTCCCTCCATTTGTGTAGCCAAATAGTGACCCCAAAGCTATGCTGAGTAGGCGGGGAGGCCTTGCCTGGTCCTCCCCGAGTGCCGGACTGTATGCAGCCGCATAGCCCGCAACCGCACTGAGGGGCTGCTGCTGTGGCCGGAGCGGTCACCGCTGGTGAGAAGACCTGCTGGCCTTTGTGGTCCCGGGGGTGAGGAGGAGGGGGAGCTGGCTGTGGAGAGCGGGCGCTGTCATCCTCGTCGGCCTTTAGCAGATCCAAAAAGGGGAACTCTTCTGCTCTCTCTCCTCGTTTTGTTTTCTGGCAGGTGGGCCCCACTGACGGGGGTTTCTGCCGTATGGCTGGTGCTTTGGCTTGCGGCTCTTGCATTGCCATGGCAACCTTTAGGGGCCGTGCTCAGGCTTCCTTTCATGCTGCGGCTCCCTGGCCGACTCTGTACTCTTGAAGGTGGGGGCGCTCTAGGGGGTGTTCTCATCCTGCCTCATGTACGGAAGGAAACGCTGCTCTTCAGAGTTGGGGAAAGTGGGATGCGCTTTCACCCACGCGCTTCAGTGTCCTTCCAACGAGCCTAACAATAAAGCGCTCAACACGTGTTAGGTGCAGAGACATCCGCCAGAACTCTCCACTGAGATCTCCTCACTGCCGGTTGGGTCAATAGGAGAAAAAGGAAAATACACGCTGCTTGTCCTAGGAGAGCGCTCACCACATGCTTCTCCTTTGGAAGTGGCCTCGCTAGTAAAACAGGGAGAGCTGCACCACCCAGTCCCTGGAGAACAACTGGGGGCACAATGCAGGGAACCAGCAGCAAGCCAGCACATCAGGGCCCTTGGAAATAAAGTGGCAGTCCTTCTCATAGCCTCACAGGTCACAGGTCAGCACAAGCAAGGGAGTCCAATGACGGTTCGTCCTGGCAGTATCACAGTTCCTTTTGGCAAGGTGCAGTCTATAGAGCCAGCAGCATCTGGTTACAAGTCCTGTGCAGTGTCTAAAAATATGGGGTCAAAAAGTCTTTGTTCTGGGGGCACTTCAAACAACTTTCAGAAGTGCAAAAAACCCCTTTCCATCCCAAGCCCTGGCTCCAGATACACGACACATGGCGGGGACAGCATTGTAGCATTGTGAAAGTGAGACACAGCCCTATTCAGGTGCAGGTGTAACTCCTCTCACCACTCTAAATGCAGACCAGGCCTATTCAAGTGCAAGGGAAACTCTTCCCACCACGTTAAATGCAGCCACGGTCTATTCAGCCCAGCGCTGAGTCACCCAGAAAAGGCAGAACACACCTCAACCCCCATTGTGACTGTCTAGAGTGAATGCACACCCCTTTCTCCTGTCTGTCAGTCTAAACCAGACAGTGAATACACAACCAGGCAGGGCACAAAGAGTCATAAGCACACAGAAATGCCTACTTCTAAAAGTGGCATTTCAAAAGTAGTAATAGCAAATCCGCTTTTACCCAAAGCAGGATTTATTACTACTATTCCAAACATGCCAAACATAGCCTCTTTCATATTAGAAATTACCACTGAAACACATATCAGGGAATTGCCAATGCAAACCTATGAGAGGGCAGCCTCACAGCAGTGAGAAACCAAATAGGCTGTTTGTCACTACCAGGACATGCCACACAGCTAAGGCACATGGCATACCTTTTACCTACAAAACACCCTGCCCATAGGGCTACCTAGGGCCTACCTTAGGGGTGACCTGTATGTAGTAAAAGGGGGTTTCAGACATGGGCAACACTTTACATGCCACTTCACTGCGGCAGTAAACTGCACAGGCAGGCCCTGCAGCGGCAGAGGCCTGAGACCAGTTTGAAAGGCTGCTTCTGTGGGTGGGGCAAGCAGCACTGCAGGCCCACTATTAGCATTTAATTTACAGGCACTGGGTATATGAGATGCCACCGTACAAGGGACTTACAGGTAAATTAAATATGCTAGTAGGCCAATCTTACCAAGTTTACAAGAGAGGGCACATGCACCTTAGCACTGATCAGCAGTGGTAAAGTGCCCAGAGTCATAAAACCTACCAAAACAGGTCAGAAGAAATACAGGAGGAAGGCATAAAGTTTGGGGGTAACCCTTCAAAAGGGGCCAGTTCCAACAGGGGTCTATAGTCAAACTGTAAGGAAGAAGGTGATGTAATGTGATGTAATGTTGGCACGCTGGATTAAAAGAGGATTCTGTAGGGAAGAAATATAGTGTAGTTGAAATTATATGATGGGTATCCTCTGTGGGATTATACATAAGTGTAAATTTTGGGTATTGTACGGGGACAAAGGGTGGAGTATGTTTCTAATAAAGGGTTTAGGAGACAGTTGCTATGTGGATGAGTATTTTAGGGGTAGAAGTGTGTTATCCTCAGCACAGCAGCAATATTGTTGGGCGGGGTGGGGCCATTTTGCATCACTGATTATAAAAGCGTCAAATGTGTGGCAGTGATAAAGCAGTGTGGTATAGTATATAGTGAACCGGCAGCTGTAAGGATGGAGGTATTAGTTCATAGGGGTACTGTAGGAAGGCAAGTGGGGTCATTTTGTAGAATGTGTTTCATGAGGAAATTGTTCAAGTTGATCCACATACCTCGAATAGACTGGCCGTTAGTTCTTCCAGCTCCTGCTCCAGCTGTTCCCTCACTCTGCTCAACCTCTCACACTCTCTATCCTTCAGCTTCAATTCCTGGGAACAGGACAGCAGAGACAATCTGTAAAGTGAGTAGTCCAGTGAAGAATGGGCTACACAGTCAGTGGTTAACTCAACAAAATGGGAGACGGAGAAGAATATGGACCCCACACATATGCAGATATGCAAATATAACATGTGAAGATCCTGAGACAAAAACAATAAGATATGAGCATGCCAAATACTACACGATTTAGCGAGACGAGCAACAAAGACAGACATGATGAAACATGGAAAAAACAAGATAATAAACAGACAGGCTGCCAGAATTTAGAATTATGGCTAGCATATGTAGTTCCTTTTCCAGTCCTGGATTTTCCTGTAGTAAGCCTTGACCTTTCACTGACTATTTCTTCTACTTCCTATCAATGTTCTCATGCTTTGATGCAATCCTTCCAAGAACACAAATCAGTCGTGGGTCCACAGCGAATAAGTTGATGAAAAGTAAAAGTCACTCACCATAGTAATTTTTGTTTTCTCTGTATGTCAGCCCTCCCAGTCACACCAATTGCTAGGCTCTACTTGCATTGTGCTGTAGAGCACTGTGGGTGCTTAAACTATGCCTCCTCGTCACCAAGTTACTGTCACCTCAGACTGCTAGTGAGGGTGAATACTTCATAACAAGTATAGAACTCAGGTGAGGGAAGGTAGTTTGTATGACTGAAGGGGGAAGAGAAGAATGAAGGAGTTACTATTGGGAGTACCCTTTACTTGTACATCCAAGACTATTTAGCAATAGATTAGAAGGTTCTACGCATAAATTGCAAAAAGAGAGGCTGAAGCATGACATTCTTTGAGAGCTGCCACTAAAAATATCATTTTCAAATAGCTTGGCAATTTGGACATAAACTTTGGAATCAGAGCCAGTGCAAACTATTTCCACAAAGTGTGCAGAGCAGGCCATGCCATTGCTTTCAGTATTACGTCAATGAGGTCATCCCTATCTGTTAACAAAGGATGCCTTGTCTCAAACCACATGATCATGTAGTTCCTTCCTAACCATCTTTCTTCACCATGCTGGAGAGGGTTTGAAGAAAGTATATATTTCCCTCAGTTAGGTAGCTATCACCTCCAAGGGAATCAAGTATTGTTCTTAGTTAGTCATGTCTCCCTTTGAACCAAAGCACAAGGCTAAGTTGAGTTCCTTATTTGGAATATTGCTTTCTTAGTAGCCATTACATTTGCAAGAAGGGTAAGCGAGCTTCAAGTTCTTAGTACAGAGGAACCATATTCTGTTTTTCACAGGAAATGGTCTTGTAGCGTATTCATCCATCCTTTCTTCCTAAAGTCATTTCGGATTTTTCATATCAAACATTTTATTAATTGACCTTTTTCTCAAATCCCACAACTCTGGCAGAGTCACTTTTATTTTTAGGAGCGCTTTTCAACATTAATTAGACAGAACCAAAGGATATTTACAAAGCCAAATTATAGGAATGTCAAGAGAGATCTGGCTTCTTCTAAGCACACACTTGTTAGATGGATTGTCTCCTGTGTAGTTATTTGTTATGGAAAAGCTAATAGGCCTTTGCCTGGTAAATCTAAGTCTCATTCTACAAGGTAGAAGACAGCTACTGCTAAGATGCGGATGGTCCTCATTCCTAAAATTTGTAAAGCTGCGATTTGGAGGTCAGTCCATACTTTAGCAAAATATTATTGTGTTGACTCGGACTGTACGGCAGATGGTCTTGTGAGCCAGGCTTCTCTGCAGATCTTGTTTGTTTAGGTGTTGATTCTATTGCACTGAGTGCTTGGGGGGTGAGTTACCTTGTTAATTTATTCTGCCTTTTATGAACGTCAGAGAAAATCCCATGTTGAAGAAGGTAAAGTTACTCATTTGTTCTTCACCATTATTTAATTTATTTAATGTATTGAAGCCTCACCTGCCTCCCTTTGGTTTGGTGCCACCGTTTTGAACTCAAGCTTCTTGTTCCAATCTACTCTTGCCTTAAAAAACAAACTATCTAACCGACTCTAAGCTGGACACGATGGGCCGGAGCAGCCTTATACACATATTGTCCCAGATCAAACGCAAAGTTTTATTTCCAGGGAGGAGAAAGAGAATTTTGTGTAGGGTATAGGATACTGCCCCCTACTTAACACATTACACATGTGTGTATCCTCTAACCCTTCTTACTGATTTGTACAATCAGACCGAAGGAAGAACTCAAAAGGAACCTTTACTGCTTCTTTCATTTACCTTCACACAATCTATTAGTGTAGGGACTTTATTTGTATTATTTAAAACCCTGGTAGGAAACTAGTGCTGCGTGGAACATGGTAGAGCCCATCCTGGGTTATAGGAACTAGGATGAGACCAGATAATGAAGCATGACACCAACAGAGTAGACACAGGTCTGAAAAAGAACCAAGAAATGCTCCTCTTGGGTTCTTCCATCTTTCCCTTCCGAAGATACTAATCAGTAAGTGGGGTTATAGGTAATACACAGGTGTGATGGGATACTGCAATTCTTAAAGTGGCAGGCTCACAGTTTCACAGCCCTGCTTGATTATTTGCACATAATTTCCTGTTATTTCCTTTTTTCTCTGTGTTATGTTATGCAGTAGTGTTTCAGTCGAATGTGCTTTTCATGTTTCAGTTTGGTTGATTGGATGTTTTATAAATGAAACAATAAATGCTGCCTTATTGGGCACGTTTTCTATGGAAAACATTATTTTAATTATGCGTTACAGGATCTCACAGAGAGGCAGAGATATTGTACCTCTTTTGAATATTGGAGAGAATCCCATGGTGAAAAACCAAGATCTGATTTGGTTATCAGTGTCATTCTGTAATGAGTGTTGATGCACTGTTTGGTGACTACTTTAAGGACTTACAGAATTGGTGGAAAATGATACAGGAACTGCCCTCCAACTAAGGGAGTTTCACCTAGCAAGGACTGGTCTCTTCCAATCCATAATATACACATATCCATATCCAAAAAACCTTCAGGCAGCGGTGTTGGGTTGAATGAATGAATGAATGAATGAATAAAATATTTAATAAAGCGCACTGCGGCCAAGCGGCTTCCTGGCGCTGAGGACCTGATCAGAACTCACAAAGAACACCCCGGGAGACTAGGAAGGAAAATCCTGAGAGAAAAGAAAGGTTTTGAGGGCCTTACGGAAGTGAGTGTAAATGGAAATAGAGCGAATGGAGAGTGGAAGACTATTCCAGAGCTGAGGGGCCAGGACTGAAAACCGGGTGCCCCCCGTTCTGGATTTACGGAAGCGGGGGATGTGCAAAAGAGACAGGGAAGAAGAACGAAGAGTGCGGCTAGGGGCGTGAGAAGAGATAAGAGAAGTGATGAAAAGGGGAGCAGAGCGGGAATGAGCCCGAAATGTTAAACAAGCCAGTTTAAAAAAAGATCTAAAACGAACAGGAAGCCAGTGGAGGGACTTGAGTGCAGGTGTGATATGAGAGGATTTGGGGAGTTTCTTTTCTTTTTTTGTAAAACCGACACTGTAATGAGTGGCAAGGGTTTATTCCATTGGCTGAAAACCTCTGCCAAATCATGTGTCCAGAATGGTCCCTATGAAGAAGTGTCAGACTCATGCTAACCATAAATATATTGTATTGTTTTATTTTCGTTTTGTCTGAAATAGTTCTTACAAAAGATATTTCCCAGTTCCTGTCTGACCAAGAATAGTAATGACTGACACTCAATAAAATCAATGCTCGGTGACCAGGAGGATGCTGTATCCTTGCAATATCTAGGGAGGCAGATCCATTTATTGCTATAAACCATCTTAAGGATATATCTGCTGGACTGTTGATGTTGTCAAGTCCTTCTCCATGTTTTTGCTATATACTCTTCTGACCCATGAAGCAGTCCTGTGAAATGCTTCATTATACCCACAGCCATCTTATTAGTCTGAGCGAACATTACTTGAAACAGAGAATCAGAGAGATAGATGCACCGTTTGCACCCCTTGAGCCATGCCACACTCTGTCTCAGCTGCTACCTATGTAGTTAGGAACTCCCATGCTGTGCCCATGCAGACAAGAGGCCCAGAGCTCTATGTGTGCCAGGATCACTGTGGAAAAGAATCCTTGAGTGGCAAGAGGCCTTACCTTCTGAGCCTTCTGCAGCTCTTCCTTCAGGATCTCTGATCCCTTCTCCCGTATTTCCACCGAGGAACTGCGCAGGCGGGAGACGTCGTAGGTCTGAGCGGGTGGCGGCTCCTCCTTGGCAGCCCCATGGTGCCCCACCTCTTCTGAAGGACTCCATTCCCCCATTGGGTGCTGCTTGCTCAGCTGCAAGCCCACCGCCTTTACTGCAGGTTGGCTAAATGGAAAGAAGCAGCTTTGTGAACAAGGGTCTCCACAAACAACCCAACAGTATAAAGTAACAGACTCATGGACACCTCTCATTTACTGAAAAAAGTTTCTAACAATATGGAGCGGTATTTTTAGGTCTCGCCTAGCGTTGCAGCGCATGCGCTGCTCGCTCGGCGAGACATATAGCGAGAGAGGAGATTTCAGAAGGGGACTTGAAGCCCCGCCCATCATTTTCATTGGGTGGCATCAGCGTTTATGCTAAACGCTGGCTTCCCCTTGAAAAGGATGCTTTTTGGTCACTGCCCTTTCTCCCTTTTGGATGGCCCATCCGGACTGGGTCGTCTGCTTCACGGCTGTCGTGAAGCACTTTCTTATCTTTAGGGGGGCAATCTGTTTCTAATTAGTATGGCCTTAGCAAGGCCATGCTAATTAGAAACAGAGGCCCCTGGGGAGGAGCGGGTGTGTGGTGAGCTCTGAGCCACAAGTCTGTTCAGACTTGTGCTTTTATATTTTTTTGAGCCATAGATTTTGACATCCTTAAACATGCACTGAGAGGACAATTTGAGTTTTTTGTTTGCATATTTCTGTCTACTGCTCACGAATATCCACTTTAAATCATTCAGTGGCATGCAAATAATTTAACCTTATCAAGTTGATGCCTGTTAATATGAGATGCCGGTTCATTTTCTCTCATACATCGAGCGCCTAAAATTCCAAACTTAACTAGGTACGTTTTATGCCAATAGGTGGATTTGCTGTCCTGAAAAATGAATTGTATGCTTTCCAACTTGCAATTCGAGCATTTGAAGAAGAAAAATGTTTAGTGCACAGAGACTTATCTCGAATAATAAGCACAATCGTTTTTTTATATAGAGTTTAGTGGTTATTGTGGGGTTGAGGGGGTTTTGGGCAATCGAAAGACTGAGCAAGTAATTGGTTGAGAAATGTGCAGGTTAGTTGGGAAAACCTGGGATTACAACTGGTATCCAGGTTTTGCTGTGGACTCTTTGACCCTGGATCTTATATTTTATGTTATATGTTCTGTACCGTTTCACCCTCAATTTCACCCTCCCACCTTCAGAGCTGCACATTTACATTGAATAACCAGAGAAAGGCACCAGTAAATCGGTTAACCTGTTAACCTTCTCCTGACAATTTCACCTGTTTCAGTTTTCAGGGACTAGTTTCCGATTATTGACAATATATACTTGCAATGCAAATGCTTATCTGATTGAATATGCCACAGTTTCACAGATGGAGAGGGCTCAAAATATACTAAGACTATTGTTATCCTTTACAGTGCTAAAGACCCCTCACCCACAGTAGGTGGCATGCATCATCATAGGGGTTGCTTCTTACCAGCGGTAAGTTACTCAGTGGGCTCATTCTGAGTTCTTTTTGGTTTTGTTATAGGACGACTTGGTCCTAACAGTCTCTATGCTGCTAAAATTATATCCAGTTGTCCCTTCAGTGCCCTTTATTATTCATAGCCACTAGTACAAGTTAAAAAAGTTAAAATATAGTGAGTTACACAGGATTAGGAAACAACCTTCATCCTATGCTGTGCTTGACATGTTTAAGCACCAAGATTAGGAACCACAAAGTAATTGAGCATTCCTTAGGGCCCAGAGGGCTCTATACTAATTTGCCTTAGGCTGTGCCTGTAGGTGTGGTGGAAGTGACACCATCTAACCAGGATTTAACAAGCTGCATCTGTACATAGTAATTCTGTAGAGATTAACAAAAAAAATAATTGCTCACATAATGCATTCTTTTCACGTATACCAACTTTATCATAATACTTTACGTTTAGAGGCAATGCTCTTGTGAATACAAACACATGACCATTCTTAACTTTATCCATCAGTACAGCAGACCACCCACAATATATCACTGGAACTCACACATGGTATTGATTACAGTTAAGTACCCCTATTATCAACTCTTCGATCTATTAAATATACATGGATTCTGAGTGAGTGGGGTTAGTTTAGAGTTTGTCTATATAAGATTAGCTTAGTGTGAGGGGATAAAAAATAGCTCAGTTAGTAATCTCCAAAGTATTAATTTATTTTATGTCCAGGAGTAAACAGGATCCCAGTTTACCTCATTGTTGCTAAACCCCGCATCCCAGAACTCCTCTGAATACTGGGAGTGTGTGGTGGCATCTTTCTTAAAAAAAGGTGCCTGTGTGTACTGCTAACTCCAACACCACCATGTATACACGCACAGCGGTCACTTGCTTGCTCTGCATAAATTGCTACTCAAACTGTAGCAAGAGTTCTCAGGAGTGGTACTAAGTGGGTTCACTGATTACAAATTGGGACAAAGCGTGTTTCTTGACCCAGTTAGCAAATATCTCTATTACTGCCTTAAATTAGCTCAGTCTAATGATACTCCTTTAATTCTGGAATGAATGCGTGAGACTTATCGCAACAGCTTTAGGAGAGGATTATCCTAAATTTTAAATGATTGCTCTTGACACTACACTGGATACAGTGCTTCACCCTTAATATAATCACGAGGAGTGTAACTATCCCCATTGTCATGTTTTTCAGGAGTGCCACCTTATATGACTAGAAGTTAGGCTTAAGGGAAATTAGGTCAAAGCATTCCAATCAGTCTCATCATACAGTCCCTGCTTATCCGATGCCAGTGTTAAACAAATTCACAGACGAGTAAATGACTTCACTAGTCGCCAGAGTAAAGGATAATAAGACTACTTCATTCTATTTGCTTTTGCCTACATCCAAGTTATGTTTTTATATAGTTCAGATTATATATTCTTGATATTACACTGTTTACGGTTTTGGTGATTCGTGCATTTTCTATGATTAGTTACACCTGAAACTGAAGCAGTTGCATATGCCACATGCATTGTTTTCACAATTTCTCATTCTGGACCCCATTCTTTGTGTGGTGTGTCTGTATAGGGGGCGTTAACGTAAGTCAGAAGGAAAGAGGTATAGCTTTTAGATTCTGGGACATATAGTGAGAGAGGAGATTTCAGAAGGGGACTTGAAGCCCCGCCCATTATTTTCATTGGGTGGCGTTGAAAAGGATGCTCTTTGGTCACTGCCCTTTCTCGCTTTTGGACGGCCCATCCGGACTGGGTTGTCTGCTTCACGGCTGTCGTGAAGCACTTTCTTTTCTTTGGGGGGGGGGGCATCTGTTTCTAATTAGCATGGCCTTAGCGCGTCCATGCTAATTAGAAACAGATGGCCCCCCCTAAAGATAAGAAAGTCTGCAGGCACTACCCTGCACACTGAGGCCCCTTTGGAGGGGCGGGTGTGTGGTGAGCTCTGAGCCACAGGTCGGCTCCAGCCCAGTGATCAGTGCAGGGTTGGGAGCCAACTGCGGATGGAAGCCGGTGCAGGGCTCGGTGTCCCTCCCGCTGCTGCGTCTCATCTAATGCAGCACTCCCCTCAATGGGATCCCAGCTCACTTCTCTTGCCACCAGTGTTTCACTAACTTCTAGCCCAGGAGTAGCACGTCAGCCTGAAAATCCAAATCACATGAGCACCGCAATGGGCCTTCTGTCAACTGAAATGCCCCAAACAAACCTACCATCCATGCACAAAAACTCAGGATGTGCAACCATTTGTTTTTATTTGTGCGCTTGTCATACTTCTCAAAAACATAAACGTCATAAAAGCTTTGAGTTGTTGTAAAATTCCATGTGCGTTGAACAGCCGCAGACAATCCGAACTTTCATGAGTATTCTGTATATGAGTTTAATTTGTGCTGAACGAGGTGTGCACTCGAGCACACACTGGTCTTGAGTTACCGGCCTAAAGGGAAACATGGCAGGCGCTTGCATACAAAAATACTCGTGAGTTACCAGCACCAACCAATCCTTAGAGAGTAAAATGCACAAATACTTAGGGAAAGGAAACACAGGAAAAACTAACTGAGACTATGCTTGCATGGAGAAACTTTGCACCCCCCTACTGGTCTCTGCATGCATCGAATACCGCAATGCCCTCTCCATACTCAATACAAAGGCTCAAAGTCTCAAAATATGGAAGTCCGCATCATTTCGCAGTTAGAAAGCATCCCCTAATCGGGACTGACTGACCGTTGCACTGCAGAATGTCATTCATGATTCCACGCTTCGCCCACAAGAAGGACCCTCACTTTCAGTCACTGGGGCAACATTGGCAACCCTCTGCTCACACCGATGAACCTAGCGAACAGTCAGTATCAGGCAGGCACGGGAGACAGGCGCTTCTGTGAGAGTGGCGCCTGCGTCTGGAATTCCCTCCTCCGGGACATCTGCGCCCCTCTAATCTGATGATTTTCACAACAGGTAACCCACACGCCTCACCCTCCCGATACTGGTGCCCGTCATTGCTTCAGCATAGTATGTAACCTTCCAGTGATCAGTGCAATGCTGTGACGTGTCACACAATAAGTGTCATGCCCATGTCCTGCCTCTCTGCACGGCTCTCAGGATACACTCAGTGGAAGCAAGACCCCGAGCCATGGACACGTGAAGCTCTGGAAGAGCTGTGCTGTACCTGACTGCTTTCCTCTCTCGTGTACCTACGCTGCCTGTCCCAGGAGCACTCGCAGGAAATTAAATTATGCAACCCCTGCAATCATGGTTTTTTTTGGGGGCAGTTTTATGCGAATGCATTAGGGCACCTTGCGAGAGAACCAGGCCAGTTACACGTTTTTAGGAATGGGGCGATCACGTGATTTATCCAGACTCAATGGGCGTTGAGCCAAGTCTGAGATGTACGCCTGGTTGCCCAGCTCTAGCCGCAGGCCACCTCTGCTCCCCTTCATCACAGACCCTAACTCCTGCAGTGTTACATGTTTATGGGTATTCCTGCCACCTGCTGCCAATGTCTCATTCCCAGCACTGCCCCCAAGGCATGAGGCAGGCTTTCGCCTACGTTACCGGTCCTACCCCCCCACCCCTCCACTCCCACCCCTCGGCCCCAATGCTCTAATAGCAAACCAGACCCTGCGACCCCTCACCCAGCCTCCTAGAAACATCTGTCCGGTTAGACAGAGCCCTAAGCGCTGTCCCTGAAGTCTGTGCCCCTTCCGTGACGTCCGCCCTCTCCACCATCTTAATGAACGCCCCGCTTTCTATTTCTGGGCACTTTTGTTGCACAGGGAGTCTTCGTGTCGAAACGAGGCCCCCTCAGAAGTGCGGCACGTTACTGGGAGCCGGGATGGGTAAAATAAAGCAAAACCGTTACTGGGTGCCACGGTGGGTGAGGCAGGCAGCCACCCCCAATGTAACAGTTTATACAGTTTACACTGTATTTTCTTTTTTTTTGTGCAGGATTTATATAGCGCAAACTCTAACCCGAAGTTACTGGAGCCTTTACATGAGCACCAGTTTCAGTTATACAAGGACACATTCATTTTTAGGTCTCGCCCACTTACGAGATATGGTCAGTAACGGACACACTCTATGCAATGCAATAGGTGTTGCTTTTGGTATTGTAAATAACAATGGCTTTTAATTTTTTTAAAGGCATTGCCATTTACAATGCCAATAGCTCCAAAATACACAGTTGCGAGACCTATTGCATTGTAAATGCTTGTTATTAAACAGCACCCTGTGGTCTCGAAAGTATTCCTTTTCACTTTTTTATTTATTTATTTATCCGCCAACTAGAAGTTCCTTTATGGGGAGTTTATAATTTTTCATTAACATTTTGGCAAATTTCGGGTTCTATTGAAGTTACTGTCCCACTGTCTCCTCTCCCAGAATAAAAGGTCTGCAATGTTCTGTTTATCAGGTGTTTCTCCTTCATAGGACCACAGTCGGCGCTCTTTGTGACATCATTGAGATTTCTCTTCTCCGAGTCGGAGCCCGTATCTGTTTCCTTTCAGTTTCCGTCACTGTTTCCATCTCTGTAGCAGGATGCGCGCCAAGGTCATTTTGGATGCGAAGCGCTCATGATTCCCTGTTGCTGCGCTACATAGCTGCCAGGTTTTCCATTTGTTTAAGTGTGACAAGGCCATGTTTTAACTCTACACTCTGACTCTTCCCCTCCACAACCTCTTTTTACTCATCCAAAAGCCTCCTCCTACTGCTATGACCTCCGATAAATAAATAGTTTCAAGTTTCAAGTTTATTTTATTATGATAAGGAACTCTTTATGAGGTCCACATAAAACAACATATACATACAAAACAAAAAATACATAATATATTATTCCATCACAATTACTCAAGCTTAATACAGGTCCAAAAAACATTTAAAAAAGTTGTACAGTTTAAAAGCAAACATTTCATTAGGTGGATTAATCAAGGCCGCCTTAAATAAAGAAGCAGATAATATGTTGAGTTGTAAGCAAATTGGTCTTAACCATCTACGCCTGCAAGACATCAGTGCAGGACAAACAAATATGACATGATCTAAGTCCTGATCATACAATTGACAAAGATCACAGCATGCCGAATGACCATACCAGCTGGCATGTAGAGCTTTCAGGGGAAGCAAATTATGTCTTACTAAGTACACAAGGCGTCTGACGCCATGAGAGATGTTCCAAGACATATACAATTGAGCTTTTCGCAGGGTATAAGATTCGATAACAGGCGAACCACCTTTTTTCGCTAAACAGAAGTCTCTATCCTGACAAAACCCCAATTCCCAAGAGGCTGACTTCAAAACAGTTTTTAATTGATGAGAGGATAATAAAAATAAAGTCCCCTCATCCAATTTTAATTGCAGCACGGCAAATCTGAAGTTTTTTACAATCAGGGAGAAATCATTAAAAGATCCTAATAATTCATTTTTTATAAGATCTCTTAAGGTATTAGGTTCACCTTTAGATAAAGCTACAACCCAACGTATTATACTTGCCAGACCTTGAACCCAACTACTACGTAAGCCCAATTCCTGTCTCAAGGAAGCAGTCGAATTTGCTGTACCTACAGACATTAAACTGCGTAAAATTTTCCCTTCCGCAGAATTTAAAAAATTCCACTTTTTTACATCAATTAACTCAATTCCGTATAACAGGGAGGCCGGAACTTTCGCTCTGAAAACATCTAAAAGAATAGAAAAATGCCTTCTACCTGTGGCTTTATACAGGGAAACTAAACTCTTTCCCTGAGAAATAGCCTTCCGGGAGTTATTATCAATGTGTAATTTGTCACTTAAATTATAAGTGACAATTTTACCTAGGAAGGTGTAAGATTTCACATATTCCAATTTTTCCCCCCCACAACCCATGGATAATTAAGGCATTTAGGCTTCTTTCTACCGGAAAAGCAAATCACCTTGCTTTTTGCCGAATTTATTGATAAAAAATGACTTTCCGCAAATTCAGAGAGTGCTTGCAACCGATTGTTCAGGCCCCTTGGGGTGAGATCCAAAATCAGGATGTCATCTGCATACATAAGGCATGCAATTGGAACACCACCCAAGGAAGGGGCAATACCGGCGCAAGCCGAAAGTGTGACGGGTAAATCAACTGTATATAAAGAAAATAACAATGGAGCCAAAAGGCAACCTTGCTTCAACCCATTGGAAGTGGGAATTAATTTAGATACACCACGTTCACCTCCAAGTAGAACTCTGCACCAGGTGTCAGAGTAAAGGGCGCGAATTAACTTGATCAGGAATGGGGGCATACCTAAGTTAAATAACTTTCTCCACAGCAAAATTCTATCTACTTTATCAAAGGCGGTGGAGAAGTCAATAAAGGCGCCATATACCTGACCACCACGGATTTTCACATATTTTTCAGTAATAACTTGCAATGCAGTCAGGTTATCTAAAGTTCCATGATTTTGTCTGAAACCTGTTTGCTCCATGGGAAGAATTTTATGTTCAGATACCCATTGATTCATTAAAGTAAGCACACATTTTGCGAAAACCTTACCAATGGCATCAAGCAAGGCGATTTGACGGTAATTTTGCGGTAGATCTCTTGCCCCTTTTTTATATAAAGGGACAATAATACTTCCTTTCCAGGAGGGGGGGACTGTTCCACTAGAAAAACAAAATTTAAACACTGGAAAGAGTATTTTACTCCAAAGTTCACTCTGGTGTTTTAATACTGAAATAGGGATTTTATCAGGACCCATCGCACCAGAGGAACGCATATTCCTAATTGCATATTCAATTTCCCTTTCCGTAGGACAGTCAAGTATATTTGAGACATTTTCAGATTCAGCATTAAAAACTTGAGAATTATTGTTACTGTACAACTTCTCGATATAATGAACCCACACCTGTTCCTCAATGGCAATAGGCGTAGGACTGGCTCTGGTACCACAACCTTTGCCAATTAAGGACCAGAAAGTCTTGGGTTGGCCATTATAAGAAGCTTCCCTCAGTTGAATCCAGAGGGCATCTTCCTTAAAACGTTTTAAACGGGCCTTAAGTCTAACTCTCCTTCTCTTTAAGATAAACAACTTAGACTTAGCTTCTTGGGTAAAGGATAAAAATTGTCCCCTTACCACTTTGTTTATTTCTCTATTTATAGCCCGTAGAGGATGAGGGACTACGAAGGATTGTTTCACACCTGGTTTCTTTTTTGCGCTAGCAGATACAGAATCTAAAAAATTAATAAAACTCAACAGCTCTCTCCCTTCCCAGAGGGGTAAATTCTCAACAGCAAAATACAAAAGAGGCACCACATTTTCAACAGTACAAGTGTTCCAAAAACATTTCCCAGAACTGGAATCAAAATTCACAAAATCTGTATCCAGACTCCACGGATCCACTTTCTGAAGATTAACGGAGACAGAAAGCATCAATGCATTATGGTCACTAAGAATAGACTCAATGACCTTCATATCCTTTAGTAGGTGAAAACCGGCATAGTCTACCATGATAAAATCAATAATAGATTTTCCCTTATTAGATTTATGAGTATAAGCTGCCGGGGTGTCAGACCGAAGCCTCCCGTTTACTATTAAGCATTCAACTTTAAGTAAACCATCTAAAATAAGTTTACCTCTTTTGTTAGTTTTAATTTTAGAGGGAAACTGGGCAGGTGGTATATTCAAAGATTCTTCCAATTGAATATTTCTAAACAACTCCGACCCACAGTTAGATATATTACAATTTAAGTCCCCAAACATTAACACATGCGGGGTTGGGGAGACATCCAACACTTTAGTTAAAAACGTGAACAAAGTTTTTAAACCAGCGTTAAAACTACAATTGGGGGGAATATAAATATTAACCACAATCAACAATCTATTAGGGCAATCCTCAAAAACCTCTTTTAGGGTTATTGCTTGAAACAGTTTCCCTGGATCTAGATAGTGTGAATAGTTCCATTGCAATCTATTAGATAACAAGCATGCTAGCCCTCCCTTAGCATGGCCTCTTCTAGTGCTGGTTGCGCTGTATTCCAAAACAAAATAGTCTTTTTCCAAAGCTAATCTTCCTTCAACCCAGGTTTCTTGCAAACAAATTATGTCTGCCTTTTGAGAATGCAAGAAACCCAATTTCTCCTTATAATCCTTGAATCCTGCAGTGTTCCATGAGATAAATTTCAGCTCTCTGTTAAAAATTGGAAGATTGTTTAGAACAGGGAGCGGATTTACTCGCTAGAACTCCAGGTAACCAACTCCATTTAGAATGGTCATCCTTCCCTGTCTGCCTAAGGGGAGCGTTTTTGTATGAAACTAGCCTTTCATTCCTAGCCACACAAATTTTTAGGTCCTCTGATCTGAGATTAGACCAATCCGACAACAGCACACCCGTATTAGAGGGAAGTGATAGTGAAGAATTGGCAAGAATCCCTTGAGTACATTTTTCCCCAAAGTGCGGCATAACATCTATCCCTCTAACTTGAAATTCCTCTGCCCACTGTAGAACAAGATTTAACACAACTTTCGAATAGAATTTCACCCTTGTTGATCTTATTGGTTTCCCTACGAAGGAGTTAAGGAGAAATACAATATCTAAGTCGGACGTTTGAATTAATTTCAAACTTTCGATCTCTTTAAAACAGATCAGTAGGGCAGATCTATTTAAAATTAAATCTGGTTCAAATAAGGGAGAAAAATCAAGATATAAAGTATCCACACTTATTTTTTCTTTTGGGAGAATAACTGACATTGAGGATGGGACCTGAAAGGTTCTTGCTGACGGATTTAAGGAAGAAGAGGACGGGATGACCGATGAAGTGTTAACCTTAGAACTAACTTGGGAAGATCCTGCATTAACATTACAATAAGCTGAAAAAGGATTAGCGGAAGGATGGGAAACCTTAGGGAAGAAAGGATTGGTAAAGCTTATAGAACCTAGACCAGAGGCAGGGGCGACTTCTTTAGGCGAGACAACTCTAACTTCTACATGAGAGGTAGGAGACTGCTCCACCTGCGGGGAATCTTCTGCACTTAACTCAGCATTCTTATCAAAAAGAAGTTTCCTCTGTCTTTTTTTAGCGAATCTTCGAATGGGTCTCCTCTTCTTCATTCTAATCTTTTTGTGTTTCAGGGGACTCACTTTTCCCATCAATCCCGTATTTACTTTGGGGATCTCCTCTTCTTTAATTGGTGGCAAGGAGAATATCGGAAAAAGAGATGGAATTTCAGATTTGGGAACGAGAGGAGATGTTGCTATTACCTCTATCTTGTCACTCATTGGAGCTATACAATTAGCACCAGCCGAAACCACTTTGGCAGGATTGGGGACAGCTGGAAGAACTACATGTTTCTTTTCCTTTTGACCTTCTGTCAAAGGAGAAGATTGAGCTGAATCCAAAACTGCCGAAGCGGAAGGAGCGCTTATTTTTGGGGTCATCAACAGAGAGACCGATGGTATGGGAAGATCTAACACTAACTCATTTTTCCTTAGCAGAAGTACTTGCAAAATTTGCGTTACAGTGTCAAAAATACATTCCGAACCTCCCACAAATTTTTCGAGTAAACTCAAAATCGAAGAAAGAATTGATTCCAGAGAGGACAAAGAATTAGAAATTAGCCTCCCATTAATGTTTGGAGACCCCTCAGTTAAATTGTTCAACACTGGACCTGAACAAGATGTAAAGTTTAATTGAGAAAGGGAAAAATCTAGTTTATTAGAAGGTGTGCTTCTTAGAGGACCGGTATTCGAGATAGTTATTGCTTCCTCTAAAGGCACACCTTTAGGGTTCCCATGTAACGATCCCACCCGCGCCCTATGAGCTGTTAAATCAATGTCAGGCAGTGTAAAATCGTTCCCTACTACAGGGGATTTAACTGACGCGGCTGACAAAAGATCAGTATTCACAGATACTTTAAGAACATCCATTGTTGCAACTTGGGAGGGGACAATTTTATCCGATTTTGAGGACAGATTACCCGAATGTACATTCTGTTTCAGATGTACATTGTTTAACGCCGAAGGCGAGCCCCTTAGTACTTCAGGGCTAACTAAAATAGGCAAAGATTGACTAGCAACCAAGCTCAAACTAGAGGAAACATCGATGACCCCATTAACAGGCACCAAATCGTTAGACCCAGGGATTTCATTCGGGGACTGCAAATCAATGGGTTTATCTTTCCCTTTGTCCCAAAAATTGAAAAGCTGACATTGACCTTTCAATTGCATGGAAGTTGCAATTTTGTTCCGAAGGGGGTTAGATTTGGTTTTAGACCCAGATCTCCCTACAAGCACTCGGCCAGAGCGTAGTTTTTTAGCCGTCATGAGACTGAATTTGACGGGGAGTAAAAAGTCAATTAATAACAATTGTAGAATTAAAAAACTAAGAATCCTAAAATACAATAAAATCTATAAAAGCAGTGTCACACAAATTTAATACCGGAGAACCAAGAGAGGGGGCCCAGCCTTCTTCAGCCTCTGACGGCCTCAGACGGTCCCGCCCTTGTCCCGGGCTTCTCCCGGCGCGCTCCCGCGCGCTCCCGCGTTGCGGTGACACAAGGGAGGTTTATAGCCGCGCTGAGGCGGGGGAGGAGCCAGCAGGGAGAGCGGGTCAGCTGCTGGTGATGCCGAGGGTCAGGCGCTCCTGGGACTTGAAGTCCTCGCTTGACCACGCTCGCAGCCCTGCACACACCACCGCCACAGAGGCTCAGTCTGGAATAAGAGTTCGCAGGCACAGCGCGCTTCCAGCAGCGCTAATTAGAGAACCAGATGCGAAGCGGGACCCGCGAAGCGGGTTCCGCGAGGAGTAGATGAAAGGAAGAGCCGCTCCAGGGTGCTCGCAATCCAAAGCTCCCTCTTCAGTCTACACAGGTGACAGGTAAGGAAACCAACAGAGAAACTGACGCGCTGGTTTTAGCCGCGCTGAGGCGGGGGAGGAGCCAGCAGGGAGAGCGGGTCAGCTGCTGGTGATGCCGAGGGTCAGGCGCTCCTGGGACTTGAAGTCCTCGCTTGACCACGCTCGCAGCCCTGCACACACCACCGCCACAGAGGCTCAGTCTGGAATAAGAGTTCGCAGGCACAGCGCGCTTCCAGCAGCGCTAATTAGAGAACCAGATGCGAAGCGGGACCCGCGAAGCGGGTTCCGCGAGGAGTAGATGAAAGGAAGAGCCGCTCCAGCGTGCTCGCAATCCAAAGCTCCCTCTTCAGTCTACACAGGTGACAGGTAAGGAAACCAACAGAGAAACTGACGCGCTGGTTTTAGCCGCGCTGAGGCGGGGGAGGAGCCAGCAGGGAGAGCGGGTCAGCTGCTGGTGATGCCGAGGGTCAGGCGCTCCTGGGACTTGAAGTCCTCGCTTGACCACGCTCGCAGCCCTGCACACACCACCGCCACAGAGGCTCAGTCTGGAATAAGAGTTCGCAGGCACAGCGCGCTTCCAGCAGCGCTAATTAGAGAACCAGATGCGAAGCGGGACCCGCGAAGCGGGTTCCGCGAGGAGTAGATGAAAGGAAGAGCCGCTCCAGCGTGCTCGCAATCCAAAGCTCCCTCTTCAGTCTACACAGGTGACAGGTAAGGAAACCACTTAAATCCTTCACTCTTCTATCCCTCCACTATCCTTTTCAATCGAAATAACAGACTAACATGTCACTTCTCAAATTTCATATTCCACTATACTAAGTCACCCCTAATCCTTTATGGGTTCCAGAATAGCGTGCTACTCGCCAATAAAGCGCTTCAACACCCCATCAGGGTTACAAGCACTATATAAATGCAAAGCTTTTTCCCTTTTCGACCCCTCCCCAAGCCTTCTCAATCCAAATAACTGACTAACCTATCCACCATTCAAATTACTTTCATATTTCACTATACTAATTCAACACTAATCCTATAGGTTCCAGAGTACCGTGCTACTCGCCAAAAAAGCGCTTCAAAACCCATCATGGGTAGCAAGCGCTATATAAATATAAACCTCGTTCCCTGTTCTATCCCACTGCCTACCCTTCTCTATCCAAATAACTGAATAACATATCCACCACTCAAATTACTTCATATTTCACTGTACTAATTTTCAACACTAATCCTTTATGGGTTCTGGAGTAGCGTGCTACTCGCCAGAAAAGCGCTTCAACATCCATCAGGAGTAACAAGCGCTATATAAATACAAACCTTTTTTCCTCTTCTATTCTCCTGCTATCCTTCCAAATCCAAATAACTGAGTAACGTATACACCACTTAAATTACTTTCATATTTCGCAATACTAATTCAACACTAACCCTTTATGGGTCCCGGAGTAGCGTGCTACTTGCCGAAAAAGCGCTATGACGCCTCGTCAGGGGTAGTAAGCGCTATATAAATGCAATTACAATACAATACAATGTTTTCAGCCTGTGCGACATTTCAATTGTTTATGCGTGACACTATGAGTGACATTTTATCACAGGTGTACCAAGGCAGTTACGTTCACGTAAAGAGTTAAATTTCAGATATGAACTAGTCCTGTTCAATTTAATGGCATAGAATCATTCTTCAAATGCTGTGATGCGTTTGAAGTGTTCACGCTCAAGAGGGCTGGGGAGGCGGTCATGTCTATTCCGTAGATGCACATAAGTGTGACAGCCTGGCCTGGTTCACACCACAGGACAGCATGGGGTGAAGGGTGCACAGGGAGAGGACGCCAGAGGCGGCTTCACAAAAACATGTCCATGATCTGACCTTAATATGGTCTTATTCCGCAGTCCCAGTGTTTACCAAACAAACATAACCTTCTGTTCACTTTAACAGTGTAGCTACACCAGGGGCCAAGTCAACCATTTGGAAAGCAGCGTATTGAGTAAATGCAACTTTTCTTCTCTCGTTACCCTATCACACTGGTATACATACTGCATTCATACCAAATAGTTTGTGTATACAATTATGCTGAAAATATGTTATACTTTGTTGCGTATTACAGGGTAGACTGTGTTTTTTTCTGGGAGTTTTATATAGCAGGAACTAGACCCCAAGGTTTCAGAGCGCTTTACATGAGCATGGGCGTTACAGACGGACACATTCTTTTTTGTTGTTGTTTGGCACAGGATGATTGAGTGATTTGCCGAGAATCACAGGATGGTGCCGTCCTTGCCAAGACTCCAACCCGCTTCCCCAGCTTTGAGGTCGACAGCTCTAGCCATTAGGCCACATCCTCTCTTCCGGGTAAAATAATGCTTACTGCATCTATTTTTTTTTTCAGGACAAACTCATTCAGGTTTGTTTTGTTTTAAAGTAGAGCTTAATGATGATGCTTAACTGCAGCAAAAAACAAAATTAAATAAGCAGAAGACTAATAAATAGCTCTTAAGCCATTAGGACCATCCATTGGCTGCAGGAACGTCTCTGAGTCAGCTGCTGATGCAGGCGAGGAGTTATCCTTGATCTATTCCTTGAACCATCCAGGCCAACAGGGTACACAGCGTATACTCCTGCACCACTCTTTTTACACAGTCCCAGTACAGAGCCAGTTCCTTTGAGCACCACCTTTCTGGGCCTAGAGTACCTGATCATTGTATCTGGCAGGATAGCTGAGAGGGTTTCCATAGGTTAAGCTTCCATCTTTACTGTTGGTGCAGTGACACCGGGGTCCAGGGGCTTGAGGGGCTAACCAAATCCTAAGTATTGCTGTACTTTACAGTTCAAACAGCAGCTAGGCGGTCAAGTTCCTTCCTTGCACTAGGGCCCATGACACACTGGCTATGCCATTGAGAATCTCATGCATCGGTTGGAGAAACCTGTGGGCACCTTGCAGGTCACCAGTTCAAAGCCTACCAGAGCCAACTCAGGCTCTCATTGTCACAGGATGATAAAGTGAATGTCACAGAATAAGACTATGGTAACGCCTTGCAATGCCGCTTTAATGATGTAGCAAGAAGGCCCTAGCAAGTACCATATAAAATAAGCTCTGCCTGGTGACATGAAGGGAATCATTTTTGGGGTAATCCAAAAAGGCCCTAGGAACACATGCCACAAGTCACCACCTAATAGACTGCACTTCCTGCGGTAAAAATGATTCTCTGTGATCCCTGTCCAAGGTCTTCTGAGGCCTGCCAGTCCCATTAACCCAAGGGTCTCCAAACTTTTTGTGTTAAGAGCTACTTATGTTCAATGGAAATCATGCTGAGTTACTAATAATATTAGGGCCATATGTAGAAAGCAAAATTGCGATCGCAAACACCGAAATTCGCCGAATTTCGGCGTTTGCGATCGCAATTTTGCCAAGTGGAATGTAGGAAGGCAAATCTGCGTGCAAAATAAGGAATCGCTAAATTTGCGATTCCTTATTTTGCAATTGCATTTAATGAATCACAAATTTTGCGATTCCTTAAATGCAATGTAAGAAGCACCAAAAAAGTGCAATTTGGCCTTAAGGAATCGCAAATTACCACCAACTACAGGTTGGTGGTAATTTGCAATTTCTTTCAAAAATGCATATTTTTGCATTTTTCAAAGTGGCATGTGGTGCACACACATGTCCTTAGGGCATGTATGTGTGCCACATGTGCACCCATGCTCATTTCAGGGGTGCAACAGGGTGTCCTTTTGACACCCTGGCACACTTGAAATTGCATTCTCAATTTGCGATTCTCTAATTGAGAATCGCAAATTGAGAATGTCTTCCCATTCATTCCTATGGGCCTCTAGGCCCATAGGAATGAATGGGGAGGTATTCCTTAATTGCGAATTGCAATTTGCAATTCGCAATTAAGGAATATGTAGGATTCGCAAAATTATTTGCTAATCCTACCTACATTCCGTTTTGCAATTCTCTAATTGCGATTCCCTAAAAATTGCAATTAGAGAATCGCAAAACCTGTTCTACCTACATATGGCCCTCTGTGTTTTAATAGTGACCACATCAGACAAGATTATATTAGCGGCCGCTATAAGCAATATTAGTAGCAGTGATCACCTCAGTTCATCAGGCAGGTTTGCCAGCAGTAATGTAAACCAGCATTGGCAAAGCCAATAGGTCTTCCCTTTGCAAGAGCTTTTGGCATTGCCAGTATATTTTAGCCATGTTTTACAACAGCGTGACTGCTGTTTAGCATTACTAAGAGTTATTGGGGTAAAGAAGAGTGGCGTGGGGTGGAGTGTCGTAAAGTGGAGTGCCATGGAGTAGAATGGAGAGTTATGGAGAGGAATAGAGAGACATAAAGTGGAGTAGAGGAGAGTTGAGTGGCATGGAATGGAGTGAATTGGAGTGTCATGTAGTGGCGTAGATTGTTGTGGAGGAAGCAGAGTGTTGTAGAGTGGGAGGGCGTATAGTAGAGTGTCATAGAGTGGAGTGGAATGGAGTGAAGTGGAGTGTCGTGGAGTAGCGTTTGTGTTGTGGAGTGTCGTGGAGAGTAGAGTGTTGTAGAGTAGAAGGTCGCAGAGTAGAAGGTCGCAGAGTATAGTGTCAGACTGGAGTGCCATAGAGTAGAGAGTCATAGTGGAGTATGGTGTCGTAGAGTTGAGTGGCAGAGTGTCATGGAGTGGAGAACAGCAGAGTGGAGGATGATGCATACACAGTGACATAGCTTTGGGGGGGTGTATGAGGAGGAACACTGCCCCAAATAATTATCTAGTCGGGTCTTGGCCTGACAATAATAGTCGGTTAAGCCAAGAAAATAGTTGGCAAGTCAATTGTGCAACAAATATAATGCAAAAGAGTTGCTTCAAATTTAAAAAATGTGTATTTCTTTAACATACAGCAGTGAGTTCAGATTATATCACTGCATTGAGAAGCATTTATTAAAGTGACAGTTTTAAAACATGTACTTTGAAATATTCATGCCCCACCAGCCCTTACGAAAATGCCGCTTGTGAAACCAGAGGCAAGTCATTTGTCATGTGTAACCAGTATGTTGCCTAGATTCTCATTATAAATGGAGAAAAAATTGTAGTTGTTTGAATCAAAAACAAGGTTTTTGTACAACACACTTTCTAAGCTCACACATTTGAAAGTGCTCCCATATGTGATAATGAAGAAAAAGGAGGCTTGGCAAAATAAAATATTTGCCAAGGATCACACAATTTGTTTAAACAGGAAAGTCGGGATTGATCCTAGTGACCTAAGAAGATGTGTATAATTCGAAGGCACGGCAGAGGGCACAGATCAGATTGGGCCCTTACCCATCATTCACTGCACATCAGAGTGTCAACGGCAGGGCTTTAAGTGGGTCGACTCCTGCCAAGTTTCAAATGCAGCAGTAATTCAAAACTGTTTTTGTAATTGGTCCTTCTTGGGTCCTACATTCATGTGCATTACAGGCAAACCATTACAATGATGCATTCCCAGTATACATTTCATTTCAGCTTCCTCTTGTATCCCCTAAAAGTATTTATATTTCCCACAAGTAGTGTTTCTGTTGTTTTTTTCTTTAAACATAAGTCCCATTAACATGTACCAAGTCACCTGTAGACATCTGAGTGCATTCTGGTTGTGGGAAAGGGTTCATGACAGGTCAAAAGATAAAGCTGAAGTGAGAGCGACAGTATGTAGGTTGTGTGAATGTCCCACAGAGCCTGTCAGTGAGTAATAAAGGCGTTCAGACTTCATGCACATCCACATGCAATCCTTTGCCTCTCTCCATAGCGCACATAATGACGGTCGCATATGTGCCACTTGTAATTGTGATTTTATAGCAAAATGTGCGAAGGATGTGCACAACTCAAAATACCGACAGCCAAAATAAAATAAAATGGAGTGATTAAATCCGAGTGAATGGGTTGTGTGTGGGGGGGGGGGGGGTTAGTCAAATGAGGAGATGAAGATAATTATGTGCAGTAGACAACAGGGACAAGACGGTGTTAAGAGGAAAATGATGATGTGTGAGATATGCAGATGATTTCAGAAAGACGTAGGAAGAAAAAGGGAGCAAATATGTAACAGACAAGGAGATGGCAGAAGAAAGTGCCGTGAAGGGAAACAGAAGTAATAGAGACACTCTGAAGACTACCTCCTCCTCCACAGATCTTAGCAATGTTTAATTTAGTCTAACATTTTCAGAACTGAGACATTTGCAATTCTAATTATTTACAACAAAGTCGCCTTTGTTACTCATTTATTTGATCCTGCTAAAAAAACACTGGCAAAACCAACAAATCTGGCTAATTTTTAGGCGGTATCTCTATTGCTGTGTTATATGTCTGGATGTAATAACATATACCCAGAGAGAAGCACTCAAATACTATCCAGGTGGCATGCTTTGTAAAGCACAGGATGTTAGTTTCCCACACCCTCAATTATATAGGCCATACCTCTTGGAAAGGATTCCTAGCTACACTGCTTTGCCAATGTCCCTTTTAAAGACTCAGCACTTTTTTCATCCCACTTAAAGCACTGGCCAACTATGGATGATGACCACAGTGATCTTATCAACACACAGTGTTGTCCCTTAATGCCATCTCAAGCCTTATGAACGTGTGTTTGGACACTTGGGACACAGTGCATCAGCAAATGAAAATGGCTCTTAAATTATGTTTTCCCCACCGAGCATCGGTTTTCATCTATCTGACTCTGTGGGTGTATATGAGAAGTATCAGACTTAGGATCTCCATTCCAGTGAATTTATCTGGCACCGTGAGGTCCTAACAAAATCCAGCTTTTTTACAGGTTGTCATGTGCACGAGGGATCCAACTCCAAATGCAGCAGCATCAAGGTAATTTAGAAACATCCATTCATATTATATACATATATCTGGGCACTCACACACACTCATGACCCATCCATATGTACACATATACCACATACACAAAGTGACCTTCAATCCATCCATACTCACAAACCATCTAACATCCTTGCACCCAAATCCATCAATCCACAGACATTTTCCTTTCACATGCAATCTTTATCCACATTCTCCATTCTACTTTACACCCATCTGTCCACGCAAATTAAACATTCCTCAAAATATAAATTCAGCCTCCCATTCATTCACCTTTCCACCAATTGAGACCACCACCCACCACTTCTCCATCCATTCACTCATGTATCAATACAGCCATTCACCCCCCAAACACACAAACCATGTATTTGTAAGCGAACGTTCAACCCCTGGGTATATTGGTGCTGAAATAACAGTTTATTCACAGTCACCCATACCTAACCATTTTACTTGATCAACCTTCCATGCACTTAGCAATTCACACAACCATACTGAAATATACGGATCAAATAGGCAACGGTGTTTGCTGTAGGCTGTGTTGTACCTGTTATTTGAGAGAGGAGGCTTCACTAATACTTTCCATTCTGGTCTGTGACAACAGGAAGCTTGTACTGCTGCAGTAGTGTCAGAGAGAGAAGCTTACAATGCTGTTACTATAATGCACCTGTTCCCTTAAGTCAGGAAGCTTGCACTTCGGCTCATGCTGTACCTGTTTCTTGAGAAATGGAAACCTGTGCTGTTAATGGCCAGCTGTATCTTTTTGGGTGAGGGACATTCCTGTGAGGAGGAACGGGTCTAGCGTGGACAACATAGTCCAGACTATCTCACTGAGAACCTTCGCTGAATGGACTTACTTTTCCAAAAAGCTACAAACTAATACCCCTAACACTGTCCATTAACAATGTCCAGTGGCCCCAGCCTGCCCTATCATATTTAGTTGGGTACACCTCAGTGCTAGTTGGGAAATTTCAGACTCACACCCCCTAACATTATTGACTAAGCTACATCCCTATGCGTAGGGTGGAGTGCAGTAGCGTAGAGTAGAGTAGAACGGAGTAGATTGTCATACAGTGGACTAGTGTAGTAGAGTGAAATGGCATAGAGGGGAGTAGAGTGTTGTGGAGTGGAGTGGTGTATAGTGTTGTAGAGTGGAGTGGCATAGAGTGTGAGAGTGGAGTAGCATGGAGTGGCCAGGAGTGTAATGGAGTAGAGTAGTGTGTCATAGAATAGAGTGAAGTAAAGAGGCATAGAGGGAGTTGCTTAGAGTGACAAAGAGTGGAGTAGTGTCATAGAGTGGCACAGAATGAAGTAGAGTGTTGTGGAGTGGCATAGAGTGGAGTAGAGTGTCAGAGTGGAGTACAGTTTAACGGAGTAGAGCGTAGCAGAGTGGAATATCGTGGAGTGTCATAGAGTAGTGTGGCCTTGAGTGAAGTGGCGTAAACTACAGTGGTGCAGAGTAGATTGGCGTAGAGTGCAGTGGTGTAGAGTGTATTGGTTTTGAGTAAATTAGTCTAGAGTGCAGTGACATAAGAGTAGTGTGGTGTGGCATAGAGTAGAGTGGTGCAGAGTAGGGTTGCTTGGCACAGCATAGACTGCAGTGGTGTAGAGTTGATTAGTGTAGAGTGGAGTGGCGCGGGGTGGAGTGGTGCAGAGTGGAGTAGAGTGGTGTAGAGCGCAGCGGCGTAGAGTAGATTGTTTCAGAGTGGAGTGAAGTGGTGTAGAGTGGAGTGGTGCAGGGTGGAGTAGAGTGGTGCAAGTTAGAGTGCAAAGGTGTAGAGTACAGTGGTGTAGAAAGCACTGGCGTAGTGTAGAGTGTCTTGGAGTGCAGTGGTGAGGAGTAGATTCGAGTGGAGAGATGCAGAGTAGAGTGCCGTAGAGTGTAGTTGCATAGTGTTCATTGCCATAGGGTGCAGTAGTGTGGCGTAGAGTTGAGTGGTGCAGAGTAGAGTGCAGTGGCATAGAGTGCAGTGGTATAGAGTAGAGTGGTATAGAGTTCAGTAGTGTAGAGTTAAGTCTTGCAGAGAAGAGTCGCATAGAGTGCAGTGGGATAAAGTGCATTGGTGTAGAGTGTAAAACTGTAGAGTGTAGTGGCATAGAGTAGAGTGGTGTGGAGAGCAGTGGCGTAGAATACAGTGGTGCAGAGTAGAACAGAGTGCTGTCACGCAGATTGCACTGGTGTAGAGTGGAGTAGTGTGAAGTGACTTGGGCTGTTGCAGAGTATAGGGGCATACAGTACAGTGGAACAGAGTAGTTGGTGTAGAGTGCAGTGGGATAGATTACACTGATTTTGAGTAACGTGATGTAGAGTGCAGTGGTTTAGAGTAGAGTGGCATAGAGCGCAGTGGCATAGAGTAGAGTGGTGTAGAGTAGAATGGAGTAGAGTGGCACAGCGTAGACTGCAGTGGCATAGAATGCAGGGGTGTAGACTGGAGTAGTGCAGAGTGGAGTAGAGTGGCATAGAGTGCAGACGCGCAGAGTGCAGTGGTGTAAAGTAGATTGTTTCGGAGTAGGATGCAGTGTGGTAGAGTGTCAGAGTACAGTGGCTGTCATGGAGTGCAGTGGTGCAGAGTAGGTTAGAGTGGTGTAGAGTGCAGTGATGCAGAGTAGAGTGCAGTGGCGTATAGTACATTGGCGTAGAGAGGCACAGAGTTGAGTGGTGCAGAGTAGAGTACAGTGGCATAGAGTGCAGTCTTGCAGAGTAGAGTGTAGTGGCAAAGAGTGAAGTGAACTAGCAGGTCTTGGCATAGAGTGCAGTGATGAAGAGTAGACTGGTGCAGTGTGGAGTGGTGTAGAGTGCAGTGGCATAGAGTAGAGTGGTGCAGAGTTAACTAGAGTGGCGTACAGTGCAGTGGCATAGAGTAGATTGTGTCAGAGTAGAGTGAAGTGGCACAGAGTGGAGTAATGCAGGGTAGTGTCCACTGGCTCCTGATCCAGAAAAGATGCCACTTCAAGACGCTGACCCACGCATGACGACGAAGGACCAGCATAGCTCAACAAACAAATAACCTTACACCAACCAACCAGACACCTGCGAACAGCCTCCCTTTTTCTCCCAGACACCCCCCAGATCCGCTGATCCAACAGTGGAGGACGCTCCTTCTCTCATCTAGCCATCAAAGCCAGGAACGACCTTCCCCTGCACCTCAGGAACGCAGCATCGCTCCAGGAATTTAGAAAAGGACACAAGACATGGTTGTTCGAATGAACAGAACAACGCGAAGGAGCTTGCAACTCCAGCACCTTGAGAACCTCACAGGTGATTTGCCTCACTTTATAAATTCTGATTGATTACTAGATTGATTGGCGTAGAGTGCAGTGGCATAGAGTGCAGTGTTGCAGAGTAGAGTGGTGCAGAATAGAGTGGAGTGGCCTACATTGAAGTGGTGTGTGCAGTGGTGAAGAATGCAGTGGTGCATAGTAGAGTGGGGTAGCGTGCATATGCATAGAGTAGAGTGGTGCAGAGTAGAGTATAGAGTTGTAGAGTGGATTGGTGCAGAGTGCAGTAGTGTAGAGTGTAGTAGCATAGTATGTAGTAGTGTAGAGTGCATTGGCGTAGAGTGGTGTATAGTTGAGGGGTGCAGAGTAGCGTGCAGTGACGTAGAGTGCAGTGGCACAGAGTGCAGTGGTGCAGGGTAGGGTGGCGTAGAGTTCAGCTGCGGATAGTGTAGTCTTGCAGAGTTGAGTGGCGTAGAGTGCATTGGCGTAGAATAGAGTGGTGCAGAGTAGAGTGGTGTAGAAAGTAGTGGTGTAGAGTATAGTGGTGCAGAGTAGAACAGAGTGACATACAGTGCAGTGACATAGGGCGCAATGTGATGTAGCGAGCACTGGCTTAGAGTAAAGTGGCGTAGAGTGAAGGGTAGTGACATGGAATATAGTGGTGTGGAGTGGCATACAATGTTACAAAGTAGAGTATAGTGGCGTGCAGTGGTGAAGAGTGTTTCAGAGTAGAGTATAATGGCGTGCACTGGCGTAGAGTGCTGCAGATTAAACTATAGTAGTGTAGAGGGCAGGGGTGCAGAGTAAAGTGGCGTAAAGTGGAATGGTGCAGAGTATAGTGGCATAGAGTGGAGTGATGCACGGTAAAGTGGAATGGTGCAGGGTAGAGTGCAGTGGCATAGAGTATAGCGGCGCAGAGTACAATGGTGCAGAGTAGATTAGAGTGGTGTGGAGTGGATTGCAGTGTCATAGAGTGCAGTGGCGTAGAGTGGAGTGATGCAGAGTGGAGAGGGGTAGAGTGCAATAGCATAGAGCAGAGTGGTGCAGAGTACGGTAGAGAGGTGTAGACTGAAGTCGCATACAGTCGAGTGGTGCAGAGTACAGTGCAGTGATGCAGTGTGGAGTGGCATAGTGTGGAGTGGTGCAGAATAGAGTGCAATGGCGTGGAGTGCTCCACAGTAGAAAGGAGTAAAGTGGAGTATGCTTGGTGTGGTAGCGCAACCAGGCCCGCAACGTCCCGCATCCACGTCCCATGCCAAAGGGGAGTGGCACGAGTCAGTCTCCCGGTCCACCGGGTGTGGCGAAGCGCCACCCGCCAAGCCAGGAAGACCGCCTTAGTGATGTCTGGGCAGGAGGCGGGGACGGGGGCACCGTACAGGCGGTCCTGAACGCAGGAGAAACCCAGGTCCCCTAATTCCACCCTTTAGGCCGGATCGGACCACCCCCCCCCCAAACCAGTCGTGGATGACCAGAAGACGGGTGGCCAAGTAATAGAGGTAGAGATTGGTCATGCCCAGCCCCCCATCAAAGGTGGGCAGGCGACACGTCGACAGGGCCAGCCGTGGTCTCCCACCACCCCAAAGAAACCTGGTCGCCAACCCATCCAGCTCGCGAAACCAAGGCCGTGGGAAGGACACAGGAGTGTTTTGCAGTACATAAAGAAACCGGGGGAGAATCATCATTTTGTATAGTGCTACCCTCCCCAGCGGATTGAGCGGGAGCGATTGCCATCGCGCCAGATCGACCTTGGCCTTCTTGACCAGGGGGGTCACGTTAAGAGCCCAGCTCAGTTCCGGGAGAAGGGAGACCCAAATGCCCAGATATTTGAAGGAAAACCGACGGAGGGGAATCGTGTCCTGCCAATCAAAACACTCCCGGGAGGGGTGTAGGGGCACAAGAACCGACTTCCGCGGGTTTAAGTAGAGGCCGGACGCGCGGCCAAAGCGGCCTAGGAAATAGAGCGCACGGGGCCCGAACACGCCGGATCACTAAGGTACAGTAGAACGTCGTCCGCATAGAGGGCTATCCTGTCCGATGGTAGACCCGGCCACTCCCAGCCCCAAAGGAGAGGATCCGCTCGGATCAAGACAGCAAGGGGTTCCATTGCGAGAGCAAAGAGGAGGGGCGACAGCGGGCACCCCTGCCGTGTTCCCCGTCCGATCCGAAATGGTCTCGACAGTGCCCCGTTGACCAACACTCTGGCGCGGGGGCGTGCGTAAAGGACTCGCACCATGCCAACAAACTTGGGGCCGAAACCCATGTGGGTCAGGACCTCAAAGAGGTAGGCCCACCCGACCGAGTCAAAGGCCTTCTCAAAATCAGCGAGCAGGAGAGTGAGATATGGAGATAGGCGGTGGCGGTGAGCCAAGGTCACGTGAAGGCGACGAAGGCAGTGGCGAGTGCCCCGGTCCGGCATAAAGCCGCATTGGTCCGAATGCACCAAGTCCGCCAAGAAGGGCCGGAGCCTTTGGGCCAGGACCGCCGCGTAAAGTTTAATATCTGTATTAATAAGGGAGATCGGCCGGTAGGCCGACCTATCACGAGGAGGCGGCGTGGACTTGGGCAGTACCACAATTGTGGCAATGTCGGCTTCCGGCGGGAAGGAGCCTTGCTCGACCGCTTCCGCGTAGAGAGCACCCAACCGCGGCACCAGGTGTTCTTTATAGGTGGCGTAAAACTCCTGGGGAAAGCCGTCTGGTCCCGGGGTCTTCCCCGCCGACGTGCGCCCTATCGCATCGCCAATCCCCTCAGGAGAGATGGGGACCTCCAGACCCTCCCAACCACCCAACCGGAGACGGGGAAGCCGCTGGCCACTGGCGGCAAGCAATGAAGCCAGGGAGAGGTCCGCCGCTCGGGCCCGATAGAGCTGCGAGTAATACTGAGCGAAGGCGTCCGCTATGGCCACGGAACTGGAGTGGACCAGGCCGTCAGAGTCGGCCACCGCCGGGATGATGCACGATGCCCTGGGATAGGTAGCCAGCCGATGCAGGAGCGCACCATTCTTGTCGCCCCACCCATATACCCGTGCCACCGAGGATTGCCAGAGGAGCCGAGCCGCATCAAGCGAGCGTTGGCGAATCTCCTCACGCAGAAGGCGCAGCTGCCGGGTTCCAGCCGGATCATCGGACCCAGAAAGAGATTGTTCCAGTCGTAGCGCGCGGGCCTCACAGACAGTGAGCCGCTGGAGTTGCGTCTGGCGGTGCCGCACCACCTGTGCTTTGGCGGTCCCCCTGATGGTGGCTTTACAGGCCTCCCAAAGGGTGCCAGCCGAGGAGACCGACCCGTCGTTGTCTCCAAAATAGTGCGCCAGAGCGGACCCCACCTCCTTGCGGAGTGTCTTATCCTGGAGGAACCAGGCGTTGAAGCGCCACACCTGGCGGGCCCCCCGAGGCGGAAGACCCAGACCCAGGAGGACCGGGGAGTGATCTGATATCCCCCTAGGGAGGATGCGGACATCCTGGATGCCTACACAATCGGTGGGAGGAACAAAGATCGCATCGATACGGGCATGGGTGTGATGGGCGGCCGAAGTATGAGTGTATTGCCGGGCGCGTGGGTGCCAGGTACGCCACGCATCGCACAAGCCCTGCGCCTCCGCCCAACCCGCCAACTGCCTCGCCCGCGCAGCGCGGGGCGCCGAAACTGGACCGGAGGAGTCGAGATGCGGAGCCGAGACAGCATTGAAGTCCCCCCCCAGAACGATAGCGCCCGGTGGAAGAGTTGCCAAGAGACGCGACGTGAGATAAGGCTTGAGATAGCCCGGTAGGCGGCGCATAGAGCGACAGGAGGCTAAGCGGCCGACCCTCTAGCGTGCCGCAAACGGCAAGCACCATCCCCTGGGGGTCATGGATCACCCGGGTAAGCACAAACGGGAGGGAACGGCGCAGCAAAATGGCGACCCCCCGCGACCCGCGCGAGAACCCCGAGTGCCACACCCGGTCGTACCCGTAGCGCGCCAGGAAGGGACATCGCTCGCCGAGCAGGTGGGTCTCCTGAAGTAGGAGCACATCGGCTTCCACGCGTTGGGCGTATTTAAGGACGGCGGTGCGCTTAAGTCTATCCAGCAAACCGTTCACGTTCCAGGACAGGATGTGCGTCTGCGCCTTAGCGGCTAGGTCAGCCATGGTAGTGACGGGAATGGGACGCGCTGGGGGCGAAGCAGCCAGGGTGAACACAGGACTATGCATCTCCCACTAGGGGAAGCCGGCGGGCAGCGCAGGAAAGTGGGCAGCGGCAGGACGCGTGGGAGCGGCAGCGCGGAGAAGCGCGTCGACATGCGGGGCGCGATGCTGCATAGGAGGCTCAGTGGATACCAGACCCAAGTCAAACAAAACAGTCCCCCAAGGAAGAACAACCAACAATTACCCAACCCCAACCCCCCACCCCCCACCCTACCCTTCAAGAACGGAAGCATCTGTCGCCCTAACTGAACCAACAATTACAAAGCCCCAAGCTTAGGTGCTCGGGTGTAAAGAGCGTGGTGGACCCCTCCTGAAGTACGGATTCCAGTGTCGCGTCCTAGGTTGATGTGGGAAAGCTTGAGACTGCAGAGCCCCCCACCCCCCCACTCGACAGGGTCGCCGCCCCCCCTGTGACTGCAGGAAGCAAACGTGAAGTCATATAGCAGGACTACGGGAGAGGTCCGACAAGTCAATTTGCACGTTGAGGGGGGTTTGAGAACCATCCTGTCGGGGTGACGGGCAGCGCCGGGACCCCCCAACCACATGAGAGGAGGTTCCCGAGGAGGCCGAGGAGTCTCTCACCCCTCTCCCAGAGGCGCCCGCAGACCGGGTCCGGGCCCCCGCCGCACCACGGCGCTGCCGGGAGTGCGTGCACCTCCTGCGCTTGGGGCGCTGGGACCCAGCTCCTCCCCGGCCCCGGGGCACAGCAATGGGCGGTCCCCCTCCGGGTTGGCGCAAAGGTCTTTCCTCGGTGAGCCAGGTCCAGGCCGCCCTGGGGGTGTCAAAGAACAGTGTCTTCTCCTGGAAAACGACTCGCAAGCGGGCCGGGAACTGGAGCTGGTATTGGAGGCCCAGGGAGCGCAGCTTTTGTTTCACCTCCGTGTAGGAGCGGCGCTGCTCCTGGACCTCCCGGGTGTAGTCCGGGAAGATCATAACGGTGTGGTTGTCGAACTTCAAAGGGCCACTCACCCATGCCTCCCGCAGGATAGCGTCTCTGTCCCTAAAGTTGAGGATCCGAAGAATAAAGGGGTGCGGGGGGGCTCCCACGGGGGGCTTGGCAGCCAGCGACCGGTGCGCCCTCTCCACCATGAACCAGGACGACAGACCAGCCGCCGGCATCCAGGATTTAAACCACGTTTCGAGGAAGTCGTCCACTCGGCCAGACTCGACCCCCTCCGGAAAGCCCACCAGGCGAAGGTTGTTGCGACGGGCACGGTTCTCGGCATCTTCCGCCCGCCTGTGCAGTTCCTTGGAGTGGGTTGTGAGTTCCCGGACCTGATCCTGTAGGAGGCGAATATCATCCTCCGCCGTGGAGATCCTGGATTCCGTTTCCGTAATACGAGCCGTGGCGTTGCGGAGGTCTTGCCGCAGGAGCGCAACGTCGACCTTCACCTCCCCAACCATCCCCTCCAAGGATGTGCGAGAGGCATCAATGGCTTGAAGTATGACGGCCAAGTCCTTGCTCGGGGCCGGCGCCCCACCTCCACCCGCACCCGGCGGGTCCGAGTGGGCGAACTGGTCAATCCGCGTCTGGTGGGACGTCGCCGGAGGCCTGGAGCCCTTGTCCTTGCCCATGGTGGACCCGGGGGGCACGTGCCGGACACGGGGAGGGGCACAGCAGACCAGCCGGTGGCCCGCACCCGCCAAGCGGAGCAACCCCCAGCAGCAGGTCAAGGGCGGCGGGTTCCCACAAGAAGGCAAATGATGAGTGCGTGGCCTATCTCCACCGACAGAAGGCCTGGAGCGAGGTCAGCCGCCCCCACAAGAGTCCACCAGAACCGGTCAGCGCGGGGCCCCCTCAGGCAGCGTCGGTCCAGCACCAGGGGGCAACGGGCACCAGTAGCAAGGCGGGCAGGACAGCAGGCAAGCGGCCGCCGGCCGTGGAGTGCAGATTGGAGGCGAGCTAGAAGGTCTGAACGTTCAGGGCGCTGCAACCCACTGTCCACCCGCCGCCCTCTTCACCGTAGGGAGCGGCGCGTCCCGGGCCGGAGTCCCCTCAGTCCGGGAGGGAAGGAAGAAGACGGGACAGCGGCAGGGGTGGAGGCCGGGCCGGCCAACTCGAACCACGGTGGTAGCAGGGTGCCGGCTGCCAAGTAGTCGGGATTTGGGAAGAAAGTGTCGCGGACGTATGGGGCAGGGCCTCGCTGACACAAAGCCTCCGCACAGAGCCGCCGAGGACTCCACCAGCCGGATCCAGCCGCCCCTGTGGGCCGATCCGCCCGCCGATGCGGACCCCCTTACCAGCGGGGGGGCGCTCACCAGCCGCCGCCCCCCCCCGCTCACCTGAGGTCCGGCGCCCGCACAAGTCCCGCTGGGGCAAGCGCCCGGTCTCCGGTCCGTCATCAGGGGCCCAGCGGCCCGCGCCCCTCGTGGCGCGCCGGGGGCTCACGCAGCCAACACCACCGGCCGCGGGACCAGCCAGACGCGTCCCAGGCAGCGGCGGAACTCTCGGGCTGTGTATCTCAGCTCAGGCTGCTGCGATGCAGACGAAACTTGCAGCGGGGGTAGAGCGGCAGCCCCTCAACACTCGGCGGTCATCTAGGGTCACCTAGGACAGCCACAACGGACGAAGGGCGGATGCGAGGGGTCAGGCACCCGGGAGCCTCACCGCAGCGCGGCCTTCTTGGGTAGCGCCACCTAGCGCCCTCGGTATTTATTTTTTTAACATTTCCGCCTTTATCCATATTTATTTTTGGGCCATTTTATCTGTATTTATCCATATTTATTTTCTGTTTTATTTATAAATGATGTTGTAAAACTGTACATTTCCATATTTATTTAACTGATAGAGACACACTCATTCCTTGATGTCTGTTGTGATTTAGCTATTTAAGCTGCCAAATATTACGTAACAATACATCCACTAAATATTAGCATTATACCACAAATGTATGTTGACATATGCTATTATTTAATGACATTTCATCCTGTTTTTTAATTTCCCATGCTGTTCACCTGCTCAGCTGTCAGGCTACAATTCATAAAAGACAGCACGGAGAGTCACTTAAAAGAACAATTTTCTGTATTTATACCCTTTTAAAAATAAATGCAGACAGAAAACACATTGTTTTCTGTCTGTATTTATCTGTAAAAATCTGTAAAACGGAAAACAGGGAGCCTTGGTTATAAGCCTCCCCAATGCCACATACCACTCAACTATTAGCGTCAAATATATTTTGGAAATTAAGTCATTTTTCCAAATAATTGAAATTACATGCATATTTTTCTCAAATACACACTCTCAATGTTGGTACACATATAATTTCGGCCAAGCAATACCTTTAAATCAGTAGGGTTGGCTGCATAAAGGAGAACTGCGTACAGGTAACTGTAGAGCTCCCAATACCTCATGAACTACTTGTTGGAGAAGCCTGCTTTAACCCCTAAACTGTTGAGGCTCTTCCCACACCCACTGATGAGCTCTTTTTTGGGTATTTGGGGTACTTTGTGCTTATGGCTCCATAACGTTTTTTCCACATAAGTTATCCATGCCAAATTTGCATCTTTTTCTCCAACATCAAGGGGATTCTAAAGGAAACCAGGGTTTGTGGATTTCCCGAGAGGGGGCTGATAAAATAGTCGAAATATAGCTACATTTATGTTTAGGGGGGAAAATGGGAGGGGGGAAAATGGGAAACAGTGCTCCATACAAAAGTGTCTTGTTTCTTTCCTAAAAATGGAATCAACAAAAGGTTTGCTATGATCAAATTACCAGCTTTCAGGAACATGCAGAGCAGTATTAACAAACTATTTGTTTATCACAATCTTGCCATTTTACTAGGAAGTAGCCTATTTTTCCTAATTTATGTGCTTTCAACCTACTTCCAGTGTGAGGTGGAAGCATGTGTGAAAACCATGGGTTAAGCAGGAAAGCGATACATTTCTGAAAAGTATAGATAAGTGTAGATAATTATAGATAAGGGTATAAGTATAATAAGTGCAGATCTCCAAGGTTTTTTCAAAGAAGCAAACTTGAAAAAACAAAATTAAAATGAGTAGGAGAAAACAGAAATGTGTGACAATGTTTTCATCTGTAACTTTTTGTCACACGGGCCAATTTCCAAAAGCAATATACTGTTACGTCTGTGGGGATATTTAGGTTTTGTAAGCTCCACAAAAACCCAAGGTACCTAGAGCCAACAACTGAGCTGCATTTTACAATGGTTTTTCGTTGTCTACCGAGTATAGAGCAATTCTTTTGGTACCCTATGAAGAGGGAAAATGGGTATGAAGGAAACATATGTATTTCTGAAATGCACACCAGATACTGAGTTTAGGAGCAGTAGTTATTTGTACAACTCCGATTTTGTGATTACCCATACTAGCATGTGATTTAGAGGGTAATTTGCAAAATGACTTCTTTCTTGCACACTGGCTTCCATTTGGAAGGCATAAATGCAGAGAAATCTAATTGGTAATAAAAAATATTTTACTACTCTGTGTTCCCACATGTCTTTTACAACATAGGTAGCTGCAAATTTTGGGCCCTGGCTCAGCCTCTACTCAGGAGAACCTACCATACCCAGACATTTCTGATAACTGGACACCCTTGGGTATCCAGGGTGGCGTGACTTGTATGGTTCTGAAGTGTTTTTTATCCAGTAGCCCATGCAAACCTTAAACGGTTCCTAAAAATACACATTTTCCTCACATTTTTTTGAGGTGGCTGTCCAGCCTGGACCCCAATACTCTATATTAGATTTTGGAGCCTTTTGTGTTGCGGTGTTAGGGTTAACCCCACATGTGAGGTACCATTGTTATCAGGACAATTGGGGGAATGCTGGGCAGTGGTAGATTCCAGAACCACTCCTTCACAGAAATCTGAGGAAAAAGTGTGATTTTAGACAAAGTTTGAGGTTTACAGGGTATTATGGGGAAGAAAACCTTGTGGGATCCACGGGAGTCCCCTTAGTGCCTAGTCAAAATGTCTTGCTAGTTGGTTTCCCTGGGTGGCAAAGCGCTGGCCTGAATAGTGCAACCATTCACCATGGCAAGTAGGAGGAAATTTGTATTTACTGCTACTCTGCCAGTCCAGATGTCAAAACTACAAATGAATAAAAATGTATTCTTGCTTGCCATAGGAATTGGGATGTTCTGCACCCCAGGTGGGGAGAACAACTGTTCATATTTTAGGGTTGGAGGATGGGACCAATACTAAGGTGGTTCTACCTCAAGCCATATTTTTTCTACAGCAAAAATAAAATCCCTCGTTTCTAGTGGACTTTATGCCATCCCCTAGGGGGAAGAGTGAGGGTAAACTCTCCCAATCAACCCTCAGGGGTAGTAAAAAGATTGTTGGGTCTGTTCTGGGGTGAGGGCACAGCCTGATGCCTGGGCTTGCCCCTTCTTTAGCGGGAATCATATTTTCTCTGGACGTCTACTGGGCTTGGACAACCTCATCCGCACCCAGGTTGGGCAGAAAGACTAACTGGGCCCTGGCAGAGAGGAAGCACTAGCCCATGCCCAGGGGGGCCACTCTGCCCCAAAATCTTCATCAGTGGTGGTCTACTGGAGTAGATCCCTGCTTGGGGATCGCATGCCCAGCGCAATCCCCAACCAGAGATCCAGCAGGGAAAGGCAGACCCATGAGGATCTGTGCTCGGGGGGCCAGAGTTATACCCGTCAGCACCAATCAAAAGTAAAAGCAGAACGTGCTATAAGTGCATATGACATATAGAAGAGTGTTTTCTTAACCCTTGTTAACCAGGCCGCAATTTGGGCTTGGAAGCCATGTTTTACCAAATGGAAGTTTTTTTTCCCCAGAGTTTTATATAGCGCAAACTCGGCCTGAAGATCTCAGGTATTAGAGCCCTTTACATGAGCACCAGTTTAGTTACAGATGGACACATTCATTGTTGTTAGGTGCAGGGAGATTAAGTGATTTAACCAGAGTCACAGGATGTTGAGCGTCCCTGCCGAAACTCGAACCCCAGCTTCGAGGTCTACTGCTCTAGCCGAAAGGTCACATCCTCTACCCAAGACTTACCACTACACATTTCACTGTTCCTTATTTCTGCAGGACACAGTCAAGCAGCCATGTTTGTTTTATTTCCATCTGCATTGTTCCTGATGCTCTTGAGGAAACCTTGCAAGCAGGATCCTAATACTGTATCTTTTTTCAAGGCCCTTCCATTAGATCACTGTGCTCTGTTCATTCATAATATTTTACTGCTGTTCCTGTTTCTAGTTTTGACCGACTCAGAATGACATTAGCCTAGAGTGGGCAGAATCAATATTCATGCAGTGGGATAGTGCTTATATGCTACGGCAATATTATGATGGTTCATAAAAATGTGTTCTGATTCGCTGAAGCTTTGATACTTTTGCTCACACCATGATAATTTTGCAATAAATCTTTTACATTTATTCCACTGATCTAGAACTCAAATATTGTGTGTGCCCTCAGTTAAATGTATTTTAGATGTGTTGGGTGGTTCAGCTGGGTCTGTTGGCTTAGTGAACTCATGTCCACTGAAGGGGCCTGAATTAGACCTCATGGTCACAGGTTAAAATCCTAGTTGGTTCACTCAGCCTTTCATCCTTCTGAGGTCGATAAAAGGAGTACCATTGAGTTGGGTAACAATAAAAATGTGTTATTCACCCCCTAGATACTTTTCTGGGTTAATGTGCGCATTATAAATACACATAATGTTTAAGTTATTTATGTTCCTTAACTTAGGGACACATTGCTTCATGAAATTGAGGTTTAACACTGATCCATCAATCTGTGGGTGTATAGTTGAGATAATACCTTGGGGTGTTATAATTGCAGGTGGCCCTGCGCCCACAACTGCTGGTGTCTAGTGATGCCGGCATCCATCTGGAGCATTCAGCTGTGCCCGTGGGAGCTGCAGCCTGATTGTCTGACAGTCGAGCTACTCTCAAGCTCTCTGCAGCACAAAGCACCCGCCCCCTTGACCTCTGATCCCAATGCTCGGCCTGAAAGGGCACTCTAAAATCTCTGACACCTGGGTCGCCTCCATCTCATTACCGGAACCAACGCAAGACGACTGATGGGAGGGCCTAGGGAAGAAAGCTTAGAGCACTGTGGTTCAATCAAGGTGAAGGATTCACTCGGAGGTTGTGCCACAAAAAAACTGCTTAAACAGATCCATGATTGGCTACAAGTTCCAATGTGGCAAAGAGGCTTTATCAAGTTGCACGGGGCAATGAAAAATATACTGCACGTGCATCCAATTAATCAGCCTCAGCGGAGCTGCGCGGGTATTCTCAGACCCTGAGGTAATGCGGGGAATTTCCAATAATGTGTTAGTTAACCTGTGATGCATGACACTTAGCAGCGCTAAGTCTGCACATCATCAACCATACTCTCTCCAGTAAAAACTTTACATGAACTGTTGTGCTTTGGCGCTTAATTATGGCATCACCAGTCTATGATGCAGAGCTCCACACTCCTCCTCAGCAGACCATTTCAACTCATACAGCATCTAAGTGGAGGAGTGATGGTGCCTGAAACGGCCTCACCACCTGTTGTGGGTAAAGTAGAACAAGCATTTGCAAATGCAATAGGTCTCGCATTTACGTGAGACTGAGCTATTAACATAGCAAATAACAATGCCTTTTATTTTTGTTTTCGTTTTTAAAACATAAATAAAAGGCAATAATTTACAATGCCGATAGCTTAAACTGGTGTAAACGCGAAACCTATTGCATTGCAAATGCTTGTTGTTTTGAGAATTTGGTCACCCTAAGCATGAGGAAGAATTAGGACTATGAACCCTTGGTATTCATCACCCCCAACTTTCAGTAGCACTGGCCGTGGAAGTCTAAGCAAAACTTTGAGCCCCAGCACCTATTCTTTTACAAATTAAGCACTACTCATAACGTGTCCCTGACACATTGGTGGTGACATTCCTATCTAATGCACATGCTCAGCAGAGTGTGGATCAGCAGCAGCGCACAAAGCTGTCATCCCCAAGGCTTTTGATTCCGTACTGACAGATGATGTCATAAATAGATATTATAGTTCACCTGCAATGTTGTCATTAAGAAGTCCAGCCATCAGCTGTGCCGAGAAGTTCTTACACATTGGCTTGAGTTGTTTGGTGAATTTGCACAGTCTCATTTGTAGCCAGTGGTGTTGAGAACTACGCACTTTAGCAACTGCATTGGAGGTCCCACTAAATCCTTGATTAGTTATTTATAAGCGTCTTTTTTCCACAGGTTTGGAGACCAAAGCTTATATATGAGTTTGTGAAAAGAGGTGGCGGTTAAAGTGAAGAAGAAAATCATGAAAAACGGAAAGAACTGTGAAAGGAAGCAAAGAATGGAGGACTGAAGGGTGGAGAGATTGATGGATGGAAGGGAGAAATATTGACGGGTAAATGTATGATGACTAGATGGGTGAAAAGATGGGTGGCGAGGAGAATGAATGGGTAGGTGAATGGAAGGATGGATGGGTGAAAGTATGGATGGATGAAAAAGTGAAAGAATGGATGGTTGGTTGGATCTGTGAATAGCTGGATGATGGATACTCAATGTATGGGTCAAAGGTTGGAAGGGCGGAAATGTGAAAAGGCGAGTAAGTGAGCTGGTTGTATCCCAAATATGTATGGATGGGAGAGTAAAGGGAACACTTTGAGGGAGGGTCGAGCTCATCTGCATTGTTCGCTCGTTGCCAACAGAGGTCGATTCAAAGTGAGGGGTCGTTTCATTTTCTGGCTGTTCTTAAGTTTCTAACACTACAAAGTAAAACGTGGCAAGAGACTGCTAAATATAGGTGGGATGTAAGATTGGAGCATCCCTTCTTGTATGCAATCCTGTCTAAAGCACAATAACGCCGTCTTTCGGGATTTGTTCTCTCTGTACGCCGGTTATGAAGAGACGATCCGTACAGAAAATAAGAAAACATAACAGGAAAATGCAGGCTACAAAGCAGTGAGTGCAGCTCAGCACACGAGTGTCCTATAGGCGCAGGGAGAGGGTCACAGTGCAGCAATAACAAGGCTTCCGGCGGGACGCGTGGTCATCCCTCTGTTGCCTTGCCTGGGGTATGTTTACTTATGCAAACAGTCTGCTGCGTTCAGGACGATTCAGCCTCTAGAGTTGTCATTGAGAGCAGCTGTTCCTCCCCGGAAATTGTGCAATGTATTAGTTTCCATTGCGACTGCTGAACGCTTTGAAGCGCGTTGAAGGCAAACTTGGGATCAGAACTGCTACCAGCTGCCGAACAGCAGGAGGAGGACGATGGCCGGTGAGTGCGCCTTGAGTGACGGGCGAGTTGTTGCCACGGGCCGTGGAATGAGGCTGGTTTTGCCACCAGAATCCTGCAAAGAGTGGCGCTAGTGCGGATCGGAGAGGATTCGATCAGAGCACGAAAGCTGTTCCCAAATCAGCACACCTTCATATCCGCATCACAGCTCAGGCATATCTGTCCAGCGATCGCTTTTTCATTGCTATGACATTGCTATGGCTGTCCACAGTCCGACGGACACGCGAATGCTGTCTGCTATGGACAGATGGCGAGAGCAGGCATCTTTGTCCATGCAGACGCGTGCATGCGAGTGTTCCGCAGAATCAATTCCAAAAGGTACTCGCAATAGCGAGAGTAACGCATGCGCTGCTTTCGCTAGGCGAGACATAAAAACCATGGAAGGACCAAGGAGTTTAGTAGTGAAATGGCTGCACAGTCCATGTAGATCCAGCTTTGCCTGATCTTTCTCCCAGAAAGTAGAACAAGCAGGCGCCCTCCCCAAACTACCCTGACAGGAAAGCATGCATAGAGCCCTACGGTTCTTTTTGATAGATTAGTAAAGGCCAGCCGAAAACTATGCTGTTCTCTAAAAATGTATGCATGTTTATATTATTTCTATAGCATGAACCTAGCTGAAAGGCAGCAAAGCGTTACACAGGATTAAAGACAAGCATTAATTCAACAAGTGATAAGAGAGGTAGAGGATTTGTGGATGGTTAATGAATTGTGATTTAGTGTTCTTTAAAGTGGTGCATATCCAACTTTTTCCTAAAATGGAGCAGCATTGGAGCGGTCCTGATTGACACAGGGTGTTGTTCCAGATCCAGAGTTCACAGAAAAGGCTTGTTGTCTTGTTTTTACTTTTTTACACTTCTTAGTCAGCAGTCTCATGATGCCCTGGCTGCAGGTGTGTTGACACCCACCAGAGATGGAGAGAGTGTCTGCAAGATGAGCTGGGGTGCTGGTCGTGATGGTTTTATAAATGATGATTCTAGTTTTGAAGATAATGCAAGCAGAGGCAACGGTGTTCCATCAGGATGGGGTGATGTTACATTTCTTCAGGTCCTGGTTTAGACACACTGTGGTGTGTAGAATGCTCTTAAGGGGAGTCTGGGAGGTCATGGAACAGGAAGTTAACCTTATCCAGATGTGAGAGTAAGAGAGTTTGAACAGAATTAGAAGAAATGGTTTCACTTTCTTTAGAAGAAAGAGATGGTTCCCGGACATTTTTAGGTTGAGCCTTAGCGCAGCACGCATGCGTTGTCTAAGGATACGGCCTCTTGCAGCTGAACTCTACTTTTTACAAGCTCGTGCTTGTGTGGATTTTTCAGCATTATTTTAATTGGCGTTTGCGTGCGTCTTTAAACAAAGACAGCATGCAATTGGATAAAGGCGGACGCATGTCCCGCCTTTCCTAGCCAATGTAACCGTCCACGGCCTAAGGCTTGCGGTTACGCGCACGGGCACTATCTGTTTTAAATGATCATGCCCATTTGCGGGCGCGATATTTGAAAACAGATTGCCTGGTGCTTTCGCGCACCACTTGCGGGATTATTCTTGCCTGCCTCCCCTCCCGTATTGTGCCTTTCACCTACTCCTCCCCATTCACCAGTTGTGCCTTTTTGCACCACTTGCGGGCTTCTTAAGAAAGGCCAGCATGGAGTGAAGGCAAAAAACAGTCCCACAAACAAAGGCTCTCCATTCTGAGCTGACTGGCTCTTAATAATACGAACCACTTACATGCGCCTCAGCGTGAGAATTGTAGGTGCTACACACTTTACCAACCGAATCTGGATTACGTTTATTGCACTAAGGTGCAGTTGTAACAAAAAACATTCATGTGGAATCCCTCCCCATAACTCTCTTTACGCCTTGGCCATTTTTACCTTAATGAAGCCGTTCTGTATTCAGGAGTCACCCCCACATGCCTGCTCCCTTTCAACCGCAGACGGAACCGTAGAAAGAACAGTGCAAGAACCCAAGGCCGGCGCCATGTCTTAAAGCCCAGCGTGGGGCCGGCGCTGCCTGCGAGGGGTTTCTCACTAGTGCTTTTCCGTGCAAACTACCGAATTCTACCTGTTAAAACATGATGGATTGGGAAGAAAAACACAGCAGCAGGAACCTGAAAAACCAGCGCCCATCTCCATGACCACGACTTGAACTTTCCTCCCGGGCCGGCTATAATTGGGACTGTCTGTGGAGCAGCAGTTGCTTCAGTAGACACTGCTTTATTTATTTTTTGTCAAGTAACACAGTTGTTTTAGTTCCCTTTTTTTATGTTTGATCTTTAGTCACTGAGGTGCTCCGGTCCTGAACTGTCGGGTGGTATTATTGCGCCAATCCATCATAGGGACTTCCTTCATGCTTGAAAACGAATCTGTCATGAATTAACTGTGCATCTTCAGAATATAAATCTCATTTAAAGGAGACACTGCCTGCGGAGCTAGGAAGCTTTCAAATTTGAACTTCAATGTATACGCTTTAAGTCGGGCTGTATATCTGCATCCCACTTTGCACTGTACGTTAAAGGATTTGCCTACTTGGAAGTGACTTCATCCAGTAACGATTTAGCAATATATGTTCGGAAAGCCTTTTACCCAGGAGATCTGTCATAAATTCTGTCCTCCAGCACGTCATGATCTTTGTGTGTTTCGTAACATTTAAATTGCCTTTAAGGACCTCCCCCTAGCACTTACGTCACTTTGACACTACCTCTCATATAATTTTTGATTGCATGTCTGTGCGGCTATAAGGCTTATAAGGTCCCTAAGGCGAGACCTATTGGCTATGCCAATGCTTGTTATTATTTTGGCAATGTGTTCCTTAAGATTGAGGTTGGTGTCCAGGATGGATATATGTGACTTGGCATTTGATGAAAGTTGGGGGTTCAAAACCATCATGGTTCATGTCATTGAGCCACGTTTGCACAGTTGCTTGTTTGTTGTTCTTTGCAAAAAACATCAATTCTTAATGGTTGGATTGAGCTTCAAGGCGCTGGAAATGTAGGTCTTGAAGCTATGCAGGAAGTATTTGAGACATTTGTTGTCTAAAGCAAGAGAGACTTTCAAGTAGAGTTGTGTATCATCAGCACATTGGTGTATTTTGATGCTGTTTTCTGTGAGCAGGGCACCAAGTGGCTCGACGTAGAGACTGGAATTGACAGGAGACAGTACAGAACCCTGGAATGCTCCTTAGTTTATAAGGATCTTTTTGGACCTGGAGGTGCCCAAATGAACAAACCGGTGTCAGTAGGAAATGTAGGAAGAGAACCAGTGAAGAACATGGACTGTGAATCCCATTTAAGACTCTATGGTGCTTATGAGAGTGGGATGGTCAACTGTGTCAAAGGAAGCCGAGAGGTCCAGCAATATCGGAAGACACAGACCATCTTCATCGATGGTCAAGAGGGCATCATCTACAATGAGTAAGGTAGTGGTATCCATTGTGCAGTGTTTGCTGACACCAGAATAGTAGTCATGCAGGAGATGGTTAGCACTGATGTGATCGTGAAATTAAACATAAACTGCTTTTTCGATAATCTTGCTGATGAATGATCTTGATTGGCAGGCTGGTGGCTGGCAAAGTCATCAGGTTCCAGTGAAGGTTTCTTTAGGAGTTGGAGGATCTGGCCTTTCTTGAGAGCTTCTGGAAAGATGCCTTGACTGAGGGTGGCATTGAAAATGGTAAGCAGGGGTGAGAGAGCACCCCAGAGAGAGATTTGATGAAGTACAAGGGTAAGACATCATCTTCATAAGAAGTGGAATTCATGTGTCAGTGAGATCTGCAAGAAATAGGACTTTGAAGGCTGACCATTGTGGAATTGTTTGGGATGGGGTGGGCATAAGAGATGAAGCAGGCTTGGTGTTGGAGATAAGCTATATTCTTTCACTTCAGAAGTTGAAGGCACTCCACTTTTCTCTGGAGTGAAGAATTGGTGAGTCCAGCAGAGGAATGATGCAGTACTTGATTGTCTGGAAAAGCATTTTACTTCTGCTGGTGGCTTAGTTGATGGTGTTTGTAAAGTACTTTGCATTGGCTGATTTGATGAGCTGTCTGTGTGTTGTGTGGATGGACATCGGTAAAATGAGGTCATCAGGAGTACTGTTTTTCTTTGCTATTTGTGGATAGATTTTTTTGTATTGTTAGCAAAGTCTTCAGGGTATCAAGGTGCTGAAGGCGTTGGCTTGCACTTGCATGATTGAACTGGGGCGTGGATGTTAACAGACTTTTCCAAAAATGTAATGAAGTTGTTTAAAAGGCTATTGGCGTTGGACTTGGAGTTGATGGGGTGAAAGATTAGTTCAAGCATTAGGTTGCTGATGAAGGACTCTTTGCAGGATCTGAAGGTTTGTTCTTCTCTTTTGTGTTGACCAAGGTTTGTTGGGAGGATGCTAAGCAGGGTGATATGGATGATAACATTGTCAGTCCAGTTCAGGGTTATGGGAGGCTTACATTGGGTGGTTGGTGATGTTGCTAAGATAAGGTCTAGGAGGGGGCCTTTAGAGTGTATTGGTTGTATGAGTGTGGTCCAAACGATGGATGCTGTAGTTGGTGAGAAAAAGGACAACTATGGTGCGCAATAATATGGAGGTGACTCATATCTCTCTGACAAAGAGGATGTCAAAGTTGTGGTAGGTGATAACGTCTGCGATGTCTAGTGCATGGAGGACCGCTGAGCAAGCTTTAATGAGCATGAATTGAAATGCGTGTTGTGAAGTTTGATGGTTTGTAGTAGTGACTGGGATGTGCACATGGTTGGGTCTAAGTGTTGCTTGGGTCACCTATGCCTGGATATGATAGTGGAGATTGGCAGTATGGGGGTGTTGGTTGATGCACATTATATCCATTGGTGGCCAGCACGGAGAGCGCAATGTGAAAAATGTTTTAAAAAAATTAACACTTACCTTGACGCCAGGTCCTGTGTCTCTGATCTGTCAGACTCCAGGAACAGGAAGCATAGCCAGGCTCCCTTGACCAATCACAACGCTGCAATACAGCATTGTGATTGGTCTAAGCATTGTGGTGCAGCGCTCAGCCAGAGAATGAGAGCCTGGGCATGTTCTCCACGCAGGCTGTGATGCAGCCTGCGTGGAGAACAGGGAAAGTGCGCATGACTATTTGCTCAGTCTCAGAGGGCCGGCCTAATAATCATGTGCACTTAGGAATGGGCAAACCACTCCTCCCCTGCCCTGCTCTGAGAGTAAAGCAGCCCCGCCCACCGGCCTGCAAAGCAGCATGGAAACACAAAATCATAATAAGTCAAAGTTATTATCATTTTATATTTACTTTATTTGCAATGCTTAAAAGCAGTGGGGCGACCATAGTGGAGGAACCACCACTGATTATATCTTACCATCTAGGTTTAAGTGGAACAGGGGTTCTGGCCCAAGGTCCTTCCTGTCCCTAACAGACAACGCTCTTGTCTGTGTCAGTCCTTTGCTGAGGATGCTCAGGCGATGGGACGCCCTGTAGAGTTGATTGATGTATGGAGAAGACAGGAAGTGCTGTCACTTCCTGTGCATGTGGATGATGGGAAACCCTGTGGTGTTACGTCCTGGGTGGATAGGTGATGGGAAATGAAGTCCTCTTGCCTGGATTCTTCTTTTTAAGTATGGTTTTGGTGCAAAACCAGTGATGTCACATCCTGTGCATATGGATGGTAAGAAATGCACTGCAGTGATGTCATCTCAGGTGCAAATAGAGGATGGGAAATCCGTTTGTCACTTCTTATACAGATGGATGATCGGAAAAGAAGTCCCCTTGCTTAGCTTCTTCTTTACAATATGGTTTAGCTGCAAACCAGTGATGTAACTTGCTGTGCAGATGAGTGATGGGAAACGGAGTCCTCCTGCATGCTTCTTCGGTTTAAAGATGGTTTTGGTGGAAAACCAGTGACATAACATGCTGTGCAGCTGAGTAATGGAAAATGAAGTCCTCTTGCTAAATGCCCTAGTCAAGCCTGGCTAGCTTCTAAAAGCCCTTCATCCAGCCTTCTCTTCCAAACCATGAAGTCTGCAATAAATGACTTTCAGGTAATTACACCAACTCAGCTGCCCCTCATCCATGCACACCTACTTACGGGGCAGACGACTTTTATTACCTCAGATGCAACCTGTGCTGCACCTCTAAAGCTGGGGTCACTGAAAGACTACAGACCCCCACTGCAGCATAGCAATGGCTCTTATGCGCTGTCCCCTCCCACTAGCTGAACTGATATTTGTTTAAAATGTTGATACTGCCGTTGAAATCATCGAGAGGAGCCTGTGCTTGAGTTGGGGGAGGGGCTGAACAGGCATATTCCCGCACAGATACATCAGCCTGGAGCACTCAGCCTGCTGCCCTTAATGTAAATTCCCTTCTCGACTGTAACATTATCAGGCCACCCTACCCCCACCAACACAAGGGCTCACGGCACACCCTCTTCAGAGAAGCACTGGAGCTCTTATCGGAAGGTTTCAGAACCCTCCTCAAACACCACATCTAAGAACAGAACACACAACTTCATGTGACATCATCGCCTTCTTATCAACAATCCCTCACAAAGGGCCACTGCAAAGTGGAGCCCCTGAGGACCACACCCAGCAGCAGCGAAAACACCGCAAAACTCCCTATCCGCCACTTGAACCCAACCTTGGATCACATCACATCCAGAGAAGCCAAACCCCGTCACACGGCCCTGCTCTAGGTGGAAAGAGGCTATATCACCATTAAAAATCATCTAAGTACACACCATGGACAAACACAATGAACCCTCCTGGAGCTTTGTGGGACATTCTCACATAAACAATCTTCCAAAAGTGTGGGTGCAGCTGATAATTTAGCAGGCACTTTTGTGCAGCGCCTATGAGCACACCTCTAGTGTATTCTGATCAAGAATGACTGTTTCAGCGGGAGTAATGCTGACACAATAGTCTCCGGCCAGTTCCGAGTGTCCCTGTGTTCTCACACTCAGGACTCCTGGGTGCAGTAACACCGGGTCGTGTTTCACTTGGTGCACAAATGCACTCAGTAAAATCACGACGACCCAAGGCCGAGACCCAGGCTGCCCGCAGCTCAGCCTAACTTGAGTAGCAAGGGGGCATGCAGTGCTCTCCCAGCAGCCCAGGGGCATGCAATGCTCTCCCAGCAGCCCAGGGGCATGCAATGCTCTCCCAGCAGCCCAGGGGCATGCAGTGCTCTCCCAGCAGCCCAGGAGCATGCCATGCTCTCCCAGCAGCCCAGGAGCATGCAGTACTCTCCCAGCAGCCCAGGGGCATGCAATGCTCTCCCAGCAGCCCAGGGGCATGCAATGCTCTCTCAGCAGCCCAGGGGCATGCAGTGCTCTCCCAGCAGCCCAGGGGCATGCAATGCTCTCCCAGCAGCCCAGGGGCATGCAATGCTCTCCCAGCAGCCCAGGGGCATGCAGTGCTCTCCCAGCAGCCCAGGAGCATGCCATGATCCAAGCCACTCTCCCCAGGCACAGCAACCCACTGTGGCCCCACTGCTCCCATGCTCTCCCAGCAGCCCAGGAGCATGCCATGATCCAAGCCACTCTCCCCAGGCACAGCAACCCACTGTGGCCACACTGCCCCCATTACCGCCCGATCAGAGTACAGAACACCGGATTCATTTCTAAAAGGCAAACGTGAAGCAATATATAATTAAATGATAGTTAAAAGTTACTGCCATTATACAAGGTCATGACTTTGCTTTATATGACATCAAGTAGAAGTGCATACATGATCACACCGCACTCAGCATCTGCCCAGACATTCATATGTGAGTGGCTGAACAGACATCTGGGCTGCACTCACATGCAAATACCTAGGGTAGGGGTATATTATATGAAGCAAAGTCACAACATTTTTACAGATGGCAGACACACGTGTCGTTATTGTCTCAATTTGTCTGGCGCTGCACCCATCTATTCATATATAGATGTATATGCAGTAACTATAACTTGCGCCCTCGAGCATGCATAGCTAATTTTCACCATACTATAACGTCTCTTTAAACTTAGTTTTTTTCAGTGAATATATATGTGCGTGTGTGTGTGTATATACATACATATATATGAATTTCTTTTTACATATCTCTTCCTCGTCTCTGAATTCCAATTTTTTTTGTATGCATGCTATTACCACTCCAGCGCTATAGATGCTTGTGTAATAATAGTGTGCTATGCAAGTCCTAGCATCCTTCAGTGAAGCAAGCAGACTGAATTGAGTGAAAGCTGTAAGTACTCGGCGAATGACCAAACACATGGACATTAATTCACCAAAATGCCAGAGATAGCAAAAATAATACCATGCACCCTCTGTCCTGCAATGACATCAACAGGTAGTCCTTTTGTGCCACCCTGGACCATGTAACAGTTTTCTATTTGCTGCTCAGTGCCTAAAGAAAAGGCAATGAAAAATTTAGAAAGTACATGCCACGCCCCCTATAACCACTTACGTGAGGGGTAGCAAGGACAGAGGGGTAGCAGCTACCACTGACTGCTCTTAATTAAAATCAATGATGAGTAGGGAAAGGCCTAGCGCTAATACTAAAAGAGAGATGACCACCCCATCCATACTGGGGGTACAGTCCTATCACAGAAACCTAGTCACATTTCAGGTGGCTATAAAAGCCTCCATTTTTTAGATCAGACCCACGAAAGCTGAAGCTGATATAGCAGCAATACTAAGCCACTGTCACCTGCTTCTGGTTGCAGTTGAACACTTGGCTCTATAAGAATCGGCCATTGAACAGCCTGGGCCAGAGGGGGCCAGAAAATGCCAAAGAGCAGAGAAGTCTTCATGCAGGAATTGAGCAAGAGCTAAATTTCAGAACGGCTATGTGTATGTTCTGGCTTGTCACCTTCTGATGGGCTACCAAGACGTACAAGTAGAGTACCAACCCTCATCACCAATACCAAAGCCAAAGAAGTATAATCAGAAATGTGGACCCCATCATCCTCTCTCACTCATCAGCGGAGATGCTAAATCTCTAGCACCAAATAAACTAGGAAGCATTTTGCAGCATTCAATCACTTCTACAATGAAGATATGTCAGAATTCATGCTAGGGTAGCCAAATTCTCTTAATTGTACCGTTGTGTACCATACAGAATCACAATTCACAAAATCCCCATTTCAAAGTCTATTGCCACCTTGGATTCAAAGCAATTTATTTAGGCGAGCCATGCACAGACATCTACGGGCATGGATTTGGAGCCTAAAACACTACCACCGTCAAGTTACAGCACTGAACAGGGTCAGCCCATTCACAGACTTATTTCAGAGATGTCCCCCTCATTTGCAGTATCCTAAGGTGAAGAAGGGAGCTGCTAGCTAGCCACAGTGCTCAGTCCAAATGACTAAACCACTTCTTCAGACTGGGAAGGAGATAAGGTACCCTAGTTGCGTACAGTCAGGCTAATTCCAAGACCAAGAGAGCACAGAGGGGCAGATTTACAAGCCACTGGCGCCACTTTTGCGTCACTTTTCCCATGTTAAAAGTGACGCAAAAGTGGCGCAAAGGGCTTGTAAATCTGCCCCAGAGTGCTTAAGTTCATGGAATTCCAAGGTGACGAGCAAACCTCATTATGTGCATTTGTAAGAATCTTATCACAGAGGTGTAGTCCTCATACCACAGTAAATCCCGTTTTCCCCTCCCCAGTGACCCATTTGCCCCTCACTTGCTCAAAGGGATCAAAAAGTGATATTGAGTGTGGGGGAGGTAAAGCAAGTCACTGTCCCAAACACCATTTACAATGAGGTGACGGTGGTAATGAGAGCTGTGTTTATTACTGTACCCAATCTTCATACAGTTCAAAGAATTGTGAACATATAGAAATGTCTTAATTGTGGAGTGCGGAGAGCTTCTGGAACTCAATCCATATAAGGGGTTAAGAAGTTGTACAGCTGAGGCGTACACTATGCAATGCTCTAAGATGTCTTTCACTTTACAGCTCTGTCCTCTCATCAGGCACTGCCTGGCAGGGCTCTTACTCTTCTTGTACCGTTTTCCTACTTAATACGTCAAAACTGGCAGGCAATGGAGTGAGACCAGCATCCTCAACCAGGGTGATCTTGCTCTTCAAAAATCGAAATTCCTATCTACGTTCAATTGTAACCTTTTCATTCACGCAATTACAGAATTGGTGCTTTCCTAACTCTGTTACGCCTCGTGCTACGGCATCACCACACACTAGCATTGATAAAGTTCCTCTGGGAATGAAACACAGTTGGCTGGTTTGGTTTAGTTGATGTACATCTATATTAGTGAACGTTTGTTCGGGTGTTATGAATAAATCTACAACCCAGAGAAATATTACTACAACTGATATCAAGAAAATAAATTACATCTAGAACTTTCCTCAGTTTCTCAGACTGCATTTACTGTGCTGATCATTAGACTCTTACAGCTCTGGACCCTGTCTAAGGAGCTGTGCTACCATCCATTATTGCACTATAACACAGATCAAACACAACAGACGCAACAGTCAACGAGCAACCAAAAATACTGATAACAACACCAAAACATATCATCAAACTCAGAGCGGGCACAGCCTGTGGGCCAAACAGTCTTATCTAACATATACATACAATCTACAAATTGTATTGGGCTACAAACATATTATAGTATTCACAGACACCAAATAAAATACAGCAACAAAATGGTGTGAGAAAGCACATCCCCTAGCCGTCCTATCTGCACATCCACCACACATCTATACACTCCACAAGTTTAATTGTGTTGGAAACACAAAAATACTGAAATGTTAGCAAACAACACACATATCACACCCATACTGTCAGTCGAGGAAACGCCAGTGCCCTGTTCTCATAACAGTCACACCTCCTACCATACACCATTCACACACATGCACAGACACACACTTGACAAGTTATATTGTGTGTGATGTTCACAAACATCAAATTTACACGTCACAAAGTCAGTCCCAACTATCACAGCTAACACATGCAGAAGCACAAAACAAGTTACGTTGATTCAAAAAACTAAACATACTCAGATGCCAGTCTAAAGAAAACATAGACTTAGAAGTTAGGGTGTGTTCGAAAAACACAACAGAAACAGACTTAGTTTATAGTATATATGATGTTTGTGAACAACACATAAATTTAACAAGCATTAAAAATGCAATAGGTCTCGCTTTTCATCAAGTTAAAGCCATTTGCTTTGCTATACAATACCATTAGGAAAGCAAATGGCTTTAACATAATCAAAGGTGAGACCTATTGCATTTTCAATGCTAGTTTTTCATAGCCCTCTCTCCCAAGTAGCCGACGACCTGTTCCCAGTGACTGCTGGGTGTCTCTATGTAAACATGCCACGTCTCTTAGCCTCTGAGATTCTGTGTGCCTGGCCGTCATGTGGCGACGACGCTTCTTTTCCCTCGCTCGCCTGCCAATGTTCCCGCCTGTCAGTCGTGCTTCTGCCAGCACGGGCAAGGTTTGCGAGGAGGGGGTGAAGTCCTGGGAAGTGGTAGACTAGGGCAAGAGCAGGGAATAGGAGGGCGCCTGGCTAAACTGTGACGGGGGTACGTACGACAGTTGAGCGAGAGTAGGGGGAGAGTGAAAGTGGGAGGTTATACCAGGGGGTGACAAGAGTGTTGTGAATGGGAGGTCGGGAGACAGCAGGAAAAGAACGAGTCCAGTCACACTCTGAGGGGGGTTTGTTGGCAACAGTGTGATGAGAGTGCAGGGGACCAGCAAGGGAAAAAGCAAGAAAGAGGGCTGGGAGGACGTCCAGTCCCACAGTGTAACTTGTGGTGAAAAGAGAGAGGAGAGATAGAAGATCAGGATGAGATAGCATACTGTCAGATTGTGACAGGGCGAAGAGAGACAAACAGAGAGAAACAGAAAGGACAGGGAACGAGCAGAAAGTGAAGGTGTGCTGTCAAAGTGTGGTGGGAGTAAAGAGAGGGAGAGAGAAAGAATAGGGGAAGAGCAGAGAGCACATGGTGACAAAGTGTGGGAGGAGTTGAAAGTGAGGAAGAGGAGATGCCGCGCTGCTTATAAAAAGCATCAAATATTGAAAAACACAGTTTGCCGAGCCCAAAAAAAAAGTCCTCAGAGTGTCACGCAGCCAGTGAAGCATCTAGTCCTACGCGTGCACATCTTCTGTCCGTTCGCGTGCACATCTAGCTTGGAATCCGTATTGATTCCAAAAGGCCCTCGCATGGCGAGGGCAACGCATGCGCACTGCTAACGCCAGGTGAGACCTAAAAAGTGATACAAGATATTTGTGGATTTCTACATGACCATGAAAAACATAAAAAGATGCTTATTTCAAATGTAAGAGTCATACATTTAAAAAACAAACAGCAATCTCGCAAAAACACGAAGGTTAAAGGGGAGTAAACGTTCATAGGAGTATAAATGGTGGCTGTAGGAAGGTGGAATCTGACTGCATGGTTGCCCCCACTTTCTTCCTGGTGTTTTGATGGTTTTTGACTTAGTTTGGCTGGGAACCTGCTATTCATGTCCCCAGCCAATCTGCTTTCTCTTGTAACTTGATTGCATGTGCTTTAGGTACATTTCAGATTGGATCTGGAGTGCCCTTATAAGTCCCTAGTATATGGTATACTATGTACCCAGGACATAGGTACCCCAGAGGCCTACCAGGGGCTGAAGCATGTATTACGCCACCCCTGGAAAGCCACCCAAAATGACACCACAGGTCTGCTACTGCAGCCTGGGTAAGGTGGTGCATGCACCCCTTACTGTGATATAGGTTACCTATATCACTATATATATATGCACACATGTAAATCTATAAGTCACTCCTATGGCAGTCCTTATCAATCCTGAAGGCAGAAGGCTTGGTTCTTATGTGAGAGGGTGCCCCTGCATGAGCAGAGCCCCTCTGCAGCGTTCGGAGTCCATTCTCTGATGCTGTTTGTAGTGCAGCCTGACCATATACTCTTAAGTGCATTATAACCAAACAGTAAATGCTAACTTTGGACTAGCTGCACAGAAACATGTCGTGTTTGGTGTCAAACACCTTGGAATCATACCCCCACACCAGTAACTGGTGTGGGAGTATGATCCCACCCTTCTAGAGGGAGAGACATGACAGCACTGGTATACCCGGTAGAACCTTAATAGAGCCCTGGCATCACAAAATGGATGCTGCAGACACAGACACGGGTCTGGCCTCCTGCTGCTGACCAAAACTCCGGCAGGGGAGGCCTGGACAATAGGTTTCCTGTCACAGGGAGGTGTAACCACCTCCCAGACACGCTTATGTGTATTGGGGCTTGGTGGGAGCACTCTCTGAGTGCTTTGAAGTCCTGCACAAACCGGTTCCAGCCCCTTCTCTGGTGCGACACTGGACAAAGGAAATGGGTGTAGCCACCCCTCTTTCCAAACCCTCCCATAGGTGGGTCCCCAGAGCTAGTCCAACCCCTTCCTTAGGTATAAGTAAGAAACCTCTGTAACCAGAACTTTATATATCCCTGGACCAAACTCTGAAGCTGAATCCTGGAACTTTGACACTCTACTAAAGACTAGAGAACTGAAGAACTCCCGTGCTTGGCAGGCACCAATGAAGCAATTTGCTGGTCTGCATTTCTGAAGCTCTCGCCGGACTCCGAAGTATTTGCAACCCAGGAAGAGGATTTCCAGACATCTCACAGGCCGACCCGAGTCCCCAGCAAAGCTGAGACCCGCAGCCCTCGTGAGTAGCGTGGAACCGGAACTCCTGGTCACTCGGCACTTTTGCAAGTGCATTGACTTCTCAACGTCTCCTGAAGTCGTGCTTGGGCTGACTTGTAGCCCCCACCTCGAGCACAGAATCCACCAAAGACTGTCGGCCTAGTCCCCCGAGTGACCCGTGGGCCGCCATTTTGTGTTTCGTCTCAAGGTCCCTTCGCGATCCCTGGTCCGTCGACTGGTGGGTCCCTGAGGGGGTAACTTTGAATTTCCTTGGGCTTCTCTGGTTGCTCCAGACATGCCCCAACTCCCTACCAAGTGGTGAGTCCCACAGACCTTGCTGGTCTGCACCGAAGCATCTTTCTCGTTTCTGCTTGGGTTGCTGTTGCCAAGGTTTGTTGTGTCCAATCCGGGCACCGACGCTGCAGGACTCGATATCCTTCGTCGGACAGCTCGAATCCAGCTCCTGGTCATCCTCGACACCTCCTGGTCCTCGTGGCTGAAGAGTCAAGCTGCACCTTCTTCACCTGAAATCACCCGACATCAGTGGACATCTGCCTATCGCCTTCCTGGTCCCTGGCTTGTGACCCAGACTCTGTCCCCTCTGCTTTCAGGTTCTTCTCATCTTCGATCCAGGCTAGGATCTCTTAGGACACTTCGCATCTTCCCGGCAGTAGCACTTCTTCACCAGCTCCCATTGGACTCGACGACGCGACCCGACACCAAAAGACACCTATGCACCCGGCTTCCCTGGGTGAGGTAACACGAGTACTCTGGAGCTCCCATGGGTGTTAGCCCTAGAACTTCCTAAGTCCAAAAGGGTTTGGTCCTGACTCAATTCTAAATGTCCCTAATCTTTAAAAATCTAACCGCGACTTTCCCCATAGAAGCTAAAGGGAGCTCGCGGCTGTGTTCACACACTGCACACGGCCCCCGTGGGTCCCCTGTGTCACTATCTTGGGTGGTTCCTTGGGGTCCCAGCGATTCTACAGGCTCTAGGCCTTGTGTCTAGTTAAGTTGTGGTTCTTATACCACTATTTTAGTATATGGTTTGGCTCGCCCCTAGGGCCTGACGTGTATTTGTGCTTATTACTGTGATATTTGAAGTGTAACTTATGTGTTTTGACCTCTAGCCTCATAAAGAGTCTAGGAGGGTGTGTTTAGAAATAAATACATATATTTTATATATATACCTGGTGTGGTTATCTTTCATTTAGGCCCTCTAGAGATTATAGACAGGTAAAATAAGCTGATTTACATTCCTTCAAGACTTAGCCTGAAGGCTGCTCTCCATAGCTACTAGCAGGATAGCTTTCAATAAAGGTTGTCTTTAACCTATAACCAATAAGGGGTTGTTTGCACTGGTACAGGGTGCCCACTATAACTAGTGGACAGCATATACCAGGCCTACTTCTCACAGTGGCTCCAGCACAAAACTCAAAGAAGACATAGGGGCCGGTCCTGGGACCGCCTTCTAGTGGTGGTCGTCCAACCGCCACCACTCTGGCGGTCTGACCGCCATATTATGGGTATGGCGTTGACACCGCCACAAGACCGCTGCTTCCGCTGGGATTCAAGATCCCGCTGTGATGGCAGTCTCAAAAGGGGGTGGATATGCTGCCTGTGCCAATGCTGGCACCGCTTAGCATATTATGACCAGCAATTCCACTGCCCTTTTCATGGCTGGGAGCCTGCCATGAAAAGGGTGGCGGACATGCAGGTAAGAGGGCCCTAACAGGCCCGCCGGGCAAATCTGGGAATAGGAGGTGCGTGGGGCACATGTTGTGCCCCCGTGGAATTGCACCTTCGTTGCTGCACAGTGTGGCATGAACGACATGGTGCATGCCACACCATGCAGGAAAATGCTGCAGACTCTCAAGGCGGCAGTATGCTGTTCAGGCTAGCCGTTGAGCCTAACTATCCAGCAGCCATGAGACTGCTGCCGCACCGCCCGCCTGCCCTGGATTAAATTCATAATCCGGCGGGTGTGTTCACCACAGGCTTGGTGGTCTTCCAGGGACTGCAGTGGGAGTCCTAGCCAAAGACCGCCAAACTCGTAATAAGCCCCATAATATTGAAAAGTTAAAGCACCATCTTTACCCTGTATGCCACCAACATCATGCTCACTTAACCTTAACTCCCATACCCACCACGCGCACTTTACAACATCAAACATGGCACATAATGTACAGCATCTAAATCTTCACCCATATTGATTGCACACACATGCATATTCTAACACAAAAATGTGTAGAAACGTAGTAGGATAAATGACAATCATACTTCGGCACATAACGTGCACGTTTTAATGTACAATCACACTTCTTGAACATACCTCTAAAATTACCAAACACGGCCTCAAAATCAGGTGTTATCCCTAAAGAACAGCACCCTGACACAACCAATCATTCAATCACCAGGCCCATTCGGTGTCACTCCAGCTACTTATTCACACAATCACACAACTCCTAAACTCATCAACATACTCTCTCGGCTTCTCATTTACATCCTATTTTAACCTCATACAAGTGATGGTGGGCGGGCATTAAGATTAAGTGAGTGCACTGGGGTCGGAGACAAGTTAAGGTAATATACCTTAAATTGTGAATTTCATGTCTTTTTAGGTTTTGTGTTGTAACCACCACTGACCCCCTTTCCAACATAACTCCCCTCTGACTGTCATTTTTATGGACCTACTTATAACATTCAAATAAGATGTTTATGCTAAACAAATATGAAAAGTAAAATGCTCCAAATCTACACAGGCACAGCTATTTCTTGCAGAATGTTTTTCTTATAACGATTTAAAAACAAGGAGAAGCGGATTTTCCATCAAAATGCCAGTGGAACTGTAGTTGCTGAAGTCCATATCCAGCAGTTTCTATCAGAATGCTGCACAGATGAATAGAGAAAGCAGTCTTCCTGCTGCTGGTGAAATGCTACCATTCTCGTCGTGCCTGAGAAACAGAGGGTGACGTGGAAACAATGGATGTAGGGAGCGCAGAGGGCGGCCGCTGAATGTTATTGTGGTGAGTTTGCCACAGAGGTTAGCGCGCAAGCGCGTTGCCAGCATTTTTGTGTAGATGTGTAATGCAAACTAAAATGCTGGCAGCTGATAGAAAATGAAGGTGGCGGGGGCTCAGACACGACCACCCGCTGCCATCTCACTGAGTTTGTGAGAAAAAGCGGGACCCGGAAGAGGCCGCGTGTGACTGACCGCCGTGCCCAGGCACTGCACGGAATGTGCATGTCATTAGCTGCCTGCAGTACATTATTACAGACGAGTCCTGATGTCAGAACACGCTTGTGGAACGGAAAAATGTGAACGTACTTCATGTGAAGACCACACTTTCCCAGGTGTTATACTCTCATCATAAATGAAAAGATACTTATCTAACCTAACTCCACCTCCCCTGGCCATCTCCGTGCACTCCTCTCCCTTCACCTTCCCTTTCCAGGCCCAGAACCAACTATCCCTCTTCGTCCGGCGAAGTGCTTAAGTTGAGCCGGAGCTTTCTGGTGCTGAGCACCAGCACTTAATTGGTTTCCGGCGTTCGGCACTGGCACCTAGTTGTCAACACCACACTTTGGGCAGTCTGCCACAAGGTGGCGCTGCTCATGTAATTTAGAGAGGAGCAGTATAACAGCTGTTTAGGGAAACAATATACATTACAAAATGTCTAATACCTGCCTCCCCAGCCATTCCTTTAGGTTTGGGGACCTGAAATTATCTTTACTGTCGCATTTACATGCGAGAGAGATGGTACGTAGTTGTTTTGGCAGTGATGACAGGGGCGATGGGTGGTGCAAGCTGCAGTGGCCTCCTGCTCAGAGCCCTGGCACTTCATATTTTACAAATTAAGCACTGGGCACGCCTCTGCTTCTTCAGGACCTTGTCTAAATGTGTGTACATGCTTCTGTTGTATCCAATTTATGATAAGGTAGACAGTGGATGAATGTGGGAGTAAGTCTGTAAAGGATGTAGTAAGAATTATTACAGAAATATACCAGTTTAGTGATATGCATTGCATTAATAAGCATTGTTTTACATGTATATAATGTATTGGTGTTGATTTTTAACAAAAAATGATAAAGAAAACAATATCTAACATTGTTGAATAAATACAAATATTTTTGATAATGATCAGCATCTGGTTGATGATATAATGATATTGAAATGTTCAAGGTCCACTTAGTGTTGAATTTCCTAAAAAGATTTTCACACATCTGTTAACTGCACATAACAGAGCAAAGTTAGTGCCTTTGGTAAGGCGCTGTGCCGCCTCTAAGTGGCACATTCATGCTATACGAACTCCGAAATAACAATGAATAAAATATCACACCGCTTCGTATTCTCACTCATCAGCGAGAAGCCCCCTCTAGCTGGCTGTGCCCCCTGGTTGCTCGTTTCAGCGCTAGTGGGAAGGCTACACTGACCCCACCCCTTGAGTAAACCATCAACTATTCCTCCTATGGGCTTCTGTAAATTCCTTCAATAAATTAGTCCAAACCGTAAACCAACAAAAACATGCATGAATAAACATAACTAGGCACACACTGAGCAATGGCTGGCGTCCACTGACTGCTGAGACTTCTGACGAACTTAGGGGCACACAACTCCAATAACACGTAAAAACTCGCAACACTTCAACACAGCCCAAATGCATACCCATCATGTTTGCCACAGTTAAACGCGTTACAGACTGTCTGCTTTAACCTCTTAACACAGGTGCAGAAAGGAACCTATTTGAGACATTCAAGAAATCACACACAGCACCATTAATGCAGCCTGTCAGTCAGTGAAGCGGGGTACCCTTGTGGTAGTGCAGGCCTCCTATGCACATGCACCAGTTAGCCCCGCTTCCACTAATGGCGCCACTGGCCCACGCGCCGGTCTGATGAAGGTATAGACGTTCATCGCACTCACCTTTAACTCTGGTTTGAATTGGCGAAAGCCTGATGGGGAATGTTGTATGAGGAGTAAACGAATTTGTAATGACACAAAATACAACTATCCACCACATGCGCAACCCCACTCCCTTCAACATACACAACGCCCTCTCGCTCTCCAGCCATCTGAAGCAAACCACTTTCCACCTAGTCACCTCTGCCCAAGGTGACAATCTGTGGGACTTCCTAAGCAATGGTGCTAGCTGGGGTTCAAGGCGAAGCATTCTTCCAGAGGTGCCAACTCCAGTAGATACTTTGACACATCTGCATACACCTACACCAGATAGTAGCTGGCACACCCTTGCTACGATGAGGCTCGACTGTGCCAAAACGGTGTGCTCTGACCTCCTCGAATACCAGAACTACAGCCCCCGAGAATCCAGAAGTGAAGCACCAGGATCAACACAGATGCAAAGAAGGAACCGAATAACCTTGGTGCTAGGGAACCTCTTCTGCTGTGTGCAGCATCATGCAGGGGAAGGCTGGCCTTTCCTTGGGCCTGGCCCATAGTTTGTTAAAGAGCAGTTTTTCAGTTCATTTCTTGATGGACTGAGGTTTGTCGGCTTGACTGTTAGGGGCACTGTGTTCAGAGGTCTCTCATGTGTTGGCACCGGCTCGGATCACCTGACATCAACAACGTTCCACGTTAAAGTGAAATTTGGCCGATGGAAACTGTCCGCTAAACAGTTACATGCAGATTTTGCTTCGGAAAGTGCCAAAGCCACATATAATTCCCATTTTAAAGGGGGGGAACTCATACTAGGTGCAAACACATCGGATACAATCCAAACCCAGGTGCATCGGATTGTACCCGGTGTGATAAAAATATCACCCCCTCCCATATCCCCAAATCCTCAGGCCAGTACTTTTCTGTGAGAAAAGGGGCGACCCAACACTGAAGCGGGCTGAATGCTGGAAGTTTACATGCCTTTTTGAATGAAACACGATGGCCTGTTTCTCTAAATCCGAACCTGCTGCTGCGAAATGGCTCTCCACCCCTACCCCTGGCAACAGTCCCAGCTTCTCCCCACCCCCACCCTTCCGCCTTCCTGACTCCATCCTCTCTACTCTGTGCAGGGCGTTGACAGAGCTGCAGATGAAAGAATGAGGACATGATGGGGGCATGTGGCTTTAGGTCGCCTCCTGTCCTGATTCTCGAGTTATAGTCAATCATTTAAAAAAATGCATTTTGTCCACCCTACCCTTAAATGTTTAGTTTATTATTCCATTTAGTGCAATATATGTTTGTACTTGCCCCCTGTTGTAGTCAGAACTCAGAAAGTAAGCTAGATCTTATGGCTTTGACAATTATTGTTTTTGTCTGTCTGTGGCATCTCCCTGACATTTTTGACCTATATTGTGTGAGGCAGAGACAAGAAAGCACAGTTAAAACACAGGCTGCACACAGAAATAATCAGAAGGCTACACGTGGCACAGCATAAAACTCCTAAATCAATCAATAAAACATTTCAACGTAGCTCGCGGAAACAGATTTAGTGTTACAACTAAAATGTGAACTATCTGGTCATGTACATATACCTAAACCTGAGGTGATTACCAGAAGATACTAGATACATTTCTGTTATTAGGGGCACTGTTTGCAGTTCCGGGTTTTTAGTTAACACCCAATGAATTCTGGGAGTTGCAGTCCTAGTTCCCCTCAATTCAACAAATTTGACTAAATTTCCAAATTATAGTGGTTTGAAGAAAAAAAAGATTGAATTTCAGAGAGAGCTCCTTCATGACAAGGGAGCCATCATGTAAATGCAATGATATCCCTCCTTATTGTACTGTATCAGTATCGCTACTACCCCTGACAAGGCAATACAGCTCTTTGTGGATGGGTAGCATGCTACTCCTTGGGATTACATAGTGATTTAGACATCCTAATCATTTTTCTCCTTCCCACATCCAACCCTACACCTCCCCTAGAATACAGCTTGGAGGGTTGGGATGACCATGGTTTGGAATGCACTGTTTCGATGTGGAACAGGGGCAGTAATAATTTGCATTAATATATACTAAGCCTGAGGCGCAAATAGAGGGGGGCTCGCAGCCAGAGCAGAGGCATGGGTCTCGCTTGGCTCAAGATTCCATGCACGAGCCAAGCCATGAAAAAGTTTGGCATGTATACCATGCGACAAACATAATGTAAACATATTATAAATCTCCTCAAAATTCAAAACAGTATATTTCTTTAACAAGTGGAAGTGTCTCGCCTTAGTCCAGCAGATTATATCCCTGCATAGGCAGACAATTATTAAAAGTGATACTTTTTAGAAACATTCATGGCTCACCATCCAACGAAAATGCTACTGGAGTACTAAGATGCAAGTCAGTAGTCATGTAAACCCTAAACGCGGCCTAGATTCTTATTATGGATGGAACAACTTTATAGTCTATTTAAACAAATATAACAGGTGCTTGTAAAGCGCACATCCTGAACTCAAGTATTTAAAAGTGCACTCATATGTGGCAATAAAGAAAAAGAAGGGTCTGGGAAATAAAATATTTTCATAGGATCACACAGTTTGGACAAGCAAGGAAGCCAGTATGAACTCTGGGTTATCTAGTTGCACATTTGAATATTCTGACACCAGCTGGGTATCTCTGTCTCTCATTTACATCAGTCTTTTATTCGCGGTTCATGACGAGAAACTGACACATCGATAGCAGACCCACCTCAGGGCCTCCAGACCCAAATACCAACTACCAAGCCAAGAATGCATTATTTGGGAGATGACACACTTACACCCCAAACAACCCCCTGAAGCAACGCCCCTGAATACGATCTCTTGTGCAGATCATTCCAAAGCAACATTCAGTTATCCATGTTCACAACAGGAAAGGCCAAACTACAGGTCTCGCACTGGAAGGGATGTTCAATAAAAAGCTGGAAATAGCTGAAGCTGTCACGTGACATGTGGGTCTTTCGGCAGCTACCAAAGCGCTGACGCTTCAGGGATGTGTTGGGGACCATGTGGATGTGCCAGGGTTTTGTGGGGATTTGTGGAGTGCCGCAAAATTTACCGGGAGTGTGTGGGGGTTCATTAGGGGCTTTCGCGGAATGTGCAGGGGCTGTGAGAATATGGTGGGTCTCAGCACCGTAGCCAGTGTGTCATGGGCACTCGTGTGATGAGGGAAATAGGTCTCTTGGCTGCTGTTTGAATTACAAAAGGAAGCAATAATCAGGATCCGGAACGTCGCTCAGGCCTTTGGGTCCCGGTGCCACTGCACCTACTGCACCAATGAAAGCTACGACCCTTCGCGGGCCTGGGATGATGATATACTGGGAGTGGTGGAATGTGAGGAGGGATAGGATGGACTCTGGGCTGTAGGGGTTATCTAGGATGGAGATGGGAGGTACATCGATGTGATGGGGCTTAGGGATGTGATGGAGCTGTGGGATGTGCTGGGACTATGGTGATGCCTTGGGGCGCTGGTGATGTGCTGGGACTGTGGCCCACGTTAGCGGCTATGGCGATGTGGGCATATGCAGGGGACGTGGAACTGTGTGGTTGTGTTACAGCTGTATGTCTTGATGTCTGCGATGTTGTGGCATACATGCCCTCGTACCTTTGGACAAGTGTTGTGCCTACAGAAAGGTGTTTGCGGATGTGGGCTGGCGGGGTATGTGCATGGAGTGTAGCGATGTGGTTGGTACTGATGGGAAATGCAGAAGGCCTATGGATGTGGTTGCGCCTCAGGGGAAGCGTTACTCTCCGAGGAGCGATGATAGGTCGGCTGGGATCAGGCACGGGGACATTAGTGGGCGCTGTACGATGTGTCGTGGTCTTTTGAATGTATTTGGGTCTGTGGAGTGGAGCTGTGGCAAGGGAAAGCGTGGCTGTCGGTATGTGGCGACTGTGACATTGAAATATGGTTGCAGTTGTGAGGTGGCTATAAGAATGAGATGTGGCTGTAGGGCTGAGTTGTGGCCATGGACATGTGATGTAGCTGCGGGGCTTTGACACGGTTGTAGGGACTGTTGGCATCAGGTACTGGTGCCTGGTGATGCGTTAAGGTCTGTGGGGATGTGCTGGGTGTAGGCATGTGTCGGTGCTCGTGACATTAGGTAGGAGGCTGTGTTTATATGTCACGGCTGTTGTTCTGTGGCGTGCACTCGGCTCTGCGAGTTGTATGGAGAGCTCTGTTGCAATATGTTGTCTCTGGCGACGGGTATGCGTCTATGTAAGTGTGCTATTGGGTGGTCTGTGGCGGTGCGTTGAATTGCGTGATGCGGCTGTGACGGGGATCTGTATACTGCGGTTCTGTTGTAGTGTGAGGGGGTTCTGGAGACGTCTTTGAGCTTTGAGATTTTGCCGAACTTGAGGAAGATGTGTGGGCTGTATGTAGGCAGTAAGGACGTTATGACATACCTACTCCACATGTTGCCCCCCTCCTCCTCTCAGAGTTTGCCGGCCTGGGCATGCGGCTGCTCCCGCAGAATCGAGGTGCAGCAGGAAGGAAAGGGGCCCTGCTCCGGCGGGGTGGAAATGGGCAGCGGTGAAGTCCTTGGCACAGACAGACAAGCAGCGGGCACAATCCCGACTCGAGAGACAGCTGGCACCAGTCCTTCCTGGAAAAGAATGGGGCAGGTCCGGCGCTAAGGGTGCACTGAAGGGCGAGGACAACCCCTGCCCCGAGGCAACAGCCGCAGGGCCCCGGAGCGTAGTGACAGCAGGCGGGGTGGGTCAGAAGTCAGGAGCCTCACATTGGAGAGTCAGCAGGCAGGGGGCAGTGCTGGTGGGGTGTCCGGGGCCGGTGAGTCCATAGGCAGGGGGGTGCTTGCGTCACAGACGTTCTGTCCCGCGAGCGCTGCCTGTGATGCTGCTGCGCGTGAGGCGGCTGCCTCCGGTGCCCGGACAGATGCGAGAACTGAAGCTGCCGCTGTCAGAGTCCTGTCTGCAGCAGGGAGGACCGGAAATACTTCCAGCTGTGTACCCCTCCCTCCTCACTATTCATACGCCGCCCCTCCCTTCCCCTCTGCTCTCTCGTGTTACTGTTTCCCCTCCACTCCCCCACTGAAGGGGAAGCAGAGGTCACATGACCTCCCGGGAGGGTCCAGCTGCTTTAATAATGTCCAACAGCCCCTTCCTGTGCAGTCACATGATTCACCAACACCCTAGGACTGCACTGCACAGTTCCACATGTTGAGTACACAAGCATACATACACACTGCATCTCGCCGCAGCAGACCCTCAATCTCATACCCGCACTGCAGACAAACACACCATCTCCCTGCCGAAACACAATCACACCCTAATGCACACATATTACACGCAGGTGGGCGAGCCAACAAATTAACAGGGAGAGCCGAGCCAGATGCGAGCCTGTGGCACCAAGAGCCGAGCCCTGGAGATATTTGGCATCTAACTCATGAAACAAACATCATGCTCGAATATGTGCAGTTTTTTTTTCTCCAAAATTCAAAAATGTGTTTGTTTTCCGCATGGAAGCGTTTCTCCTTAGGACATTAGATTTTATCACTGCATTGACAGTATTTATTAAAAGTGAATGTTTTTTAATAGAAACTTAAAAACAATCCTGCCCAAGCCCGGGCGACAATGCTATCAGTGAATTAAGAGTCGAGTCAGTTGTCATGTGTAACCAATATGTGGCATAGATATTATTCTTATTATACAGAGTAACATTATCATTTATTAAATAAAACACGATAGGTTTTATTTACAGTGCACGCCCTGACCATTTGAAGGTGCTTTGATATGTCATAATGAACAACAAAAAGGAGGTTCCATAACAAAGTGTTTGTCTAGGATCACACAATTTGGTGAAGCTGGGATTCATTCCAGAGTTTCCAGTTTCATGGTGTGCAGTTCAGCCACTAGATGGGTATCTCTTTTTAAAATCAAAGCTTAACACTTCAGCCTTAATTATTGGAGAATAAGATTAGAACGTGGTTGACAGACAGAATGCACATTTTGTTGTAGGCAGTTTCACATAGGGCGAACTTTGCCTACTGACATATGCAAGCTTCACAACAAACAGACTACACTACACCTTTTTAGGACACAGGGAGATTCACAGGATGCAGAACCGACGCCAGGATTCGAACTTGGTTCTGCATGTTACAGGCATTTCGTTAGTAGGCCACGTGGCCTCCTGTCACACCTCAGCTCGTTCTGGGGTTGAGGTTCCAAAAGGATTTCGAGCTGAGCCAAGAATTTGGCACTAGCCCTCCTCGAGCTTTCAGTGGCTGAACACCTCTGCCATACATCATTGCATAACACTGCGCACGAATACCATCAATCACACTCTACTGCCCACAGCCCCCACACCGCACATTCACAAGCAAAAATGAAGGGCACTGCACACTCATCTTCGCAATTAACTGCACATATAGTCAAGGCGAATAGGACACGTTACAATGCAAACTTTTACAGCGCATGTCTTTACAACGCAGTGTTTACATTGCAACATCCATTACACAGCTGTGTTGGATAGTGTAGGGGTAAACATGACTATTCCTACTCCAGTGAGTGCAACAGTAGGGTAATTGTTGGATAGTGTAGGTGGAAAAATTACTATTCTCCACTCCAGTGAGTGCAACAGTAGGGTAAGTGTTGGATAGTGTAGGGGTAAAAATTACTATTTCCCATTACTTACCTTATAATGCTTTGTAATGGCATGCGTTGTAGTGGCATGCGTTGTAATGGGTGCGTTGTAATGGTATGCGATAAAGGATGTTGTGTTGTAATGACTGCGTTCTAAAGGTAGTGCTTTGTAATGACTGCGTTGTAGTGGTTGTTTCCCAGTCAAGGCACACAATCACACACCCTGTACACACACTCCATTACATTTTGCGACATGTTTCATATGCTGTTTTACATGGACACATTGACCTCAAACGACACACATTCCAACCAAGCATCACACTCCTGGTACCATGCATACCCTCCAGAGGCAGAGTGTTTCACTCTGCCTTGCATGCACTTCCTTGCTTCACCTATTCTTCACCTTTCACACATCTTTCTTTCTCTCTCTCTCTCTCTGCCTCCACCCTCCACTCATAAAATTGTAATTGCCACATATGTAATCATTGCTTTGTGCGCTCTGAAAAGTGGCCAAACCTTGCACAAGCATGTAATCACTAACAGGCACTGCAAGAAACTCATGCTACTTTCAGTCCCACCTCCAGAGTTCTGAAATGGGTCCCGTCATTACCACCCCCATAACCTGAACTCACACAGAGACCTGGAGGCGTCTCAGTTTATAGTATGCACTATACAAGAGTCATATGTTGCAAGAAAAACTACAGAAACACAACATCTAGTAAAAGCAAATACTCTTTGAGAATGCAAGATAAATTAAAAGATGTGAAATTTGGGAGAACGCCAAAATCGCGGACGTCTCTCCTTGAGCTCCCGGCTTTCCGGATCGTGCATCCATCATATTACTGTTGCTGGCAGAGAACCCTAGAATGGGGATCATTCCCCAGAGGACCATGCGGGGCAAGACTGTGCCCGAGCGGTTCCCCTGTTGCATGCACTGATTGTTGGACGGGCCGGCGGGCGCACCCAAGATAGCAACCGAATGGTTAAGGGTGTGAGCAGCAGCCCCAGAAAGAACTGTTAGGAGGCAGACGCACAGGTGAGAGATCCCCCTGCCTTTTGGAGCGGACCATGGGTGCCTGTTGACAGCACTGACAACTTGCCACAGGTGAGGCTGAGCCGCCGAGTTGGCAGGGCGGTCTTCACAGGCTAGGGTGGGGGATTGGTAAGGTGATCTGGCCCAATAGTGGAGGTGAGCGGGGGAGGACCATCCGCGGATGGATTTCAGTAGAGGAATGAGTCCAGGGCCGGATTGGCCATACCAAGCATCGGGCGATTCCCTGGGAGGCTGGAAAGATGGGGACCGGTTTTTACTGTGGTGGGGACTGGTTTTGTTACTGGGGGCAGGTTTAGCAGTGGTGCTGCTATATCTGCCCCCAGTAACAAAAGCAGAAGTGCTTTCGGCCCCCACTCCCCCACCGGGGGCTGGGCTGAAAAACTGCCAGCGCTGCTTTGAATTTCCAGTCTGGCCCTGAGTGCGCCCGAGGATTATGGTACCCCAGGCCAGGGAAGAGCAATCCACTGGGGAAGCCATGCATACTGAATCACTTATAGCCCCATTGCAATAGCCCCCAGCAAAAGTCAGCCCTAGAGGAGTACCCATAGCCCGACTGCTCATGCTGCCCTTGGGGCTAGCTGGTCAGTGCTGCCCGCCACCCACTGAAGCATAGTGACCCGGGATGGCCCGGGAGAGTGACGGGCCTTTATGTGACACGCTGGGGACCATGCCCGGGACAAGGACCCTAGGACTGTAACCTGTCCACTTCTTTGGTCCTTAGGGAACCCGGTCCCATCCAAGTCCTGGTGTATGAGGCCACATGCCTACCACAAGGAAGCTCAGCTACGTAATACTACAAGGAAACTGTCTTGGGCACTGGAGGAACCCCGGCGGTAGCACATGATCAGAGTTACCCCTCATGCAGACGCTCACCAAGGGAAGGGGAGGCCCACCACCTTCACAGGCACAAACTAAAATTGATAAGATTACAGTTTCTCCACCTCAAACTGGTAAAACTGGTGATAATGGGAAAGCATATATCCCACATTTGGAGATGTGGCAGACAACTTACAAGAGATACAGTCATCCTGATCTGTCCCGGAGACCAAAATTGGGAAAGTGGAAATAGACATGGCACTTCTGAGACAAGACCTGCGGAACACTGTGGGCAGAGTGCTCGGAGCAGAAGGGCGCATATCAGATATTGAGGACTCATTGACGACGTTGAAAGCGTAGGTGGCCCATTGGACCTCTGCCTCCCGTATCCTAGAGGATCGTGGGGACGATGCAGAAAATCACACATATAGAAATGATATGCACTTCATAAATTCCCCAAAGGAATGGAGGGGTCTGAATCTGTGGAGTTTCTATTACAGTGGATTCGCACATGGATCCCGACAGACAAGCTCTTCACTTGTTTTATCCTTGAATGAGCACATCGCTCCCTGGTGGAAAAACCTTAACCTGGCACCCACCACGCCCGATGATAGTTAAAGTACTAAACTACAGAGACAGAGATGCAATATTGAGGGTGATGAAAGAAAAGGGGGACGTTCGGTTTCAATCCTCCAAGATCCTTGTCTTTTCAAACAATACGAGCAGAGTCCAGCAGCAATGGAAATCGTTTGAACCAGTCAAACAGAAGCTTTGTGCACTGAAGCTACAATACATGCTCCTATTCCTGGTACAGCTTCATATCCTTTATGAGACTAAATCACACTTCTTTGACACACCGTAAGTAGAGTGGGAGTGGGTGATGGAGCAGAGGCCACTGCACAGCAATCGGCTGGCTACGGGGGGGGGGGGACTGGGGCATGGACAAGGTGAGGTACCTGGAGTGAGCCTGTGGAGATGGAACAGACAGAGAGGCCAACACAGGAAACGTGATAGTCAGAGGCGACTCTTGGGCTCAGAAGAGCGATATGGGGTGAAACATAGGTCAGCTCGCTTTGACCGCAATGGTGACACAGGTACCGGGTGCTAGCTGTGACCTGCAGCATCTAATGCCAGTCACCCTAGCAGGGACCTGAGACCTGATGTCAGAACTGGGTCTCTGCACTGCCCCGGGTGGGGGCCCACTCTGTTTGATAATGACTTTCCATGATCCAGAACTGCCAGCAGCAACAGATCCTGGTGCTGGTTCTGCCTGTACCGGGGGTTCGGAGGTTACAGTGATTGCCACAGTTGTAACACTTGTTAGGTGTTATTCATGTTTAGGGCAACATAGGCTTCAGGGGTGGAAGTATGGGGAGGGCTTTTGAGGGGATATGGATGGGGTAGTTCTGGCCCAGTTGGCCGGAGATTGCCTGGCAGCGCAGGCATAGACAGTAGTTCAATCCAGACCTGGCCTGGTAGCAACCAGGACCTTAAGAAAAGTTGTGGTGGGTTGGCCCAGATGGGAGAATAGGAGGAGCCCAGGTAGACAAGCCTGGTCTATCGACATGTTGAGGACACCTACCCAATGGCACCCTAAGATAATGACATGGAATGTGAATGGCCTCCTTGACTGCATTAAGTTTAGGCTGTCTTTGGTCTGGAGAAACAGCACAAACCTGATGTGTTAATGCTGCAGGAGACCCACCTGCAAGGAACCAGTTGTCCGCTTTTGGCCAGCTATGGCTACAACAGGGTGCCTCATGCGGGGTGTGTCAGGGGCTCCTGAGTTGTGGCTATCTTACTTCGGCTATGCTTGGTGCGTATGTAGCCCGCATGAGATGGCATATACAAACACCTCTACCCCTCATAAAACTAGGTCGCACATAGGGTTTGTACTATTGACTACTTCAAACCTGTCTGCCACAACAGAAGCATACATATTGCCCTGGGGGATCTCAGACCACTCGCCTGTTGTGCTGCTTGTGGGTGGCCTTGACCCCTCCCATAGGCCAGTATGGAGGACGGGGGCATGTTCAGGGCTTAGGACCGACAGTCCGAGCTCCAGATTGCAGTCTTAGAAGCTCATATAGCTACACTGGATCGAAGGAGTGCTGAGGATGAAAGGGAAGGGCACCAATTAGCACTTGACAGGATGGTTGTGCAACAGCCATCTCTTAAAGAAGCTCAACAATGTTGGATGGCCACACAGAGGAGGATCTATGAGTTGGGGGACAAGTCCAGCAAGCATCTTTATTCGTTGGCTACTCAGGGTGTAGCGGAGCGAGTGATTCCTGTGGTGATGGACTGGGAGGGTGGGAAAACACAGGAGAGATCGCTATGGCTTTGGCAGACTATTCTGCTTCCCTCTACATGAGACAAAAGTGGCCTCCTAGGGAGATGACATCCCCCCTAACTAGAGACCTGGCACTCTCAGTGCTGTCAAGCAATGTGAGGGAGGAATTCGATCAGCAAGAGGCACTTAACATTGAGCCGGAGCCCGTGCAGGTAAGAGCGTTGGGGCCGGGTTGGGAGGAATTTGACAGATAACCACAAGGTAAAATTAAATAAATATTTAATTTTCCCTCCTCGTCGTCTGTGAAAACACCCACCTGGCCCCACTGCCAACCACTCTTACCTGCATGGGCCACGGATGTTAACATTGAGCTCTCAGACATAAATACAGGCAAGACTTCGGGCCCAGAAAGGTCCCCAATTGAATACTATCTGAAATTTAGGAAAACACTCCTATAACAGTTATTAAATATGTTCAATGAGGCCCTTGATGGGGGCTGCTAGTCAGATGGACTGGGTGTATCTACAATAGTAGTATTCCTAAGGCAGGGATGCGCCCTGAACGATGTGCCACGTATTGCTTTATTTTGCTTATCAACAACAAAGTTGGCAAGCGCGAGATCTCGGCGAGCGCGCACTTAGTGCCCGGCCCCCCCGGACCCGCGCCACATCCCCATAGTCCGGTCCAGTAGCCTGATTGGCTACTGGCCGGACGAAGTACTTCCGGGTTACCCATGTCACGTGTCTGGCCGGAGAAGGTAGCTTTAGGGGTGGAGTCAGGGGGGTCTATTTAGGCCCTGGGTCCACTTCCACTCTTCCTCTTTTCCCGCTCTGGACCCCTCGACCAGTGGATCTAATCTATCTTATCGTCTCGGTCGGCGTTCGTGGGACTTGTGCGCGTAGGAGAGGGATTTCGTATTGTGTGCAGGGCATCGCGGATCCGGAGGTGAGGTGTCGGGGGCATTGGGGAGCGTGGGTCAGCTGCTGGTAGCCGGTGGGCGGACATAAGGTGAAAGTTAGAGAAAACTGTTTCCCCCGCTGGACGCTGGTAGCTGCCCGTAGTCTCCCTGATATCGTTAGCACGCCTAGGTGGTGCTCGTGCGGGGACACTTCTCTCGGGGGATCCGGGGCCAGTAGGTGGAGCGGGGGCCGAGCGCTTTAATTTGTGTAGTGGTGTGCAGAGCGGGCAAATTTGGGCACCAACTGCTTAATTAGGGTACACGGTTGGGGCTCCTCAGGTGCGTCGCTAAATTCGCACTGTTGTTTAAGTATTGCGGTTGTTAGAGCGGGAGAATTTTGGGTGCGGGTTCCGCTCCTGGTCTCGTGCCATTGTTTAGATATTGAGATTGTCCCTCACTGTGGCCTAATGGTTAAGGGCTGAGTAAGCAATCGTAACTTACTTGACTAAGGTTGGATTTGGTTTGAGAGCATGTGCCAGCTCCGCTTCTGGGTTAACGAGGGATTTGGCTTGCGCGTGTGAGTTGCTCAGCTGGGTGGGGAGCACGGATTCAAGGCGCACGCAGGCGGTTATTCCCGGCGAGGAGCCTCCGTTGTTATCGATCGCACGTGGGGCTCTTGCATTGCGTATGGACTGCGGTGACTGATTTAGCAGCGGGGTGTTTGGGGCGCGTCTCTTACTCTCAAGGTTACATGTTCAATCCCGGTGTTTCTGTTTCTACAATTAAAGGAGTAAGCAATCGTAACTTACTTGACTAATGTTGGATTTGTTTGAGAGCGTGTGCCGGCTCCGCTTCTGGGTTAACGGGGGATTTAGCTTGCGTGTGTGGGGTTGCTCAGTTGGGTGGGGAGCACAGATTCAACGCGCGAGCTGAACAGGCCTGGGAATAGACTTTCCGAAGTATACGCGCACGTGCAAATTTCAGAATAAGAGTGGACACACAGATTTGGGGCTTTATTCACTGCAACCGCCACTATAGTTTAGCGAGTAGACGCGCACAGGGGGTTTTAACCTTAGTTAAAGAGCGGTCTTATCCTCGGCTAGGAGCAGCTCTGCGTTATTGAGTAAACGTGCTTGTGTTTAGTACTGTTTTTTCACTGATTTATTGGAACGTGCACTGCTATTAGGACGCAAGATGCCGCCTAGGCGCAATCAAAAAAGAAAAGAGGGAGAGTCTGAAATAACACAGCTGTCGAAGCTAGTGTTAGCAAAATTGGGCAGGGATGAGGATGATAGCGAGGAGGAACAAGGGGGTGAGGCTCCGGTATCGGATAGTGAGGAGGTCCCCGAGCCAGCAGATAGGGCCCGCCCCCGGAGAACCATAGTCCCGCCCAAAGCGGCATTCCCTCCTTTAGTAAAGAAGCCCAGGGTGAGATAGAAAGGAAGGGGGGGCAGGGAACCGGAGGGGCAACCTCCTGCACCTGCTTCTCCTGTAATGCCTCCGCAGCCGGTACTCCTGCTTCCTATTGAGCCAGTTCCCAGCCTGCCGGAACCAGTGCTCCCTCTGCCCACAGGGCCCCCAGCGCCAATGCCTAATGCTCCTAGACTCGCGCTCCCGATACCCTGTGTACCGGCAATACCGGTTCCCAACATGGCTCCTCTGCCTCTGCCTGAGGTACCCCCGCAAGCAGTCAGTGCGCCACTAGTAGAAGGGCGGGATGAGGTGGGCACAATCTTGGCGGAGATTAGGGGGTTTTGAAGGCATTGATGCCAGCACCTGCTCCCCCAATCATGATAGTACCGAAGGTAGTGCCAGTGGTAGCCCCAATCCTGCAGGGGGGACAACGAGTGGGGTAGTGCCCCCTGCCCCAGGACAACCTGGAGCAGCAGTGGAGGGGGGGCAAGCGGCCACAGCTGCTATATTGGCTACTGTGGCAACTCTTTTGGCACAATTAGGCGCACTGGCATTGGGGCACCCAGGTAGCAGCGTGAAGGTAGCGCCTTGGGCGTCACCAACGGGCACGGGAAGTGTGCTCGGCGAATTGAATAAACAAGTGGCCCTCTTGGGCAAAGCGCAAGAAAAGGATGCAAGCACGCCCCTTCCGGCGGTGGGTCAAGCGGTCCCCGCTCAACCATTGACAACTGGGGTTGCTCCAGGTAAGGCAGTGAAGTGTTCAAGCAAAGAAGTAGATAACGGGGTAAAGGCAATTGGTGGTCATGATGCAGTGTTATCTAAGCGGGGTAAATTGGCAGCACATGTTACACAGGACACGAGAGAAAAGATTTGGAAGGGGGAATTTGTTGATATATTCGCCTTAATTAGACCAAAGAGGAGGGAAGTGGAGCCTAGAGAGAAGGACGGGAAAGAAGGTTCCTTTAGGGATAGGAAACCAAGGGTAGAGGAATCAATCGCTAATTGGTTGTTTGGTTTCAATGTTTTTTCCATAGTGATGTTGGAAAAGAAGCCGGAACTAGCAATCCCCCTGATATGTTATGCGAATAAGATTTTAAAGGCACAGACAATGTATGGGGGAGTAGCTTGGTTGGATTATTATAGGACTTTAAATGGGCCAAGGTAGATGACCCTGACATGGGCTGGGACCAAACAGAGGTTAGAGAGCGTCAATAATAAAGCTCCCATGAAACAGCCCTTTCGGACTTCCCAAGGGGGCGCAGGAGAGAAAAAAGGAACGTGTTGGGCTTTTAACCGAAAAACGTGTACCTGGCCCACAGGGGCATGTAAGTTCAAACACGCATGTGCATACTGCGGCCACCCTTCCCTTCCAGAGTTTAAGTGTATTAAGAAGTCCAAAGAAAAAGGGAGAGAGTCTAAGCCACCTCCTCAGCAGTAAACTACCCACGCCAGTTGATATAGGGAGGCTGATTTTCTGGCTGAATCAGTACCCTGACAGGAAGGCAGCTAGGACAGTGTATGAAGGCTTCTCCACAGGCTTCCGCATTCCAGCGCAAGGGTTGCCCCCAGTCGGTTATTGCAATAACCTATTGTCAGCGCGCATGCACCCGACGGTAGTGTCACAGAAGGTCGATAAGCAAAGAATACTGGGGCGGGTTGTTGGCCCATTCACTGCTCCTCCATTGCCAGGATTTGTGTGTTCATCTCTGGGCGTGGTTCCTAAAAAGGAGCCAGGCCAATTCAGGATGATTCATAACTTATCAGCGCCATGGGGGGCATCGGTGAACGATGCTAAAGATCCGTCCCTGTGCTCTGTGACATATTCTTCCTTTGACGCGGCACTTCAGAGGCTGCGCGACTTAGGGCCCAATGCCTTCATGGCAAAGACGGATATTGAGTTAGCTTTCCGGCTCTTTCCGGTTCACCCCGAGGATTATCATTTGCTAGGTTTTCAGCTGAGTTCCCACTTTTATTATGACAGGTGTATGCCAATGGGTTGTACAGTGTCGTGCAAATACTTTGAGATGTTCAGCTCTATGCTGCAGTGGTTGTTTGTCTTCAGAACAGGCACAAGGACATAGTACAATACCTAGATGACTTTATGATCATGGGCCCCGAGCATCAGGCAGGTGTGGCCAGGCCTTGATTGAGCTAGCAGCTATGTTTGATGAGCTGGGGGTGCCATTGGCCCCCGGTAAGACGGTGGGTCCTGCTACTAGTATGTCTTTCTTGGGCATTGAGATAGACACAGTAGTGGGGGAATGCAGGTTGCCATTGGACAAGGTACAGGCTTTCTCACAAGCAATAGACTGCTCTGGCGGGACCCAAAGTCACGCTGCATCAGCTTCAGGTTCTAGTGGGCCAGTTGAATTTTGCCTTAAGGATCATCCCGATGAGACGCCCCTTCTCAAGGTTAATTGCACGGGCAATGGCGGGGTTGACTCAAAAGCATCATCATGTGCGACTACAGGCTGATGTGAGGGAGGACCTGAGAGTATGGCGTAGTTTCCTGAGTGACTTCAATGGTAAGGTAATCTGGCAATATCCAGCACGGACTTGGGCTTGCTCACGGATTCAGCAGGTAGCATTGGTTTTGGAGCAGTGTTGGGGTCCCAGTGGTGGAGGGGCGATTGGCCTGCATCTTGGCATGAGAGCGGCTTGACCAGGAATATAGCCTTTTTGGAACTGTTTCCTATAATAGTAGCAGTAGACATTTGGTCTGGATTCTTCAAGAACAAATCAGTAATTTTTTGGTCTGACAACATGGAGGTGGAAGAAGCTATCAATAGGCAGGGAGCTACTTGTAAACATGTTTTGAGGTTGTTAAAACATTTAGTTTTGGCTTGCTTAAAGCTCAATCTGCTTTTCAAATCGGCACATATTCCAGGTGTTCAGAATCAGGCTGCTGAGGCTTTGTCTCGCTCCAAGTTGCAGGATTTCCAAAGGTATCACCCTCAGGCAGAGGAGCAGATGACTGTGTTCCGACATCTCTGTGGAGGATTGGAGCCCCGGCCTAGCAGGGCTGGTGGGAGCGTTATTAAGCGATCGCACTAGAAGAACTTACCAACAACAGTTCAAAGCATACAGGATATTTGCTAAGCATACAGGCCGGGCGACCCTTTTTTCCACAGGGGCTCTCTGCAAATTTTTACTAGATCTAAAAGATCAGGGAAGGTCCGCATCTTACGCCAGGGCGCATGTGACTGCGATAGGCTTCTTTGCTAAATTAGCGGGACAACGCGACCCCGGCGCAGCCTTTGTAGTAAGGAAAGCGCTGTCTGGCTGGGCTAGGCTAGAAGGGGTCAAAAAAGATAGTAGAAGGCCATTGAATGCGAAAACACTGGGTGACATTCTGGGGGTACTAAAGTCGGTATGCTCTTCTTATTATGAGAGCATCTTATTTGGGGCTGCATTTACCTTGGCCTTTTATGATGCGTTTCGACTTGGGGAATTGGTGGGGACCTTCAAACTAGACCTACACGGTTAGTCCACGGGGGCCTGGTGGTGGCTCTGAGGAAATCCAAGACAGATCAGTTGGGGAAGGGGGCCACGATTCGCTTGTCCTCTGCGCCTGGTGAGGAGATTTGCCCGGTAGCCAGGATGGAAACATACTTGACGATTCGTCCATACATGAACAGGGCGAATGCCTGTCGCAGTACCAATTCAGGGCGGTGTTTGGGTGGGCGCTGGTGTGTCTGGGTCTGGATTCAAAGGGGTATTCATTACACTCGTTCAGGATTGGGGCGGCAATGCTGGCAGCGGGCGCCGGCTTACCAGCTGAGGCGGTTGAATTGGTCCAAATCCCTATTGGTGCCCCTCACGGTTGCTACAGATACCACACACTGGCGGACCTGCATCCTTGTCAGTCGATTGCGTTTTAAGTACTTAGGTATACATATAGCTCTGCTACTGGAATTGGTGTGGTCCCTCAACCTGGCCCCCTTAGCGATTAGAATGCAGGCAGATCTCAGGAAAAGGCCCAGACTTCCCCTTAATATCCTTGGCAGAGCGGGATGATTTAAAATGATGGTTCTGCCATGCCTTCTACACGTGTTCCAGAATTACCCCAATGCAATTCCTGGGAAGTGGTTCCAGGGGACCCAGGGCACGGTGTGCACTTATTTACCCTGACTTTCAATTAGAATGGTCTATTCTAGAGGTTGATTCTATTGTAAACACACTATATGGGGCATCCCCTCCCTGGTTCACTCCCAGAGCTGATGTGAGTGATACTTTAGGTGTGGAGTGGGGCCCTGCGCTGGACGGGGTGGGAGAGAAAATTCACACTGCATGCTCCCCTGTGGAGAGGGTGATGGTTGGGCCCGGCAGTGCAGCCGGAGGGCTTCACTAAATGGGACCTCATTGGCATTTATCAAGCGGGGGCTGGACACGGGAGGGGAGGGCACGAGAGGTCATTGGTTAGGGTGGGAACCCTGTTTGCAAAGAGGGCTATTGCTCGAATGAGGGCTTTGGTCATGCCCCTGAAGATGGTAGACTGGTGCAGGGGAATCGACAGGTTTGCCAAAATGAAGAAGCCGATATACGCGGCAAGGGGCAGCTCACATAAACATAAGAAAATCTGGAGGAAATGGTGGAAGTTTTGTGGCCTATATTGAACTAAAACATACAATTGTGTATTAGCTGAGGTTCTAAGTATGACATGACTCTGTTCGCTGTACATGCTAACGTTTACTTTTTAATAAAGTTAAAATCAATAAAATCTGGTGTATTAAAAAAATATGTGAAATGAGAACAGGGACTGCATCGCTGCCACAGAGTACTTTTTTTTTTTTTTTTTTTTTTTTTTGGAAAACCTTTATTTAACAGTATGTGCAGACAAATACGGGCCTACAACCCTCAGGCCGGCCTCGACAAAAAAAAGGGCACATCAGCAAGCAATTATACGATTCAGCAGCATATCAGTACAAGCACGAATAGACCAGATTACGTTATACACAATTGTGCCGCCGAGCGCCAGGATGATGAGGTTTAAGTTTTATAAAGTTTTGAAATAAGTCCATAGCAACAGGTCTGGAAGGATTCGAATCAGAGCAATGCAGTTAGGACTATAGTGGACAACGATCATCAGAAGAGTCAGCAAGCATTATCCGTAAGGTAATCAATCGCACTCAATGAAATCAGGATAAAAAAGAAGCATATCACATGACGATCCCCGAGCACTACCCACAAGTTCCCAATCCTCCCCTCGACCCAAGAAATAAGAAAGGAAAGAACAAACGAGAAAGGTAAAGAGTAGAAAGGGAGAAGAGAAAGAGAGAAAAGAAAGAAAGAAAAAGGAGGCCCATAGAAAAAAAAAAACAACAAGGAAATATACCCCCCACCCTACACGCATGCAGAGGCTACGGCCTACCCCCCCTAGCAGTGTGTCTGTCGCCCCAAAGAGTACCCGAAATGTAGGAGAAGAGAAAGAGAAGAAAAAGAAAAAGAATGTCACGGTTGATCGGAGGAGGGCCAAGGATCTATTCAATACAAGCAAAATCGTTACCCGCGGTCACCCAACCCCAGGCCCCGACCTAACACCCTGCTACATGTACCTCCAACAGTCACAAGTCCCAGTCCCAGCCATATACGTATCAATGTGCAACAAGAAAAACCCCCTTCCTCAGCCTTGGCCCCTTCGAATCTGCAGTCCAACTGAATCCAATTGCAGTACAGCCAACCTGGACGGGATGGGCCACCATGGAGTCCGTTGCAGCAATCGAGGGGTAAGAGACAAGTCAAACTGGAGCGAAGCTCGATAGTAAAGGACCACAGAATGCGCCACTGCTATGCGGTGGCTAGTACAACAGGGAGCAGGACGATGCATAAATCCCAGAGTAGCGGCCGGCCGATGCACAGGAAGCAAGTCCAGGAGGACGCTCAGAAACGTGGCACCAAAGGACAAAGGAGATGGGCAAAACGGCGGCTGAGGCACAAGCTCCGGCCATACCAAGGGAGCAGGATTGTCAGACTCCTCCAGGGCAGAGCCGAGGAGTACCGCAGCGGGCACTGGGACACGTCCCCCCGTCACTGCCACATACCTCAACTCGGGTGATCCACCGACAGTCGACTGAAGATGTGGCTTAACATGCCGCACTGGAGAATCATCATGGCCAGCTGAAGAAGTCCGATCAAACCGGTCCTCCAAACCAGTGGCAGAGTCGCGGAAGGCCAACCACAGGTCCTCCAGTGCTGCCAGGATGTCGCGAAGCCCCAGCGGTGGATCAAGGATGGAGGGTGCTGTTGCGTCCGCCATCTTAGGCAAGCAACCATCGAGCGCCCCGGGAAGCAAGCCCCCTTCACCAGCCATCGGTATCTGGAAGGTGATAAGCTCTCTGCGGGGCCCCGGTGGTGCAGGAAACGTGGAGGCAGCCGGTCGTGGAAAGGCTTCAAGGACAGGGGAATCTGTGGTGCAGGGAAACCCACCGGCGAGACCAGGGCTTCCGATGCGGAAGATGGCGTCCGCTGCTGTAGGCTGCAACAAAGAAGCGATCCCGGCCCTCTCCCAGCTGGGCCGGGATACAGTATACGGGAGCTGGATACAATGTTGCGAGCGGGGCGCGCTGGGCAGCCGAGCATGGAAAAGGCTGCTGTGAGAATCCCAGCGCCGCGCTCCAGGTCCGGTGCACCGGCTCCTCCCTCTCCACAGCGGCCGCTGCTATCGTTGTCGCCGCCGGCCGTCCCCACTAAACAATGGCCCGGCTGCGACCGCTTGGAAGGCCGGAATGGAAACCGGGGCCCAACTCCGCCGGGGCAGCTCCGTTTTCGACCGGAGTCAAAGTATCGTGGTCAGGAACGTGGCGCAGGTAAGCGTAGGGCTCGGAGGCGCAGGATTCTTGCCAGGATATCGACGAAGGGCGAAAGGGTCGGTGGAGCCGAAGAGCTAGGCGGCCATCTCGGCTGCAGGCTAGGCTCCTCCCCCCGCCACAGAGTACTTTAAGGGTTTTTACATTCTAAGAAATCTTTTTGTTTTTAAAGTTACGGAGATGAATATAGGGTCTGGTTGGGGCCTGTTTAAAAGTCTATTAATAACTTCTGTGTCTGAGCACTGGCAGCACTCATCCCACTTAAAGCCCTGTTCTGCCATCCTCATATAAAGGCAGCTCCGGACATACAACTATACCACATGCACTTTACACACTCCATACACCCATAATTGAACAGCACGTATGCACCATGCCTTAAGGCACGCACGCCAGCGCACTGCACAAACTTCAATTCACACACCACTGAGCATGCACAAATATGCTTACACATATACACCACACACACATACATGCACATCTACACGAACTTACTGAGACTTTGTTCTACGATGGGCACTTCGGAACTCTTTGGAAAATCATTACATGAATCACAAATTTGCTGTTATGCCACACTAATTGAAGACTATGAACTCTAAAAGTGACAAAACTAACAATATATGGTCCCCAGTAACCACACTAAAAGCCTGTCTGTGGCCTTGGTACACACTGCTGCCCTCCTGAAGCAGCAGAAGGCAATAAAGAAGAGGGGTTGTGCTAGGATGAAAGTCCATCGAGTCTAGCCATCTGTGTCATCCTCTCTCCATTTTATGCTATCGACTCTACCCTATGCAATTTCTGATCGGTGCAGGAAATCACAAATTGATGGGAAGAATGCTGGAATGAATCTCAGCCTATAGCACTCGCTCAGGTCGCATACCAGTCCATAATTTTTCACTGGCTATCAGTGCAGGAAAAGAGGGCCATCGGATCTGGCAGCTAATATTGGGCCGGTTGCAGGCTGGCCCCAGTTAAATGTGCTGAATTTGTACTGGTGTAACTAGCCAAAACGGGGACACATTCAGTTTTGGCGGCACTTTGTGCATTTTATTTTCCAAGCAGCAACATGGAGGAGGGAGGGCAGTCTCTTATTTTGAGTTCCAGCTGGGCCCGACAATGATGCATCCGTTAAGGGGACATCCTCACTCATATTGTTCATATCCGATCCGGGCTGGGGGCGAGCTGGATCTTAACGCCTTAATGTAAGTGCCACCGAGGAAGACACTTAGCTATTAGTTCAACACGTGCTTAAGAGATAAACTATTTGATTTTGAGGCAGGTTTTTGACTTTTCCCACCCAGGTATGTAAGTGATATTCATGCACTTCAAGCATGTCAGATGTATTTTTCTGTGCAATTAATTACATTAAAAACCATTTATGTACCACTTACTAATATATGTTTCTTCATTCATTTCTAATGCTACTCATCCCAATATAAAATGTCAGAGCACTTTTCATCATAGGTATTATAGTAATGCTGTGATTTATATGTGTGCAAGTCAATATGCAGGCCAGGACAATGAGGGTTACAATGTATAGGAGTCACGCGCCATCCATACTGATGGGTATTTCATGGTAAGAGTTCCAGTTCTGGGGTAACAAAAAGCCAGGATTGAAAATGAGTGTGGGGTCTACAGAATGCAGTGGCTTGGGTTGTCTTTACTAACAAATCTTTATCACTACTCAAAGGAACCATTTTTAAGCAATCTTAGAATAATGAAAGACCTGGCATTATTGCAGTAGGTTCTTGATACCGCTTCATAACTCCCTGTGCCATATTACAAGGATTGTAACCTATGACCTGCAGATATCACAAGGAACACTGCAACTAAAGCAGTAACTTACTTAGCTAGCTATATGAAATACATATCAGTAACCTGCATGTTACACATTGTGCTTGGTAGCATGTCAATGAATCCTCTTCGTTATTTCATGAGTCATACTTGTGACTGCACCAGAGTTATCTTACTGCTACTACTCTTTGAACATTGCTGGGAACACAAAGATTTCTGCGGCAGGTGCCTTAGCCCCAGAAGACATTTTTAAGTATAGTCTGTTTACAGCCACGTCTACTATCATATTTGTATTTATTGCCAATTTAGGTCCCGATTCCGATCTCGTAAGGAAGGCCTCCAAACGGTATTTGTAAAGAGCAAATCCGATTCAGAGCCTATCTTTCCGTCTGAATCGTCCCCCCATTCCGAACGACCAAGTACGATGCGAGTAGCCGTGGAGCCGTTTTCCGACCAAGCGAGTACGATGCATGAATTGGACAGCTGTATCAACTCGGGACCAAACGGCTGTCGGATTTGGACTTTGGGGGGGCCATAGCAGGCCCCCCGGAGCCCTCCGATTAGGTCACGGGGGGTGTACATGGGTCCCCACGATCCAATCATGCACAGTGTGGCAGGCAACATGGGGTGTCCTCCACAGGGTGTACACTTTTCCCGGCCCACCCCTCTTTTGCTATGGGAGCCTGTGTGCGCGTCGGTACACAAGCTCCCATAGAGTGCTATGGGAATCCGAACAAGCCAAGTCCGTAACAATGCAGTTGCATCGTACTCGCTCGGTCAGACTGCACGCATACAAGTCGGTTGGAAAGCATTCCCGACCCAAGTCGTTTGCAATGCTTTCCCAACGAGATTGGAATCAAGCCCTTAGTCGGGGCAAAGTTAAAAAAAAAAAAAATTATAAGTTGTCAGCCATACTCGGTTCATCATTACTACATCCCTCGTGACTCGACCCATTTTCTGTTCTTCACCTTGAATCATTTATGGGATCCTGGAGTACATATTTTCATTTCCAACACCGCCCACCATGCTACTCTACACATAGACCAGCCATATGCTGTCAGTCCTGCTCCTGTTCCAATAGGGACAGTCCAGCCGGAGCTGCCATCAGAAAACCAGAAACCTCTAATTACGCCTCATCAGTGAGAATCCTATTGCACAATGAGCACAGGTCCCACATCTGGCCACACACATCACTCTTAGGATGTCTACTGCAGTAAACAACAAAGTGATGGAAGGAATGGTTGAATTAATCTCAGCCATTGGCAATAAATGAGCCCCCGTTTCAGCCATCACATTTTGTGACCACTGCAGGATGTCCCAGGTATAATTTCCTTGCACAGATTTAGACTCCTTTTGACTGGAGATACACACAAAGTGTACCCCTACCCACAGTGGAGGATGAAAATTGTTTGACAACATTTGTATCTCATGAGGATGCTGATGGTTCCTGGCCACTGATTTGTGGGAGAGGGGCGCAGTTATGCACATGTACATGTCAGAAAGAAGCCAACTGATACTCTTGGATTGGTAGACACCTTTCCCAGAGTGTTTTATTTGAGATTATTTAAAATCCATTGGATGCATAAAATGCCCATGAATGTGTCCCCATGGGCATTTCCTGTACTGGAAAGCGTGCCATTCTGTTTTCCCAGTCCTTCTTTGATTCCTGGGCTGCAAGCTACATCCAGCTCAGACACCTCCCCAAGCCAAATAAGGAGCCTTAACCAGTTCATTTTCCTGGGAAGCCTGTCCCCTGAACATCACTGATTAAGATTTCTGATGAACAGGCCCAAATACACATTCCATCTATATTGTCTCGCTTTGGCCTGATTACGAATCAAGTGGAGTGGTATCTTCAGGGGAGATAAGGCTTCATTTGAATTTAAGTGGGCCAATATACCCAGATCACTGGGTCCGTTTTTGCAGATATATTGGAAATTCTGTGCTCATCAGTTGTTGAATCTTGGTTGCAGACTGGGCTGTTTGCGGGTAAGTCTTTCTGCTGCAGAGGTTAAAGACCCCTCTTTCAGTGTTAGGATTGCAAGAAGCTTATTTGACTTATCAAAGTGTGGGTTTATCATGTCTATTTTTGACCAGAGAACACTTTTAAACAACTTCTTTGAAAGAGAATTAAATGTGATTCCACAACCTTTTACTGTCTTTGAAACAATTAACACGAAAATGCAGCTGGGAGTCAACATACAACAACTTTCATTCATTCTAATTAGATAAGAACCATTCCTAGGAATGTGTGAGAAGAAGGAATGAATGAAACATGTGCTTTTAGAAATCTACAAGCAAGGCTGGGCTTCACATGGTTACACGTCTGGTATAGAGTTACAGACTCACACTGACCAAGTGGGTTGGTACCTGCAAAGGAGCGTATGAATGCAGGATTGTCTTTTGTCCAACAATAGGATTCAAAAGAAAATTTTAAGGCATGGGAGAGGAAGGTACTATGTATGTTTTTGCATACCAATTTTAGGATGCACAATTTTGACAAACACAGAAATGAAAGGCAGCGATTGGCAAGGAGATTACATCATGTAGGAACCACATAAGATGAGGGTCGTCTGCTACAGAAAATGGAGTACTCTCTAAAATGTATATTGATAAAAGTTTCCCGTATTTCTTTTTCACAAATGTCATCTGTTTTGAAGTCACATTCTAAGAACAAAGCATGGAAGATTTGTTCATAAGCTGTCAGGTCACTTCATTCATTTTCAAAGGTTGTAATGAACAATTTAATTGTGTTATTGCTCACATCTGAGCCTGCCTTTGTTGTAGAAGATTCAAATCTTCTTTTAAAAGAATGAAGGATTAATAAATAATGTTAGAAATTGTGTATCGACATTTGCATTATTTATTTATCTGTTTCCCTAATTCATTCTGCAGATTCTCTTTCAGACTATGCTTGCTCCTCTATAATTATAATAGCCTATATCAGGGTATGTATAAATTGTTTATTTTTACAGGGTAAGGCTCTAGGTGGAAATCACTCAAACATGTGTTTTCACTAAGATTGGATAGATGTTCTTTCACAGCACTTTCACTGTAATGAGTTTGCCAAAACTGCATGTGGTTACTGTCAAAGGGGAATGTTGCGAGAGTTTAGTCTGTGTGCCAATGTAACAGCAGTTTTGGGAAGAAACCTATTCATTCACGCATCAATATCTCTCAGCCATCGGGCTGTTCTATCTGTGTTAAATACAGTTCAATTATATGTGTTATTCTGCACCATTTACTCAATATACTATCAGTGATCTTTTCTTTCCATTTCCAGCTTGAAAAATGAGTTAAAGTTAAGTATCAATGAGGTAACCAGGTATTCCTCAGAACGTGGGTATCATACCATATCATAGCCAGTATGGTTCGGTCTGAGGCATTTTAGATCATCCTTATGAATTCAAAGGTTTGGTGTCATAATCACTTACATGGTATGGCTCAATTATGTAAAAATAAACCAAAGCAAAACATATAAACATATGGGTCTGAACCCATTGGTTGATGTGTAGTCAATATACATTTTAATCAGACTACAATGGTTGACAACCATGTTGCTCAATTGGTGACACGTGAAGAAAGTGTTTGTTCAGTGCATCAAGATAAAAAGGTGAATCCATAATCTATGTTCAATCATTTACAAAACTTGAATAGCCAATACCTTAAAATCATTAGTGGCAACTGAGAAGAAATAGACAGAGCACACATATGAGAGAGTTTATTTTGAACTATAAGGCCAGGCTACGTCAAATAAATAAATCTGTTATTAGAGATCAAGATTGTTTTCAGTTTCTGTGGTTCTTGGAAATAATAAAAGACCAAGGGGGTCAGATCTGTTACCCCTATTAAAATAAGGGAACCTTTTCTGGGAACGTTTTGTGTATGGACGAGACCTGGCAATGCTCCCACTGTGTTAAATTTTATTTTACTCTGTGGCTTTTTGATCCATGAATTCAATGGTGTCCATTATAAAGACAGGGCAACAGCTGCTGATGATTTTCAGAATTTAAATTGGGATCTTCCTGTCTAAGGAGGCATAGGTACTTAAGGCAATCATTAGCCGTTTGACAGCATTTAGAGCCCATGAAACCACAAAGGACCAGGAACTAGAATGCAATCTAGGTATGTGTTAAGTCCCAAGATCTGATTTTTCCCAAACAACACCAATCAGCACTGGATAATCAATGACGTGTACAGCATGATAATCCCGTCGTGCTCTGTGAGAAGAAGAATGATGTTGCAATTCTTGAACCAGAGGAAACTGCACTAAAGTTCCTATGAAATGGAGCTAAATTATGACCAACATTGTAATCCATATTAGGATGGACAAAAGACTCAAGTGGTAATCGAGACCTATGACCACGGCGGAAAAAAATATCTTTCATGGAACCAACAGTAAGCAAGAAGCCATCAATAGAGTGAATTGGCTATAGGAGGGATGATTATTCCCCTTCTTTCAAAAGCTGTATCAGAGTCATTTCCGTATAACACAATTTCTTGCAGCAGTATCATTTTAACTGGTGTAGGTTCAGTTGGTGACTTATAATACCCATTGTTGCAGATGCTGAAATTGTAGATATTGCAGCATCAGGTTCACCCATTGAAACTGTCATTTGGCATAATGCTGGAGACACAACAGGGTCATCAGTCCTCGGAGTGGGGCTGAAGATTTTGGCGTGGCTGTACTCTTCTTGGCGTAGTTCCACCAGAGATAGGAGAACATGTGTCGATCAACTCCAGAGGACCTCTGCTGAACTGAATTGGTCACACAGTGTTTTTTTAATATGATCGATCAAACACCTTTCTTCTCATTTCTTTGCACAAGGAAGTGGCAGCAAGATTACTGTCTGATTCCCTTATACCCCAAGAACTGGAACAGGTGCTCTATAGGACAGTCCCAAAAACTTGCTTATCTGGGATTCTTTCCTGAACTAGATATTTCACTTTGGGGAGCCACCCATCAGCTGCATTAAAAAATCTATCTTTGGAGGTAAAGTCAGAATTGGTGAATTACCCAAATATTGTGGAAACAATATTGTGGTACAGTAATACTGTGCCCAAAATATTGTATCTCACAAATATTGTGGGACAGAATAAAAAAAGGTGAGACTATTGTTTTGCAGGTATATAACATCTTTTATAAATATAGGTGAATATAATATTGTTAACTTTAATATAGTTCTATTAAATATATGTTCTTAAATTAATTGTACTATATTATGTTTAGGTATAATATCATACTAATTGTTTTTTTATTATAGTTTGCAATTTTTAAGGTATAATTTAATTTTGTTACATTTAATTAGCAAATTTTAAATTAGAAGCAGGTTGTTGGGTTAGTAGGGGATTTTGATGGGAAGTTGATATAAATTATTGTTTTTTATTTCGAATTACTTTTTTTGTTAATCAAATAATGAATTGATATTTATGTATTTTGTAATTGTAATTGTTATTTTAACTATTTTAGTTTAGTGTGTAATTTGGAATGTATAGTTTAAATTTTGCACATTTAATTAGAACTTTTCAATTTAGTAGCAGGTTGTTGGGGTCTGTAGGGAACAAGGGTGGTAAGTGATTTAAAATATAAATTATAGTTTTTCAATATCAATTCATATTTCATGTTGATTACATAATTAATTGATAATTAAGGGGGTGATTAGGATGGCGGGTGGACTTTATCCCGCTAGCGGTGCTGGGAAAGGCCGCCAGACATGCGGCGGTCCCTCACCGCTAATTAGGATGATTCTGCATTTTTGACATTGCTGCGGGTGCTGCTTACAGCAGCACCCGCAGCAATGCCAAATTGCCATGTTGTGCATTCCCACCTTGTGCATGGGAATGGAGGGGGGTACCATGGGGACCCCTCAAGTGCACCCCTCACCTCCCCACCCCCGCCGGGGCCCTCAACGGGCCACAATTTCAAATCCCCGCCAGCCTTTCCATGGCGGCAAAGCCGCTTTTCAAACCCAGCATCCTAATATGGATTGAGGCCCAAGTCCGCCCGGCCGGCAATCGGAACGATTGCCGACCGGCGGAAAAGTGGCAGACGTACTTTGCGTCCACCGCAAAACCCCCCGCCATAATATTTGGCAGGGGTAACTCGGGTTGCGATGGTGGGCGGATCGTCACCGCTGAGCCGGCGATGGTGATCCGCCCGCTATCCTAATCAACCCCTAAGTGTGTACATTTTATAATTGATTCTTAGTTTAATTTTTGTTAATCTAGTTTGTAATTCTGAATGTTTAATTTACTATTAAAAAAAAATCATAATTTTTACTTTAGTATCATTTGTTGGCTTTTTAGGTGATTAGGGTGGGAAGTCATTGAAAATTTAAATAATTGTTTTTTATTTTTAGGAACTTGTTATATTAATTAAAATATTAACAGGTAATTATGTAAATTCTTTAGTTAATGTGTATGTTCTTTTTTTAAATTGTTAGTTTGTTGATCAGTGTATTTAATTTTTTTACAAAAAGAGAGTTTTATATTTATTTGTTTTAATTTTATTTGTTTTATTTAATGATTAATATAATAGTAATAATAAAGTCTAAAAATGTTCCCCACTTGTGCTAACTTTAGAGTGGGAATAGTACGTCTATTAAATCTAACCCCTCTAAAGTTCAAAACTTTCTCTGCGTTAGGTTACAGTCGGAATAGTATATCTACCTCCATAAAGTCCAATTCTTGCCCTGCTGATTATGTTGGATTGGGGCTATTAACACTCCGTACTGCTGTTTAGATTAGAGTGAAAATTGTAAATCTAAGCCCTCCTTGTTCCAATACTTTCCCTGCTTTTGAAGAAAGAATATTAGAACACTTTCCCTACTGCTGCATAGTTTGGAGTAGGAAAAGCACATGTAACTTCTCCAAAGTCCAACATTTTTTCTAGTTTTGTTGTTATAGATTGGTATTATTTTTCTTTTATTTAATATTTAAATTATTTATAAAAAATTTAATTTTTCTAACTTTAAATTGCATTTTTTTTATTTTAAAGAAATTTTATTGTTTTCACCATAACTGCAACAGAAGGACACGAAATCAGATCGTATACACAGTTCAATAGACAAAACATCATACATAGTCACCATTTCTACAAGTAGGCCTAGAGCGTACATCTTGAGGCCTTCAGTATCGTCCACCCTCCCCTCCTCCCCCTCAGTTTCCCTAGCCATCTGAGTCAGATGACTCCTCATCAGAAAGAGGTGGTGGATCACATATGTTACCCCTATATTTGTTCCATGCTCCCCACACTCTGACCCACTTTCGAGGACAACCCCGCCTGATAAATACGGAACGCTCAGCAAACATAGCCCCATCCATCTCTTTCTTCCACATCGATAGCAGCGGTGTCTCCACCGCTCCCCATTTTTGGGCTATGATCCGTTTAGCCATCATGTTCCCTAGCGTCACCCAGCCCTGCGCCTGGCGATTAAGATCCGTGGGCTCCCACACATTCAACAGACAGCGTCTGGGTTCCGGCAGCAGTGACACCCCGCACACCTGCGACATCGTACGCAGCACTCGCCTCCAGAAGAGTTGGAGAACCGGACAGTCCCAGAGCAGGTGATAGAAGGTTCCCTCCTCCCCGCAACCCCGTAGGCAGAAGGGATGTGGCGCTCTGCCCAGTCTGTGCAACAGGCTTCTGGTGAAATATGAGCGATGTAGAATACGAAGTTGCACAAGACGCAGCCGTGAGGGTATACCCGCCTCGCCTCGCGCCTCGTCGGCTCATTTCTCCCGCAAGACCCCCATAGGGTCCGGCAAATTGTTGATCAGTTTGCGGTATGTGAAAGATGTGGCCCTCTTAGGCATGTATTCGGTCAGCAACCTGTCTTCCAGCGGAGATGCCTCTGGAACCTGCACACCTGGGGTTAACTGTGCCGTCAGGGCATGTTTCATCTGTAGGTATCGGAACCATTCTGAAGGAGCCAGCTCATACTGTTGTTGTAAGCGAGCGAATTGAACAACCTCCCCTTTGTGCCACACGTCGCCTATCACCGAGATCCCGATAGCGTCCCAAGCGGCAAAGCCCTTGCTGTCCCTGAGCCGTCCCAGTCGCTTCGTGTCCCAGAGAGGCGTAAGCTGCGTCAGGACTCCGCGCCACCCCAGCCTGGCCTGTGCCGCATGCCAGATAGACACAGTCTGACGCAGAGGGCCAATCAGCTGTGGGGTCAGCTTAAATTGCATTTTTAATGTAAATAGTATTTTTAATGTTAATATTTCAGTGCATTTTTTATTGATTCTTTTATATATTTTAAAGATATATATATTCATATTAACATACATTAATTTTAAGATTATCTATTTTGAATTATAATAAATAGGCCCGATTCACAGAACTCACTTAAAACAAAATCCTAAACTTACTACCATTTTGGTATTCACAGAAGGCACTTACTCATTTTGGTATTCACAGAAGGCACTTATTCATTTCGGTATCCACAGAAGTTAGGAGTCCTAACTTTAGGACTCCTAAATGCCTTCTGTGAATACCAAAGGACTTAAAGTTAGGATTTTTCTAGGTTTAAGAGCATCAAACGGGTACAACCAAATGAGTAGGAACCACCAGTATTCCCCGACTACTAAAGAACCTGAGAAGGGAAGAAGCTGAAGCCAACACAACCAACAGGCTCTGTCAAGATGAAGAACTCGTCCTTTAGGCCTTCTGAGCCCTGTTAATCTGTGAAAGTCTGCATTGCACAAACTGATCCTGGGTACCCCATGCATCAACGGTTTAACACCTCAACCACGAGGGACTTAGGGATTGTATGGAGGCCATTGATTTATTATAAATACTAATTGGCCCCACACATACTGCTGACCATACCCATGACCTATTCTTTACTACATAAAATATACATTGGCCGATTCGTTCTCTACCCTTCCACAGACTTATCAATCACTATCTATTACAGTTTTACTGTCCCCAAATATAGAGCATGGAAGAGAGTCAACATGAGTAATCTATTGGAAAAATGTTATTTGTCCACTATAAACAATATAAGTAATATTAACTTTGGAGTCTGGAGACCCTAGATATACTAGCGCCACTGCAAACAACCTGATAGAACAGACGTACAGTAACAGCTAAATGGTACACTGCTGAATCAAAAGAGTGTACATGTGAGTGCAAATGTCTGGACTGGTAAGGCACTGCTCCTAACTACACAGAGATAAAGTAGTCTTCAGACTCAGCTTTAATGGCTATCATAAAATGCTTCACCTTGCTCGCCGTGAGTAGTATGCTCAGTGCATAGAGTTAAAACTCCTCTAATTAAATCTTTAGTTACCCCTCAGCTTGTGAGCTCTATTCTTATCTGTCTATATATTTGAAACATAAAATCAACAAAACAAAATGTACTTGAACTTTGCCACACAGCCTACTCTTGACTCTCTTCCATTGGAGATGGACAAGCCACACCCTATACAGTAGGTATATTTCTGGCCTCATCCTGATCCAGGGCCTTAGCCACAGGGGGCATTTGAGGGTCGGGTCAGCCAATATTAATCTCTGCATCAGCCCCCAAATGGCCTAAACAACTGGTACAGTATTCATCTCAAACTTAGTGTAGAGGCACAGAGGTGGGCGGTGCTGCAGTACCACCAAAAACGCCAAGATGGAGCGATAAAAATACATTTAAGTCGTGCTTTAAACTTGTCACTTTTTCTGTGCATTCAAAGACAAAGGTGAAATGTAAGTATGTGTTTTCTGACACATTGCTGCTTATTCTTTTAGCATAGTGCTGTTGTGAATGTAAACGATGTGCCAATCTCAGTGGAGTACAGAGAGCAGGAAAGGAAAGTCTGTAAGTGAACCATACGAATATTTTAAAATAAATCAGCAGCTATGAAAGAATAAATGAAGTACATTTTGTTTTGCAATTCTGATGTGTGATGGATGGAAAAAAATATTTTAATAGGATCAATACAAATCTTGGTAATGAACATATGATAAACATTGTATTGTATTGTGGCTTTTGTATAGCGCTTGCTAGCCCTATGTGGGGCACTTAAGCATCTACCTTCATGGGAAGCAAGCTACGCCATATAGGCTGCGTGGTTGGAAGGGTGTTGCCTTTCTTTTGTAATCCTATGTAGGAAGAGTTCTCATGTAGTGTGTGAACACCACCAACGTGTGGTTATGGTGTTAGGGGTCACAGAGCATACCCGCATGGTGGAGATGTGTGAGGCACAGATGCCAAGTATATGGTTTTCCAGAAAGCTGACACATTTTAACAGCTCTGCAGATCCCTTTATGCTATTTCTTATGAGTGTAGGCTACCAGCCAGTTACTACACTGGATTGTCCAATCGGAAATTGTATGTATAGTTGTGGGCCTGAGCTGACATGACTGAAGGTAGAGGAAAGTGGAGACATCTGCTGGGATGGGCATTGTTACTATCATCCCATATCTGAGTGTCATTGTGAGATGTAAAGAAGTGGCCATAGTGAAAGATATTTGGCACCTCCAGTGGTGGACTAGATTAAAGTCCTCAGATTGACCATGAGTGTATGGTAGATCTCTTCAGTTATTCCATGCCTGTTCATTTGATATTGGCTGGTTTATTGGCTGCACAGTACTGGGGATGGACAACCCATATAGCAGATATGTCTTATGTGAATGTAAGATGTGTAAATTATAGTTGGCTGCCGAAAGCTGAGTGTGACGGTATTAGTATTAGTGTGGGCCAGAAAAGTTATATACGAAATTACATAACTGTGTAATAACCCAGCGAACCATAGGTCAGCACTGCACTCCTTAACTCACCTGCCTATCGAAAGTAGTTTGCTGTTTGGGTTGTTTCCAATCTGTAATTGTAAGCTGAAGATTGAGTTTGAGAGTGCGACTGTCTTTCCCGATTCTATTGGCAGGATTTGGGACGGTGTAGTTGTCTTGGAAACAGACATGTTTGCAACTGTCTTCTGATATATACATGCTCCTGGGTGCTTCATTATGCTGGTCGGCAGTGAATTCCAGGCCTTAAGGGCTTGTACTAAGAAAGCAGTGCCTCCTGCGGATTTCTAAAGGAAGGTGGTATGACGATAAGTGGTGCAAGCCCGAAGAGAGGTGTCCTGTTTTGTTTATATTGTTTGAACTTAACATGTAGGTATAGCAGTCCATTCCTTGGAAGCTCTGTGGCCAATGTAAAGAGCCTGGAACATTGCTTTTTCAGATATAGGTAGCCAGTGGAGTGATAGCAACACTAGATTAATGTGTTGTCTTGAGTGAATGCAGAGAAGTCTTGCAGCAGCATTTTGGAAGAGTTGTATTTTGCGTACGATTAATGAGGATGTGCCAAAATATAGACTGTTATTACAGTCAAGTTTGGAGTTTACGAGCATGAGGATGGCTCACACTTTCTTTTGGTATCCAAGCTACGGGAAAATGCGACATAGTGTTTTCATTGTTTAGAAGGCACTCTATGTGATGTTGTTAAGATGTGGTATCAAGTATAGGTCTGAATCCGTGGTTATTCCTGAGTTCCTGACTTCTCTTTATATTGTTGGAGGTGCCTCATTTTCCTTAGACCATATGGCAGAAGACTGGCATATTTGCCATTGTCTGCAGGCCATAATCTCAGCATTTGCAGTATTGAGCTTTAGATGGGTATTTATCATTAGTGTATTTATGACTCGAAGGCAGTCATCAAGTTTTAGATTTTAGAGGTCTTCCAGGCCATCCATTTAAAAAATGTTTTCGGTGTCATCTTCATTGTTGCAACAGATGAGGTTGAATGGTTTAATCAGGGTTGGTAAGGTGTTTAGGTAGATGTTGAATAAAAGAGGGGATATGATTGACCCATGAGGGCCGCCACAGTGTTGCATGTGAGGAGCTGATCTGAAATGTAGTACAAACACTAATAGTTTGTAGTCACAACTGAGAGACCTAGAACTCAATGGGCATTACCTGAACTCCCTTCTCACCTTGCACATGTGGTATGCCAAATAAGAAATTGCTGTACTAAGATTCCACAACTGGGCAGGACATTGAGTCATGGTATTCTTAAGCCATCAACTTTAATCACCTTTCCTATTCCTGATACATAAGTGTTTGTCATTATCTAAACCTATTAGCAATTCAGGAGCTATTTTCAAGCAATTAATATCTAGATTCCAAAATGGCATAGTTGCATTGATTAACTGATTGGTCTGGGGAGGAGTCACTGACACTTGACTGGCATTGCTCCAGCTTACAGCCTTTTTAGAGGCGCTGGTCTGTTGTGTATGGCCAGCTCCTCCGCCAGGGCAGAGGAGCGTCGCCCCACTGCTTTTCAGCACTGCAAAAAAGGAAAAATAAAATGATAATAGCGCAATGTTATTATCATTTAATTTTTCCGTGCTTAGGCAGTTTTGCGGGGCATGGCTGGGCAGAACAGAGCGGAGGAGTGGTGGTTGCACCTTAAGTGCGCATGACTGTTTGTCTAGCCGTCTTGGGCCGGCAAAACAGAGATGCATACTTGGCATGTTCTCCACCAGTTGTATTGTACAGCCTTGGTGGAGAACATATCCAGCCTCCCAGTCTCAGTCTGAGCACCGAAACACGGTTCTCAGACCAATTATAATACTGCATTGTAGCGTTGTGATTGGCTTAGGGGAGCCGGGATGCTTCCTGTTCACACAAGGCAGGGGGTGGTGAGAACAGAGGAGAGGCGGTGGCCGGCCAGCAGGTAGGTGATCTTTTTTTTACGCCCCCCCCCCACCTCCCTGTCCCACTACTGCTGCCTGGGAGCAGCCATTACTGCTGTTGCAGAATATAGCCTGGTGAGAAATTATATTTGCTCTAGAGATCTTTATTTTATTGCAGAAGCCAGATAGTTTGTTATGTTACTTTGCCTGCTGCAAAGGGCTGTAAATACCTCAACTAGCAGTAGTGTAAACCTGAAAGGATCCATTATAGTCTGTCATGCCACAAAGGGATGTTATAAGATGCTAACTTTCAAAAATGGTTTAATATCTAGATAACCCTGCCAGGGTTCATCTCCATGAACCAAATATTGTGGAAACCAAAAGCTGGGCATCTAAGGCTGAAAGCATTTTAGAATTGACCTCTATCGACATCCCCGCACTACATCGATTGACATTTTCTGATTTTTATATATTGAAATCCAAGATCTGTGTAGTGTGAACCTGCCTTTTTTTATATGTATGGACTCCTTTGAAATTCTGCTCTATCTTTAACTAATTTATGGCCATAGCAAATGAACTGCTGTTATGAGGTCATATGTAATTAATGTACAAAATTAATAATACTTAGTAAACTGGTGGGGGTTACTGTTTTTATTTGCAGAAGTGTTAGAATGTTGGGTGGTAGGAATAGTATGGGTTCTCACTGATTCTGGAATTTTCCTTCACATAAATATGAGGAACATCTGCGATTTAGCCAAAGTTTAGTGTTGGCAGGTCATTCTGTGTAAGAACAAGTATTGGGATCCACACAAGTCACACCACCCCAGACTACCCTAGTTGCCTTGTTTTCAGAAATGTCTGGACCTGCAGGTTTCCCAGGTGCCGTCCAAGCCCTGGCCTCCATACAACAGCTACGCACATCACAAGAATGGGTCAATTTGCAGGGCCAAATCTTGCCATGCACAGTCAAGAAGAGTTTCAGTTGCTATACATAGTCTATGAAGAAGAAGACCATAAAGAGAAAAAAAATATTGAGAAATACAGAGTAGAGAGAAGTTCTAGAAAAGGAGAGGAGAAAAAGAAAGGAAAGTAAATAGAAAAAACAAGAGAGAGGGAGCATAACCGACAGGAAAGGAAAGATAGACTGATGTAGCAGCAAACAGAAAGAGGTAGTGTGGAAAAGGGTGAGAGACGCAATTGTGACAGAGATTAGGAGATGAGAGAAAGTAAAGTAGATCCTCAAGGAGCAAAATGAGAGCTAGACACCGGGATAAAAGAAGGAATTTGGAAATTTTATTTAGCATTTATAACTTGTCATGCTTTGGCCAATACAGCTGGCCCAAAGTGATTTCAATGCACAATGTTGCACTTAGTGTCAAATAAGGATGCTAGAGTAAGATCCCCAAATCACCTTGCATTCTTGAAGTTTTACTAAAGTTCAGCCATTCTTACTTGATTCATATTGCTTTTTACAAATTGCTTAACAAAATCAACCCCTGTTATTTGTTACTAAATGCTCTTGGTGACAAGTGCTGACCCCTTACCTTTAGTGCATAGCAGTCATGTCTACATCTGCTGGTATAGTAACTGGAAAGTAAAACCTACCTGCTGAGAAGTCCAAGGTATATTATGTAGGTGACTTGGCTTCCTGGTTTACAATTAAATGAGGTCGCCTCTTAACGGTTTCATAATATCAAGCTTGACTTTTATCTGCACATGTACTAATGCAGAACAATACCCTTGCAAGTAAATGTTTTCCATTTCCAGGTCACATGACAGTCTTCCATGCTTTTTACATTCACCACTCCGAAAAGTACATCCTCGTTGAAGCAACATTAGCCACATAGAGAGTGCCACCTGAGGATTTTATGCAAGGAGCCTACTGGATGCGAAAGAGAGACAAAAATTCACATTTCTAGAAGTGAAGAACTCGGTGGGATACAAATGGGAGGCACCATGCAAGCAGCATCAAAGAGAGAGACTACCACAGAGCAGGAGTTTAGATGCAAACAGTAAAACCACCAAATCAGAGCCTCAGTGGCTGTGCTGCTGCATGCCCATCCATGGCTCTTTTTACTGGAAGTGGAACAAGTGTACCCATCTAGGCCACAGGCCTAAAATGGAGCTTTACCAGACTCATACAATGACCTATCCTTTACCATGCAGGCTTACCTATCTTGATGGTTAATGTCTGATGGAGGTCTTCCTTTGTACAGCCCCTTTCGCACAGCTTGCCTTTAACTATGAAGAGTGTATGCCTTTGCTGGAGCCTGCTTCAAGTCCATACAATTTAGACTGGTGCTTTTAATCAAATGGAATTGAACTATATATCTTCTGTCACAATCGTATTATGAAATTCATTGTGTGACCTGCCCACCTTCCCCTGTAAAATTACATTTAAATTCTATTTACTTTTTACCATTGTTGCAATCATAAAATATATAAAACACCCTGTTCATCATTAATTTCCCAAAATGTCCTTGATGGATATGCTCCAAGCACTCTGTAAAGTTATTTTAAATTAGTGGCAATTTGAATGAAAACTTAACTTACGAAGTTGGGCATAATAAGTATACTCCACACTTTACTAAGCAGGTTAAGCTTTCTAACTTTACTTAACATAAAGTTTATCCCTTCAGGCATTCCTGGTGTGAGGATTACCTGATGCAGAATGTCCCAGGTAGGACATTGTCCAGCCAAAAAAAAATGAGTGCTGAGGCTGCAAATCTACCACTTGAGGTAAGAGGTTTGGGAGAACAATGAGCTGAGGCAAGCTTATTGGTTTTTTTTTTAAAACAAGAAGTTTATAATCTTTGCATTTCACAAAAGTTGAACAGTTTAGAAAATACACAAAGTTGGGAGTTAGCCAACTTCACAACTGTCTAATCTAAAGGATTTAAAGTTAGGTTGTGGAAAACTGACTGAGTGTGCTTTAAATATCTACATATTCATTCACATACAGTCACACAGTGTGCATTCCGAATATTACAACCAGAATTTCACTGGCACAGAATATCAAGGAGAGAATATCAAACCCAAAATATTGATAGGTAAGTAAGTATGTATTTTCTATATCTTACTCCACATTTTGTTAATAAATATATATATATTCATTGAAAAAACCATAGGTTTCAGGGATGTTATAGTTAGTTGGTTATTTCTCTCGTACAAAACCATAGAAATTCGAACGTTATAGTTAGTAGGGCTAACTATAACTCACGCTTCCGTAATGCACTGCTGATTACGTCACATATTACATCACTCGTGACATGGTCAGTGACATCACTGATGACATCACTGATGACATCTCAAATGACATCACTGATGACATCATCCACGTGATAATCTAATGCACCTCCTCACACCCTAATATAACGTTTGATACACCCACTCTAAAATACAGACTACCATTTTCGTAACCATAGGCAAATCAATAGCAGTTACTATATACCCACTGACTAATTCTTAGCTATACACACAAATTCATTCATTCACCCATAGTTACTCATACATGCAGTCACTCATCAATACAGCACTATTATATGTACTCATACACCTATACAAACACTCATACACTGTCACTCATCCATAGAGTTATTGACACACCTAGCTAGTCATGTAAAGAATCAATACCACTGCCATTTACTTACCTATGCAGTTATACATTCACTATCTAACCTATTCATACAGATACTAACATATACTTACTCTCTTATACAATCACTGACACAAGCACACACTCATTTATACAGCCACTCTCACAATTACTCACTCTCACATATAGTCATTTATACACTCAAACACTCACATATACTGCCTTTCACATATGTAGTTACTCACGCATATACCAGTGAGACATACATTCACTCACCAACATACTGATACACACACTCACTCACCTATACAGCTATTTTCACATGCACTATTGAACTTATACACCCAGTAAATTATCCACTCACACATGTAGGCTGAAAGTCACCCACCGCCCACCCACCCACACACACAAACACTGAGGCACCCATACAGATACTCATGCAACCAATAAGTAACCCATATAGACAGTCATGTACCTAATCATCAACCCATGCAGCAGCTTACACAACAACTGAGAGACTGATACAGACATTCACACAGTTTAGTCACTAACCCATGCATTCAGTAAGACACATTTAATCACTAACTTATACATTCAGTCACACACCTATTAAATCCTCCACCTACACACTTATTTATACACCAACTCATTCTTCAATACACCTTGGCATTAACATATATAAAATATATTTAAACTTTACAGAAACACACATTCACTGGATGATGTCATTGACCATATCATGAGTGATGTCATATGTGACATAACATAACAGGTGTATTTGTAAAGCACACGATTACCCATGGGTGTCCTGGCGCTGAATACCAGATGTTTATTGTTACCCAACTCTATGGTACTCATTTTATCGACCTCAGATGGATGAAAGGCTGAGTGGACCCGCCGGGATTTGAACCTGTGACCATGAGGTCGAACACAGGTCCCAGAGGCTGCTTTAGTCTACTGAGCCACCAGACCCGGCTATGTGACGTCATCAGCAGTGCATTGCAGGGGCGCGGGTTATAGTCAGCTCTACTAACTATAACGTTGGAATTTCTCTGGTTTTGTACGAGTGAAATATCCAACTAACTATAACGTCCTTGAAACCTATGGTTTATCAGTGAATTTCTAAGGTTTTTTAAATGCTAATTTCTAACTATAACGTCCCTGAAACCTATGGTTTTTTCAGTGAATTTCAAAGGTTTATTAAATGCTAATTTCTAATTATAATGTTCATTAAACCTATAGTTTTTTCAGTGATTTTAAATTATCATTCCATTCTCAACCTGGTGAAAACAGCCGATATCGCCAGTTTTCCAGCAATAGCTTCCGCAAAAAAAATCGCCACAAATGAGAACAACAACTAACGCTAATAATATGCAGAGTAGTCGTTCCTGTGCAAAAATAACACGAAAACATATTTTCAACGAGCAGCCAAATCTACGGTGTGATCCAAAAACCGGCGATAAGCTGCGTTAGCAGTAGGAATGTAACATCTGCCTTTTACTGGTGTAAAGTAGTATGACTACCTACAGTGTGAAAGGGAGCCCAGCCCAGAATCACATCTGAAGACCAACACATGTCATAGAGCTACTGATCATGCACCTCCGACACCCAAGAAGGCCACAAAACCCACTGCCACCACCCTCAGGACCTCCCCCCGGACCAACCCCCCTACTACCACCGAGGCAGCACACAACAGGACAGCGGACCTTCCAAAAATGGCATGGTCCCTCAGCCACACAATAGCTGAATGTTGCGAGATGTGGCAACCAAACATGTGTGAAGGACGCAAGTCACCCACCAATAATAATGCACACAATACGAAGTGTAGCGGTGATGTGCTGGACAGACCTCACTATGCAGAGCACAAACCTCTCCATGTGTACATACACTGCTGGTGCTTGTAGTGTTGTGGACAGTGGACGCAACCATGTTACCTCAGGCAGTGGGGAAGATCTCGGTCATGTACCTGTGTCGTCGTCCGCTGTAAGCGGAAGCGCAGTGGGCTGGTCCAACGTATGCCACTCCAGCGTAGAAGTGTGAATAAATAGGCCGAGGCTCTGGGCATGGCTCACTTGTGTGAAGGCCAACGCGTCTGCCAGAGCGGCGGCCCTCACACTGCCACGTGGCTGCCGCCATGACCGCGGGCCTCCTCGACACAGGCCCCCTGCGAACACAGCGGCACAGCACTGCAGAGTTATGTCTGTACAGACTACTGTTTTCGATCTACACTGCAGACAGCAGGGCTCACAATTCAGATGGAGTCGCGATTGCAGATGACGCAGTCCAGTAGGCAAGACACATTGCTCCCAGTGCATCCCGCCCGGACCATGCATCATCGCAGGTTGCGTACACGCTGAGCGCCAGAGGTACCACTAACTCAGTGCACCACAAGTCAACGCCATGTGGCCTTATAACGGCAGAATTCATTAGACAAAAGACATTGCTACCAGTGCAGCCCGCCCAGACCACACATCATCGCACGGTGCGCACACGCTGGTTGCTTCAGGTGCCACTAACTCACTGCACCATAAGTCATCACCATGTACCCTTATTAAGGCAGAATTCATTAGACAAAAGACATTGCAACCAGACCGCCCGGACCACGCATCATTGCAGGCTCCACACACGCTGAATGCTTCTGATGCCACAAACTGTGCAGCTCAACTCAACGCCACGTGGCTGTGGGCCCTTGCTGACCGCTGCCTCTGGCCTACACTGCGGTCAGCAGGGCTCACAATTAAAACTGAGTCTTGATTCATTAATTACAAAGTCCAGTAGGCAACTAACTACAATGTCCCTAAAACCTACATAATATCCTTTTAGTATCCTTGCTTCAAGAACTTTTTTGATATCAATTATAGCTTTAGTACAATGACCAAATTCATCTTGCAAGTCCAAAGGAACACTGAATGGCAGTCTACACTGCGGACAGCAGAGCTCACAGTTCGAATTCAGTTTTGATTTATTTATTGCTGAGTGAACTGTACTCTATGTCGTTGGATTTTCTCAAGAGGAAGTCAAAATGCATTCCTCGATGTCTGTGCTGACTACTGCCTTCGATCTACACTGCGGACAGCAGGGCTCACAATTCAGATGGAGTCGCGATTGCAGATGACGCAGTCCAGTAGGCAAGAGACATTGCTCCCAGTGCAGCCCGCCCAGACCACGCATCATCGCTGGCTGCACACACGCTAAGCGCCACACCTGCCACTAACTCTATACAGCTCAAGTCAACGCCACGTGGTTGTGGGCCCTTCCTGACTACTGCCTCGGGTCTAAACTGCGGTCAGCAGGGCTCACAAGTCAAGATCAGCACCGATGCAAATTGTGTAAGAGACTATAATCGGTTTAGAAAACCAAATGCTCCCAATCTGTGCAGCTCAAATGAACGCCACGTGGCTGTGGCCCTTTGCTGACCGCTGCCTCCGGCCTACACTGTGCTCAGCAGGGCTCACAATTCAAATTCAGTCTTCATTCATTAATTTCACAGTCCAGTAGGCAACTAACTATATCGTCCCTGAAACCTACATATTTCGACAGTGTATTCCATAAATGTTTCATCTTTTGTTCCATAAGCCTACACTGCGGTCAGCAGAGCTCACAATTTGAATTCAGTCTTGATTTATTAATTACAGACAGAATTGTTCTCTATGTCCTCGGATTTTGTCAAGAGGAAGTGGCAAAAAGCATTCCTCAATGCCTGTGGTGACTACTGCCTTCGATCTACACTGCGGATAGCAGGGCTCACAATTTCCAGTAGGCAACAGACATTGCTACCAGTGCGGCCCTCCCGGACCACGCATCATCGCTGCCTGTGCATACGGTGAATGCTTCTGATGCCCCTATCTCAGTGCACCACAACTCATGGACCCTTTATAATACAATCTTTTGTGTATAATTTCAGATCTGCTGCCCCTACCTCAGTGTACCACTAGTCATGGACCCTTTATGATAGAATCTTTTGTGTATTATTTCACATCTGGTGCCCCTACCTTAGTGCAGCACAAGTCTTGGACCCTTTATGATTGAATCTCTCTGTGTGATCCGATGATTACTATTGTACTTGTTGCAAGCACTAACCATTCCCTTAGGGCTGGCTTACACTCACCCCACAAGCACCCAGCACAGACGTCATTGGACATGTGACCCCGGTAATAAAAAGGAACCGGGCGCACATGCCCGTACCCAGTTCCACTATCTATCTTACTGTGCCCGTGTGCTCATTATGTATGCATGATGCTGCCCCTGGGCCCTACCACATTCCATTGTGCTGTGGACAGCGTATGCAACCATGTTACCTCTGGCAGTGTGGAAATCTTTGGTTATTTAACTTTGTCTCGGTCATTGTATAAGTATGTAGGTAGAGACTTGATCTTTAGAGTGCTGCAAGGAGAGTGTATACTGAATTTGTAAGTGCTTGGGGATTTGTGGTAAATATTTCATTACCGGTACTATTTTTTATGCGGTAAAGTCTAGTAAGAATAACTCAGTAAATATAAGAGGCAGAATCCGTGGTATTAGAGGTTCTAAAAGGCTTTATTCCTTGACAAAGGAAATACAATTCGAATTGCAGGCTTCTATTCCATCACCACGAAAGTTCAGGAAGGAAGGGCATACATTATTGACAGATAATCAGTTTTATAGGAAAATGCATTACAGTGAAACAGATGCAAGAGGCGTAACAGCTGATAATACAGATAAAATGTGCATACGTAACTAAAGAGGCGGACATATGGGCGTAACTAAGATAACGTCATTATACATGATGTCACAAGTGGGTGGATCCATAAAAGAATCCTGCAATGTCAGCAGAAATATTTGGCAGAGATGCGTGCGCAGCCGTATGACGTGTGATTGACGTGCAACTAGAGGGTGAAGGGGACTTGACATTTAGCTCTACATGTGGAGACAGAAGTCTGGGGGTCATGTCAACCTAATCCCAAATCATATCTAATATCCTATGTTTAAAGAACTGTGTTATCCAAAAGGAAAGGTCTCTAGGATAGAATCTATTCTATACTGACTGTTAGTGCGTGTACAAGCGTCTAAGTGTCTACATGAGATGCGAGGGGGTAGGAATATTCCATGGTAACAGGGGCTATGAATTACTTGCATGAGGACAGCGAGGCCTGGCCCTTTGCACGGTAGCTGGAGGAATGTTTACCTAAACTACTAGACAGGAATGCATCGGATGAGGAGCGGAGCAGATAATCTTGAAGGTGAAATACAGTTTTTGGCAGGCAACAGGCTGGATCAGGCACCGTTAGCTGCGCAGGGAGTAGGACAAAGTTCATGGATACAGATGCAGGCTCAGACTGGAGCTTTCAGAGGCAGAAGGCAGGAAAAGGCTTGATGACAGAATTCTGGGCCTACTCGCCTGAATCTGTAAAATGTGGAAAGTGAACCACATAAAGTCGGTGGCCTTTCATACTTAGGAATGGAATATCTGACCCATTCATGGCGGATCTGAAAGAGGACATGTTGACGGTGGACGCACATATATTTGCGTCTTCAAAACTGGAACTGGAGGGAACATACATGTACTTATAGCATGCACATGGAGCCGTTGGGGTCTACGATAGGGGACATAGCTGATCACAAAATTCATATTTCCTCATTCCCTCCTTGTCCCCTACGGACCCTCAGGAGATATCGATCTTCATCAATCCATCGATCTGTTCATATAGCATCATTTGTTCTTCTTTCTTCTTCCGGGATCTTGAACGAAAACTTGGATGTGGGATACACGATGTGGCACACAGACCACAAATCGCTGGCCCACATTGTAGACATAAGCAGCAACTGAATAGTATGAGAAAGCCAATACCTAGGAAGGACAGGATTCTCCATCCCCAGGCTGACAACACGCTCCAAAACCAACCGGACCAAGTCCAGGTGCCTGGACTCTGGTGTATCTGGCTTACAATCTTATGAAGGCGAGTTATGGCTTTATATACTGACGGTGAATTTTCTGGTATGAAAACACAGCAACTTGATCCGATGACCCTACAAGCTCCGCCCCTATCGGCCAGGATGACGTCAAGGACAAGACGATTTTGAAGCACAACAATCCGCATAGCAGACTGCTCTTCTGTTAAATTGCCTAAGGCGGAAGTAATCTCGTTCACTACTGCTTCAAGGGTTCTGGTTAATCTACGTATCAGCTTACTATTAGTAACTGTACCTATATAGGGAAAGAAACCTTTATTGAAATCTGTGTATTGCTCCCATGCTGTTTCAGTGTAATCGACAATTGGGAGATCTCTCTGCTGTCTATTGTGTACTAAATGGGTATTTCTATGATAATCAGGAGGAGCTAGGAAAACAGGTGGCAAAAGGAATGCTATGTAACAGGTACCATCCCAATCTAGAGGTAGACGTATATATGCGGTATGGCCACATATGAAGTAGGAATGACGGGAAGCTCTAAATGTAGACTTGCCTTGATCACTGAATTTTATTACAGTGGTGCATTTACTATGGCCCATGTGTATGGAGCCATTCTTTCTTACACATAATTCCCCTTTTACTGGGAATACTGAAATGGCGGGCAAGATTGGTGTAGCTTCAGATTCAACGTTCAGGATCATGAGGTTAAGTGTAAAATTACCTAATCCATATACTTCATTTTCTAGATCAGTTCCTGTTCTTTTGGGAAGTCCCTCCTTGTTAGGGTAGCAGACTTTAAGCAATACTAGGTTCAGGTTTCCCCATACCCAGTTGTCTTGATAAACTGCGGAATTTGAATCTAGGGAATTAATCAAACTAAACCATGCTCCACAGGAGCCATTGTGAGTGAACGGATATGGAAAGAGGGGCAAAACTCCCTTATAGTTCTGATAGGGAGGGAGTCGGCCACATATCCAACAATTCGTGGCATTGCTGGTCTGATGAGAATGATGTAACATACTAATGAACGTGTTGTTGCGCAGCGCAAATCTATAAGACAACTCATGCGGCGGTAATTCGCTAAAAGAATGTTCTGCAGTTACATTGTAAGCACGCTTAAGAATAGGGTAATACATGTGCAATAGTATGCTGGAAATGATGATCAGAAGACTTAGAAAAAACAAAATTAATAATGTTACTGTGCAATGACTACGAAGTGATTTACAATACGCATGCTTTTTAAGCTGCATCTGTTGATTTCTTTCTCTATTCCGGTCTAGAGGATACATGTCAGAGACAAATTCAACCGATTCACCTTGGAGAGGACTTAAACAATCAAATTGTCTGACTTGCTAGACCTTAACTTCAGTTTATAAAGTTCAGTGTTTGTTTTTTCAACCAAGGGGAGCTTTGAGTCTGTCTGTGAGGGAATGCAGGGCTGAGCGTTCACACTAGATGGTAGTCCATAAAATTTCTTGATATGACTCGAGTGCAACCACCCTTTACGTCCCTCGATCTTTACGGCTGTCCTTGTAGTTAGTAGAACCAACTTTGGTGATTTCCATCTAGGCTCCAGTTGGGTCTTCCGGTCAAAATTCCGGACCAGAACCAGGTCGCCAGGAACCACGTCATGGGGCTTCACCTCAGTATTATCGGGAAAAGCTGCAGCTACCTGTGAACGACAAGATTGTAGTGCAGACATCAAGGAAGCCAGGTAATCTGTCAGCATATTACAGTCAACATCAGTGATTTTGCGAGGTATAGGCGTCCCCCACATATTTGGTGGTCTACCGAAGATCACCTCGTACGGGGATAGCCCTGTTCGAGAATGTGCTACCATTCTCATGTAAAAGAGTGCAACTGGTAAGGCTACTATCCAATCGACACCTTTTTCCCTACATATTTTGGACAATCTAATTTTCAGAGTTTGATTATGGCGTTCCACGAGACCTGCTGCCTCGGGATGTCGGACACAGTGGAATTTCCATTGGTAGCCTAACAAAAGGGAAACGTGTTTCATTAGTTCGGATGAGAACGGCTGGCCGTTATCTGAGTAGACAACACGTGGTAAACCGTACCGTGGGAAGAATTCTCGAACTAACTGTTTGGCAGTAGTCGGGGCAGTGTAATCTGAAACCGGGTAGGCTTCTGTCCAACGAGAAAGAGCACAGACAACTACGAGAACATATTTGAATCCTCGACATCGTTCCATCTGGATATAATCCATCTGGAGGACTTCAAAAGCATGATCGGGAGATTGAAATCCACCCTGCTCTACGGGGATGCTTTTACCTGGATTAAACTGACAACATATCATACAGGTACGTACTTTCTGTTTAGCTGCGGCTCGTAAATGTTTGTTAAACCAGATGTGTTGAATTCTGTCTAGCATAGCTTTTTCTCCTAGGTGCGCTGGACTATGTATAGTGTTAATGATGACTTGAACCATGGAGTCGGGAAGAAACCATATAGATTTTTCCTTCGTCATCCATCCTTGATCTGTTTGGATCCCTCCTAATTCAGTCCATTTCTTTATTTCTTCTGGTGTAGCATGTGTCTGTATGTCAATTACATCAAGGGCGGGATCCTTAACTGTCATGCAATGTGTTGGTGTCGGAACTATTGTCTTTGTTATGTCAGTTGTGTGAGTCTGATTCTGAGCAGTCTGTTTAGCTGTTCTGTCAGCTAGGTCATTACCCTGAGAAATGATATCGGTAACTTTTGTATGGGCTTTGCATTTCATAATCGATATTGTAGTAGGTAGATGAATCGCGTCTAATAGGGCTTGAATGAGGGGTCCGTGTTGGATGTGGGCACCGTGAGAAGTTAAATAACCTCTCTCTCGCCACAGTACGCCGAAGTCATGGACGACTCCGAATGCATAACGTGAATCTGTGTATATGTTGACTTTCTTATTTTTGGCTTGAACACAGGCTTGTGTCAGAGCGATGAGCTCTGCTGCTTGAGCTGACAGAGTGTTAATACAATTTGTTTCAATGACTTCAGTGTCTGTTGTGACTGCGTAAGCGGCCACTAACTCTCCTGTACTTGTTCTCATACATGACCCATCTACATACAATGTCAAGTCTGGATCTGACAAAGGGATATCTGTCAAGTCTTGTCTGGGTTTCGTCGTGATAGTAATGACTTCGACACAATCATGTGCCAATGGATCTGTTCCGCCTACTGGCAACAGTGTGGCAGGATTTAACGTATTACAACGTCTGATTTCTATGTGTGGCTGAAACAATGTTAATTCGTAACCCGTGAGTCTCGCTATAGTCAAGTGTTGTGTTTGTGTGCGGTTCAAGAGAACCTCTACTGCGTGTGGTACTTGTACTGTCAATTGATGTCCTAACACTATGGCATCGCTTTGTCTGATTGCTAAAGCTGTTGCTGCCACCGATTTCAGACACGCAGGAAGAGCCTGAGCTACTGGATCTAATGTACTAGAGAAATAAGCACATGGTTTGTGTGATCCTGCTTGTTCCTGAGTGAGTACTGACAAGGCAGTACCGTCGCATTCTGTAACAAAGAGTGTAAACTGTTTACTGTAACTTGGTGTTGCTAAAACAGGTGCTTGGCATAAAGCTTTCTTTAAGCTTTCAAAGGCATGTGTATGTTCTGGAGTCCAAGGGAGGACAGTCGATATGGCTGCCTCCTGTGTTGTCAACTGGATGAGTGGTTTTGCTAGAAATGCATATTGAGGGATCCACTGCCTACAGTATGAAGTGAGGCCTATAAAAGCCCGCACCTCCTTTTGTGTCTTGGGTGGTGACATGTTAGCAATTAACTGGATGCGGTCGGGTGTAAGCTGCCTTCCCTCCTTGGACAGCGAGTGCCCAAGGTAAACAACTCGCTGGACACAGAATTGCAGCTTAGAAGGGGACACCTTGTGTCCCTTGTCGGCCAGAAATTTCAAAACCGTCAGTGACGCTGTTTCACATTCAGGTTCGCTTCGGGCGGTGATCAGCAGATCATCGACATATTGAAGCAAGGCAGTGTTAACTGGCATGTGGATACTGTCAAGTTCTCGTTTCAGGGCTTGGCTATAGATGCTGGGGCTTTCTGTAAATCCTTGAGGTGCGCGTGTGAATTTAAAACTTCGTCCATTTAAACTGAATCCGAACAGATATTGACTTTCCGGATCTATTGGGACGCTAAAGAAAGCATTCTTGAGATCAATTACAGTGAAAAACGTTGCTTCTGAGTCAATAGCGGTGAGTAATGAAGAGATATCTGGGACCACAGGGTATTGTGGTACAATGCATTTATTTAATTCGCGCAGATCAATAACTAATCGATATACTGGTGGTGCTTTTGGATCCGTTCTTTTAAGAATCGGAATTATCGGGGAATTACATACATTGGAGTCCGTTTCGACAACCACTCCTTGTGCAATGAGCTCGTCAATGATTTGCAGCAAAGCCACTACAGCATCTGGTGGTAACTTGTATTGTCGTATTCGTGGTAGTACTACTCCTGTTTTTAGTGTGACACGATATGGTGTAATATTCATGCAACCAACATCAGTGGGGCCTTGTGCCCATAAATGTGTAGGTAAATTCTGCAGTCGGTGATCCATGTCTCTGGACACGTAGTGACCTTTAAAGTCACGTAAAAATAGTCGTACTCCTTCCGGAGAACAACATATTATGGCTCCTAGAGCTTTCAATGTTTTTATACCTAACAAGTTTTCTGGACATGATTTAGTAAGCAATAAATCTGTAGTACGTGTCAATGGACCAACCGTAAGTGGAAGAGGTTGTGTTACGTCATTGATTATAGGTTTTCCTGAGAATCCAAGGGAAATATTTTGTGAGCCTGAGAGGGGTGCCCCTGGAACTTCACTGTGTCTTATAGTTGTTCTGCTTGCCCCTGTATCAAGTAAAAACTTTCTGTCTTCCCCTAATAGTTCACTATGTACATAAGGTCCCTCTTGGTCTACAGGAACCTCTATAAGGGGTAAGCCAACTTCTCTCTCTAGGCTATTTCATGTGTATCGCTGATAATCGGGATAATCTGCTTGTGCATACTGATACATCTGTTGTGTCGTTGCTTGTGTTGCAGCAATAGGCTGCGCTTGTGGTGGTGCTACGGTCTGTTGTGGAGCTGCCTGTTGCGGAGCTAGTGGTTGCGGAGCTAACCTAGGTTGTGCATGCTGAGGGATTTGTTGTTGATTCTGATCCTGTCTAGGTGGACGTGGTCTTTCCTGCGTTCTACCTGTGGCAATATTATGTTTCAGGACTGGACAATCGTGTATATAATGACCTTGTTGTTTACAATAGTTGCATGTCCCTTTCGTTGGACCTGCGGAATCACCCTTTTGATGACCATCAGCTGGAACTGACTGTGCAACAAGCATTTTCATTTTTGTATCTTTCATACGTCTTTGTTCATGTTCTTGTTCTTCTCTAATTCTATTGTGGTGATATTGTAACATCTGTAACATCTGTAATGGGGTATTACCTTGCCAGGTACTTTCGAATTTCAATACTCTATTCTTGACTTGCAGCAGAGAATTTTCAACTAATTTTGTCACAAACAGATGTGGATATGACTCACTACTGGCTTTTATGCCACTATTTATACCAAAACATTTTTCAAATTGGGAATAGAAATCACTAGTGTCTTCATCTGGCTTTTGTTTACAGGCTGATATTGCACCCCAGTCTTCCTTTTTCGTAGTTAATAAACGTGGCAGTACCTGCACTAGTAGCCCTGGTAGTGCTGTAGTCTTTTCCCGAAGCCCTGCTCCTGCAGCTCGGGCCCTTTCTTCGTTTTCTAATGCTGTCCAATCTATCTTTTGGTCTCCCACCTCCCATTCCTTTTCTTTGAGTTTCTCATAAACACCGGCGGGTAATAGGACTTTTAATATTTTCATAATGTCGGGGTAGGTATACTCTCCCATGAGTAACATGTCTTTTATTTCACGGTGGAAACCTGCTGGATCCTTGTCATGGCTGGGTACTACTTTCTTCATTTCTAATAATTCCATTTTAGTTATAGGCGTGTACACAAACACGCGTGTAAAGTTATTACCGTCACCTCTGATTGGGTGTACTTCGCGTAACGGGTTCTGTCTATCTATGTGATACATTTTTCTTCCCATGATGGGAACTGGAACGTGTTCTGGGCATACGAAAGTTAAATATTGGTTTCGAAATTCTAGAATTTCTTTAATCAAATCAGTACCTGACCCTCTCCATTTATTCGTGAGTAGTTCTGTCAATATGTCAGGTAAGGGTCCTGGATCGGAGTGTTGGCTTTTATATAATATAAGGAGGTGTTGAATCATGTATATACTAGCTAAACGCTGTTCGTATGGGTCAAGATTCAGAAACGTGTGTGCAAGTACATCATCATTGTATTTGCTGGGACTGTCAGCCCATTGTACTGCTGACCTGGCTAATTCTTGTTCGTCCATGGAATCGAGCATGTGGTACCCCCTTCGATCTCGGAGTAATTTATCAGCGGCTTGGAATAGGTGTTCAGGGGATCTTGTATTTAGCATAGGGGTTTGAAAATGTCTATTATATTCTGGACGTATCGGACGTATCGGATCATTAAAACCTCTGGTATTATTATGGGGTCTTCCTCTACCTACATAAGCTATCGTATCTAATTGTTCTGATTCTTGCTCCTCCTCTTCCTCTGATTCAACTCTGTCTGCTTCTCGTCTTTCTTTATGTATTCGTTCTACTTCCTTGCGGATCTTTCGATACATGGCGATTATACACGCCTGTCTATCATGTTTCTCTTCTGATATGTTCTGACCCCATTTGGCAAGTCTTTGCATGGTATCGTGATCTGCCCCAGGCCTGTCTTGATTCCTAATTACGCAATTTATGAAAAAACGGAGTAGTTGTCTTTGTACATCCACTTTCTGGTATTCCATAGCTTCGTTAATACTTTCTGGACCTCGCCCTGTTTGGACAAAGCGATATATATTGTCTAGGTGTTCAACCATTCCTGGTATCGTCATTAAATATAATGTAGCTCGTCGTATACGTAGTGATGATATGAGCAATTTGTCCTGTCTACCTGGTACTGGGTCGTATCTACAATCTACAAGCTGTTCTTTAAACATGTCGGATGTCGCTAGTTGGGGTGTACGTTGGAGTGCTAAATCTCTAAGGGTCTGTTTATTTCGCGGCGGTGTGGCAAACATGTCTGTCGTACCTCCTGTAGCACCATCTGAGGTGCTGGGCAAGAAAGGATTCGTTGGACGTAGGATAGAGATTGTAGATGGGGGGAAAAACTGTAGAAACGGACGGACCTGTTGGGACTTGCGTAGGAGTTTGTTGTTGCGGGGGTACAGACGAATGCTCTTGGTGTTGAACACCATCGGCAAGCGGTGTGTGTGGTATGGCATTAGCATACTCGGGAGCTACGTCATCTAAATAGGAGGAAAGAAAAACGTCCTTTGCTGTTTTGGGATGTGTTTTGGGATGTGCTTTTATCGGGAGCAGTGGAGGAGTTAAGTCTTTTGGTATTTCCGGGGTAGCCTTAGGTAACCCTTCGGCCAGAAGAGGATACATACCATTCATAAGAGTGTTCCTTTGTCAATCTACTTGTTCTGATTTTACTCGGGTACCTTCCTCAAGTAATAGATTTTCTCGAGTTTTATTTGAATTCTCTCTACCTTTCTCTTCCTGTCTGAGCGCTTTTTCTGTACGTCTATATGATTCTTTACGCCATAATTCAATGGCATCTTTCTGTGACTGTCTGGCTTTCTTTTTCCATAATTCTTCTTCTACTCTCATGATGCAATCTGCATCCCAGGTCCCCGCTGCGGGCCATCTCTGACTTTCTGGCAAATCCTTGGTGTAGTCCACCCATAAATCAAGAAATAAGACGGCATCTAGGCCATGCTTATGATACATAAAGTACCCTGGAGTGTCCCTAGGTGGGATGGGAACAGCTTCTTCGAGTACACCTTTTCTAGTTTTGATCTGTCTTAGTTTCGAAAAGAGCGGCATTTTTAGATCTGGTTACTTAACCTTAAACACACGTAATACAATAAAACACAATAAGGAACAATCATTCACACCACAATATATAGAACGTATTAAAATATTTAACACTTAACAGTTTTACGAACGATGATAACTAATAGAAAACTAGTTAATGACATAATACTGACACTAGATAATACTGATTTATATGCAAGACATACTAGATATACTGCTAAACAGTACAGATACACTGCTGAAACAGTGCAGACCGGATTTGTGTACCCAAACCCGTCTTGACCGGCACAGACTATGTGCACGTTAAATGCCTCCCCGGTAATGGTACTCACCGGGTAGCTCGGAACGGAAGGCCTCGGAACGGAACTGAAACTGGACCGGACTGGACTCGACTCGACTGGACTCGGAACTTCGGAACCTGGCGGGCCTCTGTATACCTCGGATCTTGCTCTCTCAGCTAGGCTCTGGTCGGGATACTTCGCACTTCTCACCGCCTCGTCTGGGTGTTGATCGCAGCCTCAGTCGCCTCCGCTTGGCCGGAGGGAGATACAGGAAATCCTGCAGGTACGCGTTTTTGTCCGTTCAGCTGTGGCAGGAGACCGGGCCTGCAACGCACCTCCGGCGCGTGAGATGAGAAAGTGTCCCTGTTCGGGCGCCAATTAAGAGGCAGAATCCGTGGTATTAGAGGTTCTAAAAGGCTTTATTCCTTGACAAAGGAAATACAATTCGAATTGCAGGCTTCTATTCCATCACCACGAAAGTTCAGGAAGGAAGGGCATACATTATTGACAGATAATCAGTTTTATAGGAAAATGCATTACAGTGAAACAGATGCAAGAGGCGTAACAGCTGATAATACAGATAAAATGTGCATACGTAACTAAAGAGGCGGACATATGGGCGTAACTAAGATAACGTCATTATACATGATGTCACAAGTGGGTGGATCCATAAAAGAATCCTGCAATGTCAGCAGAAATATTTGGCAGAGATGCGTGCGCAGCCGTATGACGTGTGATTGACGTGCAACTAGAGGGTGAAGGGGACTTGACATTTAGCTCTACATGTGGAGACAGAAGTCTGGGGGTCATGTCAACCTAATCCCAAATCATATCTAATATCCTATGTTTAAAGAACTGTGTTATCCAAAAGGAAAGGTCTCTAGGATAGAATCTATTCTATACTGACTGTTAGTGCGTGTACAAGCGTCTAAGTGTCTACATGAGATGCGAGGGGGTAGGAATATTCCATGGTAACAGGGGCTATGAATTACTTGCATGAGGACAGCGAGGCCTGGCCCTTTGCACGGTAGCTGGAGGAATGTTTACCTAAACTACTAGACAGGAATGCATCGGATGAGGAGCGGAGCAGATAATCTTGAAGGTGAAATACAGTTTTTGGCAGGCAACAGGCTGGATCAGGCACCGTTAGCCGCGCAGGGAGTAGGACAAAGTTCATGGATACAGATGCAGGCTCAGACTGGAGCTTTCAGAGGCAGAAGGCAGGAAAAGGCTTGATGACAGAATTCTGGGCCTACTCGCCTGAATCTGTAAAATGTGGAAAGTGAACCACATAAAGTCGGTGGCCTTTCATACTTAGGAATGGAATATCTGACCCATTCATGGCGGATCTGAAAGAGGACATGTTGACGGTGGACGCACATATATTTGCGTCTTCAAAACTGGAACTGGAGGGAACATACATGTACTTATAGCATGCACATGGAGCCGTTGGGGTCTACGATAGGGGACATAGCTGATCACAAAATTCATATTTCCTCATTCCCTCCTTGTCCCCTACGGACCCTCAGGAGATATCGATCTTCATCAATCCATCGATCTGTTCATATAGCATCATTTGTTCTTCTTTCTTCTTCCGGGATCTTGAACGAAAACTTGGATGTGGGATACACGATGTGGCACACAGACCACAAATCGCTGGCCCACATTGTAGACATAAGCAGCAACTGAATAGTATGAGAAAGCCAATACCTAGGAAGGACAGGATTCTCCATCCCCAGGCTGACAACACGCTCCAAAACCAACCGGACCAAGTCCAGGTGCCTGGACTCTGGTGTATCTGGCTTACAATCTTATGAAGGCGAGTTATGGCTTTATATACTGACGGTGAATTTTCTGGTATGAAAACACAGCAACTTGATCCGATGACCCTACAAGCTCCGCCCCTATCGGCCAGGATGACGTCAAGGACAAGACGATTTTGAAGCACAACAATCCGCATAGCAGACTGCTCTTCTGTTAAATTGCCTAAGGCGGAAGTAATCTCGTTCACTACTGCTTCAAGGGTTCTGGTTAATCTACGTATCAGCTTACTATTAGTAACTGTACCTATATAGGGAAAGAAACCTTTATTGAAATCTGTGTATTGCTCCCATGCTGTTTCAGTGTAATCGACAATTGGGAGATCTCTCTGCTGTCTATTGTGTACTAAATGGGTATTTCTATGATAATCAGGAGGAGCTAGGAAAACAGGTGGCAAAAGGAATGCTATGTAACAGGTACCATCCCAATCTAGAGGTAGACGTATATATGCGGTATGGCCACATATGAAGTAGGAATGACGGGAAGCTCTAAATGTAGACTTGCCTTGATCACTGAATTTTATTACAGTGGTGCATTTACTATGGCCCATGTGTATGGAGCCATTCTTTCTTACACATAATTCCCCTTTTACTGGGAATACTGAAATGGCGGGCAAGATTGGTGTAGCTTCAGATTCAACGTTCAGGATCATGAGGTTAAGTGTAAAATTACCTAATCCATATACTTCATTTTCTAGATCAGTTCCTGTTCTTTTGGGAAGTCCCTCCTTGTTAGGGTAGCAGACTTTAAGCAATACTAGGTTCAGGTTTCCCCATACCCAGTTGTCTTGATAAACTGCGGAATTTGAATCTAGGGAATTAATCAAACTAAACCATGCTCCACAGGAGCCATTGTGAGTGAACGGATATGGAAAGAGGGGCAAAACTCCCTTATAGTTCTGATAGGGAGGGAGTCGGCCACATATCCAACAATTCGTGGCATTGCTGGTCTGATGAGAATGATGTAACATACTAATGAACGTGTTGTTGCGCAGCGCAAATCTATAAGACAACTCATGCGGAGGTAATTCGCTAAAAGAATGTTCTGCAGTTACATTGTAAGCACGCTTAAGAATAGGGTAATACATGTGCAATAGTATGCTGGAAATGATGATCAGAAGACTTAGAAAAAACAAAATTAATAATGTTACTGTGCAATGACTACGAAGTGATTTACAATACGCATGCTTTTTAAGCTGCATCTGTTGATTTCTTTCTCTATTCCGGTCTAGAGGATACATGTCAGAGACAAATTCAACCGATTCACCTTGGAGAGGACTTAAACAATCAAATTGTCTGACTTGCTAGACCTTAACTTCAGTTTATAAAGTTCAGTGTTTGTTTTTTCAACCAAGGGGAGCTTTGAGTCTGTCTGTGAGGGAATGCAGGGCTGAGCGTTCACACTAGATGGTAGTCCATAAAATTTCGCTGCGAGGGATTCCCTCTTCGTTTGGACTTTTGGCTTGCCTTTGTGAACTCGAAGACGCTGGGAGGTCTTCCTTCTTCGTGGAACGTTTGTTGTGGTGAGCTGACGCTGTGAGGTGTTTCTTCTATTGGGACATTCTTCGTGGTAAGCGCGAGGTCGCGCTGATTGCTCCTAATCATTCCTCCCTGTGCAACGCCGTAGCGCGAGGGAAGCGCTACGGACAATTACGTGTTGAAACTTATCAACCCGCTGGCTATTTCTTTCCTTTGAACGCTGTTGCGCGAGGTAGCGCTCCTCGGAAACACTCTTAACAAGTTCCAGCAATACGCACGTACGCGTTTCAAAACGAACGCGGTGCTATTGATTTTTTTATTTTTTTTGCTGTTCTTTCACGAACGCTAGGAGGAGGTCATTGCTATCTTTGGAATCTGCATGCATGGTGATATATGCAGGGCTTTCATGGGACAGAAACGTTCTTCGCCTTATTGGACAAGCTATGTAAATATGAGTCTCTAATTACGAAGAGCACTAGGAAGTGCTACACCCTTTATTTAGTTGCTGGGATTCACCATGGAGAAAACGAACTGTGGTGTTTTTTAAACTCAGCTCCTTTCATTTATTTGGCGTTGAGAAAAAGAGACGCTTTAAAACATGATCCGAGATTCTTATCTGTGGGCAAGCACCTGTTTTCGAATCCGCTTGTTGCCCCCCAGATCATTCTAGCAAACCTCCTGGTGGCTCATTCCGGTCTCTTCTCTCCCCAGGGATACCTCCCTCTTCTTGTTTATTCCAAAAGGCAAGGGGGTTGCTTGTTCGTTGACCTGTGGGCGTATCACTGACTTCTGCCGCATTGTGTGCCCTGTGCCTTGAGCGCCCTGTCCTGCTGAACCCTTTGTCCCCCGCCGCCGCAAGCACCAACAGCGGTCGCCGAGTGGGGTCAAACTACGTTGTCCAGCAGCCTGTGCAGCCAGAGACCCGCCCACAACCTTTCCCGCGCCAGGAGGCGCTTCAAAAACCGGCGCTTCCTTCGCGTCGCGGGACGCGCGCGGGCGTCGCCGGGCTGAGCCCGGGCAGAGGGCGGGCCGTCTGTGGCCGTCCGGGGCCGGAAGAGGCCGGGCTGGGCCTCCCCCTTGACAACGCTGGAAGTAGGTTGCAGCCGTGTTCGACTTGCTGATCACTGACATTTTGATTAACCTGTGATTGTTGTAGTCCACTGATTTGTGTTGCCCTGTGAGACATGGCTGGAAAGGGCAAGCGTTTCACAGCCCCCTCCACAGTAGCCGGGACTATGGACCAATTCATTACACGTGCCGTCTCGGTACTGGAACATGAGATAGCCATGACTGAAAAACGCCTCTCGTTAGATTCTGTGTCGGGCCGGCGCTCATCATTGTGCCCGCTTGCTCTTGTTAAATCACCAATCATTTCCAGAGAGCGCCAGAGCCAGAGGGAGGAGGTATCACTACTATCTACGTCTGACTCATCCCAGCAGATGTCATCCCCAACCGGGATGTTGATAAATCCCCCAATAAATATGGATATAGTGCCAGAGGAGGAAGTTGCATCTCGAATCTCCCCTAGTGCCCCCCGCCCCCAGACTAGAGCAGGGGCTAGATCTAATACATCCACTGGTGCAGTTACTCAGAAAAGGAAAAGGGGAGGGGGTAAGGATGGTGGTAGGCAGGCGAAAATAACCAAGGCAACAAAAAACTTGGTACCCCCTGTCACCGCAAGTACTAGCGCACACCACCCCATGGTTGAAACTAGCTCACTCGCTCCCCCCTCACTCGAATCTACTAATATAACCTCACAGCTAGAACGCATAGTACGATCTCTTATTTCTCCATTAGTGGAAAGGATTGAAAAGGTTGTAACTAAAGTTGATAAACTAGAGCAATGCATTTTGGACAACTTCTGTTCACTGAAGAATGTTGTTAAGCTGTGTACTAGGGATATATCGAAAACTAACTGCACCTATGGAGCAAGCCCAACCCTTGCCATCCCACCTTTATGTGGCCAACCCTCTGATTCTGCCCCCTCTACCTTAGGCACTGGTCTATCGATGAATACTTCCATGCCATCCTTAAATACCCAACAACCATCTCGGAGGGAGGGAGTGCAACAAAATAGACAGTCCCCGAGGCAATCGGGTGGGCTACGCAAGGCACCCTCAGGCCCTATTATTGCGAACCTAGAAAGATCTAACGCGATTGTTAATACCCCTCCCCCATGTAATGTAACTAGGCCATCTCCGACCCAAATACATCTACCTCAAGAATCTTTCCCATATGTCGTGGTATTAACGGGTGTTCCTGAACTTCCTATTAACAAAATGGAATCCTTTGAACAACTAAAAAATAAAGTAAGTCATTGGCTTAACATCCACAGACCAATACCGAATGACTTGAATGGTCGGATTCTTTTTGTTAGAAGGGTCCATTGGATAGGCCCCCAACCAAAAAACACGCAGGGTGATTGCATCATTGTCAATTTTAAAGACCCACGCCTCCCTAGGTTCATTACTGAGCATACATCTTTTGAGTCTAGATCCAGCATAGAGGCCCACAATTTAGCCTACTTCTACACTGGAGGCTTTTGCCAGTGACAATCCTATAGCTTGACACCACCTTTTCATCCCGTGACATGGAGGGCAACTGTTACTACACCAATAGACCCGGTGGCCATCACTTTGGTTCGGACCGGATCCCAAACAACACCTAGAGCCCCAACACCACCTCCAGCCGGCTCGTGTGAGAGGGAAAGCTCATATAGTCAATCTACTGTGCGCCACACTATACGGCCCGGTAACTATACTGGCACCCTTTTGTCATGGAACCTGGCTGGCATTAACACTAAACTTGACTCCCCCGAATGGGTTAGCTTTGTAAATAATTACGATCTCTGCTTATTGCAGGAAACATGGTCCCTCGAGGCTCGGTTTTTGCCGGGTTACCTGAGCTTTCATGTCCCAGCGACGAAAGGCCCGAAAGGCCGTCCTTCTGGCGGCCTTATTATTTGGGCTCGCCAGGATCTATTTCCACATGCTGTGGCAATTGACACCGGGTCCCCAGATATCCAATTAGTGAGATTAACTTTTAATCACAAGTGCTCCCTTGATATTTATAACATCTACCTTCGGGGTACCAAAGGGAAAAAGTCAAGGGAGCTGGATATTTTAACCTCACTTATTGAATCCAACTCGTGCCAGAGGGATCTGATCGTAGCTGGGGATTTTAATGTCACCTTTGAGCCCCTTTTAGATTCCGATCTGGAAGGGGGCACTGACCCCGACGAGGACGGTCAATGGGGAATTCCAGGTCTTTCGTTACCCCCCATCAAAAGGTGGTCTACGGCAGCAGTCCAGATAAATGCATTTTGCCTTGGAAAAGGCTTACGGGCATTGAACGGCAGAACAAAGGGTGACTTGATGGGAGCATATACCTTTGATAATGGCCGTTCGGCCAGTAGGATTGACTACGTCCTTTGTTGTTTGAGGCTGTGGCGTCACCCCATAGACATGGTGGTGGAGAAAAGACTAGAGAGCGACCACAACCCTATCAGCGTCTCCCATTGTTGGTGGGGTTCACCCTGCCCATTGACCAAGGATTGTATAAGTACATATGCTGGCGCAGCCAAACCCCGAACACGAGTTTGGCTCTAATTGGCTGCCCTCCATGTGCCAAAAACTGAAACTTCAACTTTGCATGGCCCTGTATTGCTACAGCTGCAACACTCCACTGAATGTGCAATAAACATTGATATCCACACTGATGTGTCATGTCCACCATCTTTCATGTGTGGAACTATGGATGAATGTAGGGTCAGTGATTCCCCGTACCTTCCATGTTGGCCATGTTGTGGGACTTGGCTCACACATTGGCGCTTGCGACCCGGGTGACGTCAGCAATACAACAGGGACACACGCATCAGTTGATTCCTTATACAGCCCAGGACGGAGCCACTCCCAGAGCTCGGAGTCATTGTTCATAGCCTCGCTGGTCACAGAGTTAGTGGCACCGCAAGGGCTGAGCGGGTGTGCAGCCTGCGATGAAAAGCCGGGTGCACTGGTATGTCCTCTGCCATGGCAAAATCAAGACCCAGCACCAAATGTGATACCTGGTGGCCTGCGGAGCGGGGCTGCATGATATGCAGGGTGCCCTGTCTGTGGGCCCCGGGCTTGGGGCTTGCAGCGGAAGAGGTAGGCCCTCTTTTCTACACCAGGTTGCGAAAGGTGAGCAGAGAGTCTTGTTTGTGCAGCGGCGGGCAGTCACCTCCGGGCATTGGGAGTGGATGTGGTGCTGCAGCCTGGGTGCGCAGTGGCAGGCAGTCACCTCCGGGCAGTGGGAGTGTATATGGTGCAGCAGCCTGGGTGCGCAGCAGCGGGCAGACACCTCTGGGCAGTGGAAGTGGATGGGGTGTAGCAGCCTGGATGCACAAAAGCGAGAAAGCAATTTAGGCGTGCGCAGTCGTATGTACTCTGCCATTACTAATTCTTTAAAATGTTTTCAGATGAGTGAGCTTGAGGGCTCCACTATGTCCCGGCATGTGGTTGCAGACACACTGGTGGCGGAAAGGTGCGCTGTGAGGGTTTTGTCCACAGTGTGGGCACTCACTGTCCCTCTCCATCTCTTCCTTTCTCTCCCTCACACTCTTTCTCTCTCTTCCTCTCTCTCACACTGTTTCTCTCTTTCTCTCTCTCTTGCTCTCTCTCTCACTCTTTCTCTCTCTCTTTCTCTCTCTCTTCCTCTGTTTCTCTCTTCATCTTTCTCACACTGTTTCTCTCTTTCTTCCTCTATGCTGTCACATTTGTTTGTGGGGTTGAGGGGGTGATGGCAGACAAGGAGCTGATGGCGGGGGATGTCGGAGCAGTGTTGGGTGTCGAGATGCATGATCATTGGCTCCATTGCATCTGTTGTCATTCACGTGTGGCTCTGGGCTGGGCTCCCTTTCATGTTGCAGGTTGTAGTCCGACTGTACACCAGCTCAGAGCAGGTGTAAACTTCCTTCTACTAACCCACCTTATCGCCCGTTTTGTACTCTCTTCGACGATCTTGCTGGTGGTTGAGAAACTTGCGAGGGGATGTGTTCACTGCTTTTTGCACGGGAACGCCTACTCTACATCTCATTAGCAATATTTGCCAGGGTCAACTGTGACAATGCTTTTTGAGGCTGCTATCACTCGTAAACTGGTGATATGGGCTGTTTGCTCCAGCTTCTGAATGGTGCATTAAATTTATCACCATTTTGGTTGCGATAAAGTGCCGTTAACTCGACGATGTGTCCTTCAGAATATACCCCTCGGTGTTTGAAAGACTTAAGAAGTATTCGAGTGCCGCACTGAGAGTCGCACACCCATCGCTTTCACACGGGGGGCTGCGCAGAGAGCCGCGCTAGAGTTGCGACTCCATTTTTTATTTTATTTTTTTAAACGTCCACTTTCACTAATTTACATACGCCTCGGGGACCCTATCCCCCGAAGCATGCCGACATGTTCATTATTTAAAAAAAAAAAAAAAAACGAGAGGATGGCCACGTCGGCCCCCCTCCCGTGGCCAATTTCGGCCCCGAGGATCCCATCCCCGGGGCCAAGCCTCACCGTTAGGGACCGTGGGGGGAGCCCCAACAGTCCCGCCGGCTCCCTGCGTCCTGCAGGAGCCGGCATTGCTTTTCCACACGGATAGCTGCTGACATGCATCTCCCCGTGTGGAAAAGCAATCAGCTTTGGATTTTGGAAGCAAAAGCAGGTTTCCCTGCTCTCGCTTCCAAAATCCAAAGCAAGTTTGCTATGACAGGGCGGGAGCCGCGCGGCTCCCGCCCTGTCATAGCAAACAGCAGTATCCCGGGGGTGGGTACCCCGGGACACTGCAGGAGCCGGCCCTGGGGAATGGGAGTCCCTAGGGCCATCACGGGCTCCAGGAGGAGGGCCGCATGCCCCCCCCCCTCCCAACATGAGTGAAGCCCCAGGGAGGTGGTGGTCCCCGGGGCTTCGGGGGTCCCAGAGGGCCCCCGCTATTATTTTTTAAGAAATTCTCCCGGGACCTAGCCCACCCGGGGGCCTCAATAAAATAAAACGCGCTTCATTGTTTTTAAACAATTTCATCGGAATTCGCGACCCCAGCGCATGTTGTGCCAAAACTTTAAAAAACATATATGCGTTTTTGGCCCTGGAGGTCCTTCTGGGACCCCCTGAGCAGGCCTAAGGGGTCAGGGTGTTTCTACCCTGCCCTCTTCTCTTGTTTTATATCTTTATTTCTCTGTTTTCTGGTGACTTGCTTCTACCGAGTCACAAGATGGCTGCCAACACTTCCTGGTTCGGAGTGTTGACAGCCAATCAGAATGAAGCTCGTGGTTGTGGCAGCCAATTACAAAGAAGCTCCTGGTTGGGAGGGGTCGCGACTCCACCGCTGCCCTAGATATTGAAACTTTTATTTTTGTTAATTTCTCAGCAACTACTGAACAGATTTACACCATTTAAAAAAAAGGTCGCTTTCTGATCCAAGCACTACCTTTTTGCAAAATTTGGGGTAATTCCGTTCAGCAGTTTCGGCTGTAGCCTTGCTCAAAGTTTCCTATTAGAAATTTATTTTTTGACTCTTATTTTTGAATTCCTCAAAAACAACTGAACGGATATACACAATTTAAAAAAAGGTCGCTTTCTGAACAAAGCTCTACCTTTTTGCCAAATTTGGGGTAATTCCGTTCAGCAGTTCGGGCTGTAGCCCGTCTCAAAATTTCCTATGGAAATGAACATGGAGAAAACGTGTTTTGGGACCCCCCTTTCTTCTCAGTCCCCGCTTGACGAATCACCACCAAACTTTCAGGATTGGAGCTGACCTGGATCGACTTTGTTTTTCGAGAATTTTGTGAAGATTCGTCAAACGACACCAAAGTTATTAGCAAATCAAAAAATGCTTTTCCTATGGAAACTAGGTTCTAACTATAACTATCTACTGGCGACCGCCAGTAGGTAATATATATATATCTTCAAGGTATGAAGATGTAGAGTGAGAAGCAGTAAATCTATAATTTCTAATGTGCATATATGTTTTGGATATTATGATGTCGGTCGGAAAGCATTCCAACTGACTCCTTGTCGGAATCGGTTCTGACCAACTCGAGTTCGGCGAGTCAACCGACCGATTACGATGTTTCCGAACACTGTTCGGTTGGACTCCCATTGACTTCAATGGGAGCCTGTGTTCCAACCGACAACACAGGCTCCCATTGAAAAAAGGGGTGGTTACGAAAAACCTTGCACCGTGCATGGTTGTAAAGAGGGGTCCCATGGGTACTCCCACTGGCCCCAACCGGAGGCCCCCGGGTGAGGGGGGCCTGCTATGGGCCCCCAAAGTCAGTTTCCGACAGACGTTCAGTGTCGGACAGACCGATTCAGAAAGGCTATCTGAATCCGACATCGTAATACATCGGTCGGAAACGCGGTCCGTAGAGCTGTACGATTCGGCTTCCACCGAATCCGAGTCTCCGAATGCCGGTCTGAACTAAGTCAGAAAACCCAAACAGTAACCTTCTATCATAATCCGTTGGTCGGAAATGTTTCTGAGTCGGTCGGAAACATAGGTTCGGACATGGGTTTAGAAAATCCGAATGCCGTTCGGAGCCTTTCCGACAGACGTCGTAATGAGGCCCATAATGCACAGATTTAATGTATGTCATAGAGAAGATGCAAAAACAACAGTTGATGGACAGAATGCAGAACAATGTCATACATTCACCCCAGTACAGAGAACTGGGCCTAAATCCATCGTTTTTTTGCTCACCATGCCATTCCAGTTTGAACCCAGCCATATGCAAATCAGTCTTGACCCTGTGCCTCATGGGAAAAGTCCAGCCCGAACTGCCAAGCCAGGTCCTCCCTGGACTGGAAAAAAGCATCCTAGGACCGGTTTCGGGGTTTCACCCCTCTTCAGCCAGGATAGCTTGCTTCCAGTGGCATGAGAGCACGGGACCTACGTCTAGGCATACCCGTCCCACTCGGGGTGACAGATGCAAAAACAACAGTTGATGGACAGAATGCAGAACAATGTCATACATTCACCCCAGTACAGAGATCTGGGCCTAAATCCATCGTTTTTTTGCTCACCATGCCATTCCAGTTTGAACCCAGCCATACGCAAATCAGTCTTGACCCTGTGCCTCATGGGAATAGTCCAGCCCGAACTGCCAAGCCAGGTCCTCCCTGGACTGGAAACAAGCATCCTAGGACCGGTTTTGGGGTTCACCCCTCTTCAGCCAGGATAGCTTGCTTCCAGTGGCATGAAGAACACGGGACCTACGTCTAGGCATACCCGTCCCACTCGGGGTGACAGATGCAAAAACAACAGTTGATGGACAGAATGCAGAACAATGTCATACATTCACCCCAGTACAGAGATCTGGGCCTAAATCCATCGTTTTTTTGCTCACCATGCCATTCCAGTTTGAACTCAGCCATGTGCAAATCAGTCTTGACCCTGTGCCTCATGGGAACAGTCCAGCCCGCGCTGCCAAGCCAGGTCCTCCCTGGACTGGAAACAAGCATCCTAAGACCGCTTTCGGGGTTTCACCCCTCTTCAGCCAGGATAGCTTGCTTCCAGTGGCATGGAGAGCTCGAAACCGGTCCTAGGATGCTTGATTCCGGTCCAGGGACGACATGGCTTGGCAGTTCGGGCTGGACTGTTCCCATGAGGCACAGGGTCAAGACTGATTTGCATATGGCCATGTCTGAACAGGGGTGGCGTGGTGAGCAAAATAACGATGGATTAAACCCAGATCTGTGACTGGGGTGAATGTTTTGCCAATGTGCAACATTCCGTCCATCATCTTGTGTGTTTTGCTGTTCGCCCGATGTGGGAAGGAAAGGCCCAGACGTGGGTCCCGTGCTCACTACGCCACTGGAGTCCAGCTATCCTGGCTGAAGAGGGGTGAAACCCTGAAACCGGTCCTAGGATGCTTGATTCCAGTCCAGGGAAGACATGGCTTGGCAGTTCGGGATTGACTGATCCCATGAGGCACAGGGTCAAGACTGATTTGCATATGGCCATCTCTGAACTGGGGTGGCGTGGTGAGAAAATTAACGATGGATTAAACCCAGATCTGTGACTGGGGGTGAATGTTTTGCCAATGTGCAACATTCCGTCCATCATCTTGTGTGTTTTGCTGTTCGCCCTATGTGGGAAGGGTATGCCCAGACGTGGGTCCCGTGCTCACTATGCCACTGGACTCAAGCTATCCTGGCTGAAGAGGGGTAAAACCCCGAAACCGGTCCTAGGATGCTTGATTCCGGTCCAGGGAAGACATGGCTTGGCAGTGCGGGCTGGACTGTTCCCATGAGGCACAGGGTCAAGACTGATTTGCATATGGCCATGTCTGAACTGGGGTGGAGTGGTGAGCAAAATAACGATGGATTACACCCAGATCTGTGACTGGGGGTGAATGTTTTGCCAATGCGCAACATTCCGTACATCATCTTGTGTGTTTTGCTGTTTGCCCTATGTGGGAAGGGTATGCCCAGACGTGGGTCCCGTGCTCACTACGCCTCTGGAGTTAAACTATCCTGGCTGAAGAGGGGTGAAACCCCGAAACCGGTCCTAGGATGCTTGATTCCGGTCCAGGGAAGACATGGCTAGGCAGTTCGGGCTGGACTGTTCCCATGAGGCACAGGGTCAAGACTGATTTGCATATGGCCATGTCTAAACTGGGGTGGCGTGGTGAGCCAAATAATGATGGATTAAACCCAGATCTGTGACTGGGGGTGAATGTTTTGCCAATGTGCAACATTCCGTCCATCATCTTGTCTGTTTTGCTGTTCGCCCTATGTGGGAAGGGTATGCCCAGACGTGGGTCCCATGCTCACTACGCCACTGGAGTCAAGCTATCCTGGCTGAAGAGGGGTGAAACCCCGAAACCGGTCCTAGGATGCTTGATTCCAGTCCAGGGACGACATGGCTTGGCAGTTCGGGCTGGACTGTTCCCATGAGGCACAGGGTCAAGACTGATTTGCATATGGCCATGTCTGAACTGGGGTGGTGAGCAAAATAACGATGGATTAAACCCAGATCTGTGACTGGGGGTGAATGTTTTGCCAATGTGCAACATTCCGTCCATCATCTTGTGTGTTTTGCTGTTCGCCCTATGTGGAAAGGAAAGGCCCAGATGTGGGTCCCGTGCTCACTACGCCACTGGAGTCCAGCTATCCAGGCTGAAGAGGGGTGAAACCCTGAAACCGGTCCTAGGATGCCTGATTCCGGTCCAGGGAAGACATGGCTTGGCAGTTCGGGCTGGACTGTTCCCATGAGGCACAGGGTCAAGACTGATTTGCATATGGCCATCTCTGAACTGGGGTGGCGTGGTGAGCAAATTAACGATGGATTAAACCCAGATCTGTGACTGGGGGTGAATGTTTTGCCAATGTGCAACATTCCGTCCATCATCTTGTGTGTTTTGCTGTTCGCCCTATGTGGGAAGGGTATGCCCAGACGTGGGTCCCGTGCTCACTATGCCACTGGAGTCAAGCTATCCTGGCTGAAGAGGGGTGAAACCCCGGACCCGGTCCTAGGATGCTTGATTCCGGTCCATGGAAGACATGGCTTGGCAGTTCGGGATGGACTGTTCCCATGAGGCACAGGGTCAAGACTGATTTGCATATGGCCATGTCTGAACAGGGGTGGCGTGGTGAGCAAAATAACGATGGATTAAACCCAGATCTGTGACTGGGGTGAATGTTTTGCCAATGTGCAACATTCCGTCCATCATCTTGTGTGTTTTGCTGTTCGCCCTATGTGGGAACGAAAGGCCCAGACGTGGGTCCCGTGCTCACTACGCCACTGGAGTCCAGCTATCCTGGATGAAGAGGGGTGAAACCCTGAAACCGGTCCTAGGAGGCTTGATTCCAGTCCAGGGAAGACATGGCTTGGCAGTTCGGGCTGGACTGTTCCCATGAGGCACAGGGTCAAGACTGATTTGCATATGGCCATCTCTGAACTGGGGTGGCGTGGTGAGAAAATTAACGATGGATTAAAACCAGATCTGTGACTGGGGGTGAATGTTTTGCCAATGTGCAACATTCCGTCCATCATCTTGTGTGTTTTGCTGTTCGCCCTATGTGGGAATGGTATGCCCAGACGTGGGTCCCGTGCTCACTATGCCACTGGATTCAAGCTATCCTGGCTGAAGAGGGGTGAAACCCCAAAACCGGTCTTAGGATGCTTGATTCCGGTCCAGGGAAGACATGGCTTGGCAGTTCGGGCTGGACTGTTCCTTAACATCTTGACCATTAGCGTTAGGATAGCCTTGCACTCACCGCTATTCTGCTGCTGGCTGCTGCTGTAATTCACTTTAAAAACGTCCCGTTTTTGTCTTTTATTTCTATTTTAGTTACTCGTTTTTCCCCTGTTTTTAAATTTGAGCCACTCGCACACCTGCATTGCTGCCACCTTACTTTCACCTAAATTTGGTCAAAGCACCGCGTTTTAGCGGGTCCCTGCCCACTGCCTCGTGTTGGTGGCCATCTTGGGAGGGGGGACATTGCAGGAGGCGCAGGTAGCGCTCTAGTGTCCCTAGTGTCCCGCGCTCGGCGAGCATAAAGCCAGGCAAATCTCAGGTGAGCACCCTTAACATCTTGACCATTAGCGTTAGGATAGCCTCGCACTCACCGCTATTCTGCTGCTGGCTGCTGCTGTAATTCATTTTAAAAACGTCCCGTTTTTGTCTTTTATTTCTATTTTAGTTACTCGTTTTTCCCCTGTTTTTAAATTTGAGCCACTCGCACACCTGCATTGCTGCCACCTTACTTTCACCTAAATTTGGTCAAAGCACCGCGTTTTAGCGGGTCCCTGCCCACTGCCTCGTGTTGGTGGCCATCTTGGGAGGGGGGACATTCAGGAGGCGCAGGTAGCGCTCTAGTGTCCCTAGTGTCCCGCGCTCGGCGAGCATAAAGCCAGGCAAATCTCAGGTGAGCACCCTTAACATCTTGACCATTAGCGTTAGGATAGCCTCGCACTCACCGCTATTCTGCTGCTGGCTGCTGCTGTAATTCATTTTAAAAACGTCCCGTTTTTGTCTTTTATTTCTATTTTAGTTACTCGTTTTTCCCCTGTTTTTAAATTTGAGCCACTCGCACACCTGCATTGCTGCCACCTTACTTTCACCTAAATTTGGTCAAAGCACCGCGTTTTAGCGGGTCCCTGCCCACTGCCTCGTGTTGGTGGCCATCTTGGGAGGGGGGACATTGCAGGAGGTGCAGGTAGCGCTCTAGTGTCCCTAGTGTTCCGCGCTCGGCGAGCATAAAGCCAGCCATGCTGACGCGCAGCGTCATCACGCAGCGTCATCGCCGGACTATCGCCGGAGTTTCGCCAGAGTCAAGCCCGTCTGTGCCCGTCCGGGCCCAGACGGGCCTAGGGCCTGCCATCATGCCCGACTCTGTGGCGCCACCTACTACTAGGCTTCGATATGGGAGGGACGCCCTATTGACTTTGCGTCCGCCCCACCCTATTAGTTGTAGTTTTGCACAGATGGGAATTACTCCGTTTTTACCGTGTAGAGCCTGCCCCTCCGGCCACAATTCAGTGGCTGTGAAATCTGTTCTTTCCATGGCTTTATTAAATTGCCGGTCCTTGCCGAGCCATGCCATTGAAATCAACTCACTTATCCTAGACCACGAGTTGGATGTGTTGTATCTTACTGAGACCTGGCTCTCCCCCAGCTCTGGTCCTGACATGGTCAGAGCACTCCCCCCGGGCTTTCACATGGCCCATCTTGATAGACCTAAGGGGAGGGGAGGAGGAATTGCAGTTCTCTACAGAGACACGCTTGCTTGTAAGATTCAGAATGGAGGGGTGACTGATTGTGAGAGCTTACAGTTCTCCCTTCGGTTGTCACCTACAGTGTCTTTGGTAGGTTTGTTGATTTACCGCCCTCCTGGACCCTTGGGTAGCTTCCCTAATTCTCTTCTTGAAACTACTGCGCTCCTTGCCTCTTCAACTGCCAACTTTGTTGTCCTCGGGGATTTTAATATCCATCTCGAGGACCCCACCAATGCGGCGGCAGTCGATTTGCTTGATGATCTTAAATCTTTCGGAATTAATCTGGCTAACTCGGGCATGACCCATGAGAAGGGCCACCTGCTTGATCCCATACTTTCCAACTTGGACCATCTTATTTCATCTTCGGCTCTTGCCCTGCCTTGGACAGACCATTTCTTGGTGTCCGCGACATGGCAATTCGATAGCCCAACTGCGGTGGTCTCACGGGTTCACACCCTGGAGAGAGCCTGGTCGAGGCTCCCAGTTGACACCTGGGTGGCACACCTGGAGGCCACGCAGCCCCCTTTGGGAGCTAACCCAATAGTTGCCGATGCGAATCTTCATACTTGGCTCGTGGATTCTTTGGACACTCTCCTACCCAAAAAGAAACAACTTACGAGGGGGAAGAGAATGGGCTCTGCACCTTGGTACTCGCCAGAACTGAGAACCCTGAGGAAGGGATGCAAGAGGCTAGAGCGGTCCTGGAGGAGAGACTGGAGTGAGGCGAGTCGTAAAGAATATCGTGCGGCCCTGAGCAGGTATAAATTCGCCATTCGGGTGGCAAAATCAGGATTCTTTGAAGAGCGTATAGGCTCGGCGGCCAACTCTTCTAAAGAGTCATTCAGGGTTATTAAGGAGCTACTGAATGCCCCCGATCATCAGGTTTTCTACGAGGACCCTCGCAAAAAATGTATAGAACTGGCCTTGTTTTTTAAAAGCAAAATTGATAATATACTGGCCTCCCTTCCCCGGCCAGGTGAGGTCTCTTCCTTGGAGGATAATTCCACCTCCCAACTTAAGTTGCAATCGGTGGAGCTGGCCTCCCTTGGTCCGGTCACTAAGGAGGAAGTTTTGGCGGTTCTGGGGTCTATGAAGAGCGGCTCCCCGAAAGACCCAGTACCTATTAAATATCTTAAACAGGTATCATCTACAATTGGTGGCCCTGTGACGGACCTGATAAACCTGTCTCTCGTCCAGGGCGTAGTTCCTCCCAGTTGGAAAGGGGCGGTGGTTAAGGCCCTTTTGAAGAAACCTAACCTTGATCCCGCCGATCTCGCTAACTTTCGGCCTATCTCCTTGCTGCCGGGTATCAGTAAGGTGGCTGAGAAGCTGGTGAACAGCCGCCTTTCGGACTTTTTGGAAACCAATTCCCTTCTGGGCGACTCCCAAACGGGTTTTCGCCCCGGTCAGGGGACTGACACCGCCCTGCTGGCGGTCGTGGAGAATGCGAGGAGCATGCTGGATTCGGGAGGTTCAGTGGCAGTGATCCTCCTGGATCTCAGCGCTGCTTTTGACACCGTGGACCATCAGGTGCTTCTCCAACGGCTGTCGGGGGTGGGGATCACGGGTCTGGCCCTCAAATGGTTTGCTTCCTTCTTGGAAGGTCGCTCATTTGAGGTATGGGAAGGCCAGGAAAAATCATCTTCATCCCCTCTCCAGTGTGGTGTGCCACAGGGCTCTTCATTGAGCCCTACCTTATTTAACGTTTACATGGCCCCCCTGGAGAGTGTGGTACTGCCGCTGGGTATCAAAATCATCAGTTATGCTGATGATACTCAGCTGGTGGTAGGCCTTTCCCAGTCGGCGCACCATCCCGACCGGCTGCACACGTGTCTTGAAAAGATCTACACGTGGATGTGCAGCTCAGCCCTAAAGTTAAATGGCTCCAAGACGGAATTGATGCTGCTGGGGAACTCTTCTCCATCTCTGTCCCCCAGCAGCTGGCCAGACTGTCTGGGACCGGTACCCCCCCCCAAGCTGGAGATCAAGAGCCTGGGGGTATGGCTGGAGCAGGACCTATCTTTTAAAACCCATGCCAAAAAGACTGCTGGCGTGTGCTTTGGCCTGCTCCGCTCAGCCCAGAAGATTCTGCCTCTGCTCCCAGTTGCCACTCGTAGGCTTCTCATCCAGGGACTTATCATCTCGCGGCTGGATTTCAGCAATGCGCTTTTCCTGGGTGCTCCCGAATCTACCCTGAATAAACTACAGCAAGTGCAGAACGCGGCTGCTAGGCTTCTGACGGGTCTCCCTAGGCGTCAATCTGCTCGCCCGGCGTTGAGGGCACTGCACTGGCTCCCGGTGAGGGACAGGGTGAAATTCAAGTCACTTTGCATCGCCCACAAAGTTCTGCATGGGGTAGGTCCACCTATTTTGGAGGAGATGGTCCAGCCTTATAAGGCCTCTCGTTCTCTCTGCTCTGACCATCAACATCTCCTTCAGGTTGGTAGGGTGAAAAAGGCAAGAACCGGTGGCAGAAGGTTTTCAATAAATGTGGCCTCTTTGTGGAATTCATTGCCCCTACAACTGCGCTCGGAAGCTAGTCTTCTTCGGTTCCGTAAACTTTTAAAAACTTTTCTGTTTCTCGTGTAGTCCCTGCATCTTGTAGTAGTGTTATGTGCCGGCAAGCGCTGGGATGCCTATTGGTAACCAGGCGCTATATAAAACTCAGAATAATAATAATAATACTGTTCCCATGAGGCACAGGGTCAAGACTGATTTGCATATGGCCATGTCTGAACTGGGGTGGTGTGGTGAGCAAAATAACGATGGATTAAACCCAGATCTGTGACTGGGGGTGAATGTTTTGCCAATGTGCAACATTCCGTCCATCATCTTGTGTGTTTTGCTGTTCGCCCTATGTGGGAAGGGTATGCCCAGACGTGGGTCCCGTGCTCACTATGCCACTGGAGTCAAGCTATTCTGGCTGAAGAGGGGTGAAACCCTGAAACCGGTCCTAGGATGCTTGATTCTGGTCCAGGGAAGACATGGCTAAGCAGTTCGGGCTGGACTGTTCCCATGAGGGACAGGGTCAAGACTGATTTGCATATGGCCATGTCTAAACTGGGGTGGCGTGGTGAGCAAAATAATGATGGATTAAACCCAGATCTGTGACTGGGGGTGAATGTTTTGCCAATGTGCAACATTCCGTCCATCATCTTGTGTGTTTTGCTGTTCGCCCCATGTGGGAAGAGTATGCCCAGACGTGGGTCCCGTGCTCACTACGCCACTGGAGTCAAGCTATCCTGGCTGAAGATGGGTGAAACCCCGAAACCGGTCCTAGGATGCTTGATTCTGGTCCAGGGACGACATGGCTTGGCAGTTCGGGCTGGACTGTTCCCATGAGGCACAGGGTCAAGACTGATTTGCTAAACAAGGGGGAGGAGCCAAGATGGCGACCGGAGCAGACGCTTGAGCGCCCGGCTCCGCCGGCCCTTGGCCTCGGACTATCATCCTGATTCCTATCCTCGCCGATTTTCGAGGTGCAATGTGCGCGACGGCGCGCTGACCGCGCCGCCGCTTTCCCGGAGTCTGAGCCCGCCCGGATGCCGGAGCTCTTGGTGCCCTTGTTCTCCGCGCTGGACCCCTGCTCCACTGTGGCCTTGGCCGGCCCCCTGGAAGCGCCGCAGTCACTGGACCCCCGGCGCAAATCTGAGCCCCGCGGCCCCGATCCCGCCTCACACCACGGACTGTCGCCAGACGAGCCGGGGGAGAGACGCCCGGACACCTCCCTCACCTTTCAACTGACGGGCTGGAGCTATAGGGTGAGCCCCGGTGTGGCGGGTCTCCTGCCCCGCTCTGTGGCCCGCGCTGCGGAAGGCTGCAGACCCCCTTCTTCTATTGCCTAGTCGGCTGCAAAGAGAGTCCGAGGGAGGGGAAGCGACTGTTGGCTTTCACCTGTTGCGGCGCAGACCTGCGGGGAATTGCCTTCTGGTTACGACCCCCCCCCCCTGGCCACTGTACCGTTCAGCGGTAAAACATGGCGTTGATTGCCTGCTCGCTGCTGGGGGGTGATGCCCTGGTCTCGCCTGTTGCCCGCTTCGCCCTCCCTCTACCAGACTCCAGCTCCACAGTGCCGTCCCGGATTGCTGCCGATGTGGGGGCGCAGCTTCCGCTGACATGCGGCTCCGTTCTGGCCGCCCTGCGGGACTTTCGTCTGCAATTGTGTGTTGGCTTGCAAACGCTGAGTGAGCGGATCGACTCCATACTGTCGGCTGCGGATCGTGAGCGCCCCGTTTGTTCTCAACAAGACGTGGGTCTGCCAGTGCTTCTGTCCTCTTGCGGGGACGCAACGACTGGGTATAATAGTGCTACACTGGTGTCTGCATCTGGCTTTCCCGGCACCCAGGATCAATCGATCTCCTGCTCAATTGTGGACACTTTGTCTCCCCGTTCATTGCCGCCTGCTTTGTTGTTGCCTGCCTCACCGCGCCCGCAAGAGTATCCAGCTGAGCGACACCTGACGTCCTCGAGGAACCGTTCACGGTGGCCTACGGCTTCTTTTATGTGGAACTCCTGTACGTTACAGGCCAGGTCTGGATTTTATATGGTGCACAAGGGGACCTTAATAGATGATCGGCGGCCATTTTGTGACTCTACTTCTCCATCTTCTCCCAAGCGGCCATATTGTCTTTGTCTGCACGGGCTGCGGGGCCTTCATGTGGGGGCTAGTCTAATCTTACGCCCGCGATCGGGCCAGGGCTAGATTGATTTCTATCACCATGGGTTCACGGATGGGCTGGCCTGGGACTGGAACTGTCTGCATATGTTGTGCGCACTCGTCGCGATTTGTCGGCCTTCATTATATCGTTGTGACACTTTATCTTCACACGACCGCCTTCGGGCGTAGTGGGTCCTCAGTCTGTGGAGACGTAGTTGGCCGGTGGTTTCGGGCGCTCCGAGGTTACGTGGGCTCCTCCCCGCTTTCTTCTCTGTTTTCTTATTTTCTTTCCTTTATTCCTACTTTCTCTCTTGTCTATATTTCGGGTTCATTGGGCGACAGGCACTATGCTGGGGGGGGGGGCAGGCCGTAGCCTCCGCATTGGTGTAGGGTGGGGGGGTAATTTACTGTTTCTTTTAGTTCTATGGGCCTTTTTCTTCTATGTCTCTGCGCTGTCCTTGTTTCCGATTCGGGGTCCGGGTGTGGGGTGGATTGAATGGGGGCGGCTTTGGAGGGGTGCGTATTTACTCATGTGACTATCCTGTTATATAAATGCATCGCCTCACTGTATGAGATTTTCTATGGCCGTTTTTAATGATGCTGCTGCTCTCCTGTGTGATGAAGCCATCTTGCGGACTCGAATCTCCTTGGTTCTATCCTCTACTGACTTTTTTCTCGATAAAATTATTTTGAAAACCTTAAAATTAACCTCCACTTCTCCTTCCCCTGGTGTCAAGGATCTCTCCAGTGTATAACTCCTGACTCGTTGCTAATCTTGACCATAGATGCACAGGGGATGCAATGTTTGTCTCAGTGCTTGATTGTTTTGTGGCCGGCCTGAAGGTTGTAGGCCCGTATTTGTTCTTTTAATATGCACAAATAAAGGTTTTTCAAAAAAAAAAAAAAAAAAGACTGATTTGCATATGGCCATGTCTGAACTGGGGTGGCGTGGTGAGCAAAATAACGATGGATTAAACCCAGATCTGTGACTGGGGGTGAATGTTTTGCCAATGTGCAACATTCCGTCCATCATCTTGTGTGTTTTGCTGTTCGCCCTATGTGGGAAGGAAAGGCCCAGACGTGGGTCCCGTGCTCACTACGCCACTGGAGTCCAGCTATCCTGGCTGAAGAGGGGTGAAACCCTGAAACCGGTCCTAGGATGCCTGATTCCGGTCCAGGGAAGACATGGCTTGGCAGTTCGGGCTGGACTGTTCCCATGAGGCACAGGGCCAAGACTGATTTGCATATGGCCATCTCTGAACTGGGGTGGCGTGGTGAGCAAATTAACAATGGATTAAACCCAGATCTGTGACTGGGGGTGAATGTTTTGCCAATGTGCAACATTCCGTCCATCATCTTGTGTGTTTTGCTGTTCGCCCTATGTGGGAAGGGTATGCCCAGACGTGGGTCCCGTGCTCACTACGCCTCTGGAGTTAAACTATCCTGGCTGAAGAGGGGTGAAACCCCGAAACCGGTAATAGGATGCTTGATTCCGGTCCAGGGAAGACATGGCTTGGCAGTTCGGGCTGGACTTTTCCCATGAGGCACAGGGTCAAGATTGATTTGCATATGGCCATGTCTGAACTGGGGTGGCGTGGTGAGCATAATAACGATGGATTAAACCCAGATCTGTGACTGGGGGTGAATGTTTTGCCAATGTGCAACATTCCGTCCATCATCTTGTGTGTTTTGCTGTTCGCCCTATGTGGGAAGGGTATGCCCAGACGTGGGTCCCGTGCTCACTATGCCACTGGAGTCAAGCTATTCTGGCTGAAGAGGGGTGAAACCCTGAAACCGGTCCTAGGATGCTTGATTCCGGTCCAGGGAAGACATGGCTAGGCAGTTCAGGCTGGACTGTTCCCATGAGGGACAGGGTCAAGACTGATTTGCATATGGCCATGTCTAAACTGGGGTGGCGTGGTGAGCAAAATAATGATGGATTAAACCCAGATCTGTGACTGGGGGTGAATGTTTTGCCAATGTGCAACATTCCGTCCATCATCTTGTGTGTTTTGCTGTTCGCCCCATGTGGGAAGGGTATGCCCAGACGTGGGTCCCGTGCTCACTACGCCACTGGAGTCAAGCTATCCAGGCTGAAGAGGGGTGAAACCCCGAAACCGGTCCTAGGATGCTTGATTCCGGTCCAGGGACGACATGGCTTGGCAGTTCGGGCTGGACTGTTCCCATGAGGCACAGGGTCAAGACTGATTTGCATATGGCCATGTCTGAACTGGGGTGGCGTGGTGAGCAATATAACGATGGATTAAACCCAGATCTGTGACTGGGGGTGAATGTTTTGCCAATGTGCAACATTCCGTCCATCATCTTGTGTGTTTTGCTGTTCGCCCTATGTGGGAAGGAAAGGCCCAGACGTGGGTCCCGTGCTCACTACGCCACTGGAGTCCAGCTATCCTGGCTGAAGAGGGGTGAAACCCTGAAACCGGTCCTAGGATGCCTGATTCCGGTCCAGGGAAGACATGGCTTGGCAGTTCGGGCTGGACTGTTCCCATGAGGCACAGGGTCAAGACTGATTTGCATATGGCCATCTCTGAACTGGGGTGGCGTGGTGAGCAAATTAACGATAGATTAAACCCAGATCTGTGACTGGGGGTGAATGTTTTGCCAATGTGCAACATTCCGTCCATCATCCTGTGTGTTTTGCTGTTCGCCCTATGTGGGAAGGGTATGCCCAGACGTGGGTCCCGTGCTCACTATGCCACTGGAGTCAAGCTATCCTGGCTGAAGAGGGGTGAAACCCCGGACCCGGTCCTAGGATGCTTGATTCCGGTCCATGGAAGACATGGCTTGGCAGTTCGGGCTAGACTGTTCCCATGAGGCACAGGGTCAAGACTGATTTGCATATGGCCATGTCTGAACTGGGGTGGCGTGGTAAGCAAAATAATAATGGATTACACCCAGATCTGTGACTGGGGGTGAATGTTTTGCCAATGTGCAACATTCCGTCCATCATCTTGTGTGTTTTGTGTTCGCCCTATGTGGGAAGGTTATGCCCAGACTTGGGTCCTGTGCTCACTACGCCACTTGAGTCAAGCTATCCTGGCTGAAGAGGGGTGAAACCCCGAAACCAGTCCTAGGATGCTTGATTCCGGTCCAGGGAAGACATGGCTTGGCAGTTCGGGCTGGACTGATCCCATGAGGCACAGGGTCAAGACTGATTTGCATATGGCCATGTCTGAACTGGGGTGGCGTGGTGAGCAAAATAACGATGGATTAAACCCAGATCTGTGACTGGGGGTGAATATTTTGCCAATGTGCAACATTCCGTCCATCATCTTGTGTGTTTTGCTGTTCGCGCTATGTGGGAAGGGTGTGCCCAGACGTGGGTCCCGTGCTCACTATGCCACTGGAGTCAAGCTATCCTGGCTGAAGAGGGGTGAAACCCCGAAACCGGTCCTAGGATGCTTGATTCCGGTCCAGGGAAGACATGGTTTGGCAGTTCGGGTTGGACAGTTCCCATGAGGCACAGGGTCGAGACTTATTTGCATATGGCCATGTCTGAACTGGGGTGGCGTGGTGAGCAAAATAACGATGGATTAAACCCAGATCTGTGACCGGGGGTGAATGTTTTGCCAATGTGCAATATTCCGTCCATCATCTTGTGTGTTTTGCTGTTTGCCCTATGTGGGAAGGGTATGCCCAGACGTGGGTGCTGTGCTCACTACGCCACTGGAGTCAAGCTATCCTGGCTGAAGAGGGGTGAAACCCCGAAACCGGTCCTAGAATGCTTGATTCCGGTCCAGGGAAGACATGGCTTGGCAGTTCGGGCTGGACTGTTCCCATGAGGCACAGGGTCAAGACTGATTTGCATATGGCCATGTCTGAACTGGGGTGGCGTGATGAGCAAAATAACGATGGATTAAACCCAGATCTGTGACTGGGGTGAATGTTTTGCCAATGTGCAACATTCCGTTCATCATCTTGTGTGCTTTGTGTTCGCCCTATGTGGGAAGGTTATGTCCAGACATGGGTCCCGTGCTCACTACGCCACTGGAGTCAAGCTATCCTGACTGAAGAGGGGTGAAACCCCGAAATTGGTCCTAGGATGCTTGATTCAGGTCCAGGGAAGACATGACTTGGCAGTTCAGGCTAGACTGTTCCCATGAGGCACAGGGTCAAGACTGATTTGCATATGGCCATGTCTGAACTGGGGTGGCGTGGGGAGCAAAATAACGATGGATTAAACCCAGATCTGTGACTGGGGGTGAATGTTTTGCCAATGTGCAACATTCCGTCCATCATCTTGTGTGTTTTGCAGTCATAGAGAAGAGCCATGCCCCCCTAAAAGTATACTTCTGGCTACAGGCCTGTCCTGATCTGAGCCCATATTTGTAACTCTCATGGGTCCATCTTGCCAATAATTTTCATTTCTACCTGGAACTACTGATCACTCTCAGCGGCGGCTCCTCCGCAATAACGTTGCCCCACTGCCTGGCTCAGAACTAGCTAATGAAAAATAAAACAATGTTCTAACATCATTTTATTTTTCATTTGCCGGCTCTGAGCCAGCATTGTGGGGGGGGCGGGCCAAGGCATAGGAGGAGGGGAGGAGGAGTGCTATGTGCACCCCTTAAGCCTTAAGCGTGCATATGTGTTTGGCCGGCCAAAGCACACATGAGCACTTAGGTTTCTCCAGCCTGACTGCATGGATCAGTCGGGCTGGAGAAACCCCACAGACTCCATGGTCTGAGCAGAGCATCTTTCCAGCCAGCTCAGGCTGATCCCCCGCTGCTTTTTAGCATGGGGATTGGATGGGAGTCTGTCCCAGGGGCTGTTTGGACCAGCAAGAGGATAGGAGGCGCGACACAAGAGGCGGCGGGAGGATTCAGGTAAGCTATGTTTTTTAAAAACATATTATAACTAACACCACACATACCCGTGCACCCTGTCCCGCGTTACCTCCACCCACCCCACCACCCTTTGAATGTGTCGGCTGCTAATGATCACTCCGTTAGCAGAAATGTCAACTTCACCAATGTGTCTTTTTTGCTTCATGTAAGATTCATAACAGACAACTAAATCACTTGACTGAAGACCTGCCTCACCACTTTCCGGGCATGACTGCCCAAGGCATACCTCAAGCTATATTCTAGCAAGAATGAATTCATCCTAATCAGCGAAAATGGCAAGCACAACAAGTCTGAAGAATGGCTTGATGAAATGACCCTGGAACACCTAACCCTAAAATTTGACTGCAATGCCAGGTCCCTGGGATTTCATATAAACAGCAGCTTCAGCTTCAAACATACACTGCCCACAAAACTAGGAACGTATGATTCTAATTCTCACTGCTCCAAAAGATGAATCCTTTCCACCTGGAAATTTACTTGAAAATGACCATAAATGCATTATTGCAGACTGCAATTTGCAGTCCCACTTTGACAGAGGTAATGTCCCACTCACCATCTTTCCAGAGACCAACCTAGCCATACTGAAATGTACATAGCCCTTGATGAGGCCACATGCTTCATTAAAGGTCTTTTGAAGCTTGACTGGATAACATCCAAACATGAAGATTTCTGCTGTCCCCCTCTACCCATTTGTATCCTTTTTAAGGTCAATGTCAGCTTCTACAAGCCAGTAATGAAAGCACTCCCAGTGCCAATCCAGCCATGATGGTTTTTTCCACGTAGGTTGGTGGCGTGGAGGATGGTTTTGAAGGCTCATGGCCACTTTTGGTGGCAGTTACTCTCTCTTCCGCCCCCTGTAGGTTACTGCATTCAACGGGCCAGACAAGCATTACTTATTGTGCCCACTCACTCGTTATACAGTTAAGAGCAGTCTCTGAAAATGCAGTGTGTGGCATAAGCACCATGTAGCACAGACATCGTAGTCCGATCTGGCTCCTGTACCAGTCCCTGTGGCAGGTGCTATCGGGCAGTGGCAGGGCTGGTGTGCAAGGTGTGCGTAACCCTCTCTGATCCTCCTGCAGAGCACTGAGTCACTCCTAACCATTCAAATGTGGCCTCCTTCTCTGGCCAAGACTGGTATTTATTTTTAATAATAAGCTGCCTGCTGGTCTCAGCTGTCCCTCTCTAGTGTGATTTACAGCCTGGTCACTCCCTGCCCAAGCTAGCAATCTTTTTGAGCACGGGTAAAGCCCAGCTGACAATGGGCCAGCTTTCTATTTAAAACAACTGCAACTGTGTTCATTAAAGCTCTCTGCAGTGAAGTATGCATACTATTTTTTTTTTTTTTATAAAATCGGCGTATGTGGAGGCAACAAGACAAATATATATATATATATATATATATCTTTTTAACTGTCTTCGTGAAGGCAGGCAGTGGCAAGAGCATGCCTAGTGCCTACAAGCACTCCACTTGGAAGTGTGCAGCGTGGAAGGTGGGGGAAGCTGCAAAGGCCCAGCAGTCCTTGTGTGAGTCACCCCCTTCTTCTGGCCCTAGTGAAAATAAACAAGCATTGGAAATGCAATAGGTCTCGGCTTTGTTTAAGTCAAAGCTATTTGCTTTGCTAATGGTATTGTATTTTAGCTATGTCTTATTGAGTGTTTGTATGTGATATGTTGGGCCTTTATGATGGTTGAATTGTAATTGTTATGTGTGTAGTAGTTTAACGCATACCGTTAGAAGGAGAAGAGCAGTATTTAAGATTTGGGACGGAGAGTGAGTAGAAGAATAGATGAGGGTTAATGAAGTATAGTGAGGAGGAGAGTAGTATGAGGCAGAAGAAAGGGGAGTGGGGAGAGCAGTAGGAGGGAGAAATAAGAAAGCGTTGAGGAGATTAGAGTGATGTTGAAGGAAGGAAAGTGTGGAGAGCAGTATGAGGCATAAGGAAGGAGAGAGGAGTAGAAGAGTAGTAGGAGGGATATGAAAGGAGTGTGAGAAGTAGAAGAGTGGTGTGAGGTAGCAGGAAGGTAAGATTATTTGCATAGTCTTAGGCCTAAGGAAGTAGATTGGTGTAGAAGAGCAGTGTGAGGGAGATTGTAGGAGAAGGAGGAGGAGAAGAGTAGTGTGATGCAGAAGGACTGAGAGTGATGAGCGGAGGAACTCGTCTGTCCCCAGCCAAACTTTTGACCTCAGAGCTATTGAGTGATCCTATCACATGTCACGTGAAACATTTACGCTGTGCTGCTTTTTCAGGGCGAAGCCTGGATGTGTGGAGGGAGGAGGCGGCATGTTTGGGTGAAGGATCGGAAGGTCTGTCCCTTTGGTATTTAATAGCGATGAGTGTTTGTTAGCCAGCTCTACAGCATTTAATAAGCACTTGTCGCATTTTACAGCGCAAGAATTTCCCCATGTGTTCTCTTTGTTTTTCACTTGTTCAAAGTTCTTAATACCTTTTGAAGGTTAACTATTGGAGTGAACGCAAAGCAGTTCTGCCATCAAGTGTGTCAGTGGAGGTGAGAGCAGTTGTGTCCACAGTGCTTTCAAGTGACTTGGAACTCCATTATCTGAGGGGCATAGCAACTGGTTTCCCTTGCCAGCTTTTAACTTCAGGCCTTAGGAGCTTTGCATTCCCCATTTACGCAGTGCTGCTTTTTCAGGGCGAAGCGCCTTGCACTCCGGTGAGCCTTCGGCCTGGCCTTGGTTGGTCCTTTTACTGAGACACGGTGGGGGAGGAGATAAGCTGTTGTGCCCCCACACAGTCGCAGTAGAGGCAGGGAAGCTTTGTGTACAGTGCCCTGGTGCCCTTGTTTCCTATCCAGGACAGTTGCTCCTTACATGGGCATAGAGCTCTGCACGATTGGCTAATGGCTGCAGAGGAGGCTGAGTTAGAGTGACCCCATGCCGCCGCCTGAATGTGTGGAGGGAGGAGGGGGAAGGGATGTTGATGCAGACGGCAGGGAGGAGGGGTTGGGCCGTGAGGGCAGCTTTACCCGAACTCAGGAAGAAGACAAAGAATAGCGTCAGTGTTAAAATAAGGAAGTGAAGCAGCAGCACTGTAGAATACAAATATTTAGGGATTTTCGGGAGAGCCCCGGAAAGCATCGGCACCCGAGCATCAGGATATAACAGGAACAGAAACAGTAAAAGAAATGTGGAAAAAGGTGAAAGTGTTGTTATGAAGTTTTAGTAATGCCCTGCACGCGCAAGTAGCGTGTTTGTCAAACGTGCGTGCTTTCCCGCTTCCACCCACGTCTTTAGGCAGTTTAAGGAGTATGTCTTACATGACTGATGGGGACAAACCGTACACGACACCTGCACCGGGGATACAAGCTCTTTCTCCATGGTGTCCAGGGCGACATGCAGTACAGGCAAAAATGCCAACACGGGCAACGGGTGATTGCAGAAAACACCCGTTGCTATCAGCGGTAGCACAGCCCTTTCACAAATAATAAACCAATGCAATACACCAGGATGACACTGAGGTGCAGGGAACATTGGTACAAATGAAAACCTACCCAGTTCCTGCTCTCACAGCACAAACAGACAGCACACCTTAGTCACACAGAGACACAATCACCATAGACGGACCCTTCAGCCAAGCGCGCGGGCCCGGCCGGCAGTCATTGGCCGGAGCCAGGCACAAACCTCCACTGTGGCCCTGGCTGGCGCGCTCCTGGCCCCCCCTTGCAGTTACGGTACGCCCCGTCTGAGAACCCTTGCACGTCGCCGAAGAAACAAAAGATGCCCCGCTCGCTGCCGACCAGGTAATACACCAGGATGACACTGAGGTGCAGGGCACAGAAGAGCACCAGCAGGCAACATGCCTTCTGCAGAGAGGTGCCCGGCAGCAGCAGAGAAGGCGGGAGGTCCATTATGCCAGCGGCAGCCGCGGGGACTCCGTGTCGAGGTGGCCACAGCGACAGGTAGGGGAGTAAGCAGAGCTTATAAGCACGGCGCGGCTAAGTTTGCCCTCCGCCTCAGGAAGCACATAAAGAATGAAGAGGGCAACTCTGGGAAGTTTTCTTTGGGATGGGGCGGGAGGAGCGGGTAGGATTTCCAATCAGGAGCCAGTAAGCAAGCTAGGAGCACACCCTCCTACGTCACAGGAAACAAAGATGGCGTCGGCCTCTCCAGATGGACTGTCCTAAAATTGGACAGGGCCGTAACAAAAAAGCCCGATTTCCAATCACGCGCCAGCGTTTAACATAAACGATGACGTAAGCCAATGAAAAAGAGGGGTGGAGCTTCAAGTCCCCTTCTGAAATTGTATTGATTCCAAAAAGCCCTGGCAGAGTGAGCAGCGCTTGCGCGCTGCAACACCAGGCGAGACTTAAAAGAGATGGATGGACTGCTTCAATTGACCTCAGCCGTTTTTAATTACTTTGGGCCGCAACCTGACCTATTGATTTTATTTTCCACCATGCCACCCTGGAGAGAAACACTTAAATAACAATGGATTGATCGCGATCCAGAGTAATTATTAGTGGCGAGCTTAATTCAAGCAATTCCCTCTTCGCTTTCTTGTTTTCCTCTGTGCAACATCCTAAATGTGACCCTAAATGTAACGGGTGTGCCCAGGCATGGTCCTGTGCTCACTGTGCCACTGGCCTCTGTCTGCACCATACTCTTTGAGTTGAATAATGGACTGGACTGCCAGTGGCATAGCATGGGGGTGTCCACGGGGGCGGTTGCCCCGGATGCAAATTTCTTAGGGGCGCCACATTTTAATAGAAAATATTGCACCCCACCCATAGCAAAATGGCGGCTTTTGTAGTTTGTATGATGCTGGCCACACTTGGTACAATGTTGCCCCCTGAAGTATGCTGGTAATTCTTGGCATATGGTGGGTTTTCAATGTACAGTAGTGCCAACTTCTTACACAATGGCATTAATATAATACTTGGTATATTGTGGTTATCCATGCCACAATAATGATCACCGGGAATAATTGTGACCCCACTACAATGATGACAATTCTTGCCATGTTATGGACATTTAAGGCTTGATGATGCCCGCACTGAGAAAATGCCAGCCTTGGCACTATGGGGGTATTTACTGACATATTTTGGGGTTCCATGGTAAGATGGTGTCCACCTTATCATAGCAATAGCAGAAATGGAAATGCTTCATATATTCTATTGTACAGAAAGGACTACGTTTTCATTTCCTACATCTGATAATCTGATGTTTGGGGACAAAATGGTTCCATTTTAAAAATCTACTTAAGTGTGTATTAAAATAATCAGCACCAAACTAACTATGAATGAACTCAGTTCTTTGCTAGGAGAGTATGGTAAAGCAAATGACACGACGGACCGAGAGGTACATGGGGCTTCAAGGGGATAGTGGAAGAGAAAGAGCCGGAAGATTGGACTAAGCACAATGAGTTAGACAATGTCTGTGCAACTTATAGAGTAACATTGTATGTAGCCTCGTAAAGGAAACGTTCTCTTCCTTTGTAACTGTAAATACCTCATGCTACAGCAAATGAAATCAGTGCTTAAGCACCTGAGTGTATGCACCAACATTTAAAACCTGGTCAAAGGCCTCACACAGATTGTTTGAAAAGTTTTCGTTGGGTCATAAATCAATTGAAAATGTTTTGAGGCCTTGTTTTTGCATCACTGGGTTTCATGGAGTATTGTAAGATTATTATTTGATATGCTTTAAAAGATATGACATTTTAGTCTATATGTTATGTTACTCGAAAAAGGACCATTTTCCCCCATCTTTTTCAAAAGTATTGCACAGCCTCCCACCCCCAGACCTATTTGGAGTGGTCAAACTTGCTTGATAAGCTCTGTCTGGGCTAATGTGGAAAATAGAGAAAATTGCCAGAATTGCTTTTGGTTCAGGGTCCAACCTGGTCATGCCAACCTACCTGGCTGATATGGGCACAGCAAAAAATTACCCTCTGGATAAGTGTCCAATGCCCACATGTCCTACTGTCATACATGGTCAGATCTGCTTTGCACATCCATGTATTGCTATCTCATGCCTGGGATGTATATCACATGTGAAGGCTTTCAGTTAGGGCAATAGGTGGCCCCACACAACTCACAGCAATAGGATATAGAGGCCAAGAGATGCAGGAATGAGAAAACAAGATGCCACACAGTCTTCTACTTCACATGTCAGTGGACATTTTCCCAGCTTCGTTCCTACTTCATTTCAGAAAAGTGCTCAAGATCAAGCCCTTCAAATAGCACATCATTTCGGCTCACCCAGGCTTACTCTGCCGAGCGCATCTAACACACCCACACAACCTCTGTCAGATGTGTACCCGCTGCTATATTTAGTTTCATTACTGCAAGCATACACCTGACATGTTTAGGCGGCAGCATGTTTCCTTGCCTAAACTTGTATTTTTTTAAATTTATCTTGCATATGTTGTTGAGTGTGTGCATTTTATTGCAGTTGTGTCAGAACGGTGATTGCAAGAATGAGTCAGAGGATGGCTGAATGAATTAATCAGTGAAAAGAGGAGTGACAGAGTGCATGCATGTATGATGACTTATTGAGTGCTTAAACCCATCAATGACACAAAAGGCTCTTCCATTCATAAGCCACACCTATTGGAATTGCCAATGCTTGTCTGCACATAGTGGCGAGTCACTTGATTATACAGTATCAGTAAAATATGTCCAAAATTGTGTATCACCAGCAAGGTTTTTCTCAAAATGTTCAGGCCTTCTCTAACTCTAGGTATGACTTGTACTCTTTTGAAAGCTGGACAGATCACAGCACAACCCACCCATGCCTCAAACTTTCAAAACTAGACTCAAGTAACTCAACTTCCCTTTCTTGGAAAATAAATAAAGACCAGGGGCCTTAATTGAAGTTTGGGAAAGGTATAATCCGTCACAAACTTTGCAGATGTCCCGTTCGCCATATTACAAGTGCATTATTATAGCCTACGGTACTTGCCATGCAGTGGACGGGATGTCTGTCATGTTTTGACGGAGTATCCCACCTGCCAAACTCTAAATGAAGCCAATGGTATCTAATCAACATCTACATCAACCTCCTGGTTTGCCTTCAATCTGGATTCAGACTGCAAACAGAATAGAATCTGTGAACCCTCTTGCTTCTCAAAGATGTAAGCACAATCCCGACAATGGTCATCGCCATTTCGACCAGGTCAGGACATGACTGAATGCGAGACCCTACTGCACTCTCTATTGCAGATCTACTGTGGGATCCCACTGGGGCAAGAATAATCTGTCTGGCTCTCTCTCTTCTTTGCCACATGGACCCATGAGGTCAGCTGTAATAGAGAAATGATGCTGCACTAAACGTGCAGATAACAACATAACTATACATGCGAGTATCATCTGTGGTTGCCCATGTCAAACTGATAACCTTCTTTAAATGCCTGGTTAATTGGATGGTGAGATTCTCCCTTGAAAATAAACCAGCCCAAAACTGAGGTTTTCCACCTCTACTCTATTAACTGCCCCCCCCCCCCGCCCCCTTCATCACAGTGACTGACAATGCTACATCAAGGCCATTGCAGGCAGCTGCCTTACAATGCCACCCCAACTGACTGCAAGAGGATGTCAGATTGCAACAAATGGCTTTTAAAAAGCCTTTGCTGCTGTGTGAAAACGAGCATCTGCATGGCAATGTCCAATTCCTGCCTCGGCCCCCAAAATCGTAACACTGGAGCTTGTCATGATTCACTCTGCTGTAATCCACAGGAATTCCTGGTTCTTTTCTCTCTATGGAGGGTAGAAATGGTGTGCTTGGTGGCATCCCTGAAACCACTCACGCACCACTAGAGGGTATACCTACGTCTCACACTTAGGGCAAAGATGTCGGATCAAATCGCTCCTCTCCTTGCTTCCTGTCACTTTTGGAATCAAGGACCACATTCCAAATCGACAGCATCATCTTCGAGCTTCTCATTCTCTGTCAACGCTCCAACCCGCAGAATGAACTATACATCACCAGCAGTCACTGCACGGCAAGAAGCCACATAGTGAACACTAGACAACCCATAAACAAAGATAGCTCGAACTCTTAACCAATCCCCCTCCTGTTTTGTTCCTTGCATTGAAACTCTAAGAATGTCCCACTTACTCCATTGTCTTCACAGAGATCGGAAGACTTATTGTTTGAGCCCAGGGCTACCTTTGTGAGGACCCACTAGCTATTTTACTGTTGATTCTTCTTTTCCCGCTGAGCTCTGTGGCTAGGATTGCACTTTAGAAGCATCTTTATAAATATCAACCAATAATGGATTGAAGGCTGTGACCAGATCCCTTTTCTCTGCCCCAGCCCTGTGTTTTTTCCCATTACAATGCACGGCAAGTGTGGGCTGTGTGATTATGTAGTGTTGGTCTGCTAATTTATCTTTGCAAACAGTGATACATGGGTGACCCCTGGATGGCGGTCAGTGGTCACTTACCCGTGAGCACTCTGCCCGGTGTCCTCCTGGCGGGGACTCTCCGGCCCTGGTGTCCGTGGCCAGAGGCGGCTCTCCAGTTGGTGGAAGAAGGCTGAAGCAGTATAGACAGCGGTGTTGGACTCTTTGGCCTTGAGCACGTCGTAACCTCGGCTGGTCGAGGGCATGGGCGACAGGTCCACACTGTGCAGGCCCTCGAAGACGTCCATTCCTTTCAATGGGGACTCCAGTCTGCAGCCAAAAGACAGTTACATATCATGGAGCGGTCTACGGCCTGTGCCCAGGGAGGCAGATCAGTTCTTCTTTCATCAGCCGCCCTCTAATTTCTCCTCCACTGCCCCACGTGTGTGGCCTCTTCCCTCTCCCGCTTTCAAAGCCCTTGTCCCCGGGATCTATTCTGATGGGTACACAGGCACATTATTGTAATCAATGTTTATTTCACTGCATGGATCGAACCCCTCAAGCTCAGGTTTTTCAAGCTGGTGACCGTCCAGTGGTCAATATATGGCAATCAAGGGCAATGAGACCTGTTTTTCTCAATCATGCCCTACCTCACCATGTTAGCCACATATTTCATGTTCTTCAATCTTATCTCTATTCTCTGTCTTCTCTCCAACTGTCTGCCTCTCTCCTTCATTTGCTAGTTTGTCTCTCTGGCCCCTCGTCTTTTTTCTTTGTCATTTAGCCTGCTCTCCTTCTCAAATGCGTGTCTGTTTCATTACACTTTGCCCCTTCGCTTCTTCTTTTACTCTCACTCCATTGTCCCTCCTCACCTCTATATGTTCCCGCCCCTGCTCTTCTGCATCAAACCTTCCCCTGCCTCGCCCTTACCACATTCGGCCTTCCTCATGCCCTCCTCTTCTCCTTCACCTCTATTCTCCCTTCTTCGTCTCTTCGCACTCCTTTCCTTGCTGCGCGCTTGTTGTTGTCTCCTTGTTCTCTTCTTTGCTCATCAGGTGCGCCTTTGGTCTCTCTCCCCGGCCTGCTCCTGCGGCGCCCTCTGTACCCTGGCTCACCTTCCTCTTCACCCTTCTCCCTCCGAGGCCCGTCTGCTCGCTCTCCTCTGCCCACGTTCTTCTGCCTTCCCGTCCCAGACCTACCCTTTCCTCGGCTGCTCTTTCCTGGGCCTGCAGGCCTTGACCTGCCTGAGCGGCCCCACTCCCCTGCTCTCTCCCAGCCTGCCCGTTCCTCCAGTTTCCCTCTGCCCCGTCTGCTCTCTTCAGGCGGCAGCCTGCTCTCTCATCGACCTATTTAGCCCCGTCTGCTCTCGCTGCGACTTCTCTGCCCTCGACCTGCCATGTCCCAGGCACCACCTGCCCTCTGCCGTGCCTGCTCCCGGCCACCTGCCCTCTCCCTGGCCCGCTCTCTTCTCGGCCCCTCTCCGGGCTCCCACAGCGCACAGATTCTGCTTCAGGCCACGGGGAGGGGGTGTGGGCGGGCAGTGGGGGTTGGAGGTAACCTTTGCAATGTCGACGCTGCAACCTTAAGGGGTTGAATAAAGTTTGTTCTCTTCACGAGAGGATAAACTTTATCTCCTTAAGCTCTATAATTATTAACTTCCGCAGCCGTACGTCCTCTGTGCTCAGCAGCACAGGATTCTGAGTGAGCGCGAGGCGGCGGAAGGAATCAGCACGAGGACGTAGCTCTAGTGCGTACACAGCTGCTTTTATGTGATGGTTCTTAGCACAAAAAACACACCTATCGCCTCGCTTTACACATATACCACAACTGACACATTAATTAAAATACACTCTCCCCCTCGTATCCTCGTTTAGATCTACTGGTCATTGTGTCCCAGACTTACGGGTTTTACACATTCATCTCTAACTCTCTTTCACCTGCTGGTGAGTCCTCCAGGACCTACTGGCTTTCCTTCTCCCTGCCTGGACTTACCGCCCCTCCTCCATCATGGACCGACCACTCCTTCTTCACTATCCTGTGTACTTATCACTCTTCACTTCATCCTGTATGAACCGCTCCTCCTTTACCACCCTGGACCAGGCCTGCCTACCACATCCCCTTCTCTATCCAGGACCTACCACTCTTCACTTCATCCTGGCCCTTCTGCTTCTCCTTCACCACCCCGTAGCGGTGCCGCAGGGCAGTGGCATCGAGGCCCAGACAAGCGGGGCGCCCAACCCTCCCTGCCCCGACTTTAGCTCGATAAAAGGCCGCTTATTAGCTAGCGCCTACCTGTGGCTCAGCTTTACCCATCCCTGGTGGAGAGGGACCAAGGGGAGTCGAGTACGGCAAGGCCGCCCGGCACAGGCAGAGGCTTCTTGAACATGTACAGGCACAGGGTGGATTCTGCTATTCCTAAGCTGAGCTGCTTTATAACTGCTGGGGGACCACTCGCCAGTCATTCAACTATAGAGCAACCTCAGCTCCAGCTGGCAGAAGCGCAAAGGTACAGATGCGGAGCTGTAAGCTGGTACTGCGCAGGTGCTAAAGGTGCTGAACGCAGGATGGCCACCTCATCCACCCTTCCAGAGCCTCCTGATCCAAATGTTTATAGAATCCCTGGCGCCTCCGCACTCTGTCTGTGCCCGTGTGCCACCAAACTATCCCATGCTACAAACGGTCCATCCTTGACCAGTCCCATTCATCCACATATAGGTGAGACTTGGCAGAGGCGGCATCACTGGCAATTCTACACAATCCATTGCCGTTTGTCATCTAGCTGTACTTATTCCAGGCACTTCGAGTTCAGAAATAAGCAAAGGAGGGTGACAAAGGTCATGGAAGTGTTGAGACTATGCCAGACTCTCATCATAACGTGATTGTCACAGCTATGCTTTCTGTAATGTAAAATAATTTTATTCCAGCATTGTGTGTGTTGTTAAATCCAATCAATCAGGTAATTGTGAAGCGCGCTACTCACCCGTGGGGGTCTCAAGGCACTGGGGGGTTGGGAGGTTGCAGCTCAGAGTCAGCCAAAAAGCCAGGTCTTGAGGCTCTTCCTGAAGGTGTGCAGAGTATGGGTGTGTCTGATCTTGACCGGGAGCTTGTTCCAAGCATTAGCTGAGATGTAGGAGAAGGCTCTTCCACCCGCTCTGGTTCTGTGGGTGCGCAGGGTTTCTGCTAGGGCGAGGTCGGCGGAGCGGAGGATTCTTTGGGTACGTGGAAGGAGACTCTTTCATTGAGGTATTTGGGTCCGGTGTTGTGGCAAGATTTGTAGGCGTGGGTGAGTAGCTTGACGGTCACTCTCTTCTCGACGGGCAGCCATTGGAGGTCTCGCAGGTGTTGGGTGATGTGCTCATGTCGTGGGATGCCGAGGACGAGTCTGGCCACGGTGTTCTGGTTGGTCTGGAGTTTGCGTAGCAGGGATTTGTTGATTCCAAAGTAGAGGGCGTTTCTGTAGTCCAGTCCGCTTGTTATGAGTGCGTGGGTGACGGTCTATCTGGCTTCAGGGGGATCCACTTGAAGGTCTTGCGAAGGATGCGAAGGGTGTTGAAGCAGGTGGAGGCAACAGTGTTGATCTGGTGGGTCATGGTGAGGGAGGAGTTGAGAATGATGCAGAGGTTTCAGGCGTGGTCCGTGGGGGTGTGGGAGTTGCCGAGGGCAGTGGGTCACCAGGTGTTGTCCCAAGCTGAGAGGGTGGGTCCAAGGACGAGGACTTCTGTCTTCTCCTAGTTGAACTTCAGACAGCTGCTGCTCATCCAAGCAGCAATATCTTTCATTCCTTCCTGGAAGCTGAGTCTGGTGGCTTCGGGGTCCTTTGTGAGGGAGAGGATGAGTTGGATGTTGTCGGCTTAGGATACTATGCTGAGTCCATGCTGTCTGACGATAGCGACGAGGAGGGCCATGTAAATGTTGAAGAGAGTGGGACTGAGCAACGATCCTTGAGGTACTCCGCAGTTGATCTCTGTGGGTTCGGAGAGCAAAGGCGGGAGTCTAAGCCTTTGGGTTCTGCCGGCAAAGAAGGAGTGGAGCCAGTCGAGGGCAGTTCCCTGTATGCCGGCGTCCTGGAGTCTGGCTGCGAGATTGCAGTGGGAGACAGTGTCGAAGGCTGCGGATATGTCTAGTAGCATGAGGACCGTGGTGTGGCCTTGGTCGAGGAGCGTGCGGATGTCGTCTGTGGCAGCGAGGAGGGCGGTCTCGGTGCTGTGATTGCTGCGGAATCCGGATTGGGAAGAGTCGAGGATGGTGTTCTCTTCGATGAAGTTTGTCAGCTAGGCGTTGACGATCTTCTCGGTGATTTCGGCTGTGAAGGGAAGGGGAGAGATGGGTCGGTAGTTATTCAGGTCCATTGGGTCTGCAGAGGGTTTCTTGAGGAGGGGCTTGACTTCTAAGCATTTCCAGTCATCGGGAAAAGTGTTGGATTCGAAGGTGGCGTTGATGGTCCGTCGCAGCTCGGGCGCTAGGACGGCAGCAGCTCTGTGGAAGATGTGCAACTGGTAGGGGTCCGTGGGGGCTCCTGAGTGAGTGCTCTTCATGGTCGTGGTGGTATCTTCGGTGGACACCAGGGTCCAGGCTGTGATGGTGGGCTGGCTGTCGTTGCTGGAGGAAAGGGTGGTTTCTGGAGTCTGTTCGCCAAAGTTGTTGTAGAGGGCCTTGATTTTCAGGTGGAAGTAGGAGCTGAGCTTCTTGTAGAGGTCATGGGAGGGTGTGACATCCGTGGCTTTGCTGGGGGGTTTGGTGAATTGCTGAATGATGCTGAAGAGTTCCTTCGAGTTGCTGGAGTTGGTGAGGATTTTGTTCCGGGTGAAGGTCCTTTTGGTGGAACTTATGAGCACAGCAAAAGGTCATGCTGAATGATGGAATGCCACGTTTCATTTTATGCCCATGAACAGGGAAAAATGTAACTTCGATACTTTTAACCACCTATAGGAAAATAAGGACTCCAATTGTATTTCACAATCAATGTGAGAAGCAGCAGCGGTCCGTGCAGGGAATAGTGGTAGGGCCACATTGTGGGGGATTTCGAGGGATGATGCAGTGGGAAAATGAAATAAATAAATAATGTTCCCTCTGCTTCATCCTTCGAAATCCCCCCCAACGCGGCCCCACCACTGTTACCTGCACGGACTGCGGCTGGTAAGAAGAAAAACAAGCATTTGCAATGCAATAGGTCTCGCATTTACGCGAGTTTAAGCTATTGGCATTGTAAATGACAATGCCTTTTATTTGTTTTAGAAACGAAAACGAAAACAAAAATAAAAGGCATTGTTATTTGCAATGTCAATAGCGCATACTTGCGTAATGCGAAACCTATTGCATTGCAAATGCTTGTCCTGTTTGTAGTGACAGAATCTGAGGAGGCGGTCATAGGATGCAGGGCGACAAAATTGGTTGTCGCACCGAGTGCCAACAGCACTAATGCCGGCCCTGACTATGACAGCTGGTGGCGGTTCTCCTAGGCAAAAATGAGTAAGATCAGTAAGATGCTTCAGACTTTATGAGAAAACTATATGGGCCAGATTGAGGGATGAGTAACTGGAATGTATTCCTCACTTGTTCACTCTCTCTCTCAGTGGCCACCAAGGTTTGAGAATTAATGCCAGAGTACAGTACCTGGTTGGTGATGTGTGAGGTTTTGCATGTGGGGGGTTAAGTACATGGATAAGATTCTTGACCTTCGACAACCAGGTAGAGTCACAAACATACAATACATAATGTATACACTAGGGTATATTAGGAACAAATTACACCATCTCCCCACCATACCAGGATGTGATAACCCTCCTCTCTACAGGTCATCACCACAGACCAATGTACTGCTAAGAGGTGCATGCCCCCAAAATAGGGAAACCAGAACTACATTCATCTTTGTTACTTTTATGTCACAAATGACCACTTCTGATTTCTTTGTGCACGTCACGTTGAAAAAACGAGTAAAATGCACTAAAAAAGCTGCTGTCAAAGTACCGTCGTGTGAACTGAGAAGGCCTGAGGTAGTTATGGCCTGTAACAGCGTAGTGTTGAAGAATGCCAGTGTACATGGAACACTACACTTGCACCACAATCTGCTCTGTGAGAGGTCATCTGTAAGTGCTAGAGATACGAGGCACGGATTGCATTCTACACTCAAATACATTCATGTATTAAAAGGCGTATACATTTGTCACTGTGACCTTAGTGCTACTATGAACATTTCAAACATCGATTTTGTGTGCCCTGCACTTTACAATCTCTCCCCAGCAGCAGGGAGAGCTGTTACAAGTGGTGCGAAGTGTTTGTTATGGCACCCAGTAACTAATTACTGAGGCCCTGTGGCTCAGTGGTGGTGAGGGGTTTTTAAAGATGAAAACAATACCAGATGATCCGTATTTATTAGAGCTAATAAATAACTGCATATGTGATTTTTTTTCTACCAAAAAGGGGAACAAAGGGGCATATTAGCAAGCCAGGCGATAAAATTATCGCCGCTTTAGAAGCGGCGATAATGGGCTTGATAATATGCTCTATGGAATTCCAATTGAAGCCCATGTTAGACGTCCTTCACATTTAACATGGGTTTCAATTGGAATTGTATCGCCTGGCTTGTTAATATGCCCCTAAGTGTGGTTTGGTCCTTTCCGCACCAAAATCCGCATGCGCCTGTCTGCACGGGCATTTGCTCTCTATAATTTTGATAGTTTATAACCCGCCGACATTCACCGAGGTAAAATGGCGGCTGATGGCCATAATTATTGCTAAAGTCGTGCTTCCGGTCTCGTGCAAACTCGTTTGCTCAATGACAAAAAAAACAGAACAAAAAAAACATGCCCTTCATAATGAGGGACGGGGTGAAAAGTCTGCTCCCCTCAAACCCCTGGATACATTTCGCCACTTCAAACCTGCTGATATTTAATGGAGAGAGAATGCCCGGTAAATACCGCACTGCGTAGATTTTGGTGCAACAAGCACTAAAATGCTACAACAAAAAAACGCATGTTGTGCTCATTTTGAGAGGGAACATCGGAATACGTGGTTGTTATGTTGAAATAGGCTACACCCCTACGGGAATCTCTTTACAGGCACCTTACTGGATAAAGAGGAAGAATAAAATCATAAGAAAAAAAGTGCTTCTGTATTTTATCACTAATTAGATATTTATAAGCAATTTGCTATTTGATTGTGAACATTTTTAAACATATTTGGGATCTCTCAGAAACAAGCTGACTCGATGGTAAAAAGCGGTTGGCAATTACGATGTCACATGTACAGAATTTGGAGCGCAATTAATGTGCAGCTAGTTACCAGCAAGTTGAGCTAATTTATTTCAGGTGTGAATGTCGATAAAAAGCATTGTCGGCTGCAGCTCCGGAACAAAAAAGCATCAGCATTCCTGATTGTGGATATTGATGGCATGCCTTGGTGAACACATGGGCGATTTTGTAAATGTTGTTTCCTTTTACACCATAGCCTCAATAGATCTGTGCTCTGTACAACGCAGTGAAGTAACTGCTGTTTAAAATGTGCCCCTTTATTTTTAAATGGTCACTGTGGGAGTGACCTGTATTAAGCATTACAGATAAAGTAACTAAGTGGGTTCAGATGCCAGTGGCAGAGGCTGTTAGTGGCATCTTAAAACCAGGCCGGTTCCCTCCAGCTTGAAGTCAGTAAAGTGAGTTCAGTAATGCTAATGACTCCTAGTAGCCGCTCTTTGAGGCTTGGCTTAGAAACATGAGGACAAATACAAGTCTTTGTTAATTTTAAGCGGTAATCGGTATCTGATTGCGTAATTAGGTGATTAACATTCTAAAGATAGGAAATGAAGCCGTATGCAGCACTTTGTCCCTAGCCTGCCTCCTGTAGGTTTCACTGCTTCCAGCTCCCGCTCCAGTTCCTCACTCATGGAGCAGTCTGATGGAGGATGCTGCCTGGTAGGTATTAAGGACTGCATGTATCACTCAGAATTGCACGTTGCGCCAAGAAGTGGTTAGTTGTGCCCCTGCTACTTTTAATGCACTACAGGGTTTGAAAGTCTCTAGTTTTTCTATAGTAGCTACCATCGGGGCTTAGCCTGTAAGAAAGCACTGAAATATTAACAGAGTCCACCATAGCCTCAATAGATCTGTGTTCTGTACAACGCAGCGAACATGCAGCTTGCATCAGTGGAAACTGAGCCGTCAGGCAAAAGGCTGCATCGAACCTGAAACTTGGTCTGACTACCGGTGACCGAAAACGGATGCGTGGCCGAAGGGCTGGGCGAGAAGGAAGGGGGGAATGCCAGCATCAGAGGAGCCTGATTAAAGCTGAAAAGTGACACGACCGCGCGAATAAACAAGCTGCGATGAGGTGGGGAGAGAAGGGAGGGGGAAGGTCAATCCAAGGAGCAGAAAGGAAACTGATTAGAAGGGAGGGGGTAGTGTGAAAAGAGCGGGGAGAGAAGGGAGGGTGTAATAAAAAACAAAGGAGCCAAAGCTATAGAGAAGGGAGGGGGGAGTGGGAGCAGCTGTGCACGTGCATGTGATCGTGCACTCAAGGTTTAGGCCAGCCAAAAGACTGTGGGTAGCACTTTGAAAATCCCACATACAAAATGTCTCTTCGAGCCTTTGGCTCAGCGAGACATTGGCATAGCCAATAGGTCTCGCCTTTGGGACCTTATAAGTGTTTAGCTAGGCAACAGTTGCATAACTAAATACTTATAAGGTCCCAAAAGCAAGACCTATTGGCTATGCAAAGCGGCCGTGCGGCCGCGAAAGTGAAAGTGATCGCGCCTGCGATCACGATCAAACATTAAAGCGGCCGTGTGGCCGCGAAAGTGAAAGTAATTGCGATAAAGCGCGGCGCCCGCGCACATGCACTGTAGCTCTATGCTGGCCTGGTAGCACTTTTTGGAGCCCTCTCAATAAGTCTCGCCAGACCAGCGCATGCGCTGGGTCAGGCGAGACCTAATAAAACAGGGCAATGTTCTTTCAGTGACTTACTTTCACTTACGATGAATGATTCATACACACGGTAATATTGCCAAACTCTTAACCTTATTTCAAAACAATTGCTGATGACTTCTGTTGCCTTGCCGTTTGCACATGCTCTTTTCCCTCGAGCTTCCTTAACAGACAGTTCATTCTTGAAGAATTCCCAATTAAAGCACAAACTGCAAAATGAATTGAATAAGTGCTTCCAATAAAGGTCACAAAGTGATGTGAGCAAGGTCACACGATTGGTTAAGTGGGATTTCAAATGGAAAACTCCAGTTCTGAAGTTTCCAATTACATGACCCTTCACTGAAGAGTAATATACCTGCCCAGGATCGTAGCACAGGAAGAGCACAGTGGAGGGTGGATATCCACATGTCCATATTGCAGAGTCCTTTGAGGTTGTATTTTTCGTTATTAGGGAGCAGTGGAATGATAACATCTGGTTCAGTAGGTGCAGTGTCAGGGCTCAGAGGAGCAGAGGTCTCACCCATTTTATTTCCTTACCGGAGATGGTACGGGAGCCCATTTTGCTTTCTCGCACTAAGGCCCAAGTCTTTCGTGATACGCCATTGAGTAGTAACACAAATTAACCCCAGTGTTGAATCAATTCAATCTAACGCAAAATGTAATTTTCCTTTGTTGGCATTTAGCATAACACAAACTTTCCCATGCATTTTCGTGTCAGGAAACTAGTTAGAGGAAAACATGTCTGCCAGGGAGACATGTTCTCCTCAAACAAAAAGTTTGTTCTCAAACCAATCTACTGCCAGTAATTTGTGTGTCCTTTTGAGATACTGACACAAGACGAGTTCTTTTGAAAAATGCAAATTTCGCACGTTTATAACGGCAGAAATCGCATTCATCTTTTAAACACACAGACGTCCACCACCCCAAGTTGTATCTTACTATTATATATGCCGAATGCAACTGCCATTGCTGTGCTATGTTTATCAACCGAAATAAAAAGATTTATTAAAAAAAAAACGTCCACCACCCCAAGGTGAACTGGGATTTTTTTGCACAAAACTGTGCCCAAAAGGAATGTTCCAAAGTCAAAATTACAATGACTGAGGCTATAGTAGACTGACAAGATAATAGGGGGAGCTAATCTAGCAGTTTTATTTTGCCAGATAAAAGATGTAAAAAGAGATTCCATTTAAAAAAAAAAAGATGTCACAAGCACACACGGTACAGCCGAAAAAAGAAAATGAAACAGGGGAAGAGCCACCATTTTAATCAGTGCCGCCCTCCCTAGAATGGTAAGCGGGAGCGACTTTCATTGTGCAAACAATGCTTTTACGTTTAAAAGTAATGGGGAATAATTACGCCCGTTTAAGTCTTCAACCTTTGCATAAGTATATAATACACAGGTACATCTTCAGTTCAGCCACGGTCCAAGCAGGTAAAAGCGGTAGGGCGGGGGGGGGGGGGGGGGGGGATTCCTATGGAAAATGCTGAGGGAAAATGTATTATTTATTTAATTTTCCCTCTGCATCGTCCCTCGATATCCCCCCACCCCCCACACGCAGCCTCACTGCTGTTACCTGCACGGGCCGCGGCTGCTTCAGTTGCTCATGTACGCAGGTGGCCATAACAGACTGGGAGCAATATATCAATCACCCTCAGCTAACGTGACACCCGGTGGGAGTCACTGGTTTTCAAGCTTAGACTAGTTGTCAGGGGGTTTATGCTGCACGTGTCACTTGTGCAAAGGGCTTCTGGGCTTGTGCCCTGTGCCTGTTAATGTCGTCTGTTTGCTTATTCCAAGATACTGTGGAAAGATACATATTGATTATGGCTTTTAGTTGCCACTTGAAAACCCAGCTTTCAATTACACTCACCTGAAAGATATTTGCTTTCTCATGAAGCGAGGCCGGGGGGGGGGGGGGGGGGGGGTCTCCCAAGAGCTTTCTCTGCATCCTGTTCTGAGAGTCTCCTAACTCATAAATGATCTTTTTTTCTGGTGCCTTGGAATTGGGTGATGAAGGAACATACATTGATTTAACTTAATTTTCCTGGGAATTTTAGTCATAGGGAATAAATAGAGCTGTAAAGTATACATTTTCTGAGGACTCTGCGGCATATTATCAAGAAACGGCGTTAAAATTATCGCCGCTTTAGCGGCAGAAAACTGCTGCTAAAGCGGCGATAATGGGCTTGATAATATGCCCTTGAGAATTCCCATAGAAGCCCATGTTCTGGTGTCATCAAGGGCTTCTATGGGAATTCCATAGAGCATATTATCAAGCCCATTATCGCCGCTTCAGCGGCAGTTTTCTGCCGCTAAAGCGGCGATAATTTTAACGCCGTGCTTGATAATATGCCCCTAAGTTGTTTTAAAAAATGTGGCTTGCTTAGTTACCTTTGTAAATTTGTACATATTTTTTAATGTAAACAATCATTTCTAAATCACAGAACACTAGCAAGCAATGCTAACTCAGCATTATGGTTTGGCAAAAACCATCCACCTCTTTGTTAGGTTTTGGTTAACCTACTATTGTGCCTTTAATCTTCCGTCTGCTGATATGCAATGTTTAGTCAATGTTTTTAGATTTTGAACGCGGTGTAATTAAAGCACCAGCTATGTTTGTTGATTTCTGTTTGTCCGACTTGTTTTTATTTCATAACAAATGCTTTTAATTTGACCTTGTCGTCTAGGTAAGACATCGCCATCTGGAGTCACTACTCAGGGGCATATTATCAAGACAGGCGATAAAATTATCGCCGCTTTAGCGCCAGAAAACTGCAGCTAAAACGGCGATAATGGGCTTGATAATATGCTCTATGGAATTCCAATTGAAACCCATGTTAGATTTGAAGAACATCTAACCTGAGCTTCAATTGGAATTCCGTAGAGCATATTATCAAGCCCATTATCGCCATTTTAGCGGCAGTTTTCTGCAGCTAAAGCGGCGATAATTTTATCGCCTGTCTTGATATAATATGCCCCTCAGTACTTTTGCAAGACATCTGTTTGAAAATGTAAAACCCTGTCCAATAATGTTCTTTTGCCTTTGCTTCTCTCCCATGTGATTTTTTAACTAATGCAGACCAGGGTCAGACAGAGGTGAGTCAGCCTGTCTCGCATTTGTACTCCATGCAAGGCGAGTATTCAAATTGTAGATTGAAGTTGGTAGATAGTGGAGGAAATCCAGCAATGTACGTCACAAAATTGGGTCTACCCAAATAGCCAACAATCATGGGCAAACGTAAAAGGTCTGACAGTGGATTTGTCAATTTTTTAAATGTTTTTTTAAAATCTTTTTTACAATTACATCAAAAAAATTACAGACCCTGCATACACAGACAGATGCACAAGTGGCCGTCTTTGAATATTTTTGTAGCAAAGGTTTACAGAAACATTCATAAATGGCCACGTTTGTGTGTGGGTGCATGCACAGGCAGATCGCTTTGGATGCTTTTGTAATAAAATTTTACAAAAATATTCAAAGCTAACTCCCCCTATATGTGCATATGTGCGCATGGGCACACACAGCTGACTATTTTGGAAGGGGTTGATAGCCCATTCAAAGATGGCCACCTCCAGACATCTTGAAATGGGTTGAAAACACGTTTCCAATTGGGACAGCCACAAGTAATGCACAAACAGGATCCAGGGCACTGTAACTGGTGGTGAGGGCCAGCTAATAGTGTCCAATGAGCAGCTGGGTCATCTCAGAGTTTACAATAGGTAAAACAAGTATGTATAATTTTTTAAAACAGAAAGCAACTAATGACCGACAAGTCCCAGGCACTGAAAGGGACTTATGTCGGTGGGTAATGGCATCGTGCTTTGGCCTCTGTCGGGTACGCACACCATTTTGGCGCAAACCCCAAGCTACACCCATATATGCCTACCTGAAGCAAAATAATGTAAGGCAACACTATGTGCTGTGTTTTGTTACTTTGTATTTATTGAACCATGCAAACTCACACAAAGTGGCTTGGCTTAATTCATCCCAGTTAAGGACTTGCATTGCCCTGTGATGAACACGCAAGAACAACAAAAGTCCTTAGTAACTCTGCCCTTAGTTTTTATCGACCAAGTATGTGAGCAATAGTGCACATGAGTTGCCACAAGAGTTAACAAATGAAAAGACAATTGCCAATATCCTATATCATGAACTGCACAGTCAGATTAATATTTAAAGTGTGCAAACTCTTTTTGTGCTCCTTTGAAATGCAGGTATGTGCCTGAGTATGTTATCTTCCCAAGCGTTGTACACCTTTCAGTTCCTTTACTTGGCCATATTATGTGAGCTTACAAAATGAGTGGGAGTTAGAGGTGCTGCATGTAAAACTGGGCATGAATGAATAGTCGAGCGACACCTAGACGGCTTGTGTTCTTATAAGTCTCACCAGGGCCTCAAAAACAAGGCCTTCTACAGTGCAGCATACAGGCTACCTGCTACTAAGTAGGCAGTTTTATTTAAAAGTAAATTAGAAGATTTTGCCTTTTGGGTATATGGCAATCTGCTAAACTAAGAGACCAGAGTTCTACTTATGGTTCCTCCACTTGTCCTACACCCCCTTCTTCTCCTCTGTCCTGAACACTCTTCGGGACAGTCATGCTCGCTCGCCACATTCCCTCGCTCTGGAAAATTCATGGTTTAGTTTTACACCTAACCACTTTCAGACTTTACCAGCCGCCACTGGTGAAAAGGCTTTGTGATATATAGATTGCTATCAGCTGATTCTAATGTATGGGTGGATAGGAGTGTGTGAGGGCATTGTGGCCTTCCTTTGAAGTGTTTCGGTATGAGATGAAAGGTTTCAATCCTTCGAAGATGCAAAGCCAGTCAATCAAGCAGTTAAAAAGAACAGAGGTTTACCCAAGCACCACAACAGCAGCTTCTGTGGACGGAAATGCTGCATGTACTTTGCAGTACAACACAGCTTACAGCACCCAGAAAACGCGTTGCTAAAGAGAACAGTTACCTAGAATCAGAAGAGCAGACAGACGAAGAAGGTTGGGGCATTAATTAGAATCCTTCATAGACCCCGATGACAGAATCTAAAAAAAATTAAATCAAGAATCTATGTAAATAGTGCCTTAAATTATGAATGGGTTCAAGGCACTGAGAAAAACCTCATTTAAATCTATGTTCTAATGCCATACTCATTTATATTACTTTTCATTGGAATGTCAAATCTTACATTGTTCCTGATGTGCCAGAGGCTTGGGCCTCACAAGCGTTAGGAAAGCACTATAGAAATGACAATATAGGACGCCCTTTTAGCTCAATGGGTGTTGCACGAGCTCGAGTGTCGCAGATTCTCCATTGAAGATACGCTGGTGTCCAATTATAACATTTAAAATGTTAAATGTCGCACGGGCGAGCTCGAAGCATTTTCTCGACCTCTCAGAACGACAGAAAGGTCTTTTTTGAGCCACAATCACGTGTCTTTAGCTCTGTAGCCAAAGGAGGCAGCACACGTCCAGTCCAACACAATAAGTGAGGATGGATTTATTAATGAACCAATAACTGCATTGCAATCCTTCTTAGCAAGAAATTAGACAAAACACATTGACCCGGAGGCAGATGGTCACTGGGATTCTGCCAAAAATTGAAGCATCTCTGTCAGTAGCTCCGGCGGCTGCGCCTCTCTGTTTAACATTCCGTTGATGCTGGAGATCCTGTGGATGGAACCTCCTCTGGTCCAGCCTCTTGGACCAGCAACTCCACCAGAAATGGGCAAAGAGTAGCCGCTTCATCTACACAGTCTCAGGTCTGCCACCACGAGTGGTGGTGATAAGTGTATGCAACTGTCCTTCATTTGTAAAATAAAGAAGAAAATAAGTTCTTGGGCTCATACTTTTTATGATGCTGCCGCCACCAATTTTATCACCACTGACCTCATCCACATCTATGTTAACATCATCTGTTGCCTGCATGGGCACCACCCAAAGCCTTTGGAACTCTTACCATTCCTAGGATAAGTGCTTTGGTTGGGGCGTCCATGGTGCATGTGAAGGGATGCGATACGTTTTTTGGCTGGAAGGATAGGAGCTGGGAGTGCCACTGGGCAGTGGTACGGGCTGATTTGCGGGCATTTCACCGCGGGACAAACACTGGCATACTCTCAATGCTGGTGTTGCCCCACAGTGATTGACATTTTGTTATATGTTGTTCTGTGCATTGCTCTCTATGGCATTAACCTGAGATCTGGTGTACTAAACGTTGCTAGCCTTAGCTCTGGCAGCCTAAGCTCTCTCAGACTGAGCTCTGTTAGAGTAAGCACCTTTGGAAAGAGTTCTGTTGGTATGTGCCGGGTTACCATTAGCTTTATTACCTTGTGCTCTTATACCGAGTTGTGTTACCTTGATGTTTGTTACCAGAACCTCGCTGTTACTACAAGTCTGGTTATACTTAGCTCTACTACTCCCCTCTGAGCTGAGTACTAGGACCCTGGGCTCTGCTAGTCTAAGCTCCCTGACTGAGCTCTGTTAGAATGAGTGCCGTTAGAATGAGTTCTGTTGTCATAGGCTATCTTACCATGAGTTCTACTGCTACAAGTTTGGTTATCCTCATCGCTGCTTTTCCGAGCTCTATTGCCCTGAGCTCTGCTGCCGTAAGCTACACTAGCCTAAGCTCTCTCAGATTGAGCTCTGTTCGAACAGGCAACTTTAGAACACGTTATAGTGCCACGTGGTCTCTTACACTGAGTTCTGTTACCATGAGTTTGGTTGGTCTAGGCTCTGCTACTCACAATCTGAGCAGTAGGACTATGAGCTCTGCTGTCAAAATCTCTGCTTTACAACAAACAAATGATGGACGGAATGCTGACAATGCAGAAATTCTCCCCCAGTCAAGAGATCTGGGTTAAATCCATCGTTCTTTTGCCCACTACGCCACCCCAGTTTAGACATGGCCATATGCAAATCAGTCTTGACCCTGTGCCTCATGGGAACAGTCCAGCCCGAACTGCCAAGCCATGTCTTCCCTGGACCGGAATCAAGCATCCTAGGACCGGTTTCTGGCTATCAGCCGTCATCAGCCAGGATAGCTTGACTCCAGTGGCGCAGTGAGCACGGGTCCCACGTCTGGGAATACCCATCCCACTTAGGGCGAAAAGCGTTACAACAAACAAATGATGGACGGAATGCTGACAATGCAGACATTCTCCCCCAGTCAAGAGATCTGGGTTAAATCCATCGTTCTTTTGCCCACTACGCCACCCCAGTTTAGACATGGCCATATGCAAATCAGTCTTGACCCTGTGCCTCATGGGAACAGTCCAGCCCGAACTGCCAAGCCATGTCTTCCCTGGACCGGAATCAAGCATCCTAGGACCGGTTTCTGGCTATCAGCCGTCATCAGCCAGGATAGCTTGACTCCAGTGGCGCAGTGAGCACGCGTCCCACGTCTGGGAATACCCATCCCACTTAGGGCAAAAAGCGTATGGCCATGTCTAAACTGGGGTGGTGTAGTGGGCAAAAGAACGATGGATTTAACCCAGATCTCTTGACTGGGGGAGAATGTCTGCATTGTCAGCATTCCGTCCATCAATTGTTTGTTGTAACGCTTTTCGCCCTAAGTGGGATGGGTATTCCCAGACGTGGGACCCGTGCTCACTACGCCACTGGAGTCAAGCTATCCTGGCTGATGACGGCTGATAGCCAGAAACCGGTCCTAGGATGTTTGATTCCGGTCCAGTGAAGACATGGCTTGGCAGTTCGGGCTGGACTGTTCCCATGAGGCACAGGGTCAAGACTGATTTGCATATGGCCATGTCTAAACTGGGGTGGTGTAGTGGGCAAAAGAACGATGGATTTAACCCAGATCTCTTGACTGGGGGGGAATGTCTGCATTGTCAGCATTCCGTCCATCAATTGTTTGTTGTAACGCTTTTCGCCCTAAGTGGGATGGGTATTCCCAGACGTGGGACGCATGCTCACTGCGCCACTGGAGTCAAGCTATCCTGGCTGATGACGGCTGATAGCCAGAAACCGGTCCTAGGATGCTTGATTCCGGTCCAGGGAAGACATGGCTTGGCAGTTCGGGCTGGACTGTTCCCATGAGGCACAGGGTCAAGACTGATTTACATATGGTCATGTCTAAACTGGGGTGGTGTAGTGGGCAAAAGAACGATGGATTTAACCCAGATCTCTTGACTGGGGAGAATGTCTGCATTGTCAGCATTCCGTCCATCAATTGTTTGTTGTAACGTTTTTCGCCCTAAGTGGGATGGGTATTCCCAGACGTGGGACCCGTGCTCACTACGCCACTGGAGTCAAGCTATCCTGGCTGATGACGGCTGATAGCCAGAAACCGGTCCTAGGATGTTTGATTCCGGTCCAGTGAAGACATGGCTTGGCAGTTCGGGCTGGACTGTTCCCATGAGGCACAGGGTCAAGACTGATTTGCATATGGCCATGTCTAAACTGGGGTGGTGTGGTGGGCAAAAGAACGATGGATTTAACCCAGATCTCTTGACTGGGGGAGAATGTCTGCATTGTCAGCATTCCGTCCATCAATTGTTTGTTGTAACGCTTTTTGCTCTAAGTGGGATGGGTATTCCCAGCCGTGGGACCCGTGCTCACTACGCCACTGGAGTCAAGCTATCCTGGCTGATGACGGCTGATAGCCAGAAACCGGTACTAGGATGTTTGATTCCGGTCCAGTGAAGACATGGCTTGGCAGTTCGGGCTGGACTGTTCCCATGAGGCACAGGGTCAAGACTGATTTGCATATGGCCATGTCTAAACTGGGGTGGTGTAGTGGGCAAAAGAACGATGGATTTAACCCAGATCTCTTGACTGGGGGAGAATGTCTGCATTGTCAGCATTCCGTCCATCAATTGTTTGTTGTAACGCTTTTCGCCCTAAGTGGGATGGGTATTCCCAGACGTGGGACCCGTGCTCACTACGCCACTGGAGTCAAGCTATCCTGGCTGATGACGGCTGATAGCCAGAAACCGGTCCTAGGATGTTTGATTCCGGTCCAGTGAAGACATGGCTTGGCAGTTCGGGCTGGACTGTTCCCATGAGGCACAGGGTCAAGACTGATTTGCATATGGCCATGTCTAAACTGGGGTGGTGTAGTGGGCAAAAGAACGATGGATTTAACCCAGATCTCTTGACTGGGGGAGAATGTCTGCATTGTCAGTATTCCGTCCATCAATTGTTTGTTGTAACGCTTTTCGCCCTAAGTGGGATGGGTATTCCCAGACGTGGGACCCGTGCTCACTACGCCACTGGAGTCAAGCTATCCTGGCTGATGACGGCTGATAGCCAGAAACCGGTCCTAGGATGTTTGATTCTGGTCCAGTGAAGACATGGCTTGGCAGTTCGGGCTGGACTGTTCCCATGAGGCACAGGGTCAAGACTGATTTGCATATGGCCATGTCTAAACTGGGGTGGTGTAGTGGGCAAAAGAACAATGGATTTAACCCAGATCTCTTGACTGGGGGAGAATGTCTGCATTGTCAGCATTCCGTCCATCAATTGTTTGTTGTAACGCTTTTCGCCCTAAGTGGGATGGGTATTCCCAGACGTGGGACCCGTGCTCACTACGCCACTGGATTCAAGCTATCCTGGCTGATGACGGCTGATAGCCAGAAACCGGTCCTAGGATGTTTGATTCCGGTCCAGTGAAGACATGGCTTGGCAGTTCGGGCTGGACTGTTCCCATGAGGCACAGGGTCAAGACTGAGTTGCATATGGCCATGTCTAAACTGGGGTGGTGTAGTGGGCAAAAGAACAATGGATTTAACCCAGATCTCTTGACTGGGGGAGAATGTCTGCATTGTCAGCATTCCGTCCATCAATTGTTTGTTGTAACGTCAAAATCTCTGCTAGCCTAAACTATCTGTGGTATCTGCTAAAAGCTTTAAGAGAAGCCCTTTTTCCTTTTCTTGTACAAAGGAATTTCCATCACTGGCAAGCATGTAATTGTGAAACAAGTTTAACCATATTTGCCATTTCATGGTTGGTTGGGCAGGTTAAACTATAAAGGGAGTTGGATGATTTCCGCATTGCATCATGGAAAGAAGCGTAAGCTTGACAATTTTGGAAAATGTGCATATAAGAAGCTGTCAGAGTCAGAACTGAACATGTTATATAGAAAGTTTGTACTTGGTGATCCTCCAAAGAAGTGCATTTTTTTCATAGGGTCAAATTGCTACGGAAAATACCGGCTTTGCAAAGGGGAGAACCTAAGCTTTTATGTTGAATTAGCTGGCGAATGCACTAGGCGCAACACCCACCTAAAGGTTTAAAATACTACAAAAAACTCAACACGTCAGGAGATGAAGCCCCAGCTAGTGGACATAGTTTTGTGCTGCTTCGCTGGGCAACACAGTGATAAGCCAGTGTAAGCTCATCGAAAAAACTTGCTGCATCTATCCCAGAAATGGTGTTGAGGTAGAACAGTGTCAGGACTCAGGCAGTCACATAGAGATCACTAGGAGAACACGCTTGCCTTTCTTCATTGGTAACTCCGATAGTTGTGTGACAATTGCAAGGAGACAAGGTTTGCCATTATCAAACAATGCAATGACACGTCTGCAACATCAAATGTCAACATCACCAGCACTTCCTCTATATGCTTATAACATTGTGTTCCAGCTTTCTAGGTTATCTTCGAGCTTGTACAATATCCGACAGCAAGGAGTCAGCAGTGAACTCCACTCCAGATTAAGCTCATCAAATGTGAAGTAAGTGCAGGAACGCCGGAGATCAAGAAACGTCTTTATTCGTACAACTGCTATAGAACTTAGGGGAATATTCTCAAGGACTCATCGGCAATTTTCCGCCACGAAAGTGGCGATAGAGTTATCGCCCTATTCACAAGCCTACGCTAACAGCCGACATAGTCAGTTTACCTGCGATAGCTGCCGCTAAAAACATCGCCACTTTGCGATATTCTTAACGACCAGCCAGATCGGCGATGCGGTCCAAAAACAGGCGATGAGGCACGTTAGCCGCAGGGACTTAAGACCTGCTTTTTTCTGGTCTTAAGTAGGACAAAAATCTGCAGTATAAAGGGAGCCCAGCCCAGAGCCACATCTGAAGACAAACAGATGCCATGGAGCTACTAATCATGCAGCTTGGAGACCCAAGAGGGCCACAACACCCACCACCACCACCTCCAGGACTACCCCGACCCCCAGGACCACAGCCCCCGGACTACCACAGAGGCAGCGCAGAACAAGACAGCAGACCTTCCGAAAATGCACCAGCCTCAGAGACTTAACACCAGAGGATGTCATTGCCCACTACAGTCGCCCCTGCAGCTCTGATTTTGCTGGCCCTTATCCCTTTCAGGCGGTGTGCCTTTCACTTCTGTGCTTATACAGTGCTGAGATGTTGCAGACTTGGCTAAATTGGGCTCTTGGTGGGAGTTGCGACTCTTGGGCATGGTTTGTCCACAGATGTCTTGTTGACGTCAGGGGTTGTTTGTGCACGTGGATGAGTCAGAGTGTGACCTACTCCTTTACGGATGTGGTCCACACTCAGCCACCTCAGTGTCGGGGCGTGCACCATGACATGATAATTGGACTGCAGCCATGCTAATCATCATGCAGTGTCACTTGCATTGTCAGTGTGGCTCAAGGACCCGCAGCTTTGCTGGGTTCAGCACATGTGGATGGGTTTGTTGTGAGATTAGTGATGTGTGGGGAGGGCCCCCTCTGGGCACATTGTCGACGGGGGCCTACTTGCTGTTTCTATGTGTGCTGCAGTATGCCAAGGAGATCAGGGACATGATCCAGAGTCATTGTGGCTGTGCACTATGCTATACTTAATTGTGCATGTGTGCCATTGTGCCCATCTCCCCCATCCCCCAGTCCCTGCTCCTTACTCACACTGTTGCTGTTGGGTCAGGTCATGTTGAGATGTTGAGCAGCGTCCGGTCCCCCAACTCCTGCCACTGTCTCCCCACTGATGACTGAGGACACCATTTCCTCCACCTTATCCAGCTCCTGCTGTGGCGCTGAGCTCCCACCTCCAGTCTGCATTGAGGCTTTCCGGTTGTTAGCGAGTTTCTGCTTGGTTTTGCGCTTCACATCATTCCAGCGCTTCTTGCAGCCGTCCACTTCCCTTCTCTTCACTCCGACTGCATTCACCTTGGTCAAGATGGACTGCCATATTGCATTTTTAGTTACCAATGACACAGTGGAGGTGATGAACAGTTGTTGGTGGTGTTCTATCACCTCTGTAATCAGGATCTTGTTGTCCTGTGGACTGAATCGCAGGTTCCTCTTCTTCTTCTTGCCCTTCTCCTTCCCCGTGGTGCTGATCATCGCGGATATTTTTATCGCTGTTTGGCCCATCGCCACTTTTTTCACGTTCGGGTTTCCTTTTTTATCGGCGTCCCTGTAATTTTAACGTGGACATTTGACGCGTTATCGGGGAACTATCGCCTGTTGCAGGCGTGTTGAGAATACGCCGTTAACACAGCTTTAGTTTCCCGCGATAGACAGCGTTATGTAAAATTGCGTTAACCTAGGTTGGCGATAATTATCGCCGGTTCTTGAGAATATCCCCCTTAGAGAGTTTGTTCTCTCTGAATGGCCTAAAGAAAGGTTATTAAGTCAGACCTGAAAGTGTTTTTGAAAGTCAGGTATGAAATTGGTTTGGAATGGGGTTTGATTATGAAAGATTCTTGCTTTGTTCCGCATAGTCTATATTTAATCAGAGCATTTTTGGGGGATTATGGTGGGAACATTGGAGATCCTGGTACTGAGAAGAAGGCCAGGGCTTTTTTATTGGTGGTCTTCCTTGGGCAAATACATTTCTTATTTTGTTAAGTCATATGGCCACTCTCTGATAAAGTTTTTAAATAACTGCAATAGATATTTGTCTCAGACGTTTACTGGTGAACCAGGATAAGAACTAGCAATGGATTTTTTAGGACTATATGAAGGTTGGACCTCAAACAATATTTATGCTTTATTTATTATAGAATATCTTTGTAAGTAGTCTCAATATAGACTCAATGATAGAATTTTTCGTAAGAGTGCTTTGGCAGGGAGACTGTCCCTCATCTATTGTATCAGCTAGTGCAGTACAATTTACTTGACACAAATAAATAAATACGAATTGGGTGGTGGACACAAACTACAGCCTTATATTCTCCAAACATGAATGGCTTAGTTGAGAGATTTAATAGGGTTGTTGCACAGCACAACATACTCTTAAAGCTGGATATGACAAAAAGGAACATACTTCAGATTTATTTGAGTGTACCATTGCACGCCACAGAACACCACAGGCTTCACGTCATTTGATCTTCTCAAGGGAAGGAACCTCACACCACCTTAAATCCTGCATGTTTTACTGGTCCTCTGAAAATTATCCGTTTGGGGGATGTGTATAAATTAGCAAAAGAGAATCTTCAGATCAAAAAAGTTAAAAGTCATTCCTTTGAGAACAGCAAGAATCACAAGATAAATGTGGGAGATCTTGTAAAAGTTTGTTACCACAATTTGTTAAAAAAAAAAGAATCGATGTTTACAAGTTTTTTTTACAGATTGTGAGGGTGGGAAAAACTTCAACCTTATTGAACAATGTAACTTGGTGGAGAGTATCTCACATTGCGAAATACAACAAGAATGTTCTATAAGAAGAATGTAAGGATATGAATCCCAGTTTGATTGATACTGATTTTGCAAGCTTCAAATCAGACTGCTTTGGGAAATGGAAGAAATGCTATACTTTTAATCAACAGAATCAAAACAGATCATCTCAAAGGGCATTTTAAGCAACAAGTGATTCTTTTTTTTTAGAATTTAAGGATTTTGTCATCTGAATAATTTCACAAGTTTCCTGTATTTATTCTGTATATTGTGATTGAAATATGTGTCATCTATTTGCCTGTTTTTATATAAAGCTGGATACTTAGGTTAAAATTTACACTAAGTATTTATTGTCTCTTGTTGCTTACTTCAGTTTTAAATAAGGGCAGTGGCATCTGCCATGCCGGTAAGTTAGGATCTTAAAGTGCCACGTTCGATATTATGTTGCATTCTTTCTTACTCACACGCTCTTGCTGTTTATTTTATGCATTCTCAGTTCTACAGCAGCTAGGCTTTCCTGGCTGTCCTACCTGCACTGCTTCGTGTACTCCAAAATAAAGGCTTATTTTAAACTCCAGTGTTCCTGTACACACTTCAATCTTTCATACTGAGTTCTGATAGAATGAGCACACTTACAAAGAGTTATGTTTGCTTTGTCAGCTTGAGTTTTGTTATCACAGGTTTGCTTATTCTTAACTCTACTTTTCTGAGCTCTCTGACACTAAGCTCTGGTTCTTTAAGCTTTGCTAATTTTTGTTCTATAAGACTGTGAGCTCTGTTAGAATGAGCACTGCTAGCACCATCAGAGAGAGTTCTATTGTTATGTGCTGTTGATCTGAGCTTTTTTAGGCTCACCTCTGTTACATTGCCATGCGGTGATCCTATGTCATTAGCATTTTCACAGTGCCTTCTGACATTAGTATGGCTGTTACACTGTTATACTGTCTTGAATGTTTTCAACTTTCAACTTTTAACCCGAAGTTTTACATAATGAGCTCTGACATCTGATGGAGCAAGGATTCGTAAAAGAAACTTGTTTGGATTCAATCCTCTCAAATAACGTGTAATAATGTAACCAATTTGTATTGTGAATACTAAAACAGCAATACACCACGAACAAATTTATCTAGGGGAAGCTTTTCTATGTGCATTACTAACCCATAACATGAATGTTCTAAAATGGCCAACAAAATGCGGGATTTCTATTGCGCATGCGTCTACTGCATCTATGTAGTATGACCCTGTTGCTTTTGTTGGGAAACCTTTGCAGCTGCGCAATGGCACTAAAAATTGCCGCTTCGAACTCACATGCTAATGCACCTGCTATTGCTAAACTAAAACTTGTACGCTCTATTAAACACTAATGCAAAGGATTTAAATAAGTAAATGGGGATAGAGTAGAGATAAGTGGTATACGGTGAAATTATTTGGTTCTGTGTTCTAACGTGTCTTTTTCTGACTTTATTATTAGTTCTTATTTGTGCCTCAGAGTGTGACTGAAATCTCTACTTCGTATAACCTGCACGCATGCGCATGGAGACTGGCCAGAAACAAAAATGGCTCCTGTGTCACTCAGTCAAGGTCATCTTGCATGAAGAAGGCTGAGAAGCTCAACTGATGACCCCTGCAAGAGCAACAATGTTGAATAAAATAGTTTAACTTACTGAGTAATGTTAAATGAGTGTGGGAATAAAGCTATGGGAAAAGAAAATTAAGGGGCGGGCACATAAACAATGGTTCATGGAGAAAATGTTACATTCTAAGGGGTGTGATGAACTCAACTCCTCATCCTGACCAATCAGAATAAGGGAAAACATAAGAATTGATACTTGAGGGGGTGGTACACGAATTAAGGACAGTATAATTGAGGTAAGATAGCTAGAGACCTCGTCCGACTTGTCAGATCTGTCATTTCGACTCGTCACTGACCCAACACGTATGCTGCTCCAGTTCTTGTCCGTGACGCTGTCTCAGACCCTGCTGCTGCCAGAAACTCTGTCAGAAAGTTCGAGATACTGATCGATAATCTATTCATCTAGAGGGATTTCAGAAAAGGGACACCCAGGGAGAGTAGTGCCAGAGAGGGGTGCAACGCTGGCGTTGTACTTTAGGAGAAGTTACCCTTCCAGATCTGAATCTGCCTGAATTTGTACCTGTGACCTGTCTTGGAGATTCTATCTGGCCCCCCATCACGGAGTTGGGTTCATCTTAGACCATAGGTAAATATAATCAGCAATTCTGTATCTCTATGCCTATTTCCTTTCCCCCCCCCCTTTCTCCCTTTCAGGTACCGTCATCATTGATCATTCTTGTTTTGCTAAGAAATTTATTTAGAATATTTTGCCTCTTGATATGAAGGTGGTTACTGTAATTGAATTTTGACTCACAAATTAACTTAGATAACGGTTTTCAAAACTTCTTAAGTCTCTGATTACTATTGATTGAGTAAAGAGGTACATGTCATTCTACTTTAAACTAACTCAGCAACCTGCTTCGTCGAGGAAATGAAACAAAATGTATTGAATTGATAAGACTTGGTAAAGGTGAATAACAAAATTACAGGTATTACTCAAAATTGATGCCAGCGGGGTATACTAGCTTATTGTATGAATGTGGTTTCGGCCCAGGTGAGTATTAGTTGTATGAGTGACCAGAGCTGGTGACCCGCGCTCCATCAGTTTTGCTTGGTATCAGAGGCATGGTTAGGTTCTAGTTATTTAGGTAGGGAATATTGTAATTGAAAATATTGTAATTGAAATTATTGATATATGCATTAACAATTGTTGTTGTTGTCATCGTTATTCATGTTGTCTGAAGTTACCGGGAATATTGAATAGCGGATGGTGAATGGAAACCATACTGCAGTGAGGGTACTTGTCAGGATTCAAGTAAAGTGCGGAAAGTTAGGTAAAACTAGAAGCACTGTTTTAGGGATTATTTTCTGTACATAAGTAAGAGTAATTGGTGGCTAAAGAGTTCAGTGGTGAATCTTTGGTTTTATATCACCTAGAAAGGCTAATACTTAAGGAGTAGCAGGATCTCTGATGCTTGAGTGAAGAATAAGCGAAAAGTTTTTACTCGTAGTGGGTGAAGAGTAAGTGGAAAAGTTTTACTCGCAGTAAAAGAAAAACTGACTATTCTTTGGAATTTAGAGAATCTGACCCAGTAGCAAATGTTTTATGTTGTTGTTTATGCAAAATACGTACAAAATACTGAGAAATTTAAGTTATGCATTACCTTGAAAAGGAGGGGTCAGTTGCGGGTGCTGCACAGACGTCACAAAGAGCCCCGCTGAGATTGGTAGGACAGCGGGGGTGTGACTTACGTATGATTTGTAAAGGAGGGGTCAGTAGGAAGGAGTGATACTGACGTCACTTTAAAGCCGCGCTAGCATTGGTTAAACGCACAGAGTAAATTGAATTCTAATTGGATACGAAAATAAGAAACGTACTCGTATTAGAGAAATGGGATTTGAGTAAATTATACACATAGAAGTACCAAGAATAATAATAGACAACGGATTGTGTATATACGATCCTACATTAACTGGGAGTCGCCCAGATAGAAAAAATTTAGGGTTTGCTTACCAGCAACACTTAATAGGAAGATCACGGAAAATGTATGGTGAGAAAAGAAAAATGTAGTTTGTGCAGAAAATAAAGAATTATTTCAAGACGGATAAGCCCATTAAAACGAGAGAAGCAATTCTCATTCCTCTCCGAAAACTCCTGCATCCACCATGATGGTAGAGAGAGGTTATCATACTTGTGTATGGTTAGAAAGTTGGATAGAATACACAAAGGATGATGGAATTTTGGCTTTCCCAGAATACGGAAGATTTAATGGGAGAATTTTGCATAATTTGCGCACAAGAATGAATGAATTAGAACACAGACCTAGGTTGACTCAGTATGAGGCATTAGAAGAATGGGAAACTGAGGCATTTGAACGAGATAGACCAAGGTGTAACAGGAATTTGAGTAATTTCTACCCAAAACTTCCGCGTGAAACTCGAGACAAACAAATGAAACAATGGAGACAAGCCATGTTAACTGAGGGATTTTATTCTGTATTAGAACATTGGAATGTTGGGAGTTCTATTGAAAACAATGGAGTACTCCGGGCTTATAAAGGCTGGTATAAGCCCAGAGCTCCAACATTCCAATGCTTCTTTGTTCACAGCTCTGGCTGTGAACAAAGGCTTCAGGGAGCCTGTGGGGATTTGAATCCCCTCGCGCTCCCTGAAGGCTTTGTTTTATTTGTTAGAACATTCTTCCCTCTAGTGGCAAAATGTTCTAATAGCCTTATAGCCCTTCGTAGCAGGGTTATACCGGCTTTTAAAGTCCCTCTGCTTTGTTAAAGTCCCTCGCCTTCGGCTCGGGCCTTTAACGCTGCAGCGGGCCTTTAATAGCCGATATAGCCCGCTACGGCGGGCTATAAGGCTATATTAATGGCTGATAACCAGGCAGGAGGTAAATATATGGAAAAGAAAAAACATTTAATGATGACAAGTGAAGGGAACTCTGAAGATGATTATTTAGAAGAAATAGTAATGAAAAGTCCTCTGCCATATCAGGAAGGGCCAAGCAGAATTACCCAGAGCGCACCACTCTTAGAGACACCCTTAGTGTCACAAATAGTACATGAGAAAACAATGGAAAGGGTACTCCAAGAAAAGGAAAGAGAGGCAATAAATTAAAATAGAGAAGAATTAATACAAAAGATGAACCAGTTAAACACACATCCTGAAGCTTTAACTATACCTATGACTATAGGTCCTGTTGACCCGTTGTACGGAGATAAATCAAACTGTCACCAATCATTGAACCTAGAAAAGGAAAAATAATAGTCGATGACCAAGCCAGTGATTGCGAGTCTGAAATTTTATTAATGGACGTGCCGATAAGAGGGCAAATAAATGACACACCCAGAAAAGTCACACCAGGTTGTTCAAGAGAAGTGAGACTTGAGACATCCACTGGAACAAAGAGTGCCACACTAATAACACTAGAAGAATTAGACAGATGGACAAGGGACATAGAAAAACCAGATCCACCACCAAAAATACTAGAGATGTTTTTAAACTAAAAGTAGAATTGGAAGAGATGATAGCAGGAAATGTAGGGTTAGAAAGGTTGAATACGTTCAATGAGGAAGAATTGCTGTTCATTTGCAGAAGTATAACTCGAAATACAAAAATATTTCATAAAAAATTAATAAATCTGGCTTTGGAAATGGGAATCGATGTGGGAAGATCCAAGGTTCTGCGAAAACCTTATAGAGCAGAATTTTCTGATAAGGATTTAGAAAATATGAACTTGTCTGGGAGAAAGTTGCAAGTTAAGGAATTAATGACGATATTGCAAAAATGGGGAGACCTAGACAGGTGGAAAGCAAGGTGGACAAAGAAAAAGGAAGAAGCGCAGACCACTCGAGTAACATCAGAGTATTTAATGAAAGAAACAGAAAAAGCAGAAGGGTTGTACCCAATGAGAGAAGTTCCAGGAGGAGGTTATGTAGATGTCCCATGGACAAGGCAGGATATTTTGTCATTTACGAATGATTTTCCAAAACTGAGGGAGAAACCTGTGGAGTGGTATAGACAAGTCGAAAGGTTTGTGAAGGTTTCGAAAGTTCTGTTGAAAGATTTGGATGGTTTGTTTGACATAGTGGTACCAGCTGATTTGTGGGCTGAGTGTAAAATTACAGTTGATTGGCCAGATGATGAGTACCCGAGAGACAAGAAAACAGGAGCCCCGTCTGAAGAAGTAATGAGAAAATATAACCAGGTCATAACTTTCTTGAGAGGGAAAACTCCCCCGAAGGAGACAGATTGGGTAAAGATAGATAGAACAACTCAGGAAAAAGACGAATCAGTCCATGCGTATTATGAGCGCCTTTTACAGGTGTTCAAAAGTTCAAACAGTATAGTGGGGTGGAAAGCATTGGAAATAAGGATATGACTCATTTTGTGTATTGATTTGAAAAATGGATTAAAGAAGGACATTTCTGAAATGATTAAGCAACATACTGGCACATGCATCAACAATGCCATTTGCGATTCCTTAATAGCGAAAAATAAGGATTCGCTAATAAGGAATAGCAAAAGGCTATGCATGTAGAAATCGCTTACAAAATAGCGATTTCTAAACATTCCTTAATCGCTACTCGCAAATTGCGAGTCGCTATTAAGGAATACCTCCCCATTGATTCCTATGGGAGGACTTTCTCAATTTGCTAATCTCAATTAGAGAATCGCAAATTGCTCATGCTATTTCAAGGGTGCCAGGGCGTCAAAAAGACACCCTGTTGCACCCCTGAAATCTGCATATGAATACATCTTGCACACACACATGCCCCAAGGGCATGTGTGTGTGTAAAATGGAACTTTGAAAAATGCACTTTAGTGCATTTTTCAAAGTTTTTGCAAATTACCATGAAGTTCAACTTCATGGTAATTTGCTCCCCCTATTAGCGAAATCGCTAATTTTTAAACTTTCATGCATTGCATTTAAGGAATCTCCATTTGGGATTCCTTAAATGCAATCGCAATTTAAGGAATCGCTATTTAGAGATTCCTTAAAAAGCGATTTTTGCATTTGGGATGATGCATCCCAAATGCAAAAATACCGGTATCTGCCCGTTGCAAGCAGTTTTCTCGTTGATGCATGTGGCCCTTAATTTGTGTTGGCAGGCAAAGCCCATAGATGAGATTTTAAAATATGCAAAGTACTGTGGAGATGAAACTGATAATAGACGAAATATTTTAGAAGAGAAAGTGATGTGGGCTCAAGTGAAATTGGCAGAATAACAAGAACACCAGTTAAATAACATGGCAGGGAAATCAGGAAAAGGGCAAGGAAATTGCGAAAATAATGGGGGAAAACCAAAAGGGCGGCTGAGTAGAGAAGAGGCAAAGAAGAAATTCCCTTGTTATGGGTGCGGATAATTGGGGCATTGGAAAAACAAATGTAAGAATATACAAAATAATAATAGCCCAAATCAAAATTTAAATCCACAGACACAGAATGAGGTGATAATGAGTCAACCACAACAGGTTGTGAACCTGCAGAATCAATTGCCCCTATACCAAAATTTGTGAGTCAAGCCAATTACAGTACGGACACCGTATTTCAAGAAGAAAGTGGTAAGAAAAATTACCTAACGTCACAGTTTCTTTTGCAGGACCCCTATTTCGAGGACCAAGATCAATGACGGTGCCTGAGAGGGGGGGATGAGGATTGCGTACTTGGCGCATCCTTACCGGTAGATCAGTCAGGTCCGTATATCGACGGGAAGGTAGAGGGAAATGACATTACCTTTTTGTTGGACACTGGCGCTACCCGTTCTACTGTAAGAACAGCAGACATTCCAAACCTACCCCTCTCGGGAGAAGCGATCCAAGTAGTGGGCGTTTCTAATAGGCAAATTAGGACCCCTATTACAAAGCCAATGGAAGTATGCATTGGAAACTTCAAAGAAATGCACAAATTTGTAGTGTGCAACTCCAGTCCCCTGAATGTATTAGGAAGAGATTTGTTGTGCAAAATGAATTGCACCATATTCTGCACACCGGATGGAGTTGCCATTCAAACCCCAGATGAAGACGGAATATACAAAATCATGCTAGCTAAGCAAGGAGCAGAAGTATATGAGTTGTATTCAATAATAACCTAGGATGACTTTCCAGAAGAAGTCAAATTGACAGTAAATCCAGGTGTGTGGGATTTTTCTGGAAAAGAAGTAAGATTAATGACAGATGTAGACCCTATAAAAGCGACCATAAAGGAAGGTGCAGTTTTTCCAAACACCCGGCAATACAAAATTAGTCCTGAAGTCAAAGCTGGTGTTGCAGCAGAAATTAACAAAATTGTCGAACAAGGCATATTAAAAGAGATATTGAGTAGTCACCTATAATTGGCATTAAGAAACCAAACGGTAAAAATAGGGTAGTTCAAGATTTGCGAAAGATTAATAAAATTGTTGTGCCCTGTTGTCCAGTGGTGCCCAACTCTGCAGTGATCTTGTTCCAAATACCATGTAATGCGAGGTGGTTCACCGTGATTGATTTATGCCATGCCTTTTTCTCCCTCCCATTGCATCCAGATAGCCAGTTTTTTTTTCTCTTTCAAATTTGAGGATCGTGTTTATGCTTGGAATTGTGTCCCTCAAGGGTACACAGAAAGTCCATCGATTTTTCGCCAGATCTTGAAAAAATGTCTTGAGACTTTAGTAATGCCTAAAGACTCTGTCCTCGTACAGTATATTGATGATCTTTTGGTCGCTTCAAAAACAAAAAGTGACCGTGTGACAGATTCCATAGCCTTGCTGAACCATTTAGCCAAAGGTGGACTTAAAGTATCCCCTGAGAAGTACAGTTTTGCAGAAAAGTGAAATATCTGGGACACCAGATAGAACGCGGAGAAAGGAGAGTGACTTCAGAAAGAATAAAAATAATAAAACAACGGAAGTTGCCGCAAACCCAGAAGGAAATAAGAATGTTCCTAGGGGTAGTTGGGTATTGCAGACAGTGGATTATGGGGTTCTCCATGCTGGCGAAACCTTTGATACAAATGACAAAGAAACGAGCAAAAGAACAGATAGCATGAAATGATGAGAGAACGAAATCTTTTCTGAAATTACGAGATTGTTTATGTGAAGCCCCTGCTTTAGGTATGCCCGACTATTCAAAAGATGTTGCTATATTTTGTTGTGAGAGAGATAATTGTGCCCTCTCAGTTCTAACTCAGATTCATGGCCTGATGCGAAGCCCAGTGGCATATTTTTCTGCTACCTTAGATCCTGTAGCATCCGCTTTGCCAGGATGCCTAAAAGCTGTGGCAGCAACATGCATAAGTCTGGAGCAGAGTGAGACAATTGTAATGGGACACCCTGTAAAGGTATATGTCCCCCATGCAGTTGTTATTCTTTTAACACAAACTCGTACCCAGTACCTTACCCCAAGCAGATTAACAAAATATGAAAGGATCATTTTAGGAGCAGAAAATGTGACCATTGTTCGATGTACTGTACTTAACCCAGCTACTCTGTTACCAGATCCATACAATGAGGAAGCAAAAGATGACCCTGAACATGACTGTCTTGATGTAACAGAACTTAGTACAAAACCACGTCCAGACATACAAGATGAGCCATTAAAAGATGCTGAGCATGAATTCTTTGTAGATGGTTCATGCATGCATCATGAGGAGGGAGGATTAAGTGCTGCTTATGCTGTCTGCACAAATTGCCAAATTGATTGCTTTAATTAAAGCCTGCAAAAAGGGGAAAAATTGGAGAGTAACCATTTACACTGGCAGTCAGTATGGTTATGGGATTGTGTATGACTTTGGCCAGCTTTGGATGCAGCGAGACTTTCTGACTTCTTCAGGGTCTCCCATTAAAAATTGACAATTTGTCAAAGAATTGCTTGAAGCAATACAATTACCAAAAGAAGTGGCAGTGGTCAAGTGTGCCGCACACCATTCAGGAAATGACCGTGTGACTGCAGGCAATTGGTACGCTGACCAGGTCGCCCAACATTGTGCCAGATACCGAATGGCAGTAAACAGAAAAATTGAAAATTGTCAAAACAGCTGCCAACTTATGCTATTGTCAGGGTTAGAAACATGGAAAGAAGTGAAAGATCTACAGAACGAAGCAGAAACAAAAGGGAAAGAGGAGTGGGTGAAAATTGGTTGTACACAAAGGACTGAAGATGGTGTGTGGGTCTACATAGACGATAGACCTGTGTTGCCAGACAGCATGCTTGCACCTATGGCTAGAATGTATCACGGAGACACTCACATAGGCCGAGATGCAATGATTAGACTTTTCAGGCAGAATTTGTTTAACCCGAGGTTTAGAAATGTTGCTGAAAGACTTTGCCAGAGGTGTTTGACATGTCAGCAAATGAATCCAGGCAAGAGAACAGTAGTCTATATGGGGAAAATTGGAAAGGCTGAAGGACCATTCATAAGACTTCAAATCGATTTCATACAATTATCTGCCTGTCGAGGACTAAAATATGTACTTGTCATCATATGTTTATTTTCAAAATGGGTGGAGGCATACCCCACCTAGAGAAATGACAGTTTAACAGTAGCCAGACTCCTATTGAGAGAGCTCATTCCTCGGTTCGGTTTTCCAGTAACTATTGAATTAGACAGAGGGTCTCATTTAATAATGAAATATTCAATTAATTTGTGAAGCATTTAAAATTGAACAGAAGCTGCACTCCGCATACCGCCCAGAGGCATTTGGAGTGGTAGAACGATTGAAAGGCACAATTAAGTCGAGGTTGGGGAAAGTGTGTGCATCAACTCCATTGGACTTGCCTGAGGCTTTACCTCTTGTTCTGATGGGAAGTATTCCAGACAAAAATACTGGGATGAGTCCCCATGAAATCATCATGGGAAGAGCAATGAGGCAGGCATGTATACCAGGACACAAGTTGTTGAATACAGCTGATGATTTGGTACTGGAGTATTGCAAAGAATTGGCTGACCAAGTGCATTCTATCTCTCACCAGGTTGGAGAAGACGCAGACGTCAGGCAGCCGATTCAAGCGCATGATCTGAATCCTGGTGATTGGGTTGTAGTGAAGAATCACTCACGAGAGACTTGCCTAGCACCAAGGTGGGAGAAACTACATCAGGTTATATTAGTCACAACAACAGCTGTAAAATGTGCAGGCTTGCCTAATTGGATTCATGCAAGCCACACTAAACGAGTACCAGCACCTGATGAGGAGGAACCTCAACTGACTCAGGCGGTTGAGGAGGCTGAAGGTTGCACAGCTGAAGGATCTCAAGTAATAGGTCCTGAAGTAGCTGACGAAGAACAACCGAGCACCAGTCTGGATGGTTGGATACCTGTAGTAGACGTACCAGTGATAATTGTAAGAACCAGAAGGCAAACTAGTCAGGAAAAGAGTGAGGACCAGATAGACAGAGAGGAAAGTACTAAAGAAACAGAAAATACATTAGATTATAAACCTGAGCAGGACCAGGTAGGGAAGGTACCAATTTCCCAAACAAAAGAAATCAAAATTACAGAACTAGAGACTGGGGAAGAACAGAAAGAATCTAAAGAGAATGAACAGGTAAAGGTCATCAAAGATTCAAAGGAAATTGAGCAAGAGCCTGTAAAGAAAATTACAGAAATTCAGGCAGATACAGAAAAAGCGACATTAAAAATTAAATCTGAACTAGGTCAGGCTAGTGAAGGAGAAAACATTCAGGAAGGAAGTAGTGAGTCAGTAAGCCCTGCACAAGATCAGACAGAGAAAGAATCTGAGGACAGAAATAATCACGTTGTGCCACAAATCAATGAAAACAAAAGAACATCTGAAGAAGGTACAAGTGCAGTGCAAGCTAAACGAATCAGAAAGGGTGATAATAGGCCAGGTGTTATAAAAGACTGAAATATCACCTCAAGACAGTACCCGAAGAACCAGAGCAGGTAAACAAAGTATCCAGTTGGTCTGGGCAAGCAGCTGTAGGTTCAAAACGAAGAAGCCCCAGAGCGAAATCTGTAAATAACAAATTCAAAGGTCCAGAATGGACATATGCAATTCTCGAAGATTTTGAGAATTTAGAGATAATTGAAGAGGAAATTTAACATTTTGATGCAGAGCAATTGACGAAGAAGTGAGACCACCTTGAACGAATTTCACCCTTTGTAACTCTGTTACGAAGTTTGAACCACTCGAATAAAGAAAATAAATGTTCTCCTCTTTTGGAGAATGACTGACAATAGAGTTGCTGGAAAATGGAATTGCTTTAAGAAATGTTGCAGAGTGTGTATATGTAGTATATTTCTAATACTCATAATATGGTTAATATTAACAGTGGCCATACCTTATTTAATGGTCAAAAGTGTACAGAATACCACTAACACACGTGAAAAGGTAGCTACCATCAAAGGAGATACAGTAGAATTAGAAGCACCAGATGAGTCAGATTTACATCACGCTGTGAATAAAAATGGCGCTGATTTAAATGTTTTCACAAACTTATTAGCACGATATGTAGAAACTATGGAAGTTAGTGATTGCTATGTCTGCATGCAATTACCTGCATATGTAGTAGAGGGAGTGACCTACCATCATTTACCATTTACCTATGGTATATCCTGTAGTGTTTTAGCAAGTTTATTTTACTAAACTGGAAAATTGTAATATTATTATTCTAACATAGATGTGATTTTTTCTGAGGTTCCTATGCAAAAAAGCATGAACCCTGTTCTTAGTACAAGAGACTCCGAATTTATGGGTGAATATTTCTTAACCATGAAAGCAATAGATATAGCTGAAGCACATAATAACAATTTAACCTGTAAATTGCATGAAGAAGAGAAAATATTTTTGAATTTAGTAGAACAAAGGAGACAGGATTTCCAATGAAGAGCCTCTGAACCTAAACCTCAGATACCGAAATGGGCTGAGGAAGAAGAGCATATTGCAAGTGGCAAAATTCATCCTGCCATGTCTTTAGATTTTGAAAAGAATGGGAAAATCTGTCTCCATAAGTTAAAAACGGAATATAACAATTTGTTTATTGGTTCCAGTGAATGTGAGCACAATTTCTTAATAATCGGGGGATGGGGATTAAAAGGAGGAACTGATCCAGTATTTCCTGGAATTTATTATGTGTGTGGCAATAAAGCCTAATTTAGGTTGCCAGACCATTGGTATGGGAGTTGCTATTTTGGAATAGTATTCTCTAAGGTTTATCATGTAAAAAGACTCAATGGAAACAATAAAGACGCAAATGGACTAACGCGTGTAAAAAGAGCTAGTTTTACAGAAATCGTAAGTGACATTTTTGGTGCATTGATACCTTCAGTGGGAGTTCTTCTAAATTCTTGAAAAATTTGCCAGTTGTCTACAGCAGTTTGATTGGTTATCTACTGACACTGCTGGAGGATTTCTGCTTATCAACACTGAATTAGTTGCGGTCAGGTCTGTGGTTATGCAAAATCGACTTGCCCTTGACATTGGCAAAAGTGGGTGGAGTCTGTAAATTATTGAAAACGCAACATTGTTGCACGTATATTCCAGATAAAAGTGTTGAAATTGGAAAATATATTAAACATATTACAAAATTGGAAGAAGAGTTGAAACAACTGGAATTTGAAAGTGTATGGAATACATTTTCAAATAGTTTTCTTAACATAGGTAGTTGGTTTTCTAATTTAGAAATAGGTATTCTAGGTTATATAATACTACCCATAATGGTAATAACCCTATTAGTCTTAGCAATAATGTGTTGGCACAAGTGTTGTAAAGGAAGAAAGAAATATGAAGTGACTGAAAGGGGTAAGAAAAAAAAACTTGAAGAAATACAGCTAGAAGAATTAAAAGGAGACTTTTATAAAAGAATGAGAGGATTACAATGCAAAAAGGAAAAGAAGAGATGAAAGGGTTGAGGAAGAAATTGAGATGTGCTAAAAGTTGGCATCTGTTTTAGTAGAAAATTAATGATGGCAATAAATGCCATCAGAGAGGGGAATGACGGAGCAAGGATTCGTAAAAGAAACTTGCTTGGATTCAATCCTCTCAAATAACGTGTAATAATGTAACCAATTTGTTTTGTGAATACTAGAACCGCAATACACCACAAACAAATTTATCTAGGGGAAACTTTTCTATGTGCATTACTAACCCGTAACATGAATGCTCTAAAATGGCCGACAAAACACTTAAATCTTTCATACTGAGTTCTGATAGAATGAGCACACTTACAAAGAGTTATGTTTGCTTTGTCAGCTTGAGTTTTGTTATCACAGGTTTGCTTATCCTTAACTCTACTTTTCTGAGCTCTCTGACATTAAGCTCTGGTTCTTTAAGCTTTGCTAATTTTTGTTCTATAAGACTGTGAGCTCTATTAGAATGAGCACCGCTAGCACCATCAGAGAGAGTTCATTGTTATGTGCTGTTGATCTGAGCTTTTTTAGGCTCACCTCTGTTACATTGCCATGCGGTGATCCTATGTCATTAGCATTTGCACAGTGCCTTCTGACATTAGTATGGCTGTTACACTGTTATACTGTCTTGAATGTTTTCAACTTTCAACTATTAACCCGAAGTTTTACATAATGAGCTCTGACATCTGATGGAGCAAGGATTCGTAAAAGAAACTTGTTTGGATTCAATCCTCTCAAATAACGTGTAATAATGTAACCAATTTGTATTGTGAATACTAAAACAGCAATACACCACAAACAAATTTATCTAGGGGAAGCTTTTCTATGTGCATTACTAACCCATAACATGAATGTTCTAAAATGGCCAACAAAATGCGGGATTTCTATTGCGCATGCGTCTACTGCATCTATGTAGTATGACCTTGTTGCTTTTGTTGGGAAACCTTTGCAGCTGCGCAATGGCACTAAAAATGGCCGCTTCGAACTCACATGCTAATGCACCTGCTATTGCTAAACTAAAACTTGTACGCTCTATTAAACACTAATGCAAAGGATTTAAATAAGTAAATGGGGATAGAGTAGAGATAAGTGGTATACGGTGAAATTATTTGGTTCTGTGTTCTAACGTGTCTTTTTCTGACTTTATTATTAGTTCTTATTTGTGCCTCGGAGTGTGACTGAAATCTCTACCTCGTATAACCTGCACGCATGCGCATGGAGACTGGCTAGAAACAAAGATGGCTCCTGTGTCACTCAGCCAAGGTCATCTTGCATGAAGAAGGCTGAGAAGCTCAACTGATGACCCCTGCAAGAGCAACAAAGTTGAATAAAATTGTTTAACTTACTGAGTAATGTGAAATGCATGTGCGAATAAAGCTATGGGAAAAGAAAATTAAGGGGCGGGCACATAAACAATGGTTCATGGAGAAAATGTTAAATTCTAAGTGGTGTGATGAACTCACCTCCTCATCCTGACCAATCAGAATATGGGAAAACATAAGTATTGATACTTGAGGGGGTGGTACACGAATTAAGAACAGTTTAATTGAGGTAAGATAGCTAGAGACCTCGTCCGACTTGTCAGAACTGTCATTCTGACTCGTCACTGACCCAACGCGTATGCTGCTCCAGTTCTTGTCTGAGGTGCTGTTGCTGCCAGAAACTCTGTCCGAAACTTTGAGATACTGATCGATAATCTATTCATCTAGAGGGATAGCGGAAAAAGGACACCCGAGGTGACTAGTGCCAAAGAGGGGTGCAATGCTGGCATTGTACTTTAGGAAAAGTTATCCTTTCAGATCTTAATCTGCCTGAATTTCTTCCTGTGACCTGTCTTGGAGATTCCATCTGGCGCCCCATTACGGAGTTGGGTTCATCTTAGACAATAGGTAAATATAATCAGCAATTCTGTACCTCTATGCCTATTCCCCGCCCCCCCCTTTCTTCCTTTTCAGGTACCGTCATCATTGAACATTCTTGTTTTGCTATGAAATTTATTTAGAATATTTTGCCTCTTGATATGAAGGTGGTTACTGTAATTGAATTTTGACTCACAAATTAACTTAGATAAAGGTTTTCAAAACTTCTAAAGTCTGTGGTTATTCAGAGTACAGAGGTAAATGTCATTCTACCTTAAACTAACTCAGCAACCTGATTCGCCAAGGAAATGAAACAAAATGTATTGAATTGGTAAGACTTTGTAAAGGTGAATAACAAAATTACAGGTATTACTCAAAAATGATGCCAGCAGGGTATACTAGCTTATTGTATGAATGTAGTTTGGGCCCAGGAAAGTATTAGTTGTATGAGTGACCGGAGCTGGTGACCCACGCTCCATCACATCAGCTGAGTTTTGATACACTGCACTTTACTAGAACAAGTTCATCTGCCCTGAACTCTGTTACCCTGAGTTCTCTTACCCTGAGTACTGCTATACTAAGCTTTGTTGCCTCAGTTGCTGTTGCGCTTACATTTATTGCCCGATTTCTGCTCTAATAATGTTTTTTTCACTCTGCTCAGTTACTCAGAGTATGTAGGTATGCAGTGCTTTAAATGGGCAGGTACTGTCCGGTACTGAGTACCATTATTCTTTTATTTTGAGAGGCAGAGTACCAGCACTTTTCAAGAGTGATGTGATACTTTTAATTGGAGAGTACTGGCCCTTCTTAGAAACAAGCAGGTACTCTGTATAGGGTTCCTACACATCTATTTTTAGTTTTCAAGCATTGTATGTATGTATGTATTGTATTGTATTGTAATTGCATTTATATAATGTTTCCTAACCCTGACGAGGCGTCGAGATGCTTTTTCGGCGAGTAGCACGCAACTCCGGAACCCAAGAGGGATTAGTGTTGAATTAGTATAGTGAAATATGACAGTAATTTGAGTGGTGGATAGGTTAGTCAGTTATTTTGGATTCAGAAGAATAGCGGAGGGATAAAAGAAGGAAAAAGGTTTGCATTTATATAGCGCTTGTTACCCCTGATGGGGTGCTAAAGTGCTTTTTGGGGCGAGTAGCACGTTACTCCGGAACCCTTAAAGGAATAGTGGTGAATTAGTATAGTGATATATGAAAGTAGTTTGAGTGGATGTATGCATGCATGTATGTATGTATGTATGCATGTATACTGTGTGGTTTTTTTAGGTCTCGCTAGAGTCAGCGCATGCGCTGCTCTGCGATACATTTAGTAAGTGGGGTTTTCAAAGTGCTACCCCATGCTTTTGGTGGCCTAGCACTTGTGGCTACATGCACGCGCACAGCCCCAGCTTTCACCGTCCGAGGCGCCATCTGGAGCGCGATCAGTTTCAGTTCTGTTGCTGTTCACTTTCGCGTGCGCGCGCACACAACTCCCGTTCACAGCCGCACGTCTTGATTTTTCCCAGGCTTGTGCGCTTGCTCGGCTGGCAGCTTCAGGTTCGGCACTCAGGGCGAGGGAGGTGGCACCACCACCGGGGGCATTCCTCGCTTTGAAGTGAGCAGGAGGAGATGGGATGGGGGCGTCGCCCTTGCGAAAATGTCCTCTCGCTAACTGAACACTCAGGGTTGGGTCTACACCGCTGGCTGGGAAAGTGCAGGGGCCGACGGCTCCTCCCCAACGCCCCCTCCTTAGACACACTGTCCCTCATTTGGGAAGTGGAAATTGCCATTTTTGGTGCCTGTGTATAGTCTATTCCTCCCACCCACCCATTGCATCATCTTTAAAAGCGAAACATACTTGCTACTTAATCCCCGTCCTTCTATTAAAAATAAAAGACTTTGCCTAATAAAAATAAAAACTCACCCACAGTTCAACAGCAAATGAAGTATCTTCCTATCTGGACTACCCTTCCCATATGGTCTATTTTCATTTATCGCCGGCGTATACTACGTCGAACGAGCGTTCGCGAAATAGATTTACACGTTCACTATGGTTTCTGTTTCATTCTGGAACATGAGTAGTTCTTGCGGCTGTAGTCATTCGACTGACTGCTGTTGCAGTAACTCGTTCGTATTTCAGTGTCGGAAACCCTTCTGTGTTCATCTGCATATTTCTATTTAGATCACTGCTCTCCATAACCTAATATTGTTCCTCAGTTCTTTTGATGAGCCGGTACTGATTATCCACTTCTTGAATTTGAAAGGGAGAGCACCAGCACTTCTGATCAATGATGCAATAGTTTTAATAGGAGAGTGCCAACACGTCTCGGTAGCAAAGAGGCAATGTGGATAGAGGTTACCCGAACGTCTATATTTCCATCTAAAGCATTAGTTCTAGTGTGTCTCTAGTGCTCCTCTGTCGCCCGCCTGTGTGACGTCCCTTTAGCAATAAAAATGGCATTTTGCTTCAGCTGAACCCACGGATTCATGCAGTACAAATCATTTCAGTTGAAAAATCAAGTTAAACTTCCATTTCAATGTCAGAGAATCCTCCTTGCTACCAGTAGCTAAGTATTTAGAGTAAGGGAGTTAATGGTGGGTGCACATGCCTTGTGCTTTTTCAGAGATAAAAAAATATTCAGTGTTTTGAACTGCCCCACCCCAATCAAATTCAAAGATCTGTGTGATAGTATCCCATTTCCTACCGCCCAGTGATGTGTCACAGGAGGGAAGAGTTGGGGCTAGGGTTGCAACCGTTATTAGAAAACAAGCATTGGCATAGCCAATAGGTCTCGCCTTTGGGACCTCATAAGTGTTTAGCCATGCAACACTTGATGTTGTTGCACCGAGGATATTGTGCTGGATAACTAAACACTTATAAGGTCCCAAAGGCGAGACCTATTGGCTATGCCAATGCTTGTCTGTTAGGGAACCTAGCCAAAAGGCAGAGGAGCGCTGTACAGGGTCAAAGACATGCAAAAAGTCAAAGAAAGGAAAGGTCGCTGGTTTGTAGACTGTTAATGCACTGTGATGTAAGTGGGTGAGTATTGTTACCCTGCGTCCTGCTACACAAACTTTGTTGCCCAGGATCTGTTACCCAGTGTTACTCCTCTGTTACCCAGAGTACTGCTGAGTCGAGTCCTTCTACACCAATCTGTGTTTCCCGGGATCTGGTACCTTGAGCTCTGCTGCCGGAGGCTGCAATGCCCTGAGCTCCGCTGCCCCGGGTTCTCTCTCTGAGCTCTCTTGTCTGAGCTCTCTTGCACTGAGCAGCGAGCGGTCTGTCTCAGGAAATGACCCACAGAGATGATGGAAACAAAGAAAGGTCAGCGACATGAGCTGGCTCCGAAGTTTAAACACCGACCCGCCTCCATTTCCCCTTACCCTAAACCTTCTTAGCGCTAACAAATATTTATTCCTTCAGACCTGGCAAGTCCCCTGATAATCGTGTTTGTCTCATTAGTTCTGACTAATGATTCACCGGCCTCTGGTGTCAGTCCTGAGAGATAGGACAGTGATCCATCACTGTCGCAGCCGGCCAGCGCGAGGCAGCGCCTTGAGACACCTGCAGCCCCCACCGAGCCCCTGCCGGAGCCCGGCATCAGCCCCTTACCTGCCTTCTGTCCCTCGCTCCTCCTGCTGCCCCCGGACCCCTTGGCCCCGGCCGAGCTCCTCGTGCAGCCCCTGGTCCGGCCCGGTGACGGTTCCCGCCGGATGGAATGTTTTCCTTTAGGCGCCCTCGGGATTCCAAGGGTCCCTTGCCTGCCTTAGCGTGCTAGGGCGGCGGCGGCCAGGTTTCTCAAGTCGCAGTCTTCCCCCGGGGCTTCCGGCGACCCTCTGGGGCAAGAGTCCAACAGTTAACAGTCTGACTTGGGGGTCTCTGGGGGTCTCTGGGAGTCTCTCTTCCTTAAAGATTCGTGGGAATCTAGTCAGCCTCACGGTTGTACTCTGGAGTTTCATGTTTGTCCTCGGGATCCCGAGGGCCCGTGGCTTGCTGTCAGGATTCATGGCTCCTACCTACGTCTGGAGCCCTCAGGCCCCAGGGTCTCATAGTCTGCCTTCAGGTTCCATGTGTCTCGTGCATGCCCCCGGATTCCGAGGCCCTGCTAGCCCACGGTGTTCTCAGGATCCCTTTACTCTCACGAAGGTTCTCAGAGACCCACTGTCCCCTTCTTTTCCTCAGTGGTAGCAGGTCCCACTGTCTGCCCTGAGTATTCTAGGTTTCTTGCCTGCTTTCTGATTTTTCAGGAGTGTGTCACAAACCATGCTGCTTAGGCCTTACTGAGAGATGTATAATTTGAGGAAATAGCTCTGCAATGTCGGCTGTCCCTGAAGTTTTACTAAGGTGTATAAACTTTGGCATAGCTGCTGTTTAAGGCCTCGCGGAGCTATCTGAAATTGAGGGATGGTTCCGAAGTCTCAAGCGATACTGGGATCTGTGTAGCCTGAGGGTCTTTGCTCTAAGGCCTCCTTCGAGCTGTTCGAGTAGGTGGCAACTGTATGAAACAACCGGGTGCTGTCTGACATCTCAGGTTAACAGTGCGAAGTCTGCTGGTTGTGGGTTTAGCTACAGGGAGGAAAGGGCAGAGGGCTCTGCCAATGTCACTCTGCTACCTAAAAGGACACCTAAGCAGTATGGTGCCAGACAATACAGAATAGTGTATCCCCTGCCCTACATGATAAGGATACTGGAAGTCAGTGAGAAGTTCCATGACCAAATAGTGCGAGGCCAGATGCCGACTTGCTTTCTATGGTCATGGAGCTCTGAGGGGACTTGTCGTATCCTTTTGACGTATGACAGTGTGATTTTTTATTATAAGGAATAAAATAGCTTCTATCACCCTTCCCAGAAACTGCTTAAATATTTGGTGTCTTGCTATTTCATATGAAAATGATAGTATGGTTGCACATGTTAAGAATAAATCAATGTCTGTAGCAGAAATTAAACAGACCATAAATAAGTGAGTAATATGTTGCAAAAATATATTAAAATCAGTATAAGTCATATTAAAAAAGGCTGTAGCTCAGAATGTGTACAAACACATGAAGAGATACTGTCGTTCCTGTAAATGCACAAAGTTTGCCAAAAATATGTGCCATAAACCTCTTCATATTCAAGAAAAATAATAATCATGCTCCATGCTCTGCCTTTCACCAGATAGCCGCCACTGTGATGTCACAACTCAACTGAACTAATTTATTACAGATGAACAGCGACGTCTTTTTTTTAATTACAGGCGACTAAAGACGTCACAGAATATGGAGACAGGTTTTATACAGGGGTTGCAGGTTCCCATGCATTATTTTGGGTCTTAAATATTACTTATAAAATATATTGCCCCATTGGAGTTAATAATGGGAAATCTACACACAAATAAGCAATATTTTTGTAAACGATGTTTAGGCCAGTTCATGTTTTTGTTATCGATATTCTCACATACTCCTTCCTGTAAGTGAAGTCAGCGGAATGCATACTTCACTGTTATTGCTTTCTATGTGGATGGAGCCTCTTTCCTGTGCCTCTTGGTGATGTTTGGAAATCATTGCTGCCAGGTGCTTATGTACAACTTTCTCAAATGAAGCCAAACAAGGCTGCAGCTCCCACAATGCATTAGGCTGCTACACGAAAGCCCAGGACCGGATTGTCCATGGCTGTAACCCTATGTCATAGGGGACATATCCAGGCAGTCCAGGCCTTTTAGGTCTATCACCTGAGGGACACATCTGCAGCACTGGTCACTACTTACGGCTCTGTAAGATGAGGGCTACACCCGCAGTATCAGTCATTATTTAGAGCTTTTTAGCCTGAAGGACAGCACAGCATCACAACAGTGGTGGCTGCAGATACCAGATCAATCCTCACCACTGCTAATTGTTCTGTGCATATTAATTAGATTTCCCTTGCCATTGAAGACATAGACCTGTCACATGCAAATGAGCTCTGGGCCTGCCCCAAGAGGGGTAGTCCAACTGGAATTGCTTGGCCAAATCCCCTCTGAAAGGCAACACCGCTGTATCAGAGATAGGTATGCAGAATCAATAATTTTGCAAGAGCTTTGTAACCCAAGGGATGTCGTTCCTGTCTTCATAACAAATTGAAGCTATGTAAGCCAAAGGATGGGTCTGCTTTATTTTTTCATATTATCTTAGTAATTTTGGTGGTTATGCAAAAGAACATACAATATTGTCTTTTATTCAAATGTTTCACACCTGCCCTCTCGTTGTAGTTGGAAAGGAGGGTCTTCAATTCTACCAACCACATAGGAGGAAAGTTTTTTATTTCCTGTTAGGCCCTTAGGTTAGAGCCCAGACTGATAAGTCCAGTTAATGATTCATTCACTATTCAACTATAATCAACTTCAAAGCTTCACCCAGGACACAGACACCAACATTTAATGCATCATAAAATTGTCACAGCATTCAAACTCAAGATTCTACAGCATGCCCACTCGGCCCACGCATACAGAGACACATCATATCATTACATAATCCACTCTCCCTACATATGGGACAAATCAGACATGCCACATCACTACATCATCCTCTTTCCTTATACACAGGAAAATCATCACACAAATGCAACAATAACCCAGAGACATTATCACAACCTACATACCTTCTCTATCTTCCACAAGCAATGCACACATGTCCGCAAGGATAATACACTTCATCACACTATCTCGCGCACACACACACAAAAACTGCAGACCAGCACTTCAACATTCTCAACACTCAATTACACTTGCTGGCCAAACCAACATGGCATGCCAGACAGAAGAAAGCGATAAAAATAGCTTCAGGTAGACCCAAGATAACTCCTTTAATAGTGGGTACCGGCAGTGTAATTAAAAATACACAAGGGTGGATGATACTTTGGTTCAATGACTCATTGATACGTTCTAAGCCAACATGTTTCTGCATACATTCGTGCCAAGCAATGAGCAGGAGCATTCATCAGGGCTAACCCTACCCAATTCATATGTACGTGTGGTGGAAAAGAAATGCTCTAGCTCTATGAAAGATGGCAATATAAAACCTAGGGAAAAATACTGGGTTATATGTATGTATAGCTGGCATATCAATAGTTGCATATATCATGCGCCATGCATTCTAAAAACACATTATAGTGACACACATGTGATACAGCATGGCAAATAGTAACACTCCACTCATGATTTGTCGATAGCGGACAATCACATAATCTTGACACTTACCCTATCTCTAGGGTATTATCACCTCATGGTCTGGTGGGTGGTAGGTAACCCCTTCAGAAGCACACTTATCACCAGCCATTGATAGCGATAGATAAGTAATATGTGTTAATAATATTCTATACTGTCATTCATTCAAATTGAGACCTTATTATGCAGACCAAAACATACGGATATCAAGCATACATATAAATTCCTGCCACAATGGTACCTTAAACGATATTCTAGCATGACAATCCATGTCGTATAAAAGTAAGAGTTATAATTCATTAGTGTCATTGGGACTTTCATTCTCAGCTAGATGAAGCTTGCTGATTATATTTAAATAACTGCACACACTTGTATTGTCACACAACCTCAAATACCCCAATTTGAGTAAGGTAGCCATGACCTAAATGAACATATCTTATGATACTGGTACAATATAGGATTCAAAAGATAAGGATGAATACCTCACGACAAAGGGGACCAAAGATGCAAAATCATCTGTCTCCTTGCACTGTTGTGAGACACTGTCCTTTTAAGAGAGAGACCACATTTGTTTTCCACAAAACAAGTCTCCATCAAGAAATTGGTGCTCCAAAAACCATGATGTAGAGTACCAAAGTTGTCCGATTCGCGCCAGGGTTCTTATTTTGTCAATGCCATGATAATGAGCACATTGAGTAAAGTACCAAAGTTGTCTCATTGAGATTTGTTATAATCAAATCGATTGTTCTGTTGCCAATCCAGGTGGTGCCCACTGAATGTTATCATTTAGACCACTGACATCTGTAAGTAATCTGTAAATCCAGCATTGTTTGTACAACAGAAGAGATGGAGTCATGTAATTAAACAAAAGTCTAAGTTTTTCAGTGATGCACCACCACAAATCATTTCCCCATTCTCCTTGTTCCAAGAAGTGTCTAGTCACTTTTGTAATCTCTTTTCTACTTCTTATGGTGCTATGATGTTCGATTATCCTGATATGTATCTTTCTAATCGTCATGTACATATACTTCATGTTACATGGGCATATTATTACATATATGACATTTGAGAAGTTGCAATTGATAAATTGCTGGAGTCACCACGGAGAGAGTAAACCTAATGCTATAAGTCTAATTCTTTGGCATTCTGTGTTAGACAGCACACTTTACATTTCCCACAATGAGGATGGGATGAGGGGTACATTCCATACTGTCATCTTATACATACTGACATTTCTGTTTTTTTTTGGTTGCGTGTGTACTAAGATGTCTTTTAAGCTCTGTCCTTTTTCAAAAGACAACATAGTTTTTTTTAAAGATGTCCCGACATAAGGATGCTCCAGGGTTTAATCACAAGCCTTTTCATTGTGTTGGAACATGGGCAAAACGTCATCACACAAATAAGTCTGGTAGTTTCCTTCTAATCGTGAACTGCTAATAGTTGATATTCAAGGCGCAAGTCCTTTCCCTCTCAATCAGAAGTATGGAGTAGTTCTTCCCTAGTAATTCATTAGTGAGTATATTAGTATGCTTTTTATAAGTACTCATGTGTGTACAGTTGCGCCTAAGACACAAGAAGTTACGGATCAGAAGTTTTTCCCTCAGGGCCCTGGGAAGCGGTCTGAAAATGTGGACACCATTCCACTCGTCGCCCTAATGACACCCACCTCCTTTGAGGACATCGTTCCTCCCAAGCGCCCTGACCCCATTACAGGTCCAATTATTTTTTTTAAAACATTAGTTAATTGTTCCCATTGCGGTCAGCTTTTGAGCCCCTTTGTTCCAGCTCCTCACCATCCCGGACAGTCATTTGTACCCTCCACAGCCAAAAGTGGATCATGATCATGTCCTATGCCCCATGCCTCAGCGACCTCTTTGTCAATATGCCTAATGCGACTGTATCAATTTCCTTGGTAGACCTTCTTGGGTGGGCCTATATTGACTTATGTCCTGATGATGATCCCACAATTATAGTGGATTGAAAGGCCATCAACATACCATATGGACCCACCCAAATATTGAACTGTAACATATGGGCTGTACATATTGTCTGTGAATTGTGATGCGCACATTATCACATCTGCACATAACTATGACAATTGCCTGAGCACTAAGCATGGTTTTCCCACCTCACTGCTATTCTGTATATATTATTTTTATACATCCTCCCCAATCCAAACAGAGTACCCCCTCACAATCTTAGAGTCATTAATAATGACAACCTCATGAGAGTGAACATCATCCAGACTCCGTCCCCCCTTACCCCAGTGCAACTTAAATGTGTTCTACTCAACTGCAGGTCAGCCAATAAACATGCCTTCGATATCTTCGACCTCATCCAACAGAATGATTTAGACATCATCCTCCTCACTGAAACTTGGCTCAATCCCTCCTCCACTCCTATACTAGACCTCCTAGTGCCTCCTACCCACAACATTATTCGTCTAGACAGAGCTTTGAAGCTGGGTGGTGGCCAAGCTTGTGTACATCGGAGCTCACTCTCTGTTTCCCACTCTGAGTCTTCTACGCCATCCTCCTGCGAATACCTCTGTCTCAACATTTCAGGTAACAACCGGCCGGTGTGCAAACTTTACACTTTTTATCACCCCCCGGGGGACAATCTTCCCTTTATCGAACATTTAATGGAAATCATCTCTGCCAATGTCGATTCCGGAATGTCCCAAATCTTCCTTGGTGATTTCAACCTTCACTGGACTGACCCCAATGACCGAGCTGTAACATGCCTTAAATCATTCTTAAGTGATCATGAGTTGATACAACATTGTGACCGGCCAACCCACATTAAAGGAGAAACTCTAGACCTTATCATCACCAAAGGACTCACCATCAAGCTGGATACCATTACCCCTTGCGATTGGTCTGATCATCACAGCATCTTCTTTTATGTTAACAGGGAGGTGTCTCTGAGGAAGGCTCAACCAACGAAATCAAAGATCTGGAAAAGAGACCTCAGATCTATCGATACAGATGAACCAGCAATCCACTGTAAAGATGCCCTCTCCTCCATAGCCGACATGTCTGAGGTTCAGGTACTCACCAACCTTTACAATTCAACTATATCTAGCATCATGGATTCCATTGCACCACCACAACAAAAAAATGCCTCCTCTAAAATATCCAAACTGTGGTTCCACGACAACTGTGTTGCAATGGTTCTCGTCCTTCCTCTACCATAGATCACAAAGAATTAAGGCGAACCACACTCTCTCCCAGCCCTCTCCAGTTTCCATGAGAGTCCCGCAAGGGTCTGCCCTATCTCCTAAACTCTTCAACTTGTTCTTAGAACCTTTAGCCAATACACTAAATTCCATGAACATTCTTTTCCACATGTATGCGGATGATACGCAACTCTACTTGAAAATATCCTCCCCGGATAACTTTATATCACTCAACACTACTCTAACGTCTACTCAAAACTGGTTAACCGAGAACCACCTCTTGCTCAACACTTCCAAAACAGAATTCCTTCTCATTTCGCTTTCGAATCACATCCCCAAGTTAGACCTTTGGATGAACCACCTTACTGCCTTCAACTGCTCCCCCCTCATCCTTGACTCAGCCAAATCTCTCGGAATCACCCTGGACAAGCATCTGAACATGAGGAACCATATCAGCACTGTGTGCAAGGGAGCTAATCACCTGTTGAGGACACTCAGGAACAGCAAACCTTTCCTCCCTCAAGCTGATTTCAAGCAGGTAGTCCAAGCGTTTGTTTTGCCGAGACTAGATTATGGCAGTGCTACGCTCTGTGGCCTCCCCAAATATACCTTGGCCCCACTAAGGGCTTCATTGAACGCTGCTGCCAGGCTGGTTACGGGTACCAAAAGAAATGCGCACATATCCCCAGTCCTAAAATCCCTTAAGTGGTTGTCCTATGAAGCACTAATTCAACTAAAGATTGCCTGCCTGTCTAACAAAGCCCTCCATCTCAAAACGCCCAGTTATCTAGCGCAAAAGCTAGAACAATACGGAGGGGGTAGACCCTCAAGAAGTGCTAACTCTTTCCTCCTGAAACCACAGATCTTTCGCAAAAAGAGAACATGCCACCGAGCAATCTCCGGCGCGGCCCCATAGATCTGGAACTCTCTTCCACCAGAAGTACGCAGAATCCCCTCCAGGCTGCTTTCAAATTGGAAGCTAAAAGATTCTTTATGAACATGTTCTTACCTTAATTAGCTCTGGATCATCTGTTCTAATGCTCTGGTTTTACAAACTTACGACCTGCACTGAGTGTTACCCTTCTTTTACCCTATCATTTGCTCCCCGTTCAACACGCCTTGTACCACTTATAGTTTTACTTTTTATTGACCCTCTTATGTTGTAAATGTTTGATGTATTATTCTTACGTGATGCTGGTACTGCAATTTATTAGCTTCCTTCCCTCCTATTGTAAAGCGCTCTGATATCCCTCGGGATCATTTTCGCGCTATATAAAACGTTATAAATAAATATATATATGTTTAATTTATTATTAAATGCTTTTTTTTAATACACTTATACTTTCCTATTAGATAGGCTTATTATTACCACAGGGACCACTGTGTCTTATAAATTATTCAATATCCCAGCTATCTAGTGACCCCAGGGACTCCCTTGTACTGTGGAGCAAACTAGGCACAGCAGATAGCAAAATTAGTGCACCCTCTCCGCTCTGCACAAAGGCCTTATTATTGGCCACATTTACTGCAACTATACTAAAATCCTACTTCACCACATTTAGGTCACTCAGACATGGAGTGCACCATAGAATCATGGAGCTATCCAGAGAAATCACAATGGTGCATGGTGGGAGGGTGTAAGAAATGTGATTATTAGTTGGGGGTGGGTAAGTATCCACTTCAAATGAATTCACGACTCATGACAGGGTGAACAACTGAATTCACTAAATAAACCTGAGTTCAACCTCTGGTACCTTTGGCACAGAGCAGCCAGGCTTATTTTAGAGGCAATGTGCACATTATTTATACAGTACTTAAAAGTAAAAATGTTAAAAATAAATTCCAAAATTCATTAGAAAAATATAGTAAAAGTTAATGAGCAAAATGAGACCAAAGTGACAAAAGTTCAATGTCTTACTCGATCTATCGGGAGCATTCGATACAGTCAATCATGAGTTGTTGATTGACCGTCTCTACAATAACAGGCTCAGGGGAGCTGCTTTGGCCCGCCTAGGATACTTCCTATCTGGGCGAAAAACTATCTGTCGCGCTAAAGGAATTTGCCTCAGTACCCTTTTCACTGCCCTGTGGGGTACAGCAAGGATCCTCGCTAAGCCGAACCCTGTTTAACGTTTATGTCACCTCTTTGGACATTCTGATCAGATCCTTTGGATTCTCTTTAACATCTTATGCTGACAACACCCAGATTGTTGTATAGCCTCTCCAGCAGTCACAATAACACTGGAACTAGATTCCATAACTGCATGCGGGAAGTGAGTAATTGGATGAAAAACAACTGCTTGAAATTAAACTGTGACGGAGGTCATCCTGTTCTGAAATCAGGTAATTTTCTGGTCCTTGTCCAGGTGGCTGCAGGAATTTGGATCTCTTCCGACTCCAATGAGAAAGGCTAAGAATCTTGGAGTGTTGGTTGATAATAAACTCACCTATAGTAATCAAGTTAATGCAGTCATTTCAGCTTCCTTTTATACCTTAGGGAAAATAAAAAAAATCCTTCTATACATTCCTCCCGACTCACAGAAAACAGCAGTCACGTCATTAGTGCTTTCTAAAATAGATTATTGCAATGGTCTATACCTATATATGTAGCAGCAACTAATAAATACAATTCAAAATTCAAACATTACAAAATGTGGCGGCACGCCTCTTGTTAGGGATTCCCAAATTTGAATCCGCCTCTCAAGCCATTCAAAAAGTACATTGGCTGGCAATCAGGCAAAGGATCAGTTTCAAGGCATTGTGCACTGCTTATAAAGCACTGAACGCTATGGGCCCGGACTATTTGAGACAGAGTTTCAAATAGTACTGTCCAAGTAGGACACTGCAATTGTCTGGGGCTAAAAATGACATAGTCCCTAAGTTCTAATGCTCCCTGTAGGGCAGAAGAAGTTTTGTTATTTATACAGCTAAGGTGTGGAATACCTTACCTCTGCATAGCAAATCCATGACTAGCTGCTATCCTCCAGGAAAGCATTAAAAACTTGGCTTTTTGGAACTCTGTAAGCTCTTTTTCAACTTGGTTATGCAGTTAGCGACAAGACACCTCCCAGTATTTGTGAACTTTAGAAGTATTCATAACATAACAATAATGGGAACCGGAAATATGAAATTTTAAGTAGAAATAGTGCCAAGAAGAACAAAATGACAATGATAGTCAGTCGCTGTACTAAAACAGGGCATAGGCACAACCGACCGCGATGGAGCGCATGTCGAATACACTAACCAGGTTCATCCTGCTCAAAGATTTTACCTTCTGACTTTATACCATTAAGTCCTAATCCACCACAAAAGTGCACTTCTAAAGCCCCCAGGACCACAAGAGAGGCACTTAGATACTGATAGGGTGGTAGGAAGAGTCCAACAAGAAGGTCCAGCCCACGTTCAGCTTCCACAGTACAGCGGGCAGTTGCAGGAAAAGGCATCTTGTAGTGTGCTGTGTGCCGGTAGGTTTAAAAGGAGGTCAGCCTTATGACCTTTGGAGTCCACTTCTTTAACCTAGGTAGTAGAAGGAGAACAGGTCCTGTATGCTAGGTTTAGTTCTCTTATGATCTTCCACAGGTCCAGGAGTGTTCAGTTGTGGGTTCCTGTAGATGCCACATTTATGCCTGTGATGCCCTAACCAATACGGCAAGTTTCCTTGGGCTAACCCTACCCACTCTGGGCATTTGCAAGATAGTCAAAATCTTCTGCAACACTAAATGTGGGCTCTGAGGCCTGGGTGTGTATGTGCGGGAGTGTACTATGGTAATCCTAATGTCCTGCCACATATAACACTAAAATCCAGATTTAGGCAGTTCCTGTACCTCCAACAAACTCAGGGACAAAAGCCAAGTTGAGCAAAGTTGAGCTGGCAGCAACCAGACAGTGCATATACACTAATTGATTTGTCATTCTGTTTCCCTCCATTGAAGTGTGCCTTAAATGTCATATGAAAAACCAAGCAGACCAGTCAAGCATGCCTTGGCACTACAGCAGGATTTGACACTTAAATGTCAACAAGAGACCCATTGTGATGAAGACTGTCAAAACCCATTTCAGAGGGGCAAGCAGAAACTACTGGGCCAAACTGTGGGGGTGAATGCCTTTTTATTCCTCACATCCTAGAGCCCGACCTACTATGGCTTCCTAGCAACTGGGCCAAGTGCCCCTCCAGCACTTGACTCTCAGGAATAGTGTGGTACAAGCAGTCCCAGGCTGCCTCAGAGGGGTGGATACAGGGAAGTGAACACAGGCTCACACCTCAAAACGCACACAGCAGCAGCAATAAATTATTGTACAGCCAAATACTCACTTTTATGAAAAAAGAGAATACATTTATTTCTAACCCTAACAGCACAAAGGAAGAATACAACATTCACAAACAGCTACATAATCCCCCTGAGGTCAGGACTCTAGTGTTTCCTTGTCGGGTCGATGTCCCACTTCCTCCATTCTCTAGCGATAGTGGCTATTCATCATTCATTACTGGCAACATCCAGGGTATGCCCCACTATTAGTCAGAGTTCCTCTGACTCTGGTGTAAAGTCAACAGTGTTCCAGCACTGATGCATTATCTAGCCAGTAAGCTCTCCTGGGGGTAACTGGCCCAAATTCAGTTTTACCCACACCTGCAGGTTCGGAGGGTCCAGAGTTCCTGAGCATGCCCCCTCTGCTGGCGTCGCAGTGGTAGCAGCTGGTCTAGGCAAGTTCACTACACCCAGTCATGGCAGACTGCACTCGCTGATCCCCAATCTCCTCACACACTGTTGCGCTCCTAAAGCAACTGGAGGTTCTTCATGTCTCCTCTTTGCAGGTAAGTCTTTTGGCCTCTCCCATGCTGGGGGTATTGATAACGAGAAGTTCCCAGTGCTGATCCTGTGACCTCACATCTCCGGCGATGCTCTGGGACAGTACACAAATCTGGCTAGATCCGGTGGCCCCCTATGGCATACTGGTTCACCACATACCTACTGTGCATGGGCACCAACTTGCACAGAACAGCAGATGTCCATATAGCAGCTTCTCCTGGCATACGGGGTTGCCAATCCTCAGCTGAAAACATGCTCCAACTTCATCGACACATTGTTCAGCAAAGTTCACATGCAGAAGCCTTTCTTCGCATACAGGGTTGCTGATACTTAGCTGCACATGTGCTCTGGCCCTATCGGCACAGCATTCCCCACGGCTCACTTCACGGCGGCTGTTCCCTGGCATACGGAGTCACCGACTTTGTCCTGCACATGGGCAACAATCCTATCGGTTCAGCAGCCATTTCCTCACAACAGGAGTCCACTCACCAGGATTACCCACTGGACCTCACTCCCTCCAACACTCTCTTCTTCCTCACAGGGCACACTAGTCTTGGCAAGCCGGCAGGCGATGGTGCTCCAAACTCCAAGGCAGGTGGTCTTGTATTCCATGGGTGATGTCCCCTCATCCAGCAGGGGGACTAGCAGGCCATGGTTCCCAGTCCTAGTCAGAGGCAGAAGTCTTGCAGAGTTTCCCCTCCTCACATAGCCACACAGCCCGTCTGGCTGCTTGGCAGGTGCCAACGTTTGGGGTCTTAACTCTCCTTCATATAGTCCATTTCCAGACACCAAATGTGATTTAGAGTCTGAGTCTTTAAAGTTTATGCTGGGGTCTACTTCTTTTGAAGTGCCAACACCTCTGCCCCCTCTACCTTTTGAAAGTTGTCTGTCACAGAAGGAGTGACTCCAAAGCTGATAGCTCCATAGCACAGGCCATGGGAGTAACACCTTGATATCAGCCACAGTGTTATGTGTATCCAAAGGTTTGCCCAGGGCCACAAGTCTACTCTTTGTGATTCTCTTAATAGACAGAACTCCTTCCTGAGATGTGCCCAGGCCCTTTCTCTGTGACCTTTCAATGAAACAAAGAGAACCATTTGAAGTGCGCAGGGGAGTTGTTTTCTGCAACTTGTTGTTTTCTGCAACTTGTAAGACCTTCTGCTTGGCATGATAAATAGCTTACCTTATGTCTTTTTACCATCAATATATCTCTCTTTTTGTACTTTAATGGCTGGTTTTTATGTCTATTCATGGCATGGTGTTGCTCTTCATATATTTAATACAACTACTTCTCTCTTGCCTAATTGCGCTCCAGGTTTATAGCGCTTACTTTCATCTGCATGCCCTTTTGCTCTATGATAATCACCATGGCTTTACTACTCCTCTTCTTTTTACTGAAGCCAGCATAGCTTCCTGTGACTCTTTTATCTTATTTTTCTGACAAAATTATAATTTTGGTTTTGGATTTGACTACTTCTTTACTTATTCAGCTGCACTTTGTATGGGGAGATTGCAGAAAGCAGTAAGTGGCAGCTGGTCATACTCCTTCTACTTCAAGACAATGATTCTCATACACCTTATATGCCCTTCCAAGAATTCCAATGTGAACAACACCTTTATTTCAATAGATGGCAGAACTGAATCGGGGAACTCGCTTTTGGCTTCCTCTCAAGCCTCCAGAGCACTTCTAAAAAAATAATCTAACACATTTGTTAAGCCACCGAAACAAAATCAGGAGTCCTCATCTATATCACTCCCTCCGTGGATTTTGAAGGACATTATGGATACGATCAGAGCTCTTCGACCATTCATGGTCAGCGGATATCTCTTCTGGAGCAAAGAGTGAGTAATGTGGAGGACACCGCTCCTGTTGTTTCTCACATGGCAAGAGACATCAAACACCTCAATAAATTGACGGAGGACTTGACTTGGAAAATAGGAACAGGAGGAACAATCTTAAACTGTTTGACATTCCAGAAGGAGCAGGGGTCCACCATGAGGCCTTTCATACAAAAAGTAGTCCTTTCAATAGTGCATCTGGCAACTCAGCCTCCACTCCCAAACCAAAGGGCTCTTTGTCTTGGCCCCAGAACTCTCTTGTCATCTCATTCACGATCAAGAGGCATCATTATTCTCTTTCTCAATTAATGCAGGCACTCTCAGCGGCAAAAAAATTGGGTATCCTACACTGGTCCGGTCACAAGGTCTACTTCACTCAGGGTGTTTACAAAGCCACAGCAGCTCGAAAGAAGCAATATTTATCTCTTCGCTCTCAATAATGCTCTATAAACATCAGATGTGGCCTTTTACATCCCAGCATTTTTAAAATCACTTTTAAGGACAAATCATACTCCTTTGAGGACCCTGCTGAACTACAATCTTTCATTAGATAACACAGATCAGGGGATATGGATTCTGGAACGCCTGTTGCCACTTGATATTTCTTTTTTTTTTTTTTAAACTTTGTTTATTGGTTTCAATCATAGCCATACATACATGATTGGACGACATGTAAAAGATTATCAACAAAACATTCGAGCAGACATTTAATTCCATTGTTCATATTAAACATTTCCTACAGAACCCGCCTGCCTAGCATCTCCATTTCGACAACAGGCGACACACATAGAACCCCCCGATTCTTATTCCAATGTGACCACTTCCTATCCTATTTCTTGGGACATCCCCTAGACTTGAACACCTCAGTTTCTGCCAACATGCATCTGTATATTTCTTTGGCTTACATAGTGACGAGTGGTGGGCATGCTCCCCCCAACCTCTAGACCAGCTCTCGTTTCACCAGCGTGTAGCCCAGTGTGGTGAATTCCGTTCAACTTCCGTAAGATCAGTCTCTTCCCATATGTTCAACAATCCCAGTCGAATACTATGTCCTTCCCCAAAGCTTTGCGCATGTGGTCTGAAGCTCCCTCCAAAAGGGTACGTATCTGTGGGCAAGTCCACAGGGTGTGGTAAAATGTGGCCTGCCTACCACATCCCTTAATACAACGGTCGTCAGGTCTAGCTCTAATTCTCGCCAAAACTTTCCCTGTAATGTATGATCGGTGGAGTATCCTAAGTTGGATCCGCCTGAATCTCTGTGTGATAGCCGCTTCTCGGGGGGACATGAGTGCCGCCTGCTAGTCCTCGTCATCTAAGGGACCAATGTCATCTTGCCACCTCTCCCTGAGCTTCGAAAAGGTGTCCAGCAGATTATTACTCAACTTCTTATAAGTTAGGGATATTGCCTTCGAACTGAGGTGCCCGTCTAGTAAGCGATCCTCCAATGGTGACGATTCCGGTATATCTTTGAGAGATGGAAACGCTGTCTGGATCGCATGTCTGATCTGTAGATACCTGTACATTTCTCCTTGTGCCAAATGGTATTGGTTCTGGAGATCACCAAAGGTAAGTATTGCGCCCTTCTTAACCAGGTCCTTCACCGCCGACATCCCAATGAGGTCCCATTTATCGAACCCGGGCTGATAGCACAGCATGCCTAGCCTTTGGGTAACCCACAATGGTGTAGCTTTCGAGAGGACGCCCGTCCACCCCAGCCGGGAAGTAACTATATGCCAAATTTCCAATGTATGTTGGGTAGTGCCAAAGAACTTCCTCCTATTTTTCCTATCAGTGGTGTATAGGGCCCCCAGATATCCTGAGCGGTCAGTTTGGCACCGATCAAGGGCATATGCTGGATCATCCGGGGGATGATATATCCAGTGATTGACGGTCACCAATTGCACCGCCCAGTAGTAATGTTGTATGTCAGGGAGTGCTATGCCCCCGTCGTACCAGCCTTTTGTCAATTTCCGCAGTGCTATTCTGGGGACCCTTCCATCCCACAGCAGTGTGCGAATCTCCCCTTCAACCGCTTTAAAATACGAGTCTGGGACCTTGTGAGGGCAGTTTTGCAATATATAGAGAAAACGAGGAAGGACTAGCATTTTAAAAAGTGCCGCCCTCCCCACCAACGTCAAAGACAGAGTCCTCCAGTGTTTCACGTCCGCTCGTAACCGAGCCAGAGGGGGGGCCAGGTTGGAGCTGTAAAAACAAGCCGGATCCGAAGTGACAAATATCCCCAAATAGCGAAACCCCTCCGTCGCGACTGCTACAGCTCATTCTGCCGGAAGGCGGGGAGCTTCACCCCTCAACATAAACAAGACAGACATGCACCAATTGATCGCGTATCCCGAATATTTATAGTAAATTTCGTAAATATGTCTAGCACTACTTTGATCGATTTGTATGGGGACGCTAGGTATAGGAGTATATCGTCTGCATAGAGGGAGATTCGATCTTCCACCCCCCTCTGTCCAGCGCATCCCACGTATCATCACGTCTCTACGAACCCATTCTGCGAGAGGCTCCAACATTAGGGAGAATATCAGCGGGGATAGCGGGCACCCCTGTCTAGTACCTCTCCGTAGCTCGAACGTCCTAGATGTAAAACCATTAACCCTCACCTGTCCCAGCACCCCGGTATACAGAAGCCTTACCCAGGCTATGAATTTAGGGCCCAGTCCCACCCTTCCCAGGACCTCGAACAAATATGGCCACTCAATAGAGTCAAATGCCATGGAAGCGTCGAGAGATAGCACCGCCGCATCCTCTTCACTATATCGCCTACGAACCATCACATTATGTAGATGCCGTATATTAAGTGCCGTATTTCTACCTGGCATGAAGCCAGATTGGTCTGGGTGGACCAAAGATGTAATAACTGTCCCCAATATTTTTGCCAGGACTTTTGCCAACACCTTTGTCTCCACGTTAATCAACGAAATTGGCCTATATGAGCCACAGTCATCTGCTGGTTTACCCTGTTTATGGATGACTACGATGGTGGCTAGTCGCTGGTCTACTGGTAACCCACCTCCTTCTAGACTTTCTTCATACATGGCTCTCAGGTGTGGCACAGTCAGGGAGGCCGTGGCTTTCAAAAACTCTATCGGAATGCCGTTAGGCACATCGCCTTTCCGGACTTAATCTGCCCTAAGGCCTTGCTGATTTCTTCGTTCGAAAGGTCGGCCTCCAGGGTCTCCCGTTCCACATCCGAGAGGCTCGGCACCCTGCTATCGAGGAGGAGCCGACGGGAGTCCTCCGCCATGTAGCATGTGGAAGGGGAGTACACAGCTTCAAAAAAATCAGCAAACTTCTCCACTATGTCTTGTGGATGAAACACTACCGGACCCCTCGGTGTTGTCAGTTTGTGTACCCATCTATTCCCCTGCCTGCGCCTTTCCAGCCACGCCAGTGTCTTGCCGGCCCTATCCCCAAGTTCATAGAGTCTACATTGGGTGGCACTGTGTTTAGCCACCACCTGTTCCCTGGTTTTTATCCTGTATTCGCCTTGCTTCAGTAGGAGTCTCTGAGTTGTGTCCGGTGAGGGATCTTGTGAATGCTCCTGCTCTAGTTCGAGGAGGTCGGACTCTACCTGGGCCAAGAGTTTGCACCTCTTGGTGATATAGCCCGTCTTTAATGACAGAGCTTGCCCCTTAAGAACCACTTTGTATGCTTCCCAGATTATTTGTGCGGAGTCGACAGAGCCCACATTTTCAGTAAAATAGTTCTCCGTCTGCGTGCGAAGTTCTTCTCTGATATCCGGTACGCGGAGGAGCCGTGGATTAAGGACAATAGTGGTGCGTGCTTTTCGTTCCCAATGCGTATATTCCATCCAGACTGGGGAGTGGTCCGAAATGCCTCTGGGTAGAACTTTATACTGGGCGAAGTTACCTATCGATGGCAGATGTGTGAGGAAGTAGTCAATACGTGATAAACTACGGTGGACACTAGAGAAATACGTGAATAATGTATCAGTCGGGTGAAGCGCGCGACCTACATCCATCAAACCCAGTGCCCTTACGAAGTCAGCCATTAGGTCATTAGATTTCTCCCTAGATTTCGGTGGGTGGCGATCTACAGTGTCATCTAAGGTCATGTTGTAATCTCCCCCCATAATAAGTGTGCCCTCCCGGAGTCTCGTCAGCCTCCTCCCCAGATCCTCCAATGCCGGCCTACCCAGAGCGGGTGGTAAATATACAGAGAGTATGTTGATGTCCTTTCCTTCCCATTGGGCCTCTGACCCCACGAAGCGTCCTCCTGTATCCGCCCATGTCTTATGAACCATGAGGAGCGTGTTTTTTTGTTAACCAAAATGGCTGTTCCCCTCGATCCCACGGTGTAGTCCGTGTGTACTAGAAGTTTGTATCCCCACCTAGTGAGGGCCTTGGTTTTCTGACCCACCAGGTGTCTCTTGCAGCAAGACCACTTCAGGTGAATGTCTCTTTAGGTACTGTTGCACTATCCCTCGTTTAATCTTATCACCAACACCATTGACGTTCCAGGACATTATAGAAAGGGTTCCGTCTCTATCTCTCCCCATTGCTATGTATTACATCAATTTCCCATATTCGGATCATCGCTAGGTAGGGAGAAGTTTGAATTTGCCCACTCAACGTTTGCCGTTCAATGTTCACCCTGGCTACTGTACGCTTTCGAAACACTTTATCACATTGCTGACCGATAATACATTCAAAAAAGAAGAAACCTCCCCAAATTCCAGGCCCCCTGGAGCCTGCCCCCCAGTCCCTGATACGATACCCTATCAAACCCACCCCAACTCCCAACCCCTCAACAGCCGCCCCCCTCCCTGCCTCCCTGCCCGTGGATTTAAAACTACCCACTCCCAAACATGGCAGAGTGCCTCTCTCCCCCCCTGAAATGCTAGAAATGCATGGGGTAAACAACTCCCATCCCCTCCCGCTCACATCACAATTAACGTATATTTGTTGCCATCCACTGAGTGTATTGTCCAGACTCATTCACATCACATCATATAACACCATTGGTTTCAAACCTTGCATCAGGTCCCCTTCTTTGTTAGTCTCGTACCCGATGGGTATATCAACCCCCACCCGATCCCCCCCTACTTGCACTTTCAGTTGGGCTCCGGCTCTCTATTTCTGACGCCAAGGGTCCTCAGACCTGCTCCTTCTGCGGGCCTTCTTTCACTGCAGAACCATTCGTAGCAGCGTCTATACGGAAACCCCTGCGTTGGCTAGTCCTGTCCGGACGTTCTCGCCTCTGACTGCCCACCGTACTCCATCCTTCCATCCAGTCCCAGACTGCATCCGGAGAATCAAAAAACCACAATTTGCCATCCGACTCCACCTGCAGTTTTGCAGGAAAAAACATCGCATATTTCACCTCCCGGTCCTGTAGTTCCCTCTTCACCGCCTGAAAGCTGCGGCGTTGGGCTTGGACCTTGGCCGTGAAGTCAGGAAAGAAGGTCACTTCGTAGTTATCTATTTTCAGCAGGGGACTGGACCTCACTGTTTGCAGGATGATGTCCCTATCTCGGTAGTTGAACACCCGAGCAATAAGGGGCCTCGGGGGTGCTCCCGGCTTTGGCCTGCCTCCTGGTACTCTGTGGGCTCTTTCAATGGAGAAGTAACTAGACAGGGTCTTGGGCTGTAGGTGTTTCGTGATGAGGTCTTCTACATATGCAGTCGCCCCCTCTGTTCTTTCCGGAACCCCCAAAATGCGGGTGTTATTGCGGCGGGCCCGGCCTTCATAGTCATCAAGCTGCTGTGCCATCCTCTCCTGCTTCTTCTTCATTTCATCTGCGTCTGAAGCTCCGACGTGTCCGTCTGCAGGGCACTGGCGACCACCTTAAGCTCCCTGACTTTCTCGTCCATCTTCCGCAAATCCGCCCGGATGAGAGAGATCTCCACTGTGACCGAATCCACTGAGGCGCGCACTCCGTTAATAGCTGCCATGACATCATGCAGAGTCGGCTCTGGTCCTTGTTTAGAGGCAGCCGCCCCTCCATCCTTCTCAGACTGCGGCGAATCTCCCTTGTCCTCCACTTTGGACCATGCGAATTTGAACAGCTGCTTTTGGGCGTTTGCCTTAGATCCCTTCCCTCCTGTCGCCATGGAAGCACGGCAATGAACGCCCCACGAGGTGAAAACACAGACCAGCTTCAAAGAGTCAAGCGCAAGTCATTGATATGGGTGATTAGATTCATGCGACTCACTTCCGGGTTCTCCGTTTGAGTATCGTGGCCCCAGAACATGGAATGTTTTGGTTGGCTGGGCTTCTACACACTTTGCAGCTTTATCAGTATGGCGTGACAACCTTCGCTGGCTTTCCGCCGGAGGCTTCTCCGCTCCCTGTTGACGGCACTCTATCGCAATATCTCCAGCGAGGTTGGAGCGTTCAGCACCCCCGTCTAACCGTGCATCCCAGATCCAGAACGCCTCTCAAGCCCCAGTGTTGGCTTCCACAGCAGAAACCTGTCCTTGCTCCGTTGGGGGGGTTACAGGAATTCCAAAGCCCCCGTCCAAAATTGATGAAGTCGTGTACTGGTCGTCTGCGAGGTGGCCCCACAGGAGGTGGCAACAGTCCCCTGTGCCAATACAGTCTGAGGTGCAAGAAGTCATCCGGGTCAAATATCCCCAGCCTCAGGCACCCTTCACTGCCATCATCCACCACCCCTGGGTTAGGCTGATGTACGTCTCAAAGTCACTTCTGTGTAAAGCTTTACGTTTAGTAATTACAGTAGGGCCCACTTTATGCAGATTAGCCGGTCAGAAAACCTACCAGGTACGGCCTCCTGTACGTGCTTATGCCCGAGGATCTTTTTCCAGTGGTACAGCTGTGCCTCAATCGCTGTATATTGCTAAACTGTACCGCTACACCAGTCGGGTGTCCGTTGGGCCACAGCGCTCCGTCTTCCAAGTTAGTCCCGTCACAGGCCACAGTTCAGAGTACCTCCATTGAGGCTGCAGGGTAGCACTCCCTACCGGACACCACCTCTTGCCTGGCTCCGCATGTCCACGCTGCGTGTGTCACCCCCACCACAGTGGCCTCTCGCACCGCCTCTCGACTTCAGGCCTCAAAGCTGGGGTCTCGCGTAGTTCGCGCATACCGGTATCTGTGAGCCTGGGGCCGACCCACCTCCTCCTTTTTACCAGCTCTCAGAAGTGCGCCAGTCCCTGCAGCACGGGCGAGCCCAAAGCGCCAGGCATCCACTTCGCCTCCGCTCCCCGTTGAGTTTCTATTCAGGCCTCTGTCCCTTGGGCACCACACTTCCCACGCCAGCAGCCTCGTCACGCAAAGGCCGCAGAGCCTGGGGCTCGGGCGATCAAGTCACTCACCGGGACCGCTCTCGCTCAGCAACACCGCCAGGCGCGGGAGCCCTCGGCTGGTCCTTGATCGTCACCGGGCGCTTTTTCTGGGCTGAAGCCTCTCCAATTTCCTTCCGGGCCACTCCTCTATTTGGCGACATTAACTTCCCCAATCTTTCCCTACGCTTTCATGCTATGGGAGTCCGCCATTGAAACCACCGCAGGGACGCCTCAAAAGAAGTAACCGGAACCACTCGCCAAGTCGCCGCTCCCGTCGATTCTCTGGGGGTAAGGAGTGAGATAATGTTAGTTTCGACAATTTCAGAATGTGGATGGCGGCGGGTAATGCAGGATTTATGTCGGGGATTCCGGAGCTCGTTCAGGCAGCAGCCATTCTTGTTGGCTGCTAGCCACGCCCCCCCACTTGACATTTCTTGACATTTTTTTATCATATCCAAATGTGAATTAATGTATTCTTTTTCTTCCACAGGAATATGTTGTCTGTGTACGTCATTAATTAGATCTTCTATTTTCTTTCCTTTCCTTTTTCACAGATTTGGATCATATGTGGATCCCTCACAGTGCCGGTGGTTTCCAGTGCCTGGCACTGGCACTTAATAGTGAACACCGGCGCTTGTGACAGTCTACCAGAAGGTGGCACTGTCTGGATAATTTAGAGCTGACCACAACAACAGTCAATTATTAATTCAGTATACAGTAAAATGACCTTTGCCTGCCGCCCATGCCATTCTTATAGCATTGGAGGCCTGGAATAGTCCGAACTGTCACACTTGTAGGAGTGTGATGGCTAGTAATTTTGTTGTTACTATCACTGGCAGCATAGCAGGGGCAATGTGTGATGCAAGCTGCAATGGCCTCTTATTTTTTTTACAAATTAAGCACTGGTCCCCTGTATTGTTCCCAGCCTTCATTGTCATGTTGTCCAACATCCCAATGATTTTTCCTATGTCTTCAATGGTAGGTCTTTTATTCCCTCTTTCACTGTTCAGGTGTCTTATTGTTTTCTGTCTCCTTATAAGTTCTTAATATTATGCATGTTCTTTCTGTGTTTTCTCTCCCGCCAGAGTCTATTGAGAATGCCGTTACATTATCCGAGAGGAATCGCCACGGCGACAGACTCTGTAGATGGTTGAGTTGGACCCCACGGAGAGCTTGTGCAGTGTAGAAACACGACGGGGTAATCCGTACAACTCTATGTGCAAGTCGCGGTTGGATTTTTAAAGATTAAGGACCCTTCCCAGTGGACCCTGAAGAAACTCCTTGGAAGACAGAAGGTTGGAGAACCACCCCACCCGTGGATACCGTAGTACCCACATTACCTACACCAGGGAAGCCGGATGCATATGTGTGAACTGGTGTCGGAAACCGCAGACAAACCCAATGGAGAACTTCAGGAAAGTGCAGCTGCTGGAAAAGGAGAAAGTGTCCGTGGGAATCCAAACGTGGATTCTTGAAGAGGAGTACTTGAAAGCAGAGGGGACAGAGTCTATGCCACTCAGGAGTGACCCGGAGTCTTGGAAGACAAATGCCATCCGATGTCGGGGGCTTCAGGAAGGATGACAATGACCTTGACTCTGCGGCTGTGAGGACCAGGTGATGCTGAGGAATACCAGGAGCTGTGCATGAGCTGTCCCGCGAAGGATGTCGAGTGCTGAGCGGTCGGTGTCCGGCCAGAACATCAACAAACCTTGGCAAAGGCAAGCCACGCAGGAATCAAAGAAGGAGCAACGTCGGAACCAGCAAGGTCCAGGGGACTCACCAAAGGCAGGGGAGTCAGGGCAGGCACCGAGCAATCAGGGAAGTCCAAAAGTAACAAGTGCGGCCCTCAAGTGGACCCACAGGCCGGAGGCACTGGAGTCGCGAGAGGACCACAAGCAGCTGACCAAAAGATGCAGGCCATGATGCACACGATGTGGTGTTGCTGAAGTTTCTGGTCACTGGAGGTGCTCGAGGTTGGGGCTACTTGGAGCCCGAAGATCTTCTTGCAATGAAGCCAACAAGCCTTTGCAACCGCGAGTTGAACGCGGTGTAAAGGGGTTCAGTTATTGCAACCCCCACGAGGGATACAGGCCTCAAACTTGGTGTGAGTGCAGGGCAGGCCTAGGTAGTTGTGGAATACCACCACTTGTGTTGCAGAGCCCACGGAGTCTGGAGGAACTCAGGATCTGCAGACCGGTTGATTTAGTTGAGGTGTCTGCAAATGCAGGGAAGTGACTCCTTCACTCCAAGGGAGATTACTTCAGGTGTCTTTGATGCTGTACAGGCCTTGGAAGGTTCCTGTATGATGCACAGGCACAGACGATGCAGCAGGCTGGAAGGGAGATGAAGTCAGGCCCAAACGAAGTTCAGCGAAGTCCAGAGTGCTCAGATGGTAGAAGTGCAGTGGTGTCTGATCTGAATCTTTCCCCCCGATGAATCTAGGGACCTACAACCAGGTAAGCCCTTAAGTACCCTAGGGAAAGGGTTGGGAAGATTCAGGGGACCCTCCCAGGGGAGGGTCTGGACATGGGGTAGGTTACTCCCATGTCCTCTGTCCAGTTTCACACCAGAGCGGGAGCCAACAGCTCCCAGAACTGGTTGGAACTGGATTATGCATGGGAACACCAAGTGTGCCCCTCATGCAGACTTTCTGGCGCTGGCAAGCGCACCCACCCAGTCCCAATACACTAAATCCTGTCTGGAAGGTGGTCACACCTCCCTGTGACAGGAAGTCTATTGTTCCCCCTTCCTCTGCTTGAGCTTGGCTCAACATCAGGAGGGCAGAAATGTGCCTCTGATCGGCAGCAACCATTTTGTGCTGTCCGGGTCTAGAAGACTGGTACCAGGAACATTTGAGAGCCTAACGGAGGGCTCTTCCAGTGCTTGGAATCATACCTCACACACTGTTTCACTAAACCAAGAAAAGGCCATCCCAAAAATGAAAAGCCATCATACCATTAACATTTGTTGACTATCTGGTCAGTGGTATCACCATGGCACATAGGAAAAGATGCATGTAAAAGGCTAGTCAGAAACGATTTTGCAACCCTCATAATATTTTAACCATTTGACAGATTCACACCAAATTTGACACTCTCGAATATTTTCTCCACCACACTCCTCGTTCATTGCAGATTTGTCGGGGAGGAACAAGGTAATTAAGGGTAAAAAAAATCTAAATTCACATGGAGTGGGTTATCAATATTAGCTGCAGAGGTGCGTGTCCCTTTAAATCAGTATAATGAACGAAAGGCTCTCAGCAATGCAAGAACAGATGTATTAATTTTTTATATATTACAGTTAAAACAGCATCAGTACAGAGAAAATGACATTGTGTAAAATCGTCTTCATTGCTGTATAGGAGATGTTTGTTTTTTAACTTCTAGGTTCAATTAAGGGATGGATATGGAGATAGAGCCATAATCTTCTTGGAATAAGGGCAACTCTTTCCAGGAGTCATGCTGTCTGTCCCCACTGAAATACGGACTAAAGATGGATGCCTCCTGGAAATAATGACGACATCAGAAGGAAAAAACACAAAGGCATACAATCCCTTGTAGGTCCAAAAGCTGGTAGGGCAAACTTTTATATCAAAGTGTTCATGCCCTTAGGTGTGTAAGAAAAAGTGTGGAATTACAAGACAGGGAAGTGCAACACTGTGATCTGAACCACTGAAGCTGAAAAACTGGACTGGCCTTATATTGCAGGGCAGTACTATGTAGTACTGTAATATCCATTTCCAAAGCTGAATACAGTGAAGTGAAAGTTCCAGGTTTTTAACAGCTGAACTTGAGTTGCAGGGTAACTTACTGTTTAGAAATAGTGCAGAACTTGAAGAATCTTGAGGAAGGAAGGGCTGAAATGGCACTGAAATGGAAATAGGAACTGCAAGCCCAAAGTTTTTAATCAGAGCAAGAATCCTAGAGTAAAGACCCCCATTAGCTTAGAGAAGCTAACTGAAAGAGCTGTGATACAACAATGAACAAACTGTGGTGTGCACATATATTGTCAGCACAGAATGCATATGATCAGAAGGCGAAGAACAAGGAGCTATCGCCGAATTAACAGCCCTTTATCGCAGCCAAAGTCGTGATAAATATACCTCCCCATTCACAAGCTGGTGTAAACAGCCCACAGCACCAGTTTACCCATGATAGCATCCACAAAAAACATTGCCACAGAGGACCCGTGCAACTATCGCTAATGAGATGCAGAGTGGGCGTTCCCGTGCCAAAATCCACGACAACATCACACCACAACATTCTCAACGACCAGCCACATCGGCGATACAAACACAAAACAGGCGGACGGCAGCCTGCACCACAAAAGGGAGACAAGCCCAGGGCCACACCGAAAGGGTAACAGAAGCCATGGAGCCACCCATTATGCGGCCCGGACACCCCAGAGGGCCACAACACCCACCGACACCACACCCAGGCCCGCAACACCCCCCCCCTCCTGGGACCTCCCCCTACCCCGGACTAAGAAACTGCACACCAACACCACGAATCCCAATACAAACATTTTGCCTGATGTCGCACAGCCGGAAAATCAACAGACATGCGTGGCCAGAAAATGGAGACTCAGTCAAACAGCAATGCAATCACCAACACAAGACACCATACAAACAAAAGCAGAGACAACCCTTAGGATGAGTCCTAACTCCTCACTGGACAATCTGTAGCACACAGCCTGGAAGACCAAATCCGAGAGAAGAAGGTGTGCCATGCGCCCAACAAAGGAAAGAGACGGAGTGAGATTGCACAAGCAGCGCAAGGCCTCTCGGGTCGTGTCCCAATCTCAGCGCCAAAGCCACATCACATTCCGAAAACACAAGTAGTAGTCAGACAAACATCAAGGATGAAAGCTCCATTGTACCAATGCAGAAGGTGGGAGGACACCTGCACCTCTGACCTTGGTCCAGAACGCACCTGGAACACCCTGAGAGAGATGCCATGGCAGACGGGGACGACTCCCACACCACGCATTCCGCAAGTGAACTATCCGACTCATCCGCACCCCACACACAGAAGCCCCTGCCTGTGGTACCCCCGCATGGGAAGCCCTTGACACTCACAGAAACAGCAACCCACTCTCCTCAACGTTTCACACACATTTGAATCATTGCTCAGAGCTGTGGCATATCCTCCACACAACTGCCGCAGTTCAGAAGAGTGCCGGTTCCACGTGACGCACCAACGCAATGGCAGGCCATACTGGGCACATGCACAACCCCCGTCACGTGGAACAGTACCGTGCACGTATGTTGCATTTACTGGACACAGTGCTACTGGCAGTGCTGCGGATCAGTTACTGGCTCAGATTCCGCATTGCTTACGTCACCTGCGTCCAGCCCTGGTTCCACTGCCGAACATGCACATTCGAGTGTCCCATGGATGTCTGCCTATCCAACACAACTGTTGATGAATTGGACTATGACTTGTGTCTGCGTTCCCTGTTGGATCACGAACAGGAGTGTAACCGAGACAGCCGTGCATGGGACGCCCTGACATACTGCGTATGTATTGGTAGTTGTGCATGAGAGATTGCACAATTCCTCGTGCGCAGTGACCACATCCAGGCGCTCCCCTATTGGGCTGTGTTGCGGATTGGTGAAATGGCGTGGGCTGAGCACACCTGCCTGGACCACTTAATGGATTGGCTCACCCTGGGGTTCCTTGAACACGACAACGACGTACTATTGGAACACATTGCACATGAAGCTGCTCGGGCATTCATGGACGAGTAACTACGTTCCTGCAGCCACATCCGATTGTCACCCACAGCACATGTCCCACCAACTTGTTGCATCGTGGGGATTGCTCACATATCCCACCACAACAGAGGACACATCTGCCTTCGTCCGGGCTCTGGATGCATGTGCGTGGAACAACGCGTGTGTGCAAGGTGATGCAGGTCCATGCTCGGTGCAACACAGCATCGTTTGGCAACGTTGCCAATTCGGACACCCTGCTGGGGGAGAGCACACACATGGCAATGTAGCAAGACATGTGAACCTGTCGGACCCTCAAACCTGATCACTGTCAGCAGAGCAGACAATCAGCGCACTCCGGAGGGAGAGTACTTTGCAGATCCCATGGGCAGTGAGTCGTGCCCCCTCATACGGGGCAATGGGCAGACGCCAAACAACACATGACTCATCCAGCAGGGCAAGGTGGGCTGAGACCATTGCCATCCGTGATGAATGTTGCCCATTTTAGCCCCAACATTTCCTGAACCTCGACATGTACCCATGCTGCGTGTAAGTGTCTTAAGCATGTCCCTGCCTGTTGTGGCCGGTGCCTCGTTCGTACAGACACTCACATGCCAATAAAGTCTATGCAACTCCACTGGTGTCTAACTGTGAGGTGTGTTGTTTGGATTGTCCACTTGTGTGCCACAATGAGCATCGTCCCTACACAGGGAGGAACTTACTGACGCATGTGCAATGGGGGTGTGTCCCTTTGGCAAGCTCCACCTCTGTGAGCCAGACATTGTTTTTGGATAGGTGCTGGACGACATGTGCACTTACGTGACATCAGCAATGTGAGTATGGTGTCCAACCTTTGACCATGTGGAGCAATGTCATATATCACAACAGGATGTGTCTACACAGATGTGTGTGAGTAGGTATGCAAAGTGAACTTCTGGTGTCACATGTGCTGTAAGACACCACTCCTGGCTTGCTTTCGTTTGGGTCAGTCCTACACACAGCCCTATTCAACACATGGACGTGTGCCTACGTTGGGGGTTGTGAGATTGTTTTTGATGTGCAATGAGGACACAGCTAGTACTCACCTTCACAGTCATCCAATTGGCCATGTGTCTCGGGGATACACATGCACATAGATGTCAGTTACCAGGGTGTACCTTCATGTGCAATCATTGTTCCTAGATCCAGCCATACCTCCATACGTGAGTGAACATAGTGATGACACATCTGTGTGATTTAGAATGTTTTATTCACATTCAGGTGATTGACGAAGCTGGGGCTGTACATGGCCATTCAAGCCCACAACACATGGAAGTCCAGTGGTGTGCCAACTAGAGTCCTTTGGGGACTGCACAGTGATTGGGAAGAGGGAGAGTGCAGTCCGCAGCAGGATAGCTGTGTAATTGGCCAGTGGTGAAGAAATTGCAGTCCATGTCGGAGTCCGGGTGAAAGTCGCAGAGTGTTCCAGGGGTCACTAGGAGGTGTTTCCCAGGCCATGATGCATAGGTCATAACCAGGCAGGGACAGGCCATACGGCGGGGATGACTGCTACTGCCTCCTTCCTCACACAGTAGTTCACATCCCATTCTTACTCCCCTGATACGGGTTCTGTGTCCAGTGTGTCCGGTGTGTGTGGCGGGGTGATGGCTGCATCACTGTGTGCCACTGACACATCAGACTGCGAAGGTGATGTGGCAGCATCACTGTGTGCCACGGACACATCAGGGGTCAGAGCTCTGTGTGTCGATGTTCCCACTGCAGTCATCTGGGAACGGCTCAGTGACAGCAATGGCAAGATGAAGTACTGCAGGGCATTGAAGTCCCCAGCTACTACTCGCTGGTGTCCATCCGTGTCAGACATCCTTACAGCATGCATCTGCTCCATGGTCTCCATTGACCTCCGCATCTGTGCCAACTCTGTGCTGTCATGGCTGGTGCCTGTCTGCCCACACAGTTCTTGTGTACGATTCATGGCCCCAGCGAGGTCAGTCAAGTTCTGTGGCGGAGCATGGTGTGGACAGGGGGTGTCCATTAGGGACTGTACGTGGTCCCTGATGGGACTCAGACACCCATGTATGGCATCGAATTTGGCTGCCATGAGCTCGAAACCCACCCGCAGCTGTTCAGTCAACTCCACCTGGGAAGACCACACATGTTGTATGTGCTCCATGTATTGGTCAGGGGGGTCCTGGGAGACAGCCGTGGTGGGGTGTGTTTCCTGCTGTGTGGTCTGGGCAGGTGGTGGGGTCACCTCGAGGCAGCTGGCCTGCCCTGCTCCTAGGGGTGGGGTGCAGAGGCTGTCCAGTATCCGTTGGAGGGTATCTTGACATATGTGCAGGTTGTCCTCTACATCATCAATGATGGGGTTTGTGGTCTGCTCTGCAGTAAGTGTTGATTGTCCCTCTGAAATGTTAAGGGGTGATGCAGGTTAACAGAGTTTCACATATATGTTGTTGATTTGTAGATGTTTACATTCAGACTGCATGCCAATGTACATTGTGACTGTTTTGGGGGAACTGGCTATTTGATGGCAGTCAGTGTGTTTTCCGAATACATGACGGATGTGTGATAGTACCCGTTCATTATCATCCCACTGTGTCAGGCAATGCCAGATGTGAGTGGACAGTTACAACGCACAAGCGGAACCTGTTGTGAGCTCTGTCCCGTGGTGCTGGTGTTGCACATTGTACCACATTGCCGTCGTTGCTGATGTCCTGTGATTGCTATGTGTGTGTGCTGATTTGTGGGGGAGTTGCTTCTGCAGCTCTGATTTCGTGTAGCCTTCTCCCTTTGAGGCGGAGTGCCTTTGAATTGTGTGCTTTTTGGGGCCTGATTTGCTTTTGACTTGGGTCATGTGCTCTCGGACAGATTTTGTGGCCCTGGTGCATTGTTTGTCTGCTGCGTGTATTGTACGGCATGGGTTGTGGGTGCACGTGGACATGTCAGAGTGTGACCTGCTCCTTTACAAATGTGATCCGCACTGGGCTACCTCCATGTCGATTCGTGGGACATGGAAATCAAGATTTATCCAGCCTTGCACAGTGCCTGCCTACCCTAACGGACAGCCCCAAAATGGTGCCTGAGTAAATGTCCCATTAATACACTCCCCTTTCCATGAATGAAAACATTGACACTGTTACATCTCGACCTGCCCAACACCCCCATTGTTGTACTTGAGCTTTAGATCAAGCAGTACAATTTCCTCATATACTGCTTAACTTCCTTTAAGAAACAGAAACCTTTTCACCACTAGCATCCTTACTACTCTCCAGTAGATTCTGAGTGGTGTCACACCACTACAAGTAGAGGGATAGAGGAGGTGACCTTACATTCTGCTTGACCATTCCCCTGACAACGCAACATTTACCATCACCAAGGAATCATTCTTCTTTTTCTCAAAATGTTTCTTAAACCACAAGTTTGTATCACATTACTAAATGGCAAAAATCACAGACAAAAAGCTCCAAGCACTACAAATGGCCAAAGTCATCCTTACTTTTAGAAGAACATACATCAGATTGGTTGTATCACATTGATGGTAATAGTCTAGAGAAGAATACAAACCATGGCTTCCAATCACTTCCTCTGGCTAAGGTCCCTTGGAACTCTAGCCTTTACAAATTACCTGAGACACACCTCTCCCTTTCATTATTTCTAATACTGCTCATCTGTGGGCCCTCATCCTTGCTTTCTTCTGTGAATATAAACACAACCATTGATCCACCAATCTGCTTCCTGGTTCGGTTTGCATTTTTTCTCTCTTAACCCTCATAATACAGCCTCTGTAGTTCGCTTCTTGCTACCGATGATGCTAATACTACTACTACTAATTATGATAATAATAATAATAATAATAATAATAAGTATATCATCCAAAGAGTCAGAAGAGATACCACAACTCACCACTTCTTCATCTACCAGCCATCTAAGGAATTCTACTTTCCTATCCTCCTTCGACCTGGTCGCACCTTGCCCTGATGCCCGTACAAATGTCACTGCCTGCACTCTGTCACCATAAATTTCTGACATGGATGCCTTTTTCTATGTAGAGGGCTCCGCTGACCCTTGACCGGGATCACCCCAAATAATAATAATATTTAGAACAATAATAAGAATTTTAAAGCGCTCACTGGGGTAAGTCTCTTTTTCCCATAGTTTTTTACCATCAGTATTCACTTCTCCACCATAGTAGTTTAATATTTTTGTAAGTTCCCGGCTGGGTCTCACGTGAGTACCCTTCCCGTACTTTCACTTCCTTGGGGTGCACTACTGTCACTTGGACAGCATATTCCTCTTTCGGGTACTTGTTTTATTGCTCATTAGCATATTATTACAGTCTTTTGGCTGTGTTTGGCCCCACCCTGATTTATTCTATTTTATCATAATCTTACACATGTCCCTGCATTGCTAGGTCCTGAAGAGACCCCCAGCTGTTAACGGGGTCGAAACGCCGTCGACAATACTGAAATGAAATGAAAAGATCATTTGTAAAGCTCGATAGCTACCCTGAGGCGTCCTAGCGCTGCGGACAATCGCGTGTGGAGGGACGGAGGGGACCTAGTCTGATTTGTTGAACAGCAGGGTTTTTAGCTTTTTTCGAAAGGGCAGATGATTGGGCTCTGAGCGTAGGTGGAGGGGAAGAGAGTTCCAAAGTTTAGCCGAGTTGTAGGAGAACAACCGGACCCCACATCTGGCTCTCTTGATCTTGGACACTGTGACAAGAAATGAGGAGGCTGATCTGAGCTGTCTATTGGGTTGGTAGGGAGTGATCAGAGAATGGTTGATGATGGCGCCCGTTTTCCAAAAGGCTCGGTGAGCAATACACAGGCTCTTGAATAGGATTCTTAAATACTTAAATACGTAAAGCGAACCATTCACCAGTCTCTATTACCATATTAGAAGGCTGTGTTCATTATGTACTAATTTGATGGTCAACTTTGTCACTATGGAAACCATTTCTCTCTGTCACAAAATGTCACGCACTGTTTTGTAGGTTCCATGTTCACTTAGGGACACTATGCACTTATCTTGAATATAACTGTGATGATTAATGTATATAAATATTCTGAATTTACAAGTATCACATTGTATATGGTCTTACTTCTCATTTGGACATCCTCCTTACCCCTGTTTATTGCCATTGTGCGTATCAATATTGTTTACTGCTTAGATTTTTCCAGAGGAACCACTGTTTGTGGTTATAGATTATGTACCCTGGTTCCATGTGAGTAGGGTGTCCCTTGCTTTCCTTTACACGAGTCTTAGGTGTTAGAGCTGTGTGGATGTTGCAAATGGCATTATTAGGGGACATTCAGTGCTTGTTGATTGTGAAAATCCTTTGTTTGTCATACTTAGGCATACAATGGCAGTCAGAGTATGGTTATGGGTGCTGGAGCTTTATGCTATGCTGTGCTTTTTGAAATTGGCATCTGTTGAATTGCTGTGTGATGGTGGAGCGTTACACTGGCCTCTTGCATTGTTGTGAACAACCTGTCCTCTTTTAGTGCTGTGTGGTGGGTGACACAGAAGTTGCTCACATTGTTGTTATTTGGTTATCTCTATGTTTTATTTATTCTATTTCTGTATAATGTGGACTTAGCCCTGAAGGGTTTTCAACGCTTTATGCAGAGATCACAGAGTTAATTGGCGAGAGATGCCGGTGACAAACACACAGATAGACGTTTACATAAACATTGTGGGCATAGGACATATTCATTGTCAGACTATCAGCATTGGATGCTTACATTTACTTGGGCAAGGTGGACATCCGCAGTCCAAGCCAATAAAAACCCACCAAGTATAGGGAGGCCAGGTTGAGACTAAGAAGGAATAAGGAGAGGACAATTCTTGAAGGAGGGATCTTGACCAAAAAACGAGAACCCTTTGAGAATTGTTTTCTGTGATGCACCTACAGGCAACCAGGGTGTCAAGTAACAGCTAGTGATCAACAGTTTTGAGGGCCACCTTACAAGGGGATTTCATTCTACTCATCAAATGTACCTCCTCAGATGGAATGTTTACTTCAGTGTGTACAATATTGAGGGCTGCAAGGTTTTTGGGGGAGTGTATTGAGCACCAGGTCTTTTCTTCTTTCCTCATTGTGTGCAGATTCATATTCAGGCCATGAGAGTGCCTTGGAACATTGGGATTTGGAGTGACTGTCTACTAACTACACAGGGCTGCCTGAATATGAACAATGGTTCTGAGAGTGGAGCTGTAATGCTAAGGAAGCTGTGAATGTCATCTGTTGGGCAGAGGTGAAGACTGGAAAGGAAAGGTTTGGATGGAACATTTTCAAAGAATCCGGGGGTGATCGTCGAATGTCTGGTTTGACCTTTATATGGGGAATATTAAGATATGATGCTACAGGACATTGAAGATTGGTCATTGCAAACAAATATGGAGAATTGAAAGTAGTCAAGATATGGGGTTCCCTATGGGGTGAGATCCAGATTACTGCTAAAATTACCGATGGGTTCAGAGATGGGAGAGGTTTGGTGAGGAGAGGATTAGAGGTTCAGTAGAAGACAGATTGTGTGCAAAAAGTAATTTTATACAATAATAATTTCATATAACACTATATAAATAAAGAATAATAGCATTTTGTCACAGCCAGGGATGTGGAGTGCGTAGGAAAGAGTAAGAGGTGAGTGGTGAGGGATTCAAAGGTAGTCGTGAAGCAGGGTGCAGACTGGCAACTAAGACATCGGGGAAGAGCGACAATAGAACCCTGGTTTTCATATGTTTGTCATGGGTGTTGATGTGAATAAGTTATGGAGAGAGTCTTTGGGCATGTTTACCTTTGTAGAGTCATTTTAATGTGAGGATAGAAGGTTACAGGGACAATATAGTAACTCGCATGTGGCAATCTCGTTATGACCGGTGATATAGGAGTTTCTGTGGGCTATCTGCCCAAGATCAGAAAGGAAAACAGGATCCGAAATAGCAAATCAGTAGGGACCTACAAGGTGGGCACCTAGCACCGGACTCCAAAAACTGCATTATCTAAAAAGCCATCACGACTGACACCACTGACTGCCTGGCTGACAAGCTCAAAAGAAAGCTCTGGTGTCTCTCTGTACACCCAGAGACTGAAGAAGAAGAAGTGGAAAAAAGAGAACACAAGGCAAGAGGCCTTCACCATCTATGCAACAAGAATCTGGAAAGAGATGCTTGTATCCAAAAGGATAACCACAACGCTGTTCCAACTCAAGAAAGGGCTGGGGGCACACCTCTTCAAAGAACACTGCATCACAACGCAGCTCCCCTGTCCAACCACTAATTGAGTGTACCATTGTCTTTCACCTCCTACAGCGCTCCACTGCCATTTGACTAGGTTTGCAAAATACACATTAAAAACACATACAGACAAGCATATATTTGGGCATCAATTGCCAGAAGGAATAACAGAGGGGACACCTAACTTCTAATCCTTTGGAGTGCTAACACTGCTCACCTGTTCCCTCCAGGACTAGGAAAAGTGATATACAACTGTAAATGACAGAATTACAGAGACAAACAGTAGAAGAGAGGTAGAGGTTTGGAGCATGCTAGGACTGATTAAGTGAAATAGATTTAACAGAATAGATGGTGAAGAAATATGGGACAGATGGAAACCAATCAGTGGAGCAAGCTACACAGCAAAATACTATAGATGCACATCAAAGAAATTAAGCGCATAGATAGTAGGTGCCCTCAAAATATAAATCCTTTCGAGTTGTTCACTACTAGCGCTACTACAGTGTTGCGTTTGGTGGCGGTGAAAACTCTTCAGTATATGTGATTAGTGATGTTGCATTCGCCCGTCAAACTGTTTGGTGATTTTGATGCCTCTTTGGTTGCTGACTGTGGCAATGTCGGACCCTCTTACATGTTATTATTTGTAGGTTGTTGCAATTGGAGATTTGAGGGATCCCTCGACATGTTCTGCTGGGTGATTTGAAAACCTCTTTGGTTGTTGCAAGAGCTGATATTTTGGTATATAGCAGTGCTGTTTTGGTTGATATTGTGACGTCATGTGTTCAATGAGTGGAACATTTGGGGCCTCCCATTGGGGAAATTTGGATGATGTCAGAACATAAAGGGTTATAGCGATTTCTGGGCTGCGATGGGTGACATTAAAGCCTTTTTGGTTAATAGTTCGGGGGGAGCAGGTCCAACACCAGCTCCCCCTGACGTCTCTGCCTTCCTGAGGTCCCTCTAGCGATTGACCGTTTTTTCCCCGCCTCCCTCCTCCAGCTCTGTGACTTGTTCTGCGCCTCTGTTGTGTTTTTCCCCCCAAAGGTCATTGTATTTTACTTTGGTTACTGTTTTTTGTTGTTGCTGCCTCTCCCCTCACTTGTCAGCCTGCATCCCTGTTGCCAGTCAGCCCCCACTGCGCCGCACCATTTTTCGGCCATTTTTTGCCGACACCTCCTGCCTCCCAGCGCCCAACCCACCCCCAGGACCTACTTAAAGGAGGCCGCTGTATGGCCGCGCAGTGGACGCATGCAGCAGGCACGCCAAAGGTAAGCCCATCTTCGCCTTGACCACACCAGTAACCTTGGCTCCTCTGCCCTTCACCAGAACACTGCTGACAAGCAACGGTCCCTCAATCCCGGGAGGAAAACCAACTGCTGCAGCGCTGCACCTAGAACCGCAGGTAGGACATTTTGCCTGCCAGCACTGTTGCTTCACCTGTGACTCCCATACCCGTGAGACTCCGTCCCAGCCGACACCCGCCCACAGGTCAACATTCCACTGCGCGCCGCTCAACATCTGGTCCCTCTGCAAGCATGCCACAGAAATCTGGGACACCATCCTCACCCTTGCCCCCGACATTATGTTCATGCCCCCTCATCAACTCCTGACATCATAACTGCGATGCTCCTTGGTTACAAGATGCTTCCACTCAGGCAAACATGGCGGATGCATCACCATCATCCAAAAGGGCTCCCTCCAGTGCATCACCACTGAAGACCACAGTACGCCGATCATGGAACAGCTCAACGGTCAGATCAGAACAGACACTAAAACCACCTTCAGAGGAACCCTCACCTACAGACCTCCAGACCTTCATCCAAGCTTTGACAACACCATTTCGGACTTCATCGTCCCCGCTGGCAATCAACTCCAAACGCTACATCTTCCTAGGAGACCTAAACTTCCACCTCGAAGATCTCAATGACACCAACTCCGCCATCCTTCTGGAGAACATGAGCAGCATAGGCCTCTCGCAGCTGGTCACCAACCCTACGTACATCACAGGACATACTCTTGACCCAATCTTCTCCGCCAGCAACATAATTATGTTCTCTCGTGCAACCGAGCTAACCTGGTCAGACCACAGCATCGTCCATTTCACCATCACCGGCTCTCTAGAACCCCAGCCCAAATCGCCCACCCAGCCTCGCCAAAACTGGAGCAGAGTCACCGAACCCCTCTAGAGCTCTGCCCTCAAAGAAACCAAGCTCGACCTCTCCAACACCCTGGAACGCAAAGTCGAGAGCTTCTCAAACTGGATCTCCACCGCTGCTGACTCCATACCCCTCATTAGAAACACCACGAGCAGCAGCACCATCAAGCACGCCAGCTGGTTCACTCACGAACCGCTGACCCTGAGACGCAATTGTAAGAGACTAGAAAGGCATTGGTACTCCAAAAAAAAAACCACTGACCTCAGCTCCTTCCGGTACGCCCTCAACAACTACCACCACCACCTCAGGGAGAGCAAGAAGGACACCCCCATTAACAGCATTGCGGCGAGCGTGAACCACGCCAAGGAGCTCTTCAGCATCGTTAGCGAGTTCTCCTCCCAAGCCACCAAAGAGAACATGATACACCCCTCCCAGGCCCTCTGAAACAGCCTGATGGACTACTTCCACCATAAGATCATAGACATCTACAGATACTTCGACCCACAACCCACCGACCTCAATCACCCCTGCACATCAACCAACATCACCCTCGGCCACCAGCTCACCGACTGGAAACAGCTCTCGATCCAAGCAAGACACCACTACCATCATGAACTCAATCCACTCCGGGGAGCCCACGGATCCCTGCCCGCACCACATCTACAACCTAGGAAGGAAAGAAATGAGCAGAACCCTCACAGAGATCCTCAACTCTTCCATCACCACGGCCACCATCACTGCTGCATGAAAGCATGCGGAGGCCAAGCCACTCCCAAAGAAACCCTCTGCCGACTGTAGTGAGCTTAATAATTACCGCCCCATCTCGCTATTCCCTTTCCCTACCAAGGTCCTGGAGTAAGCCATCAACCGCCAGCTCACAGAGTACCTCAAAGAAAACAACCTGCTTGATGCCTCCCAATCCAACTTCTGATCCAACCACAGCACAGAGATCGCCCTGATCGCAGAAACAGAGGAAATCAGATGCCTCCTCGACCAAGGTGAGACAGCAGCACTCATCCTCCTTGACCTCTTGGCGGCCTTCAACCCTGTCTCCCACCCCACCCTCATCATCCGACTCCACAACATTGGCATCCAAGGCAATGCCCTCACCGGCCAAACTCAGAGCATCCATCTATCTCCCTTTCACTCTGTACACCAAAACATCATCCTGCGGCGTACCCCAGGGCTCCTCCCTCAGCCAAACCCTCCCCGACACCTACATGACCCCGCTAGCAGACATCGTCCGCACCCACAAACCCAACATCCTCTCATACGCCGCTGATACGAAGCTCATCTCTCCCTCACAGAGGACCCTGATATCCCCGGGGCCAACTTCCGAAACACCATGTCCAACTTCGCTATCTGGATGAAATCCAACTGCCTAAAGCTCAACTCGGACAAAACGCAAGAGCTCATCTTCGGGATTAAGCCCTCTTCCTGGGATGCCACCTGGTGGTCCACTGAACTCGGGTCCACACCAACCCCCCCCCCCCCCGACCGTGCACACCTCAGAATCATCCAAGACAGTCAACTGAGCATGAAGCAACAAGCCAATACCCTGTCTTCTTCCTGTTTCCACACCCTCCACATGCTCTGCAAGATCTTCCGATGGAGCCCCGCCTCCACCAGGAAAACAGTCACCAAAGCCCTTTTATCCAGCCACCTTGACTGCAGCAACACACTCTATGCTGGAGCCACCAAACAACTCCTCAACCGCCTCTAGACCGTCCAGAATACCGCAGCAAGACTCATCCACAACCTCCCCAGAAGGACCAACACCACCACCCACCTCAAAAGTCTGCACAGGCTACCCGCCCAGAAAAGATGCCTCTTTAAATTCCTGACACACACCTGCAAAGCATTCCACAACTCCCGGACCACCTACATCAACCACCTCCTAACGCCTACCGACCCACCAGCCAGCTCCGCTCCGCCTCCCTCGCCTTGGCTCACATTCCCCACATCTGTCAGAACTGCTGCGGAGGTCGTTCCTTCTCCTACCCAGCCACCAAGAAACGACCTACCCCTACACCTGCAAACCGCCCCTTCACTAGAAGACTTCCAGAAGTAGCTCAAGACATGACTTTTCGACCAAGGCTCACAGAACGCCATCTCCTGGAGACCCCCTGGGGCGACAAGTTGATCTACACAAGACCAATTGATTGAGGTCTGAAGAACTGTGTTATCATACATTTATACCTCTTGAGGTGTGCATATTAATTATTGAAGTCAGAATATCGACAGAACTAAATATCAAGGATAAAATATCAACAAAAAATCAACAGGTAAGTAAATCTAGATTGTCTATTCCTAAATCCATTAATATGTAGCACGCGGTACATGTGTCTTCAAGTTACGTAGATGTTGAGTTAGGAATAGTAAATGTATGCTTCCCTATATGCACTTACCTTTGGATAGTCTGTCCTGGACATTTTTGAATGTCGATATTCTTCATTCAGCTGTACAATCATTTTTTGAGACGTTGCAAGTGAGGATATTGGGCGCTGTTGTGATGCTGCTTCCGGTGATGGAGTTGGAAATTTACACTAGTGTGCCCAATGGTAGTTGGTGGGCATGGCGACATTGGGATGTCTTGGAACATGTTTGCCTTAGTGGTTCAGAAGCGGAACCATTTAGGGCAGTTTCACTGGAATTCCTTGGTGACTGTCACGTTCCGGCCTTAGGTCATGCTAAATATGAGCTGGGACAAATCCAGGGTTATTAATTCAGGAGTCGTTGAGTAATTCAGAGAAGTAAAAACAGGAAAGATTTAACAGAAACAAATTAGCCCCCGATGTGTGTACCATGAAGGTCCTTCTGTTCCCGCCACCCCCTCCTTTCCTCCCGTCTCCGTAAACAGAGAGTGGGTTTAATTCCGAAGATTATGACAGAGAGTAGCGGTACAACAAAGCCTTATTGTGGAGACAGGCGGATTACCGCGTCAAGTGACCGAGCGGGTCTGGGACGGCTTCATCGGAGACACCGCTCCAGTCGGCGCAGTGTGTCGGAGGGTCGTGTGGTGGACGTGGCGGCCCAGCCCGTGCTCCGCGAGGGAGCGCGCCACGCGGGAGCGTGACAGGGGGGCCTCGGAGTGTCCTCGCGCGCATGGAGGTGAGTGCCTGGCCTGAGGCGCCCTGGCGGGGGAGGGCACGTGCGAACAGTGAAAGCTCCTCTGTTTCAGCTGTTCGGGTATTAATTTATTTAGGACCAGTCTGATCAATAGTCCTTTCCCGCGCTTGTCAGTCACTGACCTAAAACCTATTTCAAACGCTTTGAATCCAAGTTGGGGCAGAAGGCGCCCTCTCTGTTCTTCACCCTAATGTGCCCCTAGACAGTACTGGATACAGCTGTACTGGTATCGTAATGCGACCTGAATATGTTTTTATTCGCAATGCGCTTCGAGGCATTTCTTCAACCTTAGGCAGTGGAGCGCTCTAGGAGCAGTTTAGAGAGGATTACTCGGCGATCAGCTACAGCTCTGACGTCCCGGTCGGTGGAATGCAGGGGCGTAGCTACCTACCACCATTGAACCCTTATAATTGCTGTATATTACTAGTACCCTGGGAGCAGTCTAAGGGGCCATTTTCCTTTTTTGCACCAGGCCCCGTGGTGGCATCCATGCTAAACTACTGGTGGAATGCACTCGGCGGGCACCAGGGAGAGGTCATCAAAATGCGGCCTACTCCCTCTCAAGCAGACGCAGACCCCCTACCCCTACCCACTCCTATTTTGTCCCCCACTGTATATTTGGCGCTCGTGTTAGTCTCTTGGGATCCTCCTCAGGCAAGAGCTTGGCTTTACCAGAGCATTTGATAACGAGTGTGGCTGGGGACGAGTCAGTCACATGTAGAACCGCAGTTTGAAGTGATCGGCCCTTACCTTTTAGCCCTTCGCCTGTATGACTGACTCTTCCCAGCCCTATCAATCGTTCAGAGGTGTATCTGACATGAATGATTTTACTCAGCCCTAGAGACGTTTTAGAGTCGGCTAGAGCCCGTTGTGTGACTGACTTCCTACAAGACTACTAGCCTGTTAGTGTCCATTGTTCTGTCCCTTCATCTCTCCATCACCTCTCTTCTCTCTCACTCTTTCTGTCTCATCTCTTACACTGGAAATACTAAATTCGTGAAGTGACCTTGATCTAAACCCAGAGCAGTCACAGAAGCCCAACCAGCAGAGGCTTAACATAGGCCCCAGTGGTGCAAAGGGGAGCCCAACCCTCCAGGAGGTCCAGGCCCCAGCAGCACAAAGGGGAGCCCAATCCTCCAGGAGGTCCAGGCCACGGCCCTTCAAGGGGGCCCCCACTGAGCTCAAGGCCAAGGAATATCTGTAAGGTATGGAAGACTCGGGCGCCCCGAAAATGAAAAAATATCTTGTGTGTGCACTCAGTAAAATATTCTAAAGTATTTACTTGTTTACATGCTCTCTTGCTGTATGCACTGCCCTGGGGGCACACACTGTAAATGAAGGAATTGCTGGCAGTGCCCCGCTTGCCAGTCCCAAGATGCACTGACAATTAGACCCGTGGGCTCAGTAAAAGTTTTCGCATTTTCTCAAAATGATAAGCAAAAAACGAAACTTGTTGTTGCTGATTTTAATACTTATTATTTTCGTCATATGATGGTTTGCAACATATCCATCTCAAACATCCTTGAGACGACCATTTATATTTGTCAATGAAATCGAATGTTTCACTCCAATGATTTGAATGTCCCAATACATTTCGGGTTGAAACCCCCTCATCAGGGGTAACTGAGTTTCTCACCGGCGATTTACTGGAGATGCCAGGGGAAAACTCGAGCGTCCAGTTCCTCTCTTCTCACCCTTGACAGAACCCAGACCCTGTCTCTTTGGCACGGTCAGAGTCAGGCACTGTGTCCTCTGTAGTGTGAGAACTCGGGCATTGTCATGGCATGTTCGACCTCAGATCCTGTCTCAGCATTGTCAGAGCTCATGCGATGACCCCTAAGCTCTGTCTGAGTGCAGGACATGTCTTTGCATTGTTACTGCACAATTCTTGCCCCCTCAGCTTTATCTGAAGTCATTATTCTGATGCAGATTGATCGAGACTTTATGCTATCGCAAAGTTACGCAAAGCCTTGGTAAGCTATTTGCTTTCCAAGGCAAAACGTTTTTTCACCGGAAGGTTGCCATTTTTGAAGCACAGATAGGTCTTTGCACTCCATTGCATCAAGAGGGAATTCTATTCTTGGTACTTGGGCATTCCAATGCTACTACACATGATTATTGACGCTAAGCCAGATTTACAAAGCTTGCCAGGCCTGGCTTTGCGTAAGCAAATGCCTGCTTGAGGCAAGCACAAAGTCAGGGAAATGTTTTAAGGGGTAGATTTATCAACACTTTGTGCTGCTGCAAAGTGACACAACTACTTTAAACAACAACGGTCCCTAGAATTTTTCGAGATATATAGGAGAATAAATACAGACTTGATCAGTACTGTATTGAAGGGACTTGTCCAGCCGGACAGAGGTCAATTATTTACTTATACGTTAATAAACAAAAATTAGTACATTAATACACAAAGAGTCCTGTTTGAACAAAGGAAGATGTGCAAAACAAAAGGACACAACAGGGGCTCAGGCAAAGCACATGGTTTGTTGTAGGGAGCCAATAAAAAGTTACAAGCAAACAAATCACATAAACACCTTTACACTTTACAATGAGCTATTTTTAGCATATAAGGTGTTATTAAAGTGTCGACGGCGTTTCGATCCATTGGGAAAATACAGGGATCATCATCAGGACCACAAGTATTATGACTGTTGAATAGAGCCTGAATAACCTGGGGCAAAGGGAGGGGGAGAAAGGAAAAATGGGGGGTACAATTAAGACAATTTAAATAAGGAGATTGACTGACAACTTAGACAGGGATGAAGAAGACGTGTTTAGGTGCTGTAAATTTAAGTGAACAGAGACAGCGGCGGTGATATCTACAGTGCCAATAGAAAGTGTGTGCTAAAAGTGCATAGCGATAGAACAAGGATGTAAGCATTTGTTGCCGAATACTCGTAGGTTTAAGGATAGTGAGCAGGTGAAGGTAAACAAGGTTAACAGCAAAGTGACACAAAGCAAGGACGTGTTGATAAAGTATCTACTTTCCAATGCAAACCGTTTCTGTGCTAGAAAGTAGCCCTTAAAGTAATGCAAATAGCGTTTTGCACTTTTTTGCGTCAAGGGTGCCTCCCATGGGTGGTAAATGAGCATTCCCACTCTACCACTCAGGGTTCTTGAAGCTAAGCCCTATCTACTAAAATTGTAGACAAAGGGACAAAGAGTGTCTGGTGCTGGTTTTAAGAGGCCTGTGGTGTACAACACACATGCAACGTGTGAGAAGTTTAAAAGTTTGTCTAGGAATAGTATTTTGTACTGGATGGCTTACCTTCTAATACAAAACCTATGCAAGACGTCACTACACACCTTAGCACTATGGTCCAGAGGTGTGTGCACGGCGCTGTAGGCCACCTGTTTGTGCTCCAGTGCAGGGGAAGAGAGCAGCAGCACCCTATCTTAGTAAACATGGGGTCTGCTCTGCCCTCTCCCCAACACAGCACTGCGGTGCATTGTGCTATTCTTTAGTAAATTCCCCCCATTTTAATTTCTCATAATATTTTGAACATTAAATGTGTGCTGCACCGTACAGCACACATCCAATCTAGGAAATATAAAAAAAATTGTTTGAGTATAGAATTTGGTACTGGAAGGTTCTCCTTCCAGTACAACACCTGTGCTAGACAGCACGCACAATGGTGCAAATGTGTGTGCACCAGTAAGCCATATTTTGTAAACATGCCTCTGAGCTGCACTGTCTTCATTTCACAGCACAGCAACTTTGTAAATCTGCCCCTCTCTCTTGTGAGCACAGCGAGAGATTTAGCGCCATCTTCTCTCCACACCTTCTAGCGCCTCTGTTTTCCCAGCCCTACTCGAGCTCCTCGCGCCGCACTGTTTATAAGCAGAGGGATGAGCCGGGACGGGGCTGTGTATATATTTATACTGCCTGGGAGCCTCAAGGCCTGGCTGACTCAGCGACCCATGTTTGGTAAAGAGCATGCTTTCAGGACAGTAGAAGTTCTCTGGTTCCTAGTATGCTGACAGGACTTCACCATCGATGCAAAGGACTGGCCAATGACCTGCAGGTGTGTGAGCGAGCGCGCGTGCCACTGAGCTGCTGATTTTGTGTTTGCATGCAGGGGAGTCTGCCTCAGAACGTGAAGATACTTACTTGTCAGTGTGTTTTTGTTAATAGGTGTGTTTCTTATGTCTTAGTGTGTCGGTGTTATTTTATGTTTGTTCATGTAGCTGTTTATGGGACGAAGGCTGTGTATGGGTGTGTATTTCTTCTGTTAGTGTCCGTATTAATACATGTGTATTTGCTTATGCAGCAGTTTGTATGAAGGTTGTATAGATGTTAATTTGGTTATGTGTCTCCTTGTCTCTGTCGATAGGTGTGTATTTTCCATATGCCAGTATGCCTGTGTTCACAGATGTGTCTGTTCACTCTGTGCCTACAAATGTGTATTTTATCATACTTTATTCTGCGTCTGTCGTTGCTTGGCTGTTTGCATCTTTGCCCACTTGTTACTGTGGTTTTGTTTCTACATGTGAGTTTCCTAATGTGTCATTTTGTCATAAGTCTGGCTGCGACTGTAATGCGCCTCATTAGGTCTAGCTAGGAAGTGTGGCTCAATGATTAGAGCGGCAGGCCCTGATGCATAGGTCTAGCCCGGGACCAGGGTTCAATTCCCCGCCTCGGCGGGTCTTGGGCTCAAAATTCCACGGACCTGATAATTCTCGCCTCGGTGCCATTCCAATCATGGAGTCCCACTCTGCAACTCTGGGCAATAGCTAGCTTAATCTCCACAACGGCCCCCACAACGCTAAGGATGCCTGGCCTCCACCTTGGGGGTGCCCAGGAGTGGAGGCCTCACAGGGAAAGCCAGGATGGGTTCCACAGCGGTATTCGTACAAGCGCCTTGAGACCCTTGCGGGTGAGTAGTGCGCTATACAAGTATCAATTTACATTACATTACATTACAGCTATAGACAGCTCTAGCTGCCTGAGTGCTTAATTTGTAAAAGAATGAGTGCCAGCCCCTGAAGTTCCGTGGAGTGCGCCGAATACCAAGGCTGTGTAGTCTTGAATTCACCTTAGGCCTCCCAGTACCAGATACTCTCTGCTTCTTTATCTCACTTTTGTGGGTTTCGTTCTTTGTCCCATTATGACATTTTTTCCCACTTCCTCTTCCTTATGCCCCCCCCCCCCCCCCCCCATGTGTTTTTCTCTCTCTTGCTCTCAGGTAATGTAGAATCAGGAAAAATAAGTACCAGTCTCCAAAAATAAGTGCTGGTGGCCCCCACCGGCAACCACCGTCTCAAAATAAGCACTTTTTTGCATGATCTCATGCCTTCCATTCTTCAAAAACGTTCTGTAAGGTTTAGAAAGAGAGTGGGCTTTGGGTTATCCTACTTCAGCGAATAGCTTTCCTGTATTTATTATGGTCTGCCATCGCTTTGATGGGCTGTCCATCGAGACCATTGCATTCCGTAGATGGGTGCATGCTCCACTTTCTGAGCAGGAAGTTTGAGTTGAGAGAAGCGTGCAGAGTCTCCCCTGTGGAGAGGGTATGTTTTGTTTTGTTATGCTATGTTACATATGTTATTCACATTTGTATAACGACATCTGCCATTTATATGACTTTCTCTAAACATCCTTTGATTCTACTGATTGGTTATGTATATGGGTTGGGTTGAATGTGGTTAGTAGAGATTAGTTAAAACCCCATTTTTACTACTGGTTAATTTTGGTTGCTATGTAAGTAAGATGAGTTTGATCAAGATAAATACTTATCTCATGTGGTATGTGTATGACTAAGTGTGCATAAGGAGTTTGCTGCTTTTCGTTGTGTACAGGGTTAGTTACTCATTGCCGAGCTGTGCAGATTGTTTTGTAGACTGACATCATGTTTAGAGTTGTGTGTGTAAACGGTGGTATGTAATTGGTCTATGTTGATGTGGTGAGGAGCCAGTTCGATTTAATTGGCAGACATTGCCATCTGTGTGACATTGGTGCCTTGTTGTGCACAGGAAGGTGCCAATGTTATGTTTAGCATTTTTTATTTTGGAAAAGCACATTTTTTAGTCAATGTTAAGGTGATTTGTAATCGGTATGTCTTGTTGGATAACTAATAATAACCTGAGTATGGCATATTGGAGGTGAGTTGAGTGTGTTTGATAGATCTGTATACTGTGAACTGATAGGAAGATTGAGTGGTATATTGTGTATCTGGCAATAACTAACTATTCGCCAAACTCATGCTGCATTGCACACATATGGGTGTTATGTCAAGGAAGGCATATAGATAGTTGTATTCTCCTGTGGGAAAGAAGCAAGATAAAGCAGCCAGCACACAATCTACAAAGCAAATAGTATAAAACAGAGCAAGCTTTGGGATACAACAGTGCTGTGCGTACACATGAGCACATACATGCGTACACAGACCCCTCCCCGCCCTTAACAATATTAATGTACAGCATATTACACTCTGTTCATCTGCATACTACATCCTATTGAACAATGAGGAACACTTTACCAGAGTAAGAGGAGATCCTATCAAAGCCATTCAGACAATTATTGAGAATAGTACCACAATTAAGCTAGACAAGGGTTTTTCAGAAAGAATGAGTTTGATTTTTTAAATAAAAATCACCCTAAGACGCACCTACTAGCTAGACTTTTTCCCAAGATCCACGAAGACTTGGAGAATTCTCCAGATAGACTAGTAGTGTCAGGTTGTGGTTCTGTTTGAGAACCTCTCTGTGAATATGTTGACTTATCCTTAAAAAACATTTGTTTTAATATCTCGGGCTTTCTTTAGGGATAGCATGGATTTTATCCAACACCTCGAGGGTCTTTCCTTTGACACTAACTCACAACTGCTAGTAACTATGCTATGACTTGTAATTCAGATTCCAAAATACTTTTTATTTTAATAAAAAAGGTGTAGTCATGGGCATTGGATTCGTATTGGATCTGGCTAATCTGTTAATGGATAACTAAGAGAAGCAGCTATTTTTAGGTCTCGCCTGACCCAGCGCATGCGCTGGTCTGGCGAGACTTTTTGAGAGGGCTCCAAAAAGTGCTACCAGGCCAGCCTAGAGCTACAGTGCATGTGCGCAGGCGCGCGCGCGTGTCGCGCTTGACCGCAATTACTTTCACTTTCGCGGCCGCTTGGCATAGCCAATAGGTCTCGCTTTTGGGACCTTATAAGTATTTAGTTATGCAAATGTTGCATGGCTAAACACTTATAAGGGCCCAAAGGCGATACCCAATGCTTGTTTTTTAAAGACACCAGTCCTTTCCTTTACAACCTTAATTTGTGGGTTCATAAAATTGATGATTTTTTTTAGAGTGGATCAATCTCCAAGCTAGTGATATTCCGTTCAGCATAACCTACTGTACATGCATAATTTCTTTCTTAGAGCTCACAGTCAGAGCCTGGTATGACAAGCTTTTTACCACACTGTTTCGTAAACCAATAGAAAGGAGCTCTTTGTTAATGTATACCAGCCATCACCGTAGAATCTAAGAGGCAGTGGCGTAACGAAAGTTGAGGGGGCCCCCCTGCCATGCACAGCGAGGGGCCCTGCTCCGGATTTAATCCTAGCTATTGGGCCTGAGTACTGTGCTGAGGGGGCCCCCTGCAGCTCGCCCCCCCCCCCACCGCGGGGGATGCTGCGGGGGCCTGTGTTACGCCCCAGCTAAGAGGCAAACTACCTTCTGGTCAATTTCTGAGATTACGGCGGAATTACACTATGAATTCGAATTTCTTTAATGAATCTGGCTCTCTGATAGAGAGACTGCTTGAGAGAGGGCATCCAATACGATTACTGAAGCAAGCCCGAAAACAGGCCGGATTTACCCATAGGGAACACCTTTTGGTACATAGACCAGAAAGTGATCAAAGGTCCATCTTTTTCAGCACATTTTGTAAAACAAGCAATGTGATTAAAATATATTGTACAAACATCGGCATTTAGTGCCAAACACCGTCAATCCAACAATCACAATGACAAACCAATGTGCTCTTTTAAGAGGTGACAAAATATACGTGATACGGTTGCAAGTGACGCATTACCCAATATTACCCTACCTACTGTCACAATGGCCTTTTCCAATACTTAAGGGGCACTACAAATGTTGGTCCTGCACGACATGCAAATATTGCTTGGAGAAAAAAAGGTTCCAACATAATGATGTCACATATACTTTGAAACATTTCAGCAGTTGTAATACAAGTGACGTAATGTATGCTGTATGGTGACCCTGCAACAAAATATGTGTTGGTCAGACCACACAGAAAGCAAAGAGCGGGATCTTACAACATAACAGCCATATCAAGTGTGGCACTATACGAGCACAATTGGGCAACCACTTTATGCGCTTGGGACACACAATGAATGACATAAGATGGCCGATCTTTGACGGTGCATCTCCTAACCTACGATGCAGAACTTTCCCAACTGCATAAGCTCTACATCCATGCAAATGGATAGAGCATTTCAAATCCATTGACTTTGGACTAAATGGAACAGGTGAATGGGATCAACTGGTCAAATTTTGAATACCTAAATAACCTGAACTGTGCCAATCATTGACTTGCCCTTTATTTTGTAAGACTTTTTTCTTAATCAATACTTGTTAAACCATGCTGACAGAGTATTCTGTGTACTGGTTCCCAATTGTTTTATTTACCTTCACATTAAGTCTATAGGGGAATAGTTTTTTCCCCCATTTTCAATTTATGTATGTTGCTTCCTTACTACGGTATATTAAGTCTATGACCCCTTGTGCAGAGTATGCACTTGTGCCACATTCTGATTGGTCGTAGAGAGATTTATTTCCTTTTTGGTGCCTTTATCAATGGAACACAAGGTTTGTGTCCATCATTCCCTTGCTGCACATTTAAACTGTTTTTAAGGGTGCCAATATCAGAAAGAAATTTAGATACCTAATATTTCAAGTTATTTTTGAAAGTCTATTTTCTTTGTTCATTGTAGCAATCAAAGGGCTTTCGAACCATGTAAATTAGTGTCTTTTTTAGACAATTGTTTTGGGTATTTCCCCCCCCCCCCCCTTTTTCCAATAACCATTTCCTTGAGATTGCTCCTCATTTTTTCAAAAAATTAGCTTGTAAAATGGTCCTGCATTTCTTTTTTGAAGACGATTACGGCTGCCTCCCTGTGCCTTTTTTCCATATTTATAGATGGCTACCAGTACTCGTACCAGAGCTGTTCTCTGCAATCAGCCGAGACATGCCGTGGGTAAGATTGGTCAGCACTTCCCTTTGTCAAATCCCTTGGGTTAGCTGCTTTCTGACTAGTTATTTTTATTTTGTATTTTTTCATTAGAACCATTGATGCACTTATTACACTAAGGTATTTTCTTTGTTTATAGTGTTTTCACACAATAACCTCAATTTTTCATCAATTGGTTGATTTGAATTTCATGAGCCTTGGCACCTTTCATTTCCCTTTTGTCTATCACCAGGTGTAATATCAAAGGGTGAAGCATTCACCATCGCAGGATTTTTATTGTTAATGAAATTGTGTTTTGATTAACATGATTAAGAGTCCAGGGAAATTGACTTGCACTTGTAGAGGTGAGTCTTTCCACCAGGGCTGCAGTCATTTATACATAATATTACAGCCACTACCTTTATCAGTGGACTTAAGGGTGGTATCATTGTTCTTTATAAGTTGCTATCTGTTAGCTTGTCCTGATGAAGACCCGTGATAAATCGTTTTGAGGGCTGAAACATTAATGGTTATCTTGCTTGGCAACAATCAAATAATGGACATAAGATCTCTATACATCAGTGGATGTCTTGAAGTTTAAGATTGCATTTGTGACCGTTGCATTTTGTATACATGCACCTTATCACTTTATCACCTTTTCACCAGTACTGCGTTTAAACCAAGAGCATCATTGTTTGATTTATGTCATTTTGTAATTCTGGTTTGACCTAAATATATGATAATTTGGCTGTTGTTTTACTCTAATTGTGGGGTTTCCCTGGCTTGCAACTTGACTCCCCTTAATCACTAATGGTCCCAAATGAATCCAAAGGAACACATTTTCAATTGATATTATCAATATTTCCTCTGGTTCATAGATATAGGAGATTGCCCCCTGGTATTTATTACACCTGGCATGTTGGTGTCCATGGGAGGGTGAGCTAAAAGTTCTTAACCTTACTGGAGGTACAGGCGATGGTGGCCCTTATTGGTTGATTGGATAATCATAACATTAGACTTTGCATTTGTCGCAAACTGTACGAGTAATGAGGCAATCCTGATGTGAAGGAGATGTTGATTCAAATACTGAGCATGAAGATGGAGTGTTTTTTTGTGTGTGAGTTTATCCCTTTTTGTAATTCTTCATATTAAATTTGGTGATGTCCTGGGTTCTTGTGATGTGTTGATCCTTACAGATGTCCAATTTCAATATGAGATATGGGTCGCCTCTCAATGAGTGGCTGCTGAAATTGACTGTCTAGGTTTCGGGCAGCATGTTTTGAGACCCCCTCCCAAGGCAAGCTTTTGGTTCAACTTACTCTTCTCACCAAACACTGATTTATGTATTAGTTACTTCTATCCAGGGTGCCTAAAGAACTCTGCCCAAGCCCAACACATAAAATGCTATGAAAACGAATTCAGTTTCAGTGAACTGTTCAATGCTCTCTTCTCACTTTCATTTAATCATTTGTGTTAAAAAGGGGATTATTAGTTGGGGAGGATGTGGGTCATTCTCAAGTAACAAGTCTACAACCTTCCATGTGCTGGAAATCAAGCCTCCTGTTGTAGCATTTGACTCTCTCAGGGTAGCAAGGCAGAGTAATCCAAGGACTACTCAGGGGTGGTGGTGTAGGCTAGTATCCCATTCCACAGGCACACAACAGATAGCACCCAATAAATCACTGTTCAGTCAGTTTTTTTTCTTATAAAGCAAAAGTACTTTATTATGCACACCCTACACTTTACAATGCATTAATTTGCAAATATATACACAATGACAGGTAGAAATATCTATGATTATACACTCCTACCAGTTCACATACCTAGCAAGCCCTGAAACATAAGACCATGATAATGACACATATACTACTCACAATATAATGGGGTGTAGTTATCAAAAGTCAGGCCTACTGGATTTGCCAGCCTGACATCACATTAATAAAAGAAGAAATATGTAATGATAAGCCAATGTATCACCATTAAAACCACTAAGGTGGGTACCCTCTTACAATGGCATTCATTAATACCTGTAGTGATTCTCTGCACTGGGAAAGTTGTGTTTTGCTCCTCATGATGTGCTCCACCAACCAAGAGGGATTTCTTCAGGGCTTCTCACCTCTACATTTTGCAATTATTGGGAAGCCTGATTTTTAATACTCTCCCTCTTTGCACAGAAAATGTCTCCTGTCTGGGCATCTGTCAGGCCTTTCAGGCAGCACTCCAAAGATCCCAAGATAGAGTGCCTGTCCTTCTTGCCTGCATCCTTTGGACACTTGCAGAGCACCTGGGCCAACAGAAGTGAGGACACCCCTCTTTCTAGAGATCAAACTTCTGCATGACCAGTCCATAGACAATCCAGGGAACCCTTCAGCATCCTATTCAGCATGCCCATACCTCTGCTATGCCCCAGAGGGCATAGAGGGCAGATGCATTGGCCCTGGAGAAACAAATCCTAGTTCCAGAGTGCCAGCTGAAGTACAAAAGTCCTGGAGTCCATCCCTGCAGGAGTCAATCATTTTCCCTGGGCATTTTTCCATGGTCACATACACCAGGTCCAGACTGTTCTAAAACGTCTTTCCCTTCTGCACGGGTATTTAAGTGGGGGTGGAAAGTTCCAGAAGGTAGACACCTCTGCCCAATCCTAGGGTAACACATCATAACTCCACTCTTGCCCCAACAGTCCAGCACATTATTTTGGGAATTTTCAAGTTGGGGCCATCAAGAGGTGTTTTGAAAGACCTTCTCTGAGATCCTAAGCCCTGCCCCAACTACCTCGGCTGCCTGGTCCCATCCTTCCAAAACTTCAAAGGGCATCCCTGCCTGTAATTAGCTCCAGGGGTCTGGTTACCATAGTTTGTTTCTATGGGGTTGAATAATAACCTTCCTAGACCAAGTGTATTGTGAAAAGTAATTATCACATGCATATTCCGTCCCTTCCTTTCCTTTTTATGAAAAAGGCCCAAGCATTTGTTAAAAGGCCATGTTGTGTTGGGAGTCCTTTATGCCTCCAGCTGGTCAGTAGAGTAATTAAAAAGGCCTAGCAGAGGGAACAAAAGCCTAGAATCTAATTAGAAGCTGAGAAGCTGAACCATGGTCTTGCGCTGTACCCCCTGCTGCTGCAGAATAGCTCCGTGTGACTGCTGCATCGCGGGCAGCCCTGAAGCTGCCAGTTCCAGCCCCACTCCTGAAGTCAGGTGACCACCTGTTGGTCTCAGCACTGTGTTAGCCAGTAATTGTTTAGTTTTAATTTGATGTCTGTAAAACCTTTTTCTTTAGCTTAATTTTAGGCAGTAATTGTTTAGTTTTAATTGGTATCTTTAAAGGTTTTTCTTTGGTTTACTTTTTGGGACTTCTTATTTTTTAGCAATTTGCACCATTTACAGCCGTTTTTCCTGCTCCCGCCGTTCTTAGCTTGTCACCCTCTTGCCTCCAAGTCAGCCCCTCCTACCTCCAAGGACTTCTTATGGAGGCCGCTTCATGGCTCCAGTGAGTAGCCCTTGACTCCTGATCTTCTGCTGCTCCCCTGCTGCTTCTGCATAGCTTTGTGTGACTTCTACATCATGCGCAGCCCCGAAGCTTCCAGTTCTGGCCTCACTCCTGAGGTCAGGTGACCACCTGTTGGTCTCAGCACTGTGTCAGCCAGTAATTGTCTAGTTTTAATTTGGTATCTGTAAAGCTTTTATCTTATGTTTACTTTTGGGACTTCTTATTTTTTAGCAAGCTGTGCAATTTCCTGCCGTCCCCCCCCCCCATTCCCAGCTCATTGCCCTCCCACCTCTCAGCCAGCCGCTCCCAACTCCCAGGACTACATTTGGAACCTGCTGCACAGCCATGCCGCTGACGGCCGTAGGCGCACCAAAGGCAAGCCCGTCTGTGCCGATACATGCCAGATACACTGGCCCTCCGCAATCCTACAGGTTATCCATCGCAGACCTTTGCGCCCTAGACCCCTGTCATAACAACAACTGCTGCCTCTCATCACTGCGCTCCACAGCAGGACCTTTCAACTGCCTCCGCTGCCGGTTCACCTCTACCCCAGCACCAACTACCATCGCAGCAACCAGCGCCATGTCAGCCTTGGAGGCTAAGATCCCCCCGGAACAACTTAACTGCCACCTGATCAACACCAGATCTCTCTGCAAACACACCACCGAAACTGGGACACCGTCTCCACCCTCACCCCGACGTGAACTTCATTACAGAGACCAGGCTCACTCCAGCATTCACTCCGGACATCGTCACAGCAACACCCATCGGCTACGAGATGAAACACCGCAACTGCACTAACAGACATGGACGCCGCATCGCCATCGTACGCAAGGATTCGATCACCTGCAACATCACCGACGACGAAATCCTGGCAATCATGGAACACATGAATTTCCAGTTCTGTACTGATGATAACACCAAAATCAAAGGCACCCTTGTGTACAGACCATGAGGACCACGAACCAGCCTCAGCGACGCCATCGCTGAATTCATCACCTCGCTAGCCATCGAATCACAACACTATGTATTCCTGGAAGACCTCAACTTCCATCTGGACGACTCAACTAACACCAACTTCACCAACTTCCTGGAAAGATTGGACAACATCGGCCTCAAGCAGCTGGTCACTGACACATGCAGGACCCATGATGGACCCCATCTTCACGTCCAGCAACAGAATCAGATACAGCCACACCTCAGAACTCACATGGTCGGGCCACTACTTCATCCAGACCTGCCGACACCGCCCCCAACTGCCACAGCACTCCTTTTCACAGCTGGTCCAAGGTCACTCAGGAACAATGGACTGACACCCTCAGCACCACACAGCCCAAGAACACCACTAATGTAGATCAGGCATTACAGAACATCAACAACTGGATCACCAGCTACACCAACCCTGTCGCTCTAACCAAATCAACCAAGATGCACAGACCCTCCAAACAAGCCAACTGGTACACCCCGGAACTCAGCACATCAAAACGAAGGTGCAAACAACTGGAAAGAAGATGGCGCACCAGCAGGAACCACACTGATAGAGCTACCTTCAGATCAGCCCTCAATGGCTACCACCACCAGATCAAAGCTGCAAAAAAGAAGGCTGTCACCCACCAGATCGAGAACAGAGCCAATCATACGAAAGAACTCTTCAGCATCATCAGAGAGTTCACCCACCTATCACCCTTCGAAAACTCAATACCCGCCTCACAGGAACTCTGCAACTGCCTCACCGACCACTTCCACAACAAGATAGCAACCATCTACAGAAACTTCGATCCCCAACCCTTTGACCTCTTCAGCAACACTTCAACCACCACCTCCGACCACCCGCTTACCGCATGGGAACAACTCAACACACCGTATACTATCACTCTTATGAACTCCATCCACTCAGGAGCACCTACCGATCCCTGCCCCCATCGACCTTTCAACCTCAAAGGAGATGAGATCAGCTAACTCAACATCATCCTCAATGCCCCAATAACCACAGCCACCTTCCCCAATGCCTGGAAACATGCCCAGGTTAGACCTCTCCTCAAGAAACCCTCTGCAGACCCCAGCGAGTTCCAGAACTACTACCCATCTCACTGCTCCTGTTCCCTGCCAACGTCCTGGAGAAAGCCATCAAGCTCCAACTCACAGAACACCTGGAGCGAAACAACCTACTGGACCCCTCCCAATCAGACTTCAGAACCAACCACAGCACTGAGACAACTCTGATCGCCACAACAGAAGACATCCACACCCTACTTGATAGAGGAGAATCAGCCACCCTTAACCTCCTGGACCTCGCCGCAGCTTTCAACATCGTCTCCCATCACACACTCATCGATCGATTATGCCAGATTGGAATCACAGACAATGCGCTCAGATGGATGGCATCTTTTCTCACGGGACACACCTAGAGAGTCCGCCTCCCTCCCATCACATCGCAAACCAAGCACACCATCTGTGGCGTCCCCAAAGGCTCATCCCTCAGCCCAATCCTCTTCAACTACATGACACCACTCGCAGACATCGTCAGATTGCACGACATCAACATCATCTCCAACGCGATAACACTCAGCTCATCCTCTCGCTCTCAACCGACCCCACCTCAACAAAGACCAACTTCCACAACTGAATGAAGAACGTCTCAGCCTGGATGATGGACAACTGCCTGAAGCTCAACACAGACAAAACAGAAGTTCTGATCTTCGGCAAACACACCACCCTCTGACATGACGGTAAACAGACATAATATCGAATTCAAAATATCGACAGGACAGAATATCGAGTTTTTAATATAGAATGGACAGAATATTGAATTGCCAAAATATAGTGGAGAAGAATATCGAAAATCAGGTAAGAAATAAAATATCGATTTAAATAATATAGAAGTAAGTAATATCGACAGTCATAATATAGTTGTTAAAAATATCGAATTTTTTTATAGTGTTTTAAGTGTTAGTATATGTGTTAAAAGTATGTATAAATGTTGGAATGTATGTTTGAATATTTTTAAAGTAAATAATTTTATGTTATTTAATTTTTGTGTAATTTAATTCCGTAGCGGGTTGTGGATTTATAGGGGATTAGGGTGGGAAGTAATTTAATTATAGTACATTAAATAATAATTTTTTAGGAATTATTAATTATTTTTAATTTAATTTTGCGTATCCCCTTCTGTAGCGGGTTGTGGGTTTATAGGGGAATAGGGTGGGAAGTAATTTAATTGTTATTAGGTAATTATTAATTGGTATTGAAAATTAATTGGTGGTTGATTAATTATTAATTGGTAAATAATTAGTATTAATTGGTAATTAATTAGTATTAATTGTTTAATTGATAATTATGTTAATTGTATTAATTTATTATTTGTAGCGGGTTGTGGGTTTATAGGGGAATATGGTGGGAATTAATTTAATTGTAAATAATTAATTATTGAAATAATTGTTGTATATTGCTAATTAATTTATTCGTAATTAATTATTAATTGGTATTAATTGTATGTATACATTTTTGGTATTGAAAATTAATTGGTTGTTAATTAATTATTAATAGGTTATTAATAAAAAACATTGGTATTTTATAATAACGTAATTATTAAATATTGTTTGATTGGTGATTAATTTTAATATTTTTATTTGGTAGTAATAATTTATTTATTTTTAATAAAATATTAAATTCTTATTTTCCCTACTATTGCACTCACTGGAGTGGGAATAGTAATTTTTACCCCTACGCTATCCAACGCTTTCCCTACTATTGTACTCACTGGAGTGGGAATAATAAGTTTTTACCCCTACGGTATCCAACGCTTACCCTAGAGTTGCACTCACTGGAGTGGGAATAGTAAATTTTACCCTCCCGCTATCCAACGCTTTCCCTACTGTTGCACTCTCTGGAGTGGGAATAGTAATTTTTACCCCTACGCTATCCAACGCTTACCCTACAGTTGCACTCACTGGAGTGGGAATAATAATTTTTACCCCTACGCTATCCAACGCTTTCTCTACTGTTGCACTCTTTGGAGTGGGAATAGTAAATTTTACCCCTACTCTATCCAACGCTTTCCCTACTGTTGCACTCTCTGGAGTGGGAATAGTAATTCTTACCCCTACGCTATCCAACGCTTTCCCTACTGTTGCACTCTTTGGAGTGGGAATAGTAATTTTTACCCCTACGCCATCTGACGTTTTCCCTACTGTTGCACTCACTGGAGTGGGAATAGTAAATTTTGCTCTCCCGCTATCCAACGCTTTCCCTACTGTTGCACTCTCTGAAGTGGGAATAGTAATTTTTACCCCTACGCTATCCAACGCTTTCCCTACTGTTGCACTCTCTGGAGTGGGAATAGTAATTTTTACCCCTACGCTATCCAATGCTTTCCCTACTGTTGAACTCACTGGAGTGGGAATAGTAAATTTTACCCTCCCACTATCCAACGCTTTCCCTACTGTTGCACTCTCTGGAGTGTGAATATTAATTTTTACCCCTACGCTATCCAATGCTTTCCCTACTGTTGCACTCTCTGGAGTGGGAATAGTAATTTTTACCCTCCCGCTATCCAACGTTTTCCCTACTATTACTGGAGTGGTAATAGTAAATTTTACCCGCCCGCTATCCTACGCAAAAAATATTGATTTTTTGTAATTAATATTACGTTAATATATGTATTTTTTTTTTTAACTTACATTAATTATTTATTAATTTTAAAGTCATTTAAGTATTTTTAAGTATGTTTCAGTTAATTACATGTTTTATTTAATTAATTTTACATTAATTTTAAGACATTTACAATAATTCGATATTGTGACTAACTATATTTTTTACAACGATATTTTGGATTCTATATTTTTGTACTTACCTGTTTGGAGATAGGGCTTCGATATTTTGGCATTCTATATTTTTACTTCGATATTTTGGCAATTCGATATTCTTCTTCTCGATATTTCGTCAGTGATCCGACATGACTACTGGTGGCCGTCGGAACTCGGATCCACCCCCACGCGAAAACACCACGCCTGCAACCTTGGCATCATACTCGACAACGAACTCTCCAAGAAACGTCAGGTCACCGCCGTCTCCTCAGCCTGCTTCACAACTACACATGCTTTGCAAAATTTTCAAGTTGCTCCCTACCGTCACCAGGAAGACAGTGATGCAGGCCCTCTTCACCAACCGACTGGACTACAGACTCCAGACGATCCAGAACGCAGTCGCCAGACTGATCCTCAACCTGCCCAAGACAACCCACATCACCCAGGACCTAAAGCACCTCCACTGGCACCCGGCCCAGAACAGATGGCATTTCAAGCTCCTGACCCACGCCTACACGGTCCTCCTCTACCAATGACCCGCCTACATGAACCATTGTCTGCACTTTCGCCAGACCCCCAGGAACCTCCACTCCGCACACCTCGCCCTCACACAGATCCCTCACATACACCACTGCTGCACTGGAGAACGCTCCTTCTCCCATCTCGCCACCAAAGTCTGGAACACCCCCCCCCCCCCCCTCCATCTCCGCACCCTCGTTGACCTACTTCAGGAAGGGGCTCAAGACCTGGCTCTTCGACTGAAACATGAAGAAAACACCTGGATACCCTCTCAGGTGACAAGTCACGCTCTACAAGTATGACCTGATTAATTGAGTTAGAGAAAAGTGATCAATCTGGAAGTGCCATAAGGAGTGCACACATGTGAAAATGAATGTGAGATGTGCATACGGTCAATTTATTTACCATAATATTGGTGCATCAATCAAGTCTCTAGACCTAACTCTTGCAAAACAGTAGCTTGGTGCAGATTTTACCCATAGCTTATAATGCAAGTAAGCACACATACTTCTCAATATTCACTACTGATGTATATACTCACGCTATTAACGCCCACTCACAATATATGGCCTGCCTAGGTCATCACTAATACCTGAAGGTACTCTCACTTGACAGTCTTCCTGTGCATAAGTCCTGGACTGAATTAGACAATAGTCTCACATGCTCAGCCAGTACACATGTGCATACAAAGCGTGTGGATGTGTACACGTGCAACCAGCCCAGAGCTTCTTACTCGGTAGAGTATGGTAGATTGGAGTGGGGTAGATTGTGGTGGAGTGGTGTAGATTGGAGTTGAGTAGGAAAGATTAGAGTGGAGAGAGTTGGATAGATTGCAGTGGAGTTTGGAATGAAGTGTGGTAAATTAGAATGGAGTGGGGTAAATTGGACTGAGGTAGATTGGAGTGGAGTAGAGTAGAGAGGGGTAGATTGGAGTGGAAACTAGTATATTGGAGTGGAGTGGATTGTACTGGGGTACAATGAATGGGGTGGATTGGGGTAAATTGGAGTGGAGTAGATTCAAGTGGGATATATTGGAGTGGGGTGGGGCAAATAGGGGTGTGATAGATTGTAGGAAGTAGGGTGGATTGGGGTGGAGTAGATTGCGGTAGATTGTAGTGAAGTGGACTGGGGTAGATTGAGGTAGATTGGAGTGGAGTGGGGTAGATTGGAGTGGAGTAGATTTGACTGAGGTAGAGAAGAGTGGGGTAAGTGGTGTGGAGTGGAGGGGCATAGAGTGGAGTAGCGTGTTGTGTCATGGAGTGATGGTGTAGATTAGAGTGGCGTGAAGTCAAGTGATGTTTCGTGTCATAGAGTGTCTTAGGGTGGAGAGCGGTAGAGTGGAGTGGCTTGTCGTAGAGTGTTATAGAATGGAGTGGCTTGGCACAGAGTGGAAGGCATAGAGTGGAGTGGTGCAGTGTGGAGTATGCATGTTGTGGTAGCACACTGCCATTACAGACAACACATTTTCAATTGAAATGACCATTACATTTGCACTGAAATGCGGTTTATTTCACACAAATGATAATGTGTGCAAATGTCATCACCTAGTGTATTGATGTATTTTGATCGTATTCAAATATTTGTTTCTACCACTCTTCAGTTTTTTAAAGTGCTTCATTTGTACTAATTCGTATATACAGGGCCGGCTGTATGAGGGAGTGACTGGTGCAACTGCACCGGGCTCTGGCGTCTGGTGGGGGCACAGTTTGGGAGTATATTCTGGTTTTAAAAGCACCTGCTGCCAGTTCCTTGCCTCCATCAATTTTTAGGCAATAAAAATGTCCAGATAATTCTAGGGATTAATGTTCTTCCTGGAGAGAGATTGGAGTTTTGTCTACTGGAAGTTTTGACTCGTTGTAAGGTAGCACGGAGGGTTAATATGCCTGCGGCAATCATTCAGGTCACAAAGTGCATATAATGATAATAGCTCAGTGGGTTACTGCTTTTGTCAAAGAGATCCTTTTGTTACTGGCAGTTTAAAAGTTAAAATCCTAATATAGAACAGTGAACTATTTACTGTCATCAAAGAGCTGCATGCAAACTGCAAGATACAGATTAGAGTGTTATGATTTTTCCCAGGATTTCATTATCCTAATGTTGCAAAAAGAGTGTGTTGGGGTAGAAAGCTATTTTAATTATTAAAGAGAACCCCCAACCATGGTGTTACGTTTTAGTTTGTGCTTCTCCAAACTATGTGCTCTTAAACTATACTGCCTACCAGTATGAATGATATTTATTTATTTATTTATTATTTGTAAAGTTTTATATAGTGCGAACAAGATCCCGAGGGATATCAGAGCGTTTTACAATATGATGGAAGGAAGGGCATGAATGCAATATCCACATCAAGAAAAGTAAAAAACAAACAAAAAAAACCAGGAATGGTCGCAGATTACAGGACAATTGCACCCAGGAGGGTAATACAGTAAACAGGTGTAAGCGGGCAAAGAGGGGGGTTCACAGTATGCAGTAAAGAACAGCCGTATCAAATGGAGGTACAATGGTAGTAGGAACAATGTCAACGGACAAGTGAGCCTATCCCTCTTAGGGTAAGAATTTGTTCATTAGGAATCTTTTGGCTTCCAATTTGAACGCCGTTGTTGAGGAGATTCTGCGTACTTCCGGTGAAAGAGAGTTCCATATCTTTGGGGCAGTGTCGGAGAAGGCTCGGTGACAAGTTCTCTTTTTGTTAAGGATGAGTGGTTTCAAGAAGAAGGTAGAGGTGCTTCTTGAGGCTCTTACACCACAGGATAGTTCAAGTTTTTGAGGCAGGTACGTAGGAGTATTAAAGTGAAGGGCTTTGTGCATCAGAACGGCAATCTTTTACTGAATTCGTGCTTTGCAGGGCAGCCATTTGAGAGATTTTAGGACTTCGGATATATGTTCGTTTCGTTTCGTGTCTGTGACCAGTCTAGCCGCAGCGTTCAGTGATGCCCTTAGTGGAGCCAGGGTGTATTTGGGAAGGCCACAGAGGGTAGCACTGCCGTAGTCTAGCCTCGGCAAGACAAGTGCTTGGACCACCTGTTTGAAATCATTTAGTGGATGGAAAGGTTTGATATTTCTGAATGACCTCATCAAGTAGTTTGCTCCCTTACATACATTGCTAATATGATTTTTCATATTCAGGTGCTTGTCCATGGTGATTCCAAGAGACTTGGCTGAGTCTATGATGAGAGGAGTGCAGTTGAAAGCAGTGAGGTTACTCAGCCAGAGGTCTAGCTTGGGGATGTGGTTCGGAGTGGAGACGAGCAGGAATTCCGTTTTGGAAGTGTTGAGCAGGAGATGGTACTCCGTTAACCAGTTGTGAGTAGATGTTAGGGCAGTGTTGAGTGAGATGTTGTCCGGGGATGAAATTTTCAGATAGAGTTACGTGTCGTGCGCATACATGCGGAAGAGAATGTTCATGGAGTTTAGTGAGTTAGCAAGAGGTTCCAAGAAAAGGTTGAAGAGGATAGGAGATAGAGCTGACCCTTGGGGGACCCCCATGAGTACAGGAGAAGGCTGGGAGAGAGAGTGGTTTGCCAGGACTCTTTGTGATCTGTGTTGTAGGAAGGACGAGAACCATTGTAGCACCTGATCAGAAAAACCCATTCTGTTTTGCAGGATGGATAGGAGGTTGTTATGACTAACCGTGTCGAATGCGGAGTAAAGGTCAAGGAGGATCAGGAGGCAGGATTCGGTTTGGTCAAGCATTTTTAAAATGTCATCAATAACATGAGTAAGAGCCGATTTGGTGCTGTGCCCCTTCCTAAAGCCGGATTGATGCTGGTCTAGGAGTTGGCAGTTTAAAAGTTAAAATCCTAATATAGAACAGTGAACTATTTACTGTCATCAAAGAGCTGCATGCAAACTGCAAGATACAGATTAGAGTGTTATGATTTTTCCCAGGATTTCATTATCCTAATGTTGCAAAAAGAGTGTGTTGGGGTAGAAAGCTATTTTAATTATTAAAGAGAACCCCCAAACATGGTGTTACGTTTTAGTTTGTGCTTCTCCAAACTATGTGCTCTTAAACTATACTGCCTACCAGTATGAATGATATTTATTTATTTATTTATTATTTATAAAGTTTTATATAGTGCGAACAAGATCTCGAGGGATATCAGAGCGTTTTACAATATGATGGAAGGAAGGGCATGAATGCAATATCCACATCAAGAAAAGTAAAAATCAAACAAAAAAAAACAGGAATGGTCGCAGATTACAGGACAATTGCACCCAGGAGGGTAATACAGTAAACAGGTGTAAGCGGGCAAAGAGGGGGGTTCACAGTATGCAGTAAAGAACAGCCATATCAAATGGAGGTACAATGGTAGTAGGAACAATGTCAACGGACAAGTGTGCCTATCCCTCTTAGGGTAAGAATTTGTTCATTAGGAATCTTTTGGCTTCCAATTTGAACGCCGTTGTTGAGGAGATTCTGCGTACTTCCGGTGAAAGAGAGTTCCATATCTTTGGGGCAGTGCCGGAGAAGGCTCGGTGACAAGTTCTCTTTTTGTTAAGGATGAGTGGTTTCAAGAAGAAGGTAGAGGTGCTTCTTGAGGCTCTTACACCACAGGATAGTTCAAGTTTTTGAGCCAGGTACGTAGGAGTATTGAAGTGAAGGGCTTTGTGCATCAGAACGGCAATCTTTTACTGAATTCGTGCTTTGCAGGGCAGCCATTTGAGAGATTTTAGGACTTCGGATATATGTTCGTTTCGTTTCGTGTCTGTGACCAGTCTAGCCGCAGCGTTCAGTGATGCCCTTAGTGGAGCCAGGGTGTATTTGCGAAGGCCACAGAGGGTAGCACTGCCGTAGTCTAGCCTCGGCAAGACAAGTGCTTGGACCACCTGTTTGAAATCATTTAGTGGATGGAAAGGTTTGATATTTCTGAATGACCTCATCAAGTAGTTTGCTCCCTTACATACATTGCTAATATGATTTTTCATATTCAGGTGCTTGTCCATGGTGATTCCAAGAGACTTGGCTGAGTCTATGATGAGAGGAGTGCAGTTGAAAGCAGTGAGGTTACTCAGCCAGAGGTCTAGCTTGGGGATGTGGTTCGGAGTGGAGACGAGCAGGAATTCCGTTTTGGAAGTGTTGAGCAGGAGATGGTACTCCGTTAACCAGTTGTGAGTAGATGTTAGGGCAGTGTTGAGTGAGATGTTGTCCGGGGATGAAATTTTCAGATAGAGTTACGTGTCGTGCGCATACATGTGGAAGAGAATGTTCATGGAGTTTAGTGAGTTAGCAAGAGGTTCCAAGAAAAGGTTGAAGAGGATAGGAGATAGAGCTGACCCTTGGGGGACCCCCATGAGTACAGGAGAAGGCTGGGAGAGAGAGTGGTTTGCCAGGACTCTTTGTGATCTGTGTTGTAGGAAGGACGAGAACCATTGTAGCACCTGATCAGAAAAACCCATTCTGTTTTGCAGGATGGATAGGAGGTTGTTATGACTAACCGTGTCGAATGCGGAGTAAAGGTCAAGGAGGATCAGGAGGCAGGATTCGGTTTGGTCAAGCATTTTTAAAATGTCATCAATAACATGAGTAAGAGTCGATTTGGTGCTGTGGTAATTATCTATGTGAGTATAAAGTTGGGATTGTACACATTTTTCTAGGAGTTTTGCTAGGGTGGGGATGTTGGAAATGGGGCGGCAGTTTTTGAGATCAGATTTGTCAGCGTTAGTTTTTTTAGTGTAGGTGATACCTGAGCTGCTTTTAGGCAGTCGGGGATCGTGCCTTGTGATAGAGAAGCATTTACAATTCTTATCCAGGTGGGGATGAGTGCATTCTTGATTTCTTTGAAGATGGACGGGGGCAACGGGTCACGGAAGTGGTTGAAAGGGTTGATATTCTGAAGAATCTTGTTGATGTTATTTTCACTAAATGGGGTAAAGGTGCCCCATGACGCATTGTTCTTGGTGTTCGTGGTGGTCGATTTGCGCTTTTCAAAGGGGTCAATGGGTGAGGTGGCACTGGAAGAAGGTAATAGAGCCTTTTTAGAGGCAAGGTCAGTGGAGATGAGTCTTGATTTCTCAGTGAAGAAAGCGGCAAGTTCGTCGCATGAGGGTGGGTTGCCACCAGGATCAGAGTGGTTGGGACCAACGACTGATTGCTGATATGTTACTCCTACACCTTCTAGTACTCAATCTTATGTAATACACTGATGTACACAGGTCTGATTGATTTTCTCTGTGTAATGTGTGAGTGATGTAAAGTGTTCTGACACCGTAAACTGGTGTGAATGGCGCTATCTAATTCAATGCATCTGAGAGAGAGTGGTGATAGAGACTTGAGGGGCACTGTTAAAGGGTGGCAGTGAGGGAATCCGTGGCGGAGGTGGTCATTGGGGGGGGCGCCAACAAACATTGTTGCACCAGGCTCCACCAGCACTAAAGCCGGCCCTGCAGATATATTCTGAAACATCAGGTCCCTGGCCTTTGATATATATATATATTTTTTTAAACTTTATTTTTCCATGTACATCTTACAAAAGAATCACAGTTACATATTCGTACATCTTCCGTGGTCATCAAATGTCACAACATACCGAGATTGTGTCTTATGCATAAGTATAGTCAACCAGCTACCATATAAAAATAGGCATTTGCAATAATAATCGTACAGTTTGCAAGGGTCCCTCTGGCCAATCCCACCCATTGTGGAACAACAAGGAAGCATCATCAGAGCATTACCCCTCCCTGAAATCTACATGTAATTGCGTTTTTTAATGGTTTGCATACATAAAAATCCAAACATGTGTTCACCCTACCCCCTACGGGGTTATGCCACATTCTAGAGAGGATTCAGATTCCTGCCTGAGCATCTCAACATAGGACTTGTAGGGCCCCCAGATATCTTTGGGGCGTGATGTGCTAGGTATCTGATTTGCATAAAGTTCACTGTTCATATTGCAAAAGGCAAGACTGCGCAACCAACCCTGAACATCTGGGGAAGCCTTCCGCCCCCAGTAGATGGCCACTTTTCTCTTGGCTTATAAGAGGTCAAGCGACGCAAACCTGCAGACTTTTTTGGGGATTGTAAATGTATATCCTAATAGTGCCACTTCTGGAATTGGTGCCAGGGGAATGTGTAACAGCAGGCTTAACGTGTGGTGAGCCTGCTCCCAATAACTTTGCAGGTTAGGGCATGTCCAGGATAGGTGAGCGAAGTCCGCGTGTGGCGCGGAGCATTTGTGACATTGATGCGGCCTGGTTGGATCTATTTTGTGAGATAGGGCTGGGGTGAAATAGATATGGTGCAGAAATTTGAAATGTAGCAGTTTGTGCCTGCTATTCAGGGAGACATCATGTATAACCGAGCAACAGTAAGCCCATTGGTCATCAGTGATGGTAGTTCCCAAGTCTTTCTCCCATGCACTACGAATTTTATTGTCTCGTACAGACTTCAGCAGGGCACATGCCTTATAAAGCTTGGAGATCAGGTGCGAGCTATGCGCGCTGTCTATTATCAACATCAGTGGGGAAAATGAAGCTGGCTCGAGTGGGAACCCTCGGAAAAGTGGCTCGAAGTGCGGAACGGATACGGCCCATGACAAATTTGTCCGTAACAGTACTAGAAGTAAGTTGTGTGTTTTCTGAGGGGGAGAAAATGTGGCCGTCCGGATATAGGTCGCCCAACCTCGTCAAAGCAAACCGCGTCAGGGTGCGCTGTACCAGTCTTTCATCTGTTATGGGGAGTAAACGCGAATTTACGATAGGGAGGGCGGAGGAATATAGCCTCTCCGTGCCAGTGATCCGGCACAATTTACGCCATGCCCAGCACGTGGTGGAGACGGTTTGTATGTCCTGTGGATCTCTAGGGAATCCTTTGGGGAGGAGCGTCGATAGGTGATCTGGAAGTCCAAGGTCTGCCTCTGGCTTCAAATAGGGAATCCTGGCATCAGGGTGATACCAGGCGAAGGCATAGCTGCTTTGTGCCACTAAATAGTAAAGTTGAAAGTCTGGAACGCCATAACCCCCTCTTATATATGGTAATGTAAGGACAGCCCAACAAACCCGTGCTTCCCCACCACCCCATACCAAGCGGCTAAGAAGGGAATTAAGTATGTCAAAAAATTGGTTGTTGAGTGGTATAGATATGTTATTGAAATAATAGAGAAACCTAGGAAGAACGATCATCTTTATTATGGCCACACGTCCAGACAGTGATAGGGGGAGTCAAAGCCATTTCTCTATTTGAGTGGTTAATGCGTCCACAGCTTGCCCATAATTGAGGCTCAATATTTGAGTTGTGTCCAGGTGTATATGTATGCCTAAATATCTCACCGAGTCAGTGCACCATTCTAGGGGGAACTCAAGGGCCCAGGATTTCGTACTGCTCGTTAATGGGAATATGACTGATTTATGCCAGTTAATGCCCAATACAGAAAAACGTCCAAATGTAATAATTTCCTTGATCAATTTGTGTAGGTTATCTTTTGGATGTCTGACATAAAGTATTGTATCATCCGCGTAGAGTGATATCAAAAGAGGGCCAGTTTTGAATTGCAGCCCTCTGTGTAAATGCTTCTTTTAGAAGTGTCGAACTAGCGGGTCCATCGCCAAGATAAACAATAATGGGGAAAGATGGCATCCTTGCCTCGTACCACGTGTAAGCTTGAAAGGAGTGGAAGTGTGCCATTTAAGCACAAACGGGTAGTAGGTTTAGAATACAGTAGAGTTGTCGTGGCGATAAAGCCCATGGGCATTCCCATGCGGCGCATTATGGAGAGGAAAAAGGGCCATTCCAAGGAGTCAAATGCCTTCTCTGTGTCTAATAATACAGTAGCCGCTGGCGTGTCGGGGTTAATCCTATGAATGACCGAGAACAATGTGCGGAGATTAAGGGAGGTGGAGCGATGGGGCACAAAACCAGATTGGGCCGGGGAGATTATAAATTCCATCAGTTGGGACAACCTGTTCGATAGGACCTTTGCCAAGATTTTATAGTCCAAATTTAGGAGCATTAGCGGGCGATAAGAACCACATTGTGTGGGGTCCTTGCCCGGCTTGGGAAGTAAAATTATAACAGCCTCTCGTAGAGTGGGGGGGGGGATCTGGCCTTTGATATAGTTAACCACCATATTCTCCTACAACAAGTAAGGTACTCTGTGGGCATTCACAGAGCTGCACTAAAATGGCCCCACTCACAAATAAAAACTAGGCCACTTTATCTCCTGACCCCACTCTCCAGATAAAAACAAGGCCACTTTATGTCCTCAGTGACCACTATCTATGAAGAATCCAGCTGGGATGAGCAATATCACTGACCCTCTTCTGCATTTATATAACCTTGGTTGGCCCAAATACACAACATTTCCAAGATTTAATATCACATGTATGCCTACAACACCTAGATACATTTCGAACTACAGAAGAATGTTTGTGATGGTCAAATGGTTGCAGATTGTCCTGGGCACATCCAGTGCGAGGTGAAAGCCAGACTCCTGCTTCGAAGTACCATAAAGACTTGGACATGCTTTTGAGGCCAGTGAATCAGGGTTCCCTAACATTAACATGGCTACCACCCAGCCGCGGTCCATGCAGGTAACAGTGGTGGGGCCCATTGGGGGGGGGGATTTCGAGGGACAATGCCAAGGGAAAATTAAATAAATAAATCCTTTCCCATCTGCATCGTCCCTCGAAAACCCCCCCGCCCCAACGTGGCCCCACTGCCCCACCGCTGTTACCTGCACGGACCGCGGCTGCTACCACCTGTTGGCCTGCTATCAATCTGTAGGCAGCAAGTCTGCAAACGTGAAGTAAAATTATGACCTGTTTCACCCAGAATTGTGTGGGTCTCCATAATTGTCATGTTCCAGTGTGACTACAACAATTACATCTCTGCCAGACTCTCAGCAAAACAATGAACACACTGAAAAATGCCCTATACCCTACTGCTTGCACGGTGTTTGCTTAAGGAGATCTGACTACATCTGTCTGGCATGAAAACTTTACTGTGGCTCTGGAAGAAATAAGAGAAGGACATTAATAGAGAGATACTCACGTGTATCTAATGTTGAAATGTTATTCTTCAACTTTCTGGCCCCAATAACTATTGAAGGATTTAGAGGTGATTATGGATTTCAGTCTCTCCCTTTTATCAGCAGTATTACACATTTCCAAATTAAGCTTCTAAATGATGAGAAGCTTGCCTTGAATTTTCCCATACCAAAGCTTCCCTCAAAAAGTTCAAATGACCTTCACTTTAGAGCTCTCCCACCTGGACTATGGAAACTGATTATAACACTGAACAGATGTTTTCCTAATTCACAGGCTGCAAACAATTCAGAATACAGCCACGAGACTGCTCCTTGATCTATCCATCTCAGCTCACATCACATCAGCCATTGAATTTCACGTGCACTGGCTACCTGTGACTAGACATATCACCTTTAAAGCAATGGGCATCGCATATCCCTCAGTCCACAAACATAGACAGACTTTCCTTGAACATAAAATCAACACCTATGACCAAAGAAGACCATTCCACTGTAGTTTTGCCACTTTCTGTTCATTCTTCCCATAAAAAAGTCACAAATTGTTGGAGTATCTTTGTCTTTTCACATATCTAAGCCCTTGAACGTCATGTCGGCCAGAATAGAAGATTTGACAAAACCTTAAATTTCAAGGAGCAGTAAAACTTGCTTATTCCTATTTACATAAATGTATGGTAAAGATGACCAAAAATATACTAAATAAACACAGTACGTATGCACAACCGCATCTATTCATACATTCTCTGCAACATGCCATGCCTATGGGCACAATGTTTGCCACACCCGGTTCAAAGCCCATATTTTAACCTTACACACCTTAACAAGCACTTCTTCTACTGGTCGTCTACATCCACCACCCTGTCAACCAAGCACTTTGAAAGTGCTCCAAAGAAATAGGGGCACTATGCAGCCCTGTTAGGGGTATGGCATTCTATATCCATTTCACAATACAACATAATTAGGCTGTCCGTTTAGGTCTAAACCTATAATAGCTGATAAATCCCCACTGAAAGAGAAATAGCCCTCACCAGTGAAAACATATAAACACTGAAAAACACACCTGCACAACCACAAACTAAATGCCATTCAAAGAAAGGAAAAAGAGAGTGAAAGATTCATTTTTTCTTCCCGAAGGGGCCAATACAATGTAACTTTGTTATACAAGCTAGCAGTAAGAAAGACTGGGCTGACATTATTTTGCTTGAGTTTTGTTGTTTAGGGATGCAACAAAAATATTGTTTCTTCTTCCTTTTGCTTTTTCAGTTTTGTGGTCTTTGTTCTAAAGGTGCTGGGTTTAGAAGCATGTTTTAGGTCTTGTTTAATTATTTTATAAACTGTAGAGAATCAGGAAATATCAAAATCATATTTGATATTTCAGCTGCATTTGATTCTTCAACTGATAGGTAAAATGACTGGTTTCATATGTGTCATAACATTTATCCACAGAGAATGGGTAAAAACCCTTAATACATCAGCCCCCAGTTTCTAGTGAGTCGATATTGATAGTATGTGAATTGCCAAGTTCAACAAACACTGGAGTGATATTGTTTGTATTTGCAGTGATTCAGCTATATATATGAACATTTTGTGTGATGCCCTGTCAAAATTGATACCTGATTTGAAGTACTTCCCTGTAAGAGATCCTTGCCACATGTAAGATGGTATGCTGAAAGCATCTTTACAATCTTCAGAGTTGATGAGGAATGCTATTGACTTTTTAGTCCATTCTGGTGCACTGTTTTCTTATGCACAGGAACTAAAACGCAAATATTTATTATTTTGTGCTTTGTGTGGTATCAAAGAAAGAGTCATCCCAACTGTGTCCCTTAGCTGATGGATCTCAGTTCAAGGGCTATGAATGCTACATTATCCATGTGGCAACGATTTACAGAGTTTTTCCTGAGTGATGATGCCAAAGGCAAGAAATGTTAGGATCTTTGGTTGCATATTGATAGTGATGTGAAAAATAGTGCACTCTACTGCATTCTTAGATTTTTACAGGAAAACATGACTGCTGCAGTGGACATAATAAAAAAACTAGAGTCTGAAAACACCCGTGTCTGCCAAGTTTTCAGCATAATTGGTGTAGATGTGAAACATCTTCTGCAGAGTAGGCTGGACGACACCTTTAGTGACTTTGGCACTGCAACATGTTCCATGTAAGAGTGCTTGCCACTTGGTAAGCAAAGCAATGATGAAGAGCAATTTAGGAACTTTTATTTCACAATGTATGAGAAATGGCTTGCAATGATGCATATAAATGTCCCTTCACCACCAATGGTATTTGAAGTCAATGAAACCTCACTGTGGTACTCTGTACAAGTTCTAGATCCCTTCCGTAATGGGGAATTTCCTCTGTAGTTTCAAAAGTGCTGCCTCATTTTTGACCCCTTCAATAACTCTGAGGGCATAAGCGCCCAGCTCAATGCAATTGTTGCAGAACTTGCCCTGAGAATCGCAATCTTCAAGTGCACCAGTATTGTGATGGAAAGCTATGTCAGTGGCCATAGTTAACAAATTGTGTACTTGCGGTTCTGGCATTGCCCTTCTCAAGTGCCAATTCTGAGAGCGCCTTTTCACAGAAGTTTACATGGGAAAGAAAGAGCGAGCGCACATGACCAAAGACTCACTGAAGAAGTACTGTATGGTGCACTACAATAAGTTTAATTTTCAAAAATCTATTTGGACCTCATAAACACTATACGTACACTGTCTATATACCATGTGCTATCAGTGCAGAAAGCAAGCAATAATAAAAGCAAAACGTTCCATAAACACAGGAAAAACACTGTTTCTGTTTGTATTGAAATCACTTGGAAACACTGAAAAAACCCCACCAGAATTTACCAAAAATAGATACTGAAAACAGGAAAGCCTAAACATAATACAAATCTTTCTAAGGGCGGGTACCATGCTACCTTACCAGAGCGTACCCCCACTAGGAACCAATGAGACGCCTATGATCGGCCTCTTAAAATCTGAGGGCATTCTGCCAGCCTGTAGACAAAGATATGGGGGGCAAACTCGTTTGTTCCACAGACGGCAAATCACTAGCTCTGCAGTCCCGCCCCCTTTGATATCCATTTGATAACAAAGACTGCAAAAATAAATACATATATTTAAGAAGAAGGGATTACAAAGGGCCCGTCATGATGAAGATGCCTTTTACATTGGCATAAATAAGAAATCATTGCACAGAATATGACAATGAAGACATCAGCAAGCAACCTTAAAGGCCCCTTTAACCATTGTCCTTAACCTAAACCTCTCCCAACCCCTAACCTTGACCCTAGCTAGCACTAACCTAAACCTCTCACAATTAATCAGCCTAATCATAACCAAATATTAAACATTACCCAAGGCACACTCCTAACACTAATTTTAAACGTAAATTTAGCCTTAATTGTCATAGTTACACTTATCCTAATCCTGACCCTTAACCTAACAAAAAACCCAAGCCAAACTCAATCCAGCCCTAAGGCCAAATATAAACCTTTCTCCAGTCATAACCATAGTCTCAAACCCTAACGCAAGCTATAACACCGTAATTATTAAATGAGTGAATATGAAACAATAGAATGTGTCCAATGTTTAATGGGTTTTCTTAACTACTTACCAAAATATAAATGTGTTAGTTTCACTTTTCTTTATTTTATTTCCATCACAATGGGTTTCTTAATAATTGTTTTTTTTCCCCTCATTTGCCTCTAACCCCAGACAACTAGGAGACTGGTAGGCTGCCACTGTTGCTCAGTTACGAGACGTAGGCCCGCGAGGTGTAAACCCCTCATCTCTGTTACCTGCCTACCAGTGGCAGACAAACCCCCTTCCTGGTGCTGACCTCTCGTTGTCGAGGAGAGGGTGGTCATACTCTCTTCTGATTACTTAAAACCTGTGACTGTGAGCCTTTTTGCCATTGGAGACTGATGCTGAAGAGACGCAACACAGCCTAACACAGTCTGAGAGCTTCCCATGAAGCTTATTCATAGAATCAAGGGATTATGTAAATGATCTTAACTACGCAGAACAGATAATTGCTATTTAATCAGGAGACCAGTTTATTAGGCAATCCCAAATAACTTTCTTCTTGCTGTTTCCCAGTCTGGCTAAATCAGTTTTAGAGGTTTTGTACAAAGAGGAGAGCCAGTCTGTGTGCGTGGGGGGTATATTCTCAGCCCATCTTTTGCATATTTCGCGTCTGGCCAGCAGAATGGCATAGAATAAAAAACTTCTGCTCAAGCCTGTGATTTCACCCAATATACCAAAATTGATGAGCCTGAGGGAGATACATATTGGGCACCCTAGAATATCCATAAGAGTGATTTCTACTTTCTTCCAGAATTCAGAGATAGCTGGGCAATCCCAGAACATGTGTGTGTCTGGTGCACTTTCCATGTGGCACTTTTTACAACTGGCAGGGTAGATATTATGGTGAGTCTCGCCGGGGAAAAATAGGCTCTATGTGTGGTAAAAATAGTGATTTCTTCTGAGCCAGCCTGGTTTCACAACTGTAAACAGGGTGTTAAAAAAAATCGTTTATTTATTGTCAAATAGCATCCCACTCCCCACCCTTTGAGCCTGAATGTATCATGGTCAGAAGAGACTGGAACTAAAGCTTTACATATGAATGCTACTTTAGTGAACGTGTTCTGCAAGTGCACCTCTCTGTCCCCTCTGCCACTTGTCCTTATCTACTTCACACCCTCAGTGCCCAGAAGCAGTTCATCTAGCATATTCAGTGCCCTATTATAGAATGTAAATAAATGCAAACTTGTACAAAAAGGATGAGATATGCCTGGTTTCACGTGGGAGCAAGATGGAAAATGTACAGTTGTAGACAGTGATGGAAAGCAATTGTCTCTAAATTGAAGGCTATGCCTGGGTTCATTTGACAGTCAATGTAATAAGAAGTGAACTCCAGCTCAAAAGCGTTAGGGTATGTTTTTTGTTGTTGTTTCAGAAATGAAGAATCTTATCACATCTGTCCAGCAGACTATATGGTAAGAACCTGAGCTCTGCCCTCCCACCCCCCACAGGTAATTTCTTAACCTGAAAAACAAATGGGTTTTGTAGAGATGTCTGTAGCCTTATGAACTTCCTACAGAGGAAATCTTTATCATCAGATTTAAGAGAGTGACTTCTTGTAGCAATAAAGCCAAAGCACCCCACACAATGGCGCCCCCTCCCTGCAACTGTCACATGGAAATCTGTAAGGTAATGGATTGGCATTTGCTTTAAATAGAGCCCTGCTGCATTGTTCTTCCTGTGGTGCCACAGCAGGAGTGTGAACCTGGTTAAGGGGCACCTCATCTGTTCATCCCTCTAGGTTGAATACCTTTCAGTTTGTCACAGAGAGTGTTTTTGTATGCACCACTAGCTCCCTGTACCCTATGGTTATGGTTTTTGGGAAGAGGTGTGGCGCCGAGGCCAGGGCGACTGACTCCGGAATCTGGGGATCACGGTTCGATCGCCAGAGGCAGATTAGCCCAACACCATGTGACTCTGGGCAATAGCTTGTTTAATCTTCCCGACGGCCCCCAGCGCCTAGAGACCCTTACGGGTGATTGTTCACGCTTTACAAATGTGGATTATTATTATTATTATTATAGCTATAGCAGCATCAGGAACCTGGCAAAAAGGGTAATGATATCTCAACCCCGGAATAGAACAGGCCAGCGAGTTCCTCCAATTCTACTCAGACACCTTCAGACATTGGGATCCTGCAGTTATACCAAGCTCCCTTCTGGCAATAAAAACGTCAGGAAATTGGCCTGTGTCTTGTATGCTTAACTGTGATACTTAGCGTGCAAATCTGAGATGAGTGGTAGACTCACTTAGTTACGCTCACCTTTAGCCCATTGAGGCCAGCCCAGGTGAAGCCGCCAGCCACACCACAGGCCAGTCACTGGAGAATCCTCCTGATCGTCTTTGAGTCGAAGAGTCTAAGTTAGAGTTTTGGCGGATGGGATACTTCATCAAAACGTTATGGATATCTCGTCCACCATATTACAAGTGCCTTAGGTCATAAGGCACTTGTAATATGGCAGACGGGACATCCAACTTATTTGTTATAGTTTCCCATCTGTCAAACCCAAAATAAGGCCTTACTTGTGCCCTCTTGCAGACTTAGACGATATTTTTAATCCACTTAGAGCCCAGCAAATTCAAAGGGAAATAGAACAGACAGACCTAGTCCCTAGGAAGCCCATAAGAACAGCTGTATTTGGGGTCTGAACCTGCAGGTCATCTCTTGGCCTGCTAGGGAACAGGTTTAGTCTACAGAGATGGGATAATTATCATCACCAGTGAGAAAAAAGGCCGTATTCTAGGCATGGTGTTTTGAGAGGGACACAAGTATGACTCGACTTCCAAACCGAGAAGCACTCATAACCATGCTCTCTGCCAGTCACACACCTCTGGATGTCACAGAAATAAAGAATTAAACACCACCCCATTTTTGGGTAATTTCTGTTCCAGGATCACTTAATCCTCTGTTCTGGAGGGAAATACTAAGTGGATACTCACAAGACATTGTGGTATCGAGAAAATGGTTCTTCATAAGTACTAGTGACGTAGCAATAGCTTCTTTATCTTTTATATCGGTCCATTATATAGTACCTCAGGATCACAACATACTAACCCACTCATTTGAAAACATTTGTTTGTAAGATAGGACCAGCCCATATGATTAGCATGGCAAAGACTGCTTCTATGACCGATAACAGCTTTCATTCAAGTTGAACTTGTTCATGAAAACGATAAAATGTTGGTGGTTGTGGTGGGGTGATGGATTTTCTCACAATGGTGAAACTACAGAGGAGAGTGCCCCAGTCATTAACAGAGCTGAGGGAAAGAGAGCCAAAGAAAAGAGTGTCTCAGTCACTGATACATACAAGTAGATACAGGGTTGTAAACCTATGGCTCAGAACCTCTCAGGTATTGAGACTATACTTTCGGATAAAGATTTAGGTATCATGTAGATGTTGATAATAAAGTGTACAGATTTCATACAGTTGAATGTAGGTGATAGAAAAGAGCACTGGCAATAGAGATAACAGGAACAGCTGGTCAGTGAACTATGGCAATGCAACTCACTTCTACTTATTTATAGAATGCAGTTCAGTGGAGATCCAGAGTACAATGTTTGTTAATTATTGATATGTTTTAGGTGAATGAAGGACCTGAGTACACTACTTCTCAGTTATTAATAGGATACAGTGTTTGGAGATCCCAGGTATATTTTGCAATTATTGAAAGGATATAGGTGGATGGAGACCCTGGGTACCATCTTTCTCTGTTATAAATAGGAAGCAGGTTTTTGGAGATCCCATGTACGGTGTTTTGGTTTGTTGATAAGATGCACATGGGCAGAGATCATCAGTACCTTGTTTCTCAGTTGTTGATATGACACAGTTCTTTGGAGATCCCAGGTATATTGTTTATCAGTTATTGAAGCATATATAGGTGGATGGAGAACCATTGGTTTCAGTTATTGGTCGGATTCAGGTTTTTGGAGACCCCATGTACAGTGTTCCCAATTCTTGATGGGATGCATGCCGACGGAGATCCTCAGGACAGTGCTTCTCAGTTACTGCTAGGATATAGGTGAAGCGAGCTCTACATTGCAGGACCTTGACTGATCAGAGGCATCCAATGCATACAACTACTTGAAGCTCTGAAAATGTGACCTCTATTGAGGATGATTTAGGTGACCACTGAAGTACAGTGGGTTAAACATGTGCACCACATGCTCTCATTTCTAATGAGTAAAACCAGGCACCTGTATTCATTTTGAAATCCTCTTATGTGGAATGCTCTCAGGCAGTGAATCTGCAACAACCAGAAAACTAGGTTTTCAAGCTCTGACATCAATGCAGCACTTTCAATGGTTTCTTGGAACACTAACAATCATTGTCATTGTGTGAAGAAAATTAAATGCCATTAAACAGAGGAGAGGACAGGATGTATATGCTCACACCAATCCACATATCCCTCAGCCAAGCAATCTTCTATCTCTGTTTCCCTATCTCTCTACTCTCTCTATCTCAATTTCTCTTACTCTCTGTTGATAGCTCTCTATCGATCTCTCTCTCCCTCTCTTCTCTCTCGCTCTCTCTTTCTCTCCTTGCTCCTTACCCACCTCCCTTTTTCTATTATCTTTGGTACACACATTGTATGCCAGTCTATCCTTTAGTGAGGTAAGAAGAGTTTTAGAAAGACAGCCAAAAAGGCTGGAGGAGCAGTACCTAACTTGTTCATAGTTGCTGCAGCCCTACTGGCCTTTCAGAGGCTCACTTGACATGTGACGCACCCTTCACCATTTCGGTATCCATCACATTTCACATTTCGGTATCCATCATTTCAGGAAATGTAATTATTCATCTGTTTACTATTTTTGCTTCAGCTCTGATTGAGCAGCCTGCATGGAAACGACTGACGAGCTTGGGTTTCTTGGGAACTGTTGGAATGAGTTATTTCCCCATCCGAAGAGCCATTGATGGAACAGGAAGTCTGCAGAAAGATGACGTCTCTGCCCAAGGACTCTGCTCCAGCGATGATTGAGTAGAGTGTTTGAAAAAGACTAGCCCTCTTTGTTTTCTTGGAAGGTGTTAAAGTGAGTTAATTTCCTTACCAAAATCCAGTGAGTAGTGGAATATGAAGTGTGCAGGAAGATGATCTCTCTGCCCAAATACCAGTAGAGGATTCCTTCCCAGTTTTGAATGCTTCACTTGCTCCTTGTCTGTTTCATGTACTTCTGATAAGTGCCAGCTAACAAGTTCCTGGGCTGAGCAATGCTTCTATGCACAGCCTAAGTAGCAGGCTTTGAGATTTTCACCTGTTCTCTCTTTGGGTTCTCTTTTTACCTCAGGTCTTGCCATGACGGTGACGTACACTAGCCAGGTTGCAGATGCCCGCCTGGGGACCTTCTCCCGGTTGCTAATCCAGTGGAAAGGCAGTATCTACAAGCTTCTGTATCGCGAGTTCCTCATCTTCATTACCTTGTACTTCATCATCAGTGGCATCTACAGGTATCACAACAATGCTGTTAGGGTTTTCTATGATCTTTTATGATTCCTGATATATTACACTACCCAAAGGGTTGACATGTTCTGCCTTCTTGCTTTGTTATCTATGAAGTCCCAATGGGGCGGGTCATGGCAGGCTTAATAATATAGATAAATCTACCCTTGACATTACACTGTTTTGTTTGTAACCTCACACTAGAAATTGAAACCACATACTTAGTTAACATTACATGTCTTAAACTTAAATACCTTGTCCAGGTTAGTGGTCTAAAGTAGGTGTGGACGAAGAATTCTGCTCCACTGGCGGAGTTTGCAGAGTTTTGCCCACTTCACGCTCCGTCCGGAGCGCCGCAAAACTTGGCGAAGCGATGCAGAGCGGAGTTTTTTCTCTCACGTGGCTCACCAACTGTAAGTTGGCGAGCGCTCGCGAGACAAAAATCATGCTAGAACTCTCGGCGTGATTTCTCAATGCGGGAGGTTGCGGCAGGTCGCGACTGCTCGCATTGAGAAATCTGCCGCTCGCGTTGAGGAAGCTGCTGCTCAAGTAGAATGTCTACTCGAGTAGCAGAAAGCAGCAGCACCCTCTGGCGTGACGGAGAGTGCCGTTCTCTGTGATTTTACAGTGCAGGACAAACTCCCGGCGCTCAAAATCAGTGCGAGCAGCGCAACTTAAAATACTCAGTCCCAATGCCATTAAAAAAGGCTGTCAGACAGGGACTTTGGGGGCCCCAAGCAGGGCTCCGTCCCTCATGGGTCACAGCTGAGTGGTCAGGGGGCACATGTGTTGCTATTCACAAAGGGATATACGAGTAGTATCTTTACGAGTGCGGAGTCTCCGCAGATAAAAAGATGGGTCTTTTTATGTGCATACCATATCATAATGGCCAGCTCTGTAAAGAAGGCCATGTTCCTCTCCTCACCTGTATACAGGCATACTAAAGGCACTTTTGAGGTCTGATGTGCTGTGTGCAGGTGCCTTCAGCAGATCAAGGAGGACTTGTATAAGGCATCAGAAATCAGTTCCTGATGGGTTTGATACTGAAATGCCTCTAATCAATACACTACCTCAATTCAGTTTCATCCTGTTTAGGTATAAAATATGGAGGCGTCTCTAAGTGTAAAGGAGTTATGATGAACCTTTGGCAAGGATATCATCGACAGTATGTATTGCTATAATGTAATTTCCATTATTTTGGTGTAGTTTTGACCAATTTTCAGTGGCGTCACTAGGGTTGGTGTCACCCGGTGCGGGTAACTCATGGTGTCACCCCCTCACGGCTTACCGCATGGACCTCCTCCGCCCAAGTCCGCCAGTGGACACAGTTGGCAAATAACGGAACCATACAGAATCCTTAGTAACATTTGTAAATGTAGGTCCTATATTTACAAAATGTGCCTGTTAACAACAGTGTGATAATGATTCATTAATCAGGTTGTACAGTGGGCTACCTGCTAGTGGGCAGAGCCAGAGGCGTGGCCGGAATGCGCAAACATGCCAATTTTTTGTATTTGTTTGGTTTCACTGCCCTGTTTTATCAACCAATGGATACACATGATTATTTAAGGTTATAATGAGTTATTGACAGTAAAATGTGTTCACAAAGTGGGATATGCTTCTAATCACAGAATGTCCCCAAATACGATAAAATGTGGAAGCCCAAGCCATTTGTCTCCGAGCCATGGAGTTTCTGTCATCAGCACTTCTCCCTTTTCCAAAACAGCAGTTCAAACATGAATGGCTAAAAATCCTAGTTTGCAAATGTTTTCTAAATAATAATGGCTCTGCCATATTTGCCTCAAATGCAAGATCTGCAGCATGATAAATTGTTTGTGATTAGAAGCATATCCCACTTTGTGAACACATTTTACTGTCAATAACTCATTATAACCTTAAATAATCATGTGTATCCATTGGTTGATAAAACTGGGCAGTGAAACCAAACAAATACAAAAAATTGGGATGTTTGCGCATTCTGGCCACGCCTCTGGCTCTGCCCACTGATCCAATCCTTGGGTTATTCCCGCCCTCTGATTCTCCGCCCACAGTTCCCCTACTTTTTTTCCCCCACTTCGACCACTGATATATCGTGTTGCTGGATAGTGGGAACACCACACCAGTAAAAAGTACCATACCTATGATATTATAAATTCCAATAAACTGTTGACTAAAAGGTAGCCCACTGTACAACCTGATTAATGAATCATTATCACACTGTTGTTAACAGGCACATTTTGTAAATATAGGACCTACATTTACAAACGTTACTAAGGATTCTGTATGGTCCCGTTATTTGCCAACTGTGTCCACTGGCGGACTCGGGCGAAGGAGGTCCATGCGGTAAGTCGTGAGGGGGTAACACCATGAGTTACCCGCACCGGGTGACACCAACCCTAGTGACGCCACTGTTGACACATTAGTGGGTTTTTTGTGCTTTTTTAGTGCAAAATGTATCATTGCAACTAAAATGGACACATGAACGCATTTTGCACAAAAATATTGTGCTTAATGCAGGTTTTGCATTTCACATTATTTTTGCAAACTTTCACGCAATTGTGCAAAAACAATTTAAACAAGTTATGAACACCCCTAAAGATAATGTGTATTTCCATTGGGCTTGTAGGTATGCCCCAAAAGGATTTGAGTCTTGGGTGAAAGACCAACCATCAGTCATAGTGTTGATGGAGCGTTACTCTGGCTTCTTGAGATCACAAAAGTGCTGGAAATCTTGGTTTTATGAATGTGAATCTTTTGAATATTATGGCACTGAAAAGTAGCCTTGCGTTTTCATCTGTTTTGTCAAAAACGGGTCAACCAAAAAGATTGAATAGATATATCAACATCCTTATTAAGTAAGTTTTCGGTTCCTGCCAATCAGGAAATCAATGAAATTGTGTTGACCCAAAAAATATAGGAGTGCCTTCGTACCCTACATTAAAAGACACTGGGGGTCCACTAATGCATTCAGGTAAGAATGACTGGAGGATACTAAAACAAACCTACAGAAGAAAACTCTAGTTCATGTTTGGGTGGAGTCTGAAAAGTGTTTAATCTCCAATTTAGGGCCCAATTATGATGAGGCTTGGAAAGCCTCCGACAACAGGCCAGACGCTTTCCGAGACTCATTGCGGTTTCAATTTCGACCACAGCATTATGATGCAAGCGATCAAAACTGAAACCTGCTGGTCATTCTGGTGGTATTCCAATGGGCTCAAGGAGCCTGTCGGCCAGTCAGAGACCGGCACGTAATCCCAATGAATGACGTTTCCACCGTTGGGATTACGATATTGGTTTCCTATAGGCTTTCCATTTCGGCTTTCCAACCTGGAAAGCTTGTTGGAAACCGACACTGGGGGTCCCTAGCCGGGCCCCATTCACCATGCGGCCTCCGGTTGGGGGATGAAGGTGCACCTATGGTGACCCCCAAATAATCCGGTGCAGGGATTCACACAAACTCCCATTTCTGTAGGGGAGCTTGTGCTACGGGCGGTTTATAGTCGAAGCATAACCTCCCCCATAGGGAAATGAGAGTTTATCATTAGGTATGCAGAACTTCTGACCAATGGTCGGGCGGTTCGCATACCGATACGGTGTCGGGTGAACGCAAGTCTGTCCGACATCATAGTAAGGCCCTTAGTAGTATGAGAGTAACAAGTTGCACCAAAAACAGAGCCCCCTACACCAACAGTGGACGCTATGGAGGCAAACTCCCTGACGGAAGGCAAGATGCAAATGCATACACTATTACTGACAGTTACTAGCATCGATAACATGACCGAATACTCACCAAGGATACAAGCAGGTGCATAGCTGAGTTCATGAGAGAGTTAGAAGATGGTCTTAAAGTAACAAGGCATACAATTTTGGCTGAATAAGTGGTTTTGCAATAATTGTATTTTGCAATAGAGGTCCCAACCACTCAAATGTATCATCAATAGTAAATGACTCTAACATTTTCACATATGTTGCTAATTTATTTGTAAATCCCTAAAGAGGTTTTGGGAATATAAATGCAAAATGTGACATTCATAATGGCACCGACTTCACCATTAACCACTAGAATGAAGTCAGGTGTCATCGATTTTGTTTTTGTAAAATTACAGTGTTTTATGTCACCAATTGGGTAATTATAAGCTCGAGAGCATTCACAGCCGAATAAGCCACTCCCTCCAGCACCCAAGACACTCGCCAAATCTCTTTGATGGATAGGCACATCCAATAGTTTGGCAGTAAGACGCAAACAACTGTGGAGTCTCTGAGATGTACATTTTCTTTCTCCTGCACAAGGCAGAAGGAGGTGTAATACAAAGCTTGGTGGCTGGCACTACCTCACCAGGGAAGCGTTAGCCGAATCGGTGTTTGAGAAGCCACACACAGACTTGGGGGCATATCATCAAAGACTGGTGATAATTATCGCTAAGCGCACTTAGCGCTAGGATAATTATCGCCGGCTAATGTGGATTTTTATGGCTGAGATAGCGTGCTATTAGCAACGCTTATCTCAAAAGAAATTAAAATCCCAGCGCTAACTGCCAAACGTGAGATTATCTCACGAAGTGTGGCGTTAGCTTGATGACAGGGAAGGCAAACTTAGCCATGATATCCACCTTCCATAGGATATCATGGCTAAGTCAGTCCTGAAGCAGGAGTAAGGAAAGTAGCGATAACAGGGGTTATCGCTACTTTTCGTGCCGCTATGCTTCATAGCGTGGGGCTTGATGATAGGAGAAATGTTGCTTAGCGACATTTCTCCAGACATGTCAGGGCAGGAACGCCCACTTTGCATCTCATTAGAGATGAAAAGCTGGGCGTTCAGATTTCAGGCGCTAATGCAAGGTTTCACGCGGTAGCGTGACCTTGCTGATTAGGCGATAAAATAATTGCCGATTTTCGCCCGAAAACGGACGCAAAAGCGGCGATAATTTTTTATCGCCTCGTTGCTGATATGCCCCCAAGTTGCCACAAACATAGTAAGTCCTGGCTTAGTCAGAGACACCAACGCACATACACAGGACACCAGAAATAAAAACAGTTCTTGGAATGACAACTTGAGCGGAGACTGAAAAGGAAATGGGGTCTGTAGGTTTTGTTACAATCACTGCAGCCCATGAAAGTGCTGCTGTTTCTTTCCTCACAAACCACCTTAAGCTTGATGAATGGCAAGGGGAAAATCTCTCAATTGGACAGGGACACTGTAAGACCTGTGGTTGCGGCCAGTCGGGGCCACCGGCCCTTATTTTTGGGGACTGGCACTTATTTTTCCACATCAAATATTTACAAAGTGCGAGAGAGGGGAAAACACACAAATCAGAAAGATGCAGGAAAAGAAAGACGGAAAAAACGTCACAAAGGGAGAAAGCAGGAACCTGCAAGAGTTAGATAAAAGAGTAGGGAGTGTCTACTAGTTGATCAGAAAGGCATGAGGTGGATTTAAGATTATCAGCCTTAGTATTCGGTGCACCAATGTTTAATTGCACCGGCTGCAGGCTTCTGAGCAGAGCTTCGGGCTCCGACTCTCAAGCACTGTAGACCTGATGCCCATGGCATGGTATTTTCACAAACCTTTTGCCTTCACTCCTTCTGTTTCGCTGAATTTATTTTTGATAACATTAGTACTCTGTGCACTTTGCTTTTGCTCTCTCCTTCAAACATGGTAAAATTGGCTTTCCCCTTATTGGCACATTTAATTTACTTGTTAGTCCCTAGTAAATGGCACAGCATGTACCCAGGGCCAGTAAATTAAATGCTCCTAGAGGGCCAGCAGTACTCATTGTGCCACCCACTATTTATTTTTATTGGAATTTTATTATAAGCATATAAATATGTGCAACATTACAGAAGACAGTACCGCCATTAAAATCAATATATATATATACAACACTCTTGATGACGATTAACCTAATTGCGGTAGTAGCTGATGGTCTACGTGATGTAAAGCAATGTCACATGTCAATGAAAGCAGGAAAATAGGTCCCAATCAACGAAAATACTTGTAACATGTTACATCTGAAGGTTGGGGGGAGGGTGTGCAATCTTAACAGAAATGAGAAGATATTCCATGGGGCAGCGGGGGAAATCAGAATAGTAGCAGGAGACCAGATCGGACAGAGTTCAGCCTCATATGGGGGGCCACATAGGCAGCTGCAGTCTCTGGTAGGCTGCGGATTAGGGCAGGAGATATTGCAGAGGGGCACACTTTAGAGGGATGTCCCCCACCGGCTGTCTCCGAGGGACCTGTTGCATAGCAGTCGCTTTTTCAAAGGGGGTGCGTATCGTCCCTGAAGAGGGCTTGAAAGGACACAAGCAATACACCCTGGCCTCAAGAGGATACTCACTCAGACCCCTGGCCTCAAGAGGATACTCACTCAGACCCCTGGCCTCAAGAGGATACTCACTCATGACTGATTGCTGTCAGGTAACACAGGTGACTTCTGATGCTTGACTAAGGGCTTAGCTAATATTATACAATTGACAGCATGGGCAGCAGGCCCATGCATATGGGAAATATTCATTCAGTTTAGCTGGTGTAAGATAGACCCTATGGAGGAGGAAAAATTGAATGAACCCAACAAACATAACCTTTATGGTACATCCAGTTAACCTTTGGTATTCACATGCCATTGTGCCTGTCATTATTACAATAATGGTTCCCCCTGTAGTTGCCTCTGCCTCACCTATACATTGAACATGGAACGGTGGCCAAACAACCCAAATATCACCTTCAGATGTTACTCAGTATGGCTGCTAGTCAGGTGATCCGCAGCATCTTCCGCTGCCTCCTGTGTACGTGTTTGGGCCCACTCCATGAAAGGCTCCCATGTGGCCAAATGTCACATCCCGAAGCCATTCTTTCGTGGAGGAGGCCCACTCCTCCCCCAAAGCATAGCTACCCTCCGTTTAGCAAATAAAAGGAGCATGGCGTGTAATTTACGTGTCCCGGGTGGAGTATGTTTGACATATACCAATATTCCCAATAAGGGATCTGAACCGTTGGGAGTGCCAATTATTTCATGTATGGTAAGAAACACTGTATCCCAGTATACAGTTAATCTGGGACAGGACCAAGACATATGCAAGAATGTGGCTTGGGCTGATTTACATCTCCAACAACAGTCGTCCTCCCTAATACCCATTCGGTGATATTGGGAAGGGGTTCTGTAATATCGATAAATTAATTTAAAATGAATCAGTCGAAGTTTATAATTTGGGGACAGGGCGGTAAGCTGATTACAATAAAACGTCCACTGTTCTTCAGTTATCGCAGTGTGCAATTCTGTGTTCCATTCTTGAAATGCTCGTGGCGTCAGTAGGGGGGCGGAGTTTTGCATGTTATTGTAGTTCCTCGTAATCAATAAGTCCTTGTACTTGACAACAGTGTTGGTGATGAGCAGGACTTGATAAGGACCTCGCCACTTGGGCTGAGGCTATGGTTTTCGCTGATGAAGCTTCACATGAATCCAGCTAAGAGGCTGCAGATTGTGGCATGCTGGTGGGCAATGCTGCCTGTGTCTGGGAATGGAAGTCATTGCAACAGGGAATCAGTTGTTTGCACTATTCTAAAGTGGCATCATCAGACGTAACAAATTAAGGAAAGGTGGAGACATAGGATGACTGATCCGCGAGAATTATAGGTCTGCCCATGATAATTTGATGAGGGCTTAGCTTGGTCTTTTGGCAAGGAATGGGTCTCATCCACATTAGGGCTAACATTAAATTACCTAATCATTTAAGTAAAGTCTCTTTGCATCTTTTAGGTATTTGAATTTTCATCATTCCCTTACACCGCTCTACCTTTCCTAAAGACTCAGGTTGTTCGGTACACTGGAAATGTTGTTGAATCCCTACTGCTTTGCGCAGATTCGGAACTGCAGATGACACAAAATGAGTTGCATTAGCACTTCCGAACTCAAGCAGGATTCCAAAACTGGGGACAATGTTTCAGATCATTCTTTTGGCATCAGCCCAGGTAGAGGGATGGGTTTCTACACATCCAGAGAACATACAAACCAAAACATAGACATAATCACATTTGAATAAAATCTATCTGAACATACACAGAAGGACCCCCGTGGGTAGGAAGGGCAGCTTGGGTGGTCATTGCACCTTTTGTAACATTGACCAATGACACACAGGGCGGGGGGAAGGATGCAAACCAGTGGACGCTTACAGCAAGGAATTAACTGGCATGCTGTGCCATGATACAAATGAGACAATCTTCATAACAGTATCCTAGGAGCAACCATTCTGCTATTCTTTTGAGCCCACAGTATATCCAAATATCCAAGAAACTCATATCCTGCCCACACCATCTTTTGGTTATCTGGAGTTTGCTCCTCTATGGCAGCAAGAGAACTTCCGCAGTTTGATATAATTATAGGGTCATATTGGAATTGGAATATAGGGCTGAGTTTCTAGCAGCATTATTATTAAAAGCATTTTTCCTAGTTACTTCATCTTTGGTGGATTGGTGAGGTACAGCTTAGCAACTGCTACCTCCCTTGAGAGTTACAACATCAAGCCGACCTTTTGCAGAAGATCCATTGTTTATAGGGGTACCTGCAGAAGTGAAGAAACCGATTTGTAACCTTAGAAGTCCAAAATCATGAGCTACTTCAAAAGCATATCTTGAAGCAGTAAAGATAGTGACACTATTCCTTTTGGCTAAAATACAAGCATGAGTAAGAGTAATTAATTCAGTAGCCATGGCAGAATGTACTTGTTGTAATCATGGTTTCTTAACTATTTCAACAAAGGTACACCAAGCTTAACCTAAAACTTTTGCTCCAATATTATTTTCAAAGCAGAAACCATCAACATAACACCCAGCATCACAATTAACAAACATGAGAGCTATACAAAGTTTAGTGATATGGGCATTGGTGATGACAGAGTTGTGTGGTTATTCACCTAGAGATATAGGAAATAATGAACCTGGGTTCACTACAGGGTTTCTTACCAAGGTGAAATGAGAGGTAGTAAGCAACAATAGTTCATATCAAACTGGACATTGATAGGTGTTGTGTCTTCGGTCCAATGACTGGGTGACGATGTCTTGAGTTGAGTCAACAGCATTAGGTGAACCAAGGACAGTATTTTCTGATACTCTAAAAAGATGGCCCGCTATTGCTACAGGCATGAGATCGACGCAGTCCTGCTTCTAGAGCATCACTTGCGTTTGAAAACTAAGCAATCATTTTTGTCACCATAGTATTGTGTTAACACTCTGAGGTCGAAGCTCTCGCCGTCATGACAGTAGAGAGTGATTTGTTTTGTATAGTGAGGCAAACCTAGGGCAGAAGACAATGCACTGTAATGGACGCGAAGGCTTGCTCTACCTCTGTGGACCAGTGAAAAGACAAGAGTATCATTTTTCACATCCCATAAAGGTGTCACGCTATTGGGAAAACCTCAAATCCATGATCATGATAGCCTGCCATCCTTAAGAACAGTACACAATTGAGATACAGTGACTAGACAGGATAACTTACAGTTAGCTTACATGTGCCTGCCTCCGGCAGAGATGACGGCCTAGATATCAAACAGGCAGTGGCGGCTGATAATGTTACCAGGGAGGGGCACACTCACTCACACCCATGCATTCACACACATAAACACACACACATTCACAACACTCACTAACAAATACATTTATACAAACGCACGCATGCACCAAACTTACAAAAAAACAAAAAACTTACCTTTACTGTAGAGAGGGAAGCCTCAGAGGTCCCAGGAGGGTTAGAACTGCTGTCTTCCTGCATTGGCTGTCCTAGCGGCAGCCCATGAGGGAAGGCAGCAGTCCCTCACTCGTCATAGAGTGGGATGGGCTCAGTAAGACCGCTGACCCCATCTCACCCTGAGACGAGGTGTTACGGATTGACACTCAGCTCTGGACACTTCAGACCTTAAAATTGAAGCACCCAGATCCGAGGTAATCAGTGACAGTCCCCTTCGTCACGAGGGGGAGGGCCTCAAGGCTGAGGAGGTCACACCCACAGGGCTGTGAAATAGTCTGGCAAAGTTCAGCTCTGGCAGCAAGGAGACTGCGCATTTAGCACATATCTAGCTCCTGGCTGCCTGAAACGAACAAGAAGAGTGTCTGTCAAGTTGACCATTGCCTGGCCTGACAGACATTCTTCTTGCTGGGTAAAAGGTGGGGGCCCTCAGCCTATACGGACTGCTGCAAACAGGGAGCAAACAGAACTGGAATTTTTTAGGTCTCACCTAGCGACGCAGCGCATGCGTGGCTCGCTTGGCGAGATCTATTATTGTCGATTTAGCTTCCGAAGGGGGACAGGAGATGTGCACGCGCCCGGACAGGCGATGTGCAAGTGTACGGCTCGCGTGTTTGAGCACAACGCGCGCATGGCGCGCTTTCACTTTCCTAGTTAGTTTCACCGGACAGGGGATGTGCACGTGTACGGCTCGCGGCGTCAATGTCACCACGGATTGTCTGTTGAATGACGAAGAACACTGCACAAAGCTTCAAGAAATGGAGCATCTGTTGTAACTCACTCCTTCCTACTGCACTACTTGCAAATGGTACGTGGAACGAACACCGGTAAAAAAGTGCCCGAGCGCCACACCAACCTCACCCTGGTGGGTTCCGGTGCCTACGGTTCCGTCTGGTAGGTAACCAGGACAGGCTATCTATAGCTTCCGGGTGCCTGGGGGTCTAGCCGCTTTATCTCCAGGAGCTGTCTCTGAAAATGCAACAAAGCCGTCTGCCGGATGTATGACGTTACAACGCATGTTTTTACAACGCATGCTGTTACAACGAAAGTTTTACAACGCATGCGATGTTACAACGCATGCTTTTACAACGCAAGTCTTTACATCGACATACACTAGATGGCGTGCTGACATTAGAAATGTGTAATTTACTATTCTAACTCCAGTCCACGTTGCAGTAGGGAAGGTGTTTGGATAGTAAACTACACTATTTCTAATGTTAGCACGCCATCTAGTGCAAGTCGATGTAAAGACTTGCGTTGTAAAAGCATGCGTTGTAACATCGCATGCGTTGTAAAAGTTTCGTTGTAATGGTAGTGCGGTGTAAAAGTTGCGTTGTAAAGGTTGTTCCCCCCGTCTGCCACAGTCCCCAGCACTCCCTGAGATGATACGATGCACTGACCGGCAGGAGGCTCACTCGCCCCTACTCGCCTCAGTGGCTGCCGCTGGCTCCAAGGCTCTGTGCTCAAGCTGAACTCCTGCTTCCTGGCTGCAAGTTGATGCAGCTGCACCGAGGCATCCTCACTTTAGCCCCAGGTTCTCGCTGCCGCCCTGCAGTAGTTGCAAAACTCTGGAACTCCCCGCAACTATCCATCAAACCAGTGCGTGCAACGCTGAAGGTTCACGTTTAGGCAACCAGTAGTTGGTGTTTCCTCCTCGAGTCGCCACCCCATGCGCTGATGGCGTCCCACAAGAGTGTTGTTTAGATAAGTGACTTGTACATAAACCAACAGCAGCACCCTATAGACCACTATATATATATCTTTTTTCTCTCTTAATGCTGACAGTAACATGCGCTGGTACACAGAATCACAAACTATCAAGAAGTCATCAACATACTGAATCAGGATAGAACCACGTGGGAAAAATCAAAGTGTCTTAATATTTGCTAAGCTCTTGTTAAACTATAGAAGATAACTTTGTATAAACAGGGCCGACTTAAACACTGTTGCCTCCCTGTGTGGCAATCATTTTTGGCACCCCCCCATGACCTCCTCCTTGGATTCCCTCACTACCACCGGGGCAAAGTGCTCTTCATCTCTCGATAGCCCCGTCTCACATTCAGTTCTGTTGTTTCAAAGCACTGAAAAAGGCTGGCTTTACTAATAAGAATGCATATCTACCCAAAAGAACCCTTTTTAGCAGCATTAGGAATAGATAATGAAAGACTGGAGAATAAATACACAACTTTCTAACTTATTTAATAGTTTGCATGCAGCTCCTTGTAAAAAGTTCAGTAACAGTTACTGTTCTATATTAAGGTTGTATCTTATGAGCTGCAGTAACAAAAGAATCTCTGTGACAAAAGCAGTAATCTACTCAGCTATCCACCAAAAATACAGATCTGTGATATGCACAGTATGCGTTCTGTGCAGCAGGCATTTTAACTAGGCCTGGGCGGTAAATTCCGTTCCGTTCGCGGAATTTGCGAAATTTAGGTAATTCCGCGTTCCGCGGAGAATGCGGAATTGCCAAAAATTCTGCTTTCCGCGGCTTCGCGGAATTTTTTGCTTGTTCGCGATCGCAAAATGCATGTTCGCGAGATATTTCCCCCCGAGCACGCAAACAGCGGTCGCGAACAGGAAAAAAGCATCGCGAACAAGCAATTCCGCGTGTTCGCGGAATTTCTACGTGTTCGCTGAGATTTTTAACCATTTCGCGGAGATTTGCGTAACGCGACTACGCAAATTCCGCCCTCCGAGCTACCATATGGTGAGCTAAATCTGCCACTAAACAAAACTCTCTCTGTCTAGCAGGAACATTAATCACAAGAGTTATCTTGACATTTGTATTGCTGTCTGAAAGCTGAACGCACAAGGAACTCTGCTGCAGCTGTTTTAAAATCGTAAGTTATAACTAATCACAGCGTCCCCCCCTCGGTCAGTGCCCAGTGCAGCCGCACCAATTGCATCGCCCTACAGCCGGCCCTGGGTATCTATACCCTTATGGAAGCCAAGTCCAGGTAATTCGAGAGTCGCCAAACCAGAACATGAAAAGTAACTCCCTCTCAAGGTGTACAGGAAGAGAGAAGAAAGGAACACACATCAACAACAATGAAACAGGTGGGCGTGGGCCTAATACAAAAACGAATAGCTGGATTTAGTACAAAAGGCAAACTGGACAATACAACAGCATTTAAGACCTGCAAGTATTACACTAAACAATACGGAATAAGTTGTGTCGATTCTGAAATTGGAGTTCCAAGCCTGTTGCGTTAACAGACTAGACATAGCTCGGGGGATTCCTACCTCGCTCTCGGGACAACGAGGATGCTGTGTGTCGTGGGGGAGCCTGAGTATTGGGTTTAATTGAATCTTAACTGGGTAAGTGGTAAAAATGCAGCCTATACAGCTGGTGTGCTGGGACCATAAAGATAAAAGAACTCTGGGAGTTAGATATTATAACAGATATGAATTTACAATGACACCGCAATAAAGTCAATAAGAATCCAGGACAATGGTAGTGTGATAGTCTTTCTTCGCTCCTCTTGCGGTATGATTTTGCCTTTAGCAATAAAAGATGCTGGGAATGTATTCTCTAGGATGTGCATAAAAACACAATACAACTGACTATGTATTGAGCACTTGTATATACCTATGCTCTAAGTTAAATTGTAATACTATATGTTCCTGGGAAGAAAACTTTAAATGAAGTTGTTAAAGATGTGAGAACCTGTGCTCAAACACAAGATATTTCTTGAGCCAACACATTCCCATCAGCATTGGTAGCAGAACATTCATTTTCACTAAGTGCGGCCAACAAAGCATTTATGTTTTAAGTCTGAACATGCAAAAAAGCACCATCACGAGTGTGATATAGAGCACAGTCTAGTTTACTTATGAAATCCTTCCCCAGCAAGTTTACGGAGAGGTGGGTCACAGAAGAACGGTGCATCGGTGTGTCATTCGACCCAAGGCGGGAATAGACACAGGATCGGTAGAAGGTAGAGGAGCACGTGTGTTTGTAATGCAATGACATCGATCGTTTTGTCTGAGAGAGGAGTCCAGGGTAACTCAGAGGTTTTAAGGGTGGATCGACTAGCACCAGCATTGATGAGGCATGAAGTCGAATTTCTGCAGATGACAGATCACGCACATGGCCCTTTTTTGATCGGGAATCAAAGAATGTATCTAGCAGTTTGCTCCTCTCGGGCTGTTCTGAAATGGTGGACACATTTTTTGGAAGAGGAGATAAATTATGTGATGCTGATAGTAGGCACAGCATAGTTGAGTCAGGAAAAACGAACCCCTTTCCACTGTCCAAGCTGACCACACTTGAAACAAGAGGTATAACCTGCTGGATCAAACCCTTCTTGATGCTGCACTTGGTTCCTCCCTGGCACTCCACCTCCTTGTCCTGTGACATCCTCTGCCTCTCCCTCTGAAACTTGTGAATGTGAGAATACATCGGTTCGGATTTAGTGGAGTCTTTCTTTCTTGTACATGGATACATTGATTAGCCACAGAAACCAATTCAAATTCTTTTTTGCCAACTCACGAATATTGTAATATCTGTGGTTTTCACTTTTCATGACAGCCATGGTATATAATCGGCCTCGCTGACTCTTGTGCAATTGTCAGCAGCGTTTAAAGTGCCAGAATAGAGTCAAATATATCTTTCAATCAATCCCGGAGATCAGTGTGAGACTCACCCTCATTTTGTTTGCAATGTTTTAGTAGGGCAAGAATCTATAACTGCTTTCAATAAAGCATCTCCTGCAGTGGCTAGGGGTTTCACTTATTCAGGCATCGAAACACACAAATGGTTGACATCAGCTGAATTAGGATTATAGCTTTCAAAATTGTTCACAATTATCCTCTAAAATTCAGGGGATTGTCTTGGATTTGGGAAACTGTCTAGAGATATTTAGATGATCAAAGGGGGACCAAGGGACACGCATGGTGACCTTATTACCCCCATCACCTGCGTCTGGTGTCTTAAGGGCAGAAGAGCATCCATGTGCTGCTAGAAAAGACACTGGACCTATAACGGTCATCATTAATGGGCGACTGAATCCAGTCATTAGGCCAGGGCACACGTTCAGGATACTTAGCAAGTAGTTCAGCGATTGGAAGCAAGGGTGCTTATGTATCAGCCTTACATCTAGCCCATTTGCTTGTCAAACTACCAGTCATGCCACAGCTTGCCCCACTACCGCTCTTCGGGGAAACATCTGTTTGTCTTTTCCTCAGTGGACTTCAATCATTTTGCTCTAAACCTATATATGCTTCTACCATACTAGCTGTACATGACGTGAGTGCGAGACCCCCACCTCAGTGGAAGCTTAGGACTTTATTTAGATCGTGGTAGGCAGGCTGCCAGTCTGCCAAGTGGAGGTCATTACCTTTGTCACCCTTTTGGAGGACTTTTTAGCCTATTTAGAGATCCACGCCTGCTTGGCGAGGATCCCTGTGCTGTAACGGGAGCTGGGCCACAGCAAATCCTTTTCTGCATCAAGGGTTTGTCAAGTATACCATGCTTAATGCGCATGTTCTGCAAACTTTTTTGTCCAGGAAAACAAACTCTGAAAGTGGAAGTTTGTTTTCTCTGACAGAAAACAAATGGCCGGACTCAAGTTTTCTCCCTACACGCTCGGGCCATTCTCCATTTTCCCTGCTCGTATCCATCGTGCCACGCGAGGCAGACACAGACAAGGAACTATAGTGATGATTGTACAGTCCTTAGCAAGATGATCTTCAATGTGATCTGGATGCCCCATGGTGGATGGGCCAGCAAGTCAAAGGTTTCACTGGTGAAGACAGCAAAACCTCTACCAGTAGAAGCCTGGATTTAAGTAGTCTGCTGCCTGTCGCCGCTCATCCCTTTGGATGGGTGGAAGGAAAGATTTCAGAGTAAGAGGGAAGGGAAAGGACTGACAGCTTTACACATCCGCTCAACATGGAAGGGAGGATGCAAAATGCACTCAACCCTGTTCACTTGCTCCCTAGCAATCAAAACACTTCTGGCACAACCTCTTGAGGTTAGCAGAAGGTCCGGGGCAGCTGAGCCAGTATACACTCATTCTATGGGGTCTGTACCGGGGACGTAGGCAACCATGCCACCCATCTGGAGCATCCTGCTCTCTTTCCATCGATTCTCACCCAAACCTTTATCTTCTAGTTCCTTAGACTAACCCCATTTCCTATGCAATCAATTTTATCTCAACGTTCTCCTACCAAAACGATTTTTAAGCAAAACTAAGGTAACCAAATAGTACCTCATCTTTAATCAATTAATAAATAAATTCAAAACAGACTCATTTTAAAAATTAAAATTGTGTAAGAATGGCTGATCTAATTGGCGGTGAGCAGTCTAAATATCGAGTTTTAAATTTCGACCTACAAGTATATCGAGTTGTAAATATCGTAGGTAAAGAATATCGAAGTCAAGAATATCGATGGACAGAATATCGACCCCAAGGTAAGTATTATCGAAGTTAATAATATCGAAGTCATTAATATAGATGTAAGTAATATCGTAATGAAAAATATCGATGTGAAGAATATCGATATTTTATTAGTGTAATGTATTTTAATATGTATTTTATTTGTATGTTAAAGATTATTGTAATGTATTTTAATAAATTTAAAAATAAATGTTTAGAGATTAATAATTATTTAAAATATAATTTAGCGTTTTAGTATCAGAGCGGGTTGTGGGTTTATAGGGGAATAGGGTGGAAAGTAATTTAATTATAATTAATTAATTAATATGTATTGTTTAATTGGTATTTATGATTAATTAATTGTTAATTAATTACTAATTGTTAATTAAATATATTAATTGATTATTAATTGTTAATTAATTATTAATTGTAAATTAATTTTATTACTTGGTTAATTATATAACTTATAATTAGTTTAATATTAATATAAATATAATTTAGCGTTTTAGTATCAGAGCGGGTTGTGGGTTTATAGGGGAATAGGGTGGGAAGTAATTTAATTATAATTAATTAATTAATATGTATTGTTTAATTGGTATTTATGATTAATTAATTGTTAATTAATTACTAATTGCTAATTAAATATATTAATTGATTAATTAATTGTTAATTAATTATTAATTGTAAATTAATTTTATTAATTGGTTAATTATATAAGTTATAATTAGTTTAATATTAATATTTATTTATTGGTATTGTTAATTAATTAATTGTTGATTTAATTTTATTAAGTGATTAATTGATGAATAAATTAATTATGTGAATTTTTATGTGTAGTTAATTAATTACTAATTGCTAATTAAATATATTAATTGATTAATTAATTGTTAATTAATTATTAATTGTAAATTAATTTTATTAATTGGTTAATTATATAAGTTATAATTAGTTTAATATTAATATTTATTTATTGGTATTGTTAATTAATTAATTGTTGATTTAATTTTATTAAGTGATTAATTGATGAATAAATTAATTATGTGAATTTTTATGTGTAGTGGGTTGTGGGTTTATAGGGGAATAGGGTGGGATGTAATTATATTCAAATAATTACTGATAATTTTTATTTATTTGTAATTAATAATAATTAATTGTCAATTAATTATTCATTGGTAATTAATTGTTATTAGTACGTTAAATATAGTAAATATAAATAATTTATTATTTCATGTTATTTGTTGTTATTGCTAATTAATGTATTGTTAATTAATAATTAATTTGTGAATAATTGTAATTTGGTAGTTAATATGTATACATTTGTAAATAATAAGTATATTAATTATAAAGAATGTATTATTAATTGTAAATAATAGATAAACTGATATTTAAATGTATTGTGTATTTTGTATGTGTAGTGTGTTGTGTGTTAAAGGGGGAATAGTGTGGGATGTAATTTAAAGTTATTTATATAAATAGTTATTTTAAATATTTGGTATTTAATAATACATATTTAGTAAATTAATTATTAATATGCTATTTTTTTTCTTTCTAATTATTTAATTGGTTATTATGTTTATAGAATCCCTATGCTATCCAGTGCTTTCCCAACTGTTTTACTATCTGGAGTTGGAATAGTAATTTTTAACCCTACGCTATCCAGCGCTTTCCCTACTGTTTCACTTACTGGAGTGGGAATAGTAATTTGTACCCCTACGCTATCCTGCGTTTTCACTACTGTTGCATTCTCTGGAGTGGGAATAGTAATTTTTACTCCTACGCTATCCAACGCTTTCCCTTCTGTTGGACTCACTGGAGTGGGAATAGTAATTTTTACTCTTACGCTATCCAACACTTTCCCTACTATTGCACTCTCTGGAGTTGGAATAGTAATTTTTACCCCTACGCTATCCAACGCTTTCCCTACTGTTGCACTCTTTGGAGTTGGAATAGTAATTTTTACCCCTACGCTATCCAGCGCTTTCCCTACTGTTTCACTTACTGGAGTGGGAATAGTAATGTGTACCCCTACGCTATCCAACGCTTTCCCTACTGTTGCACTCTCTGGAGTTGGAATAGTAATTTTTACCCCTACGCTATCCAGCGCTTTTCCTACTGTTGCACTCTCTGGAGTTGGAATAGTAATTTTTACCCCTACGCTATCCAGCGCTTTCCCTACTGTTTCACTTACTGGAGGGGGAATAGTAATTTTTACCCCTACGCTATCCAGCGCTTTTCCTACTGTTTCACTTACTGGAGTGGGAATAGTAATTTGTACCCCTACGCTATCCAACGCTTTCCCTACTGTTGGACTCACTGGAGTGGGAATAGTAATTTTTACTCTTACGCTATCCAACGCTTTCCCTACTATTGCACTCTCTGGAGTTGGAATAGTAATTTTTACCCCTACGCTATCCAACGCTTTCCCTACTGTTGCACTCTTTGGAGTTGGAATAGTAATTTTTACCCCTACGCTATCCAGCGCTGTCCCTACGGTTTCACTTACTGGAGTGGGAATAGTAATTTGTACCCCTACGCTATCCAACACTTTCCCTACTGTTGCACTCTCTGGAGTTGGAATAGTAATTTTTACCCCTACGCTATCCAGCGCTTTTCCTACTGTTGCACTCTCTGGAGTTGGAATAGTAATTGTTACCCCTACGCTATCCAGCGCTTTCCCTACTGTTTCACTTACTGGAGTGGGAATAGTAATTTTTACCCCTACGCTATCCAGCGCTTTTCCTACTGTTTCACTTACTGGAGTGGGAATAGTAATTTGTACCCCTACGCTATCCAGCGTTTTCACTACTGTTGCACTCTCTGGAGTGGGAATAGTAATTTTTACCCCTACGCTATCCAACGATTTCCCTACAGTTGGACTCACTGGAGTGGGAATAGTAATTTTTACTCTTACGCTATCCAACGCTTTCCCTACTATTGCACTCTCTGGAGTTGGAATAGTAATTTTTACCCCTACGCTATCCAACGCTTTCCCTACTGTTGCACTCTTTGGAGTTGGAATAGTAATTTTTACCCCTACGCTATCCAGCGCTGTCCCTACGGTTTCACTTACTGGAGTGGGAATAGTAATTTGTACCCCTACGGTATCCAACGCTTTCCCTACTGTTGCACTCTCTGGAGTTGGAATAGTAATTTTTACCCCTACGCTATCCAGCGCTTTTCCTACTGTTGCACTCTCTGGAGTGGGAATAGTAATTTTTACCCCTACGCTATCCAACGATTTCCCTACAGTTGGCCTCACTGGAGTGGGAATAGTAATTTTTACTCCTACGCTATCCAACCTTTTCCCTACTATTGCACTCTCTGGAGTTGGAATAGTAATTCTTTTCCCTACGCTATCCAACACTTTCCCTACTGTTGCACTCTCTGGAGTGGGAATAGTAATTTTTACCCCTACGCTATCCAACACTTTCCCTACTGTTGCACTCTCTGGAGTTAGAATAGTAATTTTTACCCCTACGCAATCCAACACTTTCCTTTCTGTTGTTTTTTTTGGAGCTGGAGTAGTAGTTTTATTGTGTCTGCTATTTAATATTTTTTTTATTATTTTAGCTAATGTAGTATATAATTAATTTTAACAATATTAAAATTAAATGTTATGTTATGTTATGTTAGAACTATATTTCTTGAGCGCACGGCTACCCAGAACGGGTGTCCCGGCGCTTTGGCAGAGAGTCCTGAACACAACCAAGAAAAACCCAGCGGCAGAAACACTGTAGGCCCACTGGTTAGGCGGAGAAGAGGAGCGTCTTGAGCTCCTTTCTAAAGGCCAGAAGATTCTTAGCCTTGCGGAGTGACAGAGGGAGCTAATTCCACAGACTGGCCGCCATAAACTGGAAAGACCGGCCTCCCATCCGCACGCGTTTGATCACTGGTACCTCCACTTTAGCCAGGTCAGCAGATCTCAAACTCCTCCGGGGAACGTAGAGAGCAATCCGCTTCCTGAGGTAAGCTGGGCCAATGCAGTGGAGGGCTTTAAACGCCAACGTGAGGACCTTGAAACTAATTCTGCTAGGGATAGACAGCCAATGCAGCCTACCGCGCAGTAGAGAGGCACTGGCTCTCCGTGGAAGGCCAAAGATGGCTCTGGCCGCCGAGTTTTGGACAACTTGCAATCTGGATACCAGATATTTAGGCAGACCAGAGAAAAGTGCGTTAGCGTAGTCTAAACGCGAGCCCACAAGTGCTTGCACGATGTTCTTGCGATATTGAAGGGAAAGCAGTGGGAGAAATTTCCTCACCATCTTCAAGATACCGAAACATTTCCCCGCCAGGCCCGTGATGTGGGGACGAAAAGAAAGACTGTCGTCAAATACCACACCCAGATTTTTTACTTGGGCAGATGGTTTCTCAGGGGGGAACATGTCGGAAGGCCACCACGATTTCCAGCCAGGGTCCTCAGCGCAGCCAAAAAAGAGCAACTCGGACTTATCCGAGTTACATTTCAGGTTCTGGTGCTGAAACCATGCAAAAACAGCACTCAGGCAGTCTCTGATTCTGTCGCCATTAAAAACCTCTCCCTTCCTGCAGGTAAACAGGAGCTGGGTGTCATCAGCGTATGAGATGACCCGGGCTCCAAATGCCTCAGCGACCTTCGCCAAAGGGGCCACATAAATGTTAAATATGGTGGGGCTCAGGATGGATCCTTGAGGCACCCCCACCTCTAGCGAAGGCATTTCCGCGGAGAACGGAGGAGCCCAGATCACCTGCCGACGGTCGGTTAAGAAGGATTGAAACCAGTCCAACACCGTCCCCCGCAGACCTACCTCCCTGAGTCTTAGGAGGAGGCCGGCGTGTGGGACGGTGTCGAATGCCGCCGACAGGTCCAGCAAGACCAACATAGCCTTTCCCCCAAGATCAAGCGTTTCCCTGATGGCGTCGGTCACCTCCAAAAGAGCTGTCTCCGTACTGTAATTGGCACGGAAACCAGATGTAATTTTTTTAATTTGTTATACATAATTATTTAATTTGTATTTATGTTATTGTTTTATGTGTGTAATGTTTTTGCAATTGTTAACATTTTTAAATAATTTATAATTTATTAAAATAATTATTAAAACATTATTAAGTATGTATATATATTATATATTATATGTCTATGTTTAATTAATTTTCTATTAAATTATATTTATTAATTATTAATTTTTAACACTGTGAAATATATTTTATTATGTTTATTTTATTTATAAGAATTATTATGTTTATTTTACATATTTTTTATCAAAAAAAAAACGATATTTTTAAAAACGATATTTTTGACATCTATATTTTATTTTCGATATTTTTGCACTTACCATGTTGTAGATAGGATGTCGATATTCTTGACATCGATATTAGTGTTGCGATATTTTTGTAGGTCGAATTTCTGACCTTCGAAATTTTGTCAGAGAACCCTAATTGGCGTGTCAAGCACCGGGCTGTCGTCCACTCAGAATCCCCTAAGGATTAAACTCTGGAGTCTGGATTTGTCAAAAGGCATTCCAGTCCAGCTCCGTCAAGTCGTTGTGATTCCCGAACAAATCACCAAGATCTGTCAAAGAAAACTTTGTCTCATATTTGGGTTTTGCTTGAAAAGTGTTTATAGCAATAATTGTGAGACACAAAGCATAGTGGCAAGGGTATCACCCTCTACCATCAATGGAGACAAGCTCCCCAGAGGGAAGGCAAGATTGGAGTAGCTTTGTACTCAATTACAGACATTTTTTATATTAATCACATGACTAAATTCTCACCAAGAATACAAGCTGAGCTCATGAGAGTTCTAGTACATGATTTCATAAGTAACAAAATTGTCAACAATTTTTGCTGAGCAAGCTTGTTTTGCAGAATCTACATATTGGGTGTCGAGGCGTGACTCACCTTGAAGAAGGACACATGCGGTTAGCAAAGTTAGCATGAGCAGAAAGCGAGGAGATTTTACTTTAGTTAAACAGGAATGGTTTAATTTTACAGAACAAGCAAATACAGTCCCCATGTAGTCCAAAGTTCAATAGAAAACCTTGAACTGCAGGTGAGCATTCTTGTGTCCCCATATAGGTGCCGATCACGATCCGGTAAAAAATTCCCCCGTGCGACTCGTATCGGGTCTTTTTACCGTACGAATCGTCCAAGTGCCGTACGAACTGGCAATCACGATTCGCATGGTAAAAAGTCCATACGACCCGCACCGGGAATCATTCCCCACACGTCCTCGGGACGGAAAATGTGTCCGACACGTCCTCGGACGATTTACCTTACAAACGTAAAAATCCAAGTCCGACCGAGGAATCACGATCCATCCCGTGCGTCCGAGCCTACAACCGTATGGAAAAAACACCGTCCGCACCGAACACCAATAGCAACCATGGAGACATGTGCCCGCATACGCGCCCAACACTCCCCCCAGCCCCCGTACGTCCGACACGTACCCCCCGTATATGTATACCCCCACCCGTCTATGTACACCCCAGTACGTTCCAGTCGTACCCCCACCCCAGTACGTGTCGTACCACCGTCTATGTACACCCCCCCACCCCTGTACGTGTCGTACCACCGTCTATGTACACCCCCCCACCCCTGTACGTGTCGTACCACCGTCTATGAACACCCCAGTACGTTCCAGTCGTACCCCCACCCCAGTACGTGTCGTACCACTGTCAATGTACACCCCCCACCCCTGTACGTGTCGTACCACCGTCTATGTACACCCCCCCACCCCTGTACGTGTCGTACCACCGTCTATGAACACCCCAGTACGTTCCAGTCGTACCCCCACCCCAGTACGTGTCGTACCACCGTCAATGTACACCCCCCCACCCCTGTACGTGTCGTACCACCGTCTATGTACACCCCCCCACCCCTGTACGTGTCGTACCACCGCCCATGTACACCCCAGTACGTTCCAGTCGTACCCCCACCCCAGTACGTGTCGTACCACCGTCAATGTACACCCCCCACCCCTGTACGTGTCGTACCACCGTCTATGTACACCCCCCCACCCCTGTACGTGTCGTACCACCGCCCATGTACACCCCAGTACGTTCCAGTCGTACCCCCACCCCAGTACGTGTCGTACCACCGTCAATGTACACCCCCCACCCCTGTACGTGTCGTACCACCGTCTATGTACACCCCCCCACCCCTGTACGTGTCGTACCACCGTCTATGTACACCCCCCCACCCCTGTACGTGTCGTACCACCGCCCATGTACACCCCAGTACGTTCCAGTCGTACCCCCACCCCAGTACGTGTCGTACCACCGTCTATGTACACCCCCCCACCCCTGTACGTGTCGTACCACCGTCTATGAACACCCCAGTACGTTCCAGTCGTACCCCCACCCCTGTACGTGTCGTACCACCGCCCATGTACACCCCAGTACGTTCCAGTCGTACCCCCACCCCAGTACGTGTCGTACCACCGTCTATGTACACCCCCCCACCCCTGTACGTGTCGTACCACCGCCCATGTACACCCCAGTACGTTCCAGTCGTACCCCCACCCCAGTACGTGTCGTACCACCGTCTATGTACACCCCCCCACCCCTGTACGTGTCGTACCACCGTCTATGAACACCCCAGTACGTTCCAGTCGTACCCCCACCCCAGTACGTGTCGTACCACCGTCAATGTACACCCCCCACCCCTGTACGTGTCGTACCACCGTCTATGTACACCCCCCCACCCCTGTACGTGTCGTACCACCGTCTATGAACACCCCAGTACGTTCCAGTCGTACCCCCACCCCAGTACGTTCCTGGCGCACCCCCAACACAACCTTCTAAGTACGGAGCGCACCCCATGCCCCAACATCACAACCGCATGTACGAGTCGTACAAAGCCACACACAAGGACCAAATCGTACAACCAAATGGCCCATGTACACACCGTACACACGCTCAAAACGCACGTACACAACAAGGACAAAACAAAACAACACAAGAATACACCATTCGCAAGGCACACAGCCACTAAACATGGCCAACAACCACTAAAATAACACAATCACTGACCTGCAACTGTCAAAAACAAACAGAGGCCCAATACACCACCACTCCTTATAACACACCCACCCAAAATTCAAACACTGCCACACCCACCCATGGACCAATAAAAAGGGCCCACACACACAAACCATGAGCCTTTGCAACAGACCCACTGCTGCCAGACACCACAGAACCAGACTACAAGCGACACCACATCTTACACTTGCACACCTTCACACGACCACCCTCACAAACACCCTCTCATCACATTCACACACACACACAACCATCCACACCCCCCCCCCAACATCCACACACCCCCCACACCCACACCATCCCCACCCACACCCCTCACCATGCCCACTACCAAGAATCCAAAGTTCAGTCACCGAGAGTTGGAGGTCCTTGTTGATCAAATCCTCAGATTCGAGCCACAGATCTTTGGAACATTGGTCAGAAGCACCAGCCAGGCAGCCAAAACAGCCATGTGGCAGACCATCGTCGATGCTGTGAATGCTGTTGCGGACACCAGGAGGACCAAGCAGGATTGCCAGAACAGGTGGTACGATCTGCGGAGGAGGGTCAGAGCCAAGAGACAGGAGGAACACGACCAGGCCAACGCCACCGGAGGAGGGCCCTCCCGCAGACCCGTACAGTACCATCCCTGGGAGGAGAGGGTGATGGCCATACTGCCGGTGGAGGCAGTTGAAGGAGTAGAAGGACTCCGAGACCCGGGTGAGTACACAAACAACGCACCTCACATGGGGGGAACTGCAACCACAACCAAAATTAATAACAGGCACGCAAACACCACAAGCCATCGCATTACTCAACCACACTCCATGAGCAGGCACATGCCACTGCTGCCACCATGCCCCATGCACCCAGCTGGACAATGTCAAGTCACAGGCCACAGAAGACAACAACACATGACACGGTAACCCGGATGGCGGGAGTGTGGGCACCAAGAATCACATAGTGCGACTCCAAAGCAGACAACAATGCCCTCTGCCCATATGGCCTAGGTCACAGCCAGACAAACACTGTGTCCCAACACAGGAATGACTTGCCAGCAAATGGCGGATGCCTTGCATCAACACATGGGGGTGAAGGCACTGTTTTGCACATGCCAGCAGCTAATGAACAGCCAACAGTGTGAAAGAGTGGCAGCACACACCACCACAGCAGCAGCGCACAGACACACAGCAGACAAAATGGGTGCCTGGAGATCAGAAACAAACTCACATCAACAGGCCAAGGGCCACTCAAAGATCTGCTAACAGTGTGTGCCCAGGAAGCTGGGCCAAGGTGACAGAGGGTGACACACGGAGGGAGGGAGAGGGGGACACAGAGGGAGGGAGAGGGGGACTGAGAGGGAGGGAGACACAGGAAGATGGACAGAGGGAGGAGGCTGACACACAGAGGGAGGGAGAGGGGGACAGAGAGGGAGGGAGAGGGGGACAGAGAGGGAGGGAGACACAGGAAGATGGACAGAGGGAGGAGGCTGACACACAGAGGGAGGGAGAGGGGGACACAGAGGGAGGGAGACACAGGAAGATGGACAGAGGGAGGAGGCTGACACACAGAGGGAGGGAGAGGGGGACACAGAGGGAGGGAGAGGGGGACAGAGAGGGAGGGAGACACAGGAAGATGGACAGAGGGAGGAGGCTGACACACAGAGGGAGGGAGAGGGGGACACAGAGGGAGGGAGAGGGGGACACAGAGGGAGGGAGAGGGGGACACAGAGGGAGGGAGAGGGGGACAGAGAGGGAGGGAGAGGGGGACAGAGAAGGAGGGAGACACAGGGAGAGCAAATCAGTCCTTTGGTGTGTGGGAATGTCTGCTCGTCAGCAGGTGGACTGCGTGCATGTAGACAAGGGTGCCCAGTGCCAGAACCCCCCCTCTTCATCATGGCAAAACGCAGGGCCATGTCACAACCTGTACACGAGCACAAGGACAGCCACCTGCATCATATGAGTGTGTGGATCCACTCCATGTGCACATGTACAGTGCTACAAGGAAGGCGCAAACGCATAGCTCGGCACACATGCACACTCCACTGCTGACTGCAGTCACACTTGACGCAGCAAGTAAGACTGTGCCACACATAGTTAAAGGGGCCAAATTGGTGCCCAAGGGACACACACATGCACAAGTGCACTGTGAGTGGAATGCAAGACAGATCCTAATTCCAAGAGGAAATGTGCCAACTTTGTAACGGATGCAACATGGATGTTGCATGGATCAAAAGTAACATTGTCTCTCTCACACACAGGTCAACGTCGTGCTGCACCCCCCAACACTGGGGGGGAACACTCACAGGACCCGGATCTGCAGGAGACCGATCCCACCGGCAGCGACCACTCTCACCACTCTGCGGACGACCCCGACCGACCTGGCCCCTCTGGTGTCCAACCACCTGCAGCACCTGCGTCAGGTACAACCGTGCCAACCACCACCCCCACTCCTGCCACATCCCAGGAGACACCCAGGATCCCTGCCCCAACACCACAATGCAGCCAGGCTCGCCAGGAGGGACACGGTGTCCCGGGCACCCAGGAGGAGGCAGGCGACAACGCCAATGCCACCCCTCAGGGGTCCCGGAGACCCCATGTGCCCACAAGTGCAGGCCAGACGCAAGTGGGCAGGGGTGGTGGGAGTGGAGAGCGGCGGAGGCGCGAGCCTGACCAGTTGGCTGGGGATCCGGTATTTTCACATGTCCGTAACATCCTGGACTCATACCGGCAGGACACCACGGGCATGGCCCAGGTTGTGTCCGTCCTCGAGGGGATCAAGGTCCAGCAGGCCCAGCAACATGCGGAGCTAATAGCCTGTCTACAGCTACACCAACGGAGGATGGAGGACAGACAGGCTGAGCAAGTGACGGCGTCCCAGGGGATTCACGCTGAACTCCGTCGGATGGCCGACACCATGGCCGACCCTCCCTGTGCCAGAAGGCGGAGAACATCACCACCCACAGGGAGGGATCATGAGGAGGAGGAGGAAACATCCGACGGAGCATCCCAGACGTCGTCACGGCCTGCTGCTGAGGTTCCCCGCAGGAAGCCGGGTCGTCCACGGAAAGGACCGTGAGGGTGGCTGCTACATCACCATCTCCCAGGACACCTGGCCTGGCACCTGGCCCACTGGAGCAACAGCATCACAGCATCAAGAGACATTCTCTGCCACATGGCCCTGCTGGTCACTGGCTGACCAATGTTGACAAAGACTGTGGCATGGACTCTGAGGATTTCCAATGGCAAGGACACCAACTCCCCTACTGAACTTTGGATTCCCTAATCCCGGAAAGGCCCTCACTTGGCCCCCCCCCCAATAATAAATCACACTATTATGAGTTGATGCCTGCTGGTAGCATTATTACCTAACATGTGTCTTGTACAGTCTAAACATGCCTGAGTCATCTGTTCACTTCAACCATCCACACCCTGGGGCCTGAGTCTGGCACAGGACACATGGGTCACAGTTTTCTAGGCAAGACAGACATGGAGCACCATACACACCCGTGATGGTCAGAACCAGCTGAGGGGGTGGCCGAACAACCGTGCTGACAGACACATTGAGTACAGCAACAGTCATGCGCAGAGGTCAGGGATCCTGGCCCGTGTCCTGGGGGGCACCCAGGTACGTGTAGACAGGTGGCAGAACCATGTCCTGCAAGCTTGAGTCCGGTGGATGCAGAGAATGGGGTCATGGACAACGTTGGATGCATGGGGATGGCACATGTCACAATACCCACACAGTCATGGACATCATGCCCATTACACAGTCTCAGCACACACACACAGCTTGCATCTTGCCACTCGACACATTGACACATAGCCACAATCAGGGAATACCATGCCAGACATGCAGGATGCACCGTGCCAACACACCAGCATTGACTGAGAAGAGGCACCTTGGAGGCATAGGGACATCTTTAATAGTCATGTGTTTGGGATTGCAGAGGCAACTTGAAGTACACATGAACACATCATGTGGAGTAACATGTGGCTCCAACACTGGCACCCCACTCTGCAGCACAAATGCGTGATAGCCATGGAACTGGCACACAAGTGTCGGATAATAGCTAAATACCCACAGCTGCTCACGGAGAGCCTGCCATACACCATACATCCGCTGATGTGGAAGTCCCACGCCATGTCAAGACAATGTTAACCGTATGTGTCCGAGGGCAGTGTCACACACATTGATGCCTTCATCACAATCCACCATCCCATCACTGATGACTGACAACCAGGCAGCCCATCTATTCAGGTGTACCCAGCTGCATGTCGTGTCCCATGGGGATGCCACATGTCTGCAGAGGACCCAAACCCCGACCGGGGCAGTGTGCACACATCGTGAACAACTGCCACACCCAATACACCCCAGATGCATCCCTTACCCCATGGAGACTTCCAAACGTGTCCGTGCCTGTAACGCTGAGTCAGCCCACGATGCCATGTCCATGAGGAATAGCAGTGCCACAACAATGCAACCAGCAAACGGCATGCGCAGGTACCTGGGGAAGAGAGACACACAAGAAGTCAGCCACAAGAAGCACAGCCACTTGCATGTGCATGTACTCGACACATGTATGTATGACAACATGCTAGGTCACAATTATGTCTGGGGAAATACTACCATCACTGCCACCATCACTCCAGTGACACACCCAGACACACCTCTGACCCACGTGCCATACATGCAGGTGGAGACACACATCACAACGCATGCCACACGTGGACCAATGCGTGCACACTCAGACCCTGGTACTCACCACTAAGCAAAGAAGTCGCGTATGAGCCGAGTCCGGATGTCCTCTTGAGGCTCCACATCCTCCACATCACTAGCCCCATTGCCAAGCCCTTCGTCCTCCACGGGTGGATGGTCCTCGTCATCTTGATCCAGGATGAGGGGCACAGCTCTTTCAACTGCCATGTTGTGCAGCATGCAGCAGACCATGAAGATCTTGCAGACCTTCGCCGGGGCATATGGGAGTGCGCCGCCGGTCTTGTGGAGGCACCGGAATCGGCTCTTCAGCATGCCAAACGTCCTCTCTATCACTCGCCTTGTCCGGCCATGGGCGGTGTTGTAGCGGAGCTGGGCCGGCGTGATGGGGTTGCGGAGAGGTGTCTGCAGCCAAGGCATGTTGGGATAGCCAGCGTCCCCTAAATGGAAAGCACATGGATATCGTTAGAACTGGCGAAGCGGTAGTGCTGCTCGGCCAAACAGAATACAGGACAGACAGACTGTACCCACCAACAACACATGCACGTTCGTTGCGCAGCTGCATCATCATATCAGGCATCCCGCTACGCCTCATGATGTAGGCATCGTGTGCTGATCCTGGAAAACGAGCACAGACATGTGAAATCACCATGTTGGACAGACACACCACAAGGGCATTGATGGAGTGGTAGTGCTTCCGATTGCGGTACGCCACCTCCCGTGCGTGTGGTGGTACCAAACCTACATGTGTCCCATCTATGGACCCAATGACATGGGGCATCCCTCCCAGGGCATAGAAACCACGTTTGACCTCAGTCATCTGTTCAGGGGTTGGGAACTTGATGAAGTCATCCAGGTGAATCAACATGGCCTCCAAGAAATCATGCAGCACACCGCTGAACATGCTCTGGGACATGCCACCAACATGGGCTATGGTATATTGGAAGGTACCCGTGGCAAGGAAATGTAGGGCAGCCATTACCTTCAGCTGGGGTGTCAGTGCCGTAGGATACCTGTGCTGCGGTTGCAGGTGTGGTGCCAGTCTCGCCGTCAGCTCCAGAATCAACGGTTGGGTGAAGCGGTAGAGCCGGATCCTGTCATTCTCCTGCATGGTGGCCAAGTCTGGAATTCTTCGGGCAACAGGAGGCGCTCTGCAGTAATTTGGAAGTGACAAGGAAGAGTGAGTGCACTACGAGAACAACTCATGTCTACTGAGCACATGTAAATCTGCCAATACACACATGCCACATAGGGAGTCAGGCATGTGCTACATGCCCAGGACACGTATGGATGCAAGGTGACACTCCTTCCAAGACCCAGCTACACACGGTGATTGAGACCCTCCCCATGCCACGCCATGGGAATAGCTGTGTCCCAGTGCAAGTGAACAGCCCGACGCAAGACAGAAGTGACATACACACACACATCAGCAGAAGTAGGATGCCGATTGTAGAGACTGGTAGCGGAACACCGGAGCCACAGGTCACATGACATTACACTAGGCCTGCCCACACACCTTGCCATGAAGGTGCACATGTCATGACTCACCACACATTCCTTGTGAGGATGCTGACATGGCCTTGTCACGCTACTCCGTGTCCCATGCATACATGTGCACCTCACATCAGATACCACATGTGGCATGGTGTGCGGAACAGTGTGCAATGACAATCTACACACAGACACATGTTGGTTGCTGCAACGGCTGCAGCTTTTGAGGGTGCTACAACATCAACCTGATGTAAATCCCGGACACATAAATGACATAGTCACATTGTGCACTGTGGGTAGTGACAAGTCAGGTGTCATGACCCCTGTACCGGGCATCATGGGACACTTCCGTGTGTTGGTGTCCGTGCCATGCCAGTGACGCTCACCCCAAGTGCGCAGTACGACATGCACACATGTCAAAGGAGTCAAGGGCATGCCTGGAACACATTGCACCCTCACACAGTACACCTGTACACATCTCATCATACATCTGGTGCCTCCTCCACTCAGGAGGCATGTTCCACATCACAGCCTGTCACACCTGTGCCCCACACATGTAGTAATGCACAGACGATGCCTTGATGTCCATTCCTGGACAAGTATGTCCATCCATGGACAAGTATGTCCGCCCTATTCCTACCTGTGTGTCGACTATCACCACAGTGATGTGTACAAACCGGCGTACTGCTGCTAAGAGGGCCTGTGTATGTTCCCCAATCACTGTGGGAGTGCTGCCGTATGTGTACCCATCGTGATGGCGAGCGTACAGGCATTTGTACGGTCCGTACCACAACGAGTACGCATACGCGTGCAGACCCATAGTGATAGTGAGCGTACATGCGAGTGTACGGCCCTCTCACTATGGGTCTGCACGCGTATGCGTACTCGTTGTGGTACGGACCGTACAAATGCCTGTACGCTCACTATCACTATGGTTCTGCACGCGTATGCGTACTCGTTGTGGTACGGACCGTACACTCGCATCTACGCTCACTATCACTATGGGTCTGCACGCGTATGCGTACACGTAGTGGTACGGACCGTACAAATGCCTGTACGCTCACTATCACTATGGTTCTGCACGCGTATGCGTACACGTAGTGGTACGGACCGTACACTCGCATCTACGCTCACTATCACTATGGTTCTGCACGCGTATGCGTACTCGTTGTGGTACGGACCGTACACTCGCATCTACGCTCACTATCACTATGGGTCTGCACGCGTATGCGTACACGTAGTGGTACGGACCGTACACTCGCATGTACGCTCACTATCACTACGGGTACACAGACCCATAGTGATAGTGAGCGTACAGGCATTTGTACGGTCCGTACCACGACGAGTACGCATACGCGTGCAGAACCATAGTGATAGTGAGCGTACAGGCATTTGTACGGTCCGTACCACTACGTGTACGCATACGCGTGCAGACCCATAGTGATAGTGAGCGTACATGCGTGTGTACGGTCCGTACCACTACGTGTACGCATACGCGTGCAGACCCATAGTGATTTTGAACGTCGGCATGCATGTACGGGCCGTTGCCATGCATTTGGGGTGCCCTAGGGCCCGGAAACGCACCGTACCTGTGTGTGATTCTCCTAATTACATAGGGGACAAGTATTAAGGCCTACATGCATGCTGGTTGTCATGGCGACCAGGTTCAAATTTCGATTTTGTTCTGGAAGGTGCACAGCAGAAGTCAGTTGGAATTCTTCTACTTTGTTGCAATGTGTTTGTGGGGCTGACATCATGCAGGAGAATGAAACCGATAGAGAACCCACAGACTGCTAGGTTTGAAGGGATTGGTGGAAACATAGGATGCAAATGTGAGTGACCAATCACTCTGTACTCCTGTGCATGAGACTGGGCAGAAGGCCACATATAAGGCAGCCAGGTCCCATGAGGGATTACTTGCCTGCACATCTTTGCATTTGTCGACCAAGCTGCTGCTACTGATTCCCTGGAACCATGTCAAGGGCTGTGGAGAGGACACAGCCATTCACCCTGGAGGAGAACATGGCTCTGCTGGATGTGATCCTCCCACAGTACCCCATGCTGTATGGGCGACCAGGGTATCAGGTGAGTGCATAGGCCACTGCCACAGACTGTCCCTATGTTGTGACTGTGTCTTCAGGCATTGTGACCCGGTGTGACACACATGCCATGTACTGTCGGGGGGGTACCAGGGGGGGGGTGCCTGATGTCTCCCAGCAGTGCCCTGAGACAGGAGGGGTGTGTGCAGAGTCCTCCCAGCAGTGCCCTGAGACAGGAGGGGTGGGGACCTATCACTAACAGCAGTGCCCTGAGACAGGAGGGGTGGGTGTGGAGTCCTCCCAGCAGTGCCCTGAGACAGGAGGGGTGGGTGTGGAGTCCTCCCAGCAGTGCCCTGAGACAGGAGGGGTGGGGACCTATCACTAACAGCAGTGCCCTGAGACAGGAGGGGTGGGTGTGGAGTCCTCCCAGCAGTGCCCTGAGACAGGAGGGGTGGGGACCTATCACTAACAGCAGTGCCCTGAGACAGGAGGGGTGGGTGTGGAGTCCTCCCAGCAGTGCCCTGAGACAGGAGGGGTGGGGACCTATCACTAACAGCAGTGCCCTGAGACAGGAGGGGTGGGTGTGGAGTCCTCCCAGCAGTGCCCTGAGACAGGAGGGGTGGGGACCTATCACTAACAGCAGTGCCCTGAGACAGGAGGGGTGGGTGTGGAGTCCTCCCAGCAGTGCCCTGAGACAGGAGGGGTGGGGACCTATCACTAACAGCAGTGCCCTGAGACAGGAGGGGTGGGTGTGGAGTCCTCCCAGCAGTGCCCTGAGACAGGAGGGGTGGGTGTGATGCACAGTGTGAGCCTTGATCATTGATTGTGACATTGCCATCATTCCACCTGAGTACCCACTATGGCACGTACTGCCTTTTCCCTCACCAGAGGATGATGTCCCTATGACAGAGGTGCAATGCGTTGTCTGCATTACATGCCATGTAGTAACCAGCTATTATGTTCACATATGTCTCTCTGTGACATGTGGCTGGTGTATTGATGTGGTGTCACTTGTACTTCCTCACAGGTAGGCGCCTCTGCCAAGGAGCAGATCTGGCTGACCGCCGTCAGTGCCGTGAGGCGTGTGGATGGTCGGAGGCGGAGCCTGTCCCAGGTGAGGAAACGCTGGCAGGATATCCGGTGCTGGACGCGGAGGATTGCACGGCTCCTGCTGGGGGACTCACCTGAGAGCCACAAGAACCGCGGCCGCCGCCGTCTGACCCACCTCCACAGGCGTGTGCTGCCGGTGGTCTTTCCAGACCTGGAGAGGCGCTTACAGGCGATGCAGCAGGCGGAAGGGGGTAGGTACATGTGCGTTTGTTGTGTGTCACCGGCATTTGTAAGGGCACAGTGGCATTAATTCACTGGCAGGGTTTAAAGGTGCTGTGCCCATCCAGTTTGCCCAAGTGTAGCGCTGCGCCCCTGCCACCCTTCCCCTCCTTGCAATGTGTTCCCTGGTCTGTGTGTAGTCACTCCTTCACAAGGTAATGTAGGCTGGCGCTTTGTCCACGAGAACAATGACTGTAGCATCATGGGTGGTGGTGGTGGGTAACAGGTTGTGGGACCTTGCCTGTGAACTGTCAAGTTCACTGCATGTGGGTTCCATGTCAGTTGGCACTGATGCTGGCTCCAGACATGGGAGTTGGTCTCTCATGTGTCATGCCTTACAGCGCGCATGTCCTATGTAGTGGCCTGTGACATGATGTGCATGAGTGTGCGCTACGCATAGTGCAGGGATGGTGACGTGTGTAGCAGTCATTCCCATTCAGCCATTCAGTAGCATGTAGTTGCGTGCCCAATACTGTCCCCTGGGGCACCTTATCCTCAGTGTTGTTTGTGTCATCATCAACGTGGACACTCTCACTGTCTACAGCGTAGGTTGTGCTCTGTGCCATTGTCCCCTGTCACCATGTATATAGACGTGCTATTATGTACAGGTGTCCACTGTGCAGCCTGACCTGATTGTCCCTCTTCATACTCACAGTTGCCAGTGCCTGTGTGTCTTGTTATACTCATCTGAGGATGGGCACTGGTACCTCATTATTTGTACAGGCGCACCTTTGCTGTTTTGCGTCCAATCTAGCCTTTTGCCTGCCACTGTGTTTATCACCCAGACTATGAGATGTTGGTGCCACCTGTGTCTCAGCAATTAGCATCGTGTGGGGGTTGCTTGGGGCGGGCAATGCCTATGTGTCAAATCCTGATTCCTAATTGCTGGGTCTGGACAGTGTGTGATGTTACTGGACACACACGCAAGGTGCAGTGACCGAGTTATGTTGGGCATGTTTGCAGCATTACCTATGCAGCATGTGTCTCAAGTTCATGGATATTGTCCCTGGTCATAGGTATTTTCACAAACGCTGTGTGGTGCAGAGGCAGTGCAGGATTGTCCCCAGGGCCTGGGTGCTATGTCAGACTCCGTTTCCTGTCATCAGCTATTGTCTCATGCTCTCCATGGTATTTCAGTGGCATGGTGGCTCAACCAACTGTGTTTCATGCCCTACATCGGTACCTTGTTTTGCAGATGTTAGGGATCTGCCTCTTCAGGCTATGCAATGTTGACTATGTAGATTGGACTCATGTGACAGATGTGTACAGGTGTCTGATTAATTTCTGTCTCTCCACCCTGCCCACAGCATCGTCGGGGGACACAGAGGGAGACATGGACACGGACCAGGCGGAGGGACCGAGCACCAGTGGCAGCCGTGACATCGGGGCTGGCACATCGAGTGGGACAGAGGCGGAGGATAATGTGGCCGAGGACCTGTCGACTGGCACATCAGACTACGAAGCTGACAGGTCCGAGGAGGATGTCTCAGGGTTGGCGGAGGCTGCACCAGCAGCTGACAGTGGAACAACACCTGCCACCGCCCCCTCAGTTCCCACCAACCGCCTCCCACTTGCTCGTGTCCCTTCCCAGCGTGCCCGGTCACCGCATGTCTCATTCCTGCCAGGCACCGCACCCCCTGCCCCTGTCTCCACTGCTGCCGCCAATGCTGAGTCCATGGACATCCAGCGGCAAATGCAGGTTGGTCAGGCTGCGATCCTGAATGTCCTCCATTCCCACGGGAAAACCCTCACCAACATCGAGGCATTCTTGGAGGGCATTCATTCTTTGCAGGCTGACCAACGCAACTTGCTGAGGTCCCTAGACTCCACACTGACTGCAGCAGTGGGTCTCCTGCAGCGCGACCTCCCCCCACCTACCCCTGCCCCATCCACACTTCCCACTTCCATGCCTGTCCCACGTACACCCAGACGTCGGCATGCACCCACCACAACAGACACAGGCACCACACCAGCAGGGAAGGTCCACCGCACTCCTCCTGACACGCACACACAGGGTGAGATAGGCACACCCACTGGGTCGGGGGGCAAACGTGTGACACGCAGCCAGAGTGGGAGTCCGCATTCCACACAATCCACTCCCTCCAAATCCCCTCCCCTCAGCTCTCCTGGCCACATCTCCCCCAAGGACTCCTTCATGGCCGCTCTGTCCCTGAGCCCCACAGTGACGCCACCACGCAAGCGGTCAAGGAAGTCCTCGGTCAGGGTGGTTGAGTCTCCCCCCCTGTCTCCACCCTCCCCCGGTGGCGCTGCAACCCATCCCTCTGAACCCCCCCCCTCCTTGGGGCCTGAGGTCACTTCGGGTGCAGGGGACTCCCTGGAGGACCTTGCTAAGGTGTGTAGTGCCATCCTGGCCTCCGCCTTTGGCCATGACACACCCCCTGTGGTTGAGTCCTCCATCCCTGCACCCACAACGCCGCCCCTTTGCCCTGATGTCCCTGCGGTGCCTGTTGCTTCCCCCCCCCCTGATGCCCTCACCAGTATGGAAGACGATGGCATTTGACTGTGCAGGCAAGGTAGGGGACACACATCCCACTGTGTCCCCCATGCAGCTGGGAATAATTGACTGCCCTATGGCCTTTGTTGACTTTGAACTGCCGTTGATCCACGGACATTGTGCTCATGCTGATTAAAGCGTATTTTTTTTTTCATTATCACACTCCTGCTATGGTGGTATTGGTGTTGGTGGGGCTGCTACATTGTTTTGGGTGGTGTTTAAGGCTTTGGGTGTGTGGGATTTGTAGTAGTGTTCTGCTCTTTGGGGCCACCCTAGGATCTGTGTGCCATCACAAGGTGTTGGCTAACTTCCTTAGGTCATGTCAGCAGTTACTGCATGGTTCAATTGTCCCAGGGTGTATTCCTTCCTCTGTGTACCCAGTTTCTTCCCTGCAGGGTGTTCCCAATGTTTAGCGCAGAGCTGTGTGTACATGAGCTGTGTGTGTGACGGAGCCCTTCTACTTTGGCCATGCATGCATGGCCATGTCTCCACCTGCAACAATCGTGGCATCCTTGGTGATCACTGTACTTGTGTGTGGAGTCAGTTGACATGAGTTCATGGGGACATGTTCCCTTGTAGGCAGTATGGATGTGGGTAATTGTGGCATCACACACATGTGTTACACCCCTCCTGGGTGTGGACACTGCTGGGAGGACTCTGCACCCACCCCTCCTGGGTCTGGACACTGCTGGGAGGACTCTGCACACACCCCTCCTGTCTCTGGGCACTGCTGGGAGGTGTCTGCACCCACCCCTCCTGGGTCTGGACACTGCTGGGAGGACTCTGCACCCACCCCTCCTGTCTCTGGGCACTGCTGGGAGGACTCACCACCCACCCCTCCTGGGTCTGGACACTGCTGGGAGGACTCTGCACACACCCCTCCTGTCTCAGGGCACTGCTGGGAGGTCTCTGCACCCACCCCTCCTGTCTCTGGGCACTGCTGGGAGGACTCACCACCCACCCCTCCTGGGTCTGGACACTGCTGGGAGGACTCTGCACCCACCCCTCCTGTCTCAGGGCACTGCTGGGTGGACTCTGCACACACACCTCCGATTTCTGGATATGTGCGCTTGGCACATACACGGTGGGGTTACGCACACTGCATTAGAGGTGAGGGTACGTGTCTACTGACACTGGTGTGGTGGGGGTACGCTCCGTACGTCCGCGGGTGTGGGTACGGGTCGTACTTACACTGTTGGGCAGGGGGGTACGCTCCTTGCATTCGTGGGTGGGGGTTCGAGTCGTACTTACACTGTTGGCATGGGGGGTACGCTCCGTACGTCCGCGGGTGGGGGTACGGGTCGTACTTACACTGTTGGGCTGGGGGTACGCTCCGTACGTCCGCGGGTGTGGGTACGGGTCGTACTTACACTGTTGGGCAGGGGGGTACGCTCCTTGCATTCGTGGGTGGGGGTTCGAGTCGTACTTACACTGTTGGCATGGGGGGTACGCTCCATGCATACGCGGGTGGGGGTACGGGTCGTACTTACACTGTTGGGCAGGGGGGTACGCTCCTTGCATTCGCGGGTGGGGGTACGGGTCGTACTTACACTGTTGGGCTGGGGGTACGCTCCGTACGTCCGCGGGTGGGGGTACGGGTCGTACTTACACTGTTGGGCTGGGGGTACGCTCCGTACGTCCGCGGGTGGGGGTACGGGTCGTACTTACACTGTTGGGCTGGGGGTACGCTCCTTACGTCCGCGGGTGGGGGTACGGGTCGTACTTACACTGTTGGGCTGGGGGTATGCTCCGTACGTCCGCGGGTGTGGGTACGGGTCGTACTTACACTGTTGGGCAGGGGGGTACGCTCCTTGCATTCGTGGGTGGGGGTTCGAGTCGTACTTACACTGTTGGCATGGGGGGTACGCTCCATGCATACGCGGGTGGGGGTACGGGTCGTACTTACACTGTTGGGCAGGGGGGTACGCTCCTTGCATTCGCGGGTGGGGGTACGGGTCGTACTTACACTGTTGGGCTGGGTGTACGCTCCGTACGTCCGCGGGTGGGGGTACGGGTCGTACTTACACTGTTGGGCTGGGGGTACGCTCCGTACGTCCGCGGGTGGGGGTACGGGTCGTACTTACACTGTTGGGCTGGGGGTACGCTCCGTACGTCCGCGGGTGGGGGTACGGGTCGTACTTACACTGTTGGGCTGGGGGTACGCTCCGTACGTCCGCGGGTGTGGGTACGGGTCGTACTTACACTGTTGGGCTGGGGGTACGCTCCGTACGTCCGCGGGTGTGGGTACGGGTCGTACTTACACTGTTGGGCAGGGGGGTACGCTCCTTGCATTCGTGGGTGGGGGTTCGAGTCGTACTTACACTGTTGGCATGGGGGGTACGCTCCATGCATACGCGGGTGGGGGTACGGGTCGTACTTACACTGTTGGGCAGGGGGGTACGCTCCTTGCATTCGCGGGTGGGGGTACGGGTCGTACTTGCACTGTTGGGCTGGGGGGTACGCTCCTTGCATACGGGGTGGGGGTAGGGTCCGTACATATCCGTCCCCACGCTATGTGATGTTTGTGCGGCCCGTACCCAGGCCTTTGCCACGTGGGTGCGATCCGTCCCGCCATTGTTGGGGTGACGTGTGTGGGCGTGGTCCGACTCGTACCCACGCTCTTCAGGCGTGGGTACGGGACGTACCTGTCTGGTTGTGTTGCCGGTTCGCGTGGTGACGGACTTCCGTTGTGGCGGTCGCTGGATTATCAGGACACGCCCCCACCCCCTCGTGGTGACCAGGGCATGGGAGTCAGGTATGTCCAGGCCATGTGTAGTGTGTCACTCATGTGGTTGTTTTGTGGCCTGCCCTGGTAGTGCCACCCCCACCCCACCCCACTTTCCCCCCTCCCTTAGTTATTCTGACCTTCTGCGGCGTCTGCGTCGTAACCTGTAGAGGAGGTGTACTGCTATGAGGGCAGGGATGACTCGTAGGTTCGGGTCCATGTCTGTCCGTCGCGTACTGGTACTCCTTGATCGCGTCGTCCTGTCGCGTACGGGTCCTCCTTGATCGCGTCGTCCTGTCGCGTACGGGTCCTCCTTGGTGGCGTCGTCCTGTGTGTCCGTCACGTACTGGTCCTCCTTGTTCGCGTCGCCGTCTGTCCGTCGCGTACTGGTGGTCCTTGTTCGCGTCGTCCTGATTTTCCGGCAGTTTTTGGGTGCCGCAAAATATTCACCGTGCGGGGTGACGTCGGTGCGAATCGTGATTCCTGGGTCGTGAATGGCTGGCTGCGTGCGTCCCGACGTCAGGTCGGCGCTTTCCCGGATCGCATTGGTAGGTGTTTTTTGTTCGGTCGGTCTTTTTTACGATTCGTACGGTAATGGTGTACCCGTGCGAATCGTAATTCCATGTTTGTATATTTTGACGACCGGGTACGCGTCGGACGGAGAATATGCTCCGTCCGACGGTTCGTACCCGGTTTTTACCGGATTGTGATCGGCACCATAGTCTCTGTTCTCTTGGAATACGAGTGAAATGAGTCGTTTGCTTTGCAACAAGACAAAGGGAGATTGAGATTTCTTTCTTTCTCTCGTTCTTCAAAATGGAGGGGCCTTTTATACTGCCAAGGTGTTTAGGTTTAAACCTATCAGGAGGACGAGTTTTGATATTTTCTTTTGAGTGCATTGTGTGGTTGAGCTCCTTCCTCACAGTCTCCCATTCTCCCTACTTCTGTCTGGTTGTAGCCCAAGATAATCACTTCAATAATGATATCTGCATGTGTTCAGAGTACGCTTCAGTTCCTCTATCAACCCCTATGGGAAGACAGGGATCTGAATGTCTTCTGTGCATTCCCAATGCTGAGGAAACCAGGGGGCATATTTACAAGAAAGTGGCAGGGCACGGGTTAGCTCCGAAATTGCTAACGCCATGGTCCGTTACTTTAGAAATGCAGGGATGCGCCGTAGTTACAATCATACAGCACTACCCTGCATTTCGCCCTGCGCTGGTGCTAAATTCAGCTTCCTAGCGCCAACGTAAGTACCCTTGCACAATAGTGCAGATGTGCCTGCATTGAGGGAATGATTGTTTATGTGCAGGAAGGTGTCCCTTCCTGCAAGGTGTACCTTCCTGCACATAAACACTCCGGAATGGCATTTTGCAACTCCTATGTGTGCAGCATCATGCAGCACACATAGAAGTTGCAAATCGTCATTTTTTTAATGATTGTTCATGAACAGGATTGTGTACACCTTCCTGCACATGAACAATCATTCATGGCAATTTGCTGTTTCTATGTGTGCTGCACAATGCAGCACACATGGAAAGAGCAAAAACGAGGAGAAATAAAGCATTTCTCCTCGTTTTGCCATGTTACGACCAGGTTTTCCCTGGTCTTAATTTTGGTGCTGCTCCTATTTACGCAGGGCAGCGTCAAAATCAATGGGTGTTGTGGTGGAACGCCCACCACAACACCCATTGCCCGCCCATTTCACGCTAAGTATAGCATGAAAGGGGGCCTTATTTACAAGGCGGTGTTAAGCCATGTTAAGTGGCTTAACGCTGCCTTGTAAATAAGGGAAGCCCCTATCGCCACAGGACCATCCCAAAAAGTGACGTTCCTGTGGCGATAGGTGCTGGTAAATATGCCCCAGGTTTTTAAGTGGCTAATATTAGACAGCTGATCATTTGACCCTTTGATTTATCTCTGGCAGTCCATAACAAATTGATTGCATAGCATCACACCGGTTGTACATGATACAGTTCATTAAAATGGCATAATAGAATAGGTAGAGAATAGGCAACTTTGTTGATGAAAGGGCTGCACACTTGATGGCATTTCGCCCTACTTCATCAGCATTAAAGCCACTTGGGTTTGGCCAGTGGCAAACAAATGCAAGGGGTTCATGAAACTGGCCTTCACTTGTGAGAAGTTGGCCTGATATATGCTGTCCACTAGTTATAGTGGGCACCTTGTATCAGTCCAAACAACCCTTTATTGGTTATAGGTTAAAGACAACCTTTACTGAAAGCTATCCTAGTGGTAGCAATGGAGAGCAGCCTTCAGGCTAAGTCTTGAAGGAATGTAAAGCAGCTTGTTTTTCCAGTCTATAATCTCTTGAGTCACTACATGAAACATATCCACACCAGGTATATATATAAAATATATGTATTTATTACTAAACACACCCTCCTAGTCTCTTTATGAGACCAGAGGTCAAAACACATAAGTTACACTTCAATAATCACAGTAAAATAGCACAAATACACGTCAGGCCCTAGGGGCGAGCCAAAACATATACTAAAATAGTGGTATAAGAACCACGACTTAACTAGACACAAGGCCTAGAGCCTGTAGAATCGCTGGGACCCCAAGGAACCACCCAAGGTAGTGACATAGGGGACCCACGGGGGCCATGTGCAGTGTGTGAACACAGCCGCGAGCTCCCGTTAGCTTCTATGGGGAAAGACGCGGTTAGATTTTTAAAGTTTAGGGACACTTAGAAATGAGTCAGGACCAAACCCTTTTGGACTTAGGAAGTTCTAGGACTAGCACCCACGGGAGCACCGGAGTACTCGTGTTACCTCACCCAGGGAAGCCAGGTGCATAGGTGTCTTTTGGTGTCAGGTCACGTCATCGATTTCAATGGGAGCTGGCGAAGAAGTGCTGCTGCCGTGAAGATGCGAAGTGTCCGAAGAGATCCAAGCCTGGATCGAAGATGAGAAGAACCTGAAAGCAGAGGGAACAGAGTCTGGGTCACTTGCCAGTGACCAGGAAGGCGATGAGCAGATGCCCACCGATGTCGGCTGATTTCAGGTGAAGGAGGTGAAGCTTGACTCTTCAGCCACAAGGTCCAGGAGGTGTCGAGGACAACCAGGAGCTGGATTCGAGCTGTCCCACGAAGGATGTTGAGTGCTGCAGCGTCGGTGCCCGGATTGGACACAACAAGCCTTGGCAATAGCAACCCACACAGAAACAAGAAAGATGCTTCGGTGCAGACCAGTAAGGTCTGTGGGACTCACCACTTGGATGGGAGTCAGGGCACGTCTGGAGCAACCAGGAAAGCCCAAGGAAATGCAAAGATACCCCCTCAGGGACCCACCAGTCGACGGACCAAGGATCACAAAGGGACCTCGAGACGAAACACAAAATGGCTGCCCAAGGGTCAGTCGGAATGACCAGGCCAACATTCTTTGGTGGATTCAGTGCTCGAGGTGGGGGCTATAAGTCAGCCCAAGCACGACTTCAAGCAATGCCAGGAAGTTAATGCACTTCCAGAAATGCACGGTGACCAGGAGTTCCGGTTCCACGCTACTCACGAGGGCTGCGGGTCTCAGCTTTGCTGGGGACTCGGGTCGGCCTCTGAGATGTCTAGAAATCCTCTTCCTGGGCTGCAAATACTTCGGAGTCCGGCAGGAGCTTCGATGATGCACACCAGCAAATTGCTTTGTTGGTGCCTGCCAAGCAGGGGAGTCACTCCTTGACCCCAAGGAAGATTTCTTCAGTCCTCCTGTCTTGAGCAGAGCGTCGAAGGTCCAGGATTCAGCTTCAGTGTTTCGTCCAGGGTAATCTAAAGTCCTGAGGACAGAGGTCCCATACTTATACTAAGGTAGGGGGTTGGACATACTCTGGGGACCCACCTATGGGAGGGTTTGGAAAGAGAGGGTGGCTAAACCCATTTCCTTTATCCAGTTTTGCGCCAGAGCAGGGGCTGGAAGCCCCTGAACCGGTTTGAGCTGGACTATGCACAGGGACACCAAAGGTGCCCCCAGTGCAGGACTTCAAAACACTCAGAGAGTGCTCCCACCCAGCCCCAATATACATAAACCTGTCTGGGAGGTGGTTACACCTCCCTGTGACAGGAAACCTATTGTCCAGGCCTCCCCTGCTGGAGTTTCGGTCAGCAGCAGGAGGCCAGACCCGTGTCTGTGGCTGCAACATCCATTTTGTGATGCCAGGGCTCTATTAAGTTTATACCGGGTATACCAGTGCTGTCATGTCTCTCCCTCTAGAAGGGTGGTATCATACTCCCACACCAGTTACTGGTGTGGGGGTATGATTCCAAGGTGTTTGACATCAAACACAACAAGTTTCCGTGCAGCCAGTCCAAAGTTAGCATTTACCGTTTGGTTATAATGCACTTGAGAGTATATGGTCAGGCTGCACTACAAACAGCATCAGAGAAGGGTCTCCGAACGCTGCAGAGGGGCTCTGCTCATGCAGGGGCACCCTCTCACATAAGAACCAAGCACTCTGCCTTCAGGATTGATAAGGCCTGCCATAGGAGTGACTTATAGGTTTATATGTGTGTATATGGGGAGATATAGTGAGCCTATATCTCAGTAAGGGGTGCATGCACCACCTTCCCAGGCTGCAGTAGCAGACCTGTGGTATCGTTTTGGGTGGCTTTCCAGGGGTGGCATAATACATGTTTCAGCCCTTGGTAGGCCTCTGGGTTACCTATGTCCTGGGTACATAGTATACCATATACTAGAGACTTGTAAGGGCACTCCAAAACCAATCTGAAATGTACCTAAAGTACATGCAATCGAGTTATAAAAGAAAGCAGATAGACTGGGGATCTGAATAGCAGGTTCCCAGCCAAACTAAGTCAAAAACCATCAAAACACCAGAAACAAAGAGGGGCAACCATGCAGTCAGATTCCACCTTCCGACATCACTTAGTTTGAAATAATTAAAATTATTTGAATAAATCAAACTCAATTGTGGTGCTAGAAACTGTGCTTCTACCTTAGGTACTGGAAAGAACAACATTGCAGGGGTCAGACTCAGAGGAGGACTTGTGGAGTTCAGGGTCGTGCAAAACCAAAGAGATAGTGGTCGTCCCTAACCCCTTAGGCTGACTGGCCTCTTTTTATAGTTTCTATCTAATGCTGCAAAGTTGTACTACTCAGGACTTGGCTGTGCTCTCTTGGCAAGATGCAGCCCATTCCATGAGCAAGTTAGAAATGACTTGAACGATCTGTGGCTGTACAGCATCATCCAAACAGAAGAAATTAGAGAATGTATTTTCAGTCTGTCAGACTGTGCTCTGGATGATGTCAGACTGTCTCAGGCAGATACTAAAACTGCAGCCCCCCTCCTGTACAATAATAAATGATGAAAAAAGTCCAACAGGATAGAAGTGCAGGGCAAACAGTGCACCGCTGTAGCAAACAGGTAGGTGAGGATATAACAACCACAGGAACTGAGCGAACACTATCCCTTTTGAAAACACGAGTTTGCCTCAAATCCAGAGCAACTTGGTCCTGTGGGGTCCAGGCCAAGAGCAGTTTGTGTCATCCAGGCATTAGGGCTTAATCGGGATCCTTCAATGTAAAGATTTAAGGCAACCATTCAAAAAATAATCAGTGAATACTAGTCAATAGACAATGGAAGTTTCAAAAAGAACCAAAGACAAACAATTATTTATCAAAAGTACAAAATGAGCATTTATTGAATATTAAACAATTGAAAAAATGATAATAGTCGTTCGTTCACTTTCATGTCCATCATACAAACTCACAAACACACTGAGAACAGTTTAAAAACATTGATTTTGTGGTACCAGTTTGTACATCAACGGTAAGTTAACATAATATATAAAAGGCAATTTCAATGGGAAGTTAAGTGGCACAAATTCAAATGACCGATGGTTTTCTACGCGCGTTTCGGCACAACTGGGCAGCCTTCGTCAGGAAGAGGGCCACAGTGGAAACAATTGATGAATTGATGATGATGTACAGAAGGCCAATCAAGTAGGACAAATAATGGAGACTAGGCAACTGTAGAGGAGATCTGGAGGTTGATGAAGAGGAAAAGGAGGAGGACCACCACGAGATCTAGGAGTGCTAGAATCAACATGATGACCAAGACCAGGAGGACCTATTTCTGTGAGGAACAAGGACTAGGAGGACAAGGAAGGCCAGGAGGACCAGGAAGACCAACATAGAAGGGAATGAGGGGAGCAAGGGGAGTAAGATGAGGATCATGACAATCAGGATGAAGAAGAGGATGACCAGAAAGGCGAGGGTGTGAACCACCATGAGGACTAGGAAAACTAGAGCCAAAAATTCATAGACCACAATGAAAACTAGACGACCAGAACAAGTACACGAAGGGCAAATGGAAGAGAAGGACCAGGAAGAGAATGAAGATGACCATGAGGAGGGCCAGAAACACCAAGAGAACAAGGACAGAGAGGTAGGTCACAAGCAAGAAGAGGACCGGAGGGAGGCGGACCATAGTAACAGGTCCAGAAGACCAGGACCAAGAGGGGGATCAGGACTACCAGGGAAACCGTGACAGGATCACAAGGAGGACAAGGTAAAACAGAACAAAGGACCAAGATCAGGTTGACCTGTAGGAGTTTGACTAGGATGATGAAGAAGATGACCACAAAAGGTGGATCAAGAGAATGATGAGGAGGGTTGGGAGGAGGATGAAGAAGAACACCAAGTGAATGCACAGAAGTACCGAAAAGATGAAGATAAGGCCAGGAACAGATGTTAAGGACCACAAAGGAAGAAAAGCGCATGAAGGCTTAGGGGACCAGTGCCATTAGGACCAGAAATACCAGAACAACCAGGAGGATCAAAACTAGGACCACGATAGGCAGCAGACACATGAATATGGGGGACCTGAAACAGGAGGACCAACAGGAGGAAAACCAAAAGGAGGACCAGAACCACCAGGGCATCCATTAGGACACACCCTAAGTTAAAGAGGCAACTTCCCTTAAAATATTTCTCAATCAAATAAGTAGCCAGAAAATTCAATTAAAACACCCACACTTTAAACCATACCTCTGGTGAAACCTTGAGAGTGAAACTCATGCCTACTTAGAAGAGCTCTTTTCAGCTACTGATACTTCAATCCTTCAGTCGTTTCACCCTTCCATCTCTCTATTCTTCATTCTCCATCCATTCACCCTTCCTTCTTTTCTTTATCTTTTCTTTCTTCCTTTGACCATTCAACCTGCATTCCCTTCTTTCATCCTTTCTTTGCCATATGCCATTCCTTTCACCCTTTTTTCTTTCCCTCTCTCTTCCCTTCATCCTTCTTCCACTGTCTTTCTCCCC